>NC_044387.1:86847459-91647459 GCF_006542625.1 Nomascus leucogenys | reverse complement strand
TGGTTATGCAAGCTCTTTTTTTGGTTCCATATTAATTTTAGGGTTTTTTTTTTCTAGTTCTGTGAAGAATCATGGTGGTATTTTGATTGGAATTGCAAGGGATTTGTAGATTGCTTTTGGCAGCATGGTCCTTTTCACAATATTGATTCTACCCATCCATGAACATGGATTGTGTATCCCTTTGTGTCATCTATGACTTCTTTCAGCAGTGTTTTGTAGTTTTCTTTGTAGAGGTCTTTTACCTCTCTAGTTAGGTATCTTCCTAATTTATTTTTTCTTTTTGCAGCTATTGTAAAAATGATTGCATTCTTGATTTGATTCTCAGCTTGGTTGTTGTTGGTGTATAGCAGAGTTACTGATTTGTGTACATTAATTTTATATCCTAAAACTTTACTGAATTCATTTACCAGTTCTAGAAGATTTTGGATGAGTCTGTAGGGTTTTCTAGGTATACAATCATATCATCAGTGAGCAGTGACAGTTTTACTTCCAGTTTACTGATTTGGATGCCCTTTATTTCTTTCTCTTGTCTGACTGATCTGCCTAGGACTTCCAGTACCACGTTGAACAGAAGTGGTGAAAGTGTCACTCTTGTCTTCTTCCAGTTCTCCGTGGGAATTCTTTCAACTTTTCCCCATTCAGCAGAATGTTGGCTGTGGGTTTGTCCCAGATGGCTTTTATTACCTTAAGGTATGTCCCTTCTTTGTCAATTTTTCTCAAGGTCTTAATCATAAAAGGATGCTGGATTTTGTCACATGCTTTTTTGTGTCAATTGAGATAATAATGTGATTTATGTTTTTAACTCTTTTTATGTGGGGTATCACATTGACTTGCAGAAGTTAAACCATCCCTGCATCTCTGGTATGAATCCCACTTGATTATGGTGGATAATCTTTTTGTTATGGTTTATCATATCACACATTTATTATATCTTTTTGATATGGATTACCTTGGATTTGGCTAGTATTTTTCTGAGCATTTTTTGAATCTATATTCATCAGGGATATTGGTCTGTAGTATTCTTTTCTTCCTATGTCCTATTCTGGTTTTGGTGTTAGGGTGATACTAGCTTCATAGAATGATTTATAGAGAACTGTATTGGTATCAATTCTTCTTCGAATGCCTGATACAATTCAGCTGTGAATTCATCAGGTCCTGGACTTCTATTGCGGGTAACTTTTTAATTGCTACTTCAACCTTGCTGCTTGTTATTGGTCTGTTCAGAGTTTCTATTTCTTCCTGGTTTAATCTAGGGGGGTTGTATATTTTCAGGAATGTATCCATCTCCTCTAGGTTTTCTAGTTTATGTGTGTAAAGTTGTTCATAGTAGCCTTGAATGATCTTTTATATTTCTGAGGCATCAGTTGTATAAATCATATCACCCATTTTATTTCTAATTGACCTTATTTGGATCCTCTCTCTTATTGGTTAATCTTGCTAATGGTCTATCAATTTTATTTATCTTTTTAAATAACCAGCTCTTTGTTCTATTTATCTTTTGTTTTTCTTTTGTTTGTTTCTATTTTATTTAATTCTACTCTAATCTTCATTAAATTTATTTTCTTCTGCTGGGTTTGGGTTTGGTATGTTCTTGTTTCTCTAGTTCCTTTAGGTATGACCTTAGATGATCTCTTTGTGCTCTTTCAGACTTTTTGATGTAGGCATTTAAGACTATGAGCTTTTCTTTTAGCACTGCTTTTGCTGTATCCCAGAGGTTTTAATAGGTTGTGTTACTTATCACTCAGTTAAAATAATGTTTTAATTCCCATCTTGATTTTGTTGTTGATCCAACAATCATTCAGGAGCAGGTTATTTAATTTTCATGTATTTGCCTGGTTTTGATGGTTTCTTTTGGAGTTGATTTCCAATATATTTCATTGTGGTCTGAGAGAATACTTGATATAATTTCTGTTTCCTTAAATTTGTTTAGACTTGTTTTGTGATCTATCATATGGTCTATCTCGGAAAATGTTCCATGTGCTAATAAATAGAATGTATAGAATGTTCTGTAAATATCTGTTAAGTCCAGTCTTTTCTAGGGTATAGTTTAAGTCCATTGTTTCTTTGTTGACTTTCTCTCTTGATGACCTGTCCAATTTTATCAGTGGAGTATTGAAGACCCCTACTATTATTGTGCTGCTGTCCATCTCATTCCTTAGGTCTAACAGTAATTGTTTTATAAATTTGGATGCTCCAGTGTTAGGTGCATATATATTTAGGACTGTGGTATTTTCCATTGGACTAGTCCTTTCATTATCACACAATGTCCCCCTTTGTCTTTTCTAACTGCTGTTTGCCTTAAAGTTTTTCTCTGATATAAGAATAGCAACTCCTGTTCACTTTTGGTGTCCATTTGCATATAATATCTTTTTCCACACCTTAATCTTAAGTTTGTATGAGTCCTCATGTGTCAGTTGAGTCTCTTGAAGACAGCAGATACTTGATTGGTGAAATCTTACCCATTTTGTTATTCTGTATCTTTTAAGTGAAGCATTTAGGCCATTTATATGTAATGTTAATATTGAGATGTGAGGTACTATTCTATGCATAGTGCTATTTGTTGCTTGAATACCTTGGTTTTTTATTGTGTTATCTTCTTATAGGCCTTGTGAGATTTATGCTTTAAAGAGGTTCTATTTTGGTGTATTTCAAGTATTTGTTTCAAGATTTAGATCTCCTTTTAGCACCTCTTGTAGTGCTTTCTTGGTAGTGGCAATTCTGTCAGCATTTGTTTGTCTGAAAAAAGAGTGTATCTTTATTTATGAAGCTTGGTTTTGCTGGATACAAAATTCTTGGCTGATAATTGTTTTGTTTAAGGAAGCTAAAGATAGTACCCCAATCCTTTCTAGCTTGTAGGATTTCTGCTGAGAAATCTGCTGTTAATGTTATATGTTTTCCTTTATAGGTTACCTGAAGCTTGTGCCTCCCAGCTTTTAAAATTCTTTTCTTCATTTTGGCTTTAGATAACCTGATGACTATGTACTCAGCAATAATATTTTTGTGATGAATTTCCCAGGTGTTCTTTGAGCTTCCTCTGTAAAGATGTCTAGATCTCTAGCAAGGCAGGGGAATTTTTCCTCTATTATTCCCTCAAAAATATTTTCCAAACTCTTAGATTTATCTTCTTTCCTGGGTACACCAATTATTCTTAGGTTTAGTCATTGAACATATTTCCAAACTTCTTGGAGGCTTTATTCATTTTTTTGAATTCTTTTTTCTTTGTCTTTACCAGATTTTGTCAACTTGAAAGCCTTGTCTTCGAGCTCTGAAGTTCTTTCTTCTACTTGCTTGATTCTATTGGTGAGACTTTCCAGTGTGTTTTGTAATTCTCTAAGTGTGTCCTTCAATTCCAGAAGTTGTGATTGTTTGTTATTTATGCTATTTCACTGGAGATTTTTCCATTCATATGCTGCATCTTTTTTTGTTTGTTTCTTTATGTTGTACTTCACCTTTCTCTGGTGCCTCATTGATTAGCTTAATAATCGACCTTCTGAATTCTTTTTCTGTCAATTTCTTGTTTTGGATTCATTGCTGGTGAGCCATTGTGATCTTCTGGTGGTGTTAAAGAACGTTGTTTTGTCATATTACTAGAATTATTTTTCTGGTTCCTTCTCATTTTGGTAGACTATGTCAGAGAGAAAATCCAGGGATTAAGGGTTGCTGCTCAGATTCTTTTGTCTCACATAGCGCTCCCTTGATGTGGTGCTCTACCTCTTGCTTTAGGGATGGGGCTTCCTAAGAATCGAATTGCAGTGATTGTTATTTCTCATCTGGATCTAGATACCAGTATCCTGGCTGGTACTGGAGAGTGTCTGCAAAGAGTCCTGTATGTGATCTGTCTTCAGGTCTCTCAGCTGTGGATACCAGCACCTGCCCTGGTGGAGGTAGTAGGGGAGTGATGTGGACTCTATGAGAATCCTTGGTTGTATTTTTGTTAAGTGCATTGGTTTTATGTGGCTGACTTCCAGCCAGGAGGTGTCACCTTCAATAGCACATCAGTTGCGGTGGTACAGGGAGGATCAGGCATTTTCCAGGGCCACAGAGGTCCCAAGAGATTATGTCATTTGTCTTAGGCTATCAGGTAGGGTAGAGAAAGACTATCAGGTGGGGGCAGGGTTAGGCATTGTCTGAGCTCAGGCTCTCCTTAGGCAGGGTTGCTGTGGCTGCTGTGGGGTAAGGGTTGTGTTTCCCAGGCAAATGAATTTATGTTCACAGAGGATTATGTTTGCCTCTTCTGTGTCACACTGGTCTCCAGGGAAATGGGAGAAAGCTGGCAGCCACAGGCCTCACCCAGCTCCTATGTAGCCCACAGCCCAAAAGGCCAGTCTCACTCCCACCATGCTCCCTGAACAGCACTGAGTTTATTTTCAGGTAGCTGGTGAGCTACCCCAGGCTCAGAACTTGCCCCAGGCCACAAGCCTCCCAGCTGAAAAAGCAAGCCGACTCACAGTTCCTCCACTGTCCCACAGAGCCTGCAGAGCAATCCACCTCCTTCAAAGTGTCTGTGGATTCCTTCGGCTTTCCTGGTATGTTCCCATTTTCGGAGTAAAAGTTCATGATGTGAGCCTCCACATGCTGGTCTTTCTGGCTGAGTGGGTGCTGCAAGTTAGACCTGCCTCCTGTCTGCCATTTATTTCCCATATCTAAGTTTTGGGATTTTACTTTGAAGGGAAATGGGGAATAAATGAAGTCTTTTAGGTAAATGAGTCACATGCTCACATCTGTATCTTAGAGAGTGTGATGATGAATGAATTTTGTAGATATCATACGCAAGGTAGAAAGTCCAGCTATGTCCATTAGATACCACAAAAGATGTTAGTGATCTGGATTTGGGTAGGATCCAGTGAAGTAGACATACATGAAAAATGTTTTAAATCTGGAATGGATAGGATTTGCTAATTGTTTGGTTTCCTGGAAAGAGGGAATGAAAAGTGTTTGCTTTTGAAGCAGTTATGAGTCTCTACTATCACTTATTCAGAAGGAAATCATGGGAGAGGAACTAATTTAGGGCATATTGATTTTGAGGTGCTTATTAGACATTCTAATATTAATTATAAATGTCTGGGCCTCAGGGGACATACCGTGACTAGAAATATAAATTAAGAGGAAAAATACATATATAATGATGCTGCAAGATATATAAAGGGAGTGAGTGGGCTTATGGGTAGGCTCTAAAGCATATCAATATTTAAATGTTAAGAAAGTAACATTTATTGAAAAATATTCAGAAATGGCCACATATGTATTTAGAAAAATGGGAGAATGCACTATAAAGGCAAAGGAAGGGCATAATCAACAATGTCAAAGACTGATGAAAGAACACTTAGGGCAAGTTCTGTATTTAAAAAAATAAGAAAATTTATAGAGTAACATTAATTAAGTCATTTTGTTTTCCACAGGTTCTCTATGTGGAGTTGCATTAACAGAGATCTATAAATACTAAGAAATCCTATTGAGCAGCTGGGGTTTTAAAAGCTGGTATTTTTTCCATAGGAATGAAAATGCCTTCCTCAAATCATTAAATGGGCTATAATTATGGCTTTTATTCTAAGTTCTTTGTACAAAAAGCAAGCAATTGATTTCTTTGTAGCTACCTTAACGCTTTCCTGTATTTATATTAAAGTTAAATTTAGGTGATTGAAGAAACACAATAAAGGAATTTCCCATTGTAAGAAAAAACAAATGGCAGAGATGAGAGATGTGAGGGATGTATATTTCAAAGATTATCTTACACAAGCATATCACAGAAGACACTGAATAATAGTACATATAAACTTAAGTTCACTACTCATATAAATAAAATATGTTGCATTTCTATAATTTACAAGTCAACTACATTTTTATTCTATTACCTGTTCACAATAAACTCATTCTTGAGATTGTCTCTTTCCAAGGGTTATGCAGACTGTCCTAAGACTCACTTCACACAAAAGTGATAATTAAACCACTTTGTACTTTATTTGTCCATCAGTAAAATTTATAAAGTTATCAGCAGATGTGGAAACTTTTCTGCAATCTCTGGCTAGTGCAAGCTACAGCCCTGATTCTTTAGAACTAACCTGCTTCTATGTGAGCTTCCCCTCTGAAGTTTTGCCATTGCTAAGAGTTATCCCTGGGTAGCAGAATTTGTGTCATTTCATCTTTCTTTTCTTTCTTTCTTTCTGTCTGTCTGTCTGTCTTTCTTTTTCTCTTTTTCTCTTTTTTTTCTTCTTTTTTTTTGAAACAGAGTCTCACTCTGTCACTCTGTCACCCACGCTGGAGTCCAGGGCATGATCTCAGCTCACTGCCACCTCCATTCTCCGGGTTCACGTGATTCTTGTGCCTCAGCCTCCCAAGTAGTTGGGATTACAGGTGTGTGCCACCACACTTGGCTAATTTTTGTATTTTTAGTAGAGTCAGGGTTTCACCATGTTGGATAGGCTAATCTTGAACTCCTGACTTCAGGTGATCCACCAACTTCAGCCTCCCAAAGTGCTGGAGTTTGGGTAACTTCAGCTAGAAGAACTTATGAGGTCTCTACTCTCATGTTTTTTTCTGTCTTTTCAAGTCAACTACGAAAAACACAACAATGGGCCTATGCCTTGAAAACAGTCAGAAAAAGGTATCACACATAATTCAGTAGGACACATTGTCCACATTATCTAACATTGGAATAGTAAGTTCTATCATAAACTTTATGCTGTTAAAGATTAAGCTCTCTAAAATGGGGATTTAAAGATTTACTCTTTGCTTTTTATGAATTGAAATCATACTTTGTATTCTTTGTTTCTTTCACAGATAAAGTCGTGACTATATGAATTGATACTGTTGATACTGTAGAAGCTAAGAGCAGTGCCTCGCCTATAGACAGCAAGAAAATGGACACATCAGTACTATACTTGCAAGGCACCTATTCTGCAATTAACTGGAATGAATTGGGAAGCAGACCCTGAGCCCAGGTAAGATAACTGCTCCAACTAGCACCTGAATTTCAGCATGGGGATGCCCTGAGCAGGAGATCTACTTAACCCGTGCCTGGTCTTGACATATAGAAACTCTGAGTTATTAATTTTTTGCTGTGTTAAGACCCTACATTTATGGAAATTTGTTACATAGCAACATAAAACTAATACAGATACTAGTAAAAGTTATTCCTATCAAGTACAAGTGGTGAAAGTCAAAGTTTAATGTACTGTGTAATTGCTTTGGAGAATATGAATGAATTAATACAGAAAAGATGATAACATTGTCTAATAAATGAAGAGCATATCAGCACCAATTAGGCTTAACCTTGTTTAAAAACATTTTTTTTCTTTTTTTCTGGAACCAATCTTGCTGACTGGCATCCCTGTATGCTGTTTTGTACTCAGCAAGTCCATTCTATTGAGAGATCACTATAATGAAATTGCAGCATCAGTGCTTTCTAACAGGGCCATGCTTACAGTGCAGGTGGGCAAGCTACACACTCTAAATCTAATTTGTGTTTTCAATAAGAAAATGGAATTTTTTAAATACTTTTAACATTATTCTGAGAATTCAGGGCTCATCATGCCAAACAGACGAAAAAGCAGCCTTATTTATCTTAATTAAAGCTCATCTTAATCAAGATACTGTCAGACAATATTTCTTGAAAGACACTTCTTAGTCTCATCATCATATCAGTCACAAGGGAAGCACCATCAGCGGTACATATTTGAATACACAGCTGAAAGCCAAAATGAAGAGTCAGTTCTAAAATCTTATATAATGAAGCCTTACTTCTTGAATAAAACATGATAGGATAGTCACTTAATTCAAATATTTGGAGCCTGGTGTCTTAACTAATTTTTTTCAGAATCTGCACAAGTGATTTTATATATATATAGACATATATATATGTATGTATATGTGTGTATATATATGTATATGTGTATATATATATATAACTTATGTACACATGTGTGTATATATGTAGATGGAAACATCATATTCATCTAATGTGTTATGGTGGTATTTTTCTATTTTTTAAAAAATAAACATAGTTAAAAAATAGCATATAAATAATGTATTTGTGACCATTTAAACTATTAAAAATACCAATTTCCACCTTGAATTGTAAACTGTCACTATTTCAACTCTTCCCTCTTTCTGTAGTAAAAAGGAGTAAATATCATATCTCTTGTCATATAACTTTTCAGAGCTCTCCCACTTTAGACTCCTAATTTGCTTTGGAAACTGGGATGTTCACATTTGTGATGTAAGCAGAGACTTGGAATGTACTTATGTGTTTGGGCTTGTTTTCCTGAGCCTCTGCAGTTGTTATGAAAAGTATATTCTGGGCCAGTCCATTGGTCCCAGGAGGAGAAAGACAGTCCCCTTGGAGCAGAATCCTAAGTTCAATCCAAGTTAAGATCAGCAGAGACTCATTCAGGCTCCCCCTACATTAGCAAATTGCCCACCAACTTAAGATTTGTGATATAGTAAGTGCTGATTTTTATACATCTCTGAGATTTTGTGGTTCTTTGTAATAACATTATTATAATAGCTAATTAATATATTTTCTAAATTTCATTTACTTACTATATAAAACAAAACAAGAACAAATTAAGAACCAGTATTGAGTTTAAGTAATGAAAAACACAAAAATGTTAAAAAAAATGTTAATTTTAAAAATTGTTCTAGTAGGGCTTTAGTATCAACAAGCAAAACTTGGTAGCTATCTGTATAACATAGTTTAAAGCAATGCAAGTTCAAATGCACATGCCTTTAAAGGAATGAAAATGGAGATTGGTGATAGTGTAAACTGGTAAATTCATCTTTAAAAATTGTTATTATTTGCTAAATGAATATATGCATATCAGGAGTGTCATTGAGTCCATTTCTTGGAATACATTTTAGGAAATTTGTATATATTTATAACAAAATACATACGAAATTATATTCATAGCACATTAGTTAAACTCAATTGCAAAACACCTCATTGAATTTCAATAGTAGAAAACATAAAAACATTAGTCAGCAATTATGAAAGAAGCTACAGCGATATAAAATAAAATCAGAAGATTTCACTGGCATAGTGTTGAAGAAAAAAGACAGACGAAAGAATACATACTATATAATTCCACTTCCACAAAGTTTTTTCAAAGGACTAGAAGTCAGAAATGTGCTTATACTTTGGAGTATTGTCTGAGACAGACCTTAAGAGCTGGGTGGCTAATAATTTTTCTTTGAGTGATAGTTATATAACTAAAATCGCCTCATAAATATTATCAAGTGGCACATTCATGATTTCTGCACATTGATATATATATATATATGGATATATATATATCTCCTAAAAATTAAGAAATGTCAATGTAAACGTAGAGGTGGGTCTATGAAAAGTTCTTTAGTGCTGAAAAACAGAAAAAAAATTAAATACCATAAGAATCACCACAATCCAGAGCCCTTTTATGACCACTGTTTCTTCCTTTCCCAGATACCTGCTCAGAGAGGTGCTAAAAATTTATTTCTTCAAATACTATTCTGACCAAATATCTCTAGTGGAATAGCTCTAATAGAATATTAAAAGGCTTATTTATCATTGTAGTTGGAATTGGAACTTAACTTATGGTTATAAATACAGAATTCTTTTTTCTTTGAAAATTCTTACATGTCTCATATTTTTATGTAGGAGATGTTAGGATGTCGATATTAAATCTTTTGTGCTTTCTCTTGTGGGCATTTAGTGCTATAAATTTCCCTCTACACACAGCTTTAAATGTGTCCCAGAGATTCTGGTACACTGTGTCTTTGTTCTCACTGGTTTCAAAGAACATCTTCAGTTGGAAGTTCTAGCCAGTGCACTCAGGCAAGAGAAAGAAAGAAAGAGTATTCAATTAGGAAAACAGGAAGTCAAATTGTCTCTGTTTGCATATGACATGATTGTATATTTAGAAAACCCCATCGTCTCAGCCCAAAATCTCCTTAAGCTGATAAGCAAATTCAGCAAAGTCTCAGGATACAAAATGAATGTGCAAAAGTCACAAGAATTTCTGTACACCAATAACAGACAAAGAGAGCCAAATCATGAGTGAACTCCCTTTCACAATTACTACAAAGAGAGTAAAATACCTAGGAATCCATCTTACAAGGGATGTGAAGGACCTCTTCAAGGAGAACTACAAACCACTGTTCAACAAAATAAAAGAGGACACAAACAAATGGAAGAACATTCCATGCTCATGGATAGGAAGAATCAATATTGTTAAAATGGCCATACTTCCCAAGGTAATTTATAGATTCATTGCTATCTCCATCAGGCTACCACTGACTTTCTTCACAGAATTTGAAAAAACGACTTTAAAGTTCGTATGGAACCAAAAAAGAGCCCGCATAACCAAGACAATCCTAAGCAAAAAGAACAAACCTGGAGGCATCACACTACCTGACTTCAAACTATATGACAAGGCTACAGTAACCGAACAGCACGGTGCTGGTACCAAAACAGATATGTAGACCAATGGAACAGAACAGAGGCCTCAGAAATAACACCACACATTTACAACCATCTGATCTTTGACAAACCTGACAAAAACAAGCAATGGGGAAAGGATTCCCTATTTAATAAGTGGTGCTGGGGAAAACTGGCTAGCCATATGTAGAAAGCTGAAACTGGATCCCTTCATTACACCTTATACAAAAATTAACTCAAGATGGATTAAAGACCTAAATGTAAGACCGAAAACCATACAAACCCTAGAATAAAACCTAGGCAATACCACTCAGGACATACGCATGGGCAAAGACTTCATGACTAAAACACCAAAAGCAATGGCAACAAAAGCCAGAATTGACAAATGGGATCTAATTAAACTAAAGAGCTTCTGCAGAGAGAGAGAGAGAGAAAAAAAAAAAACCTCTCATCAGAGTGAACACGCAACCTACAAAATGGGAAAAAAATTTTGCAATCTACCCATCTGACAAAGGGCTAATATCCAGAATCTACAAAGAACTTAGAAAAATTTACAAGAAAAAAACAAACAACCCCATCAAAAGTGGGCAAAGGATATCAACAGGCACTTTTCAAAAGAAGACATTTATGCAGGCAACAGGCATATGAAAAAATGCTCATCAGCACTGGTCATCAGAGAAATGCAAATCAAAACCACAATGAGGTACCATCTCACGCCAGTTAGAATGGTGATCATTAAACTGTCAGAAAACAACAAATTCTGGAGAGGATGTGGAGAAATAGGAATGCTTTTACACTGTTGGTGGGAGCGTAAACTAGTTCAACCATTGTGGAAGACAGTGTAGTGATTCCACAAGGATCTAGAACTAGAAATACTATTTGACTCAGCGATCCCAATACTGGGTATATACCCAAAGGATTATAAATCATGCTACTATAAAGGCACATGCACATATATGTTTATTGAGGCACTATTCACAATAGCAAAGACTTGGAATCAACTCAAATGTCCATCAGTGATAGACTGGATTAAGAAATTGTGGCACATATATACCATGGAATGCTATGCAGCCATAAAAAAGGATGAGTTCATGTCCTTTGCAGGGACATGGATGAAGCTGGAAACCATCATTCTGAGCAAACTATCACAAGGATAGAAAACCAAACACCACATTTTCTCACTCATGAAGTGAACAATGAGAACACATGGGCACAGGGAAGGGAACATCACACACTGGGGCCTGTCAGGGGGTGGGTGGATGGGGGAGGGATAACATTAGGAGAAATACCTAATGTAAATGATGAGTTGATGGGTGCAGGAAACCAACATGACACATGTATATCTATGTCACAATCCTCATGTTCTGCACATGTACCCTAGAACTTAAAGTATAATAACAAAATAAATAAAAAGAAAAATTACAATGTAAATACCATGGTGTCTGGAAGAATTTGGAGTTCAAAAAGAATTCAACACTGGTGTTGTAACTTAGGGATCACCATTCTACAAATACTATTTAAAGTCATAGCCCTGGATGAGATTCCCTAAAAAGAATAACATAAGGAAAGAATGAAGCCCATTATTACATTTTGTCTATCTAATATTGCCAGGTCTATATTGCTTCATTTTTCAGAACAAGATCCTCTGACAACATACTTTGCTTTAACATTAGTTTTTAGAAATTGTATCTGGTATTCAAAATATTAAGAATTATTTCACATGGATTTTCTGTAATAATGTATTTTGACTTTAGATGAGATTCAAATTTTAATTTGTATTGTTTCAATTTGCTTTATAAACTCTAAAACAATATAATGCTTAGTTTATTTATGAATAGGTTTATGCTACCATCTCATTCAAATTATGTTCAGAAAATAATTTGAAGGTAATATTGGCAATAACATTTTAGATTTAACATTAGAAAACATTATGAAAAAAATAAATTGGCACTCATTAAAATTAAAAATGTTCACTCTAAATTTTTTGTTAAGAAAATGAGAAAACAAGAAATAGATTAGAAAAAATTGCAAAAACACATACCTAATAAAGACAAATCTAAAATAGAAAAATAAGACAATTTACCAATAAGAAAATGAAAAATTAAATTAATAAGAGGACAGAAGATCTGAACAGATACCTCACTAAAGAAAACATGTAGAAATATGTAGGTAGAAAAAAGTCTATGAAAAGATGCTCAAGGTCATTTATTATTAGGGAATTGCAAATATAAACAGCATAACATGAAGCATGTATTAAAGCCAGATATCACTAGAAAAATTTTATTAGATATGTAAAGTTTTATTTTATTTATAGCACTTTATTTCTTTTTTTAAGCTGACTAAGTCTTGGTGAAGATATGGTACAACAATAACTTGCATTCCTGCTGGTGGGAATGCAAAATAGTACAGCCACTTTGGAAGACAGTTTGACAGTTCCTTTTAAAACCAAACATAGCCTTACCATAGAACTCAGCAATTATGCACGTAGGTATTTACCTAACTGATTTGAAAACTTATGTCCACACAGCATCCTGCATGTCAATATTTGTAGAAGCTTTATTCAGAATTGCCAAGAACTGGAAGCAGCCAATATAACCTCCAATGAGTGAACAAATAAATTGTGGTACACCCATACAATGAGCTATTATACACAATAAAAATAAATGAGCTATCAAGCCACCACAAAAAAATACATGAATTTTAAATGAATATTACCTAATGAAATAAATTAACCTGAAAAAACTGCATACTGGATGATTCCCATTATATAATATTCTGGTAAAGACAAAATGTAAGAACAGTAAAGAGATAAGTGCTTGTCAAGGGTTTAGGGAAAGGATGGTAGGGTTGAGTAGATGAAGTGTGGGACTGAGGATTTTTAGGGAAGGAAAACTATTCTGCATGTATGTATGTATTCAGTGTGATACTGTAACAGTGAATTCATAACATGAAGCATGTGTTAAAACCAATTGAACTTTACAGCACAAAGACTGAACCTTAATGTATGCAACAAAAAATATATATTTATGAGGTTGAGGCATATTAGGAATAAATAATGTTTGTGACCAAAGAATCTAACTATATCGCTAAGATGAGAAACATTCTCTCTGAAGGGGCTGGGGTAAATGATGGAGACATACGTAACTTTGGGAATGTGTATGTAGATTAAATGCAAAAGGAAATGCATGTAAATGCTACAGTCCAGTTGGTAAATTTGCTTCCTATGGGCACGTAGGTTAACAAGTCTGAGACTGCTATACATGTATACTGGAATTGAACAATTAAATAAATGGATGTTGAAAGTTGGGGGAGCCTCATGTTCTGCTGGAGTGAAAAGATACAAATAACAAGACAAGTCTAAAATGATTCATGCATGTGTTAGTGAATTCAAGTTAGAGACATCAGTATAAACTAATGCTTAGCTTAATATAGATACAGACGGTTTATATAGAAATATGTAGAGATCTGGGCATCGCTGGTGCCCTGGTTTTGGTTTCTAATACCATTCTCCAATAAAGTTAGCCAGGGCTCCATGGATAAATGTCTGATTCTAGGACTGGGCCAGGAAATAAACAAGATGAGTCTGAAATATCTTGTAGTTACCAAAAGTAAGAAGGATTGAAAAAAAAACCAATGGGAATATATCAAAGAGACAATGAAGCTAAGTAAAAAATATGCTAATGACCAAACCTAGATTAATTTGACCAAAAAATACATTAAATTGCATTGAATTACAAATTAAATCATAAAATAAATATCCCCATGTTTTAGTCTGTTTGTGCTGTTATTAAAAATATCTGAAGCTGAGTAAATTTATAATGAAGAGAAATTTAATAGCTTACAGCTATGGAGGCTGAGAAGTTCAAGACCAGGGTCCTGGTATCTTGTGAGGGCCTTCTTGCTGCATCATAACATGGCAGGAAACATCGCAGGGTGGAAGGGCAAAGATAAATCATTAGTCATTAGAGAAATATAAACTAAAAAATCAGTGACATAGAACTATACACCCCTGGAATGACTATAATAAAAAAGACAATACTAAGTATTGGTTATTATAGAGAAAAACTAGAGCCCCTCCTACTTTCATATGGAATTTAAAATGGTATAGCCACTTGGGTAAACTCTTTGACATTTTCCTTTTTTAATTTTTGAGGTAGAGTCTCACTCTGTTGTCCAGGCTGGAGTTCAGTGGCACCATCTCAGCTTACTGCAACCTCTACCTCCCAGGTTCAAGCAATTCTCCTGTCTCAGCTTCCACAGTAGCTGGAATTAGAGGTGTGTGCCACCATGCTCAGCTACCTTTTTTTCTTTTTTTGTATTTTCAGTAGAGATGGGGTTTAGCCATCTTGCCCAGGCTGGTCTCAAACTCCTGACCTCAAGTGATCTTCCCGCCTCAGCCTCCCAAAGTGATGAGATTACAGGTGGGAGGGTATTTTCTTAAAAACTTAAATGCAAACTTCTCATATTACTCAACTGTTGCACTGGTAGGGATCTATCCAAAAGAAATGATAACATCTTCATAAAAATAATTGCATACAAATGCTCATAAAAGCATTATTTATAATATTCCAAAGGCAGAAACAATTCAAATATACAACAGTTGGTAATAGATGAACAAAATATATCAATACAATGGAATATTATTCAGTAATAAAAAAGACAAAACTACTGATTCAATGTACAAGGTCAGTGAATCTTAAAAAAACATTATGTTAAGTGAAAATGCTAAATACAAAAATAAAACTATTGTATATTTTCACTTCCGTGAAGTTTGCAGAAGAGGAAAATTTATAGAAAGAGTATATTGATGAATAAGGGTTTGGGACAGAGTGTGGTAATGGGTATTGATTGAAAATGACTCAAGGAAATACCTATAGTAATATGAATGCTTTAAAATGAGAAGGTGGTGATGGTTGCACTTCTCTACAAATTCGCTAAAAAGCCATTAAATATGAATCACTGAACACTTAAAGGGTGAATTATATGGTAATATTTTTAGTAAATTTTCCTTAGTAATGCTATTTTTGAAAAATGAAAGCATATATCTACATTGTAGCATGAATTTTAGCTGAGGAAATATAAGATCATGAACATTTTTTAAAAGACATCTGTGACAAGAAAATAAAGATAATGGGTCAGCTGAAGTGAATAATTTATCTTAGGAATTATGCAATGTAGCAAATTCTCTTTTCCAGGGTTCTACCTCATTATCAAAATGTTGTAAAGTAATAAATGCACTCATAATTTTATCTGGTAACTCTAACCTATTTGTGTAAAATTAAATCCTATCCCTCAAAATCCACTTTGATTTTCTTAATTGTTTGAACTCCTGGATGACAATGAAAAGCTAACACAATGCTTCAACAGGAAGAGCTAAGTAAGAAATATGGATTTAGCTAGTAATACACACTGAAATCTCAATAAAAATTATTATTGGCCTCCCGGTTTGGGACGTTTTCATGGATTATATCCTGAAATATGTTTTCCAAATTTGTTCCATTTTCCCCATCTCTTTCAGGTGTATCAACCATAGATTCAGTCTCTACATAATCCCATATCTATCAGAGGTTTTGTTTACCCCTTTTCATTCTTTTTTCTCTATTCTTGTCTGCCTGTCTTATTTCAGAAAGACAATCTTCAAGTTCTGAGATTCTTTCTACTTGATCCATTCTGCTATTAATACTTGCGTTCGTGATTGCATGATGAAATTAACGTATTGTGTTTTTCAGGTCTATCAAGTCAGTTATGCTCTTCTCTGTACTGGCTATTTTGTCCGTCAGCTCCTGCAATGTTTTATGATGATTTTTATCTTCCATGCATTGAGTTACAATGTGCTCTTTTAGCTGAGTGAAGATCGTTTTTATCCATATTCTGAAGTCCACTTTTGTCATTTCAGACATCTCAGGCTGAGCCCAGTTCTAAACCCTTGCTGGAGGGGTGATGTAGTCATTTGGAGGAAAGAGAGGGCACTCTGGCTTTTTGAGTTTTCCATGTTCTTGTGCTAATCCTTTCTCATCTTTGTGGGCTTACCCTCCTTCAATCTTTGAAGTTTCTGACCTTCGGATAGAGTTTTGTTCTTGTTTTTGTTTTCTTGTAAGTCTGGCCACTTTTCTGTAGGGCTGCTGCAGTTCACTGAGTGTCCACTCTAGTCCCTAGTTGCCTCTGATTTTCCAGTACCTGGAGGTATCCCCAGAGAAGGCTGCAAAACAACAAAGATGTCAGCCTTATCCTTCCTCTGGGAGCTCCATCACAGTGGGATACAGACCTGTGGCCAGCCTGAACTCACTTGTCGGAGCTGCCTAGGGGCCCTGGTTGAGAGGTCTCACTTAGGAGGAACTGGATTGGGATACCTTTTAAAAAAAGCAGCCTGGCCATTTTTATGATATTGATTCTTCCTATCCATGAGCACGGAATGTTCTTCCATTTGTTTGTGTCCTCTTTTATTTTGTTGAGCAGTGGTTCATGTCTAACACACCAAAAGCAATGGCAACAAAAGCCAAAATTGACAAATGGGATCTAATTAAACTAAAGAGCTTCTGCACAGCAAAAGAAACTACCATCAGAGTGAACAGGCAACCTACAGAATGGGAGAAAAATTTTGCAATCTACTCATCTGACAAAGGGCTAATATCCAGAATCTACAAAGAACTAAAACCAATTTACAAGAAAAAAACAAACAACACCATCAAAGAGTGGGTGAAGGATATGAACAGACACTTTTCAAACGAAGATATTTATGCAGCCAACAGACACATGGAAAAGTGCTCATCATCACTGGCCATCAGAGAAATGCAAATCAAAACCACAATGAGATATCATCTTACACCAGTTAGAATGGCGATCATTAAAAAGTCAGGAAACAACAGATGCTGGAGAGGATGTGGAGAAATAGGAACACTTTTACATTGTTGGTGGGACTGTAAACTAGTTCAACCATTGTGGAAGACAGTGTGGTGATTCCTCAGGGATCTAGAACTAGAATACCATTTGACCCAGCCATCCCATTACTGGGTATATACCCAAAGGATTATAAATCATGCTACTATAAAGACACATGCACATGTATGTTTATTGTAGCACTGTTCACAATACCAAAGACCTGGAACCAACCCAAATGTCCAACAACGACAGACTGGATTAAGAAAATGTGGCACATATACACCATGGAATATTATGCAGCCATAAAAAATGATGAGTTCATGTCCTTTGTAGGGACATGGATGAAGCTGGAAACCATCATTCTCAGCAAACTATCGCAAGGACAAAAAACCAAACACCACATATTCTCACTCATAGGTGGGAACTGAACAATGAGAACACTTGGACACAGGGCAGGGAACATCACACACACAGGCCTGTTGTGGGGTGGAGGGAGTGGGGAGGGATAGCATTAGGAGATATACCTAATGTAAATGACGAGTTAATGGGTGCAGCACAGCAACATGGCACATGTATACATATGTAACAAACCTGCACATTGTGCACATGTACCCTAGAACTTAAAGTATAGTTTTATATATATATATATATATATATATATATATACACACATATTTACAAGCGTGAGCCACCATGCCCAGCCAGACTGCTTTATATGTATGGGTGTATATATATATATATATATATATATATATATATATATGAAGCAGTCTGGCCATGCTTTCTTAGAAGAGCTGTGCCATGCTGTGGTACCGCTAGCCATATGCAGAAAATTGAAACTGGACCCCCTACTTACACCATATACAAAAATTAACTCAAGATGGATTAAAGACTTAAATGTAAAATCTGAAAACTATAAAAACCCTGGAAGACAATCTAGGCAATACCGTTCAGGACATACGCACGGGGAAAGATTTCATAATGAAAATGCCAAAAGCAACTGGAACAAAAGAAAAATTGAAAAATGATATCTAATTAAACCACAGAGCTTCTTTACAACAAAAGATACTATCAACAGAGTAAGCAGACAACTTGCAGAATGGTAGAAAATTTTTACAAACTATGCATCTGACAAAGGTTTAATATCCAGCATCTGTAAGGAACTTAAACAAATTTACAAGAAAAAGAAAAACAACCCCATTAAAAAGTGGGCAAAGGACAGGAACAGAAGGAACAGACACTTATCAAAAGAATCTATACATGTAGCCAACAAGCATATGAAAAAGAGCTCATAATCACTGATCACTAGAGAAATGCAAATCAAAACCACAATGAGGTACCCATTTCACACCAGTCAGAATGGCTATTATTAAAAAGTCAAAAAATAACAGATGCTGGCGAGGTTGTGGAGAAAAAGGAGCACTTATACACTGTTGGTGGGAGTGTAAATAAGTTCAATCATTGTGGAAGATGGTGTGAACATTCCTCAAAGACCAAGAGGCAGAAATAGCATTTGACACATCAATCCCGTTATTGGGTATATACCCAAAGGAACATAAATTGTTCTATTTTAAAAACACATGAACACTTATATTTATTGCAGCACTATTCACAAAGGCAAAGACATGAAATGAACCCAAATGACCATCAGTGACAGACTTGATAAAGAAAATGTGGTACATACACACCATAGAATACTATGCAGCCATGAAAAAGAATGAGATCATGTCCTTTGCAGGAACATGGCTGGAGCTGGAGGCCACTGTCCTTAGCAAATTAATGCAGGAATAGAAAACCAAGTACTGCCTGTTCTCACTTATAAGTGGGAGCTAAATGATGAGAACTCGTGGATACATACAGGGAAGCAACAGACACTGGGGCCTACTGGAGGATGGAGAGTGGGAGGAGGGAGAGGATCAGCAAAAATAACTAATGGGTACTAGGCTGGCTTAATACCTGAGTGATGAAATAATCTGTACAACAAACCCCCATGACACATGTTTACTTATGTAACAAAACTGCATATCCTACACTTGTACTCCAAACTTAAAATCAAAGTTTAAGGAAAACCTAATTATTCCTATAAAAAGTCTCAATTCTTACTCTCAGAAGGTCTGCCAAAGAAATTACCTAATATAACATCACTCAAATCTAGGAGTATACCCATAACTGTGATGACACACTTGAACAAATCAAAGTGCTAACTAGTTAAATAATTTTCACTTATTTCTGGAGGCTTTTATCCATTCATCTAGCATCACTGACCACACCTTCTGCCCCAATTACCAGAAGGTCCCTGAAACCAGTCGTGGAGGTCTAGACATTTTCGTTAACCCACAGCCCCCCACTGCTTCTCACTGTTACCAGGCTACCATACCATGTGGTATTGTATATATCTTCTAAGAGTCAAACATTGTGTCCAAAATAGTTTTAACTACATTAACATATAACTTTTTTTTTTTTAATTGAGCACACAATACCAGTTCAGAATCTCCTTTTCCCAAGACCAATATCCTATCAAGGACCTTATAGCTTTTCCCTGCCACTAAATCTTTTATTGACCAGCTCCCTGGTCCACTGTGACCAATCTTCCTAGCTTTGAGACTTGTGGATTAGTCTTCACCCTTTACAGGCAAAGGTAAATTGGCCTCCTTGGACTCCAATGGCCAACACTGCCAACCAGGCATCTCAGTGAATACATATGTGTGGATTACCAATCAGCTGAAGAATAGGTAAGTAGTCTCTGGAGCTCTCTCTCTGTATCTTTCTCCTGTTCGTGCCTTTCTTTTCTGTTTTTCAATTCTCTGGCTTGTGCATTCCAGCTACTTTGTTCTCTCAAAATTCTCAACTCTGTATCCTCAATTGAGGAGCCTGCAGGAATATGTTTGGGTTCACTCTCTCTATGCTGTGTCCTATGAACTCTCTCCAGGCAGTAAAACGGGACAACTCTACAGCTTAAGTGATACTTCACCTAAGAGAGAACTGCCTTGTGCTATTTATTGTCCAATGTCTACAAACACTTGCCTCACATACTTTGTTCTGTGTTTAACTGTTTGAAGCAGAAGGATAAATAAATTCCGTATGAACCCATCATGGCTGGAAAAAAGAAGCCTCATCTCCCAAACCCAGTGAGGTTTTAAAAATTATTGTTATTAATATTATAGCAATTGCTCCTGAAAAGTCTCAGAATAATAGCAGACTTCACTGACTCTAAGATGTCATTGGGTTTTAAATGCACTATTATGTAAGACTAAGAAAGAGTAACACTTTCAATTTGATTTTTACATTGCTATCTCTATATAAAGATTTCAGAGACATTAGAGGTAGAAAAGTGGCACCAAGTTAATGAAACATGATCTCACTGACAATATATGGCAAATAAACATTATAATAAGATTCAAATTCATATGTGATATTTAACTAGTTTTACCTGCTCTATTTTTGTAAGTTAGATACACACAGATACTTCATTTCTTTGTAGTTATCCTAATAAGGAAGTTTTTTGCATAAATGGGCGAGAGTCTTGTAGAAACTAAAAATTACATACAAAATGAGAGTATCTGGTATTCGCTGGCCTCGTAGAGGCTTAAAATATATCTCTCTGCGACGATGACATACTGACTGAGCATTTCTATCAACTTCTTATACAATTAGAGACTTCAAATAGCACTGTGGTGTTTCCTTAATCAAATAGAGTTAAAAGACAATATGAAAAGGGAATAAAGATTGTAGTGAAACATAACTTTTAAAATCTTTGGAGTAAACACTTACCATATCACTATTCTGAAACAGAATGTTTACATATTTCCAGTTCAGCAGTCCTTCAGGTGATGACATTCAAAACTGAAATTCAAATTTGAATTCCAGATGCAAGTCCACAGGATTCCCAATGGACAAACTTAATTAACTCTCACAATTCCTTGAAGCTTTGCTGGCTAAGGAGATGTAGTAAGTCTAAAATACATAATTATCTGGTATTCATAAATATAGCAAATGGGGTCTATTATATATTTAGAACCTAGATCTTTAAAGAACTAGCTATATACCAAGGAAGCATAAAAATCACAATCATTTTTCATCAGTTCATTCAGTCTCATGTAACTAGTTCTTGTTCTGCTTTATCTTGGGTTAACTAATTGATGAACTGATTAGTTTCTCTACTGTAGTTCTAGAAGTCCGTACACAGTCTAGTGGTGTGTTCTCAGAGTTATTTCAGCAATGCCATGAGAAGCCTGTATTCCAGATTAACTGCCACAGTTCTGTCTGTGGTTTCTGAGACAGTCACATTTTGTTAAAAATGAAGCACTTTGGCTAGTAGTTAATTACAAGAACTTTTAGGGAAGAATCGGAATAAAATTAAAATTATTTCTTGATGACAAATAGCTTTAAATCGCCATGGTTAAAGATCTGATGAGAGTTTAACAAAATATTTGGTTTATGACATCACAGGTTATATTTCCAGTTATTTTTGTGGCATAACAATTGAAATTATTACTGGTAACATTATACTATTGTGTCCGGAATTGGTGGGTTCTTGGTCTCACTGACTTCAAGAATGAAGCCGCGGACCCTCGCGGTGAGTGTTACAGTTCTTAAAGGCGGCGTGTCTGGAGTTTGTTCCTACTGATGTTCAGATGTGTTCGGAGTTTCTTCTTTCTGGTGGGTTCGTGGTCTCGCTGGCTCAGGAGTGAAGCTGCAGACCTTCGCGGTGAGTCTTACAGCTCTTAAGGCCGCGCGTCTGGAGTTGCTCGTTCCTCCCGGTGGGCTGGTGGTCTTGAGAGGTGACAGCATGCTGGCAGTCCTCACAGCCCTCGCTCGCTCTCGGCACCTCCTCTGCCTGGGCTCCCACTTTGGTGGCACTTGAGGAGCCCTTCAGCCCACCGCTGCACTGTGAGAGCCCCTTTCTGGGCTGGCCAAGGCGGGAGCCAGACTCAGGAGCCCAGCTGACTTCACCCAGTGGATCCCGCCCACCGGCCGCAGATGGAGCTGCTTGCTAGTCCCGCGCCATGTGCCCGCACTCCTCAGCCCTTGGGTGGTCAATGGGACTGGGCGCCGTGGAGCAGAGTGCGGCGCTCGTCGGGGAGGCTGGGGCCGCACAGGAGCCCACGGAGGCGGATGGGGAAGGCTCAGGCACGGCCGGCTGCAGGTCCCTAGCCCTGCCCCGCGGGAAGGCAGCTAAGGCCTGGCGAGAAATCGAGCGCAGCGCCGGTGGGCCAGCACTGCTGGGGGACCCAGTGCACCCTCCGCAGCCGCTGGCCCGGGTGCTAAGCCCCTCATTGCCTGGGGGCCGGCAGGGCCCACCGTCTGCTCCGACTGAGGGGCCCGCTAAGGCCACGCCCACCCGGAACTCCAGCTGGCCCGCAAGCGGCGCGCGCAGCCGCGGTTCCCGCTGGCGCCTCTCCCTCCACACCTCCCTGCAATCTGAGGGAGCCGGTTCCGGCCTTGGCCAGCCCATAAAGGGGCTTCCACAGTGCAGCGGTGGGCTGAAGGGCTCCTCAAGTGCCGCCAAAGTGGGAGCCCAGGCAGAGGAGGCGCGGAGAGCGAGCGAGAGCTGTGAGGACTGCGAGCATGCTGTCACCCCTCACTATGATGTGTCATGGCTAGGTATAGCATTAACAAATTTCTATGAACTTTGTACAATTTCTGAAATAACTGTATTAATAATATTTGCCCGGACAAATATCATGTAGAGTAGGCTGAATATCTTTTTTATTTGACAACACTTTTCATGCAATTTAACATATCAAATAAACCAAATAATTTGTAACATCTCTCTTTTACACAACAAAAGAATAAATTGTTTGAGGTTATTCGGCGACCTCTTGGGAATCTCAATGTCAATTAAAGAACAACAATCTTTTATTTAGGATTTGATTTTGGAAAGACAAAATTGTAAAAAATATGTTAAAAATTAGTTTTTGAAAACTGCAGTCTGCATGCTCTTAATTAAGAACATGATGAAGGTTAACATAAAGCACAGGAAATTCATCTGATAGAACAGAAATCTTGGTTTCCTATGCAGATGAATTAAATGGTAAATAAAACCTTTCACAGTCTCTCATTTTATTAAGATAATACTGTAATCAGAACAGTAATCCAATAAAGCTATAATTTGAACAGAAAAAAGACATTTTTGTTTTGCATCAATCTACTTTTGATAATAAACTTAATTTTTTTAAATGTTGTAAATAAATGAGTTCAATCTTTGCCAATTTGGCCAAATAATTTTTTTTCACAAACCTTCTCTAACTTTCCATATATATTCAGTTTTTGTCGTGTATTTTTCTTTCTTCTC
Organism: Nomascus leucogenys; assembly: GCF_006542625.1. NCBI lineage: Eukaryota > Metazoa > Chordata > Mammalia > Primates > Hylobatidae > Nomascus > Nomascus leucogenys. Next base: position 91,623,874 of record NC_044387.1, on the reverse strand, counting down.
ATTCTGGAAAAACCGATTGTTTTAGTTTAGGACGAATTATTGTCCTAAACACATTCTTAGTACCTTATATACTTTTTCTTGTCAAACTACATTTATATTCCTTTCATACTTTTTGTACTAAGTTGTTGCCCTTATATATTTAGTAGTTTTATTTTCATATGTTGATTATAATTTTAACTATTAGTAATCGTTCCTTAACAGAGAAAGTTAGGCAGTAGACATTTGTAAGTTGTCTGTTGCTTACCAGAATTCTGTAGATAACTAGCAAACTTTACAATTATACTATCTGACAATTTTATTGGTATGAATTTTCTCACAGTATAATTTTTCGATATGTCAAAAAGTACATGTTTATTACCAGAACTAAATATCTTTAATACCCTTATACCATATAAAAATAAGAAGTCAAAAGAATATAAACTGAATCTTACGTTTGGTAATTAAGGTTTCCATAGTTTATCTTACTCAGAAATTATGTGGAACTTTTTTTAGACAGATGTATAATGTTAATCAAAGCTAGCCACCATCTCCAGTTTCTTACCTGTTGACTGTTTTTATAGCACATGCATGCATGTGAGACAAGTATAAAACACACACAAACTACAAAAAGTTAAATGCATAGGTTTTTTCAATTGTTTTACTATATGTTTAACATGCATAAAGTACTGGATTTCAAGAAATTCATTTTTACTGCACCTTTACTTGTATATTTTTTCTTAGGATGAATTTATAATTTTGGCTAGTAAAACCAAGTAGAACAACGATGTATGCTCATACTGTACTAATGCTAATATCTTGGAAAACATGGCTGTTTTTATTAAACCAACAATATTAAATTAGTCTTTAAAGATTTACTCAAAATACATGAACTAAAAAAGTCTATGGGTTACTTTCTATGTTTCTGGGAGTGTTTGGAATATTTAATTTATATAAGCACTTATTTATCTCTAAACCAATTTGAATAGAACTTTTTAAAATTTTTTATAAGTTAATTTTTAATACCATCTACAGTTAGATAAATATCACATATGCATAACATACATACATACCTATATAGCTAAACACACAGACATACATGGAGACCTTACAGCTTACATTCTAAATAGAAGACTCTGCTTTTCCCACTTTACATTTCTTCTCTCAGCTGTATTTCTGGAAGATAGAACAAGCTAAGTTTCCCTATTTAATATGAGGGTTAATGCTTTTTACCCATATTTATTGGGGAGACTTTTAGGATTTTCTTCAATTCCAATATGTATTCTTAAGGAGGCTGTGGATATTGCTCAGCATTAGTAATAGCAAATCAGGAGGTAGCAGTAGATAATCTATTAATTTGTATAACATGGGCCACATTATTTAATCTAGAAAACATAATTAAAAGAGAAGATAAATATTTTTACTATTTCTGTAATTGGCTAAAATATTTGAAAATCAGTTATCCATTCGTATGACAACATTTAATAAGGAACTTCTTAGAATTCACTATTTTTTTCATTAAATATACAAAAGGGAACACAATATAGTCCTCTGCTTTTAGAATCTAACAGACTACATCATCATTCTCATCTGTTACTAAAGAAAATAAAATTGCATCCATTAGAATATTTAATATTCCGATAGGTTTCAATTGTGGTTAATACCCAAAGATTTCATAAAGTCAGCTACCAGCCATCATAATCTATATTATTAAGAAACAATTATGCCAGAAAACAAAATCAATGATAATTCTCTAGGAAATCATATCCAAAGTAATTAAACAGTGATATAATATTCACTGCCAGAAATGGTTTTTTGAGAGTTGAGGACAGTGGCCAATGATGAAGGACTTTAGGAAAGTGAAAATGTAACATATTTTAATTCGCTAACAGTTATTTCACACTAGGTATCCATACATTTAGTAGTAGTAATTGAATTCCAAGTATAATCAATTAATTGCCACATTATTTTAAATATTCTTTTGAAAGGAAAGTATGTAATAACTATTAAATAACATCTTTGGAGTTCAAAAAAGTAAAAAATTACAGATGCTATGGTTTTTCTAAATTAACTAATGTCTACTTTATTAGGCATTAGTCAACAAAGACTCATTGAATTTTAATGAACCAATTTTTAGATATGTTCATCAATAAGATTTTACAGGTTTTTTTTTTCTAGTCTCAACTCATGGAAGACATTAATTATAATGAAAAGAGCAAGCTGCTATAAGTGTATTTGGGCAATTGCAAGAAAATCCAGACTGTGAAAATACAAATTTGGAAATTAAAAAGGGAGTTTCTCATGAAAGCAAAATTGAGAATGCTTTCAGTTCACCTGTATTTTCTTTATTTCTGTGGGGGAAAACTCATTGAAGGACACAGTCATTGTGGAAAAAAAACATCTAAAAATTTTCTAGTAATTTGAATACTATAAGTAAACACTATTTTGCCTTACCTAAGTAATAAATGTATTATTGAAATTTGGAGCATTTTTATTCACTAAATATAGCAATATCATTTTATACATATTTTATCAGTTGGTGTTTATTCAGGAAAACAAAAGCTTCTTTAGGTGTTTTGAGAAGGAAGTAGCTTAAAATAGGAAAATTGAGGCTTAAACAGTTGGAAGCTAGAGTAATACAGGACAGAGAATCTGGAATTGCAGGGATGGACTCAAAGTTCTCTAGCACCCACTTGGGTATTTTCTGGGAGAAAGTTCAGAACTATTATAAGCCACCACTGATGACATCCGCTGCCAACAGTACCAATGTTAGTTATTCTCAGGACACATGCAAAAGCTGCAGATAAATCATAATGTCTGATGTCTGCTGTTTTCCACAGGACTTCGCAAAGCTGCCATGGAAGAATAATGGCTTCTCTCTTTTCCATCATCCTAGTCTACATTTGGCCATTCATTGGTGGAATCTGACAAAAACTCTCCTGGTAGGTGAGTTGGGAAAATTGAATTTTCAGGCTCTAAACCTCCATGGGGAGAAGGGAGGAGCTTTAAAAAGCAGGAATGGCGTTGTTTTCAATGAAATAACTAAAAAACACTGGACCTCTCTTTTTACCATGATTTCACATCTGCTTGTTTAAAGGAAACTTTATGATTTTTTTTATGTTGATTAATGTTCTTATAAATCAAGTAATTACATCTTGGTGTGGTTCTTTATATAATTTTACATATTCATGGAGTATATACATCTTTGACAAATGTAGCTTAGGCTTAATGTTTTGACACTTCACTCATTCCAACAATTTGATGCAAATACTCTATTGAAATTCTTCCTGCTAAGGTCAACAAAGACTAGTTGTCAATGCCCATGGCTCATTTAAAATTCTTGTTACATTTTCTTTTTCTGTGTTATTATTAGTAGTAACAGTTCACATTCTTGAAATCATTGTTCACTTGACCTTTGTTCAGTAGGGTTGAACTTTATTATGAGCCCTGTCCTTACTCAGCCTCCATTTCCATTACTATTCCTTTTTTTGCCTCCATTTTACCCCTTTTTCTTTACCAACATCATGTTTTTTCATGTCTTGTTTTCTTCTCCCTTACAGCTCTATAAATTATCTCTGTCTAGCATTACTCTGAATAGCTCTATTTAAATGGCTCACAGAAATGATAATTGATAATCTTTATATATATAAGAATAACTTTAATATTCAATGACTTCTCTTTCTATATTCTCTCTTTTGGTTACTTCATTATTTATTCAGTGAATTAAAAGATCAAATTCAATACCACAGTTAAAGGCACACATGGAAACTATGCTTTCTTTGACTTTTTACCCTGGTCTAGAACACAGCACAATGTCAAAAATGATGGTTAAACAAATAAGATATTTAAGAAAACAAAAAACATATATCATGTAAATAAATTTGAGAAAATGAAGTGGCAGCAAAATTGTTCAAAACCTCATCTGTTAGAAACTCATTTCCCATACCAGACCAACTCATTCCAATGGAAGCATGTGGTGTACATGATAAGGAATCTCTAAGTCATCAAGACAGAAATAAAAAGCGACGCAAGTTAGTGAATATAAGTTTTTATATGTCGATGAGTGACAAGTATTTATTTAAGAAGATGTACTAGTTTCTGAAGTGTTTACATTAATGCAATAAACTGGAAGTTTATCAAAAGCTAACTGCAAAATCACAAAGAAGACCAATCACCTTGTTCGCTAAGGCAGCTGTCTGAGAACGTCTCCAGATTAGGAAGCACACAGGCACCTTGCTTTTCGAATTTGCAGGAGCCACATATAAGTATATTTAACATAGGCATGAGGATTATAGACAATAGCAAATCTATTCTAGTGATGTAAAGTATATGTTCTTTAATACATCATTCAGAACTCACCCTTTCTACCACATCTAATGTGGATTGCGTGCCTTATCCCACCTTTTTATTTTTTACATTCCTGGAGCACCTGGTCACAACTTGAACATCAGTGGTATCACTGACTGCATGGAAATTACCTGGCTACTTGTACGCCTTCAAACAGGAGACTGAACCATTTGGAGGGATGTGTGACTATACTTTTTTTTACATCTTTATATCACTTCACATGGCTCTTATTAGTTGTTCAATAGTTGCTGAATATTGACACTCATATGAGTGAGAAGTCATGACAATGACTGCAATAAACTCAAGTCACCCTTGAAATAGACAGAAATGCTTGAGAGATGCCACTCAGTGAATCAACTTGATAAGCAAGATGTAGGATTTGTAGAACAGTAAAGGAAATGGAATCCAGATTTGGGGTGTTGATGGGGAGATTCTGAACAATTGATGAGTATGTATATTAAATGAAAGATTTTCAAATTTCTAAATGAGCTTTTTAAAAGTACAATTTACATACAAAGAAAATTCACTTTTAATGTAGTTCTGTGAGTACAGATATATGCATATAGTAGTGTAACCATCACCATAATGAAAATTTAAAGTGATTCTAACCCCCAAATTCCTGCATGTCTGTTGTAGACAACTCGTCCCTCACACTCTCAATCTCTGTTAGCTACTGCTATGTTTTCTATCTCTATACTCTTACCTTTTCCATGATGTCATAGAAATATAATCTTACTAGACTCTCAGATTGTCTACTTTCACTTAACGTAATAAATTTGAGATTCTTGCACGTATGAGTTTTTTTTTTTCCTTTTTGAGTATTATTGCCTCATTTAAATACCTTGTAGTTTGTTTATTAGCTCAACATTTGAACATTACGGTTGATTCTAGTTTGGAGTAATTATTTTAAAAATAAACTGGAACCATTCAAATACAGGTAGGTTTTGTAAGAATGTAAGTTTTTATTTCACTTGTGTAAATACTAGACTAAAATTGTGATGCCACTTAGTGTTTAACTTTCTATAAAATTGCCAAACTGTTTTCTAAAGTGGGGTACCGTTTTTTTTCTTTGTAGAATCTATGAGAATTCCAGTTGCTCCACTTGTAGACACTAAGTATTGTCAATTTTTAAAGCTATTCTACCAAGTGCATAATTATATCTTATTGTGGTTTGATTTGCACTTATCTGATAACTAATAATATTACATATTACCATGTACACGTTTTCTATTCACATATATATCTATGAATGGAAAATATATTTATATTTCATAATATATATTTAATTATATATATATTCCATAAATTGTCTTCAAAAGTTTTGCCCATTATCACACTTGGTTATTTTATGGAGGTAAAGTGGGATTTTCTTGAGGTAAAGTTAATATAACATAAAATTGATAATTTTAATGTGCACAAAAGCATTTAGAACATTCACAATGTTATGTAACTGTCACTTCTATATAGTACCAAAACATTTTTATCACCCCAAATAAAATTCTGCATTGATTAAACAGTTACCCTGAATTCCAATCTCTGCCCCAGCCACTGGCAAACATCAATCTGTCTCTAAAGATGTACCTATTCTGGATATTTCAAATAAGTCATATCTCAGATCACATGCAATATGTGATCTTACTGGCTGGCTTCCTTCACTAAGCAAGATGTTTTTGAGGTTCACCCACATTGCGTTATCTGTTAATGCTTCATTTATTTTTTATGGCTGAATAAAATTCCATTAAGATTATATATTGCAATTTGTTTTTCCATTCATCTGCTGATGGACAGTTGGGTCATTTCTATTTTTTGGCTATTGTGAATATTGCACTGTAAACTGTGAACATACATATACAAGTATTTGAGTACCTGTTTTTAATTTTGGGGTATGTATCTAGAAGTGGAATTACTGGGTTAATTGTTAATTCTAATTAATTTTTTATGTAGCCACCAAATTGTTTTCTATACTGGCTGAACAATTTTATGTATTTGTATATATTTTCACCATTACTTTTTTCATTTTAAAAAGAATTATATCCATCTTAGTAGTTGTGTAGTAGTACCTCATTGTGGATTAAATTTATGGTTTCCCAGTGAGACCAATGGGATTGAGAATTACTTCCTATGTTTTTTGTCTATTTCTGTATTTTCTTTTTTTTTTTTTTTTTTTTTTTTTTTTTTGAGAAGAAGTCTCACTCTTTCACCCAGGCTGGAGTGCAGTGGCGCGATCTTGGCTCACTGCAGGCTCCGCCCCCCAGGGTTCACTCCATTCTCCTGCCTCAGCCTCCTGCATAGCTGGAACTACAGGCGCCAGCCACCTCGCCCGGCTAATTTTTTTTTTTTGTATTTTTAGTAGAGATGGGGTTTCACCGTGTTAGCCAGAGTGGTCTCGATCTCCTGACCTCGTGATCCGCCCGCCTCGGCCTCCCAAGGTGCTGGGATTACAGGCGTGAGCCACCGCACCCGGCCTATTTCTATTTTTTCTTTGAAGAGATGTCTATTCAAGTTCTTTGCCCATTTTTCAGTTGGGCTATTTGTATTTTTGTTGTTCAGTTGCAAGAGTTATTTATATATTCTATATATATATGAAGAATAAGTATTCTTTATTTCATAATATAATGGTTCTCTAAATGAAAAATTTCTGTATGAGTTATGAGCTAAACTAGTCACCTATTTTATGGACCATTAATTTTGCTTTAAATTACTGACAAACAAAAGACGATCATCCATATGCAGGTAGTTGGCAGACATTGTAATTAATTTTATAATGTGAAGGCAACCAATGAAAATATTACACTCCCTTTGTGTTTCTTTGAACTCAAACACAAACAACTTGAAAGAGGTACATTGCTATGTAACCAGATGGTCTTGATTATCTATCAGACAATTATATAAGTGTACATGTGAATCAAACAGGCAAACATCTCTTCTCTTGAAATTAGTTATCTATGTAATTTCAAACTTGTTTGTATATAATTGATTTATATACATATATTATATATATGAGTATAAATTGATTATAAGGCTACTACACAAAGAAGTAACAATGCTAATATATACCAAAGGGTGTCCATATATTTTCATTGCATTGTTTGCTTATGTAGTTTGGAAAAATAAAGAAAATCATATTGTGGCACTGGCTGATGGCTAGAGGAACTCTGGCAAAAATGACAATCTTTTCCTTTTCTTCTTTCCTAATTTCAGTTGCTGCATCAACATTTTCTGTGTTAAAATAATCTACAGCAATACTGCATTTTACACTGTGACTTCATATGTATCCTTTATTAACATGTTCTTAATAAGGTTTTCTGGAAATAGAAGAAGTCACAATTTTATGGTAAAACACACTGTACTACAAGAAGTTGTATGAATCACAGAATTGGAATCGATTCATATAATGATCCAAATATAAAGGGAAAATACTTTATGTAGTAAATGAAAAAACATGAAGTGGGATCAATAGGATGAGTTCTTCTGTAGTAAATTACACCTTCACGAATTGCATAAAGCTTTCTCATAAATTATTTTATTTGAGCATAATGGCAAGCCATAGAAATAAGTAGGAAAAGTATCAGTTTTCCAATTCTAGAAGATGTTGTTACGGACAAAAAATGTGACACCCCCTGCACCCCCACATAAACATATAAAGATACCCATGTCCTAGTTCCTGAAACCTGTGACTGTTACCTTGCATAGCAAAAAGGACTTCATGGATTGTTTAAGTTACAGATATTGAGATGGAAACCTTGTCTTAGATTATCTGGTTGGGCCTAATGTTATCACAAGTGCCACTGTGATAGGAAGCTAGGAAGGCCAGAGTCACAGAAGGAGATGTGATGATGGAAGTGGAGGTTGGAATGATGGGAGAATGGTTTAGAAGCTAAGGACAGTAGGCTACCTGGAAAAGCTGAAAAAGGCCAGGAAACTGATTCCCCCTAAGAATCTTTGGAAGGAAGATAGCCTTGCTGATACCTTCATTTTAGGACTTCTGATCTCCAGAACTGTAAAATAATAAATGCATGTTGTTGTTTTAAGCCATTAAGTTTTTGGTAAATTTTAATAGTAGCATAGAAATCTAATATACATGAGAAAACTCAGATTAAGAAATTATAAATATTTGTACCCCCAATCTCAAAGCAAATATACTGTTGACCCTAGACTTAACTTAGAATATCTGATTTGTTTTCACAGGTAATACCATCATTCACATAACATTATTACAAAAGAATTTCATGTGAAGAAAGTCTCAAGGCATATAGATAGACCAATATAAAAAACTTGGATAGATATCAAAATCACATAAAAAAGTAACAGCAAAGCTAGACATTAGAAGAACCCCTCCTGAATCAACCAGGATATAAATTTTTACATGAACATAAAGTCAGAGACATAGAAAAATGTTATAGAAAACTGAGAGAGTAAAATTTACTCTTGAAATTTTCTCAAACCACCAAAAAGGTAACGTTGAAGTAGATATTCACATGCATTTAATTTTTAAAGTTTGTTTATATTTAAGAATCATCTTTATGTCATTTGAGATCAGTGGGAACTGGGAATTTATCACTGTGCACTGGTTACCAGCTTGTCTGAATCCGGCAAAACAGAACTTACTCATACAAATAAGTGGATTTATCGCTTACAGATAGGCAGCAAGGGGCAACGGAAGCCTGTGATTCCTTGCAAGCTGAACCCTCAAGGCTCAGGAAAGCTTCCTGGGATCAATGCAGCCTCATCTGTGCGTGCTTCCCTTGCGCCGCAGTTGAGGGACCCCCCAAAACAGCCCAGCATGGGTTTTATACCCTGGGGTCCTGTGAAACACTAGGTTAAGGTGTTCAAGATTATCCTATTTCTGAGAGGACTGGAAAAGAGCCTAGGTTGTTCTCTCCAACCTCCTTTTATCTCAGGATATTGCATTCCCAGCACATCCTACAGTTATTCTTGAAAACTACAAACGAGAAAGCTGGGAGAAATGAGTCAGTGCAAGGCTACCAGGAGAACTGGACTGCAAGTAACATTTTGCAACTCACACTGAATCCAGAGCAAATGCTGGAGGAGCTGCCAGCAAGGCAGTTTGGCCTAAAAAAATTAAATCAGTGTCCTGCTCTCATTCTCTCTGCATAGAGAATTGAATTAAGTTGTTCTTGGCGGGACTCATCTCCACTGATAAAGGGAAAGAAGTGGGAAATGCAGGAAAATGTTTTTCCAGGCTTTGTTGAATGCAGAACCTCTTCATCAGTGCCTTAGAGATTTGAGCAGGACTGGAGATATAGGTATAATCACTTCTACAAACACAATTTTAAAAAAGTCACCTTTGCTCATAATTTAACTTCCCTAGAAAGTATTTCTTACTGGAATGTCCTGAGAGAAGTTTCTGCTACAAGCTTAATCTCTTTCCATTAGCCATGTATTAATTATCTAATTTCTTAAATATAGCATACATGTTGAAGTTTTGGAGTTTTAAAAGTGGGAGGGCAACAGTAAAATTCTTTGAGGTCATTCAACCTTGACCAATCTAATCTAATATTCATTATCTGCAGCCAGTGGTATCTCACTGATAGAAATGTCTTCTCACTGTTCTTCCTGCTTGTATTGCCCAACATTTCCACTCCACCACCATTCCTGCTCAGTTATCCTGTTGGAAGGTCTGTTTAAAATATAAGAACATCTCTCACTTTTCTGAAGAAATTTCTTAAATGTTTATCTAAGGTATTTAAACTATGCATCTTACCACACAAAGTCTTACAAACTCTATTTTCTTCCCACTTCCACTTTGTATAACCTGTATTTCCACAGTATATATTATTTGCATAGCAATAGTGATATCAAAGCTGAAATAATAATCTTCCTCTACCTCTATTTATTCTTCAAACCTTAGCTCACAATTGTGTAGCCTTCTTTGCCTGAACTCCAAGGTTAATATTAGAGCTTCAAGCTTTGTGCAGATCACAAATTCTCCTTTTATGCCAATGATCACAATTAACCGTACTTTTTTTTTATCTCTATGGGATCTTCATTTCCTTAATTGCAAGTACTAGTTCTTTATTAAATTTAAATCCTCCATGCCTAGCATAAGGATTGATTGTCACATAATAGACCTCCAAAGGTTATTGGTTTGCAGAATAAATTGTTTTTTGACTTTTTCCCCTAAATTTACCAAAACGAATTTTACTTTACACTCAAAGTTATAGCAATTCTAAATTGGTCAAAGTAACTGAATTCAGCCCGGTAATTAATTAATGAAAATATTTCAATGTTCATCTGCTCAGTCTAATATCAGTATTATACTATATCCTTTTGAGGGTGCATGTTTTTCGGAAGCAAACCACCTTCTTCATTAGCCCATTCATTTTTCTGGAAGAAATTAGTCTTTTCCTCAGCAACACATCTACTTTTCACTTTAGTTGAAATTGGCAAAACTACCACAGGGAAGAATTGACAGTTTCCATCAATTTCTGGAAAGTGCAGTAGTGCCAAATATCATCAGAATTGAGTTATATTGGGAATTATTTTGAACTGCTCATGTACATGCTTGCAAAGTTTAATGTCAATCCTAGTGGCATAACAAGTAGGGCAATCTAGTGTCTGGAGCACCAGACTGGCCCTAAGGTTACTGAGTACTGCATTCAGTTCAATCCGTCAAATACTTTTGGACACTTTTTATTATGCTCTTGTTGGACTAAAATTCTGTAGCATTAAAAAATGTGGAGGATACAGTCTTTACTCACAAAATCATTCAGTCTAGAAGGAGAGGCAAAAAATCCACATATAAGAAATACTGAATAAGGACTCAGAAGACCAATTCTACAGTATAGCTAGAGAAAATATGCTTTTTACTTCATAGCCACAGAGCATAAAAAGTAAAATCTTAAATTAAATTATACCTTTTAATAGGTGAATAACTATTGGATACTATGTTCACTACCTGGGTAATGGGGTCGTTTATACCTCCTACCTTGTGTATTACACAATATATCCATGTAACAAACCTGCACATGTACCCCTTAATCTATAATAAAAAATTGAAATTATTTGTTTTTAAAAAGACAAGTGGCATTTTACTAATTGCTGCCTGAATGTTTCAGTCAGTAAGAGCAAAGGAGCTTGGAAAGTTTGAGATCCAAGTAGTCTGGAATGATCAAGGGGCTTTTAACTCAGAAAAGAGGCCTTAGAATAAACAATTAAAGAATGGGCATCAAGTGAAGAGGCTGTTATGGGGGAAGGGAAAGAGCAACAGCATGAACAAAAGTACAGAAAGAGAATGCAGCACGGAATAGATCATGGCATGAAGCTAGATGACGTGTAGGAGGTATCAAGTGTTCCTTCTCTATCAATTAGCATCGGGTTGAAGATGAATCAGAAAATGTCCCTGTTCCCCCATTTCTTTAGGTGCTGTACAAGGAGATGTCATCAGAAAGCAGACAGACAGGACTATGTATCATGGCTCTAGAATTCTGATTTATTTTACTCCATCCTGTACCAGTACCAGTTATCTAACCTTCCCATCCCCAATTTTGTCTGTAAAAGAAAAATAAGCACAATCTTAGAGTTATCTGGAAAATAAAATTTTAAAAATGCATATAAAGGTCCTTATGATAGTTCCTGGTGCATATTATATAGCCGTTAGCTATTTATTTACTGCCATGCAAAGATGAAGCAAAACAACAAAAACAAAACATTGTAAAACAAAACAGCCAACCATCAAAAGGAAACAGTGGATTTGAATTCATTGGTGATTTCTGCAAGAGTAGAAACATAATATTTAGATGTTCTCATGAGAACAGGAAACAAGATAAAAGTATCTGTCCAAAATCTAAAATGCATGCATGCATATTAGTATATATTATATATGATTTCATCATGTATCTATGCATATAAACATTTTAATATGTGTCATGCAAGTAAATATATATTTTAAAATATTTTAAGTAGAATTAACCAGGTCATTCCATTTGATAAAAAAAGGTGGCCTAATACAATGTAAAGATTCAAGTGTAAAATATTCTATCAAGGTCATAGTTAAATTAATTCAAAATATTATACAAACTTCTTTCCTGTAATTGGCATTTTGATAACTTATATGCACTGACATTTACAAAAAGCTAGGCACTTATTAAAAAAAACCCCTCTGTTTTCTAATTTCAAAATGGTATCTGATATGTGTAGGCAGATACGAGTGTCCTTCTTACGGACAACTATTTTTCAGTTGAAATCTATGACCCTCTTACATCAAGACAAGTACTGCACGGTAAGTGCCCTCCTTACTTGTAATTGGGGCACTACACAGGAATCACAGCATCTAATTTGCTCTGGCAGCCGCATGACAGCAGGTTACCACTTAGTATTCTCTGGACAAAAGAAAGGATGATGAAGCACAGCTGTTTTTAAAGGCAGCCCATACTGGAAGCTGAATGGAAGAATCTATAACATGTTAAAGCACAACTTAGCAAACACATAGTGAAAATGTGTCAAGCATAAAAGGTAGTAGAAACTCACAAAAAGCCAAAAGAACTTGGGGAAAATATTCTTTAAAGGTTTTTACTTAAAAGGTTATGCGGGATAAATTTTAGATTTCTTAGAACTCGCTCCTCATTGAGGAACACATTTGGCTTACTTTTTACAAAGGAAGCCCAGGGTATGTGTTTTGTAAAGCTCTTTAATATACTGGCACACTGGAACCATATTTTAGGCTACAGAAATAGATTAAAGTTTAATATATCCAAGAATTATTTTACAAACATTTTTGAAATATTACATACTCATTTGATCATATCAGCTCTACCAATAATCAAAATGATTTTCATCTTGATTCCTAACAATCATTGATTGGTACCAACTACCTGGAGTACTGGTTTGATGATTTTGAAGGGCATTGGTCCTCTCTCTTAAGCTTTGTTAAAGGAAAGGTCAAATGAAGGAAAGAGAAAATTCAATGGAAAATAGAATAAGAGATTTCAGAGACTGGAAGAAGGAGCCTACCTGTGGTGAGGCTTTTTCTGGGATTTTGAAACTAGGGTCAATATCTATTTGAAAACTTCGAAAAGTATCAAAGATATCTAAGAAAAGACTATCTAACACAGTCTTAGATAAGATTATGTAAGTTGTGAAGAGACATCTAAATTATAGAGCTTGTGTATATACATGTATATATATATATTTTTCTCTGTGTGTATACATGTTTATATGTGTTACATGTGCATACATAGTATACACATATATTTTATATGTATATGCACATACTTATACACAAAGATATACATACCTATATACAAATATGTGTACATTTGAATATATAAAAACACATATATACATATACACACATGTACAGACATATATCTATTTGTACACACATATATACACAGCTAGCACAAAGGACTTAGTTGAGAATTATTGTTTTGGACTTATTCAGTCCTGTGTTTAGATTCTATTTTGGCTACTTCCAAAATGTGTGGCCTTCAGCAAAGTTACTTAAATTTACTATGCCTCAATTTTCTCACATGTGAGAGAGAAATAATGTGTATATATGTGTGTGTATATGTGTATATATGTGCATTTGTATATGTGTATATATGTGCATGTACATGTGAGTATATGTGTATATATGTGTGCTTTACATATGTGTGTGTGTGTATGTATATGTTTCCTATAATCTAGAACCTAGGCATGGTTAGTTAGTATTTAAGGTAACCAAATCAGAAACCAATGCTTTTATAGTGTTATGCTTACTCCAATCATGAATCAATGGAGTCAGAATCAATGTAGTTAATGCAATCTATTGTTTAAACTTGGTTAATAAATCTGGCACCTTAGTTTATTCATTAGTAGAAATGATGTTAGAATATTTTTATGGTGAAGTGAATATTCAGAGTTTTAACAGGTAGAAAATATCATACATGTATCTCAAGCTGTGCATGGAAATGTGTAGAATCTGGCCCAACCAATGCTGTTGGAGTACTATTCAAAGTACAGAGTCCTACTGGCTCTGCCTCCCTCCTTTTCACAAAGGATCTGCCACTTCACAGAGTTACAACTCTGGCTGGTCTTCTGTTTATGGATTCTCTCAACTACTTCCAAGTCATCCTTGTGCAAAATGCTTAAATTATGGTGCCTTGGTCAGCAAATGGAAATTCTCGGAGATGTAGAATAAGTATATGACTGTTTTTCCAGATTCCTAGTAATGTTTGTATGCTGGAAGAAATTTGGCCTTAGACTTACTTTTACTCAGGCATTCCACTTGGATATGCGGTTCTTAAAGATGTCTATCCATTATTAGCCTAACAATCTTACCAAGGGCAACCATGACTTGCTGAACCACTAAATTGGCCTGGGTCAGTTTGCAGCAATAATGCTCTCATTGAATGCTCCCACTGCCAATATACTACAATAATTGCCATCAATACCTTTCTCCTCCCTGGTAGAGTAAACATCCTTTGAAGGGCAGGATTTATATCTTAGTCAGATCCTAACATATAATAATTTTCTAGAAAACAATTTTAGAATGAGTAAATGGCCATTCTGAGTCATTTAGGGAGAAGCATAAATATTCAAAAGTGAAAGCCACCCCTGTTGATAAACAGGTTGTGCTATTCCTAACAGGACATAAAGCAATGTTAACCATGAGACTTCAACAAGGCTATATAAACAATGCTTCTCCAGTGAACCCTCCATGACTGTAAAATGAATAACAACCCTTCCTTTTGAGTTATTGCTTCTTTTTTTTTTGAACCAATGACACTTTGGTCTAACTTCATTGATCTCATCTCCTAAATAAATGTTGCTGAACTATCTAATTGCTAAATGCCCTGTTTGCTTGACAGCATCCAAAACACAGTTGATCTTCACTTTACCTTCCTTAGAATCATTCACTGCAAAACTAAATCAAATAAAAGTGTCTCCTCACTCCATTTTGTGAGATAATTCTAAGACCTCTTCTGAAATACTAAATAAAATAATTTATTTAACTGTTGAATAAATTAGTTAATAAACTGTTAAAGAGGCTAAATAAAAATAATTTATTTAACTCTGGCTGTGTCTCCAGTGTGCTTTGGCTGGTGGGCTTACAAGAATACTTAGTATAATTTAAGAAATGATTTTAATCTTTCAAAATGTATTTTTATAAATTACATAGAGCACATAAAGAACTATATTGAATAAGTTATTCTTGTTTATAAATGTAATTTTCAACGTCTAAATTTTATCTGATTGTTTCAACATCTTTCTTAATTTACAGCTCTTAGATTCCTCAACATCTGTGACTTGTCAGCCTCAGTCTTCCATGGTTTGGCTCCATTATCATCACTAAAGCCCTGCTGTATTAATTATATACTTCATGTAAAGGTCTTTCACAGTTTATCTACATGTATTTATCTACTTTATTATGTCATAAACAAATCAAATGAAAGTTAAAGAAAAAGAACAATTGTCCCTACTTCTCATCTTGAAATATGCTCTGTAAAGAGAGATGACACAGTTATCTGTGACTCCTCTTAATTGAAGAATAGGCTAGTGAGGGAATCCTATGACAACTAGATGAGACCCAAGCTGTAGACAAAACATAAAACTTCAAAGCCTCTGCCAAATGTTTGTTGTTTGCTAACATATGCTGTATTCTAATCAGCAGTTCATACTCCAGGGGTGGTTAGGTTATTTAGAAGGCCCTAAATATCTAAAGCTACATTACCCTCACATGCACGAAGGAACTGTTAATTAACAAAAAAAATGAGAAATTACTTTTTACTGAGGAATAAGTAATGTTCCCAGATGTATTGATTGCTTAGAAATATACTAATACTTTGATGCTTGAATGTGCAAGAGTATCAGAATTTGGGGAACCTTGCAACCTATACCATTTGAATTTCAATTCACGGCCCACGGGGTACCCTTGGAAGATTGTGCTGTCAAATATCATAAGAAGTTAGCTGAATTAGTTAGTAAACTATTTTAACCATTATTTCAAGAGCTCATTTCATGTAAGGTCATTGTTAGCACCAAAACAAACAAACAAACAAAAACCAAGGAGTTAAAGTTTCAATGGGCCTCCATAGAAAACAATATGAATACTTGGAGATTATTTGATAAAAATGTTATTTATGGTGGCATAATTTGCTTTTATAAAATTTCATTTGATTTTGAGATTGTGAGGGAGGTCGGGGAGGGAGGAAGCTATAGGACTCACCTAACTCTAATTACGAATCTATTGAATTCTATTAAAACAAACTTGTGAATAATTTGTCTGTTCACAATTGACCCAAGTCAGTTCACAGCACTCCCTGTGGTACAAATTATCTTAATATCTGTAAGTCAGTAAATTTTCTTGCACAGACCAGATGCTCATATGGTGGGAAGTGAAGAGATGGCACTTCCCTTTAACTTGCCAGCTCTTCACTTCCCATCACTTCCTACATCATCCTTCACTGATGTCATTATGACCAGCAGCACCTTGCAGGGAAGGTGGGATGTTAATGCCCAGATTCATGTGGTTGTCAGCAGTGAAAGAACTGAAAGAGCAACTGCAGAAAAGAGAGTATTGTAGACAAAGAGGTAATTGGCTGAGAACCTATTATAGAGAGGACAGGTTTAGCAACAGACTTAAGGAAAGACAACTTTTCTTCTAAATAATGAAGAGTATAATGACCCTTGAAACAGAAAAGACAGACAGACTTGAATTAGTGAATCATAGTAGATTATATGCCTTTTACATAGGAATTATGGCTTGGCTGAGAGAGAGAGCGAGAATGACAGCGAGCGAGAATAAATAATTAATGAATCACTCACATGCTTAGTTATTGTCTTATAGAATGAAATTCTTCAACCAGAAGGTGCTTTAGAGATTACTTTGTCCCAGTCCCTTATACTACAGACAAGAATTTTGGAGCAGGGAGAAAATACATGGTTCATCTCAATGTCATATCAATTATAAGTAGAACTACGACTATAGCAAAGCGTAGTTGAGAATTAATGTTTTGGACTTAGCCTGTGTTTAGATCCTATTTTGGGTACTTCCTAAATGTGTGACCTTAAGCAAAGTTACTTAAATTTACTGTGCTGCAGTTTTCCCATATGGAAAACAGAAATATACTAACCCATGAGAAATGTTATGAGGATTAAATGTAATTAAAAAGCATTTAACATTATGTTATTGTTTTGAAATATTTTGGTTTTTTTATATTAGGTTGTTTTATTTAAAAAAGATTCAGTCTGAGATTTTGTTTTAATCTAATATTGAATTCAATGAATTAGTTTAGGTTCAGCAAAGTTTGATTAAGAAGTATATGAAATTAAAAGGGGTCTAAAATGTGTCTACTTTACATATTTTTACTTTATTTAATGAAATAACCCTTATGTAAATTTACTTATGAAAACATAGAATTTCAGAGTTAATAATTTTCCCAGTCTTACAGCTAACAACTGGAAGTATGGACTGTGATCTGTCTTTCTGTGTCTTTTCAGACTCTTAATTGTGATGTAATATATCACATGCCCTTGTCAGAATGAAGAGAGCATAAAGTCACCATGGTGATTATAGATGCCTAGTTGTTATTTAAACAAAGAGAGTCAACAAAAGCTTACTGATTTCACTTGCTACACAATTTTGCTTTGGATGAGCTATGAACAAGTATGCCATGCTATCTAAAACAATAGTGACCAGGCCGGGCGCGGTGGCTCACACTTGTAATCCCAGCACTTTGGGAGGCCGAGGCAGGCAGATCAAGAGGTCAGGAGATCGAGACCACGGTGAAACCCCGTCTCTACTAAAAAATACAAAAAAATTAGCCGGGCGTGGTGGCTGGCGCCTGTAGTCCCAGCTACTCGGAGAGGCTGAGGCAGGAGAATGGCGTGAACCCGGGAGGCGGAGCTTGCAGTGAGCCAAGATTGTGCCACTGCACTCCAGCCTGGGTGACAGAGCAAGACTCCGTCTCAAAAAAAAAAAAAAACAATAGTGACCAAAGATGAAAAAGAAAATTTAATTCTTCTATACTGCATAACTTTAATTATGCTGTGCTTAAGGAGACTCAAGTTTTTTCCTGTATAAATAATAATACTGTCACAGAATATTAGAAATCATAAAGGCCACTGATTTTGAAGTATAAACACTAACTTTTATACTGAACATAAAAGCAAATACTATTGAACCATTAATCTGAAAAGAATCTCAAAAGAACATTTAATCTATCTCTTGCCTCAAGAAAGAACTTTGTCGAAACTATTTATGTGAAATGCTAAATGCCCTCAGAGAAATATTAAACTTCCGAAGTATTTCAGAATTTCATTCAACCTGATAGACTACACAATATGTATTGTATATGAATCTTAGTCAACTCACGTGTACAACGATGGTAAACTATTTTTTCTACAATTTATTTTTTGTTTCCAGCCCACATCCATTGTTGTCATTACACTTTCCCAGAGTTATGAATTTATTGCACAGGCATTTTAGATTTGAAGGAGTCTGTTGAGATGCTCATTTTAATAGTTGGCATTGCATTTTTGGCTCTATGGTTCTCTGTGTGTTTACTTACCTATTTCACTTTCTGACTCTGCCAGAATACAGACAGAACAGAGTTATCTTCTCCCTGGGTTTCTGTTTTCTCACTGCTACCAGTGCATAAAACCAGTTTCTCTCCCATAGGTGTGACTGAATCAGAAAATAATACAGGATTGATTCACTTTCTTTCACCATCTCAGATATGCTCTCCTCTTGTTTGGCTGAATCTGTGGGCAGATTTTTTTCTCTTTATGTTTACCAAAGTTATCCTGATGGAGAGAGAAATTCTCTTTGACAATTGTTTTAACAAAGGTTCTTGGTAGTTTGTTATTCACCTGGCTGAGATCATAACCATTTCTGAGCCAATAACCATTTCTGAGCCAGTCAGTGGCACTACAAATGCACAATAGTCTGATTTTGATCCTATGTCCAGTTCTAGAGCTGGGTTGGTGTCCTCCTATGCACAATATGTGTACTGAGAGTTAGAGATATCAATTAGTGAAAGGAAACAAGGTAGAGGAACTGGAGGCTATTTAAAATAATAAAATTAATTTCAGTATTAAACTCCTGCCAGCATTACTCTCAGCCCAATCCTGTCTCCTCATGCATTCCCCATTTTTGTGGAATCTCACACTTTGGAGATAAAGCTACGTTCTTTACTCTATTTGGCCAAGACATTTTCATGGCCTTGAAACTTCTTGTACTTAACCACACATCTTTTCTAGAATCTTCCTAATTGTGTGTGCTTTTGGAACCCAAAACCCAGGGGGACTGGTGTACATTCTTCTTGATTTAGGCAATGATTATCTGCTTGAATGTTGGGGAGGGAAAGGAAGAAAAACGATGGGAAGAAGATGTATGCTGATGTTCAAAATTATATCCTGATACATGGTTTAAACTCAATTTTATGTTTAATGACATGAAGTTTTCAATAGCATAATTAAATAACATATAATATCTATAGTATAAAAAATAAAATGTTAAAAACTTGCTGTTAAATAAAAATAGAGAACTTGTATATTTTCTAAAAATAAATATAGCAGAGAAAAAGAAGCCTCTTTTTACTAATAAAGACAAATACACTGCTGATGAAACTAACGGTTCATTTTTGAGTAGTAAGACATCCAAGAGGCTGGTTGGATCTGATCTTTCAGCAGGGATGTAGCTATACCTTTTTGAATTCCAGGAACCTAGTGTAGCACCTGACATGCAATTAGTAAATTTGAGAAAAAAATCAATAAATGCATAGATTGTGCTATCATTACTTTAATTTTATTTTTAAAAGCCATGCACTGAGATATTTTTTCTTTATTTATATTCTTTGATCAATTAAAGCACTTCACACCTTAAAGAGGAAGAAAGCCTAGGCATGCAAGTTTTAAGAATTTTACCAAACCTAGAAAAAGCAACCCAAAACAATGATAATATCCCCAATTTTTTTTCTGTTGCACAAAGGTAATGTGATAATTATCTTTTGTTGTTTTTCTTGATGTTGAAATGTATATATTTTTAATTACTAAAACAATTCACACTATCATCAGTTTAAAAATAGAAGAGGAATAAAGGAGAAAGTGGAGGAGAAGGAGGAGAAGGAGAAAGAGAAAAAGAAAGAGAAGGAGAAGAAAAAACATCACCAAGATTTCTATCACCAGATAAGACAATCATTGCTAGTTTAGTGTACACCTTTGCAGCTTTAGTTTTTAATATCTAATTTATAGATTTTGTTTTTGACATAACAATAACCATACTAAAACTTGCCTAGATTACACACATCACGTTGGTAACTTTAACTTTTCACGTATTTGTTTATTGGAAATGTTTAGCATGTTTTTATGTTTGGTATCTAGTTTTATTTTTCAATTTAAAAGCTATTTGTGACTGAAAGTCATTCGATTGTCATACAGTAGTAATTGGTTATTTAAATACAATTTAATTCAATGCTCTGCTAAAGACATGAGTTATTTTTAGTTAAATTCACTGGAGCTGTTACATTCAAATTTATCATTTTTTTGAAATCTGATTTATTTTACCATCAAATATACTTATTTTATATTTACTTTGCCATTTTAAGAGTGGACTTTATAATAAATACATGGAATTTTTTAAATTTACATCTGAACTGGGCAAAATAAACATTTCTATTAGGGAAAGAAGATCTAAAAGTGACAAGTAAAATGAGTACCTACAAATAGAGCTCAAATTTCTTGACTAGGATTAATTTAGTCCTATGGTTCCAAAGAATATTTAGATTAAGACAATTAATCAAATATCAGTAATTTTTGAAGATTCTTTGAGAAGAAATAAATCAGGATGTTAAATGTAGAAAAATAAATGAGCGATTATAGTAAATTAGCCATATTCCTATAGTGAGAAGAGCAAAGAACATCAAATCCTACCTTAGGCCACAGACATCCCTTCTATGAAAACCCTTGGGAAAATACAAGCACAACAGAGTTGCCAAGTTAATATAGAAAAAGTTATTTTATTGGTAAGTGTGGATTCTGCCTGAATTCTCATTGCAGACTGCTCTGAGACACGGGATTGGGCCAAGAAGGGCATCGTTTGTGATACATGCTTGAACTTGACAAAATCGTGAGCATGGGACCTTTTTGTTTTCACCATCTGTTCCCCCTATGCTGAAATCTGAGTTCAGAATCATTTAGACTGCTTGGATAGACATAAGAGTAAGAACAAAAGAACAGACGAGAAAACATGCAAGATCATGTCCAAGCTGGAGGCGTTCTACCAATCTCTGCCAATGGAAAAAAAGAGAATAAAGAGAGAGACAAATAGTTGGGTTTTCACTCTTCAGCGAAGGTTTAAGAAACCCTTATGCAGGACACAGCAGCAGTGGAGACTCTGTTATATATTGTAACTTAGATTTATAAAAATATTGTAATCTTTCAAGAAATTATCACTTTCAAGAAATTATTTCTTTCAAGTAATTATCAAGAAAGGATCATTGTTCATAATAAAGTAGAGGGTCTTCAAGGCTGAGGTCACATCTGGCTCAGCATTATGGTGTCAGGAATATAGGGACCAAAGGAAATAAAATTAATAGATTTAAATATGAGAAAAAGGCAGTGTGGTTTGGGGAGTAATTCACCTATTGTCATATTTTTATAAGTAGATGTCTGCTTTTGATGATGGAATAGATCCTTCCAGAACATATCTTCTCATAGTTGCTCCATCATCTAAATTAGCTTTGGACTCTGATATAATCCTACTTGGCTCCCCTTCTCTGAACCATATCTTCTTTTACCATTTCAGTCTTAACCTATGCATTCCCCATCTTCCAGGCATTTTTACTTCTTCATAGTCCATGTCCTTCCTTTTTCTCAATTTATGAATCTATTTCATGAAGATCTCCCATACTTCTACTGTAAGATCTGCCTACCTTTCTCTTGTCTTCTTGTTAAGTTTATTTGTTTAGTTTCAACTTCTTCTTATCAAGAATAATTTTCTAAGCCCAAGAGCCTTCAGAGTATAATTCAACCATTTTATAAATACAATTTCTCTTTTGGGAGATTTCAGTTATTATAGTCTCAATGTGGGTTAACGTAGTATCTTACTAACGAATCCACAGATACTCAAATCCTTTTGCTGACCTCTTTTGTTAAGTGTGTTGGGACTGTTCATCATGCTTTTTGATATGAAAACAAAACATTCATCTCTTTTCTTATTAAATCTTGATAGTGGTTTGATCTCTAAGAGTTCAGTCTTTATTCTATAATAGAACTTTTCCTTAGACTCCTTATTTTAATTTCTGTCATTTCTAAAGGTACATTTACCTCCAGGAAAATAGTTCCATGTTTATTTCCCGTATCTCATAGTCTCATAGCCTCTATAACAGCAAAGTTCTCTGGTTGCTCTGTGCTAATATGTCCCTCAAAGTCAAAGCATTCCAGGTGCAGGCTCCTGGTAGTGGTTTGCAGCTTTGGGATTGTGATATTTTTGTTTATGTTTGGTTCCACATTTATCGAGAAGAAGCTACAGTTCCTGTGTAATGAATGTGCCACTCATTTCCATTTGTTCAATAAATATACTCTACTAGAAAATAACATAATTTCTTTCTTTTTTTTGATTGTATTGATTTTGTTTATTTTGTGTTGTAGATTTGTTTTGTTTGGTTTTTCAATATTTACTCCACTTTCTCAGGGCAACATTTTTTCAATTTTGTCTCAGGGAAACTTATCTTCCCTCACTCAGCCCAACGTTTGGTCTAGCACCCAACTTACATCAAGGCAGTTGCCGCCTTAGAGCTCTCTTGTTATACTCATTGCTCTGTTATGGAGGTAAGACTCATTTTTATTCATCATTTTTGGAATCAGTTTAATTTATTAAGGAATCAAACCTTTCTTCTCCTGGAATCAGAGATAATAGTGGTCATCATATGTGACTTCATGATGGAAATGGAGAGTGCAGAGATAATATGAGCATTCAAGAAAGCTGCACGTGGAATCTAATGTGACTTTGGAATGCACAGGCAGCTTTGTGAACTGATTTATTTTATTGCTTTTCTTTCCATTATGCACCAATTGAATTTTTATCAGCTTCTATTTGTGTCTTAATCATTACATTTACACCTAGAACATATTTAAACTTTTAATTTTCACTTAAATTTATGTTTCTAACTGTTGACTATACTCAATAATTTACATACACACACACATGCACACACTTTTAATTCATGTATGGTATTGCTTTCTCTTTGTTTCTTTCTCCCCATGAACACCCTCCTCTTCCATCTCTAGGAACACTCTCACACACACGTTCACAACCAAGGAGAATTGCTCAGTTATTTAAAATGAAGTGATTGTCTTCTAATTTCAATTATTTTTTAATCTGAATAATGTTGGTTTGTTCAATACAGCTCAACCTGTATGTTAGTTTAGATATAAGCAAAAGATATTATGTGAAATAAAATAAAAATTCTTTACATTTGGGTTCAAATTTTAAAGGAAGATATTATGTTTTTAAAAATGACTTCCTTATAATTGAGGTTAAGCATAAGAGTGGATTCACAAGAGGCAAAATAAAATCAAGCAATTCTTTTCTATGTGATCTATTTCTGTTTCTATTGATGAAAAAGAAGGGTTTAACAGCATGTATTCTGGAATAGGAAAGTGTATATTGAAAGAAGAAACTCTTACTCAAGCATGGGACTTTGTAACTTGGTGTAGGAATTATGCTTTCATCAAAATCCAGGAATTACTTTCATAATCTCTTCTTTAAAGTAACCATGTACTAAATGACCAAAACTTAAAGGGTAAAATGAATTATTTCAGTGGAAAAATTCTGACTTTATAATAAGAATGTGCGATTATCTTCAAATCATCCCCAAAATTATTTACAAAGGGATAAAAAGATAGGTTTAATATTGATTTACAACTGTGTTTTTACTTTGAAATTTTTTCTGAAGTAAATATGTGAAAGGAGTGGAACACGAATAAGCTGTAAAGACATTCTTAGCAGCAATGCATAGAATAATAGTATTTTTGTACAAATAAGAAGTCCTGTTCTAGGGACTTTGTTAGATTCCAAATAATAACATAGTCCTGCAAGGTAAAATATAGTTTATGAATATTTATTAGCCTAAAGGTGACTTATGTTATCTTGTTAAATTTGCAGTGTTAGACATACAGATAACAACCTTGAAGCCAGTTTTACCATAAATATGTGTCTGAGTCTGTGTTTGTATCTTACTGGAAAAAGAAATAAGAAGTTTACACACCAAATTTTTAACAATTTTTCCTATGTGGAGAGATTAAATCCTATTTTTATTTTCTTTATTTTAATTTCATTGTTAAGTATTATTCTTTCTGTCTTCAGTCCACATATATGTGACATATAATAAAGGTTAAAATCAAAGACTAGGTTTAGCCTTATAAATGAACACTACAAACAGCCCTTGCAGTCTTATTGAAGGCAAAAGACCCCAACTCAAATATAAAATGTACTTTACCTAGACTGGTTGTTAGTGCTTAAAACTATATAATTGACTTTTTGTTCTTCTGAGCATCTAAAATTCCACATTAAATATCGGGAGGGTAATGCTACTAAAAATGTAGAATACAATACAGGGAATACAGGAATTAGGGTCTCAAGAAATAGGCAAGAAATATAGAAAGGCGAGAGAAGAAAGGAGAAACTTCATGCTCTTTCAATTTTGCTCAGACTTTGCAATGACAAAACCCATGACATCCATACAGATAAATTTTCAACTCAATTTAAGAATGAATAATTTGTATTCCTAAGTAAAGTTTAAAGTGCTTTTCAATTGGAAGTTTCAATTTAAAGTTACAATTCTCAATGATTTAAAAGGTGATTCACTAGGCAAATATCAAAACAATAAACTTTTTCTTTGTTGAAGACACGGTGAGATGAAAGAGGGTATTTTCTCATTGTAATATAAGTTGCATATACTAATCAAAGAAGGGTTGTAATACAGATGGATTTTCAAACCACAAATCCTCATACCTAGCAAAATGTATATATATATATTCCATTAAAGTCAATTTATATTATCTATAAGTACATTCACTATTACAGACATCATCAAGTATTTCTTGTATTGGGGCATCATATTAAAACATCTATTGAAATATTTATCATGAAGTGAACTATTTATTTTTATTTATTTTAGTTTTCCAACAATTCCAATGCAGATTTTTCCACTCAGTTTCAATAACTGTGCTCAGACTGGTTTTCTCTACATTGCCATCTATATTTTTCTAGATAGGGACAGAGAAGGGTTTTTTTGACAGAAAATTTTGGATATAAAAAAGCAATGGAATGCGTAAATGTCCCAAAATATCTCATTTATGAAAAAGAAATATAAGTAGTTGACTAGACTGTCTGAGCTAAAGTGGACCCATACCATTAAATATTTGATAACCTACACTACAATAGAGTCAACAACAGAAGAGTTTTCATTTATGTAGCAACAACTACACGTCCAATTCAATACACATACCTAAGCAGTTCTCATACCTCAGTTTGATTTCTTTAGAAGCTATTTCTCTTTGGAATATAATTTTATATTTTCAGTAATGGGTATACAATAGAAATTAATGAATGTAATATTAGGATTGCTTGCCTATTATTTTGAGAAGAGAAAGAAAGAAAAAAAAAGAAAGAAAAAGAAAGAAAGAAAAAGAAAGATAGAAGAAAAAAAGTAGTAGGAGGAGAAGGACAAGGAGAATGAGGAGAAGGAGAATGAGGAGAAGGAGAAGAAACGTAGGAAGGAAGGAAGGAAGGAGGGAGGGAGGGAATGAAGGAAGGAAGGAAGGAAGGGAAAAAAACATGGAGGAAAGAAAGACCCTTCAAATACCATGCTATTTAATGAGATGTTTAATGTAAATACTTAACATTTTCTAATAGATTGAAATAGAGATGAACTAATTCATGAAAAATAGGGAAAAATAAATAAATATCCAGAGGGAAAACATTAATAAATTCAACTAGCTTAAAAACTTGATATATATTGCAAAGCAAAGTGACTCTGGTCAAAAATAATGTAATGCATATTTTAAAATAACTGAGATACTAAATTTCGAATGTTTCACCACAAAAAGATTAAGCGAGGTGTTATATGTGTTAATTAGCTTGGCTTAGTCATTCTCCATTGTTCACATATAACAAATCACCACCTTGTACCCCATAATGTATACAACTATGATTTATCAATTAAAAATAATATTAATGCAAAAATTTAGAGCACCATACACACAAAATAAATAACTCTAAAACTTGAAATATATGTATATTACTAATTAGTAAGCAAACAAATGAACAGAGAGATGATAATTTCAGAAATATACCAATTGGACTCTTAATTTAAGAAGGCTTTATTGTTTTTATATTTGCACTTGCTCAAACATTGGTGAATAATAAATGTTTAAGCATAATCTATTTTGTCTTAGCCCGATGGCATTTTTTGTTTGTCATATGACAAACTCTGGTTTGTGATGTTATTTATTTATATTTTGACCATTGCATCTGAATCATAAACATTTTTGGAGAAGAAAAGATTCCATATGGAGACTCCATTTCTCCAACAGCCTAAATGTAGGAGGTTGATACTTAGAATTTACGAATATTATTTAAAAATACAGTATTTTAATGTTCAATGTTATAGCTATAATTAATGTTATAAAATGTTCTTCTCACTTTTTCCCCCTATTTTAAGAATTGGTGACTGAATTTAAGTTTACATAAGGACGCAATATGATTTATAAGAGAATAATCTCTATCTGATAAAACTTTAGGCATATTTTACTATGTAATAGCTTAAATACAGGCAAAATCCTCTGTAATACTCTA
Organism: Nomascus leucogenys; assembly: GCF_006542625.1. Classification (NCBI taxonomy): domain Eukaryota; kingdom Metazoa; phylum Chordata; class Mammalia; order Primates; family Hylobatidae; genus Nomascus; species Nomascus leucogenys. Next base: position 91,596,747 of record NC_044387.1, on the reverse strand, counting down.
CCCATCTTTAATGTAGGAGAGAAGCAGTTGGGTAGCAAATTAGCTCTTCTGTGGCAATATGGTCTGAGCAACCATGTAAACAAAGAAATCTGCTAATCAAAAGCAATTTCTCATGAAACAAAGACAGCAGCTAATTGAGAGCATCTGAGGCTAAAATAAGATTAACTTCAAAATGAAAACCCTTGCAGCTTCTTGAAGGAAAGCTGTAGGGGTAATAGAAAGCTTACAGCAGTTTAGAAGTGAAAAATCTTCATAGAAATGCTATTTCTCATTCTCGCAAAATATTATTACAAATCCATAATTAACTTTCTCACTAGTAAAACTGCTTGAAAATGCATAAGAAAATGACGAAAATGAATCCCTCGGGGTTAAAATAGGAAGGCATATTATAGGCAAATCTATGATAGAGTAAGCCTTCCACAGCCTGCTTGGTGCGCCTTGCACAGCTGCTGTTTGTGCCTGAAGTGCAGAAGTGCATATTCTCGTGGGCTGTGACCCTCTTCTGCATCAGTGGAGGAGGCTACAGATACAATAACAGCGGCAGATTGTTAGGTGGGAAGAGTCACAGGGTTGAAGGCAGGCCTGAGAGTGGGGGAGGATGAGAAGAGATGAGGAAAGGGCCGGCAGCAGTAAACCCATGGGCACATCTTATGCTGAGTAAAGATTACACGACAGAGCTTCTCAGAGCCAAACTTAATGGGTTAAAAATAGAAAATGAGTTAAAAGATGGGATTTTATCAAAAGAAGAGGCAGAAGGTAGTGCCGCTTTTACCACATAGCACAGATAGGGTGAAAAGGATTTCAAAATAAAAGACTTTAGACATGCACTAAAATAGGACAAAGCCGAAATATATTGGTATCTCAGAGCTCTTGGTTTCATTTTGTATAAAAATTGAAATATTACATCAACCCTGTTTTTAGGAGTATATGTGTATGCATACAACATAGAAATATAAAAAATACATATATGTATATAAAGATATATGTTAAGAATATAAATAGATATACACACATGTACATACACATATATATACACAAACACACATATACCTTACTACATAAACAAATCTTTGTTAACTAATTATTAATAACATCATCACTTATATATTATACAATCATATGTAACATACATTATATATAATTATACATAGATATTGAAATAGATTATGTGCATGCATATATATGAATGTACAATATATACACAGCATGATAGATAAGGGGGAGGGAGGGCATATATATGAATGTATAATATATACATAACTTGACAGATAATGGGGAGGGGGAGCTAGAGAAGAGAAAGAAGAAAAGGAGGAGGAGAAGAAGAGGAGGAGAAAGGGGAGAGAAAGGTGAGGGAAGGAGAGGAAAAGGAAAGAAGAATGGCCACTTTTCAACATAGGATCAAAATTGAATATATAGAGATGAAAGTTTCTTTATTTTTCCATTTCTTAAAATGATAGCCAAAAATTTATTCTTACTACTGAAGTTACTTCTAGTTTTAAGCTCAATCTCTTGTTTAACTCCTAGTTAAGCAGTCTCTCACCTCCACCAAGTATTTTTCTGCCTGCAATTTCTTTCTTCTCTTACCAGAAATGATCTGAGTTCCACAGGACCTCATATATCCTTCTTATATTGAGAGAAAGGAATCAATGCTAACGTGATTTTTTCCCTCTGCTTTTTCATATGTGTGGTCTTTCTTATTTTCTATTTTCATATCACAAACAATGCAAAGTGGGTGCTTGAGGGGAGCTGGTGGTTTCCTCCTGCTGAATCCGCCCTGCATTAGATCTTACTGGCACCAGTGATCCTCAGAGGCTCAGATGTTTTCTCTAGCTGCCCCTAAGCTGATCTGTTTACAGTGCAGCCTCTGGTATGAGTTTTCCTTGCTTACAACTTTACAACTTTGGAATCTCCTTAAATATAGGCAAATCTGTGGCTCTCTTCATCCCTTTGTTGATATGAGGACAACCATCGTGAAGACCACATAGGCCCTACATCTGCCTAGACCTGCGAGGTAGTTATTTTTACTCTACTGTGGTTGACTGCCCCATTTTAGGGAAGGATAGTCACCTGGTTGCCTTCTGCAATAGTTTCATATAAGTGAGAAAAAAATCTCTGTATTAAAATTCACAATATTACCTATTTAGGTAATTTATCATCTCCAGTACATGTTGTAATCATTAAAAGGGGAACAATAATCAGAGGCTCTCATTCATGTCACAATTCTCTCTTTTCTTTTTACAAATATCCCACCTCATCATCCCTGCCTAGCAAGGAATATTAGCTTTTCTTTTTATGTTAGGAAAATTGCTCTATTATCACCAAACATTATTTTCTGAATTATATTATCATTGTGATAATCTTTGAAAACATTGAGAATTAACTCTTGATTTGAAAAGTATTTTTTTTCAAAATCAAAACAAGCAAAAGAAAACAAAAACCAGTTAAGCCTGAAGAGATGATTCTGGGATGATAGTGGAGCAGAAAACACCAGGAACCTGTCCCCCTATCCGGACAACCATGCAATAGCAGAATCTCTCTGATGTGACAATTATGAAACTCAGGTCTATTGAAAGCTTGAAACTTCCAGCACAAGAATTGGATGGCAAATTGCAGTTAGTTTCAGGGGATTTTAGCTCATAGCTCAGCGACAGTTATCCACTCTTCTACCCCAGACCCGTGGTAGGCAGCCTGCACATGTTCCTAGAGGAGCTTGCACAGCTTGTTGGAGCCATCTAGGCAATAAAGATCCTATTCTACAAATATCAGAGATCCATATTTGGATTACTAATTGCTGCTTCTAACCAAGGAGATATAAACACAAAGGTAACGGTCATTGTTGCACACCCTTCATTGCTTCGACCTCCCTGCCTCCTCAGAGACTTCCAGGAGATTTAAAAGGCAAGTGTGCTTTCTTCCCTCCCACATTCATTTTTTCTCTTTTCCCATTATTGATAGCCAGAAATTAAAGACTAGGACACTCCAAAAAGTGCATATAAGGGTGAAATTAGAAAGATATCATGCATACCAGGGAAAGTCAAAGACTGAAAAAAAAATCTGAAATGACATTAAGTTTTTACCCCTCAGGCTGATCTTTAGTAGACAGATAGCATACGATAATCCAAAGCACAACAAACAAAACAAAGAAAAAAACAACAAACTCTGGGGAAGGAGTAGAATTTCAGAATCGCTACAATACTAGTTTCGAATGTCTGGTGTGTAAAACAAAAACAAAATTCTAAGATATAAAAAGAAAAAGGAAGTAAGGCCAATTCAAAGGAAATAAAACAACAACAACTATCCCTGAAAAAGGGGTGATGCCGTATTAAACAAAGACTTTAAAACAACAGTCTTAAAGATACTCAAAAAACTAAAGGAATATATGGGAAAAGACCAGAAAATTATATATAAACAGAATGGAAGTACAAAATCAAAAAAATTCTAGCACTGAAAAATACAATAAATTTTATAAATAATAATTTAAAAATTATCAGGAATTCAAAGGCAGATTTGAACAGGCAGAAGAAAGAAATGGTGAAGTTGAAGACAGAACAATTGAAATTATTGAGTTTGAAGAACAGAAAGAATGAGACCAAAGTTAAAAGTGTCAAAAAAACCTGTGGGACAGGGACACAATCAAGCTGACCAAAATGCATTGTGAGAGTCTCAGAAAAAAAAAAAGATCAAGAAAGAACAGAGAGAGAGAATATTTGAAGAAATAATGGTAGGATGAACTTAAAAAGATTCACAATAAAACTCATTATAATCAAAATCTCAAAAAAAAAATAAAGAATTTAAAAAGTAACAAGGGATAAGCAACTTGTCACATAAAAGGGATCCTCAATAAGATTATTGGCAGATTTATCATCAGAAACTTTGGAGGCCAGATAGCATTGAACCGATGTATTCAAAAGGCTACAAATAAAATGAAATAAAATAATGTGCCAACCAAGAGTCCTATATCTGTGAAAACCGTTCTTCAAAAGTGAAGGAGAAATTAAGACATTTCAAGTTAAACAAAAACTGAAGCAGCTCGTTACCACTAGAGCTGCCCCGCAAGAAACAGTAAAGGGAATTCTGCAGATTGTAATGAAAGGACACTAGAGAGTATCCTGAAGTCATATGAAAAAATAAACATCTCAGTAAAGGTGTCAAATATACTGGGCAATTATAAAAGCTAGTACTATTTAAACTTTAGTTTGTAACTCCATTTTTTTTTGTTTTCTACATGATTTAAGAGACTAACAATTAAAAAAATCATTAGTCAAAAAGTTAGTAGTGTTATAATTTTGTAAATCTGTATTTTTATTTTGCATAATTTAAAAAACAAATGCATTACATATAATTAATTTTTGTTTTTGGACACGTGTAGTAAGATATAATTTTGTGACACCAATAACTAAAAAAGGTGTGAAACAAGTGTAAGTTAGTAGAGTTTTTTATGTTATTGAAGTTAAGCTGGTATAAACTTAAAGAGTGTTACAACTTTATGTTGTTAAATGTAATTTCCATGGTAAACACAAAAAATAGTTATAGAATACAGATGCTTCTTGACTTATAATATGGATACATTCTGACAAACTCACTGTACATTGAAAAATTGTAAGTCCAAACATAAGTTAAGGATGGTCTGTATATACAAAAGAAATGAGGCCGGGCGTGGTGGCTCACGCTTGTAATCCCAGCACTTTGGGAGGCCGAGGCGGGTGGATCGCAAGGTCAGGAGATTGAGACCACAGTGAAACCCCGTCTCTACTAAAAAATACAAAAAAATTAGCCGGGCGTGGTGGCGGGCGCCTGTAGTCCCAGCTACTTGGAGAGGCTGAGGCAGGAGAATGGCATGAACCCGGGAGGCGGAGCTTGCAGTGAGCCGAGATTGCGCCACTGCACTCCAGCCTGGGCAACAGAGCGAGACTCTGTCTTGAAAAAAAAAAAAAAGAAATGAGAAGGGAAGTCAAACATTTCGGTACAAAAAGCAACTAAAAACAAAAGACAGTAATATAGGAAATGAGAGACAAAAAAGCTATAAGGTATGTAGAAAACAAATAGCAAAATGGCAGAGATAAGCCCCTCCTCAGTAATTACTTTAAATGTAAATAAATTAAATTTACACCATGAACAAGTATGATGTATTCCTGGAATGCAAGGATGTTTCAAAATGCAAATATCAAACAATGTAATATACAGATTGGCAGAATGAAAAGAAAAAATTTATCTCAATTGATTGAGAAAATACATCTGGTATATTTAAAATCCTTTCAGAATAAAAAATACTTAAAAAAATTCTAGTAGAAGAATACTACCTCAACATATATATCATATGTAAAAAGATCATAGTAAATATTATTCTCCATGTTCAAAGACTGAAAGCTTTTTCTCTAAGATCAGGAACAAGGCACTTATATTAAACATAGTAGTAGAAGTTATGGCCAGAGCAATTATGCAAGAAAAAAGGCATCTAAACTGGAAAGGAAAAGTAAAATCATCTCTGTTTGTACAGTCTTGTATTTTGAAAATCTTAAAGATTCCACAAATTCCTATTAACACTAATAAACAAATTCAGCAAAGTAGCAGGATACAAAGTTAACCTGCAAATGCCAGTTGCATCTTTATATACTGATAATAAACATTCTTAAAAGCTACCAAAACAACGCCATATATAATAGTATAAAAAGTATAATTAGGAATTTACCTAACCAAAATGGTGAAAGACATGTACAGTAAAAACTATAAAACATAAATAAATTAAAAGATATTCTATGTTCATGGATAGAAAGACAATTTTGTTATTACCCAAAGCAATCTGCAGATTCAATGAAAGCTGATGGTATCGGAGGATGGAAGAGAGAAACACAAAGCAAAGCTGCCCCAGATAAGTGCCCCTACCTATACTCAGTGTATATCTGCTGACCTCCATCTAAGACTCAGAAAACTCAGAAGTATAAGCGAAATAAAAGCTTTTTTTTGCATGTCACTGAGATACAGAACACGGATGGGTCTTGACTCTTTATGTAATTTGCCAGTCTGTGTCTTTTAATTGGGGCATTTAGCCTGTTTACGTTTAAATTTAATATTATTATGTGTGAATTTGATCCTGTTGTTATGATGCTAGCTGGTTATTTTGACCATTAGTTGATGCAGTGTCGATAGTCTTTACAATTTGGTATGTTTTTGCAGTGGCTGGTACTGATTATTTCTGTTCATATTTAGTGCTTCCTTCAGGAGCTCTTCTAAGGCAGTCCTGGTGGTGACAAAATCCCTCAGCATTTGTTGTCTGTAAAGGATTTTATTTCTCCTTATGAAGCTTAGTTTGGCTAGAAGCATTCCCTTTGAAAACCGGCACGAGACAAAGATGCCCTCTGTCACCACTCCTATTCAACATAGTATTGGAAGTTCTGGACAGGGCAATCAGGAAGGAGAAAGAAACAAAGGGCATTCAAATAGGAAGAGAGGAAGTCAATTTGTCTCTGTGTGCAGATGACATAATTGTCTATTTAGAAAAACCAATCATCTCAGCCTAAAATCTGCTTAAACTGATAGGCAACTTCAGCAGAGTCTCAGAATACAAAATCAATGTGCAGAAATCACAAGCATTCCTATACACCAATAATAGACAAACAGAGAGCCAAATCATGAGTGAACTCCCATTCACAATTGCTACAAAGAGAATATAATACTTAGGAATACAACTTACAAGGGATGTGAAGGACTTCTACAAGGAGAACTACAAACCACTGCTCAAGGAAGTAAGAGAGGACACAAACAAATGGAAAAACATTCCATGCTCATGGATAGGAAGAACCAATATTGTGAAAATGGTCATACTGTCTACAGTAATTTATACATTCAATGCTATCCCCATCAAGCTACCATTGACTTTCTTCACAGAATCAGAAAAAACTACTTTAAATTTCATGTGGAACCAAAACAGAGCTTGTATAGCCTAGACAATCCTAAACAAAAAGAACAAAGCTGGAAGCATCATGCTACCTGACTTCAAACTATATTACAAGGCTACAGTAAACAAAACAGCATGGTACTGGTGTCAAAGCAGATATATAGACCAATGGAACCAAACAGAGGCCTCAGAAATAATGTCACACATCTACAACAGTGTGATCTTGGACAAACTTGACAAAAACAAGCAATGGGGAAAGGATTCCCTATTTAATAAATGGTGTTGGGAAAACCAGCTAGGAATATGAAGAAAACTGAAACTGGACCCTTTCCTTATACCTTATACAAAAATTAACTCAAATGGATTAAAGACTTAAATGTAAGACCTAAAATAATTGAAAACCCTAGAAGGAAACCTAGGCAATACCATTCAGGACATAGGCATGGGCAAAGACTTCATTACTAAAATGCCAAAAGCAATGGCAACAAAAGCCAAAATTGACAAATGGGATCTAATTAAACTAAACAGCTTCTGCACAGCAAGAGAAGCTATTGTCAGAGTAAACAGGCAACCTATAGGAGGGGAAAAAATTTTTGCAATCTATCCATCTGAGAAAGGGCTAATGTCCAGAATCTATAAGGAACTTAAACAGATTTACAAGAAAAAAATCAAACAACCCCACCAAAATTGGGCAAAGGATATGAACAGACACCTCTCAAAAGAAGACATTTATGCAGCCAGCAAACATATGAAAAAAGCTCATCATCACTGGTCATTAGAGAAATGCAAATCAAAACCACAATGAGATACCATCTCATGCCAGTTACAATGGTGATCATTACAAAGTCAGGAAACAACAGATGCTGGAGAGGATGTGGAGAAATAGGAATGCTTTTACACTGTTGGTGACAGTGTAAATTAGTTCAACCATTGTGGAAGTCAGTGTGGAGATTCCTCAAGGATCTAGAACCAGAAATACCATTTGGCCCAGCAATCTCATTACTCAAAGGATTATACCCAAAGGATTATAAATCATTCTACTACAAAGACACATGCACATGTATGTTTATTGTGGCACTGTTCACAATAGCAAAGACTTGGAACCAATCCAAATGCCCATCAATGATAGACTAGATAAAGAAAATGTGGCACATATACACCATGGAATACTATGCAGCCATAAAAAAGGACGACTTCATGTCCTTTGCAGAGACATGAATGAACCTGGAAACCATCATTCTCAGAAAACTAACACAGGAACAGAAAACCAAACACTGCATGTTCTCACTCATAAGTGGGAGTTGAACAATGAGAACACATGGAAACAGGGAGGGGAACATCACACATGGGGCCTGTTGGGGGTTGGGGGATTAGGAGAGGGATAGCATTAAGAGAAATACCTAATGTAGGTGACAGGTTGATGGGTGCAGCAAACCACCACGGTACGTGTATACCTACGTAACAAACCTGCATGTTCTGCACATGTATCCCAGAACTTAAAGTATAACAAAAAATTGGAAAAAATGTTATGTATTTCATATATCCCTGTTATTATAATGTAATGGATACTATATTATGCTACTTGAACTTTAAATACATCTTTAAGAACATGTTTTTGAATGATGGAGAAGAAAGATTATGAAACCACAGGCAACTGAAGGTGAAGGGGCTTCCTCCAAGGTGTGTGTGTGGAGAAATGGTATGCAGAATGGGGAGAGCTGAAAGCTTACAACTTTGGTTGTAATTTTACACCCTGGTCCTACTCATAAGTTTTCCTATAAGTCCCAGTCAAAAAGTACTTAGAAGTGGGGTTCATGTATACAATCTAAGAATTTTGTTACAGTATAACGCCACATATAACAATTTAATAGGAGGCTTGAGATAAAGAAAAGCTCAGTTCTCCCGAGTATCTTAAAGAACAGTATTGGCACTTCTTCGGCAGAGAATTGCACAAGCAGCCCACAATCTCTGAGCCAGAGGCTAAGCCAATATACTCAGATGACATTTTAAAATAGAGAAAATGAATTTCAAGTGCCTTAAACCATCCAGAAACAAGTGAGACAAAGAATGGTAGCAACTAATGTTAATCCATCCTGTTACCAGAAATTGATTAACAATCATATTACTGGAAGAGAAGCTCTTTCAGTATCTCATATGATTTTAATAATGCAGCCTTATTTTCTACAGTGAGAAATTGTTTCCCTACATGACTACTTCTTAGTATAATGCTTCAGTATATGTTCAAGCTACTGAGGGTACAAAGAAAATGCTCTCACCTCAATCAATTACAGTAATCGTTAAGACATTCATCACTTTTAAATGATTGACTATAATTATTTCAATATTTCATGCTGCAGTATTACTGTGGTTTCTGAAAATCATTGCAGTGATATTTTTCATCTTCAATAGGTATGAAATAAGTTACTTTTGTTCTGAATATAATTTCATAAATTTGTCATCTAGGCAAGATGGGCTATTCATGTAAAACATGAAAGATTTCTTTTAAATGAACTTCTTTTCAGCTTATCTGTGGTCCATAAGATACACACAGTGGGAGCAAACTAGAAGGAGTGGCAGACACAAAACTTGGCAGAACTTTAAGAAAATCTCAACTTGGATTTTAGAAGTTGTTTATTTTAACTACAGGAGGCTAAAAGTAAAGAATGGTTTTTATCATACAGATCATTCAGATCTTATATTTGTAAGATATAAGCAGAATGTACTTTTTCTCCAGAAGAACTAATGTGCCAATGGCATATCTCTATCTGAAGGTTTACCTGAGCAGTAGACATGTAGATTTTCAGGGGTAGAATGTCCACAAAGGCAAAGGTTAGAGCCACAAAAATTGCCTTGCTCAATCTTCAGCTAGATTAGAAGTTTTCAAAATTCACAGTCCCCTGTGTACTCCAGCCTTGTGTCCTATCTCGGTGTCCTGCTCATGGTAGGTAGGATAATGATTGTTGCATCTTAGAAGAGATGTTGTAGTCAGCTTTCATATCCATGGAAATCCGGTATTGACAGTTAGACTTGCCTAACTCATTTAATCTCACTTTTTCTGTAGACAGAAGAAAATATTTGATTTAGAAATTAAGAATGGGGAATAAAAGAATAGTTAGAAAAGAAATATTTATTAGTCGAATCTAGTGATTTTCTTTCTCTGGTTTCTTATTCCTCCCTAGCCTACCACAAAAATTTAACAGAGGATTTGATAGTGTAATTAAGAATGTGCAGGAATTCCAATATGTCACTGGTCTTTCATGATTGCAAATGAAACTGAAATAAAAAACTCTGAAGCTCATGCTCTTAAAAATATCCTTGAGAATTCTTCTGCCTAGGAAGCACACAGCAGGGAGCCATTCTCTTTCCTGCATCCTTATTTTCCTGTATTTGTACCAACAATATATTTTCATTTCTCCTCTGAAAGTCTCGAGATAGCCAAATTTACAGATTAGCTCTTCCTTAAATTATATTCTTGGTTCTCTCAATCAAGAATTTCCTGGATATAAACCTTACTGTACATTTTTTAATAGTGTTTGAATCTCTCTCTCTCTCTCTCTTCTCTGTTCCTTCCTCGTGTATACATATTTTTGGTCCATGTTCTTGGCTTTGATGAACGAGACTTCTGTCCTTTGCTCTGTTCATTCCTCTTTGACCCAAAGCCTCCCCTGCTGTCATTGTTTTGTTGCAGTTAACTCCTTTAGTTTTAAGCAAATGATTTTTAAAACTGTCCCTTGAACAACATAGTTGTTAACTGTGTTGTTCAAACACAAAACAGTGGACCCACTTTTAAGCAGTTTTTTTAAGAGTGCGTGTCTTGTTCTGTCACCCAGGCTAAAATATAGTTGTGTGATCACAGCTCACTGTAGCCTTGAACTCCTGGGCTAAAGAGATCTTCCTGCTTCAGCATTATGGGTAGTTTTTTTTTTTCAATCAAGTGCAGATGAAAAATACAGTATTCAGGAAATGCAAAACTCATAGATAGAAAGGGCTGACTTTTCCTACAGGCTGGCTCCACAGGGCCTACTCAAGAGACTTGAGTGTGCACAGATTTTGGTATGGGATTGGGGTCCTGGAAACAATATCTCCTGTACACTGCAGGATAACTGAAAACTCTACTTCACATCGCAGCTATCTCCCTAGTATGGCACATCCTGTGGCAAGCAATGCTCAAAAATCTACATTTTGTTTCCATTTCCTTTCGTTTAGGGAAGTAGAATAGCTTTCTTTTGAGGAAAAGAAAGCACAAAATCCTTGTTGTCTTTTACTGAGATCAAAAGCTACTTCTTCCTTTGCTCCAGGAGTGGGTGTGTGGGGCTGGGATGGCCACCATCATCTAAACAGAAAAATGCAATCCTCCAGCCATCTGGCTTAGGACTGGGAAACAGCTCTTATACTGCAAACTGAAGTGGGTCAGTTATGAGTAGTGTGCATGAGTAGAAAAAAAAAAAATAATGACACCCTGAAGCAGAACTTCCAATAGTGTGGCCCTGCTGGGAAGCCAGAACATTAGCGATAGAGTCCCAGCTACTGCAATCAGAGATAAAATGGATATTTTTGATGTACGGCCACAGGCTGATTGTGAAGGAGAAAGGCAAGATTTCAAAGACTGCCAGGTTCTACCAGCACTGGCTGCAGTTTCAAATCTAAGGAAAATCTTTACAGATAATTCGATAACTGTGTCAGCTATTTCTATGCATAAAGGCCACTATTTGTTCAAAAGTGAAAATGTAAACAAAACAAAAATCAACATGCACGCCTTAGTTATGTTCACTTTCTGATTGTCTCAAGTTAAGAAAAAGAAATATATTCCTGTAAAATTATTCATAAAATAAGCTACAATTCTATTCTCAACATAGACTGCATATAATTCATACAGAGAAGATGTGTGTAGACATAAAACAGGATAACAATTTTTTTTAAAGCTTAGCAGGAAAAAAAACTCTTTTTAGCAGTTGGCTTTTGATGTATCTGATAATGATTGGCAGACAGAGTTTGAAATGACCAGGATTTCTTCATTGACTGAACTTTATCCAGTTTTATTGATTTGTCCGTTAAAATATGCTTCCTCAACTGTAGCCATTTCTAAAAAACAAACCCACGATTTGCTACAAAACCAAATTTCAAAGTGTACAATAAGGGGCACTTAGATCAAACAACCTCTTCTGTAAAAAATCTATATGGCAATACTGTGTCATTTAAGATTTCCTGGGATAACACACTAATTTTCAAAGGGGCACCAAGAACAGTATCTACCGCAAGCCCCACTGCAAGACATCAAAACACTTTCTTTAGGGCTATTAGGCAGAATTGGTTTACCAAGCTGGAGTAAGATGCTATTTTGTTTCTTCTGAATTTTGAAATTTACTAGCTTACTTGAATCCCTCACATAACTTAAGGGGCATGCAAAATATCATGGCAGAGGAATCAAACAAAATTCTCATTTACTTTCATAATTCTTAGATATTTCATCATGCCAATGTATTAACCAATGAGTGGTTAATATACCTGTCTTTTAAACTTAGAGTAATTAAAAATAACCAGCCCACAAAATATAGTTTAGTGAAAGATACAGATAATGTAATGGTCAGGCTTCCACTTATTTTATTTTATACTGAGGGCAGACAATTAAATCACAAGCTTATTGGTAGCAAAGTTCTGGACCTCATAACTGATGTTATTAAAAATACTTTTAAGACACTTGAGTTCTAATGTAAAAATCAGCAAAAAGTAAATCTTTCCTAAAACATTTTTAAATTAAAATAGAACATATATACAGAAAAGTGCTCAGCAAATTTTCAACAATTGAACCCACCCGTGTAACAGCAACTAGAGCTAGATAAATAATATTTTAGTATTTGTTTCCAGAGATCATTCCCTGAAATCACCCACTCTTTCTTCTGTGTAATCATTTTCCTGACATAATCCCTGTATAAGTTTGGCCTTTTTTTTTTTACATTTATATAAATAGAAATAGAATTGTCTATAGAATCGAGGAAGGAGGGCCGCATGAAAAATTAAAATGCTGAGGCAGTCATTCAGAGGTCATTAATTTTGAGATGGTGATAACAGAAGATTAAACAAAGTCTGGGTCCTGTGCAACTGCACAGGTTGCAGACCCATAAAGCCAGCTCTCTATACATTATATAATTTTATATGCATAAAGATTTTTTCTCCTATTGTATTTGCAAATTAATCTTTGTTATTCCAAATTGTATGCTTTTTTGATTAGCATTATGGCATAGTTTGCTATCTTCTTTTGATGGAAACTTGTATTATTTCTAATAGAAAAGATTATAAATAATGCTGATATCAATACTCTCCAGCACGTCTTTTTGTAGATATTTACACTCATTTCCTTTGCACTTTTACCAAACAATAAAATCTCTGTACTATAGTGAGCATGTTTACGAATCTACTAAATTTACATTTATCAAATTTTGCCAGTTTTCTAAAGTTAAGGAATAAGTTTAAACTCTTATTAGCATTGTTCAAGTTTCCAAAGCTCCATATCATCACCCACATTTGGCAATTTTTGTCTTAAATTTTAACAAACTTTGTAGGCATTTAGTAGAAGCTAATCACAGCTTAATATGCAGGTTGAACAACTTTTCAAATATTTATTGAAAATGAATAGTTTTTTTCATGTTATAACTGTTCAAGTTTCTCTTCCACTTTTAAAAGTTGATTTGGGTGTCCAGTTTACTTCTTAATGATTTATAGGAGTAGTTTATTTCTTTTATATGCAAGCACTTTATTAGGTATACATGATGTGATGTAAACTTTTGATGATGGGAAGTTTAGGGTTTTAATAAAGTCAAGTTTATCTATGATTTCATTTATATTTAACGTTTTAAAAATATTGTCAAAATTACTGCCTTTTATGCAAATATTGTCATCTGATCTTTGGAAAAGGAGCAGAGAATACTCAATGGAGAAATTATCGTCCTTTCAACAAATGGTGCTTGAACAACTGAACATCTACATGCAACAAAAATGAATGTAGAAACAAACCTTACACGTTTCATGAAAATGAATTCAAAATGAATCATAGACCTAAATGTAAAGTTAAATACTGTAACATAAAACTCCTAGAAGGTGATAGAGGAAAAAATCAGGTAATCATGGATTTGGCCATGACTATTTATCTCCACTACCTTGAGCATAATTCATGCAACATAAAATTGGTAAGTTAGATTTCATTAAAATTAAAAACTTCTGCTCTGTGAGCTACACTATAAACAAATAAAAAGACACACCCCAGACTGGGAGGAAACTCATATCTGACAAAGGATTGGTACCCCAATAATACAAAGAACTCTGAATACTCAATAATAATAACCCAATTAAAAATTGGACAAAAGATCTGAACAGATACCTGAACAAAGAAGATATGCAGATGAAAAATAAGCATATGAATAGACACTCTACATCATATGTCATCAGGGAATTGCAGATTAAAACAACAGTGAGATACAACTGCAGTCTTATTGGAATGATCAAGATACAGAACACTGTTAAACACCGGATGCTGGCAAGGATGCGGAGTAACATGAACTCTTACTTATTGCTGGTGGGAATGCAAAATAGTACAACCACTCTGGAAGACAGTTTGGCCGTTTCTTAAAATACTAATCATCTTCTTATCATATAATCTAGCAGTCATGCTTCTTAATATTTGTACAAATAAGTTGTAAGCTTATGCTCACACAGACACACACATATACACATCTGTGGCAGCTTTACTCGTAAGTGCCAAAACTTGGAAACCACCAAGATTTCCTTCAATGGGTGAATAGGTAAACGAACTGTGGTACATTTATACAATGAAATACTATTCAATTAAAAAAAATAAATAAATGAGCTAGCAAGCCATAAAAAGACAAGGAGGAAAATTAAGTGTACATTGCTCAGTGAAAGAAGCTGGTCTGAAAAGGCTACATAATTTGTAATTCAAATGATGCAACATTCTGGAAAAGGCAAAGCTATGAAGACAGTAAAAGGATCAGTGACTGCCAGGTGTTTCAGAGAGAAAGGGAGGGATGAATAGGTAAAGCACAAAGGATTTGGGGGGACAGTGAAACTATTCTGTATGACACGGTAATGGTGAATAAATGTCATTACACGTGTCAAAATCCATAGAATGTACAATACAAAGAGTGAACTTTACTGTAAACTATGGAATTGAATTAATTATAATGCATCAATATTGGCTTATCAATTGGAACAGATATAGGACACCAATGCAAGACATTAATAACAGAGGAAACTGAGTAGGCTGTTGAGGGGATATTTGAGAACTGTACATTCTGCTCAATTTTTCTGTAAATCTTACAGTGCTCAAAAAATGTAAAGTCCACTAATGAAAAAATGTTCTCTCCCAAATAATGATCTTTTCAGTATTATACTTTTTCAATTTTATCTTTTTATCTGTCATATTTAAATTGGCATTACATCAAGAATATTTATGTATGGTATGAGACAGGAGCCGTGTTTGTATTTCCCCCCTTACATATATTAACTTATTCAGATCGATTTATTTAAAAGAAATTATTGTCCTCCCACACGTCTGTAATGCCAACTATGTTGTAAATCAGATATTCATATATATGTAGGTCTGCTTCTGGATTTGCCATTCAGTTACATTAACCCCTTTGTACGAATACCACAATAACTTAATTATTCTGGCTTTATAATAAGTCAATATATTTTAAATTTAATTGACTGTTTATTTCTTAAATTATATCTATCCTTTGCTAGCTAAAATGTTTATATACCTTTAGAATTAATCAGCCAACTTTTACAAATATATACTGTAATTTTGATTAACTCCATAAATTGAGAAATGAGGAATAATTTATATCTTTTTAACATTGTTTTTTAATCCATGAACATAAAATATTAGATATCCTCCATTTATTTAATCATTAATATATTTCAGTAGTTTTTTTACAGCCCAGAAATTTTACAGGACTTTTTGTTAGATTGATTTCTTTCATTTTTTGATTTTTTCTGAAATTATAAATAACTTTGTTCATAATTTTTATAATTCTGTGTTTTGCATAGAACTACAATTCAATTTGAGTCTTACTGAGTTAGAGAAACAAAGTACACACTTTGAGCTTTTATTTAAATTGCAAGAGATTTTGAGTTTGTGATCCCCAAAAAATGGTGGATAGGAATCACGACCAGCTCAGGAAAGTCGAGACAATCCACAGACCCTTTGAAGGAAGCGAAGGCCCCGGGAGACAGCTGAGTGAAATACAGGGATAGAGGAAGCAGCGGGAAGAGCTCTGTGGGTTCTCTCTGTCTCCATGGGAGCCATTTCTAACTTTGCCTCACAGGGGTCTTTGAGGAGGGCTGCCAGAGGAACTGGGAAAAGACCACAAGAAGAAGGAAACTTCCAGATGAACTTGGTAGCAATTTCAACTGAAAGCAAAGTTTCCTGGACAGAATCCAGGGCAGACGGTGAATTGGGAGTGCAGACATAACACAGAAGCTGCGGCAGGCAGTGGGGGACAAAACCTGAAAGCCCTGCTTGCTTTCTCAGCCTGGAGGTTGGTAGCCTGGGGCAAGCTCTCAGTCCTGATCACTTGCTGCCTGGAAATCAACTGGGTGCTGTTGGGCAGGGTTGGGGGGAACAGTGGTAGTGAGACCAGACTTTTGAACTGCATGGAACTGGGTGAGGCCTGTAACTGCTGATGTTCTACCACTTCCCTGGCAACCTGCATGACACAGCAGAGGCAGCCATAATCCCCCTGGGAAGATAATTGAGTTTGTGATCCTCAAAAAATGGGCTTGTGGCTCCATTGGCCTCAGAACCACAATCCCATCCCCCACAGCAGCTACAGCAAGACCCACCCAAGGAGTGTCTGAGCTCAGACACACCAAATCCTGCCCCTACCTGATGGTCTTTCTCTACCTGCCCTGGTAGTCAAAGACAAAGAAAATAATTTCTTCGGAGCTCTAGGGCCCCATCCACTGCCTGATCCTCCCTGTACTACCGCAGCTGATGCTCTCTTGAAACTGCCACCTCCTGACTGGAGGCCAACCAACACAAAACTAATGCAATACACAAAACTTCAACCAAGAAACCTCAGAGAGTCCACATCACTCCCCTGCCACCTCCACTGGAGCAGGTGCCGGTATCCACAACTGAGAGACCTGAAGACAGCTCACATCACAGGACTCTGCAGAAACCCCAGTACCAGACCTGGGCCTGTTAGCTCCAATGGGTGGCTAGATCCAGAAAAGAAATAACAGTCACTGCAGTTCAGCTCTTAGGAAGCCCCATACCTAGGGGAAGGGGGAGAGCACCACATCAAGGGTGCACTCTGTGGGACAAAAGAATCTGAACAGCAGCCCTTAAGCCCAAGATCTTCCCTCTGACATAGTCTACCCAAATGAGAAGGAACCAAGAAAACAATTCTAGTGATATAACAAAACAAAGTTCTTTAACACCACCAGAAGATCACAGGGGCTCATCAGCAATGGGTTCAAACCAAAAAGATATCTCTGAATTGCCAGAAAAAAGTATTCAGAAGGTCAATTATTATCAAGGAGACACCACAGAAAGCTGAACTCCACATTAGAGAAATCAAAAACATGATACAAGTTATGAAAGAAAAAATCTTCAGTGAAGTAGATAGCATAGATAAAAAACATTCACAACTTCTGGAAATGAAGGACACACTTAGAGAAGTGCAAAATGCACTGGAAAGTCTCAGGAATAGAATTGAAGAAGAACTTCAGAGATCAAAGACAAGGCTTTCAAGTTAACCCAATCTAAAAAGACAAATAAAAAATGATTAACAAAATAAACAAAACCTCCAGGAAGTTTGGGATTATGTTAAATGATCAAACTTAAAATAATTGGTTTTCCTGAGAAAAAAGAGAAATCTAAAAGTTTGGAAAACATATTTGAGGAAATAATCAAGGAAAACTTCTCCAGCCTTGCTAGAGATCTAGACATCCAAATACAAGAATATCAAAAAACACCTGAAAAATTTATAACAAATAGATCATTGTATAGGCACATAGTCATCAAGTTATCTAAAGTCAAGACAAAGGGGAGAATTTTAAGACCAGTGAGACAAAAACATCAGGTAACCTAAAAGGAAAACCTATCAGATTAACAGCATATTTCTCAGCAGACATCCTACAAGATAGAAGGTATTGTGGCCCATCTTTAACCTCCTTAAACAAAGCAATAATCAGCAAGGAATTTTGTATCTAGTGAAACTAAGCTTCATAAATGAAGGAAAGATACAGTCTTTTTCAGACAAGCAAATGCTGAGAGAATTTGCCACTCTCAAGCCAGCACTAGAAAAACTCATAAAAGGAGCTCTAAATATTGAAACAAATTCCTGAAATACACCAAAGTAGAACCCCTTAAAGCATAAATCTTACAGGACCTATACAACAAAAACACAATGAAAAACAAAAAAACAAGATATTAAGGCAACAAATAGCATGATCAATAGATGAATAGAATAGTACCTCTCATCTCAATACTAACATTGAATGTAAATGATCCAAATGCTCCACTTAAAGGATACAGAATGGCAGAATGGATAAGAATTCACCAATGAAGTATGTGCTGTCTTCAAGAGACTCACCTAACACATAAGGACACACATAAACTTAAGGTAAAGGGATGGAAAAAGATGTTCCATGCAAATAGAAACCAAAAACGAGTAGTAGTAGCTATTCTTGTATCAGACAAAAGAAACTTTAAGGCAACAGCAGTTAAAAAAGACAAAGAGGGACATTATATGATGATAAAAGCACTTGTCCACAGGAAAATATCACCATCCTAAATATATATGTGCCTATCGCTGGAGCTCCCAAATTTATAAAACAATTAATACTAGACCTAATAAATGAGATAGACAACAACACAATAATAGTGGGAGACTTCAATACTCCACTAACACTAAGCAGGTCATTAAGACAGAAAGCCAACAAAGAAATAATAGATTTAAACTGTACCCTAGAACAAATGGACTTAACAGATATTTACAGAAAATTCTATACATTGTGTTCATCAGCACATGGAACATTCTCCAAGACAGGTCATACGATAGGCCACAAAACAACTCTCAACTAATCCAAGAAAATGAAATTGATTTATGTCAAGTACTCCTTTAGACCACAGTGGAATAAAATTGAAAACCAACTCCAGAAAGAACTCTCAAAGCTATGCAAATACATGAAAATTAAATAACCTGCTTCTGAGTGACCATTGGGTCAACAACAAAATCAAATGGAAATTTAAAAAAATTTTGAACTGAGAAAAAAGAGAAATCTAAAAGTTTGGAAAACATATTTGAGGAAATAATCAAGGAAAAAAATCGAGGAAAATCAAGTAATTAGAGAAACAAGAACATACCAAACCCAAACCTAGCAAAAAAAAAATAAAACAAGATAAAATAAAATAAAAATAATGAAGATCAGAGCAGAACTAAATGAAGTTGAAACAAACAAAACCATAAAAGACAAATGAAACAAAAACTAGTTATTTGAAAAGATAAATAAAATTGATAGACCTTCAGCAACATTAACAAAGGCAAGAAGAGAGAGGATACAAATAAACTGAATTAGAAAAGAAATGGGTGATATTATAATGGATATCACAGAAATATAAAAGATCATTCAAGGCTACTATGAACAACTTTGTGAACATCCATTAGAAAACCTAGAGGAAATGGATAAATTCCTGAAAATATACAACCCTCCTAGATTAAACCAGGGACAAATAGAAACTCTAAACAGACCAAAACAAGCAGCGAGATTGAAATGGTAATTAAAAAGTTACCAAAAAAAAAAAGTCCAGGACCAGACAGAGTCACAGCTGAATTCTATCAGAGATTCAAAGAAGAATTGAAACCCATCCTAGTGACATTATTCCAAAAGATAGAGAAGTAGTTCTCCCTAAGTCATTCTATGGAGCCAGTATCACCCAAATAACAAAAGCAGGAAAGGACATAACAACAACAATAAAACTATAGACCAATATCCCTGATGAACATAGATGCAAAACTCCTCAACAAAATACTAGCTAACTGAATCTAACAACATATCAAGAAGCTAATCCACCATGATCAAATGGGTTTCATATCAGAGATGCAGAAATGGTTTAACATCTCTAAGTCATTAAACGTGATACACAACATAAAGATAATTAAAAACAAAAACCGCATGATCATCTCAATTGCAACAGAATGAACATTAGACAAAATCCATCATTGCTTTATAATTAAAACCCTCAGCAAAATCAGCATAGAAGTGACATATCTTAAGGTAATAAAGGTCATCTATGACAAACCCACAGCAAACATTATACTGAATGAGGAAAAGTTGAAAGCATTCCCCCTGAGAACTGGGACAAGAAAAAGATGCCCACTCTCACAACTTTTATTCAACATAGTACTGGAAGTTCTAGCCAGAGCAGTCAGACAAAAGAAAGAAATAAAGGGCATCCAACTTGGTAAAGAGGAAGACAAACTCTTCCTGTTTGCTGATGATATGATCATATACCTAGAAAACCCTAAAGACTCCTCCAAAAAGCTCTTAGGACTAATAAATGAATTCAGCAAAGTTTCAGGATACAAAATTAATGTACACAAATCAGTAGCTCTGCTATACACCAACAGTGACCAAGCTGAGAATCAAATCAAGAACTCAAATCCTTTTACAATAGCTGCAAAAAACAAAACAAAAACAAAAAACTTAGGAATATATTTAACCAAGGAAGTTAAAGACCTCCACAAGGACAGCTACAAAATGCTGCTATAAGAAATCATAGATGACAGAGACAAACAAAAACACATCCCATGCACTTGGATGAGTAGAATCAATATTGTGAAAAGGACCATACTGCCTAAAGCAATCTATAAATTCAGTGCAATTCCCATCAAAATACCATCATTCTTCATAGAACCAGAAAAAAAGCAATCCTAAAATTTATATAAAACCAACAATGAGCCCCCATAGCCAAAACAATACTATGCAAAAAGAACAAATCTGGAGGCATCACATGACCTGACTTCAAACTATACTTACTATAAAGCCATAGTCAACAAAACAACATGGCACTGGTATAAAAATGGACAAATAGACAAATGGAAAATAATGGAGAACCCAGAAATGAAGCCAAATACTTATAGCCAACTGATATTTGAGAAAGCAAATAAAAAAAGATTGGGGAAAAGACACTCTATTCCACAAAGGATGCTGGGATAATTGGCAAGCCACCTGTAGAAGAATGAAACAGGATCCTCATCTCTCACCTTATACAAAAATCAACCCAAGATGGATCAAAGACTTAAATCGAAGTCATAAAACCATAAGAATTTTGGAAGATAACATCGGAAAAACACTTCTAGATATTAGCTTATGCAAAGACTTCATGACCAAGAACCCAAAATCAAATGCAACAAAACAGTAATAAAGAGATGGGATTTAATTAAACTAAAAAGCTTCTTCACAGCAAAGGAAACAATCAGCAGAGAAAACAGAAAACCCACAGAATAGGAGAAAATCTTCACAATCTGTGTATCTGACAAAGGACTAATATCCATAATCTATAAGGAACTTAAACAAATCAGCAAGAAAAAAACAATTCCATCAGAAAGTGGGCTAAGGACGTGAATAGACAATTCTCAAAAGAAGATATACAAATGGCTAACAAACATATGAAAAAATGCTCAACATCACTAATAATCAGGGAAATGCAAATCAAAACCACAATGCAATGCCACCTTACTCCTGCAAGAATGGCCATAGTCATACAATCAAAAAATAATAGATGTTGGTGTGGATGTGGTGAAAAGGGAACACTTTTATATTGCTGATGGGAATGTAAACTAGTACAACCACTATGGAAAACAGTGTGGAGATTCCTTAAAGAACTAAAAGTAGAACTACAATTTGATCCAGCAATCCCACTACTGGGTTTCTACCAAGAGGAAAAGAAGTAATTATCCAAAAAAGATACTTGCACATACGTGTTTATAGCAGCATGATTTGCAATTGCAAAAATATGGAACCAGCCCAAATGCCCATCAGTCAACGAGAGGATAAAGAAATTGTTGTATATATATATACCATGGAATGCCACTCAGCCATAAAAATGAATGAAATAATGTCATTCACAGCCACCTGTATAGAATTGGAGAGCATTATTCTAAGCGAAGTAACTCAGGAATGGAAAACCAAACATTGTATCTTCTCACTCATAAGTGGGAGCTAAGCTATGGGGATGCAAAAGCATAAAAATTATATGACTCGGGCGAAAGGGTTGGTGGGGCGGGTGAGGGATAAAAGACTATACATTGGGTACATTGTATACTCCTTGGGTGATGGGTGCACTCAGATCTCAGAAATCACCACAAAAGACCTTATTCATGTAACCAAACATCATTGGTTCACCAAATACCCATTGAAATAAAAAATGAATAATAAACATTAAGTAAAAATAAATTGCAAGGGACCCATGCTTAGAAGGGAAGGACTGTGTCCCAGAATTTAGAGAGGACACTACCAGCCGTTTATAAAAAACATGATATCAATCCTTCCATATATTTCAGAGAATAGAAGCAGAGGATACACTTTTTTTTTTCTTGCTCTGTTGCCCAGGCTGTAGTGCGGTGGCACAATCTTGGCTCACTGCAACCTCCGCCTTCTGGATTCAAGTGATTCTCCTGCCTCAGCCTCCTGAGTAGCTGAGATTACAGGTGCACACCACCACGCCCAGCTAATTTTTGTGTTTTTAGTAGGGTCAGGGTTTCACCATATTGGCCAGGCTGATCTTGAACTTCTGACCTCAAGTGATCCACCCACCTCAGCCTCCCAAAGTGCTAGGATTACAGGCCTGAACCACTGCTTCTGGCTATCTTCTTGATTTCTTCCATTAGGCTAGCATTAGTAAAATAACAGATTCTGATAAACACATTACAATAAACAAAAACTACGGACCAATATATCTCATGAACATAGATGCAAAAATTTTTCAACAAAATTTAGAAAATAAAATTCACAATGAAAAAAAAATTATCAACCATAACAAAGTGGTATTTAATCTTGATGTACAAGTCTAGTTAAACGTAAGAGTTTACCAATTTAGTCTACCAAATTGCAGGTAACAGAAGAAAAATCATAACATCATAAGTTGATATAGAAAGTTTATTTGACAAAAATCAAACATCCATTCATAAAAATAGACTCCTTAAGATGTAGGATTATAGGGTAACCTCCTCAACTTGTTACAAAATATATCCCAAAAAACCTAACTTCTAACATAAAACAGTTAGCATCATCATTTATGTGAAAAAAATAGATACTTCCCTCCTAAAATTGAGAATAAGGCAAGGAAATCCTTTTTCACATTCCTACTCAATATCATGTGGGAAGTCCTAGCTACTGTAATAAGAAGAGAAAAAATATATATATATAATACAGGTTGAAAAAATGAAATCACTGTTTATCTGCAAATGATATGACTGTATATGTAGAAAGTACATATCCAACAATAAAGCATATCCAACAATAAAGAGTTGGGAATTCAAATGGCAGGACCACTCTAAAAGGCATTTTCTCACCTTCTTGCAAAGCTAAACATAGTTTTGCCGTGTTGCTGCCATGACTGCCAGCAGCAATCATGCTAAGTATTTTCCTAACAAATTTGAAAACCTATATCCACTCAAAATACTGTGGGTGAATATTTATAGCAGTTTTATTTATAATTGTAAAATATGGAGGCAACCAAGATATCCTTTCATAGGTGAGTGAATAAACAAATTGTGGTGTGTCTATACAATGAAATGTTATCCAGAAACAAAAAGAAATGAGATATTAAGCCTCAAGAATATGTGTAGTTGAATCTTAAACGCATATTGCTAAGTGAAGTATGACAATCGGATAAGCTTAATACTGGGTAATTCCAATTATATAATGTCTTATTAAAAGCAGAACTATAGAGATGATAAAGCACAAAGTTTTTTGTTTTTCTCTTGGCTAGTAAAACTGCTTTCTAAATATGTTAATAGCAAATATCAGAACTCTCAGAACTTTACAGCACTAAAAGTGAACATCAATGTATGAAATTTAAAAAAAATAACTTAGCAGGTTTGGAGATCCTCTGATCCAATGACAAATGTGCAAAAAAATCTAACTGTATAAATATACTGTATAAAGCAACCTCACTGGAAAGGTTGGGATAAAAGGTGCTTTGGAATGTATGAGAGGAGTCTAAGACGAAGGTACAAGGAAGTATATTAATCACTTTGCTCTAACTGGTAAGATTGCTTCCCATGGGAGTGTGTAATTCTGATATCTATCTATCTATCTATCTATCTATCTATCTATATCTATATAAATATATACATATGCTGAATTTAAAAATTAATGTGTGATGGCTGGTGGCAGCTGGGTTTTCACTGTTGGAATGCAAATTTATAAATTACCAAGGTAAGTAGCTTAGAATGATGCATATGACAATAGAGGTATCAGTATAAACTCATGTATAGCCTCCCAAAGTCCTGGATTACAGGCATGAGCCACTGCGCTGGACCAGCAGTTTCTTATAAGCTAGACCTACATTTACCTAGCCGTAGCCCTTAGATTTAATCAGAGACGAATGAAGGCACATTTCCTCTTAAATACTTTAATACATTAATTTTCATAGCACCTTTATTTATCATAGCTCAAAACAGGAAACGATCTGAATGTTCATCTACATAAAAAATGATAGGCCGGGCATGGTGGCTCACGCCTGTAATCCCGGCACTTTGGGAGGCCGAGGCGGGTGGATCACGAGGTCAGGAGATCGAGACCATCCTGGCTAACACGGTGAAACCCCGTCTCCACTAAAAATACAAAAAGTTAGCTGGGCATGGTGGCAGGTGCCTGTAGTCCCAGCTACTCAAGAGGCTGAGGCAGGAGAATGGCGTGAACCCAGGAGGCGGAGCCTGCAGTGAGCCAAGATCACGCCACTGCACTCCAGCCTGGGCAACAGAGCGAGACTCCGTCTCCAAAAAAATAAAATAAAAAACAATAAACAAATGGTCATGTATTCATACATAGCTTAACAATTTAAAAGGAATGAAGTACAGATACGTATAACAACATGAGTGGATTTCCAAAACACTATTTTCTGCAAAACAAGACAAGAACAAAAGATGATTCCATTAATGTGTAGCATAATATTAATATAAAATCCAACAAAACAACTTAATCTACCATGATAGAAATAGTAACAATGGTTCCCTGTGGGTTTGGGGCTGGGGAGATTGCTTGGGTTAGAAGGATTACCTAGGTTGAACAAGAGATAACTTATTGGGGTAATGGAAATATTGTATAGTTTTATTTGATTGATTATATGGCTGCTTACAGCTATAAAGCACATCAAATTGTTCATTTAAAATCTATGAATTTTACGGCATCTCAACTTATTTTTACAATAAAAATAAATCAAATACCTCTGGTGATGTGTAGCAAGTAATTCTCAGTCCACAGGTCTGAATGTGAATCCATTATTTTGTTACATTACATGTGAGCATGGATTTTATAGAGGGGAGGAGAACAGGCGGTGGTAGGAACTAGTCCTTTCTAATGGTAAGAACGGAATACTTTTAGACATGGAAGAGTTATTGATGGTTTAAAGTGGGAATTACTATCAGCTAATGACTTATAAATTAATTTCCTAATTTGTGTGAAATATTACAAAAATTGAAGTGATGAACAGAAACAACAAAATTTACATCTTTCAAATTGTATGCCAAAGTGAAACCTATAAAAAAGGATGAGGTTTTTTTGAACTACTTTTCCATTAACTTCTGCTCCAAGCACCTCTGCTTGATTTGTAACATTATTAAAATTCAGCAATATTAAAGGTTAATTTCATTTTGGCAGTAAGTCATAAAACCAATCTAAACAATTATAACCTTTTCTCTATGTGCCAATGCTTTCAAAATGTCTAACAACAAAATTACATATTTTTGAACTACAGCCCATTAGTAAAATGTTAATGTCTAAGATATCTATTGCATGTTTTGAGCTGTTTAAGGAAAAGAGGAAATGGCCTGATCACCATGGCAATGTGTTGTAACAAAACTTGATATTATTATGTTGATGAATAGATTAGCCTTTTGTTTTCTGTTGTTCCAGCATTAGGTTTTATTTGGTAAATGAGTTTACCTACATATTCATTTCTCACATTCAATACATACAATTCCTGCAAATATTGTCTGAGATAAAGTATATAAACTTTAGATTCAGTGATGAGCCAAAAGTGGAAGTTCAAACGTAATAAATGTCACTTTCTCCACTACCCTAGAGCTTCACTACCTCCTCCTCCAGGGTTCATCAATTATCAAGTAGAATTGATTTCTAAACTCCAAGTCATGTTAGAAGTAGCTTGTTAACCAAGGACATCTGGTTACAGATGGGTTACTTTCTATTTTATTGTGCCGTAATACCTTCAAAGATACCTTCAGGAGTTCCAAGTGGAGCACATTGCTTCTTAAAGATTAATGGAAAGTTTAAGAATTTGTATTCAGGATATTCACTTTTTAATCCTGAAGAAGTGCTAAAAGCAAAGCCAGGCAAAGTTATTAAAATTCATGAAAGAAACACGGACAATCAAAGAGTATGGTTCTGCTATAAATATCTACCAGTTTAGTCAGCTGTGACCTCACTGAGATAACTTGCCTTAGAGTTACAATCACCTTCCCTCACTTCAATCAGTCCAGCACATCCCAAAATAGAGCTAGGAACTAGAAATTCACAGCAATATCCTAGAAGGGAGCATTAAATGTACTTCATGCCTGAGTTTAATTGTAATTTTTATGTAAACTTTTTAGTTTGAGAGAATTGTAGGTTTATATGTTGTTTACTGTAGGAAATGATACGTAGAGATGAACCAAGTTTTCCCCAATGATGATGTCTGGCAAAACTACAGTACGATATGACACCAGTATATTGACTTTGGCACAATCAAAATGCAGAACATTTCCATTACCAAAAGTGTTCCTGTTGTTATGTATATATCCTTGCCCACTACCCTCCTGCCCTAAATTCCTGATGAACCCATGGCATCACTAATCTCTGCTATACTTCTATAATTTAGTCATTTCAATAATATTATTTAAATGGAATCATATGATATGCATCCTGTTCTGACTAGCATTTTTCAGTCAACATAACTCTCTGGAGATTTATGCAGGTTTTTGTGTAAGGCAATAATTTGTTCTTTTTCATTGCTAAGCAATATTTCACGGTATGAATATCTTGCAGTTTATTTAACTATTCACCCACTGAAACACAATCTGGGTTGTCTTCAGTTTTGGCTATTACAAATGGAAACTGCGTAAACATTGTGTGCAAGTTTTTGCATAGACATATATCTTCATTTCTATGGGGAAGATGCCCAGGAATGCAATTCCTGAAATGTATGGTAGTTGTATGTTTACATTTTTAAAAATGCTAAACAGTTTTTCACAGTGGGTTTGCAACTTTACATTTTCATCAGCAATGTATGAGTGATCAGGATTTTCTGCATTCTTACTTGCATTTGGTATTATAACTACTTTTTTTAAATGATTCTGATAGGTGTATTGTGATATTCCATTGT
This sequence comes from Nomascus leucogenys, assembly GCF_006542625.1. Lineage (NCBI taxonomy): Eukaryota > Metazoa > Chordata > Mammalia > Primates > Hylobatidae > Nomascus > Nomascus leucogenys. The sequence goes on along the minus strand of NC_044387.1, from coordinate 91,569,223 downwards.
GGTTTCAGTTTGCATTTTCCTAATGAATAAGAATGTTAAATTTCTGTATGTACTTACTTGTCATCTGTATATCCACTTGAGTAGAATGTCTCTATGTTTTGCCCATTTCTAATTTGATTTTTAAAAATTTCATTTTGGTAGTTTTTTATGTATTCAAGATACTAATATTTTGTCTAATATGTGTTTTGCAAGTAGTTCCCACCAGTCTGTAGCTTGTCTTTTCATCCTCAATGAGGTCCGTCTTTCATATCATATAAATTTTAATTTTAATGAAGTTAAATCTACCACAGTTTTTTTTCTTGCGTGGACCATGATTTCAGTGTCAAGTTTAAGAACTCTTTGCCTTTGCCTCTGAATATTTCCTCTTACATTTTTTTTCTAAAAGGTTGATAGTTTCAGATTTTACGTGTAAGTCTGTGATCCATTTTCAGTTAATTTTTAGTTTTTTCTTGAGGTTTTCTGTTGTTGCTGTTGTTTCTTCCATTGACTTGCTTGTCATAAATTAGTTGGACATGATGTGTGAATTTATTTCTGGGTTCTGTGTTCTGTTCCATTGATCTATTTATTTCTCCCTCTATCAACCCACAGTTCTGACTACTATAACTATATAATAACCTGGCAATTGGTCAGACTTTTCTCACTTTTCAAATGAAAATTTTACATTTTACAACAATCTTGTCTTTATTATTAAAAAAAAAACCTTCCAGGAATTTTCATAGGAATTGCATTACCTATATTAATTTGGGGAGATTTGAGTGTTTTAGTATACTGAGTCTTCCAGTCTATAAATATGGAGTCTCTCTCTGTTTTCCAAGATATATTTTGATTTCATCCATCAAATTTTTGTAATTTTTAGATTTGAGTCCTGTGCACCTTTTGTTAGATATTGCCTCAAGTATTTTGTTTTTGAAGGATTGCAAATAGTGTTATATTTTTAATTTCAGTGTACCCCGTTTGTTGTTAGTATATAGAAATATGTACTATTGTTTATTGCTTATCTTGTAACCTGTGAGCATGTTGAATTCACTTAGTGGTTCTAGATGATTTTTAGAAAACATTTCATTTAGGATTTTCTATGTAGACCATTATGTCATCCACAAATAGGAACTGCTTTGTTTCTCTCTTTATGTTTCTTTCTTGTTGTTTCTAATATGCATTTCTTTTATTTCCTTATGGTAGAAGCTATAATTATTTTTCAGCACTTTGTTTAATAAAAGTAGGGAGAATGGACATTCTTGCCCTACTCCTAATTTCAGATGGTTAAGCCTTTGGTATATAGCCACCAATATAATGCCATTTGCTCTTTATCAATTTGAGGAAAGTCTCTTCTATTCCTAGTTTTTCTGATAGGTTTTAATATAAAGAGGTATTGAACTTTGTCAAATGCATTTTTTTGCATTGGTATGACGTATGATTTTTCCTTTTTATCCTGTTAATATGCTGAATTACATTATTGATTTTTGAATATTGAACTTGTTTTGGGTCCTTGAAATAAACCCTAGTTTTTTTCATGTATACATTTTCAACATGGAGCTATTGTTCTAGAGTTTCCTTTTTTCTTACAATCTTTGTCTGGTTTTGGTTTCAGGGCAATGTTGGCTTCATAAAATAAATAGGAAAGTATACCCTCCTCTTAGATTTTCTAGGAAAGGTTGTCTAGATTTAGTGAGATTTCTCCCTTGTAATTCTCCAGTAAAATCACCAGAGTCTGGAGATATCTTTTTTGGGTGTTTCATTTATTTGAGATTTACCTAGCTTCTTGACTGTAGGTTTATATCTTTTATCAAATTTGGGAAATTTTAAGCCATTATGTTTTCAAGCACTTTTTAAGCCCACTTTTAAGGCTGATGATGTGAATATTAGACCTTTTATGATTGTCTTACATGTCTCTCAGGGTCTGTTCAATTTTTGTCAATATATTTTATCTTATGTTCAGATTGTGTAATTTCTAATTGCCATATCTTTCAGTTCACTATTTCTTTTCTTTGTCTTCTCCATTCTGCTGTGGATCCCGTCCATTGAGTTTTTTATTTCAATTGTTTGGTTTTTCAATACTAAAATTTACATTTGGTTCTTCTTTGTGTATTCCATTTCTATGCTGGGAGTTTATAGTTCTTTTTTGATAGCTTTTTTCTCTGTTTTAAATGTGTTTTAATTGCTTTTTGAAGTATTTTTATAATAGCTGTAGTAAAATTTTATATATATATACATACATATGTATTTCTTATATTGTCTTTACTTAGAGATTTGTGTTTTATTATCTTGCAAATTTTAAATAACCACTGGGCTTCTATTTAAGCATTTTTTAACATTGATTTCTTGGACTTTCTTGGACTTCATAAGCCAATCACAGTGGGATTTTCAGATGCCAGACAGAGGAATAAGAAAGAAGCCGGAAGTAAACATTTTTAAAATTAAAAATTAGAATAAATTAATTTTAATTGAAAAATAATTTTTTTCAGTTCTAAAAAACATTGTTTTTTCTTATATTCTCCTCTATTATATAAGTGATTCTGTTGTTCAATAATTTCTTTGAGCTATTAACAATTTTTAAATTTTAATGATATTGTTATTACATATATTAACTTTTTTATTGCTTCTATTAATCTAAAGATAGATTAAAACTGTAAGTCAATAAGTGGCAAAGAAAAAATTCTTCTGCAAAACAAATTTACTTTTTTCATTTCTAACAAAAATTATTCCATAAATATTGGTTTCTTTCAGAGAAAAGGGGAAATAAAAAGTAACCTCAAATTCTACTCAATGTTTGGTATCATTGCTCTGGTAACATCTTTCAAATGTGACAGAATTTTATTCTTCTTTCATTAAAAGTTTCTAACACCCACCGGTTAATTTTAGATTAATGGGATTTCTTTTGACTATAGGTTTTCTTAATATAAGCAGTTTATTAAATTTTACTGTTTAAGTTATGTTTCAATTTTAATTTAAGTGTTTTCAACTTATTCTGAGAACTTCTCTTCCTTCTAAAAGAGAAATAATTAGTGGAAAATAATAACCCCCCCAAGTCACAATTCCCTAATTTCAGGATGTATTTACTAAATATAAAACTATCAAATAAATTAACTTTTAGCTTAGACCAGATACAGAAATTGACACTTTCTGAAATGAAACCTAAGAAAATGAAAACATGACAAGATGTGTTTCGTTATTGGTTGCAATAAGTAATCATCATTAATAATTTGTAAATAACCTATGTATGCTACCATAATACTACCTATGAATAGCTTAAAAAGATGGGACTCTGGAAAATTTAATTAAGATACTGACACTTATTCTCAGAGAACTTTTCCTGAATATGACTAAGTATAACAAATCTGTATTGACCTCAGCTAAGTAGTGAAACCACCTTTGCAAAAATTATAACAGAAAATTATGACAGTGAAAAATAACTGACCTAACTGACTCCATCTTTCTTCTAACCTCCAAGCTGTGTGTTCATTCCTGGGCTTAGGCTGAACTAACTTTTGGAGGAACTAAGTTTATAGTTTAACTTTGAAACAAAGACAATAACTGCCCTTTCCCAAAACAAACCCTCTTCCTGCCTGGGGACTAGACTATCTTTGCAGGACTAATAAGTTAGCCACAAGATTAGAAATTATGGTTTAGGAGTCATAAAACTGAAGGCTGCAAGATTCTGAGCCTCTCCAATATGCTCCTGGGGATAATATCACTTTTGTAAAATCTAAGATCAGTGCTTGAGATGTTTTGCAGATGCTGCACTCAATGGATAAGCTGGCACCATTCAGATAGATAAACTGTTTCATCTGGTCTTGTGGCCCTCACCCAGGAACAGACTCAGTGCAAGAGAACAGCTTCTGCTCTTTATAATTTCAGGTCCACCCGGACCAATCAGCACTCCCCCCATTCAGACACCCTACCCACCGAATTATCCTTAAAAATCCTGATCCTCAAGTTTTCGAGGAGACTGATTCAAATAAAAATAAAACTCTGGTCTCCCATGCAGTCAGCTCTGTGTGAATTAAACTATTTCTCTATTGCAATCCCCTTCTTGATAAATAGGCTCTGTCTAGGCAGTGGGCAAGGAGAACCTGATGGGCAGTTACAGTAGCTATATAAGGAATCCATGTGGGTTCAGCACTGCAGAGATATGGAAAGTATTTAAAAGTACATTTAAAGTGCATGCTTTTCTATTTATTTTCATAATTTTTTTGGAAAAACAAAATGTATGATTCTCTCAAAATAACATTTTTTTCAGTGAAAATCAGGCAAGTGAGTTCGTCAATTTAAATAACTCTTTTCATATTAACCTTCTTTCCCTGCGTTAACTAGTAAGTCTGCCACATCTACAAAATATTATATTTCTAATGAATTAGAAGCTTGAGAACAAACTATAAAATCATGACAATAACTGGCTGTGATGGCTAAAACTGAATATTGGTAAAATTATCTAATTTAGTTCTTACTCAGTACTACATGGTAATTTTATTTTTTATTTTCTGTGCCAGAAAATTAAGTATCAGGTATTTTATGTAACTTACCTTTTGAAGACTATAATGAGTTAATGAGAGATTTGAATTTGATTTTGTCTAAAACATGTTCTTTACTAATAAATTCATCTTGCTTCCCTACATGAAAAGTATAATCCCTTCCTTTCTACATACTTACAATTCTCTTTCAAAAAATGTGTTCTAAAAGAACTGCTTCAGCAAACAAATATAGAAAATTTCCAAAGACTACAAAAAGTTCTTGTCACTTAGAACAAGGAGGAACTGCAAGTCTTAGTAATTAAAAAGAAGTTTTAATGTACATGATTTATTGAAGTATTTATTGTGGTCAGAAGACTGGTGACTGGGAGAAAAAGAATACATGATTCTGTTTCTAGAGATTTTTTAATGTACAACAAAATTAGCAAATACTTCAGTTTAAGTGACAAAACTAAAACATATTCTTTATTTGTTCTTTTAGTCTTTTCAAATAATTCGTCTCTCTTTGATTATAAATCTTCTCCTTGTCTGACATGGAAGAAAAGGAAACTAAATGGAAATCAAAAGAAACTTGAATGCCGTATTTACATAATGAAAATTAACATGATAGACTCCTGCATTGAGCAGTTTTCTAAATTCCATGTATTCTGCTATTTCCCATTCTATTCCACCCTGCTGTTTTCTGACTTTCAAAATCCTGAGCTTCCCTTCTCATTAATTTTAGATCTTCAAAAAGGAAAATTTGGGAGTGGAAGAGATTCTTTTCAATGCCACTGGCCTGTGGACATTTTCTTATTTCCACATAGGATGTCAAACCTGCTATAATGTACTGTAAAAGGAAATAAAATAGATTTGGAAATATTCACATGCTATTTCATGTAATGTGTTTGAAGTATCAAGAATTGTCTATAGGGGGTCTCCTCTCTTTGCTTTGGAGCCCCCCTCCCTCTGTCTCTGTACAGGGGAGCTTCTTCCTTTTTTCTTCTCCCTTCTTTCTTGCCTATTAAACTCTCCACTCTTTAATACCAAAAAAAAAAAAGAAAAGAATTGTCTATAAATGACCTAGATACTATACTCCAGAAAATCAAAAGAAATAATTATTTGCAACACAATGTTAATTTTAAGATATATAGAAATATTACATAGGATTCAATTCTGATATCTGTCCCTAGAAAAAAATCAGTAGTTTATGGCACTTACCTGGTTAACAGACAATAGCAATTTAAAAATATAGGAAAAAAGAGAGAGAAAGTAGACTGGCTTCAAGGAGGTTACAGGCTACTGAGTCAGGCTGACCTTAATAAGAGACCCAGGGAACAGTTCACCTACTAGTAATGGAGATGAAATCTCAACTTCGCAAGTTTGGCAGCTGTCACCCTACTTTGAGCTTTAACAATTCTGCTGATATACATGTGACCCACACTGTGAAGTGAAGAGTCTAACTTCACTGAGGGATAGCCTGTCCAGGAAACTTCTAGCAGAGGCAAGATTGAAGCAGCCCACATACTCTAGGTTAAAGTGGATTCTGATTAAGCTTATGAAGGTATAACAGTGTATTACAGCAGCTCGTCATTCACATTTCAGATAATCCATGAGGAACATTCTTATAACATGCTCTGATGAGCCTTTTAAGTTATTTTTCATTTTTGAACGAAATTAGGAACAAAGTATAAACTACTTCAAGAAGAAAAACAATTAAACGCCTAGGTATAAGGGATGTAATTCATGAGAAGTCACTTATCTATATGACTAAATTTTTAAATGACATTTCTGGAAACAGTTAAGAGAGGACTACAGCTTGGAAGTCAACTTAATCCTATCCTTGCACAGAGAAACTGCTTTCTTAATTTCTCCTTCAACCTAAAACACCCTTTATTACAAGGAAAATCAGTGTGGGGTAGATTTTTCTTTCTCAGTTCCTACAATCACCCTAGCAATCATGAAAAATGGTTCTGGTTTTGAAGTAATCTAAAGGTCATTTTAAACAAAATGACATAATTCAAATGAGTTTGAAGCAAAAGAAAATTACAACACACACCCGTTTACACGCAACCACACACAGCAAGTTTCTAAATCTTCCTTTTCCTTAGTTGAGAAATAAACTGAGAAAGGCAGCTCAGATTGTTTGGCCCAAAGCTACACTCCCACAGACTTAAGTCCCAGAAGATTCCAAAAAATTGTTAAAAGTCAGAGTTCTGAAAACATCTGTCCTAAAACTTTGAAGAAATCGGTCTAAAAATATTCATCTCTTGTTCCATATGCTGGAAGAGATGAATTCAATTTTAAATTAGCAATGTTTCAAAAAGAGAGGAAGGTAGGCTACATTAAAACAGATCATATATATGTAAATGTAAACATATATAAGGACAGAATTGTGTTCCAACCCAAATTCATATGTTGAAGCCCTAATGCCCATGGTGATGGTGTTAGGACGTGGAGGACTTTGAGAAGTAACTACGTTTAGCTGCCATCATGAGGCTGGGGCACTCATGATGGAATTTGTGCCCTTATAAAAAGAGACACTAGAGAGCTCATTCTTTCTCTCTCCCTCCACTATGTGAGGACACAGTGAGCCTTGCCCAAGCCAGAGAGTTTTCCTTTACCAGGACCCAATCGTGCAAATAACATGACCCTGGACATTCCCAACTCTAAAACTGTGAGAAATTCTATTTCCAGATTATGTGAAGCTATAAATCAGAATACTAAAAAGGTCAATATAATTGTTAACAACTGAAGCTGTACAAAACCACCAGCTTTTGCACAGTGATTGTCATAATCAGGCAAACCATCCTTAGCATATAGCTTCTAAAGTCTCTGTAATTTTAGGTTCATGTTTATTTATTTGGCAAAGGAATGTTGACAGAATTTCTACACTGACTTCTCTATATATTTAGAGGTTTATTCAGAAATATCAAAAACTAAATCTAGACATACATAATAATTAATTCTACATATCAGATAAAATATTATCAAAATGCAATCTGGAATAGTTCTGATAAAATAAAGTGCTCAAAATTTACAGTATACATTTACCACTTGAGAAATGGACTTGAAAATGAACTAGACTCATAAAAGAGAACCACTCAACAAATGATTCTCTTTAGCATTTTTGATAAGTGATGACCATAATAGATATAATTGTGAGTGAACAATAGAACAAAAAACATGATTTACATTTGTTAATTCACCCTGGACCAGTATTATAAAGGGGACTTAAAGCAGGAAATTGTTCTTCTCTCAGAGCCTTTATTTTTTATCCATGGATATTTGGCTAGACACACACACACACACACACACACACACACACACACACACACACACACACTCCCCATTTACAGTGGAAGCTATGTACTAAGGGCTTGGGCCTAGAATGAGTTCAGGGATTTCAGCACTTTAAACTCCTTCTTACACCACTAGCTGGCTGCCTTTGTGCACTAGTGCAACTGCAATATATTTTATGGCAACCCTCAAAGGATTTCACACTTCATTCTCCCTAAGTGGCTAAAAATTCCCAGTTTCTTAAACCAGGCTCCAGTCTAGCTAGGTGCCAATCCACTTTCTTGTCTGCCTCACTTTTTATCCATGCAGTATTCTGTCAAAATCAATCTACCTTACTGGGCATCTGGTCACCAACTTCAATCTATTCTATGTGATAAATAACTCCTGGAAGGGAGAGGTTGATTTCAGGTTAACATAAGATTTTTCACTACTGACAGGAAACTGGTGTTAAAGATTTTCAATATGTCATCTCCCTTGTAATATGGCTAATAAAACAGTGCTTGACCTAATATATTTAATCATAGTTTAGTGGCTGACAGATTTTGGTATCAGCTTTAGATTATTATTTCGCAGGGATACTCTCTCAATATTTCTTAATATTAGCTTTCATTTTTGTTGAAAGGATTGATGAAAGATTAGGTCTTACGGCAGAAGATTTGATCAACTGTCATTTCACATCTTTAATTTTACATGCCCTTCCTACAGTAAACCTACAGTACAGCATCAATGTACTGTAATGTGTGGAAAATAATAAATTGTCATCCGAATTTTTTTTGGTCTTCTTTAAGTTTTAATGTATTCTTTTTCTCATTCTCTTTCTTTAGTACTTTATATATTTCAGTTGTCTTATTTGACTTTAAATGCTTTTAACAGATTATAACTTAAATAATAGATTGATGGTATTTTGTTATTTAAATGAAATAAATACTATTTATTTCATATTATTTAAATAAAATAAATGTTATTTAAATGAAAATAACATTTTTCATTCCAATTAAAATCAGAATGATAGCTGATTTTTTTGCATATATTATTTTCATGTAATCATGATTTTTTTTTGCATATTCATCAGTACTTAGGCAAAGTAACTAATGAAAATGATAATATTTAAAAATGATAACATTGTTTAAATGTTAATATTTAAAAATGATAACATTAAAATTCTTATATGTTGTCTTTAATTGGAATGATTGAACAAAATATATTTGCATTTACTAAACATGGAATTCAATAACAAAGAGGGGACAATGCTTAAAATTAAGACCTTAAGGGGTTTAAAATCTATGAGATAAGAGAAGTCCAAAATAACTAAACACATATGAGGCAGTACTAGAAGGAACTTTGCCCATTTATATGCTTATTAAAAATTCAGAGGAAGAAAATATAAACATATCTTATTTTTACAGTTTTTTTTTTTTTTTTGAGACGGAGTCTTGCTCTGTCTCCAGGCTAGAGTGCAGTGGCGCGATCTCAGCTCACTGCAAGCTCCACCTCCCGGGTTGAAGAGATTCCCCCTTCCTCAGCCTCCTGAGTAGTTGGGATTACAGGCAGGAGCCGCCACCCTCGGCTAATTTTTTTGTGTTTTAGTAGAGACGGGGTTTCACCGTGCTAGCCAGAATGGTCTGGATGTCCTGACGTTGTGATCCGCCAGCCTCGGCCTCCCAAAGTGCTGGGATTACAGGCGTGAGCCACCACGCCCGGCCATTTTTACAGATTTTATTACCAATATTATAGCATATTTACTATCATTTAATTTATAATGCTATATAATGCTTCGTACAAAGTCACAGGAATCCGTACAATATGTCTGTGATGCCATAGGATTGAAAGCCTTCCATTAGAAATTAGAAATCCTGAATTATTTAAGGAAACAAAACATGGTAAGTATAAACAATCATGAATGGTTCCTTTGTCATAGCTTCCTCATATTCCTCAAATTTAAAGTCACTTTTTCTTATTTTGGTGTTTTAAGCATTTTACTTGAAAAGCGTTCATTATTGTATAATGAGTAAGTGGCGTGTGACTTATTTAACAAGTTGATTTAGATATTAAATAACATTAACATTCTATGGAAGTCAAACTTCATCCTAAGTATTTGCTTGTAAAAACACTCCTAGAAAAATTTAATTTCAAAAATTACATTAAAATATAAGAGGTCTTATAATCCTGCTATAGTCTTAATTTCTTATTATTCCTTGCCTCATTTGTATTTTACACATTGTTAAAATTTTTTTCAGTTATGGGAGAATTTATTCTGAATTAACACATCCCATTCTCTATGTAAATAAAGTTATAAATTCGAGGGGAAAATGCTATGGTTAGGACAAAAATCTGTGATAAGGAACAGAACAGAAATTCTTAATGAATGTCTTAAGGTATGTAAATAGCAGTATCTTATATAAAATTATAAAATAGATGTTAATTTTCTTCAATCCTCAAGCTAGTCTTTCCAACAATTAATTCATTTTGTGAATTTTTAGATAATTTCATACATAACCTAACCTATTGAACTCTCAGTTTCTGCAATGTAGAGAAGGAATATTAACAGTCTTCCTGATGAAGGCAGAGACCAGGCGAGTGATACCTTTGCTCTATTGATAGCAATCTAGTCTTCTATTGTCTACAGTCATATCTAATATTAGAATCAGGTTTGTGTGTGTGTGTGGTTTTTTTTGTTGTTGTTGTTTTTTGTTTTTGAGACGGAGTCTCGCTGTGTCGCCCATCGCCCAGGCTGGAGTGCAGTGGTGCCATCTCGGCTCACTGCAAGCTCCGCCTCCTGGGTTCACATCATTCTCCTGCCTGGGCCTCCCAAGTAGCTGGGACTACAGGGCCTGCCACCATATCCGGCTAATTTTTTGTAGTTCCAGTAGAGACGGGGTTTCACCGTATTAGCCAGGATGGTCTCGATCTCCTGACCTCGTGATCCGCCTGCCTCAGCCTTCCAAGGTGTCGGGATTACAGGCATGAGCCACGGCTCCCGGCCTAGAATCAGGTTTTAGTCTAAATTATGAAAAAGCATTAGGTAAATGCCTTATAAATCCATATAAACATACATTTGAATTCTGAATTAGAATTTTTAACTTGAATAAATTATGAATTTGACTTTTATGGATATAGATATGTATTTTAATTAGTACCAGTTTAATGGACTCATGAATCTTATAAGAGAATATTGCCTTTTGCATCTCAAAACACTAGTTGTATAATAGTTGTCATGTTTATAAACATATGAATGCAATGATTTTCTAATGGTGTGTTGATCACCTACATTAAACTAGATTAATTGGTTTCAAATGTAGTTACCTTAAAAAACATACATTATTGTGTCCCTTAATATACTGAGCATCACCTGGGATATTAGAAATGCAAAAAAGTTGATACATCTTAATAAACTATTTTCCACTTTGTGGGACTTTATAGAAGTGCTTTGTTTTCCAATAACAAAGCACTTTGGTAGTGATAAGAGCTAGAAGGAAATGCATCTTGAAATCAACCTACAAATACTTGTACACACTTACTATGTTCTGGATACTTTGCTTTACAAAACAACCCAAGGTCCTTTCTCAGGTTGCTTGCTTAACAAATGAATGACAGGTAGATGATGCCTAGCTCGCTATCTAGATTGGACAGTGCAAAATTGGGAAACACCTATTTAATAAAGAATAATATGAAGTGTTTTAAAGTGACTTGTCTGCTTAGTAAGAATCTGACTCTTACCAAATGAATGTTAAGAGAAAATTGCACCCAAGAGAAAGCCAGACATTAGAAATGAGGGGTAATAATAGTCTATGAATAAGAAACTGCAGATGGAAAAGCATCAGTTGGGAATGAACAGGAAGTTTAAGGAAATAAAAGGAAAGTAACTCTATACACTGGTGGATGTGAAGCATAATGATATAGGAAAGGAAGTTGATCAGGTATGCTAAGAATAGATCGATTGGAGTTAATTTGCCGCAGTAATAAGTTTCCATTGAATTTCAATATTGATGAAAAACATTGAATAATTTTAAGAAAAAGTATGTAATGATGTGGTTTATGTTTTTAAAAGGATCAACTTTTTCTAGATTCAAGTTTTTCTAGATTTTCTAGATCAAATTTTTTCTAGATTTCTAGATTTCAAGATTAAGTAAAGGAAAAGAGAAAAATGATTAAAAGGCTGTTGCAGTAGTTCAAGCCAGAGACATCAGCTAGGGTGCCTTGTTATCAGGGCATGGAGGAGTAGGTGATTTTAGATATACTTGTGAGTTTGCAGCATTTGCAAATTGACTATGTATTGGATACTTTTTTAGAATATGTAAATCAGAGAAAAATTATATATTTCAATTTTATTTATTATTGTTATTATTATTATTAAAGTTCTAGGATACATTTGTGAAACGTTCAGGTTTGTTACATAGGTATACATGTGCCATGGTGGTTTGCTGCACATATCAACCCATCATCTAGGTTTTAAGTCCCGCATGCATTAGATTTTCGTCCTAATGCTCTCCCTCCCCTTGCTCCCCATGCTGCAATCAGCTTATGAGTGAGAACATGCAGTGTTTAGTTTTCTGTTCATCTGTAAGTTTGTTGAGGATGATGGATTCCAGCTTCATCCGTGTCCCTGCGAAGGACATGATCTCATTCTTTTCTATGGCTGCAGAGTATTTCTTGGTGAATATGTACTGCGTTTTTTTAATCCAATCTATCACTGATGGTCATTTGGGTTGGTTCCATGTCTTTGCTATTGTAAATAGTGCTGCAATAAACATATACATGCATGTGTCTTTATAGTAGAATGATTTATATTCCTTTGGGTATATACACAGTAATGTGATTGCTGGGTCAAAAGGTATTTGGAATTGCCACACTGTCTTCCACAATGGATGAACTAATTTACATTCTCACCAACAGTGTAACAGTGTTCCTATTTCTCCACAGCCTCGCCAGCATCTATTGTTTCCTGACTTTTTAATAATCACCATTCTGACTGACATAAGATGGTATCTCATTGCAGCTTTTATTTGTATTTCTCTAAGGATCAGTGATGATGAACTTTTTTTTCATATATCTGTTGGCCACATAAATGTCTACTTTTGAGAAGTGTCTGTTCATATCGTTTGCCCACTTTTTGATGGGATTATTTGTGTTTTTAATTGTAAATTTGTGTAAGTTCCTTGTGAATTATAGATATGAGACCTTTGTCAGATGGGTAGATTGCAAAAATTGTTTCCCATTCTGTAGGTTGGCTGTTCACTCTGACGCTACTTTCTTTTGCTGTATAGAAGCACTTTAGTTTAATTAGGTCTCATTTGTCAATTTTAACTTTTGTTGCAATTGCTTTTGGTATTTTTGTCATGAAGTCTTTGCCCACGCCAATGCCCTGAATGTTATTTCCAAGATTTTCTTCTAGGGTTTTTATGGTTTTGGGTTTTACATGTTAAGTCTTTAATCTATTTTGAGTTTTCTTTTTTATAAAGTGTAAGGAAGGGGTTTAGTTTCAGTTTTCTGCATATGGCTAGCCAGTTTTCCCAACACCATTTATTAAACAGGGAATCCTTTCCCTATTGCTTGTTTTTCTCAGGTTCATTGAAGATCAGATGGTTGTAGATATGTGGTGTTATTTCTCAGGTTTCTGTCTTTTTCCATTGGTCTATATGTCTGTTTTGGTACCAGTACCATGCTGTTTTGGTTACTGTAGCCGTGTAATATAGCTTGAACTCAGGTGGAGTGATGCCTCCAGCTTTGTTCTTTTTGCTTAGGATTGTCTTGGCTATATGGGCTCTTTTTTGGTTCCATATAAAATTTAAGAGTATTCAAATAAGAAGAGAGGAATCAAACTGTTTCTGTTTGCAGATGACAGGATCCTATATCTAGAAAATCCCATTGTCTCAGTCCAAAAAGTCCTTAAGCTGATAAGCAACTTCAGCAAAGTCTCAGGATAAAATCACAAGCATCAATGTACACCAACAATAGACAAGCAGAGAGTCAAATCATGAATGAACTCCCATTCACAATTGCTGCAAAGAGAATAAAATATCTAGGAATACAGCTTACAAGAGACATGAAGGACCTCTTCAAGGAGAACTACAAACCACTGCTCAAGAAAATAAGAGACGACACAAACAAATGGAAAAACGTTCCACGCTCATAGATAGGAAGAATTAATATGAAAATGGCCATACTGCCGAAAGTAATGTATAGATTCAATGCTATTCCCATCAAACTACCGTTGACTTTCTTCACAGAATTAGAAAAAAACTACTTTAAATTATATAGTTTTAAATTTGAGAGACTGGTTAGTGGTAACTTGGGGGAGACTGTGGGACTGGTAGGTCAGGGAATAATTAAGTGCAGTGTTGGCCATGTTAATTTTGAGATGCCTGTTGTACAGCAAATCAGAGATGACAAACATGCAGTCAAATAAACTCATCTGGAGTTCTTGAAAAAATCAGGGCAGGAGATACAAATTTGAAACTTACCTGTTCTCTAATGTTGGAATAAAACTCTCCACAGTGATATTTGATGTTCTGAACATATTTCAAATGCAATCTAAAATGTTACACTGATTATGTCTCCAAAGATTTAGGGAGTAATTGTTATTTTTGTATTTTAAACTATATTGTGATTTTATTAGTTTCCAATGTAACACAGTGCAACATAGAATAATATCTTAATTTTCCACCTAAATATTCTTGTTACACATTAAAACCGATTATTAACAAAACTGCTTTATACAGAAATGTGAGGAAACAAAAGATTATGATACAACATCTAGGTAAACCTTAATATTCTCACACCCAATCAAATCCATATATAATTTTGCGCTTTCTTAGATTTTTATTCTACTTAAATTGATAGAATTTTGACTCAACAAATGATATAGATTTGACTACTGTAAGTTATACTGGAAGTACTAATTTTTATTATAGAATATAGTTATGTCCCTTTTAATATGACTAGAAATATAATGACTGAATTGTATGAAGCCTTTTTACTGCTTCTAAATATTATGTCACATTTCTACTCTGCATTTTAAATGTTGCTTTCCACTTACAGTCTGTGTTACAACTCAACACATTTTCCATGGAATTCACTGTGTTATATAATTCAACTCTCAGATATTACCAAGTATCACCATAAGAATCACCCAAATGAAAAATATTCTGATGGTCTGTAATACCATTATTTTATTCAACAACAGAAAATGTGTGAACATGTCAACTTCCACTTTTTCACGTTATCTCTGAAGTATTCTAAGGGAAGAAAAAGTAAGAAAACAAATATAGCCCAACTAATTTAAGAGTTGCTCAGTTGCTCTCATATTTGCACCATGAATTTTACTAAGTATACTTTAATTTGCCATCACTTATACCATTTAAGTTATAAGCTTATGAAGGAGGCCAAATACGAGGAAATATGTATCTGAATCTGAATACATTTTTGATTCTCACATCTCTTAGAAAGTTCTAAAGAAATAATCACATTTGAAAAAATTCTTTGTGAAATTGTTGTCATGTAATTAATTCATAGTGGGGAAAGGCTAACTGTCAAAAGTTGCAGTTTTGACAAGGCACTTTTTCTAGTTCAATTCGTCTAATGAAAAATCTAGTTATTTATATAACACAAAGTCATAAAATGGCCTGCAAATAAAAGTCAAATAGTTTGTGCCGAATATTTCTTTCTGGTAGGAAAAACTATTGAAGATATACAATTGAGAAAAAGAAGGAAACTGGAAATAAAAATATTCTGAATTGAAAGGTATTTACAGATAAGCCCATGGGAGCAGTCTGGCCCTGGTAACCAAAACAACTGACAATTACAGACACTGCCACCTTGATATTCCTCATAAAATTCCCACCTTTCGGCATTGTCTGTAGCCTTTGCAGCATTTTTGGGTTCAATATAAATACTGCTTTTTATAACAGACATTTTTAAGGAATTCATTTGAAAGCAGAACCTGAAAATAAATGAAGACAGACAATAAAAGAAGAAAGAAATGCTACTTGAAGTGCTTTTACTGAAGTCCACGCTGAAAGCAACCAGAGTTCCTTCTTGCTCAGGAGAGTCTGAGGAAAGACAATGCTTATCAGAATCAGAATTGATCTTGAGAAGTATCTATCAACTGGATCTACTTCTTTCTGGTTGAGATGTGCCCTTAGTGGCGTTAACTCAAGCACACAGGTACAAAACCAAAGTGCAGGGAAGAGGCAGGCCACCGTCTTTATAAAACATTTAGTGTTGGAAGGTTAGTGAGATAATTCTGCTGCTCCTGGTCCCAAGGTTGTCTTTGATATTCATCATCCTCACCTTCCACCACTCATTCTAGATTTTCCTCACCCTCAGTTAGTACTTCAGCTGATATTGGTACTTGCTTGGTGGGAGTGACCCAGAACTTCACATTTGAGGTGACTGAGGCCCTGTAAGGCATGGTTGCTGCAACAGACTTTTCTCCGTTGTTACTATTAAGTATACTAATATACTAATAAGTGTAAGTATTAATACTTATTAATATATTAGTATACTAAGTATTAAGTATACTAACATACTACTAAGTATAAAAGCACCAGGACCCACTCAGATAAATTTCTCAAGTTCAAGAAATATTGTTACTTCTTATAATATAGAAGCAGCTTCACCCCTTCATGATAATCAGTACCAATGGCCATTGCCATATAGTAACTCCTTTCTTTGTCATCTTTTCTAGTGGCATGGAGAGAAAAAGTGAAAGGGCAGTATTTGTCATTTCAAGTTAAATAGAAATCGTAATAAATGACTTGGTGGAAGAACGAGAACTTCCAATCCAGCAGAACCAAGGGTTGCAAAGACAGGAGGAAAAAATTTCAAATGGGTCCCTAGAGATGATGATGAGATGGTTAATACTACTTCCTCTGCTTGATTTACACTATAGCATTTTAGCTTTTGGATACATGGCTATGGCTCAGTGCATATATTGCCCCCCAAATAGGACAATACCCGGAACACAGAACTTTAAAACTGAGCTAGCCATTGAATGATCCTTTAATAAACCAACACATTATTATATTACAGCAGCCATTACCAGATGATAGAGTATGAGATAGGATTAGTGGACCCTGTGATGCCCATTATCTTACCTCCTTGCCTTTAAAGAGGTCATGTAGGCTGAGGCAAGGTTATAGGATCCCATGTCTGTTAGCCCTCTGAAACTATGGGCTAAGGGAGTAAAACCATATCCATCGTAAGTGCCAATTCCAGTAAGAATGAATGAATGCCTTTCACCCTCCATTGTGAAAATATTTGTGTAATCAACTTCCACAAGCTGATAGCTTATTTTCACAAAAGATGGTTCCACATTGAGAGCTCACCAATTAACTTTACTATTAGAAAACTGGGCATTCAGCCAGTTTATAGATGCAATGGAGCCTGTGTTCTTGGACACATACATAGTCTCCACCCTTGGCAAAGGAGACAGTTTGGCTGATATGTACCACATAAATTGTTCTTTACTATCTTTCGTCTAACAATTAAGTGTCACATTGTAGCCTCTGCCACTCCAGAATCTTATTCATCCCTTTAATATATGTATATATAAACAGTTTCATAACAGCATGTCCTATTGTTAGCCTGGACTACAACAGTCATCTATCACTGACTGTCTTACAGATGCCAGTAACTCCCTTAGCAATGTATTTCTTATGGCCTTAGTGAAGCAAGAGTCACCTGAGTCTTTTCAGGGAATATGTTGAAGTGGTGGGTTTTCCAGTCTCACAAAGCAACTCCATTATAAAATTCCCAAATTCATCATCCTTTTGACACCTTCCTCAGATAGTACCAGTATCTCGTTCACTGTGGGTCTTTGGCAAGTTCATGTTTCAAAGAGCCTTTTAACAACAAATTGAGAATGACTTAAGATGCTAAGATATTAAACCTCAGATGATGAGGCACTAATCCTACATCAACAAATCATCTCTTATTAAGCCTTATATTTTAATTTTAACCCTGGTTCAATGCTCTCAAGTTCCACTCCCATGAGTTTTCTACCAGCATATATTGCCAGGACCTTTAACTCTTTCAGCCTGTGTTGTTGTTGTTGTTGTTGTTGTCTTTCCCCCAACAAAAGGACTGCATTTCACTGCTGTGTTATGCTGAGATGTGACCCTAGTGATTGTATTGTGGGGTCAGGAATGGATCTTGAGAAAGATAAGCTTTGGCCAATGAACTATCTGCCTAAGCTAAGATGTTCTCAGGATCTTGTGAATAAAGGAACAGTCTCTCCTACAGCAAGGAGAGGGGAGTTCTCTCTCAGCCTAGAGAATTCACAGGATCTGAAGTTCAAAATTCCTAGGCTTGTTTAACAAAATATCCCTCAAATTTCTCAAGCTCCCAACATACTCCTATCAACATCCTCATATTGGCAAATGATACTTCTCCAAGCTAATCATTCAGAGTTCTTTGCAGTCTAAAAATTAAATCCTGGGCCTGATATTCAACATGGTTTGTGCTATCAATGAAAATAATAAGGAACTATTTAAACACTGCTTTGGAGGCCCTATGGCTTTTTTTTTTTCTATCTTTCTTCCTCAAAAAAAAAAATGATGTATGTGCAGAGTGTGCAGGTTTGTTACATAGGTATACGTGTGCCATGGTGGTTTGCTGCACCTATTGACCCGTCCTCTAAGTGCCCTCCCCTCACACTCCACCCCCCTACAGGCCCTGGTGTATGTTGTTTCCCACTCTGTGTCCATGTCTTCTCACTGTTCAACTCACACTTATGAGTGAGAATATGCGGTGTTTGGTTTTCTGTTCCTGTGTTGGTTTGTTGAGAATGAGGGCTTCCAGCTTCATCCATGTCCTTGCAAAGGACATTATCTGATTTCTTTTTATGGCTGCATAGTATTCCATGGTGTACATGTACCACATTTTCTTTATCCAGTCTATCATTGATGGGCATTTGAATTGATTCCAAGTCTTTGCTATTGTAAATAATGCTGCAGTAAACATACATGTGCATGTGTCTTTATAGTAGAATGATTTATATTCCTTTGGGTATATACCCAGTAATGGGAATGCTGGGTCAAATGGTATTTCTGATTCTAGATCCTTGAGGATCACCACACTGTCTTCCACAATGGTTGAACTAATTTACAAACCCTCTGGCTTTTTTAGCACTGTTTGAACTGGTGTATGGGAAATATACATACCCACACTCCACTTACTACTGTCCAATGAGTAATCCAGTTTCAACATCTCATAAAGATACCTTTTCTCAGGCCATTACACTTACCAATTGTATGTACACTACAGGAACAAGGTCCATCTGAAAATAAAGTATGTAACACAGATTTTTATGCAGATATTAACGTGAAGCACCACTAAGGGACTTGGGTGTGCTATTAAGGACACTGCTGAGGGCAAATAAGCCTGCTTGGGAGTTTCTGGGCAGTTGATAGAATGCCTCAAATAATTGTCTAGGAAAGAGTTACCATTATTTGTGGATGGTTGTCTCTGGGATTATTTACATCTTCATAATTCCGGTCTGCACTCGCATGTCTGATGAGACTCGTGCATGTTTCTGCACCATACAAGATGCCTCAGAAGAAAAGATGAAATTACACGTGTAACATGCTTGAAGTGAGATGCTTAAAAACCATCCCCTTCAATCTTTTCTAAAATTAGATGAGATCAAAATTTTGTGAGTGAAAGCACCAGAAGCATTCAATGCACTTGGAACCGACTTCACTGGTTGTGTATATAATTATATAATTTATAACTTATAAATTAAATTTTATCAAGGCTTTCATGTTGGCTTGGTTAATTGGGTACTATTGTTTCTTATACAGCAATTCATCTCCAGTATCTTATTTAATTCCTGGAACTTAGTAGACAGTGAGTTAAGAATTCCTGAAATAACATGCAAATTAAGTAAGTAATCTACCCAGATATTCAAATTTTTCCTTCTCACATCTTGTGCCAGTTGTATTCTTGGCCATTTTCCTTAAGAAATACTTATCCAGACATCCTCCACCTTTTATCTTCTTGTAAATCCCTGGGCATGCTGTTTGGAGGTCCCATCAAATCTAAATACCAGTGTTCAGAAAGAAAATGAAACAAAATTATATACTCAGAATTGGATCATGTTACCCCACTGTAAAAGTAGTCTGCAAGCTCCTTATTATGAAATATCAGCTACCTTGCATGGTAAATGGAGGTCAGTCACAATCTGGAGAATAACCTATAACATCCTCTCAAATCATATCCCAACATTCTATGTTCTAACACCATAAACTAGCAAATTCATTTTAAAAGCATATTTTCACACTTCTCTTTCATGCTACCCACTGGCTAAGATATTTTTCTCTCCCTCCTTAGTGTGAAAAACACTACTAAAGAATTTTCAGTGATGTGCTGTCTTATTTCTTTAGGAAAATCCTTTAGGTCACTGAAAATTATCATGTGATATGTCCTTTCTTTTCTTTGATACTTCCACGTTATTTACATAGCCATTTTTTTTCCATGAGTCTGAGAACTTCCTGAGGTTAGGGACATATTTAGCCTGATATTCTTAATATCATGATAGCTCAAAGGAGAAACACATTTCTTGTAAAAAGGAAAGAAAAGAGGAGGCCAGTGAATGAGTTAGGCAGGCAGAAAGACAGGGAGAGGGGGTAAAAGGAGAGAGAAAATGAATATCACCCAATAAATACTCAATGATCACAGATGTAATTTATATCTATGGCTACCTCATTCCCACACAATTTAAAATCTTTCAATATTTTTACCAAAGAAGGTCATACAAAAAGTTATTCCAGACTCAAAGTTTTATTCAATTTCTCCACACAATAGAAATTCAGGCAGATGGTCATGACCAGGAATTCCAGCCTCGAACTGAAGACAGAGATTAATGGAAAAGTTGACAGCTGGGACCAAGGCTTATTGTGCACATCAAAGGACTGTCCCTGCCAGATGTTTTTCCCTCTCTTCTGAGCATTATCCTGTGCACTGTCCCACTGTGAACACACAGTAGAAGAACAACATGCACATGTTAGCTGGCTCAGGTATTTGTGCTCTAATTATCATGCTTACACATGTATCCCCATGTACGTGCACACACACACACCCCCCAAACAACTGCACACAAGTCAGTTCTCAATCACCTCCTCAAGAGAGGATACTGATATTGTAGATCTGTGTTCCCTGTTCAGTTGTAATTCCCTTTGAATTACAACTCCTGTTCAGTTGTAATCCCCTGTTGGAAGTGGGTCCTGGTGAGAGATGACTGGATCATGGGGGCAGTTTCTCATAAATGGTTTAGCATCATCCCCTTTGGTCATGATAGTGAGTAAGTTCTCATGAGATCTGGTAGTTTAAAAGTGGATAGCACCTCCCACTCTTGCTCTTCCTCTTCCCCCATCATGTGAGACACCTCTCTTCCCTTTTGCCTTCTTCCATGATTGTAAGTTTCCTGAGGCTTCCACAAAAGTGGAGCAGATTGCTTCCTGTATAGTCTGAAAGCACCATGAGCTAATTAAATATTTTTTTCTTTATAAATTACCTAGTTTTGGGTATTTCATTATAGCAATGTGAGAATAAACTAATACAGATGCTCAAAAAGAGAGTTGCGTTCTATGATCTTCTGATATGATCTTGTGGCAGCTGGATTCTGAGATGCTCAGTCTTAATTACCTCTCTGCTCTGATCTTTAATTGGTCTCTTGTCCTAGATTGAGTGTTGAGATGCTTCTCTTATTGTGTGGTAAGACTTCACTTCTATTTGTTACACTCAGCTCTATCTGGATCGATTAGGGCTGATCTCAGACTGAAAATCAGCGCTATATATATGTGTGTTTATATGTGTATTATACACCCAAATATATATATATAAATAAAGAAATATATATATAAGTAAAGAAATATATATATATATATATATATTTCTTTTTTTCTGGCTGAATTTCTTGGTTGTATTCTTTACCTATATATCCTGTCTTGCTTAGACAGGACCAGACTCCTTTTTCTCAGAATTAACCAAAGATTTGAGATGCTCAGTTCAGGATCTCCCCGGGACCATTATCCTAACTAGACAATCTCACATCTTTAAAAATCTGATCCTCTTCCTGTAAACCCTGTATACAAATGACAACACTGTATTATTAATTATACATTCAAATATCTGGTAATCTTGTGATTTACTTGTTTTATCAAAGTCCTTTGTAAAAATTATCTTCTTAACCTAACCTAGTTCCTGACACATTGCAAGCACTAAATAAATTTTTGATGAAAAGTAATGTCTCCATAGCTCTAGTCTTATCTCCCACAAATCAATACATCGAATACCTTTCTTTTTTTTTTTTTTTTTGAGACAGAGTCTCGCTCTGTTGCCCAGTCTGGAGTGCAGTGGTGCAATATCAGCTCACTGCAGCCTCCTATTCCTGAGTTCAGCAATTCTCCTGCCTCAGCCTCCCAAGTAGCTGGGACTGCAGGCAGACACCACCATGCTCGGCTAATTTTTGTATGTTTACTAGAGATGGGGTTTCACCATGTTGACCAGGCTGGTCTCAAACTCCTGACCTCAAATGATCCACCTGCCTTGGCCTCCCAGAGTGCTGGGATTACAGGTGTGAGCCACCATGCCCGGCCTGCATTTCTTTCAAAGTGTTATTTCTAAAAGGAAGATAATAAATTGTTCTATGATTCCATTTTCAATAAGTTAGAATTCTAAATATTTTACATGGCATATGGAGTCACTTGTTTTCTGTGTTAGGCTCTTCTTGCATTGCTATAAAGAAATACCTGAGGCTGGATAATTTATAAGAAAAGAAGCTTAATTGGCTCACAGATCTGCAGGCTGTACAGGAAGCATAGTGCTGGCATCTGTTTCTGGGGAGGCCTCAGGAAGCTTGCAATCATGATGGAAGTCAAAGGGGGAGCAGGCACATCCCATGGTGGGAACAAGGACAAGATGGGGGGAGGTGCCACACACATTTACACATTCAAATCTCATGAGTACTCACTCACTATCACAAGGACAGCACCAAGCTATGAGGGATCCACCCCCATGACCCAAACACGTCCCACCAGGCCTTACCACCTGCATTGGAGATTACAATTCAACATGAGATCTGGATGTGGACAAATCAAATATCCAAACTATGTCACTTGTCATCCAAACACTACTTGTATTTCTTGCTTATCTTCTGCAACGGTTATTTCTTCTTCAGGGATTCTGTTTGTTCTTGTCACTTAGTGGGACTCTTTTATTCTTTGAGACTAAGGATTTTCTCATATAGTTCTTTTTATATGTTTTACAACGGCATTTATCATAAGGCATTGTCCTTATTCCTCTCTCCCCTTACTAGATGTGACCTCACTGAAGCAAAGATTGCCTGTTTTGTGTAAACCAGCATAGTGCCTGGCCCAGAGCAAGTATTCAAGAATTTTAAAAACAAACTCTATCCATATTCCTCGATCTGTTTCTTATTCCCCTTCTCAGACCACACTATTTTAACTTCACAAATATGCCACAGTCTCTTCCATGACGTTTTGCCTTTGTTTGCTTCTAGCTTAGCATATTATACTGCAGGAATACGAGATGAGATTTTCCAAGTTTGCACAAACCTTCTCCATCATTCTTGTTGTCCACCTCTTTTGCCTTGGCATGAGCTTGGACTTTGGAAGAAAGATTGATTTTCTTTTATAGATCTTTAAAAATATAACTTTAAGTCTCTCTTCTGTACAAGATTTTCTTATATGTGTATAATATAAAACGTAAAGAGAAAAGAACATTTCTCTGCTTATTTATAATTGACAGTCTCCAGCTTACAAATGGAGTCGTATCTTTTTGAAAAAACATAAGACAACACTTTGAAATCTATTTTACTTCTTAACAGAAATAATATACATCTAAGAAATTTGTCAGGCTAGGCCAAAAGGGATTTTATATATATATATATATTTGTATATATATATATTACATATATATAAAAATAAAATATATATATTTTTGAGGTGGATTCTCACTCTGTCTCCAGGCTGGAGTGCAGTGGCATGATCTAGGCTCACTGCATCCGACTCCCTGGTTCAAGCATTTCTCCTGCCTCAGCCTCCTGAGTAGCTGGGATTACAGGCATGCGCCACGATGCCCAGCTAATATTTATATTTTTAGTAGAGACAGGGTTTCACCATGTTGGCCAGGATGGTCTTGATCTCCTGACCTGGTGATCTGCCTGCCTCAGCCTCCCAAAGTGCTGGGATTACAGGTGTGAGCCATCATGCCCGGCTGGGATAATATATATTTTTAAAAGAGAAAAAACTGAATAAACTGGCCCGTAGACTTTTCATAGATGATGATTCTGGAGGGAGAGGAAGGCATATTTCTCACGGAACCTCTAACTCGTGCCAGACATCACGCTCTGCACATCACAGTCATGATCAGTTGGCTCAGGGTAGGAGCCATGTGTTGAATTACCTAATAGCTATGAAGTGTCGTGTTAGATGCAGAAAAAAACAAATAAATATGAATTAATAAGACAAACTCCACATGGGACATCAGGGAAAATACAGTCTTCAAAATACTTCTATGGACAGGTAATAATATATCCTCATAGAAAATAAATGATATCCCTGAGGCCACATTTAATAAATGAAAAGTCCAAGAAGACCAGACCTGTCCATGTCCACAAACCTGTATTTGGCAACTCAATTACCAACACCCAAAGAAATATATAAGCAGGATGAATCTGTTCTAGTTTACTCAGTAGAAATCTTCTGGCAGGAAAAACCAAACAAAACTATATTTCTTTATTTCTGATTAAATACATAGGTAACAGGAAGTAATAAATGTTTTGTCCAGATATCCAAATAGTGGGATTTGAAAAAGTATCTAATAGATTAATTAGCAGTGAAGTTCCTAAAGAAGATAAGTGAGCTTTATTTTGACATCCATTTAAGTTTGTTTATTTTTTATTGTTGTTTTTTTCCTCTTTTTTGTTTTTCTTTTGGTTTGTTTTCTGAGAATGGTGTTGGGGTAGCTCAGTTTCAGTTTAAAAGAAAGAAAGCACTAGACAGGCAAGGAGTAGCCTGGTTAGTACCCCTGAGGAAAGAGAGGGTAAGAGGTGGTTTTCGTCAGGGAGGTTGATACAGAAGAGGATATGCAAAACATTCTATCTTTCTGAGTTTCACAAAATCAAGAGCTTCCACAGGAAAACTGAAAAGCAGATCCTTGTGGGAACTCCTTCTTTTATAACCAAAATATGATGCCTTTCAGGAACACTAAAGATTCACGAATGTAGGAGAAAAATACAGCATAAACTTTCTTTTGGAAAAGTTCCTTTTTCTCCTACAATCTTTTATCTTTCTCCAATAATATGCAGGCATCATCTGCTTCCCTTAGTTTCTCCAAGTCTCGCCTCCTCAATGATTTCAGTGAGAGCCTTCTCCCCAGGAGTCAGAATAAATTCTTTGAACTATTTTTCTCTTTCATATTCACCCTGCACACTGCATTTAGATATGTCTTCCTAAGTCTTTTTACATGCATCAAATGCTGATACTGGTTCTCATAACTGTTGTCACTTCAACCAGTAACTTTTCTTTTGCTAGATATAAATCTAGCACTGCACTGAAACTGATGTCATGCTTAAAGTTATTAATTCACAGACATAAGTAGATTGGAAAAAAAAGGAACGTGACAGATTTTTCTGTACTATTATTAAACAATAGTCAACAGAAGCCAAAGAGAACTATTATTACAATGATGCATAAGCATGTTCTAGTCTTTTCTGCCTTCCAGGGCACTTTTTCAATCAATTAGCTGGATTTTTTCTCCTGTCTTTACAGTTTCGACTCTGTTGTTTCCTTTCCCTCTATTTCCATATATGCTCAGATATTCAAATCTTTAAAAAATAATAATTTTTAGGGTCTGAGGCTATTTCACACTATTTTTCTTCATTTCTGCTGCTTTGCTGCTAAACTTTCAGAATGGCAGTTATCATTTATGTCTATAAGTCTTTTACCTTTAATTGCTTTTTAATATTATAGCCTAAGATTTAAAAATAATCAATGCCTTACCCCACACTTTCCACCAACAAATTCCACCATCTCTAGTAAACCACTTTTCCTTCTCTACTTACTTCTTCTATTTACTTCTTAATGCAACATAATAAATATTACTTGATTTTCTAATATTAGACAATATCTAGTATCTTCCAAATACAAAAGAGAAAAATGTATCTCTCTTATATTAGTGTCCCTTTTCCCCCAAAACATATGGTCCCTTTGTTCTCCTTGTAATGTTAGGTAAAAATTTACTATAAAATTATTATTCAGTATTAACATTATTTTACTAATAAATAATGTTCAATGTAGACCTATATTGGATAAGATGATTAAAATTTCCTTCTTGTCCATCATTTTTTTCTGAAGTTACTAATTACCTCATATTTTTTAAATTCAGGGGATACATGTGCAGGTTTGTTACATGGCTATACTGCAGGATGCTGCTGAGGTTTGGGCTTCTAAAGATTCCGTCATCCGAGTAGCAAACATAGTACCCAATGGGTAGTTTTTCAACTTTTGTCCCCCTCCTTCCCTACCCTCTTTTGGAGTTTACAATGTCTATTGATCCTGTCTTTGTGGCTGGTATACCCAATGTTTAGCTCCCACTTATAAGTGATAACATGTAGTATTTGGTTCTGTTTCTGCATGAATTCACTTAAGATAATGGCCACCAGATGCATCCATGTTTCTGCTGAGGACATAATTGTATTATTTTTTATGGCTGCATGGTATTCAATGGTGTATATGCACCACATTTTCTTTATTGAATCCACTGCCATTGGGCACCTGGGTTGATTCCATGTCTTTGATATTGTGAATGGTGCTGGAATGAACATATCAGTGCGGGTGTCTTTTTGGTAGAAAGAATTATTTTCCTTTGAGTTACATAGCTACTCATCAATAATGAATGAATATGAGAATATAAAAGGTTTCTCCTAATATGGTCAGGTACATGAAGTAATGGATGCATTCCTTTTTTCCTACATAAATATCTTGAGAAACGCTTTACCTTCTTACTCTAATTGTATGGGCTGCCCCTTTCCTATTTGGGGACATTTTCTTGGCTCTTAAGAGTGGGAACTTCATTATTTCTCTCCTTTGTCAAGTTTCCCTTTCCTAGTTCCTATGTCTTTCTTCTTCCCTCCCTTCCAAGTTTTCCCTTCTTCCTTCCCTTTTTTTCCTTTCTTCCATCATTCCTTCCTCCCTGTTTATCATTTTTGGAACACATCTTATGTTAACTTTCTGATATATGAAGGGTAGATTTTTGAGGCATCCCACTTTTGGAAAAAAAGTTCTTACCTAACACATAATTGAAATTTAGCTGAATATAACATAATGGGTTGAAAATAATTTTCCCTTAGAATGTTGATGAAATTCTTCTATTTTCTTTTATCTTCTAGTATTTCTGTTGAGAAATCTAAGGCCAATCTGATTCCTGATCTCTATCTTTACTAACCTGAAAGATTATCGTTTACTGAAACAAACTTTGTTCTTCTCTTTTTTTCTATTTTGGACACCTCAGTCAGTGATTTTGCTAAATTACCTGTTGAATCATGACACCTGTCAGTTGTCCAAATCAAGTATTCTGAAAATAATGTGCATACTTCATGGCATTTTTGCATAATTATTTATACTTTACCCACCAGCCTCATCTCTTCACAATGAAGTCTTGCACTCAATGTCTTGAAATAGTATAAACCTTTTTTCAGTTAGCTGAATATGTTATGTTCTCATTAACATGTTGGCTTTTGTACATATTTTTTCTGATATACCCTTTGCATTCACTCTTACCTTTAACTTTAATTCTTCAGGTTCTAGATTTGGTAACTTAGCTTTATTTAGGGCTCCACATACATCTCTAAACCAGAAACTAATAAATTTCGATTATATTTTTCTGGTTCTGTCTCCATGTCTTTCAGTCAGTTGACCATTTCTTTAGATAAAGACTGTGATTTGTTTAGGATGTTCACCGAAGTCCTAGATAAAGGCCTGACTTCAATAAATACTTTCTTTTAATTAAGTGGATTCATTGGTACAAATCATATTTTTATTCAAGTCATGCTTCACATACAATCTCTTCCTTGAATTGTGAACTTGTATCATTTTCATTTTAAATTCTTACAATGTTTTAAACTTTACTTGCATCTATCACATTTTTGCTTGTGGTTAACCTACTTTTGAATGCACATAACTAATTAGCAAACATGATTTTTGTTTGTTTGCCTAGCATAAAGTTTTGTACCTAACAGTCACACACTGAGAAGATCAGAAAGAAATAATAGAAGGTGGTAAATAAGACATTTCCCTTATTTAACCTCCAACTTATTATCATTATTTAGGGAACTTCATGTGGATCAATGTAAAAAGACTTAATTATCAGTGGCACTCTAAAGTTGTCTGCATACAAATAGGACACTAATAAATCAGGTGTGTGTGACTCAAAGAAAGTAATTATTAGTAAATCTGTCTGTCAAATATATTTCATTTAAAATTTTCTGACTCCAAATAATTTCATTTCAACATGCAGAACTAATCCCAAGAAGCTTATTACTCATTCTGAAGAAACAGATGCTGTAAAAACCAAGAACAGTGGAATAAAATCTTTTTGTTAAATAAGACATCTAGCAAAAGATATTCCCTTCCATCTGTGGTCTAATTATCAAGAGATTCCAGGATATTAGACTTCTAGACTGGCATCATATTTTTTAATTACTGAGGAAAGAAAAAGGAACTAAAAAATCTTCCAGTTTTTAAAAGCACTATTTTAACTGTTATTTTTTAAAAAGTCCAAAAAAATAAGATGAAGTAAAACTTCATTCAGATTTTATGTTCTAAACCTGAAATTTTCTAGGTACAAAATGTTAGGACTTGTGTTTGAACTTAACAATATTTGTTTAAATAACTCTCTTTCTCACCACAAAGACAATATATCTCTATGAATTCTGTAAGGTTTTGTCAAGCCTTACACAATCAATTGATATGTGGAAAGTTTCAATAAAAGTTCATTATTCTCTAAAGTAGACTAGAATATGAATTGAAAATAACCTCCTTGTAAAATATATATTTGCTTTCCCTGATAGAGAATTACAAAGAGGAGAAAGCCCTTGAGAAGTTTCATATCACATTAATGTAGTGTAGAGGTTAGAGGAGTAGATGCAGGATTTCACTGAAAGGGATCTAGTCCCATAGACACCAGGGTTAGTCGTAAACTTCCCTGCCTCATATTCTCCTTATCCTGTAACAGAAAAAGGTAGCACTGTGTACTGCATAGGACTTTTAGCAATGTTAAATAGGTAGTAAGGAGAGTCTATGAGGTAGCAATTACCCTTTTAGTATCTGGCCACTCTTGCGGGTGGATGCCATCAGGCAGATGTGGGCCTCAGCAGAGTGATTTAGGCTCAATATTTAGGCTTCATATCTAGACATAGATAACCATTTAAGATGTGATCATGACCAATAGGCATCCCATCGTATTCTTATATGTGCTAACTTGGTATACTACATTAACAGAATGAAAAATAAGAATCACATAATCATCTCAACAGATGCAGAAAAAGCATTTGACAAAATTCAACACCTTTTCATGATAAAAATTCTCAATAAACTAGGAATAGAAGAAAATTACCTCAACTTAATAAAGGTTATATGTAAAAAGCCAACAGCTATCATCATATTGAAGATGAAAAACTGAAAGCTCTGCTTCCAAGATCAGGAACAAAGCACAGATATCCACTCTCATCACTTTATTCAAGATAGTACTAAAAATACTACCCAGACAATCAGTCAAGAGAAATAAATAAAAGACATGCACACTGGGGAGGGGAAAGTAAAATTGTCCCTGTTTGCCAATGACATGATCTTATATACAGAAAACCCTAATGACTCCAACAAGAGATTGTTAAAACGAATAAACAAATGCAGTAGAGTTACAAGATACCAAATCAAGTATACAAAGCAAAGCAATAAATTTAATACAACATATATAGAGGTTTCTGAAAAATACACAATGAATTTAATGATTGTACCTTCCTAGGTTAAAAACTACTAAGAAAAGGCCGGGCATGGTGGCTCACAACTGTAATCCCAGCACTTTGGGAGGCTGAGGCAGGTGGGTCACAAGGTCAGCAGTTTGAGACCAGCCTGTCCAACATGGTGAAACCCCATCTCCACAAAAAATACAAAAATTAGCCAGGCATGGTGGTGTAGGCCTGTAATCCCCAGCTACTCGGGAGGCTGAGGCAGGAGAATTACTTGAACCCGGAAGTCAGAGGTTGCAGTGAGCCAAGATCGCACCACTGCATTCCAGCCTGGGCAACAGAGTGAGACTCCGTATCAAAAAACAAACAAACAAACAAACACTAAGAAAAGAAAGCCTCTCTGCATCATCTTGGAATCATCATGACAACACCAAAGACATTTGTATTTCTTATTTCTTTATACCAATGAGTCTGTCACAGGGTAATGTGCTTCTCACATGCTTTACTGGTAGATTTAAAAAAAAAAAAAAAAAAAAAAAAAAGAAAAAAAAACAAGTATTTTTTTCTTTATGTTATTTATTTATTTATTTTTGAGACAGCGTCTTCACTCTGTCACCCAGGCTGAAGTGCAATGGAACGATCTCAGCTCACTGCAACCTCTCCCTCCTGGGTTCAAGGGATTCTCCTGACTCAGCCTCCTGAGTAGCTGGGATTACAGGTGCCCACTACCATGCACAGCTAATTTTTGTATTTTTAGTAGAGACAGGGTTTCGCCATGTTGGCCAGTCTGGTCTCAAACTCCTGACCTCAGGTGATTCGCGCACCTCAGCCTCCCAAAATGCTAGGATTACAAGTGTAAGCTACCATGTCCATCCCTAGTATTTTTTTTCCAAAAACATGCTAAAAGTGTTTAAGTCCTGAGAGGAGTATA
Organism: Nomascus leucogenys; assembly: GCF_006542625.1. Lineage (NCBI taxonomy): Eukaryota > Metazoa > Chordata > Mammalia > Primates > Hylobatidae > Nomascus > Nomascus leucogenys. The sequence continues at coordinate 91,538,559 of NC_044387.1, read as the reverse complement.
TAAAACCATGTTTAATCCATAAGAAAACAAAATATTGTATATATCAGCAATAGTATCATCTTGTTTTATTTTTATAGTTTGTTTTTAAGTACTTTACATTTTTACATTTTATAGACAAAGTATAATCTCACTTATAAACCACTATTCAACATTTTATATACAAATATATGTCAAAATTCCAATAAAATAAAAATGTATTATTTTTTGCTTTCATTTAATGCATACAATTTATATATATAGTTTTATTTTATTTGCTTATCCTTTTTCATTGAGTTTTTTAAGAGATATACAAAATACGCAAAATACAGCAAGAGGTACTAATTAGAAGACAACATTTTTCACTTAAAATATCTTTTGTCTTTATACATATTTTATCTTATCCTAATGTATACTTTGCACATACTCTTACTTTTCACTTCTATCCATCATTCAGGCTGTAATAGAAGTTTGGAACCTCAGCCTTGTACTAGAGCACCACGTACATTTCTGAACTGAAAACCATAACACTATCTTGGTGGAGGCTCTATCACCTTTTCAACAAAAATAAGAAGAAAAATGTAAAAGATACAACTGACAACATAATTAAAATCTAAAATTCTAATAAAATATCTTTTCAGAATTTGGAAAACATTCCAGTAATTATAATTCTAAATGCAGTGGGGCTGTGTTGGAAAATTGAGAAATTTATTGATATCTATTTCGTGGCCTACCCAGTTTTTAAGTCCAAAAAGAAAAGTGTCTGGCTTGGTCTGTATCCAATAGAAAGTCATTTCTCTATCAGATTGATGCCACTCTTTTAGGTAGACAAAGACACTGTTTCTTCAACTCAATTTTAGTCATCATTGCACACTGAGTTACATAATATAGTAGCATACTCTTTCTAATAAACACTCTTTCTGGTAGAAACAGAAAGAAATTTATTTGCAGCTTCAGCAAAGTCTCAGGATACAAAATCAATGTCCAAAAATCACAAGCATTTCTATACACCAACAATAGACAAGCAGAGAGCCAAATCATGAATGAACTCACGTTCACAACTGCTACAAAGATAACAAAATACCTAGGAATACAGCTGACAAGGGATATGAATGACCTCTTCAAGGAGAACTGCAAACCATTGCTCAAAGAAATAAGAGAGGACACAAACAAATGGAAAAACATTCCATCCTCATGGATAAGAAGAATCAATATCATGAAAATGGCCATACTGCCCAAAGTAATTTATAGATTCAATGCTATTCCCATCATACTACCATTGACATTCTTCAAAGAATTGGAAAAAAAGCTACTTTAAATTTTATATGGAATCAAAGAAGATCCCATATAGCCAAGACAATCCTAAGCAAAAAGAAAAAAGCTGGAGGCATCACACTACCTGACTTCAAACCAAACTACAAGGCTACAGTAACCAAAATAGCATGGTTCTAGTGCTAAAACAGACATATAGAGCAATGGAACAGAACAGAGACCTCATAAATAACAACACACATCTACAACCATCTGATCTTTGACAAACCTGAAAAAAGCAAGCAATGGGGAAAGAATCTCCTATTCAATAAATAGTGCTGGGAAAACTGGCTAGCCATATTCAGAAAACTGAAACTGTTCCCCTTCCTTACACTGTATACAAAAATTAACTCAAAATGGATTAAAGACTTAAATTTAAAACCCAAAACCATAAAAACCCTAAAAGAAAACCCAGGCAATACCATTCAGGACATAGGCATGGGCAAGGAGTTCATAATGAAAATGCCAAAAGCAATTGCAATAAAAGCCAAAATTGACAAATTAGATCTAATTAAACTAAAGAGCTTCTGCACAGCAAAAGAAACTATCATCAGAGTGAACAGGCAACCTACAGAATGGGAGAAAATCTTTGCAATATACCATCTGCCAAAGGTCTAATATCCATAATTTACAAGGAACTTGAATATATTTACAAGAAAAAAACAACTCCATCAAAAACTGGGCAAAGTATATGAACAGACACTTCTCAAAAAAAGACATTTATGCAGCCAACAAACATATGACAAAAAAGCTCAACATAACTGATCACTAGAGAAATGCAAAATAAAATCACAATGAGATACCATCTCACATCAGTCAGAATGGTGATTTATTAAAAATTCAAGAAACAATAGCTGTTGGAGAGGCCGTGAAGAAACACGAATGTTTTACACTGTTGGTGGGAATGTAAATTAGTTCAACCATTGTAGAAAACAGTCCTATGATTCCTAAAGGATCTAGAACCAGAAATACCATTTGACCCAGCAATCCCATTACTGGGTATATAAACAAAGGAATATAAGTCATTGTACTATAAAGACACATGCACATGCATTTTTATTGCAGCACTATTTACAATAGCAAAGTCATAGAACCAACACAAATGCTCATGAATGATAGACTGAATAAAGAAAATGTGATACAAATACACTGAAATACTACACAGCCATAAAAAGGGATGAGATCATGTCCTTTGCAGGGACATGGATGAAGCTGGAAGCCATCATGCTCAGCAAACCAACACAGGAACAGAAAACCAAATACCACATGTTCTCACTCATAAGTGGGAGTTGAACAATGAGAACAGATGGACACAGGGAGGGGAACATCACACATCAGGGCTTGTTGGGGTGTGGGAGATGAGTGGAGGGAACTTAGAAGATAGGTTAATAGGTGCAGCAAACCACCATGGCACACGTATACCTATGTAACAAACCTGCACATTCTGAACATGTATCCCAGAACTTAAAGTAAAAATAAATAAACAAATAAAACTACAATAATCAAGCAAGAATGTTAATGGTTTATGGGTGGATATATGTATCAAAGTAACAGAATGGAGTCCAGAAATAGATACATATATGGTCAACTGATTTTCAATAAAATCATGGTAATTCAATAGGGAAAAATATTATTTTTAATTAATAATTCTGGAGTATCTAGATATTCAATTTTCTCACACTGCAATTATAGTTATGAGTTTGGGATATGAATATATGAATGCTATAGATGTGGCACTGTGTTCTTCCCAGTGCATTCTAATAGAAAATCCATGAGGCCAATATGTCCTATCACCTTGATAGTTGTTGTAAGTGGTGTCTGCTGAGTCTCTCCACTATAGTTGTACATATACATATATATATATACACATATATTTCACATATTTTATACCTTTAATTGCTAAGACTAGAATCACTGAGTAAACTCAGGACTCAGGTTCTGTCTCTAAACACCATTATCTAATGAAAGGTGCCATATATACATATACATATACATATACATATACATATACATATACATATATATATGCTTGGTGCCATATATGCATATATATACACAATGAATATATATTGTATATTCATATATATGTGTATATATACACACAATGAAAGGTGCCATATATATACACACACACACATATATATGTGTATATATATATATGCTTGTATGTGATTGTCTTTATTAAGTACCTTGTGGGGAGATACTTTGATGAATATAAATTTCTCATTACACTTTTTCCAATGAATTTTTAACACCCATTAGATTTTTCTGATAACATATACTACTGAAGTGTTTTCCTCCTGGTGACTTATTATCTTCATTAATTCTACCTGTAATAATGGAAATTTTACTCTAAGGAAGAGTTGTTCTGTCTTATCAATTTATTTATTTATTCATTCAGTTGAGTATGGGTTAAATTATATTTATATTATTTTATAGATTATAACTAATATTTTCATTATTTTAGCTCCCAGCATCCCATTTTTGCCATGAGAAACTCTCTCAGTGTCGCTCTTGTGTCCTTTCAACATGCCCCATAGTTTATAAGCACTTTCTTACTTTCTGACACCACAAAATGTTACAGGTTCCTCTTGAACTTTTCCTGCCCTGGCACTGGAATTAAACATCTTCAAGGAGTCCCGGCACCTTTCATTAGATAATGGTGTTCAGAGACAGAACCTGAGTCCTGAGTTTACTCATTGATTCTAGTCTTAGCAGTTAAAGCTAGAAAATATATGTATATATACTACCGTACATATACATACATGTATTTGATCTGTGCATCTCTCCAACATTTATGTGAACCATTACCTCTCATCCTAGTGAAACACCATAGGGTTCATTCTAATCTTCCACCCTTCTATTTGTTTTCTTGGCAGTGAGAAACCTGTCTCTCATTAGCCACAATACATTTTCTTATTTATTTAGCCCAAGTGTACACATAAATTCATTTCAGAATTGCTAATTCACAGTCCTGTGAGAATCAAATTTTCTAGCTGCAGTACATATTTATATTTCACTTTGTGTTTGACTTTACACTATGGTAAAATATTGTTTTCCAGCATCACTTAGGTTAGTCTTCTTTTTTCCCAACTCATTGAGTGTAGTTATGTTATTCATTCATAAACAGTTAGGTTATGTGTTATTGTTTGTATTCCATTTTAGTCCTTCCTCCATATACTGGTTGATTGTTGTTACTTATTTACTTTGGGGTATATGACACAATACTATGGTACTAGTAGAGGCATAAGAGTCCAAGAAGTGTCCTAAGAAGTGTCTGTCCTCTCAGATGCCTATTCACCATTCCTTTTCCCACAATTTCTACCCAATGCCCACCAACTCTCTGTAGTAATCAATCTTACTAGTTTGTAATATTTATTTATTGTATTCTCTTGCACAATGTCTCTCAACAATAATTTGTAGGTCTTGATTATCTTGAGTCAAATGTATTTCTAGATATTTTGTATAATAGAACATTTAAAACATTGTTTTGGAACGTTTACATTGTAGTAGAGAGAAATTCAATTGATTTTAAATATCAATCCGTATCTTTAATAGGTATATATTCCCTTGCTAAAATCACATAAAATTCTTGTAGCTATTTTATAGATGGCTTAGAAGTGTCAATTTTCACGGTTACATCACCTGCAAATAAAGAAGATTTTACATTTTCCTTTCTAATCTGTATGTCTTTGATTTTCTTGCTCTATTGCACTACCTAAAATTTGCAATAAATTATTGAATAGAAATGGTAAAGGTAGATATCTTTGTCTTGAGACAGCTCTGGATTCTGTTTCGTTCTCCTAAATTGTCTTAGTTCATTCTTGCTGCTACAACAAAATACAGCAGAGTAGGTAATTTATAAACAATAGACATTTATTTGCTAACAGTTCTAGAGGCTAGTAAATCCAGGATCAAGGCGCCATCAGATTTGGGAGATGCTGAAGGCTGCTCTGCTTCTGAGGATGGTAGCTTGTTTCTGTGCCCTCTGGAAGGGAAGAATGATGTGTTCTTACACTGAAAAAGAGATGGAGTTGTACACAGAGCCCAGCTAGTTCCCTCCAGCTCTTTTATAAAGTCACTAATCTCATTTGTTATGGCCCCACCCTCATGACTCAATCACCTCCTAAAGGGCCCATCTCTAAATACTACCACTTTGATGATTAAGTTCAACACATAAATTTCAAGTGGGGCACACATTGAGACCGTAGCATAAGTGTTGTTGATTTTCTTTTTGGAAAAAAACAAAACAAAACAAACAAACAAACAAAAAAAAAAAAGCTTTTAATTCCAGGGGTATATGTGCAGGTTTGTTACATAGGTAAGCGAGTGTCATGGAGATTTGTTGTATAGATATCATCACCAGGTATTAAGCCTAGTACTCATTAGTTATTTTTCTGATCCTCTGCCTCCTTCCACACTCCATCCTCCATAAGGCCCCAGTGTGTGTTGTTCCCTCTATGTGTCCATGAGTTCTCATCATTTAGCTCCCACTTGTGAGAACATGCTGTATGTGGTTTTCTGTTCCCTAATTAATTTGCTAAGGATAATGGCCTTCAGCTCTATCCGTGTGCCTGCAAATGACCTGATATTGTTCTTTTTTTTCCATGGTGTATATGTACCACATTTTCTTTATCCAGTCTATCATTGATGGGTATTTAGGTTGATTCCATGTCTTTGCTGTTATGAATAGTGCTGCAATGAACCTATGTGTGCATGTATCTTTTTAACATAACTAGTTTTATATATATTTTCTTCTTCTTTTTTTGAGACCGAGTCTTGCTCTGTCACCCAGGCTGGAGTGCAGTGGTGCAATCTCCGCTTACTGCAACCTCCGCCTCCCGGGTTCAGGCCATTCTCCTGCCTCAGCCTCCAAAGTAGCTGGGACTACAGGCGCCTGCCACCGCACCCAGCTAATTTTTTGTATTTTTAGTATAGACAGTGTTTCACGTTAGCCAGGATGGTCTCGATCTCCTGACCTCCTGATCCACCCACCTCGGTCTCCCAAAGTGCTGGGATTACAGGTGTGAGCCACTGCGCCTGGCCACTAGTTATATTTCTTTGGGCATATACCCAGTAATGCGATTGCCAGTTAGAACAGTATTTCTGTCTTTAGGTCTCTGAGGAATCACCACCCGAACTAATTTACACTCCCACCAACAGTGTATAAGTATTGCTTCTTCTCCACAACCTCACCAGCATCTGTTATTTTTTGACTTTTAAATTATTTTCATTTTGGTTAAGCAATAATCATGCCTGAATTCCCAATATGAAATCTCTCTCCCCACAATGTACAGCTACTGGTTCCTTTTTTTTATTTTGTTTTGCATAAGCCTGCCATCCCTAGGTGTCTGCATTTTGTCTGAATAGGTTAGCGGATAATCATTTAAGCAGTGGTATATTAAGATAATGTATGCCATATTATAAGATTTACACTCTCTGCCCCCTAAGCTGATTGTGGGTTGAAGGTACAGCAAAATTGCAAATTTCCTCAGGCTTCCAATTTTCTCTAGGTTATTTGGGGTTTCTGGCATGCATTTGTGACTTACGAGTCAACCAGAGATGTAGAGACAGCTTATCAACTCAATCTATCTATGGCCCTCTTGCTTCCAAAATAATTTTTTAGTGGCTCTACCATTCACCCCAAAAGGGATCTCTTTCCTTCATCCAGAAAAAACGGGCAGGTTTTTGTAGCCTAAGATGGAGGTAAGCCTGAGTTAGCAAAATAGGAATGCATTCAGGCTAGCAGGCCACAAACTTTCCACTAGCAGTTTTCATTTGTAAGCACTTCTCAACTTCTCATCTTTGGTTGATTTCTAGTGCACTGAAATGCTTCTTTCAAATAAATGTGTGCAGTCTCATACTTTTTTTTAAGGAATTTGCTTTACTTCCACACACTTTCATTTCCAGGACCTGCAAACTACTTAACAGAACATAGAAAAATATCATTATAGCCTCAAAGTAGCAAATGTTTCTTAAATAGGAAAACATACTAACTATAAATGAAAAAAAAAAGATACATTGGATTATTTTAAATCTAAGAATTTTTGTTCATTAATGGATATTAAGATAATAAACAAAAGGAGAAGACATGTGGACCATATCCAACCAAGGGCTTATTTAAATATGGTTTTCTTAAGATGGTAGAACCCCTACAAAGGGGAGGGTTGCAGCATCACAGTCCCACTCAGTTTGCTCCTGAAGGACAACAAAGGGAAATCCTCTCAGTGTGCAGAACATTGAGAAATATACCTAGGTGTTTAATTTTGCCCTTTAAGGCATAATGGAATACAGATCTATGCTGATTCACTGTCTGTATGGTAAGTAGTGTTTTCCAGAGAAATGAAAACAACATAGGGTGTGTGGGGAGAGAGAGGTTCTTAAGGAATTAGGTTACATGATTATGAAGGCTGACAATTCCAACATTTGCAGGATGAGTCAGCATCCTGGAGACAAAAGAAAGAGACAATTTTGCAGTTCAAGTCCAAAGGGCATATGCTGGCAGAATTCCTTCTTGCTTAGGGCACATCAGTCTTTGTTCTATTAAGACCTTTAACTAATTGGATGAGGTTCATTCACATCATCACAGACGATTGGCTTTACTCAAAGTCCACTTATTTAAATATTAAACTCATCCACAAATCTCCCTTACAGAAATATCCAGAACAATGTTTGACTAAATATCTGGGTATTGTGGCCCAGGTACGTTGACACATAAAATTAACCATCACAATAAGAGACACAAAGGTGACATAATTGAAAATTTGGTAAAAAAAAAAAAAAATACTTCTGAGAAAAGGATATTTTCTTGGACTTTTAAGAGTGGGTACAAAGATATTTGTGTCCAGGGTGTTACATACACAATGAGTAGGTTTAGTCGCTTGGCAAGTGACAGCCCAATGACTGCAATTGAGGAGGATTTGACAAGTAGAGAGAACACTTGAGATAGTTCCCAAAGCAGTGCCTCTCTGGACAAAGGTCATAGCAGAGCTTTTATTGCACTGGTTAGCTGAGTTATTCTATGTAAAGGCTGGGCAAAGACCACATAGGCATAGTTCTTGATCATGGTTCTTCATACATCACATGTATTGAAAATGGCCAACAAGCTCCTCCCTGGGCAGGGTTTTTAGTATGATAATGTGGAGAGATTACCAAATTTCATCTCCAACTTAGGCATCTCTGGATCAAATGGGTTTTCATTTTGCTGGAGCTAGACTTCTTCCTGCGACTATTTGAAACAACAGAAAGGCAAGTTGTCACAGTTAAATGTGTGTACTTTTTTACAGTGTGTACTCTAAAAATCTGGGGTCTCTGAGATATGATAGGAAAGCTCTCAAATGGCATTCCTGCTGAGGAGGCTCTTAGAAATCTTGAAGCAGCATGCTCTAGGGCAAATGGCAGTCAACAGTGGCAAGTTTATTTAATTGGAATGCTTTGTAACATACGGTGCAGCAGTTTATCCTCACTGGACTACAAACTTTCTACAGATACGAATTTTTTTTTCCTGCCCATTCAGTACTTGAAGGATATTTCATTTATCACCATTGTTTTCCAAATAGCATTACTTCTGACCAAGGAGCTTATATTATGATGGAGTATGGCACTAGACTCATGCCCATTAATTTACTAATGCTACTAATGTCTCCTTACCCCAATGAACTGGCATAAATAGTACAAGAGTGGAAGAGCTTCTGAAGGTCAAGTTCTGGTGTGATCTGGGTGGCGACAGCCTAGAGACTAAGAATGTCTTTATCTGTATGAGGTTAATCTACTTAATTTTAGGCAGACGCATGCTTCTGATCCTTTCATTACTAAATTAAATATTGGTAAAAGTGACTTGAATGAGGCCAGGCGTGGTGGCTCATGCCTGTAAACCCAGCACTTTGGGAGGCCAAGGTGGGTGGATCACGAGGTCAGGAGTTCAAGACTAGCCTCACCAATATGGTGAAACCCTGTCTGTACCAAAAATACAAAAATTAGCCAGGCATGGTGGTGCATGCTTGTAATCCGAGCTACTCAGGAGGCTGAGGCAGGAGAATCACTTGAACCTGGGAGGTGGAGGTTGCAGTGAGCCGAGATCGTGCCACTGCACTCCAGCCTGGGTGACAGAGTGAGAGACTCCATCTCCAACAACAACAGCAGCAACAAAGTGGCATGAATGAACATTGACTTAGTAAATGATCAGACAAGGTTTGATTCTCTGTTGTTGAAGCATCTTTATTGTAGTTCCCCTTCTCTGCTTTTTATGCTATTCATAAGAAAAACTCAAAATCATGTTCCCAGTGTCCTTTTCCACAGAAAGTTTCTGGTCAGCTAGTTAACAAGATACAGCCAGATAAGACTTGGAAGCAGCAGATTTTGGGGAGGTTACTGTTAACTGGAGGCAACTGCCCACTTGTGAGAATAGACTGCTGTTTTGGGAGAGTTCTGGGTTACTCTGGAGAAGCACCTGCTTAAATGCTTATGACTGATATCATGGGTGACAGGCTCCATCTCCTCTACTCCACCAGCTCTTGCAAATGTTGTATTAAATCTTCCTTTGCTATATTAAAGTCCTTATGCTTATAATAAATAGTATCAGTTGTGATTTTTTCTCTTATGAGTATTTTTCCTATACTTTGCTATATTAAAGTCTTTATGCTTGTAATAAATAGTATCAGTTGTGATTTTTTCTCTTATGAGTATTTTTCCTATACTTTGCTATACTAAAGTCCTTATACTTATAATAAATAGTGTCAGTCGTGATCTTTTTCTCTTATGAGTATGTTTCCTATACTTAAAAAATATTTGTTATTGGTTTTTACTGCATATAAGTAAATATATTTTAATAAATAACAATATGACTATCAGGTTTTTTTGGCAGAAGTTAGCATTAACTGAGATTTTATTATGTGCCAGGAATAATGCTAAGGGCTTTAAATATATTACTTCATTTCATTCGCACAATATAGTTCTCTTTTACAGAGGGGTTTGCATTTTTTAAATTAATTAATTAATTTCGATTAAAAAATTTCAATGGCTTTTGGTGTACAGCTGTCTTTTGGTTACATGGATGAACTGCAGATTGGTGAAGTTTGAGATTTCAGTGCCCCTATCACCTGAGTAGTGTACATCAATATGTAGTTCTTTATCCCTCACCCCCCTCCAACTTCCCATTTCTGAGTCTCCAATATCCACTATACCACTCTGTAAGCCTTTGCATACCCAAAGCTTAGCTCTCACTTATAAGTGAGAGTATATGATATTCGATTTTCCATTCTTGAGTAACTTCACTTAGAATAATGGCCTTAAGCTCCATCCAATATATAACTGGATATATATATATATAGATGCACCACGTTTTCTTTATTCACTCATTGGTCGATGGGCAGTTAGCATGGTTCCATATCTTTGCAACTGTGAATTGTGCTGTAATAAACATACACGTGCAGGTGTCTTTTTGATATAATGACTTATTTTGGGGGGTTAGATACCTAGTAGTGGATTGCCGAATCAAATGACAATCTACTTTTAGTTCCTTAAGAAATCTTTACAGTGTTTCCCATGGAAGTTGTACTAATTTACATATCTGCCAGCAATATATAAGTGTTCCCCTTTCACCATATCCATGACATCTATTGTTTTCTGACTTTTTAATAATCGTCATTCTTGCAGGGGTGAATTGGTATCTTATTGTGGTCTTAATTTTCATTTTCTCGATGATTAGTGATGTTGAGGTTTTTTTAGTGCTTGTTGGCCATTTCTCTATCTTGCTTTGAGAATAGTTTATTCTGTCATTTGCCAACTCTTTGATGGGATTATTTGTTTTTCTCTTGCTGATTTGAGTTCTTTGTAGATTATGAATATTAGTCCTTGGTCGGATGCATAGTTTGCAAATATTTTCTCCCATTCTGTTGGTTGTCTGTTTGCTCTGCTGATTATTATTATTTTTTGCTGTGCAAAAGTTTTTAGTTTGATTATATTCCATTTATTTATGGTTGTTTTTATTGCATTTGCTTTTGAGATCTTAGTCATAAATTATTTGCCTAGGCCAATGTCCAGAAAAAGTTTTTTCTAAGTTTTTTCTAGAATTTTTATGTTTTCATGTATTACATTTAAATCTTTGATCCATCTTGAGTTGATCTTTGTATAAGGTGACAGATAGGAATTCAGTTTCATTCTTCTACACGTGGCTACCAAGTTTTCCCAGCACCATTTATTACACAGGGTGTCTTTCCCCCAATTTATGTTTTTGTACGCTTTGTTGAAGATCGTACAAAAGCTGGAACATGGACGGAGCTGGAAGATATTATCATTAGCAAACTAACACAGGAACAGAAAACCACATACTGCATGTTCTCACTTACAAGTGGGAGCTAAATGATGGGAACTCATGAACACAAAGTAAGGAACAAAAGATACTGAAGTCTGCTTGAGAGTGGAGAGAGGGAGGAGGGAGAGGAGCAGAAAAAATAACTCTTGGGTACTAAGCCTAATATCTGGTGATGAAATAATCTGTTCAACAAACCTCCATTACACGAGTTTACCTATCTAACAAACTTTCAACTTACCCTTGAACCTAAAATAAAGGTTGAAAAAAATAAAGGTCAGTTGGCTGTAAACATGTGGCTTTATTTCTGGGTTGTCTATTCTTTTCTATTATTCTATGTGCCCATTTTTGTACCCGTACCATGACGTTTTGGTAACTTTAGACTTGTAGTATAATTTGAGGTCAGGTAATTTGATACCTCCACTTTTTATGGTACTTACATGAAAATCACTGTATTGAAAATGTCTCTGCCAAATGAGGGGAAGGGTGGATGGAGAGTAGCATATCTGGTCTTCTCTAATAAGCCCACTGGTATTCAAAATCCTCTAAAAATTTTTGGTTGAGATCTTAAAAAATTTCTAAATAATAATCCCTAATAATTTTCTTGTTTACTTCTTTATTTTGGCTACAGAAGAATTAGAAAGCACAATTTTATTATTTAAAGGTTTAATGGAGATGATATTTTATTATCTCAGGAGTATTGGTTTCATTTTTAACCATTGCCTTTCTCATCAGACTCAAATACTTATTTGTTTTGTCCGTAAACTAGATCAGTGATTCTCAAATAAAGGCAATTTTCTTCCCAGGAAAACAATTGTCTAGAGAGAGTTTTCATTGCCACAATTTGGAGAAGGGTTTGTGCCACTGGCACATAGTGGGTAGAGGATAGAGATGGCGTTAAGTATCACATGATTCAATGGGAAGTCTCTACCCCCACTCAACCCTGCAACAAACAATTATTCTGCCCAAAATGTCAATGGCCCCTAAGTTAAGAAATAATAACTTTGATACTTATAAGGGTAATGTGATTATTCCTAATACAGTGATAATCAAACTGAGGCTCAGAGAATTTAATTTATTATCTATCTATAATTATACAACTAGTAAGTGAGATAATCAGACTCTTCTTATTCTCACTATATGGATTTCTTCTAAACCTACTATTAAGTAAAGTTGCTTTTACCAGCTGCTAAGTGAGAAAATTTTTGGAAATGTCAGACATGACATTGTATTTAAAGTGCACAGGATATGAAACAACTAGCTACAGCTCCTGAAACTTGCATGTAGTCTCACTCATAATAAAATGCTTTCTTTTCAGTGACATAGATTAATTTTCTTCTTCAGACCTACATTTCCAAGTAAAATTTTCTGGTAATTAGTGTAGAAATATTCTATATAAGTAAATAAATGTATTTTATAGCACAACTTTATCTTTGGAAGGTAACTTTTTATACATATGCATGTGTCTTACCAATAAACAACAGTAACTTTATAATAATTATTCTAAAATAGTAATAAATTTAACTATATTTGATTTATAATTATATACTACACTTAAAGAGATAAAGGAAAAATTAGCTGAACTAAGTAAATTTGGAAAGGAGTACCTTGATGAGATACTGTAAAGGTAAAAGCAAAACAATTGTATTAAAACACTGTAATCTAGTTGGTAAATGTATTTTATATAGGAATATGATTACTCATTCTTGAAGTCCTTTATACCTATACTAGGGTTGAACAAATAACTACATAAATTATCAATAATGGGAACCAGGTTTCTCACTGCAAGAGAAAGAAGTTACAAATACTCAAACAAGGGAGGAAATATTGATCAAACCCTGTGATGCTGAATTAGAGTAAAAAATATTAGCGTGAACTCATTTTTATTTTAAGAAATAGGAAATAAATATAGAAACGTGTATGTGGGTTAGTATAAACATATCATTATGAATACAGATCTCTATATTTCCTTCCTTGTCCTCTGAGAGGTATATACCCCAGTTGCAATGAACACACATACCACCCAGATTTGGTTTCTAAATACCATTTTGCAATAAAAGAAACCATGGCTTTTTCAAAAAGTAGTTGGTTCTAGCATTGGGGAAGAAGAAAAGCAAGGTAAACCTGGAACGTCTTATAGTTGCAGTAACAAAAAAGTGCTTAAAAAAAGGGTTGGGTTCAACTTGAAGGAGTTTCCAATAACCACAGATGAAAAAATGTGAGCAGCAAAATAAATTATAATAGTATTGCATTAAAACCAAAATAATAACTTTAAATAACATAGGTGAGCACACCCTGATATTAAAATGATTGAGTAAATAAATGAGAAATCATAAATCTGTTTTATAAAAGAATGTCAATGAATTAATATTGAAGAAATGTTAAAAAGTCTTCTGAACACTACAGTCATGGTTAGAGTAATAATATTAGGTTGGTGCAAAAGTAATTGCTGTTTTGCTGTTGCTTTCAATGAAAAAAAAAAGCACAACTACTTTTCCACCAACCTAATAATGAAGATCTATGGATGGCTGCTAAAATTAGTTGGAAAAGCTTTAAGAAAAATAGGATATTTGTATAGCCCAAAATATTTATTGATTACTGTGGTATATTTAATATGTTTTCACAAATATTATTTTTTTTCTACCAGCGTATGAAACTTGACTCTCTTTTTCCTTGAATATAGACTTTATATAGGGACTTATTCTAAGAAATAAAACATAGAAAGGGAAAGCTAATGATTGCACAATTTTATAAAAGCAAACTAGCAGACATAAACTTACCCAAATAATCAAGTTAACAGCATCAGCAATAAAACATGTTGATGCCATGTACCCCCTGACATAATGCAGTAAGAAGGGCATCTCGCCTCTGTGATGTTCTCTTTCAAGTTTCACAATGCCAGTACATTCACTAGGACGCATCAGATGAACCCAAATTGTGGGGTGTTCTATAAAATATCCGACCAATATTTTTAAATATGTCAAGGTTATGAAAGTCAAGGAAAACACGATAAACTGCCACAGACTGGGGAAGACTAAGGAGACTTGAAGTCTAAATGCAACGTGATGTCCTGGGTTGGATCTTGATCAGAAGAAAGCTATTAGTGAGAAAACTGGTGACATCAAATATGTGTGTAGTTTAGTTAATAGTATTGTACCAATGTTATTTTCTTGATTTTGGTAAATGCACCCCAAAATGTTCACATTTGGGGAAACTGGGTGAAGTTCACATGGCAACATTTTTCACTTTTTTCCATTTCTCTTGAAAATGCTATCTTTTCCAAAATTAAAAAAAAAAAGTTTTTTAAAATTTTGTGAATGCTTCGAACATATCTAAGTAATATAAATATAGATTAACCTTTAAAAGTTTAAGTGACTATTCTAGAAGCTTTTGTTAAACTCATCTAAAATTACATATGTGTATGTATGGGTCTGTGTGTATGTGTGTGTGTACATGGCTGTATATGTGTGTCAGTCTTTGCTGAGTCTTCTTGATAATAATTACAGAGTAATCAGTTTGTAGCACAGGGCGACTCTTACAGGTGATCCATGTATTCTCATCTCCCGTAGTGCAAGATCTTGAATTTTTGTAAAGTCTCTTTCTCCTTTCACACTCCCGGGCATGAGAGGTGCATGCTTTCCATATTTTCTCCAACATGATCCACTGCTATCGCTCTTACTTTCCAAAGAGGTTTCAGCTATGTTTATGCAATCTAGAGCAGACACAAGACCCAGCAATTAGAGCTCTATGGAGGTTTATATTTATATATAATATTGACAATTTTTTGTAAACAAATATTATTTGTATATTAAAATGTGCATCCATATTTTTACTATTGTTTAATCAATATTAGATTAGATTAGATGAGTAGATATAATAGATACAGATTTTTCACTGCTGGTTCTCAAACTTCATCATTTATGAGAATCACATGGAAAGCTTATTAAAGCAGTTTCCTAGGCTGTATTCCTAGAAATACTAATTCAGCCTTTTGGGCTTAGTATGGCCCAAGAATTTGCATTTCTAATAAGCTCATCACTTATGGCAATAACTGCTGGTCTCAAATATCACAATTTGAGAACCATTAATCTAAATATCTTTCTGCAGTTAGATTATTTTTTATAACGTGGTGCATATATATAATGCATAGATATAAAACATTTTATATAATCTGTCAAGAGAGATTCTTATAAATATTATTTTTACTCTAATAAGTCATCTGTACATAGGTATAGGCTGGACAGCTCTACTTCAAGAGCCATTGTGGTTAACACATTGCTTATGTGAAAATATAAAAATATGGTTATCATAACCCTAAAATCAATGGCAAGCATTTGAAAGTCCTGTCTCTATGTATGCAGTATAAATAAAGTACCTACATGGTATGCAATTACACATACAGAGCCTCGTTTTGCTGACATATCATTGCCATTTTAAGGCAAAGCATCAGCGAGCAACATTTATTACTTCAGAAGGAAAAAAGTAAATTTGAAAACACAATAGCTGAGAAGCAAAAGTAAAGGTAGTGTTCAAAATGAAAATCCAGTGACATATAGAAAATGAAAATGTCAACTACGTTAACTACCATTTATGGTATCCTATGCATATAGAATAAAAATTACTGGGCATTAAATTTCTAGCAAACATATTGTCATGTTTTCTATACATATTTGAAAAAATGTATAGAAACATATACTGCTGTTTCTACAGCACTTGTTAAAAAATGTGTAATCTAGGTTATGACAGTAATATTAATCATTATTTTCAGACACATATGATAAAAAGGGGACTTTTCTCCTTCATCACAAAGGCCTTAGATCACCAACTCCATTCACTGTTATTTTGGAATATTCTTTATGAACTGCACACTGGTACTCCCTCACTGAACTTTAGGCTGTGTTCACAAGCACAGGGCAAGTTGATTATTCTAGAGTGAAAACAGACACAAATGTATAATCTCATTTTTGTGTTCATCAGTTGCTCATCTTTGCATTAAAATTTATCACACAGAATAAATTATTTTGTATTGGACAGTACACGTAAACTGATTTACCCCCAGGTTTACTTCCTCACTTTAAACCACTGGTCTAAAGAAAGGAATCGTGTTCCTCAGATAAAGAATATTTAGAATATGTGAGCCAAAACAAGCAACACATTCACTCATTGTAGTTAAAGATAATCTAAAGTATATCAACAATATTTATTGTGGAACAAACATTTTGTGTAAAATGCTAAGAATTTTTACAGAATGACCATTCTGCTCTATAGGTTTATAGATTGTCTCTTTCTAAAAATTAAGCCCACTTGTTTGTTAATTTACCACACTATAAATAAACATTTTCTCTTTTTAAAGCACTGCCATAGGCATAATCAAGAAGAAACTAATGTGAATTGGCAATTCCCATCCAAAATAAGGGTCATATTGTAGATTTACAGAAAGAAATTTACAAAAAACTCAATAACTAATAAAAAATACACTAAAAGTATTAAACTTCATTTTATAAATTTTGTGCAGTTGCCTGAATGTATACATATCTGAATGTATAGGCAGTATAACTTCAAATCTGAAAGTAGATCAGTGATCAATGTTGCCTTTGAAAATGAACTGATTATTCCTGTCCTGCATCTTCAGGAATAAGACTGAGTTAATTACAGACAGAAATTATAGGATGGAAATCTGCAGTGTGAAAGTTCTAAACAATGAGAACAGCCACACTAAAAAAAGGAATTGTATGTAATACACACAATTTGATATGTTTAACGTATAAATAAAGAAAAGTGATGAAATACAACTTCTAATGAGATCTGGATGGAAAGTTAGAACATGAAAAATAAAGATTAAGAATCTCAAGTAAGTAACTATACTGGCTCAGGCTTACTTTTTTGCCTCATCACTTACAAGGTCTGATGAGCTTAGAAAAATCACTTCACTTCCACACTTCAGTTTTTCCATATGCTAAATGTGATAATAAAAATACCTACCTAATAAGGTTCATTTGTAAACTGTGTTACCATTTCTGGCATACAGGGTATATATGTGTGTGTGTGTGTGTGTGTGTGTATCATGATACTCATGATACTAGAGTTAATTTTAAGCTAAAAGACATAGTGATTCAATGAAAGAATATATAGAAATTCATATTACTTCAAATAAGTTCTAGCTCACGATTTACTCCAAATTTTTAACAACCAATTTCATACAGGTACGTAAACCAGCAGAAAATAAAATGAACAGATGATAATTGAATGAGTATTCATGGTGATTTGATATTAATGAAATGTTAGGTCCTAATCTGGCTACATTATTTACTGAATTTTGCAGCTTGACAAGAGATCCTAAATCCTAAACTTTGATCTGAGGGAAGTAGTTTTCTTTGTTCAAATGAACAACTTCATGATCTTTAAGTAAACATCTCAAATGCTGTGCAAATAATAGAGACTCGGTGTATTTACCAAACGGATAACTGGAACCCTGAAAAATTGGGAAGATTGTATTAATTTATAGAATTAGAAGCACAAAGAACAATTAATTTGAGATTCAAAAACATATCTTTCTTTTATTTTTCCCTTTCTTTTCTTAGCTGTCTTACCTTTTCTGAAAAAGTCAGACATAAACTATTAGGTGGGAGAAAGCAAGATAGGCAGCCATTTTGGAGTGGGGCTAGGGAGCACAGTGGCGCTGAGCCCTGTAGGAGCCCAGGTGGACTGAGGCAGGTTTCTATGAGGGCAGAGAAGGCCAAGCATAGGAGGCATAGTCAAAGAAGGGAGACAAGACGTACACACAGATAATCAGGCTGACAGGAGTGCTTGGAACCTGATCAAGGAGAGGAGTGTGCCTATCTTCAGTGGGGGTAATTACATGTAGAGTGGGCATTTAGAATCATAGGACCCCAAAAAGATAAGTGGGGCATCCATGCACTAGGATGGCTCAGCAAGGGATGCTAGAGAGTAAGTGGAGTGAATAGAAGTAAACGGAGATAGGTTCACACAGAAGGCAAAGAGTACTGGGATGAGGAGAGCAGCTGTGAATGGGGGCTGCCAGGGGATGATCACCTTGAGAGGGTCATGCATGCCTGTGAGTGGCCTGGGGTGGAGTGTTAGAGCCCAAGAAATTTCAGGAGGGCTTTCACATAGAGGGGTACTCTCTTGTAGGATGTCAGAGCCCAAGCAGGGTGAGAAGGTCATCCTGGGATGAAGCTCTGGAACCTAGGTGCAGGAAGGAAAGTCTGCATTTGGAAGAAGGGTAAGTGCAGAAAGAGGAAGATCTAGAATAAATATTGTAGTTTGGACACAAATGGGATATGAAAGTATAAATGCATGACTTTTAAGATAGAAAGATAGATCAAAAAATAAATATACATATTAACATGCACATGCATATTTAGGAATATGTGTGTAGGAATTCACATGCACAGCCTAATTATGCTCACTGAGATGGGCATAATTAGAATAAAAGCCAGTACATTTCATGACTATACATTTGCCTCAACTTAACATTTTTTATGAAAAACAAATAGAGGACCTTGGAGAAATAGTTGATTCTTAAACTGGGCCAAAGAAAATACAAAAGAACATGCAATATTTTGTACCAAAAAGAAAAGCAATACTTAATGAATCAAAGGGATATGAAAAAGGACACAAAAGCTAGTCTAAATGGAACTTCTCTGACCAAATCTGGGGCAATTTGAGCATCAAAGTAAATAATGATGATAATATAAAATATAACTCCTTAGAAAGGAAATCACAGCTTCATACAGACATAAATAAATGAGTAAATTGAAATTTTAATGAGATATTGAGAATTACATAATTATAATATATCTCCCAGATAATCCTTATTAATCATGGACAGAAGCATAACTTTATAATGAAGAAGTCTGGCAGACAGGAAATACCTGAATAAAGTGAGCAAAGTGAACATTATCAGTGACAGAGCAAAGTGAAATATTGTGCCAACCCATAGGATGCAATGAGCATGCAGCAACATTTGGAACAGTATTTCTGTGATAATCCTGCCTAAAAGGCATGACTTCAATCTAGTCATAATAAAACGTTGGACATTATGAACTGAGGGATATTTTACAAGTAAGTAGCCTGTAGTCTTCAAAATATCAAGATCATAAAAATCAAGAAAAGACTGAGGAACTTGTTAGACTGAATAAAACTAAGATGTCATGGAAACAGTGCATCCTTGGGTCCTCAGCTGGAATATTTGGCCCCAAACGGCATACTGAGATATAGATCTCAGTTGACTCCTGGTCAACGAGTTTCTCAAGCCGATTCCACCAGTATCAGCACCCTCTGTCTCAATCTAAAATGTTTAATCCTATGTTGCGAATACATAGGTTTGCACATTACTGCATAATGCCAACTTTATTAACAGCATTGACTTTTGTGGTGTGTGCTGTATTCATCACGTTTCTCAAGTGTATAAGCCTGTCAGTCGTTTCCCTGTGCTGACCAGTAAGCCATCAATGTCAAAGACACTGGCTCAGTAAAATGCAGGAAGAATCCACTGGGGTTTGTTATCATTGAGGCTCAGGCTGCAGAAGCAATACAAAGTCTTTCAGTAGCAGCGTGTTGCAGCTGTGACTAAGTAAAAAACATTGAGATTATCCTGATTTATCCTTATAGGTATAATGTAATCATAAAAGCTCTTGAAATTAGAATATAAAGGCTGAAGAGAGAGTCCAAGAACCAGAGAGATAGCAGCATGAGTATTGAGCCACACTTTGCTGATTTTGAAGATGGAGGAACAAGGCCATGAGACAAGTAAATCACCACCTTTAGAAGCTGGAAAAACACAATGAAATAGATTTTTTCCTAGTCTTCAGAAAGTAATGGGACCTGCTGTTATCTTTATCTTAGCCCAGTGAGATCTCTGTTGGACTTCCAATCTACAGAACTGTGAAATAATAAATTTGTGGAGTTTTCTTAAGTCGCCAAATTTGTGATAATCTGTTACAGCAATAATAGAAAACTTAGCATCACCATACCAAGGAAGATAAGACATGTGGTTCATCAATGCAATCAATATATTTAGAATAACCCAGGGAAACTATTAGTTTCCAGGCAATGTTTGCCTTTGTTATCTCTATTTGTTGAGATTTATCATAAGATAGTGTATTAATCAATACCATTATAGCAACAAATGACCCCAATACCTCAGTAGCTTTCAACAGAAAGCTATATGCGTTGCTCAAATTATAGGTAGGCTGTAGATGAGCTATGACTCTGCCAGGTGGCACTCTGGGTCCTCACATTCAGGGAACCAGGGAAAAGAGACATGTCCATTCTCATAACAGACATAAAGGGGAAGGCACCTCTGCTCCGGGATAGTGTGCAGAGAATTTACTCAAGTTCAGTTGACCAATTCATGTCATGGATGATTACATAAACTTGTCTTCCGGTTTTAACTAGACACGTTAGGTGAAAATTAACTGTGCCCTCTAAAGAAGTAAATATTAAGCACAACAGAATTTCAAGAGAATAACAAGAGATCACTGCTCCATTTAAGGGAATGGGTGAAACAGGGGTTTCACCAACTTCCCATATAAATAACTCCTTCTGGCCAATGCACAAGGAACATGTTTCCTGGGATTTGATAGACTATTAAAGATTAAACAATACGGTTCCTCTGATTGCTTTTGTTGTATTTGATGCAGTAGAGTCTATGAAGCAACAATAAGTGAAGGGGAACTGGCATGCCATTGAAAACCTAGATAATACCTTCTCTTCCATTCTAATGCAGGAGGATAGTCAAGCACAATTTGCATTCATGTGGAACGGAAACCCATTTATGACAGGGCCTACTCAGCTCAAGAAGAGTTAAGAACTATAGTTGTCCATATGACAAATATAACCCAGTCAATGAATCCAGCTAAAATCCAAGACCCGATCCAATCTGTGGACTTTCTCAGAATTAAGTGGACTGGATCAACCAGACATATTCTTCAAATTGTGAGAATTACATTGTTCTCTTGCACAGATTCTGCCAATCAACATGAAGCTCAGAGACTACCCCTTTTCCAGATTTTGAAAAAATAATATTTTTTATTTAAGAATCCTTCCAAGCCCTATTCACAAAATCAATAGAAAAAATATCTGAATTTAAGAGAGGTCCTAAAGAAAAATAATCATTATAAGATTGGTGGAGATTAGTGGCACAGTCTACGTAAGACTGTATGATTCAATTGTTTAGCTGACATTAGAAATATCTGCAACTGCAACATTGCAGACCAGCATCTGTGGTATATATTGAAATAGGATGCTCAGTGAATACCTATTAGTATTTGTACTCCAAAAATGCCTGAGGAAGCTGCTATTAAAAGCCAAAAGTAAAACATGGCTAGAGTCTTACTGGGTGTTGGTCAAACCAGATTGTATTAATGGATGACTATAGACCTCTATCAGTAGGCAGAAAATATGATATGTGAGTATCAAACCCTGTTTTCCTCTAGAGTTCACTCATCTTGTCTGGAGCAACTCCATGAAAACAAGAAAATATTTCAAATAAAGAATTGTCTATCAATTCAGCCCATCTGGATATTTTTCTCCTAATCAAAGTACAGTATGCATTTCACTGTTTTGAAAGTAGAAAACAGAAAAAAAAACATGGAAACAATATTACATAAATTTTACTTAACAACCTCAGAGCAGAAGCCTCATTGAAAATTAGAATGAATAATTAAAATATTTGTTTCACAATGGAAGCGTTTTTTGAACAGAAAGTGACAAATGGAGATATAATTCCTAAACTGTGCATCCTACACATAGGACAATTTTTTTGTTTGATACAGTATTGTATGCTCAAGTTTAAATTTACATTTATCAGAAAAGCTGAAATCAATACTCAAGACACAATATTGATTACATCGAAGTTGCTTGTTCGTATTCCTAAAGGCATTTTGTAGGTGAGCAATATCTTTACTGCCTTGAAGCATCAAGGCAGCTCCATTGCCAAATATCACTGCCTGTTTTGTTATTTCTTTTTTGTTGTTGTTGTTTGTTTTTGTTATTTTACCAGATATGTAGCACCTATGCTGAAATAGAAACTCCAATTATGGGGAAAATGTCTGGGTCAAAACAGATAATAAATGTGGAAAAAGGGGAGACAACATACAGATGGCAAAGACAGTCACAAGTTAATCTAATCCCAAGGAAGGATGTAGTTACATAATTCCCCATGTTAGCCCTGCAGAGCAAGACAATAAACTCAGTGCTTTTTCTTAGATCTGGTACTGACTAATAGCCAGTGCTGAGAGAAATCCTAAACTGGTTACCTCTGGAGAAAGGAGACTGGATTTCCACTGATCTTCAGTAGAAATTCTACCTGGTAAATCTGAGGAAAAGATGGTATGTAGTACACCCTGATGACTCAAGGTCAAGTCAATGGGATAAAGTGGAAGATGCTGTAGAGTTGATCTTCTGTCATTCTTGAGTTCATAAATCAAGATAATATATGATTCAAATGGCTGCCTGGGCGTGATATAAAGCAAACTGTGGCTGCCTGTTGAGTATGTCCCAATTTGTATGATCATTTGATTAAGTTAAAAGTGAATTTCATGGATTTCACCTAAGTAAAATCAAAATGGAACCTGAATAACTTCAAAGGTGTTAGGCATGGGTGTGATTGTGAGATCTGACAGGATAGATATTTTCCCTCCAGAAGCAGACAAAAAAAAAAACTTTTATGGGAAGCCTTTTAATATACCCAGCTGAAGCTATATTTGGAGGTAGAAAAAAAAAACATTGACAGTTGTTAGATATCCAATGTTTGGATGTTCAGATCATTTTCCTAAATTGTAC
Organism: Nomascus leucogenys; assembly: GCF_006542625.1. NCBI lineage: Eukaryota > Metazoa > Chordata > Mammalia > Primates > Hylobatidae > Nomascus > Nomascus leucogenys. Next base: position 91,515,155 of record NC_044387.1, on the reverse strand, counting down.
GGTTTTGTAAATGTACAATGAAACAATATGAGGTAACTTGTTCAGCAGCTGCCCAGGAGATAACAAGAATTTAGTGAAGACATTAGGAGCTAGTCATGCTATACTAAATGAGGCTAAAAAATATCACTAGAGGCTTTTTGAAGGGAAAAGACTTTTTAAACTAAAGGGAATTAGAAGCTGCTCTCACAATAGAAAGATAACACCATTTTAATAGAATAGAATGATCAATTATGATTGTATTTTCACTTGTGAGCTATTCTGGGAGTAGTCCTAACCTCCCCCAGGGATAACTATTAGATATTCAAATCACAATGAAATCTGATTTATTTGGAAAGCTCTCTGGTAAAGGGCCTTAGAGAGCCAAGTCAAAAACATATACCTATGGGGGAACTTTGGTAAACTTAGGTTTTGGTAAGTCATCGTGAATACTATGGCTTTCATTGTTTTCCAACGACTCAAACACCTCAAATTGGAATGATTTCCATCTTCTTTTTATTTTATGCTATTACCTATATCCTGGATCTTGTTGTGCAAGAGGATAGAAATGAAGGAAAAGGGAACCACTCAGTGTAATTTCTTGGGGGATAGGTGGACAATGTTACATAATTATGATGACACAGAAGCTGGTGTCCATGAAAAACCTATACAATGCTATTTGGAATGTAGATATGTCCACAAACCAGATAGAATATAGGATTAGCTGAAAAAAATGTCTCTGTTCACACTCCAGTCGTTACTAATATGGAAAAATTTACTTCTTTTGGGAAATGATGAAATATATTGCTGTAATTTTAACTGACATACAGTGTGAAAAATACTAATCTATTTGTCATAGAAACCTGGTAACAGAGTTTTAAGTTATTTTGCTTGAAAATCTGAGTTGTGCATGCCATAACCTCAGGATGAGAAAATATTTTGGATGCTAAGATTAAGTCTTGAGTTGTTATAATGTCTGTAGAAACCAACTGAAGTGAGTTTGGCCTTATGAAGATTACATACCCAATAGAATGCCTCCAACATATAAAAGGTTCAATAATTATGTATAACAGATGATAAACTGTAACTCAACTTACAAAAGAATATCAGTATACCCATGAAGGATTATAAATAACAATTTACATGTTTTGTAGGGGAAATTTCTCCTCTCCTTTGTAAAACAAATTCTAGTGATCACTTAGGTCTTAATGGCCTGTGTCATATATTTACTACTCTTACTGGAAGGAAGCACCCAGAGGAAACAAAATAAACAAGATGGTTCATTCTACTCCTTCAACAATATAAAATCAAGTGAACCTAAGGGTTAGTAGACTTATGAAATTTGTGACCAGGGTCCTTATCTATGGAAGGTTCTAAACAGAGTATTTCTGACTAATGATTTTAGCAAGTAAATAAACCTAGAATCTATAGCTTAGTGGGCTCAACTCCCATAAGCTTCAGTATAAAATTGGGATATTGATAAGCTAATCATTATCCACTAAATGAGGGGAAGTGATATCCCACTTACCTTCTTATAAACCTCATCTAGTCTAGGTTTCAAAAAGTCATTTCTGCTGTGGGGATGATGAACCTGAAGCCTGCATTTCATGTCTCAGATCACTTTCTGCTTCATAGAAGCATGTCCATTGCCTGCATTTTGGAATTAGTTCTAAAATTTGAATAATGGATAAAATCCAGGATTCTATGAATTTCTGATTTTACAATCATATCTTCATATCTTTTTCTTAGCTCGGTAGCACTTCTTGAATCTGTGGATTATTTTTATTTATTTATTTTTTTTTGAGACAGAGTCTTGCTCTGTCACCCAGTCTGGAGTGCGGTGGTGCCATCTTGGCTCACTGCAAGCTCCTCATCCTGGGTTCACGCCATTCTCCTGCCCCAGCCTCCCTAGTAGCTGGGACTACAGGTGCCCACCACCATGCCTGGCTAACTTTTTGTATTTTTAGTAGAAACTGGGTTTCACCGTGTCATCCAGGATGGTCTCTATCTTCTAACCTCGTGATCCACCCGCCTCAGCCTCCCAAAGTGCTGAGATTACAGGCGTAAGCCACTGTGCCCCACCAAATCTATGGATTTTTAAAGATCAGTTTAAGAAAATTCTTAGCCACTAGGTGTTTCTTACACTCTTTTCTGCTTTTCTTTTTTTTTTCTTTTTGCATCCTTTTTTTCCTTCCCCATACTAAAGTATAGAGACATCATTTGACATGTCATTAAGTTTTCAGCTATGCTTAATTCACTGTTAACTAGATCCACTGATTATTTAATGTCATTTATTGTAATTTTATTTTAGAAATGTTGTTTGCTCTTTTTAATTGTATCTAGTTTTCTGCTGAAATTTTGAATATTGTTATTTGACTCCTTCAGCATATTACTTAATTTAATATAAAATTTAAATCTGATAAATTTAATATCTGTATATCCTGTGAGTCTGTATTTCTTGTCTATTTTTTTCTCTTGGTTTTCAATTAAGTGTTATATTCTCATGTGATTGATTACATTTAATTGAGTGTCGACATTATACATAAAAGAAATAGGGATAATTTGAAGCTCTGGATGTAGTTTTATTTTACTTTTGGCAGGAGCAAGCCCAGAGAAGGTCACTTTAATTGAATCAAGAAATTAAATTATTTGAACTTCTCTTATTTCCCTTATTTAAAAGTCTAATTACTACAAAGATGTTGTTCCCCAGTGTCCCAATCAGAACCCTTGGTTGTTTACTAAGCCTTTTAACTTTCTGCAGTGTCTAAAAGTTAATTTTTGTCCCCTCATCTCAGACTCTCATACTCCCAATTGTGTCTTTTGCTTTATATAAGGTTGAGTCAATGGAAAAGTTGAACAAATATCATGCTCATGACTTAGCTTATCTTAACTTTCTGATCTTATCCTAAAAATTCTCTATGCATTGGATTCCTGTTGAATAAGAAGTGTGGTGAGGAGCATTGTGGGAGAGAGTGGCAACTTTATAGTGTAAACAGGTTAAACCACAGCATAATATATGCCAGACACTACTTTATTTGCATTATGTCATTATTTCAGTTAACAATATTTTCCACAATTCTGTGGGATGGGGTAGTTATAATTCCCATATTGCAGATCATGACACTGTGGCTTAATAAATTTAAGTAATTTTTCCAAGTTTGCAGATTATTAAACAAAAAATTCATTATTGTCTGTAAGACTTCTCAACTACACAAAAAGCCTCACATGGAAGTACAACATAAAGATCCAAATAATTATGACATAGAATCAATACACCATACTGAGCCTTAACATAATATTATATTTTGTGTTTTTTGTAATTTCGGCAATAACTTTAAAAGCCCCACCAACAAGAAAAAAGTATTTAAATATATGTGCTTTAAAAATACGCCTCTCAGATTTCAAACTTAAATATTTATTCTGTATCTTAGTAATGCCAAACATTAAAGTTCAGAGTATACACAAAGTTACCTACCTTCTGATTTCAGGTATACTTCCAGTACAAATAATGAAAAGTGAGGACCTTTGCTTAGCAAAATCAAAGCTACTTATTAGCACCTAATTTAGTTTATTTTCATCTGCTTTTCTTTTTGGTATTTCTGTATTTTTTTTAACTAAACTTTAAAAAAATTCTGTCATCAATTAAAATCCCCTTTAATCTCACAATAACTATGACAGGAAAGCAAAGTGTTTTATAAACTAATTAAATGTTAATGAGGCATACCTGAAAGACTGTTTGTTCATAAACATAATATCGCTGGAAGCAAATCTTATCAGGAATTAATTAACAATGTAAGTGATTAGGATAAATGGCTACCTATTTTCTTTGAAAACAGTTTTACTCCACTTAATACACAGAAATAGCATATTTCATTACGAATATTATCCAAGTTTGTTATTAAAATACTAAAATACTTCTGGCAGTGGTAAACAGGTATCTATAAATGGATTGTTACAATTCAAAAAGAAGCAGAAACCTCTGGCTGTGATTTTCAATGTCCTCGATATTAAATTTTTCTTTTAGAAAATACAAATCTCTATTTTCCTCTTAAATTGAATAAAATTTCATAATAAGTACAAAGTGTATGATTTCTGCTTCCATTCAATCCAGTTGGAAGAGGTTTTTTCATGTGACCTCCCAAAACTTGTTAATTGTGCCTGTTCATTCTTCAGTGATGGAGAACCTATTGATAGTTTGTGTGTACCATGCAAGGGACAGGTGAAAAGTATCTCAGTGATATCCAATGGTGATTATCTAATAGCATCAAGAGAAAAACTACATAATAAGAGTTCTAAAATGTAAATTAAACAGATAATTTGTGATGTCTAGGAGTGATTAAATTAATTGTTACTTGTCTAATAGAGGTGTTTTGTCCTTGATAATATTAATTCCACAGTGTCTTTCTATGGCAAAGAGAAATGTCCACCGGCTTTCTTCCCCCAATATGTAATTTGTTTTCATAACCTCACACATATAAACTTCATCAAATATACTATTTATATTTTCTAGGACAAAAATAAACATTATCAGTCTTGATTTTTCCCACAATGCTATTTTTCCTTTAAAAAATACCTTATATTTTAATGTTTTAATTTCTTCTCCCTGTCTATGTTGCAAAAACTAAAATAAGTAAAAGACTGACATTTGCTTCCTTCTTATGACCATGTTTTATGGTGATAATATAAATGAATTTTCTGAACACCTGATGTTTTTAAACATGATAAAAATGAAAATTTTTACATAACAGGTATATTAAGTAAATAAATAAATTCTATCAATAAGAAAGCTCTCACTGTAATCAACTACTGCTTTCTTGAATATAGCTAGTTTTTGTATCTCAGTTTCTTCTATTCTTAATATGTATTACTATATTTCTATTATATGAGGTAGCAGTAAAAAGTAGAATTTGTTATAATATCTACATCAAATTCAGGTGACTAAAAATTTTTTATTTGTATTAACATTCACCACGAATCAAGATACACATTTTGAAACAAAAATAAAATTTTTAAAAGTACACTTTTGGGTCATTTTTCTATACTAAATACAAATTAAAATTAAAAATAGCCTCAGAATCAATTAAGATCTAGGAGCAGCTGGGAAAAATGAGACTCACTTCAAATATGTTTTAAATGTTTGAAATAATTTTATTTTGGGCATATAAATTAAACACGAACAAATTAAGATTGACATTAATGAAAATAAAATTCTCCAGCTACATAGTTTAACAGAAATAACATTACAAATATTTCCCTTCTTTGTTTTTTGCTTTGACATTGTATCTCAGCTTGCACCGAAAGATCTATTTTAAAAATATGAATGAGTCATGTATTACACTGAAAGATTAGTATTTGTGATAAATTCACCTAACTCTTACAGATTGAACTGAATTTTATTTAATATGTATCCAAGAATAATTATTAAATAAAGTAATATAATTTGTTGGGGATATAATAGTGCTTTAATGATGTATAATAAATATAAAGCATAAGAATATATAAAACAGCAAACTTCAAAGAATGATCAAAATTGGCATTAACTTTATGCACAATGTATAGGCAGATAAGAAAAAATATATGCAATATAGCTATTTCTTAAAATACAAGATTCAGTTGTGAATGTAGGTTGATTCAACCTCTGACTTAAATTTTAGAACGTCAAATTAAACTACATGAAAAGAAGAAGCAGAATGAAATACAATTGCTCCTGTGCTGGGTCGAATAGTACCTACAAAACTTCATGTCCACGTAGAACCTGTGGATGTGGCCTTGTTTGGAGATAGAGTCTTTGCAGAGGTAATTAGTTAAATTAAAATGAGGTCATACTAGATTAGAATGGGTTCTAAATCCAATATCCACATAAAAACATGAGGAAAGATATACACAAAGACACATACAGGGAGAATGTCATGCATATGTAGATGGAGGCAGAGATTGGAGTGAGGCATCTACAAGTCAAAGAATGCCATAGATTGACAGCAACCATCAGAAGCTAGGAGAGAGACATGGAAAAGATTCTCCTGTAGAGTATCTTGAAGGAGCCAATTCCACCAACATGATTGTAAATTTCTAACCCCCAAAATTGAGACAGTAAATTTCTGTTGTTTTAAGGCAGTCAGTTGATAGTCACTTTGATAATGCAGCCTTAGGAAATTAATACAGCCATGTACCTGGAATATCCAGGTTTCAGTTGGATTCAGGTACAGTGGGAATAATGATCACAGTAGTAAGTTCTGTCTTTCTCTGTAGTAGCTTTATTTTCAAGAAAATGGTCACCAGATTTTCTCAGCTAATGTTAGCCATATAGCTAGCAACCCAAGAAAAGAGTGAAGGTAACCTTCCTAATAGCCACAGATAAAAAGGCTCCAGATAAAAGACATTTGCCTAGCTCAAATCAAATACACTTAGAATAAATACGATGGCCAGAGGATTAGGAACTCTTACTGGAAAACCCTGAGGTATACACTAAACCTACAGCTGGGGCTGAGATAAAACTTCACAGAAAGGGAGAAGAGAGGTGATTGCTACCTAAAGAAGTTATACAGAATAGAATTTCCTCACATCTCAAAGAAGTTTAGCAGATATTCACAATATGAAAAATGCTGGATACTATGATATCATATTGGAAATTTTATAATAAAATAGAATTATCAAAATATAAATTGTTATATTCATTTGAATGCTAGAAAAAAATAAGCACATAATTAGATTTTTTTAATAAGCCAATACAAACATATCCTCATAAAAAGAGGATTAATTTCAGTTCTGGTAAGAAACTAAGATAATTTACAGTTAAAAATAAATTAGGTAGGTGAAGTGATGAAATTTATTCTACTTTTATTTAGAGAACTTTTATTTATTAAGATATCATCAATATCATCTATAGAATACTATTCCTAACTACTCTATGTAAAAACCCTTCTATCGTTTAAATCAGAGGTCACAAACTTTTAAATCATCTCCAAAATGGAGAAATAATGGAAATACATTTTATATTTAAAATGATCTTCAAATATTAAGACACACAATCACAGACATATATGCACATATGTATATAAAAATATGGTCAGCACATATGACTTATCAAGGGAAAGGTAAAATTTGATTGGAAATTTTTCACTCAAATATTTACAAATAATTCTGAATTTTATAGGCATTTTAAAGTCCTCCCTCTCACCATCATTTTATAAATTCTATTCTATATGTTTATAAGCTGTGCATACCTATCTTACTGGCAATATATTCCTTTACATTCATTTAAATTACAGTCTAGTGAAAATCAATTAATTGTACATTCATATATGCAAACAAATATCAAGCCTATTTTAATCCAGTGAAATATTTAAAAATAAATCTATATAATTCTTGGGATAAATGAGTCACCAATAACGTCATGTGTTTATTCACCAAATAAGATACTGTGATCACTTTTGCTTAGTGGAAGACACAATTTTTTGAGCTGAATTTCAAAAAGTAGGTGGATATCTTGTAACACCAAATTAGTGAGAACAACACAGGGTCTGAAGTGGGCATAGAGACAGAGTAAGAATGAACCTACTTGGAAAGAAAGGAATTAGTGGGCTTCAAAACAAACAAACAAAAAGGACATAACCAGGTGTAAGGCCTTAGGAAGGGGGTTTTGATATTAGTTCTATTCCAAAGAACATTTGAAACTCTTGCATGCATTAAAAAAGAGAAGGGTATCCTATAATCAACATCTCTGCTTTCCTCATTACTTCTTCTCACCCACCCACCCTCTCCAGCCTCTAGCAACCACTGTTCTACTCTCTGTTTCTATGAGATCTACCTTTCTTAGTTGCTACATGTAAGTTAGACCATACAGTATGTGTCTTTCTGTGCCTGGCTTGTTTCACTTAGCATAATGTCTTCTAGTGAGCTAGACTAGAGGAATAAGTTTTAGTAATCTGTTGTATTGCATGGTGACTACCGTTAAAAATAATGTGTTGTATTTTAAAATTGCTAAAAGAATAGAATTTTAACATTCTCACTACAAAAAGTTGGTAGGTTGATGGATATGTTAATGAGCTGAATTACATCTTTTTACAATATGTACATGAATGAAAACATCACAGGGTACCCCATAAATATACACAATTACTATTTCTGGATTAAAGAAGAAAGAAAGGAAGAAAATAGAAAGGGAAAGAAAAACAGAGAGACAAAGAGACAGAGAGAGAAGGGTATAAACGTTATGCTAAAATTATGTATAAAGAACAAAACATAAGGAAGCAATGCAATTTCTAGAAATAAAACTGTTTTAAAATGATAGAAAATGTTTTGTATTATCAACATTCCCCATGTCTTGCAGATGCGAGAGCTTCAGAGGCACTGCTGGATACATACTGCACTTAAATCTTTTTATATGCAGTTTCATATCTTGGGTATATAATTTATTTATGGACAATTTAAATGATGTTAAATGAACTTAAATAATTCCAATAACAGTGGCATATTAATGCCACTTTAAGCCTTTGTAGGCTTTTAAACAGAACCAATTTGTAAAAAGCATGAAACCCATACCATAGAGTTTATTTTGTAATAAGAAACTGTGGGAATAACTATTGAAATAATCAATATTATTCCTTGTAAAACTTCTTCTGTAGTTAAAGATTACAGTTTTTTAATCAAAAATGTTGGTATTATATGTAAAAGAGAAGGGCTTTTTTGGAAGGCCCAAAAGCATCAAATGAGATATAAATTTAGCTCTTTCCCACTTCACTTCTCTTCCCTGATGTTTCTTCTCCTTTGGCTTTCCATCTCTTCCAAAACTTTCCTTTAAAATACAGGTAAATTGGTTGGACAATATGATGTTTTCCTCCCTGGGATACTCTACTAAAATAGAACATGACATTCAGATGCATCAGTGACTAAATAAAGTCACACCATTCTGTGTGGAGAGTACAAATATCTGCCTATTATCTTATTTGAATAATTTCTCATGTAGTAAAATAGAGCAGGGACTCAAGAGTTTCATGACGTAGAGAACAACATGATGCTGGGGTGGAAAGTGGTTTATAGAAATAGCCAATGAAACTCTTAGGGTCAAGGGCTTCATAAGCTACTGCTAGGATAACCTAAAGTTACCGTGCATTATATTATCTCCTTACCTTCAAAAATAGCAAAATTATTAGCAGGGCACCAATTTTCTACTACCTTTATTATAATACTCATATGGAGAGATTATTTTTCCTTCCTCAAATTTCTTTTTAATTAGAATAGTTATAAAATTTTAAGACCAATTATAGGAAATCTATTTCGTGTGTTCTTATTTTTAAAAAGCTCCAAAGTCCCTTTCCGAAGACCCTTGACTTAAGAAAAGGATAAAAGCCTTCTTATGCAAATTTCCCTTTCTTGGTAGTCTATCATTGGCAGTAATATTAAAATTGCTTTCCATTTGCTGAACAAAATAAAGGCTATGTATAAGCCGTGGTCTTCATGGCTAAGAAGATAAGTGCCAACATTAAATAGGAAAACAACAAATTAAATATTGTTAGAGAATAGGAAATAATCAAGATTTGAAAAGAACATATAAAATTTAAGCCTAAGCCAAAAAAAATCACAATGCTTACATAAAGTTACCAAATTCATTCTTTACTTGCCCATTGTTTGATATTTATTATCTCAGCAGACTGCATAAATGCACTAGCAGCCCTCTGAGTACTCAGAGGACAAGACATCCTCAGATATTTATCATTTTGATATTATTTTGAAAAAATAAAATATAACTTTTTAAATTTAATTTCTTTGAAATCTACAATTATATGCATAGTAATTTCTGAACTAAAATTACATATATAATTGAGCTAAACTCTTGATAATATAAGTAAGTGTAGATTGAGTATATTTTAAATGTATACAAATCTTTTTCAATATTTAAAATGAATTAGAGAACAAAGAAAAATTTTATGAGCTACTATAGCAGTATTACTGGGACACTTAAATATTTATTGTATGCAGTGCACTAAGATGTGTCTTCTCAAGGTTCTAGAGAAATCAAAGATATGTTTCCTTGTTATACAATGATTTTTATATGTATATTGGAAGGTGGACCATACTTATGAAAAACTGCAATCTCCCCTGCTTAATATTAAACTTTCAAATAAAAGCCATGGGCCACAAGCACACAGCTAACATCATAATCAATTGTGAAAAGTTGAAAGCTTTTACTACAAGGTGAGGAACAAGATTAAGATGCTCAATCTTGCCACTTCTATTCAACATTGTAATGGAAGCCCTAGCCAGAACAATTAAGCAAGAGAAAGAAATAAAAGGTATCCAAATAAGAAAGGGAAAAAAAAAGTAAAACTGTCTCTATTTGCAGATGGCAAAATCTTATATTTTGAAAACTGCTAAACCCTAAAGACTGCAAAAAAAAAAAAAACTGTTAGAACTAATAAACATATTCAGTAAGGTCACAAGATACAAAATCAATGTACAAAAATCATTCATGTTTCTATACTCTAACAATAAACTAACTGAAAAAAAATGAAGAAAAAAAATCCATTTATAATAGCATCAAAAGAAACAAAGCACTTAGGAATAAATTTAACCAAAGACGTAAAATATCTGTATACTGGAAACTATGTAACATAGATGAAAGAAATTGAAGAAGACACAAAAAATGATGGGTCAAGAGAACCAATTTCATTAAAATGTCCATGCTATGCAAAGTAATCTGCAGAGTCAATGCAATCCTTCTCCAAATTTCAATGGCATTCTTCACAGAAATAGAAAACAAAGCATGGAATTATTGTGGAGCCACAGAAGAATATGAATAGCTAAGACACTTTTGAGCAAGAAGAACAAAGCTGGAGTCAACAAACTTTCTAATTTCAGATTCTACTACAAAACCATAGTAATCAAAACAGGATGATACTGCCATTAAAACAGACACAGAGACCAACAGAAAGAGCTGAAAACCCAGAAATAAGTCCATGCATATAAAATCAACTAATCTTTGGCAAAAGTGCCAAGAATACTTGGGAAAACTGGTTATCTACATTGAATCCTTATTCTACACCATGCACAAACATCAATTCAACATGGATTAAAATTTTTAATCTAAGATTGAAAACCGTAAAACTAGAAAACATAGAAACATAGGGGAAAAGCTCCATGACATTGGTCTTTGCAATGATTTTTCAGGTCTAAGAGCAAATTCACAGGCAACAAAAGCAAAAATAAAACACATCAGACTATATAAAACTAAAAAGTTTCTGCACAGCAAAGAAAACAATTAATAAAATAAAAGGAACCTGAACAATGGGAGAAAATATTTGCAAACTATATATGATAAGGGGTGAATGTCTGAAATATATAAGGAACATCCACAAGTTAATAATAAAAATACAAATAACCTGCTCAAAGAGTGGGCAGATGACCTGAACAGACTTTTTCAAAGAAGACATGGGCAATGGGTGTATGAAAAGGTGCTGAGCTTCACTAATGATCAGGGAAATGCAAATAGAAACCACAAGGAGATATCACCTCACACCTGTTAGAATGTCTATTATCAAAAAGTCAAACGATAAGAAGTGTTGGCAAGGATGTGGAGAAAAAGAGACTCTTACGCTTTGCGAGTGGGAATGTAAATGGCTATAGTCATTGTGAAATATAGTATGGAATTTCCTTATAAACTAAAATAAAACTATCGTATGACCCAGCAATCCACTTCTGGGTATACATCCAAAGAAAATAAAATCACTACCACGAAGTGATATTTGCACCCCGATGTTCATTGCATCATTATTCACAATAGTGAAGTTATGGAAACAATCTAAGTGCCCATTGATGATGAATGGATAAAGAAACTGTGGTATATATAAACATTGAAATATAATTCGACCTTAAAAAAAGAAAAAAAATTCTGCCATAGCAACAACATGGATGAACATGGAGGATATTACGCTAGGTGAAACATGTCAGGAACAGAAACACACCTACCGAATTATCTTATTTGTATGTGGAATGTAGAAATGTTAAATTCACAGTAACGAAAAGTAGAAGGGTGGTTACTAGGGGTTATGGGTACAGTTATAAGATGAAATATTCCAGAGACCTAATGTTCAGCATGCTACCTATACTTAATAATAATGTATTGTATACTAGAAATGTGTAAAGAGTAGATATTAAGCATTTTACTTAAGGTACCTGTGTGAGATGATGAATATATTAATAATCTTGTTTGTGTTAATTATTTCACAATGTTACCTATATAAAATATTATATTGTATACCTTGAATATATATAATTTTTTGTCAATGATATCACAATAAAGGGAAAATAAAGTTAAGCTTTCATAACCCATTTCAATGCTATGTCTATTTCATAAAATCCCTTTCTTGGAACATGTATACTTTTGGATTTATTGAAAGTTATTTGGTAGGTAGTGATTTCTCCCATTAATTCTTTAACACATGTAAGTAAACACATACTTAAATAAGTATTTAGGTTCTAGTAATAAATTGGAATCTTAATATAATAATTACAATGCAATAATTATATCTCTAGCTGAAATAAGACCAGAGTTACTCTAATTGAAGAGCCTATTTTACTGAGGAAAATTAATTTGATTTAACATTGCAAATACATGAAGTTAATTCTCAGTCTTTATAAAAAAATTTGTCATTAGTATAATTTATTGTTTGCCAGTAATATTAGTCTGTGCTTGGATATTTGATTTAAGCTGTTGGGATAGAAACACACTGAATCAGTCACTTCTATGTGAGGTCAAAGACTAACAACAAAGTATTTTTACCGATGTCCACAATGCTTAGTAAGTAAGTTTCTAAATACTAATGGCTTATTTATTTTTTCATTCTATCTCTCCCAGAGATGCATAATTTGTATGTTAAAGCAGGTTATAGCCCAGTTGAAAAAATAACTTATTCCTAGAGTGTTCTCCAAAGACTTGAAAATTTGTTCTATTTTTAAAATCCAAAGGTGTTTTGGAGGAATATTTAGGAAGTGAATAAAGCAATGTACAATAACTTTATGAAGTGACAATTATTTCAAAGATTCCAGTACACTATATGATTCTCAAATATTTAAAACTGTATGACTAAACATTTATTGAAAACGACTATACATCAGGGACTGTTCTTACTTGTAAAAGCCACAGACCTAAAAATATCATAGGAGGTCTTGATATTTGTGAAAATGTACCCACAATAGCGGGGTAACACAAAATAAACAATTAAATAAATATGCTTTAAAACCTGCAAAATAGATTTAACAAGCAAAAAAGCAAAGTATTAATGATGTGGTTATATATATAAGTTAAACAGTGATTAAAGAACAGCTTTACTTTGGTGGCTAGAAAAGGTTTTTCAGCAGCTTCAACCAACAGACCAGGAGCTAACCACAAAAACAAATGAGGTAACCACAAAAACAAACAAGCAAACACAAAAGCAAACCAAAAAAAAGTGAAACAAGGAAACAGGGAGAACATCTTTGTTGGTAAAGAGCTCTTGAGTGACTGTAACCCAGAAATCCCTTGGTAGTTTTAGGAAACTAGCCAGCCTTTGTGGCTGGATTGGAGACAGCAAGAAAGTTCATATGGTTAGGATCTTAGGTGTGCTTCAAATCTGCACTGTAAATCTGGATACTGGATATGGACATTTTCCTCCTAATTTTAGGAGGGAGCAAAGAATGGATTTTAAGCAAGAGATCAACATAACTTGACTCATATATTTTATAAGTCACTCTTGCAGATATTTGGAGAATGGATGAATGAGGCAAAAATAGAGACAAGAAAGCAAGTTTCATTACTGCATCTCTCCAGGTGAAACTTAAAGTGCAAATGGAGAAAAATGAATTTGTAATATGATCTGAGTTGAAATATAAAGGATATTCTGATGAATGAAATTAAAAGTAGCATAAAAAGAGCATCAGGAATGAGTCCTTTCTTTTTGAGTTTCACGGATAAGTAGAAAGTGGTGCTATTTATTGAAGTAAGAAAGTTTGGGGGAAATAACGGGTTAAGGGGCTATTTAAGAAAAATCATAATCTACATTAAATTTGTTAATTTGCATGCATCTTAGAAGATTAAGTGAGGGTTCTTAATAAACAATTAGATATACAAGACTGGAATACAAGAGCAAAATCGGGACAAAAGATACATATTTAGAATCATAAACATATAGATGAAATTAAGAGCCTCCTGACTCTATGAGGTTGCCTAGCTAGATAATGTAAAAGTAACTCCAAAAGATAATTGAGAAGCAGATAATACCACATTCCTCATATATATTGCTCCTGATTCAATTAATTCAAGATTTCAAGTTCTGTTTATAAAAAATGATACAAGGTATGGAGCACCACCCTGAGGTGATGGTGGGGTCAAGGCTGGAGCTGAGCCTGGTGTAGCTCCTGTGCATTGAGAGAGGACAGCGACTGCACAAATGTCATCTGCAAAAGTACATAAGCTCCCTGGAGGACATAGTGCCAGTCTTGAAGGCCCAAAAGAGTCTCCGAGGTGATTCATTAATATTTCTGTATGGTGGATTTTCCAGAGGAGATGCTGCAGGCACAGAAACCGACCCCCTTCTCCATGAAGGCACCAGCCAACAAGTGTCTGGTCCCTGCCACATGCAGCCACATCACAGAGAGAGTGCCTGCTGCAATGACAATGCATGTGTGGTCACCTTGGGGTACACCAGTGAGATGTGGAGTGAACTGCCAGCACTGGCTCTGCAGCAAAGCCTGTGCAGAAAGTGAGAAAGAGGGCTGGAGTGGCAGGACAGAAGCCAGCGGAGGAGAAGCACTTGGGGGTGAACTAGACCTTCTCCTGCTGCGACATCAAAATCTCCAGGAAAAACCGGTGCAGGAGATTCTAGGCTTGGCCTAGAGTCTCAAGACACTGGCTACACAGAGCATCATCAAGAAGGACAATCAGACCCTGTCACACTCACTATGGCTGAACAGAACCTATAGAAGCTCAAGACAGGGTGAGAGCAGCTGGAGCAGCACATGCAGAAGTCCATCATGTGGGTGCTTTGGGCTATCCCTGCTTCATCTTCATTAGCATGGTCTTCTTCATTGGTGTCATGCCCAAACTCAAAGATAGACAAGCCCCCTACCCCAGGGAAAAAAAAAAAGATACAAAAGATGTTTGCTTTCATATTCTCAACAAGCTAAAACCAGATAGGATAAAAATCCAGGTTTTCTAGTGTGCTATCAGAGAGCCAGGGGTTCATTTCTTGCTTAGATAAAATAGATTAAAATAAATAAATAAATAAATAAGTAAAGAGCCAGGGCAAAGAAAGTCTTAATAAACAGAATTCTAGAGAAAGACAATCCTTTCAATGGTGAGTAGTGTGTGGAAAGTATATTCCTGTTTTGAGTGGGGACATATGTGGGATGGTGCCAGCCACAAAGGGTAAGACTCTGCAGGCACAATTTTCCCACCCATTTGAATGTTGTCCACATTTTTCACAATGTATTTCACATATCATTGATAGTTATTTTAATATCTGTTTGTTAGTCTCAACACCTAGGCCATGTTTGCGTCTATTTCTGTTGACTGGTTCATAATGTAACAATGGACAAATTTTTTTCTTGCTTTACATATGTCTAGTAATTTATGTTTAAATTCTGGCAATTGTCTGTAAAAGAACAATAGAGTAAAATTTTTGACTGAATGTTGGTGTGCCTCTTTTTCTGTATGTCTGTTAGCTGGGAAGCTGAGTTGAGCTGGGTTTGAGTATTTGTTGTCATGGTTTCTTTCAGTATTACCATCTTCAAATTCCTTCCACTGTTGATTGATGCTGCCTTGTTCTTAGTGTTGTTCATGCAATGTTGGTTTTTAGTGCAACTTTTCTGCTTACTTTTAGCTTTCAGTAGATCTTGCAAACCTTTGTCATGGAAGGGCTTTCTCTCTACATTCTGATGTTTCCTTCAATGGCAGTCTACTCTTGTTGTTTCTCCATGCATGGCTTGTGGAGAACAGGGGAATTCTCGTTATCCTCTTTATTTTGTTCCAGGCTTAATATTAAGTAATCACTCAATGTTTGGCCTTCAGAGATGAGAATTTTTCAGTGTTTTTGCCCTTCCTTCTTAACAGAAAATGTCTTCTACCTACTCAATACAGAGTCTAGCACACAGACAGGACTTCCGCCCCTCCTGCAGTGATAGAAGACCTCTCTTTTTTATTTGTAAAATATCTTGTCATAAGTTAGTTTGCTACCTGTCTTCAAGCAGCTGATGACTTTTGCCAATGTCATTGTAATAGTTTTGCCTAAAACTAAAGGAATTGGCGGGGGAGGCGTGGATTTCTACACTTCTCTTTGTGGTAGAAAACTTTCCAGTCAGATCAGGGTCATTTCCTTGCTCACAGAGATGTTAGTTTCTAAGCTGAACACAGTTTCTCAAGAAAAACAGCTTTTGATCCTGCCTGTCTATCCCCTGCAAAACAGCACGAGAATTTTATCTGAGTGCATTACACTGTCAAGAAAATAGTAAAAAGAGAGAAAGAGCAATTTCTATCAACTTATCCAGTATTTCTGGAGGAGGTCTTTTCTAATCTTCCCTGTGATCAAGGTTCTTGCTTTTCCTTCAGTGACAGACACGTACTGTGTACCAGCCTGAGTCTGTGGTGTGATGGGCTTCATGTCTGTCTTCCAGCAGCCAGTCACTGCCTTTTACTCATCCAGCGTGCAAATGAGTTTCTCCACCCTTAATCTTTGCCAAGTTCTGTAGGCCTGCATTACCAACATGGAGTGTATTAAGTAAGAAATGAATATTTCAAACCATAGATCAACTACTACTGAAAAAAAAAATAAATAAGAGTGGTAGTTAGAAAGCCAAAAAGGGAACACAACAGAATACTAAAGCAATGATTCACTTCATCCTCACTGCCTGAGCCTACCTACCTGTTCTCAACTGCTTGCCATGCTTCTGGGCCTAAGGGCAAAAACTCTGGCCACTTTTATCCTAATATTACTTCAGAGTGTTTTGGCCTTTCTTATAGTCAAGTGCTGGTTTCAGCATGACTTCTGCTGTACTTGATAAGCTTGGGACCACAGAAACACCAGTGTCCATTCAGACTTGACTGTAACCATAGAAGCTCTATGTTCTCTAACAGCTGCCCATAAAGGCTGGCTAACACATTCCAGAAGTGCAGGGGAGGATAATTTTCCTTAGGGTACATTTTAAGCAATAAGAGGCAGGATACTGGATAAAACTGATAGATAAATTGTTCTCTCTCCTTTTTTTTTTTTCTTCACAACGTACTGAACTCAGATGAAATTCTTCTGTTTTGTGCTATTTTGCCGAGGGTAGAGGGAATGGAATAGAAAGTATTTCTTGAGAAACTGTGTTCAACTTAGAAACTAATCTTTTATTTGCTTTTCTCTTTTTCCTTGTTTATTATTAAATAATAAGTTCCTTTATTCTAACTTTCTTGGAATTCATTTCTTAATAAAACATTAGCAAATAATCTTTGCTTCAGGTTCTGTTTCTAGAGGAACTTGGGCCAAGACTTCGGACACAATAAAGTAATCTGAAAAAGACAAGAGTGTGAGGTCAAAGAGACCAATGGAGAAATGTGATTTTAGGAAGAAGTGGTCTACTGAAACAAATTTGGCTGCTAAGAAATTGATTAATATAATGAGATACAACCATTACATTTTCAGTGTGAAAGCCATTTATGATGTGATAAGAGTCAATTCATTTCAGGAAGATTAAAATTATTTATGATTATAAAAATCCAACCATTACTGCAGTCTTCTATGTATAGTAGACGTTTTCTGTTTTCATTCAGCTCCATTCATATATGCCATATTAAACTGCTAGAGTGGCTTCTTGTTAAATGATCTTGTTAGTGTTAAATATCCTTACCTTCTAAGTGAATAACGATGCCTCATTGAATTTTATTCTTTTGACAAAAACCAACTCGTGGCATGAATATACCTAATTTCTCAGGTATAGCTAAGAAATGTTGCCTTAACTTACAACATCAGGAACGTTGTATTACATAGACCAAAACTTTTTAGTTTAAATGGAATCTTCCTCCAAAAACAAAAACAGTTGTTGATTAGATCAATTACTATTTTAAATTTAAAAGTAACCTATACTGTATTATCTAACTGACATTGAGAAACTAGTTGGTAATTAGATTTTTTTAAACAAAAGCTTTGCAATTGGCTATAAAAAATGTTTATATTTCAGCTGACACATACTTTTTGAGTCCTTCTATACAATCAAAAAGAAGGAAATCAGAAGTGGCTACATTCCACAAAGCAAAAAATACATCTCTGCATTGCAACTAGGAAGACTCAATGTTTAAGGAAAGCTACATTATGAGAGTTATTCAAAGGCTAGTGCATTTACTTCCAGGACCCAGAAATACTAAGCAAATATGAAAGCTCCGTATAATGGGGTTACATTCTACCCACAGTGCCACAGTGAAGTCCCAGTTAAGTACAAGTCATGGGAACTTTCTTTTTCAAACCACCACAGCTTCTCTCAATGTCCACAATCTCTTTTTCTATGTTGAAGGTTATAAAGATAAAAATCTCCAAGCCATTGAAAGACAGAAGCTCCAGACAGGACAACAGTGATAGTGATCTGAAAATTACGGTACACAAGTGACAATCATTTCTGCTGAATGACTTAGGGGAACTGTGCCAACTGGAAGCTGCTGACAGTGTATTCATTAAAGAGAAGAAAAAAAACCTAGTAATCACCTTAGGTGACAGGTGTAATTCACTAGGCTGACAAAATCTATAGACCAAGGGTGTCCTATCTTTTGGCTTCCCTGGGCCACACTGGAAGAAGAATTGTCTTGGACCACACATCAAATACACTAACACCAACACTAACTGATGAGCTTTTAAAAAATTGCCAAAAAAAACCTCATAATGTTTTAAGAAAGTTTACGAACTTGTGTTGGGCCACATTTAAAGCTATCCTGGGCCACAACGTGGCCTGCAGGCCACAGATTGAGCAAGTTTGCAACAGTCAACAGGCATTTGTTTGATTTTGTGTAGCTAACTTTTGGCCCTCACTGTGTTTCTTCCCATAAGATCCACTCCTGAAAAGCACAAACTCTTCTGTCTCCAGCCCTAGTAACTTCCACTAAAGACAAATCCCATTAAGTGGCTTCCCCCTTTTCAGACCAGATGACTGTCATCTATTGTCCCAAGAAATGGGCTACATGGACTGTTCCTCTAGTGTCCTTCCAGTTCATTATTAAGTTAGTAACTCAATAACCTGCCTTTTGGGGGGATGAGTTCCTTTTAATATTCATTACTCTTTTCTTTTTAAATTTTACTTTAAGTTCTGGGATACATGTGCAGAACGCGCAGGTTTATTACATATGTATACATGTGCCATGGTGGTTTGCTGCATCTACCAACCTGTCATCTACGTTTTAAGCCCTGCATGCATTAGGTCTTTGTCCTAATGCTCTCCCTCCCCTTGCCCGCCACCCCCACAACAGTTCATGGCATGTCTTGTTCCCCTCCCTGTGTCCATGTGTTCTCATTGTTCAACTCCCACTTATGAGTGAGAACACGCACTGTTTGGTTTTATGTACTCTGGTTTATCTTCAGATAGTATAAACATTTAGCCTTTTTTTTTTCTTTTTTTTTTGAGATGAGGTCTCATTTTTTTGCCCAGGCTGGAGTGCAGTGGCGTGATCTCAGCTCACTGCAACCTCTGCCTCTCAGGTTTAAATGATTCTCCTGCCTCAGTCTCCGGAGTAGCTGGGACTGCTCTTTTTTCTTTTAACAAACTCTTTACGAAAACAAAATGTATTCATTGATGCGGAATTTGTGAGCCTGTTTTTGAAGGTAAGAAATAAAAAAAATCTTATAAAGTTAAATATGCAGCTGTGCAATGATCTAGCAATTTCATTCTATTTCCATGATAAGTTAAAAGATAAGTCCACAAAATGTTTTGTATAAGAATAACCATTGCAGCTAATTCATAGTGTCCCAAAATGGAGACAACCCAAATGTCCAGCTACAAGTGAATCTGTATACACCTGTGACATAATGGTAAAATGGAAATCTACTCAGGGATAAAAGTAACAAACTACTGATACATTCAACAACATGAATAAATGTTATTGACTCAAGAAGCCAAAGACAAATAATACACGCAGATGAGGTGCAAAAATATGAAAACATACTAATCAGTGGTAATAGAAGTCAGTAAGTTGTTCCTTTTGGTACGGAGGAGGATATTTACCAGAAAAAGGTATGAGGAAACACTCCAGGAGGAAGGAAATATTCTATATCTTGTTTGGGATAATGGTTATATAGGTGTAAACAATGACCAAAACTCATTGAATGGATAATTCGATATCTGTACGTTTTTGTTTTGTCAACTATTAATATATCTTGGTTGAAAAAGAAGTTATTTTTTCTTTGAATTTCTGATATATCAATGTCGATTCTTTTTTGGAAAATGTTAAATGTTATGATTTACTATGCCTCCTCCTTAAACAATATTGAAGTATTATTTTTGTTATGCTTTATAACTTTTAGAGCAGTAATATTCTCACTAAGCTTTCTGTCGTACCTCCTGTTTTCTCACCACCATGCCTAAGATAAACAAGACTTTTTTTTAACCTAATATATATTTCTTCAGAGCAGTAGCTTCTATGTACCACGTGGATTAAATGAGCATTCTCCCTAACTTAGCAGAAAATCACACCCTTTTTTATGAAAGTAACTCATTGTTCAATCCTTTCTTCGTTCCTGGAGATTAAGAGATAAAACATATACTTTCTCATTGAGCAACTGTCCCTGCTCTTGGGCACATCTTCTCTGAACAGGATGGAATAAATGACTACAAAGAGAATATTACTCTTGGAATTCATATGTGGGAAATCGATTTTTCTACAGACAGCAAACTAGCCTGTCTCAATCTTCTCTATAATTTTGTATACAAGTAATATAAGAAACAGAGTAGATGTTCAGATCTTTCTTTTACTTGAAAGTCTACAGCATTGTAATTGAAATTACAATTGTAATAGAAATGATAGTCATAAAGACTCTTTCAAATATTCCAATTCTGCTTTTAGACATATGGCAGAATTGTACTTAACATGACTCTTTGACATTAGTTACAGCTTTGTTACTTTATTTGGCCAATGAGATGTGGACTAAAGTGGTGTAAAATGCTTCTAGGTCTGTTGCTCTCTTTCCCACTAAAGTGAAGGTGGACAGTATACTCCACGGTGGCCATTTCCTCAGCCTGAATGACAGGAGAAGATAAAGCAGAGCAAAATCAGCAGGTGGCACAATGGACATGTATCATGAGTTGGGAATAAGTGTTGCTTTGAGCTGCTGAGATGTTGAGTTGATTGATTACCAAAGTATAATCTAGAGACCATCGCAAATAATACACTTTCTTCTCTCCTTTGAGTATCAGTTTGACATAATTCCATTGTTTTTTGTTTTTGTTTTGTTGTTTGTTGTTTGTTTTTCCTTTTACATTATCTAACCACAGTAACTAACCAGAATTTTCTTGCAGCTTGCCTCTCTGGTTAGCTGCACACTGAGTAAACATTTCTCAGTGCCTGACTTCCTTCATCCAGCTCAAAGTGGTGATCAAAGTGTAGCCTAGACTCCCAACCAAACATCATGAAACAAGAAGGAAAATCAATAACTGCATTCCTAGTGCCATCAGAGGCACATGATGGTAATTCTGCATCTTGTTTTCAGTGTAGTTTCTACGGCATATTAAGCAGCATTTAATTAAACTCCCAGGTCCTTTGTGGTGTTTTCGTTTGGAGATGGCTGGGATAGAGTCGAATTTCTTTACTTTATAGAGGCCTGAAATTCATACTGTGGCAGAAGTTTCTGTCAATTCCGAATTAATAATAAAATTATCATTTTCAAAGTGCCTGAGAAATGGCACATGACTCATGACCTCACATCAGAAATACTCATTCTTTACTGGTGAGGTTATTAGATATGACCCATATTTCTTCTACACCTTGGCCATCAGTGTTTAATGTCAGGGAGGTAATGCAGAGTATCCCATAAAGTTTATGACTTTGAATAAGCTTATGGGTCTAAATCTTTCAGGAATCTGCCCTGAGCTGCTCAAGGCAGTGGGCACTAGTTATACTTTGGGATTGGCCTTTACATTCATATGGGTCAAATAAATCCTTAAGCTAAGACTATTTGTAAAGCTCTTTCATTCCCCACTGGACCCATGTGGTCATAATCTGCTCTCAAAACTTTTCTTCAGTGGGAGTAATGCAATGCTCAGTCCATACTTTTTAACAGTGAATTACTTCAAGAATAACTGACACCTGGTAATGTTTATATCTTCCCTTTTGTTGCTTCCATTTGTTGCTTCCCTTTGTAGGTGATAATAATCAGAAGAGATGTTTTGGGGTCAGCTCAACAAAACTAAATTAAAATATCCTCTTAAAAGTTTTACCTGGCAAGGTGCAGTGGTTCATACTTAAAATCCCAGAGCTTTAGAAGGTGGGAAGATTGCTTGAGCCCAAGAGTTCCAGACCAGCCTGGACAACATAACAAGACTCTGTCTCTACAAAATATTTTAGAAATTAGCCAAGGGTGGTGTCATGGGTTTGTAGTCCCAGCTGCATGGGAGTTTGAGGCTAAAAGATCACTTGAGCCCAGGAGTTCAAGGCTGCCATGAGCTCGCTGTGCCACTACATTCCAGGCTGGGCAAAAGAGCAAGATCCTATCTCTAAAAATTACAAAGAAAAGAGTTTTACCTACCTTTGGAGTCCTCAATTTTCTTTATCACTCTCAGCAGATTAATTTAATTTTCTTACACGGGGAACAGTGGGAAAGACCATTTCTATCTTTGTTCTTGATTTATAAGTAATTCTAGCATATCCATACAGTAAGATTATACTCTATTTGTTGACTAACACTATCTAGAGAGTTATGTAATAGAATGTTATAATTATCCATGTCAAAATATAATCATATGTTTATGATATATTCATTCCTTGTAATAAATGGCTAATTTTAAAGCCAGAAATTTTTTTCTTTACAAAAGAGTGAATTTGATTAATACTCCAATTGTATAAATATTACCTTCTTATAAATAATGTACAGATAAACATAATGAAGAAAGATTAAATTCTAACACTTTGAGATAAAATCTATTTATATTTTGATACATGCTCTATCATGTATTTCTTCATAAATATATACAGCCTTACACACAAGCAGATTAACAGATATGAACTTTTTAAATCTATTTTATTAAAAGATAATTATTTTTGGTAATGACTGTGACAAAGTTCATGGTTGTGGTTTTGAATGCTTCTTGACAGAATCTAACATTAGCATTGACAACATGTGCTAGAAATGGCATCCTCAGCAAATTCTTCTTAAACGTGGCCTTGGCTTACCCATTGGCAAGCCTTTCTTCATTTCTGCCTGTTTTCTCAGACTAACTTGTTAGCCTCCAAAGGAATTTTATAAGCCCCCAAATATCTTTCCAATAATGATTTGCTTTTCTGCTTAACTAAATTAATTTTTTTCCTGTAGCCAAAAAAATCTTACTTATAATCATTTACTTCAATCTTTCTATTGTACTTCCTAAAATTGTTTCTTATTCTGGCTTGTCATTTCAGTGTTTGGTTAGAGAACAGGAGGAGATGGAAAGGTCAGGTAAATAACTAGGACCATTTCTCTCATACATTCCATTTCTCTCCAGTTCCAAAGATTTGCTATCACTAACACAGCACATAGTTTGCAGCATCCAAAAATCTATTTTAAGATCAACCCTACTAAAGAGTTCTACTCTTTTCATTCTCCAGAATACTCAAGCCAAATAACATTTCCTATTATTAAACACAAGAAAATGAGATAAGAAAAGTCATACATCGACAACACGTGAGGCACTTTTCAAGATACTTTATACAATGTGTTCTAATAATTTTATGTAACAGGAATTATGCTGCCCTCTTTTCAATAGAGAATATCAAACAGCGGGAAATGATTGCTGAGATTCATGGTTAAATGACAAAGTCAATGTAAACTAGAGTCTCTGACCCTAATTTAATGTAATTTAATATAATTTAAACTGCATTATCTTCTCCCCCTAAATTTTCAAATATATTTAATCTTATATTTTCTTACAGGGAACAAGTGAAAATTAAAGATAGTGTGCGTAAATATATGAAACATGAAAACCTTATAAGTCATTTTCTAATTCCCTGTTAATACAATTATCAGTATATCTTATAGGACTAACTTTAACTTTAGGGTTACTTGTATGCTCTAAAAGAGTCAAGGAATCTGAGATCAAAGTGAATGGGGATCAAGACTGGCTCCAGAGTTTATCCTTTGAAAACTATTACAAATTTCAAGACAGTGATACCAGAGCATTCAACCAAGTGTGAGATCTTTCAAAGCATAAAGACCTAGACTTGTGACTGCACAGGTCATACCCTCATAAAGCTGGCCTGGACTTATATATTTAATTCCAAATACTCCAAGTGGGGTTCATGACTGTATAAATGGAAAATACGTCACAAATTGATAATTAGTAAATTTCAAGGATAGGCTGGGTCATTATATTAGCCTCTCTACTTTATAAATCACTGAAATTTTTGGAACAAAATGTTAAAAATAATTTTTAAAATATTGAACCAAGAAACATTTGGGTAGTTGGAGAAGTACCTTAATGTATACGTAAACAAAACAGAGAAGTATATGACAAAATATGATAAATATGAAAGATAGATTTAAAAGATCTGATATTCACAAAAATTATGTTTAGAGGAATAGAACACCACAAAATGTATTCAATAATACTACAGAAGAAAGCTTACCTCAAATTTCCTGAGACAAATATTTAAAACTGTGGATCAAAAGAATACCCACTCTATGAGGACAAAAAGATACAAAATGATTGGCATCTAAATATATAGAGATGAATATGCTGAAATATAATAAGGAATAAAAAATACAGAAATCCAAGCAGGAAAATAACTACTAAAGTAAAATAAAACTGAGAAAAAACTTAGGCTGGCCTAGATTTTCCCTTAATAAGATTTTATGAAAGAAGATTATTTAAAAGTATACACAAAGTTCTAGATAAAACAGAATATGACCCAAAAATTTCTTTCAAGTGGAAGGATTGATAACAGATATTTAGACTTTTAATACTCCAAGAAATAATGCATATTTAAGCCTGCCTTGATTAAAAAACAAACAAACCTTTTTTTGATAATCAACTTAACTGTTATCCTCATTTAGCTGTTATCCTCAGCACATTAACACAGGAATAGAAAACCAGACACTGCATGTTCTCATTCATAAGTGGGAGCTGAACAATGAGAATGCATGGACACAGGGAGGGAAGCAACACACACTGGGGCCTGTGGTGGGAGGTGCAGGCTGGGGGAGAACATCAAGAAAAATAATTAGTGGATGCTGGGTTTAATATTTAGATGATGGGTTGATAGGTGCAGCAAACCACCATGACACACCTTTTTCTATGTAATAAACCTCCACATCCCACACACATACCATGGAACTTAAAATAAAATAATATAGAAATTATCAGCATGCAAAAAGTAAAAATAAACTTAGCCAATCAAGAGATGAACAAAAGCAAAATCTCAGGAATAGAAAAACTATGGGGAAAACACTGGTTTCAAGCGCTGACTTTTAAAATATAGATTAAAGGTAAGAAAATTCTAAACAATGTAGTTGTAGAAAGTAATCAAATGAAATCTGTTTTCTAATAAACAATCAGTATTTATAGTTTGGGTAAGCTGAGCAGCAGTGCATATAACCTCATATTGTAGAGTAGGAGTTAATACCAATGCCTGAAACTAAAATTTGTCACAGAAAAAAAACACTTATGATAACAACTTATATTATTATATTCAAAATGTTATGTTATAGGTATCTTTTCAAAAGTAATATTTTTGTTTTTGAAGAAACGTGTCTACAATTTAACAATTGCTTCAGGTTTACTTCTGTTTTTGTTGTTTCTGACATTCTATATAGATATATATGTAGTATAGTAGTTTTATATATATATATATATATATAGTTGTAACCAAGCGAGTTATAGGGAAACGCCACACTTTGAGACTAATTCAGGAGTCCTTTATTAGCCGGCAGCCAAGAGACGGCTAGCACTCAAAATTCTCTCAGCCCCGAAGAAGGGGCTAGATTTTCTTTTGTACTTTGGTTTAGAGAGGCGAGGAGGAGCCTAGCTGTAGCAATCTTACAGAAGTAAAACAGGCAAAAAAAAGTTAAAAAGACAAATGATTACAGGAAAGCAAACAGTTCCAGGTGCAGGGGCTTTAAATTCATCACAAGGTGATAGGTGCGGGCGCTCTGGGTGCTATCTGCCGGAAACAAACGCGGGGGCTTTAGGGTACTATCACCCAGGCGATTTCCTGGGAACTGAGGACGTAGCTTGCCACAGCACCTTATCAGTTAATTGCACTCTTTGATATGCTGGGAGTCAGCTTGCACAAGTTAAGTCCTTGAGGAAGGGGGTAGGTAAGGAGCCCTTGATGACTTGCAAATGAAGGAGCCAAATGGAGTCCCTCCGGCTTTCTCAGCTAAGGGAGAGTCTATTCATATCAAAACAAGGTAAGGTATCACTGTAAATATATATATATATATATATATATATATATTTGAGACAGAGTCTTGCTCTGTTGCCCAGGATGGAGTGCAGTGGTTGAATCACGGCTCACCACAGCCTTCACCTCTGAGGTTCAAGCCATCCTCCACCTCAGCCACCTGAGTAGCTGGGACCACAGGTGTGCACCACCATGCCCAGTTAGTTTTTTAATTTTTTTGCAGAGACAGAGTGTCGTTATGTTTCTCAAGCTGGCCTCGAACTTTGCTCAGTCAATCCTCCTGCCTTAGCCTACCAAAGTTCTGGGATTACAGGGGTGACCCAACATGCCCCACCTTATTTTTCATATTTCAGTTGCAATGGGAATATTGAGAAATATTCCATTTAAGAACAATGGTTTCTATCCAACTTTCTACCTCTGCACTTTTCTGTCATTGTAACAACCCTTCTATCTGCATATATATGGAGCGTTAATTATGGTGATATTATGCAAATGTTGTCAAAGGCCTGTACTAGAAAGTGAGACATTGAATGGTTCTAGTTAGTTTTCATTTGATTGTTGGAAGAATTTCTGATTCTTTTTAAATATTCACCTATTATTTAACTTTTTTAAAAAAATTAAAATCCAGAAATTTATAATATTTTTATTTTATGGTATTGACACATTTTGATTCACCTTGTTTTTAGTTTGAGGTACTATTTTTATAAGATAATTTGTGCAATTAAAATTTAAGTTGTATTTGATATGTTGACTGAGGTTTTTTTTAACTTAAACTACCATTTTGTAATTGTGTACACCTGATATTTTTTATTGCTGTTAGTCCTTAATGCAAGGATTTTACAGGATTTCCAGCTCCGTCCTTCAATTAACTTCCGTACCTCTCCTCTCTAAAGCTGACTTCCTCATACTTCATAGTCATTCACTGCTATTAATCAACTACACTTTATTGTAAGTTGGGAGTGTTCTGATTGTCATTTGAGCCTTTGATTTAACTCTTTCCATATACAAAACTAGGCCTAGGTTTTCAGTCAATTATTGGAATTTGCTGCTTTTTCTAACCAAGACAAACATTTTTAACTCCAGAATGTACAGAATAGTCAATCCCTCATTCACAATAAAAATGTAATTAGATATTACTGCAGATATTTAGAAATATAACACCTATATTATCTAATCTGTTGTTGACAGAGATAGTAAAATCTTCAAATTGTTCACTAGCATTATTATTATTGGGGATATCTTCTCATGAAATATAATTATTAGACATGTTAATAAAAAACTCTGTCAAAAATTGCTATTACTTTTCCCTTAAACTCATATTTTATCACTTGTCTTCTATTTGCAACACCCAGGAAATACATTCTATTAAATATTTTAAAATATATTCAGAGTGCGTGTAGTGTAGCATAGTAAAAACAGCAATAACTACAAGCTGGGGAAGGTGTTTCCACTTTCTAGTTTAATGGAGTTACCAAGAGATATGTTTTGGCTGTGTCCTCAAATCTCATCTTGAATTGTAATCCCCATAATCCGCACATGTCATGGGAGGGTCTCGGTGGGAAGTGATTCGACCATGGGTGTAGTTTCCCCCATGCTGTTGCTGTGATAGTGAGTGAGTTCTCACAACATCTGATGGTTTTATAAGTGTTTGGCAAGTTCTTCCTTCGTTCATTCTCTCTTCATTCATTTTCTTGTGAAGATAGTGTCTGCCTCCGCCTCACCTTCAGCCATGACTGTAAGTTTCCTGAGGCCTCCCCAGCGATACAGAACTGTAAGTCAATTAAACCTCTTTCCTTTGTAAACTACCCATTCTTAGTCAATTCTTATAGCAGTGGGAAAATGGACTAACACACCAAGTTGCTTAACTGAAATTTAAGTAAGCGTTCACTTAGTGGTAAGTAAAATATACTGGGGGAAGGTGTCCTTTTGTGTTTAAATTCCCCTTCAAAGCAGATGCCTCATACATCTGCCCTCCTGGTCTGCTCACTGGCTATTCTGATCATCTCCTGATCATCAGGTATACAGAATTTGATATCCAGATCCCTTGGTTATTCTGAATACTTACTATTACTGTATAGCTATATAGCTCCTGGCTCCATTTCTGCTCTAGCTTGAAACACCCACACATGATTTTATTTCTATTTCCAGTGTAGAGGCACTTATTCCTGGTGCATTTATAAATTTTGTGCACTCTGAGCACACTTTATAATTTGTATTGTGGTCACTGTCGTAGTTTGTTTTCTGTTGTTTATAACATACCTTAAGCTGGAAAATTTATAAAGGAAGGGAATTTATTTCTTACAGTAATGGAGGCTGAGAAGTCCAAGGTTGAGTGACCACATCTGGTGAGAACCTCCTTGCTGACAGGCACTCTCTGCAGAGTTCTGAGCTGGTGCAGGGCATCACATGATAGAGTTGAGCATGCTAGCTCAACTTCTTCTTCTTGGAAATCCATCAGTCTCACTCTTTTGATAACCCATTAATCCATTAATGCAGGAACGAAATAATACATTCATGAGGACAGAGCTCACATAACACAGTCACTTCTATTTTATTTTATTTTTATTATTTTGGGATGGAGTCTCACTCTGTCCTCCAGGCTGGAGTGCAGTGGCATGATCTCAGCTCACTGCAGCCTGCGCCCCCCGACCCCAGAGTTCAAGCGATTATCCTGCCTCAGCCTAATAGCTGGGATTACTGGCGCCTGCCACTGCTCCTGGCTAATTTTTGTATTTTTAGTAGAGACAGGGATTCACCATCTTGGCCAGGCTGGTTTTGAACTCCTGACCTTGTGATCCACCTGCTTTAGCCTCCCAAAGTGCTGGGATTACAGGCGTGAGCCACTCACCCATCCCCAGTCACTTCTAAAATGCTCTTCCTCTCAATACTGTCACGTTGAAGATTAAATTTCAATATGAGTTTTAGAGGAGACAAAAATTCAAACCATAGCAGTCATGGTTTGAACATAGCAGTCATGGTTTGAACATAGCAGTCATGATTTATGTTCTCAGTTACCCCTGTCAGCTGTATCAGTAATGGTCAGTGGAGAAGTCTCTCAGGAAGAAAACTTATAAATATTAATTATTACATGGTAATATTGGAAGAAAAGTTTTCTCTCCTTTATATCCTGTTATACCTCCTTAACTGATGTTGATATTTAATATAAATTCTCTATATTCAATATATGAAAATGAATTAAGCATGCATTAAATCAAAGCAGGCCAGTAGATCATACACAGGAGATACTGCAAAGGCTTTAGTTTCCATAAATATTCAGGAGATCGAAATGAGAACAAGTCAATCTGAGGCTCTTTTGCTGATGAGAGACCACCTTGACTCCTTCACGGAGACAAAGGTGTGCTAGGTCAGGTGAAGTCTCTTTCCAGTGGTTCTCAGAGCATTGAACTGAGAGAAATGAAAGAATCCCAATCCAAGGGCTCTACCAGGAATGAATTATTCATTGTAAATACTGTTTAATTTATAGTTATTATAAATCAGAGGTACTTGTCCTCATAGTAAGAGTTGATTGGTGTGATGATCTGCAAGATGAAGTTCTAAATCATATGGTTAATAATTGTCCTTGATTAAATGAAGATTAATTTTGATCAGGTAAAGGAAGTAAATATGATTAGAAGCAAACTCACAAAACAGTAATCAGACTTTATTTTTAAAGAGACACAAGAAAGTTTTTGGAGCGTTGAGACTAAATTCAACTGGCTATGTTCATTCAGATATTACTACTGAATATAAATGAGATTGTCTATGTTTTTGAAAGTTGCAACAGAAGCGTGTATCGTATTTTTATAAATAATTGTAACAGGCAGCTTATTTTACAAAACATAATAATTGGTCCAATTATTCCAACCGAGACTTAATGAAACACCAGATTTTCATGCAATATTAGGTGAAATAATTTATATGCAAAAGTCAATGTGGTATAACTAGCTAATGCAAAATGATCAGAAAAGGGAAGGAGACACTTATTGTGGCTATGGATGGTTTTTCACAGCTAAATACTGGATCTTCCACTGGGCTGGAAGATGGTGCATAAATCTTTTTCTGGCATGGCAATATGAAACCCTTCAGAGGTTGACCCCACCTACGTCCAGATTGTCAGCTTGATATCTAAGATGAAATCCCAGCATAACCAAACTAGCCATGTGTTGGGCTTCATAAAGGAGGAAAGAGACTCTGTAATTGAATAATTGCCATAATTAGCTGGCTGATACTAAGTCACTGGGAGATTAATCTTGGGATTTATTGGTTTTTGAGGGTGCCTGATAAAGGAACTGGAATGTAAGACTAGACAAGAGAGAATGTATTGACTTGAGAGTGTTTCCTTGGGATATATAATTTAACATCTAGTAAGAATTCCGGAGAATATGACAAACTTGCTGCTAAGTGTAATTATTAGAAATGTGATTTAAAAATATCTAAATCTCTCCCAAGTGGGAATGCCTCAGTTGCCATGGCAGATGGTGGAGAAAGAAGTGAGGAGGCTGAGAGAGATGGGCATGCTGGATTGGATGTATTATGTAAGTCCCAAAGTGCCACCAGAAGATTAGTTTCCATGGAAAGTCTCAGAGGATACATAATTCACAAAGACCATCAGAAGTGAGGGTGGGCAGTTATAATATCACTAAATTATTTGATGTCAACCCTGAAGACCATAGATGATAGAAAATGATGCTGTAACAGAGCCAGGTTCATTTATATCTATTAGGATGAAGTGGATCCCTTCATACCCATTAATAATAAAAGCCCATGGTGGCCCTTACTGCTGGCATCCAAGAGACTAGAATTTCCATGATGACTGCCAAGGTTAGAAATGGAGCCAAAGGAATTTGACCAATACTGTTGTCCCTAGAGGCAAAATAGTTGAACAGGCAACAAATGTGCTACTTAACATCTATAACAACAATGACAAAAATATTAGAGAATCAGGAAACTGAAGGTAATTGCCTCACTAAAAAGCCATGACTCTGTTCAGATCATAGATCTGAGATGATATTTAGAACCTGAACCCACTTATCAAAAGTAGGAATGAGTCTCTGGAACACAGGGCTCTGTAACACCGATGCAAGAATATATTGTGACAAGCCTTAATTTCTTTTCCAAAAGGACCTATAACCATTTACTTGGCTGATGGTACACTGACATTTCAAGGACTCTTGGACACATTACAAAAGGATATTGATACCCCAGGACTCATATTATTATCACAGCCCTGTGTTGCACTGGGGCTCACTGGGACTAGGTAATAACAGAGTCCTGGCAAAAGTCAGTCTCACAATGGTTCTGAGTATCCACCCAGTGGTCCTGTTCCCAGTTTCTATCTACATGTTTGGAAATGATACGTTTGGTAACTGGAGTAATTGCCACATTGGATCTCTGATCTGTGGTGGAAAGGCTATCATGATGGGGAAGATTAAAAAGAAGCCTATAAAACTGCCTCCTCTTTCCATCCCACAACCAAGATAGTAAATCAAAAGCAGTATCATATTCTTGTTGGGGAAGGGAGTGGAGGAGATAAGTGTCAATATTAAAGAAATAAAGGATACAGGTGTGGTTGTCTATAATTTATCTCCATTTAATATGTCAATTTAGCTACTGTAAGCCTAATGGAGTCTGAAGAATGACTATAGCCTACAGAAGACCTAACAGGGCAGGAGTTCTGACTACAGAGGCTATGCAAGACATCGTGTCATTTCTTAATTAGTATTTGTAGCATACAGACTTTGAGTTGATGAATGTGCTCTTTTCCATTTCAAATGTAAGAGGACCAGAAGCCGTTTGTATTTAACATGGAAGGGACAACAGTATTTATTTATAGTTTTGCCTCAAAACTATGTTAAGTGTTCTACCCTCTGTCATAATATAATCCAAGTAGAACTGGACAACCTGAACATTTCACAGAACATAACACTGATTCATTACATTAATAGCATGAGCTTTTCACATAGGACAAACAAGAGATGGTTAGTATGTTAAAAGTCTTGGTGAAATACATGCACCTCAGAAGATAAGAGATAAACTCTACAAAGACTCAGGGGCTAGCCACTTTAGTTATGTTTTTAGGAGTCAAGACAATGCTATAATACCTCATGCAATGAGAAATAAAAATTATTGCAACTTACATTCCCTACCACAAGGAAAGAAACACGGCACCTCTTACCCACTGGATTAGAGGTATCATATTTCCCATATAAGGTCACCACTTTGACTTATATACTGGAATTATATGGAAAGCTGACAATTTTTAGTGTGCCTTCTAGTAGGAAGGGATTTTTTTTGCAGAAGTTCCAAGTCATCGTGTTTCCATTTCTGCTGTCTGGACCGTACAATCCAGCAGACCATGTCACAGTGGAGGTGACAGTAAGGAAAAAAGAGGGAATGATGGGGTTATTGACAAGCTCGTGAAAGAATATGAGTGCATGTCTTTAAAATTCTGGAGCAGGTTTATGCCATCTGCAACAATTACACACCTTTTGAGAAACAGCTTTTGGCATGTTACTGAGGCCCAATATTTGACCACAAGATTCCAAGTAACTATGTCTAGAACTTCTCACTGTGAGCTAGATTCTGTCAAGCCTATCAACTCCTAAAGTCATATGAACCCAGTAGCAGTCCATAGTAAGATAGAAATGTTACATGCAGCCTCAAACCTAAGCAAGCCCAGAAAGTATGAGTGAGCTGCATTAGCAGGTTTCTCAGACCCCTATGTCACTTATCACCATTGCATGCATACTACTGCCTGGGCATATGTTATATAGGAAGGCCTATATGACCACCTGAAAGATGAGGAACAGTCTAAGTAGGGTTTATGGGCAAGTTAGCTCAGAACATGGGTGCAACATGAAGAGGTACAACAACTGCATTACAGCTACATTTGGGGGCAGACTTGAAAGAGGGTGGAAAAGAAAAATATTTCTAATGAGTAGTACTGTAAGTTGTGCCCTGTTCATCCTTGTATATGACAGAAGAAATGGCCCATGTTGAGCTTATATATAGACCAGTGGACAGGAGAGAACTAGAAAGTTAAAGATAAGGGCATCTAGGTTAGATCCTGTTCATATACCTATGGCAGAGGATAAAGTTTGTTGTGTCACATGTTAACTCATACAAGAAAACATCCATGGTGAACAAGTCACTTAACCAAGTAGACAAAATGACTCAGTGAATACATGTAAGCTGATCTTCATCATCAGTCACTGCAGAGTTGGTACAACAGGCATATGAACGGACTGGTCATGCTGTCAGAAAGGGAGGCTACATATGGGTCTGACATCACAGACTTACCAAGGCTGATGGAGGCTGCTACTGTTTCTGAATAACTAGCTTCCCAGCAAGAGACCAACATTGAGCTCTTAACGTGGCATTATTTCTCAAAGATCTCAACTACTTGCTTGGTGGTAAGTAGATACCTCATTTCCTTTCTGTAGTAGGTCACTTGGCTTGTCCTTAAAGGGAAAGATTTCGGGTGGGATTTGCTTTTTCTACACACAGACTATGTGTAAGAGCCCTACTATCCTAGGGCTTTAAGAAGACCTGATGCACAGACAATCCTGAGAAATATGACATCTGACTAAGGGACCTGTTTAACACTGAAGAAGACATGAGGGGTAGGCGTATGACCCGTAGGACCCACTGGTCATATTAGTACTGTACCATCCCAAGGAAGTCAACCATACAGAACACCAGAATGGCTTTCTAAAGGTGCACATAAAGCATCAGCTCAGAGAAAACTCTGACATGATGAAGTGCCGTTCTTTGGGGCACACTATATTTCATAAGGAGGAGATTGCTATATGGTACTGAGTCTCCCATAGGAAGGACAAATGCATGAAACTGGGAACAAAGGGTTGGAAAAAGTAGGGACTCCCTTACCATCTACTCCATTGGAAAAATCCCCAGTGACTCACCAGGGAATATTTTTTCCCCATCTTCTTTATGGGTTCTGCAAAACTGGAGGTCCTGCTCAACGGTGATGCATTCTTGCTAGGTGGCCCAATAATGGGCCCACTGAATTACAAGTTATGTCTGCCAGAGCACTGTGAATTCTGTGTACCACCAGGGAGAAGAGGAATCACCAT
Source organism: Nomascus leucogenys (assembly GCF_006542625.1). Classification (NCBI taxonomy): domain Eukaryota; kingdom Metazoa; phylum Chordata; class Mammalia; order Primates; family Hylobatidae; genus Nomascus; species Nomascus leucogenys. The sequence goes on along the minus strand of NC_044387.1, from coordinate 91,480,508 downwards.
ACTGGCAAGGAGGAGGAAGGGCATTTTTAAAGAATGGGAAGAGGGAGGAGCATTTGTGAAACCCAGGAAATCCTGCTTACCAATCCCATGCTTCATTGTAAGTGTAAATGAGCATGGACAGGTACTACGGACTGAGGAGTGTATGATAATAAAAGATTACAGCTTCCTCAATGAAATTAAGATGGGCCACCAAAACATGCCAAAGTAATAGCTGATGATAAGAGGAAATTTAGAGTGGAACTTTAGATTGGATAGTGGAGAAAGGAGAGAGAGATGCCTCAATATCAATTGTATTGATGAAGATGTAGTTTATTCCACTAACTTTCTTCTTTCAAATTTTACCTGATGAAAAATGCACAGGACCACAGTGTTGCTGCCACAAATCCTTTTTGGATAAGTGGATCTGTGTGGCAAAATGGTTGAACTGGGTTGACCAGTGTGTAACCAGTGTGAATGTACCTTATAGACCTCCAATTTTAGGGAGCTTAATTAACCAAGGGCCCCAAGTGCTGAACTACACGATGTATTATTGTAGATCCCCATGGGCTAGCCAATGCAGTGTGGCAGAAATAGTAAGCATTACAATTTTTGGAAAATATTGGACTTATCTGATGGCCTGTCTGAATCTTCCCTAGGCTACAAGGTATTCCAAGATGCTTTCACACAAACTTTATCCCATTCTCCACACTCAGGGTCAAACACAAGTCAAGGTCTGATGCTTCTTTCAGTCTTCCCTGGCCTCACGCACATTTCTTTTATACAAGTTTTTCCAAATATGATTCTTACATGTTTAATATTGTTTTGCTATTTGCTTCTCAGAAAACAGTTGTAATTTTGTCTTGAGTTTTCCTAGACTTTGCGCCTCATGTATTTTGAAGTTCTGTTACTAGGTGAATAAGGATTTAGGATTTTTGGTCCTTTTAATAATTGACACAACATTATGAAAATGTCTCTTTTTATCCTAGGTAACAATATTTTCTTGAAATCTACTTTGACCAGATTTCTCTTCATTACTATGTCTATGTTCATTATTTTATTTATAATATTTTTTGTCTTTATATTTAGAGTGGGCTACTTGGAGAAAGCATATAATTGGGTCTTACTTTTTAATCCAATGTGAACATTGATTATTTTTGTTTAAGTACTTAGACCATATATATAAAATGAGTATTGACATAGATGGAAACTACCGTCTTGGTATTTTCTTTCTCAATTTGTTTCATCTGCAATTTTCCCCTTTTCCTCTCTTTTCCGCCTTCTTTTTGAGTATTTTTAAATCATTCCTTTTCATTTCTTTTATGGGAGTATTTATAAAGATATTTTGTTTGCCCTTTTTCATTGTTGCATTAGGTGATAGTTTAAAAACTTATAGAAGCCTTACTTAAAACAATATTATATCACTCAGTGTATAATATAAAAACCTTCTAATACTGTAATTCCATTTTCCTTCACCTGGTCTTCTGCTGTGGTTATCACATATTTCACTTCTTTAAATTTATGTTACAAATCTCATAATACATTATTATTTTGTTTTTAAATACTTTATTATAATTTAAAGATATTTTTAAACTAGGAAAAGTATTTTATGTTTATGGGTATATTTGGCATTCATGGTGCTTTGCATTCCGTTCTGTGAATCCAGATTTCCACCTGGTATCATTTTCTTCTGCTGAAGAACTTTTTAAATTTATTGTTTTAAGAGACAGAGTCTTGCTTTGTCACTCAATCTGACATTCAGTGGCACAATCACGGCTCACTGTAACCTCAAACTCCTGGGCTCAAGGATCCTCCCACCTCAGACTCCCAAGTAGTTGCTCTACCGGTATGTGCCACTTCCTGACTACTTGAAAAAAAAATAGATATGGGATCTTGCTATGTTGCTTAGGCTGATCTCAAACTGCTGGGCTCAAGCAAGCCTCTGATCTCAGCCTCCTGGGTAGCTGGGGTTACAGGTATGAGCCACCTTGTCATACTACTGCTAAAAGAAATTCTTTAAACATTTCTCCGTAGGATAGGTCTGCTGCTGATGAATTATTTTATATTTTTATAACTTAAATAATCTTTATTTTGCATTCATTTTTAAAGACATTTTCACTGGATACAGAATTCTAGGTTACAGGACTTTTATTTTTCCCAGTATTTTGAAATAATACTCCACTCTCTTCTCACTAAAAAAATTTAAGTCAGCTGCTATTGTTATATTATACTCTATGTTATAATGTGTCATTTTCTTTCTGAATCCTTTTAAGATTTTACTCTTTATTATTATATTATACAATCTAATTATTATGCGCATTGCTGTGTTATCATTATATCTCTTATGTTTTTTGAAATTCTTGTATCTGTGGGGTCAGTTTTCAGCAAATATGAAAAATAATATATATCTTATTTTCTAAATTATTTCTCTGTCCTCCCTTCTTTGGTGGTTATACTTACACTTGCATTTATCTTCTTGATATTTTCCCAGAGACCACTGTTGGTCTGTTATTTGTTTTCCATCTTTATTCTCACTATCTTTCAGGTTGGATAGTTTATAGTAGTCTGTATACAAGTTCAGTGATCATTTCTCCTGCAACATTTAAACTTCTTTTAATCACATTTTATTTTAGAGTTTTTTTATCTCCAGAAGCTCAACTTGTGTCTCTTCTATATCTTCTATACATTTTTAAACATGTTTATGGGAAGATCTATTTTTTAAACATATGGAATATACTTATAATAATCCTGTTAATGCCGTTGTCAATAAATCCTACCATATGCTTCATTTTTGCACCTGCTTCTATTGGTTGATTTTTCTCTGCCATTTAGGTCATACTTCCCTACTTATTTGTTTCTCTGATACAGTCTTTAAAGTTTCCAAGGCATCATTATGCTTATTCACAACTTCTTAAAATCATAGAAGCAATATACGCTCATGGTAAAATAAAATACACAAATACACAAAGCAAAAAGTCAAAGGTTTCTCGAATGTATAAAAAAATGACTTTCTAAAAAAACAAAAAAATTAAGAATTTATTTTTTTTTACTCCATGGTATATCATGGAAATATTTCTAGTAGCATGTTTTTATTATATTTAGCTGTTGTAAATAATTTTATTACAAAGCAAAGTGCATATGAGCAGATATATGTTTCGAAGAAAAAGAGGCCAGAGTTCCCTCTTATTGGGTGTCTGGGCACTTATAATATTTACCAGTTACACAGAGACTTTCCATTCTACTTAACTTAGCGGGTGAGAAAGGCAAATTACCCAGCATTATTCTCTGCAAGAAGGGGAGGTTAAAGCATATAACTTTAATGATCTGGCAAGTCATCACCCTGAAGATTATCTTCTCTCTCCCCACGCAAAAGTGGCCACTGTCCTGACTCCTAATATCATAGTTTAGTTGCTATTTTTAAAACTTTATATAAATAGAATGACACATTATTTACTCATCAGCTCCTGGCTTCTTTTACTGAGTATTTTGTTGAATGTTTCATGTATGTGTCTTGTATGTACTAGTTGTCTTTCATGCAATGATGTTTTACTATTATATTTTGCAAAATATATATATCCACTCTTCTGTTGAAGAATATTTGGTTTATTTCTAATTTTTGGCTGTTGCTTATAATGCTGCTAGAAACATTCTTATAACTTTTGATGGATATATATATATACACACACATATATATATATAGATACATATACATATGGTTCATTCCCATGATTAATATTATTGCACCATAATATTTTTCCAAAGTAGCTTTATCTGTTTACTTTCTTTCAGTAGTTTGAGGTGGTCTTAGTTGTTCTTCATCCTTACTGACATTGAGTATGGTCAATATTTTAAACTTTATATTATTATTGAGCATGCATTTTTTTCTGATAACTATTGAGGTTGAGCATTGTTTCTGAAGTTTATTAGCCATTTGAATATTTTATTTGAAGGGCATGTTTATGTCACTGGACCATTTTAAATTAACAGTTAACCCTTGAATAATGCAGGGTTATGGGCACCAATCTCCCATGAGGTTGAAAATCTGTTTATAACTTTTGACTCTCCAAAACCTTAACTACTAATAGCTTATCAATAACATTAACAGTGGATTAACACCTATTTTGTATGTTATAAATGTTATATACTGTATTCTTATAATAAAATGTGCCAGTGAAAAGAAAATGTTATTAAGAAAATCATAAAAAGAGAAAATACATTTACTATGTATTAAGTGGAAATGAATCATCATTCGTTTGATGAAACACAAATGTTTTCATCCTCATCATTTTTGGTTTGAGTAGGCTAAGAAAGAGGGGAAAGAGAAGGAGGAGGAGGTGGTCTTGTTTTCTCAGTAGTGGCAGAGTTTGAAGAGGTGGAGGAGGTGGAAGGGGAGGCAGGAGAGGTAGGCACACTCAGTGCAACTGTTACAAAAAGTCTGCCTGTAAGTAGACCCACACATTTCAAACCTGTGTTGTTCAACAGCCAAGTGTATTTACGTATTCTGGAAAAATCCTCGGTTAATATTATGTTTTTAAAATATTTTATTTTTTCCTTTTCCTCTGTCTCTATTCTCTCTCAATGGTGTTTTTGCTGAACAAAGTTCTTAATATTAGTGTAGTTTAATTTGTCCACGTTGTACTTGTTAAAATTACTTACTTATAGATAATGTTTTTGTTTCTTCTACAATACTTATTTTATACGAATATTTAAATTTCTTATCCACCTGCAATTGATTTATATATATAGCATGACTTTTAGAACATGACTCGTTTTTTTCATTATTGATTTTCTTTTGACTAGAATTTTATAATGTATGAGATTTCAGCATGTTTCTGGCCAGAGAGAAAGGCTGGAAGACACCAAATAAAACTGTATAATAATACTTTTCTACTACAAAAAAATATTTTTGGAATATAGGTGCAAACATTAGCAATAAAGAGGAAAAACATAACATTTCAGATCTCACTCAGCGAATAAAACAGAAACAGAATCTGTAAGACCAGGTGGAATACAACAGTATATAAACAATATATTACCTGTTTTCATATAGTAACTCTCTAATATCTCTATTCAAATACCATAAAGTTAATTTAACAAAAATATCCACTTAGAATATTCCCTACAAAATTCAATGCTGTGGTCTCATAGATGAAACCACAAATGACAACAAATAAAGCCACAAATGAACAAATTGTTAGAACTACTATAAAATATGAGATCAGACAGAATTTAAAAGCTTCCTAAGACTAATTTCTATATAAAATAGCATCGGTCAAATTAATTTGAGAGTGTCTTTGTTGTGTTGAGAAACCTTAACATATTTAATATGAAATATTAAAATACAGAGAAATAAGATTGCAGGTGTTCATGTACCATGATCCAGATATAAAAGGCTCTTCTTTAAATATTTTAACTGAAATATAATTTTAACTACTTTTTTATTTTTGTCAGGTTGCTAATTTACAAATAGTCATTTACTTGTCACTGCAATAGTACACATTACAGGTAGGTTGCATTTTGACATATGAACAATGCCCTTAATAAAATGACATTATTGTTCTCCAATAAATGAAAGTAATCTGAAATAGACTTAAACCTGTAAAAATGATAATTGTGGATTGATACTAAATGAACAGTGGACTATGTGATAAATGGTGGGATCAATAAGAAGGGTTTAATATTAACATTATATCCACTTTCAAAGGCACAAATTGAGGTTATACAGAGAGTTTAATTTGCACAGTTTAGTGCATTCTAAGAAATTCAGAGGTTTTTATTATGGCATTTCTGTATATGCATTTCACGAAATTATTGTTGCATTTGGAAAGGTATCTCCAGCCAGACACTCCTCATTATCTCACACCGTGCTTTACTCTACCTAAATAAAGCATTAGTCTGAAGGAGGTGGGGAGGTGGGTAATATTTCACTCTCCCAACAGAGCCATTCATTATATAAACACACAACTACTGGACAGAACAATTATTTACTAGGTGAATAATTAAATTGGAATTTCAAAAATATTGATTTGTGAGAAGAGAGATTTAGAGAGAAGAGAAAAATAACAAGAAAGAAGACAAGTAGCAGGCATTAATAACAAAGATCAAGGAAATGCTTGGGTAAAACAACAAAGTAACATCCTAAAACAATGATTTTACCCTCTGTGGTTGATTATACATATAAAGCTAGTTATGATAGCTTTGTTTATAGGCTGTAGGCTTTGGAGCACCATAAATCTTTAGCAATTTCATTCCTGGTGTCTTTTCTTTCTTCTGCCTTTCTGTATCATTATATATTTCACCTAATTTATATGTATTAAAATAAAGTATATAATGGCTAAATTATTCTAGCATTGCTTCAAAGAACTTCCAGAGTAATATACTTGTTTTAGAGATGAGATTAATAAATTCTTTACATTAAATAATGTCCCTAAGAGATCTCAGGTTTTGCTGCCATTTTAAACATGTATGTATATTACATTTTATATTTTATTGCATTTTGAATAAAGTTAGTATTGAAATTAAATATCTAAGATATGTTTTGGAATTCAGAAATTTTCAGAGTATAGAAATAGGACATGATGCATACACAGTATATACTGTACACTTTGTAACAGGTCCAGTGTGCTAAGTACTGCAGCTTGAAATAAAAATCCTTAATATTTATATAAGAAAATGTTTTAATATTCCAACCAAGTAAAATACATACATACCACAATAAACCTTTATTTCTTCAGGTCAGGATGTGAAACTAAATGAGATCAGTTCAGATACATTTTGCTTCCAAATGAGATACAAAAAATAAATATATTTAGAGCTGTTTGGACTTTCTAAAATAGAATAACTTGTACCAAAACAAATAAGCTTATCTTTGCATAAATCTGAGCCTAATTGTTTTTACTTATTTCTAAATATAAATTCTCCCATTTATTGTGTAATCATGTTCACTCGACTTCTTTGAATTTGTTTCCTGGTCTATTTTAGTTATCTGACGAGTTTAATCCTCCTCCATGGAATGTTATTCATGCAACTTGATCTCCCTAAAAAATAACGATACAGATAGTACACCATCTCTAATAACAATGAAAAATAAGCTTACCTTTCATTAAGTTATTACTCATTAAGATATTCAAGTACTTTTGAATCAGTGCTTATTGAATTCCCTGTAGAAAAAAAGGAAATTTGAAAGGAAAAATTATGTATAACAAGAACAGCCAATTTGAATATGTTGTGTGTATATGTACATGCATACATGCTTGTGTTTGTATATATACTTGAGGGGATTGTGTGGAAATATTTTGACACTTTCAAACATGTGTTTATATAGAAAATGATGTCATTGAGTTGGCAAAGTGTGCCTTGTTCATGTTTACAGGTTGGGTTTCTCAAGGAAGCAAACTTTGAGAGGAACTTTACATACAGGATTGTGATTAGGGAGTACCCTATTGAAATTAGTACCTAGGGTAAGATTTGGATGAGGTAGTTATTTTTGGCCAAGGGCTAGTCCTAAGAGATAAACTCACTGGAGAGCTGTCAGCTGGGGAATAAATGCTTTCGTTCTGGAAGTCAGGATTTATTCCTTTAAGATCATAAACTTATTTTGGAGTGGGGTCAAGTTGAAAGAGGAAGATTAATAGAATCCATTGCAACCCCTGTAAAAGAAAAAAAAAAACAACAAGTTGTTTTCTACTCTACACTCTCACACAACACTTATGACACAAAATGTGTGGACTTTTTTTATACCAAGCAATTCTCCAATTCTCTGCAGATCCCATCTGATTGGCCTACAATTTAATTTAATTCTGATACTACCTACCTGGTGTTAGCATGAGTTACAAGTTACCAGCTCCATCTCACAAAACCACCCTCATTCCAAATGCCAATCACAAGTCTAGGTCTCCCTTCCGACTTCTGATCCACTGGCTATACATCTGAGGTTTCCACAACTCCCCCCCAGGGTTTGATAATTTGCTAGCTTGGCTGCCAGAAATAAGAAAAACAGTAACTTACTAGATTACTGGTTAATGATAAAAGAATGTTTAATAAAAGTTATAGGAAGCCATTGTTTTGGACTAAGCTCCAGTACTCGGCCTCCATAGACCAGACTAAAAACCAAAATGGAGTCACCTACGCTAAAGTCCCACATCACCAAACTAAATCTAAGTTGTTATCTAACCTTTTGAGAAATCAGAAAACATAACAACCAATTTCCTAAACAGGCCAGATTCAATCTTCAATTGGTGTAATAATGAAGTCCCCTCTACTTTCATCTTTACATAAAAAAGGTAGCCGAAAGCCACCTGATGCTAACTAATTAGTTATTTTTCTAGGGTTCTCTCTCCCTGCTCCTGCCCTACAAGGAAAGTAATTTTGAAATGATCGATCTGTGTTTTGTTTTTGTTTCTTCTCTCTTCAGTGCTTTCTGTCTACAAAACCAATCCTTTCTGCTCAACTTGTTGGAATACGTAGTCAATTTCATGAAATAAAGTGCCGCCTGATTCTAGAGTCACAATAGAGGCAATTGAGATCTTTAAACTTGTGATCTGAGACAATAAACTGGATGCCCCTGTTTAAACTTGGATGGACACAAATGTTAAGGAAACAAAGTTATCTGTTGAGAGTCCAGGCCTGGCTGACAAAGCAAATTTCTAAATTTCTGGGGCTAAACACCCTAACAATAGGCACTCTGATTAGAGAGAGGGGTGGCCTTACAAATTCTTTTCTGATAAGCTACTGCAGAACTTAGGCCAGTTTCAGCCAGCTTATAGAGGCTGTGCATAGATAATCTTTTTGTCCTATAGTTTACTTTTTGGAAACCACCTTTGCAAATATTGTAGTGGTAAGGGAAATCTGACGTAACTGACTCCATCTTGCTTCTACCAGGCTAAATTGCTTTTGCTCCTTCTTGTGTGGAGGCCATAGTAGTCCCTCCTTAAGCCAATCCCCTTCTTCATAAAAAAAAAATTAAAACGGTATTTGTAAAGACTAACGAAAGGTCACAGGGTTAGAGTCATGGTAAGGGCTTGAACTTTGCTAAGCAAATACCTGCCATGGCTGAGCTTGCTTTTCTATAAGTTGCTTACTGCTCCAGAGTCACGTAACCAAGGGGGCACAAGTTATAACTTCCTTAACTACTGCTGTAGATAACATCACTATTGCCAAACTTAAAGAACTGGTCTTTGAGATATATTTCAGATATAGCATTTCAGCAGACCAAGAGACATCACCTGGTCCTGAGATCCTCTCCCAGGAATTGATCAGTTGAAGGAAGGCAGTGAAGATACCCATGTGATGTCATCCCCAGCCAATCAATTGTTTCAGTTCCCTAGATCCTTATCGACCACAGTTCCCTTAGAAAACCCTAGCCTCAATATTTTCAGGGAGGCAGATTTGAGAAATAGCTCCTGTTCTTCCCCTTGACTGCTCCTGTGATTACTAATCTCTTTCTTTTCTGCAATGCCCACTGTTCCCAGTGCATTGGTTTTTCTGGGCGCTGGGCAAGAAGAACCCATTGGGCTGTGACATTTTGATGTAAAGAGCCAAATTTCACCTCATTTTAATGATAAAATCCAACTCCAAAGTGGACCTGAGATGCATGTTATATATTGTACTTGTTTACCCAATCTGCATGCACTTGATTCCCCTCCTAAATGTGTATAGCTTTTGCCCAAAACCTGCTAAATGTGTGTGATACAGATCCTTTGAGGCATAAAATCCAACCTGTCCTTCCCCTCTTTGAATAGAGAGAAACTTGGGTCCATACTGGAGACTTTCTCTTACCAGAATGCAAACCAGTATTACTAGCCTAACTCTCTTTTCTACTGTTTAGCCATCCTGGTGGTCTTTCAGATGACAAACTAAGTTTACTGTAATTTTGTCTTTTGACAAAGTTAAAACTCAGGAACAGCCAGATGAAAGAGACGCATAGGGCAAGGTATGAGGGAGGAGTGCACCCCGCTCTCAACATCTCCAGGTATTCATCAACCCAGAAGCTCTCCAAACTCTCTTGCTTAAGGATTTTATGAAGGCTTCAGCACAAAGACATGATTTATTAAGTCATTGGCCATTGGTAATTAAACTCAACCACTATCCCCTCTCCCTTTCTTGGAAATATGTCTGGAGTAGGGCTGAAGTTTCAACCCTCTAATGACATGTTTGGTTTCCCTGACAATCAGCTTTTCCATCCTTGGGGAGTTTTGAAAGTTACTTTGTTAACATAAACTCCGGTATGATTGAAAGGGGATTGTTATGAATAACAAAAGATGCCCCTTTCTCGTTTATAGCTCCAGAACTATTTTAGGAACTGGGAACAAGAACCAAGTATTTAACAAAAGACGCTCCGATTGCTCTTATGACATAGGAATTTACCATGGTTTTAGGAACTCTGGCCAGGAACCTGGGACCAAAAACCAAAATATATATCTCTTTATATTACAGTGTTACATCTTGCTTCTGTAGCAGATTTGGGGAGGTTTAAACTGGTATTTATTATCCCCCTCCTTCATCACACATTTCTTCTTCCCCTTGCCCCTGGATAACACCTGTTAGCACCTGAGATAACACTCCTGGATGACACCTGGCTTACCTGATTGGGTGAAATAACACTAACACCTAAGAAATCTAAGTTCCTATATGCCATGCCTTTCTCAAGCTGTGGCTCTTGGACTTGTCCATTTATAATCAAGATAGGACAAATAAATATCAGGGGACATCTCAAAAGATCCTCTAGTTATGAAAGTCCTTCTTCCCTGCTTTCATTGTATGAAGAATTCTACTTATTCTCAATGATCAGAACTAATTATTTCCACTGAGATTTTTGACTCTTTTTCGAGTCTGCTAGTGTTTTGGCATCAGGAGTCTAAAATGACTAGACAGTAGCTTACCTAATGGTTTAATGCAACTCTTGCTCTGCCCCCTGTTAGAAGCATCTTTGATCTAGGAAACAGTACCTCTAAGCCCATGGGGGTTAGAGTTATAGTGACAAGAAAGAAAAATAAGAGGGATACTGGGATTAATGGTAAGAGGTCCACTCCTACTTTCACCCTTCTACCTATCGGTGACGAAGCCATTCTTTACTATGGTAGGCCACCAGCTTTTAGACCATATGGTATATTATGAAACCAGTAGATCACATATCATGTGCCCACTGCCATACTTTCTTTCCTAAAGAGTAGATTTCATGGTTTAATGTGGTGTTATGTAGAATCTCATGCTAGATATATTCAAACTTTTAAGCCCTTGGATAATGCAACAGTCAAGGCCCTGGAGATTTAAAAGGCAAACTTGTGCCTAGAATAGATGTAGACCCTAGTCAGTACGAATTCCTGCCCTTTCCAGAGTGGTTGGCTAAAAAAAAGTCAACTTACCATCAAGTGGCTGGATGGTCTCTTTCAGGGAAGGTGCCATATTAAGAGATAGGCATTGGTCTCTGTTGCTAGCAGGCTGGAGTCAGTTACTAGGTAAGCTTTAGTGAGTGGGAATCTGTGTTGTTAAGCTCATGCTTAGCTTCAGTTTCTGTTATTATAGCTGAGTTATTCTGTCTACTTAGGTATTTAGTAGCTCTTCCGTTGTGAATCCTTTCTGTTGGGCATTGAGATGACACACAAAGATTTTGACACTACTCCCATGAATTCATGCATATGTCATTTGTCCTGATTTCTTGTTCCCAATCATCCAACCTTTATCTTTTGAGGCTCCTAATCAAACAGTTAAATTGGTCACTACTTTTTATGAGTACATATGTATTCTAACATGTGGGCATTATTTCTTTTTAGATTCAAGGGTAGTACTGAGTGATCATTGGAAAATTATCCTCTGCACTATTTTTCAAGGCCACCCCTGAATGAGGCTAAGATATAGCCAGAATAAGTTTTTATTTTGCAGTCATATATTGAGTTGGTGGAGAGGTGCCAGTGTAATAGGTTAGTTACACAGAAGTCGGAGCCACCTGCTTGTGCAACTAACTTCTCTCTCTTACTCATACAACACTTGGCATTACACTAGGTTGAGTTTATTTACTTTTGAATCAATAATAATTTAACCCACCAGAGACTGTTCAATCAGCTCTTTTTTTTTTTTTTTTGGATTTAGGCCTTTACCATATAAAATTGCACCTAGTTATCTTTCCATTTTCTTAGGACTCTGGCATCAATATAGGTAAACCTTTTCATACTACATGATGAGTGTCCCTATCCTCCCATGGGTGTGAATGGAAAACTCCCATGAGAATAAATGAAGATGTCTTCCAAGTTCTAGTACTATGTATTATGCTTAAGTTTTTAAGGAGCTCTTGTTACAAACTCGAAATACATGGAAATTATGATTTATTTCTAAAGCCATGACTTAACAAATTCATAAGACAACTCTCATTACTAGGCTGTATTCTATCTTCCCAAAGTGAAATGAGAATTATGGGAATGGTTTCCAAAAATATGATGAAAAAAAGAAGAACTAGGTCATCTTCTAGGTCATGACATTTTCTGTTTAAATTCCTCTTCAAATATTGTCTAATGAAAAGATATATGAATTAAAACTTCTCTTTTCCAGGGACACATAAACTACTAATATTGCATGAGATCCTTTTATCTTGATGAATGTTTTTATTATTAAGCTCAGCTTAACAGTTTTAGAGAGCTACAAATATTACATGAGTTATATGGCAGCCTGAAACTATGCTAAATTAAATTAAGTATTTACTTGTACTTAGAAAAGAAAGAATCTGAGCACTTCAGAAAATTTTCAAGATTAAAATAAAACTGGCATGAATTAGAAATATGCAAAAAATCAGCTAAATGTATTGATCACATATAGAAATATGGTGTTACCTAATTCCTCAGTGACAATGGCAAATACCTGACTTCTGTGAGATATTAATGTTTTTGTAAGATACTCTTTGATGTTTGAATCATATCTAAGATTAATATGCAGTCTGGTTCAAAGTACACAGTTTTTGTATTGCCACAACCTCTAAATACCGTGTATGAGAAGAAGAGATATAAAGGAATCATTAAAGACCTGTTGGCAACACAAAAACTAAATTATATCAGCTATTTTTCTCTTCAAAAGTAAATGTTTAAATAATAAACTGTTAATGGCTTTCACTACAAACAACACTTGCCCAGTATTTGTATATTTAGAAATATAAAATGAATGAAATCTCAATTCAAAGTTACAATTTAATACAATTTCCGTCTCTCACTTTGTATTATTTGGAACCCCAGGGTAGAGATTTAGGTGTGAAAAAGGAGTCCCCTTGGTCTTTCATAGTCCACACCTCTTCTCTCCCTTCTCTCTTTCAAGCCCTGTGAGCTAAAAGATTGAGGTGTTTGAAAAACTGAGACTCTTCCCATATCCAGCCTAACGACCTCAGTGGGTTGCAATATTCCGTTTCACTGAATGTAGTAAGGTTTTATTTGTTCATACCAGGGACATTTTCTGATTGTTCTACCTTTATCTTACTTTCTAGCCACTCTCTCATCCTTCTCTTATTCAGGGTCAGTAAATGCTAGGTACATCAGTAGTAGAAAGAGGATAGCTTTTTCATGTAGTTTTAAATTTTTAACCTGAATGGTTGGTACTAGCTGGGATGGTCATGGAGCTACACTTGAAAGCTCTTGTCTATCAACTCACTGTTCTGGTGTTTGTAATATCATCCTCTAACCTTTCTCTCAGTTTCCCTTTGGTGATTACTCAGACTCCACACTTAGTGTCTGCAGGCGCATCTGAAAATTTTACATGCAGACCACCTCCAATTATGGAACTAAATTTTCTTTTGTTAGAGACTCTCCTTGGGTGGTCCTAATCATGAAGTCCACCTACTTAGGGCTTTTTCCTTTGTTTTTCTCTCTTTAATAACACTTTTACAAGGGTCATGATGGCAACAGTCTGCAAAATTTCTTTTAGATTTCCCTGTTCTGTTGTGCTAATTTGACACTTTCTCCCCTTTTGTAATAGACTACTGTGGTCCTGTTTTTCAATTAAAATTTTCTGATTAATTCTTCATGATTTAAAGCATCTTTATCTCTTCAAGGAATCAGATTCATTTAACCTAGAGTAACCTCAATTTTGTACACAACATAAGGAATGCATTTCTTCTACCTTTTAATACAGGCATGCTTAGATGATCTTTTTTGGTAACCTTAGGGAAAGTTTAAAGGAGGATTTAGGTAAAACATTCTAAGAGCAGAAAGCTAATTGGAATCTCAATAAAAAAATTAATTGCCATATCCTACAACAATAAAGAGGTCAAGCAAATCTCCAATGTATTTTGCCAGCAATATATTTGCATTAGAAAAGATCAATAGAAGGTGATACAACAAATTAATTTAGAGACGTGAAATTTGTTAACCCTTATATTACCATTAGGGGTGGTGCTGCTAATAGAACTAAAATTAGCTTTTTTTTTTTTTAATAAAATTAATCTTATTTCTGCTTTGTACTGCGTGGTCGAATAGAGTTCCCTGTAATAGTATTAGGTATGCATTAAGGTATAAAAATATTTTATCTGAAACTTTTATGGAACCAGAAGCATGGAGTTCACAGGGTGACTGTTGAAGCTACACGTATGTGTTTCTTGTTTTCTTATTTCAACATGTTAATTTTACAGACATGTATGATGTATTTTCAACCAGAGACCTGTCACACATTTCCTTCTCTTCCGTCTATTGTTAGGCACAAATATTGAAAGAATTCACACTCTATTTGAAATAAACTAGGTTGTTTCTTTGTTTGCCAGGTTCATTCCACAGTAAAAGGAGAAAATGAATTGCATACATGCTGCTTAACAAATTTCTTCATATTCCTTTCCTGGACTCAGTCAATATCTTCTCATGACATGTTTTTCCTTATCAGTTTTTGATATTTTCTCTAACAATTTATGCCAAAATAACCTCACAGGTCTTTTGATAATTGTTCACCAGAATAATTACTTTAAAAAAATAACTCATAATGCTTTGAAATTTTTATATGCGATGGTGGGGACGTTTAACTGAGTGTGTATATTTTTCAAGGCCAAATTCAGGTATTTTTCTGAAAAAAAAAAAAAAAAAAAAAAAAACAGTTTCCATAGGCATTATATAATTTGAGGGTTTAAATCAAACTCCTCAAATGTTTTCTCATCCTGGGCATCATAGTCTACATGAGCAGTCAGGAAATATCTATTAAGTGCCAGTGTACTGGTTTTCTTGTTGCTGCTGTAACAAATTTCCACAAATTCAGTGGCTAAAAATAGCACAAGTTTACTCTCCTGCAGTCTTGATAAAGAAAATGTCTAAACTGAGTTGAACAGGGCTAAAATCAATGTATCATCAGGGATGCTTCCTTCTGGAGACCCTGAAGGGAGAACCCATTTTTTTGCTTTTTTTAGCTTCTAGAAGACACTTGCATTTCTTGACTAATGATAACTGCAACCTCTTGCTTCCATCATCACATCTGCTATGGTCTCTTGTGTCCTGCTTCCCTCTTATAGGGACCCTTGTGATCACCTCACACCCACCAGGATCATATGTACTAGAGACTATGGCCTGAAAAGTTTAAACATAATTTAATTGCGCCTTTTTCTCCCTGGAGTGTCTTTGTAACTTTTCCCATCTCAAAGCCAGGTAAAGTGAGAGAAGAATTAAGGAATCGCAGATACACATTTTTCTCGTGCTTCTCTTTTTCTCTTAACAGTCCTTTTTTTTTTTTTTTTGTAGTTACTCTGGAATCAAGAAAGATGACAAAGCACTTACTATATTCCTGAAATTGTGATTAATGTTTTCAATATAGATTTTGCTTTTGTTTAGTTGAATATCATGTTAAAATCCTTATGCCAAACCAAATAGATGGCCCAACCCATTTGTGCTCTTAAGAGTAGTTTTATAAAAGTGAATATATGTGATCAATTCTCAATATATTTTAGAACTTTTAAGGCACCAAGTTTGTAAAATCTTATTTAAAAAATATCGGTGGTGGAAAACTTTTGGCTTTGAGGTTTGACTTGATTTTTCAAAACAACCAGAATATTGTTGAATCATGCCTGATTAATCTAATTTTAGTTAATTAAATTTAGTTTTAGGATAGTTAGCACAAATCAAGAGATTAACACTATAAGGCAAATATTCTCATACTTATAAGTTTACTTTGAGATTCAATTCATAAAACAAGTTCAAAAAGATTTTAGATACAAATAAGATACCTGAAGCATAATATTATTTTTAAAATTTTTATTTGGTGAAAAGCCTATAACATAAAATTTATCATCTTAACTGTTTTTCAGTGTGCAATTTATTCTGCTTATCCATTCTTCCTTTGATGGACACTTGGATTGCTTCGTTGTTTCAGCTATTGTTAATAGCACTGCAATAAACACAGGTGTACAAATATCTTTTTCAGACCCTGTTTTCAATTGCTTTGGGTTTATACCTGGACGTGGAATTGCCGGATCATATAGTAATTCTATTTTTAATTTGTTGAGGAATTGTCATACAATTCCTCAAAATTCTTTGGCCATACAATTTTACATTCCCACCAACAGTACAAAAGGGTTTCAATTTCTCCACATTCTTGCCAATATGTTATATTTTCTGTTTTGTTTTTTATTTTTATTTTTATCATAGCAATTCTAATAGGTGTGAAGTGCTATCACAATGTAGTTTTGATTTGGATTTCCTTAGTAACTTGGTGATGTTCAACATCTTTTAATGCGCTTATTGATCACCCATATATCTTTGGAGAAATGTCAGTTTAAGTCCCTTTCCAATTTGTTCTAGCATTTTAGGAGTTCTGTTTATATTCTGAATACTAATATTTATTAGATACATGATTTTAAATTATTTTCTCTTGTTCTGTGGGTGTTATTTTTATTCTTTTGATAATGTCTTTTTTTTTTTTTTGAGATGGAGCCTCACTCTATAGCCCAGGTTGGAGTGCAGTGGTGCCATCTCTGCTTACTGCAACCTTCAAAGCCCAGGTCCCGATTCAAGCAATTCTCCTGCCTCAGCCTCCTGAGTAGCTGGAATTACAGGCATGAGCCACCATACCCAGCTAATTTGTGTATTTTTAGTAGAGACAGGGTTTCACCATTTTGGCCAGGCTTGTCTTGAACTCTTGACCTCGTGATCTGCCCACCTCAGCCTCCCAAAGTGCTGGGATTACAGGTGTGAGCCACAGAGCCAGGCCAATAGTGTCCTTTGAGAGAATCTTTAAAATAATCATACAATCCAATTTGTCTAGTTTTTCTTTGGTTGCCTTTGTCTTTGTTGTTATAGCCAAGAAATCAACACCAAATCCAGCGTCATGATGATTTTGTCCTATGTATTTTTCCTGAGTTTTATATTTTAGGTGTTACATTTAAGCATTTGATTTATTTTGAGTTATTTTTGAATGTGGTGCTGAATGATGGTCTAACATCATTCTTTCACCGGTGAATATTTATCCCAGCACCATTGGTAAAAAACCTGTCGTTTCCACATTGAATGGGCTGGACAACTTTGTTAAAAGTCATTTGACCAAATACACAAGGGCGTATTTGTGAGCTTTCTTTTTTATTTCATTGTCCTGTATGTCTGTCTTTATGCGAGTACCACAGTGTTTTGATTACTATACCTTTGTGATAAGTTTTTAAATCAGGAAGTGTCAGTCCTCCAGGTTTGCCTTTCATTTTCAAGATTGTTGTGGCTATTTGAAATTTCTTGAGATTCCTTATAAATCTTAAAATAGGTTTTCTTATTTCTACAAAAAACTTATTGGGATTTTGATATGGATTGGGCTGAATCTGTAGATTGCTTTGGGTAGTATTAACATTGTAAAAATACTAGTCTTCCAATTCATAAACATGGAATGTGTTTCCATTTATTTATGTTGTCTTTAATTTCTTTCAGTAATGTTTGTAATTTTAATTGTATAAGACTCACTTTCTTGGTTAAGTTAATTTCTAAGTATTTTATTATTTATGATGCTATCATAAATTGAATTGTTTCGTAATTTTGTTTTCCAATTGTTCGCTGTTGGTGTATACAATTAAAGTTAATTTTTCAAGTTGACTTTATCTCCTGTTAATTCAATCATTTCAATTTTTAGTCCTAACAGGTATTTCTTTGTTGTATCCTTAGGGGTTTCTACATGTAAGTTTATGTCATGTATGAACAGAGATAACTTCTTCCTTTCCAATTTGAATCCCTTCTATTTCTATTTTTTGCTTAATTTCTTTAGCTACTCTTCCCACTACTATGATGCATAAAATTGACAAAAGTGAACATCCTTGTCTTTTCACTGTTCTTATAGGATATTTTTCAGTAATGGATTTTTTATATGTGGGTTTTATTCTGTGAAAGTACCATCCTTCTATTCTTAATTTGTTGATCATTCTTATCATAAAAGTGTCTTGATTTGGTCAAATAATTTTGCAGCATTAAATGAGATGATCGTGTCTGTTTTCTTCCTTCATTATATTAATGTGGAATATTACATTGATTTTTGTAGGTTGGACCATTCTTGCATTTCAGGAATAAATCCTACTTGGTTCTGATGTATAATCTTTTTAATATGCTGCCGAATTTGATTTGCTGGTAATTTGTGGAAAATTTTTACATCACTGTTAATAAGACATATTGATCTATAGTTTTCTGGTAGTGCTTTTGTCTGACTTTGATATCAGGGTATGGCAGGCCTCATATAATGAGTTACAAAGCACAGGCGCACCTTGGTGATATTGAGGGTTTGGTTCCAGACTACCAGAATACAACAAATATTTCAATGAAGAACGTTACATAATTTTTTTTTGTTTTCCCACCACACATAAAACCTATGTTGGCCAGGTGTGGTGGCTCACACCTGTAATCCCAGCAGTTTGGGAGGCTGAGATGGGCAGACCACGATGTCAGGAGATTGAGACCATCCTGGCCAACATGGTGAAACCCCGTCTTTACTAAAAATACAAAAATTAACTGGGTGTGGTGGCACGTGCTTGTAATTGCAGCTACTCAAGAGGCTGAGGCAGGAGAATCGCATGAACCAGGTAGTCAGAAGTTGCAGTGAGCCAAGATTGCACCACTGCACTCTAGCCTGGCAACAGAGCAAGACTCTGTCTCAAAAAAACAAAACAAAACAAAAAAACTATGTTTACACTATACTGTAGTGTACAAAAGCATTATGTGTAAAGAAAGATGATATATACTTTAAAAATACATTATTGCTATAACATGGAAACAAAAACTTCCGTGAGTCACTATCTTTTTACTAGTAAGGGTCTTGAAATTGATGGCTGCTGACTGAGCACAGTGGCGGTTTCTGAAAGTTAAGGTGGCTGTGTATTAGTCCATTTTCAAACTGCTGTGAAGAAATACCCGGGACTGGGCAATTTATAAAGGAAAGAGGTTTCACTGACACAGTTTCGCATGGGTGGGGAGGCCTCAGGAAACCTACAATCATGGCAGAAGGGGAAGCAGGCACCTTCTTCACAAGGCAGCTGGAGAGAGTATAGGCATGTGAAGGAGGAACTGTCAAACACTTAAAAAACCATCAGATCACATGAGAACTCACTATCGTAAGAATAGCATGGGGGAAACTGCCCCCATAATCCAATCACCTCCCACTAGGTCCCTCCTTGGATATGTAGGAATCATGAGGATTACAATTCAAGATGAGATTTGGGTGGAGACACAGCCAAACTATAGCAGGCTATGTCAACTTACTAAAATAAGACAACAAAATTTGCTAGATTGGTTGACTCTTCCTTTCATGAGAGATTCCTACAAATCATAAATGTTCTAAATGGAATTTAGAATGGTGAATTTTTTCCACAAGCTTTTCAGTTTACTTTATCCATATCCATCAGAGGAATCACTATCTATGAAAGATATAGAGCCTTATGAAATGCATGTCTCAAATAACGAGACTTGAAATTCAAAGTTACTCTTCGATCCATGGGCTGTCTAATGAATGTTGTGTTAGCAGAGATGAAAAGATTAATCTCCTTTAGCATCTCCATCGGAGCTCCTGGGTGATCAGGGACATTGTCAATAAGCAGTAATATTTTGAAAGGAATCTTGTTTTCTGAGCAGTAAGGCTCAACAATGGATTTGAAATATTTAATAAACCATGCTGTAACCAATATGCTGTCATACAAACTTTGCCGTTCCATTTGTAGCACAGGCAGAGTAGATTAAGCGTAATTCTTCAGGGCTCCAGAATTTTCAGAATTGTAAATGAGCATTGGCTTCAACTTAATGTCACTAGCTGCTTTATCACCTAACATAAAAGTCAGCCTGTCATTTGAAGCTTTGAACCCAAGCAGTTACTTCTCTCCAGCTATGAAAATCATCGAAGGCATTTTCTTCATACATATGGCGGTTTTCTTCCAATATAAGGCTGTTTAATTTACACTGAAAACCTGTTTTTCAGTGTACCACCTTCATTAGTTATCTTATCTAGATCTCAAGATAACTTGCTGCAACTTCTCCTTCAGCATTTGCTGCTTCACCCTACACTATTAAGTTATGGAAAGGCTTCTTTCCTTAAACCACATGAATAAACCTCTACTAGCTTCCCACTTTTCTTTTACACCTTCCTCACCTCTATTATTCAGCTTTCAAAGAATGGAAGAGCAAGAGCTTTGCTCTCAATTAGGCTTTCATTGAAGAGAATGTTGTGGCTGGGTCGATCACTGAAACTTTCTTCATATCAGCAATAAGGCTATTATATTTTCTTATTATTCATATGTTCACTAAAGAAGCACTTTTAGAGGGCCCAGCACAGTGGCTTATGCCTGTAATCCCAGCACTTTGGGAGGCCGAGGTGGGCAGATCACAAGGTCAGGAGATCGAAACCATCCTGGCTAACAGTGAAACCCTGTCCCTACTAAAAACACAAAAAATTAGCCGGGTGTGGTGGTGGGCGCTTGTACTCCCAGCTACTTGGGAGGCTGAGGCAGGAGAATGACATGAACCTGGGAGGCGGAGCTTGCAGTGAGCCCAGATCGAGCCACTGCTATCCAGCCTGGGCGACAGAGCGAGACTCCGTGAGACTCCGTCTCAAAAAAAAAAAAAAAAAGAAAGAAAATAAGAAGCACTTTTAATTTCCTTCAAGAACTTTCTCTTTGCAATCGCTGCTTCTTTTTTTTTTTTTTAAATCTCATCCAGCTAAAGTTCTGTCAATGTTTTTGAACTTTCCAAGGAACTATCTTGGTTTTATTGTTTTGTCTATTGTTTTTGTTTTTATTTAGCTCTGCTCCTTTTTTTTTGTTTGTTTGTTTGCTAGTTTTGGTTTTAGTCTGTTCTTCCTTTCTAATTCTTAAGTAATAAATATAGGTTGTTAATTTGACATCTTTTGTGTTTTTACATTGTGTTACATTGTGACAGAATGTAAATGTGTATTTTACAATGTGTTATAATGTAAGCATGTATAGCTATAAATTTTCCTCTTATCACTTATCTTACTATGTCCTACAAGTTTTTATGATATACTTTTATTTGTCTTTAAGTATTTTAACTGTCAACTGTGATTTCTTATTTGATCCACTTATTCTTTATTAATGTGTTATTTAATTTTCACCAATTTGTGAATTTCCCAGTTTTACTTCTTTTATTAATTCCTAACTTCATCCTGTCATAGTTGCATAAGAAAATATATATGATATCTATATCTGAAAACATAATTTCTATTCCATAAAATGTCCTATTCACACTTGGAAAGAATGTATATGCAGGTGTTGTTCAGTGGAGTGTGTTTATATGTGTTAGATCTAGTTAATTTATTGCATTGTTTGGTTAAGTCCTCTATTTTCTTCTTTATCTCCTCTCTGGATGTACAATCCATTATTAAGAATGGGGTATTGATGTCTCCAATTATGATAGCAGGACTGGTTGTCTCTTCAATACTGTTAGTTTTGCTAATATATTTTGATGGTATGATATTAGCTGTTTAAATATGTAATCGTTATGGCTTCTTGCTGTATTAGAACTTACAACAATATAGACTGTTCTTCTTTGTCTCTTATAACTTTTTAAATTTAAAGTCCATTTTGTTTGATATAGCTTAGTCATCTCTGCTGTCTTTTGATTACTTCTGGCATATAATACATTTTTCCATCCTTTCACATTAAATTTGTGTACTTGAATCTAAAGGGTATCTCTTGCTGACAGTATATAGCTGAATTCTGCCCTTTTATCTGTTCTTCCAATCTGTCTTTTGATTGGAGAATTTATTTATATTGCAGGTAATTACTAATAAAGAACTTAATCCTAACCTTTTGTTATTTGTTTTCTATTTGTCTTGTAGTTCTCTTGTCCCTCACTTCCTGTATTATTGTCTTTCTTTGTGGTTAGTTGATTTTTATAGTACAATGTTTAAATTCCTTTTTTGTTAAATTTGTGTGTTTTCTATAGCTATTATATTTCTGATTATCTTGGAGATTACATTTAAAATTCTAAACATATATATTAGTCTAATTTGAATAATTTCAGCTTAACTTTAATAACAACAACAACAGAAATCTGCTTTTTTACCACTCCATCCCAAGCTCTTTTGGTTGTTAATGTATAAAATTAGATTTTTGCATGTTTGTGCCTCAAAACATATATTAATAATTATTTTAAAGGCATTATTCTCTTAAGTATAAAGTTTACAAGCTATTTTTATAATATTAGCTTTCATAATTTCCCATGTATTTACCTTTATTAAAAACTTTATTTATTCATGAAGCTGTTACTTACTGTGGAGTTTTTTACCCTGAAGACTTTCTTGAGCATTTCCTGCAGGACTCTGATCATTTCTTGCAGGGCAGGTATGGTGGCAACAAACTCCCTCAGCTTTGTTTATCTGGGAATGTATTAATTTCTTCCTTACTTTTGAAGGACAGTTTTGCCAGATATAGGAATTTGGTTTACAATGTTTCTGTTTCCTTTTTTGTTGTTGTTGTTTACATTTTTAAATATATTGGCCCACTGCCTTCTGGTGTCCATAGTTTTGGATGAGAAATCAGCTGATAATCTTTTGAGAATTCCTTGTGTGTGATGAGTTGTTTCTCTGTCATTGCATTTAAGACTTTTTCCTTGTTTTTGCCTTTTGAATGTATGAATACAATGTGTCTTGAGTGCTAATTTCTTTGAATTAATCTTATTTGGAGTTTAATGGACTTCTTGGATGCTTATATAAGTTTCCAGCCATTATTTTTTCAATTATTCCTATCTCCTTTTTTTCTCTCTCCTCCTGAGACACCCAGTATGTGTATGTTTCTACACTTGATGGTGTCACACAGGTCCTTTAGATTCTGTTAACTTTTTATCAATGAATTTTTTCCGATTTCTTAGACTTAATATTTTCCATTGTCTGATCTTCAAATTATCTAATTCTTTCTTATGTCTGCTCAAATCTGCCTTTGAATTCTTCTAGCAAATTTTTCATTTTATTTATATTTTTCAGCTCTGGAATTCTTTTTGGTTTCTTTTAAAATTTTCATTCTCTTTAGTGAACTTTCCATTTTGTTTGTACATGATTTTCTTGTTTTTCTCCATGTCTTCCTTTAGTTCTTTGAGTATCTTTAAGATAGTTGTTTCAAGGTATTTGTCTATTAGATCTGGCATCAGGTCTTCTTGGGAACAGCTTTTTTGTTCACTTTTTATTTGAATGTGGCATTTTTTTTGTTTATTTGCATGTCTTCTGATTGTTTTGTTAAAAATTGAATGAATTTAACTATGTGGTAAATATTGAAATCAGTACCTTTCCCTTCA
Source organism: Nomascus leucogenys (assembly GCF_006542625.1). Classification (NCBI taxonomy): domain Eukaryota; kingdom Metazoa; phylum Chordata; class Mammalia; order Primates; family Hylobatidae; genus Nomascus; species Nomascus leucogenys. The sequence continues at coordinate 91,456,830 of NC_044387.1, read as the reverse complement.
GCAGTGCTTGCTGGGTTTTTGTTTTTTTTTGTTTTGCTATTGTGTTTATTTATTGTTTTTGCTTTATTGACAGTTGTTGCCTATCTCTATGTTAAGGATCAGCCTGAGGTGTAAACTCAAGGTCTTTTTACATCTTTTCTGGGTGTTTTCCCTTTCTATGGGCAGGCATGGTCACTTTCTAATTTTCTCCACATATGCAGATGCTTTTGAGCATCCTAGCCCTAAAAGCCTGTTTCCCAAAAGGGGAAAAAATGAGAAATAAAGGTTGGATAAAAATTATGAGCTGACCCTTTAAATCCCTTAAAAGTTATTTCAGCCAGATGGGGAGAGGTTTGCAACTGTGGGAGATGGTTCAAAAACATGGCTACCCATCTCTTTGTAAACACTCCTATGATTGAAAATAGCAATCAGCAGTCAGGGCACAGATCCCTGATATTTGCAGGACAGGGTCCTTTTTGCCCTGGCATCTGCAGGCTGTGTGCAAGCTCTTCCAGGAAAATGTGCTCAGCTGCCTGCCAGGGGTTTAGGGTTGGGTAAGTGTACCTGCTACTATGCTCAGAGCTGAAATTGACCAAAATCGATGACCATTTATCTTTCAAGTATTTCTCCTGGAAATTGCAAGCTTTTATTAGATGCTAGAGTTTCAAAATAGTTACATGAGACAGATTTTTGTCAGTGGAATTGTTGACTAGGTAGAAAGACAGATTCCTAGTGTTTGTTACTCTACCATCTTTCCAGAATCCTCATAATATACCTATTTTAAGTATTTGTCTATGCTCTGAAAATCCACTGGAGAAAACACATCTTGAAAAGTTAAAGTGACTGGGCGTTCTTCTAATATAAATATTATATATAATAAACCCACATAGAAACACAAACTCTATTGCCTACGTAAGTTAATAGTATATTACTTTGAATGACTATTTTTATCTATAAGAATTTGCCAAATATCTCAGAATAATAAAATGTAATCTTATTGAAGTTGCAAATGATTAAACATTCTTGTATTTCTATAGGAAAGAAGGGTTAAATAAATGTTAGTGAATTCAGATAAATCATCTTTAGAAATATCTATATAATAGTAATTATTATCTAATCTCTTGGCCTATTAGAAGACACACAGATACATATAATGTTTTATGTATTATATTAATATGTATTTTGAGGTACATGTTAATGGGCAATAGTAACCTAAGATGACAACCTTTTAAAAAAATTAGATTAATTTAACAATTCCACTATGTGTTTTAAAATAAAGTGAGATATTTCAATGAAAATATTTGTAATAGAAATGAATTTGTCATATGAAAAACCTTCCATGTTTTGTTAAAAATAAGCTACCATACATCTTTCTTTGGGTATATTTGGTAAGGATACTTCATAAGCAAATGAAGTTATAACGGTGTTGTAAATTGCCCTCAGTTCAAATTTTCACTGTCAAATGGAAAGGTAAAAGTGATAAGGAAGCAGATTTACCTTTGCTTATTTGCTCTCTAAGCTTTCTGCCTCTGTAGTCTGCACATATGCAGGTGTTAGGTGGAGTAATAAACCCTCCAACATCAATTTAGAAAACATCAAGTCTAGTTTTAGTCTGTATGTGCACTGAGAGCTGGAGTTTCAGGAGAATCACTTTCTGGCTTGAGTTCAATTGTAATTTAATAAGCAGCATATTCATGCCTCAAAAATTTAAATTTAGTTTTAAATACAATTGTACTAAACTTACTAGACATTAATTGCATTTCTAATAGAAATAAAAAATCACTAATCAGCCATAAGTGTATCTTCCTTGGCTGAATGACATAAAAAACCAAACAGATATAATCCCTGAATAAATTTTTTATATGAAAAACTTATGTTCAAAATTTTAAAAACACCAAAACTGACTTTTGTCTTGAAGTATTCTCTTATCTTGATTAAATATGTATAGAAAATGTCATCTTCTATTAAGATTTAATTTTCTAAAGAAAAATGAAGAGTTTGGAGTATATGATCTTTTGGTATATTTCCAGTTTCAAAAAAATTAAGAATAAAATGAATAAGATGCCTAATTACACAAGTGTGATATGATACATATGTTTGACAATATATTTAAATATATGATAATTTTCTGTATAATTAACTATTGTTCTCAAAGGCTAAACAGCAAGACGATTCTTATCACTATACCAAGAGTGATACCTGGTATTTGGGAATGTGATTAAGATGTAAAATCTTTTTTTAACACAAGAAATTTTTCATGCTAAATGAATACCAATCTACAGATAATTATTTTGTGCCTGCTCAGCTCTCTTAGCTCTTTCCACAGGCAGGTTAAAATCTGACAGAGAGTATAAGTATTTTATAAAACTAAGCACAATGAGGTAGTATTTTGCTTTTGTTACATTAGTATCTGATATCAAAATAGGAGAGTATAATTAAAGAAAAAGAAAATGAAAAGATGCATTAAACCATACTGTCAAATTTTGAAAAACAAAAGTAATATACCTGAATACATGGTTTCATTGATTCATTCATAAAATACATAGTAAGTATCCATTTTATTCCTAGCTCAAAACAAATAAAAATGGATTCTTGTCTAAAGTATTTAATAAATTTTTGAAAAGATAAAAAGCAGAGATAAGAATTCAGCTGTATGATACTAGAGAGTGAAGAGATTTATAAAATGTGAAACATTGTCTCTCTTCTAATTAATTTTTGTTTGATTTTATAAAATATTCTTCTATTCCATAAAAATATTTTATTTATGTTAAACTTTAATGGGTTCATTAGTGTTATTTTAAATACATTAATAAACTTTTAAATTATTTCTAATTATAAAAGTAGAAAATATCAATAGACATAATCCATATAAATAAACACTCTATGGTGACCTCAATAAGTGTTAAGAATTTAACGATTCCTAGACTCAGAAGTTTGAGAACCCCTGTTTAGATCAATTATTTCTCTTCAAGCAATGAGATATAAAATCTATCTGGTTAAATAACATTCTTTCTTGTGTATGTTTTGTTTTCTCATTTGCTTTCTAGATCATGCTTGTATTTTTTTTAGATACCACATACTTTATCTTCTGTTGCTAATTGTACATGCTCTTTAAAAATCATGAGTAATACCTTTACAGGTACTGAGAACACTATAAAATAAATGAATTTTCTTGGAAAATTCACCAGTGATTAAAACAAACATCATTCATCCTAAAAGTTAATTTTCCTAAATAGTTAAAAATTGCTTATTCTTTTTTTGAGATATTCTTAAAGTACAGAAAAGACTTTACATTATGGAAATCACATAGAGGTGACAGAAATCATTTTCTATTGTTTCTTACCAGGAATATTTGCAAAGTAATCACATGATCAAAAGAGGTTCTCAGAACATCTGTGAAAGACTTCCTTTCAGCTGGAGTTATGTCTTTCAAAAGTAGGAATTAGTAATTGTTTTCATATTATAAAATTTATTAGTTTTAAAAGGATCTTAATAATAGCTTTAAAAATACAAAAGGTAATCTTTGCCATTAGTGGTTATTGGCAAATATATGTATGTTAAATTTCATTTCAAAATATTGTTTTATTCAAAAATGTGATAGGATAAGTAGAGCTTCACTCTTTTAGTCCATCTATTAAATCATCTGGCCAAAAGTTGGTACTGGCAGCTTCCTCGCTACAAAAATGTTGAACAATAATGGAGTGAATAAAAAATAAATGCATAACAACATCTAAGCAATATAACCCAGTTTTAAAACTTAGAATTCCAGTGGAAAGTCAGGCTATAGCTGATTGCCCCAAAGACAAAGGGAAGCTATCTGTAGTATGTTCTAAAAACATGTATTTGTTATTCTATTAATTAAATCTGTAACTTGCACTAGATAATCAAATTACATACATTTTACCCTGGGGAAATTAACAAATGATTCTTTAGTTATCTTAGAATAATTAATTGAAATCTAGTTGCTTCAGGACCATGTGATCTAGACAGAATAATTGTGAAGAAAACAAGGATGAACATAGTTTAGCATACGGAGTGCAAATTATCAAATATTATATTAGTAACCACACATCTCTCTTTTTCTATAATTTGTGAAAATTTTTCTTTGTTTGTATACACTTGTACAACAACAGTACATTTCAATAGAACAATTATTCAGTCTCTATTCTAAGGACATACCAATATTAAAACACATTTAAATACCATTACCTCAGAAAATAAATTGCTCTTACTCTAAAATAGCCTCCAAAATATATCTGCTGTTGGGTAAATTATTATGTGATTATACTTCTCTTCAGACATGATTAAGCTATAACATATATCACCAGAATAATCTTCCTTTCTCAATTTTATCCGAAAGCCTCTTAATATGACTGTATAATCCATGGTAATTTTTGAATCATGTTGTGAATCCTACTGCAGTCCTCATATGCACTGTTTGTTCTCAGTTTAATAAACGTTAAGCTTGACAGCCAGAACTGCATGTAAATAAGTCAGTTCTAAGAATGAGCATTTTAATTATTGGTTTTACTCATACACATCCTTGAAGTTAATAAAGTACTCTACTTGTCATCAAGTCTGTTAACAAGAAACTCAATGAGAGAGATATTTCATTTCACAATTAAGAACTCACTTCCCTGTGTACCACAGATACATTTTTATACATCTCAATTAATGTTTTTCAGAGAAGAGAATTAAATAAGTAAGCTAGTATCCCAATTAAGAATGTGATTTTGCAGATTTAATACTACTTATGTTTTAATTTGTGTTTAATTGACAGCCACTAAAATAATGCAATGCATTTCTTATCATCAAGGAAGGAGAAAAGGTTCCTTTTTCTCTGTAACTCTGCAGTAGTAATTTTGAATTCTAAACACTTAAGAGGAAAAAACTTTAAAGGTGCCCTCATCAATTGAACTATTAATAGTTAACAGCTGCCTGTTCTGAAACCAATTTCCAGAGGATTAACTAATACAGTGCAGCATAATTAACATATATCTCAATTTTCCCTACTTCTGTATTTCACCTGTCTTAAAAAGAGCTTATTCTGAGATTTTTTAAATGTGTTTGTTTCTCTTTGTTTATGATATCGGAAGTCTTAGGTTGAGACATAGTACTATTTCATAATACTTGGGTGGTACTGTATAATTTACTAAAACATTTCGAGAGTCAGTTTTCTCACTTTCAAAGTGCAGACAATAATAATACCCACTTCATAAGGTTACTTTTGGATTAAATAATGTAATGAACATTAAACACTTTGCCTCTTGTTTGGTACATAGTAGGTGCTCAGCTATGATGACTTTCCCTATTTCAGTTTCTCTCATTTCACTGGCTTGAAGTCCACCATGCTGCTGAAGTCTCTCTTTTGAGGGTTCTCAAAAAATGACAGTTGCATGAGTTTGCTGTACATTACTTCACAGCCCAAGTATTTACATCTTTGTTAATGAAATCTTTGGAAGAGGATCAGGTACAATTTCTCCTATATTACACAAAACACACACCACAAAATTCGACCTGTATCTGAATCATTTCAGCCGTCTTTACATTTTGTAGGTGTCTCCGGTAGCAGGCTGTGTGCTAAGTTTAACACGGGTTAAACTCAAGTTTCTCAGAACTGCTCCTGAAAACGATAGACATTGTATAAAACATGCATTAATGTTATTGCTGTTTCATTGTATTTTGCCTTATCAATCTCTTTCTTTTTTTTTTTTTTTTTGGTATCGGGGCCCAGGGTATCACTTTGTTGCCCAGGCTGGAGTGAAATGGCGCGATCGCGGCTCACGACAACCTCCACCTCCCGGGTTCAAGTGATTCTCCTGCCTTAGCCTCCTGAGTAGCAGGGATTACAGGCACGCATGATCGTGCCCAGCTAGTTTTTGCATTTTCAGTACAGAAAAGTTTTCACCATATTGGTTATCAATCTTTTAATAGTGCCTAGTAGTCCTTAAATCTTCCCAGTGCTGACACTTTTATTTTCTCTTAACCATCTAAACCAAACTGTGACTTATTTTACTAAAATAAAAGCTCTCCCTGCATCCCAGCTTCTGATTTCATTGAAAACATTACAGTTAAAGGACAATTTTTTTTGAATTTCCTCCCTCATCATCCACCACAGCTCCATTAGCAACTAGTCTTCCTTTCTTTCCTTTTGTTCCCATGAAATAATTTTATCTCCTGTTTAAGTCCAATCACTTTGGTAACATGTTTTATCAGTGGTCTTCAAAAGATAGTTTTGTGTATCCCATAAAATAATTTTGGAAAACATGGTATACCCTCATACATTTCCAAGTTTATATCAAAATATTTTAACATATGTTTAAATGCTTGAAATAAACAATTTCCAGTCTAGTACAAATATTGACAATTAAAATACATGTTACATTAGTCTTTTAATCATATTAAATAAGGAATACAATTAAGCCCATATATTAATAGAAAGTTGACAGTTTCCTTTTTATCATAATGAATTTGAATTTTCTTTTTTTCCACAGAAGTTTACATTATAGTAATATATTTTATTCTTAAATTATCTTGTTAATTGACAAGTGCACACTCACATATACAACATAAATTTTTTATTTAATACAATTTTTAAGTTATTTTTTGAAGTTAAGTATTTTCTATAGGTCTCTAGATATGAATTTTTCTTCTAGATTAAGTTATTATCAATATTTTTATTACTGCAATCAATTGAACTGATGAATTAAAATTTAATATAAAGAGTATTTGTAGGAAATTTTGATTGAAAATTTATTTTAATTTAAATTAAATTTAAATTAAAGAATGGAGCTCTGAAATAAATATATCAATTTAAGTGCTATTAAATTCTTTTACTATTAATTTAAATGCTATCATTCTCTTACTATTACTCATTCGATTACTTAGTATTAATATTAAATAATAATCATTATATTACTATCTTTATATGCTATTACAAATTCTGAGAACCCCTTTTAAGTGTTATACTAACAATAACTATAGGATATATTATTACATTTATTCTAAATGATACATCTGCTGACAATCTTATTTTGTAATACTATTAATATAATTTTTGAAAGAATTGGAAAATTTCTGTTTGAAGGGACCAATCAGAAATTTTACAAAAACAAAAAAAAATTATTGTAATTGTAATGGACTATTTTTATTTGGTTGTTTTTAACTTCTCACATATTGCTTTGTAATAAAAATTAGTTTTAAAAGTATATATTTAATACATGCACACTATGTAATATATATAATATATAATTCTGTGTAATATTTTCTATTACACAGAATAGAAAAATCTTCTATTTCTAAATAAAAAAAATTCTATTTTTCTATTACTATAGTGTTCTAGTAGTCTACATGTCCAGCAAAACTTTTCAAATCTTATGTGGAGGACATTGTTTTCTCACAGCCTTTAAGTTGCTCCATTATTTAAAATGAATAAAATAGAAATGTCCATGTTATGTGAAATTTGGAAGAAACATTTTGCTATGCTTTCGGTTTGGCTAACTGGCTCTTCTGTATGGAGTCATTTACCTGCTTACTGAAGACTTTTGCCTGCTTACTGTAATCTTTTGTTTCTCATCTCCTCATTGGCTTAATTTGAAGTATATAATGGACCCATTCACATATAAGGGTTGTAACCTTCTTTTCCCCCTCCTGAAGTTTGCACACTGTGAAATATGGTACGTGTTATGAGTAACATGCAGCTGGCTAGGTAAATGCCTTCTCTTTTGAACACACTATGTTACGACTTACGAATCTCAAAGTCTTGATTTGAAGTGAATTAAAAGAGAAATGAAAATATGATGAGCTACCCCACCTTCAAAAACAATAAAATTTAAATGCTATCCTTTAACTGGTCAGTAACACTGCTAGTGACATGCTGCAAAGTTGTGTGGCATAATACTCAGTGAACCATGGAATTACATATGCATTTAATTTTCAGACTTATGGCAAAGTGAAGACACAAAAAGAAAACAGTGATAAAGTAAAGAGAGGTGGGGTAAATTTTACAATAATAGACCCATTTTACAATTTTAAGTTGAATGAAATAGTTCTGTCATTTTGAAAGTAACCATTTATTTCAAGTTATATTATTATTTTAAGTTTTAAACATACTGGGGAGGGCCCTGATTTAAAAATGTGTTTACCAACATCATGCTTTTGCTTGAATTTCTCTTTCTGCTTCTTTAAATCCCTTTGCAATTATTTTCCTTAATTTTATTTTGGATTGCTGGTTTGGAAATTATATGAGGACAGGAGCCAGAGAGTAATTTGCTGAAAGTTGCACTGTGGCAGCAGGTGAGCAGGACAGCACGTGATGCCTGCCCACCTTTGTGTAAATGATACCTTCCTTGAAAGGCAACATAGAATTTCGGAGAAAAGAAGAATTAAGTAGAATGAAGCATATCGAGCCATGACATGCTGATCACAGATGGGCCAAGCCCTTTCAATATTTTATTGAAAAATTACATTTATTTTCATCCTTCTATGTTGGCTTTCCTCTGAAGCTACCTATTATTTTAAACATAAACATAAGGGCTTTTTAGCACTCTTTTAATGTTTATCACCTTATGACTTCAAACATGAAGGCTTTTAACATGTATTACTTGCCCATTTTTTTTCAGTAAGCTCAAGCTGAGTCTGATCTCTCTAATCTTGACCTCCTTCTTTGTTTTTCATAATATTGTTTCTGACACATTTTCTGAATAATTTTCGTGTGTGTGTGTGTGTGTATCCACTTTTAAGATATTCCATGTTAATACTTTATTAATGGGAACTAAAAGACTCTATTTCATCCCCAAATGATGTAATATATATAACAATAACAACACAACACAGGTAGATAAATCATCCGACTTAAGGCTGTGATTAACCCAAATGTTATAACTATGTCAGATTACATTTTGTTTATGCCTTTTCCAATCGATATACAATCTCTCAATTATCAACTCTGAAATGTGCCTATTGCCTGTTGTGTTTTCAATGTTTATGCTTCAGAGCACAGCTTAATCTCTCTGCAGCCTTAATTTCTGAGTATGAAAGTATTTCAATGAAAGACAGTTATTAAGAAACTGCCCTGAGCAAAAAATGAAACCATTAATACTTATAAAAGTGTGATAGACTATTTAACCTATTTTTGAACCAACGTCTGAAAACAGTCATTGACATGGAATTTAGAACTATGACATATAAAGCCATATTAGCATAAATATTCTGAGAATGAAAAAAACATGTCGGTTTGTCCACAACTAAGAAGCCAAAGTAAAAGTGTCCTTTGTGTCCTTTATCATCAGCAGTCATGTAATTTTTCCTTTAATTCTGAAATAGACTTCACTGCTTAGTGAAAGTTTACATGGCCAAAGATAATTATGACCACAGTATAGAAAAAAACTTAACTTAGAAATCTTCACTGAAAAAGAAAGAAGGATTTATGTAGAAATCTGAAGCCACTGTAAACCTTTGTGATAAGCAGGAGCTTGGAAATCCAGAAAAGGGGTAGAATTCAACTGCAGATAAATTTGGTATAGAGAGGTGTTCTTGGTAAATCTATATGGGGCATGGTGTTGAGCTAAAGGTATGTGGGAGCTCGGGTTATTGCAGGAGGAGCCTCTCCAGGCAGCATTCAATCAACAAATATGACTTCAGCGCTTAGTATTTTTTTTTTTTTTGAGATGGAGTCTTGCTCTGTCGCCCAGGCTGGAGTGCAGTGGTACGATCTCCGCTCACTGCAAGCTCCACCTCCCAGGTTCATGCCATTCTCCTGCCTCAGCCTCCCAAGTACCTGGGACTACAGGCGCCCACCACCACGCCCGGCTAATTTTTTTTGTATTTTTAGTAGAGACGGGGTTTCACCGTGTTAGCCAGGATGGTCTCGGTCTCCTGACCTCGTGATCTGCCCAGCTCGGCCTCCCAAAGTGCTGGGATTACAGGCGTGAGCCACCACACCAGGTCATCCTTTATTCAACAAATCTTGAATAAAAATTTATTCCAAGTATTTATTCAATAAATCTTGAACAAAAGTTATACAGCAGTCTGTATCCTAGGTACTAGAAATAAAACAGGAACAAAACAAATATAATATCTATTCTTAAGGAGCTTGCACTAGGGGGAGGTAAACACTGTACACATAATTAAATCATTTCAGATAATGGTAAATCCTTTGCAGGTTTAAAACAGAGTGTTGAAAAAAAATAGAGTGATGACAATAGAGCTATTTGTGACATACCTTACACTTGGTAATTTAAAAGGTATGTTATGTTGCTGGCAAGACATGAGTGGTCCTCTCAAACAGGGCGATTAAAAAAAGTTCAATGGAGAGACTATTCCTAAAGAGAGATGTGGGCAGGACTAGAAAATAACCAACAAGATGGGGTAAATTCCTTGGAGCTAACAACTGAGGAACCATTACCACCTTTAAGCCTAAAGAAATCCTGGAAGGAACAGGCAGAGGACCCCAAATAAATTAGCTATAGGAGATGTGTGACAGAGAGGAGCTGCAGGACGTTGCAGGAGAGACAACTTTAGGATAAGCAGGAGGGGGCTGGGAGAGGAGTAACCCACAATCAGCCTTTACCATTCTCCAGAATCTCATTGACTACAGGTCAGAGGTGAAGGATTCAAATGAAGCCCTCCACAAAGGTTAGCATCTTAGGGACATAGCAAGGTAAAGAATAATACAGGATGGCACATAGGAAATTATCAACATAGAAGGTCTCTTCAAAGAGGTGACATTTAATCTAAAACTGAATGACTATCAGCAAATGTGCTTTTGAAGATCTGAGATTTGGAAGTTGCTGTAATTGGTAATCCAAAAACAACTGACAATACTTCTCATTCCTGCTTTTACTATTATAAAAGCTAAAACGTCTGACCTTCTTTTCATGTAGAAATGTCAACATGACATATTTCTGGTCTATGTGATGAAGAAATAAATATGAAAATAGGGCTTTCCTGACAGACTATATAAACAAATTCTTGTAGAAAGAAGACTTTGAGGACTTCCTTCTTATTCCTCCCTTTGCATGGATGTGATGCCTGGAGGTAGACCACAGGGCTTTCTTTCATGAGGACAAAAGACCTACACAAAACATGGTTGTGCAGAAAGTTAGAAGGAGCCTGATTCATTTACATTATGATTGAGCTACCAGAAAATTTCTAGACACTCTACCCTTAAATTTTTGTTGTGCAAGACAAATAAATCTGTTTTGTAAAAACCACCATGGTAGAATTTTTGGTTTTTCATTGTTGAACATAATTATAACAATTATAATTGATGTATGGGGAAAATAGCATAAAGTAGCTATAAAGAAAATAGACAAAGTAGCAGTTAATACAGAGACCTCACACCAGGAACAAATTAGGCAAGTTCAAGGCTGTGTCATTGGAGCCCAGTGGGTAAGATGTGAGTCAGGACCTATTATATCTAGAACCTTAGAGTCTGTCCATCATAATTTGGATTAGATCATAAATCTAATAGGGAAGTAAAGAAGTTGTGTCAGCAAAGTACATAATGTGATATATTTTGCTATAATTCCTCTCCGTCTTTGATATAAATAATATATTATAGGAAAAAGGAGAATTAGGAAGACCAATAGGGAGATTATCAGCACATGTGGTAGAGATTGCTCTTTATTAATATCCATCTTCTTCCTTTCTCCTGGCATACATGTACACTTCATTTTCCATATTTCCTTGCAGTTGGATCTGGTCATCTGATTGTGTTCCAGGTAATAAAAAGTGAGAAGTATTGTGCGTCCTGTGAATACCGAATCTATTACATCCATGGTCCGTCTCTCCCGCTACTTATTTTACTTCATGATTGTTCCTCCTCTCTGGCTACCTGGGAGGGTAATGCCCAAGGGGACATTGGAAGTTATATATTGAAGATGGTGGAGCTGCTGTCAGCCTGGGTTAAATGATAGAGAGTACTGGTACTTTCCTACATCTTCTTCCCGAAGAAACAAGAAAGAAATATATGTTTATTTTTATTACATTTTGGGTCCATTTTTAAGCTACTTTACTATGCTATCAACTAGACACAATATTAGATATTATGGGAGAAGCTGGTTTCTGAAGCAAGATGTTGAATAGTGTTTTATATTGATTGAGTTTAAACAACTTGAGGATTAGCCTTCTGTAATTGTTTGTCAAGTTCAGATTTTCAGGGACTTTTTTTTCAACTGAATAAAGATTTGAAAGTACTGATTAGAAGATGCAAATAGAAAGTTGACTGGGGAAAAGTGTAAGTAAGAGAGAATGTCTCAAGAGGTGTTTTCTGATATTGAGCACTAGAGATTAGGAGTCTGTAAATGGGAACAAGATGCTTATGCAAATTTCACTAAGTTTGCTGAGGAGCCTGTCAAGCTAACTAATTCTGTCAGTCCAACTGGGGTTTTGCTTTCTCTTGTGGCTGATTAATTCTAATATGACCATATTATTTATCTTTCAAACTGGACAATTTTGGGAGTGACTGGAGGTGAAATTAACTAATCCATTGGGAAAATATACATAAATGGGGACAATCTTGGCCAAACAGGAATAAATGATGAACAGATGTCCATGGCAGTTAATGCAGAACTGGTACAGGTAGGGCTTTTCCTCAGCATCCCCAATTCCAGATGGCTAACTTCCTGAATCAGAGGCTGTCAACAACAAAGCACTCAACTCTCATGTTGCTTATTCAATTTTTATAGGTTATGTCTTTAGGCGTGATGTACATACATTGTATAAGTTTAATTAATTTTGACAAATGCAAACATTTCCATGAAAACATACAACAGTTGACCACCCCAGAGAATTGCCTCATTCCTCTTTTTATCAGTCTGCCCCCCCAAGTATTGTCCGTTCTGGTTTCTATCACTATAAATTAGTTTGGTCATGGTATGGCTTCGTATAAATGGCTTAGTAGAGTTTGTGCTTATTTTGTGTTTGATCTCTCACACAGCATCATGTCTGAAATTCATGTGTCAGTAGTTGGTGCCTTTTTATTGCTGATTGGCTCTACCCAATGTTATTATTAATGCTATTACAATATGTTTTATTCTTTCAAATTGATTTATCATACCTGTATATAGTAGCTCTAAAAACAAGAAAAAAAACTTTAGAGTTATAGAGAAACCCAGAATCCAAAGTCTTTTTAATAATTATCTTTATACTTGATTATCTCTATAAATTATCCTCTATGAGTAATTCTCAGATTCTGTATCACTGAGTAGAGGAGATTTACCAAGGGTAAATTTATGGAGGGACTCACAGTTTGTTATGGAGTCAATGGAGAGACTCCATAAAGAGAGATATGGGTAGGAGTAGAAAAAAACCCAACAGGATGATGTAAACTCCTTGGAGCTAACAACTGAGGAGCCATTACCACCTTATGCTTAAAGAAACCCTGGAAGGAACAAGCAGAGAACCCCAAATAAACTAGCTGTAGGAGATGTGTGACATCTTTTATTTTAGTGACTGTTATATGCCTTCTCAAGTCTGTTTATAATCCATTTTTCAGGAAAATCTTTAGAGAAAAGTGGGAGAGGTCTATATTAAAATATATTTACATTGATTTGGTGAGAGAAGTAAGGATCATCTTGGCAGTTATAAAACTGATCTTTGTTAGCCAAAAGTGGTATAATATCAATTTAGAAATATAGGTAAAATATTATGGGTTACAGAGATGCAATAGTTATAAAATCATACACATCAAGACTGTAAAACAATTATCAATGCTAGAGAAAGATACGCCTCTCTATACAACTACATGCCTTATATTGTCAGAAGTTGATCTAGAAAACATTAAACTACTTTCTTTATTCTGAAGCATATTAGCAATATTTACCTGGTGGAAAAATGTTACATAACAGAATGTATGGTAAGTATGCTAATGCCTTAGCTGAAATAGGAATAAGCCAAAGAAGATGAATTATTGCACGGGACATACAATCAGATGTCTGTTGTTCAACTGAATGTTTTTCTATTTATTTATTTATTTTTTTTGTTTGTTTTTAGAGTCAAGGTTTCCCTCTGTTTCTCAGCCTGGAGTGCAGTGGTGCGATTATGGATCACTTACTCCGTGCTCCACCTCCTGAGCTCAAGGGATTCTCCCGTCTCAGCTTCTCTAATAGCTGGGATTACAGGTATGCATCAACACGCCTGGATAAGTTTTTAAATTTTTTTAGAGATTGGGTCTCACTATGTTATCCAGGCTGGTCTTGAATTCCTGGCTTCAAACAATCCTTCTGCTCAGTCTCCCAAGTAGCTGAGATTGCAGGCATGAGCCACTAACATGGTTCTGAAAAAAATTAGACTATTCCTTTAGACGATGATAAACAGTATAGATAAATAAGTTACATATAAACACAACATTTGGGCAAATTATTTAACTGTTTGCCTCCAATAGTTCTCTTTTTAAAATAGGTAAGAAATAGCCCTATGTTATAGGGTTATTATGGTGATTCAAGAATTGAATATGGCCAGGTGCCAGTGGCTCACATCTGTAATCCCGGTATTTTAAGAGGCTGAGGTGGGAGGGTTACTTGATGTCAGGAGTTTGAGACCAGCCTGGGAAACATCATGAGACCCCATCTCTACAAAAAAGGACATTTAAAAATTAGCCAGGTGTAGTTGTTCGTATTTGTGGTCTCAGCTACTCAGGAGGCTGAGGTGGTACAATCACTGGAGCCCAGGAAGTTGAGGCTGTAGTGAGCCATGATTGTGCCACTACACTCAAAAACAACCCCAAATATATGGACGATAACTCAGAGAAATGCCTGTTACATAGCAACTCTTGAATAAAGGTGAGTTGTTGCTAATGTTTTTAGAAACTGTAAATGATTGCCAGGTCCCTCTGGTAAAAAGCACTGTTGCTGACAAACATCTTCACTATTAAATACTGTGGTGAGAGAATGCTTGTCTCTTACTTTAGTACAAAGTGGAGAAGAATCTGTAGAAATTATGCGAGTGGCATGTGAAGGATTTTTTTTTCTTTTTTTTGGGGGATGGAATCACTCTCTGTCACCCAGGCTGGAGTGCAGCGTGATCTCAGGCTCACTGCAACCTCCGCCTGCTGGGTTCAAGCAATTCTCCTTCCCTCAGCCTCCCGAGTAGCTGGGATTACAGGTGCCTGCCACCATGCCCAGCTAATTTTTATATTTTTAGTAGAGATGGGATTTCGCCATGTTGGCCAGGCTGGTCTTGAACTCCTGACCTCAGATGATCTGCCACTTCGGCCTCCTAAAGTGCTGAGATTACAGGCCTGAGCCACTGTGCTCAACCATGTGAAGGATTTTCTTGTATCCTGTATGGCATGAGAATGAACATTTCCCAGAAGCAAGAGATATTTAAATACTACTGTTCTTGAGTTTCAGCTATAATGTTTATATATTGCCCTTAAATAATAAAAATTGTCTTTCACGATTTGAGAGAAAGGACTTTCTAAAAACATAACTGGCATTTTGTTTTTAAAATATAAAATCACCAGTAGAGGTAGTTGCATTGAAATTTCTAGAACCTCAGCGATAATTTATTGCTGTTTCATTTTAAAAGTTCTTGTTGGAAACACCCTTCATGTCATATAAAATGGACATCATTCTAATCACCAACTCTCCCAACTTCTTGACACACACACACATTCCCTGTTCCAGGATTCTAAAGCAAATAAGTCATTGTGGCTAGCAGTTCCTCCAATTATCTGTAAAACCCAAGTCTATACTTCTTACTTCCACAAATCTTCCACTTTAGAAAATGCCACATGGCTATCTTCTTCTTTTAAACATTGGTCTCTTTGGGGTCATGTTTTTTGTTTAATTATATGATGACTGAGCTTATGTAATCTTTATACATGTTTCAGAATTATGAAGGAAAAAATGTTTTAAAATTTGAACAAGTATTTCGAAAAGTTGTGTTTTGCCAACAAAATCGATTTGAAGTTAATATTTATATTGCTCAATTTGAGTTATATTACCTAATGCTCTGAATCATTTAAGTCCCATTATGAAAGAGAGAGGGAGAGAGAGAATCTCAGAGCTTTTTGAGTATATACATAATGAAAACTTCATATGATAGTTGCAGCGATGGTCTTTAGTTCAATGATGTCCTCTGTGTGTGCACCCCCAGCTTCTCACCCTGGGTTTGATCATGTAACTTGCTTTGGTCAACAGTATGATGAAACAATGCAGAGTCTTGGACAGTATTTGAACACTGAAGATTTATTTCTGTTGCTATACTCAAGACTATTTCCACCCTGATGTAAAAAGCCTGTGAAAAAGCCTGTTGTCACTTATAAGTGGGAGCTGAACAATGAGAACACGTGGACACAGGGAGGGAAGCAACACACACTGGGGCCTGTCGGGGGGTGGGGCTGGGGGAGGGAGAGCATTAGGAAAAGTAGCAAATGGATGCTGGGCTTAATACCTAGGTGATGGGGTGATAGGTACAGCATACCACCATAGCACATATTTATCTCTGTAACAAACCTGCACATCCTGCACACTTACCCCAGAACTAAAAATAAAAATTAAAAGAATGAAAAAGCCTGAACTAGCCTACTGGTTAATGAAAAGCAGGTGGCCCCTTCACTTTTGTCATCCCACCTGATAGGCAATAGAACTTCTGGAGCAGACCTACGTAGGTGATCAGAGGCACACTGCAGATGCATGTGGAAGCCCAGCCAAGACCACCAGATGAGCTGCTTAACTCAGCCAAGCCCAAATAACCGACCCACAAAATCACCAGTTAAATAAATAGTTGTTTCTTTAAACTACTAAGTTTTGGGCTGTTTTGTTTTGCATCAGAAACTTAATGGTACATTCATAATATCATTTTGAGTATCTGATATTTTAATCTCCCACTGATACCAATTACTGCATTTCTAAGTCAACAGCAAAGATATGGCACATTTAAATAAGAAGAGCTTACAAAAAGTCTAATAAAGTGACTATATATGTATATATAAACATACATTTAAACTGTAAGGAAAACACAAGAATTGGTGCAGTATCTCAGGATTTATAATTTTCAGAACACTTTCGCACCCAGAGTGGTGAAAGACTGTGCATATGAAGTTGTTCTGAAATGCAGTGACAGAGAGGAGTCAGGACTTTTGTTTGAGAAATACAACAAATTTATGGAAAATCCACATGGCATGCTGTCCTAAAATCACTATTCTCTTTAACACCAATTAATATAATTGCTATTTGCTCACACAGGTTTATTCATTTGAGACATGTCATCAAGTAGTATACTTAAGGTGTATGTAATTGAGAGTGTGTACATGTTAAACATGTAAACAACTAGTAATTTCTACTTAAAGCTTACCATGCTTACGTGTTTGGTGAAGTATGTTGGTTTGATATGGGCCACTCTTTGAAAGTCATCAAAAACAAGATGTGCTAATGAGGGTAGAAGACAGGTTACATGAAAATATATACGATTAAGCAAATATAGCAAAATATTCATAGTAAAATTGAGGTGATGAGTATACAGGTATTTACTGAATAATTCATTTAACTTTTCTGTATGTTTAAAAATTTTATAATAAAATGTTATGAAACGATGAAAGAATAATGAAAGATGCTGATATGAAATAGGCATGTAATTATTCTAATATCAGAGAAAGGAAGCTTTAAAGCTTACTTTGGGGACATTGAATAACAATGAGGGTTCTAATAACTTGGAGAATATTGCAGTTTTAATGTATATGCATTTAATAACTTAGCTTCAGAATTTATAAAGCAAATATCACCAGATCTAAATGAAGAGATAATTATCCAGGCAAACCGAAAGATTTTAATATATCTGTTTCAATAAATAATAGAGACAGCAGGCCAGGCGCGGTGGCTCATGCCTGTAATCCCTGAAATTTGGGAGGCCGAGATAGGCGGATCACCTGAGGTCAGGAGTTCGAGACCAGCCTGGCCAACATGACCAAGCCCTGTCTCTACTAAAAATACAAAAATTAGCCAGGTGGTGGTGGGTGCCTGTAGTCCCAGCTACTCTGGAGGCTGAGGCAGGGAGAATTTCTTGAACCCAGGAGGTGGGGGTTGCAGTGAGCTGAGATCCTGCCATTGCACTCCAGCCTGGGCGACACAGTGAGACTCTATCTCAAGAACAGACAACAACAAAAAAATTATAATAGAAGCAGCAGACAAAAACTCAACAAGGATATAGATCTCACCCAAGATACTCACGCATGTGCACAGTAACATAACACACATGGATAAAAAATTGTGTGTAACACAGAGAATACAAACTAATTTTAAATGAATGTAGATTAGTTATAATGCCCATATTCTAGGCAAATAATGTAAGCCTCAACAAATTTTAAATACTCAAATTTATTTTGACAACATTCTTAGACAAAGGTGGAATTTAAGGATGATTTTATTTTAAAAAATTAAAATATTTAAATATTAGGACCAAGAAATAGAAAAAAATTTCTATGTTTATTAAAAAATATGTGTACATTAGTTCTATTGGACAATTGGGATGATTTAAAAGTATTGCTGGAGGAGGTCTATCAATACTATTCACCTTTATTAAAAAAAAGTTTGGCTTTATTAACATTTTTCTGTCATGCATATTTTTCTATTAATTTCTGCAGTTTAAATCACACATTGGTCTAAAGAAACCAGGATGTAAGTTAAAATATATAAGCTAGCTTAATGATAGTGATAATACAGTAGTTTAACATTTGTAAGATGCCACTAAAATATGTTTATAGAAAAAATAATAATATCAAATGCATGTATTTAATGAAAAAAGTCTGGAAGTCAGTGATCTAAATGCTTACCTCAAAAAAGTAGAATGATATGAACTAAAGGAAAAAACAAAACAAAGAGAATAACAAACTGCAGAAATTAATAAAACAGAAAAATATAAATAGAAAAAATATAAATTTTTGGTAGAGAATCATGAAATGATAATTTTATAGAAAAATTATAAACAAATTTTATTTATGATAAAATTTAAATATAGAAATAATATATTTCTCTATAGAAATATAGAAAAAATATGATAAAGAAATAATATAAATGATGGAAAAATATAACTATATTTTATAAATTTATACAATAGAAAAATTATAAATAAAGCCAAACTTTGTTTTTTATCAAGTTGAATATTATTAATAGCTCTCCAGCAATACTTTGAAACCAGCCAAATTGTTCCATAAAACTAATATTTATGATTTTTTTGAATAAACATAGAAATTTACTCTACCAGGACTTAAAACTTGAAACTTACATTTTTCTTATCTGAGTTTCTTTTTCAGGAAACCAAACCTTAGGCAAGCACCTGAAACACAGTAGATCACCACATCCAGACAATCAGAGCCCAGACCTCTCATCCATCATGACTGCTTTGTTATCCCTTCCTAATTCCTGTTTTCCTGCTGCATTCCTTCCCACAGGTAGCTATATTTCTTCCCTGTTCTATAAACCAACAATTTTATTCAGTTGGGAGAGATGGATTTGAGGTTTGGTTTCCATCTCTTTAGCTGACATCACCTGAATAAAAAGCCTTCTTCTCTGTCAGTACTCATTGTCTCACTGATTGGCTTTCTGTGCAGTGAGCAATGGAACCTAGTCCAAATCCTTGGAGTTACAGTAACAACTTATTATGGATTAAAAAAAGAGTATAAATGACCATTATATGAAATAAAAGAGACATAACTAAAATTTAAAAAGATGTTATGGATATTATGAAGATAGGAGATTATATCACCTGCAAATGTCTGCCAGTAATTTTAAGTACTACATAACAGTAACAAGTTTCTTGAAACAAGCAAGTTATCAAAATTGTCAAAAGAAGAAATAGAATATCGGAGCATTTATTTAAAAATTGTAAGTAGTTCAAAGCAACAAGAGAAATGTCAAAAACATACTCTCACATTTATGAATATTTCATTTACAGCAAAGTTGACATTGGTAATGCATTGGAGATAGATGACAATTTTTAATAAATGTTACTGGCTAATTTGTATATCCACATAAGAAAAAAATAAATCATTAGCCATACATAATAATATCAGTACTTAAGGTAAATATCATAGTAGCCAGCAATAAATAATTTTAAAAAATTGTTAGATATTTGAAGCAGCCAGAAAGTATGATCAATAACTAGGAAAATATTCAGTTACTATAATCATACATAAAATAAAAGAGATGATAGATATAGAATACAGTTATTAAAGTACCTATTTAAAGTATTTTCAAGTAGTTAAACATCAATGTAAAGAGATGGAAATCAAAAATTTAAAAAAAAGCAAATTAAGGAAAATGTACTAGGAGAAATACAATGCCTAAAATGAAAAATTCTTTGAGAAGAATTAATGGTAAATTAGACAGCGAAAAAGATAAATGAACTGGAATACATAGAAATCAATAGAAACAGCAAGAAATTAAAGGAGAAAGAGAGAGAAAATATAGAAAGAAATCTGTCTCAGGAAATTAATAGAGACTATAATGTTTGGATTAATGTCAAGTGGTCTAACATAGGTATAATTGAAGTCTAAGAAGGAGAAGAGAAAAGGGAGAAGCAGAACAAAAATCTATAAAGAAATAAGGGCTGAAAATTATCTAAATGTGACGAAAACTCTAAATGTGCACATCCAAAAAGCTCAAGTAAGCGCAAGTGGCATAAACTCCAAGAAAACTACACCAAATAGCAGTATAATCTAATTGATTAAAATTAGTGTTAAAGCGAAAATCATAACAGCCACTAGAGACAAAGATACATCAAGTAAGTTTAGAGGGAAAACTACAGGAATGACAGCCAACCTCATCAGAAACTAGTCAAACCAGGAAATAATGAAAAGTTATTTTTAAAATGCTGAATAAAAAGCATTTATAAAAGAACCCTTAAAACCCAGAATTCTGAATGGAGTAAAAATATGTTTAAAAAATACATACAAACAGAAGTTGAGAGAATTTGTCAACAGGAGACCTACATTACAACATGGAAATGTGGGGCTACACAAAAGAATTAAGATTGTGCCAGATGGTAAGTATGAGGGTATCTACAAAGAAGAATTTTATCATTTTTATATCTCTATGAAAAATAATTGATTTTTGAGCTCCACATAGGATCAGAATGTCAAAACAAACTCACAGAACCAGAGATCTTACCCAGTATCATGTTTTACTAAATTATTTTAAACATAAAACCACCACCAACAACAAAAATGGTTCAGATAAAAAGAGAGATCTGGGACATCAGGGAACCCTTCCTCCATCCCAGATATGCCCCTTTGTCCTAGAATAGATCTCTAGCTAAGGCTCATGAGGCTCTTCACAAAGTGGGGATTATTTATGTAATGAAACAGCCCAGAGGGTTGTATAAACTATGTGACATTTGCAGGGATTATTTCTGATATATACTTGGTTCTATAGGTTGGTGCAAAAGTAATTGTGGGTTTTGTCATTACTTTTAAAGGCAAAAACTGCAATTACTTTTGCACCAACCTAATATTTACAGTGGAACATTCAAATAAGGCTATCTCAGCAATCAAAATTTTTCTTAACAATGTATTTAATCTATTCGATGTCTAGTTGGCAAAGATGATTCTCTGGGTATTTACTGTCCCTTCTTCCTCGTAGAAACTTTTCTCAGGTAAAAGGAGACAATGGATCACCATCCAGCTACTTTAACTCCTTCCTTTCAACTTTTGGAAACAAAATTAATGACTGAAGTAGTTTGTTCTTGCATTGCTATAAAGAAATACATGAAGCTGGGTAATTTATAAAGAAAAGAGGTTTAATGGCTCACAGTTCCACAAGCTGTACAGGAAGCATAGTGGCTTTTGCTTCTTGGGAGGCCTCAGGAAACTTAGCATTACGCTGGAAAGTGAAGGGGAGGCAGACATATCTTACATGGCCAGAGAGGAGCAAGGGAGAGAGAGAGAAGGTGCCACACACTTTTAAACAACCAGATCTTGTGAGAAATTTGTCACAAGAACAGCACCAAAGGGATACTGCTAAACCATTTATGAAGGATCCACTTCCTTGATCCAATGACCTCCCACCAGGCACCATCTTCAACATTGGGGATGACAATTTAACATGATATTTGGGTGAGGAAATAGATTCAAACCATATCAACGATGATTTATTTTTGCTTTTGTAACCTATGTAGAAGTACAATATCTGTCAAATACAGCAAAATATTGGGTCATGGGGAAATGGTATATTATTATAAAATTCTTATAACTAAAGTTATATACTCTTATTTGAAATGTGACTGTGATAATTTAAAGATGCATATTTAAAACTCAAGCAGCCACTAAAACAATAAAATAATTGCACCTAAAAATAGTAAAGGTGCAAGAGAATCTAAATGCATACACTAATCCAAAATAAGGCAGGAAATGGGGAGGGAAGGAATAAAGAAACCATTTTAAAAACAGAGAATAAATGTCAACATGACAAATAAAACTTAAAGAGTTGTAGTAAATGTACATGATAAAATAATTTTATTAAAAGAGAGAGATTTTCAAATGGGATAAAAATCCAGGATCCAACTATATGTTGTCTAAAAGAAACATAATTAAATATAGCGATACACTGGCTGATATGCTGTGCTATGAACATTCTTATCACAATAAATATTAACTGGGAAAAAGTAGACTTTATTAAAAACAAGAAATATTGTTAGAAAATAGAAGCTTATTTCAAAGTGAAAAAAAGAGTCACTTTTATCAAGAAGACAATTCTGTATGCAGCCACTATCAGCACTTCAAAATACACAAAGCAAAAACTGAAAGAATTGGAAATTTAAAAGTAAGAATTCTCAATTATAATTGGAAATCTAGCACTCCTCACATTAGCTGAACAATTAGCTTCCATAATGGCTAAAAATCAAAACAAAGAAATACGTTGCAAATGCACTACTAAACAGCGTCAAGAGTAGAGTGAATAACTAAAATGTGATAATTTAATAAAATACTGTATGGCAAGAAAATGAATTTCTATAGTTATACACAAAAATATGTATGAATCTCACAGAAATTATGTTGCATTAAAGAAGCCAAATGTAAAAAGTGCATACTAAATTTACTATTTACACAAAGTTAAAAAAAAAAAGAACAGAGAAAATAACCTAGGTTGTTAATACTCAAGATAGTGATTTCCTGTGGTGGTTTAGTGACTGAGAGCAAAATGGGTCTTCTCAGATGCTATTAATGTTTAATTTCTTGATATGGGTGCTAAGTAGGTATATTCACTTTGAGAAAATGTTTTGATAAATATATTTATGATTTCTCTGTGCATGTTAAACTGTAACAAACTTATATTAAAAGAAAAGAAAACTGGAATACTGGTATGAGACATGTAAAAAATGCTTATTAACAGAGACATTGAGGTGTGTTTATGTGTGTATAGCTATTTATATATACCTACATATATATATATATACAGTGTGTGTGTGTATAGATAGATATAGATATGAATAGATATAAGCCTGGTTGAGGGCTACAGCTATGCCTTTATATGATTGGGAGACTCTAGTGTAATCACTTAATTTCTTTTGGTTTTATATTTCCTTCTGTCAATGACTAAGTCTGGCTGGATAACATAGAAGATGCTATTTCATTTAAGTGTTGCGTATTATAATATATGAGGTAATCATGACATAAATATAACAGACTACTAACATGATATTGATCCAGGAAATATATAGGACAATTGAATTGGATGCCCATTTGTTTTAAGTAAAAATTAGAAGTAAAGGAAAAACAAAATGCCAGAACGGCCTTTCACTTTCATGTATCCACTTGTGTGTAATTTAAAATCTTTAACACATTTCTTTTTCAAGATTAAAAAATGTGTTTGCAGACAGCTTGGTAATGTATCCGGCTTGGAGGTTTAAAACCACATATGTTATAAAATATGTATAAAATTATCCTTCTGTTTTTTAAACAGATATCATACAAATGCCAGGAACAGACGTTATGTTTTCTTTATGATTTTAATTTGCATTTTTTCACATAATGATAGAATATTCTTAATACACCTTTCTTAAACTGGTCATCTAGCAAAGCATTGAACAACTCAATTCTGTGGTATATAAGCAAAATAATGTTTATTTTAATATTGAAAATTAAAGCATCTGATATTTACATCACGATATTTCTCAATTACTCTCAGGATCTGATGCTGGAAAATCTATAATTTTACTTGGAATTTGAACCACGTAGAATACATAGAATTAAGCATTATCTTTCACAAAAATGTTGAATATTTTGCATGTTTACTTTAAATATATACAAGTTTTACCCCATGCATGAAGAAGAATTACACAATTCCTTTCTATTGTATTGAATTTCAATATGTCCAGGTAGAATATCTTCTATGCCCTGTCCTTCTTCATTTTTTGAAGACATTATTTGTTAAAGGGTTTTTTTTTTCTGTTTTGTTTGTTTTAAAAAACAGGACCTCGCTCAGTTGTCCACTACAGCTTCTAGCTCCTGGGATCAAGTGATTGTCCTGCCTTAGCCTCCCAAGTAGCTGGGACAGCAGTCACGTGCTACCATAATCTGACTAATTTTTAATTTTTTGAGAGATGGCATCTTGCTACGTTGCCCAGGCTGATCTCAAACTCCTGGTCTCAAGCAATCCTCTCACCTCAGTCTCCTAAAGTGCTGGGATTATAGACATGAGCCACTGTACCCAGTCTTGTTTTTTTGTTTTTTGTTTTCCTTTAAATCAGAATGTATGATAAGAAAATATTTCCCAAATTGGTCATAAACACCTCATCTTCTTAACTCTTAAAAAACTTGCATATATACACTCTTATATATGCATACACACATATGCACTATGTATATATATACACACATAATATGTACATGTACAGAAATTATATGCATATGTATGTTTAAAACTGTATATGTAATGCAAATACAGCATGCATAACTATACATTACCATAAGTTACAAAATTAAGCAAAACTACTCCCTACTCCATCAAAGTAACAGTTTTTTAGGATTTCTACTACAGTTTCAAGGTAGTAGAAAGCATGAAATGCTATCTCCCTCAGTATTTATATTTTAAGAGATGAAGCCCAGATGTGGAGACATCTCTGGTTCGTAGAAGCAGAAGGCACCTAGAGTTCATTTGGGACTTAGAAAGGCATATTTACATTTCAAAAGATTAGGCGAGAACCCAGGATTCTTTCTAACTTATATCAAAGGAGCAGAATTTATTTCACCCTTCTCTCAAGAGGGGTTTGGAGAGACAGCTGCTTTTCTCTTGTACATAAACAGAGAATTGATACTTCTGAAAATACCGGAGGTTATAATTCTTCCCCTTTAGGTCATATCTTACTAAAATCAAGACCAAGATCAACCAGTCCTTTGGTAATCTAGAAACCGATTTATTTTCTCTCAATAATTTGACCCAAAATTATTTGGTAAGTTAGAAGTAGGCTATGTTCAAAAAAATAATAAAGGGAAAAGCAAAAATGAGAAAAGATGAAGGAAAGTAGAAAAAGAGAGAGAGAATCTGGTATGCAAAGAGAAGCAGAGAAAAGAGAAGCTGGGAGACACAGAAGACAGAAATACTAACCTTAATTCTTGTCTTGCTATTTATAATCACCGTGTTATAATCATCTCTGTTTTTGAATACCAACCCTTTAATTTATGTATGATTTGCCTATTTGTTTTTAGTAATCATTACTGCCTCCCACTCCACATTAAAATTAAGTTACTTTGAGTAGATTTATGTCTCTTACAACACCTGACCCTTGAGTAAAATATTTTGTTCACTTACATCTAAAATTTAAATCATTCATCAATTTTAGAAAATGTCAAATTAAGTGGTGGAATTTCTGTGACTATCATTTTAAATTTTCTCATTTCTATATAATATATTGCTAGTATATCTGCTGTATTTGCCCAAAGTTACCTACTGATACAATCAGTGAGTATATTTTTGAGAAAAAAATTCTGACAACTCTCCTCTATATTAGGTTTTTCACCTGCATTTCATTTTAGAAAACTGCGCTTTGAAATTATAAGATGGTATATAGAAGATATACCTTTGTTAAAAAACATATTTCTTTTAGCAAAGCTATCACTCTTTATGCTATAACATTAAAGTTTTTGCTTTTCAGATAATGGATCCACAGAAATTTATTTATATATTTAATTCTGAATCCATTATTATGAATCAGTGTTTCCTAAATGTTTGAATAGCAGAATCACAAGTAGACCTTTTAAAATACATATTATCGAGCTTAATTCCAGTCCAACTAAAGAAGTTACCCCAGGTCTAAAGTCTGATTCTATTTTATTTAAATTACTGCAAAATATTCTAATGATGTCATGTTAGGGAGCCAATGTTATACTTCTCAAAATAAGCTGTAGAGTATTATCACCTGGAAGCATTAAAACGACAAACAAATAAAAGCTGATGTCCAAACCTACCCTTAAGTATTCTGAATTACCTGGTCTGGAGTGAAGCATGAGCTCTGCTATTTTTTCAAAACTCCCCAGGTGATTCTAATGTGCAGCCAGATTTAAGAACCTTTACTCAGGTATGCTGCAGAGGCTATCATGCTTGGAATAAACTTTTCTTTGAACTGTCCCTGGAGAATTTAGTGATATTGTTCTAATCCGAGCTCTATCTCTGTTGTAATTGCTTCACCATTCAGAAACTACTAGCATGAGAAAATATCTCAATCGAAATCTCACAGCACCCAGTGACAGCATTGCTCCATGTTACATCTGCAAAAGGGACAAAAGGAAATGAATCGTTTTAACAAGCATGAAGGTTTGATGTGCACCTTGGAAAATGTGCTTATTTGCTCATCAATTTAATTCATCCCACAATTCTTTATTGAGCATCTGCTATGTAGCAGATGCTATGGTAAATATTGGGGGTACGAATTTAAGTCAGGGTAGAAAAAGTGTCATTAAACAATGATAATAAAAGCTATTAATGAAGAAGGGCAGGTTGACAAGATAATCTATATTGAGGTTAAATAGCCTAAATCAGAGGGTCAAGGTAGACTTTCTTAAGTGACATATAAGGATTTGAAGAATGACTTTTTGTGTTATACATATAAAGTACTTTATTGATGGCCCAGAGGCAAGAAGAAGAAAATGTCTTTAAGATTGAATTGAAACAAGTATAACCGGCAACAGTTAGCAAAGGAGAGAAACCTATAATTAGGCAGGAGAGATAGGAAGAATCAAATTGCAGAGCTGTGTTTATTGAGTTAATTTTTATTCAGCTGCATAGTTTAAAGCAACTAAGCACCTATGGTAGTTTGAACCACAATGGTAGCAGTTAACAAGTTTGAGATACAGTTGCTAGAACTGGCAGGAGCAGATGATTTGATTGCATATAAAGAAAGAAACAGATCCAAGTTTTATCTGAGAAGTCCTGGATGCTGCATGCGACTGATGGGGCATCAGTCTGATTAATGGAGAAAGTGAAGGTTTGGAAGTATCTTGAGTTAAGTTTGTATATAAATACATGTGAGAAATTCAAAGAGAGGTGTTGTTTAGGCAATTGGATATGTTACCTTAGAGATCAGAAGACCTGCAGCAGTCTAGATACATTTAAGACAGTGCCTTTGAATGTCTAGAAATGGATGCCCTATCAAAGGTAGAAGACATTTTATAAGAGAGACAAACTCCTGAGAATCTTCAAAGTTAAAAGATCAAGAAGGAGGCCAGGCACGTTGGCTCATGCCTGCAATCCCAGCACTTTGGGAGGCCAAGGCAGGCAGATCACGAGGTCAGGAGTTCAAGGCCAGCCTGACCAACATGATGAAACCCCGTCTCTAGTAAAAATACAAAAATTAGCCAGGCGTGGTGGCATGCGCCTGTAATCCCAGCTACTCAGGAGGCTGAGGCAGGAGAATCGCTTGAACCGGGGAGGCAAAGGTTGCAGTGAGCCGAGATCGTGCCACTGCATTCCAGCCTGGGTGACAGAGTGAGACTCCATCTCAAAAAAAAAAAAAAAAAAAAAGCAAGAAGGAAAAGAGGATCCACTGATCCACTGGAGAGGTAAAGGGAAAATATGGAATTATGGCATTATAGTGATATAGTTTGGCTCTATGTCCCCACCCAAATTTCATCTTGAATTTTAATCCTCATATGTTGAGGGAGGGACCTTGTAGGAGATGACTGGATCATGGAGGGAGTTTCCTCTATTCTGTTCTCGTGGTAGTGATTGAGTTCTCACGAGATATGATGGTTTTAAAAGTGGCACTTCCTCCTTCACTCTCACTCTCCTGCTGCTATGGAAGACATGCGTGCTTCCACTTCACCTTCTGCCATGATTGTAAGGTTCCTGAGGCCTCCTCAGCCATGTGGAGCTGTTAATCTATTGAATCTCCTTTCTTTATAAATTACCAAGTCTCAGGTAGTATCTTTATAGCAGTGTGAGGACAGACTGATACATATGGCATGCAAGGGCAGAGTGTATTCTAAATAGGAAGGAGTGGTAGAGTCAGGAAATTATTATGAACAGTTTACTTTTTTGAGCTATGCATTTGAATTTGATAACAGCCAGTGAAGGAACCATTTGACATCCACATTCCATTATAAAAAAAACACCTTTTATGTCATTTTCTAAATATCCCAAATAATTTCATTCCATTTTATAATGAGCAATAAGAAAGGCACTTTTGAAACACTGGCTAAACATAGTATCCCATTTGGTACAATTGGGGATTTTTAAACTCTTCCCTGGTGCTGTCATTTGGGAAATTATCAATCACTAAAATAGAGGTCTTAGAAAGAGGCCTCTGCACATCTTTCTCTTTCTAGGCCTAGGAATACCCAAGCAAATTCTGCTTTGCAAAAACTATTCTTTTGGTCAGTATACTGTATTTTATAGATGGTGCTGCCCTAGGTCTTATATATAAATGTTACTGAGATCAATAGAAAAAATGTATTAAGGAGTAGTATGACAGGTAAAACAAGGTGAAATTTCTTAATAATGAAACCAATTTAAATGTTGATGAATAAAATGGAAAATGATCAATTCTAAGCTATATTGATTGGTGGATAAGGCTCACAAAAAGAGGCAAATTTTAAGATAAAACCTTAAAAGTTATAAATATGTTTTCTTTAGTTTTTGAAAATATTTTAAACTAAAAATGAGTATAAATGAGAGGTGAAGCTGGCTGGGCTTCTGGGTTGGGTGGGGACTTGGAGAACTTTTCTGTTTGGCTAAAGGATTGTAAATGCACCAATCAGCACTCTGTGCCTAGCTAAAGGTTTATAAATGCACCAATCAGCACTCTGTAAAAATGCACTAATCAGCGCTCTGTGCTAGCTAAAGGTTTGTAAATGCACCAATCAGCACTCTGTAAAATCGGACCAATCAGTGCTCTGTAAAATGGACCAATCAGCAGGATGTGGGCAGGGCCAAATAAGGGAATAAAAGCTGGCCACCCACGCCAGTAAGGGCAACCCGCTTGGGTCCCTGTTCCACATTGTGGAAGCTTTGTTCTTTCACTCCTCACGATAAATCTTGCTGCTGCTCACTCTTTGGGTCCGCACTACCTTTATGAGCTTCACTCCTGAAGTCACCAAGGCCACAAACCCACTGGGAGGAACAAACAACTCCAGACGTGCCACCTTTAAGAGCTGTAACACTCACTGCAAAGGTCTGCAGCTTCACTCCTGAAGTCAGCAAGACCACGAACCCACCGGAAGGAAGAAACCCTGGACAAGTCTGAACATCTGAAGGAAGAACCTCCCTCCGGACACACCATCTTTAAGAACTGTAACACTCACTGCAAAGGTCTGTGGCTTCATTCCTGAAGTCAGCAAGACCAAGAACCCACCAGAAGGAAGAAACTCCAGACACATGTGAACATCTGAAGAAACAAACTCCAAACACACCATCTTTAAGAACTGTAACACTCACTGCGAGGATCTGTGGCTTCATTCTTGAAGTCAGCAAGACCAAGAACCCACCGGAAGGAACCAATTCCAGACAAATAGATCATGTTGAAAAATTAACTTTATAATTACTAATGAATTTACAGTTTCACTAAATTATGTCACTAGGCATTCTAAAATTCTAATAAATGTCAAGCATCAAGATTTTAAGATAAAATGTCAGTTAAGTTATAGTACCCAAGATAATCTTGTTAATGTAGATTCAAGTATTCTTTCTTTTATAGTTCTCCTTATTTAAAAAAATTTTAATTTCTAATTTTTGTGGCTACACAATGAAGTGGCTAAATTGTCTGGGGTAAATACCCAGGGTTCATCATCTCATGCCAAGAAAATTTAGGACACAGATACACAAGAGGAGTTTAGTAGTGGAGGCTTAAGATGCAAAAGAAAGAGAAAGAAAAACAGCTCTTTCTCCAGTGAGAGAGAGGGGACTTCTGAGAGGAAAAGGCCAGCTGGTGGCAGTTACACTGGATTCTATAGTCCATCTTGAGGAGGTGGAGTCTGATTTACATAGGGCTCAGAGATTGTTTTGATCAGGTGTGACATTTACATAGCATGGGGGAAAGGTTGGTCACCCTACCATAATCTTATTATGCAAATGAACTCTCCCCTTGGCCAGTTCCATCTTGTCTGCTCTTTACTGTACTCATGGCTGGCAGAGAAGGAAGATGAACCCACCATTTTGAACATGTCTAGTCCCAGGTAGTTCTTTCCTATCAGCATTCACTTATGCAAGCTCCCAGCTTGCTTGTCTATGTCTGCAGCTCAACTTCACAAGTTGCTGTATGTCAGAAAATGATTGGTAGATGCTTTCCATTAAAAAGAAAAACCTTACTGAGGACTTTCATACCCTCACTATCTGCCTAAGTAATTTCTTCTTAACTCCTGTAGCAATAGTAGGTATATATATTTACAGAGTACATGAGATTTTTTGATACAGTCATTCAATGCCTAATAATTACATCATGGAGATCTAGGTATGCATCACCTCAAGCGTTTAGGCTTTGTATTACAATCAAATTATACCCTTTTAGTTATTTTTTAATGTACAATTAAATTATTATTGACTAGAGTCATCCCGTTGAGCTACTAAATAGATCTTATTCATTCTACCCATATTTTCACAAAACAGATATCTTAAATTTTTTTTGTTTTTCTCCTTATTGATTGATATGGTTTGGATTTGTGTCGCCACCCAAATCTCATGTCAAATTTGAGGAGGGGCCTTGTTGGAGGTGATTGGATCATGGGGGCAGATTTTCCCCTTGCTGTTCTCATGATAGTGAGTGAGTTCTCATAATATCTGATCATTTAAAAGTGTGTGCTGCTTCCACCTTCACTGTCTCTCTCTCCTGCCACCATGTGAAGAAGGTTCTTGCTTCACCTTCCCCTTCTGCCATGGTTGTAAGTTTCCTGAGGCGTCCCAGTCATGCTTCCTATTGAGCCTGTGGAACTGTAAATCATTTAAATGTGTTTTTAAATAAATTACCCAGTCTTAGCTAGTTCTTTATAGCAGTGTAGAAACAGACCAATAAAGAAAGTTGGTACCTGGAGTGGGGTACTGCTGTGAAGATATGTGGAAACAACTTTGGAACTGGGTAACACGGAGAAGTTGGAACCTTTTGGAGGGCTCAGAAGAAAATAGAAAGATGACGGAAAGTTTGGAACTTCATAGAGACTTGTTGAATGGCTTTTACCAACATTCTGGTAGTGTTAGGGACAGAGATGGCCATGCTGAGCTCTCAGATGGAGATGAGGAACTTATTGGGAACTGGATTAAACATCACTCTTCGTATGCTTTAGCAAAGAGACTGGTGGCATTGTGCCTCTGCCCTAGAAATCTGAGGAACTTTGAACTTCAGAGAGACAACTTAAGGTAACTGGCAGAAGAGATTTCTAAGCAGCAAAGCATTCAAGAAGTGACCTGGCTGCTCCTAAGAGCATACAGCTATGTATGTTCACAAAGAGATGATCTAAAACCAAAACTTATATTTAAAAAGGAAGAAGAGCATTAAAGTTTTGAAAATGTGCAGGCTCACCATGTGGTAGAAAAGAAAAACCCATTTTTTTGTGGATAAATTTAAGCCAACTGGAAAATTTTGCACAAGTAAAAACAGCTTAATGTTAATACCCAAGAAAATGAGGAAGATGTCTACAGGGCATGTCAGAGACCTTTGCAGCAGCCCCTCCCATCACAGGACTGGATACCTAAGATGGAAAACTGATTTTGCGACACAGTCTCAGGGCTCCACTGCTCTGTGCAGTCTTGGGACAAGACATCCTGTGTTCCAGCCTTCCCAGCTCCAGCTGTAGCTAAAAGGGGCCAATGTACAAATGGGACATTGCTTCAGAGGGTATAAGCCCCAAACTTTGGCAGAGTCTATGTGGTATTGGGCCTGTGGATATGCAGAATGCAAGAATTGAGGCTTGGAAGCCTCTCCTTAGGTTTCAGAGGATTAATAGAAATGCCTGGATTTCCAGGCAGAAGTCTGCTGCAGGGGCAGAACCCTCATAAAGAGCTTCTCTATTGGGGCAGGGCAGAGGAGAAAAGTGGGTTTGGAGCCAGCACCTACACAGAGTCCCCACTGGAACACAGCCCTAGCGGAGCTGTGAGAAGAGGACCATTATCCTCCAGACCTCAGAATGGTAGATTCATTGATAGCTTGCACTGTGAACCTTGAAAAGCCAAAAGGCACTCAATATCACCCCATGAAAGCAACTGCAGAGGCTGTTCCCTGCAGAGCCACAGGGGTGGAGCTGCTCAAGTCTTAGGAGCCCACCCTTTGCATCAGTGTTGTCTTGATGTGAGACATGGAGTCAAAGGAGCTTATTTTGTTGCTTTAAGATTTAATGACTGCCTTGTTGGGCTCCACACATTCTTGGCGCTTGTAGCCCCGTTTTTGATGTTGTTGTTGTTTTGCCAATTTCTCCCATTTGAAATGGGATCATTTACCCAATGCCTGTACATCCACTGTATGTTGGAAGTAACTAACTTGCTTTTGCTTTTATAGGCTCATAGGCAGAAGAGACTTTCCTTGTCTCACATGAGACTTTGTACTTGATCTTTTGAGTTAATGATGAAATTAGTTAAGACTTTGGGGGATTTGGGAGAAGACATGATTGTGTTTTGCAGTGTGAGAAGGACATGAGATTTGGGAGGAGCCTGGGGCAGAATAATATGGTTTGGCTCTGTGTCCCCACCCAAATCTCATGTTGAATTTTAATTCCTAATTTTGGGGAAGGGACCTGGTGGGGAGTAGGGATCATGGGGGCAGATTTTCCCTTTGCTGTTCTTGTGATAGTGAGTTCTCATGAGATATGGTTGTTAAAAGTGTTTAGCACTTCTCCCCTTGCTCTCACTCTCTTGCTGCCATGTGAAGATATGCTTGCTTCCCTTTTACTTTTCTGCAATGATTGTAAATTTCCCGAGGCCTCCCAGCCGTGCTTACTGTGCAGCCTGTGTAACTATGAGACAGTTAAACCTCCTTTCTTTATAAATTACCCAGTCTCAGTTATTTCTTTATAGTAATGTAAGAACTAACTAATATAGGAATCAAACCGAAGTAAGAGCAAGAAGAGTTTGAAAAACAGAAGAAAGTATTTATTGAATAAAAGACCTATGACAGTATAATCAATTTAATGTTCCTATTTTTTAATCAAAATATCAGTTGTTGAAAAACAGCCTGCTACATGGTAAAAGTGATGCTACCTTTATGCAAAACCTCCGTGATGACTGATGTTTGAGTCCTGTCTACCAACATGTTCCATAGCACGATCTTAAAGCAATGCCTACGATATAAATAACTCCTTGTATAGATTCTTATCTAACCTCCCAATGTAACAGTTCAATGGGTGCTTCTTGCCTGCTGTACAGCAAATCTCAATACACGATGACAGGCAAATCTCAATACACTATGACAGTGGGTGTTGCAGCAGAGAATGAGCTTAATAATCACAAGGCAGCCAGGCAAGACGGACACAAGCTATTTCTCAAATCCATCTCCCTGAGAATTTGCAGACTTGGATTTTTAAGGATGATTTGGTGGTCAGGGACTACAGAATTGGTTCTACTGATTGACTAAGTTAGAAATGAAATCACAGTTTTGAAATGCCAAAACTCTCTTGGTGTGCTGAGTCAGTTTCTGGGTGAGGTCACTGCTCCAGCTGGCATCAGTTGGTCCACCAGAATGCAAACTCAGAAAAATATCTCAAACTCCAGTCTTGGGTTTTACAATAGTCATGTTATCTATAGGGTCAATTAGGAAAGTTACAAATTTTATGACCACCAGGCAGTGACTATGTGTTAGTCCATTCTAATATTGCTATAAAGAAATATCTGAGATTGGATAATTTATAAAGAAAAGAGGTTTTTTAATTGGTTCATGGTTCTGCAGGCTGTTCAGGAAGCATGATGCTGGCATCTGCTTGGCTCCTGGGAAAGCCTCAGGAAACTTACAATCGTGGCTGAAGGTGAAGGGGGAACTTGCACTTCACATCCCAGAGCAGGTGCAAAAAAGAGAGTTGGGGGAAGTGCCACACACTTTTAAACAATCAGATCTTATGAGAATTCACTTACTATAACAAGAACAGCATCAAGAGGATGATGCTAAATCATTCATGAAAAACTGCCCTCATGGTCTAATCACCTCTTACCAGGCCCCATCTCCAACACTGGGGATAACAATTGAACATGAGATTTGGGCAGGGACATATGTCCAAATCATACCAGACTTCTAAGTTATAAGCATTTACAAAAAGGCAAGTTAGAAAACAATGACTAGTTATTATTTAACTATTCCTAAGTCTTGGCAGAATTCAAGTCTCTAGTATAATTCTAACCTTGTGGCCTTTCATTAGTTTTACAGAAGTGATTTTAGTCCCTGAACAAGAAAGGTGTTAGTTTTAGGAAGGAACAATCATCATTCTTGCTTTAAAGTTAAACTATAAATTCCTCCCACAGTTAGCTTGGCCTACATGCAGGAATAAGCAGAGGCTTATGAGGTTACAAGTAAGATGAGGTCACTTATGCCAGCTTTCTCTCAAGGTTATACTTTTGCAAGTGTGGTTTCACTCAGTGGTCACGAGTTTCAGCAAAAAATCTGAGATGTGACCAACCGCATGTGTCTTTACCCTAAATGCTTGCTAAATGAAGGACATTTTCTGGAGAGTGAGTGTGGAGATACACCATCTTGTGGCCTTTCAAGTCATTGCTTCTATTCTTACATATCTATTAAATCTTTCCTTCTGATAAACTGGATTTGTCAGCCTTTTTCTTCAGCCTTTCAGCTTCCTCAGACTTTGAGGGTAGGTTTGAATATATCTGCTCACCACAGAGCATCAGTGTTACTGAAAAATGTCAGTGCTTCATACAATTTCTGTAAAATATCTTCAAGATGGATGCTACATCAGTTACCACAATTATAAATAATCTAATTATTGCTCTGATTTCATTCTGAGTTAAAAGTTAATGAATTATAAAATATTATTATATGGACTTAGATGACTATGAAGAATTACCTTATATTTAGACAATATTTTTGTCTTATATTACATTGAATTTTACAAAAGAAATTATTTGAAAATCTGCATTGAATTTTCACTGTGCCAAGAATGATTTGTGGCGGATTGGTTTTCTCTTTCTCTATTTTCTACATACAAAACTAGATGGATATTCCCTGCCTTCCTTTCCATTATATTTGACCTGTGACTTAGTTGGGAAGTTCATCCTAGTCCCAGGTTTGGCCAGTCAAATTCTTCCATGTAAAAGCCTCCTTGTGCTTTATCCCACAGCTGACTTTATATAGGTGAGATTAGCAAACTTGAGCACCACATCTTGGAAACAACAATTCTACAAGATGAAAAGAGGAGTCTGGATCCACGAAATATTTCTTAGAGAAGATATGTCTGCAATCTGAATCTCTCACTAGATTTTTCTATTAAAAGTAAATACACATTTATTTTGTTAAGCTATTGAAATTTTTGGTTTCATTTATAATAATAAATGAATAATAAAAAATAAAATAATAAAAAATAAATTTATTATTATAAAAGAAACCAAACATTATCTATCTCTGTCTCTATGTATGTATGTATATTTTTTCTTATTTCAGTATCTTTTGGGGTACAAGTGTTTTTTTGTTACATGGATGAATTATATAGTGGTGAATTCTGAGATTTTAGTGTACATTGAACCTAATGTGTAATTTTTTTATCCCTAGCACCTCTCTTACCCTCCCCTTCTGAGTCTTTAAAGTCCATTATATTACTCTGTATGCCTTTGTGTACTCATAGCTTAGCTGCCACTTATAAGTGAAAACATGCAGTTTTTGGTTTTCCACTCCTGTGTTACTTCACTTAGAATAATGGCCTCCAGCTCCATCCAAGTTGCTGCAAAAGATATTATTTTGTTCCTTTTAATGGCTGAGTAGTTATATATATACATATATGTATAAAATATATATTTAAGTTTTTATTTTATTGTGGTAAGAAAACGATATGAGATTTATCTATTAATAAATTTTTAAGTGTACTATAGAGTGTTTTTAACTACAGGCACAACATTATACTGAAGATCTCTAGAATTTATTCATTTTAATTAACTGAAACTTTATGCCTGTTGATTAGCAACTGCCCATTTCTCCTTTCCACCAGTCCCTGGCAACAACCATTCCACTATATGATTCTATGGGCTTGACTATTTTAGACACCTCATATAAGTGGAACAATGCAGTAATTGTCCTTCTGTGACTGGTTTTTTTCACTTAGCATAATGTCCTCCACAATCATCCACGTTGTCACATATGGCAGGATTCCCTTCTTTTGTAAGGCTGAATGATACTCTGTTGCATGTACATACTGCATTTCCTTCATCTACTCATCTGTCAATGAATCTTTAGGCTATTTCCACATCTTGACTACTGTGAATAATGCTGTAATGAGCATGGAAGTACAAATATTGCCTTGAGACTCTGATTCCAGTTATTTGGACAAATATCAGAAGTGGGACTACTGGTGGATATGCAAATTCTATTTTTGTAATTGTTCCAGCTGTACCATTTTCCATTCTCATCAACAGTGTACAAAGTTTCCAATTTCTCTACATCCTCCCCAACACTTGTTATTACAATTTTGTCTATTTTTTTTTGTAATAGCAATCCTAACGGATGTGAGGTGATACCCCATTGTGGTTTTGATTTGCATTTCCCTGATAATTAATAAATAACATTGAGCATCTTTTCATACACCTTTTGGTCATTTGTATGACTTCTTTGAAAAGTATCAAGTATTTAGCCCAATTTTTAATCAGTTTTTAATATAGTTTTTGTTTGTTTGATTTTTTACTACTGACTTGTAGGAGTTCCTTATCAGTTTTAGAATTAACCCCTTATCAGATATGTGGTTTGAAAATATTTTCCCCCATTCTGTAGTTGACTGTTTACTCTGTTGTTTTCTTTGTACAAAAGCTTTTTAGTTTGAGGTAGTCTCATTTCTCTATTTTTGCTTTTGTTTTCTATGATTTTTGTGTCATATCCACAAAATCATAGCTCTGTCCTATGTCATGAAGCTTTTTCAATGTGTGTTTCCTCTAGAAGTTTTACAGTTTCAGGTCTTACATTAAAGTCTTTTCATTCATTTAGTTAACTTTTTTCTATGATGTAGAGTAAGGGTCAAATTCTAATTTTTGCGTGTGGATACCCAGTTTTCCCACTGTTTGTTGGAGATTGCTTTACCTCACTGTGTATTCTTGGCACCCTTTTTTGAAGATTATTTTGACCATATATGCATGGGTTTATTTCTGGGCTCTCTATTCTGTTAAGCCTTTGAATCCTGAGCATAGGCTGTCTTTCCATTGTTTATTCCTTCTTTCATTTCTTTCATTAATATTTTGTAGTTTTCAGTGTACAAATCTTTTATTTCTTTAGCTTACTTCTAAGTATTTTATTATGTTTGGTGCTATTGGTAATGGTATTTTCTTAATTTCTTTTTCACATAGTTTGTTGTTAGTGATAGAAATACAATTGATTTTCATATGTGAAATTTTGTACCCTGCAACTTTATTGAGTTTTTGTATTAGTTCTAACAGCTTTTAAATAAATGAAGTTTTTAAGGTTTTCAGTACATAAGGTGAACTTAACAGCACATTAAAAGTATCCTACACCATAATCAATTGGTGTTTATCCCCAGGATGCAAGGATGGTTCAAAATATAAGAATAAATTAATGTGATAAACTACATTAACAGAATAAGAGATAAAATCTCATTATCTTCTCAATAGATACACAAAAAGTGTTTTATAAAGTTCAGCATCCTGTGTTCATAAAACTCTTAAGAAACCAGAAATAGAAGATAATTACCTCAATATGATATAAAGACTGAAATTGAAAAGCCCCCTTAGCTAATGTCATATTCAATGTTGAAAATAAAAGCTTTCCATCTAAGACCAGGAACAAGTCAAAGATTCCCTCTCACCACTTCTATTTAATATAGTACTAGAAGTCCTAACCAGAGCAATTGGGCAAGAAAAAGAAATAAAAGTCATACAAACCAGAAAGTAAGATGTAAAATATGCTTGTTTGTGATCAGCATTACCTTAAGAAATATAATAGAAAAAGTTCTAAGGATCCTAGTTCTTTCATTTGTAGAACACTAGGTAGGGTTAATTAATCCATAAATTTCTTCCCAAGTGCAATCATTTTTTAAATTTCCTTCTATAAATACTATAACCCAATATTTTAAAACTTTTTATATGTCTTTGTCTTTTTAAAATTTATTGTAGTTTTCTTGAATTCTACAGCAGAATTCAATATGACCAAGAGCAAATAAATGTGTTGATGTAGAAAATATCACTTTGTATCACTTTGCTTATACAATTAATTTCAAACCAGGTTTATTTTAAACCTGGAAAATGATCTTAAAATGTAAATAGTTTGTTTATGATTTTGTTATTAACTACCCAACTCTGGTTACTGATCAATTCTCTAATTCTCTAAAATTATAATGATGGTGAATTTGATTTCTTAGTGCTCCAGCCATACATCTCATACACTGGCATTATATAAAAAGGAAATAGTACCATTCATAAACATCATTATGAATAATATTTGTATTGATTTACGATTAGTATTGGTTTAAAAAATGCAATTACTAGTCCTCCTGTCTAGCCTGTAAACTTAGTAAAAACACTGAAGTACAATTATTTGTATCACCAGCATGTAGCATAGTCAAATTGTTGAATGATTAAAAGGCTTCCATCATCTAGTGATTTTGGAGAAAATTATAAAATAAATTTTATATTAAAAAATTCTCAAAAAGCAATTTTAGGATATTTTAATCTTTATAATTTGCAGTGACTGCAGTAAAAATGTTCTAAAGTAGTAATATTAAACTTTAATAAGCTGATCTTCCCAAAACATTAATATTTCTGGAAAGGCAGATTTTATTCATAGTTTGCTACTTCTATATTTTGATAATTATACTGCATAGGTTTTCCCTTCCCTATGGTTTCTGTGAATTTGCTTCACAATTTATTTACCTGTACAAAAGTCCATGCCCAGAAACAAAGTCACATACATAGTAATGAAACTCAGCTGATCTCTGAGTAGCCAAGGAAGTCTGAAGAGGGGCTGGAGGGAGAGAGAGAAATTGATTTTCTTTGTGGGGTGGTTCCCTTAAATCATTACATAACTTTTCTTTTGTTAGATAAATTTTTATCCCTATAATTCTGCAGAATGGACAATATACTCCCTTGTAAGAATATTATTAACAAATAAATAAGCACATATCAAATATATTATGGCGTTTATATTATCCAATTTTGTTATGTTGGGCTTTAGACTTTTATTTGCTGCTTATTCATTAATTCTATTGTGCTTTAATGACATTGGATGCACTCAATCAGGGCCAGTCCAGCTTCCTGCAATAGCAGCCATGAAAAATGCATTAAGAAATATATTGATATGTCTGTATGCACTATCTTTAAGATTCATTATGATGTCTTGTTGTTAGCATATATGGAAACCCTTTAACTGTATTATGTTAGTAGCCTGGTGTTAGCACACAGTAAGATAGCTCTATAAAGATTTACCAGCTCATCTAACTAAAGCCAAGGGCTATAATCTAGGAATCCCCAACAGACCTAAGTATAGGAAGACCTAAAGTACCTGAAGCCTGACAATCTTCTGCATTCCAAGTGCAAAGGACTGATGTATATTAGTGATAAAAACGTCAGCAAAATGGACAAATAAAAAGCAAAGGAAAGCAACAAACCACAGGAGCACAAAAGAAATGAGAGTCCAGAATCATAGAAAAATAGTTCTGAGACATCAGTTATCAACAAGAACCATGAGGAAAGAATACAGAAAGAGTCAAAGCGAGGCTAAAGAAATTAAATGTCTCCACAGTACTGAGAAGCTAACAATTCTCCACTCTCCATCCATCCCAAATTCTTTACGGAACAGTCCTAATAGTACATAAATGGCAGATGGGCCATTCATTCTGCTTTCTGCTGGGACATTTAAGAGGACAACCTAAACTATACAATAATAATAAATAAAAATATTTAATCATTTGAATATTCTTAGATCCCTGTCATCCGGGAGATCTCTATATGACCTCAATAGCTGTAGAAGTTATTACTACATTCCAGAAAGACATGTGATACTATCACTAAATATTAGGGCCTAGCAGAAATTTGCCATGAGCAAAAGCAATTTTGTCTCAAATTCAGCACCATATATTAAATATTTTGCAGAGAGCTATATTATTACACAAATGTGAAGAAGATAACCATAAGCAAAATTCTAATTTCTTACAAAGAATTTTCTTATTCAAAGAAGTCACATTTCAGATTAACTCCTTAGACTAGGTAACATTCACCACTGTGCCCTACAGCATCAACATCCACTGTCTTATCTATCTTATCATGAGCACAATAATCTGATTTTCAAAATTATGATCTCGTGGATTATATTTTAAGTTGATTTTCCTTGTATTTTATTAAGAGAAGAAACTTCAGAATTTGCTATATTTAATAACCTTTATTGCAGTAAAATGTTAGACTTCAGTTAACAGGAAAACCTAATTATCTGGGAAAGGTCATTCTTCAGTGATATTAACAGAACATAGTAATACAGACGATTTCCTGAGAGAGGTAAGCATTTTTTTCCTTGACTTTTCATATTCACATTGAAGGAAATAAAAAATTAACCTTTGGAATTAGAATTTCCTCTGAAACATAGGTCTTATATAACTAGGCTTAATAGATCTACACAGTAGAACTGAACCTGGAAACGCCCCATTTGCAGCTTTCTCCTTAAGCTTACTAGCGTAACCATTATTCATTGAGGAGAGATGTACTCCTAATTTGACATGTGCTTTATTTCTTCAAATTCTTTCAAAACCCTGCAGTTTTCAGGAAGTGTTGCCAGTAATATTTACGTTGGAGTTTTCTCTCTAAGTAAGCTACAATTCCTTCTGTTTTATGGTGTTATGTTGAATGAAATTGTAATTTTCCATGTATAACCTAAATATTTATTATTAAAAATAATTAATAGGCAGTTGGAGAAGTAATCACTACCTAGGCGCATGCTTTTATTCTTTCTATGTAAAAATATTTTACAAACATAAGTTGGCAGAAACATAGACATAAAGCATATTTTGTGACATAGAAGTAATTTTAAAACCGTCAAGAAAAGCATGAGACAGATGAATTGAGTTTTGCAAAATTTATGCAGTTGAAAGTGAGATTATTATGGTGTCTAAGAGCTCATAGTCAACTTCTCCATGAAGTGAAATACCTGGATTTGTTTCAAAGTATATTAATGTATTACTATGAGAAAAAGTACTAACTATTTTATAGTATATAACAGCAAAAAGGTAGTTCATGTTGATTGTACGAATTTTTATTTTAAAAGGAAATCTATAATAAGCCCCATCCCAATCTTCTCGTTTTCAAGCATAGATGCAGACAACACTGATCTGACATAGGAAAAAAAAAGCTACTAATAGCCCAAGGAAATAAATAAATGACAGTAATAAATAAATAAATAAAATAAAAAATCCCTTGTAGAAGCAGAAGTATTTTCATAGCTTTCAATAGTTTTTGAAGAGTTACCAGTTTCTGCCAGTTAAATAGTTCAACCAAGCAATAAAACTGAGATAAAATCCAGGTATTATTACTCTCCAGGTATTATTATGTTGGATAAATATCCAACGTCCCACCATTTTTGAGAACTGATATGGCCCCTTTGAAGGCTTAATTAAAAATCAAATAGCATAGCCTAACACAAAGCACATATCCAACAATACTCTAGAGTCTCAAAAACTGTGCCTTCGTGTTTTAGCTGTAAATTATTTAAATCAGGTTCATCCGGCAATACTGCTGCCTTTGTTTTTCCTTGCAGTCTTCCCTGCCATCTCAGAAAAATTTTTAGTCCTGTTTCTTTCCCAGAAGAACTTATAATGAACTACTGCCAGACACTGAGCAGTAATTACCCAGCTGGTTTGTTTATTTCTAATGCACATTTTTAAATAGAAAATTCTATTATATTGTGAGGGCTGCCATAACAGAGTACCACGAAAAGAGGTTGTGTCTGAAATAATTTTGCCTTCATATTTGAAAGGTTTTTTTAATGGTATGGAATTTTAGGTTGACAGTTTTTATTTCATTACTTTAGAGAAGTTGCTCTACTGTCATTTGCCTTGATATGAAGTCAGCAGTTTTCATTTTCTTTGTTCCCTATACTTAATGTGCATTTTTCTATGACCTCGTTTATGATTTGTCACTGATTTCTGAGCAACCTATTATGCTGTGCCTTTGTATCGTTTTCTTCTGTCTATTGTTTTAGGTTCCATTGAAATTCCTGTGTCTGTGAGGCTATAGCTGTCATCAAATATGATATATTTTTAGCATTAAGTTTTCAAAATTTATTTTAATGTACCTATTTCTCTTTTTTGCTTTGGGGACTCCAATTATTTATATTTTAGGCCCCTGAGGCTGTCTCACTGCTCACCTATGCTTTATTTTTTATT
The DNA here is from genome assembly GCF_006542625.1 of Nomascus leucogenys. Lineage (NCBI taxonomy): Eukaryota > Metazoa > Chordata > Mammalia > Primates > Hylobatidae > Nomascus > Nomascus leucogenys. Next base: position 91,413,920 of record NC_044387.1, on the reverse strand, counting down.
TTGTTGTTTCATATTTTGTTTCATTTTGGGTAGTTTCTACTTCCATTTCTTAGGATTTTGGATGCCTTTATAACCTCTGTATTATCTGCCATGAATCTCATCTGGTATATTTTCTCAGCATTGTAGTTTTCAGCTTTGAAAATTTGATTTGGCTTTTTAGAAAAATATACTTTGACTTTTGTGCAAACTATGTTCAGTCTTTCCTCTAGCTTCATAAACATGATAAAAAACAGTTACAATAACTGTTTTATTGTCCTCAGCTACTAATTATTGCTTTCATATTGACTAGGTGGGCCACAACAGTCCTCAATCTGAAAATATTTTTGGCACCATTACTTAGTCAATGACTCTCTGTTTTCTCTACTCTATGCCCCTCGAACTACCTGTGTTTCCATTCTAGGTGGTAGAAGTGTTAACAAGCCACCGGGGCACACTGCCCCATGCACTAGAATACCATGACATCAGGTTTTTGAGAAAAGGAAAGCTTTATTTTGCAAGTTGACTCACAAGAAGACAGGCATGTCAAACTCAAGTTTGTCTCCCCATGCTGGCTTCAAAGCAGTATTTGTATCCAAAAAGTTTCAGGAGGTGGATTCTGAGATGACCAAATAATTGGTGGAAGGAAAGAGAAGGTCTAGAAAGTCCCTGGGCATACAGTTAACTTCATACTGTCGCATGGGTCACATGTGCAAAGTTGGAGGGAGCTGTTATGAAACATGCACTGAAAATTCAGGTTGCAATGTCAGCAAGCTCATTCTGTGCAGACTCTAGTTGGCCATATTGGGTCCAACCAATTTCAGTCAGTGTTTTTTAGTTAATAAACAAAGGGAGTTTCAGTGTTTCAGCAAGTTTTTGTTGTTGTTGTTGTTGTTTCCTCTTCTTCTTTTTTTAATCTGCCAACCTGCAAACTCAATAACTTCTTTTAGCCATTGGTTTCTTTAACTAACTCTTTGGGTGATGGTTTCAATCCCCCCTGTTCTATGTGCATTCTTCAGTCATGAAGGATTAGGGGCAACATCCATTCTAGCATTTTTCTAATGACTAGGGGCGCAGGTTTGGACCTAAAGGATGAAATCGTTTTACATGAAGTTGAAGATACTCTCTAATATCTGGTACAATATTAACATTTAGCATTATTAATACATTGGTTTATCTTTTAACAGTTTAAAAGTTCAACATCAGAGGCAGCATTTGATTACCAAATGTCTAAAAATGTGCATTAGCAATAGGTAAAGTCTTAATTTTAGTATGGCTTGGGGGCATACATTGAATTCTATGTGGGATTCAGAAAAATATATCTGAGAACCAGTTGGCACTGGTTCTTCCCTGGGAATTTGTTGTAATTAATTAGCTTGTTGTCTTCTTATTTCATTTGTGTTTCAACTTCAGAAGATGTATTGATGTAAACACAACATGATATGTTAGCTACCATATAAACTCCTTCCTGTTCCACCAATACTTAGTCTAGGGGTATTCTGTTATCCATTACTACTGCGGCTAAAGAGTTTAAAGATTTTTGTTGGGCAGCTATGTCTTTAGCTGCTTCGTTTGAGAAGTTACACAGAGTGATTGACAGATTTATAATCGTATGTTCATAAGAGGATACTCTCCATCATGGCAAGAGAATATTGCTAAACATAGGCCAAAATCTGTCTTCTTGGTTTGCAGGTAGGGTTTGTCTATTCCTGGAAAATAGTGTTAAGAAACTGGTCCAATATTGAGAAGCAGTGAAGCTATAAATAGAAAGAAGAGTAGTCAGATAACCTAATAAACAATTAACTCTCATGCACCAGCTGTCAACACAGGCATAAACCCATGGGTGGTCAATATGTTGACAAATAAATACATATTCAGGAGGTGCACATAGTGTCCCTGATAAACACGGAAAAGTCTTCGGTTTACTCATAACAAAGACAGGTTAAAGAACATGTCATTGGTATTGGGTAGGATGTAATCAGTTTGATTTTAAAAATAAGAAACAAATAGTAGGTACCAGCCTTAACAAGATGGAAGAGAAATTCCAACATATATTGAATTATAATTCCTAGTTTAAGTAGTACTTCAAAAATAGATCCTATTCCTGATGGAAATAATAACAAGAAGTTTTTAAAATATATTATGTGCAGGTTCATTAGGGACACTTACTGAAGCCAGGAAAAATTCAGGATTCAGTCTTGATTATAACAAATGATAAAAACTTAAAAACAATGGTCAGTGTTGGAATCCAATAACAGGTGTGTTATAGTTTGCTGTTGAAATATAATTTATCTTTCTCAAGTTTCTCATTTTTATCAGAGACAAATCATAGGACTGACTTGTTTGCAAAATAAGTTTTAGTCTTATATCGACCTGGCATGATTATTTGCATAAAGTGCAGCAATAATTGGCCTTATGAGTTTCTTTTTTAAAATTAGCTTTGTTGGAACCTATTTATAAGAAATTTTAGCTTTTTAAAAGCCTTGAGTCTAGTAAAGCCATGGTTAATCCATCAGATTGTGGCTGTAAAATCTGTATGAATTAGTGTATTTCTCTCTTTTAAAGGTTCCAAAATATCTTGAGGTTCCCAGGCCTGTCAGAAAGTGATATTCTTTAATTACCAGAAGGACAGAAACCCTGTAAGGGAACATTGTAGACAAGGTACCAGTCCAGTCTTTCTAAGTTTTTCATTGGCTCTATGAAGTCAGCACCAATTTCTCAAAGCAGCCTGATCATATCAGAAAATATGCCATTCTAATCAAAGCCTTGGTAAAATAACCAGTGTCTCCAATTGTATCCTGTTACAAAAGGAAACAGATTCTTATTGAACTTATGCAAATAATTGTATTGCCATCAATTAAGAATACTCACAGATGGCTTCCAAATTCTGGAGAAATCAGGTAGAGAGAAATATAAATACCTCAAATTTTTGTCCACATAAGTGTATTCTATCCAATGTGTTGTCAATTAAAAATAAAGAGAAAAGGTTATCTTGACTCTGGAAAACAAAATATAAAAAGAATCAGCAATTTCAAATGAAAATGTCATGAATAAAATCTTTGTATTCTTCTATCAGTTCAATCCTGTGTAATTAACTCTTGTTCTGCTTGATGTTAGATTAGCAGTTATTATTTTAGCTTTTTACTTAAAGCCTTGAAAGTTTTTTCTACTCTGATGGTATGATGTCCAAAGTAATCTTGTGTTTAAGAGTACTTGTCAGAGTCCTTTCCATGAAAAGTAATTTAGATCACAGTTTATTGTAAATGCTTTTGGAGAAGAAGTTTAAACAATAACTCACCAGATGCCCCTCCTACCTGCCGGTCTTGGGCATCATGTCAGGACCAGGCTGTGGTGGCCTTGTGCACAGGCCATGGGAGAGTGGCTGGGGCTGAGGGTCAATGTGCCCTGGACATGGCCACTGAGTGGCAGCTCCTACCCTCCAGGAATTGTGGGTGACAGAAACTTGTAATAACCATGGTTAAAATTGGTTGAAAATTTTCAATTGGCAATAAAACTTAGCTATTTCTATTATATGTAGCATAGTAAGATAAAAACCAGAATCATCACATCAGAACCACCAGACTTCCAAACATTTGCCATAATCTTTAAAATATTTATATTAATATCTATATAAACATAACTTTAGAAAAGGTTTAATATAGTCAAAATTATGACTGATAGGATATATTTTTATAAATGTATATAATTTTTATAGAATTTATATGAATAACATACCTATAAACGTAACCAAAAGAAGATCCAGTATTATTTATCCTTTGATGATATTTCCAATATAATTTTAGGTCCTACTGTGTCCGAAATTGGTGGGTTTTTGGTCTCACTGACTTCAAGAATGAAGCCGCGGACCCTCGCGGTGAGTATTACAGCTCTTAAGGTGGCGTGTCTGGAGTTGTTAGTTCTTTCTGATGTTCAGATGTGTTCGGAGTTTCTTCCTTCTGGTGGGTTCGTGGTCTCGCTGGCTCAGGAGTGAAGCTGCAGACCTTCGCAGTGAGTGTTACAGCTCTTAAGGCAGCGCGTCTGGAGTTGTTTGTTCCTCCCGGTGGGCTCGTGGTCTCGCTGGCTTCAGGAGTGAAGCTGCAGACCTTCGCGGTGAGTGTTACAGCTCATAAAAGCAGTGTGGACCCAAAGAGTGAGCGGTAGCAAGATTTATTGCAAAGAGCGAAAGAACAAAGCTTCCACAGTGTAGAAGGGGACCTGAGCGGGTTGCTGCTGCTGGCTAGGGCAGCCTGCTTTTATTCTCTTATCTGGCCCCACCCACACCCTGCTGATTGGTAGAGCCGAGTGGTCTGTTTTGACAGGGCGCTGATTGGTGCGTTTACCATCCCTGAGCTAGACATAAAAGTCCTCCATGTCCCCATCAGATCAGTTAGATACAAGGTATCGACACAAAGGTTCTCCAAGGCCCCACCAGAGCAACTAGACACAAAGTGTCGATTGGTGCATTCACAGACCCTGAGCTAGACACAGGGTGCTGATTGGTGTGTCTGCAAACCTTGAGCTAGATAAAGAGTGCCAATTGGTGTATTTACAATCCTTGACCTAGACATAAAGATTCTCCAAGGCCCCACCAGAGCAGCTAGATACAGAGTGTCGATTGGTGCATTCACAGACCCTGAGCTAGACACAGGGTGCTGATTGGTGTGTCTACAATCCCTGAGCTAGACATAAAGGTTCTCCACATCTCCACCAGACTCAGGAGCCTAGCTGGCTTCACCTAGTGGATCATGCACCGGGGCTGCAGGTGGAGCTGCCTGCCAGTCCCGCGCCATGTGCTCACACTCCTCAGCCCATGGGTGGTCAATGGGACTGGGCGCCATGGAGCAGCGGGTAGCGCTCATCGGGGAGGCTCCAGTGGCACAGGAGCCCACGGAGGGAGTGGGAGGCTCAGGCATGGTGGGCTGCAGGTCCCGAGCCCTGCCCCGTGGGAAGGCAGCTAAGGCCTGGTGAGAAATCGAGCGCAGCGCCGGTGGGCTGGCACTGCTGGAGGATCCAGTACACCCTCCGCGGCCACTGGCCCAGGTGCTAAGCCCCTCATTGCCCGGGGCCAGCAGGGCCTGCCAGCTGCTCTGAGTGAGGGGCCTGCCAAGCCCACGCCCACCCGGAACTCCAGCTGGCCTGCAAGTGCCACGCGCAGCCCTGGTTCCCACTCACGCCTCTCCCTCCACACCTCCTTGCAAGCTGAGGGAGCCAGCTCCTGCCTTGGCCAGCCCAGAAAGGGGCTCCCACAGTGCAGTGGTGGGCTGAAGGGCTCCTCAAGTGCTGCCAAAGTGGGAGCCCAGACAGAGGAAGCACCGAGAGCAAGCGAGGGCTGTGAGGACTGCCAGCACACTGTCACCTCTCACTACCAAAGATATCAAAAGGTTCAAAACATTTAATCAAAAAAGAATCACAGGTCATTTTTATGTAATGGTTACTAATTTAACTAGCATGATCATCAGAAGACCTCAAAAGCAATACAGAAAGTTACAAGGTTGTGAAAACCTTAATCCTTTTAAAGCTCAGTTTTCTCAAGTAATAAAAATAACCAATGAAGACAATGTATAAATTGCCATAATAAAGCATAAAATCTTTGTTTTAGGCCAGTATCAAAAAGGTAAAGAAAAACCTCCTGCAGTACGATTGCTTCCCCTTATGGAAAGCCCATTTAAATAACCCAGAGTTAAAACTGATGAAAAGTGTACCTGAATTTAAGTAGACATAAGAAGAATGTATCTAAGGTTAAGAGAAATTTTAGCATTAAAACTAGTACCTTTAGCAGAAAGCAGGAGGAATACTTGATTCTTAGTGACAGCATGGGAAATTTCTTGGTTATCCGAAAGTATTTAGACATATCAAAAATATATTACAAAATATTGCTACATTTCAGGAAAGGATTGCTTTTTTTAGGCTTTCAGGGTAAGCTTTTTAGCATTATGTCATAAAAACAGAATTAGAACCAGGGGAAAATATTACAGGAACTGACTGAAAATGTTGAAAGAGAAAGTTATCATTCCAGCCAAGCAAAAAGACATACTTTTCAAGGGAAAAGGAACAGAAGGCAATGATGTGATCTGCAAATCATAGGTAACAAAATACCAGAAAAGTTGAACTTCTGAGGCAGAAATCTGAGAAGCTTTATAAAGACACAGATTTCAGAATTAAAAGTCAATATTTCTTGCAATATCACTGAGAACAAATCAACACTTTGATAAAACCTTGTTACTTTAGCCAAAATTTTAAGTTTTGTATTAGGGCACTTTTAATGATATAGCTAATTTTAACAAAATCTTATATACAAATCTATCCAATTGCAATCAGTTTTGACCTCAGGGTAAGATTTCCATAAACCTTTCATAACTTAGTTTTTTTATTTTCCCCAACTTTTTATATACATTTAGGTTTATCTGTCATTTAAAAATTTTTCTTTAATTTAAAATAACCCTTAAACACCTCTAAACTAGACAAAAATCAAATTTTCTTAAGCAAAAATCATATTTCTATTTTCCTTATGCATTGCAAATATGTAATTGTTTCTTTTATTCAATAGTTTTAGTTACATATATCAATCACTGTATTAATGCTTAGTAATCCTTATTTTAGTGAAAAATCTAGGGATCAAGAAATCTTGAATTGTCTGTCATATTTTACAGTATTTTACACATGAGAACCACTTTATAATTTTAGGAACATCTTTCTCTATAACATAAATCTTCTTAATTTGGAATGACCCAGATATTTAAAGTATATCTCTTATTTAATTTGACATAACTCTAAGATTTCAAAAATGTATTAAAATTTTATTTAATAACATTTATTTTATTTATATTTATTTAATTTTTAATAATTCATATAGATTATGAAAACTAAAATATTAAACAAAGCTTGTTATATTTTAAGTTATTTTCCTTGTTAACTATTTTATAGCCTGTAAATATTAGGTGTTCACCTAAGCAAGAACTTTAAGTTACATGGACATTTTGCCAATGACACAGAAGATTTTATTAGTTTTGTTAAATCAGTAATATTAAATCACTCTTGTTTATTTAAAAATTATATAAATAAAAATCATTTTATTTTCACTGGGTTTATAGCTTTATAACTTTCATGCCAAATTCTGACATCTTAAAACGTCTAACAAATGTAAATATAAAACCAGTAAACACAGGCAAACACGCATGCAGACCAGACAATTCTGAAAATATTTATATTTTTATCAAAATTTTTAAAATTATTTTTACTTACCAGATGATATGGTTTGGCTGTGTCCCCACCCAAATCTCATCTTGAATTGTAGTTTCCAAAATACCCATGTGTCATGGGAGGAACCCGTTGGGAGGTAATTTGATGATGGGGGCAGCTACCTCCATGCTTTTTTATGATAGTGAGTTCTCATGAGATCTGATGGTTTTATGAGGGGCTTCCCACACCCCCTTCACCTTGTACCTCTCCTTGCTGCTGTTATGTGAAGAAGGATGTGTTTGCTTCCCCTTCTGCCATGACTGTAAATTTCCTGAGGCCTCCCCAGCCCTGCAGAACTGTGAGTCAATTAAACCTCTTTCCTTTATAAATTACCCAGTCGCGGGTATTTCTTCACAGCAGCGTGAGAATAGACTGATACACGGGAGAATACTAAAGTCACATGAGCCTGAAAAGTATCTGGGCTAATTTGCTTAATTTATGAGTACTCCTTTATTTATAAGCTAATTTGGCACCATGAAAATGCAACATGTAACATAATACATGTGTATAGATAAACAAGATGGTTGAATCCTACTTACTTTACTGACAAAATTGAAACTTTTCCACATGTCTAAACTTTATTTACCCAATGGGTAAAGCAGTTTCTATAGCAGCTTGATTTTAAAAGAACTTTTACCTTTTTTTTCCTTTTGCCGAGCATCTTAGAATTAGTAATATCATAAAAAGTAAGTTTTATCTCAACACCAGTAGAAAAGTCAGCAGATTCAAAATGGGAAGAAAAAATATAGATATGTGAAATAATTTAGACTCTTTTATTGTAGGGTCTTTTCTCTTTCTTTCTTTCTTTCTTTCTTTCTTTTCTTTCTTTCCTTTTTTCATAATAACTATTTGGGCTCTGAATTTTCCTTAATGTAATTTGGCCGTATGGTTTAAAATACCCCCTAGAACAGGGCATAATAAGTAGCCAGTTGGAGTCCCAGCAAACCTGGACTGCCTTAATGTTTGAAATTCCCATTCTGATCATTTCTATGTTGTCCCCTTTAGTAAAGCCCTCCCATCTAGGGAGATGCTTGCCAGAGTGCAGACCAAAGTTTGATTGTCTGGTTCCCTGTTGTTTTAGTTTTAGATAATTTTCTTCTCACTGTAAGAGCTCAGCAAAACAGGTACAGTAAAGCAGCAGAAACTTTTATTTTTGTTAGCTTTTATTTTAACCTTTATTTTAGGTTCAGAGGGTACATATGCACATTTGTTATACAGGTAAACTGCATGTCCCAGGGATTTTGTGTACAGATTATTTTACCACCTAGGTAATAAGCATAGCACCCAAGAGGTAGATTTTTTGATCCTCACTTTCCTCCCACCCTCCACTCTCGAGTAAGCCCCTTTTTCTATTGTTCAATTCCAGAATGGCTATTATTAAAAAGTCAAAAATTAACAGATGCTGGTGACGTTATGGAAAAAAGGTAACACATACACACTGCTGGTGGGAATGTAAATTAGTTCAGCCATTGCACAAAGCAGTCTGGTGATTTCTCAAATAACTCAGAACAGAATTACCATTCAACCCAGCAATCCCATTATTGGGTATATAATCAAAGGATTATATACCTTCTACCATAAAGACACATGCACATATATGTTCATGGTAGTAGTATCCACAATAGCAAAGACATGGAATCAATTTAAATGCCCCTCAATGGTAGACTGGATTTTAAAAACTGTGGTACATAAACACAATGGAATGCTCTGCAGTCAATAAAAAGAATGAAATCATCTCCTTTGCAACAACATAGATGGAGCTGGAAGCCACTATCTTAAACAAACTAATGCATGAGCAGGAAACCAAATACTACATGTTCTCACTTATAAGTGAGAGCTAAACTTTAAGTTCATATGAGAAAAACCTCTTAAATCCAGATTTTTAAAATCATAAACTTTATTCTTACACTGAATCTTGGCTCCCCAGAAAGATAGAAACACCATAGGACAAGAGCAAAGATGGGAGGAGGAGGAAGAGACAGGGATGGAGAGGCAGGGACACAAGAAGAAAAATGAGTTGAGTTTGTAAATTTTTCACATGCACAATTTTCTTTAGGTTTTTGTAGTTCATGGAGTCCCTTTCTTCCAATTGAGCATGTAGATAAATTAGTTTAGAGATAGCATATCTTGTCCTGCATTGTTTTCTAAGTTTTGGTAGACTGCTGGGCTGCTGTTTCATAAATTTTGTCCAGTTCTTTCTTATAAGCTGGAGGATAAATAAATATGGTACCTGCTTTTCCATATTACCTAGAAACAAAAGTACCCCATTCCACATTGAAATTTCAGGCTGTTGTCTTCTTTTGTTATATCCTGTGCACCTAAAGTAATAACCAAAATATAAAAAGCTATCTGAAGTGCTTATTAAAACAATAAACCAATAAATAGAGGATAGATTTGTCATATAAAAAAATTGAGACCATTATTTTCTTCAAGGCTGTGTAAATGTAAATCTGCCCTTTTGCTGAAACCCTCGATCTCCAAAGATGGTCACATCTTTACACATAGACAGACACACACAATTAGAACTTCTTTCATGTTTACACACATCGCTCCTTCCATTTACTGAGAAAATTATTTGAGATTGAAAACCACATTAATCTCTCTTTGGTTATTAAAACAATCTACCATAGACTGGATTTGGCATCTGCTGTTTGGTGCTTTATTTTATATAAAACATCTCCTTATTACAGAATCAAATACTTATTTTAGCTCTTATTCTATTTGAGCACTCTTGAGAATTTGATAATATGAATTACCACCTTCTTCATGAAAATTTGTTTCCCTGTCTCTAATTTCCTGCTACTGTCGTTTCTCAGATGCTGACACCCGACTCATTGGAATTGATTCTGTATCCCATATGCTGAAGAGGAATAATTTTACTTCTCAGTTTTCTTTAGTGCTCTCTTACTAATCTCTACATTTTGTTGATGTCGTCCTCAGCTCTTTTATTTTTATCCCCTGCTTTCCCTTTACCTATAATTAGTCTTCTGAGGTAAGCCCAAATTAGAGAAAGGGGAATACCATACAAGTACTTTGGTTGCCACAAAATGAAATATTGTTGGCTCCAGAAAAGACATATATATTTATTATACTTTGTCACGTTACTGCCCTTTGGATTCAGTGTTTTTATAGTAATGATTGCATATAATTCCTGGTTTAAAAATCATTGTCTTTCATAGATAAAAAAACATAATAAATGCTTAATATTTTATTATATTATTATACATTATGTAATATATGACTTGATTAGATTACTTGCTGATTCCTTTCTTACTATATATTTTTCTCCTAGTTGAGAATACTTTTTCTTGTTAACTTGTGAACTTCTTTTTTTAAAAAGCACCTTATTAAGATGTGATTGACATAAAAAAGCTGCACATATTTGATATAACAACCTGATGAATTCAGACATAAGTATACACCCATGAAATCATCAACACAATCAATACCATACACGTATCCATCACCCCTTAAGGACGCCTCTCAGCCTCTCTGCTTGCTATTATTATTCTTAAAAATATTTCTGTGCATGATATTTTGTAAGCCTCAGTAAACTATATACTTATTTTAGCTGCCTGGCCCTCTTTTTGCATGGCTGCTCAATTCTTCTTTGTTTATTCATGGTGATGAGATTCTTTTTAATCTCCTGTAAACATTTTAAAAAAAGGCTTATTGGAGAACTTGAAGCAGTAACTATATTGATTTCCTCTTCTCATTGGGATCAATTAGGATTGCACTGACATTAAGATTGAACATATTTTGAGATCTTCCTAGCTCTACTAAATTGTTATATTTATTTGTTTATTTAGTAATCTCTGATCATATAAATTTTCTGAATGTTAGTACATATCCAGAACATAATCATTGCTGCATATCTTTTCTTATCTCTAGAGCGAAAGGCCCTTTACCATGTTTCTCTTCTCAAGGACATGCATTTTGAATAATGTATTTTCAGCTGATATACAGTGTTATTCTTCCTATCCTCCTATTCTACTGATCACAATGTATACTTTCTTTAAGTTATGTATTTCTAATGCTCTTTCTACTAAAACATTGATGAGAGATCTATCATGTTCAATTATCACCTTTATTGCTTAACTTACCCATCTGTGTGCATTACAGGAAGACAGTAAAGGACTTTAAACTCTTCCCACTTAAATTATTTTAAAAACTACCAGAATCTTTCCTCAATTATTTAATTTCACCTGAGAGTTTGTATTAGTCAGAATTATATTTGCTTTCAAGGATTAGAAAAATATAGAATAACAACAGTGGTTTAACAAAGTATAAATGTAATTCTATCTGTCCTCAAGGAGTCATAACATAGGCAGATAAGGGATGCAGATATCTTGCTATTTTTCTAACCTTAGTATAACACCTGGTGGTTTCATACAACTATTTAAGTCACAGACACACCTCTTTACAGGCAGCCAACATGAAGGAAGATAGATGAAGAAAATTATCTCCTCCTTTTTAACTTGTTTTTAATTAACATGATGCAAATATAGAAAGTTGCATGAAATATGTAAACCATTAATGAAATGCCACAAGGCATTTAAAATATCACCCATATAAAGATATAATTTTGCCACATACCACAAAAACCCTCCATTTACCACCTCAAAATCATGATCCTTTTCTTCCTTTCTAAGGGTGATCACAACTGACTTCTATTGTAAAACATCTTTATTTTTCCTTATAGGTTTTTCACTTAAATGCATACTGCTAAACTCCTTGTAATTTACTTTTGCCTGTTATATGTAATATCAGTTTCTTTTAATCTATAAAATCCCTCTCTCTTTCTCATTTTTATTTTTTTGGCTTGCAGTGTACGTATTGAAGAACGTAGATGATGTCTTGTGAGTTTTTCACAGTCATAATCTTGCTGAATTCATTTCCTTGTATAGTTTAACATGTTCATTTATCCTCTGAGTGATATGTAAATTTTTTGTTGAATCTAGAGACTAAGTCTCATTCAAGAATGATGATTTGCCACGGTTGGCAAGGTGAGGATGCGGTCTTTAGGAAGCACACCAGGGATTGTTGTCTATGTTTGTGAAGTTAGCAGCTGTTGATGCTTGATGTATAGCTCCATTAATTTAATAGAAATTGTAAAATAATGATATTATAATTTTACTATTTTTACTTAATTTATTTTCTGGAATACTTCTGTAAGAGAAACTGTATCTCATATACTATCTGGTTATCCAGAAGTAAATTTGAACAGGAAATGCAAGAGAAATGCTAAGTAGTCTTATTTTATTTACTAGTTAAAAAATGGCTACTAGCATAATATAAAGTGACCAAGTCAGTATAACTTCTGGGGGTGTGTGAGAACCAATATTAACGAATGAATTAAAGCTTATTTGACATTTTTGTATCTAATTTAGGTATTAGACTTTGATGCTTATATTTTATGTTCTTTGGCCAGTGTGAAACTCATAGTTGATTCCAAAATTTGGATGACTTTCACCAAGTGTTACCTGAGAGCTACCTTTCTATGTACGATCCCAAAATAACTCAAGTAATCTTATACATTCCTTGGAATTTCCTATAATCAGCCATTTTCTCAAGAAACCCTGATTCTCTTTAGTAGAAAGTGGCATTTCAACTCAGTATCAGGCTTCAATTGATCAATTGCTATTGAATTGTTATAATTTCTAAGCATTTAGTGTAAAATCTTAGTTCAAACTTTGTGCCTCTTTAAAATTCATTACTACAGAGTGTTTCCTCAATTTCTACAATCTTGAATCTGAATCTTTTTTATATCAAACAGAGTGTTGTTTTTTAAGAACATTGGGAAGAGAATTAGAGTACAGCATAAATAATCATATATTTTAATATATACTACATGGAAACACTATCAGATAACAATACCTTCATCAGCACCAATAATTTGATTGCTGACAAAAGCTCTTGCTATTCTCACTTCAGTTTTTCACGTTGCACTTTACCTATATTGAAAGAGCAGCTATTACAAACTATACATTCTTCCTTATACATCTCATTGATTGTTAGTTCTATGTGTAAATTTATACATTTGATGCTTACTAACAGTCTTTATGTTAATGTCTTTCCAGTTATTTTGATTATCCGATGTCCGGTATGAAAACATTTAGATTGCTAAAAACAAGTTCCCAGACACAATATTTCCTTATTGCCCGCATAGCGATGAAATTTTATACTTTATTCATTATACTTGAAAGTCAGTGAGACTGTTTTAAATCCTTATCTTTCTTTGATTACCTTAAATGTGTTGTTCCATATTCTTGTGGTGAAAGGCATTGCTTTGAAAATAATTGAGGGCAGAGTGATGTTATAGCCCTTAAAATAATTGGATGATTACAGATTAAATATTATGTTCTTCAATATTAAGTAATTTGTCTATAATTTATTACAGTAGTGCTTATTCCGGGAAGATTTTCCCATTAGCTCAGGAGGCCCTTGCAAATTATGGGTGTATGTTGCATATCTGTCTATCATATCTATGTATCTATCTACCTACTTACCTACCAACCTACCTGTCTACCTATTTACCTACCTACCTACATAGTAGCAAGCTAGCCTTGTAGTTTGCAGTGTTCCTTCTCTTTGTTTTTTTAAAGATAATTCAATTATACCTATATTATTATATTATAGAAATGTATATATTTCTATATATGTGTATATAACTATACACATATATAGAAATTTCTCTGTTATCTCTGTCACTTTTGAATCTGCTATATAAAAGTTTAACAATTACAACAAAATGATACAGAAATTTCAATTTATGTATTAAAATAGATGAAGAATTTCTTTTCTTCTTTTTTTAATCCTGGATTTTTTATAGTGTTTTGTTGTTTTGTTTTCTTCATATATTTCTTTAAGTTTTATCTTTAGCTCTGAAATATTTTTCTTTCCTTTCTAATTGTTTCCTGTTATTCAATACCACATTTTAATTGTTTCTTTTGTGCTCATTTTGTGATATTTTCTTAACATGTTAAACTTTATTTTGAAATATTATATTATGATTATCTGTTTATGGTTACATGTTTCTGGAAAGATTTTGTTGTCTATAGAATTGCTATTATTATAATATTATTTTCTCTCGGAGAACTTTATACAAGAGTTGAACTTGATATGTTTGTGTCTTTGCTGTTTTTGAACAGTAAAGCTTTTCTGCATGAGGACTGCATTAGGTTAGCTTTTGTTTTGTTTCGATGGAAACTGAAGGGCTTCTGCTGTTTTTGTAAAGTTCAAAAATATGGAGGTGACTTCTGCTTACAGGTTTAATATGAAAATTGCTTGGACTCCATTCCTCCATACACTCCAGGTTTTGTTACAAGAAAAATTTGAACAAACTAAAAATCTGTGACTTTTCTTAGACCCATCAGAGAATTGAGTTCACAAGGTAAACTGCCAATCTAAAATCTGGAGAGACAGGTACCTCCTAAAATCTGCGTACCCAGGGCAGAAGCCACTACAGCCATACAAATGCACGAAGATTTAAATAAGATTTGAATGCCAATTTTTTGATGAATGGATCCAAGATGACTGATAACTAGCATGAGAGTGAGAAGCTCCTGGGAGCTGCAGAAACTCCTAGGAGCTATGGGTGTGGAGGCAACTTTTCATGAGTCTTCCCTCCCAGAAACACCTCAGTTCTTATGATGAGGAGCCAAGAAACATACTCTCCTGCCTCTGGTTTAGGGAGAGAAAGAGTCACCATCATAAAGTGCCCCTATATAATCCTCTATAAAAATATCCTGTGCTGGAGGGTAAAGGACTTTGCCTGAGCATTATCTGTTGATAAGGGAAATTCTCCTCATTCCAGCTCTCTTCAGCCTTCCTGACTCATCTGAAAAAAAAAATTACAAACAAAAATAACAAAATAGTTATCAGGTGTCAAAGCTTCAAAACATAGAGAAAGGCTGTTTGAACTAGCATAGGGAGTAGAGGGTAAGAAGAAAAACAAACAAACAACAACAAAGAAGCAGCTATATCACTGGAGAAATACTTGTCAAGGTAACATCCCTGAGACACAGGCTCCACTATACAACTGAGATTTAATGGAAAGATGATAGAATTCTCCTCTTCTCTCACAATTTACTACCACAACAACCAGGCTACACGGTACCTCTCTCTAAGGAAGGGTAAGAAGGGAAGCCCAAAGTCAAAAGGGGAGACAAAACAAAGAACGCTACAGGAATGTAAAGCCTCTAGCACCTAAATGTAGCTACAACATACGTTAAGCACATTCCAACTCCCAGATTAACAAAAATCCTCAGACTAAAAGTCTGTTTACCACAGTTTCTTTTAGCCAATACAGCGTATCTGGCATTCAACAAGAAATTTCAAGGTATGACTGCAGGTAAGAAAAAAACAATCTGAAGAGAAAAGCAAGCATCATAATTAGACTCAGATATGACACAGATGTTGGGATTATCTAATACGGAATGTAAAATAACTGTGATTAATCCTAGGGACTCTAATGGAATAAGTAGATACACACAAGAACAAATGGGTAATGAAAGCAGACAGATTAAAATCAAAGACAGAACCAAAAGGAAATACTAGAAATCAAAACAGTAAAGGCAATAAATAATGCCATTGATAGGCACATCAGAAAATTTGACACAATGGGCACAAATAGTCAATGAGCTTGAAGATGGGTCAATAGAAACTTTCCAAATTTAAATGCAAAAATAAAAATAATAATAAAAGGAAAGCAAGAACAGGACCTAAGGTATAACATAAGTGTAATTGAAATACCAAAAAGACAAAAAATACAGATTAACAGAACTCAGAGAACATCAAGTAATACCAAAAGCCAAAAACAAACAAAACAAAAATCTAAACATATTCAAAATGTAAAAACACAAAAAGAAAAAGAAAATCTTGAAACTGAGTAGAGAGAGATAGAGGAAGCACCTTACCTAGAGTGGAACAAAGATAATTACAGAAAACTTCAGTCAGAAACTGTGCAAGCAAGAAGAAAGGGAAATTAAATACATGAAGTGTTGGGAAAACAAACTATCAACCTAGAATTTTACATCCCCAGTTAAATTATCGTTCAAAATGAAGAAGAAACAAAATACAACACCTCATTCTCAGATAGTCCGTGGCTCTGTTTCTTTCTCCCAATTGTATCTGCACCTTTTCTTTCTTTGTCTCTCTTGCCCTCATCCTGTTCAGGTTAATTTCTACTCCCAGAAGTTGTTTTCATCACGAGGATTATTCTGAAATTGAGTTTTTGTTGATTTTAAGAATTCTTTTAGTCATAACACTACAGATTTAGTTTTAGATTGGTCAAGAGTTTTAACCTCTTTAGATACTACTATTGATTTATTATTTATTGACATCACCTACTGTAGAATAATTGCCTCTCTGTTTCAGCTGCTATCCTCAATTTTTCTTGCTGAGCTTTTGATTGAACTCTTGTTTGCTTTTCTGAGTTCTCAAGCTGGACAGACTCCATATTCCTCACTTCAGAGTCTTCCTGCACAAATGCTACGCCTTGAAATCCTGAGGTAACTGACACTGTAAAAGTCTTGTAACTATGGGTGGTTCATGATCATGACTTCCTGTTTGAGGAAATTTTACCTCATAATTTTTTTGTTATATTGGATATAGATTTTTGTTTTTTGTTATCCAATTTGTTTTTTTCTGCTTTTATACTTGCATTTGAACAAATTCAAAAGCTATGCCACAAATATAAACTTTCCACAATCCCTTCTATGTTGTCTCCCTTTGAAGACACTTCCTAAAAGCAGCATGGGACACTTATACATTCCCCTGTTTGGATACAACTTAGTCATATTGCCAAACCCAGCTTCACACGAGCTTTAAACATTTCGTTTTTATTCTTGCCTGCCATGTGCACTGCTTAAAACCATCTGTTCATTTCATAAAGTACCTTAAAACCATGGGCTACTTTCCTCAGAAAGAATGGAAGTTGAGGAAGGCAGCTAGCAGGACACAGACATCTGTACAGCTTTGTTCTGGAAGAATGATTTGAAGGGAACACACAGTCCCTCATTCTGTTGCTCAGTAAAGGCATATAGGAAAGAGGCAAATTCACCAGGCTGACAATATCAAACTGATTGTTTCAATTCTTTGTTTATTTTATAATTTGCTAAACTATGCTTGTGAGTCTTTTCCCATTTATTTATTTATTTATTTTTTCTGATTTCCCCACAATTTTTATGAAGTTCTTATTTAAAATCCTCCTGACAATTTTGAAGTTTCCTGAAAATGCTTATCATCTGCATAAAATGCCATCTTATTTCTATGAAGAAAGAAAATCTCATCATTATACAAAATATTTACATAAATATACATTTAAAAACTTGAATCTTCTTTTAATATTTATACGTTAATATATTTACATCCTACATCTTTCTTTCTGTGGTAATATAGATCAACTAAAATAAGAGATTAAAATGTGATATATGATCTCAATTTCTCTAGCTTCCCTCTCAGTTCTTTATTAAAGCTATATTTGATATTTTTCCATATTATTTATTTCCATCATTTGGTAATTGGTTGATGTTTAGTTTAACTCATTTGTCAAAATACTTGGAGGTAGTTTTTTGCTGTATAAATCGGCTCAATTTGAAAGTTTACAATGGGTTGGATAATTTGGGGGATGCTGTTCACTTTACACTGTGCTTTAGAATAAAACACTCCACCAAATTAGACATTTTGTAATCTCACTAGTAGCTAACTTCTGTTGAAATAAAACAAGTCAGCATGACGAAGTGGAAATAATTTTAAATGAGAAGAGATGCCTATTGAGTTGTAGACCAAGATATTCCAATATCTTGCACTAAAGTTCATGTACAGGCACTTATTTCCACTAAATGTTTCTGCAAGTTTTAATATTTCAGGAGAACATCTATGTAAGTTATTTTTCTGTAACTTATGATTTCTGATCTAGTTCTTGGCTTCCAAAGCTTTCAGCTGAAAGAACATTGCTACTATTAGAGGGAACACAGTTTATCTCTGCCTGGTTGACCTTACTTGTTATGGAAGCTCAGCAGGTATAATATTTCTAGCATCTCATGGCCTCTTCACTTTCTCAACACAGAAGAAATGGACTTTGCTAATAAGTAAACTTATGGCGGAAAAAGCCTTAGGGGGTTCAGATGCCTCTATTTCTTTTCTTCATAAAACATTCCTCTTCAGAGGTAGGCTTTCCCAACTGTGGTTGGCCAACCCTGGGCCAGATTCCCTGAAGGGCCAGCACTTTCTCCCTCCTTTGGAAGCAGGCTGATCAGGAAAAGGCGTGGAATCTTCACTGCTCTCCTCCAAGCAGTAAATTCTACAGCAGCATGCTCTGATCCTTAGAGCAAGGTAGGAAGGCTGTAGTTTTTATTGGGATTAACATCAAAATCCCCAACATCTAGATGATTAGCCTTCAAATTATGAGAAATAAACAAATAGTAAAAACTGGGAAATCAGTAGAGCCTGGGTTAAAAAAAAATCTTGCCCAGAGTAAAGACTTTAAATGTTTTAGTCCTTTGCCATATATCGGGTGATGCAAATTGTATGGGGTAATGCCATTTGATGTTTAATTTTCAAGGCTTCATCCCTTCACAAATATGTAGGTTAAAAGTTCGCAGTAAGGAAGGGTATCAAGGACAAGATTCAAATAGAGGAAACAGAGAGACTTCCTGTGTCCAAAGTTTTAGACTTTATCAGGGTGAATATTTGTTACTATTGCTGTTCTTCTCAGCTAGGTCTACCAGAAAAGTCTTTAGGTAGATAAATCATATATCTAACTATCATAACTACTACAGAGCACAAATATGTGAGGTATAAGGTGCTAACTTGAAATGTGGGGTGGCACTCTACATTGTAGTATTATTAGGGTGTCCATAATTATGTGTTTTTTTTTAAATTTTGATTTGAGTAGCCATCAGAGCACACTGGGGAATAGTGGAGGGAATAACACAACCTTGAATCCGTGTGGTTTGTCAACATGACTCGAGTAACCGCCCACCCACCACTTCCCTCTCCTATGCATGAAGTTTCTATTAGGTACTTACATATAAGAGAGAAACATCACAGCAGATCTCATACTGAATTTAGTGCTCTGTGCAAGAGAGAATGATCTTCAAAGGTGAAATGGTGATTAAAATGTTTAATATACTAAGAAAAACTGTTCTAGAATTTTTCCTTACATGCCTGTATATTTATTGTAATAAATATAAAGTTGTAATTCTGCATAACTAGTATTAAGTGTTGACACCGTAGTGAAGCTAAGCACAGAAGATTTTCTATTAGCACTTAGTAACCTTTGAGTTTTTGTAATAGTCTTTGATAACATTATAATGTTCTTGAAATAAAACTTTACTGGATAGAAATTCTAAGGGTTGGGATGTACCTTATTTTTTAAAGCCGACAGTTAAGGGTTTTCAGTGCTTTGATATTGCATATTTTTTATGTTTATTTGGAGCCTTTAGAGTAGAGATCCACCCATTTGAAATTTGACATTCAATTCATGCAAAGCTAGCTATCTGGAAATAACAGTGACACCCATAAAAGTCCTAGTTCATTGCAGTCCTGGCTCAAATTGGGATTGAAACTCAGAACTTTTACAAATGAAACTGAGGAATAAGGAGATAGGAGCAAGAGAGACCAATGTTTGCAACTCATAAAGGAGAAGTTTTGATTAAAGAATTTACTTTCTTTAATATTGATATTTTAACTTTCAAAGATTTGCTTCTGAAGCTTTAATTTCACCTTAGGATTTTGTGGCATCTTTTAGCTGTTGTTATTATATTACTAATGTGTCAGTATGCAATTTTCCTAGATTTTTTCTTTAACAATTATATGATGTTAAAAAAATTATATTATCATTTAATATTATTGTATAACCTTCAATAAGCAGATTGCATTACGTGGCAGAACATGAGTTGAAAAATACAAAAGAAAACAATGTTTCAGGTTTGAAATGAAATTCTTTTTGATTAATAGAATAAATATTCTATTCAGATGCACTTGAGAGTTTTTTTCCAGGCAAATTCTAATTGAATTGACAGAATCCCACTAAAATACAGAAAGAAAACTTACTGGTTTTGGCAGGGTGGATTAAGGAATGTGAGAGCAGAACAAATTGCCTCCTATGCCACAGAGAGCCAAAACCCTGGCTAATCATAGGCTTAATGTTCAATCTCAACAGGTAAATTAAGAAAATGAAAAAGAAAAAAACTGGGAAATCTTGAAAAAATATTTTTCACCATTCTCGATGCTTCTTTTTGGTGTTTAAACAAGCCCAATAATATGCAACTGCTGGCCTCTCTTTACCCTTTTACTCATTCTACCAAAAAAGTATTGGAGCTCTTTAACTGAATGATAAATTTGGGAAGAATCACCAGAGCCTGACTTGTATGTCTTCCAAGTAGACTGACCATGAAGTGATAGAGATCTCTGCTCTTCCAAGGACAAGACTTCCACGTGGTCAAACCTGCCTTAGTCCATAATATCTGCAAAAGGGTAGATAAAACAAATCTTATCCCAAAGTGATGACCGCCAACTGAGTCCAAGTTATAAGTTGTGTATTATGTATGTGTGTGAATGTATGTGTGTTTCTCAAGAAAGTACTGAAAAAATTCAAGATCAAGTGAATTAGAAAATCATAATTAAGTCAAGGAAAACCAGCAAGGTAATTATGACAAGGGCAACATTTGGAAAAGCAAGAGGAGTTGGGCTATTACCTTAATGCCTGTGTAAACAAAACTGTGGGCAACAGATTTTCCTCCCAGTTTGATTCTTAAGAGCTATTATTTAAATAAAGTCATTGCATTTCTTACAGTGAAGGAATGAAGCTAAGTTAGTACTTAGGTGGGAAATTATAGCACTTAAGGATTAAGTGGGAAACAAAAAACAGTGGCTTGAATTTTCACCTTGGATTTTTAGAATAAGTTTAAAATGAAAAGCAAGCAACAGAAAGAAATAAATGTGAGTAAAATAAAATAGAAAGTACAATAAGAAGATAAAATCAATGAAATCAAAAGCTGATTATTTTGAAAGATCAATACATTTGATAAACTGCAAACCAGATTCATCAAGACAAAAGAAAGACAAAAATCACCAATGTCAGTAATGAAAGAGTTAACAGTGCTGCAGATTTTACAGATGTTAAAAGGAAAATAAAAAAAATTATGAATAACATATGCAAATAAATTCAGCATCTTAGATGAACACATTGCTTAAAATCACATGTAACCAAGTCTCACTCAACAAATAATAGCTTATAGTTTAAAATCTTCCCACAAGAATCTTATAGGCAAAGATAGTTTTGCTGATTAATTATACAAAACATTGTGGATGAAATATTACCAAACTCTTCAGAGCTGGATTAAAAAAGAGCATATGAGGAAACATGAAAATATAATCACAAAACAAAAGAGACAAACGAGAAGTGAAACAGACCCAAAATTAATTCAGAAAATTGAGATATTTGGTAAATTCAAAGTGTTCATGGATATATAAAACAAGCCTGACAACACTGACAAATAAGTAGAATATATAAAAACACAACAAACGGAAACTCTACAACTATAATGTTCAGAAATTAATACAATAGGTGGAGATAGGGCATAGCAAATACAAGGCTAGTGTTACTTGTTACTTAATATTCACAGGATTAACTTTGCTTTTGTAAAAAGCTAGAGTCAGTAACAATCCAGATTACTTTAATCCGATATGGGCTTCAGTCTTTGCAAAGGCCAATTAATTTCTAGTTCATTCTTACTGCTGTTATCTAGCCTTTCTGGGCCACAGATCAAAGGTGGTGGGAGAAGGTGGTTACCAAATGCATTTTGTAGGTGGTCCTGAACTTCAAATTGCCTTCCTGGTTCTAAGAACTTTCTAATGGTTCTGCTCAACTTCTCAATTAGTTAGGCACATCTATAGGAAGATGCATTTGGTCCTATGATATAAGTGACTCTTTTGGCCCTTGCTTCATAAGTTTACATTGCTTTTTTGTAGCTCTCTGATGTCTCAAATTACTTTTTCTTACTATTTTAAACCAAGTTTCTAATTATTTTCCACATAACTAATTTTCTAGTTACCTTGTCTATGGATATCAGAGGCTGCGCTTAAGTGTAAAACAATGATAAAAATAAACAAAGGTATTTTTGAAACATGATTGGTTGACATACTTCTTGCTGCACGGTTTATGTTATACTACCAGATATCTTCAATTGGGGAGGTTCTCTATGGCAATTGCCCAGTAATTGACTTGAATCCAGCAGCTTACGCATTCGTATTTAAGAATGTTCGCGGCTGGGAGCGGTGGTTCACGTCTGTAATCCTAGCACTTTGGGAGGCCAAGGTGGGCGGATCACGAGGTCAAGGGATCGAGAACATCCTGGCCAACATGGTGAAACCCCGTCTCTACTAAAAATACAAAAATTAGCCAGGCGTGGTGGTGCATGCCTGTACTCCCAGCTACTCGGGAGGCTGACGCAAGAGAATCGCTTGAACCCGGGAGGCAGAGGTTGCGGTGAGTCAAGATTACACCACTGCACTTCAGCCTAGGCGACAGAGCGAGACTCAGTGTCAAAAAAAAAAAAAAAAAGGAATGTTTGCAATGTGTTTTGACACATTGCAATATATAGTAAACATAAATTAGTTTAGTGGTTGCCCACTCAGTCTCTGGAATCAGACAGACTGAGTTTATGTGATGTTATACTTACTAGCATTTTGACAGTGGGCATTTTTTTTTTTTTTTTTTTTTTTTTTTTTGGAGACGGAGTTTCACTCTTGTTGCCCAGGCTGGTTGGAGTGCAATGGCGTGATCTCGGCTCACCGCAACCTCTGCCTCATGGGCTCAAGCGATTATCCTGCCTCAGTCTTCCGAGTAGCTGGGATTACAGGTGCCTGCCACAACGCCCAGCTGATTTTTTGTATTTTTAGTAGAGATGGGGTTTCTTCGTGTTGGTCAGGCTGGCCTCGAAATCCCGACGTCAGGTGATCCACGAACTTCGGCCTCCCAAAGTGCTGGGATTAAGGCATGAGCTGCTGCACCCGGCCGACAGTGGACAATTTATTTAATATTCCATGACTTGGATTTTTCAACTATAGAATGATGAAAATAGTACATTATTATTATAAAGTTTGAGTAAAATATAAAAGCAATAATGACACTGTGTATTCTTGTGGACCAAAGGCTCCTCCACCAGCTTGCAACTATTTCATTGATTATTTTACCTTATATATTACATTGGAATTCATGTGTTTTGTTTCTGAATAACAACTGTCTTTGCTGTCAAGAATTAGTCTATCAGTCAAGAATTTGACAGAAGTACGTTATTTTAAATAATTTTGTTAACAATCTCAAAGCTAGATATAAAGAAACTGACCATCAGATAGGTTAAGAAATATAAAGTTATATAAGGTTTTTTTTCTTTATCTTCAATAAATAAAGTGAAAATAAGGCACACGGTGTGCAAAGGTAAAACCCAAACAAAGGCAAAAAGCAGCAGCTTTGGCTGAACATAATGAATATTTCAGATGATAAATAACATCACCGACCACAAATGTCACCAAGAGTAGAAAGAGTACTAGAGAGAAAGAAGAAGTTCAAGAGTAAAGAGTCAATTTGGCTAAGAGAGTTTACCTTTTTCACTAGTCTTTCAAATAGTAACTATCTGACTCAATAACAAGTGCATATAATTTTTTGCTATGTCTAGATGTTCTACAGACATTCATAATGATTCAAAATGTATTAGTCCATTCTCACATTGCTTTAAAAAAAAAACCTGAAATGAGTAATTTATAAGAAAAGAGGTTTAATTGGGTCACAGTTCTACAGGTTGTACAGGAAGCATAACAGCTTCTGCTTCTGGGGAGGCCTAAGGAAGCTTCCAATCATGGCAGAAAGCAAAAGGAGAACAAGTACATCACATGGCAAAAGTAAGAGCAAGAGAGCGAGGGAGGAGGTGTTACACATACTTGTAAACAACCAGATCTCATGGGAACTCACTGACTCGCGTGGGGACGGCACCACAGGGGATGCCTTCATCTGGCATTCATTTCTTATGAATGCCAAACCATTCATAAGAAATCTGCCACCCTGATCCAATCACCTCCCACCAGACCCCACCTGCAACATTGGAGATTACATTTTAATATGAGATTTGGGCAGGGATATACATCCAAACTATATCACATAACTTTCCCAAACCTCTCTTTTTCTTGAAGCGGGGAAAGAGAACTATACTTCTTCCACAAAGTAGTTTTCTCTTCAACAACCGTACCCCTGCCAGTACCATCCAAGAAGGGTATTCAGTAGCATGATACTGTATACCCTTGACTACTCACCAGCCATATTTGGATAGCTGCTATACAGAAATTAAACTTTCTCAGTTTGGGCTATAAAAAAGTTTAAGAAAGACTTATCAACATCCAGTAAGCCCCTAAGTTTTGTTTTTTCTACTCCCAAAATATGTGCTGCACATGCTCATCCCCATCTGGCCTCATCGCCACCATCTCTGTGAAGTACATAAGCACCTTTCACAGGTACTGAAGCAGCAACAGTCTTGATCATTCTAACCCATTCTTCACAAAGCAGCTGGAGTGAAATATTTAACAAGAACTGATCATGTTACATTCTTGCTTAAAATGAATCAGTGCCTTTTCATAGGCCTTAGGATATAGCACAAGCTCATACCATAACTTAAGAGAATCCCCTATAAGAGACTTTCATTACTAATTCTCCTAGCTTCAGCTCAGTCCATTCTATCTTGCACTTTGTGCTTCTGACATACTTGACTTTTTCCAGGCCTTTTAATCTGTCAGGCTCATATTTAAATGAGACATATACTAATCGCTTTACCTGGAATACATTTACTGACACTTCTGTTGGCCCCACCCCCATTCCCATGGCTATCTCCCAGTTATCCACAAAATATCATACCACCTGTAAAGCTTTTCCTGACCCCATACCTTTTCATAAGAAATCAACTACTGCATCTGTATTCTCCTGTTCCTGCTGTAACATAACATGTTATGTAATATAACATGTCTTTCTGATTTGCTTTCCTATATCCAATAAGTGTTGTAGTGTTTGATGCACAGATAAAAATGAAAATTAGATTTCTTATGGAATTGTTCTTTCATACTGAACCCAGAAGTCTCTTGTGAACTCCATGTATTTAACCTGCAACTAAGAAATAGCGGATGCTTCTTTACTTACCCTTCAAGTGTTTGTTCTCTGAATCATTCCCAGAGCATATTGGCATTTTAAAAGTATAAAAATATTGTTTTAGAGCATTTCTCATAACACCCCAGAGTAAGGAGATAATAATGTACATCAAGATTTCAATTTATCTTATGAGCAGCTTCTCCTATCACCCTCCCTATTTGAAAAAAAAATTGATTAGCAAGGTCAGGGATCAGGGTAGTGGGAGTTTTAGACCTGAGTTTGAGGTGAAGAATGTGGTATCAGCCAATTCTCTCAGTTTGAACTGTGCACCATCAACATAGCTCATTTAGGGTATTCACAAGATCGGTCTAGTGTATATGGAGATTAAAAGGCTAGGGAAAAATGGACATAGTACCCCTTCCCAAGGAGCTTACATGCTAGATAGGGAAATTAATATTGAACCAATAATTATACCAATGAATCTATAAATACAAACTGAGATGTGTGTTGTAAAAATATAAAACATAGTTTCATGGGAACTTAGAACAAAAGATTGTAATCTAAACTGTTATTGGAAGGGAAAGCTTAAGTTGAAATTAGAAAAACATAAAATTTAATTGAGGAAGAGGTAGAAAGTATTCCAAGTGCAGGAAAAAATACATGCAAAGACACTGAATCTGGAAGAATTCCTGCAAAACAGTGCAGCTGAAAGAACACAATGGTGGGCCAGGACAGTCATTATCTGTTTTGGAAAAACTGTGTATTAGGCCATTCTTGCATTACTATAAAGAAATACCTGAGACTGAGTAATTTATAAGAGAAGAGATTTAACTGGCTCAGTTTTGCAAGCTATTTAGGAAGCATGGCACCATCTAATTCTGGGGAGATCTGAAGTACTTTTACTCATGGTGGAAGGCAAAGCGGGAGCAGGCAAGTCACACGGCAAAAGAAGGCGCTAGAGAGAGAGAGTGAGGGTGTAAGTGTTACATGCTTTCAGTCAACCAGCTCTCACAAGAACTCACTATCTGGAGACAGCACCAAGGGAATAGTGCGAAACCATTCATGAGAAATCCACCTTCATGATGTAATCATCTCCCACAAGGCTGACCTCCAACACGGGGGATTACAATTCAACATGAGATTTAGAGGGATCACATATCCAAACTATATCATAGTATTTTTTATTTTTATCTTGAGGGCATAGGGAACCCATTTTTAAAATTAAGGTAGCATAATCAAATTTGTATTTTGAAACAAATAATTTATTTTTATGTGTGACTTGGTATCTAGAAAAATCAGTATTGTTTAGCTGCTTGGTTTTCCCCGTTCTAGTTTAGGAAGGCAAATTAAATTATTGAATAAACAAATGGAAAAATCAAATCCTATGAGATCTTCAATGCTTCCTATGTTGGCAGGAAAGAGTCATTAAAGAACTGAATTAAATTCTCCTCTCTTATGCTTCACATATTTGACGCTCAATTTTGTTTGTTTGGTTTTGGTTTTTTTAAAGTTATGAATCCTTTGAGCATAGAATAAAATCTTTACTGCCAGGCATACACAGTAGTGTGATATTTGAAGGAGGAAAATCTTAATTTAATATAATAGGAAGAAACAAGTTTCAAGGCATCTTTAATAAAAAGGAGCTTCAGAGGTCAGTATTTTGTGTCAGAATTCAAAACAACTGTAATAACCAGAAACTAGATAGCAGTATAAACACTATTGCTTGCAGAAAGTATGCATGCTTAAAATAAAAATACTCGGATATAAACATGATATTTAAACGGGCTTAGCAAAAACAGTATGATCAGCTATATACAAAGTGATTTAATCTAAAGCTAAATATTTTAGCATTTGCATTCCATTTTCTGCACTTCATAGTTCTGCCATGATACTACTTGTCTCTTAAAGTTTTAAATCATACTAAATCAGCTGGATGCTTCAGCAAATAAGGAAAATGAAATTTAAAGTTCTTTTTTTCAGGTGATAAACTATTCTGATCTAAGAATGAATATAATTTTATGGGTTTTCTTAGTATAAAAGGCAAAGATCTCAAGTATAGTCTAGGGTTTGTAAAGCTTAACAATTTTTTGATGTTTTATTTTGAATATTTATTAATTATTTTTTATACTTTATCATTAATTTATTTCAGAGTAATTATAAAGTTAAAAAGCCAAAATATAATGGCAATGACATAGTTTATGTTACTGACAGGGACAAAATTTCATTGTTATTATCACACTTATTAGGTAGAAAAAACACAGGCTATGGAGTTAGAATTAACATTGAGTTCAAGCTCTTCCACATTGGAGAAATTACTTAACCTCTCTAGGCCAAAATTTGTTCAATACTGATCACACTTCCTTCAAAGTTTTACAGTGGCTATCAAAAATCATGCATATAGATGAATAAAATATGTCTTGCCCATAGGAAGAGTATAAGCATTTTGTGTCATAGCGGGAACTACATAACACTCCCAAATTGGATAGTTTGAAGAGAGATTTTATAAAGAACTCTTGAGAAAGAATTGTCTAGAGTTTAGGAAAACCACATGATGTAGGGAAGTAATCCAGGGCTAAAACCCACAAGATAAAGGGATTAGATTGAAAGGCTCACATAACAGAAGATTTGATCTTCAGTGATGGACACAGCCCACCTTACACGGAGGGAGCTATGTATTAAACATACTGATCTTACTCTCTTATTTCTCTTCTTCTCTATGGATATTCTATCAGTGCTTATCACTGACTGAATTTAACTAGAAGCTAGAGGATAAAGAATACACTGATTCAGCCATTCCAGTTCAGCCTTCTGGGACACAGAGAAAGAGCACACAGAAGAAAGAGGCAAATGGAAGATGCACAGCTTAATAAATATCAACAAGTTTTTTGTGTGTGTGACAACTTTTCTGGCCAACAGAGATGTTCAACAAACAATAAAATAATACATTTGATAAATTTTTACAAAACAATTATCAACCAATTCAAGAAACAGAAATATAAATTAATGGTTTCAGCAATGAGAATATAGCACAAAGTGTAGACCAAAAAAAAAAAAATAGGAAGTTATTTTTCTTGAGCTTTTCCTCTCAAAACTGAAAGTAATTGCACCTTGCTTATTAGCATGAAGTCCCTCTCTCCTCAGATGGTCCCTGGTTGTTTTCAGTGTTTCTACCTTGTATCCAGCTGCTTTAAGGGGAAAGGCCATTAGCAGTGCAGCTGAGGTCTGCCTGTGTCAAGGGGAACTGAGGAACATAGGCATCTGTCTAAATATGCTGGGAACTTGAAGGAGGGCAGAGACTCAAACTTGTATTACTCCACTGGATACAGAAATGCAGGACACTGTTTTATCCACTTTCTTGGGGACCGGTTTCATTTGGATTCAACTGTTGGGGTTTGTTGAAGGTCCATACTGAGGTAGGGAAGTTAATGTGAGCTCATGTTATGGGTAGAGCTCTTTGGGCCAATTCAATGTCCTGTTTTTGAGCTTTTATATGGGAATATATAGTAGAAATTAATGTGTTATATTCTTATATTTCTTCATCTCGTAAATGGCAAAGGTGATATGATAAAACAGTAAGATTGATGTTGCGAAGTGCCACTGAAACAGACAAATCATTCCCAAAGCTTTTACGTCCCCCCTGCTTTTTCCTAGGTGGTCTCAGCCTCCCGAGTAGCTGGGACTACAGGCGCCCGCCACCAAGCCAGGCTAATTTTTTGTATTTTTAGAAGAGACGGGGTTTCACCATGTTAGCCAGGATGGTCTCCATCTCCTGACCTTGTGATCCGCCCGCCTCGGCCTCCCAAAGTGCTGGGATTACAGGCATGAGCCACCGCGCCAGGCCTGAAACCTGTGTTTTTATTTTAATTTACATTTTTCTTTTTTATTATTATACTTTAAGTTCTAGGGTAAATGTGCACAATGTGCAGGTTTTTTACATAGGTATACATGTGCCATGTTGGTTTGCTGCAGGCATCAACTTGTCATTTACATTAGGTATTTCTCCTAATGCTATCCTTCCCCCAGGCCCCCACCTCCCAGCAGGCTCCGGTGTGTGATGTTCCCCGTCCTGTGTCCATGTGTTCTCGCTGTTCAACTCCCACCTAGGAGTGAGAACATGTGGTGTTTGCTTTTCTGTCCTTGTGATAGTTTGCTTAGAATGATGGTTTCCAGCTTCATCCATGTCCCTGCAAAGGACATGAACTCATCCTTTTTTATGGCTGCGTAGTATTCCATGGTGTATATGTGCCACATTTTCTTAATCCAGTCTATCATTTATGGACATTTGGTTTGGTTCCAAGTCTTTACCATTGTGAATAGTGCCCCACAATAAATATACATGTGCATGTGTCTTTATAGTAGCATGATTTACAATCCTTTGGGTATATACCCAGTAATGGGATCACTGGGTCAAATGGTATTTCTAGTTCTAGATCCTTGAGGAATTGCCACACTGTCTTCCACAATGGTTGAACTAATTTACACTCCAACCAACAGTATAAAAAATTTCCTGACTTTTTAATGATCGCTATTCTAACTGGCGTGAGATGGTGTCTCACTGTGGTTTTGATTTGCATTTCTCTGATGACCAGTGATGATGAGCAATTTTCCATGTGTCTTTTGGCTGCATAAATGTCTTCTTTTCAGGTGTGTCTGTTCATATCCTTTGCCCATTTTTTGATGCATTGCTTTTTATTGTAAATTTGTTTAAGTTCTTTGTAGGTTCTAGATATTAGTCCTTTGTAAGATGGGTAGATTGCAAAAATTTTCTCCCATTCTGTAGGCTGCCTGTTCACTCTGATGATAGTTTCTTTTGCTGTGCAGAAGCTCTTTAGTTTAATTAGATCTCATTTGTCTATTTTGGCTTTTGTTGCCATTGCTTTTGGTGTTTTAGTCATGAAATCTTTGCCCATGCCTATGTCCTGAATGGTATTGCCTAGGTTTTCTTCTAGGGTTTTTATGGTGTTAGGTCTTACATTTAAGTCTTTAATCCATCTTGAATTAATTTTTGTATACAGTGTAAGGAAGGGATCCAGTTTCAGCTTTCTACATATGGCTAGCCAGTTTTCCTAGCACCACTTATTAAATAGGGAATCCTTTCCCCACTGTTGTCAAAGATCAGATGGTTGTAGATGTGTGGTGTTATTTCTGAGGCCTCTGTTCTGTTCCACTGGTCTATATACATTTTGGTACCAGTACCATGCTGTTTTGGTAACTGTAGTCTGGTAGTATAGTTTAAAGTCAGGTAGCATGATGCCTCCAGCTTTGTTCTTTATGCTTAAAATTGTCTTGGCTATGCAGGTTCTTTTTTGGTTCCATATGAAGTTTAAGGTAGTTTTTTACAATTCTGTGAAGAAAGTCTGTGGTATCTTGATGGCGATAGCATTTAATCTATAAATTACCTTGGGCAATATGGCCATTTTCATGATTCTTCCTATCCATGAACATGGAATGTTCTTCCACTTGTGTACTTTTTTATTTCATTGAGCAGTGGTTTGTAGTTCTCCTTGAAGAGGTCCTTCACATCCCTTGTAAGTTGGATTCCTAGGTATTTTATTCCCTTTTTATTAATTGTGAATGTGAGTTCACTCAAGATTTGGCTCTACTTGTCTATTATTGCTGTATAGGAATGCTTGTGATTTTTGCACATTAATTTTATATCCTGAGACTTTGCTGAAGTTGCTTATTAACTTAAGGAGATTTGGGGCTGAGATGATGGGATTTTCTAAATATACAATCATGTCATCTGCAAACAGAGACAATTTTATTTCCTCTTTTTCTGATTGAATACCCTTTATATCTTTCTCTTGCCTGATTGCCCTGGCCAGAACTTCCAACACTATGTTGAATAGGAGTGGAGAGGGCATCCTTGTCTTGTGCCAGTTTTCAGAGAGAATGCTTCCAGTTTTTGCCCATTCAGTGTGATATTGGCTGTGGGTTTGTCATAAATAGCTCTTATTACTTTGAGATACGTTCCATCAATACCTAATTTATTGAGAGTTTTTAGCATGAAGGCTCTTTATTTTATTTTATTTTATTATTATACTTTAGGTTTTAGGGTACCTGTGCACAATGTGCAGGTTTGTTACATATGTATCCATGTGCTGTGTTGGTTTGCTGCACCCATTAACTCACCGTTTAGCATTAGGTATATCTCCTAATGCTGTCCCTCCCCCCTCCCCCCACCCCAAAACAGTCCCCAGAGTGTGATGTTCCCTTTCCTGTGTCCATGAGTTCTCATTGTTCAATTCCCACCTATGAGTGAGAACATGCAGTGTTTGGTTTTTTGTCCTTGCAATAGTTTACTGAGAATGATGTTTTCCAGTTTCGTCCATGTCCCTACAAAGGACATGAACTCATCATTTTTTATGGCTGCATAGTATTCCATGGTATATATGTGCCACATTTTCTTAATCCAGTCTATCATTGTTGGACATTTGGGTTGGTTCCAAGTCTTTGCTGTTGTGAATAGTGCCACAATAAACATACGTGTGCATGTGTCTTTATAGCAGCATGATTTATAATCCTTTGGGTATATACCCAGTAATGGGATGGCTGGGTCAAATGGTATTTCTAGTTCTAGATCCCTGAAGAATCGCCACACTGACTTCCACAACGGTTGAACTAGTTTACAGTCCCACCAACAGTGTAAAAGTGTTCCTATTTCTCCACATCCTCTTCAGCACCTGTTGTTTCTTGACTTTTTAATGATGGCCATTCTAACTGGTGTGAGATGGTATCTCACTGTGGTTTTGATTTGCATTTCTCTGATGGCCAGTGATGATGAGCATTTCTTCATGTGCTTTTTGGCTGCATAAATGTCTTCCTTTGAGAAGTGTCTGTTCATGTCCTTCGCCCACTTTTTGATGGGGTTGTTTGTTTTTTTCTTGTAAATTTGTTTGAGTTCATTGTAGATTCTGGATATTAGCCCTTTGTCAGATGAGTAGGTTGCAAAAATTTTCTCCCATTCTGTAGGTAGCCTGTTCACTCTGATGGTAGTTTCTTTTGCTGTGCAGAAGCTCTTTAGTTTAATTAGATCCCATTTGTCACTTTTGGCTTTTGTTGCCATTGCTTTTGGTGTTTTAGACATGACGTCCTTGCCCACGCCTATGTCCTGATTGGTATTGCTTAGGTTTTCTTCTAGGGTTTTTATGGTTTTAGGTCTAACATGTAAGTCTTTAATCCATCTTGAATTAATTTTTGTATAAGGTGTGAGGAAGGGATCCAGTTTCAGCTTTCTACATATGGCTAGCCAGTTTTCCCAGCACCATTTACTAAATACGGAATCCTTTCCCCATTGCTTGTTTTTGTCAGGTTTGTCAAAGATCAGATAGTTGTAGATATGCAGCATTATTTCTGAGGGCTCTGTTCTGTTCCATTGATCTATGTCTCTGTTGTGGTACCAGTAAGGCTCTTGAATTTTGTGGAAGGCCTTTCCTGCATCTATTGAGATAATCATGTGGTTTTTGTCATTGGTTCTGTTTATGTGATGGATCACGTAATTCAACATATGCAAATAAATAAATTTACATTTCTTTAATGACTAATGAATGGCAGTTTGGATATGTATAATATTACTGTTGAAATTGTTGCCTGTTTTCATCTTGGGCTGTTTTCCTTTAGGTAAATTTGGTTTACTCTGATTTCTTAAAATGAATTGCTTCTAGACTTGCAGGCTCATGTTCTGATATTTGAGAACTTTGAATTACAGGTTGAAATCTGGAATATCATTTTAGATTTTCAGTTAAATGTACTTGTTGTAACTATACATTTGGGAATTCCTACCTTAGTTGCCAAGTCTGTATGAAGCCATGCCATTAAGAGAGTAATCCTGAAATATGTATAATTGCATTACCTATTTCCTCAGACATGCACAATAAAGAGATTTGTTAAATAGCACAAAAAAGAGCCTTGTTGTGTATTTACAATCTCTGCTGACATTATCATGTTATTTAATCTTCTCTGTCAAAGTTAAGTCTTTTGTACTGAAAACCTTGCCCCCAAATTATTATCTCCTTCCCAAAGGACCACAACAGATTAATTCTATTCTCATTTCTCCTTCAATATGCCTTTGATAAATAAAGTACTTGAGATGTATATAGAATTTTCGGTAAGACTTAATTTTATGCAGATGGCAATTCTCTGCAAATATATAAATTTATTGTAATCTCAAAAATAATTCCCTAGAATTTCAATATTTATAAAGTAACTTTCAAAGGAGAAATATGTAGTTATACTGAAAACGTAATAGAAATTTGCCCTACCATATTTTAAAATGTTTTGTAGAGCAACACAAATTAATCAAAGAGGTTTCTAGTGCCAAAGGAAAGTGGGATTAATCACAAGAATATAAGATATGTGATACATCAAATAAGTGGTGTGTCAAGTTAAAAAGAAAAAAATCAAAGATCATTGTAATTTCTATTAATCAAAGAGAAAATTGCAAATCTCAATGAAGTATTTGTATCTATCTAATTAACAATTAAAATTGTTAAATTTCTGTATACTTTAGGGTATGAAAAAATATATTCTAATACAATACTTATAGTTTTAAAACTACTATATTTCTAAAAATATCTTGATAATATTTTAGTTTTAGTATTTTCTCTTCCAAGAACTAATGAAAGAAATTACTAGCCAAAGTATAAAAAGGTATGCACAAAGAGTGACCATATAAACATTGATTATTATATGAAACATCTTCTTTTTAAAGGACCTTGGTTAATTAATATGTTATGTTAGAAAAATTAAATTTTAAGTCATTCAAAATATTTATCTAGTTATACATTTGATGAATCAAATTTCATAATTATTTGTAATGGAAAAAATCTAAAATACATGAGAGCATAAATTTTTACAAAAATATAATTTATGTATGTGTATCTACATGCAAAATCTATTATCATATACAAAAATAATCTTAATTTTCTCTGGAAGGAATATAGATGACATTTTTACTTATAAAATTCATTAGCTCACATAATTTTTTTATATAAGCTTTTAAATTTGGGGCATTATTATATTTTATAATGAAAAATCTGTTTATAATGTTTTAAAATCAACTTTTAAACATTTTTCCCCAGAAGATTTTGAATTAATTATGTGTCAAAGACTATTTTAGGAATAGTGAATGACCTATTTCTAGGAATGACAATTTGTACTTCATAAAAGTTGAAGTAAGTTAACATTATGGATTCATTCAAATCTAAATTCTGAGTTTAAAGTTAATTTGTATATATGTATAGCATGTATAATATACATAGCATATATGCTTATAGAAACACAAAATTATATTAATAATTAGCAGAGATGTACTTGATTATACAGTGGCTAAATAGTTGTTAAGTCATTTCTGTTTGTCTGCTTCTATGTCATAATTTATTTGTGTAAAATCACTTAACGTAGGACACAGGTCCTAGAATTTAATTGTATCTTTCTATGTTACAAATCATAATTTAGTCAATCACTATTAAAAAGACAAAATGTAAGTTTCTTGAAGTCCAATCCTTTGTTTTTGTTACTATTTTTGTTAGATCCGGTATCTAGAATGAATCTGGCACATAATGGGTACTCAGTAAGTATTTGTTAAATAATGAAAATCATTTGGTAATGAAGGTTAAGTTATCAGACATAAAGTAAAATAAAAAATTGATAATATTTTATGTATTTTATATTACATTATTTTACTTTCTTTCCATGCAATCATAACTTATCAAAAACTTTATGGGATTTATAATTACATTTTTCATAGAACAATCTTATATATAGCATTGGAATAGTGTTCTGATTTTTTTATATTCAATATTACCTTCCAAATTCTACATTAAAGCATGCATGATATTTTTTAAACTTCTTGGCCTTTGTAAAATGCCAAGTTTGATTGCACTGAGAATATGAGCAGTAGTTGTCATACTCTGAAATTATAAAGCCAAGAAAAAAAGAGACAAGAAAGTCAGTGATATCGCAGTGAACCACAGCTTATTGACTGAATCTGAGTCACATAATAAAACTGTCATTCAAGCATGGAAAGGAAAAACTCATATATTGCTTCTAAATTTTCTCCAAGCTCAGTTTGTGGTAGGAAGTCCTGTGACAGCTGTCTGCTACTAGCCAGCTGATGTAAAATGGTCTTTTTATTTGCAGAAGTAACCTCTTTGGAAACATTTTCATTGAGATTTTCTTCAGTAAATACATATACAAAATCTGACCATTCATAATTAATATAAATGAAAATACATTAGCACATTAATCATCATTCAAACGCATGTCAGATTTCTTAAAATAAAGACTTATTTTTCTAGATGTATAGATTGCATTGTGGGTTCCTAAAAATTAGTATGTTAATGTTTTAACCCCCAATATGACTATATTTGAGAGAGGGGCCTTTAAGGAAATAATTAAGGTTAAATAAGGTCATATGAGTGGAATCCTAATCCAATAGGACTGATGTCCTCATAAGAAGACAAAGAGGCACCAGGAGGGTGTGTACATAGAGAAAAGACCATGTAACCACACAACAAGATGGGAGCTGAGAAGGAAGCCATCTGCAAGCCAAGGGGAAAGGCCTTACCAGAAACCAACCCTTCCAGCACCTTGATCTTGGACTTCCAGCCTCCATAACTGTAAGGAAATAAATTTCTGTGCTTTAAGCCATCTAGTTTGGTATTCTGTTATGGCAGCTCAAGCAGACTAATATACTAAGTCTATGAAATATATATTCAAGTCAAAATATTCTTTCTCAGCTTTTGTTCTTTTCATTATTCTAATGTAATTTAGAGTCGAATTTAGTGAAATTCCAAGCCAAGTTTCACCCAAGTATGTGTTCTTGGAGTTCTATTATCCTCAAGCACCACCTCTACTTTCATTTTTACCAACTTTCAGAGCACTGTTTCTGTAAGGTATTGGTCACAAGTGCCCCTGGTTCATTGTGGAGTACACAAACTGAGAGCTTGGCA
This sequence comes from Nomascus leucogenys, assembly GCF_006542625.1. Classification (NCBI taxonomy): domain Eukaryota; kingdom Metazoa; phylum Chordata; class Mammalia; order Primates; family Hylobatidae; genus Nomascus; species Nomascus leucogenys. The sequence goes on along the minus strand of NC_044387.1, from coordinate 91,377,614 downwards.
GCTTGTCAGGATGGAGGCACGCTTCCTAGAAGTGACTGGTGGAGGTCTCCCAAGAGAGTATCTCCAAATTTCCGGAGACATCATTTACCTCTCATGCGGTTCCCTTAGCAGAACATCTTCATGCCAGCTCTGTGAGTGAGTCCCCTAGGTCTGTTTCTCTCCCACTATATTTTTACTTTCCATTCATGTAGCTGGAATGCCAAATAAGCTGTAGTTCACAAAAAAACTGCTCTTATTCTAGTTGGGTAGAAAAAAGTCTTATAAGCAAAAAGAACACATGGGTGGAAAAAGTCCTTTTAGGATAACAGATGAATCAGTGTTAACACCTACTCATTCACAGAGCTGAAAGTTTTCAAGGTAAGGGAAAGAAAGAACTATGGACAGCAACTATTTCTTCCCAACATAAATTTGTTTTATTATTCCCATTTATTATTATTTTTGAGAAACATTTTTTCAGAGTCAGAAGGTGTTTAATTTTTTAAAAAAACGAGGCACAAGAAAAAATAATTTATGGTGAAAAAATGTTTTTATATAAAATGCTTATCTCTCTATAAAACTTTAAAACAGTGAGTATTTTTAAAATTTTTTTTTTATTTTACTTTAAGTACTGGAATACATGTGCAGAATGTGCAGGTTTGTTACATAGGTATACACATACCATGATGGTTTGCTGCACCCATCAACCCGTCATCTACATTAGGTATTTCTCCTAATGCTATCCCTCCCCTAGACCCCTACCCCCGAGACAGGAACTGTTAAACTTGCATAGTGATAGTATAAAATCAGTAAGTCTTGTCTAAAAGAACTGGTTCCCATCAGTGGAATAAAAATACTGGTATTTGGCTGTGCAGTTAATTGTTGGAAAAAGGGAGTCAAACCAAAAGGCAAATAGGAAATGTCTAATTAGAGAGCAGGGCTTTTGACATTCTGTTATATAAATTCCTTTAGTCCACAATATACACAAAACTTCAATTAACATGTTGCTAATAATCTAAAATGAATCAGATTAAATAAGGAATACTTTTTTCTTATATAACTGCTTCAATGATGTAAAATAAATACACACCATAAATCATGCAACTTTCTCAATAAGAGAGTTGGATTATATAGTCTCCAAGATTTCATGAAGATGACATTCCACAATTTTAACCCCAACCTCAACTGTAATTTTAATTCAATTTCATTAATACAAGACATAGCTGGCTCCCTATTTTCATATTCCTTCATAGTGTAATAAATGGCATATACAAAAATGTACACTTAATAAAACTTCGTACAGAAAAGTACAGTCAACAACTTATTTCAAAGACAACAGAAGTGTAACCACCATGTCGAAAAAATACATCACTTGTACACTAGAAACCCTGCTTATTCCCTACCCAACCACTATTCACTTTAATTCCTCCCCCTAAAGAGGACTTTATTCTGACTTCTATGCTAATCATTTTCTTGCTAGTTTTTAGTGCCTAATTTCTTCAACAAGTGTGCTAAAAAAATCTAAAATGGATGGAATTATACAATATGTACATTTTATGGTTAGCTTGTAGCTCAATATTACATTTGAGAGAATCACACATGTTTTGTGCACAAGTACAAGTATCTCTACCGGTAAAACTTAGGAATGCATTTTCTGGGTGGTAAGATATGAGCATCACCAGATACAAAAATGTAAATTTGCAAGCTGTTTACCAAAATGGTCATATTAAGTTACATATCCTGTGGAATTGTTAGTAGATCTCTGTTGTATGGTATGTTTTCTCTTTTAGCAATTCAAGTTAGTATGTAGTGGTATTGATTTGTGGATTTAATTTGCATTTCTTTTATTACTGAAGTTGAATTTCCATTTTTGGCTCATTAGCTAGGTTGAGCACATTTCTATTTATAAATCCTCCATTGTGAAGACCCTGACAAGTCTCTTGTTCATTTTTCCCTTGGATAGGTTGGTTTGGAGGAATCATTTATGAATTACTTCTTTCGATGTTGTATATTGATTACGTGTGTCACAAATCTCATTTCTTTTTCTGAGTGTTCCTTTTCATCTCTTAATGGTGTCTTTTGATAAACAGAAATTCTTATTTTTAATGCAGTATAATTAATCAAGTTTTTCTTTATTATTGGTAACTGTTATGTCTGGCATAAACAATCTTTTTCAATTATCATATAATAAAGGTATTATTCAATATTATATTTTAAAAGCTTTTTAATATCAGATCTATATTCAACTAAAATTAAGTTTTTCTGAATTTGGGGGTAGACATCAAGTTTTTTTTTTCTTTCCTCTTTATTCTTTGGGGGAAGAGGGAGAGTATGTAATTGTCAATATAGTAGAATATTTATCTTAAAGATTTGTCCTCCTTCACTGCTGTGAAATTCTACTTTGTACTTATATATCCATGGGTCTATTCTTCAGCTCTTTTTTATTCCACCTCTCTTTGTCAATCACCGAGCCAACACTCACTTATTAAATCACTCAAGTTTTCAAATGAATTGATGTCATTTATAGCCATTTCTCCCTCACATTCCTCTTCCTGAATGTCTTACCTACTCCTCACTCCTTGTATTTCTATAATTATTTTTAAATCAGCTTGTCAATTACCACTCAAAACAACAAAAAACTTTTAGCTTTGTGACTGAAATTGCTTTACTTTCAGTGTTCATGAAGAATTGATATCTTTAAATTTTGATTATTTCTGTCAATGAATATGGTATATCTCCAAATTAATTTCTCTGAATAACAAAAGGTATACTTTTTGTTTTATTTGATGTTCGTTACAGGATTTAGAAATGTAACTGCTTTTTCTAAATAAACTTTTTATATTTCCAACATTGACTAACATTTTCTTTCAAATATTTTAATCTATATTAGATTTGCCTAACTTTACTTTCTCCTTATACATTTATTTTTAAGTTTTTTGGTTATAAAATGGAATAAAAAGTGTTTCCACTTTTTTCTCTGGGAATAATTATCAAATAGGGGATACATATTTTTTAGATGTGTGATAGGATCTGCTGGTGAAGCCATAGGAGCCTGAAATTGTTTGAAAGAGGATTTAATAATTGTTGAATGTAATACTTTTAACAATTATAAGATGTTCAAATTTTCTCTGTAAATTTTAATGTGTTTTTCTAGGCCTTTGAGCATTGCCTCTGACTTTTAAAATGTACTGGCTCAATATTTGTTGTAATGTCCTTATTTTATATTTGAAATATCTGTAGCTATTGATCTCTCCACTTTCGCGGCTGAGGTTTGTTGTCTGTGTGCTCTTGCTTTTGTGTTTCTTTTTGTTAATCTCTTCTGAAATGTATTGAATTTATTTAATCCTTTCAAGAAACTACTTTAGGCTTTTTTGATATCCTTTATTTTATATTTATTTTCTATCTTCTCCATTTATGCTCTTACCTTTTAAAATGTATTTCTTTTGTTTTTAATAAATCGATTTGCCAGGTATAAAAGGATTCTATTTCAAATCCATCTCACACACACCAGAGCTATTACTCAGTATCACGCTTTACTCATCTATGCTTTTGTTGAAAAAGAGATATTTTACCTTCATTTCTGAAGATTTTGATTTTTTTAATCTAGATAATCAGTTTTACTAGTTTCAATTTTTTTAATAAGAAATCAAGTCATTCTTCAATATTACTGTTGCCCCTTTGAAGGTAAATCTTTTGTTCCTCTCCCACCTTTTAGAGTTTTCTTTTTGTTTTCAGTCTTTCTGTGCTGTGCCTACACATGTTATTATTTTCTTCTCTTTCCCTTATTTGGGGTTAAGAGTAGTGCTTTGATGTCTTTCCTCAGTTTGGAAAATTCTCAGACACTATGTCTTAATTGCTCCTCTTTCCTCTTCTTGATGGATTCTAATTAAATGTTTGTGGTACTCTGTGTTTTATGCCATGTGGTCCTGATCCTGATTATCACCTTTTTGTCTTTCTGTAATTTCGTGTGGATATTTTCTACTGAAAATGATTCTTTCTTCAGTTATTGTGGTAGAAAGAATGGCTTTCAAAATTTTCACACATGTATTAGTCTGCTGTCACATTGCTATGAAGAAATGCCCAAGACTGGGTAATTTATAAAGAAAAGAGGTTTAATTAACTCACAGTTCTAAATGGCTGAGGAGGCCTCAAACAACTTACAATCATGACGGAAGGCACCTCTTCACAGGGCAGCAGGAAAGAGAGTGAGTGCCAGCAGGGGAAGGGCCAGATGTTCATAAAACCATTGGCTCTTGTGAGAGCTCACTCACTATTATGAGAACAGCATGAGGGAAACCTCCCCCATGATACAAATAACTGCTATCAAGTCCCTCCCACGACACATGGGGATTATAGGATCACAATTCAAGATGAGATTTGGGTGGGGACACAAAGCCAAACCATATCAACGCCTTAATCTCGGGCATCTTTTACATTACATTACGTTACATTACGTTACATTGCATTGCATTGCATTACATTACGTTACTTACATTACATGGCAAAAGGGCTTTGCAGATGTAAATAAATTCATGGACTTTACCACAAGAAGGTTATCCTGGATTATCTGCTGGGCCCAATCTATTCACATCAATCCTTGAAATCTGAAAACTGTCCACAACTGGGACAGGACGGGTCAGGCAGAAGAAGAGAGATGCTGCTAAAGAGGAAGGCAAGGGCTTCGAGATGTGAAAAGGATTTAACTCACTGTTGCTTGCTCCAAAATGTAGGAGCCTACATGGGCCAGACAGAGGCCTCCAGTATGTCAGGGCAGCACTCTTCTGAGGGCCAGCAGGAAAACAGTGACCTTTGCTCTACAACCCCAGGAAGTGGAATTCCACCAAATATCTGAATGAGCACAGAAGTGAATTCGTCCCTAGAGCAAAAAGGAAAGCAGCTCAGCCACACCTGGATTTCAGTTTTGTTAGACACTAAGCAGATGACCCAGTTGAGCCATGTGGTACCCAGACTTCCGATCTACAGAACACAGGAGATAATAATTGGGTGTTATGGCAAGCCAGAATGTTGGTGGCAATCTGTTATGGTAGCCACAGAAAACGAATACATTTATGTTAATGTGCTATTAAATTTGCCTACTGTGTTCCTAATGTCAGTAATTTCAGCTCCTGTATTTTCTGTTTATAAACAACTCCTTTGCCGACATGGATATTTAAAAGGGCATAACTCTGTCTTTCTCCTTTCTAATAGAAAATCAAATTTTTAATGAGTTCATTCTCTCTTGCACAATTTTCATGGGAGGTGAATCACGGTAAGTATAAATCAAAAGTGAGATTTTTATTTTCTTTGCCATTGATAGACTTAGATGCAGGGAAACAATGCAATTCTGGCCAGTTCCAAATAGGTGCACGTTTTCGAAGGCCTGCAAGAGAGTAGTCCCTTTTCTGCCACTGGATGAAGCATTTAAAAGTAGTATTTAACGTTGATGCCTGGCGATAGAGCAGCCCTCTGCTGATCTCTAAGGAAGCCACACTTGCATAGAATAGAATGGAGAGATGGGAGGAAACTGGGTCTTTGGTGATATATGTTACTGAATTCAATAACTATGTGGCCAGTCTGCATTGTGTTTGTGTGAGAAAATAGTGTCATCATTTACGGCAACTTGATTTGAGGTGCTCCAAAGCCCTCTTACCTGATACAATCAACACTGTCAGTTTTTTCTTTTCCACAATCGCCATGTCAATCCATCCTGTTCAGTGACTTCAAAGGGCAAGATTACTGTGGTTTCTGTTGTAAGCATGCTAAAATTGTGGGAGAGTGTGGAATGAAAGGCAAATATCTTATTTATAGCATATTTTTAAGCAAAAGAGAGAACCACTACAAATCTATTGCTATTGATATCAGCTAATTGGGTATTCACATAGCAACTATTAATTGCCTATTTGAAAACAATTACCTTTCTCTCAACCTTCCTTGTGCTGGACTGACTTCAATTTCTTTAATCTTTGTTCATAAGATCTTTGTTATGAACATATAATCTTTGTTTCTTAAATCATTTTTTATTTTTTTTTAATTTTTTATTTTTTTTTATTATACTTTAAGTTCTAGGGTACATGTGCACAACATTCAGGTTTGTTACATATGTATACATGTGCCATGTTGGTGTGCTGCTCCCATTAACTCATCATTTACATTAGGTATATCTCCTCCCCGCCTACCCCCACCCCACAACAGGCCCCAGTGTGTGATGTTCCCCTTCCTGTGTCCAAGTGTTCTCATTGTTCAATTCCCACCTATGAGTGAGAACATTTGATGTATGCTTTTTTGTCCTTGTGATAATTTGCTAAGAATGATGGCTTATCTTTTCACTGGACATTTCCATTTTCTCCACATTTATCTTAAATGTGAACATTGGAAAAGAAGACAGGAACAGAAAAAAGTATCCAAATAATATCTCTGATTAACTTCACAATAATCCCAGCTTGCCAAGGGGAATAAAGGAACTTTGCCTATTTATCTGTGTGTGTTAGAAAAGAAGGAATAATCAGGACTCCATTAATTAGAGTATTTACTTTAACTTTGGTTTGTGATAGAGATAGACCAAAGCTGAGTTTCAGTGGAACATTTTTGGCATGAGATTATCCAGTGAGTGACCTTTAAAATGGAGCAATGGAATTAATGAGTAATCTTTTGGGTGTGAGACTAAGTTGTGGTTAAATTACTTTTAGTCTATTTGTCCTGCATTACTACGCAAAGTTTAAACATTTAATATAAGGATAGCTAAGGATGTCATCAAGTCATTTATTTGCTCATTTTATGAATTTGGGGAAAAATAAAAGAAAATTATGATGCTATTCAATATCTAAGCATATGAATATCCTCCAGATATCAACAATTTTGTAATTCTCATATGCAATGTGTTATGTATTGTATCTCTTATGTGGACATAATTTATTACTATATGTCTTTGTTAGTATTTTCACAATGTTCAGTGGACAATGATGAATTATATTTATTATGACCAGGGAAAGGAGTCACAAAAGTGTTATTTAATAGCCATTATATCTGATGCATATTTGATTACCAGTATTTATATGTGCATATAACAATGAATAGGGCTATATATAGGGGTGTGTGTGTGTGTGTGTGTATGTGTGTATATAATTGAACACAGTAAAGCAAGACAAAAACTGTCCAAACAGAACTAAGCCTACATTGAATGGGGCTTCTTATCATTTTATGTTTTTGCCGTGGTTTCATTTGACAGCCTGGTGAAGAATATTGAGCACCCTCAGAAAAATGATAATAATAATTTATGACGACAAAAATAACAGCATATGCATAGATATGCACATAAACTAAAATACAAAATTATGAAGGTAGCCACGTATTATTAAAATTGAATTTAAAAACATAAATTTATGATACAATGGCACATATGCATATGTAATAATATTATAAATAATAAGATATGACCATATCTCTGATAATTTTCAGTTAGTGGTAAAGGTTAATGATAGTTGAGATATATGTAATAAGTATAAGTGATATGACAATATTTGTAATTTACATTTATATTGGTGACAAAATCACAGGTACTTATAATACTACTGTGATTTGTTTCCTTGATACATTAGTGGAAAAATACTAAATTTCAATTATATAAAAGCAATAATAAAAACATCATTTCTCATATAAATTTCCATGCTTACTAATTTCTGCCTATGGACATTTTAGGAATCTATAGTTTCAATAATTAGACTCCATTGGATGAACAAAGGCTTTATAGAAACGTAGACTTAACGCCTAACTATTTGAGGTACTTATTGTGCAACCTTGGAAAAATAGTTTCTGAATATAATTTAATAATCTAAAAATAGAAAGCCTAATAATATCTTTCAGAGTCATTTTATAGGTGAGATATCCCATGCCAACTTATAACATATGCTTTTAAACACTGCTAGACATCTTGGATTATAAACGTATATTGGCTTTCTGGATTTTTTAAATGCACAGCTTGTTTATTTAATACATCCCAAAACCTCATGGATGTGGACATGCATATCTGTATTTGTGTGTGTGAAAGTGAATTTCAGTTCTATCTCTGGCAATTTTGCATTCTAAGTATAATTTTTTTTCTGCTACATTTTCAGCTCATTCTATCATATTTCTTACCCTTTCAGATCAAGCTTTCCTTCTCTTATTGCTCATTTTCCAAGAACTAGTCATAAAATAGTTAACTAGAGCCATATTAAAATCTTATGTGTGTTGAGCCTGAGGGCAGGCCACAGTTCAGAATTTTTTCTCATATATCTATCTGTGCCATTGGCTCTCCCATTCAACTCCATTAACTGTCATTTAACCCTTGAACTGCTTCCTCAAGTTTTTTTCCCCCTTTTCTCAGGTGCATTAGTTTTCTGTTGATGGAATAACTAATTCCTGCAATCTTTGTGGTTTAACAGAATACAAATTTATTATCTTGTGTTATTCTGGTGGTCAGAATACAAAAATGAGTCCCACTGGGTTAGAATCAAGGTGCCTGCAGAGCTGCATTTCTTTCCAGAGGTCCTAGGGGAGAATCTCTGTTCTTGCCTTTTCCAGCTGCTAAACACCACCTGCATTTCTTGACTCATACCCCCCTTCCATCTTCAAAGCCAGCAGTGACTGGTTGAGTCTTTCTCACATTCTGTGTCTCTCACTATGACCCTACGACCTTTATTCCAGCTTTTAAGGACCCTTGTGATTATACTGGGTCCAGCTGGGGAAACAAGGATAGTCTCTTTCTCTTGAGGTCAGTTGGTTAGGAGCCTTAATTCCATATGCTACTTTAATTCTGCTTTGCATAACATAACATAGGCACAAGTTCTGGGGATTTGGATGTGGACACCTTTTGGAGGGCATTATTTTATTGACCACACCAGATGAAGAAACCATGCTCATTAATATGGAATAACATATGATGTCGAAGACCACTATTATTCATATGCTTCTTCTTATAGAAATATTTTAATGAAATCTTAGAGAACTCTGCTTTCACTCAAAGAGGTGACTGTAATAGGCACAATTTTATAATTAAACGATGAGGGAGATACTCAGGAGTCGTCTCAGGCATTGACAAGTTTCTAAATCACAATTGATAGGTGGCCTTTTATTTTAAATGCATGATGTGCTTTGCATAAATAATAATAAAAGCTGTATTTTAAGTTTAATGTAGTATGGAAAAATGTCTGTGTGTCCTTGGCAAAGCACTAGGTGAAGACACACATTAAAATCTAAAATCTTCATCCAGATGTAGGAATAAAATTGTAGGTGTACATTGTGGTGCTCTATTAACTCTGAATAATCTCATATACTATATATAAAATTTGAATACAAGAATGACTGTGTTTAATTTCAAAACATATAAATTATATCAGCTATGCTATAACAGAATACATGTTATAAACTTCTTTTTTGGTATTATTTCTAGATTTTGCTATTTGAGCCTTTACTGCTATGCTTTGTCATTCTCAGAAAAGTCAGTCAGTCAATGAAGTAATCCTTTCAAAAACACAGATCTTCGCAGAGTTTGCTATTATTTTCTCCTTGTCTCAATAAGCTTGTGTGCCCATTTATATTTCATGGATGAATGTTAAGAACTCAAAGTGTAACATTATTTCACCTTTCCACATCTTCCTAAGGAAAATACTTAATTAGATGATATTTAGCCAAAATGTATCAGTTGGGTGTTATTGCAATACTGCAATAACAAAATCTTGGTGGCATACAATATTCTTACTGTTAGCCGAGGGTTAAGCAACTACCACTCTCAAGGATGAAGTGAGCAATTTTCACTGGGGAAATTGCAAAGACTAGGCTCTTCCCCACATATCTCTCATTCTCCCGAAATATAGCCTTAGGGAGATGGCAGAGTTTCAAAGTTGCAAGCCTCAGTGTGCAAACCCATTTCAAACCTCTGCTTCCATCTATCTAGTTACAAACCATTGACCAAAGCAAACAAGACACATGGCTGAACCCAGTGAAAAGGGGTGGAAAATATCATCCAGTCCACAATGGAAAGTCACTAAAAATAAAGTTAAGAAGCAAAAGACAGGGACAGAGGGAGTACTAAATAATTAAGACTGTCACTATAATGTACCTGTGTAGCTTAGGGAACTTATGACTCTGGGAAATTTGTTCTTCACCTAAAAATTCCATGTAATTATATTAACTTATCAGCATTCTATAAATATACTACATGAGTTGGCAGACACTTTTAAGCATATTTTACAACCTAAAGTTAGTTTACCTCTTAGCTGAAACACAGGAATCTGTTTCAGACAGATATTATAAGAAGTAAGTCTGTAATTTCTTATATGAAACAATCTGTATCTCAAATATAAAACCTCAAATGAAGCCATTTCAGAAAACAGTTCTTGTGGGTATATTGTTAGTGAATGACTTTTTGAAAGTACTAAAAAGAAAATCTACTCAAACAAATTTACTTATAATTGCTTAAGTTAGGAAAATTTGTATGTTTTCAAGACATTTTGGTATATTTAATTGTAGACTGATTGCAACATAAATTGTTTTAATTAGAGAAGTTCATATATATCATAGATTTTGGAATAGAAGAATTTAAAAAGACAAAATAATTGAAACATTACAATCCATCTAAAAAAAGCAGATGCTAGGGCCATGCCCCAATAACAATGTTAAAATTTTGGTCAGCAATATAGAAATAAAGCTCAAAACTTCAATAGAAATATACCTGAACAGAATTTAATTAAGAAAAAGTGGGCCAAAGGAAATTGCATTTTTCATGGCCCTCAAAGATTGATGTGTTAGGATAATCATTTTGTACTTATGGAATTCTTCTTATGTATACTTCCCATTTATTGAGCATGTGCTATATTCCATACATTTCTCTAAATAAGCCCATAAACAATGACAACAACAAAAATACAGATTAAGTATTTTTTTATTATACAAAAGAAGAAATTGAAAGCAGGTTAACTACTTGCCCATGATCAAATAGCTAGGTAATGCAATGCCAGGACACTAACCCTGGCAGCCTGGCTCCAGATTCAGCACAAATGTGCAACACTGAATCCCATACATGCTTCCCCGTAGTGTCAAGGAAACTTTCTTTTTCTTTTTTTTTTTTTTTTTTTGAGATGGAGTTTCACCCTGTCGCCTAGGCTGGAGTGCAATGGCACCATCTCGGCTCACTGGAACCCCCGCCTCCCGGATTCAAACGATTCTCCCAGCCTCAGCCTCTCGAGTAGCTGGGATTACAGGCACCCACCACCACACCCAGCTAATTTTTGTATTTTTAGTAGGGATGGAGTTTCACCATGTTGGCCAGGCTGGTCTCGAACTCCTGACCTTGTGATCCGCCCACCTCGGCCTCCCAAAGTGCTGGGATTACAGGCGTGAGCCACATGCATGTCTGCCAAGGAGACTTTCATAGCTTGTCTGGGCTGGGTCCTTGTTTCAGAGAATTCTGCCCAATATTAACCCATCACATTTTTGACCCCACTCCCTTGTGCCTTCATTAAAACCTGAGACTGAGCTGCTTTTCTAGACTGTGTAAAGCCTGTGTGGATTATTGTTTGATATCAAGGAAATAAGATCAAAGAGGGAAAGACTTTAGAATCCTATAAAAGAATTGCCTCTAAGTCTGTTCTAGAAATGTCTCCACAGAGTCCATGTGGCTGTCCTCTCTTGCAGTGCACACAAAGGACTCCATACAATCAACAATGCTGGTGACAGGTGCTTTCAATGTTCATTATATAGCTAACCAAGGGCATATTCAATCGATTGTGAACTTCTGATAGTAACATGATTAACAGCCCTGTTAAATCAAATGTAACCAGCATATATTAGCAGTCAAGTTTTTCTGGAGAAGTAAAATATTTCAGAAACAAAAGCAAAAACAGCAATGACAACAACAAAGCACCAACCCACTGAGTTCTGTTTCAATCAGGGCGTTTGTCTTTTGGTTTTGTTTTGTTTTGTTAATGTTAGAATGTTCTTCCGTGTGCTGCTCCAGCAGCCAGGGCCTTATCGCTTTGATTTCAAATGTTAATGCTGCTATTTTGCTGAGGTTATTGTTTCTTAGGTTTGCTGCATGTATTAGTCTCTTTTAAATTATATTTTAAGACTGTAAGACTATTTGATAAATCAGAACTTTTTATGCCCCCCTGCAACCCTATCTAGAGTATTTAAATTAAAAAAAAAAATCTCATTGTTTTAGCCTTTAAAAAAATGAAAACGAGTTTTTTTAGAAAAATTTTTTCTTTAATTTTTATTTTAAGTTGTGGGGTACAGGTGTAAAATGTGCAGGTTTGTGTAAAATTTGTAAATTTTTAAAATGTGGAGGTAAACGTGTGTCATGGTGGTTTGCTGCACAGATCAACCCCTTGCCTAGATATTAAGTCCAGCATCCATTAGTTATTCTTCCTGATGCTCTCCCTCCCCATAGCACCCCACGAACAGGCCCCAGTGTGTGTTGTTCCCCACAATATGTCCACATTTTCTCATTGTTCAGCTCCCACTTATAAGTGAGACAATCCAGTGTTTAGCTTTCTGTTCCTGCGTTAAGTTGGCTGAGGATAAAGGCTTCCAGCTCCATCCATGTCCCTGCAAAGGTCATTTTTAAACTCCATACACGAAAAAAGAAAAGTTTTAAAAGGAAAATTTTCTTTAAATCTATTTCATATTTATATTTTTAATATTATTATAATGTTCTATATTACTTTGTATGATTTCTGAAAAATATGCATAAATTAAAACAAGGAGTAAATGATGTTTTTTTAAACGCTGCTCAGTTGGCTCATACACCTTTTCTTCACCCTGTTCTTCATTCTGGACAAATTTGTATTTACTGCTCTCAGGTCTAAGAAGAAAAAAAGGTCTGAAAATTTGTCCAATTTAAACCCATGCATATTACAAATAAAAAAGATTTTGTTGTTGACACACCAATAAAGAACAGTAAGTTCTCACTTCATGTCATTGATAGGTTCTTGGAAACTCTAACGTTATGCTAAATGACTCACAGCAGGTCCATGAATAATATCATTTCATTTAATGTCCTTTCTCTATAATGTTGATGAGAAAAAAAATGGTTTTGCTAAGAATCATTTTCCTTAAAGTTGCAGTTTCCAAGGACATATTGACAATGCATACGTATTCTCTCAATTGATTGTGAATAGCCTTCTAAGATATTCAATTAATATAGGCAAAATTAATTACCTTCACCATGTAAATGTAGGGTAACATTTAACATTCATATTTTCAAGAAAAGATTATAGCTCTATAAAAATTTAAATCTAAAGAGAATTTATTCTAAAACATAAAGTTTAACTGTGAAAATTACCATTTTAAATCACTGGAGTCTCTGGTCTTGCTTTACTGTGCCATTTTCCTCTCTCTCATAGAAGTCCCATTCTTCACTTTCAGGTATTTCAGACTTTTAATCCTTTCTTCCTTCAAAAGTCTCCTAATCACTATATGCATTCAGAAATTTTCTGTTTACAGAGATAGTAGATAGGTCATTCAAGATATTTTTCCAAATAAAAAATCACTGAAAATCACATAAACAACCAAATCCTTGATAAACTAATTTTTAAAATCTTAAATCATGAAAGTGTTACTGGAAAGTGGTTCGGATCCAGACTCCAAGAGAGAGTTCTTGGATCTCACGCAAGAAAGAATTCAGGGTGAGTCCATAAAGTGAAAGCAAGTTTATTAAGAAAGTAAAGGAATAAAAGAGGGTTACTCCATAGACACAGCAGCCTTGAGAGCTGCTGGTTGCCCATTTTTATGGTTATTTTTTGATTATACACTAAACAAGGGTTGGATTATTCATGCCTTCCCTTTTTAGACCGTATAGTGTAAGTTCCTGATGTTGCCGTGACATTTGTAAACTGTCATGGCGCTGGTGGGAGTGCAGTGGTGAGGAGGATCAGAGGTCACTCTCATCGCCATCTTGGTTTTGGTGGGTTTTGGCCAGCGTCTTTACTGCAAATTGTCTTATTAGCAAGGTCTTTATGACCTGTATCTTGTGCTGACCTCCGATCTCATCCTGTAAGTTAGAATGCCTTAAAGATCTGGGAATGCGGCCCAGTAGGTCTCAGTCTCATTTTACCCAGCTCCTATTCAAGATGATGTTGCTCTGGTTCGCATGCCTCTGACAAAAGTCAAAAGTAGTGACAAGACAGTAATAATTTACCAACTAAAAAGTTAAGAGAACACTAGAAACAAGCACAAATATCACTATCACTTTTTGCTACAAAGGCATTCTCAGATTAAGGGAAAGTAAAACGTTTAGTTTTATGGCCTCAGTGGACAAAGGTAATTAAAATAATATCCTAGGGCTTTTGCAAGTGGTCCAGCAGTATAACCTCTCCATGATAAGCCTTGACAGCTGTGAACAAAACCCTTAATGCAAGAATGAATAAGTGAAAAAGCCCACATAATAATATAGTGTTGGATTGAATTTCTAATATTAAGTTTGAATTTTATGTGACGTGTCCTTGTGTTGGTAATGTCTCCAGGAACTTTGTAAAAACAACTGTAAATTCTCTCTGGAGGAATACATGTTCATTTTATGTCTTAAATTATTCCTGCAAATAGTTTTTGACATGCAATATTCAGTAGTCAAAGATAACCAGACAGACAAAGAAACTACACCATATGATAAAGAACCAACAGAAACAACATACAACAGAAAAAGACATATGTTTGTATATGTATATGTCCTAGGTGTGTGTATAAATAAATAATATCAATATCGTATCCAATACCTATCCATACTATAAGCAATTATACACACACTATATATATGTATACATATGATCATATTACATATTATATACTATAATATATACATATAGTATGTATAGTATACACACATACTATATGTGTGCATATATATAATTATAGAGTGTATATTTAATATTATATATAAAATTATATATACACATTTGTATATATAATTTTCTATATAATATTAAATAATTATATATACACAGACATACAGTATGCATAGGTATTGGCCTTAATATATATGAAATACTATGAAATACTTTTATTTCATATGTGTTACTTTTATTTCATGAACTCAGTGTATATGAAGTAACATTCAGGCTATTTAAAAACATAGAGGATAAACTTAAAAATATATATAAAAGACGCAGATTTGAAAAAAACATATAAGGATAAAAGCTTTTTAATTAAATTAAAATTTTAGTAAAAGTGTATAAGGCTTCCAGTAAGAACAAAATGAAATACATACATATTTCTTAAAGTCTACAAGGCACACTAGATACAACATATGAGCAATAAACTAGAAGGTAGATCAGGAAAACATATACCAAATATGGCATATATGCACAAGTTAGCATAAAGGAGAAAACAGAAAAGGTGAAAAGGAGGAACGTAAAGGAGAAATCATTATCTTAGTAGGAAAAACAAAAAAGTACAAAGATGAAGCCAAATATGCACAAGTTAGCATAAAGGAGAACACAGAAAAGGTGAAAAGGAGGAACGTAAAGGAGAAATCATTATCTTAGTAGGAAAAACAAAAAAGTACAAAGATGAAGCCAAATTGCCTTCAGAAGGTGATTTACTCACCCACTGGCCATATAGATATTAATTGCATACATGTTTGATTTTTATCATTTATTTTCATCTCTTATTTTAGCCAAATTTGGATATAAGAAAACCTCAACAAAAATATAAAATAATGTATTAGTTCACTTGAGTAATATTTAGTTTCCTAAGGTACTGATAAAACTTGAAGATTTCAGAATACAATTTCAAGGGTCAGATTGCTCGAGTTTGACACCACGTAAATTACTATGTAATCACTGAAAAAAAAATAAATAAAAGTGCACTTCTCTGAGGCTTCATTTACTCCTGTATAAAATGTAGATAACATTCCTCCGGGCGCGGTGGCTCACGCTTGTAATCCCAGGACTTTGGGAGGCCGAGGAGGGCGAATCACGAGGTCAGGAGATCGAGACCACAGTGAAACCCCGTCTCTACTAAAAATACAAAAAATTAGCCGGGCGTGGTGGCAGGCGCCTGTAGTCCCAGCTACTTGGAGAGGCTGAGGCAGGAGAATGGCGTGAACCCGGGAGGCGGAGCTTGCAGTGAGCCGAGATTGCGCCACTGCACTCCAGCCTGGGTGACAGAGCGAGACTCCGTTTAAAAAAAAAAAAAAAAAAAAAAAATTCCTCATCCTTTAGATGATATTGTGAACACCATAAAAAAATTGCACAGGGCCTGGCACAAAGTAATTGCTATTTTTAGTAGAATTATACTCACAAGTCATGTAAGAAAATTGTAATAGTATTTAATATATAAAATAAGTAGTATAGGTCCAAGTATTTGCCTACAATACAATTTTTTTGTGCATCTCAAGGAAAAAAATCCCTAAGGAGAAAGTCACAACTTCTTCCTCTTTCTTCCTCGGCTCACTGCAACCTCCACCTCCCAGGCTCAAGAAATCCTCCCACTTCAGCCTCCCGTGTGGTTGGAACTACAGGTGCATGCCACCTTGCCTGGCTAATTTTTGTAATTTTAATAGAGATGGAGTTTCGGCATGCGCCCAGGCTAGTGTCAAACTCCTGAGCTCAAGCCATAGACATGAGCCACTGCGGCCGGCCTCTTCCTCACTTTCAAACACATACTCACTGTTTAATACTTCATTCCTTGTCATGATTATAACTTGTAGAATAGCTGCACTTTCTGCTTTGGTAAAGCTTAACTTTATCTAAATTGGGTTGGAAAATGCTATAAGATTATGCAAGGATATATACTTCTAGTACTAATAACTTTTTGAAATTTACAAGTTGCTAGTTGCAGATACAAAATTATCTTAGTTCTTTTTAAAACTGTTACACATTTACAAATGTGTAGTTTTCCCTTCCACAGTTGCAGCTACCAAATTCTTTTTGCAGCTTCTCTTTGTCTTTAAGAGCATTTTCTGTAGTCACTCCCAGACTCTGCTCAGTGCATTTTCTCACATTTTGAGCTTTAATCTATCATTTCAAAAATAAATTTACACAATACCAGGACATATTAGCTTTTTTAGACCATGTAATTCCTACATTTGATTATTTAGAGGAGTAATTTTCAGATTTCAAAATTTACTATAATCTATACCCTGCTTACATCAACGTATTTCACAAAATGTCAAAAATGATGTAAATATTTAATGGCATAAAATTGTAGATTGCTTGAAAAAGTAGCTGAAATGCTTTCCTTCCATGTAATCACTCATGCTTGCAATGTGACTTCTCATGTTTTTTCCTCTAGTAATATAACCTGTCTGCTTTTGTGGCTCACTTGAATCAGAATTGTCTTTTGAATTCTTTTGATAAATAGAATGCAGTGCAAGAGGCATATGTCTCAAGAGGTCTTGTATGCTTTTGTTCATCATCTTGGAATGCTGCCCAGACACTATGAGAATAAGTCCAGGCTAACTAACATGTTGGATGATGAGAGACAATTGAGAATCCTATTGTCCCAACAGACAGAGAGCCAATCGCCAGACGTGTGAGTGAGACTATCCTACAGGAGCCAGTCTCCAGCCAACTGCCATCTGACTACAGATGCATGAAGGAGCTATGCTGAGATTACCCAATCCTAGAGCACATTGCAGAACTGCTGAGTGCCCAGTTAACCCAGATTCCAGACTCATGAGCAATATATATATATATATATATATACACACACACACACGTATGGTATATAATGTATAGTGTACATAATGTATAGTGTGAATGTGTGTGTGTGTGTGTATATATATATATATATATATATATATATCTTGCCGATGAGTCTGGAGTCTGGGTTAACTGGGCACTCAGCAGTTCTGCAAATGTGTTCTAGAATTGGATAATATGTATATATCTATACACATATGCATATGTATATATACGTGTATATATATACACACACATATAGATATATGTGTGTGTATATATGTGTACATATATATGTATATATATACAGACACATACATATATACACAGACACACACACACACACATATATATATACCCAGACACATATCAGTCATTCTGTTACACCAACAGCTTTTAGGATAATAATAAAATCAATCCTCTAAAACTGATTTAGCATGAGTTTAAACCTGGTAAGTAATGTAACTCTTACCATTAATTGGCATTTTAGTATGTATCTTAATTATGTTTTTGTTGTTTTTATTTAATCTCTAAAGTTTTTTAAAACCTAAGGATTTTCATATTAGTTAGAATGTTTACTTAACCATTATCTTATAAAATTGTTGTTATTATTCAATAGATTTATTTTTCAAGTTTGATAGATTCTAATTTGATACCTGTATAGGTCCACCTACTGGCTTTTTCTGTCCAAAAGAGATTTTCAAAGATTTAATTTCTTTATTATATGTATTTAAGTAATTTTGCTTTCTGAACAATAAACGTTAATACCATCCAAACAAAGAATTCATGTGTAATATAGCTGTTTAGATGGTGTGTCTGAATTCCACTCTTTCGAAAGACAACTTTGTTCTCTTCTTTTAGTTACTTTATGGTATATATTTGCCTATATCCTTTCTATATTCCTTAAAATTGAAGCCCAATTCTTTTAATTAATTTGGGTTGTCCTAAAGTTGATGGAGTCTTTAATTGAGTTTTCCTGGAAATTCAATATTTTTAAATATTTAATGGTTACTTAATATTAATTTAAAGATTAATTCATGGACATTAAATATTCAACATAAAGAAATATTAAAAAATAATACCACTATTTCTAATTTTATAAATGTTTATTTTTAATTATTAAAAAACTGTCTAAAGAACACAGAAATGATTCTCCAGAAATCGTAAGCAACAGACCATTGTGCAGAAATATTTTGTTTCCAGTGTAAACAAAAAGTACTCCAATATATAATTTTCCCTAACAATCCTTTTTCATGTGTTACATTACAGAACAAAATTAATATTTTCCAAAAAAAAAATCTTTGACGGTTCTCTCAAGAAGAGTTAGTGCACATATTTCTGTGCTCCCATTAAGTTTTTCTCTTTGTATTTATTTACTTGTCTCCCCAGTTCAACTATTTCTTAGGTTTCTGAAGCTGATGCCATTCTCATACTAAGGACTTTACATAATTTACAATCTAAGGGCCCCTCAAGACTGAATAAATAAATTCAGTCTGCATTAAGCAGCCTTACTGTTGATAAATGTTTCTGCTACTCAGTTACTATGGCCTTTAAAAATGGGTGATTTTTTTTTTTTGCTTGAACTCTAGAAGTAAGAAAACATTTTAGGTTTTCATTGGATGACAGAGTTAAGGGACTAATAATTTTATTAGCTTTTGGAATAGACAAATTAAAAGATTGCATCTTCTCATTTGAATACTTCTTTCCTTTCTCCCTTTCTTCCTCGATGGAGACACAGCTAGACCACAGGAAGATATGTTGATAATATTTGCAAGCTTACTAGTCTGGGAAAATATGATAAGTATTTTTCCCTAAAAGTTTGAAAAATGATAGAATAAATATGCAAAGGGAAAGTATAAAATTGAAGAATAAACTTTGGATAGTGCTATATCTAAAATTGCCATGTTCTTAAGTATACAGAAAAGACAAATTCTGATATACAGTCTCCATTTTTTTAAAGAGATAGGTGAAAGAGATTAAATGTGCTCTTTGATTTTCTACAGAATGATTGGGTTGAAGCAGCAAATTTGACAGAGACACAGGTATCTCTTTTTCAATGCCATTTCTTATTCATTTTTATACAATATATAAGTATATAGATGATAGACAAATTAGAAAGATAAATTATAGATAAATGGATAGATGGATAGATAGGTGATAGATAGATAGATAGATAGATAAGCAGATAGATGTAGTACAATCTTTAAGTGCATAGGGTTACTTTGCTCTGTTTTGTAAATGTTTGCTTCAGTAAATCCTCCTAGCATAATTTCTAGCTTTGCCAACGCTTTCTTTGTATTGTTATATGTACTTACACATATGCATACTCACAAAGGTCTTTGACACACTGAAGGCTCTTTTCTAAAAATCTGCTCTTGCTATGACTGCATTCTTGCTCCTATCAAAGTTTTTTCTAGGTTTCCTTGATTTTATGTCTTGGAGTAAAAGCATAAAACATTGTTTTGATTTCAGATTTCATAGCAACTAAGAAAACTGAGAAACTGATGTAGTAAAACTATTGTTCGATGTATAGGCATGTTTATGCCTTTGATAGAGCATTCTGTTAGAGCCAGTGAATTATCGGGGTGTATATGTCCCTTCTATCTCCTGGAAAACTTTTAGAGCTCTCTGCACTATTAAAGAAATTTGCCCTTTGCCTCTCTGTTTCCTTAAATTAAAATTTGTCAACAGTTCTGAAAGAATGTTCTAGTGGAAATGTGAATACCTTATATCAAAAGTTGCAAGGTTTTAGTCCAATAACAGGGACTAAAAAGAAATGATGTTTCTTTATTTATTAGTATAACATTCATTATGTGTGAATACTAAAGAGTATGTAAGAATTTGACATCTATAACAGACTTGAATTATGGGAGGTCTTACATGCTTATCTATGTATAGAAAAAGGATATTTGATGTCAAAGAGGCATCTAATTCATTTGAATCAGTCTCGTACTGTAGGATATTTCAATTATTTTGTGCATAAACACCATTCTAGGAGTTTGAATAAAATCTGGGGCATCAATGCTCAGAAGTGTGTGAATTTTCAGGGATATTTTTAAACCTATGCAAAATATTCATTGGAGGAAGCCTAAAGGAAGAATCAACTTGTTATATACTTATTGATTAGAAGTTAACATTTTGGAACATATTTTTAAGAAATGGCTGCATAAGATACAGCCTCTGTTCACTTGGTTGTAGGCTGACAATAATGAATGATATGGACAGAAGCTGTCAGGAGGGATGCCCATAGACAGGGTCTTCATTAAGAATAGTAATGGTGATACTTACAGCTCCCTGCAGTGACACCACAAAGACAAATGTCCATACATGGATGCTGACAGATGGTGAATGACAGTTTTATAATTGGATAGTAAGTTGGAAGCTAGCAGATAATGTTCATGTGCTAGATTTATATTTTACTCACTTGTGGGCTTTTGAGAAACTTACTTTCTATAAGAATTATGTCCGTCTTTGTATTCTTTATCTTCTCTCCTGCCATGTATTCATTGCATGAATTTTTACACCGAAAATATTCTTGCTGATATTTTTTCCAGAATATTTCACCATGACCTTTACAAAGTGAGCTTTCTGAATTATTTGAAAGAAAGCATTAGACAAATGAGAATGAACTGAAATTTACTCAAATTTCTCTAGATATCATGAGGAGTTTATTTTGAAACATTTTTGTAATGTATTTGAAATCAGAACAGTTCCAAATCAAGTGTATAATGGAGGAAAAAATCGTGTTTATTCCTCTTACAGAAGTGGAATAAATCAACATTAGCAAGATTGTAGACTCTCAATTCCCTTTAATCACAAAGAAGTTTAAAATATACACTTTTATATCCTTGTACCAGTAGAAATATCTCACAGCAGTTTCCAATACAATATAGTTGTACAAAATAATGAAAGGTTTATTTATTTGAGTTATTTTATTACATAAGTGATTGCTTATAATATACTTTCTCCAGTTTTTTTTTTTTTTACCACAAAATGCTAACAAACTGTATGAAAAATTTTAAAATAGTACAATAGAAACCTTTCTTAGTGACCCCAGTCAGGCATGTGTGGTATAAACATGAAATAATAAAGTGTACTAGGCCGTTCTTGCATTGCTATAAAGAAATACCTGAGGCTGGGTAGTTTATGAAGAAAAGAGGCTTAATTGGCTCAGGGTTCTGCAGGCTGTGCAGGAAACACAGCGCCAGCATCTGCTCTTCTTCTTGTGAAGGCCCCAGGAAGCTTTCAATCATGGTGGAAGGCAAAGGGGAGCAGGCACACTACATGGCATGAGTGGGAGCAAGAGAATGAGGGATGGGGAAGTCCCAGACTTTCAAGTAACCAGAGTTTATGTGAACCACTTAAGGGCGAAGTCACTTACAACCAAGGAAATGATGTTAAACCATTCATGAGGGATCCACTCCCATGATCCCATCACCCCTCCTCAGGCCCTACCTCCAACACTGAGGATTACATTTCAACATGAGATTTGAAGGGGACAAACACTCAAAGTACATCATTCTTCCCCCTGTCTTCAAATCTTACATCTTTCTGACACTGCAAAATACAATCATCTACTGCCAGTAGTCTCCAAATGTCTTAACTTGTTCCAACCTCAAGTCCAAAGTCCTGAGTCTCACTGGAGACTTATCTCCTTCCACTGATGAGCCTGTAAAATCAAAACAAATTATTAATGTCCAAGATACAATAGTAGTACAGGCATTGACTAAACAGGACAATTTCAAGAGGAAGAAATTAGCCGAAAGAAAAGGATAATAAGCTCCACACAAGTCTGAAATCCAGCAGGGCATCATTAAATCTTTAAACTCCAAAATTATCCCTGACTCCATGTCCTGCATCCAGAGTGATATAGTTTGGGTATCCCCTCCAAATCATGCTGCGATGTAACCCTCAGTGTTGGAGACGGGGCCTTGTGTGAGGTGTTTGGATTGTTGGAGCAGTTTTTTCATGTGTGGCTTGGGCTATTCTCCTTGGGGATAAGTGAGTTCTTGCTCTGAGTTCACACGAGGTGTTCTTTAAAAGTGTGTGGCATCCCCCCACTCCTTGCTCCTGCTTTTTCCATGTGATGTGCTAGTTCCTGCTTTGCCTTCTGTCAAGTTTGTAAGCCTCCTGAAGCCTCCTCAGAAGCAGATACCACTAGGCTTCCTGTGCAGTCCACAGAACTATGACCCAATTGAAAAGCCTCATAAACTATACAGCCTCAGATATTTCTTTATAGCAATACAAGAATTGACTAATATACAGAGCATACTGGGACAAAGGGTGGACTTCCAAGGCCTTGGGTAGCTCTGCTTCTGTGGCTTTGCAGGATGCAGCCCCTGCAGTTGCTCTCACAGGCTGGAGTTGAGTGTCTGCAGCTTTTTCAGGAGCAGGATTCAAGCTGCTAATTGATCTACCGTTCCGGGATCTAGAGCAAGGTGATACCCTCCTTGGCATTGCCTTAGTAGAAATTCTCTGTGAGTGCTCTGTCCTTTCAGCAAGCTCCTGCCTGGGCACCCAGGCTTTCCCATACATCCTCTGAAACCTAGGTGGAGGCCACCAAGCCTCCTTCACTCTTGCATTCTGTGTACCTGCAGACTTACCACCTCCTCCAGAGGGCACCAAGGCTTACAGTTGGTGCCCTCTGGAGCAATGGTCCAAGCTGTACCTGGGACCCTTTGAGCTGGAGCTGGAGCAACCTTGATGCAGGGGGCAGTATCTCAAAGCTGTGCAGGCCTGCAGTGTCCTGGACTTAGCCCCCGAAACCATTCTTTGCTCCTAGGCCTCTGGGCCTGTAATGTGAGGGTCTGTCTTCAAGATCTCTGAAATGCTTTTGAGGGATTTTTTTCTCATTATCTTGAATATTAGCACTTGGCTCCTTTTTAGTCATTTTAATTTATCTAGTAAGTGGTTGCTCCACATCCTACTTAGATTTTTTTTTTTCTCTACTACATGGCTAGGCTGCAAATTTTCCAAACTCTTATATTCTGCTTTCCTTTTGAATGTAAGTTCCAAGTTTAAGTCATTCCTTTGCTCCCCTATCTGATTATAGGCTGTTAGAAGCAGCCAGGCCAGCCTTAAATGCTTGCTGCTTAGAAATTTCTTCCACCAGATACACTGTCATCACTCTCATGTTCAAACTTACACAGATCCCTAGCACATGAACATAGAGTAGCCAAGTTTCTTGTTAGGGCATAACACAGATGACCTTTACTCCAGTTCCCAATCACCTCTTTATTTCCATAAGACCTTGTCAGCCTGGACTTCACTGTCCATATTTCTATCAGTATTTTGGTCACAACCATTTAGTCTCTAAGAAGTTTCAAACTTTCCTTTACCTTCCTGTCTTCTTCTGAGCCCTTCAAGTTCTTCCAACTTCTGACTGTTAACCAGTTCCAAAGTTGCTTCCACATTTTCAGGTATCTTTATAGCAATACCCACTCCTCCATACCAATTTGCTATATTAGGCCATTCTTGCATTGCTATGAAGAAACACCTGACGCTGCGTAATTTATGAAGAAGATTGACTGGCTGGTCGTTCTGCAAGCTGTACGGGAAGCATGATGCCAGCATCTTTTTGGCTTCTGGTGAGAGCTGTGGAAAGCTTTTTTTTTTTTAAGATGGAGTTTTGTTCTGTCACCCAGTGGCATGTAGCATGATCTTGCCTCACTGCAACCTCTGCCTCCTGGGTTCAAGCAATTCTCATGCCTCAGTCTCCAGAGTAGCTGGGACTACAGACATGTGCCATCATGCCTGGATAATTTTTATATATTTTTTTTAGTAGAGATAGTGTTTCACCATGTAGGCTAGGCTGGTCTCAAATGCCTGACCTCAAGTCATTCACTCAACTTGACCTCTCAAAGTGCTGGGATTATAGGTGTGAGACACTGTGCCCAGCCTGTAGAAAGCTTTTAATCATGGTGGAAGGCAAACATGAGCAGACACATCACATGGTGAGAGAGAGAGCAAGAGAATGAGGCGGGAGAGGTGCCCTATTTTTAAACAACTAGATATCAGGTGAACTGAGAGAGAATCCACTTATGACCAAGGTCAGCCTTAGCGACATAGCAAGACCTTGTCTTTAAAAAGATAAAAAATAAATATTAAAAAATTAGATATTAAACAATTAAATAGCAAGTAAAACGTATCATATTGATTTGAACAAGAATGCAAAAAACCTTTATATTTTAGTACCTTTAATAGCACTTTCTTAATAACTTTTCTTGAAAATGGGACCCCACATTTTTGTTCTAGAGTAAGCTTCACAAATTTAGTTGCTGGACCTTATTAGAGGCATTTTCCCTTACTGTGAAAAAGTTTACATGCATTTATTTCTAAATATGTGCTAATTATAATTCTGCTCACTATTAATTTCTCAATATAAAAACAGGGAATGTTTTAATGCATTGTGTGCATTGTTCCATGCCATTTTAACACATGTGAAGGTATATGTGAGCACTGACACAAACGAAATTTAAAAATACTCCATGATCACAAAGCTATCTGTCATAGAACCACTTGATAGTCTCAATCATGTTCCTCTCTCCAAGCCCATGTAACCCATGGTCAACACTAATCATGTGTATGTACCTCTTTTGTATAAATATTTTACTAATCACATCACTCTAGGTATTACATTAGACATACAAAATTTATCACAATCTACAGATGTCAACATTTTACTAGTTTGTATGAAGCGTAGAAAACTTGAGGCCAAGGGGTGGATCAGTTGAGGTCAGGAGTTTGAGACAAGCCTGGCCAACAGGGTGAAACCCCGTCTCTACTAAAAATATAAAAATTAGTCCAGGTGTGGTGGCAGGCACCTGTAGTCCCAGCTGCTTGGGAGGCTGAGATGAAAGGATTGCTTTAATCCGGGAGGCAGAGGTTGCAGTGAGCCGAGATAGTGCCACTACACTCCAGCCTACGTGACAGAGCAAGACTCCATCTCAAAAAAAACGTAGAAAACATCTACCTTTAAGTTTGTCTATTGTACTCTTGCTATAGAATTGTCCTAAATATTTTCATTACATACACTGAGAATGACATCAATGTTTTAACATTTGTTTCAACTGTCAAATATAATTTTTAAAACTCAAGAAACAGTGTCAAGTCTATTCTGTTTACCCATATTTTAAAGTTTGCAATTTTCTTTTTGCTTACTTCTTGATGTTCCAGGGTTTCTTTTTAAATAATTTCTATTTTGTTTCAAGAACTTCCTTTGGCTATTTCATTAAGGGTAACTTTTCTGGTGACAAATCCTCTCAGCTTCCTTTCATTTGAAAATGTCATGATGTTTTCTTTTATTTTCAAGGAATATTTTCACTGGATTTAAAATCCTGGTTTGATAGTATATTTCTTTTAGGATGTCATCATTTCTCATGAAAAATCTACTTTTATTCAAATTGATTTTCCCCTATAAATAATGTGTTGCTTCTTTCTGGATGCTTTTAATTTGCTTGTTTGCTTCTTTTTAGTTTCAAAAGTTGATTATAATGTTTCTTGTAATTTCTTTGGATTATCTGATACAAAGGTTCACTCAATTTCACAAATTTTTATTTTAAGGTACTTTTTGGGCCAAATTTGTGGGAATTTCAGCAATTATTTTTTAAAATTCTTTTTCAGCCCTCCCTTTTTTCTCCTCCCATTTTGAAACTTCCGTTTTACAAATATTAGATATTTTGTTATAGTCCTACAAATTCCTGAGTTTCCAACAATTATTTTTCAGTCTGTGTTCTCTGTTATTCCAACTGGGTCATTTTTATTTACTTATCCTCAAGCTCACTGGCTGTTTTCTTTGTCCTCTCCATTCCACTGTAAAGCCCTTCTTTTGCATCTTTTATTGCATGTATTGTATTTTTCAATTCTAAGTTTTATGTTTGGTTCTTTTTATATTTCTATTATTCTGCTAGGATTTTCTTTTTAGTTGTTTCAAACAGGTGTGTAAGTGTTTAGTGATTTTTATTATTACTGCTTAAAGATCCTTTTCAGAAAATCTCTTTATCTGTGTTATTCTTGGTGTTGCCATTTATTATCTTTTCTTGTTCAAGTTGTGATTATTTTATTTCCTGATATGATTAGAGTTTTCCCTTGTATCCTAGACATTTTTGATTATTATATTGTAAGACTTTGAATAATCTTTAGATCTTCTCTCTTAGCTGGCTTTCTATAATGCCTGCCAGTAGGAGAAAAGAGAATACCCCACCTGCTGTTGTCAGGTGGGAGTAGAATCCAAGTTTTTCATCTGGCCATTGTTTACACCCTAGGGACTGCTTTCTTACTGCTGGATAAGGGATGGGAGTTCACTCTCCCCAGTAGACCTCCACTTACATATATTGGCTGAGAGTAAGGGGTGCACCTCATTATTGCTTCCATGTAGTCTCCACTAATACCATAGAGATACCTTTGTTACTTTGGGGTGGTGTTAATATTTATGGGTTCCACTGAGCTTGTGAGACATCCACCCGCAAGAAAGGGTAGGAGTACCTCCTTATTGCTGGGTGAGGGTGGAAATCCAGGCTCTAGCATGGTCTCCAGTGATACTACTGGGGGGAATTGGGCATGCTATTATGAGGGGAATAAGGAAGTCTCAGCTCTCCATTTATTCTTCTCTGAAACCACATGACACACAGAACAACAAAAACAAAGACAAAAAAACACATTAGAGTAGTCCCCCTTCTACAGGGGAAATACATTCCGAAAGCCCTGGTGAGTGCGTGAAAGCACAGACTGTACTAAACCCTATATATACTATATTCTTCCCTATATCTACATACCTATGATAAAGTTTAATTTATATATAAATTAGGCACATAAAAGATTAAAACAGTAACTAATAATAAAATAGAACAATTATAACAACAGTGTAATGAAAGTTATGTGAATGTTTTCTCTCTCTTTCTGAAAATATGTTATTGTATTATACTAATGGTAAATGAAATGTGGAATTTAAAACCACAAATTAAAAAAGCAAAGCTTGCACTTACAGAAGCACAAAGAGTAGAATGGCAGCTGACTTATTACTAAAGCCTGTACATACCAGATGACAATACATTTATATTTTAATTAATTTATATTTTAAACAATACTGACTACAAAAGAAAAAACAATAAAAATGCTCACCTTTAAATTCTATTCT
This sequence comes from Nomascus leucogenys, assembly GCF_006542625.1. NCBI lineage: Eukaryota > Metazoa > Chordata > Mammalia > Primates > Hylobatidae > Nomascus > Nomascus leucogenys. Next base: position 91,349,849 of record NC_044387.1, on the reverse strand, counting down.
CCACTAAATAAAGATGTTTTTAGATCAATAAGAGCAGAGAAAATGAATCCCTACCAGACCTGCACTACAAGAAATGTTAAGGATGTTTATTACTCAATAGAAAAATCCTACATGATTTATGTATGGATCTACATGAAAGAATAAAGATGGCTAGTAATGATACTTTTGAAAGTGAATATAAAACATTTTATATTATTTTTCTTTATAATTGCTAAACAAATAATAATAATGATGTTATTTTTATACCATATGAAGAAAAATATATGGCAACAATAGCACAAAGAATCAGAGGGAGCAAATACTGGTCATATTTTAAGAATTTTACATTATGAGTGATGTAATATAATGTTATTTTATAGTAGAAGGCAATAAGTAAAAGATGTGCCTTGAAATCCTAGAACAACAATTAACTAATAAAATACAGACATATAGCTAAAATGCTAATAGTAGTGATCAAATGAAATTATTAAAAAATAATCAAACCATAAAAGACAATAAATAAAAAGAAACTGCACATAGAACAGATGAGAGGCATAGAAAATAAAAAGCAAATTGGAAGACAATATCAAGTATATTGATAATTACATAAAATATAAATTGTTTAAACATGCGAATTAATGTGGAAGGCACAACCCACAAGCCTGAGACATAAGAATTATGTGTTTTCTCTGCCCCTGGTTTCTCCCATTTGGTCATTACAAAGATTTTAAGAGGAGTCAAAAAATTCTGACACTATGTTAGCATCTTCGATTAATTAAGCCTAGGGCCTACAGTAACATAAATTAAAACTTATTTGTGAATTCAATTATAAGTAAAAAATTAGATGAATCTGTTTTCTTTCTTGTGATCAAGTGCTTTTCTATGCAGTCCTCCAGAAACCAGCCAATCTAAAGTATTCCATACATTTGTTTATGTATATGTAATCAAATGAACTAAGATCTCTAGATAGTAATTGAGTTTGCAATTCCTTTTGCAATTAATTCTATCAGAAAAAGTATTGTTGAATTTTATTTCTTATGCAATTTTCTCAATTTATATTTATACAATATTCTGACATCTTGGTTTTGTCATTCATTGACACAGTTTTGTTAGCATTAGTTTTCAAAACACTTCTGAGAATTGAAAGTTTATAATAATTGCCGTTTGCAGTGGATAACTCTTCCCATTTGAAGGCATAAAGTTAGTCAGTGAGGTGTTTAAGCCTATAAATTACATATCCTTGATTAAACAGTGTCTATACAGTGTAATGTAGATTTTGAACAATTTGACAGGAAAAGTTGGGTTTCCATTACACAAACAAATACAATGAAGATATATGCACAAATTAGAAAATCTAGAGAAAATGGATAAATTCCTGGAAACATACAAACTCCCAAGATTGAACCAGGAAGAAATAGAAACCCTGAATAGACTAATAACAAGTGATGAAATTAAATTAGTGATAAAAAAAATTCCAACGAAAAGAAGCCCAGGATCAGACAGATTCACAGCTGAATTTTGCCAGACATACAAAGAATGGCAGATAACCAATCTTATTGAAAAATTGTATCAAAATAATTGACAAAAAAGAATTTCTCTATAACTCATTTTACAAATACAGTATCATCCTGATACCAAAATCAGTCAAATACACAATAACTCCAAAATAAACAAACAAACAAAAAACTATGGACCAATATCCCTGATGATATAGATGCAAAAAATTCTCAACTAAATACTAGGAAACCAAACCCAACAGGACACCAAAAAGATAATTCATTACAACCAAATGGGCTTTATTCCAGATATGCAAAGATGGCTCAACATATGCAAATCAATAAATGTGATTCACCACATAAACAGAATTTAAAACAAAAACCATATGGTCATCTCAATAGATACAAAAATAATTGTATAAAAATCCAACATCGTTTTATGATAAAAGCCCTCAACAAACTAGAAATCAAAGGAACTTACCTCAAAATAATAAGAGCCATATATGACAAACCAATAATCATCATCATACTGAATGGGGAAACATTGAAAGCATTTTTCCTAAGAACTGAAACAAGGCAAAGATGTCTACTCTTATCACTCCTATTAAACATAGTAGTGGAATTCCTAGCCAGTGTAATCAGGCAAGAGAAAAAAAATAAAAGGCATCCAAATTAAAAAAGTGATAGTCAAATTTTTTTTCACTGTTGACATCATCCTACACCTACAAAACCTTAAAGACTCCTACAGAATACTCCAAGATTTGATAAGTGACTTCAGTAAAGTTTCCAGATACAATCAATGTAAAAAAATTAGTACCATTTCTATACACCAATAATGATCAAGCTGAGAATCAAATTAATAACTCAATTGCATTACAGTCGCCACACACACACTAAGAAAAACTAAGAATATATTTAATCAAAGCAGTGAAAGATCTCTACAAGGAGAACCACAAAACACTGATGAAAGAAATTGAAAAAGACACCAGCAAGTAGAAAAACATCTTATGCTCATAGATTGGAAGAACCAATATCGTTAAAATGATTATATTGCCCAAAGACACTTACACATTCAATGAAATTTCTATCAAATTACTTTCATTTTTCGCAGAATTAGAAAGAACAATATTAAGATTCATGTGGAACCAAAAAACAGCCCAAATAGCCAAAGAAATTCTAAGAGACATTACATTGCCTGACTTCAATTTATACTATAAGGCTATAATAACCAAAACAGCATGGTACTGGTACAAAAGTAGACACACAAATCAATGGAACAGATAGAGCACCCAGAAATAAAGCCTCATCCCTACAACTAATTGATCTTCAATAAAGTCAACAAAAATACAATGGGGAAAGGACACCATATTTAATAAATAGTGCTGAGGAAACTGGCTAACTATATGCAGAAGAACAAAACTGGATCCCTAACTCTCACCATATACAAAATTTAACTCCAGATGAATTAAAGACCTAAATTTAAGACCTGAAACTGTAAAAATTCTAGAATAAAACCTAGGAAAAATTCTGGATATCAGCCTAGGTAAATAATTCATGATGAAGACCCTAAAAGCAAATGCAACAAAACAAAAAATAGACAAATGGGAGTTAAACCATAAAACTTCAGTACAGAAAAAGATGGAATCAACAGAATATACAGACAACCTACAGAGTTGGAGAAAACATTTACAGATGATGCCTCTGACAAAGAACTAATACCCAGAATCTACAAGAAACTCAAACTACTCAATATGAACAAAACAGACTAATTTAAAAACTGGGTAGAGAATATGAACAAACATTTATCAAAGAAAGACATACAAGCATCAAACAAAAACATTAAAAAATGTTCCACATCACTAATCATTAGAGAAATGCAAATTAAAACCAAACTGAGATCTTATCTTACACCAGTCAGAATGTTAAAAATTCAAAAAACAGACATGGATGAGTGCTGAGAAAAGGGAATGCTTATACACAATTGGTGGGAATGAGAACTAGTATAACTTCTATGGAGACTAGTATGGTGATTTCTCAAAGAACTACAAATAGAACTACCATTCAACCCAGCAATCACACTGCTAAATATCTACCCAAAAGAAAATAAATTCTTATATAAAAAAGACAACTGCACTTGTCCGTTTATCACAGCAGTATTCACAATAGCAAAGTCAAAGAATCAACCTAAGTGTACACAGACTGTTGACTGGATAAGAAAATGTGGTGTATACACTGTAGAATATGATGTAGCCTTAAAAAATAAAATGGTGTCCTTTGCAGCAACACAGATGGAGCTGGAGGCAATTATCCTAGTGAAACAATTCAAACAGAAAGTCAAATACCACGTGTTATCAATTATAACTGGGAACTAAAGAATGGATACATATGGACATAAATACAACAATAATAGACACTAGGGACTCCAAAAAAGGAAACGGTAGGCAGGAGCAAAGTTTGAAAAATTAACTACTGGGGATAATGTTCAATATTTGAGGGATGGATACACTAAAGTCCAATCCCCATCAACACAAAGTATACCCATACAACAAACATATGTATCCTTTGAATCTAAAATAAATATAACTTTAAAAAGAGAAAAAAAATATACAAAAAGAAAATCTTTCCAGCTTGGTAGCATGGTCTCATGGGTGTACCACACTCTGAAAACATAACAGCATTAGGTGACTTTGGCTAAAATTCCATTATAAAAGAGCTTTTTGAAACTGGATTTATGGAATTTTACCATCAAAATCACATATGATACATTTATCAGAACTTTCATGGACTATATAGCTCAGGTCTACCAAATCAGAATTACTACAGGTTTGGTCAGGATTCCACAATTTTAACTAAGTAATTCCTATGCACTCTAAGGTGTTGGTAACACTGATTTAGATACAACTTCCTTCATGGTCCCCAAATGGCACTTATTTGCCTTAGGTAACCTAAAAATAGCATAACCATTGGATCGCCTTCGTGTGCAAATAATTGTAATATTTTTCTCCATAAAAGTTGGACTGTAAGTATGTTGAATCACATCATGCAGTACCCTTGAAAAGGTCAGATACCAACCTGAAGTTATTATATTGCTTCTTTATATTTTTAACACTTTTTGATATAATTAATGATTTCCTGTTTATAAAATTATATTTTTCAAATATATTTCAAAAATTTAGCACAAGATATGTTTTAAAAATTTATAACATAATGAACAACTTTCTTATGTCTATCAAATATACTTTTCAAATATATTTCAAATATTTAACACAAGATAGACTATAAAATGGGAGATGATTCGTATTTTATCTCAATGAAACATTCACTTGACTTTAAAGTAGCAATGCAAGTGATCTATTTTTGCTTCATCAGCTAAAATGATCTTGATGATTTATAAAATTGTTATTCATTTACTTATGATAGAAAACTGATAGTCAGAAAACTTACAAGGGGAAAAACAATATTGAAAAGCTGATGAGTAGAAGATGGGAAATTTTCAGAATCATTAAACTCTTTCACAGAGGATTTTATCTATATCTTTCCAATATAAATAAAATGATAGTATATCAAATAAAAGGACATAAATCTAATTGTCATCCTGATATAATTCATTCTAGGAAACTAAATTATTCATGTAACAATTTTATTTCATAAATAACTTACTAAATCATTGAAAGTTAAGGACAAAAGCATATATTTAGAATTGTAGATTTCATTAGCAATTTCATGCAGACCATTTTTACTGCCTATATGGAGTTTATTTCAAACACGTGGATTGATACACTATCACTGTTCTCTAAATCTAGTATTCTGTCAGGGGATTGTATGTCTTTTGAGTTTAAAAATAACCTCATTGTCAGATATATGTAAAGGGGAAACAATACTTTGAAAGAAAAAAACAACATATTTCATTGAAATATTTCTGAAGCAGCAAATCAGAGTAAGTTTATAAAATATAGTAGTAAAACAATTTATTTTATTTTTATTTTTAATTGAAACATGAATTTTAAATAATCTTTTGTTTTCATTTCTGTTAGCACAATCTTTAGGAATAGAAATTACATAGACCAGCTGGGCGCGGTGGCTCACGCTTGTAATCCCAGCACTTTGGGAGGCTGAGGCGGGCGGATCACGAGGTCAGGAGATCGAGAAAACGGTGAAACCCTGTCTCTACTAAAAATGCAAAAAAAATTAGCTGGGCGTGGTGGCGGGCGCCTGTAGTCCCAGCTACTCGGAGAGGCTGAGGCAGGAGAATGGCGTGAACCCAGGAGGCGGAGCTTGCAGTGAGCCGAGATCGCGCCACTGCACTCCAGCCTGGGCAACAGAGTGAGACTCCGTCTCAAAAAAAAAAAAAAAAAAAAAAAAAAAAGAAATTACATAGACCTTTCTCGTTCCCATTAATCTCTATAATTTACCAGTAGCTTTGCTTACAATAAAAGTTTTAGAGGTAGAGTTTATGTGTGTGACATAAATTGTAATTCTTCAGTATAGGAATGAAGTCTACAGTCAAGAAATAAATGCCAAGAAAGGTCTGTAATGAGAGATGTTTAGCAAATAAAAAGAAAGAAAAAACTTACACGCTCAAAACATATTTTATATTTTCATTTGTTTAATTTAAAGCACCTTTATAGTATTTTAAAGTAATGCATACAATGTAATAAATTAATCTTGACTCAAATAATTTTGTGGTGTCTAAATCTGAGTTTAAACAAAGAATCACCATTAAATTTAAAGGTTGGGTCTAAATTAAGTGTAAACAAATACACGATTTCAAAGACATTGGATTAATTCTTTTGTTTTGTTTTGTTTTTGAGATGGAGTCTCACTCTGCCACCCAGGCTGTTAGTGCAGTGGCATGATCTTGGCTCACTGCAACCTCTGCCTTCAGGGTTCAAGCTATCCTCCTGCCTCAGCCTCCTGAGTAGCTGGGATTACAGGCGAAAGCCACCATGCCCAGCTAATTTTTGTATTTTCAGTAGAGACGGAGTTTCACCATGTTGGCCAGGCTGGTCTCAAACTCCTGACCTCAAGTAATCCACCCGCCTCAGCCTCCCAAAGTGCTGGGATTACAGGTATGAGCCACTGCGCCCGGCCAGGATTAATTCTTTTTTTTTTTTTTTTGAGATGGTGTCTTGCTCTGTAGTCCAGGCTGGAGTGCAGTGGTGCAATCTTGGCTCACTGCAACCTCCACCTCCTGGGTCCCAGTTCAAGCAATTCTCCTGCCTCAGCCTTCTGAGTAGCTGAGATTACAGGCACACACCACCATACCCAGCTAAATTTTTTTGTATGTTTTAGTAGAGATGGGGTTCCACCATGTTGGCCAGGCTGGTCTTGAACTCCTGACCTCATGATCCGCCCACCTCAGCCTCCCGATGTGCTGGGCTTACAGGCGTGAGCCACCGCACCCAGCCAGGATTGATTCTTAACAATCTAAAAGTAGTATGCCCTTTTCCTTGGTCTTCAAGCCACTCTGGCTTTTGCTGCTTTTACTCTGCTATAGCATTCCCTGAAGAGAGTATTTATGCTAAGGCCCATTTTGGTCCCAGAGCAGTAGGCATTTCCTTATGCTTTCACACTGTTGGGGCTAAATTCTCTCATGGCCTTCAACTTTGCCTGCATTTCTGAACACAACTGTCCCACACTCTTCTGAGATAGAAATGATGTCACAGACCTGGACTCATGAAACATAATCTTTGCTAGTTCCCTCTAAATATTCACTTGTGTGTACATTCTATATCGTTCAGAATAGTCTACTTAATTTTATGGTAGCAGGTAATTCTCAAATCTTCATAGTTTAAATTTACAAGCATCTATTTCTTCCTTGTAAAATGTATTATCACCTACAGCAGTGCTTATTATTGTAGTTACTTAGGTTTCCAGGGAGAAGAACCTGAGTGAACATTTCAAATATTGCCAGGTGAGGAAAAAAGACAGCAAGGAAGGATATTGCATTTACAATTGTCTAGCCTGGAAGTGAAAAATGTAATTTCTATTTCAAGTTCATTGGACAAACCAAGTCACAAGGCTCCATTCAACCACGTGAAGCCTAGAAAGTGCATTGTTGCCATGATATAGAATAAAAGTGGAAACATTTGGTGAACAGAACAGAACTACCACACTCCCTGGCATCTTTACCCATTTAAGAGAATTTAACACACCTCCAACTTTCCCTACCACCCACCCACACCGCAAGACTAATGGGATTCCGCCATTTTTTTTTAATTTATGAGATTCCTCTCCGATGAGGCCACTAGAAACTATTAAATTACGTATTTTTAATTGTTGTTCTTGTTTTAGGATCAACAGTAGAGGCTTTGGTAATTAGCACTATGACTATTAACACTGGGTAAAATCAGTGTTGTTCAAGATATGTGCATTAACTAAAATAGTTCATATACATCCCTCGTCATTATATTTTAAAAGCATAAAAATGTACTACACACTTTACTATTTGTATTGTTTTAATTTCTGTGTTATCGAATTACCAGAAACATAGAAGCTTAAAGAAACACGAATCAGCTCACAGTTCTCCACTTCAGAATTCTGGCAAGTCTCAGCTTATTCCTACTTAGGGTCTCACAAGGCCGAAATCAAGGTGATAGCCCGCCTGGGGTCTTATCTACATGCTCTAGAAAAGAATCCACTTCCAACCTAATTCATCTTTGATACCATGTTCTGTGCCTTGAGACTGCAAGAATGAGGTACCTGTTTCTTGCTGGTTGTCAGCTGGGCATCTCTCTTGACCCCTGAAGTTTGCCTGCATTTCTTCTCATATGGTCCTTCCACCTTCAAAGAAACAATGGCACATTAACCTCCCCTAATGCTTCAAATTCATCTGACTTTCTCTCCTGCTTTCTTCTTTGTCTTCCTCCTCTGCCACTACCTGGAGTAAGTGTTCTGTTTTTAAAGAACTCAGGTGACTGAATTAGGCCCACCAAGGTAGTGTCCCAATCTTAAGATCAATTGTGTTATTTAACATAACATCGTCATAGGAATGAAGTCTGAAGATATCTATGGGTTTTCTCATACTCAAAGTAGAAGGGATTATACAAGGATAAAGGTCATTGGAGGTCATTCATAAATTCTGCCCATGTACAATTTTTTCTTAGATTTTGCATTCTATGCTTGATCTTTAAGAGTTCCTGAGTCCCACTGCTAATCCTGAGGATTTAGGTTCATCAATAGGTACTTAACAAAATCTTATCATTATGATTTTATGATTTTGCTAGGAGAATCTTACTTTCAAGGTGCTCAGGAGTACAAAAAAACAAAAAACAAACAAACAAACAAAAAATAAAAACATGATAGTTTCAAGTGAGAATACTGAGAATACATAAGAATGTGTGCAGTGTTGTCATTGATACTGTGGGTGAGCTCTCCCAAGTCTCATCCTTCAATTTAGATCACTAGGAGCTACAGCAGGCTTTTTGCAGCACACGTGGTAGCTACCACTTCAATCACAGCATTTCTCTTCTCCGTTTGAGGTGATCTCTGGCTGACACTAAGGAAATGTTTTCTCTCAGCCTCAAGCAGATACAATCAGGAAAATGTGAGCATTAAATTTCTTGCGGTCAACACTTATTCAATGGTGGCATAAGTTTCTTAGGCTGTTACAACAAAGTACCACAAACTGGGTGCGCTTCACATGATATTCTCCTTCTCTGTGTATCTGTTCCTATGTTTCAACTTCCAAGAGACACAGTCAAATTGGATTGGAGCCTACTGTGATGCCTTCATCTTAATTTGGTCATCTGCAAAGACCCTATTTCTAAGTAAGGTCACATTAGCCGTTGCTGGAGGCTAGAGCTTCAGCAACTTTTTGGAAGGACGTAATTCCATCCATAACAATGGGGATAATAGTGGGAAAATGTTTCCATGCTCAAATAACAAGATTTTGAGGTGTATATTATGATTTCACACAGGATCAGTTGCCAGTTTTCTCCATAATAATCAGCACTACATTGTGTGTTGAGCACGGGGTGGTTTCTGGCCTTCTCTGTGGCACTCTTCTCACTTTTTCACATGTACTACCTGAGATCGCATTTAAAATAACTTATCTGCACTCAAATCCTTGTCTCATGATCTCATACTTCTAGAGTAAACCCAAGTAAATCCGTAGACAGCACAAGTAGCTCTTAAAAAGATCAGTGCAAGCCCAGTATCAGACTACTTACTTCTCAAGTGATAATAAAAACCATTTTGGTTATGGTGAAAGACCTTGTGCTACTCTTGGCATGCTGTTGAATCACAATTCGTAAGACTCTCATCTATAACAAATTAAAGTGAGGTACTGATGAAAATGGAAGACTGCTTATGCATTAACTTTAGCACTTTAAATATATGGTAAAATAGTAATTGTAATGATTGTAGAGTTGGCTTTTAATCATCCGGGAAGTACTGACAAGCTCAGATGTGCCAGCTCTCAGCTCATGGGTGGAAACCAGAAGACCCCCTTGGCAGCAGAATCTCATCTTCTGAAGCTGGACAGAAAATTACATTAACAATAAGGCCCAGGATTTAATCATAAGAGCATTTATGGAAAAAGGCTGACATGTTCTTAAAACAAAGTCTGGCAGGTCTTCTAAGCTATAGACAGGAAAAGAAAAGGAAGGAGTGGGAGCTAGAGATGTGGACAAGAACATCTGTGTATATGCACTTGGCACTTCTATACCCTAAGATATCCCAGAATCCTTGAGACAGGAAGAAGAAGGAAACCCTTTACTAAAGGAAAAGGTCCTTGCCATTGATTGAAGAAGACTTAAGACCATACCTAAGTCAGATGACTCCCAAGATCATGTTTATTCTTTTCAAGATCTACCATACCTCTCTATGGCATATAGGCCATTGGCTGTCTGGCTTTTGCACAGTTAGTAGAGAAAAGTAATCCCAGCTATAGGATGCATTAGCATGTTTACTAAAAGAGTTGTAGGACTTGAATACTATATACCAGCAGGAATTGAGGGAACATGATGAGAGCAGATATTGAGGGTGTTGAACAGAAGTGAGAGATGTTGACCAGAGACAGAATAAAGCCCTGGAGAAGGATATGTTTATGGACAAAGGGACACTTTCTCATAATTTTGTTTTTAATATAATAAAAATGATACCTGTAGTTGATAATAATACCATTCAGGGACCATTTCTTAAAGTTCAGACATGATGATGGCCTATAGAAAATGAGTTGGAAATGCTAGAAATGTGTTGTCAAAATATGTAGGAAGATGTCAGCAAGCTTAAAGGCTTGAGCATGTTAAAATAAATTCTACCATGTGAGAATAGAGAACTCACCCTATATTAATATTCTTCCAGAGAGTCCATAAAGGATGCCCTTCACCAAAGCACAAATATTTTGCATGTGTATCATTCCATAGTCAGTGGCAGCGGCAGCTGTAGACTATGGTTGAAGGGAGGAGATACTTTCATATAATTGAGTCCATTCTTGTAAACAAGAATTTTTTTTTTTTTTTTTTTTGAGATGGAGTCTCGCTCTGTCGCCCAGGCTGGAGTGCAGTGGCGCAATCTCGGCTCACTGCAAGCTCCGCCTCCCGGGTTCACGCCATTCTCCTGCCTCAGCCTCTCCGAGTAGCTGGGACTACAGGCGCCCGCCACCACGCCCGGCTAATTTTTTGTATTTTTAGTAGAGACAGGGTTTCACCGTGGTCTCGATCTCCTGACCTCGTGATCCACCCGCCTCGGCCTCCCAAAGTGCTGGGATTACAAGCGTGAGCCACCGCGCCCAGCCAACAAGAATGTTTTATTGGTGACGATTCTCCACAGAAATAGAACAAATAATATATAAATACATATGGAGTGAGAAAGAGGAAGACATAGACAGAAGGACAGAAAGATCTATTTTAAGGAATTGGCCCTCATAGTGGAGACTTGCAAATCTAAAATCTTCAGGGGGTCTGGCAGTCTGGAGATCCAGGGAGGTTTTTTTGGCAGAACTGCCTTTTCTTCAGAGGGAGTCTTTTCCATTAAGGCTTTAAATTAATTGGGTGAGGCCTACTCATATTATGGAAAGTATTCTGCTGCACTCAAAATCTACTAATGTAAATGTTAATCTTAAATAAAAAATATCTCATGGAAACTTCTTGAATAACGTTTGATGAGATATCAAGGTACTGTGGCCTAGCGAAGTTGATGCATAAAATTAATCATCACAGACATTATGATTAAATTGGAGAGATTAGCTGATAGTACCTAACCATCCAGAATAAGGTGGATATAATTAATTATCACAGTGGGCCACTAAATGTCTACCAGGGGATTGTGACCCACAGGAATCTGTAATGATGGCTAATAGATAAGAATGATAGAATGACAATGAGGCTATAACAAAAAAAGATTAAATATCTGGTGAACAGAAAGCTAGTATCAGCCAACATAATGGAAAACTGTAATTTGTTTTCCAATATCCAGAGTCCTCATGCCCAAATATTGTTATAAGTTAGTTCCTCTATGGAAGGAACCTTGAACACCACTGCAATTATATACAAAAGCTGATCTTTCCATTTTTCACCAGTATCTCTATAGCCATTGTTCTGTGTGACTGTTTATTAGAAGGAGGGATATCAGATCTTTTTGAGGTTATTAGATACAGAACCTGAGCTTCCATTAATTCTAGGGAAACCAAAATGCCATCATAACTGTAGGACTGAGGGTAAATGGTGGCACGACAAATTTTAGCCCAAGTTCTTCTCACAGTGGTGGATCCAAAAAAGCTGTGGAACCACCTCATTTCTTTTCCCCACCACCAAAGTACATAATTTAGATAAATATAACTTGCAGCTGGAACAACCTCACGTTTGTTCTCTAATCTTTGAAGTGAGTTCCCTAATGAAAAAATTAGGGTAACTAATAAGCCCTAAAACTCTACACATCTTTCTCCCGGAAAAAAAAATACTAAATCCGAAGCCAAATGATACTCTGGGTGAAACAGCAGAGGTTAATGCTGCCTCAAATACACAAATGATTCAGTGATATTTCACCTTATTGTATTATCAATTTAATTCACTTACATAGTTCTTAAAAATGAAACAGATGTATCGTGGCAGACTACAGAGAACTACGGCATAATTAAGCGTGTGAAAACTCAATTGCAGCTCTGTGCTGGATGTAATATCATTACCAGAAGAGATCAATACATACTGTAACTTTTGGTAAGCTTCTATTGATCTGGAAGATATGTCCTTTTTAATCGCACAAAGAGCGTAAATGTAGTAGTTCAAGTAGGAAAATATAGACAACACTCACTATCCTATCACAGGGGTAGGCTACCTCCATCCTCTCTAGAAGAAGATACCATTTTCATCTTGGCATTCAACAGAGCATCCTTGTGGCCCTCTATTGTAATAATATTGTGTAAATTGGATTTGGTGAGCAGACCATGGTAATTTCCTAGCAAACATGGCTGCCGAGAGTCAGAGAGAAAACCTATAATCATAATTACACTGCCATATTGGTTATTATTTTAGTGATTTAATGATCTAGTCCACATCAGAATATGTACTCTAAAATCAAGGTCAAGTTATTTTTCTTTGTACTTACTACCTCCAACAGAAAGGCACAGTGTTTTGTGGAACTTTTTGGATTTTGGAGGAAGAATATATCATGTTTAGGAATATTGTTCTAGACTATTAGTTAGATAATTCTTAAGGCTGTCAGTTTTGAGGTTCATAGAAAAAGAACTCTTAGGAATAGATTTAGCTCTGTTGCTACTTGACCATGAGACCCAGAAGATTCTATGTTAATAACCAAACTGTAGAGTTTCTATGAAGTGTTGAAACATGCTTTTTAAAATTTATTTATTTTAGTTTTATAGATTCAGTGGGTATATATGCAGATTTGACACATGGATATATTGTGGAAAGCTGAGATTTGGGCTTCTAATGTTCCTATTACCTGAATAACGAACATTGTATCCAGTAGGTAATTTTTCAACTCTCAAGTCCCTCCCAAGCCCCTCTTTTGAAGTCCCCAGCCTCGATTATTTTTCTCTGTTTGTACATGTCTCCCATTTATAGATGAGAACATGTGCTACTTGATGTTGTGTTTCTGAGTATTTTGACCTCCAGTTACATCCATGTTGCTGCAGAAGACATGATTTTTTTTTTCTACAGATGTGTAGTATTTCATGGTATTCCACATTTTCTTTATCCAATCATCTTTTGATGGAAACTTAGGTTAATTCCATGACTTTGTTACTGTGACTAGTGCAGTGATAAACATATGAGTGCAGATATATATATATATATAAAACAATTTCTCTTTCTTTGGGTAGATACCCAGTAGTGGGATTGCTGGGCCTAATGGTGGTTCTATTTTTAGTTTTTGAGAAATCTCTATACTGTTGTGCATAGAGGTTGTACTAATTCAGATTTGCACCAACGGTGTATAAGTGCTCCTTTTCTCTGCATCTTTGTCGACATCTGTGGTTTTTTGACTTTTTAATAATGGCCATTCCGACCGGTGTGATATGGCATCTCATTGTGGTTTTAACTTGCATTTCACTGACGGTTAGTGATACTGAGCAATTTATTTTATGTTTCTTGTCCTCTTGTATATCTTCTTTTGAGAAATGTCTGTTCCTATCTTTTCCCCACTTGTTAATGAGATTATTTTTTCTTGTTGAGTTTAGTTCCTTGTAGATTCTGGATTTTAGTCCTTTGTCAGATGCATAGTAACAGGCATTCCTGAGGGAGAAAAAGAAGAAAAATTGAAATATCTGGAAAACATTCTGGATAGGATAATTCAGGAAAACTTCCCTAATCTATCTAGAAACATACTTCTTTAAAGATGTTTCTTATCAAGAAGGTTAAAAGCTTTGTTGCAAACAGTGTTATTTCAGTGAGTGGATGTATCATATGTAATGAAGTTGTCTTGAGATGCATAAGAGCTCTGTGTAAAGGGCAAGCCCATTTATGCAATTCACAATACATACCCCCAGTGCTTTGGAACGAGGCTCTTCTTTGCAGCATAAACCACAAGGTTAGGTGACTGCACCTGTTCTCATAAGCTCAGCTCTCTCAGATACACCATATCACAAGGTGAGACAGGTACGGCATCAATCTATCACACTATGAAAATAACATTTTGGGATCACACCAAGCAAGTCCATAGGAAAGAATTAATTTATGCAAATAGGCGGCTAGAATCCTATGCCACTTCTCACTTTAACACTGACTCCTCTCTCTAAATTTAGCATCTAATAGCTTCACAAACTTTCTTTATGATGAGTTGAAGAAAGAAAAAGAAAACTTGGACCAGGTTCGCAGGTGGTTCAGCTTAATGTGTTAATGGGACCAAAAAATACTGGAGCTGCATTAAGTGGCACTTAGGAGTGACTGTAAAGAAAAATAATGAAGGAACAAATCCTTCCCGTACACAGATTTATAAGTAGTGCACTTGGGCATTTACATTGTAAACCCTACAAGCTAGAAGGGATAGGGGCCCTATCTTTAGCCTCCTTAAACAAAACAATTATCAATCAAGAATTGTGTATCTAGCAAAACTCACCTTCATATTAAGGTTAGAAGGAAAGACAGTCTTTTTCAGATGAACAAATGCTGAGAGAATTCACCACTACCAAGCCAGCACTATAAGAACTGCTAAAAGGAGCTCTAAATCTTGAAACAAATCCTCAAAATACTCCAAAATAGAATCTCCTTAAAGCATAAATCTCACAGGACCTATAAAACAACAACACAATGAAAGAAAAAAAAAAGCTATTCAGGCAACAAATAGCAAGATGAATAGAATAGCACCTCGTATCTCAATCCTAATGTTGAATGTAAATGACCTAAATGCTTCACTTAAAAGATATAGAATGGCAGAATGGCTTAAAATTCACCAACCAAGTATCTGCTGTCTTCAAGAGACTCACCTGACACATAAACTCCCACATAAACTTAAGATAAAAGAGTGGAAAAAGATATTCTATGCAAATGGACACCAAAACTGAGCAGGAGTATCTATTCTTACATCACACAAAACAAACTTTAAACCAACAACAGTTTAAAAAGGCAAAGAGGGATACTGTATAATAATAAAAGGTCTAGGCCAGATGTGGTGGCCCATGCCTGTAATCCCAGCACTTCAGGAGGCCGAGGCAGGTGGATCACCTGAGGTCAGGAGTTCGAGACCAGCCTGGCCAACATGGTGAAACCCTGTCTCTACTAAAAATACAAAAATTAGCTGGGCATGGTGGCAGTTGCCTGTACTCACAGCAACTAGGGAGGCTGAAGCAGTAGAATCTCTTAAACTGGGAGGTGGAGGTTGCAGTGAGCTGAGATAGTGCCACTGCACTCCAGCCTGCATGACACAGTGAGACTCTGTCTCAAATAAATAAATAAATAAATAAATAATAAAAGGTCTAGTCCAACTGAAATATTTCACAACCCTAAATATATATGTACCTGAGTGGAGCTCCGAAATTTATAAAACAATTGCTACTAGACCTAAGAAATGAGATAGAGCAACTCAATAAGAGTGGAGAGCTTCAATACTCCACTGATAGCACTAGACAGGTCATCAAGACAGAAAACCAATAAAGAAGCAATGAACTTAAACTATACCCTAGAACAAGTGGACTTAACAGATATTTACAGAACATTCTACCCAACAACTGGAGGTGTTGTTTTATAGCAGGGCTACTGATTTGTGCACATTAATTTTATATCCTGAAACTTTGCTCAATTAATTTCCCAGTTCTAGGAGCTTTTTGGATGAGCCTTTGGGGTTTTCTAGGTGTATGATCATGTCATCAGCAAACAGCAACAGTTTGACTTCCTCTTTACTGATTAGGATGCCATTTATTTCTTTCTCGTGTCTGATTTCTCTGGCTAGGACTTCCAGTACTATGTTGAGTAGAAGTGGCAAAAGTGGACATTCTTGTCTTGCTCCAGTTCTCAGGGGAAATCCTTTTAACTTTTCCCCATTCAGTATAATGTTGTCGGTGGGTTTGTCATAGATGGCTTTTATTACCTTAAGGTATGTCCCTTTTATGTCGATTTTGCTGAGGGTTTTAATCATAAAGGGATACTGGATTTTGTCAAATGCTTTTTCTGAGTCTATTGAGATGACCATGTGGTTTTTGTTTTTAATTCTGTTTATATGGTGTATAGCATTTATTGACTTGTGGATATAAAACCAACCCTGCCTCTCATACATGAAACCCACTGATCATTGTGGATTATCATTTTGATATACTATTGAATTCAGTTAGCTATTATTTTGTTGAGGAGTTTTGCATCTATGTTTATCAGGGATATTGGCCTGTAGTTTCATATTTTTGTTATGTCCTTTCCTGATTTTGGTATTTTGGTGATACTCACTTCATAAAGTGATTTAGGGAGGATTCCCTCTTTTTCTATCTTTTGGAATAGTGTCAATAGAGTAAGTACAAATTCTAATTTGAAAGTCTGGTAAAATTCAGCTGTGAATCCTTTTGGTCCTGGAGGTTTTTTGTATTAATAACTGTTTTTTTTTTTTTTTTTTTTTTCAGATGGAGTCTCACTCTGTCACCCAGGCTGGAGTACAGTGGCATGATCTTGGCTCACTGAAACCTCCACTTCCTGGGTTTAAGCGGGAAGCCTCAGGCTGGGACTACAGGTGTGCACCACCATGCCCAGCTAATTTTTGTAATTTTAGTAGAGATGGGATTTTGCCATATTGGTCAGGCTGGTCTTGAACTCCTGAACTCAAGATCCGCCCACCTCAGCCTCCCAAAGTGCAGGGATTACAGGTGTCAGCACACCAGGCCTGGCCTGTTGGTAACTTTTTAATTACCATTTCAATATCACTGCTTATTATTGATCTTCTCATAGTTTCTATTTCTTCCTGGTTTAATCTACGAGTCTTGTATATTTTCAGGAATTTATCCATCTCCTCCAGGTTTTCTAGTTTGTATGTGTAAGGATGTTCATAGCAGCCTTGAATGATCATTTGTATGGCTAAAACAAGATAGGCGTGGTGGCTCACACCTGTAATCCCAGCACTTTCAGAGCCCGAGGCAGGCTGATCATGAGGTCAGGAGTTTGAGACCAGTCTGGCCAACATAGTGAAACCCCATCTCTACCAAAAATACAAAAAATTAGCTGGGTGTGGTGGTGTGCACCTGTAGTCCCAGCTACTCAGGAGGCTGAGGCAGGAGAATCATGTGAACCCGGGCGGTGGAGGTTGCAGTGAGCCGAGATTGCACCATTGTACTCCAGCTTAGGTGACAGTGCAAGACTCCATCTCAAAAAAAAAAAAAAAAAAAAAAAGAAATCAAGACTAAGCAAAAAGAACCAATCTTGAGGCACCACACTACCCAACTTCCAACTATAATATAAGGGCATAGTCAGCAGAACAGCACGGTACTGGCACAAAAATTGGTGCAAAGACCAATGGAAAAGAATAGAGAACCCAGAAATAAAGCCAAATACTTACAGTCAATTGATCTTTCACAAAGCAAACAAAAACATAAAGTGGGGAAGGGACACTCTATTAAACAAATTGTCCCAGGATAATGTGCAAGCCACATGTAGAAGAATGAAACTCAATCTTCATCTTTCACCCAATACAAAAATCAACTCAAAGTGGATCAAAGACTTAAATCTAAGACCTGAAACCATAAAAATTTTAGAAGGTAACATGGAAAGCATTTCCTGCTTTCAAACTACATTACAAAGCTATGCTACTAAAAACAGTATGGTACTAGCATAGAAAAAAAACATAGAACAATGTAAGCAAATAAAGAAAAGAGAAATAAACCCATAAGTGTATAGTCAACTAATCTTTGACAATGGCATAAAGAGAACATAATGGGGAAAAGCATAATATTGTCAATTGATAGTGATGGCAATAATGGTTATCCACATTCCAGTGAATAAAACTGAATCCTATCATACGCCATACACAAAAATTAACTAAAAATAAACTTATATGTAAGACCTGAAAATATAAAATTCCTAAGCAAAACCGTAAGGAAAAATTCCTTAACATTGGTTTTGGCAATTATTTTTAAAATATGACCTGAAAATTACAGGTAACAAAAGCAAAGACAAACAAGTAGTACTATATCAAACTAAAAAATTTCTGCACAGCAAAAACAAACAAACAAACAACAACAAAACAATAAACAGAGTGAAGAGACAATCTATGAAATGAGAGAAAATATTTGCAAGTTATGTATTTGATAAGGGGTTAATATCAAAAATATACAAGAAAGTCATATAACTAAATAACAATAAAATAAATCATCTGATTTTAAAAATGGGCAAAGGACTTGAACATAAATTTTCCAAAGAAGAAATATAACAGTCAACTGGTAAATCAAAAGGTACCCAACATCATGAATCATCAGGAAAATGGAAATCAAAACTCAAAAAAGTTATTACCTCATGTCGGCTAGGATAGTTCTTCTCAAAAAAACAACAGATAAGTTAATGATGATGTGGAAAAAGGCAACTCTTGCTCACTGTTGATGGCAATGGTATGGCCATCATGGAAAATGGCATGGAGGTTTCTTTTAAAATTAAAAATAGAACTACTAAGTGATCTAGCAATTCCACTTCTGGGGATACATACAAAGGAATTGAAATTGGTTTCTCCCAGAGATATCTGCATCTCCATATTCACTGTTGCATTTTTCACAATAACCAAGATATGGAAACAACCTAAGTATCTGTCAACAAATGTATGGATTAGAACATGTTGCATACATATAATAATAAAACAAAATATTATTTAGCCTTAATTCAGAATGAAATCCTGCTGTTTGCGACAATAGGAATAAACCTGGAAGACATTGTACTAAGTAAAATAACAGAAACAGAATGAAAAATGCGGTATGATCTCACTTATGTATGGAATCTAAAAAAGTCAAACTCAGAAACAGAGAGTTGAACAGTGATTACCAGGGACTGGGGTTGGGGGAAATGGGGTTAAGGGGTATAAACTTTCAGCCATAAAATGAATAAGTACTGTGGATCTAATCCGCCACAGCATGGTGACTATAGTTAATAACACCACATTGCATACATAAAATTTGCTGTGTTCTCACTGCATACACACACACAAAATGGTAACTATATGAGGCAATGGTGTGTTAATTTACTTGATTTTGGTAATCATTTCACAATGTGTGTGTGTATATATATATATACATACACATACATATATACACACCCATATATATAAAATCATGTTGTATACTTTGAATATATAAATTTTTCTTTGTCAATTATGCCTCAATAAAGCAGTGAAGAAGAGATATAATTCCATAACATCAGAATGTGTGTGTTTGTACATGTGCTTTTGTGTGTGTGCGTGCACATGAGCATACATGTACATGGTGATGGGGTTAAAAGTGGTGGCAAGTTGTGTTTCTTGTTAAGTTTATGTTTCAATTTTAGGTTCTGACTCTTGATTTTTTAAAGCAATAAACAAAAACACAACTATATATGCTCTCACTTCATTTTCCCCACATCTCTTGTATTTTGTTAGATTATAAACTTTATCATGTTGAGTTTTATGAATGTTATATTCTCTTATGCTACTATACATCCTCCCTGTCAGTGCAACTTAGTTTTATATTTAGTGTTGTTCATCATTTAACTGTTGTATTTCAGGGAACTATAGCTTGATTCAAATCATAGTTGTCTCTGACATTCACCATCAAATAGTTTGGTCTAGGAAGTTGCATGTAATTTCTACTCCTTGACTGCATGTATGTTTGAAAATGTTAGTCTATTACCTTCATACTGAAAAACATCTCCAACCACCATATTTTATGTTTTATGTAGCCCCGTAGGCATTACTGCATACAGCTTGTTATTGTAGGTTGCTCTAAAGAAATTTGTATCCAACCTTCATAGATTATTTCGTTTTTATATTTGACTGTTCTAAGAACATTCTTTGGCCAAAAAGTTTAGTAATGTCATGAGGATAAGCTTTGGTGTTATTTTTTTAAACCAATTTTTTTCAACCAATTTTTTTCCTAATACTATACAGTGTTAATGTACAGGTTTACATTTTTTTCTTTATTTCAGGAAAATGTCTGCATTTATCTTAGCAAAGCTTATTTGCCTATGGTTTCTTTTGTTTAAGTCTCTTTTTCGGAAACGCCAGCAGATAGTGGAATCAGTAAGATGACAAAACAGGAGGCTCCTGACTTTTCCTCCCAGAAACACAGAAAATAAACATCTACACGTACATCAGATACCTCGGAGAGAAAGCCAGAATCTAGTTGAGAGACTTCCACACACTGGGCAACTGCGAAACTATCCATGCCAAAAAGTGAGGCACCACCCCCACCCCAACCACAGCACAGTACAGTGGGAAGGAATTCTCAAAGTGCCAACTTCTCCCTGACCAGTGAAGGGATTGCACCATAGATAGAGCATCCCAAGTTTTGCAGTTCCCCTCCACTGAGGCTATGTCTCTTAATCACCTAACTCCGGGAGTGGAAAAGACCACAAGGGGTGGTTTTAAGTGGGTGCATGTGCACCTCCAGCGACTCTACCCCAGGATCAGTGCAGAGAGAACAGGATAGAACACCCAGCTCTCAGTTTCTCCCTAAAATGGGTTTGTCAGCATACTTTCCCAGCTGCTTCCTGAGGGCTGGGCTTCTAACGAGCCTGCATCTGGAAGTGGAACAGACAGGGCAGGTATACAGTAGCTCCAGGAGCCCGAATAGGTAGTATGTAGGTACATTCCGTGCTTTCTCCCCACCAGCTCCCTACAGGAAAAAAAGGAGGATTACAGATTCTTCCTGAAAAGAGTTTTTGCATGCATCAGGCACCTCAACTTTAATAGTTCCCATCTAAGAGCCAGTTCCTAAGTCACCTTATTCTGTTGAAGGGGCTCTGCCCCCGTGAATCTCCCCAGAATGCAGATAACAAAAAAGTGGTTTCTAAATGAGCCATTTTCATCGGCCATCTCCCCAGGCTCAGAGTGTGCAGTCTGCACCAGAGTGCAAGGATTTGCCACAGATTCTCTCCCAGGCTTAGTGCAGAGTGAATGTGAGATAAACCCCAGCTCTCAGGTTCTCCCGGAGGATAGAAGGCACTGAAACACACGTCTAACATTCCAACTTTTTGAGCGCATTTTGAGAAACTGGCCAACGTGTGAAGAAAAGAGAATCTCTGTACCCTGGTGAGGGGAATGTAAATTGGTAAAGCCATTATGGAAAGATTATAGAGGTTCCTTCCAAAATTAAATTTGAGCTGCCAAATGACCAACCATCCCCTAAAAAAAAAAAAATAAATAAATCAGTACCTCATAGAGATATTTATGTTGCCCTGCTCTTTGCAGCATTATCATAATAGCCAAAATATGAAAATAATCTGTGTCCACTGATAGATTTTTTTTTTTTTTTTTGAGACAAGGTCTCACTCTGTCACCCAGGCTGGAGTGCAGTGGTGTAATCTCCGGCTCAAGCTACGTCTGCCGCTGGGTTCAGGCTATCCTTCCATCTCAGCCCCTGGAGGGGCTGGGACTGTAGGCATGCATCACTACAGCCAGCTAGTTCTTTTTCTTTTTGTATTTTTTGTAAAGGCAGGATCTCCCTGTGATGTTGCCCAAGCTGGCCTTGAACTCCTGGGCTCAAGTGATCCACCCACCTGGGCCTCCCAAAGTGCTGGGATTACAGTCGTAAGCCACCGCACCAGCCCTGAATGGATAAATTTTAGCATAAATATATATTTATATGCATATATTTATACATATATACCTATATATACATAGGTGTACATATACATATATACATACACACATGCACATACACAAAATGGAGTATTATGCGTTAAAAACGGGAGAAACAGCCATTTGCAACAACATGGATGAATTTGGAGGATATTATATTAAGTGATATAAAGTAGACACAGAAAGAAAAACACTGCATGATATCATTGATATGTAGAACCTAAGAAAAGTATAATACAAAGAAACAGAATAGAATAATTGTTACAGAGGAGAAGAGGGAGAGGAAATATGGATATATAGGTCAAAAAGTACAAACTTGCAGTTATGTAGGATGAAGAAGTCTGGAGCTCCAAGGTAGAGCCTGCAGGTGATAGTTAGTAATACTGTATTGTATACTGAAAATTTACCAAGACAGTAGATTTTGGGTGCTCTCACCACACATCTCACACACACACACACACACACACGCACACGCACACGCACACACACATGGTAACTGTGGAAGGTGATTGATATCTTAATTTGCTTGACCGTAAAGAATCATTTCACTATGTGTATGCCTATTAAAATATCATATGTACACTTTAAATAGATACAATATTCTTTTTTAAATAGAACACCAGTATATGCATATATTAAAGTTCTTTTCTCTGTCTTATCTATCATATTTTATCAATTCATTCAATTTTTTTTCCTAATTTTGTTTTGTTTTGTTGCCCAGATTTTCACGAGCTCAGCTTCTGTGCTTCTAATTTTAGTCATTTTTTATAAAGTAATTTTATTCTCTAAAATTTCTTTTATTTCATCTATCCTGAGTGAAATCAACTATATTTTCTCTATTTGCTATATTGTAATCCCTTCCCTGAACTATTGTATTTCATTTTTGTACCTCTCCTTTTTTGGTCTTAAGGGAGAAGTCACAGTGTCTGCAATTTTCTTTGATACTAAAATAAACTACATTTTTTTCTAAAATAGTCATGATTTCATTGATTAATTACTTTTATTATATGTTCTTCATCCGAGTTTTGCTTACGCTCTTCTCTGCCTCTCTCTTTTATTTTCTTTTTTTCTAATTTAGAAATTTTTTGAGCCTCAGTCAGGTATGAATTCCTCTGGGATTGTTACATTTGAGTGAGGCAAAGTGTATTGTGTGCAGGTGTGGTGTATGTGTATAAGTGGGCATGCATCATGTTCTGGTGGCGACACGGGAAGCTTTCATGGTCTGAAGGTGTTATGAGGGCTTATTATCTCTAATATCATGTCAATAAATGGTTTACTTTAGAAGCTGGTACCTTTTTGTCATTCGAACTTCACATTAGTGGTCAGGGGCCCTATAGAGTTGAGTTTTAGTTGCATCCATTTTTTCTTTGAAAAAAGTAGGTAATTTTTAGAATCTTTTATTTTTTTCTGTGAAATTGGAAATAGTCTGTGGAGCAAAAATGCCTTCATTTGATTGTTTGACCCATGGTTTTACAATTTATAATAACTCTTGAAAAGTCTTGAATATAATTATTATAAAAGTCTCATTTTTTAAAAAATGTTCGCATATTTGCTTCTTGTTGCCTAAAATCTGTGTGAAAGAATGAGCTAGAGAATGTCTGTGTAAAACGTAATTAAAGGGAGTGAGGTCATAGACATCTGGGAACATTAAGATATTCAAGGCAATAAGTTAGTAAAACTCCCACAATTTTGTAAATTGTTATTTCAAGAAAATATTATTGAAGTAATTGCTACAACTAAAAAAACACATAACATTATAAGCCTTCTCATTCAGGTTTAAATTTTGTTTTGGACATAGTCTATATATTTTAAAACAGTATAAGAAAACTGCATATCTAGACAGAAAATCAATTGAAAAGTTTTCTAGTAGTAATTTTTTCTTTGCATGCTATTCATGTCAAAATTACAAAAGCAGCTACTGTCCTCAATTCTAATTAAAATAAGTTTTAACATATACTTCTATATACCTTGGTTTTATCATTTGCAAAAATAAATTTTGTTTGACTGAAATTTAGACAATCTTTAAAAGGTTTTGATTATATTAGTAGAGCAGTAGTTGTAAGTTGTAAAGGACCTAGATACACATTCTGGCTTGGTAAGCATATTTTCACCTAGGAAACATGGTGTCAGGCCTTCCTGTCTTCTTATATTAATAAGAAAAATAAAATGAAATAGTGGTAAAGTGTTGGGATGGTGAAAATTTTGGGGGGTGGTATGGAGAGATAATGGGCGATGTCTCTCAGGGCTGCTTCGAGTGGGATTAGGGGTGGCGTGGGAACCTACAGTGGGAGAGATTAAGCTGAAGGAAGATTTTGTGGTAAGGGAGATATTGTGGGGTTGTTAGAAGAAACATTTGTCATTTAGAATTATTGGTGATGGCCTGGATATAGTTTTGTATGAACTGAAAAACTAAACGGAATAAGAGGAGAAAAACAGGTATTAAAGGACTAAGAATTGGGAGGACCTAGGACATCTAATTAGAGAGTGCCTAAGGAGGTTCAGCATAGCCTTGCCAGCAAAGATTATTTATTTACTTTAAGAGTTTAGAGTGGCGGCTTGGGGATAGCAGCAGGAGATATCAGCTGTGGTGGTTTGGAGAAACAGTGTAAACCGACAGTGTAAACAAGAGCAGGGCATGTGTGAGTAGTTGAGAACAGTGAATAGGAGTATGACTAGACAGAAGACAGTAGGGATGACAAGTTTTTTGGGGCACAGTCTAAGTTGGTCTGGTGTCTGGAATGAGACTGGGGCCTAATAAAAAGGAGCATCTGTACAGGAGCTTAAATGGGCTGTACCCTGTAGCATTCCGAGGACAGGCCTGAATTCTGAGAAGCGAAAGTGGTAAAAGTATTGTCCAGTTCTTTTTAAGTTGGTGGCTGAGCTTGGTGAGGTGTGTTTTTAAAAGACCATTAGTCTGTCACTGAATACTAAGAGCCTGAAAAAATGCTTGGCTGATTTGACTAATAAAGGCTGGTCTCTTATCAGACTGTATAGAGGTGGGAAGGCTAAACTGAGGAATTATGTCTGACAGAAGGGAAGAAATGACTGTGGCGGCCTTCTCAGACCCTGTAGGAAAGGCCTCTACCCATCCAGTGAAAGTGTCCACCCAGACTAAGAGGTATTTTAGTTTTCTGACTCGGGGCATGTTGAGTAAAGCTAATTTGCCAGTCCTGGGCAGGGGCAAATCCTCAAGTTTGATGTGTAGGGAAGGGAGGGGGCCTGAATAATCCCTGAGGAGTAGTAGAATAGCAGATGGAACACTGAGAAGTTATTTCCTTGAGGATAGATTTCCACGATGGAAAGGAAATGAGAGGTTCTAAGAGGCGGGCTAGTGGCTTGTAGTATAGCATAGCCTGCCTTTGCTGGTATGTGGTGATTAGGCCTGGTGGAACTGCCATCAATAAATCAAGTGTGATTAGGGTGAGGAACAGGAAAGAAGGAAATATGGGGAAATGCGGTGAATGTCAGGTGGATCAGAGAGATGCAGTCATGAGGGTCAGGTGTGGTATCAGGAATAATGTGGGAGGCCGGATTGAAGTCCGGGCCAGGAACAATGGTAATTGTAGGACTTAACAAAGAGTGAGTACAGCTGAAGGAGCCGGGGAGCAGAAAGTATATGCGTCAGGTGTGAGGAAGAAAATAGACTTTGGAAATTATGACAGCTGTAGAGAGTGAGTTGAACATAGTTTGTGACTTTAAGGGCCTCTAAAAGTATTAGGGTGGCAGCAGCCACTGCACGAAGACATGATGGCCAGCTTAAAACAGTAAGGTCAAGTTGTTTGGACAAAAAGGCTACGGGACGCGATCCCAGTCCTTGTGTAAGAATTCCGACTGCACAGCCCTGCACTTCAGCTGTGTGTAATGAAAAGGGGTGGGATGAGTCAGGGAGAGCTAGGGTGGGGGCAGTCTCTAAAGCTGTCTTCAAGGAACGGAAAGAGGAGTAGGGAAAGGATTTAGGATCTATGGGGTCAGCTAGGTTTCATTTTGTGAGTTTATATAATGGTCTTGTTAGGATAGCAAAACTAGGTATCTAAAGGTGAAAGTATCTAACCATGCCTAGGAAGGAAAGCAGTTGTTGTTTTGTAGAAGGGGTTGGGGTTTGAGAGATTAGTCGGACATGATCGGCAGGGAGAGCCCGTGTGCTTTTATGAAGAATTATGCCGAGTCAGGTAATGGATGGAGAAGAAATTTGAGCTTTGGAGGGGGATACCTGCTATCCTTTGGAGAATAAATGCTGAAAGAGCAGAAGTGTGTCTTGTTGAGAAGATTCAAAGGAGGGGCTACAAAGAAGAAGGTCATCAATATATTGAATAAGGTGAGAAGCAGAGGGGTGGAAAGAAAGTAAATCATGAGAAAGAGCTTGGCTAAAGTAATGAGGGCTGTCCCTGAAACTTTGTGGCAGCACAGCTTTAGGTAAGCTGCTGGGACTGAAGGGTGTCAGGGTCAGTCCTGGTGAAAGCAAAGAGAAGCTGGGATGAGGGGTGCAGGGGAATAGTGAAAAAAGCATCTTTAAGATCAAGAACGGAATAGTGAGTTGTGGAGGAAGGTATTGAGGACAAAAGAGTGTAAAGAGTGTAAGGGTTGTCAACTACAGGGTGGATAGGCAAAACAATTTGGTTGATAAGGCATAGATCCTGAACTAACTTGTAAGAGTTGTTTGGTTTTAGGACAGGTAAAATGGGAGAATTGTAAGGAGAGTTTATAGGCTTTAAAAGGCCATGCTGTAGCAGGCGAGTGATAACAGGCTTTAATCCTTTCAAAGCATGGTGTGGGATGGGATATTGGCATTGAGTGGGGTAAGGGTGATTAGGTTTTAATGAGATGGTAAGGGGTGCATGATTGGTCGCCAAGGAGGGAGTAGAGGTATTTTATACTTGTGGGTTCAGGTGGGGGGATACAAGAGGAGGACACAAAGGAGGCTTTGGATTGGGAAGAAGGGCAGCAATGAGATGTAGCTGTAATCCACGAATAGTCAGGGAAGCAGATAATTTAGTTAAAGTGTCTCGGCCTAATAAGGGAACTGGGCAGGTGGGGATAACTAAAAAGGAGTGCTTAAAGAATACTGTCTAAGTTGGCACCAGATTTGGGGAGTTTTAAGAGGTTTAGAAGCCTGGCCATCAATACCCACAGCAGTTATGGAGGCAAGGGAAACAGGCCCTTGAAAAGAAGGTAATGTGGAGTGAGTAGCCTCCGTATTGATTAAGAAGGGGATGGACTTACTCTTCACTGTGAGAGTTACCTAGAGTGTCTGTGATGTTTCTGTAGGCTTCTGAGGCGATCAGGCAGTGTCAGTCTTCAGCTGCTAAGCCAAGAAGATCTGAGAAGGAGTCAGAGAGCCTTGGGCCAGAGTTCCAGGGGCTTTGGAATTGGCTGCCAGGTGAGTTGAACAGTCCAATTTTCAGTGGGGTCTTGCACAGATGGGACACGGCTTAGGAGGAATCCTGGGCTGTGGGCATTCCTTGGCCCAGTGGCCAGATTTCTGGCACTTGTAGCAAGCTCCTGGGGGAGGAGGCTCTGGAGGAATCTCTGGCAGCTGCGGTTCAAGTGTTTGGAGTTCTTGTGTGCTGGAGATGTGGCTGGGGTTTGTCTCACAGTGGAGGCAAGGAATTGCAACTCAGAAATATATGGCTACTTGGCTGCCTCTATTATTGTACACCTTGAAGGCGAGGTTAATTAAGTCCTGTTGTGGGGTCTGAGGGCCGCAATTTAATTTTTGGAGTTTTATTTAATGTTGGGAGCAGATTGGGTAATAAAATGTATATTGAGAATAAGACGGCCTTTTGATCTTTTAGGGTCTAGAGCTGTCAAGCGTCTCAGGGTTGCTGCTGAACGAGCCATGAACTGGGCTGGGTTTTTTATATTTGATGAAAAAGAGTCTAAATGCTCACTGATTTGGGAGAGGTCGGATAATGAAAAAGGAGCATTAACCTTGACTATGCCTCTAGCTTCAGCCACCTTTTTAAGAGGAAATTGCTGGGCAGGTGGGGGAGGGCTACTCATGGAATGAAACTCTAAACCCGACCAGGTGTGAGGAGGGGAGGTGATAAAAAGATTATAGGGTGGAGGAACGGAGGCTGAGGAAGAATTGGGACCTAGCTCGGCCTGGCGAGGAGCAGCCTGGGGAGGAGGGGAGAGGTCAGATGGGTCTGTAGAAAAGGAAGATTAGAAAGACTCAGCGACATTTGGGGTTGGGACTCAGGGGACAGGTGGGAGGGAAAGAAGGAAGATTTGGGACGAGTTGCACTGGGCACAGAGACTAAGGAGGGACCGACATGTAAAAGAATGCCTGGACATCAGGCACCTCGGACCATTTGCCCATTTTATGACAAGAATTATTTAGATCTTGCAGCATGGAAAAATTGAAAGTGCCGTGTTCTGGCTATTTGGAACCACTGTTGAGTTTGTATTGGGGTCAAGTGGCATTGCAGAAGAAAATAAGACATTTAGGTTTTAGGTCAGGTGTGAGTTGAAGAGGTTTTAAGTTCTTGAGAACACAGGCTAAGGGAGAAGAAGGAGGAATGGAGGGTGGAAGGTTGCCTATAGTGAAGGAGGCAAGTTTAAAGAAAAGGGAGAGTAGAGACAGGGAGGGAAGGGGTTCAAGGGTTCTTTCCCTCCAGAAAAGCGGGAAAGGGGTCAGGGTGCAGAGATACGAGGTCGGGCTATGGAAATAAGGGATCAGGGCGCAGAGATATAAGAGGTCGGGGCATGGAAATAAGGGATCAGGGCGCAGAGATACGAGGTTGGGGTAGTTTCCCCTCCCCCAGAAAAGTGGGACTTGCCGCTAAGAGTGAAGGAGAAGGGGTTGGGGGTTTCTTGCCCCCCAGAAAGGCAGAGAAGGGGTAGAGACATAGAGAGAAGGGGTTGGAGTACTTGCCTCTCCCCCAGAAAAGCAGGACTTGCCGCTAAGGATGAAGGGCCAACGCAGGCGTCCCTGTGTGGTCTGACACCTCTGAAAATGTGGGTGAATAATCAGAGAGGCGTCCCTGCAATGATTAAACACCAAGGGAAGGCTGCCTTCCTAGTCCGTGACCAGCACCGGAGTTTTGGGTCCATGGATAAAACATGTCTCCTTTGTCTCTACCAGAAAATGAAAGGAATTGAAATTAAAAGAAGGGAGAGATTGAAGTGTGGCACCAAGATTGAAAGGAGAAAGAGGTTGAGGGATAGTGAGGGAGGTTCGAGAAAAGAATAAAAAGAGGCTGCTTACCGGATTTGAAATTGGTGAGATGTTTCTTGGGCTGGTTGGTCTGAGGACCTGTGGTTGTAGGTGGATCTTTCTCACAGAGCAAAAAGCAGGAGGACAGGGGATTGATCTCCCGAGGGAGGTCCCCTGATCCGAGTCACAGCACCAAATTTCATGCGTGTCCATGTGAAGAGACCACCAAACAGGCTTTGTGTGAGCAACATGGCTGTTTATTTCACCTGGGTGCAAGAGGGCTGAGTCCAAACAGAGAGTCAGCGAAGGGAGAAAAGGGTGGGGCTGTTTTATAGGATTTGGGTAGATAAAGGAAAATTACAGTCAAAGGGGGGTTGTTCTCTGGCAAGCAGAGTAGGGGGTCACAAGGTACTCAGTGGGGGAGATTTTGAGCCAGGATGAGCCAGGAGAAGGAATTTCACAAGACAATGTCATCAGTTGAGGCAGGAACAGGCCATTTTCACTTCTTTTGTGGTGGAATGTCATCAGTTAAGGCAGGAACCGGCCATTTGGATGTGTACCTGCAGGTCACAGGGGATATGATTGTTTAGCTTGGGCTCAGAGGCCTGACACATGGAAATGTGAAATTTATAAATTTAATTAAAATGGATGAAAATACAGAATTACTTATAAAGCTTTATGGTGATACTTTTCCTGCACTTTTTCTCTAGAATCTTAAAATTGTGTCTTCATATTACTTACTTTTATTTAATAATTTCTGTTGCTTTTCTACCAGAACCAAAACTTTCTTTTTGTAAATCATTCTAGTTTATAAGGCATGAATAATATAAAAATTTGAAACTTTAGTATCATATTGATAAACTGGAAACAATTTACTTTATTTGCAAATACATCTATTGTTCCTATTTTAGGGATTTGAAATCATTGTGAAAATATGTTTTAAGTATTAGTTACAGTGCATAACAGAGATTATCACTGGACCAAAGAGATTTTTAAAGCAAGAATACTAGATTCAGGAAAATCACATTTCCAATAATATCTGACTGTGGTTGTGATGAATATAATTTTTTCTTATATTTTATAAAAAATTATTGGAATAATTTAATACACAATATCTGGCCCTAAACTCTGCATTGGATTATGTATTGCATTAGTTTCAAAAACAAACAATTCTAATTATAAAATTATTAGAAATATTCACATCATCTTATGAAAATATTTTGCAGATATACTCTGCACATCAATTTTCGAGATGAGATACTCTGGGTTAGTATTAATGATTCTTATTGTGTGAAGCTCTACGTACCTTTCCCCAGAACCAAATATTAATAACTGACAAGTAAAGTTGCTTCAAGATGATAACTTCCAGAAGGGTGAAAGATAAACCTAATGTTATAGTGGTGTGGTAAAGCTGGTTCACACTGGCTTTCCCATTGCATATTTAGTGATGTTACATTGATAGCTCAAAATCAACCATTGAGGCAATATTTACAACATGAAAATCAGGAAATGCTATAGACCAGAGCTTTTAAACAAAGGTAAAACCTGAGAGATCTGGTTATTAAGCATTTGCCAACATACCATTGTATAATCACTTTAAGGAAAAATGAAATTTTACATTAATTTAGGTTGTACCTAGCAGAGGGTGCTAGGCTGTTGAGTCTGTGGAAGTGTCAATATACCACCAACACTTACAGTAGGCATTATTTAAAAAAAACTGCTAATTATAAAATGCCACCTAGGAGGCAAGCCAAAGTTCATTCAGTAAAGTCTCATTTCTTTAATTAATTGCCTTCCTGGCTCTGTAGCATACAACTTGAAATTTACAAATCTGCACAAAGCTGGAAGGAATTCTTGTGAAACCTACAGCTACCAATTCCTAGATATGTTACTTTACAAAGGTTCTTTGCTATGTCTAGACCTATTGCCTAATGGATTTTGTCAAGTGGGTCATGTCCAGATATATATGTAATCCTAGAGGACTCGAATAGAAAAGATCAAAGGCTTTTGACAGTTCATACGTGCACAACAAATTGCATTTTAAAAAGAACAAATTAAAATGCTTATTCCTTTTGGCTTATCTCATTTCCATTCTGTTGACATTTATTTTGTTATATTTGATTTATGGTCTTTTGCATGTATGTGAAATGATATAGGTCACGGGTACATAAAATTTGAAAAAAACATATATTCAATCTTTTATAGTTTTAATTTTTTCTGTATAGTATTTATTTGCAATTGTTAAATATGATTAAATGAGGGAATGTAGTTTCATACTCATCAAAATAATGCATTGATTAAAGTAAATTGAGAAACAGTGTAAAGCTACAGATGATTGCATCAAATGGATTTTAATGAAAGTAGCTCTTCCTCTAATATCATTGAATTCTGCTTCCCTTTTACCTTGTCCATCTTTATTATAGGGTGTAAATTTACAGGTCTTAAATTTCATATTGCTTCTTTACATTGTCATGTATTTTCAATTTGTTCTTTGACTACAGTCTGAATACATTCTGCCTATTTTTAGGTTTTACTCTGTTATTACATTTAACTTATTAAGACCTATGTAATCTTTAAACGTATTTTCATAGAAAACAAACATAGGCTTTTTTACTGAGGCATTTGAAATTTTAACAAAGCCTTTGACAGGAAGCAAGTATTTTAGTGCATAAGCCCACTGACACTTGCAGTCCTTACTATGCATTTTTCTTAATATCAGGAAAATCTGGAACTTTGGTTTTCCCATCTTGAAGTAAACTCATTTAAAAGAAAAACCTTTTACATTGCTCAGTGTTGTGCAAATTGTCAACATATTTTTTTTACCAATTCACACAAAAATAAAAAGAAAAAAATCAAACTTTTATTAATCCAGGAAATATAATTCAAACACATTAAACTTTCTTGTACCTCCCCAAAATGAATAAAGCAAGTACTTTTGAAAACCATCTTGGCTGAAGCTCTGGCAAAAGCAGGTAAGACAAAGCAAACAGAAAGTCCTTTCCACCCTAACATTTATACATAAGAACTGCGTCTTTGCTGGACAGGATAAAATGTATTATATAAAGCATATGCTGCATTTTCTTGTTATGGAAATTTGTATAGCAAGGGTAAGTTTATGAAGTAGGGTCTATAGGCCAGTAAATGACCACTGAAAAGTGAGCTCAGGATTTGAGGAGATGCATAAACTCTATCACGCCATTAGGCTTTAATTTAGCATACCAAAAGGCAATACTTTATAGGACAGTGATATCTATGCTTAGTAACAATAATGAGGGGATATTTATGATTTATAAAAACACGGTGAATTAGAGAAAAGGTTTTCCATTTTCTCCCATTCAATATGATACTAGTTGTGGGTTTATATATGTGGTTTTTATTACCTGGAGGTACGTTTCTTCTATACTCAGGTTTTATCATATTGAGGTATGTTTCTTCTATACTCAATATGTTGAGAGTTTTTGTCATAAAAGAATATTGAATTTTTGCAAATGCTTTTTTAGCATCTGTTGAAATGATTGTGGGTTTTGTCTTTCATTCTGTTAATATGATATATCAATAGTAATTAAAAATTAGAAATTAAAAACTAGCAAATTAATCAGTTTAGTAAGAAGATTACTATATGGGAATCATAACAAATTCCCCTTATACAATTTCTATATTACACAACACAGAAGAAAATATTCTGGTAATTAAAATTGTCCACACTAATTATTTTCTCATCCAGAATCAATAAACAAGTAGAGGTCTCATTTTTAAAGTGAATATAGGATCTTGCATATTTATCTTGAAGTAATTTAAATATTTTCTAAATTTCCTTTTGTATTAGTCTGTTCTCATACTGCTAATAAAGAAATATGCAAGACTGGGTAATTTATAAATAAAAAGTTTAATGGACTGACATTTCCACATGCCTGTGGAGACCTCACCATCATGGTGGTAGGTGAAGGAGGAGCAAAGGCATGTCTTACACAGTGGCAGGCAAGAGAGCATGTGAAGAAACTATCTAATCTCTTGAGACTTATTCACTATCATGAGAACAGCATGGGAAAACCTACCCTCATGATTCAATTACCTAGTACCAGATATCTCCCATGACACATGAGAATTATGGGAGCTACAATTCAAGATGATATTTGGGTGGGGACGCAGCCAAACCGTATCACTTTGTCTGCCAGAATTCAATATTTTCAGAGTCAGTACCAAAATTTTCTTAGATGAAACTGTTGTTATTTTAACTTTTCACATGTCACATATTTCTAATATTTAGTGAATTTTTTGAATTGTAAAACATTGGTCTTCAGCTCTTTTGAGTATAGAAAATCTTTTAAAATTTTGCAAATCAACCGAGTAGCAATAATTATGTATTCAATATTTGTTAATTGAAGAAAATACATATTTTAAAAATTCTACAGTGACTTCAGTATGTCTTTTAAATCTCTCTTCCTTTTATGTAGCCAATATTTCTGAAAACTAATATTCTCCATATATAGAGAACTGAATGTGAGTGCATTCAAGGGCCACTTCTAGTTACTTTGCAACTTTTCAGGGATTCATGGCCCGGGTATGGTAACAAATGTGCTAAAATGAATCTTATAAAACATAACTATTGAGATGGTGGGAGAATGTGTAAATATAACACATTTAAAATACATATAGGCACATTATATTTTATCAACAGCAAATATTCTAATTTAATTTTATGTATACTCCAAAGCTGTGGTGCAAAATGAAAAATAAATTTACTTAGTTTTTGTTGTCAATTTATGAGTGCTATTTATATTATAGGTCTTGTGATTTATAAAAAGTCTAACTTATAAATGGTATATAAATCATCTTCTTTGTTTACTTCAGTTTAATTTTTTGAGTGCCAAATTGTTCTGTAGCATTTAGGGATTCTTCAGATAGTTATGGAATGTTTTGGCTGAAATAACACTTTTAAAATAAAAAATCTGGAGACAAATTTTAAATACAAATTTTTATTAAAGTTCAGTAAAACAGAAAAAAGTCATCGGTTCCACATTCTGCTTTTTTAAAAAATATCAATATATTCTACATGTGTAACATAAACCTTTATATTAAGAATTTTACTAATTTGTACTTTTGAGGTCTGAATTAAATATCAAGATACAGTTTTTATATTATTATCTATACCTTAAGTAAAACTGTTAAATTTCTTGCATTTTTTTCTGCAACATGTACATTAATATATGGTTTAAAATGTTTACTTGTAGACTTAACATTAAAATAATATTGGAAGAGTCACTGATTTGAAAATTGTCTATGAATTTATTCTGGTTTTGTTACTGTTGTCAGTATCACATAATCTCAATTACATTTTTTAGAGTTCTTCCCTGGAATCCAACAAGACTATTTTGAAAATAGGATTCCTAGTCAAGGCAGTTGGCCCCTCTTTATAAGGCCTTGTATGTGTGACAATGCCAGGTTCCATACTACTTAAATAATAAAATTGCAGATAGGCCATGCACAGTGGCTCTCCTATAATATAGGCACTTTGAGAGGCCAAGGTGGGAGGATCACTTGAGCTCAGGAATTCAAGACCAACCTGGGCAACATAGTGAGAATTCATCTCTACTAAACATCAAAACAGTTAGCCAGGTATGGTGATACATGCCTGTACTTTCAGCTACTCAAGAGGCTGAAGTGGGAGGATTGCTTGAGCCTAGGACATAGAGGCTGCAGTGAGCTAAGATTGTGCCACCACATTCCAGCCTGGGCCACAGAGTGAAAGACTGTCTCAAAAGCAAATTTTCTAATTTAACTCTATGTGTACTCCAAAGCTGTGATGTAAAATGAAAAAAAAAGAAAATATTCACTAAATTATAGACTCTTTTTTAAATTTTATTGTAAATTTACAAATTATACCTTCATGTACTTATGGGATACAAAGTGATGTTATAAGCACAATGTGGAATAATTAAATCAGGTGAATTAATGTATCCACCACCTCAAATACTTCTCTCTTTTGTGGTGAGAACATTTAAAATGTACTCTTAAAAATTTTGAAATGTATAATACACTATTATTAACTATATTCATTATTCCATGCAATAGATACTTTAAAAATATTCATTCCCCTGTATGCTTTGACTAACATCCCCCTATAGTCCCCACTACCTAGCCTCTGGTAACCACCATTCTATTCTCTGTTTCTATGAGTTTAATTGCTTTAGATTCCACTTACAAGTGAGATTGTGTGGCATTTGTCTTTCTATCCCGGCTTAATTCACTTACTGTTACTGCAATGTCCTCCATGTTCATCCATGATATTGGATGACAGGATTTTCTTTATTAAGGCTGAATAGTATTCTTGGTATTCTAGTGTGTGTATGTGTGTGTGTACACAAATATGCCACAAATTGTTTATCCATTTATCATTTAATAAACACTTTTTGATTGGTTTTATAACTTTAAATAATGCTGCAATGAGCATGTAGTATAGACATCTCTTCATAAGGATTTCAAATATTTTGAATAAATATCCAAAAGTGGAACTCTTGGATCAGTAACTGTATTTTCAGTTTTTTGAGGAGGCTTCATACAGCATTGCATAATCATTGAGCTAATTTGCATTGTTACCAACGGCATGTAAGAGTCCTTTCTCCACATAATCACTAACATTTTTCTTTTGTCTCCACTTTTACTCCTCCCCCAACATTTCCTGTATTTGATGTCAAAATTTACATTATTTTGTAATATATATCCCTTGACAACTTATTTTAGCTATAGTTGATGTTAATAGATTTGAATTTTAACCCTCATACTAGAAATAACATTACTTTACAAACCATCATTACAGTCAAAATATTCTGAACAACTCTTATTATTTATATCATTGAGTGTTGTACTTTCAAATGTTTTACGTTATTAATTAGTGGTCTTTTTTTTTTTCAGCTTAAAGAGCTCCCTTTAGCAATTCCTATAAGCAGGATTAGTAATGATGAACTCCCTTAGTTTTTATTTGTCTGGAAAAGTGTTTATTTCTCCTTTACTTCTGAAAGACAGCTTTGATGGTAATCCTTGGTTGGCAGTTTTGGTTTTATCTTCACCACTTGGGATACAGTGTCTCATGCTCTCCTGGTCTTCAGGATTTCTGCTAGGAAATCCACTGGTAGTTGTATTGAAACGCCTTTGTACACAATGCTTTTCTAATCTTTTGCAGCTATCATAAGTTTTTCTCTATCTTTGAATTTTTATAGTTTAATTATTATGGATATTGGAGAACTCCTCATTGGGTTGAGTTTGATTGGACACCTTGCTCTTTCTATACCTGGATATTGGCAACTTTCTTTAGATTTGAGAATTTTTGTCATTATTTCTTTATGTTTTCTAAACCTTTTTCATTTCACCTTCTTGAACTTTTATTATAAATATGTTAGGTCTCCTGATGGTATCCTGCTACTCTCATAGGCTTTCTTAATTTTATTTTACTCCTTTGTCTCTTTGCTCCTCTGACTGGATAATTTTAAGCATACTGTCTTCAAACTCACTGATTTTTTCTTCCGCTGATCAAGTCTGCTGTTGAAGCTTTCTATTAAGTTTTTCAGTTCAGTCACTACATTCTTTATATTTAAAATTTCTATTTTTTATTGTTTCTATTTCTTTGTCAAGTGTATTTAGTTTGTGTATTTTTAAAATTTATTTAATTTTTATATGTGTGTATTCTTGTAGTTCACTTAGCTTCTTTTTAAATTTTAAGTTTAGGGGTACATTTGTAGTTTTGTTAGTTACATAGGTAAACTTGTGTCACAGGAGTTTGTTTATTTCATCACCCAGGGTTTAACCTAGTATCAGTTAGTTATTTTCCCTGATCCTCTCCCTCCTCCCACCCTCTACCCTCCAGTGGGCCTCAGTGTCTGTAGTTCTCCTCTTTGTGTCTATGTGTTCTCATAATTTAGCTCCTATTTATAAGTAAGAACATGTGATATTTCGTTTTCTCTTCAAGTGTTAGTTTGCTAACAATTATAACCTCTAGTTCCATCCATGCTTCTGCAAAGGACATAATCTCATTCTTTTTTATGGCTGCATAATATTCCATGGTACGTATGTACCACATTTTCTTTATCCAATCTACCATTGATGGGCATTTAGGTTTATTCAATGTCTTTGCTATTGTGAATAGTGCTGAACACTTACTTTCTTAAAGAGAATTTTTCTCAATTTTTGGTCAATCATTTTATAGCTCTCCATTTCTTGAAGGTCTATTATTGGAGATTTATTAGTTTCTTTTAGAGATGTCATGACTTCTTGATTCTTTGTAATCCTTGTGTTCTTGCACTGTTGTCTGTGCATTAAAACAGATAGCATCATTAAGAGTAATCATGCTCTCAATGGCTAACATCTGAAGAATGGGTTGGAATCTATGATCTTTCTACTTTTATAATCCAAGTCAGAGCTTCTTCACCTATACCTTTTATCAACTCCAGAAATTTTCTTAGATACTGCTTCAAGGTTTATTTACTAACATGGAATTTTAATACATCCTAACTGTATGATTTACACAGGTAAACTGAGGGAAAATCTAGATAAAATGTTAGTGAGGTTGATTCATGAATGTATTTTACTCAATAGATGTGCTGCTGTTAAATTATTTTGATAATTCTGCTGATTATATACTTTTATGTTTTTATTTTTACCAGTATTTTATAAGGGAGCTATAGTAAAAGGCACATAAAATAAACACTATTTTGGGTGACAACATTGAGAAACAATTAAAATCATTAGGAAAAGCGAAGTCTCAAGTTTATAGGCTGATTACATAAATATTTTAAATGCATTGATTTATTTAATACTATTTCACTATATTCATATTGTTAATTGCATCTTTACACTAATTTCTGTCTGATAATTTGCCTGAATATTTTTTAATCATGTTGCAGCAGATATTTCATTAACATAGAATAAGGATGTTAATATCAACTTTTTTAAAAACAACTATTTGATTCGAAAAAGTAGAGTGTCAACCTATCACATCTCACAAAATTAAGAAAACTAAACTGTTTACATCAAGCTTGTCCAATCTGCAATCCACATGCTACATGTGGCCCAGGATGGCTTTGAATGCAGTCCAACACAAATTCTCAAACTTTCTTAAAATGATATGCAATTTTAAAATAATTTTTTAGCTCATCAGCTATCATTAGTGTTAGTGTATTTTATGCATGTCCCAAGACAATTTTTCTTCTTCCAATGTGGCCCAGGGAAGTCAAAAGATTGGACATCCCTGGTTTGCATAGCCTCGGTATACATTTTCAACATTCTCATATGAAACATGGCTTCCGTTGGTACATGTAGGCTAGCTAATTTGGACATTCAGCATATTAAATCTATTAACCCTTCTTAGAGCAAAACACTTTAAATAAATACTACAATTATAATCTGTTTAATATCCACAAAATTATGTTTTCACAGGAAAAACAAAGTAAGTTTTTTCACCTGTTAAACAATAAAATTGAAATAAAGATACTGAATAGATGCGAAAATTGATTAAATGATCTGTAATTAAAAATTCAATGAGGCATAGTGCTCCTTTACTTATTATCATTCCATTTTAGTCTAATATTTGCATGATTTTATAAACAAAATTATTGTTGATTCAAAGAAACATCAAAATACTTTACTGTCAAAATTAGAAGCTAGCAAATGTTCTTTCATTAACAAGACCAGTGTGTTTTAATTGTGAAATATTAACTCACCCTC
Source organism: Nomascus leucogenys (assembly GCF_006542625.1). NCBI lineage: Eukaryota > Metazoa > Chordata > Mammalia > Primates > Hylobatidae > Nomascus > Nomascus leucogenys. Next base: position 91,310,816 of record NC_044387.1, on the reverse strand, counting down.
CCATAATTGCCTTTAATTTTACAAAGATAGTTTAACAAATACTTTCTTCCATAAAATAGATTGCAGAAATTAAGTTATTATCTCTATATAGTATATAAACAGAAACAATACTCTTTATCTTTGCTTATTAATTCACATAGATAAGTAAAAATAGATGTTTGCCAACTTTGCACTTTCATTTCAATATTAAACATAATTTGAATATCTCTTTGAATAGCTTGTTTCCTTTGAGATCATCAGAATAGATTATATGGTTAACATGTGGATTTAATTACTTTCAAGGCTCTTATGTTTTAAAAAGATTTATATACACCTACATTTTTGTCATTCTTTTACTTTTAAAAACTTTAATATATTCTGGAATAAAAAAACTGATATTTGAAGAATTTAAGCATCTCAATATTTTCTCAGGAATTTTAATTGTAAGTATCAGACCAAACTAATCCAGTATAAAGTGCCTTTCAATGAGTCATTGTTTGGTCCATAACTAAAATTGTTACTTGGGCCTCACTCAATATTAATAATGAGATAATTAGTTACATTTTATTATTTATAATTATTTTACCTTTCTGAAGAATGTCAGAGCATTTCATTGAAGTAATATAGAGATGTTCTTATATTTGATAATAGCAGGAAAGAACACAGAAGGTAACAAATCTCTCATGAAGGTCAGATATCTGTCCGATCTTTCATAAATCCCTCTACTTAATGCATTCTTATCTGAAATCCCTTATGGTATTCTAATTTTTCTTTTGACTATAGGACTTACCATCTCCTTATATACTGTATAATATATTTACTTATTGTGTTTATTATTTATTGACTGCTTCTCCCTCTATAATGTCAGCTTCTTAAGGAAAGGAACTTTTCTTAACTTGTACAATTGTTCTGAAAATATTTGAGATCTGTTCTGCAGAACACCATGCCCTAGTTATCAATCCCATGGAAGGACTCCATACACTTCTAGGCACTGCATGTTGGTATCCACCAAGAGAAACAGTACAGTCAAGCACTGGATAGGCCAACACTTTATTTACATAGAGAAGTGACAGAGCAAGATCAATGTCAACTGTGTGCATTGTTTCCCCATGGCCAGGAAGGCTCATCCTTGCATCAGATGCAAGCCAAATGGCCACCCACACCACTTTCCTGTCACAGATTGATCCTGTGCCCTCCAGAGGAGGACAAAAGGAGCAATGGGGTTGGCCAGGTGCCATGCCATTCACATGCTTATGTAGATACATTGAGGATACATTGAGCTTGCAATAGGCAAAGATAATCCCTCATAAGGTGATAAACCCAGTACAGGTCTTACAGGCTCCTTATCTCTAGGTAAGAAAGTTCCATTCCTATGCACCCAAATGGGGGGCAGAGAATGCATACATAGACTGTCTTTCCCTGCAACACTCATATGCGGAAAGGAATAATGATCTGTCTTTAGTACCATACAGAAAAACTAACTCATAATAGATCATAACCCTAAAGTAAAAACCTAAACTATAACACTTCCATAGAAAAATACAGATAAAAATCTCTTAGACCTTTAATTGTTGGGTGAAATTTCTTAGATTCCACACTAAAAGTATGATTTTGTAAAAAGAAAAACCTCATTACCATTAAGGAATTACATTCTTCAAAATACACTCTTAAGAAAATTAGGGGAAATACATAGACGGCAGGCTACATTTGCAAAATATATAACTGATAAAGAACTGATATCCAGAATAACGTAGAAATTTCAAATCTCAGTTCTAATACAATATCCCCCCAAAATGGAAAAACTTTTGACAACTCACTAAAGAAGAACATAAAAAGAAACTCAACATCATTAACTAAGAAAATGAAAATAAAATCCATAATGAGATGCTATTACACACTATCACAAAGGAGTATAAAGAAAATAACAAATACCAAGTTCTGTTGAGGATGAAGAACAACTAGAAAGCTAATACAGTACTCGTGTGGATTTATAATGGTACATCCATTTGAGCAAATGATTTCTGAGTCTTATATAAAAGTAATAATACAATTACCTGATGACCCAGCAATTTCCCTTCTACATATTACAAAATAAAATAAAACATATTCACATGAAATATTTTGCAAATCTTTATGATGACTTAATTTCTATTCACCAAAAACTAGAAAATCCCAAATGTAATTCAAAGGGTGTATGAATACACAAACTGTTGTATATTCATAAAGATGGAATACTATTCAGAAATATAAAGATATGAATTCTAGGTACGCTTATAATATGAGTAATTGTAGAATACTTTATGCTAATTTTGTAAGCAAAAATTCAGAAGGCAACATGAGAATGATTCCATTTGTATGACTTACTAGGAAAGCAAAGCTACAGCAGCAGAACACGGATCCGTGGATATAGTAAGACAGGTTGGCAATCACTTTCGAGTGGTAAATTACCGTGATAGACAGCATCCAAGAGAAGCTGAGTTATCAAACTGTATTTCCTATTATCATGGTTGTGTATCCTTGTTTTCGATTTAATGTTTTTATTTTACATAGGCATATGACATACATCATCAACTGTGCATTTTGCTAAAAGTTAAAGCCAAAGATAATATTTGATTTGTGACTTGAAATATTAGCTAGCAATGTCATCATGATTTTTTAAGTGATACATGAGTTTGGAACTATTTTGTATTTTTGCTTCAAATAGTATGGCTAATCCTTACTCCTGAGCAATAATTTCTGGATATAACCATTTTTTAATAGAGTCATCTTTCACTGTGTTCTTGAAAGGCTATTGCAGAAAGGCCCCATCTGTGAATAGGCCTCTGATAGCTCCTAAGTCAGCACAAAAGAATGATCAAAGCCAAAACCAAAAATCTATTTGTGGATATAAAAAAGTGAATTTTATAGAATACCATAACATAGTCTCAGTTACTTCTCAGTAGTGTTTTGAGGATTATTAGCTCATTATGAAGTTTAAAAAAATGCCTCAGGAAAAGTAGAACTGGTTACAATTTTGCAGCATAGGTTTTTATTTTTAATAATTTTTTAAAAAACTTTAAATGACCCCTTATGATGGTTGTAGTGGAAAATTTAACAGATACTGTAAAGGTAAAGCTCAAGAGATTTTGCTTGCTTGGGATTTTGATTATGTTTTTTTTCATTAAACTTTTATTCTTAAAAAGACCTTATACAAGATAGGACTTATATTTCAAATTCAAGGGAAAATTACATTATTTATTTAAACAGCTGTATTTGAGAAAAAACTCCATAAGAGTGCAAATCTGAAATATTGCATGACGTGAAAATGGGATATATGTCAAATGGTTACTCTATTTTTAGTTTTAACAGGAATACTTATAATGCATAAAATTTTGAACAGCATATACTATAATTTATTTCATATATAAAAATATTTACTGTCAAATTCAAAGTGCAAATGTAATCATGAGGTGGACTATCAAACTTTAGAAAGCAATAAATTTTTAAGCATTTTACCCATATCTATTTTATGCCAAGGGGTGATATGCTGATATTGAACTGGCTTTATCTTTTCTTTAGAGCTAATTCCACAAGGTTCTCTGTAAAAGAATTTGTTATTCTATATTAGTATTTTTCCAGGTGCTCTATAAGTTGAATTTAAATATTAAATTTTCAATCCAAACTTTCACTACTTCTCACATAATGTGCTTTTATTCTATTATAAAACTTTGGATTTTTATTAAGAATTTAATGCTCATTAATGAGAGAATAGAAATTATAAAAGGTGAGAAAGAATTCCTCTTTATTGCTGTGGAATTCAAAATGGTATAAGCCATTTTGAAAAACAGGTATTTTCTTACAAATTTAAAACACAGTAATTTCATGCAATTTAGTACTCATGCTCCTTGTGATTTACCCAACTGATTAGAAAACTTACATTCACACAGGAACATGCTCGCGAGTGTTTACAGCAGCTTCATTCAGAATCACCCCAAATTTGCTAAAGTAATGTAGATGTCCTTCAACAAATTAAACTATGGCTTATCCATCCAATGAAATATTACTTATAGAAAAAATATATGTACAATTAAGCCACCACAAAGGGACATGAATCAAACTTAAGTAAATATTCAAAACAAAAGAAGGCAATCTTAAAAGGCTATATACTACAAGATTTCAATTGTAGAATATTTTGGAAAAGACAAAACTATAAAAACGATATTTGAAAAAAGAGAAATTCTCTAGAGTTTAGGAAAAGGAGGCAATGTGTGAATATATAAAGTGCATGGAATTGTTTATGGTGGTGAAGCTATTCTGACTGGTACTACAATGGTGGATGCACAAAATCATACATTTGTCAAAGCCTATGGAACTTTACAGCAGAAAGAGTGAACCTTAACTCATGCAACTAAAAAATCATGTACAACGTCAGGGAATAACAGTTGAGAATACAGATTATGATAAAAGAATCTAAATATATTATAAATGCATGAAACAACTTCAATGAAAGTACAAGTGAAAGGTTCATATTCTAAGTAATGTTGGAAAGGAGTGGAATCTCTAAGACTAAAGATAAAATGTACATAAGCACTGTAGTCTAGTTAATAAAGTTATTTCTCACAAGATTCGGGTTAACAATTGTGATACCATAACCTGGAATTAAACAGTGTAGTAAATATATGGTGGATGGTGAAAGCCAGATTTCTCACCGTTGGTAATGGAAGGTTACAGATAAGCAAGAGGAGGAGGCTAGAATGAGTCATGCAGTAATGGATTAGAGTTGGATACATCAGTGTGAACACATATATTTAACTTAATATAGTTTAAATGGTTACATATAAATATAATTATAGATATCTGTATATACATGAGTTAGTATATATACATATATTTTGTTTCTCTTAGCTGAGAAGGCCTAGAAGCAATGGCACCCTAGTGACAACAAGCACACTTAGTACCCAGATCTTGGTGTCCAATACCATTATCCAATACAACAAAACAGGACTTCTTGGAGAAATGTATTTTCTGCCTCTGACTAGGCAGAAAATTTACAAGATGAAGCTGAAGTATCTTTTAATAATAGAAAGAAAGAAAGTGAAAAAACAAAAAATGAGAGGGTATGTTAGAGACACAGAAGCCAAAGAAAAGCTTGTTTAATGCTCAAATCTTTAAAAATTTCAGCAACATTATAAGTAACATAGTATTGTATTATACTGTAACATATAAAACATCCATGATTACATACTAATATATAAATAAATGAGAAAAATTTTTAAGTCACAAATTTTCCATGAAGAAGTAAAACTTCATAAGTATTGGCTAAACATAGTAATTTTCTTCCAAAGGCTACATTATGAAAAGGGTGGGGGTAAAAAAGAATAACTTTTCATTGGATTAATTTGATCAACTAACCTCAGCCAAGTGATCAAGGTTAATATCATAATAACAAGTGATGATGATGGTATGTACTCTTGATAAGATGTGTAAATTATGGCACTTTACCTCTGTGGTCTTCCCCAAAAAAACACAATCACTGTAAAATCATCAGACAAATCCCACTTGAGCAGAATTCAACAAAATTCCTATACTACTCAAAATTATCAAGGTCATCAGACACAAGGGAAGTCAAAGAAACTGTCACAGTCAAGAGGAGACAAAAGAGACATGAGGACTTAAATTAATGTCATATCTTGGAGGGAACCCTGGAACATAAAAAGGATACTAAGCAAAAACTAAGAAAGTCCGAATAAATTATGAACTTTAGTTAATTATAGTATGTCTATATTTGTTGATGTGGTAACAATATTAATATTGATTGTACTGAATATCTCATATGAATATGTTAATAATGGGGGCAACTGAGTATCGAAAATATGAGAACTCTCAATATTTCTCTCCAAATTACTTCGTCAATTTGAAACTGCTTTAGAGTAAAAAAAGTTTATTTTAAAAGGTAAGAAGAGACAAATAAAAGGGAAATACGGACCAAGTAAATGTATAGATTTTGATCTACATGGACACCTTGAATCATACTTTTATTTCTAAGATTATGAACAAATATTATTAAAAGGAATACATGATATCTGCTATATTAATTGAAATATCCTCAAGAAGACACATAATTTTCAGTGGTATATATCTTGTTAAATTTTTCAAAAGTATAAAATATGTTGGGGGACTAAGGGTATGATAGCTCTTTTCCACATTTTTCCCCAAATGGAAATGTAGGATAGTTCATATAATTTTTTAATAAAAATGTGAAATAGCAATTACTCTCAAAAAAACCTTGGTCTAAAATTTTACATGGGAAAAAAAAAGCTGTATTTCCCAGAAAAAAAATGCTTAATGTAGTTACTTTAAAAAATAAGACCAATTTTAATTCAAGAAGATAAAAATAATACTGGCATTTCAAATCAGAGATAAATTCGTACAGAAGTTGTGAACTTTTTCTTAGGAAGAATTTGATTGCAAAAGAGATAAAACCATTCAAGTGAATAGGATTCATCATGAATATACACTCATCACTGAATTGAAGGGACCTTTGTCCAAGTAGAGAGAGTCCAGAATCACTAGAAGCTGGTATTCATGAAACATTTTCTAGCACTCCTTTTCTTACTTCAGTATTTGCTGCTTTCAGCACAAAACCATGTGCAACTCTGTATACTCATTGGACATTTAAAAATACGTCATTTTAATGTTGGCTGTTTGGTCTTAGAGACATCAGTCATCTCTGCCTGATGAGCTTCCCTTCACCAGCTCCAGCTGCTCTTTGTTACCTATGAAAAAAAATAATCTTATTTTATTAAAGTAGTAGAGTGGAGAAGGCGAGTAAGAGAGAGAATATGAAGAATATTATTACATTTCGGGAGCAGATATTTAAACAAAAGTTTAAGTGCAAGTTAAGTATCCACATAATAGATATGTTTGGAATCCAGATTCAGGTCCAGACTAAAGTCATGTTCTTTTTTCATTTAGAATACATGATTTCAAATTCAATGTTGCCCATTATTAGAATAGCTTCCTGTTTCATCTGAAGATCTTCCTTTCTGTGGTAACTCATAAGATTCAAGAGGCATTACACAGTCCAAAATGTTATGTAGTTAAATTTTATTTACCTCTGAACACAATAATCTAGGGATGTACTCCAGGAATCTCCAGATACTACCTTTCTTTGTATAACAGCAAACTCATTTCCCCTTGATAGCCAAAGTCCATTACCACAGACAACCCCCTTCTCAGATGTCTGTAAAAAGTCAGAGGAAAGTGACTGTGTATTAAGGACTCTCAAGTTTCCAGTTTCTTTCTTTCTTTTTTTAATCTACCCCTACATGACAGGTAAAAGCTTTGCTGTGTCTCTTTCCTTTACCATCAACCCTTACCCAAAGCTGTTCATAGCATATGGCTCAAACAGGCAAACTCTTGGGAATGGTGTTGAGGAGGTAGTTGTTCCAGAGAGCTTAGTTCTAGAAGAAAGGTCTTCCCTTTCTTTTCTGTGGCTTCCACACCCATCTGATACCTAGTTGTCTCATCTGCAGCATTGGTCTGTTACAAATTATTCAGTCTACAGAAAATGGAGATTCTAAAAGAAAAGAAATTACTGAAAAATATTCTACATGAAAATGTATACAAACCGTAAGCAATTCATGGATTATAACAAACAGCATAACTGTGTAACCAACAGTCAAGAAATAAAATATTCCCAGAACCACATAGTTCTGTCCTCCGCCTCCTCCCAGTTTCTAGCAATCTAACATTTCTACAGGTAATTGAAATGTTTTCAGCTTCTTTATATTTGAACTTAAGGAATTTTAGAAGTGAAATAAGTTACATAGTTATGTGAATAAAATTTTACACTGTGCATTTTTGGTGCAGTTGGCTTCTTCAGCATTATGTCAGTGAGATTCATCAAGCTGGTCACACAGTGTTAAGTTTGTGCCTTTTTACTACTGTATAGTATTTTGTTGTATAAACATGTAAGATATTATTTATCCATTATATGGTTAATGGGTAATTTTTTTTTCCACATTGGCTCTGTGAATATTCATGAACATATCTCTACACTGCTATGACTTTCTTACAACCTTACAGTGCGTCTACCTAAATCATTCTTTTCAGAGGCATGCTCTTCAATCCTTCAGCACTGACATTAACACAAGGTTTCTGCAAACAAATTATCTGTTTTCCTTTTACTTATGTGGGGAAGAGGGGTAGTCTAAATATTTTGCCTTTATTTTGAAGAATTTCTTTTTCTGGAAATAGAATTCTGTGCCATGTCATGTTATTGACATCCCTAGATATTTTACCAACTATCTAATAAAGTGAACTATTAATACATGCTTAAGTAAGCTATCAATTACTACTAACACAAAATGAAGTTGTTTTTGAGCCTTAAGACAGGTTAATGACAGCTAGAATTTATTTTTCAGTGAAGTTCTGTATAAATAATTACTTTGGTAAAATACAAAATGTATTTTACAAAATGACAAGATGTCATTTTCAGGAAAACTAGAAAAGAATTAGACTATTATCTGCTTTTACAAATTGAGTTATATTCAGATATATATTAACATGAAATTTGTTCTTCTTTGTATTATGCTTAGAGGTACTTTGTTATGGTTTCTATAAAATAATTAAAAACTTCAGAGAACCAGAAAGCCTGTATTTTTATTTGATAATTTGCTTTTTCAAATCAAATTACCACAACACTCATTTTTCTGTTGTAAAGTTGAATCGAGATGTATTAGAACTTTCATTTAAATTTAAAAATGGTTATTTTATGCAAATTAATTCATTTGAGACAGTGTTCTTTAGAGACATTTATCAGATTGAAACTTTTCATATGAACATACTGTGTCCCATAGAGATAAGCTGACCTAAAATTATACATTATAAACTTATATGCTCTTTTTGTATTGAAATTGCTATACCTAGAAAAAAGAGGATAATAACACCTTTGTTTTAGGACTTTTTTGGTTTATCAAAACAAGATCCAAACTACATATAATATTAAAAACAACAACCGTTAACACTAATCCATTCGCTCACCTGAATATATTATGTATGCGAAACCATGGATAGATTTATCCTTAGGGATGGTTAAAACCCACGTGCCCAGACACTGGTAAAAATCACTTTCTCCTTTTTTTTTATCTTCATCTATGCTCTTTCTGAATATCACCTTCATTCATGAAAACTGGCTGTCTGAAAGAAACTAGTTACTCCTGGCTTACCTCCTTACAATTTCTAAATGAGAGTTGGCAGTTGTCTATAAATCTAACCAGAATAACATCTAGAAACAATTCTAATGTCCCAGCTCAGTATCTCTAGATCAATTGCTACATGTGAGTGGAGTATTACAATTGTTTTAAATGTGGCCAGCTGCCCATTTCCTAAGCCAGGGAGTAACTGATAAGCCTCAACAGAATCACATGGTTGGAATGAGAAAGAATTCGATTCTCATAAAGGAGGGAGGCTTTTATCTGACTAATCAGAAAAATAAATGTATACATATTATACACAATAATGACTAATTACAGTATTTGCATTGAGAATTATCCTAAGGCACAATTATAGTTTCTACATTTATAAATGGCTTTATGAGAGACTGAACTTATTTAAAATGACTGGGTAATTTTAAGAGGATCCTCTACCAGTAGACATAAAATCACATTAATGCCTGGGTTCCAATATTCATATTTTTCTCTTTTATGCTCTTATTTTATCCTTTTCTCACAAACACATTTCTTCCCCATTATCATGATAAATCTCAATAGAAATCTTGAAAATTGAATGAATGTCATGATAGTCAACTTACCATTGACTGTAATGATCAATATGAAACTGACTTCATAGTAAATGGACCTTTGAAAACACGGTCCTACCTGGCATGAGCACTTAGATATTACTTCTTTTGATGTGCCCAGCAGGAGTATGATTTTATTATTTCGTTCCACTTCTGTCTACTTCTAGAACAGAGTTGTGAAGTGTCCCAGGTGAGTGCTGTTCCCATCATCTTACTTTGCCAATGACAGAAATGTGAAAATGGTAAAGAGGAGAAGCCAGTGGTGGGGAGGTGCGGTAAGAAAGCACTAAAGAGAATATGCAGCAACATTATGTGAAAAACTGATGCAAAGTAGAAGCCAAGATCTTGGGCCTACCCTGGAATGGCCTTTCAGAAAAAGGCTGTAAAAGTCAGTTCACCTTTAATAATGATACACTACATGGCACACAATTTTGAAAAGACCTTCAAGGATGAACAGTGACAAACGCCTGCGGGATAGGTTAAGCTCAGCTGTCATCTCCCATGATATTTTTCTGCAGACTTGCTTTCCATGGTGAAGAACTGCATTAACTTATTTCATTGTATTCACACATGGTGATACAACTTTATAGGAGCTGGGATATAGTCCCACACAGGAATTTTTATAATGAAAAGACATAATTTTCCATATCAATAGATGCATAGTAAGAAAAATGACTTGCTGAAACTAATTTAATTTTGCAAGTTACTAGTGCTGAACATTTTTATTTAAACCTGAAAGATTATTCTGTAATGTAAGTTTATTAATTTAAAATGTAAAAGATTTCTACCTAAAAATAAGTTTTTAAAGTAAAATAAATTTTTTCACAAGAAACTATTCACTTATTCTCACTGGCTTAAGGCATTTTAAAAAATGAAAAAAAAAAGAGTTACAGACCCCATAAATGCATGAATGGAACAAAATATCAATTTAATTTTACCATCCCATATTATAGTTGTGGTTTAAAGAACATTATTTCAGAGGTTGGAGAAATCTGAATTTCCCTTGTATATATTATCGTAAATGTGCATGGTTTTTATCACCAGTTTGTAAAGTGTAATAGCTAAAAGTGTCAGAAATTCTTTATATTTATGTCTGAACAAGTACATTAATAGTCTATGTATATTAGGCAAAGAAAAGGAATAAAGATGTAAAAAATAGCTAATATGGGTCTAAAGATTCTAGTATATAAAATTATATACAAAACTATAAAATGTCATAGAAAAGTAATGTCCACATCATAAAATCCAAAGAATGCTATTCTGACCCCCCCAGAATCTCATAACCAGTATTTACCTAAAAGTTTTTAACAGAGAAATCCATACACACCAAAAATTATACAATAATGACATATTTAAAAGTAAACCTAAATTCAGATTTTTTTTCCTTTTCAATGTGGTATTCTTATTGAGAGCTTACTGTATATTAAGGGTTTTATGTACATCCTCCCAACTAATCCTCATTTCAAAGAGAATTTATATTTTAATCTTCAATTCTGAGAAAATGAAATAAAGGCTTAGACAGACTAAACTGTTTCCCTCCCAGAAAACAAAAACAAGACTATTTAATGACTGGTTCTGAGTCCATTTTTCCCTAATTTCAAAGCTGATGTTTTTAACTTTTTACTGTAAATATTTCTACTGCTTGTATTCTACTTACATTTGATTAACACTGAACCTGAAACATATCCATAGAATATTCAGACACTATAATGAAGTTTACTTTGCAAAACTCAAAATTCAGTTTTTCTGTCTCTTTGTAAAAGTTGAAACCCTAATATTTGGCATCAATCTTTGGGAATGTTTTCATTCACACATGCATTTGCTCGTAAATCAATTAATAAAATTGTATTAAGCTCCAACTATACTCCAAGTCCTGTTTTTAGGTATATTCGATACAGTGGGAAAAACAAATAAACAATAATCCATGCCCTAGTGGAAATACCACTATGGAGGACAGAGATAGGCAATAAATTAAATAAATATATCATTTAAATGGTGTAAGATGTCATGGAGAAAAGTAATGTTTAATTATAAAAAGTGCGGCAGGCTATATTAGAATTGCAATTTTCAATGGAGGCCTTAGAGAAATCCTCACAAAGGAAATAAGCAAAGACACAAGTGTTATAACATATGGAGTCAGGTGGATATCGATGGAAAGAGCATTTCAGACAAAGGGTCTACAAGTATAAAGGCGCTGAGGTTGAAATGTATGTGAAGCAGTCAATGAACAGCCAGGTGGCCAGTGGGGCTAGAGCAGAGAAAATAGAACAAAAAATGCTGGAAGATGGAGTTAGGTGGAAAGGACATCAGGGGCATCAGGCTTTGAATTCCAGCTTTACTTTGAATGAAATGAAAAGCCCTGGAAGATATTGAGCAGAAGTGTGACATGGTCTGATTCAAATTTTTGAAGGATGATGATCTGGTTACTCAGTTGAGGGGCAAGGGTAAAGGCAGAGAGATCTCTTTGGATGCTGTGAGGGTTAATATTCTGTCAACTTGGTTGGATTGAAGGATGCAAAGTATTATTCCTGGGTGTGTCTGTGAAGGTGTTGCCAAAGGAGATTAACATTTGGGTCAGTGGGTTGGGAGAGGCAGACCTACCTTCAATCTGAGTGGGCACCATCTAATCAGCTGCCAGGGTGACTTGAATAAAGCAGGCAGAAGCTGGGAAGAGCATTCTGGCTGAGTCTTCTGGTCGTCTTTCTCCCGTGGTAGATGCTTCCTGCCCTCAAACTTTGGACTCCAAGTTTTTCAGCTATTGGACTCTTGGACTTACACCAGTGATTTGCCAGGGGCTCTCAGGCCTTTGGCGACAGACCAAAGGCTGCACTGTCGGCTTCCCTACTTTTGAGATTTTGGGACTCAAACTTGCTTCATTGCTCCTCTGCTTGCAGACGGCCTATTGTGGGACTTCACCTTGTGATTGTGTGAGTCAATTCTCCTAATAAACTCCCCTTCATATATACATCTATCCTATTAGTTCTCTCCCTTTAGAGAACCCTGAAAAAATAGACACAGAGAAGTAATACCCAAAACTTAATTTTGTACATTCTAAGGTTAAGGTACTGAGTAAAATACAGGTAGAAGTATTAAATAGAAAATTGAATATAAAATCTGGAGTTGAGGGGAGATTTCTGGGCCAGACATATAGCTTCAGGGGCAATAGTTTGTGAATAGCATGTAAAGTCCTGAGATTGGGTGAGATCTCCCCCTAGACTGAGCATCAGCAGAGAAGGTCATGGGTTGTTCTAACATAAGGTGGTCAATTGTGTAGATAAAAATAAATTATCAAAGGAGACTCAGAAGGAACAGCTACTAGGTAGGATGAAATGAAGGAAAGTATGGAGTGCTGAAAACCAATACAAAACGAATGTTTCAATGAGGACTTAATGATAAGCTGTGCCAAATGTTGCTGGTTCATGAAGAAAAGTGGAGACTGGGAACTCAAGATTGGATTTAGTAAATAAATCTGAGTGTTGGCCTTGACAAGCAGTTTTTATGGAATGATGGGGAAAATGTCTGAGGCAAGTGGATTTAAGAGAGATTGGTAGGAGAAAATTGGAGATAGCAAGTATACACAACTCTTTCATGAAGTTTTGCTGTAAAGGAAAACTAGAGGGGAAAGTAAGATCAAGAAAATGTTTCTGTTGTTATTGCTTCTTTGTTTTAAGGAAAAAATATTTTTTTTCTTCCAGAATTAGAAAAACTGAAGCTGCAGGAGGGATAAAGGGGAAATGCAGGAGACAGTTCCTTGAACAAGTAGAGGCATGACGCTGACCCAGGAGTGATAGCATCTGCATTTATTAGGAACACAGGCAGTTCATCCTGTAAAAAACTCCAAGAAAAAGTAAAAATATATGAGTGTAGGCAGATAGTTAGATGTGCTGGTAGATACTTGCAAATGATCTCCTCTAATTCTTTAAATGCTCTTTGTAACATAAGAAGTGGGTTCATCAATTGAAAGGAGAGAGGAAGGGGTACTGGAATTTTAGAAGATGATTATTGGTGGTGAAATTATCATAAAGAATTATTAGAGAATGAACAGAAATGAGATAATATAACTGCTCATTAAAGTTTCACTTGAGAGTAAGGGGCATGAATGAACAAGCATTGGCAGCAAAGTAGTGTTTTTACCAGCCACATTCTGCTGCCAGCAGTGCAGTATAGAGTAGACTGAGAGATAGAGTTGCTGTTTTGTGAACATTGACTCCTAAAATTACACTATTTTTGGTTTGCTTAGAATAAAATATTTATGTTAAAAATTTTAAATAAACAGAAATGATTCCAAACAATAGAGTTTTTCTAAATCATTTAAAAATAATCTGAAAGTCTTGCTTGGTGGCATTTTCTGTTACACTCTACGTGTTATCTCTCCATAATAGAGAAAGAGAAATTTACTCAATTTCTTTGTCAGAATCACTGGATCCCACCACAGAAAAACTACTATATTCATTTAGGTTATATTGTGCGATCCTGTTGCTCTGTTTCCTGGAGTATGTATAAATTCATGATCACTTTAACTCTTATTTTCAACTCTGTGGAACATGGCAGGTTGAAGTGAAAGTTCTAGGATTTATTTAAATTGAATATATAATAAAGAATATTTCCTAATATATGTCCATTATACTTTCTTTTTAAAATTTATTTTGTAAGAAACAGGATCTATGTGCAGAATGTGCAGGTTTGTTACACAAGTGTATGGGTGCCATGGTGGTTTCCTGCACTTATTGGCCCATCCTCTAAGTTCCCTTCCCTAACCCTCCACCCCCCTACAGTACCTGGTATTTGTTGTCCATGTGTTCTCATTGTTCAACTTCCAACTATGAGTGAGAAAATGCAGTATTTGGTTTTCTGTTCCTCTGTTAGTTTGCTGAGGATGATGGCTTCCAGCTTCATCCATGTGCCTGCAAAGAACATGATCTCATTCCTTTTAATAGCTGCATAGTATTCATGGTATATATGGACCACTTCTTCTTTAGCCAGTCTATCATTGATGGGCATTTGGGTCGGTTCCATGTCTTTGCTATTGTAAATAGTGCTGCAATAAACGTAAGTGTGCAAGTGTCTTTATAGTAGAATGATTTATATTCCTTTGTGTATATACCCAGTTATGGGATTGCTGGGTCAAATGGTATTTCTGACTCTAGACCCTTGAGGAATCAACCATACTGTTTTCCACAATGGTTGAACTAACTTACATTCCCACCAACAATGTAAAAGCATTCCTATTTCTCCACAGCCTCACCAGCATCTATTGTTTCCTGACTTTTTAATAATCACCATTCTGACTGGTGTGGTTTTGATTTGCATTTATCTGATGATCAGAGATGTTGAGCTTTTTTTTAATATGTTCATTGGCTGCATAAATGTCTTCTTTTGAGAAATGTCTCTTCCTATCCTTTGCCCAGTTTTTGATAGGGGTGTTTGTTTTTTTCTTGTAAATTTAAGTTCTTTGTGAAGTGTGGATATTAAACCTTTGTCAGATTGGTAGATTTCAAAAATTTTCTCCCATTCTGTAGGTTGCCTGTTCACGCTGATGATAGTTTCTTTTGCTGAGCAGAAGCCATTTAGTTTAATTAGATTCCATTTATCAATTTTGGCTCTTGTTGCAATTTTTTTTGGCATTTTGTCATGAAGTCTTTGCCCGTCCCTATTTCCTAAATGGTATTGCCTAGGTTTTCTTCTAAGGTTTTTATGGATTTGGGTTTTACATTTAAGTCTTTAATCCATCCTGAGTTATTTTTGTGTAAGGTGTAAGGAAAGGGTCTAATTTCAATTTTCCACATATGGCTAGCCAGTTTTCCCAGTGCCATTTACTGAATAGGAGATCCTTTTTCCATTGCTTGTTTTTGCCAGGTTTGGCGAAGATCAGATGGTTGTAGATTTGTGCTGTTATTTCTGAGGTCTCTGTTCTGCTCCATTGGTCTATATGTCTATGTTGGTACCAGTACCGTGCTGTTTTGGTTACTGTAGCCTTGTAGTATAGTTTGAAGTCAGGTAGAGTGATGCCTCTAGCTTTGTTCTTTTTGCTTAGGATTGTCTTGGCTATATGGGGTCTTTTTTACACCGTATGAAATTTAAAATGGATTTTTCTAATTCTGTGAAGAATGTCAATGGTGGTTTGATGAGAAGAGCATTGAATCTATAAATTGCTTTCAGCACTATGGCCATATTCACTATATTTCTTCTTTCTATCCATAAGCATGGAATATTTTTCCATTTGTTTGTGTCCTGTCTTATTTCCTTGAGCAGCAGTCCTTCATATCCATTGTTAGTTGTATTCCTAGGTATTTTAATCCCTTTGTAGCAATTCTGAATGGGAGTTCATTCATGATTTGGCGCTCTGCTTGTATCTTGTTGGTGTAAAGGAATGCTTGTGAGCTTTGCACATTGATTTTGTATCCTGAGAATTTGCTGAAGTTGCTTATCAGTTTAAGTAGGTTTTGGGCTGAGATGATGGGGTATTCTAGATACAAAATCATGTCATCTGCAAACAGAGACATTTGACTTCCTTTCTTTCTATTTGAATACCATTTCTTTCTTTCCGTATTTAATGCTTCCTTCAGGAGCTCTTGAAGGGCAGGCCTGGTGGTAACAAAATCTCTCAGGATTTGCTTGTCTGGAAAAGATTTTATTTCGCCTTCACTTATGAAACTTAGTTTGACCGGTTATGAAATTCTGTGTTGCAAATTCTTTTTTTTTAATGAATGTTGAATATTGACCCCGAATCTCTTCTGGCTTTTAGAGTTTCTGCTGAGAGTTCCGCTGTTAGTCTGATGAGCTTTCCTTTGTAGGTGAACTGGCCTTTCTCTCTGGCTGCCCTTAACAGCTTTTCCTTCATTTCGACCTTGGAGAATCTGATGACTATGTGTCTTGGGATTGATTTCTCATGGAGTATCCTAATGGTGTTCTCTGTATTTCCTGAATTTGCATGTTGGCCTGTCTTGCCAGGTTGGGGAAGTTCTCCTGGATGATATCCTGAAGTGTGTTTTCCAGCTTGTTTCCATCCTCCCTGGCTCCTTGTGGTACTCCAATCATTCATAGATTTCGGTCTTTTATGAAGTCTCATATTTCTTGTAGGCTTTTTTCGTTCTTTTTCATTCTTATTTTTCTAGTCTTGTCTGCAGGCCTTATTTCAGCAAGGTGGTCTTCAAACTCTGATATCCTTTCTTCCCCTTGATCAATTTGGCTGTTGGTACTTGTGTATGCTTCACAAAGTTCTTGTGCTGTGTTTTTCAGCTCCATCAGGTCATTTATGTTCCATTCTACACTGGTTAGTCTAGTTAGCAATTCCTCTAACTTTTTATCAAGGTTCTTAGCTTCTTTGCATTGGTTTAGAACATGCTTCTTTAGCTCAGTGTAGTTTTTTTCATTACCTATCATCTGAAGCCTACTTCTGTCAATTTGTCCATCTGATCCTCCGTCCAGTTCTGTGCCATTGATGGAGAGATGTTGCAATCATTTGGAGGAGTAAAGGCACTCTGGTCTTTTGGGTTTTCCCCTTTTTTGTTGTTGTTGGTTCTTCTTTGTGAGTTTGTCTAGTTTTGGTCTTTGAGGCTGCTGACACTTGGATGGGGTTTTTGTGGGGGCTTTTTTGTTGTTGTTGATGCTGTTGTTGTTGCTTTCTGCTTGTTTGTTTTTCTTTCCATGGTCAAGTTCCTCTTCTGCAGAGCTGCTGCAGTGTGCTGGGGGTTAACTTTAGTCCTTATTCATCTGTCATTCCCACGGCTGGAGATGTCACTCAAGCACACTGGAGAACAGCACAGATGGAAGCCTGCTTCTTCTTCTGGATCTCTGATCTTGAGGGACATCAAGCTGATAGCAGTAGAATCGCTCCTGTATAGAGTGTCTGACAACCCCTGTTGGAGGGCCTTACTCAGTTGGGTGGCAAGGGGGAACAGGACCTGTTTAATGAAGCACTTGGTTCCTTGGTGGAGGAGGTGTGCCTTGCTGGGGGGAAACCGACTCATCTGGGCTGACTGGATTCCTCAAAACTACCAGGAGGAAAGTCTAAATCTGCTGGGCCACAGAGACTGTGGCCACCCCTCCCCCGAGGGGTTCAGGCCCAGGGAGATCCAGGTTCTGTCCCTGAGCCTCTGGCTGGAGTTATTGAAATTCCTGCGGGGAATCCCTGCCCAATGAGGAAGGATGGATCAGGGTCAGGCCTAAAGAGGTCCTCTGGCTACAAACTGCCACAGTCGATGTGTTGAGCTCTGGGAGCAAGTCTTTGGACCAAGCCATCTAGCCTCCCTGGCTCCAGCAGGGGAAAAGCACAGCCTGGAGCTATAGAGATGGGTGTTGCCTTCCCCTTGCCCAGGGAGCTTAGCATGTTAAGAAGTTTTGAGACCCAGTGCTGACTGTTGCTCTTCCCTCAAGGAGCTCAAATGGCTTAGACAGCAGGCAGCGACAGTGGTGCTGCTTGCCCCTACCCCCCCTCCCCCATGGGAGTTTCATAGGTTTAAGCAGATCCCATCTGAGAGGCTGTTAAGAGTCTGCATGCTCCAGGTTGGGACCCTAGGCCCCAGTAGCACGGGTTCGTGAGTGGGATCTTCCGAACCGTGGGTTGCACAGTTCTGTGGAAAAAGCACTGTTTCCTGGTCTGGGTAGCACGCTCACTCACCACCTCCCTTGGCTTGGGGGAGGGGGCTCCCCTGCCCTGTGTGGCTCTCAAGTGGGCTGCCACACCACACTGTTCTTCCTTCTCTCCATAGGTCATGTCAGCCTCCTAGTCAGTTCTGATGAGAGAACTTGGACACTTTCGTTGCCGGTGAAGGATTCACATGCTTATTATTTTTTCGTTTGTTTGTTTGTTTGTTTTGATGGCAGCTTCCGAACTCTGCTGTTTCCAGTTATCTTGGCCCTGTCCCCCGTTTTACTTTCAAATTTGATAATCCGAGAGAGCGTTGTGTATTTTCCCCCTAGCAAAAGCAGTTCTGGAGGTTTTCTTGGGGTTCAAACTCTAATGATATAGCAGAAATAATAATTTCCTGTAACAGATGTAAAAAAGTATAAGCTGGCAGTAATGACAGGGACAGTCATGTACAATCACCATAAAATGAGAATGAACACTGTGATTTATAAGTGATGTGGATTTCTTTTCCATAAAACTATTTCAAACTGGGAATTTTCATTCAATGTCTCTACATCCATTACTAGAAATTAAATAAAAAGCCTGACAAAAAAGTCCATCACGTAAAACCTCTGTTTTGACTGAACAGGCAATTCAAAGCTCTTAAGAATATTAAATAGATAAACATCTCACTTTGGAAGCTGAAATTTTCAGTAGGAGACCATAAAATACAAATATTATTATCATGTGAAGTTTTTCAAGAGCATCATGTAAAAAAAAATTGCTCAAAACTTTTTAATTTCAATTAGAAATTAAAGTATTTTCTCTACCCAAGATTTTATTTTTAATTGAAACAGTAGTTGGGAGCATGGCTGTCAGCAGGGCACTAGTGGCGAAGTTGACAGTTACACAAGGTACTTGACTACTGACCATTGGCTTTTCTTTGTATGAATTAACTTTCTAAAGCTACCTCATTACATGTGCAATGTAGTCACCTATAAACTGTTATATTGAGGATATATACTAAGGGGTGCATTTCTCTTTCTCTCTTTCTCTCCCTCTCTCAAGTTAACTTTGCCCTTTTCACTTTCACTTATAGACTCATAAATCCTCTCTCTCTACTCATTCACACTAACTCTGTCATGAACATTGCCCATCAACTATAGTAATATTTGAATAAGTCACTCAGGTTCTAACTGCAAGGGTTCGTTCACTTAGTTTCTTACTCCTATTTGGATGTTGAAGATTTTGACTACATGATGCATTTTCTGGGTCTCCTCAATTGTCCTTTCATTCTAAGGGAAGCTTGCAGCTGTAATATATTATTATTCAGCCCAGTAGTGACTCTGTTATTATATATTTTCATTATTTAATTATTCATAGAGCACAAAAATTGGCATGTAGCTCATTAGAAAGGGAGGAAAACGTCCATAAAATGCTGACACAACACTATGATACTCACAATCACCAAGCTGTAGGGAAATTAAGTCTATAATAATAATAGTTTTGAGTTTTAAATGTTCCATAATTTATGAATTCCTGTTATAGACTTAATCTCACATAATCTCATGCACTTTTCAAGGAGCTTAGATAAGCCATGAAAAAGAAAAGCATACGTAATATTTCAACCTCATTTAATTTGCAAGGCAAGGTTTTATATATTTAGATATAATCTTTAACTTTCCAAATTAAAATTGCTGTGATGAATATGAGTCCCAGAAAACTTTTCATAAGTGTCTTTAATAAAACTAATATTATAAAATATTTTATAATAACATTATTGCATCACTTTTTGATATGTTTGTTTTGTCAGTCAATAAAATACTTATATTTTGACATTTATAACTAATACCACAGCAAGTCATATTAAATGAAGCTTTTAAGTGGTTTGAATTTCATTTAATAAATGAAAATTTCACCAAAACCTAAGATAATTATATGAAAATTTATAGAATTCTTAGTAGATCAACACAATGATTACACATTTTTTTCCTCCAGAATGAGAGCCATTGCTATATATAGTATAGATATTTATGTATGTTTTCTTGTATTTTTCATGAGAGAATTACATTTACTATGTAACTTAATGACAATTTGTTTTATGAAACTTTTGGATATACATCTGTAGGAAAATAATTTTTAAAACTAATTAATTTGAAAGGATTAAATATTTAAACCTCTAGATTCAGCTGTGCAGACATTTTCTTTCCTTCTCCTTTCCTCCCCCTTCTTTCTTTCTTACTTGTTTGCTTGTTTTTTTTTTCTTCTTGTAACAAAATTGTTAACTTTCTCTGGCTCCCATTCAACCAAAACAAAGGAAAAAAAGCCACTGTAAAATAACTGCAAATTTTTCAGTTTAAAACTTTATAAGATTACTTCAGGCTTCCTTTATTCCCTTCTAAATTATTTTCTTTCTTCTGGGTGGTATCTGGATACAAGGAAAGAGGAAAGTAGTCATACCATAGCAGCTACAAGGAGCCCTCAGTCTGTGTTTTCCCCTCAATTCTCCTGGCCATTCACCAGGAATAGAATTGACTGAATGGAGTGTTTTGATGTGTGTTGACATCTACTACTGCTGTCTGACTCCTGCCATTGCCTCTTGTTATAAAGTTCTGTCATTTTGCACCCCAGATCTCTTCAAGTTCATTGAGTCTATAAGCAATTTCTTGAACTCCAAGGCACATATGGGAAAACCTTGGTCTGGCCCAGTTAGCATCAGTGGAGATGGGGCCCCTGTTGCCTCTCACAACTTGAAGACACCATGCCACTGAGTCTTCTCTGTCACTGCTGGACATCACTCATATGGGTAACCCTACCTGGAAGCCTCCTGCTAGAGGCCCAAAGAAGAATTAGGAAAAACACCTATTTTCAGATTTTTTACAATGTATCTGAGTTTCTATTGCAATACTCCCATCCCTGAGGCACCACACAGGTTCTGAAGCACTCAGGACCTACCTAACCATAGTTGGGTATCCTCTGTCTGACCCAGAATATATTTCACCTGTTTTTTATTTTGTTTTTGTTTCATGGGAACCTGACATGACATACATTACTTGCCACATTATTCCTTGCCACATGCTATAGTATATTTTGGTAATCTCAATGGTCTAGGCTTCCAATATTGAGTATTTAAAAATTCACAAAATTACTGCCCATTTAAGAAAGTCATGTTCTTGAAGGTAAAAACCTTGGTTTCACAATGGTTTTCCCAAAATTAAAAGCCAACATTATGGTCTATCTTATCTGTCCCTGGTTGGACCTGGCTGGACCTAGCTGACCTCTTTAGGCATGACTGATCATCACTTTTGTTGGCAGAAAGAACAGCCAGACCAGGAAACCAGATTAGAAATTTTATATAATCCAAATACATATAGAAACTTATCAACATATTAAAATATGATGCATTTGCTATTTAATAAAACTTACCAAGTTTCTATTAAAATTTTGTCCATACATTGTAAAAGCACATTTTCTCCCCTTAAATAATTGCTCCCAGCCCAAATAAAGGTATTTGTTTTTATTTCTGATGAAATAAAATTATCCTTAAACCACAGAAGTAATTGTAACCTTCCTTTCTGGCTAGACATTTCAACTAAACTGTTCCAGATAGCTGTGTTTGTTACAACCCTGAAAAATACAACCTGCTGTGTACTGCTATTCCATCTCTTGCACTTCTCTTCAGCTGTGAGAAATGAACTTTTTTGACCACACATTGTAGCTTTCATTGTACAGTTAGATTGTGTCTACTAACAGCATCCTCCTCTTTTTCCAATCCTAAACTTATAAACTTTACAAATATTTAATTTGCTTAAATATGTGCTAGGAGAGTAGAGGTAATTCTAAGTAACATTGAAAGCAAGCAAGAGGCTATCTGTGTGCTAAAAATAGGGGAGAAAAGGCTCTTCATAAAGTGAAGGTATCTTCTTGCACACTTTGTGGTCCCTCAAACTTTGCCATGCATGCACAAATGTTCCCTCAATCATAGCTCCACCCTCAGTCTTAAACAATATGTCTTCTACTGGGAAGATTTAGAATACTTTGATTCCAACAACTCCTGCAAATTATCTTCAGTGACATCTGAATTGTTTAAGGTCTTCATTTAAAGCAACAGCATCAGGTAAAACAAAACAACAACTCCAAGACTTTCCCAATGCTTTTAGTCGTTGTTTACCAGCCATTAACAAACAAATATTATAAAGCTGATTCCATCCTAAAAGAAATTTGCAAAAGCATTTGAATCCTAAAAGCATAAAAACACGTTTGTTACTTGAACTTTATTATTTAAACTTCACATTATCTTAGCCTTTGACTCTGGGAGATACACAAATAGGGATACAGATATCTTTATCACTTGCTTTGAAAAAGTAGTGAATTAGTTATTCCTACTATGGGAAAAATATTAATTTATAAACTTCTTTAAATTAAGTGCTAAGGGAATGTTGTTGACAGATTGTCATTTTTATTTTTGCCAGGAAAGAAAAATAAAATCCCTTCTTTGGAATAGGAATAATTTAACCTATTTGACTTAAAAAAAGGAAAAAAAAAACTTTATTATACAAAAGTTGTTTATTTTTTACTATACAGTAGAATCTTTACTTTCAAAATGATAATAGTCGCTACAGTGATGTTACTTGCACTAGAGCAGTAATTTTTAAACTTTTTGTACTCAGAAACTTGTTATAATCTTTAAAATTATTGAAAATGTCAGAGATTTTAATGTGGGTATATCTAGCTATATTTACCATATTAGAAGTTGCAACAATAATTTCCTATAAATATTTATTTTTAAGTCATTAAAAATAATAGCCAATTATATAACATATTTAATATGTTTTATAAAACTTGAAATTTTTATAATATATGACTTAATAGAAGCCAGCTAGATTTTCATGCCTGATTCTGCATTCAGTTTGTTGTGATATCACTCATAGTGTCGTTTCTGGAAAACTCCACTATACACTCATGAGAAGATGGGAGTATAAAAGGAAAATAATACAATATGATTTATACATACATATATCTTCTTTAAAAACAAAGGCTCTTGTGTCTTTGTATTTTCTCAAGGACCCACTTAACATACACATGCATATAAGTAAGTGATAGTACAAGCAATTTGGGGTGTCTGCAGCACAGAATATTCAAATTGAGACACTTTATTCAAAAGTTGCTAAAGTTTTCTGTGTCAGGAGCTTCCTGAAATGTGGGAAAATGCAGCCATATTTCTTCTTCCAATGAAATAACTGTCCATAAATAAACAAGTACATACATGTATAATATACAAATACATAAATAAATATCTTAGACGATAAGAGATAAAGCAAAGATCTCTCTGTATCTTAGAATACCTGCTTTAACTGCTCTTCCTCCAGGTAGGGCACCAAGTTGACTACCTGGGGCCCACAATGCTTAAATGTCATCTCCTCCAGCAGAGTGCGTGGTGGCTTCACAACTTGCTTCTTCTATTTGCTTCCTTTGCAATTGCCTGTATCTTTATAGCAATTACCACATCCCTGTATTGATTGTCTCTTTCTCTTTCTCCACCCTGCTATTTCTCTATCAAAGGCAGGTATTATCAGTATAGACTTCATACATTTCATTGAGTTTGGGGGTGGTTTTTTTGTGGTTTCTTTTAACTGTTATATTTAGCTGCATATATTTATATTTAGCCTTCTGTATTAGACTCAGACTTAAGGGACAGGATTTTTTCCCTTTCCTTTATGCTATCTTTTGTGTGCCATTACTACTGCTTCTTCTCTCTGAATTTCCACCAAAAGTTAATATAATAATGTAATACATCTGCTCTCTGGGCACACCTACTATTGATCTGTTATTAACAGATCAACAAAGACTGTAGAAGCTTAACCTGGAAAAAATTAAATGTGTCTAGTTATAATTTAAAGACTAACATTAAGAAACAAATTATGTGCATACCAGTTAAACAAATGTAATGCTTATCTCAAAGAATGCTAGATGTAGAAATTCTCTAGTAGTGAATTTCTGATTCAGAAAGCTAAATTAGGGAAACATTAGGGACTGATTCAAAAAACATAGCTGATTGGAGATTAGTAAAATATAAGTGAGGAATTCACAGTCACATGTATATGTGATTGGCTATGTTTTTTGGCCATGCTACTAGAGGAGAACTATAGACCTTCTCTCCCTAACAGCTAATAATTGAGTTGATTTAGCATATTTTCAAAATCCAACTAGGGTATAATTTTGATTACTGAAAACTTGTGAATGTTTTAAAATATTTATATTTATGTGTACTAAACAGAAGAATTTTCACTAATGAAAATATTGAACTCCTACTTCTTTGAATTTGCTTACATTTACCTATTGTCATTGATAAAACTCATCACTATAATGTTTGTTATAAAAATAAATCTCTTCAGTTTTCATATAGTTTATGTTTCAAAGTAAACATTCCAAATTAAGAGCAAAGGTATCTTTAACAATAACTGGATGTAGAGAAGTATGTCCATTTCTTCTTTTTGTTGTTTTCTTTGACTGTCTTTGAGTGTGCATGTGGATGTGTATTCATGTATGCAGGAGAAAAGGCCATCATACATTTAAACCCACTATATTAATATATCAGAGTTTGAAGCATGAATCTTCCAGAATGTCATTTTTATTTGCAACTGCACATGGATCAGTGAGAAGCTTTTGCCTACTCAGTGCAATAATACAACCTTGGATCAAGACAGTGGGGGTTGATTTAATAAATAATGCTATAGCTATTTTATTATCAGTTTAATAATTAAGCTTTTATATTCAGAGTATCTAACTTTCATACAGAACACTAGGCAACATCCAACATAACAGGATCACAACCACTATAACTATTATGAATTAAATAATTTAATGTTTCTCCTTGATTTTTAAAGAAAATGAAAATATTCTCCACATTAAGTAATTTGAGTTCCTGGCCTTTTTGAAACATGATGACATTCTAGAATATTCTTAATCATATTAAATATAGTAATACATGCTTGTGAAATGTTAAAGAATTAGTTAAAATTTAAAAAAATTAAAACTTGCATATTAAGATTTCTATTTAATGTTTTATTACCTTTTGGCTTTTAATTGGTTTGTGGTCCTTAAGGATATTGTATTATTTTTAAATTATAATATAGTAAAGTTGACTTTTTTGGTATAAAGATTTTGGATAGATACGTGTAACCATCACCAAAATTATGAGTTTTCTTCTAACTCCTAGGTTCTATTTTTTATAGTCATATCCTCTTCCTAAACCTAAACCCTGACAACCATTCACCTGTTTTCCATCACTATTGATTTTCTTCTTTTTGATAATGTCATATAAATGGAATCATACATATTATAACCTTTGAGACTGGCTTCTTTTACTCAACATAATGTCTTTAAAATGCAACTAAGTTGTTGCATTCATCAATAATCCATTCTTTTGTACCGCTGCATAGTACTCCATTTTGATATAGAAGACTCTGTTTTTCCATTAACTGATTGAAGTGCACTTGAGTTGTTTCTAGTTTCTAACAATTGTGAATAAAGCCACAAAAACACTCACATATAACAGAAGGATTTTTTGTCTTACTTTTTGAGTAGTTTTATTTTGCTGCTTCTATTCAATTTTGATACATATTGGTGTAGATTTCTATGGGTTTATTTTTTGTGAGGGTCACTGAGCTTCTTTAATCTCTAAATTTATATTTTTCACCAAACTTGGGAAGTCTCGGCTGTTAGTTCTTCAAATATTTTTCCACACCTTATTTTATTGTCCTGCGGTCAATTATACAATTGTTAGATCTTTGGTTATTGTCCTGCACGCCCCTGAATTTCTGATCCTTTTTGAATTTATTTACTTTTTTCTTTTTTGGTTCAGACTGAATAATTTTTACTGATTTATAATCAAGTTAACTGACTTGGAAGAAAGAGTTTAGCCTGAAAGCCTTTGCAGTGGTATTTGAATCTGCCAGCATGTCCATCAGCCAGTGGCCAGTCTGGGAACTGTGCTGTGGTCTACATGTTAGTTCCATTCTCCATGTCTTTGATATCTTATTATCAATTAGATACATGCTTTGAGGCTAGCCCTTGAATGTCATAAATTCTTCATAGGGTCTTTTGTCTAAGCTCCTCCCTCTCGGTCCTCTGTGGCTCTTGTTACTCAGGGGCTCCCCATATTCCTTTTCCAGCCAAAAAGCTAGACTTTATTTACCTTATTTTATTGTACATTTCTGTGATTGTGCCCTCTTTTGTGGGCAAGTAGCAGGAGGACAAAAACAAAAGAAAAACAAAAGAGCAACAACATTTCATAGATCAGTGAGAAAGAGTCCTTATCCTCAGAATTTAGCTTCTATGGGCCATAGGATTGCTTAGGGGCTAGGATACAATCAATAATAATAATAATAAATTTTAAAAGTATTTTTAAAATTAGGAAGACAATGGAACATTTATGCATGCTTTCTCGGCATTAAGAATTTAATTCTTTCTCCTCGATCAGAAATAGAGGGCTGTTCCCAGAATTCCTTCTATGTGCGTTCAACGCCACCTTCCATGTTCTTGGGTTCACTGCATTCAGGCTGAGGATAGCAGAAGGGAAACAAATGGTAAACTCAACTGTGAATTTATTGGTACTTTGCATTTGAGTCTTCTCCAATTCATCTGCTTCTGTTTACTTCTGAGATTCCTCAAATAGCTGCTTCATGCATTCTGTCTAGATTTTATAACTGGGTTTGGTAGACAGAGAGGAATGTGAGTACTAAATCTCACACACAACTAAAACTATTTTTATTACATGATTAAGATACATAGCTATTAAGAAAACGAATATGTTCAGACCATAGCCTGTCAGATAGTAACATGATATTTTGTCAATGAGTGTCAAAATTCCTCTTCAAGTTAATAGTGGTATTAACATAAAGTGTTAATGTTGAAAAGTGTTTTGGATGTTCATATATCTAAAAATTATGTATATGTGCATATATATACATATAGGTATCTCTATATATACATATGTATGTATGCACACATATACACACTTACACAAATGCAAACCCTTTTATGGGGACAAATGAAAATCTGCTACATTTAACATGCTGCATTGTCGAATGTGACTTTTGCCATCATAAGAAGCAAGTAAAATAATAAAAATAAAGATGTTTCTTAAAATTACAAGCATTAACAATCCTCTATATAATAATTGTTTATACATGCATTGGGAAAACAGAAAAAATGTTTTGAAAATATTTTCCATTTTTTAAATGTAAAAGGAATTGCAAACATACTGACAGTTATTGCTATTTTGATATGGTTTCAGATGTAACCGAACAAAGTATCTATCTTTAATTTTTTGAAGAATGAATGTATATAATTTAACAGCTGACAGTAACGTATGCAATCTGCTAGATTTTGGTCATTTATTTCTGTCAAACTATCACTAGTTACTATTTACACGGAAGATGAAGATTATCATTTAGATCTCTTATAATATTCTATTATAATTAAATGATAAAATACCGTTTTTAAAACTTTTACATTGAATCATTTTTTAATATGCTTCATTTACATTATATTTTGAAACATATTACCATTACAAATTAGAGATGAATCAAAAAGATAATGATGAGACTAACCAGTATATATACTAAAGCAGAAGCAGCATTTAGATTTTCAAAATTAGTGGAATTGGGTGTCTTTTTAAACAGATGTCTATAAATATCATAAATAGTGATAAAGTCACCTTTCCTTTCTCATTCCTTTTATGAATTATTAAAATAAGCTTAATAAATCTACTATAAAAAGATAACAGAAAAAAATAAAAGAACTTTAATCCCTTTTATTTCTGCCCAGGAGACCATAATGAACTTCACACAAGATAATACAATTCTAGTCCTTCTGCAAAGATGTTCCTCATTATAAGATGTCAGATTCTCTTCAGCTTTATCAATGTTATCATGCGTCACATATCTTGTAAATTAATTATTGTTCATGATTTCTTTTAGAAAAGTACTTAAAAATTCAGATGGGTGTTCTGTGGAATCAAAACTTGGTCAACCTACTCTTCCATTTTTAGCTCTTTTTATTCCAAAGGTAACCTCTGTAACATTCACACTCCTCCAGATGTTTCTGAGGCTGTACAACTTGTAAATCTTTTTATGATGATTTTCCTCAGCCTATCAGTCAAAGTTTCAAGACAAGAAACACAAAACATTGTAGGCATGTTCGATATCAAGGTATTTAATGTAGGGTATTAAGTGCTTAG
This sequence comes from Nomascus leucogenys, assembly GCF_006542625.1. Taxonomy (NCBI): domain Eukaryota; kingdom Metazoa; phylum Chordata; class Mammalia; order Primates; family Hylobatidae; genus Nomascus; species Nomascus leucogenys. Next base: position 91,282,244 of record NC_044387.1, on the reverse strand, counting down.
GAAATTTCTGGAAACACTGAAGGAGTGAAAGTCAAGGGAGGGCTGACAGTATGGCTGATATAAAGGACACAGAAAAGTCTACAGGTAGGAAGCTGTTGCTGCCACCACTGCCTCTGCTGCCACTGTTCCTGTGGGCAGGCAAAGGAGAATGAAAAGCATAGAAATATTATTTTAATTTGTTTTTGAGACAGGGTCTCACTCTGTTACCCCGGCTGGAGTGCAGTGGCGCAATCGCAGCTCATTTCATCCTCAACCTCTTAGGTTCAGGTGATCCTCCCACCTCAGCCTCTGGAGTAGCTGAAACCACAGGTGCACTCTACCAAATCCAGCTAATTTTTGTATTTTTTCTGCAGATAGGGTCTCACTTTGTTGCCCAAGCTGATCTTGAATTTCCGGGCTCAAACGCTCTGCCTGCCTTGGCCTCTCAAACTGTTGGGGTTACAGGCGTGACCCACTCCACTTGGGCAGAAATATTAGATCTGGAAGCTGCAACTGCTTCTAAACCCTGATTCTTGAAATCACTTGCTAGCCAAAAGTGCAGCAGGAAAAATCTGGTTCCAAATCTGGAAAAGTACACTAAGACACTGTCTTTCTGCAATGTATCCTTAATAAACATTATTTAAGACTTCATTCATTGAAACTAATTTGCATTGCATTCTAGAGCCCTAGCTGTGAAGTAACCTAGAAAATATAAAGTTGAATTTTCTATTCCTAGTTTTATGGGAGAGGACAGAGAAGACAGAAATTGATGTAAAATAAAGATCAACATATCTAACACAAATGGAATGTTTATTTCTATTAATGTCAAATATTTATGTCTTTCAGCTAAGTAGAGAGAAATAAACTATTCAAGCAGGAGAATACTTATGGAGTTATAGGAATTTTCTTAAAGTTAATAATTGTATAAAGTTATCAGAATTGGGGTAGTGAGAATTTTGTTTGAATTGTAACTCAAGGTTCAAAATATATTTTCAAACTGAAAGGAATTAATAAACAACCAAAGAACATGAGATGAAGGAAAAAGGAACATTATGCCACTCTTTTCATCAACCAGGCTGAATTGTTTGAATTTTATTTTTATGCTGTTGTTTCATAATTGTTAGAAGCACTAAGCTTAAAAAAATAGTGTGTTAAAGAAAAGATTTACTCAATCGAATTCACTAATGTAAGTATGACTGATACAGTATAATATAATGGATGTGAGAAATATTGAATATTGTACATATATTTTTATGATATAGCTAAAAAGGACAAAACATGGCTTTTGAGGTTTTAAACCAAATGATGGTAGTATATTAACCTATAATTTCACTGTATCTGAACTGCTTGAAAAGTTCTTTTTTTATTTTTAAAATCTTATTGCAGAGTCAAGTGTGTTATTAATTTAGACAAATATGACTCATATTTTATAAAAATAAAATTCTGCTAATCATTTTGAGATACACTTTCTAATCTGACAATCCCAAGTCCTTGTGAAGCAGTTAAACAGCAATTACTGTCTTCGTTTTATATAAGACTCAAGAGAAGCTTTAAGATTTGCCTAAGCTCACATAGGATGAAAATTAAAGCCCATTGCAACTTTCATAAGACTATCTAAATTCAGTAAGATACTATCTTTCTGGAATGCAACCTTAATAAACATTACTTAAGTTCAGAGTATTTAGTGAATTACATTGGTTCTAACTTCCAATGCAAACAGTCGTATTAGATTCTTTATTATAAATCAAACATCTAGGTTAGATTAGAATTCATTTGCTTTATGTATGCACTAAATATTATCAAATATCATCGAAACACTTTGTAGCATGTATGTATCTATGTGTTTTGTATGTGGCATAAAATAAATATACTACACATGCACACACATGAAATTCACACACACTACACACACACATATACACACATATACACACACCCCCCTCTCAAAAGGATTACAAAATCATTCCTCTGAGAAAAAGATGTTTAAGTATCTGCAAAAAACAGTACAGGTTTTGTAGGAGGGGCATGGTTTTGAGGCGTGGCATTCACCTAATAGAGTTGAGTGAAAGAAAACAGGTAGGAACACATAATGAAAGAAAGGACAATTGTTATGTAGTAAATTGCAGGTCTCTTGCTATTTGTCTTTGTGCCTTTAAGGTGTCATGAAGTGAGAAGGCTGTGGAATGACTTAGGCTTAAATGGGATTTAGATGTCTGTGAAAGCAATGGCCGACTACAGAAAGAGACGGGATTGAGAAAGTTAGTGGTGAGGTGAAATCGCGATATTCTCTTATTAAATTGCGTGAGAAAGGAGCTAGACCACGACATACGGTCAGATTTTGTTTTCTCAGATGGGGTATGCTCTACTTTTGGTCTTTTTGTCACTGTATTACACCTTTGTGAAGCATTCTGTGTAGCAGTGTATACATTTATATAAAACACCCAAATGGAAATAATATTTTGAGTGAAGCATTTTGTCTAGATTATTTCAATAGTCTGGTTAAAAGGAAGAGGAGAGGCCGGGCACAGCAGCTCACGCCTGTAATCCTAGCACTTTGGGAGGCCGAGGTGGGGGTATTGCCTGAGCTCAGGAGTTGGAGACTAGCCTGAGGAACACGGTGAAACCCCGTCTCTACTAAAAATACAAAAAATTAGCCGGGCGTAGTGGTGTGCGCCTGTAATGCCAGCTACACGGGAGGCTGAGACAGGAGAATTGCTTGAACCCGGGAGGCGGGGGTTGCAGTGAGCCAAGATTGCGCCATTGCACTCCAGCCTGGGCAACAGAGCGAGACTCCATCTCAAAAAAAAAAAAAAAAAAAAAAAAGGAAAGGAAAGACAAGAGACACTAGTGAGAGAGAAATAATCCATCCATTTAACTTCTCATTTTTTCCTCTAATTCTTCTTACATTATCTTGAGGTGATTAAGTTCTTCTGATTATTTTCTAAATGGATTCTTTCAAAAATATTAGCTACCTTAATTTGACCCTCTGAGGACATATATTACATATCTTTTTCCTGTTCTTTGCTCTTTTCATAGCTGGCTTTATTTTAAGAACTGAACCACTGATTATATTTACATTTAACCTGCTAATATCTGTATCTCAACTCAGTGGAATCTGAATTAACAAAATTAGTTGTGTAAATAGTAAATTACTTTTCTTTCGTTATTATTGAATAGCAAATTATTTTAGTAAAATTGACCATTCATGTATTAATTTAGAATAATCATGTGAGAATTCATGCCATAAACCTCTACAGCTACAACATTCCATTTTCTTCCTGAAGTGTTGCAAGTTTAATTGTGCTTTGATTATTTGACTCATTTTAAACATGCTTACCCTGTATATATCACTTTTCTCCTATTAATTTTATTTGCATTGTACATGAACATAGTATTATTTAATATGCTATTGTGAATTAGCCGTTAATTTTCTGCTATTTTCAGCATTCTGCTAGTGGGTTTTAGATATGGTAGTCACTTTGTATTTCATACACTATGACATTTTGATGTGCATTAATCTGAGCGTGATTATTATAATGAATACAACTATATGAATGCCGCTAACTTTCATCCATAATATTCTATGAAGATTTATTTCCTTGTTCTATATGTATATAAATTCATGGAAGTGACTGCCAACAAAAGGAACAGTTTTTATAAGAATAATCCCAGAGTGGATTAGATAGGGTAATGTGGGCACAAGGATAGGCATCAAGACCAGAGAAACAAATAGAATCCAGAAACAGTCCTACATATATATAGGCACTGGATTTATGACAAAGGCATCACTTTAATAAAGGGTAATTGTATTTATTGGATATATGATAAAAATAAATATTTAATTCTATGTCACACCTTACAAAATAAATATCAGATGGATTAAAAATATTACATAAAAGTAAAGATTGAAACAAAAGTATCTTTAAAAGAAAATCAAATATCTTTATTTTTGAGAAGCAATAGTTTATTAAAAGGCCACTGAAGTTACTAAACATAAATTAGTTAAATTAGGCCAGGTGAGGTGGCTCACAACTGTAATCCCTGCACTTTGGGAGGCCAAGAGGAGCAGATCACGAAGTCAGGAGTTTGAGACCAGCCAGACCAACATGGTGAAACCCATCTCTACTAAAAATACAAAAAATAGCTGAGCATCACTATCAATCATTAAAATGTATCTTTATTTTAAAGATGTTAGGCTGGGCGTGGTGGCTCATGCCTGTAATCCCAGCACTTTGGGAGGCTGAGGAGGGCGGATCATGAGGTCAGGAGTTTGAGACCAGCCTGGATAAAACGGTGAAACCCCGTCTCCTGAAAATACAAAAAATTAGCTGGGCATGGTGGCACACGCCTGTGCTCCCAGCTACTCAGGAGGCTAAGGCAGGAGAATCACTTGAACCTGGGAGGCAGAGGTTGCCGTGAGCTGAGATTGCACCATTGCACTCCAGCCTGGGTGACAGAGCAAGACTCTGTCTCAAAAAAAAAAAAAAAAAAAAAAAGTTAAATTAAACTCTATAAACAAAGTATAATCAGAAGATTACATTAAAAGAACAAAAAATCAAGATTCAAAGTCAGATAAAATATTATCAGTCCTTACATATAAAAATATTTGTATCTGGAATATATACAGCATGCCTCAAAATCAACAAGAAAATCATAGACTAGCAAAGAGAAAAACTGACAAATGTATTCTTTCAAAGAGAATAACCAAATGGCCATTAAAAACATGAAAAGTTACTGTTAGTCTGCATGAAAATGTAAATTGATTCCACTAGGCAACTATTAGAATTTTTTTAAGTGAAAAATGTTGTCCAGGGTAAGAAACAACTATTCCTCTTATTCATTTCTGGTATGGTCATCATTTAGTGTAACCACTTGGAAACCATTTAATATATATACTTACACTGTGTACATACCTATGCTAAGAATCCCATTTCAATGTTTATCTTCAAAAGAAGTGTATACACATTTTCACCAAGAGATATTGACAAGTCGACTATTGACCATGATAATTATTCTCCATAGCTCCAAAGTGAACATTACCAAGATGTCATTTGACTAAACAGAGATACATAAAAGTAAATTATTATATATTCACAAACTGGAATAATATATAGAAATGAGAATGAACAGACTACTACGAGTTAATATGGACAAATGTAATAAGCATTCTATTGATAGAAGCCAGGTGCACAACAGTACATCTAAGATATGTTACATAAATTTAATTAACATTCAATAATAAAATATGGTGTTGGAAGTCAGGCTAGGGATTCCATTTGGGTATGGAGCACTAGTGACTGGAAAAAAGTGCCAGATGGACTCTGGGGTTTTGGTAATATCCTGTTTCCTAATCCAGATGCTGGTTACATGACTATTCAATTTATGGAATTGTTTAACTTCCTACACTTATACATTAATAATTTTTTTTTTTAGACACAGTCTTGCTCTGTCACCCAGGCTAAAGTGCAGTGGCATGATCTCGGCTCACTGCAACTTCCACCTCCTGGGTTCAAGCAATTCTCCTGCCTCAGCCTCCTGAGTAGCTGGGACTACAGGCACCCACCACCTCGTCCAGCTAATTTTTTCTATTTTTAGTAGAGATGGGGTTTCACCGTGTTAGCCAGGCTGGTCTCAAACTCCTGACCTCATGATCTGCCCACCTTGGCCTCCCAAAGTGCTGGGATTACAGGCGTGAGCCACCGCACCCAGCCTAACATCTTTAAAATAAAGGTACATTTTAATAACTGATAGTGAAAATTCACTCCCGGTGAATGGCAGCTCTTTGCTTTTTTTTCCTCAGTATTGTCTAATTTCTTCAGCTTTACAGGTTTATGGTAGTAGCCAGGCCGCTGATTTTACAGAATTTTTAGCCTGTACTAGAATCTGGAATGTATATCAATTGCTTCTGTCTCCCAAAATAATTCCCAATGAATTGAATTCTTCATTTTTTTTGAATGAGGAGGAGTTGCCAGAATGGAGTCAGTTTCTGACCCACTTTTTTCATGGTTGTTAAAACAATTATGTGGTACTTGTCTTTAAAACCCTCTATGTAATTACAAAGCATTAATGAGTTCTTATGAAGGACAATAGATTTTCAAAATATTGAAAAATTAGACGTTTTTCTACTTACATGTTAAAAATGTTGTGTATGTATATGTGTTATGATTTGTAATTTCTGTTCTCTTAATCTAACATAAAAAGACTATAAAAGTTGACATGAGCTTTCATGTAGCATTCCTTACTATTACATTTCTAAGTACTACCCATTCATTTTTTTGCAGATCTGGATAGTTTAAACTCATAACTTTTAATTAAATAAAGGAATATGTCTTCTTGCTGTCCTTTAAAAAGTGATTGCTTCTTTTATTGCATGCTGAGTATTTGTGGTTTAATGGAGATGGGACCTGTATTTTATTTCCCTATAAGCTGGTAAATATTGTAAACATTCTTCATATTCTTTAGGTTGCTTTTAAATCATATGCCCCTTAATGTCAGCAAGCATGTGAGTAAAAAGAGGTTGACATCCAATTAACACAGGCTTTTACAAGTTTAATGAGCAGTGATAAATTTAAATTCTTTCTTGGGCACTTTTAAAGAAAGTGTAATAACAAGTGGAATGAACTAGAGGGAATGTTGCTTTATTGCTTCATAATAAATTCTTTCTAAATTATTTGTTTGGAGACATGAGAAATCTGCTTTGCAATGAAAGCCATAAGTTATTTAAACATTTCTCTCTGCTGTAAAGCCAAATAATAAACTTCAAATCCTTATACTATGTAAGAAAATCACAGAGCCTACACTTAAGCTTGCTATTTTATTTGATTTTATTTTTAGGCATTCAATCTGTAGGTGTTTTTTGATTTCCCTTTATTATTTCACTGCCAGTATGCAGAATGTTCTATGTTGTCAAGGTAACATCGGAGATTTCTGTAAAATGCAACATTAATTTTTTAATTAGCAAGTAAAACTTTTGCGTATCAATTGACCATCTCAATATCTATTCCTATTAAAAATCTCTTTGCAAATGATAACATAAAGACATTTTTGCTGCTGTGGACTGATATAAATTATTGAAAGTAATTCCAATATAACAATAATTAATTCAGTTTTTATGTGCACAATGTAACATTTCAAAATGATAACCAATCACACTCATTTTATATGCAATTGACTGAAAGTCACTTAATATTTGATTGTAGCAAGACTGTTTTCATAGTTGATTATTAACATTTTCTCAGAGAGATGTCTAACAATTGAGCTTTAATCATTTTATTAACTATTCCATTTTAAAAATGCATCTTGCATAGATATATTGCAGGAAAAATTTGTTCCTTGACTTTTAGTCTAGTTTTGTTTAGGAATTGACAATTAAAGATTTACCGTGTACAAAGCAAAGTTTTCTATATATACATGTACACACACACATATATATGACTACCTTGTGAAATGACTACCATGAACCAGCTAATTTATGGGTGGCTTTAATGAATAGGTTTATCCATCACATCACATAGTAATCTTTTGTGTGTGTATTGTAAGAACATTTAAGATCCACAGTCTTAACACATTTTAATTAATTATAGTCACTATGCTGCATATTAGATTTCCAGAACTTATTCTTCTTACAAATGAAAGTGTTTACCCTTTGACCAACATCTCCTCATTTCCCCCACCTCATAGCCTCTGATAACCACCATTTTACTCTCTGCTTCTGAGCTCAACATTTTTAGATGCCACATATAAATGAGGTCACATGGCATTTGTCCTTCTTTGTCTGACTTAATTCATCAAGCATAAGGATCATCCCTATTGTTGCAAATGGCAAGACTTTCTTTGGATGAATAATATTACATTGTGTGTGTGTGTGTGTGTGTGTGTGTGTGTGTGTGTGTGTGTGTGTCAATCACAATTTCGGTTTCAAAATGCAGAGAGAAAATCCTGAACTTTAACATTTCTATAAAAGCTCAAATTTTCCTCACTTTTGAGAAGGTAAAGAGTTATGCCACATGTCTAACAAAACAAATCTACTTTCTAAGCTTTCTATAAGGTGATAGTCTAACTTATTTTCAAAAATACTAGCAGCAAAGATAACATATTCTCATATAAAAGTACTCCATATTTACTGAGCATCATAAAAGTTAGTGTTATAAATAGTGTGCTTGCTGTATGACTTTTCACCCAGAGAGGGCTTGTTTCAGATGTGCTCCTGGCTATCTTTAGCTGGTGGGCATAGTAAATGGGTAGTTAAAAAAGAAATGCAGACATTTCACTTATAGGCACTGTGGAACAACCACAGTCTAGCTAAATTGAGTATAAATTATGTTTTGTTCATCATTATCTATGTAATTGCCTCAAATGAGGTTGACACCCATTAAATGTTTTAGCAAATGAAAGAAAATCTGACTCCTATCTCACTTATGGGCAAAATCAATTATATGAGGATGATAAGTATAAGTGAGAAAATAAAACAATAGAATAAAATATAGAAATTTTTGTAGTGACCTTTGAATAGGCAAAAACCAAAATCTCAAAGGATACAAAAAGAACCATAACTAAAAGATAAATAATTAATAAATTAGATTTCATTAAGAATATCTGTTCTCAGGTAAAACATGCTGAGAACAGGAAGAAATCTCTCTAGATAAAAAGATAGATTAGATGGATATAGATTAGATACATATAGATAGGTATAGGTTTATCAAGCACTAATTTATTATATGCAGAATTTAAAAAGATTGCCTACAAATCATTAACCAAAAGAGAAACACTCCAATTTAAAACTGGCAAAATACATACTAAGAATGAAGCAGCTATGGTAAGTTGACAGCTCTCCATTGGTGGGGATCTCAGCACGATTAGCTAAGTTTCTCCTGTGAAACATAAACAATTGCACCTAACATAATATCACAGGAGTTCATTCTATGACAGCAATGAAGTGGAACAAAAACAAGCCTCTCCATAATCATATCTAAGCACAGAGAGAAGCAATAAAGCAAGGCAAACCACGAAAACTAAAAAATACTCTCCTCCATCAGCTACTATGAACACCTGCTGGTATTTTACCAATTAAAGGTTTAGCCACACTCCATTGTGGCTTTCTGATAACACCTAATCCAGGGCAAACCCTATTTTCTTAAACACAAACTCAGGTCCAAGCCCTATGGTGAACCTCTCCTCACACTCTTTTATTGAGAAGCCTCATGATTTCCCATGATGTTTGGCCCCTTACTACAGCAAGTAAAAAGCTCAAGTATGATTAATGACAGATATGCTCCTGGCTATCTTTAGCTGGTGGGCATAGTAAATGGGTAGTTAAAAAAGAATAAACATATGACAATAGCATAGGAATGCATGCTAAATAACATTGTTTTGCAAGGAGATTAAAATACAGCCTGAATGAGAGTACATAAAATGTAAAAGCTTAACAATACCAAATGCTGGAAGGGATGTAGAGTAACTGGAAATCTTCCACATTATTGATGTCAATGAAACTTTTTATTTTAATAATATTTTGAAGTAATTAACAAACCACACACATATAAATGTGTATGGCTTGATATATTTTGACAAGGCACACATCTGTGAAATCATCAACAAATTCAAGGAAATTAAGATATCCACAGGCTTTTTTTCCTCTCTTCCTCTCCTCTCTGCTCCTCATACACCAATGACTGTTATTTTATAATACAATACATGTAGTTTGAATTTCCTAAAATGTTATATAAATGGAATTATGCAGTATGCACAAATTTTGTTCCAGCTTCTTTCAGTCAGCATAATTATTTGGACATTAATCAATATTGTGAGTGTATTAATAGTCCATCACTTGTCACTGCTGCATAATATGCCACTGTATGCATACACAACGGTTTGTTTTGCCATCCACCTATTGATTGGAATTTAGTTTGTTTCAAATTTTTGGCTATCACAAATTGTTATTTTCATTCATATAAAAGTCTGCATGGACGTCTGCTTTCATTTATCTACTTAAGAATGGAATGGCTGAATCATATAGTAGATGTATATTTAAGTTTTAAGAATCTTCCAAAATGTTTTTCAAAGTTATTTTACCAATTTCCATTTCCAGCAGCAGTGCATCTGAGTTTCAATTGCTCTACATCTTTGCTCATATTTGGTGTGTGCATTTCATTTTAGCCATTCTAACAGATGTACAGTGGTATCATTGTGTTATTTAAATTATATTTTTCTAATAAATGATGTTGTTGACATATTTTTGTGCTTATATATCATCCATATATTTTCTTTCGTGAACTGTTAAAAACTAGCAACAGCCCAAATATCTATCAATGGGAAAATGAAAAATAATGAGCAACACGTTAATTCAATGGAAAATGACACAATAATAAAGAATGGACTACTAATACATATAACAATATGATATAGCTCACAGACATTTTGTTTAACAACAAGCTTAACACAAAGAATAACATATGTGTTGATTCCATTTTGTGAAGTTCAAAAATAGGCAGAGTAAGCTACAGGACAAAAGTCAGAATAACGGCTCCAGGATTATTTGAAACATTTGAAATAGGGAACCAGGGTTGCTGAAATACTTTATATAATGATTTGAGTTGCATATGTGGAAATTCATCAAACTACACTCATAAAATTATTGAATTTTGCTGTATGAAAGATATGCCTCAATTAAAAAAATTGTTTATCCACCAAGGCAAGATAAGATTTTGCTTGGCTACGTATTAATGGGTCACTAAAACTAAAGCAATGTAACTTCATATTTTATTTAATATCAAATATCTCAAAATGTATAGGCATATATTTAAATATGCAGGAGACACTATGAGATTTACATAAATTGCATTTTATATTTTATATTATATATACTATTTTATAATCTATATTACTAGTGTGTAGATTAAATACATTAAAATAAAAACTTTTACTTTTGTCTGGCCGCTGAAGCATTTTTTTTACTTGTTCATATTTTTTACTTGTCTGACAGCTGTTACCTCAGAATACTTGTTACTTTCTAGATTACTATATATGACGACAGTGCAATGCCTGCCTGCAATTATTTTAAAAGAGGCAGGGACAAAACAACCCAAAGACCTAAAAATGTGTCAATCAACTGCTTTAGGATATGTGAAGTTAAATCCAATCACTGCCTAGTATTTATGTGGCTGTTGTGTTTCACATTGGTATCTGCACTTGATGAGTGTGATACATGTATATATGTAAGAGAAAGACAAATGCATTTGGTTATGCGTAAAAATTGAGTCATTCCAAATAGAATTAAAGCTTTATTTTCCACATTCAGATCTCAAGGAATTCTTGTGTATTGATTTCCTTCCACATGTTTCTAAAGTTCAGAAATGAATTACTTATTATTATGGTCTGAAATCCTTGCATGGCAATTCACACCTATCATTTTTCAGAGTTCTTGTCTTAGCATAGGTGCATACTGTCATTCCAGTCTTGTGCTTTATCATTCCTACACCACTGCCTGCCTTTTATCCCAACTACAAATTCATCTGCAAGTTTCTAGGCTTAAAAGTCCAATACTGTTTGTTTTCCTCTTGTATATTTTTGACAATTTTAAATGTTTTCATGAATTTTGCCACTTCTTGTGACAGTATTCCAGACTGTCTCCCTTTCATCTAATGGTATTTCTTTTTTTTTTTTTTTTTTTTTTTTTGAGATGGAGTCTTGCTCTGTCGCCCAGGCTGGAGCGCAGTGGCGCGATCTCGGCTCACTGCAAGCTCCGCCTCTCATGTTCATGCCATTCTCCTGCCTCAGCCTCCCAAGTAGCTGGGACTACAGGCTCCTGCCACCATACCTGGCTAAATTTTTTGTATTTTTAGTAGAGACGAGGTTTCACCATGTTAGCCAGGATGATCTCGATCTCCTATATCTATTGGTATTTCTTATACGCTATGAAGCAGGATTGATTGCATTATATAAAGCTCTTGCACTTTAGTGGTTTAGCTTTATTTCATATATAAATTAATTTTATTTTAGTTATTAAAACAATTTATGGATGAGCAGAAACACACACTTATCTTTTAAAAAGAAGTTATTTTAAATGAACTAAAGCTGTGCAGTATTTCTAATAATCTTGTATTTTATTTGCATACAATATTTGATTAAGGAGTGAAGTTCTGATCTGAAATTTCATCCAGTAGATATGTCTTTGTTTGCTTCTTGGCATTCTAATTTTGATAAAACACATTTAAGATAAGCATTTGCATCATTCTCTGATTAAAGGTCTTTTTTGGCAGAATTTCAACTTTGTTTTGCAATTGTATATTCAAATAGAGAGAAATTATTTTGCTTTATATTGAAAAAAGAAATAAAGTTTAATTTGAATGGTATAATATTATTGCTCCCCTTGTTCATTATGGAAAGGGTTCCAGATGGACCTGAGCTGCACGATATCAAAAATGTAATAAAAAGAGAGTGAATATAGTACTTCTATTTTTTTCTTTGTCTCCTTTTAATTTCTGCTTTGTTTTAAATGAGATAAGAATCTGTATATAATTGATTCAACAAAAAGAAAACTACATGAAAAACAGACTGAGCTGAGCCTAAGAAGATCCAATAGCCATTATTTGTTACTGTTTTAACTTGGGACTTCTCATTTTCATTTAAAAGCATCATACCCTCATCTTTGAAACACTCTCTCTCTTTATTTTATCTGTGTTTGGTTAAAGATAGCTACAAAATCTGTCACTGCACTACCAAGAAGCAGAGTTTATTTTTCTTTTTCTACCCTCTTGAATCTGGACTGGCCTATATCATCTTTGAACAATAGAATATGGCAGGCTTAACACTACGCCTCTTTCATCCCCAGGCATTATGATTACTAGAAGTTTCTGCTCACTTTCACAGAATGCTCACTCTTGTGATATTCTTTTCTTCACTCCAAGTGTAGTGTAATGATTGAAAGATTTAACATCTTTGAGAAAACAGCCAACTTTAACTGTCAGCCAAGTTAGTGAGCAGTCAAGCCCTTGGGTGTCTTTAGCCCCAGCTGCCATCTGACTCAGCCCACGAGAGGTGCCAGGCTAAACCTCCTAGCTAGCCTAAATCAATTCATAGAACTATGATTAAAAAAATAAGTGTAATTTTAGGCCACTAAATTCTTTCAAGATGGTTTCCACAGCACAAAAAAAATCTATATAAAATAGTTTAATCATAGAGTTAAAAGCAAAACATTAACTAGGTAGCTTTTCTATCATATTCCTTCAGTAATATCTTTTATGGGCTTATCTACAATGTTCAGCTAATAAATGCTGGAGGTCTCTAATAATCAGCTGTTGTTATCTTCAATTTTCAATTCATGTTCTACCCTTTGGCAACTTCATCCTTATTTGTAGTTTAATGATTATCCACATGTTGATAACAGACCTACTTTCCCCTGTAAACTCTAGATTCAAATATCTGCTTACTTGATATTCAAATAGTATTTCTTAAAATACTGACTAATCAGTATTGCTGTCTACAACTATATTTTTTACTCTTCAAGTTGGGTTTTCTCTCAGTATTTCACACGTTAGTGAATATTTCCACAATTATTCAAGGAAAAAAAACTCAGCGTCATGCTAGAGGGTCCCTTCTACCATCTTACCAGCAATTCAGCACCAAATATCATTAATGCTACCTCAGTTCCTGACTGTATCCTGATTCTACCACCATCCCTGTACAAGTGACCATTATCTTTCACATGAAGCATTCCAGTGGTCTTTCTAATTGTCTGTCCACATCCATTCTTGCATCACTCAACACTCCTCCGTACTGCATTTGGGGTGATCCTTTCAAGGCACAGATCATTTTAAGAACTCTTCATGAATAAACCATTCAGTATATACTACTTGCTATGATGATATGTATTTCTGTAGTCCAGGGCTTGATAAGCAGTAAATATATGCTGAAAAATTAAATAAGTTTAGTTTTACAGTTATGGATTAAAGATACTGTTTAAGAAATAAAAACAAAAAAAATTTTCTTTATCTAAAATGTCTCCCATTTTGTATTTGTTTTGCTTAATGATATAAGTAATGCATGTTATTAAAATATATATACTTAGATATGTGTGCATGTTTGTGAAGCAAAATGAGATCAGCCCATAAATCCTGACTTACAGTTTACATATATACAAACTTGGGTCTCCGGATATATAATTATTTATAGATTAGCCATATTTTTAATAATACAATACTATTTAGTTGTATTGACAAATCATCATCTAGCTCTCTAATTGGTGAATGCTTGTGTTTTTCTGATTTTCCTCTTAGATTTCTTTACCTAATGTTGGGTTTTTTTATTCTCCTACATACGCATCATTTCTCTCTCTCTCTCTCTCTCTCTCTCTCTCTCTCTCTCTGTCTCTCTCTCTCAGATTCTGTTCTAATGAAAATTCTTGGGCAACTTCCATATCTCTCCCTCCAAAATATGTTTTCTTCTCCCATCTACTATAAAATTAAAGCAAGAAAATTTCAGATTATAAAACCAGAAATACTTCCATTGGCTTTGTAGAAGCTTGATTTGAAGAGTAACAAAGCCCGTGGAGTTTCCAAGTGCAGCTGACTACCAAGGTGGCTTCCCTGTGTAGTACTATGACAGAAGGATTAATGGTCTAGAATTGACAGATTTGTGAAAAGAAAAGCGGGATTTTTGTTTGTTTGTTTCTAGAGAATGAATCAAACTCTCATGAGTTAAGTGCTATAGGCAAAACATACACAGAGATATGCACGGAATGTTATTTTTCTTATTTTCTACGCATAACTTTATATGCATATATGCATTTATATGCATTACTGTAGCTAACTCTTTCACTTTTGTAGCTATGTGTTTGTGGAAAAAAATTAAAATTTGACACTTGCTTGGCTGGCAGTGAGTCATAATAAGGAGAATAAGCTAAATAATTAGGTTGAAGAAATCGATCTAATTCATCATTTTCCATGCTAGGATGGTCTGGCCAACAGGATGATAATATTGTAAATCATGACTCAAGCTACTGACTGCCCTGGACATGCTTGGCAGGACTCACTGCTACAACGTATCTACGCTGTTTCTTTTTTTTTTTTTCCCATAGTTTTTTTTTTTATTATACTTTAGGTTTTAGGGTACATGTGCACAATGTGCAGGTTTGTTACATATGTATCCATGTGCCATGTTGATTTCCTGCACCCATTAACTCGTCATTTAGCATTCGGTATATCTCCTAATGCTGTCCCTCCCCCCTCCCCCAACCCCACAACAGTCCCGGGAGTGTGATGTTCCCCTTCCTGTGTCCATGAGTTCTCATTGTTCAATTCCCACCTATGAGTGAGAACATGCAGTGTTTGGTTTTTTGTTCTTCCGATAGTTTACTGAGAATGATGTTTTCCAGTTTCATCCATGTCCCTACAAAGGACACGAACTCATCATTTTTTATGGCTGCATAGTATTCCATGGTGTATATGTGCTATATTTTCTTAATCCAGTCTATCGTTGTTGGACATTTGGGTTGGTTCCAACTCTTTGCTATTGTGAATAGTCCCGCAATAAACATACGTATGCATGTGTCTTTATAGCAGCACGATTTACAGTCCTTTGGGTATATACCCAGTCATGGGATGGCTGGGTCAAATGGTATTTCTAGTTCTAGATCCCTGAGGAATCGCCACACTGACTTCCACAATGGTTGAACTAGTTTGCCGTCCCACCAACAGTGTAAAAGTGTTCCTATTTCTCCACATCCTCTCCAGCATCTGTTGTTTCCTGATTTTTTAATGATGGCCATTCTAACTGGTGTGAGATGGTATCTCACTGTGGTTTTGATTTGCATTTCTCTGATGGCCAGTGATGATGAGCATTTCTTCATGTGTTTTTTGGCTGCATAAATGTCTTCTTTTGAGAAGTGTCTGTTCATGTCCTTTGCCCACTTTTTGATGGGGTTGTTTGTTTTTTTCTTGTAAATTTGTTTGAGTTCATTGTAGATTCTGGATATTAGCCCTTTGTCGGATGAGTAGGTTGCAAAAATTTTCTCCCATTCTGTAGGTTGCCCGTTCACTCTGATGGTAGTTTCTTTTGCTGTGCAGAAGCTCTTTAGTTTAATGAGATCCCATTTGTCAATTTTGGCTTTTGTTGCCATTGCTTTTGGTGTTTTAGACATGAAGTCCTTGCCCACGCCTATGTCCTGAATGGTATTGCCTAGGTTTTCTTGTAGGATTTTAATGGTTTTAGGTCTAACATTTAAGTCTTTAATCCATCTTGAATTAATTTTTGTATAAGGTGTAAGGAAGGGATCCAGTTTCAGCTTTCTACATATGGCTAGCCAGTTTTCCCAGCACCATTTATTAAATAGGGAATCCTTTCCCCATTTCTTGTTTTTGTCAGGTTTGTCCAAGATCAGATAGTTGTAGATATGCAGCATCATTACTGAGGGCTCTGTTCTGTTCCATTGATCTATGACTCTGTTGTGGTACCAGTATCATGCTGTTTTGGTTACTGTAGCCTTGTAGTATAGTTTGAAGTCAGGTAGCGTGATGCCTCCAGCTTCGTTCTTTTGGCTTAGGACTGACTTGGTGATGCGGGCTCTTTTTTGGTTCCATATGAACTTCAAAGTAGTTTTTTCCAATTCTGTGAAGAAAGTCATTGGTAGCTTGATGGGGATGGCATTGAATCTATAAATTACCTTGGGCAGTATGGCCATTTTCACGATATTGATTCTTCCAACCCATGAGCATGGAATGTTCTTCCATTAGTTTGTATCCTCTTTTATTTCATTGAGCAGTGGTTTGTAGTTCTCCTTGAAGAGGTCCTTCACATCCCTTGCAAGTTGGATTGCTAGGTATTTTATTCTCTTTGAAGCAATTGTGAATGGGAGTTCACTCATGATTTGGCTCTCTGTTTGTCTGTGACTGGTGTACAAGAATGTTTGTGATTTTTGTACATTGATTTTGTATCCTGAGACTTTGCTGAAGTTGCTAATCAGCTTAAGCAGATTTTGGGCTGAGACAATGGGGTTTTCTAGATATACAATCATGTCATCTGCAAACAGGGACAATTTGACTTCCTCTTTTCCTAATTGAATACCCTTTATTTCCTTCTCCTGCCTGATTGCTCTGGCCAGAACTTCCAGCACTATGTTGAATAGGAGTGGTGAGAGAGGGCATCCCTGTCTTGTGCCAGTTTTCAGAGGGAATGCTTCCAGTTTTTGTCCATTCAGCATGATATTGGCTGTGGGTTTGTGGTAGATAGCTCTTATTATTTTGAGATACGTCCCATCAATACCTAATTTATTGAGAGTTTTTAGCATGAAGGGTTGTTGAATTTTGTCAAAGGCCTTTTCTGCATCTATTGAGATAATCATGTGGCTTTTGTCTTTGGTTCTGTTTATATGCTGGATTACATTTATTGATTTGCATATGTTGAACCAGCCTTTCATCCCAGGGATGAAGCCCACTTGATTACAGTGGATAAGCTTTTTGATGTGCTGCTGGATTCGGTTTGCCAGTATTTTATTGAGGATTTTTGCATCAATGTTCATCAAGGATATTGGTCTGAAATTCTCTTTTTTGGTTATGTCTCTGCCAGGCTTTGGTATCAGGACAATGCTAGCTTCATAAAATGTGTTAGGGAGGGTTCCCTCTTTTTCTATCGACTGGAATAGTTTCAGAAGGAATGGTACCAGTTCCTCCTTGTACCTCTGGTAGAATTCGGCTGTGAATCCATCAGGTCCTGGACTCTTTTTGGTTGGTAAGCTATTGATTATTGCCACAATTTCAGAACCTGTTATTGGTCTATTCAGAGATTCAACTTCTTCCTGATTTAACTTGGGAGGGTGTATTTGTCGAGGAATTTATTTATTTCTTCTAGATTTTCTAGTTTATTTGCATAAAGGTGTTTGTAGTATTCTCTGATGGTAGATTGTATTTCTGTGGGATCGGTGGTGATATCCCCTTTTTCATTTTTTATTGCATCTGTTTGATTCTTCTCTCTTTTCTTCTTTATTAGTCTTGCTAGCGGTCTATCAATTTTGCTGATCTTTTCAAAAAACCAGCTCCTGGATTCATTAATTTTTTGAAGGGTTTTTTTGTGTCTCTATTTCCTTCAGTTCTGCTCTGATTTTAGTTATTTCTAGCCTTCTGCTAGCTTTTGAATGTGTTTGCTCTTGCTTTTCTAGTTCTTTTAATTGTGATGTTAGGGTGTCAATTTTGGATCTTTCCTGCTTTCTCTTGTAGGCATTTAGTGCTATAAATTTCCCTCTACACACTGCTTTGAACGTGTCCCAGAGATTCTGGTATGTTGTGTCTTTGTTCTCGTTGGTTTCAAAGAACATCTTTATTTCTGCCTTCATTTCATTATGTACACAATACTCATTCAGGAGCAGGTTGTTCAGTTTCCACGTAGTTGAGCGGTTTTTAGTGAGTTTCTTATTCCTGAGTTCTAGTTTGATTGCACTGTGGTCTGAGAAACAGTTTGTTATAATTTCTGTTCTTTTACATTTGCTGAGGAGAGCTTTACTTCCAACTATGTGGTCTATTTTGGAATAGGTGTGGCGTGGTGCTGAAAAAAATGTATATTCTTTTGATTTGGGGTATAGAGTTCTGTAGATGTCTATTAGGTCCACTTTGTGTAGAGCTGAGTTCAATTCCTGGATATCCTTGTTAACTTTCTGTCTCATTGATCTGTCTAATGTTGACATTGGGGTGTTAAAATCTCCCATTATTATTGTGTGGGAGTTTAAGTCCCTTTGTAGGTCACTCAGGACTTGCTTTATGAATCTGGGTGCTCCTGTGTTGGGTGCATATATATTTAGGAAAGTTAGCTCTTCTTGTTGAATTGATCCCTTTACCATTATGTTATGGCCCTTTTTGTCTTTTCTGATCTTTGTTGGTTTAAAGTCTGTTTTATCAGAGACTGGGATTGCAACCTCTGCCTTTTTTTGTTTTCCATTTGCTTGATAGATCTTCCTCCATCTCTTTATTTTGAGTCTATGTGTGTCTCTGCACGTGAGATGGGTTTCCTGAATACAGCACACTGATGGGTCCTGACTCCTTATCCAGTTTGCCAGTCTGTGTCTTTTAATTGGAGCATTTAGCCCATTTACATTTAACGTTAATATTGTTATGTGTGAATCTGATCCTGTCATTATGATGTTAGTTGGTTATTTTGCTCGTTAGTTGATGCAGTTTCTTCCTAGCCTTGATGGTCTTTACAATTTGGCATGTTTTTGCAGTGGCTGGTACCGGTTGTTCCTTTCCATGTTTAGTGCTTCCTTCAGGAGCTCTTTTAGGGCAGGCCTGGTGGTGACAAAATCACTCAGCATTTGCTTGTCTGTAAAGTATTTTATTTCTCCTTCACTTATGAAGCTTAGCTTGGCTGGATATGAAATTCTGGGTTGAAAATTCTTTTCTTTAAGAATGTTGAATATCGGCCCCCACTCTCTTCTGGCTTGTAGAGTTTCTGCCGAGAGATCTGCTGTTAGTCTGATGGGCTTCCCTTTGTGGGTAACTCGACCTTTCTCTCTGGCTGCCCTTAACATTTTTTCCTTCATTTCAACTTTGGTGAATCTGACAATTATGTGTCTTGGAGTTGCTCTCCTCGAGGAGTATCTTTGTGGCGTTCTCTGTGTTTCCTGAATCTGAATGTTGGCCTGCCTTGCTAGATTGGGGAAGTTCTCCTGGACAATATCTTGCAGAGTGTTTTCCAACTTGGTTCCATGCTCCCCATCATTTTCAGGTACACCAGTCAGACGTAGGTTTGGTCTTTTCAC
The DNA here is from genome assembly GCF_006542625.1 of Nomascus leucogenys. Taxonomy (NCBI): domain Eukaryota; kingdom Metazoa; phylum Chordata; class Mammalia; order Primates; family Hylobatidae; genus Nomascus; species Nomascus leucogenys. The sequence continues at coordinate 91,262,524 of NC_044387.1, read as the reverse complement.
ATAGTCCCAAATTTCTTGGAGGCTTTGTTCATTTCTTTTTATTCTTTTTTCTCTAAACTTCCCTTCTCACTTCATTTCATTCATTTCATCTTCCATCAGCGATACCCTTTCTTCCAGTTGATCGCATCTGCTACTGAGGCTTCTGCAATCTTCGCGTAGTTCTCGAAACTTGGCTTTCAGCTCCATCAGCTCGTTTAAGCCCTTCTTTCCATTGGTTATTCTAGTTATCCATTCTTCTAATTTTTTTTCAAAGTTTTTAACTTCTTTGCTATTGTTTTGAATTTCCTCCCGTAGCTCAGAGTAGTTTGATCGTCCGAAGCCTTCTTCTCTCAATTTGTCAAAGTCATCCTCCATCTAGCTTTGTTCCGTTGCTGGTGAGGAACTGCGTTCCTTTGGAGGAGGAGAGGTGCTCTGCTTTTTAGAGTTTCCAGTTTTTCTGCTTTGTTTTTTCCCCATCTTTGTGGTTTTATCTACTTTTGGTCTTTGATGATGGTGATGTACAGATGGGTTTTTGTTGTGGATGTCCTTTCTGTTTGTTAGTTTTCCTTCTACCAGACAGAACCCTCAGCTGCAGGTCTGTTGGAGTTTACTAGAGGTCCACTCCAGACCCTGTTTGGCTGGGTGTCAGCAGCAGTGGCTGCAGAACAGCGGATTTTCGTGAGACCACAAATTCAGCTGTCTGATAGTTCCTCTGTAAGTTTTGTCTCAGAGGAGTACCCGGCCGAGTGAGGTGTCAGTCTGTCCCTACTGGGGGGGTGCCTCCCAGTTAGGCTGCTCAGGGGTGAGGGACCCACTTTAGGAGGCAGTCTGTCCGTTCTCAGATCTCCAGCTGCGTGCTGGGAGAACCACTACTCTCTTCAAATCTGTCAGTCAGACAGGGACATTTAAGTCTGTGGAGGTTCCCGCTGACTTTTTGTTTGTCTGTGCCCTGCCCCCAGAGGTGGAGCCTACAGAGGCAGGCAGGCCTCCTTGAGCTGTGGTGGGCTCCACCCAGTTCGAGCTTCCTGGCTGCTTTGTTTACCTAAGCAAGCCTGGGCAATGGCGTACGTCCCTCCCCCAGCCTCGCTGCCACCTTGCAGCTTGATCTCAGACTGCTGTGCTAGCAATCAGTGAGACTCCGTGGGCATAGGACCCTCTGAGCCAGGTGCGGGACACAATCTCCTAGTGTGCCATTTTCCAGGCCCGTTGGAAAAGCGCAGTATTAGGGTGGGACTGACCCGATATTCCAGGTGCCGTCTGTTATTCCTTTCTTTTACTAGGAAAGGGAACTCCCTGACCCCTTGTGCTTCCCGAGTGAGGCAATGCCTCGCCCTGCTTCGGCTCGCGCACAGTGCGCTTCACCGACTGTTCTGCACCCACTGTTTGGCACTCCCTAGTGAGATGAAACTGGTACCTCAAGCAGAAATGCAGAAATCACCCGTCTTCTGTGTGGCTCAGGCTGGGAGCTGGAGACGGGAGCTGTTCCTATTCGGCCATCTTGGCTCCACCCCCTACATTGTTTCTTAAATGTTAAAATATTAGATCAAACCTCCTCTGAAGTAACAGCCATTTGCCTTCACAAAGCCCTGCTTCCCAAACAGGGGTAGAAGCCTTATAATAAACTACTTGTGTCCCTGAGTCAAAAATTTTACATGATGGAGCAGAAGGACATATAACATTACTGTGTTTACATAAATATATCACAGGATAAAATGCAAATTTCAAACACATCTCTAAAACCTTAGACTCCAAAAATATGTTGCATGCATCAAACTCTTTTTGTCTAGATCTTCTGAAGACTAATCCTGCTCTTGAACTGAGGTTGCTTTGATGAAACAGTTTGAGAAGCGCTAAAGTTTTTAATATTCTTTCTGCCTCTACATTCAGTGATTGTAATTTGCCTCTAATAAGACAAATCCTATTTAACTTATTTCCAAGTCTTTGAGAAGTGTTTTCAGATTCCTTTCATATAATCTCTATGGCTGTTTGACCTCATACTCTGATGATTAGTTGATTTTTACACTGTATAATTTCTAAAGTAATGGAAAACTATACAGTGAAATCCTGCTACAATTATCATTTATTTTCTTTGATAATGAAACACACATACATGTACTTTCAAAAATAATTGCTTATTTTGGAAACTAGACACAGTGGTTTTTAATATGTGATTATATTCATTTCATGTGTATATTACATATATATATATAGTAGTACATGTATAAGTTTGTGTGTATATATATATATCTTGCTTTCCCTTTGTTTTTGTTGTCTGTGGTTCTACCTTGTCGTGTTTAATTCTAATCTCAATTTTATCCATTTCTCCTTGGCATGTTTTTCTTCTGAAACTGAGCCTTTTCTTAAGCTGTTGTTATTATCTAACACAAACTTCACTTTTACATCCACTATCCTAAATTATTATTATTATTTTTGCTATTTTTAAAAAAATCTGCTGCTGCTGCAGTGAATCCTTTGTAGACACTGATAGGCAGATATAAGATGAACAGGGGAAACAAAGAGGGAGGTGAGGCTAATATAATCAACAATCAACAAATCTTCTTTACTCTTTAATTAAAATATTTGAGGTAATTATAGATTCATATAAAGTTGTGAGAAATAATACAGAGATATTCTGTGTATACTTTGTCTTGGCTTCCCCAGTAGCAATATTTTGAAAAACTATGATGTAATATTACAACTCAAATATAGATATTGACATGGATAAAATCTACTGGTCCCGTGCTGTCCTTTCCATATTTCTGCTTGCCTACACACATGCATACATATATGTATATATATATGTGTGTGTGCATGTACACTAATTATGGCATCATTTTACTACCTGCATAGGTTAATGTATCTACCACTGCAGTCAAGATAGAAGAGTTTCAAAGCCACAAAGATCACTTGTGTTGCTTGTTATAACCACACCTACCTACTTCATATTCTCCTCACTACTCTCACTGCCTTAATTATTTAAAGTGCTAAACTGTCATCCATTTCTAAAATTTGTCATTTCATAAAAGCTTTATCAATGGAATAATCATGTAATGTAAGATCTTTTAGATTTGATTTTTGTCATTCAGCATAATTCACAGAAGATATATCCACATTGTGTATATCAAAGGATAATTCTTTTCACTGCTGATTGGTATTTTGCCAGATGTATATGCTTTCGTTTGTGAAACCATTCACTTGTTAAGACAATTGAGCTATTTCCAATGAAAATTATGAATTAAGCTGCTGTACACAGTCACATACAGGTTTTTGTGTGAGAATACATCTTTCTTTCTCTTAAACATCTGAGTTCAAATGTTGAGATTTATGACAATTGCATGTACAGTTTTACAAGAAGCTGCCAAAACTTTTTCCAGAGTAGCAGTGCCATTTTAAATCCCTGCCAGCAATAATTCAGTTTCTCCACATAATCACCAGCATTTGGTATTGTCACAATTTTTTACTTTAATCATTCATATAGGTGTGTATTGACATATCATTGTGGTCTTACATTAAGATCTTACATTACATGGTTCCATGGATTAAGCATTTATGAAATGAAAAATTTTAGAAGTGGAGGACAAATTAGTGGTTTAAATAATTAAGGGGATGAGAGTAGTAGTGGGTAGAGCATGAAGTAGGCAGTCGTGGTTATAAGAAACAACACAAAGGATCCTCATGCCTTTGAAACTCATCCATCAGGACTGCAATGGTGGATACATAAACCCACACAGGTAATAAAATGGTGCCAAACTTAGTCCACAGGCACACACATACACACATTATGGTCTTAATTTGTATTTTCCTTATGATTAATTATGTTGAACATCTTTTCACACACTTACATATAATTGATATATTCTCATCAGTGAAATATATGTTAGTGTTTTTTGCTCATTTTTAAGTGATTGTGTTATTAATACTCAGATTTGGAGGTGCTTTATATACATTCTTTCATTAGATATATGATTTTCAAATGTTTTTCTCCAGGTCTGTAGCTTATCTTTTTATTCAGTTAACAGTTTTTTATTTGTTTGTTTGTTTTTGAGGTTTTTTTTTTTGTGCACAGAAAAATTTACCTGTTTTGGTAATGTTTGATTTATCAAAATTTTCTTCTATGGGTCACTATTTTATTATTAAGTCTAAGAATTCTTTATACAGACATAGAACTCAAAGATTTTCTCCTAAAGTTTTTTAAATATATAGTTTTACATTTAAGTCTGCAATCCATTTTGAGTTAATGTTTGTATAATGTATAAGCTTTAGGCCAATGTTATTTATTTATTTCTTGCCCATAGATGTTTGTTTCAGCACTATTTGTTTAAAAGCCTATTACTTCGTCTATTGATGTCTTTTATACTTTTGCCAAAAATAATTTGGGCATATTTTTGTGAGTCCATTTCTGGACAATAAGCATATGAAAAAATGCTCAATATCTTCAGAGAAATGCAAGTTAATACCACAATGAGATACCATCTTCAGTTAGAATGGTGATTATTAAAAAGTGAATGCTTACACACTGTTGATGGGAATGTAAATTAGTACAACCTTTATGGAAAACAGTATGGAGGTTTCTCAAAGAACTAAAAATAAAACTACCATTCAATCTAGCAATTCCACTGGTTGGTATTTACTCAAAGGAAAATAAATGATTACATCAAAACTCAAAAAGATGCCTACACTCATATGTTTATCACAGCATGATTCACAATAGCAAAGACATAAAATTAACCTAAGTATTCATCAACGGAATGTATGGATCTATATGAAATGGAATGTGTGCATATATACACAAATGAGATATATACATATACACATATGTAAATGTGGCGTATCACGTTCTCACTCATAAGTGGGAGTTGAACAATGAGAACACATGGACAAAGGGAGGGGAACATGACATGCTGGGGCCTGTCAGGGGATGGGGGGCTAAGGGAGGGATAACATTAGGAGAAATACCTAATGTAGGTGATGGGTTAATGGGTACAGCATGTAGGGAGACCCCCTGAAACTATGGCTACAGAATAAAAGATGAAATGCTCCTGATTATTGTAAATACAAAATTGCATGCAGGATTGTGTAAAGAAAATGCCAGGTTGGACTGCCAGAACAAGCCAACAGCGTGTGATGTGCTTCCCCCTGCAGAGAGCCTATGAATGGACGTGCAGTCAGGGAAGTTTCACATCACCAAGATTCCTATCCCAGAAAAGCAGATGTTCATAGCCCTAGGAATGGAATGTGACCCTTGTGGAGAGCCTGTAAACGGATACATGGGAGGCGCCTGTCCATATCGATAAGATAGGGCTATAAATGCCCTCATCTTGCCACAGCTCTTCTAGGCCTCTTTAGGGTTAAGGCATACTCCCTTCTGAGAATTTCTGGTCTAACCGGTTGTCTAGCTTCGCGTCCCGTTTCTATGGATTGTTTGTAACCAGCTTTTGCCACAACTGTTACTGCTGATTAATATCTTGCTAATCATAGGTTATGGAAAGATTATGTTTCTGTTTTAAGGCTCTGTTAGAAATTAATGACACACACACTATATTGTAAATTCTTATCTCTGTATTCTGTACTTCTACATACAAATGTTATATTCAAGAATTACTTCATCCCCATGTGACCATCTCACCTCATAATCAAATAACCCTAAATCCCTCACTAACCTACCCCCACCATCACTAAACTTAATAATAAATGCTGGTATATCCAGTGCATTGTTGGCACTGTGGGACCAGAAGGCGGTGACTCTGCTGGACCCAGCTTTCACTATCTTGTGTGTGTCTATTATTTCTCAAGCTGTCGATCTGCCTGGGAACAAAGAGAGAGCCCTGCTGCATTGCGGACTGCTGGCCAGATCCCACAATAACAGCAAACCACCAGGGCACGTGTATACCTATTTAACAAAACTTCACATTCTGCACATGTAACGCAGAACTTAAAGCATAATTTTAAAAAAGTAAAAAAATGAAAAAAAATAAATGTGTTGTGTATATATACCACATTTTCTTTATGAAATGGAATACTCTTTAGCCATAAAAAAAGAATGAAGTCGTGTTTTACAGCAACATAAATTGAACTGGAGATCATACCTTAAGTAAAATAACTCAGAAACAGAAAGTCAAATATTGCATGTTCAGACTTATAAGTGGGAGCTAAATTACATGTACATATGGATATAGAGTGGAGAATAATAGACACTAGAGACTCATAAGGGTGGAAGGGTAAAATGGGAGTAAGAAATGAGAAATTAATAGTTATGATGTACACTATATAGGTGACTAATTTTTCTGAAGGCCAGGTTTTTATTTCATTGATTTTCTCTATTTTTATATTCACAATTTTATTTTTTCCTAACCTGATCTTTCTACCTTCTTTGAGTTTTATTTGCTCTTCCTTTTCTAGGTCCTTGAGATAGAAGCTTAGACTAAGACCTTTCCTTGTTGTACTGTATTCATGCAGTGCCACCATTTTCTTCTCAGCTCTACTTTACCCATACTGTATATATTGATATAGTGTATTTTTATTTTTCTTTAGTTCTAGGGGTTTTTTTTTGAGACTTTCTCTTGGACTCATAGCTTATTTAGAAATATATTTACAGCCAGGCACGGTGGCTCATGCCTGTAATCCCTGCACTTTGGGAGACTGAGGTGAATGGATCACCTGAGATCAGGAGTTCAAGACCAGCCTGGCCAACATGATGAAACCCTGTCTTTACTAAAAATATAAAATACAGGTGCACACCTGTAATCCCAGCTACTCAAGAGGCTGAGGCAGGAGAATCACTTGAACCCAGGAGGTGGATATTGCAGTGAGCCAAGATCGTGCCACTGCACTCCAGCCTGGGCATCAAGAGCAAAACTCCCATCTCCAAAAAAAAAAAAAAAAAAAAAAAAAAAAGAATTGTAATATTTACTTTACACACGTTTAAAGATTTTACTATTTGTATTTCTTTAATGAATTTTTGTTGATGCCACTGGGCCTGGAGGACAAACTCTGAATGATTTCAATTAAAACAAATTTGTTGAGATTTGTATTATAACTCAGAATATAGTCTCTTCATGAATGTTCTGTGGGAACTCGAAAAAACGTGTCTGTTGCTTTTTGGGGTGAAGTGCTCTACATGTGCCAATTAGAACCTGTTGATTGATTGTGTTACTCTGATCTTCTGTCTCTTTGCCATTTTTCCATTTAGTGCATCTGTCAGTTGCCGAGAGGGGGGTATTAAAGCCCTCAATTATAATTGTGGGTTTTTCTGTTTCTCCTTTCAGCACTGTAAAGTTTTGCTTCATGTATTTTCAGACCGTGTTGTTTAATGAATCCACACTTAAGATTGTTATGTCTTTCTGATGGATTGATCCTTTCTTCATTATGAATTTCTCTGTTAATAGTAATTTTCTTGACTCTAATATCTACTTCATCAGACATTAATATGACTAATTCTTCTATTTATTGGTTAATCTTTTCATGGTATATATTTTTCATACTTTTACTTAACATCTTTATGTTATTGAGTACAAAGTGAGTTTGTTGCAAACAGCATATGGCTGGGTCACATTTTCTTTTTTTTTTTACTAATTCTGTCAGACTGTCGTTGATTGGTGTATTTATATTAAAGATAATTATTGATATTATAGTACTTAAGTCTATCGTATTATTTGTTTTCTATTTGTTTGTGTTTGTTTGTGGAACTATCTGTTTATCCTTCTTGACATTGATGCCAAACCACTTTGTATTGTTAGAAGAACTTCTGCTAGTCTGAAGCAGGAATCAGCTTCTGTGGGCTGTGTTCCATTGTTTGGTTGGAAATTGGCAAATGCAAGCTGTGGATCACTTTGTTCTGTTGAGTGGCAGAATGTAAGACACCCAGCTGCCGTGATGGTCTTCTGGTCCTGGGGTTTCAGGCCAGTTAATCTCCCTCTTTCTACCTTCTCAAGTTCTTATTTGGCTGCCTTTTGCACTGTTTCCAGGACTTATCATTGTACTTAACATGAAGAGTAAGAGCAAGAGCCATATTATCTACACAAAAAGTTCTCATTATTTTTAAATTTACTTTGGGGACAAGTATTTCTTGAAAAATCTATTACAGGTTATATTATTTGTTAAACATTAAGGATATATAGATTAAACCAACTGTCTTTAAAGAATTCACAAATCTCTAAAGGAAGAATTTATAATGTAAACCAATACTTATAATCAATGTAAAGAGACCCAGTGATAATATAGTCAATCCTCTCCTATTCAGAGGAAGAAATCACAAAGTCACCCTGACCAGGCCAAAGTATTTTTCACAGATGATTTGATACTTAGACCTATGCAAGCCCTTACAAGTTTAATATAATGTTAAATTGAATAAATAGTCTAAGTTGAGAAAAAAAAAATAGTGCCCAAATAGGTCAGTCCTTGGAAGAGCTTGACATATTTGAGGTATTGTGAGTTTAGGATGCCAACTATAAAGAGCAAGTGAGACACTCTGCTAATTGAGGGTGAGCAGATGTTAGCGCCTGGGTTATGAAGAGCCAATGGGATGTTTTAAACAGGAAAGTAGCATTGATTCATTAGTAGTATAATGTTGTTGAGCACTTTATAATGATGAATGCATATTCAGTCCTATTAAGCTGGTTTCCATCCCTGCACCCTCTTCATCATTTTGACCTGAGTATTTTAATATGTGCACTGCTAGCATTTTGGGAAAGGCAGTCTTTTTGGGTGGGAACAATCTTATTACTAAACAATGAATTATATTCTTGGACACTGCATAAAGATACCAATATTTTGTACCAGTTTCTGTGACAACAACTCAAAAGCCTTCTCACGTTATCGAATGCCCCCTAGAGAGATGATACTGCTCTGATTGAGAATGGTGATTTAGGATAAGTCATAGGCCTGGAATCAGAAAGAGTAGGAGTTCAGGGAAATTCCTACACGCAGAAAGAATGAAAAAATAATAACGAGAATTATGAGGCCATCATTGAGGGCTAAGGAAATGGAAGAGATGACCAGAGATAATTTAGAAAATCGGTAATGACTCGTGTTTCATACCTTCTACCTCAAATTCAAGTCCTAGAGATTGTTTAAAAGGAATTTGGAGAGAAAGGGGCTGTTTATGCCTTTAAGTTTTAAATTCTGAGAGGAAACTTCTTAAACAGGGTTCTGTTAAATCCACATGTTTTATGAAAGTGGTAGTGGGAGTCAGGACAATTATCTGCTATTTTATTCTCCCGAGTTGCCTTCATGCAGGAAGGGGCCTAAAAATTCCATCACGACCATGAGGAGAGGTTTAAAAACTTAATTTATTTTCTGACTTAGGAGCTTATCAGAGGAGGAAAGTTACTTTCAAATCCAAGCTATTTTATAAAGATTAAATGTATGAATAACTAAACATCTTGAAAACTGTGCCTTATAGTGTATATAATACAAACTATTATTACTATTGAATATCTACTTTGTGTCTTACATTTTTGTATGTATCAAACTAAAAATCTTTTTTAGAATATTAAATATATGCTGACTTTGGTTTAAGCTAGTTTAAGGAGGGAACATCCCCTTCCTTTCAACTATATAAATAATTCACTGCTTACATATAGCTATCAAGCTAGATATTTGCCTCCATTTCAGTTAATATCCTAGAGACTTGGTCTTATAGTTAATTAATAGCTATAGTCACATGACCTATTAGATAAATTATCATCCTCATGATCCAGTGTGGCAGCATCCACATTCCTGACAACAGAACAAAGAAATGAAATAGAAGAGGGACAAGGAACTGGCCAAATGAATCTTAGGAAAGGTTCGAAAAAGAAGTCACAGAAGACTCTATTGACCAAGATGTAGTCATATGAACATAGTAATCTGAGACAGAGGCTTTAAAGTGTAGTTTTTATGCTGTGTAGGCATGTGTCAAGGTAAAAATATTACTCCTATAGAAAAAAATTTACAAAAGACATCAAAAGACAATAAGAAATCTCTACAACATACATCATAGTTTTCACTGAAACAAAAGCAAAATGTGAAGAGTAAACCTTTAACTTACTACACGTTATGCATTTCAAAATCGTAAAGCATAAACTTAAAATATTACTCCCAAAGTTGTATATAAAGTGCATATTTCTGAGGCAGCGTATCACTTCAGGTCAGGAGTTCGAGATCACCCTTACCAACATGGTGAAATGCCATCTCTACTAAAAATACAAAAATTAGTTGAGCATGGTGGCATATGCCTGTAGTCACAACTACTTGAAAGGCTCAGGCAGGAGAATTGCTTGAATCCAGGAGGCAGAGTTTGCAGTAAGCAAAGATCATGCCGCTGTCCTCCATCCTGGGAGACAGAGCCAGACTTTGTCTCAATAAATAAATAAAGTGTATATTTCCTAGATTTTTGCATTTGATTTTTAATTTTGGTCAAGGGACCTTGGTACTCAGAAGACATTTCAAAATAAGTTCAAGATCCAAATTGTCCTTTAATTACGTTTTTCTGGTGACTTTATCTCTCAACAATTATGGTTGGTAGATAAAGTGCAAATTGGGCTTCATTGGAATAATTTTATATATTAGCTACAAAAGTCAATCCTTACATATAATTTCATTTAACCAAAAGTGAGAACTTTACACATGTGACCTGATTTGAATAAAGTTATGAAATAAAGTAAATTAAATTGCTTTTAAATTTAACACATGGGAATTACTCAGTGTCTACTCTTAATAAAATCATGGACTGAAGATCTTTAATACTAGAAATGTATGTATTAGTCAGGGTTCCCTAGAGGGACAGAACTAATAGGAGATACATACACACATATATATATATATGAGTTTATTAAGTATTAACTTATATGATCACAAGATCCCATAATAGTCTGTCCTCAAGCTTGAGGAGCAAGGAGAGCCAGTTCAAGTTTCAAAACTGGAGAATTTCGACTCTGATGTTTGAGGGCAGGAAGCATCCAGCCTCCAGCACAAGAGAAAGATGTAGGTTGGGAGGCTAGGCCAGTCTCGCCTTTTCACATTTTTCTGCCTGCTTTTATATTCGCTGGCAGCTGATTTGATTGTGCCCACCAGATTAAGGGTGGGTGTTCTTTTCCCGGCCCACTGACTCAAATGTTAATCTCCTTTGGCAACACCCTCACAGACACACCCTGTATCAATATTTTGTATCTTTCATTCCAATCAAGTTGACACTCAATATTAACCATCACAGTGTATTTTAGTGCACATGTAGAATCTTTGAACCAAATCACTTTGTTAATTATTGCATGCAAGAAGGACACTTCAACTTAATAACCTTTCAGTACTGAAGGGAAATAATGTCTTTATGGCAAAAATTTTGTCTTTCTAAAAATAATAATACCCATGAAACAATTTCTAAAATAAATTGTTAACCATTAAATCTTTAAAAGAGCAATGTTTTGGGCTAAATATTGGAGCTCTGGAACTAGTCCTTGTTAACATTCCACATGAATAAAGCAAAGATTTTTATGTAAGATACAAAAATATTGATAATATGAAAATACTATTGATGAGCTGACATCTTATAGCAGGTGTAGTACTCTTAGATAATTATTGGCTATAGTTCCAGGAAGACTTCCTCTGAAAATCTGAGTCCATGAAGACAATTGACTGAAAAACAGCAGTTTGGTAAGATTACAGCTGTTAAATCAAATATATATTATGTACAATGGAGATATTATGGCAGGTAATATAACGCACAAATTGGTCACTCAGAACATAAATGGGATTAACTGCCCAGTAAAGAAGTTTCTCAACCATTTGAAAGACCAAAATCATCTAGATGCAGATAGATTACAGCTGCAAAAAGTACATTTAGGAAAGATGAACATTTTGAGTGACTATGTAATTTTAAATGAAAAAGGCTTACTGTGATGCATGAAAAATAATAAAGAGCTGTCATGCCCAGGATAATTGTTTTTTACTTTGTTAATGAGTAATATCCAATAGAGAGGGGTTTAGAATGTTGAATATTTGGCGGTTCAGCACAGATTTCAGCAGTAATAATACATTCCGTTTGATGCATCTGCACATAAAAGAGTAAAAGGAAGGACTCAATCTGGAGAAAGCTCTCTAGCCATGTTATTATTAATGGTCAGGGAAATTAGAGTCTCCTGCACTTTCTTTTTCCTCTCTTAAAATTCACTCTGGTGAAGGGGAAAGTGCATGTATTATACAACCGGATTAAAGTTTTAATCTTACCCATGTATCAGCTGTATGGAAACTAGCAAGTACATAATTTAGGATCTATCGAGAAGTAGAACTACTATGAGTGATGTGGAATTAGAAATTTATTAGTGAGATTTGATCCTACATACTTATGAGTGCCAATGCCGATGTCTATGAAAAGTTGTTACCTCTGTGTCTTCAGCAGTTCTGCAGTCAGTGTAGGTCAGCAGGACTAGCAGTTAGAAAGAAAAACTGAATTTGAAGTGGGAAGAGCAAAGACAACCGGGACTCATGGGGAGAAACCAAGACTCACAAAGACAAAGTGAACCCTGCCTCTATCTTTCACTGTCTCCAACCTCTGTGACCTACAGAATAAACTGTTGACCTCCATCCTGAACCTGCACAAATGCCTGTCCTAGGACTTAGCATGAAGAAAGACACTTGAATGCAGAGCTGGAGGTGCCGTGAGCTTACCCTGTGCTTAACAAAGTGAGCCAGCAGAGCAGGGAAAACGTGTGTTTTCAGTTGCAGCAGCACCTGAACCCTGTGCTGAATTTCAGAGAGTGGGGGCTGCTGCTTCAGTCCCATCTTCTAAATCTCAAATTCATCTCTTCCGGTAGCCAAGCCTCAACTAGAACCACACAAGGAAGGAATACTGGAAAATGTAGTTTCACCTGGCAAAGTTCAAACAGTACAAAACTACCACAGCAATTTACTTAAATTCCCTGATCTGCTGTTATATTTTCTTTTCTTTTTTTTTTTTTTTTTTTTTTTTTTTTTTGAGACGGAGTCTCGCTCTGTCACCCAGGCTGGAGTGCAGTGGCGCGATCTCGGCTCACTGCAAGCTCCGCCTCCCGGGTTCACGCCATTCTCCTGCCTCAGCCTCTCCGAGTAGCTGGGACTACAGGCGCCCGCCACCACGCCTGGCTAATTTTTTTGTATTTTTAGTAGAGACGGGGTTTCACCGTGGTCTCGATCTCCTGACCTCGTGATCTGCCCGCCTCGGCCTCCCAAAGGGCTGGGATTACAAGCGTGAGCCACCGCGCCCGGCCATATCTTTTCTAAAATGGAAGAAAAAATATCTCCTAGAGTTTGCGTGCGTTTGAAAATATGCAAATTGAAAAGTATGCTAGCTCCACTCACCAGCAAAGACAGCTGTGTGTATGCCTTCCTCTTTCCACAATTATCTCACCTGTAAAGAGCAGGAGCTGTAACTACAAAGATCATGAGAACCACGAGATCCTCAAGTCCTTCCCCTGCCTCTTTCATGGATATATCAATCTGGGACTCTGTCTTGAAGAAACAGCCACATTGAGGCATTAGAAATAGGTTTTTAATCTTCCAGATTGTGCATTCAAACAACACTATACAATATAGATAGAGGCAAAACTATAGACTTTTTAGTTAGAAAAACTTGAAAAGAGATTACTTCTTACAGTGTCACACCCACCCACGCAACCACCTACACACACATGTGCACACACATATAACTGATAAATAATAATTATTGCCACTTGCAGGGTTTTTCTGAGTATAGAAATCTAGAAATCTCTGAGTACCTCGCACAATTCCATGTATATATTATGCTCTTAACAACCATTTTCTCTTTCTGCTTCTCCTTTTAATTCATGAGTTTTGGTAGCCTCTACCATTTATTGCTTTGCTCTTTTTTGTTGTTGTTGTTATTGTTGTTGCTGTTGAGTTGGAGTTTCGCTGTCGTTGCCCAGACTGGAGTGCAGGGGCGCAATCTCTGCTCACTGCAACCTCTGACTCCTGGGTTCAAGCGATTCCCTAGTAGCTGGGACTACAGGCACGTACCACCACACCTGGTTAATTTTTGTATTTTTAGTAGAGACGGGGGTTTCTCCATGTTGGCCAGGCTGGTCTCAAACTCCCGCCCTCAGGTGATCCACCTGCCTTGGCCTCCCAAAGTGCTGGGATTAAAGGCATGAGCCACCACACCTGGCCGCATCACTCTTTTAAAATGGATATTGGTTGAGTTGAGTTAAAAATAGCCCATGATGAAATAAACTTTTAGAGATAAAAGTAAATACTGCCTATTTTTTTAATGGTAAAGAAAGCACAAAGAAAATAGAACAAACACCTGCCAAAGATGCCAATAAGTTTAGACAGCAGAAGAGGAGCATTTGTAGGTCAAATAATTCACTCTTGTGATTGTCAAGAAAGAGTCTCAGGCTTTGAGATAATTCGTTTATCTCATATCAAGGTTCCATTTGTACAGTTAGAATTAGAATTTGAATTCCTCATTCTTTTTTTTCAAAATGGGGACCAAGTGAATGATTTTACAATAAGCTATCAGGTATTAGAGGTAAGCACTGAGAGCAAGACAATAGATAAGACTTCATGGAATGTTATAAAATCATTTTGAACAGAAAACTAATTATTTTAGCTAGTATTTATAAAGATTTAGACAAGAGCAGATAGTATATCCCTTAAATTAAGTACAAGAAGTAAAATTTTATGCTAATAGGCCACTAAGTGGAGCTAGCCTAGAATACTTACATGTAAAGAAATGAATTTAGGAGCAGATAAACCTTGTAGAATTTTTTTAAAAGACAAAGTTTATAGCCCAAGAAAGATAAATGAAGAGTTATAGATTTAGTATACTCAAATAATGATTGAAAATTATTATTAAAAATCATATATTCAGACATGATAAAGCTGGATCACAGCAAAATTAATTGTATACTATTTTTTAAGTTACCTAATCTCAGTGCCTCCTCCAAAATCATCTGGCATGCTTTGCCATAACAGAAACCCATTTTCTCAATTGTATCATAACCCTTTTTAAGCCACAACCTAGGATTATTGACACAACTTTGTGGTTTTAAATCACAATTTTAAAGGTTTGCTTACTGTTATTTGTAGTTTATGCTTTATTTGACTTGTTGAACAGTTTGTCTTTTGAGTTGTCATAATGGTTTCCTATGGTTAAATATACAGTGTTATGTCCAGTTAAGAGGTTAGTATTCAAAAAGTACTCTAGGCCGGGCATGGTGGCTCACACCTGTAATCCCAGCACTTTGGGAGGCTGAGGCAGGTGGATCACGAGGTCAGGAGTTCAAGACCAGCTTGGCCAAGATGCTGAAACCCTATCTCTACTAAAAATATAAAAATTAGCCAGGTGTGGTGGCAGGTACCTGTAGTCCCAGCTATTTGGGAGGCTGAGGCAGGAGAATTGTTGGAACCCAGGAGGCAGAGGTTGCAGTGAGCCAAAATCACGCCACTGCACTCCAGCCTGGGTGACAGAGTGAGACTCCCTCTCAAATAAAATAATAGTAAAAAAAAAAGTACTCTACCACTTTCAAACTATGAGAACTGGGGTGAGTCATTTACCCTTTATCACCCACAAAATTGGGATGATAATACTTACTTATGAGATCATTTCAAAGGTTCAACAACATAAAGTACAAAAGAACATATAGCACAATTCCTGGTGTATATCAAGTTGTGATGACGATGATTATCATTTTCAGAGTTCATGAAATTCCAACATTTTAGATACTATCATTTTGACTTGTCAAATCAACCCTGTTTAAAATACATATACTTCTTTGCAAAAGATGTTCTGTTTACCTATAACTTGTTTCTTCAGCAGACTGGTAGAGGATGATGCTTCACATCCTCTTCAAAACTTTCTTTCTTATTGCACTTAGTCTAGAAATAAGTCTGCCTTTAACATGTCTTGCCGCTCATGGGAATTCAAAACTGTTATCCAAATGACTGGTGGCTGTTATTCTATCCCCCCTTATACTCATCTTTATGGTCCAGTACTACCTGGTGATAACCAACACCTGTATAAACTACCAGGCAAGAAAACTCACAATCATTTTCTTCACCTCATCATACCCCAAGTTGATTGCACTAATATTCCTTCCTAATATATCTTGAAAAGAATCTTGAAAAGATTCTTAATATATCATTTATACCTAACATATCTTATAAGAATCTTGAAAATAAATAAAGAATAGTGTTTGACACATTAGTGAAATCTGGAAGGAGGGAAATTATTGAAGCTTTATTTAAGTCAGTATATTCAAGATATATCAGGTAAGATGTCAGCAGCACTGTAGTTCTTCAATATTCCCAAATCCACCCACAAAATCTGACAAAGCAACTCAACCAAGAAATGTACCGAAAACATTTGAAACAAGACTAAGTGACAAAGTGTTACTGTGAAACCTAAAGTATGACAAACTACCAATAGCAACAACACTATATGCTCTCAAAAAGTGTGTAGGAAGGGTAAAAAAAAAAAAAAAAAAAAAAAAAGGAAAACAAAGGAAAAAAACCCCGGAAACCTGAGAACACCCAAACTGCCAAAATTGCTAACAAAAATGGTCAATAGGACAATCCGAAATGAACAGCTGAAATTAAGAGAAGCCTTTTAAGGCATAAACTTTCATTTAAAAGCAAATGCACTTCTATACTGTTTGATTGTATTGGAGGGTTGCACACCTTGTGAATTCTTGGAATTAACTACTTGTAATCTTTATTAGGATAAAGCTAGATTTTCGCTAGTGGAATCCCCAGGTAATAGGACAGAAACTCTAGGTGCAAAGAAAGGAGAATTTCCAACAAAAATTGGAGAAGAGAATACTCAAAAGACGTGAAAAGGGCCAGGCGCGGTGGCTCACGCCCGTAATCTCAGCACTTTGGGAGGCCGAGGCGGGTGGATCACAAGGTCAGGATATCAAGACAATCCTGGCTAACACAGTGAAACCCTGTCTCTACTGAAAATACAAAAAATTAGCCGGGCGTGGTGGCGGGCGCCTGTAGTCCCAGCTACTCGGGAGGCTGAGGCAGGAGAATGGCGTGAACCCGGGAGGCGGAGCTTGCAGTGAGCCGAGATCGCGCCACTGCCCTCTGGCCTCTGTGAAAGAGCAAGACTCCGTCTCCAAAAAAAAAAAAAAAAAAAAAAAAAAAAAAAAAAAAGATGTGAAAAAGCTCAAAGCCATTCATGTGTTAAAAAAAAAAATAATGTGGTTCATAGTAGATATTAGCTCAGCACTCTGGAGCTATGAATAGTAACCTGGCAGATCCTTTTCTCCAAGAATTATGGGAAAATTCATCCCAATTTAACATAAGCAATAGAAAATATTGCAATTAAATCACATAAAACAGCTACCTCTTAAGTGTAGAGTAAAGGTAATAACATTCCTACAAAGATCATTTCTGGAGGAACCCCAGAAAGACTTATCCATACATAGTTTAAAAACTCTTATCTAATATTTCAAAAAGAAAAAGAAGTAAAAAACTAAAAGTAGAGAATACTGGAGGCTATGAAAGAATAACAAGAATCCAACTTAGATAAATTCAGAATGAGATATTCGAAGAAAAGGAAATTGTGAAGAGACTAGACAGAACTCATAAAAGAATTAGAAATAAAATTTCAAAACCAACATTTCAGAATAGACTAATTAAAAGAAAGCCAAAAATGAATGAATGAATAAACGTAATACCTTCATTTAATAGAAAACGGAAAAGGTGAAAATTAAAAATAATAAAATTAAAGATGAGATTAAAAATAATTTTAGAGAAAGTGATAAGTATGAAACCTAGCCAGGAAAGTACAGCATAGGGCACAGAAGGTCAAATGCAGCGAATAATAGAAATAATATAGAATCTGAAGTAAACTGGCCTGAAATAAGAGTAGGCTTAATTTGATTCTGTGTACTTATATGAATTGTTCTCCAAGATATGTTACTAAGATAAAAGAACTAGGTATAAAAACAAATCTGTGTGTATATATTATAAATTGTACATATACTATTTATGTATACATGCAAATACGTATACCATATGTATATATATACACGTATATATGTATGCTTGAATTACATGTAAAATGTAATGAAGCAGATTAGTAAAATGTCACAGATAGAATAGGAAAAGACTGGAAAAAACAAGTATAGAAAATAGACATTTCTTAGTATATTTCATTTTGCAAATTTGACTTCAGAAATATAAAAATGTTTCAACTAATTATTTAAAAAATGATAAAAATGGAAGAAAGCAAACCCTAAACCCAGAAAGCAACATGGAATGAATCTAACTAAAATCTGAGTTGATTCCAAAATGATGCAGAAAAGATAATTATACATGTGTTTAAAACAAAACAACTCAATAATATCCTAAATATAAAAATAACTGCACTGGATTCAATAGTTATAAGCCACAATATTTATATTATTATTTTGAAATAGTAGGCATATATGCAGAAACAAAATGATCTATCTATCTATCTATATATATATATAATGTATATCTGGGGGTGATATTTTCATGGTTTATACATTCCAGTTTGCATTAAAAGAAACAAGATTTACATGAAGAAAATGATGATTCCATGGCTGGGATAGAAAATGTAAGGGGTAAATCTGGAACTTTTTATTCCACCACAGAGCTAAGAAACTACCTATACAAGAGTGCTCAGATTATATCAAAAACAATCTAGAGCTCACTTGAAGAACTTCCTATTGGCCAAACATGAAAGAATAATGGTTTCGATGGATTACAGCACATCAAATTTATTGAAGTCTGAGTACAAAAGGAAACATCACTACCAACAAAAATGTATCTATAATTTTAAAAGCAACACTTTTTTTTTACTTTTAAGTAATGTTAAGGAAAAGAAATCATTATTTTAAAACATGGAAAATGATAATAATTGAAGAATAAGTAAGCATTTGAAGCTATTAGAAAACAACTTATTTACACACTTCTTATGAAATAATAGGTTTGGGTCTGTATAGTTAGTGGGTGATAACATTCCAAAAGGAAATATAGGAAGAAAAATAGGGAGGGACGAAACATATGGAACATAGAAAAAGCAATTATGAGAGGGAAGTCTACAGCAACACACATCAATATTGAAAAAGAAGAAAGACCTCAAATAAACAACCTAACATTTCATCTTAAGGAACTAGAAAGCCAAGAACAAACTATGCTCAAAGTTACTAAAGTAAGAAAATAATGAAGATGAGAGCAGAAATAAATGAAATAGAGAACAGAAAAGCAATAGAAAATATCAATAAAACTGAGTTAATGTTTAAAAGATAAATAAAAATAACAAATTTTAGCCAGAATAGCTATAAAGAGAGAACACCTATATTAATAAAACCAGAAATAAAACAGAAAACATTACAACTGATATGATAAAAATGCAGAAGATCATAAGAGATGATTATAAATATTATAGGCCAACAAACTGGATGAGTTAGAAGAAACAGATAAATTATCTGATGCATACAACCTACCAAGACAGAATTAAAAAGATATAAAAAATCTAAATGAACCAATGACAAGTAAGGAAACTCAATCAGTAATAAGAAAATATTGATAGAATTTAGCAGTGAAGCCATCAGGTTCTAGACTTTTTATTGTTGGTAAGTTTTATATTTTCATACACTGAAAGGAATATAATTCAGGCACTTAAATAAGGCTGAGCTCTCATTTATGATAACATAGATGAACATGGAGGACATTCTGTTAAGTGAAAGACAAATACACTCATAGATGGAATCTAAAAACGTTATCTCGTAGAAGAGTGGAATGGTGGTTACCAGGGGCTGGGGTGCTTTGTTTGACAGGGAGATGTTCATCAAAGGATACGAAATTTGTCTTGCCTAACAATAAGAGGAATACGTTCAAGAGTTCTATTGTACCACATAGTAACTATAGGTAATACTGTACCGTATTATTGGAAAATGCTTAGAGAGTGGATGTAGAGTGTTCTCTCAAAAAATGTGATAATTATGTGATTTGATGCGTATGTTAATTAGCTAGATTTAGTCATCGTGCAATGTATATATACACTTCAAAACATTATATTGTGCATAGTAAATACATACAATTCTCTCTGTAAATGTAAAAAATAAATTTAAAAATATTATATTTAAATTACTAAAATGGTGAGTCTTTTTCAGGACTTCTGAATTCTTTCTAGATTTTTGTGTCACTTTTATCTTTTATTATTATTATATTTTAAAAAGTGACATAAAGATCTAAACCTATTAAATTTAAACTAAATTTTATAAATAAGTTTTATTGTCTTTCCTATTCTATAAGCAAAATAATTTCTGATGACAGACTGAGAGAGAAATTTATACAGGATATTTTTATCTTACATATTTTCTTCCTCTCCTCATACTGATATTCTGCTGATTCTTAGTCCTAAATCTTTGATTCTTGGAATAGCAGGTGTCATAAATCTCTGTTTCAAGTCATATCAATCATGTTTCAACATTCAGATGAAAGCGACAGAGAAATTTTCAGTTCATGTTTTTTACCATTTTATAATTGCAGAAAATATCTTTATATTCTCAAATATTATTTTTCTGAATGTATTGATCAAAACTATAAATCATTGACCTGCTTGAAAAACTGTATTAAATTTTCTGTTACTAATGAGAAAGTTTAATTAAGATAGATACAGAACAATATAGAGTTTAGACATTTTAGAGCTTGATCATCAGTGCTGTTGATCTCAATTTATTTGTATTTTAATATTTGATTACATAAAATAATGTTTTAAAGTATAAACAAACATTTTTTAATATAGTTACAGAAAATATCATGAAAAACTGTTCACTTTTTATATTATGTACCATCTTTTGCACTTCAGAAGAGTTTTGGTGTTAAGGCTGAACTGGGGCTAGTAAAAATGAGATGGGGGTGTTTATATTATAATTCTTCTTTATAAGATTTTGTATCTGCTGGAATGATGTATTTCTTCAGTGTTTGTAAGAACTCACCTATCAAATCATCAGAGTTGATTTATTTGTAGGATGACTTATAATAAATGATTCAATATATTTCATTATTATAGGTTATTTTAGGATGTCTTCTCATGTCGATTTTTATAAATTATTTCCTAGGAATCTCTTCATGTAAAATTTTACATTTATATTAAATTCTTAATGAATTTTATTAACTGTGGTGATTATACAGTTAACAAAATAGTTTCAGAAATTTAAATATTATACCTTCCTTTTAAATTCCTTAAACTATTTTTTCATTTTTCAATCTAACCAGAATTTTTTTAATTTAATAAATCTCCAATTTGGTTTTTTTCTCACTTTATATTGCTTCCTATTTTATATAATTCTACTCTGATCCTTATTATTATTTTAATTCTACTTTGGATTTATTCTGTTTTTTTTTATCATTTTCTAATTCGTAAGTAAATAAATGTAACATTGATTATCTGGCTTTTTGTTCTTAAAAATGTATAGCCATATATTTTTTGAAAATATGGTTTTGCTACAGTCTACAAATTTGATGTAAAGTTCTCTCATTCTTTTTAAATCTTATAATTTTCAAATTATATATTTTATAATAGTATATAAAATATTTTATATACTATCTTATTTTATATACAAGTATATAAAATATACCAGTATATTTATTTGCCAGTATATATATTTAGCATATATTTATATGCTAGTATATAAAACAAAAAAAAACAAAAAAGAAAAACTTTGAAAAAGCACATTACTAACATATCTTTTCTAAACCAAATTCTAGCTTCTCAGACAAGAGGAGAAATTACCCTAGAAGTAAATCCTAAAATGGAAACAAACAAAAAATAAGCAAAAAGATAATGAAACAGTTAATGTGTAGATGAATCTGAACAAACAGCATATATTTTATATGTGTTTTATAATAGTATATAAAATATTTTATATAATTTATATACTATCATATAAAATAGGTTATATCTGCTGTGTACCCAGTCCTTAGCAGACACCTGTTTCTTTAACCATCTTAAGATATTTTTGTTGTTGCTTCAGAGAAGTATCCTGTCAACCATCCATTGATTTATAAATTTTGTAACTGTCCTTGCCATCTGCTTTTAAAACTTTGTGATGTTTTAAATGCCCCTGGTGATGGGGCATTTCATGCCAATGTACATATATTTAATTATTATTTCTTTACTTAGCTTGGTTAGTATATATTGAACTTGCTGTATCTATGGGGTCACTCTTTTATCAACTCTAAAATTTGTAGTTATTATTTTTGCATATATTATTTCTCCAAAATATTCTGTAACCCATCTTCTTGGAATTTAAAGTAGACATATGTTAGAACTTTTCATTTTAGCTATCATATTACTTACTTTTTCTTTCAAATGTTTAACTTTTTGAATCTCTCTTTTCCATGATTATTGTCTACAGATCTAATTTTACTTGTGGCATTACAGGTGCCTGTCACCACGCTCGGCTAATTTTTTTGTATTTTTAGTGAAGACGGGGTTTCAGCATCTTGACCAGGCTGGTCTTGAACTCCTGACCTCGTGATCCACCTGCCTCGGCCTCCCAAAGTGCTGGGATTAAGGCGGGAGCTACTGCTCCCAGCTGTACAGATCTAATTTTAGTCCACTAATTCTCTCATGATTCTCTAATCAGCTGCTGAGAAAAAAGTTCATCATTCAATTTTTAAGAATAAAAGACATTTTCCTGTTAAAAATTCTTTATTGTCTGTTTGAAAGCAATTTCATGATTAATACCTTTTTTTATGAAATTAACCATGCTGTCTAGTTCAGACATGTTATTCTATATTATGTATCAAATAATTCTAATATATAAAAACTTTTGTAGTCCAAATACATTTGATGCTTATACTGACTTTGATTCATAGTAGCTCATTTCCTTATGTTTTAGTAATCCTTGATTATGAGGGGTTTTTTTAATTTTACTCCTTAAAAATTCAGAGAAGCAGAATTGTGGATTTTTTTTTTTCCAGAATGAAATTTGATGTGCGATAAACGTATTATCGCAAACTTGGGGCTACTAGACACAACTATGGGACAGTTTTGCTTTCAAGGTTTATGGTTCAGCATGAAATGTAAAAGTAAGCTGTTCAAACTTGCTGCTAGTTCAAGAATTAATTTCAGGATCTTTGTGTGAATTAGGACATTTGCATTCAAAGTTTGTATATCAGGTTTGTTATTGACAATGATAGAGTAAGTCCAAAGATTCATTACAAAGTGAATTTTCTTCAGGATTTAGGTAACGATCTTTAATGCATGTGTTCCACACTGCCACTAGAATTAGAAATTTCTATGTACGTTCAGAAAGCTGTATTTCTCTGATCACCAAGACAAAAAATAACAGTATCCATAATTCTCTTTTACATAAGAAGATATATTTTTACAGCACCTCACTGCATCCCATCCTCACACGCATTCCCACAATCGTGGTGTATAAACTAAAGACCTCTGCCAATTCTGATGAGGTGGAATAATACCAGGCCAAAGACTTCTTGCCATTTGCCTTTATTTCAGTTGTAGTTCCCAGTACCTCAGAAAGATGAATGGAGAGGATGGAAAAGAGCTGAACCTGACACATGCAGTGCCTCAGCAGTGGAGAATCACATTCAGTGGTTGTTTTGCTTTCAGTTTTTCATTCATTTATTTTAAAAATTGATTATTAACCATGTTTTTGTGATAACAATAGGGAGCGATTTTAAGAAAGTAGGCAGGGCTAATACATCAGCTAAGATGAATTCTTAATATATTAGAGAATCTTTTCTTAATCTATCTTACTTAGTTTTGTTTAGATGATATTTAACATGTGTTTAACAAACTCCTTGTACCAATACCTCCATGAGTGTTTCTGGTGGTATAAATGTTCTTATTTTCTGTGATACCACATTTGAGCTGTCCTTCAATGCCAAGTATAATTTTATCCAATGTATTATCTCAATTAATTTTATATCTTTTCTACATGTAAAATCTGTTTGACCATTAGACTTGGAATACTAATCAAGAGATATTATCTACAGGATTCCATTGTATATAAATTGATAAAACCTAAGTGTGAATTAGAGAAGCCTCCGCACATGAATTATCTGTAAGTCTCTGATTTCTTTAATTTTTTAAATAGGAATTGTGGAAGTAACTCACTCATTTGATTGATTTTATAATGTCACCTGCAATAGTTTAATCTTTTTTTCTTCCTCTGATGAAAGCTTTAATAAGCAGCGAAGAGATGAAAAAAAATTTTGGCGAAAGTAAGGGTCTTATTCCTGGGATGACTGACATTTTTATATCTTCAGGCATATGCTCATTTTAGAATATTATACTTGAAAATAAATAGAATAAAAAATGATCTTAGTCATTTTATGTAGATGAGTCAAAATGATTGTACTTTTTATTTTATTGATTAATTTGTTGAATTGACTTTTTGCTTTACTCTTGTTAAAGAGGAACACATATAATTATTTTAAATAATTATGGCCCACTATTTATTAAAGTTAAGTGAATTACTCTAGTGTTTAGAATATTAAGCTAGTGGGAGTGGCTGTTTTCCTGTTTGTCAGATTGGTCAAGATTAATGCAATACTACCCCAAAATACACTTACTTTTCTTTTTTTTTTTCCTGCAAGTAATTTTAAATTTTCTAGAATATCTGTAGTTTTTTTCTAGTTTTGTCTCAAGGTTTCTCTCCAGAGAGTGGTCATAAGTGGAGCCATGCCATGACCAAGAATCTAAGGAATTTTGTTTTGGATGTTTACAATAAGCCTTTCACAGGATACTTCTTTAGCCTAAATGTCTAATCTGTGACAGATGTCCTCTCACAGGAAACTTGTTTATATTGGCGGATGTCCTTGTAACTTTTGTCTGACCTGAATCCAGTTTGTTCCTACGAAGATGGCCACTCTCTAAGACAGCCCCAACTGGGACGGTGGTTAGGTTCAGGTCTTGGTCAGGCAAGACACAAAAGAAGCAGCTCCCCAAAATACATGAAATAACAGAAGCAGTATATTACCTATGGACCCCTGAGAGAAGAGGGATACCAGTGAGTTAAAGATAACTCTTTGTTTCCTCTTTAAAAGAGTCTGTTTTGGATTAATTCAGGTATTAGGGTAAATGCCAATTTATTTTTAAAGTTTCTACTTCCTGTCAGAGCCTTCTCTGTCCTCTCTCTAATGGCCTTCTCTCCTCTCTCTCTCTCTTTCCGTGATGTTATCTGCCTTCAGGAGCAAAGTAATTTATGCCTATATTGGGATTCTCTATAGTTCTGGTCTTTTACTGCATGCTTTAAGCTGTCTGCCAATGTGTGGCTCATCTGGTCTGCTCTTGAGCATGCTGTGCTGGTGTGTTCTGTGGTGTCACTAGCTCTCTGTGTTTTCTTGGATTTTATAAATTTGATATTTGCCACACTGGAGCTGTAGAATGCACCTGAACTGCAACATCCAGAGTTCTATCCAGGCTTCTTCTTCGCACTTGTCCATAAGCACATCCAGGTGGCTAGGGGAATCTGGTGACTTTCTTCTCACCATACTACAGTGTACAGGGAAGTTCTCTCCTGGGTCTCCACTAGTCATGGCTATCCTGTTATCCACTAGTCATGGCTATCCTGTTATAGCAGTCTGTCTGCTATATTGGATATGGCCCCATGTGAAAAGTGTGCGGTCATTGACTGTTACATCCTCCCATAATCAATGACCCGTGGCACACTAGCCATGATGCTCTTGGAATCCTTCAAATTATGATGTCTTTTCTATTAGAGTCTGTCTTTCCATTCCAAAACCTGAGCTGTGATGCAAGGAAATAGGAAGTGCTGGGTTTATTAAAAGGGCACCAGTCTTTGGAAGGATGAGGCAGGCAGATCACAAGGTCAAAAGATCGAGACCATCCTGGCCAACATGGTGAAACCCCAGCTCTACTAAAAAAACAAACACAAAGGGCACCAGACAACAGCTATGAATATCCTTTCTCCATCTAATTCCTCTCTGATTTGTCAGAGGGATATTTTTCCTAAATAAGAACTTTTTTATTGATGTTGTTCTAATACTTCCCCTCATTTCTGAGGTGATAAGCTGCAAATAAAAGAAAAATTAAATGAACAAACAAACAATACAGAAAACTCATGAGTTATTTTTAAAATATTATTTCTTTTTTCCTTGTCGTACTCTTGAGTGCATTCACTGTCTCTATTCATTTGTTCAGTTTTGGCCTTAATTAAACTATTTTGCCAGATGAAGGCAAAATAGTAAAGCAGTTAGGATCATGAACTCTGGAATCAGATAGAATTAGATATCAAGACCAACCCTGTATGATTTAGCTATGTGACCTTGGAAAATCTATTTAAATTATTTTAGACTGATACTTCAATGGAAAATTAAAATAATAATTCTTACCTCATAAATTTATTGTCAGAATTAAATAAAATTATCTAACGTCATTAGCTTAGCAGAGTTCCAGGCTTACAGTAAATATTGAGTAAATCATTGAAGGATTGCTGTCATTATTATAATAATGGATAGTAGTTATTACAGTAATAGTAGTAAAAGAAAGAGGAAGAGGAAGAATGGAAGGGGGTAAGGAGAAAGAATAAAAATAGAAGAAATTGGCTAAGATGACAAAGTACATATGTCAACTGCCTTTATCAAATCACAGATTAATTTATAAAACAAAGTTATAAAGATCTTTCTATTTTACGTACAAAAATTTACATATTTTTAGATTCATATATTACATTGTCCTTTGTTTTCTTTCATTTATTACAGTAATATCTCTGATGTGTTTATAACTTTTTCAGTGTGAATAAAATGTGAAAATTAATCACAAAATGTCATTTTTTTAAATTAGCAAATCAACATATAGTATATATCTTTTATCTACGGCTTATTAAAATCATCCTCTTCAAGGAGTGCATATAAATCATCAGAAGTCAGTGCCACAGTTTTGTGTCTTTCTATATATTATTCATCAGGAAATTTACATGCCTTTTGAGTATACAGAGTCTGTTAACCTAAAATGTTGCACAATAGTTTTGCTAATGATATGGAAAGAATTATCATGAGCCCTGTCTTGCCTGAAAACTTTATTTAAATAGTAGAGAGACTTGGGGCTCTGATGAGTCACTTACATACGTTTAACCTGTATATTATTAGTCTGAATCAGACGCCCACTGATTTCAACCAAAAGTCATTTTCATTTGACAGCTGTTCAATGGCCTTTGCAAAATAATTTGGTGTGTTTAGTAGAAAATTTCCCACATTGTAATGAGATACTTATGCTAATTTCCCCCATCAGAAAGACTGAGGATTTATTAACATAATAATTGAAGCATGACAATTACATATGTATTTTATGTAAATGGTTGTTGAATGTTCATACATTGACAACAGCTTTATGGGTGAAAAGTTTTATGAATAATGTGTTTTCTGTAAAATATACAAACATGATTTATGTGTATTATTTTAACTCTTTAAATTTTAATTTATATCAGTGAGGCTAAAGTACTTGTATGTAATATTTAGTACAGTTTCTTTTCTTTTTCCTCTCTCTCTCTCTTGCTTACTCTTGTTTTCTTTTTGGCCTAGATATGAAATAACTGTTTTTATTAAAATTTTGTTTAGATTTTCTTATTTGATGCTGAAGATTTTAACAGAGTTTTCATTGATTTTTGTAAATCTGGTCTCTCTAGTTAATATCTACAGTGATACTAAAGCAAGACACAAATGAGGAATAAAGCAGAAGTAAAGTTTCATGTTTGGTTTTTCATCTCTAATTCAATATCCACATTGCAGTCAGAATGATCATAACAAAATGCCAGTATATTTAAAATAAAACTCTTTAGCAGATTCTCATTGCCTATGGAATAAAAACCAAACCAGTGATCTTGTCTTACAACATTCTTCTCCAATTCATTCATTATTTTGTCAGTCCCTTGTTTTGCTATACCTATCCCCATATTCCATTTGTATTATATTTTTTCAGTTCCTGACATTAATCAAGCCCTTCCCCAATCCAAGCCTTTGTATATATTTTACCCAATTGTTATTCAAACTCTTGCTATACAGTTGCAAATGACTAACTTCAATTCATCCATTAGATTTCAGCTAAAGCTGTGTTAAGTCTTCCTGTTGTTTCTGTTCTCAATACATTTCGCTAGCTCCATCTTAATCATATTTTTTTGTAGTGACCTGGGACATTGTTTTTTTCTGATAAATTTTAAGCTCCGTAAGAGAACAGGCCTTGTCTATTTATTTTATTGTTATATTTGTTGTTTAATTATTGTAGTATTTTGGACACATTCGATTCTCAATAATTTGTTCTCAGTTGCTGAATTATTAGATTGGTAAATGTATGTGTAGAATTAAGACTGCTGGGTAAATACTGAAGCATCAGCTGAATTCATTTCCAACTGAATTGATAGAAAAGTTTTAATATTAGTAACTTTAAAACTATGAATCTGTTAACATTAATTCGCTTTTTCATTCAACAGTTATTGCTGAGTCTCAAATAGTGTTTAAGGCATTGTAATATGCTTAGCCATTTAAGAAATTAATAAACATAAAATCTCTTGGAGTTCACAATTTAGTTGACAAACACGTCATATGCTAGTTGTAAACATGATAAGAGTGATATGTTTTCATCAGATGCATTTTAATAATATGGAGACAATGAAGTACTCTTCTCTGGGTTTTAATTTTTTTCATGCTTTACTTGTCATAGTCTTTTCTATAAATTTCTGTATGTCATTTGTATTCCAGGGAAATTTGGTTAAAAAGCCAGAGAAAATTCATTTATTGTTTTTAGTATCAAATCTTGAGATTAATTTAGTGGTTGGGTAATGGGGAGGATTTAGGAGAAAATAAGGTCCTTGGAGGATTTCTTTTTTTTAAGAATATATTGATTTTATAACTGACCATCTTATCATTCTAGCTTACTACTTTTTTTTCCTCAGCTTTTATTTTAAGTTCAAGCGTACATGTACAGGATATGCAGGATTGTTACACAGGCAAATGTGTGCCATGGTGGTTTGCTGTAAGATCAACCCATCACCTAGGTATTAAGCTCACCATCCATTAGCTATTCTTCCTGATGCTCTTCCTCCCCCTGCCCCACCCAAAAGGCCCCAGTGTGTGTTGGTGCCCAGATGTGTCCATATGTTCTCATCGTTCAGCTCCCACTTACAAATAAGAATATGTGGTGTTTGGTTTTCTGTTTCTGTGTTAGTTTGCTGAGGATAATGGCTTTCAGCTCCATCCATGTGCCTGCAAAGGATATGATCTCATTCCTTTTTATAGGTGCATAGTAGTCCATGGTGTATATGTACCACATTTTCTTTATCCAGTCTGTCACTGATGGGCATTTTGGTTGATTCTATGTCTTTCCTATTGGGACTAGTGCTGCAATGAGCATACATATGCACCTATCTTTGTAACAGAATGATTTATATTCCTTTGAGTATATGCCCAGTAATGTGATTGCTGGATCAAATGGTATTTCTGCTTCTAGATCTTTGAAAAATCGCCACACTACCTTCCACAATGGTTGAACTAATTTGCCTTCCCACCAACAGTGTAAAAGTAGTCCTTTTTCTCCACATCCTTGCCAGCATCTGTTGCTCCCTGACTTTTTAATAATCGCCATTCTAACTGGAATGAAATGGTATCTCATTGTGGTTTTGACTTGCAGTTCTCTAATGATGAGTGATGTTGAACTCTTTTTCATATATTTGTTGGCCATATAAATGTCTTCTTTTGAGAAGTGTTTTCATGTCCTTTGCCCACTTTTTAATAGGGCTGTTTTTCTTTTTCTTATAAACTTGTTCAAGTTTCTTGTAGACTCTGGATATTAGACCTTGGTCAGAAGAATAGATTGCAAAACTTTTCTTCCATTCTGTAGGTTATCTGTTCACCCTGGTAATAGTTTCTTTTGCTGTGCAGAAGCTCTTTAGTTTAATTAGATGCCATTTATCAATTTTTGATTTTGTGGTAATTACTTTTGTTATTTTCATCATGAAGTCTTTGCCTGTGCCTATGACCTGAATGGTATTGCCTAGGTTTTCTTCCAGGGTTTTTATAGTTTTGAATTTTACATTTAAGTCTTTAATCCATCTTGACATAATTTGTGTAAAAGGTGTAAGGAAGTGGTCCAGTTTCAATTTTCTGCATATGGCTAGCCGGTTCTCCCAGCACTATTTATTAAATAGAAAATCCTTTCCCCATTGCTTATTTTTGCCAGGTCTGTCAAAGATCAGATTGCTGTAGGTGTGTGGTCTTATTTCTGAGTTCTCTATTGTTTTCCATTGGTCTATGTGTCTGTTTTTGTACTGGTACCATGCTGTTTTGGTTACTGTAGCCTTGTAGTATAGTTTGAAGTCAGGTAGCATGAATGTTCTAAGCATTCCCCTTGAAAATCACCAGAATAGAAGGGTGCCATCTCTCACCACTCCTATTCAACATAGTATTGGAAGTTCTGGCCAGGGCAATCAGGCAAGATAAAAAAATAAAGGATATTCAAATAGGAAAAGAGGAAGTCAAATTATCTTTGTTTGTAGATGACATGATCCTATATCTAGAAAACCCCACATGTCCTCTCAGCCCAAAAGCTTCTTAAGCTTATAGGCAACTTAAGCTGTCTCAGGATACAAAATCAATGTGCAAAAATTGCTAGCATTCCTATACACCAAAAATAGACAAGCAGAGAGCCAAATCATGAGTGAACTCCCATTCACAATTGCTACAAAGAGAATAAAATACCTAGGAATACAGCTAACAAGGGAAGTAAAGGACCTCTTCAAGGAGAACCACAAACCACTGCTCAAGGAATTCAGAGAGGCAACAAACAAATGAAAAAACATCCCATGGTCGTGTATATGAAGAATCAATATCATGAAAATGCCTATAATGCCCAAATAATTTATAAATTCAATTGTATTTTTAATAAACCACTGTTGACATTCTTCGCATAATTAGAAAACACCTTTAAAATTCATATGGAACCAAAAAAAGATTCCATATAGCCAAGACAATCCTAAACAAACATAACAAAGCTGGAGGCATCACACTACCCTGGGAGGGCTTTCATGATGTCCTGTGGTGGCAGCTACATTCCGGTTGTCTTGTGATATTGTGACTTGATGTGGCTTGATTTCCCTATTCCAAAAGGCCATTTACAAACATTGAGTGTGAAAATCAATCTTTTCCTCAAAATGCTTTCAAACCTCATTGCTTAAGAAGCACCATTCCCTTTATATCCTTCAGTAAAAACAGATTGAACACTTTATGTTGCCTTATGGTTTTGACTAGCTATATTTTTCTCTACAATTTTAGCTTTATTTGGCCTATAGATAAAAATTAATCTCTGTGAAGTTTTATTCCTTTAAAGGTGTATGATTTTATATTTTAATGTTATATTATTTTGAAGAATAGAAAGCAATGATGCAAAGAACTAGTTTTTTTAACAGCTTATGAGCAAAAAAGAAAAGTCAAATCTTCATCTGCCGTTGTTTATTCCTTGGGAATTTTCTTAGCAGCCTCAAGCAGATCATCCAAACACAGATTTCTTGAAGAAAATATTAAAAGCAGAGTCACCAAAAAGGAGCAGGAAAGTATAGCAATACATTTCATCGCAACTCTAGAGATTATTAGTGAGGAAATATAGTAGAGACAGCTTTCTAAATACATAATTTAAATAAATTAACTGTATATAATTCTTATTTCGTATTATAATTTGTGATATTTTCCATGAATCATTTCTTCTGGCTTTATAAAATCATTAGCTTAAAATAGCTTTGGATATTATTATAGATAATTAACCTAGTGACACTAACTGAGCATTGCATTTAAAAGATTAGCATTAAAGGTTGACAGATCAAGTGGACACAACATCTTCCAGAAACAGTGGAATAAAAAGGTCTAATCACACAGGTATGTTTCAGGTGCTTAGAGTTCTTTTTTTCATGTTTCTCATCACTGCATTATATTAAGCTGTATAGCATTCAGTTTGGAAGGATCTGTGGCTTATTCATTATTGAATTATCAATTTCTTTTAGTGAAAATGTTAGAAAGTAGGCAATAAGAACATATATCTTGAATTAATAGCTCAGAGAAAGCATCCTGTAGAAAACAAATGCAGCATGATTTAGGAATATTATATTCCCTCCTATATAATCACTGGAGTGAATATTTAGGTAACCCTGAAAATTTCAAGTCTTAATTTTTCTCTGTCCATCTCTATGTCTTTTTCTGTCTTTTACTATCATACACACACACAGACACACATATACACACTCATATTGTATGTTGGACTCTAGCTCTGTACTGTGTTAATGAGATTTCAAGTCTACAATGTGGGTGGTCTGTTTTTGGTTTGTTAAAATAAGAACTTTGTGTTTAGGCGAATGCGGAAAATAAGACCTAACTATAATTATACCACAAATGTCTCAAAACTAAATTAAATTAATGCACATAAACAGGGCCAATCTACTTGAGAATAGTTAAATTGTATAGGACACAGTAGAAATATATCATTCTTCTTAAGAATAGTGTATATTACAAAGTATTTTGCACATGTTTTGCTGAGATTCTAAATTTTAATGACATTTTGATGAGAAAATACATTATTATGCTAAAAAATTATGTAGACTTGGTACCATGGCTTGTCAAAAATTATCTCAAAATACCCCATGTGTTACATTTCATTTTGTAAAGAAATGGATCATTCAGATGAGTTTGTGAAAAGGACAACCTAAATTACTTACTTGATTTGACATTTTGGTGGCTATTACCCAATCCTCCTTATTTTAATATGGAAAAAAAGCTCAACACTTACAAAGACATTTTGTGCTACTTTTGAAACTGAGCTCAAATTAAAGTATCTGCATTGGTTTCAGATATATTGAATTAGAAGAAAGCAAGTCCACCTAAAACAAATTTGCTTAATGCCAGTTAATTAATGATCAATTTGCCTAATGATCTGTTCACTCAAAAGTTCTATTAATCATATTTACATCTCATACATAGAAGAAAGGTTTTATTCCTTTTGTAACTGTTAACATATCTTTCAATTTTTGAAACTTTCATACATTTTAGGCCACTTTGTCTAAGTTCATTCATATATTGGCCACTAACTAACTCATTAACTTTATTTTCTACAATTTCTAACTCACACAGAAGGAAGTATTTACATTCTTTAAACACAAGATTATCCCAGATGAAGAAAATATTTTTCCTTGCCTTTTAAGCTTCCTCTAAATCCTGAAGTTGCTCTTCTTGACTTTTTAGAAGCTGGACTCTTCTAGCTCTGGGTCCCAGCATAGCACAGAGTCTGGAAGAGTAGCAAATGAATTCATCAACAGGAAAGGCGTACTAATATGTATGTTCTCCTAATTATAAATGAATGACTGTTTCTTTTTTTGCACATGTCCAATTTTTGATAGCCTCATTTTCCTATTAGATCACAGTAGCTCAAAATTTGATTTTTCTTAAAATTAAGAGAGAAGTGTCACTAGGTTAATTATCTGAAAAAAATGCATTACTATTTAAAACACTCCTATCTAGTCATTTGGCTTCCCTGGGCCACATTGGAAGAATAATTACCTTGGCTACACTAACAATAACAATAGCTGATAAGCTAAAAAAAAAAAAATCGCACAAAAAAATCTCATAATGTTTTAAGAAAGTTTATGAATTTGTATTAGGCGACATTCAAAGCTGCCCTGGGCCACACGTGGCCTGCGGGCCACAGGTTGGACAAGCTTGTTTTAAAGGATAGAAAAATACAGTAAAATATAAAAACTTCCAAATATAAATATGTTAACATATAGAAGAAAAACAATTTAATTTATACAAGTTTAGACTCATGATTCTAGCTCATCTGAGATTTATTCATATAGACTTTAGTTTATTTGGTTTAGGCATAAATTTATATTAGTTAATCATGTCTGTAAGATTTCCAAATGGAAATTTTCAATAGGCTTTGGATATACTGGTGTTTCTATGTTAGGTGTGTGTGTGTGTGTGTGTGTGTGTGTGTATATATATATATATATATATATATATATACACACACACATATATATATATGAACCATTATATAGATGGAATTTAAAGCAAATATTTTAGTGTATCTCATTGTCTAAAGAGAGTATATAGAACTAAATTGTCACAGTTTACAAGAGACAGATTTTTATGGTTGTGGATCTTCAGAAGTTCAATAGTGACTTAAGAAAAGACACACCACACTTGACCGGAGAACCTTCAGATTATTTATTAGCCCTGTAATGTCCTTCAGATTCTGAGAGCTAAGAAAATAACCTGACTCTAATTTGAGCTTGAAAGATCTTTTTTAAAATATTGTTTAAGCTACAAATTATAATTAAATCTAGTCAGCTCTGAGTGGTCACCATCATTAGCAATCTGTACAACAAAATGGACAAGGGAAGTTTCTGGTTCTATATTTCTGAGGAATTTATTTTATCCTCTGTTATTTTGGTATTTACAGTACCTAGAAATTTGGGATTGTGTTTTTAAAAATGATTAAGTAATTTCTTACTCTTATTTTTTTCAAGTTACATAAAATTCCAAAAGAAGGTGCTTTGTCTGTCAAGTTATTTATGTTTAAATATATAAATATAGAAAGAAATGCCTAGATAAAATTAAGATGCTAACATATAACAATGAAAAGGTTTTTAAAGTGTCAGTTATCTTCATTTAAAATTTTTAAAGTATGTGAGGTAAAAAATGAAGGAACTGTTGAACCTCAGTAAAGATGTAAAACCGTAACTTAAGCTTCCACTTTAAGAAATGGGATAAAGAGCAACTGAAACCCAAAGCAAGCATAAGGAAGAATTTTTTTTTAATTACAGTTGCCATTAATGAAGTAGAAAAGTAATAGAGATAGTAAAACCAAACGTTGGCTTTTTGCAACCTACTGTCTCTGCTAAGGGGTGATAAAGAGGAGTTATTTATCAGAAGTGTAGAAACGGAAAACAACCTCATGTTGGGTAGTGAAAGTGTTAGAATACCGGGTTGGGTATGGGGGATATTAATACGGGAGCACTCATATATGCCTCAGGGTTTTTACCCTGCAAGATCTCCAGGAACTTGTAAAACAACAGTGGCATACATAAAATAAAGTGGAGATACCAGCACTCGTTTGGCAGAGGGTTGAGAAATAAATTGAATGACACGTAGAAGTGAACATTTAAAAAAAAAACAAAAAACTGATGTTTTATATGAGACCAAGAACCCACCAGTCACTTTTGTGCCTTGGCTTGTGAGAGCCACTGGGTCCAGAGACTCTCCTGTCACTCAGATCATAAGGTATGAAAGGGCCACCCAGAATAAAATTTACCTTACATTTTATAACTTCAAGACAAGAGACCTGGGATTTTCCATTCTTCCAACTCATCAGCCATTGGCTAAAAACTGCACCCTGAAGGAATATACATTTCCAGACACTTCTAGCTTTCTGTAAGTACGGAGGAAGCATCTCAGCCTGAGGATAGTCCTCTGAAAAAGAGTTGCATGTCCAAGCCACTGGAGAGCAATGCTGAGGCTTTCAGAAACCAAGAAGCACACAGAAATTATGAAAGGACATTGAGTAGATCTGGGCAGAGCTCTGCACTGGACAGAGCTCTGCATGTTCACTATGAGGATTCAAATGTTAATGAATTAAAGAAATCACAAATGTCCATCCTTTTCAATAACCTGGAGCACTTCTCCAATTAATTCTGCAATTACACTTGGGGATATAGGATGATGTAAACAATGTAGCTTCCAATTCTCAAAAACTAGCCTTTGAATACCAAATTGCCACCTAAAAGCAATGTAACCTCGGCGAGTCGTTTAATCTTTCTGATTCTCAGTTTAGTTATCTGTTAAATAGAACTATTAATATCTATTTTATTCAAGCCCTTAGTGAAGCTATGTGACATAATATTTCTAAATGATATTTGCATTTATTGAATCAAAATAGAAAATTAATAAAGATTTTCTTTCTTTCTTTCATAGCCTTTCTTTTACATCTATTCACTGAATGAGTGAGAACAGTAAAGTTGATAATTGCTCCTTTTGAAAATGTTGGAGAACCATTGTGACATATAAATAATATTTAATGAGATAGTATCATAAATTGATACTTGACAGCCAACGGCCTTTCCTTTGCAATCCAGAATCTAAAACAGAGTAGAGTAAGCACCCAAAAAGCACTTTATCACTGACTTTGCTGTAGTTCTTCCTGTGGTTCAGAGTGGACCAACTCAAATGTTTTCTACTGAAGGAATTCTGAATTATGTTTTCCACTGTTTCCCTTATATATAACTCATGACAAATGAAGAACTCCAGAAAGAGGTTAGTTCATTAGTGAATAATAGTTGAGTGGCCAAAATGAGCAAGAGAATATTTGTAGATTAGATAAACTTACAGTGGGTACATTTTAGTTACCGAGCCACTGTAATACTCAAAGATTAATTAATGAGTGCACCTTCATGACATTCCACATAGGGTTGTCTTCTGTTTTGCCTTCTTGAACAGCTTGGTCAGTGACTTGAGAGAAGATAAATAGCCATGTTTATCACATTTACCAAAATCCCATGCTATGTAATGACAAGATAAATACTCAAATAGAAGCTAGGTAGTAGCCCCTCGGAATTATTTTAAATGAATTGTTCAAGCCCTTTCCGTCTGTCTAAGTTATTCACTTAACTAGCTATCATTTTCAGTATCATTTTATTCTAAAAAAAAAGCCTCCTCCTCACAACTAGCCATTTATAAACACACTTTCTCTCTTTTGTTTCTAAGACATTTTTCTTTTTTTATTATACTTTAAGTTTTAGGATACATGTGCACAACGTGCAGGTTAGTTACACATGTATACATGTGCCATGTTGCTGTGCTGCACCCATTAACTCGTCATTTAACATTAGGTATATCTCCTAATGCTATCCCTCCCCCCTCCCCGAACCCCACAACAGGCCCTGGTGTGTGATGTTCCCCTTCCTGTGTCCATGTGTTCTCATTGTTCGGTTCCCACCTATGAGTGAGAACATGCGGTGTTTTGTTTTTTGTCCTTGCGATAGTTTGCTGAGAATTGCTGAGAATGATGGTTTCCAGCTTCATCCATGTCCCTACAAAGGACATTAACTCATCATTTTTTATGGCTGCATAGTATTCCCTGGTGTATATGTGCCACATTTTCTTAATCCAGTCTATCATTGTTGGACATTTGGGTTGGTTCCAAGTCTTTGCTATTGTGAATAGTGCCACAATAAACATACGTGTGTATGTGTCTTTATAGCAGCATGATTTATAATCCTTTGGGTATATGCCCAGTAATGGGATGGCTGGGTCAAATGGTATTTCTAGTTCTAGATCCCTGAGGAATCGCCACACTGACTTCCACAATGGTTGAACTAGTTTACAATCCCACCAACAGTGTAAAAGTGTTCCTATTTCTCCACATCCTCTCCAGCACCTGTTGTTTCCTGACTGTTTAATGATGGCCATTCTAACTGGTGTGAGATGGTATCTCATTGTGATTTTGATTTGCATTTCTCTGATGGCCAGTGATGATGAGCACTTTTTCATGTGTCTTTTGGCTGCATAAATGTCTTCTTTTGAGAAGCATCTGTTCATATCCTAAGACATTTTTCTTCTCTTCTGCCTGTATTCTCTAATATGTATGGGCTCTAGAGGGATCTTTTTATAGACAAATCTTTTTTCTCAATTCAGTGCCATAAACCACTTATCTACCATTTTCAGCAGAAAAACTAAAAACTTTAGGCAGTTGAAATCCCTCAGGTAAGTCTTATTTATCTGGGGTATCTTATTTAGAGTGGAGCTACCATTAAAATATTTTATGTGAGTTTATGGATAACTCACTTTCTATATAAATCTGTGAATCTCTCAAGAAGAGGCAGTATGTATTTTATCTCTATTATGATAATATTAATGATAACAGCTATCTTATATTAAGCACTTACGTGTGCTAACTCATTTTTATTCACAGCTCTATAAAGTATGTGCTGTTATTATCCGCAGTGTGTAGATGAGGCAATTGAGTGAGTATTCAATAAATGTTTGTTTAAATCATCATCTAATCTTATGTCATTAAGGAAGACAGGCCTATTTTCATCAATACAATAAAAATATTTTTATGACTTAATTTGAAAGCAACTTGGAAGGTATTTCTCACTAGTCTATGGCTGTCACGATTTGGCAATGTATTTCTTATAATATCACTCAGCCAGATTTATTTTTAAAAAGAAAATACTCATTGATTTAGATGATTATCTGTCAGAATTTACTAATGGGCCTCAGTTATAGCAGATAAAATTATGTTATAATAGCGCTTGTTCATCAAAAAGAAGGAAAAGTGGGTTCGATAGAAGGTAAAAAGCCATGATTTTCAGAAACATGTATTTTTCTTATGTAGAAAGAAAACTGAATTTCACTAACTATAGAAAAGGCTTCTTTTTAATAAAAGGAAA
The DNA here is from genome assembly GCF_006542625.1 of Nomascus leucogenys. Lineage (NCBI taxonomy): Eukaryota > Metazoa > Chordata > Mammalia > Primates > Hylobatidae > Nomascus > Nomascus leucogenys. The sequence goes on along the minus strand of NC_044387.1, from coordinate 91,224,119 downwards.
AATATAGAGACTTCTGTTCGTTTTCTAGAACTTTCCTTTTAGATGGCACTGGCTCAGATTGTCTGGGAATTTCCACTTGATGACTGATATTCACAGGGACATGTCTGTCTCTTGCTGAAAGTGTTACAGTAATTACCCATTCCAATGTGATTCCAGCTGGAAAGGAAACTGACAGCTTCCACAGCGACTGAGTCAGATGTCTCCGACATTTTAGGCATTCATTTCAGACACCTGCATTTCTAAGGCATCCACCTGCATCCTCATTATTAACACAGAAGCTCATTTTTATTTGATTATAAGTAAGTAGACCATCAAAGAAAAGCCAAATTGAGTAAATACATTTACCTGACTATCTAAACAAAACAAATGTATTTTGAAAATAAAAGAATAGTTACGTGTGATTTTGCTTTGTATCTTTGATTCTCCGTATTCCTACTGCTTTAATCTTGGTCTAGAGTAGTGTAGAGAGTCTGATTCTGAAGGTTAATAGCATGATGTAATTATTCAAATTTTGTTTATTATTGGAATTTAAGTATTACACTTCTATATTGTGAATGGAATATTTGTTGTTTGTGTTTACAATATAACCGACAACAAGTATTTACCATATAATTGACATATAATTAATCAGAGTGCTTTGTTCTTCTTTACCCTTTGGTTGGAGTTAACCTATCTATGCATTTTAAATAATTCTTAATAATTTATTTTAATACTGTTGATGCTTTACTGCATCTCTTTCTTTACTCTTTTTTCGGAAACATTTGTGAGAAAACTGCTAACTTAGTGTTGCATCATCCCCAAATGCTCAGTGTGAACCAGCCAAGGACAAGAACATTGGCCCAGATAATCATCATACAGTCCTCCAAAGCTGGAAATCAAAACTGATACCACACTACCATCCAACCAAGAAATGCCATGCAAATCCATCAATCCTTGCAACACTGGCTCTTTTCCTTTTCTTGTTGAGAGTCCTGTTCATGAGCATGTGCTGCAGTCATTTGTTTTGTCTCTTCAGGTTCCATTAGTCTGTAAAGCTTCTCAGTTCTTCCATATCCCTCTTGTTCTTATAATTTTAAAAAGTTTGGCCTTCAATCTGTGACCACCTGGTATTTCCTTCTGACCAGACTCAGGTCATGCATTCTTATTGTGTTGTTGTCTGCCAAACATCACCACAACTCATCATTTTTTAAAAAATTACAGTCAACGAAGCACAACGTGAGAACAGGTTCAAAAACATTGCAAATATTCTGTCCCTCATCAAATGTCCAGCATTGGCATTCATTGATGACAACTACCTGAATCAATCACCATTCTGATGTTTAACATCGATGACTTTCTATTTAGTGGCTGGCTGAAAGCAAAAGTCTTCCCTTATTTACCATTTATACTTACTTATCTATTTATTTATGTATTGATTTCATATGGACACATGAATTTCTATTTAATGTAATGTTTTCCTTGATGCTCTAATTGTCCAAATGTTGTCTTTAGGAATCTCTTCTTGATAACTTCTGTATCTTTCTGATAAATTGCCATGATTCTTTGAGCATTTCTTAGTTTTGGCATAACAAGATGCTCCAGACTCAATTTGACTTTTTCTTGCTTTAGCTCTGGAATTATTCATTTCTCCAAGGAACTCTAGTTCACATTACATATGTTATACATTCATATGTAATATGAATATTATATGTATACACATCTATAATGAACCAAGAATAAACACATTTATATAGAAAGTGTAGCTATTAACATGATTATATGTGTGTATTTATATATGTATATATAGTTTTATATTTATTTATTCCTCTACACAGTGAGAAACCTGTCACCTTGACCTATTTACTTGTTTGTTTAATATAACCAATATTTCAACCATGGCAGAATGACACCTATCTCTACCAGCCTCAGGTGCACTCTACCCCCTACCAGGGCTACCTGACAATACCTTCACAGCCTTCTCTGCATGTCCCAAACTCCCACTTCACACCCTTCTCTGCGTGTCCCAAACTCCCACTTCACACCCTTCCCTGCGTGTCCCAAACTCCCACTTCACAGCCTTCCCTGCGTGTCCCAAACTCCCACTTCACAGCCTTCCGTGCACATCCAAAGCTCCCTCAATTTTTGTGGCCACCAGACATGCTGCTACCCAACAGAAAGGGAAGCACAAAATATACTTCTAAAATAAGGGGAAGCGGAAAAGACCACATAAATGGGAAGAGATATTCATATTCTATATGTATTTTTAACAAAGATGACAGAATTTGCTGATAAATTAAATGTATTTTGAAAGAATAGTCAAGAATGACTCAGAGACTTTGGCTTGAGTAAGTAGTTGACTACATTGCCATTGTTTATAACTGGAAATATTGTCAGAGAAAAATATTTGGATGAATTGGAAATTAAAAACTCTTTTTTTGGACATATTGAGATTAAAATGCCAAAACAGAATAAGAGAGCAAGCAGTCAGATAAGTGAGTCTGAACTTTAGATAGGAGGTCAAGATAAAAGATACAAACTGGGACCCAATATTATGCAGATGGTATTTAACAACAGGGATTAAAATCATTTTACCAAAGGAAGACTTGATCACAGATAAAATAATATTTAAAACATTATTAAATATTAGTGAAAGGACAATTTAGATTTTTTTTGTGATTACAATGAGAGTTTGGTTAAGTGGTAGCAAGAGGGAATATAATGGGAAGAATTTAAAACAGTAAGTATAAACAAGTCATATCCAGTATTTTACTGTAATGAAGAGCAGTGTGTGAGCTACAAATAATATGGGTGTTTCTTAATAAGAATGAATACTGTTATAGCGACACTGATGGTGGTGAGTCAATAGAGCCACTCAAATGTAGAAAACTGATGAAACTGGAGAAATAAAATGTGGAGTTAAGCCCTTTCGTAGGAAGGAGAGAATGGAACTTAGATTTTTAACCTTATATTGAAAGGATATATGGAATATATATCCTTATATATATTCCATATAGACTTTTATGGAAAGTGTATCTTTTGTAAAAAAGGAGCCAGACAGAGGACATGTATCTAAATGTAGGTAAGTTAATAGATTTGGAGGTATGGTGATAAAATTCTCTTTTTATTTTTAAATGTTCTTAGAGTCAAAAATCAGCTGAGAGTGGGGAAAGGAACTGTTTTGGGTTAATATTAATAAAGAGATGAGAAATTTAAAGTAACCATCTCAGAGAGGGTGAGCAAATGATCTATGAAAACACAACAGTATTTTAGGATGAGCCTGAAAGCACACTTGAAGTTGCGATGAATTTAAAGTCAGAAAAACATTATATATGTGTCCAGGTTGAAAGGCAGGGAAGGCAGAAAGTTGTACAGAACTAGGGCTGGGGGTTATGACACATGAAATTCTTCGGAAAGAAAGGTATGGAGACTGATGATTTGTTCAAGGCTCTAATTTTAATTTTGAACTCTAAGTCAGGTAAAAATGGATTTTACTATTTGTAGTATATAGTAGACCACAGGAAGTATAAGTTTCAGTATATGAGAGTGCCCCACGGGGTTGAAAATTGTGGGACTATGAGTTCTAGAACATTGGGCTAAGAAGATAGTAGAATCTAGTAAGATGAATAGTTTGAAATTTATATTTTCGAGGTGGTACAATCATTGATAATATTCAATATGGTTGTGACCCCAGGGGTGTGGCAGAGAAGGCATAGAGGAAATGTTCTTTGGAGAGGATAGAACAAGGCCAAATAACTGAGGCACTAAATTGAGTCAGGTTCTGAGACTGGTGTGAAGGATGACTTAGATCCAGTTCAAAGTTGATTTTTCTTCATTTCAGTATATATTCTGCAAGCAATAAATACAAGGGATAAGAAAGTAATTGAGTAAACCTACCTCCCTGATAATCTTTTATTTCTTTAAGGTAGTGACCTAAAATGTGTTAGACATTTTGCATGGTAATTTAGATGAATCCAAAGCTGCTACCTTTTATAGAAATAGCATAAGGACTGGCTTTCTCAATACTTGAGAATATTTTATAAACAAAGATATAGATTCATTTATGTTCTCTACATACATATATGCACACTTTTAATTTTTTTATAGCAGATGTATACGTGTATAGCAGGAAGGGGCTAGGTAAACACTGAAACTACCAGGGATTTTTATATGAGTAATCATGGACAGGAAGATGGGTTTAGAAGCTAAAATTCTCAATTGAATGGAAAAGAGCGATTTCATGTAAATAGATGACTGCAATAAGCAATTGTAGCAGATGGTAATATTTAATTACTTGTAGTTTGAAGTTGCTGGGAAATGATGGTGGTGATAAGGATCTGTGAGGACACCTGTCCCACATCCAACCTTAGGGGTTGAAGGGGGTTGGGAAGAAAATTTAGCCTTAACTTCACAGTCCTGCAGGAAGAATAATGCCTTCAGGATAAAAACAAAAACAAAACAAAAATTTTAAAAAATGTTTAGTTTTAATTGGAGGAATTTTAGGGAAGTGGTCATTTTTCTGATACAATGCTGATTTCCATCAATGGAGTTGGAGTTACCAGAGAAACATAAAGAGTTTGGATCAAATTAGAGGATTTATAGAATCTTATGGGGGGTGAGGACACAGATGTGGAGGAATAAGTTTTTTGTTGACCCAGGTAAGTAAAAATATAAATTATTATGAAATTAAACCTTGTTTAGAAAGAGGTGGAGGGTGGATCACGAGGTCAGGAGATCGAGACCACGGTGAAACCCCGTCTCTACTAAAAATACAAAAAAAAATTAGCCGGGCGTGGTGGCGGGCGCCTGTAGTCCCAGCTACTCGGAGAGGCTGAGGCAGGAGAATGGCGTGAACCCAGGAGGCGGAGCTTGCAGTGAGCCGAGATTGCGTCACTGCACTCCAGCCTGGGCGACAGAGCGAGACTCCGTCTCAAAAAAAAAAAAAAAAAAAAAAAAAAGAGGTGGATAATTGGACCTATTTATATCTTCCTACTTAGGAATAGTCGTCTCTCTAGGAAGTGGTTATAATGAGATGATTAATGTTGGGTTGGAATCTCTTAGCCAGAATAAGGAGGGGCCGTTGGGTCTCCTTTTTATTTCTGCTATGACTATGACTATACCACACTTCATTTATTCCTTGTAATGCCCCCAGGCTTTATTTTCTCTTTTTAATTATCCTGAGAAGTTACATGTTTAATGCCACGTTGACCTTTAATTAGCATGAATATTGCAACACTGTGTAGTCTCAGAGATATTTTTCTAAGTGACTTGAGTAACACTTCCATAGAATTCAAGTTTGATTACTATTTCTACCACAGGCAGATTGCCTTGTAACATAGAAAATAGGAGTGCTGAAATCATTTAAAATACAGACTCAGAAACGACCATATATTAAGGAACTAAAGGAGAAGGGGCAAAAACATTTATTTTAAATTATCTATATTCACTTTCTAGAATTTGCTATAAAGTATAAGACTTTCTATCTTTAGCTTTTATAAATAGAAACTTTAAAGAACTATGTTCTGCATATGAGGTGATACCTTGCAAAATAATAGAGCACCACTGAGCTGTAACAAATAGTATTTAGCAAAGCAAAAAGTACCTAGAATCATTGGGTTTCTTCTCAGTCAAGGTAGTGTTATGATGAGAGATTTAAATATTTATTTAAAGTATAATTTTCAACTTAGGGAATGCATCTTTTCATCTTTATTGATGATAATTGAACTTTAAAACATATACAAAGCACATTGTCATATACAAAACACTGGCAATAAAAATAAATACCCCAGTAGTTATACAGTTTTCTTATATAAACATAGTTTATAATCCAAGAACATTGCAGTTTGCTCTGCAGATTCAGGAGAAAGTCATATGGAAATTATCATGTCCCTGTGTAAGTGAACGTAACATAAAAATCAGGTTATTTTACCATGTTGTATAAATAGACTTCATAACCGTGTCCAGTTTGTTGGCCTCCTTAGTCATATCTTTGCTCAAAAATGCTTTCCTATGTTTAAACTTATATTTTAAATTTACCAGGTTTATTATCTTCTGCCAACTTTTCAAATCTTTTGAAACCCTGTTTCATCTAGTATTATATTTTTAATCTAAATAACAGCAATGTGTTGTGGTAGAATTTGCAAAAAAAAGTTTTTCTTTCAATCTTATCAGTTTAAAAAGTTGAGTTGATCCTATTTTTTGCAGTAATTGCAAGAGGTATTTTGGTATACTTTTTGAAGCTGAGTGGAACATTTAAATTTTTTTTACTATAAAAATTCCTTTTTATTGAAAATGAGCAAGAAGCAATGTTGGGCACTAAAATTACACAGTTCTGATGCTGTCTGTTTATAATAGAGCTGGAGAACATATAAGAGTGTATGTGTGTGTGTGGAGGTGATATTAGACAGTTATCAAATGAGTAATGATGCAGACAAAGGCATATGCCACAAGAGAGGAACCGAGTTTGACTGGGTTTACCACCCAAATTTTAACCTCATAAAATGGTTTTTGCATTTGTTTTATCCTCATTTTGCCATAAGTCAATCTAGATTAGATTTTCTGACCTCTTTTCTTATGCACGGTAATACTAATCATTGCTGAAAATATTTTGCCAAATCAGTGGAAGGAGAATTTCAATAAAATTAGTAAGGAAAATAATAGACTGAATGGAACCAAATTAGTTGCTTTTAGTGAAATGACAGGTAAGACATCTTTCTTCAATTAGTTTTATTTCTTGGAATCATTCAGAACAGTGTACTGGTGAAGCGGGTCCAACAATGTACAGCATGGCAGTGCCACTTACTTGATACAGTTCAATATGCTGCTTTGTCTTAGGGTAGACATAAGGTTGCATGATATGTATATTATATGAAGTAATATGGAAGAAAAATGCTGCTGATTTTTAAAATTATGCACTAAAAAACGGAAGGGGTTGTTTCAGCTTTACACTACAATGTAGAAAGCTACAAAGAGCTTGGTTTCTATTCTAACTAGAAAAGTCTGTATAATATACAAAATCATAACTCATTTTGAAAATCATAACTCATTTTAGCCTGAAATCTAAACAAAGAAACATAAACAGATGCCTCTTAGGAGATAAAAGACACGAGCACCAGTAATTTGTAGCAGCATTGAAAGATGGGAAGATGGTGTCTCAATATGAGCAGGCAAGAAGAATTTAGGTAAAACGTCAATGAATTGCTGAAGAATAAGTGCAGTCCTGGGTGACAGTATAGAGCCTTGGGAGGCACAGACCACTTGGGAGGAATTCACACCCAGTTACAGATTCTCCCATATGGGAATGACTGAGGGCAGGGGGAGAGATTGGAGACACTCTTCCTTTGCGTGGAAAGCCCGATCGGAATGGCCAGTACTAGGGGAAAGGCGTGAAGCCCCATCACGTTTCCTCTCCTCTAAGGAACAAAAAGCCTTCAGAGCCCGGGAAAAGGACAGCAAAGGCTTGTTGCCAGCTAGAACACAAGGGTGACACTCTGCCTGAGAAAAATGTAATGGCAAACACTAAAAACCTAGTTGGAGATTTTTTACTGCTGGGAGAGGAGCAGAGTTATTGAGGAAGCGCTTTCTTGAGAACAAAGGAGGAGGTTCTGCCTAAGCCTGAGGCTGAACCAGGGCAAGAGAGACAGCCCTGTTCCCTCCTCTCAGGCTAGTAGGTGCTGAGTAACAAACAACATCTGGTAATAGAGTGAGGATATAGCATCTCTGAACCTCAGAAACACAGGGAGCTGAAATATTCAGAAAAGCCTTTTAGCAAACGGACCCTTACCAAAAACACAAGGTAATTTCAGAGTAATTTGAAGCCAGCAGTAACCAAAGACCAACAAAAGCAAATCCAACTCAACTCCTGATTGAAGAGCAGGAGCAGACGTGCCTGTTTTTAGAAATAAATACTATTTACCCCGGACTCTACTGCTCAACAAAGGGCTCTGACAATCAATCAAATATAAGACACACATACAAAAGCAAGAAATGACAACACACTGTCAAGAGACAAATCAATCAATAAGATTAGAATCAGATGTGACTCAGGCATCCAAACTACAAGAAAGGGATTATAAAATAATTATGATTGATATGTTAAATGCTCTAGTTGAAAAAATGGACAACCATACACTATCAGGGAATCTTAGCAGAGATGAAAACTAAAATAAATTGTCCTATCTGGAATAGAAAAGTTTATAGACAAAGAATGCTATTGATGGGCCTATCAGTAGTCAAAAAAAGAACCAATGAACTTGAAGATCAGCCAATAAAAACTGCTCAAATTAAAACACAAAGTGAAAAAAACAGTGTAAAAAAGCAGGGTATACCACTGCAGATCTATCAAAAGGTCTAACCTATCTGTGGCTGGAATCTGAGAAGAAGATTCAAGACAGAAGAAACAGTCGAAGAGGCAGTGACCAAAAATTTTTCAAAAATAAAGCAAGACATTAAACCACGACAAAAGAAGCTCAAATAACACCAAGCAGGAGAAATTCACCTCTTACCACCAAGCTCCCCAATCCAGATACTTAGAACCAATATATTCAAACTGATGAAAACCAAGATAACTAGAAAATCTTAAAAACAGCCAGAGGTGGAAAAATAATTATATTCAGTGGAACAAATGTAAAAGTTACAAATGACATCTTATCAGAAACATCTTTAAAGTTCTTGAGAACAAGGATCAACCCAGAATTCTATACTGTTAAAATATTTTTCAGAAATAAAGGAAAAATTAAGACTACTTTTTAAACAAACAGAAAATGAGAGGATTGATTACTAGTAGATAAGAAAAGCAAGTTCCTCAGGCAGAAAGAATATGATAGAAGATATAAATTTCAGTAGATAGATAGATGATAGATAGATAATAGGTACATGATAGATACACACACACATACATATATGGATGTAAACAAGGTAATAAAGATCACTATTAATGGTTAAAATGAAGATAAGTATAAATATTTTGATGTATTAATTTCTCTAATGGAAAATTGAGTACTGATTAAAAAAAGTAGTAGTGTGAGTTTATAAATAAAAGTAAAAATGTATTTTAAAAAGTAACCCAAAACATGGGAGATGAGGATTAGGAATATTTAGTTATAAGATTCTCATACTACATACAAAGCAGTGCAACATTTTTGAAGCCATTAGTTATCAAGTAAAAAAAAAAAAAAAAAGAAAGACATAATATAAGCCCTACACAATTAAAAGTATTTGAAAAAAGTATTTCCTGAGTATAATAGAGTTGTATTAGAAATCAATAACAGAAAATTATATGACAGATCTGTAAATAATTAAAAATTAGGCAACACATTTCTAAAAAAAATATAGGCATGAGGACACACATTTAAAAAAAACCATATGGGTATGAGAGAAAATTATAAAGAAATTATGAAATATTTTGAATTAAGTTGAAATGCTATGAATTAAAATTTATGATATGCAAATAAAGTAGCATTTTGGGGGAAATTTATAGCAATCAATTATTTTTTAAAACATTTCTAATTATCTAAACTTTTACATTCAGGAAGTAGAAAAATAAAAGTAAATTAAGCCCAAAGCAAGCAGAAAGAATAAAATTATAAAGATAAGATTTTAAAAATAAATCACGTTTCAAAGGGGAAAACACTAGAGAAAAATCAATGATAACATCAGGAAACCCCTTCTAGACATTGGTTTAGGCAAAGAATTCATGACCAAGAGACCAAAAGCAAATGCAATAAAAACAAAGAAAAATAGGTAGGACTTAATTAAACTAAAGAGTTTTCATGGCAAAAGGCACAGTCAGCAGTCACAGAGTGGGAGAAAATCTTTACAATCTATACATCCAACAAAAGACTAATATCCAGAACCTACAATGAACTCAAACAACTTAGCAAGAAAAAAGCAAACAATTCCATAAAAAAGCAGGCTAAGGACATGAATAGACAATTCTCAAAACAAGATGTACAAATGGCCAATAAACATATGAAAAAATGCTCAGCACCACTAATGATCAGGGAAATGCAAATCAAAACCACAATCTGATGATACCACCTTACTCTTGTAAGAATGGCCATAATCAAAAAATCAAAAAATAATAGATGTTGGTGTGGATGCAGCGAATAGGAAACACTTCTACACTGCTGGTGGAAATGTAAACTAGTGCAACCGCTATGGAAAACAGTGTGAATATTTGTTAAAGAACTAAAAGTAGAATTACCATTTGATCTAGCAATCCTACTACTGGGTATCTACCAGAGAAAAAGAAGTCATTATAGAAAAAAAGCATTCTTGCACACATGTTTATGGCAGCACTATTCACAATTGCAAAAATGATGTATGTGATAGAATATTATTCAGCCGTAAAATGGAATGAGTTAACGGCATTCACAGCAACCTGGATGGGATTGGAGACTATCATTCTAAGTGAAGTAACTCAGGAATGGAAGACCAAACATCATATGTTCCCACTCATAAGTAGGAGCTAAGCTATAAGAATGCAGAGTTATAAGAATTATACAATGAGCTTTGCGGACTCTGGATGAAAGGGTGGAAAGAGGGTGAGGGATAAAAGACTACAAATTGAGTTCAGTGTATACTGCTCAGGTGATGAGTGCACCAAAATCTCACAAATCATCACTAAAGAATTTATGTAACTAAATACCACCTGTTCTTCAAAAACCTATGGAAATTAATTTTTTTAAAAATAAAAGGACTTTCAACAGCGCCTGAAACTGGTGCTCAAGTATTTATTGAATTATAAATGAATATCTTATCCATTCCAAAACTTATATTCTAAGTTAAATTTAAATTATCTTAGAATACTGCAGAATTACATGGAAGTCTAAGCAAATTATTTCAACAGTAACCATTTGTCTGCATGCTTTCTTCCGCAATAAAAATACCTGTAATTAATTAGGTATTATTTTACCCTATGGAAATATTTTGCATTTATTCCAATGTTTCATGATATTTTTATTTTCTACAAATTTTGTCAATTTTCCAAGCATAGGAAATATAGTTCAGATACACATGAAGAAAATGTGCTTTGGAATAATGCTATAGTTATACGATGTAATGCATTTGAATGGCATCTAGAAATTATAGTTTCAGTTCTCCATATCTAATTTTGATGTATTTGGAATGTGCATGGGTAACTTGTTGAATATCTACTCTACCAGGTAAAATATTTGGTTCTTTTATACTTCTTTCTCTAGTATGCTTTTCTTCAGACAACTAAAAAAATATATATTTTCAAGCTACTCTTATTGGTACATAGAAAGGAATGACCTGTCTGCATGATTTCAGTGTAAAATAATCAGCTAATATCTTATTATACCTTCCAACAATGTAAATCATAGAAAACAAAGCAGTTCATTTTATTTATATCTTCTAATTTTATTTGCTTTATTACTTTTTCAACTGTTTAATTTCATCATAGTCATAGAAGAGTGTCTAACCAAAATTTAATTTTTTTTGAAATTTCTGACAAAAAGCCAAAATTTCAATGAAAATATTGTGCTGTGATTAATAAAATTCAATCAATCACTGTGGAATTACATACTTATGAAAAAGTTCCGGTACACTTATCTATGCAATGATGCCATTACATCCAAATCATTGTTATCATTTAGAGTCATTAGAGTAGGAAAGAAATGTTTGAAATTATTAATTACTTTAGATTATACATACAGTTTATCATTTATGATATATTGGCTTGTTCCTGTGCAAAACATATCAAATAAGAATTAATAATTCAGTGGTATCATAACTTAAGCTAAGTTTATATCACTTGCCAACTTTTACTGCTCTGATTACAATAGTATAAAATGATTTCTTTTATGTGACTTAAATAATTTATATAAACACACTAATTTCATATTTTTTGCTATATATATATATATATATATATATATATATACCGTTGCTTATATTCATAGAGTAGTTCAGGGTCTCAAAATCTGTATTTCTTTCATCCTGGTTGCAGCAAATGGGTTTCAGTAAAAACTGTGAGCCTGTAAAACGTAGTTACTCTTTTCTAGCCTAATTATTTTTTGTCACCTTTAAACCCACATTATGTCATGTGAATGATGAATTGTGTGGATGGAAGTTGAATTTATGGTGCAGTGTTACTGGTAAACTAGAATAAAGTAAAATATTCATTACCATTTCATAAACTACCCAACAACTAAGTGATATATTGGCCAACAGACAAAAAGAACACAACTAAATTTTCTGTATTTCTGGCAATTATTTCAACTTTTCCAGAAATAAAGTAATGTAAAGGGAAAATTGCATTGTTAGTATATACATGATAAAATGATATGTTAATGTTGTGAATTCTTGTATGAAATATAGATAAATTTGTATTCATTTGAAAATCCTAAGATTGTTTATTTTATCATAAGCTAAGATAATATTCACCTAAAAAACCACTTCTGATCAGTTACATATTTAAAAGAAAGGCATTCTTAAATTTAAAAAGGGGGAAATTTTAAATATTTCCTTGGACTCTCTTTCAAACATCACCCCAAGAGAATAAACTCAGAATATAAATGAAAGTTCGTTCTATTAATGTCAGCAAGTACCTCTGCTTGTAAAGTTTTTATTTTTATTATAGTGATTAGATATTCATCTATTATAGTAAAGGTAACACTTTAAAGTCAAATCATCAGTCACATTAACAGTGATTTTCAAAGTTTATTATTTTATGTCTATTTTTGTAGAAACTGTTACTCAAAAAAGGATAGACTAAACAGAATAAATAATCTTATAAAATCCTAAATTCACTGTTTAGTGAATCTGACCACATTTTTTTATTTCTCTTTTTTTTGCTACACTTCTAAAAATAATTGGGTCTTTTAAAAGAAAACTATTGAACATAACATAAATCTGAAATAGTGGTTTGTGAAGGAATATTTCCAGCACTCTTTGTGTAAACTATTTGCTGGTGAGCACACTAATTTTTAATGGTTACAAAATATTAGTAATTAAAAATGATCCTTAGAGGGATATATGTATAAAGCAAGACATGGCAAACCAATCACACATATTTTTTGGATCAATGTAATATACTGAGGTTTTGGAAACCAGATAGATAAAATATCTTAGTTTATACTGGCTGCTATAACAACATATCACAGACTGGATGGCTTATAAAAACAGAAATTTATTTTTTGTAGTTGTGGAGGCCAAAAGTCTGAAATCAGGGTGCCAGCATGATTAGGTTCTGGTGAGGGCCCCCTTCCTGGTTGCAGACTGCCAACTTGACATGTACTTGTGTGGTAGAAAAGACTACTAGATTGCTATCTGGGATCTAATTCATAAGGGCACTAATTCCATGTATGAGGGCTCTACCCTGGTGACCTAACTACCTTCTAAAGTCCTCACCTCCTAATACTGTCACACTGAGGGGTTCAGATTTCAACATATGAATTTTGAGGAAACACAAGCCCTCGGTCCATTGTATATAATATCCATGCATTTCAACAGAAATGTTTACAAATTACTGTGTCCTTGTATCTAACAAAAGAATACTAGCTAGAAAACAAGTAGAAAATAAGTATTATAGATTCTATTTAGCTGAATGGCCATACAAATGAGATTAATTTTAAAGTATTTTATCTTTGTATCCAAGTAATTATGATTACTAGTGAAAAAAAGGAGAAAAAGTTGATCATGTTTAGCTATAAAACATTATACAAAGTGTCTTACTTTTCAGGCTTATATCAGTCTATTAGCAGTTCTTATAAATATCAAAATATGTTTAATTTTCAGACATCACAAATCTGAGATGAATAATTCATGTAATATATGTAATCAAACATAATTATTGATATTACTGATAATTTATAGAATTTAGTTTTATAAAATAAATTGCTAGAAAACTTATGAATAATTGACTAAAAACTCTTTACAGATCAGCTTAAAAGTAAAAGAAATCTTGGGGCTGTATTCATGAAAACAGAGTTTACAGATCAAGGAAAGTAGTATTATAATTCTACTGGTTTCTGTAATAACCAAATTCAAGAGTTTCTGCTTGATCTGAATATGTTACATAAACAGATAAATATTAGTGTATTTCCAGCTCAGGTGACTAGGATTGTGAACTATCTGGTTAGCAAATTGTTTGCAGAATTGTTCAAGAAAAGTTGAACAATTCCAAGGAGAGGAAAGAACAAAACTATAAGCTGACTTTGGATACTTGAATTTCAAATATGCAGATGAGGAATTATATAAATTCCAGGTTTTCCAGAATAATCAAAATAAATTATTGGTTCAAAGAGGTTTTCCATGATCCACCAAACCAAATAATTCACCCATTATTTTCTGCCATGAAAATCTATGATTTTCCTCACAGAATGTATAATTATTTGTAATTATGTGTCTTATATGGGTATGACAAGTTAAATTTTATTTTAACTGGTGGCTCTAGCATTAGCTTAGAGAGTGGTTTGGCTTAGTTTGGTTTGGTATGGTAAGGTGTAGACCTAAGCCAGGTGATCCTAAGGGCCTGGCTGGAACTCATCTCGAAAGAAGACTCACACACCACTCTTCACAGATCAAGGAAAGGAATTTACTTTGGCAGCCAAGGGAGGGAGAAGACTCAATGATGATGGAAGCCTAAGACCTGATGTGTGAAGGGTCAGTGAGAAAGACCAACGACGGTAGACAAAAGGATTTGAATATGATACATGCGGACTTTCTTTCATTTCTTGAAAAATGGTGAGCTATATGGTGAGAGTGACCCAACACACAGCACATTAATATATATTAATTATTAATACAGTTTTTTAAAAATTATTTTTGAAACATGGCCAAGATAATAGCAAGACCACAGGAGTTATGCAGAGGTTACATAAGGCAAGAAAACAAAAATCACAAAGGTAAATTAGAAGGAAGATGTATTCTCTCTAGGAGTATCTGCCATTATCTGGCATTCAAGAGATTGTGTGTTAAAGACCTTCTGATCAATTGCATAGGCCTCAGCCAAATGTGAGACTGGGCAAAAATCCCTGCCTGAATTCAAGACCCCTCAAAGGAGAACTTTAGTGGCTGAAACAGGCAAAGCAAAAACATAACCATCTCAATTAGACAGAGGATGGCTTGACTGTTGACCCTCATGAAGAAAAACATCAGCCCTCATGAAGAAAAACATCATGAAACAGAAACGTCCCTCATGGAAATTGCCAGCTGTAAATTAACAGTCACTTGAGCTAGGAGTGATTGCTCATATTACCTGCATGAACCAAATAACCCCAAACGAAATTTTAGATAAAGGTTCTCATAGATTGGCCATGCTGTTTATAAAAGTTTCAGAACACAAAAACAAAAACTCTAAATTTGAACGCTGCTAATAGCCTACCACAAAATGTATAAAGAAAGTATTGAGAAAAATACAAGGAGAAACCTGTACCACTATCATTTTAAAATGTAATTTTGACATTTTATTATTATTATTCAAATGTATACATAAAATACATCTTCTTTTGTATGTACCTTATTTTCAGTTACATTTTAGTGATAAGTAACAAACACCTCCACACACCCCCTCATGCAGACATTATGCACACACATACATAACAGAGGCTGCTGAGCGAGAGACACTTTGGTACCGTCCAGCTCTGCCCCAGTTCTCTCTGAAATTTTAGTCAAGTTAAAAAGTCATAAGACAATTCTGTAAATAATGCTTCATTTGAAGAAATTTTCCAAAGTGCAATGTAAAATTATCCTTTGCCTTTCTTAAAATTCTTCTTTAGTATCTTTCTCAAATAGAGAGGTGCTTTGTGAGTTTTATTTTTCTGTAAGTGAGAATTAAGGAAAAGCGTTATCTGTCCCATCTGCATCATTTACTGCAGAGCAGTAGGAGAGAAAGTAGGAGCTCAATTCTAGAGACAAAATGCCACAAAGGCACCCGCAATGTGCCGCAATCTAGGTGGAGATTCTGGACATCAACCTTGGGGAGTGGAATAAGATTTGAGCACAGTCCTTCTCAAGGAAGGTGAAGCCCCAGTTGACATCTGGGTTAACTATTTTTCTGAATGTTTTGTTTAATGCCTTCCTCTTCCTCTAAATTGTAAGCTCTATGAAGACAAGAACTATGTTTGATTTGTTCACACCAGTATACTCAATGCCTTTTACTGTCTCCAGAAGATAATTAACAAAAGATTGAAGACCAGCAGGTAGAAAAAGGTAAAAGAAGGCAATTTCTAGCCATTAGAACTGCCCCAAGATGGTAGCCACTGCTTTGAAAAAACAGCAACTACCTCCTTGCTAGTACTTCCAAGAAAAATTTTATAAATATTTCTCGGGAATATTAGAGAAGAAATTGTTTAATTGAAGTGATAGATCTTTATTCTTACGTTTTCTTACACAAATTATTTAATCTTGAATAATTTTTTTTTCTTGTCTAATCTTCCATGGACCCCTAGCTGAGGGAGAGACAGCAGGTGAACTAAGTCACCCTTAATACAAAGAGACATTTGCTAGTAGTGGGGGATATAGGAGAAACAACACCATAATCAGAGGGGAAAATTATAAAAGCGTGATCCCCAGGGTGGTGTGTCTCTTCAGAAAAACTCTACTAGAGGGACCTTTAAAATTTCCAACACTTCCAAACTTCTGAATATAACAAAGAGACAATTTTTTAATGTAAAAAAAATATTAAAACACTTTTTTCTTTAAGTTGTAGAACTGTTTTCTCAACTTGTCTGACCTGAAAAAAATCAGCCTTGTCAGGAAGGTGAGCAATTCTGGCTAAAGATGAATAGAAACTGTTCTAATGATTTGCTTTTGCACACCACAATAATGGCCTCTATTGTAAAATCACCAGTGATTTACTGTCTGATCTTATGGTAAAGAATATTTTTATTTATTTATTTTTATTTTTAAATTTTTTTGGAGATGGAATGTCATTCTGTCGCCCACGGTGGAGTGCAATGGCACCATCTCGGCTCACTGCAACCTCCATCTCCCGGGTTTAAGCGATTCTACTGCCTCAGCCTCCCGAATAGCTGGGACCACAGGCGTGTGTCGCCACATCTGGCTAATTTTTTTGTATTTTAGTAGAGACGGGGTTTCACCGTGTTGCCCAGGCTGGTCTCGAACTCCTAAGCTCACACAGTCCGCCCACTTCAGCTTCCCAAAGTGCTAGGATTGCAGGCATAAGCCACCGCGTCCGGCATTGTTTTTGAAAGAGACACTATGGATTTAGTGGTGAGTGGTAAATATTGCTTCCCTAAGTTACTTCTGTTTCCTTTAGGATTTCTGTGCACTGTCCAGTCCTGCCATTTCTCTTTAAATTTCTTTGTCTCTTGGGACTTCATTGTGTAGGCTGTATTGATGGTCCTTCTCCTGCCTTGCAGGCTGAGGTCACTTGAGGCATTTCTAGGAATACTCTTTTATATTATCTCTTTTTGAAATTGCTAAGGTCACATTTTTGACACTATCATCTGAAACTTCTGTGCTTTGCTCTTTTCGACGGTGTTACCAGCATTTGCTATTCCACCACATTTAACCTAGTTCTCTCAAGCTAGTAACCTTCTGCCTTTTTCCTGTGTTTTCCATCCTTGACTTGTTCTGCTTCTTGACATTTTGGAATCTGCACTT
This sequence comes from Nomascus leucogenys, assembly GCF_006542625.1. Taxonomy (NCBI): domain Eukaryota; kingdom Metazoa; phylum Chordata; class Mammalia; order Primates; family Hylobatidae; genus Nomascus; species Nomascus leucogenys. Next base: position 91,206,551 of record NC_044387.1, on the reverse strand, counting down.
TTGCTTTCCAGACAATAGGAGCTGTTGATATGTGATGCAAATTAAGAGTTTCTTTTTATCACATGTAAGTCCATTTTTTTTTCTGATTTCATATTTTCCCCAATCCATTTCAATGTAAAGTGTATGGTGAGGACACTTCCTCTACTTTCTAATAACACTCCAACTATAGTGAACTCAAAAGTAAAATTTTACAGATAACATAGAATGAGATATTTTTAGATACCCATAAAAATGCCCAAAATGCCATTTGGTGATAATAATACTGAGAAAAAATATTAATGTGTTTCCTTTCCTCAGTACACTCAATTATACTTCACTAGTTTTATTTAGTGATTTGGAAGTCAACATTCTCAAATGATTAATAAATATCACTGTATTTTTTATTACACACATATATGCATATATGTGTATATATACATACATATATACCCATATAGGAGGCTTGGTAAATAATTCTATAATATATACATTTTGAAAATATTAAAGACACTTAGATGTGGTTGTGTGGCATTCTAATCAATCTTTAAAAAGCTGAAACAGAATTACAAACATATTTATGAATTTGCCATAGTTCAAGACCTAGAGACTTGTAGACTAATGATAATATAGTTTGCCAGCTTTTTAAAATTAAAATGTGACATAAATGAGTAGGGGACATTATTACTAAACTTAAATTCTGTTATTATTTAATAAATTGCATTAAAATGATACTTTTGGGAATAAAAGTGATTTATAATTTGGAACTCTTTCAAATTTATGCAAAAATGCTTTATAATATTGTTCAGTTTATTCTCAAGGGAGTTCAAGGCAGTGGATAAAATTGATTATATTCGTAATTTAATATATTTTACTGTAATTCACATATATGAAATGACAATATTTATAATTTTAAAAACAAAAACAATAAATATCAATTTAGGTTAACCACTTTTATATTACAAATAAACAAATAAAAATCTAAATAATATATAGCTAAACAACCTGCCCAGGACTAGACTTTCAATACTTTAAATGCAATAACTTGATGTTTTATCATTTAAATAACACTATATAAATAAATATTTTTCATTACAATACTGCTTGTATTCTTTTTCATTTATTGAATCCATAAAAATATATGGTTGTAGCTGTGCATAAAGAATAAGTATCCTAAAGCAAATGAATACATTTGATTGTTAATTGTACAGAATTGCGATTAGGGAACTATATTCAGTTTGCCCTTATTCTACTCTGTATAGTGTAATGCAGTGAACTGTTACAATTTTTTTTCTTTACCAAAATTAGAAAACCTTTAACTATTTGAATTTAATTTCAATCATTTATTATTTACCTTGTAAACTGGAACATTTAATAAAAGGCAAGGATAATATTCCAGATCTTGTATTAGAGTTTAAGATAGTTTTAAAGTGATGTTCTGAAAACTAATAAAAAGTTAAATTCTGTGGACGTAGCCTAACTTCACAGCCAAGGACAGAAAGGACATATAATTCTTTGCAGTGAACTCTGCACACCCTAGTAACAATCTATTACTGTCAATTTGAGGTTGAGTGAATATCAGACAATGTTAGTGCAAACTCCATCTTTCATTCCTAAAGCTATCCTTCTGTTGATGTGAGCTGCATCAAGGATTACGATAAAAATTGAAGCACTCATAAGTAATACCTCTTCAGACAGGAAAATGTGAACTGTCCTGGGAATATTTAATGTCAAAATCTAATACAATGCTTCTCATCTTCTTTGACTATGACTAAACCTATATGCTGAGTGGACTGACCACTTGCTGTTATACCTGCTTTGTGGCAACTCACTCAAAAAAGAAATCAACAAAAAGCCATGGAACAAAAAGTGATAAATTTAAAGTTTCTTCTAGTAGTAAAATTCAGGTCAAGATCCAACGTTTAATTTTAAAATGGGTTATGACCTCATTGCTACAGGATCAGACAACCAAGTGGAAAGATAAAATATAATTGGCAGTTTGAAAGGACGTATATTTTCATATCTCTACCAAAACACTAACAAAACAGAAAGAAAAATATATTTTGAGAAATCATTAATTGCCACAGACAATAGATAAATTAAGCAAAGTGATCATATCTTCTCTTCTGTGATGGCACTGGCTCCTAGAACACTACTTCCTGGCACTAGCATAGATCTTATAGGACTGACTTTGAAAGTCTCAGACTCCAAGAGTTATTCATGGATAAGCCTAGAGAGAAGCAGAAAATAAAATGTTGCCTGTGGAAGTGATGTACTCTCCCAGTCGGCAGGGAGCATACCTGTGCCGGGAGCAATCTCAAGGAAGACAATTCACGTATTTCTAAAATTCACTGTACCATGACAACTTCCACAATGACTGACAGAAACAGAATTTTTCATGCTACCTAATTATTTAAATACACAATGTTAAGTGTGAAAACTCAAAGAGAAAAGAAAAAGATTCCTCCACTTTTGATATGAAGGTAAAAATATCATCTTACAAGTTTAGATTCAGTCTTTTGTGGCATTCAGATTGGAAGTCTTAGTAAGATTCTTAGTAAGGCTTATTCTAGCTAGCTTGCCACGTCTAAGTGGGTAGCACTGAAATATTATTGATCTTGCTTGGGTTTCTGTTTTTGTGTGTTGTTAAAAAATTATAAAGTTTGGATTGATAATCTTTGTGTTTCCTTTGCTCAGTAAAACTATACGACTTCGTGTTCATTTATATTTGTATTATCCAAAGAGAAGACAGACTATTGTCAGTTTCAAAAAGGAAGTCTTTGATCCCTTTAATTTTTTTATTTTATGTTACTTTATTTTAGTAGATACAAGGTCTCCCTATGTTTCCTAAGCTGGTCTTGAACTCAAGCAATCCTCCCTCCTCAGCCTCCAAAAGTGTTGAGGTTTCAGGCATGAGCCACCATGCTCAGACTCCATTTTTTATTTAGATCAAATTATGACAGATATTATAGATACCCTTGCTTCACACTCATTCAAACCGTTTCTAGCTTTCTTTCCTGTACTATCGAGTTGAGAAAGCAAGTATACCCTTTCTTTGCTCCCTTGCCGGTAGTGCAGTATGTTAGATTACATTTTACAAAATGGGAACATCAAAGTAAGGCTTAGATAAATACACGAGCAATCTGAGGCAGCGACTGAGAGATGGAAATCAGAAGTTTCTGGAATCATAATGATAGAAGTATTTGGTTTTTCTAAGACCACTGTGATTGAGTTCTTAGTATCTGTTTTCTAGCACCATTGAGACTAAGCAGCAATGATTTTTCAGCAGAATGGATTCTTAAGATGGTGGATCATGTTCTTTCATATGTTTTCTTGCTGGTTCTCTGTCTCTGCAGGCTATTCCCAAAGCTTCCCTATACTCATGAAGTCTTCCTGTTGAAATCAGAGTTTCTATTGCCTTCAGCAAAGGACCCCCATTAGCACTCTGAAAGTTAAGAGGTGGTTTATTTCATAATTATTACAGATGATGCAATATATGATGGTTGCTTGAGTTTTTGGTTTTCCCATTTGTTTGTTGGCCTGGTTTTGTGTGATAGTCCAGAGGGATTTAAATCTTTCTGCTGTCACCATTTTTCCTTAATTTTCTAAAAGTTACTTAAAGTCATACTAAAACACAATATGACATTGTAGCTAGGAAAGAAAAACATAAAAAAATGAACACATTAGGAAGCCCAGGAACTGATAGACATCTACGTGGATCATTGAGATGTAAAGGTTACAGAGATTGCTACTTGCCTCTCACTTGTCAAGAAGTAAATGTCTTCTTTCTTCCAATCATTCATTTTGACATGACTTACAAAAACTTTTCAAGAATGGAGCACAGAACTTCCATATAGTGTTAAGATGTAATCTTTAGTTTCTACACGGGAACTAAACATTCTGTGGCTAACTCCCCTGGCTACGGTTTTAAGTTATTATCACCTTCTTGCTTAGCAAGTTGCTCATTGACTTTTTAAGGCTAGCTAGGTGCCTGGAATTTCCTTGAAGGAACTCAATTTTTTAAAAAGAATATCTGGGGATACGGGGTTCCACAGGTCCCAAAGAGGGGTTCCAGCTCCCTCCCAACAGTGTTAATTCAAATTTCCCCAGTGCTAGTATTTTACCACATTCTCTCTTTATCTCCCACTTTCCTCCTCCCTCCACTTATATATGCATGTAGGTATGAATACCTGTGTGTACATATGTATATATATATATGGCTCTTAATGATTTTTAAATTTTGTCTATATGGGGTATGAGATCCCATTACTCTTCAACAAGTCAGCGATGCCTTTAAAACATATTTTTTCCTTCTGGTCCAGGATCTGATTTAGATTCACTTACTACATATAGTGCTATTCCTGTTTAATACCCTTTAATATGAAATAGTTCTCATTTTTCCTTTATTTAATACTGACTTAAAAACACACAGATTAGCTCTTTCACAGAATGCACTCAAATTCGGTTTTTCTGATATTTTCTCATAATTGGATTCAGGTTGTATATTTTTGGCTATGATATCACAGACAGAATGCTGTGGTTTTCTCATTGGATGGCATCAAGGGGCACATAATTTCTATTTTCGTCATGGCTGTTGTTACCTTTAATCATGTAGTAACGGTAGTTTCTCACAGGTTTCTCCATTATAAATTTATTGCAACCTCTGTAATTAGTACATAACTTGGGGGAGATAATTCTACCCACTAGTATTGGCATCCCTTGATGATTCTCGTGAGCTGATTATTCCTATGATGGCTACTAAATGGTGATTTTCTAATTTCCTCATTCATTCTAAATTTATGAGTTGGCATTCTACTGCAATGAAAAGCTTTTTCTTAATTTATTTTTTATTCATTTGCCATATCTCTCTGTGTGCATATATGCACCTCTACCTGTATATATTGATCCATTAATGTGTCTGTATAGATATCCCAAACCATGTATTTATACAAATATCTCTAATTCCACCTGAACCCAAGAGGGTTCGTGCTAGCTGTTCTCCATCTCATATTTTTACCTCATTCCCTGGCAATGAGAAACTTTCATCCCATTACTTTCACTATATGTACTTAAGTGCTCATATTCCCTTATGTAATCAAACTCCTGATCACACAAGCTACCTCCACAGTCCTGACAACCTCCTCAACACCATGCCCACTGGCTCCAAACACCTCCTACCTCCTCACCCCAAATCCCTCCACTTTGGCCCCATCAGGCCTGCTGGCCTCCCAAGCCTCAGCTGCCCTCTCAATTCTGATCACTTCAGCCCTGCATGTCCCCTCTCCCTCCTCAGCCCCGAAACACTTTTTCTGATCTGATGTAGGCTTCCTCTCTATCTTGACCATATTCTCTGCCCTAGCCTGACATTACCATAAATCCTTGCATTTCAAGGGAAGAGAAAGAAAGAGTAAGATGAAGAGAAAGAGGGAGTTTTTAGATATTTGAGGAGTCAAATTACTACTTAGATAAAAGAACACATAATCATTAGTTTTCTTTGAAGCTAGATGTGGCCATGTGAGTGAACTGTGTTGGTTTATTTTAAAATGTCATTTGGAATTTTTAAGTCTACCTAAAATGTATTTTATAAACTCTGTTTTTAGATTTCCTTCCAATTGCCCTTTCAAATTTATATCCACCTTCTTCCAATCCATTCTGTGAGCCAGATAGTGAACTTTCATTCTTTCTTTTAGTTTCTGTTTGATAACAGGAAACCACAGACAATGAGGAGAATGATGTCATTATTTTAATTCTCTCAACCATCTCTCTGTGCCGTTGCCTCTTATTGACTGTGTCTCCTGACTGAAAGTCACTGCTCTCCAAGCTATCTCCATATATCTCGCTCCTTCCACGGTTCAAGAATCTTTCCTCTCCCTCATTCTTTCAGGGAAGGGATACTGAGTATCTCTGCTTTACGAGCCCTGGCATGTTAGACTTTAGTTTGTGTTTTACCTAAATCCTTCCTATGTATTTGTTAAAGTTCCTTTAATAAATATAATTACCTTAATTTGAGAGCACCATCTGTTCCTACTGGGACCCTTACTGATACGTTAGTTGATATTAAAGTGGCCACAGAAAACAGATTATCAAAATAAGATCATTGAATTTTGCTGCTTATGTATTGGAGAAACATGAGGATAACCTCTTTGCTAAGGGGATCTGGCTAATACATAAGATCAGGTGGCATCATGTTTTCTGAAGTTATCACAAATCTTAGCACAAGGTGTATTGTTATGACACAGTTGCTGTGGCCACAACAGTGGAAGTGAAGAACGTGTAGTCATTCTGCTTCTTACTATAGCTTTAGAGATAATCTATAGGGGAAAAGAAAACTTACTACCTATAAATACACAAGAATATGGGTTGAGAGCCCAAAGACATAATGAAATTTTCGTAATCACAGGGAAGTTAGGGCTTGAAACCATTCCTAAAGCATGATTAGCTGGACAAGAGGAATCCCATGAAATATTTAACTCAAGGATGCCACTTATGCCAAGGTAAGAGTATTGGTGAGGAAGAAGTGATATCCATAGATATGGGATAAGTAGACATAAATAATGTATAAAATCTGATTCTCCAAATTTCCCTCAAATTCTGTTACTGGTAGATACAGTCCTGTCACTCCCAATATGGTCTGAAAGATTCATCCATCATCTACATAAAAGCTTTTGGTGATGACATTTTGGGGCACTAACCTTACAAGCTGATTCCATTTCTCCTCAGGTTCCATCCCCAACAACATCTCATTTTATTCAGGCCCATAATTAAATATTAGTACTAATAGAGCCTGGACACAGTAATACAGGTCCTCTTAAAAAGGAGATAGCCTATGTATTTAAGGAGTTATAAGATGATATTGATTGATATTCAGCTATATACTGGGGAGTATGTGTTGGCGTAAAACTTAAGTCTAAAACCTCATAAATATATATTGGCGAAGGTGCATTCACCCAGGATAAACATATATCATGTTGTGCTCAATTTTCTAGGAGTGGCATTATAATCTAGTCATCTGGCCAGTTAAATCCTTGACTTGATAATTCGTATAATAAACATGGTTAAATTAGGAGAACTTCCTGGGTATTTTACAGGGGAAGACATGAAGATTATCGGAGATGGAAATATTAAAATGTGCCTATTGGCTTAAATGTGCTCACCCATCTACCAACTATACTCTGAAGATTTGGAAATACTGTCTCAGATATTTTTTTGAAACGTTATGGTAAGGGAGAATATCAGAATCATTGAACAATTTTTGTGGTAGCTATTGTCCAAGGGCTTAAGAGGATAGAAAGAGATCCTGTAATATAAATGGGTTTTCTGATTTGATTGAGAATAAAAGATGTCAAATTATAAAAATCAGGTACAAAGGGCCAGGTGGAAGCACCTGGAACTACTCTGATTCCAGCAAGACAATCAAGCTAAAGCAATATCTAGTTTCTGGAGGAATTGCAGAGAAAAAGTTTCACCATTAAAGATGCAGAAGGTAAATGGATGTTGATTCTTTTTAAACCCCCATTTAGTGTGTCTGTTGGCCAAATGTGAAGAGCAAATGAGTCATGTATAGTGACCATACATTTTTAAATCTTAATTATTAGGTTGGCAATTGTAGGTTTATTTCCCAAACAGATAAGACCTGGTATCACTTTCACCCTCTCTACTTTTTGTCCCCATTTACAAGTAGAAACAACAATAGAAAGCCAAATACGCTCCCCAAACCAATCACATAAGATAACCGTTTTCTAATTATTCCATTTCAGCTTTACCATTCCTACCACCTCCAAACATACCTTACGATTTACTTTTTTCTTGCTATAAGATTTTCCCACTCTCCTGCCCGCTGGTAAGTCTTGTAATGCTGGCCAACTCCTTTGCCATAACAAACTCTAAATAAGCTTTATTTGTTTTTATATCGATAGTCTTTACTTGTTTCTGCAGTTTCTTTCTGAAGCTGCACCAAGACAAGGTTTGCACTTCTCATTACTGTAGACCCCCGCCTTCAACCAGAGGCATAGGGAGGACCTTTGAGCCTTGCTGCTCCTGGCTTGGTGAGTCCATGCCGAAGAGGAAAGTCAGCCACAGGTCTGAACTCTGCTCTCTTTGCATTGAATTTCTCAGCTACTTATTCTCAGTTGGTTTCTGGATTTTTTATTGGTTTTCATTTGTTAGGTATCTGTAATGGAATCAGGTCATTTCTTCTCATCCCTTTTGTTCTCTGTGTGCTTCCATTTTGCATCATGCTGAATAAAAATGTTGTTTGTCATAAGGAGAAGCACACCATGTAACAAAGGCATAGATCCTGTCGGCTTCTTGTCTGAGCTACCTTAATAGCCCAGTCACTACAAAACCAACTTGCACACACATTGGCCAGAAACTGGGCTGCTAAATGCTGGATGGCAAAATCTGATTGGACTGTCCCAGAAGTTAACCTGAAAGATACATTTTCCCCACAATAAACTTAAGGATCAAAAAGACCCAAAAGGTAGGGCAAATTTTCCTAAAAACTATACCTAAAACATCTCTAATAAAAATTGAATGCACCATAGTTTAATAATATTGACTCAAAAACATGAAACTGTAGTAGATTTTGGGGATAGACTAAAAAATACTTTCCCACAAGATTTAGAAGTTAAATAAGGTGGTGATATAGCAGCAGCCCTTTTATCTCTATTTGTCAATGAAGTTAAATCTGAAATTAATTCAGACATATAAATTAGATTAAGAAATATCCCCTTTGCCTGAAACACAATGACTTGTAAAACATTTTGAAAGGGCTTTCGAACAATAACAAATAAAAAAGTCAGGACCTAAAATAAACGTAAAACCCTGCAGCTTGAACAGCTATACCATGTGGCCCACATTTTAACCCCTCTTAACAAGAACACTCATAGATATTCTAAAAAGAAAAGACACTGGAAAAAAGATGGTCCTATATTACAAAAGAAAAACACAAATAAAAACCCTCTATTGAAATCAATGAGCATTCTCTAAGGTAGAAAAAAGTATCCAATAGCCTATTTTAAACACTCAAGGTGAACTAACTATAAATATAAATAATTAACATTGTCATTTTCTGTTAGATTTGACTTGACTGTTAGAGCCTGATATATACAGGTGTTACACTCTCTACATTAATTAAATACCCCCAACTTCGTTCAACTTCTTCCTCAGTGTAAACACAGCTATAAGTATTCAAATAACCCATAGATTTTCTCTATCCCCCAGTTCCTGACTATAAACCTTGGATTCTTGAATAAAAAACACTCCTTCCTGTTCTGCAATATGACCACAGAAAATGAAAATGTAATAGGGTATGGTTGGCAGAATAATATTCCTACTTCAAGATGTCCACGTCCTAATCCCTGTTACCTATGAATACGTTAGGTTACAAGGCAAAAGATAATTACAGTTGCAGGGGGAATTAAGGGAACTAATCAGCTGACCTTAAAATAGGGGGAGTATCCTAGATTACGCTGGTAGGCCCAATATATTCACAGGATCCTTAAATGTTAGTGAGGGAAGCAGAAGATATTCAGAGGGGGATGTGGCTATGGAAGACACATCATTATTTCCTTTGAAATCGGGGGATGACGGCCAATTGCCAAGGAATGTGGGCAGCCTCTCTCCCAGAAAAAGAGTAAGTTATTACAATCTATTGATCAGATTCTAAATTTGAGAGTTTTTAATTTAGAATTAAAGTAGAATCACTGTAATGTAGTACTTAATCTGTAATTAATTCTCAATTTTAATTTGATACCCTTCATATTGTAAGAAACCACCTGGGAAAACATAAATAAATTCAAATATGCAACCGAGAAAATGTAAGACCTTGGTTGGCACCTAGTGTCATGAACAATTCCATAAACAAGTTGTTTTTTTTTTTCTGGTTCTCCCTGAGCCCCTACTTGATACTACTCTTTTGTGGCCAGAAAAGTGCTATTTGCCTTAGACTAACACTTCAGAAATTTAGGAACAGTATTCTGAAACTTGTCTGTTACACAGAAGCATTAAATTCTATGAAATCTCTCAAAGCTGAAAGTTTTTACTTTTTCTCACTATAAACTTTCACACTTCCCTACTTGCCCTTGAATCTCTTCCCTTGTAGAAGTGATGGTGGCTGACTTCCTTGCTATAGTAAGCTCTAAATTATTCTCATTTGGGTGGTCTTTCTATTTATTCTCACATTTTTAAAAATAAAGCCCAAAACAATCTGAGAGGTTTCTTTGTTTAAAGAATGCTCCAATTAATCAAGTTCTTACTGCACTTTAACATGTCCTTTAGTATTTTAAAAGAAGGCATTTAAGACGATTGAAATACTAATTACCAGTCATTCTAATGTCTCTAATAAATCAGGCCCCTAAGAAGCTCTTCTATCTAACAATAATTAGACCACTTTCTCTTTTGTATATCCTTAACACTGAACACACATGAGTTACAGCTATTAGACTTATAAATGCCTCATATATATGACTTCTGATTCTCAAATACCTATTAACGGTCAAGGGTTTGTAATCTTTTCAAACTAAACTGGGGCTTCATTAAAACCAATTAATCTTGATAATTTCATTATACATTGGTCAAGACAGTCATTGACTACATATTTGTTTTTCTTTTTTCCTGCAGACATTTTTTTCCCTGACACCTTCTCCTTCTTTTCAACACTTGGGTTAAAATGCTGCTCCCATCATCTATGATCTTGATAAGGCTTGGTGTTATTCCCTGCTGTGTAATTTAAAATCACTTCCTCTGTCTGGCTCAATACAGTCAGGAAGCAGACTTACAATCAAGCCCAAAAAGTGTGTTATATTCTCAGAGCTTTGTATCATAAGCAATCTAATATGAAGACTTAAGAGATGGTTAAGATCTCCTTCTATCAGATGCAAAGCCCTGAGTGGAATGTTCCTACAGGACCCTCGTTAAGGTTGCATTGGTTTCTAGGCATTTCCAAGCCTCGTTCTACAGAAATCCTTTCTATTCTGTAAGTCCTTGATTATACAACTATTCTTGCTTATTTTTTAAGTCCCCCAAACCTGAATCATATTTCTCATGTCTTTTGTTTTCTTCTTTCTTATAGGCCAAAATGTCTAGCACATGGTTTTATTAAACTTGATTTAAAGACAAAGAGAATAAAATACACAAAAATGCAAATAAAAATCCTTGAAAAATATGTAGAAAGTACACATAGAAGAGTAAATTAGGCCAAAGCTAGCCTCTGGCCTACACTAACACTAAAGCTTTTTTTACTGTTTTAATTTTTAAAACTTTATTATAAATTGACAAATTATAATTGTATATATTTATGGGATATAGGGTTAAGTAATGATATGTGTATACAATAGAAATCATTAAATCAAGCTAATTAACATACCTATCACCTCAAATGTACAATGACACCTTAAAATTTAGAGAGATCATGGAAAATTCAAGTTTATAAAGCAGATGCAATTAAAGTTAAAATTATATTTAAAGGTTTATTAATGTACTAACAGATTTAAGAAGCAAGGGATATGCTGTGCATAGCATAATGTTAATGTAGACGCATTAAATAAAATAACAGATAGCAATTTTAAATTAAGGTCCTATAATAAATTTCACATAAAAATAAATTCCTATGATATTTGCTGCCTACTCAAAAATAATTTGTAAGCAGACATTTTTAATGAAAAATTGCTGAATGGGGGTGACTTAAAGTTTAGTCACTTTAGAAAAAATACCTCATTGATTAGAAAGATGTGATGATCTATAAACTAAAATAACTGCAAGTAGGGCCTCAGAGCCAAAAGTTACAATATTAATGTTAGTTTTTTAGAATTGTTCAGATCTTGGAGTGTGCACTGGATTTTTTGCAAATAGCAGAATAAGATTTTGAGACATCTCATCTATATATTGACAGCTCATGGTATCCCCAGCCATTGTAGGGGTCTCGTTTTCCTCCTTTTACCTTCCAACCTCTGATACCCTGGATCAAGTTACCTTCTTTTCTTAACTAGGCCACAAACTTAGCTTGATAGATTTTTTTTTTTTTTTTTTTTTTTTTTTTTTTTTTTTTTTAGCAATCTTCTTTTTTTTTTGCTTTCCACTTTAAAAAAAAAAAAAAAAAAAAAAAAAAAAAAAAAAAAAATAAAAAAAAAAAAAAAAAAAAAAAATGACTATTGTCATACTTTTAGTTTTTCTCTTTGAAATACGATTATTGCATTTGCTATCAGCATTGACTCTCAGATGCTATTCTGTCCACTCAGTCAAGATGTTCCTTATCATCTTTTGCTTAGATGTTCTTTCTTTTGTTGATTGGTTCTTCTTCATCCTTCAGAGTTCAGATATATTTTCTTTCATGAAGAAAACCCCTGATATACCAAATAAGGGCTTGTCTCCTGGCATATACTGAACAGAACTATATACTTATCCATTATAACATTTACTGTGCATATTTTATATCTATTGTGTATCCCTTCCATGAGAAATAAAAGTCTCTTGGAGAAGGAAATATCAGGGCAGGGATTTTTGTTTAGTACCTGGTACACAGCTGAGTCTTAATACATATTGTTGAACACATGATTGATTTTTTAAAATTCACCACTCCTATGCCAAGGATTAATCACAGTTTTTTTTGTTTTTTTGTCTTTGAGACGGAGTCTCGCTCTGTCACCCAGGCTGGAGTGCAGTGGGTCGATCTCGGCTCACTGCAATCTCCTTCTCCCAGGTTCAAGCAATTCTCCTGCCTCAGCCTCCCGAGTAGCTGGGGTTACAGGCATGCACCACCACACCCAGCTAATTTTTTGTATTTTTAGTAGAGATGGGGTGTCACCACGTCGGCCAAGATGGTTTCTCTCTCCTGACCTCATGATCAACCTGCCTCGGCCTCCCAAAGTGCTGGGATTACAGGCGTGAGCCGCCATGTCTGGCCTAATCACAGTTCTTTGAATATGGTATGTGCCCAGGAGATACTTACTGAATAAATGAATAAATGTTTTATTTAAACTCTAATTAAACCAATAGGAAAAGAAAACTCTACAAGTTAGAAGTGGTTAGCTTGATGTATTATTATAAAGTGATCACACTGGTATATAACTGCAACTCAGATCAGGAGTTGAAACATTCCTGCTGCCTCACATGCCTCCTTTATTTTCCCTCTCACTCAGTAGCACCTCTCCAAAACATAACTGTTCTAACTTGTAACACTGTAGATCCATTTAGCTTGTTTTAAACCTTTACGCAAATGAAATCGTACATGTTCTTTTTTATCTGATTCCTTCCACTCAATATTATTCTGTGAGATTCATCCATGTCATAGCTATAGAAGTAGTTTATTCATTTTAGGTGCTATATACTACTCAGTTGTGGAATATATTAACATTTATATGTTCCTTTAACTATTGATGAACACTTGGGCAGTCCCAGTGTGACACTCTCAAAAACTACTTCTAGGATCATTCTTAAATATAAATTCTGAAACACATATGCATGAGTTTTAGCTGGGTATATTCTAGGATTTTAATTGTTAACCTGACACATACATACTCAAATTTAACAAATATGTCCACTTCCACACAGATTGTATTAATTTATACTCCCACCAGCAGTTAATAGTTCTAGTTTTTCTATATTTTTGCCTGCAGTTGGAAATTTTACTATTTAAAATTTTAGCTATCCTGTGGGTGGTACTAAAATCACATTGTACATTTAATTTGTATTTCCTCATAACTAATGAGGTTGAGCATGTTTTAATGGTTAATTGAAAGCAAGAAAAATCTATTGGCGTGTGAAAAAATATATATGTATCTACCAACATTATTAGTCCAACCAGTTGGGTTCACAGAACAGTTCTATGAGCTAAGACTTTACCACTTTCCCAGAATTAAGAATTTAGAATCTGGTCAGGTGCAGTGGCTCACACCTGTAATCCCACCACTTTGGGAGGCCAAGGCGGGCAGAAGTCAGGAGTTCCAGGCCAGCCTGGCCAACATGGTGAAACTCTGTCTCTACTAAAAACACAAAAATTGGCCAGGTGTGGTGGTGCGTGCCTACAGTCCCAACTACTCAGGAGGCTGAGACAGGAGAATTGCTTGAACCCGGGAGGCAGAGATTGCAGTGAACTGAAGTCACACCACTGCACTCCAGCTTGAGCAATAGAACGAGACTCTGTCTCAAAAAAAAAAAAAAAAAAAGAATTTAGAATATCTTCCTTTCTTCTTCCTTTCTGTGCCAAAGCATTCTTTCTTTTTAAAGATCCATTTTTTTAATTCACAAAATGATTTGTTTTGAAAGATATTTGAAAAAATTTCAAATTATTTTCTCTATTATTTCGAGTTATGTTCACTCTTACCCTGTATTTGTAGGCCTCTATAAGTGGGAGTGGTTATCAGTATTAAAAGTGTGTCTCTGATCAAGTATAAATAAATCATGCATTCATTTTATGAAGTATGAAGGCTGACAACTAAATGAACAAATGATAATTGTTGAAAAAAAATATAATTATTTTGAGTAAAAAAAACCCATAGCTTTGGATTTATAAATATAGTACTGAGGATGTTTATTGAGACATGTTTTCAGTATGCATAGGGGGTTAAATGAAAGACCCAAGGAATAAGCCTTCAAGAAATGTATGCACCATTTGAAATTAAATCTGGAGACATAACAATAACTGTCAATTTTTTCCTGCTCAACTGCCCTAAAAGAGCTCATGTAGATTTGCCCTTTGTGAGTGATCAAAGTAGTCAAAGCTTGTTGACTACTTTGCCTGGTAAAATGGCCTTTCATTGTCTTAAAAACATGTCAGCATTGCTTGTAATACTGAGGTTTATCTTGTCATCCATAAAATAGAGGGTAAATGTGGTCTTTTATCTACCTTACCTTTAAGGAAACTTTTCTTGAATTTCATTGACCTTTCAGAAGTTTATTGTCTATGCATTACCTTTCTTAAAATGTTCAAAACCTCTAGGGAAATTTTAGTTATGTATTTTTGATGTTCTTGCACGAGATTATGTCATAAAATGTACCTCAAAGGATATATATATAAAAATATCCCTCAAACTGGAAAAAATATATATATTATGTACTTTTTCTAATATATAGAACTCTAATATAAATATATATGTTAGGATTTTTATATATTTATCTATAAAGATATTAAATGATATCTATATATCATTTAATATATTTTATTATTTTAATATTTAATATCTACATATAGATATATAAATTCTAAATATATAAATATATTAGAGATAGATATTAGATTTAAAATATATGTTAAATTCTAATTTATTGAAAATATTTTATTTAAATTTATATATGTAAATTTAAAGAAATATATATATATTAAAATTTAAAACAAAAAACCTGAAAATTCATTTCTGAATCCTCACCAATCTTTATGTCATTAACAAGCACTAAAAAAGTTTGATGTTAAGCCTAAATTAAGGAGTAGAAAAAATGAACAAATATGACTTAATTCTTTCACCAAAAAGCATAGAAAACCTAGATGTCATTGCTGAACCTTGGATTACTGCAGGAAAAATGACCAGTGCTGAGAAAGTACAGTCTTTAACTTAGTCTTTATCCATTCACTAGCTTTCTAGTTGTATCAATGATAGGGTTTCAGTGTGGGCCTTTTAGTACTTTACCTCATTTCCTCTCAGTCTTCCTCCTAAGTCAGCCTCAGTTGCAGTGTTCAGTTCCATGCAAGCTCAGACTCCTGCTTTCTGTGCCTTCTCACACACCTGCACAACACATATTTCCATTTTCTGTTTCAGGAGCTTCTCTAAACTACTGGGACCTATTCAGTGTTCATACAACTGAGATATTGACGACCCATAGGGGATCCAGCCACCATTAAGAAACAGGAGTGGGTGGATGGATACCCTCGTCTTCCATGCATAAGATGGACAATTCTTGGCAACATCCCTTATGCTCCTTAACACAGTCTGGTGGAACTGAGCCCCTGTTGACCAATGCAATAATCTCAGTAGTGCCTCCCTTATGCTGACTTTTCTTTCTTCAATATCTTATCTGTTTTCCCCAGTTTCTCACCTCCATTTCTTAGAAAATTCAACATCATCTAAATCTATGTCTTTAGCTTCGATTTTTGAGAATCTACATTAAAACACTAGGTACTGGAAGTGGTCCTAGGAAGCAGAACCTCAGGATGGTATTATGAAGGATCACTTCTGTACCCCAAAAGTAATAAAGACTCCGTTGTTAGTTCTAAGTGTAGTAACAATAATCCCCAGCAGGTTACATCATCACACTAATTAAAACAATAACCTGAAATGACCTGATGTGAATTACAAGTTAAAGCAAAAGCACTGGCCTTCTCAGTAGTCCTAGAAATTAAAGTATTTTAATAATTGAAATTGTAAAGATTCCGAAGATAGCTGGCTTTTTGTTAAATAACTTCGAAGTCTTAAAGTAAGGAAAGTATAGACTCAGGTTATCCAACTGTTAAATCAGAGAATGCAGTAAAAGTCACAAAAACTCCATGGAAGCATTTAAAGAAATCACTGTCTTCTGATTCTGGAGGGCAGACTGTGCAGAAAATTGGGCCGAGGATTTAGTTGTAAATGGGGTGGACCAGCACAGGAAATTGAATGTACATTCTCCTATGCAAACATCAGGGTACTAAAGGGAGGAGTAGTTCACTGAGATACAGGATGAAAATATTTGGGTGGATGTGCTGATAACCTTGAAAACTCAAATTACCCTCAATGCTTAGGCCACAGGCTCTTTCCTGGAGGACATTAGTTTCACCTTAGTGAACTATTGACTAATAACTCTTCCACAATCTGCCCCCGTTTGTTTGTGACAGATCAATACAAGGGTCAATTTAGCCTAAGAAAATAAATACTATCAGTGACCCAAGGAATTTCATCTTGCTTATGAAATAAAATGATTGAAAGACTTGGGTAATATATATCAGCGGAAACCAGGCAGTCACAGGTGAGGGTCTACCTTAATGGTGTTGGACACAGGGTGTATCGTTAACATAAGGAGAGTTTATTTGCATGGATCTATCATCATTTAGAATCTAATACTAATATATTGCTGTGATGGCTTGTTAAAATTTGCAATCAATAATGCCTGTGTAAATGAAGTGGAATGCTAGAACTTACTTGGCAGAGTATTGAGGAAGAAATCAGAAGGATAAAGGTGGTTTGAATGTTGACCAGAAAATCCATCACCTGGTGTATTCTCTCAAGGACACACTCATCTCATTAAGGCAGAGGTCACAGACGATGTCCTGGAGCCAAATCTACAGAGTGACCTGTTTTTGTGTGTCTGTGAGCTAAAAATAATTTTTGAGTTTTTAAAGGGTTGTAAAAACGAACAAAGGAAAATACTTGACTGTCCGTGGCCTGGAAACCCTAAAATATTTGCTAAGTGTCTCTTTACAGAAAGTTTGCTGACTTGTGCATTATGGGAGTAAAGAATGTACTGCATTCTTGATTAAGTTTGGTGGTCGTTGTTGGTTTGTTTTAGGAGATGCTGCCAAGAAACTGGGCTTTCTAGTATCAGTGAGACAGATAAGTTTCCAGAACAGCAGAGGCCAAGTGGGAGCACTTAACTGTTAAAAAAAAAAGGTGGATGTAAATGATACAATGTTCAGCAATAGTGGCAATCAGGTAGGTGCTTTGACTCAGAGAGATCTGCTGAGATGCTGGTTTTACTAGAGGTGAGACAGACAGCAGATTAGGCTCTTGATTGACTTGTGTAGCCAAAAAACATCAACAGCTTGTGAGCAGAAGGTTGATATAAGCACCATAATAGAAAATTTTAACTCAGTTCCTAGAATAAAATCGTTTTCAAACTGAGAGCACATAGATTGAAAAAGAACGTAATTCTCTTGTGGAAGCCCCTCCAATCCTACTACAGGTGAGCACAACAACCATGAGTCAGTCCCATGCCTTCCTCTGAATGACTTCTAGGCATTTACCTAAGTAACTGCTTACTGGACAGAGAGTACTCAGATCTTTCCAGGACTGTTGAATATGGCACCTGAGCTGACCCTAACCATAGAAGACTTGTGATGGCATCATCAACCCACAGATAACACTAGATAATAAATAATATTGGGACCAAAATCTCTTACAAATAGGTCCAATAAGTTCTCATACTCAGCATCCCATTATTTCTTTTCTTCCCAAGTTTAGCTAAAGTAGATAAAAATACACTACAAACCAGGAAGTTCGTTTAAAAGTTACCCAATTCATGAACATGGGATGTCTTCCATTTATTTAAGTCTTTTATCAACATAATTTCTTTTAAAAATATTTTTATTGTTTTTTAGTCTGTAATTCTTATATTTTTGCTATATTATATTTTAAATATTTTGCTTAATACTATTAAAAATGAAATTTTATTTTGCTTAATACTGTAAAAAATGAAATTTTAAAGAAACTTTATTTCCAGAATGTCCAATGCCAGTGTACAACAATACAATTGATATTTTTATATAAATCTTATATGGTATTACTTACTGGTTTATTAGTTCTAATAGCTTTTTCTTGTAGATTCCTTGGGATTTTCTATGAACAAGATAATGTTATCTACAAGTAGAGATAAGTTTATTTCTTCTTTTCCAATATTAAGTAAGGAATGTGAAATTTATTGTATTAAGATAAAATTTTCAAAAGTATATATATATAGTCAATTTCTCTTCACCCTAAAGAATCACCAGTAATCCTTTCCCAATTTAACAGCAATTTGTCAGGTTTAAGAAATATTCGTCTATAATAGATAATGATATCATTATCAAGGGAAACAGTCTATTTTTCATGTTTTGAGATACCATCTAGTCTTGCATCTATCTATATATATGTATATAAAAATTAATTATGCAATGTATATATATATAGTTTTGGTACAGATTATTTCCAGGCAAACCCTGTCACTATGTAGGAAATTTCTACCTAAGAGATTCTGTAGCACTGTTGTGTTTTCTTCCAAACTCAACGCTAAGGTCATATACATCATATGGTGAATTTATATGAAAATTAGCTTGAAATATTCTTTAATCTAGGCATATGAAGTTGAACTCCCTCTTTTAGTTAGGATCCATGCCCTATTTAGTAATGTCTTTTTTAAAACCCCTCAATGGGAAGTTCACACAAATATCTGTAAAATCAAGATCTCTTTTTTATAAATAAATAAATAAATAAATGACTAAAATTCAGATGTAGAAGTTGTTGGGTATGTTTATATTGAGGCTAGGGATTATATTTTGTTTGCTTGCCTTATCTCAAAAAAGGTGAAATTAATTTAGTCCTTTATAATTTGCAACCATTTGTGTCACATATTTTCATTGAGAGAAAATGGCAGGTTAAGGAAGAATTTTCAAAAATTCCAAAATATAAATCTATATTCTATGTTTACATAATATAGTTTTATAGATTGATTTTAACATGAGTTCTGTCTTTTATATTGCAATTTACAAAATGATTGTAGAACTTAATTTTCCATATTAGCTTTCAGCATTCCCTACCCCTTACTATTTGTTGATTTTTAAAGGTTTATTGAGCTCTAATTTACTTAAAATAAATTTCATCATCTATTATAAGTATACATTTTAACAATTTTAATAAATTAATAATTGTGCAACCATCATTGCAACCCAGTTTTAAAATATTTCCATAATTCTTTAAATAATTTAGACTAATTTTATTTTATTTTATTTTACTTTTTATTTTTTGCTAATTTGCAGATAATCTCTGCTCCCAACCCCAGCCCTAGGCATCCATTGATCTGAGTTCTGACTCAATAGATTTGCCTTTTCTGGTCATTTTAAAAACATACAATCATATAAAGTGTATCATGCCTCAAATTAATTAATTTGCCCCAAAACTTCTTGAAAAAAATTACTCCTTTCATAGTTATTGTTTTGAATAACCTTTGAAGATTAGGTAATAAACTATTAAATTGTGGAAATACTTCTTTATATACCTTAAAGGATCTGCTAACCATAATCTAGTATGTCTTAAGAGTTATAACTAACACTGCAAAAAATATTTTTAATTATGATTATTTACCCTATATTATTGAAAATTTTTTTTTGAGAAGTTTAGTATATGGCTCTGGAGCTCTTAAAGTTCTTCCTTAAACTTCTAATTCTCTGTATCAAGCTCAGTATGCTTTTTCGGGGGAATTTCCAAATTTTATCTTACTTGAGTTTTACATTTGATAGCCATGCTTACCATTAGCTTTTCTAGAATGCTGGCAGAGGATGGTGACCTGAAGATTGAATGAACTCTGGCTTGAATAATTCACTTCCAACACTTTCAAAGAAATGCCTATAAGCAATATTTTATTTTCCTTCTAAAACTGTGCTGCCTCTATCTCTCCCTTCAGTGCATGTATCTTTCTCCTTTATTTATTTCTATAGGAATTTCAATTAGTACCAATTATAATCCTAAATTTAAGTACAAAAAGTTCCTGCATGATGCAGTTAGGTAAAAGTCATTGCATATAAAAATAGCTCAATTATCTCACCATATGAAAGTAAGACTTTGCCTGATTTGTACAGTGGCTTCTTCACCTTTGGCAGGCATCCAGTGGTTCCCAAGCACCAATTCCTCTTGGTTCCAATATGCCATTTTCTCACTTCTAATGTCCCTCTCATCTTATCAGAAACTACTTTCTAAAATCGTAGGCTCCCTTCTCTGCATAATCAATTTATCCATCTCTCAGATTAATCTTATTTATTATCCAACGATGTTCTAATGTCTTGCACTTCAAAAACTATTTCTTTAAAAATTTATGATTTTGCTGCCTTCTCTATCAAAATTCTATTGGTCTCTTATCCTACGATTAACTTAATACCAGAAACTAATAGAATGAATTAGATTTTCAGCTTCAGTTTGATGTGATCTTATTGCACATTTCTATTGTCATTATAATAATCAGTATTCTTTTACAGCCAATAAATACTACAGTCATCTTACTATATATATTTTCCCATAGAACAATGCCATTTTTAGAGATCCCTGAAGGTTAGGGAAGCATGCTTTGTTCTCTGGCCTTGCTGCCTCTGAATTAAAGGCATTGCCTGCTGGCCTGTACAATTCCTGATTACTAATATCCAAAATGAAACTAGGCAGCCGTATCCCATGGAGCATCTACAATCAACCATCTCAGCATTTTGACGACAAATATTATTGAGGTTCCCGGAGACTCCCCTGTAGCCTCACTAGTGAGGAGAACATCCTCCATGTCTTATGTGGATAATAGCCAGGTTGCCTCCAGTTGTAAACCCATTGCTATTTTCTTACATAATTATGCTTTGTATTTGAAAGTTAAAACATAAGTATGCTCTGACACTACATTTCAATCCCTCATCAGTGGGCTTTAAATTCTGGTTATTTCCAACAGATTGTTGTGATGGGCCTCCCCTATTTTTGTTAATATGCTTATTTATTTGTCTGGTTCCATGTTTATTTTACTGAACAATTAAGAATGGAAACATTGCAACTCAACTCTCAAAGCTTTTTGAACCCAAATTAATATCAGTCATTTAAAAGGTTTCACGGTTGTATACAAAATATAATTGAAATAATATAATACATTATAATGTTCTAAATACTTTACCAATAAATCAAAGATTGTTTCAAAAGTGGACTTTAAATCATGCTAACATTGTTCAAAGGCTTTGAATAATTTCCTTTCAAAGAGAGTTCATTTAAAAAACCCTTATAAGAACTACAAAATGTCTCACAGCACTAGAGGTATATGATACTTTTTAAAGCCTGGTAACATAATGATCTCTTTCCTTTCTCCTTATCTTGTCTGTTAATCTCCTCAATTTATACCTCATATGACTCACCACATTAATAAATGAGCTCTGGAATTGTAAAGGCAGGGAATCTCTGTTATAGAATGAGCTTTTTTGGTAAGAAGTGAAGGACAATCACTTTTGAAGTAAAGTGATTGTTTATCAGAGGAAAAAAATGCAAATATAGGAGCATATGACTTCTTAAATTCTCTATTATACATGTATACATTGGTGATAAAGTGCTCTGAGGATTAGCAATGTCTAGGGAGATCTGTGGTACCAAACTGTTATAGATTTACAATAGAAAGATGTCTATGTCAAACAAGGTCAAAATGGTTCTATTCAGAGATAAAAATGCTGTATTCTTCATTTGAATTTTATCTTTTTTTCTAGCTGAGTGAAGAAAATAATTGGAAATAATTCATAAAATAACATAACAGTAGAAAACTTCTCCAGAATAATTACTTGTAAATTAAGTCACTGTTAATAATCTTGTCATTTACTGCGGACCTCTGAAATACCAAGAAATGTAATGATGCTTAATGTATATCTCTAATTTTCATACAATTTTACCAAGAAGGTAGTTTGTAAAAGTAGTTTACAAAGTATTTCATTTAATAAATGAGAATATGCTTTTTAGAAATGTTAAGTAAATGTCCAAATATATTAACCAATTGTTTACTGAGACCTGTCAGACTTTGTATGAATAAGAATAACCCTAGTTCTTGTCATTAACAAAATCAGTGGTTTGATACAATATAATTTCATTTCTCTTTCATTTAAAATCTTATATAGATTTTCACTGGTGATATAATGTAATTTTATCTCTTTTTCATTGAAAATCTTATACAGATTCCCTATTGGGAGGTAGCTTTTGTGCACTTTGTGATTCAGAAACCTGACTCTTTTTGTTGTATGGCTCTGCCTGATACCCTCTTAGGGCCTTAGAATTCTCTCCATTCAGTGATAGAATAAAAAAGACAAATGGACAAGTTGGACCTACTTTTTAAAAACTCTTACTAGAAAATGAGCTATGATTCTTTTAACCACCTTTAAAATTAATTCATTTCCATTAATGAAACGAATTACATGGCTACATCTGGTTCCATTATGGGGAGGGATATAGAAAAGTTGTGACTCTTTGGGCAGCCACCTCAAGAAGTAACCCCACATGATAGAAGGCAGAGTGCAATTTTTGGGGGGTAGACAGTAATCTTCGTCAGACTCCGAATGCTATACTCTTTCCATTTATTTTCCAAATAAATGCCATTTAATTTAAGCTTGTGTGTAAATATTTTGCTCAGTAAGAAAATTTTGCTCTTCACATGTCTAACTGCAATTTATTAATTGCAGGAACATTCACATAAAAAGTCATATGATATTGCTATGATATTGCTTCTCCACTATGATATTGCTTCCTAGTAGTTTTATGGAACCATACCAATTTACTTTAATCCCTCTTTTTCCACGGGGGAATATGTTCCAAGAACACCAGTGGATGCCTGCAACTGGATAGTACAGGACCCTATATATACTACGTATTTTCCTATACATTTATACCTATGATAAAATTTAATCTGTACATTAGGCACAGTGAGAGATTAGCAACAAAAACTCATAATAAAATAAAGCAATTATGACAATATACTGTCTAAAAGTTATGGGAATATGATCTCTCTATTTTTCCCTCAAATGCGTTACTGTATGTACTGTAGGTAACAGAAACCACTGAAAGGGAAACTGTATATATGGGGGAACTACTATACCAGCCTCTGTAATTTAAAAAACTTTCTTGTCCTTCACATTTCTAGTAGACAATTTTCTAGTACACACAAAAAATTTGCTAACCTTTTTACAGTCAGATACATTATTTTTTAATTTTTCTAAAATTAATGCATTACCAGTATTATAGCTCAAATGTCCTTTGTGTGCGTGTGTGTGTGTGTGTGTGTGTGATTTTGTAGTGGTAAGGTAAATTAGCTGAAATTTTGTTATTTTCTTCCAGTATTTGCAAAGTGCAATCTACTTTACTTGTTTCTACAAATATATATATTTGTAAAATATATAAATATTTTTATAAAATATAAAAAATAAATAAAATATATATTTTACAAATATTTATATATTTACAAATATATATTTGTAAAAACAACGTTTATACATATTTGTAATAGATATATATACATATATTTTAAAAGCAGATTCTGTTTTAATTGAAGTATAAAGATTTTCTATGGCATAATTTTATATCGAGAAAAATATTAAAATGTACATTTAGAAGTTATACTCTGAAATCACGTTTGACAAAGTGTTCTTTCTTTTATCTATCACCTAATCAATAAGTATTTCTTCACATGCCTAATTTAAGACTTATTTCATTTGTAATGTCTTTTTTTTTTGAGGCGGAGTCTTGCTCTGTCGTCCAGGCTGGAGTGCAATGGCGCGATCTCGGCTCACTGCAAGCTCCGCCTCCCGGGTTCACACCATTCTCCTGCCTCAGCCTCCCGAGTAACTGGGAATACAGGCGCCCGGCACTCTTTTATCCACACATATAAATAACTTAATAAATTATTATATGATGAACACCATTTTAATCACCATTTGAGTCAAGAAATAGAACTCTGCCGGACATTTGAGAAACTTCATGTTCCCTTTTTAAATCATGCTTCTCTTTTTTGTTGCAAAAGCAATCATTATCCTGACTTTTGCATACATACTTCTCATGTGTTCCTTTATGGTTTTATTATACAAATGTGTAACATTGAACACTATGATATAATCTTGCTTATTAAAAAGTCATGGTTTTTATGTCTCTCTCTTTTAATTTGTGTTTCCTTGCAACTTATGTTTTGAATTGAGTGCTGTCTGCCCTGTTGATTCTCTCAAGTGTTGGTTTTTTGTTTTTTGTTGTTGTTGTTTGCCTTATTATGATGCAGTCTTGAATTGACAGATTTGATGCCTTTGGCAGGAGGATTGGTGGAACTGAGTTTTCTATAAAGAGGCAAATGCTAGCAACAGTTGATGTTTAACTCATTGGGGGCTGCAAAACGGAAATAGTCTGTCTTTTATTATTATTGATTAGCTGGAATACACTTGTAACAAGATGTTTTTTCTCACTCTATTTACTAAATAGTGCAGTTAATATATGAAGACCAATATACCTGCTTGATTCTCTATTTAAAAAAAAAGGGCAACATATTGAACACCAACCTCCCAAGTTGACTAGTTTTTTCTTTTTCATGTGATTATGCATTCACAGATTTAAACACATTTGATGGGTTTCAAACCATTATAATTCTAAACCCCACTGAAGTTAAAATTGCCCCATCACTGGCATCTGGGAGAGTCTTAAAGTAGGTTGATGAGTCCTTTTGACTTGACTCTGGTAATATTTGTTAGCTTTCTTCCTTTCCAATGTGATAAGAAATTCCACGCTAATTTTGCATATTTCCTACCTCAGACCTGAAATCGCTAGTTCCACAGGAAAGCTTCATTCTTTTAGTGAGAAATGTTAATCTCAACATCACAATTTAGGGCTAGCAATTTCATTGCTGCTGCGTTGTATATTGTTTCTAGGGCTTTCCAGTGGGCAGAACTAGAAAATATACACTATACATTTTTAATGATAAATTACCATATAAATTCACACTGACTTTTCTAATTCAAATTCAAAACTATCATATTTCAAACATAATCTTATGTTACATTTTGTCTTCTTTCTTTCATAAGAACCCTCATTCTCATGAATACAAGGAATGAAAGAATTAGAATATCTTGTAATCACTCATTTGCTTTAACCCACGGTACACACACACATCAGTTTCAGGATCACAATATTTACACTACCACAATCAATTATGATTACTAAACACAGAAAGATTCTTTCTGTGTATATTGTATCCCCATTCTCACCCATTCATTCATTAATGGTGGTACTATACCTACATTGTCAAAGAATGTAACCATCTCTGTATTCTCTTCCTTTTAACTTTTGTTTTATCTTATTCTACTAATAACTATATATTTAATAGTATCAGCTATTTTTATTGATCTCACTTGAGTATTTTGGTTGTATGGAGCTCATTCTTTCAAAGATACCTCAGGAAGGACTCCTGGAAAATGTTTTCCTGAGAAAACATGTCAATAACTTTTTCTGTGTCCTTTACACTAGATTGCTGGATGCAAAATTCTTGGCTCACATTCTATTTTGTTGAGTAGTCCAATTTCCTGTGACTTAAAGTGGCACTATCTAAAAGTCTAATAGTTACCAATTTTCTTTCATTCTCTATAAGGTGTGTGCCTTGGTTGCCTAGATGCCTAAAGAGAGAATTATGTTTCTATTTATTTCTAAAGTTCAGTACTCGTCTAATGGTATATTTGATGATGGTTATTCTGGCTTAATATTCTTAGACACATGGTGTACTCTTAGAGTTCCTAGTTTCTTTTTTTTCTTATATTCTTGAAAATTATTGTTTAGAATTTATTCTTTTTCATTTTTTTTTAATTTCAAGACTCTTAGTAACTATATAAAGGCTCTTCTTTTTCTGTCAATATTAGTCCTTTTTCTCAGATCCTTATTATCTCTTTGCTTCAATTATTTCAAATTTATTTTTGTTGTCTTCTATTTATCTTAGAGCCATATGTATTGTATTTGTTTACTTTTATAATTCTTTAGCTTCAATTTCCAGGATTTATCTTTCACTTACAATTCTTTCTTGGTTCTGCCATCTTATTTCTGAGTTTGTCACATTCTTATTTTTGTTGTTTTCATTTCTTTTATTACTTAAAGTGCTTTAGATCATTTTGCAATGGTACTTATTAGGTTTGCTCAGGTCAAATGAAAGGCATTCCTCGAATGTTCTGAGGTACCAGGCTGACTCAACATGGAATGTAAGAATATGACTAAGGCAAAACTCTAGTTAATAAGAAATACATAATTTTTACTGTGGTCCAGGTATTATAATGATTATAATGCAATTCAACATAATCCTCTGCCCTCCATTTCCTACAATTTGTTTTTGGGTACAGAGATATTTTAATATCAAACTATTTAATCTTTGTAACAACTCAGTATGGTATGTTCAATTATCACCCCTGTTTCACATATAAATAAACTAAGAGCAAGGTTAAACAGTGTGCTGTAAATCACAGATCTAGTAGAGCTATCAAGATTTTCTATGTGTAATGTGCTTCCAGATGAAGACCATGTTCTTAGTGATTAAGTCTGAGTGTATAAGCAACAGACAGGGCCATTTTCTACAAAGCAGACAAAATATGCATCCAAGACTGCTTAAGGTCCTCTTATCTCAAATTCAGATTCTTTTAACAACTAAGACTAGAACCAAAAAAAAAAAAAAAAAAAAACTGATAGCTACAATTTTAGAATGTAGAAACACAAAGGTCAAGGAATCAGGCAGCCTGAAGTCTTAAAGTAAACCTTTTTAACTGGAAAATCTAAAAGTACCCTTTCCACTTGAGAAACTGAGCAATTGTCTTTCTCTTCAGACACTGAGATATTGAACTAATCTGCGTGCAATACTCATTCACTTTATAGGTGTTTTCGCAGTCAACATATTAACGTTGAGCAATTGACAACATTGCCTAACTGCTTTAGCTTAAAAATAATAATAATCAGGATTTTGACAATTGCTTTGTGAAGGATCATTCTCTGAATACATCAAGCAGAATATGCTAAGGAAAATTTAAACAATATTTTTGAATAGATATTAATGATAGTTAAAAATGTAATAAATTACTGTATTAATTTATTTACAGACAGTGTCTCACTCTGTAACCCAGGCTGGAGTTCAGTGGCATGATCATAGCTTACAGCAGTCTTGAACTCCTGGGCACAAATGATCCTCCCACCTCAGCTTCCTAAATAGCTGGGACTATAGGTGTATGTCACCACGCCTGGCTAATATTTTTCTTTTTTGTAGAAATGGGGCCTGCCAGAAATTTAAATTGATTCCATGTTATGAGGTATTTGCAATTTTGAGATTACATATGATCACAAAAGAATCAATCAATCGCAAAAGAATACTTGAGTGATTAATACTTTTTGATGTAAACATTATCCACTCAGGGTAAAATTGCATTAAATAAATCATCAGTAACCTATGTCTCACACCAGATTTGAGATATTGTTTTTATGTAAGATATGAGTAGGTGAAGTTTAAGATACTAGTTTACTATATGCCTTGCCAAATCAGGCATACAAGTCTTCATGTTTGCTTTTAACCATTACATTTTCAAAAGCATTCACTTCTGCTACAGACTGAATTATGTCTCCCCAAAATTCATATGTTGAAACCTTAACCCCCAATGTCATGGTGTTTGGAGATTGAATCCGTGGGAGACAATTAGATTTATATGGAGTCATGAGGGAGGGGTATTCATGACCAGGTTAATCCTCTTATAAAAAGAGATGGTAGAGTTTGCAGTCTCTGTCTCTGTGCGATGTGAGGACTCAGTGAGAAGATGGCAGCATGTAAGCAAGGAAGTCAGCTCTCAAAACAACCCAACTGTTATTGCAACTTAATCTCAGACTTCCAACCTCCAGAACCGTGATGTAATAAATTTCTGCTGTTTAAGCCACTGAGTCTATGGTATTTTGTTATGGCAGCCTAAGGTGACTAAGGCACAGTATCATTTCCAGTTTGGGCAAACGTTTCAGTCTTTGTATTATAATTAGAGCTATTTTGTTTTTTCAGATTTTTCACAGTAGACTACCTCTTCATTTATATTACATTTTATTTGTGAGGTCCCAGAAATGTAATTTGTGATGTCCCAGAGTCTCAGCTCTGTCTGAATTTTGTGACTATCAAATAATGTTAAAATATCACCATATATGATACAGCAATGAATACCACAAGGGAAAAATTGAAAACATAATTACATGCTCTTTCAAAAAATGTGCATCTTCATTATTGTAATTATTTTACATTGCCCCTTGACCAGAATTTCAACAATGTGTTGTTTTACCTTTTAATTTAAAATTGTTCTTCAACAACCTTAAAATAAAACAACGCATCTACTAAAAATTTATTTTTAAATGAATTAGTTTACTACTTGATAATTTTTGAATTTCAAAAATAGTTTACCATTAATTTCCTCAAGACTACCTTGGGTTAAATACTAACAGAAGCTAAGTAGTTAAATTCAAAAAATAGAATGGAAATACATTGCCTTAGTTCATTGAAGAAGAAATATACTGATGAAAACAAAATCCAATTACTTCAAGATAGTAGAGGAAAAATACATGTCTTTTAATATTTTTAAAAAAGAATTTTCATCATTTCAGTATATTACTACTGCATGGATATTACATTTTTAGTATTTTACTACTGCATGAGAATTAAAATGTGATGCCTAGACTATTGCTTATACATCAGGTTACATACCCAGATATATGAATTAGAGCATATTTAAGTCTGCTACAAACAAGTTTGAATTTCTTATGTCACGGGATAGTTAAGGTGTCAACTTCCAGTTCTTCCTGTTCTATGAAAATGACATTTTCTTATAAACATATCTAATTAAATTAAAGTCTGAATATGTGGCATAACATTTCACAGTATCGTCCAGTAAAAACCTTATACTGGGAATCATAGGTTCCCCTATCCGTTTCATTTAGAAGAGCTCAAATTGTTTAATGTTGACTAAATAAGAGTGAGGAGTTCCCTACTCTCAGAAGGAAAACATGACAATGGCAGAGTACATTTTTAAACAAATAATGAAATATAGATCTATTTGTATCCATTTTACGTTTAAATTTTTTGTTTCCCTTTGAAAACTTTAAGTGACATTTGGAAAGCAAAATGACTGAAAGTAAAATGACTGAAATCTCCTGTGAATTATGGAGCGATCTCTCTCAACACTGCTTGCAGGTCTATTAGGAACACTGGAATTATTCAGAATGTATATATTTACTCTTAAATATATGTAGGTATAAGTAATAAAAATGATATTATTATTCATCATTATATTTTAAAATTTTAAAAATGTGGATAATATGCATAGTATATTATAAGACAATTTTGAAACATTATCTATAGGTATTTATATAATGAGTTGAAGCTGACATTTCTACAATGTGAATTTGGGATGGGATTTTCTTAATTCTGTTTTTAATGTAAGAAACATGAAGAAAAATAAGAAAAATAGGTAAGAACTGTTGATAGGAAAACTTCAGCTAGCAGTCTTCTAGTCAAATATAATATTTTGCTATGTGAAAATATTAACCCTGAAAGAGATAAATCATCACTGAGCATTCTCTTGATATTATAGAAACTCAACCCATTTTTTTACTTTTACAACAGTATGTAAGTTTAATCTTTATTAGAGTTAGTTTATATTAAATGGTAATTTTATTTAATTTCAAAAAGCATTTGGAAAAAATAAACAATATGAACTTGAAGCTTTTTATATTATGAAATTTTTGTGCTTATGAGAAAATTGTTGCCATTATTAAATAAATAATTTTAAATGGTGAGTTTGTGTTAGCATGGTTCCAGAAACCTTTTACTGACCATATTATATCCTAAAAGGTGGCTACTAAAGATCTTGGTTGGATCAAATTTACAACAGACTACATTTTCGAACACATACATGAGTCCACAGTGACATGCACACCCAACAATATAAATAATGGTATATATGGCATGTCGAACAAATACTATTTAACATCATATTGAATTCGTTCATTTTCACACTGCTATAAAGAAATAACCAACACTGGATAATTTATAAAGGAAAGAGGTTTCATTGACTTACAGTTCTGCATGGCTGGGGAGGCCTCGGGAGATTTACGTCATGGCAGAAGGCAAAGGGGAAGCAGGCATCTACTTTGCAAAGCGGTGGGTGGTGGTTGGGAGTGAGTGCAAGCAGAGGAAATGCCAGATGCTTATAAAACCAGGCGATCTCGTGAGAACTCACTCATTATCACAAGAACAGCATGAAGGAAACTGCCCCCATGATTCAATCATCTCCCTCCCTCAACGTGGGGAATATAATTTGAGATGAGATTTAAGTGGGGACATAGAGCCAAACCATATCACATGTATTTTATTTAACTTTACTCTTGGAAAAATTTTACTTTTGTTCTAAACGAATTTTAACATTTATCAATTCTGATTTATTTTTCAACCATTGATGTATTTTTCAGCTTATTTAATGTTATGAAAAATAGTAGTTAAAAGAAAAAACACACATTACCAAAATATAAAATTATACTACTAGATTTTATTTTGTTTCTTATCACAATTTGAAAATGAGAATAATTGCTTAAAATTTAAATTTTAATATGAACCAAAGGGGAAAACTGAGTAGTAAAAGCAGCACAGTGAATGATAGCTTCTGCGTCAGTCAGTGCTCAGTCAGGGAAACAGAGACACTATGAGCATTATGAATTAAGGAATTTATTATAAGGAACAATTATGGGAGGAGGTAGAAGAGTAAAGCTTTGGGAGATCTGGAGTGTCAAAGGAGCTCTCTGAAGCAAGACGACAAGCCTAAGCCAAGTATGTCAAGTGACAAATGTAGGGAGGGGAAAATGGGATATCATGGTGAGGTCAATTAAAGTAATGGACTATGGAGTCACCAGCATTGTGGGTCCCTAGCCAAGCATGTCATGATGGAGATGAGGCTGTTGATTGTCAGGAGGTCCAGCATTTAAGGAGAAAGCAGGATGCAGACAGAAGAGTGAGGTCAAGGTGAAATATGCTGAACAGTTATACACTACCCTGTCAGTGTATCTGGTCATAAAAACCTTCAAGACCCTCTCTTCAAATCTCACACAAATTCTTTTCTGATCAACTCTAAGAAAGATACAAAAGAGGAGAATTTGGGAAAAGTAGTCCGCAGCTTTGCTCATGAAAAAATTCAACCCAGTGTAATCGTTAAGTGAATAGAATGATCGTTACCAAGTATATTAATGCTCTTGTTTAAACAATTAAGAACAATTAAGCATGCCCCTAGAAAACACTGATCTGGGATTGACAAATAATATTTAGATAAGGACAATGTCAGGAACCTTAGAGCTAAATTATCTATTCCAGATTCATTCATTTTTTCTGTAACACAGTTTATTTCTCCCTAAAATGTGAAAAAATAAAAAACAAAGAAAATGTTGGGCTTATAAAAAGCTTGAAACATTACCAAAATGTGCATTTGTAAATAATAAATTTAACATAACCACATTATACATAGACTTTGGAAAATAAACCTAACCTCTGCACAGTCCAACTATTTGGTGATATTTTTCTGTTTTATCTTTTTATATACATTTTACATAATTATAATAAGTACACAGAATTATCAAATAATTTAATTGCTTCTCTGTGCCATCCTCACTCAAAATGCTCTCACCTAGCCCCATATCTTTAAGCCCTATCTACATTAAATATCTCCTACTGTGATTTCTCTCATAACCACCATACTCTTATGTCAAAATACCTATTTGACATCTGCATTTGGATACCTAATAAGCATCTCAAACTGATTATGCCTGAAACAAGTCTCCTGATTTCCTCCTAAACCTGAACATACTCTTTTCTCTCTCCACCATCTAATAAATAATTCAGTTGGTTGTTCTGGCGAAAATCTATTTGTCATCTGTAAATTCTATTTCTTGCACCCAATCAATCAGCAAAGCTTGTTGACTCATTTAACATATATCCTCAGTGAGATAATCTATTGCTGCTACTGCAGTTTAAACTACCAACACTTTAGCTAAAATATTGCAAAACCTCCTGACAGTTTTCCCTGTTTCCATTTCTACTCTCCCACAGTTAGTTCTCCACATTGTAAGTAGAGTGATCTTTCAAAGCTGCTAATGAGATTAACATCTTTCCTGTTCAAAACTGTCCAAAATATCTACAGAAAAAGAAAAAACGTCAAATACTGTTTTGTATCCAGATGTGGCCCGTCTCCCTTACCTATCTCTCTCACCTGGTCTATGGTACTCTACCTTAGTTATTCTGATTAGAACCCTGGCCACATGATAACTGTGTCCTCCCTCCACAACATTCTCCAATGGCTACCTTTTTAATTCATTTAGGCCTTGGCCCAAATTCATTCCTTCATATTGACCACTTCTGGCCACCTTATTTAAAAGGTTCCTTCTCATTGCATCCTCAAGATTTCATATCTCTTTGCCTTTCTCTGTTTTGTTTTTGTAAAGCTACCACTACTTCACATTGTATTATTCATGTATTTGTTGGCTAACTCTCCAATAGATGTGTGTTTCTTAATGACAGGAACTTCTTTGTCCACCATGATCTCACAAGGTCTTTGAACAATCTCTATATCATAGGAAGAGTTCAATAAATACATATTAGATGAATAAATACATGTATACATTAAATAAGAGTGTAGCCATATAATATTTAATAAATAACACAGTTTTAGAAAGAAATTTTTAAAAACAAAAGTTTTTCAGAGAAAAGTTACATATGAAAAGTGGGATAACTTAGTGACATCCATGATTTCAGTGTGACAGAATGTACACTACTACACTTATGCTTTTGAACCTTTGAAAATGCACCATATTAAGGAAAGGACTCCCAGTTTATTTCCACCAGAGAGAAGACACACGATAAGATTCTTCAAGCAACAGGATAGCAAAAATTTTCATAAATTCTCCCCAGCAACCAGATGCCTATGAAGTCTGTTTAACTGATATTGACATTTAAAAGACATTTCAGAAGGAGCTATGACTACTTGAAGCAAACACGTGCTGATTAATCTTAGTAGCTTATATTACATTTACTATTTTATTTTCTTAAATCACCAAAAAATTGCATTCAGAATTAACCAGTTAATTCATTTTCAAAATAAATATGTATATAGCTTATATCTTGATATTTGCTATATATATTGGTTGTTTCCTTCACAATATGCACTCACATTTCATTACATGAAAAGATGGAAAAAACAAAAGGAAGTCTGTATCAAATAGACAATACTTTTCCTCCACGTTTTTCTTTTCATTAACCCATTTATTTCTATACTTAGGTTTATTCCCTGTACTCTATATTTATTCAAGATCCCTGCCATGTTTATAGGATAAAGGATTGAATTTTTGAAAAATACAGATTGTTATGGCATCCCAGAGGAAAGAGAAGCTATAACTATCAGTTCAGAATCAGAAATAACATTTTGTCTTTTTGTCTTTGATAGATGGACCAAATTTCTCCTGGCATTAATAATAGAGGTTGTGAAACAGTGTTTATATTAAAGCAAGGATGTAAATGAAGACTTAAGTATGTGCTAAGACAGGCAATTAGATATTAAAATTGAGTAGTTGATTGGTTGGTTGACAATACACGGTAAATAGACAAAACAGAGAAAAGTGTAATCATTTTTAGTGTTTAAAGTGCCTTTTTTCAAATTGCAATTTTTTTTTCTTTGCAGGCAGTGGAATGAAGTAAGAAAGAAAAAAGAGGCAGGTCAAGAAAGAAAATTTATGTAGGAAACAGAATATAGAACCCTTAGGGTCCTAAATCTGAGTGATAATGAGAGCAAATAGCCATAAATTCAAGGAAGAGCACTTACATGCCCTAAATTTTATAGACTATTTTAGTGTGGTTCAAAATGACCATAAAACTAGAAATTCCTATTTTTATATGTGAAAAAGTTATAATTCACATGTTCAAGTTAGTAATATTCCAATATGTTATTTTAAATGAAAATACCAAGATGTTGGGTTTCATATGTCATACCTGTTTCATAGTTCTCTAGGTGGAAGGCTCAAACTGAAGAACCCATATAGCACACTAAAATATTAATTATGTGCCTTAGCTTAATTATTTAAACAAAAATATAAGAAGTATAATTCAAGTGAAAATTATAATTTTTTTTTTTTTTGACAGAGTCTCGCTCTGTTGCCCAGGCTGGAGTGCAGTGGTGTGATCTCGGCTCACTGCAAGCTCCACCTCCTGGGTTCACACCATTCTCCTGCCTCAGCCTCCCGAGTAGCTGGGACTACAGGCGCCCGCCACCACACCCAGCTAATTTTTTTTTTGTATTTTTAGTAGAGACGGGGTTTCACCATGTTAGCCAGGGTGATCTCTGTCTCCTGACCTTGTGGTCTGTCTGCCTGGGCCTCCCAAAGTGCTGGGATTAGAGGCATGAGCCACCGCGCCCAGCCTAACATGATTGTTTCAAACAGAAAATAGACATAGTGATATAGACTATGAATCATTTCGGCCAGTTAATTTCATATTGCATTTCTCTTTCTTATTCTGATGAGTAGTGAGTAGCTATAGAGTTTTATTTCGTTTTGATTTTAGTGTGATTTTCAAAATGTAATTGTATCCCTATAGTCATTTAAGTTGTTTTAGAGCATGTTTATTACTTTTTGACAGTAAAATATATTTCCAAGTACTCTTAAAAATATTTTATTATGTTAGCTATCATGTAGTTCCATTCCTTAGCTTTATAATATCTAGTAAGATTTTACCACATGCATTTGCTACTTTACACACTTTTTGTTGTACATCTCGATTAATAAATTTAGTTGTGTTAATAATGAAGCCATTAAAAAAAGTAAAACCAAGTTTATTAGTTTTCCAGTGCTGTGTAATAGAATACTACAAGTTCAGTGGCTTAAAATATTCTCCCTACACTCATGTTCACACTAGTCCTATTTATGATAGCTAAGAGGTAGAAGAAACACAAATGTTCATAAACAGATGAATGAATAAAAAAAGGTGGTATACTTATGCAATGGACTATTATTCAGGCTTAAAAGAGAAGGACATTCTGACACATGCTACAGAATAATACTTGAAGAGATTATGTTAAGTGAAACAAGCCAGTCACAAAAACAAATACTCTCTGATTCCATTTATATTAAGTAGCTAGAGTAGTCAAATTCACAGAAACAGGAAGTAGAGTGGTGGTTGACAGAGGATTAGGGGAGGGGAGGAAATGATGATTTATTGTTTAATAAGTAGAGTTTCAACTTTCCAAGATAGAATTTCTGGAGAGTCGTTATACAACAATACAAATATTGAACTATATATTTTAAAATGATGAAGATGGTAAATTTTACATTATCTATTTTTAACCACAATTAAAAATAAAAATTTTTAAAACTCACCCCTGTTTGGAAAGACACTAGCCTTCAGTGAGAATTCATTGTGCTTAATAACCTCAACTTTCTCTTTTATTTTATTTTCT
Organism: Nomascus leucogenys; assembly: GCF_006542625.1. Taxonomy (NCBI): domain Eukaryota; kingdom Metazoa; phylum Chordata; class Mammalia; order Primates; family Hylobatidae; genus Nomascus; species Nomascus leucogenys. The sequence goes on along the minus strand of NC_044387.1, from coordinate 91,170,634 downwards.
AATGTTGCCATAGCAAATGGCATTTTTAAAAACTAGAGAAACAACACACAGATGCCATATATAAAAAGAGTAAAAGATTTGATCTCGTGAAAATTACACGTTTATATTACACATGACCCAGAAAGGTAAAAGGCAAAACCATAAATACATCTAAAGGACCAATAAAATTTCAAAGATTTTCAACCTCCCTACTATGAGAGGTTCAAATTAAAATCAAATAGCATTTTTCACCAATCTGATTAGCAAAAATTAAAAGGCTATGAACTCTAAATGTTGATGAAGTTGTGTGAGAAGGCATCACTGACTGTTGATGGAAGTATAAACATATGAATTATTTTGTAAGGCAACGTGGTAGTATTTGTTACAATCTTAAATGGACATATGCTTTGATCCCACACTGCTTCAAATCCATCCCAAATAAGTTTTCTTAAATATGTCCCAAATCTCTTTGTAACCATATTTATTGTCAAGTGTTTATATTAACAAAACTCTATACAAAGTAAAACCCAATACACTGGGGTGGGAGCCAGGAAGAAAGGAGTTGTGCTTAAATAAATTACAAAATGTTTTCTTTCTATAAAATGTTGTGCTGCCATTAAAATGAATGTGGTAGATTTCTACATACTGACATAGAAAGGTCTCAGTAACACTTGGGTGAACAGCTCAATTATAGAAAAACTCTTAGTTTGATCCCATTTTTCTTTTTTTAAAAAAATATAAGCATATAAATGTGTATATAAAGTTATAAAATAGATGGACTTTACTAACATTGCTTAACTCCATGGAGAAAAGTAGGCATTGAAGTATCATTAAAGGAAGACTTTCAAACGTTTTTAATATTCTATTCTGTTTTTCAATATAGGCATTCATTTTCTATTGTTGCATTTGTATATAACTTGCATGCAACAAGTAAACACTAATAATAATTACATATTTTTAAAAATTTATCCATCTATTATCCCATGGTTCTTTGGCAAGAAGTCCAAACATGACTTGACCAGATTCTCTGTTCAGGAACCCACAAGGCTAAACTCAAGGTATCATCCAGTTGAAGTTCTTACTTGGAGCTCAGGATCCTTTTCCAAGTTACATGGTTGTGGAAGGATTCAGTTCCTTATAGTGGTAGCACTGAGGTTCCCATTTCCTTGCTGGTTGTCAGCCAAAGGCCACTCTCAGTTCTAGAGGCTGAATATTTCTTGTCACATAGCCCCCACAAAGAGTTCACGACATGGAGGTTTTCTTTCCTCTAGGCTACCTGGAATGTATCACTCACATTTCTTTCTCTGCAACCACCCTAGCTAAACTCTCTGCAGTTAGTGGCTAGCATAATTAGATCGGGTTCATCCATGATAATCTCCCTGTCTTAAAATTAGCTGTGTGTGCCATATTGCATAAACTAATTGTATTAGTCTGTTCTCATGCCGCTAATAAAGACATACTCGAGGTTGAGTAATTTATAAAGGAAAGAGGTTTAATTGACTCACAGTTCCACATGACTGGGGAGGCCTTGTAAGCATGGAAGAAGGTGAAGAGGAAACAAGACACATCTTACATGGCAGCAGCAAGTGAATATGTGCAGGGGAACTCCCCTTTGTAAAACCATCAGATCTCATGAGACTTATTCACTATCATGAGAACAGCATGGCAAAAAATTGCCACCATGATTCGATTACCTCCCACTGGGACCCTCCCATGACACATGGAAATTATTATAATTCAAGGTGAGATTTGTTGGGGACACAGAGCCAAACCATATTATTTTACCCATGGCCCCCCACCAAAAGTCTCATGTCCTCACATTTCAAAAGCAATCATGCCTTCCCAACAGTCCTTCAAAGTCTTAACTCATTTCAGCATTAACTCAAAAGTCCATGGTCCAAAGTCTCATCTGAAACAAGACAAGTCCCTTCCACCTGTGAGCCTATAAAATCAAAAGCATGTTAGTTACTTTCTAGATACAATGGTATATGGTAGTACAGGCATTGGATAAATGTTCCCATTCCAAATGGGAGAAATTGGCCAAAACCAAGGGGCTACACAACCCATGTGAGTCTGAAATCCAGTGGGGCAGTCAAAACTTAAAACTCCAAAATGATCTCCTCTGACTCCATGTCTCACATCCAGGTCATGCTGATGAAAGAGGTGGGTTTCCATGACCTTGGGAATCTCCACCCATGTAGTTTTGCAGGGTACCTCCCCACTCCTACCTGCTTTTACAGCTGGCGTTGAGTGTCTGTGGCTTTTCCAGGAGCATGTGCAAGCTGACAGTGGATCTACCATTGTGGGGTCTGGAGGATAGTGGCCCTCTTTTCACAATTCTACTAGGCAGTGCCCCAGTGGTGACTCTGTGTGGGGGCTCCAACCCCACATTTTCTTTTTGCACTGCCCTAGCAGAGGTTCTCTATGAGGGCCCCACCCCTGCAGAACACTTCTGCCTGGACATCTGTGTGTTAGCATACATCCTCTGAAAGTTAGGCAGAGGTTCCCAAACCTCAGTTTTTGTCTTCTGTGCCCCCAGAGGCCCAACACCACATGGAAGCTTCCAAGGCTTGGGGCTTGCACCTTCAGAAGCCACAGCACAACCTGTACCTTGGCACCTCTTAGCCATGGCTGGAGCAGCTGAGACACAGGGCGCCAAGTCCCTAGGTTGCACCCAGCAGGGGAACCCTGGATCTGACCCATGAATCCATTTTTTCCTCTTAGGCTTCCAGGACTGTAATGAGAGGGGTTGCCATCAAGGTCTCTGATATGCTCTGCAGACATTTTCCCCATTTTACTGGTGATTAACATTCTGCTCCTTGTTACTTATGCAAATTTCTGCAGCAGGCTTGAATTTCTCCACAGAAAATGGGATTTTCTTTTCTACTGCATCGTGAGACTGCAAATTTTTCAAACTTTTATGCTTTGCTTCCTCTTGAACACTTTGTCACTTAGAAATTTCTTTCATCTGATACCCTAAATCATCTCTCTCAAGTTCAAAGTTCCACAGACCTCTAGGGCAGGGGCAAAATGCCCCTACATAGGATAGCAAGAGTGAACCTCACTCTAGTCCCCAACAGTTTCCTCATACTTTTCTGAGACCACCTCAGCCAGTAATTCATTGTCTATATCACTATCAGCATTTTCGTCAAAGCCATTTAACAAGTCTCTAGGAAGTTCCAAACTTTCCCACATTTTCCTATCTTCTTCTGAGCTCTCCAAACTATTGCAACCTCTGCCTATTGCCCAGTTCAAAGGCACTTCCACATTTCCAGGTATCTTTACAGCAGCACCTCATTCCTGTATTAGACCTTTACTGTGTTAGTCTGTTCTTATGCTGCTAATAAAGACATGACAGAGACTCGGTAATTTATAAAGGAAGGACGTTTAATTGACTCACAGATCCACATGGCTGGGAAGGCCTCACAATCATGGCAGAATGTGAAGGGGAAGCAAGACATGTCTTACATGGAAGCAGGCAAGGGAGCATATGCAGGGGAACTCCTCTTTATGAAACCATCAGATCTCATGAACTTATTCACTATCATGAGACTAGCACAGGAAAAAAACCCATTATTCAATTACCTCCCACCAGGTCCCTCCTATGACACATGGGGGGTCATTACAATTCAAAGTGAGATTTGGGTGGGGACACAGAGCCAAACCATATCACTAATTATTAAATAGGAGAGAGAAATCCATCACATTTATATCCTTAAGAGTGATGCAGTACATGTACACCAGGGTGCAGAGATTTGGGGAATCAACTTAGAATTGTTCCTATTACACATGTATTTTTATCAAGTGCAACTTACCTTTTATAGTCTAAGTCACAATATAGTTTTTTCATCTATATAAATTATATTCTGGTGTTTCTGTATGTTTTATAGATTTCTCTCTACATTGCATTTACTCGAATATATCATAGTAGCACTTACCACAGAATCCCATATGTAGAAGTTGTTCAACTTTGAGAATTAAATAGTAGCTGAGTGAGTATACAATATAAACTTAAGTAGTTTATGACCTAGAATTAAAGGAAGACATATTAAAAGAATTTTCTTCAGGCTAAGAATTATTAGTGCCCAAATTGAGTAAAACATTATGAATAAAAATGTAACAACTTGGTGACTTACTTGGTAGAAAAAAAAGTATATATTTAACCAAGAAAGCTGCATTAAACCATTAACAGAAAGTAATGCAGACATTCTTATAAGGACAAAACAGGACTGGTTAGTCAAACCTGAGGCTAAGATGGGTCTGTGGGGTTCTTCTCTGTAGACCTAGAAGGCAGCATCAGAAATGTGTTGCTGGCTTTTGCAGGTGTTGCTAGAGTAGAACCTGGTTTGGCATATCTAATAAGATAGGCTTGTCAGTGCAATAGTTGACTTTTAACTGGCAACAGCTACCAAAATCACATACTATCTGTGAAATCAAATGTGTTTATGAAGTTGGACTTCAAATTGCCTAGGCTATAAAATCCAAGAGTTTTCCTCTAGCAACCTAGTCAGGAAAGCAAGTGGCAAGAGGATTATAGCAAATAGGAATAAATACGTGGAAAAAGTACTCCCCTTTGATTGAAGAGTCACTGTCTGAAAAAGGCAAATTTCAGTTTCAACAGCAAGCAAACCTCGTTTGAGAATCCGTGGAGGAAGATTTTCAGATTTAGTGAAGATGGTAGGGTGGAAAGACTTAATTTCCTTCTTGAGAACAGGAGAGTGGCCAATATTGAGGCTAGTTATAGAATTCATTAAATATGCTGACCTAATAATTAATTCCCAATGGTGTTAAAAGAGAAGCACTAACAATGCCAGTGACCTGTGTAAAAAGAATTAAGGCTACAAGTAATATAACTATCACAAAAAGTGTCAGTACCATACAGCAGAGTGTGAAGATAAGCTTTTTCTCTCTATTATTAGCTTTCCCAGGTATACTTTTTGAAAAACAGAAAAAAAATAGTCCTAGTGGTCAGGATTTTTGTACCTTTTCCACTTTGAGGTAGTTTCAGTGATTCTTAGTTTATTAGCCTAGTAATGGCCAAGAATACTTGACTTAAGGCTAAATAAACAGTTACAAATATGAAATGTCCTCAATTTTTAAGACAAAAAACTTGTGTGTCTATAAAAATTGTACATATTTTTACAGAAATTTTGTTTATTTGGAAAATGGAGGGGAGTCTCAAATTTACATGATTTTTTTCATAACCTTTGGAACTTTGCAACCTCTGTAAAATAAAAGTTGAAATTATATTTTTTATAAGTTTACCTTATATACTGTAAAACAAATTTTCAGATTATAAGTTTTAAACCATTATGCAAGTAACCATTTCTAAAATGAACAAAAGAGAAATCTTACAAAATGTAACTCAAAATACACTAGGAATTGCTAAATGTATAATCTTCTAAAAAAAGTAATTATTCTGAAAATGAAAAAGCCATGACATAGACAATGACCTGGAAAATGAGATGGAATAGACTCCGCATTTGCTATTTTCTGAATTTTCCTACTGTTGCAGATTTTTTGGCAGAAGTTAATGTTATTTGGGACCAAGGTTTAAAACGTTTAAATGGGAAACATTATATTGAGCCACTCCTTGTTTAATCAACACTGGCTACTCATTGCTTATCCAAATTTATACATTTAAAAAATAAATGACACAATGCATATAGATTAATACTAAATGTCATTTTAAATCAACTTGAGTCTTCCTTGTGCATAGGTAGTAGATATTGTGTGGTGGTGAGTCTCCTGCTCTCTCTCCAGAGAGAAAAGAAAAGTAGTTTTTCTCCAAACTTGGGAATCTTGGTTTAGTAATTTCTCTCTCAATGAACATAGTGGCCAGAAGAGAGACTGACTACTGAATTTTGAATATGTATATTACATTTTAGACAAACTTGAGAAAGCCAGACATCTATGGGGAAAGGAGATGAATACTAGCTATGAAATATATCTTGCACCTACACTATTGGTTATGGTCAAAAACACAACATCTAGAGTCAGAATTCATACAATTTCACAACTTTCCCACTGACAAAAACTATAAGTGTGAAAGTAAATTTCCTTTGTTTAGTATTAAAAAAAAATTGTGTTCTTTAGGATAATTATAAGAATATTTTCTACTATTGGCAAACTTTGTGATTTGCTCCTGACCTCCTGCTTCATGGCCTTAGCATTGGTTATTCCTAAGCATAGAATGGCCTTCCTCCAGAAATCCACATGGCTCATTTTCTCACATCCTCAACACTTTGCTCAAATGTTTTAAGACTATGTATATTTATGTTATTCTGTTCGTTCCACGGGGTTAGAGAATATACACAGCATACACTTTGATGGAATTACCATGAAGCAATGGATTTAACTTAGCTTCTTGTTTATGCTTGCCAAGAATGAAATGGAGCATTCTCTCCAAATTATATAAAAAGTATAGGTAATTTCCTATTTCTGGGTTATTTGCATATGTAAGATACTCCTATAGAAGCATAAGTATAAAAAAATTTGAGATATAATTAATCTTCATAGGCTAAGTAATAGTTTTGAATGGATGATTCAGAAGTTTTATGACATGCTGTCAACTTTTAAAATTGAAATTAGCTATATCATTTTATATAATTTACTATTGTTTCTTTTCTTCCTCAGAGTTCACTTAAGAAACACTGAGTTGGAAAATGACCCCTTGAAACCATTGTTCTTGAGTGTCAGAATTAAACACCAAAATGTCATTATTATGTTCAAACTTCATATGACCTGATCTAGGTAATTTCAACATGTTCTTTATTAGATATTAAATACTATAACGTATAAAACAAAATCTAAAAGAATCGAGCTTTGTAATTTAAAAATAATAGATTAACACAAATGTTTTACCTTTTCATTACAGAATCTTCAAACACATATGAAATACAGAAAATAGTATGATAAACCACTATACATCACCACCTAATTCAATAATTATCAACTAGTCAATCTTATTCTTTGGTTATTTTGAAATAAATCTTAGATATACCATTCAACTGGCAGAAATTTAAAATATAATAATAGCAAACATGCAAGAAAAATTTTCAATTATGTTTTATACTTCTAAATGTAAAACAAGAATGCATAGCAGCAAGCACAGAGAATATTCAAGAAAAACTAACTCATTTCAATCACTTAAAATGCATTGTATATCATTAATTTAATTTTTTCTGCACACTAAAACTCATTACTACGATATCTATATTTATGTCCCCAGTAGTCAAACAACAGAATATACAGGACAATTAATTCTTTACCTTGTTGTTTTTCTTTCATTAAATGTTTCAGTTATCTGTTATATATAACAAACATGACCAATACTTAGTATTTTTAAAATATAATAATGTATTATTCCTCACTATTTTATAAATTGACTAATCAGTTTTCTGCCAGTCTTGCCTGAGGTCTTTCATGCAGCTGCATGGAGGTGTCCAGATAGAACTGGGGTTGGAAAACTCTCTTAAGGGCTAGAAAGTTAATACTCTCATCATTGCAGGCCCTGTGGTCTCTCTTTTAACTACTTAACTGTGTTTTTTAGCTGCAGGCAGCCATAGACAGTATGTAAATGAGTGAACATTGCTGTGCTATAATAAAACTTTATTTACAGAAACAAGTGGTGAACCAGATTTGGTCCAACCAGTATATTTCAAAATCTCCTACCTTAGAGTATTAAAGATTTATTCATTTAACAAACTTGTATAAAATTTGACTATATATATATATATCTCCTGATACCTCACTGTTGTTGTACTGACTGGTCCAATTTTATATGTATATTTATATAAAATCTTATACATATATTATATATAATTTTATATATGTTATATATGAATATATATTATAAATTATATATGTTGTATATAAATACATATAATATATTTTATATATAATGTATATTTTATATATTTATATGTAATTATATATAAATATATAAAATATGTATGTTATATATAATTATATAACATACATATTTTATATTATATATATTACACATATAACATAATATGTTATATATTATATATCATATATAATATATGATATATATAATTTTTATATATATTTATATATATAATTATATATATATAATTATGTATGACATATATAATTATATATAACATATACATAATTATATATGTCATACATAATTATATATATAATTATATATGTTTTATATATATAATTATATATGTGTGTGTGTATATATATAATTGGACCAGTCAGTACAGCAACAGTCAGGTATCAGGAGAGTTATTCTCTTTACCCTTAGTTCTATATTTGTGCAATAAGACTTGAAGCTGACCTGAGACTTAGGTCATATCTTATTTATAATTGAATTATCTACAATATGTAATACAAGAGGGCTGCCACTTTGCATAAATCTAATAATGTCTTGCTTACATTTTCATGAGTTAAGTGTAATGAACTGTGATTGAATAAAATATTTTTATATCATGCCAGCCTAACAAATAATTTGTTAATGAAGACATTATTTTTATATATTTTATTATAAACATTTTTAAATATTGTATTCTAAGTTGTTAGATTATGTTGTACTTAAATGTTAATGACTGTATATTCTATGAAATAAAATTTTTATCAATGTAAAATAACTAATTATGGCACTTATGAAAATTTCTTGCTTGAATGAGGAAAGGATTCTCTGTTTAATAAATAGTGCTGGGAAAACTGGCTAGCCATATGTAGAAAGCTGAAACTGGATCCCTTCCTTACATCATATACAAAAATTAACTCAAGATGGACTAAAGACTTAAATGTAAGACCTAACACCATAAAAACCCTAGAAGAAAACCTAGGCAATACCATTCAGGACATAGGCATGGGCAAAGACTTCATGACTAAAACACCAAAAGCAATGGCAACAAAAGCCAAAATAGAAAAATGGGATCTAGTTAAGCTAAAAAGCTTCTGCACAGCAAAAGAAACTATCGTCAGAATGAACAGGCAAACTACAGAATAGAAAATTTTTGCAATCTACCCATCTGCAAAGGGCTAATATCCAGAATCTACAAAGAACTTAAACAAGTTTATAAGGAATAAAACAATCCCATCAAAAACTGGGCAAAGGATATGAACAGACACTTCTCAAAAGAAGACATTTATGCAGCCAACAGACATATGCAAAAATGCTCATCATCACTGGTCATCAGAGAAATTCAAATCAAAACTACAATGAGATACCATCTCACGCCAGTTAGAATGGCAATCATTAAAAAGTCAGCAAACAACAGATGCTGGAGAAGATGTGGAGAACTAGGAATGCTTTTACACTGTTGGTGGGAGTGTAAATTGGTTAAACCATTGTGGAAGACAGTGTGGCAATTCTTCAAGGATCTAGAACTAGAAATACCATTTAACCTAGCGATCCCATTACTGGGTATATACCCAAAGGATTATAAATCATGCTAGTATAAAGACACATGCACATGTATGTTTATTGCGGCACTATTCACAATAGCAAAGACTTGGAACCAACCTAAATGTCCAACAACGATAGACTGGATTAAGAAAATGTGGCACATATACACGATGGAATACTATGCAGCCATAAAAAAGGATAAGTTCATGTCCTTTGCAGGGACATGGATGAAGCTGGAAACCATCATTCTCAGCAAACTATTGCAAGGTCAGAAAACCCAGCACCACATGTTCTCACTCATAGGCGGGAGTTGAACAATGAGAACACATGGACATAGGGTGGGGGACATCACACACCGGAGCCTGTCTTGGGGTGGGGGGATGGAGGAGGGATACCACTGGGGTAAATACCTAATGTAAATGATGAGTTGATGGGTGCAGCAAACCAGCATGGCACATGTATACCTATATAACAAACCTGCACATTGGGCACATGTACCCTAGAATTTGAAGTATAATAAAAAAAAAAATCCACAAATGGAAAAGACCAAATTAACTTGGCACGAGAAAAATCTCAGGGAGGCTCAAGGCCATATTGATATATTGCAGAAATATAAAGGAACAAGAATAAGTTAAAATTATTTTCTAAAATTCCATTTTAAAGACTTAAAATGATAAAAGTTTCCATATAATAAATAAAACTAAATGTGCTCTCTTAAAAAAAAAAGAAAATTTCTTGCTTGAATATTTATTCCATTTTAAATTATTATTTTGGAACAATAGGTATACTTATGATAATAATATTAAAATATTGATTAAACCAATGCATTAAAAATAACCATAATTGAATCAAGAATCCACAGAAAATTTTTGCTTTGTTTTGTTTTCAAGTGAACTTTATTCTTATCTTCATTTTACAAATGAAGACAATAGAGGCTTACAGAGTTTAAGTAACTTGTCCCAAAGTCACACAGCCCATGATGGGGAGCCTGTCTCTATGTCCGGATGGACCTGGCTCTGAAGCCACACATTACTGCCTCTCACAATTTCCATCGAGGTGAATTCAAATACTCAGACTTCCACTTAATAGATCATTACACTAGTTATAGCTACCACTCACCCCCAGAAAGTAGCTCCAAACAGAGGAATGTTTAGATGCTTTCATTAGTTCACTTTTATTTTCTTCAACTTTTACCTTCTGGAGTACATGTGCAGGATGTGCAGGTTTGTTACATTAGGTAAACATGTGCCATGGTGTTTTGCTGCACAGATCCCATCACCTAGGTATTAAGCCCAGCATCCATTAGCTATTCTTCCTGATGCTGTCTCTCCCCAAATGCCCCCACAATAGGCCCCAGTGTATGTTTTTCCCCTCCATGTGCCTATGTGTTCTCATCATTCAGTTCCCACTTATAAGTGGAAACATTCAGAGTTTGTTTTTTTTCTTTCTGCATTAGTTTGCTGAGGATAATGGCTTCCAACTCCATCCATGTCCCTGCAAAAGACATGATCTCATTCCTATTTATGGCTGCATAGTATTCCATGGTATATATATGTACCACATTTTCTTGATGCAGTCTATCATTGATGGGCATTTGTGTTGATTCCTTGTCTTTGCTACTGTGAATAGTGCTGCAATGAACATACACATGCATGTATCCTTATAATAGAATGATTTCTAATCCTTTGGGTATATACCCAGTAATGGGATTGCTGGATCAAATGGTATTTCTCCCTATAGGTCTTTGAGGAATTGCCACACTGTCTTCCACAATGGTTGAACTAATTTACACTCCTACCAACAGTGTAAAAGAATTTCTTTTTCTCCACAACCTCACCAGCATCTGTTGTTTTTTCACTTTTTATTAAATGTCATTCCTGGCGTGAGATGCTATCTCATTGTGGTTTTGACTGGCATTTCTCTAATGATCAGTGATGTTGAGCTCTTTTTCATGTTTTCCGGCCACATATATGTCTCCTTTTAAGAAGTGTTTAGCAAACATGCTAAAACCTCAAAAAGTCTGAGTGCCTCTTCTCCAAATAATCACAACAGTTCTCCAGCAATGGCACAGAACTTGGCTGAGGCTAAAATGGCTGAACTGACAGAAGTAGGCTTCAGAAGATGGGTAATAACAAACTTTGCTGAGCTAAAGGGACATGTTGTAACCCAATGCAAAGGAGCTAAGAACCATGATAAAACAATACAGGAACTGATAGCCAGAATAGCCAGTTTAGAGAGGAACACCAATCTGATAAAGCTGAAAAACACAACACAAGAACTTCACAATTCAATCACAAGCATCAGTAGAAGAATAGAGGAAATGGAGGAAAGAATCTCAGAGCTTGAAGATTATCTTTCTGAAATAAGACAGGCATACAAGAATAAAAAAAAAATAAACAGGAGTGAACAAAACCTCCAAGAAATATGGGTTATGTAAAAAGACCAAATTTATGACTGCTTGAGGTTCCCAAAAGAGTTGGGGAGAATGGAACCAGTATGGAAAACGTACTTCAGGATATCATCCAGAGGAACTTCCCCAACCTAGCAAGACAGGCCAACATTCAAATTCAGGAAATGCAGAGAACCCCAGTAAGATACTCCACGAGAAGATCAACTGCAAGACACATAATCATGAGATTCTCCAAGGTCTAAATGAAAGAAAAAACGTTAAGGTCCACCAGAGAGAAAGACCAGGTCACCCACAAGGGAAAATTTTAATAGTCTAATAAAACTGAAAGATACTGAAATTTTTAAGAGTATATACAGTAACAATTGTAGACTGTAATAATATACAGAGGGGATTCTTTTAAAGTATCCATGAATAAATAAAATTCAATAAATGATTTTTAAAATTTTAGAATGATATGAAGTATTCCAGATTGTTAAAACAAAAGTTGAGAAGTGACTCACATATTTCATAAATTCAAAATGGCATATTTTTTACATTTTTTGCTTTTTAATCTTGCCTGAATCCATACTTTTATATTTATTTATATGCTTTAACAGATCCCATCTGTCAGACAGCAATTAACACATAGCTATGATTACTTACACACAAATTTGGTCACAGCTGTTTATATTATTGTAACTTCAATTCAGTTATGTGCACAGTATATAAAAAGTCTGATCTCCCAAGAGAAGGGACTTCACCAGCATGCGGAACTCTCAAAGAAACATGAAAGGGGAAATATTTCCTTCATATGAAAATATTTTTTTCTCAGAGCTCAGGGAATATGAAAGAGAAATGAAGTTGATTAAAATTCATCTTGACTGGGTATCTGAGAGATCTATTTAACCCAGCAACTACTTTAGCTTTTGATGTACTGCATGAACATATATCTGAACAATTAAAGAAATAACCTTGCCAAAATAGAGTGACTTGATTGTCATTCATTATAACATTAGTGTAAAACCAACAATCCTTGTCATTTCAGTCAACAAACATTTTAGGGGACCACTTGAAGAGAAAATATAAAAATATTTTGTTTATAACTTCTGATAGGATCCAAAATGGACCCACATCAAAATTAGCAGAATGAGTGTCATAAATTGAGAGGAAAAAGCACAAAAGATAGTGAAGCATTGCATTGCTTAAGCAATCCAGAATCACTAAGACAGATGGATGACATTGTAATCTGTGAAACAAAGTTGTCAATATCTCTGAGTTGAAAAGTAATTCAGAAGATTCTGAATCTAAAACTGAATATAGAAATTATTTATGCATAATTTAATAATTAAAATTAGGAATAATTTAACCACCTTATTTTGTGTGTATTTAACATATAATATCTCCTAACGTTTATAATCAAATAGAGCATTTTAGAATTCAGATAATCTGATAAGTAACACTTAAATCTTCTTTACAGTTTATTTTGGCTTTAGCTATACCTCTATAACAACGCACAATGAAAGAACTGTATTCAAGGCTACATAATGAAACAGGAGAAGCTCCCTCATCCTCCTTGCACGGCGGCGTGTGACAGGGGCGTGTCCTGCTTCTTTGATGCCCTGCTGCTCAAACCCCTAGTGGGAGCATGCAGACGGCAGGTCATGGGGAGGGAGCGTTTTTTGGGCTCCGACCCCATGGCAGCATCTGGAGTTGAGTGTTTACAGCTCCCGAAGCCCCAGTGGGCATGTGTTACAGTGTACTCTTTTTTTGCCCTCTGCAGGTGGCTTGTGTTAATCAGCTTAACTAGACCCTCTGCCTTATCGCCAAGCACAGAGGGCTTTCTGTATCCCAGGTTCTTACCTGGTGTACTGGAAAAATAGGATTTGGAGGATGGGTGCAAGGTTTTAATGAGTGGAGGTAGCTGTCATCGAGGTGGATGGGAGGCCAGAAGAAGAGATGGGTTAGAAAGGTGGTCTTCCTCTGAAATCTGGCTGCCCAGCGTCTGGACTCTCTCCCCTGACTGCTTCTGGCCAAATTCTAGGCCTCCCACCGTCAATGGCCTGCCAGCATCTACTGGTGCCTGTCGGTGTGCTCTTCCGCTCCTCTGCTAGGGTCTCAGGGTTTTTATAGGCACATGGCGGGCGACAGTGGTCTTGGAAAATGCAACATTTGGGTGCGAAAGCCGGAGTGCTTCTCCTCACTTAAGTCCATGGGTACAGGCCTGAGGGTGGAGCCCTCGCCAGCGACCCTGCCCTTCTCTACCCAGCACTTCTCCACCACCCCTCCCATATTATTAACATATAATTTTGTGATAGCAATTTGATAAACTATTAGGGTTTTGTTATATTTGATTTTGAAATCTGAGTTTTTAATTTATAGTTTTATTATGTATTTTGAATATATGAATCTTTGATTTAACATGCTCTAATTTTCAATTCAGAAGAAATAACATAAAAAGATATCCTTAGAAAAGTCTTACTTGCACTTCTAATCTTCCCATTGCACTTCTACTCTACATATATTCTGGGAATCTCTGATTATTTGTTCACAGAAATCTTCCTCATTCTTATTTATATTTGCATACTACTCCATTACAAAAATATACCCTAATAAATTCAACTTGTATCCTGTGGATGGGAGTTTGGATTGTTTCCAACATTTTGCTATTGTATGTAATGTCACAATTAATGCATTTTTTGCATTTATTCAACTCTACACCTCTACAAATAAAAATTGTATTTATAGTACATTTTTTAAAGTGAAATCCTTGGGTCAAAGGAAACGTCAGTATATATTTTTATTAGATATTGCTAAATGCTGTTCAGCAGCTCATGATAATGCCTTTCTCTATAGGTTCTCCAATCGAGTGTAGTGTCAAATTTTTAAAATTTTTCCTTATATGATACAAGAAAAATAGTATTTCAGTGAAGTCTTAAATTTTTTTAATGTTTAAGGACATATGTAAACCTTTATCTTGGAATCTTATTTTTATGTCTTTTGCTCATGTTTCTACCTGATTTGTATTTCTATTCTCATCTAAACTTTAATAATTATTCATCAGTTTTATATAAATTTCAATTATTTTCTTACAGTTTTCATTTGCCTTTTGACTCTATGTGATTCTCTTGATATATTAGAGGGAAGATATTTTCCCTTCTTTCACTATATCTGCTTCAATAGATTCAACAAAACAGAAAAGATCCAGAAAAGGAAGGAAAGGCTGAGTTAAATTAATTGGTCATCATCTCTTGTTCAGCACTGAGAAAAGAAAAGGGATATTAATTTTCAACAGGATCTGAATTGAAGTTATAAATGAGACCAAACAAGATAGAAAATGCTTTTAACTGAAAATAACTAAAAGGTCATGTTTTAACCCAGAGTATTATTGGTGAGTGGAAAAGAAGGCTCAGAGAGCATGTTTGAAAGCATGAATAAGGTGCAGAGAAAAAGAAATGAATAACAATAAATGAGAAAACACTCAGTTTGGTAACGTACAAATTGCAAACTGTTTACAAACTATATTATATAGTGATATACAGAGAGAGGAATTTTAATTAAATTACACAAAAAGTAATGTCTTTCCTTCAATGAATAGAATTCATGTACTTTTTATCTTTAGTTACTTTTGTCTACACTTTCATTAAATGAATTACAATCCGCTTGCATCATTTAATGGTCACACACAAAAAAGCATTAAAGTATTAGTCAAGTCAAATATAAAGCTATAACTCAAGGTGGTCATATGAAGTATTACAATGCTGGTGTTATGTTTATATAATTTGTACTAGTCATATATCCCCATGTGTTTAATAAAAATAATGCTCTTAAAAATATAGAATATCAAATTGGCCTAGGTGATAGATTGCTTTCTACTCCATAGTGGAAACCATATTGGTTATAAAGACATATTAGTTTTATAATTTATCCACTAAATTGTTAAATATATTTCAAGAAGAAAATCTAAGTTTCTACAGGTACTCAGAAACTCGCATTTAAAATAACATATTAATAAAGTTTAAATATATATAATAATTTCATCTATCATATATCTATCTATATATATATGCATGCCATATAAATTTAGTGAATGTGGAAGATGTGAGTCAGCTACCACTGTTGCTGGTAAAGGGCATTCTATAATATGTATACCTAGAATCATAAAGCCTATATAATATATGATGAGAGCAGAAGAGTTGATTGTTTAGTATATTGTAAATGTATCACATAAAGAAAAAGCCATACAATATTCAGTGTAATTGTAGAAGTCTTTCAAAGTCTTTATTAATATAAATAATCCTTCTAAAAAGTGATGGCTTGAATATATTCTTTTTAGCAAAAGAGAGTTTATAAATTACACTGTAATATCACTTTGGAATTCATCAAATCCTTCTCTAACAGTTATCTTAATCAGTACTGATTAAATTACCCTAATTTTTAATAAAGACCACAGACATGAAACAGTTATGGAAAGAGACAGTAAATGATAAGCCAAAGGGGTCCTTAAATTACTATCAGAAGTAACCCCAAACATCTCATGTTCAAAGAATTATCTAATAATATAGCATAGTAGGTGGTAAATGAGCTAATAAAGTAAGTAATATAATTCCATGTTGGAGTCCAAACACAAGTGTTAAAATAACATTTAACATTAAGATTGCAGTAATTTATATAAAATGCTTGTCAGGAAGAGATCATATTGTGTTATAATAGAAATTATAGCAGGAATAATCTCATTATTTGTGTGATTCAGGTAGTCTGAAATTCTGGATACGATATTTGGAAAATGTAAAATTTATATGCACAAAATTTTTTATTATAATGCAAGGCTGCAAAGTTAAAGTGTATCATGAGATAGTTCATTTGTCATCTGAATGCTTACCAAGGTACCATATTTAATGAAAATAATTAAGGCCCAAATTCAACTTATTCCAATTTAAGTATAATTTTTATTTGGCCGGTGACTGACTTTTAGTCACATTTAATAAAAAATTGTCAAGTATTCCTCATTTTTTTCCTCAGTCTCAAAACACATCCACCTGGTCATTTTTACTAAAACGTTTTAGTACCGTGTCCAGCTGTGGACATTTCTCAAGGTTTAGTTACAGCCTTGTGCTTTTTTCTACTGTATTTCTATCCAAGTGAACTTGGTATTCATATCTTCAGAAAACTCTTCCCAGTCTTCATGGCAAAGTCAAAACTCCCCTATCATGTGCTTTCTAACATCATGAACCTCTCCTTTATAAGCACATTTGCAATTGTAATTTTATATCTCTTCTCTGTGTGGGTTACTTACTGCTCATTTCACTCACCAAATTTAAATTCCACTGTGGCAGTAACTATGTTTGCTCTTCTTTAGTTTTTCATTCCTATTATATAGCATAATTCCTTGTGCACGGGAGATAGCCAAGAAATACCTGCTGAAACCATGAATAACCGAACAATGAGTCCTTTATCTTAAGTCATTCACATCTGTTAGTGACACCTCAACTTTCCCTTTTTCTCATATTTGAAGAACATAAAGTTATCCGTTTATTTTCCCTATTTCACTTCCCATTTGAAATTGTCACTTAATATTTTTGTTCTTCAGAAAGCCTGCAGTAACTTTTAGCTTTCACATCACTTTTATTATTCTTGTTACTACAAGCATATTATTTACAGCATTTTATTTACTTCCTTAACTTATTCTAGCGAACACCCCTCAGTGTTGGACTATTGTAGTAGGCTCCTAACTAATCTTTCTCTCCCTTCCCTCTCTTCTTTGGATTAAATATGATATTTTATATCTGCTGCCGTCAATTCAATTTTTATTCTGTTACTTACCAAACAATGGACAAACAACTTCACTTATAAGTTACACTGTAGTCTGAGGTATGTAACTCACCTAATTTATCATTTCTTCACAACTTATACCTCTTCCTCAATAGATTTTTGTCCTCTCCTTATTTGCCGTATCCTATGGTCTTTTGCCTTTATTTATCATGCCCAATCAGCTCAAAATCATTTCTGCTCTCTGCAATACTTTTTTCTATGATATTTTTTAACTACTATAAACCATGATATTTATGAATTATCACAATATGTTTCAAAAGAAATGAATTGTTTGAATTCTTTCAAAAGGTTTTAAGGAGAAAAAGTCTAGTTGTTTAATGTGTTGGCTATATGTAATAGGGAGGTGAAACACCAAATAGAATCTATCTTAAGAAATATTGTAATCAATCATGAAACTTAAGAAAGAAATTGTATGTGTAAGCAAGCATTTACTATTCAAATAGTTCATAAATAGTAATAAAGTAACATTAGTAAATTTCATCCAGTGATAGATATTTAGAAAGTGATGCTGATGTTAATATTTCTAATTCAGTCATTAGATGTTTGTTAATCATATAAATCCAGTGTTTGATGATGGATAAAAGTGCTCACTTTTAAGAAAGGAGCAATTTTTACTAAATTTGCAAAGAAATCTCCTCCTTGGAATTCATGCACACCTCTGGCTAAAGGCTAGAGGCTCCACTGTTTTAAAACAAGTGATTTGTTAGAAATATTTAACTTTGCTAGCAGAAGCTTGTTTTTAAATACTAGTCACACTTAAATATACAATAAATAATTATTATATAATGTAACTCAACAAATTAAATTTATATGGGAGGTCATAAAGTTTTCTTAAAGTGAATCATGTCTGTCATTTATTAAAAGTATACTCTCTGATTAAGCCCTTTTTTGAACTTTATTAAGTTACTCCAGTTTACTTGAATGACATTAAAGAATTTGAAGCCATGCATGTTGATTACTTAACCTTGTTCATTTACAACATATTTTGATATGCATCAGTACTAAACTAATCTGAAGTTGTAAAAATGACTATAAAAATCACGTTAGCAGAGTAACTCATTAAATTTTAGAACTCCACTCAATTAATTCTTCTTAATGGTGATAATAATCTCTGTACTTAATCAGTTTTATAATTTCTGTTTTATTATCCAAAATGTACATGATCATCAAAAAATACAAACAAAGGAAAAGGGTAAAACACTCCTGAAGGCTATTTTTCCATGATATAATTCAAAATTTTGAGCTATAAATTAACTCACTACTCTCACTTTCTAATAATTGTGAAGGAGAAGTAAAGGTAATCAGTATTCGTTATTATATTCATACACACACAGTGATTATTTATCTTTGATTAGCTTGGTATTATTTCAGCTTTTTGTTATTATTTCTTATAACACACACCTTCTCCTAGAGTAACTTCCTGCTACCTAAAACACAACCTTTATAATTCCCTTTACTGTGGGTCTCCTGGTAGTGAGCTCTCTTAGTTTATGTCAATGCCATTGTTCCTCCATACAGGATAAATATTGTCACCAATTATAGAATTCTAGGTAGGCACATTTATTTCTTCCAGCAGATTGAAGATATTTTACTGTCTTCTGGCTGTCAGATGTCAGCCAAGTGAAGGTAATTGTTTTGGTCTGCTTTTATGTTTTTCTCTTTATCTTTGATTTTTCTGGATGTCAGTTAAATATGTGGGTTTAGTTCTTGTTATCCCATTGATATGTTGTTTTTCAGTTTTATTCATTTGTTTGCTTGTTTATGTTTAAATGTATACTCCATTGGCTAATTCCAATTACTTAGCATGTTTCCATTAGAAAAAGAAAGACCATTTATCTTTTGTTCATGATTTTTAAGTCCTGTTTTGGTTTATATAGAAGAATTTAAATCCTATCAATAGTATGTTTCTATAGGTATGAAAATAATAGTTGTACTTGTTTATTTGCTTTCAAAAGAATCATGCTTCCAAAGATTACTGAAAATTTGATCGTCTTCAAATAGTAACTTGAAATGTGAGAAATGACTATACAATATGGGAAAGTATTTCCAAAGATATGTAATGAATTTACTACAGCTTATCAGACTTAATTTTGTACTTGTTTTTATGTACCTCAAAATTTAATTGTAAACTATTTGATTAGTTTTTTATTACGGTTTGAATTTATTTTTTTCAATCTCAACATTTCTGTGTTTTACTAGACAATCAACACTGGAACATTATTAGCATTATATTAATTCCTGAATCAAAGACAGATCTGAAGTATTTTATACTCAGGGGAAAAAAGAGAAAAACTGTACAGAGTAAAAAAATATGTATTTCAGATATGAATTCACCTTTAATTTTAACCTTTTAGCTTACATAAATATATATTAATTAATATCATGAATACATAAAAATTAACAGAATAGGATTAACGTTTTTCTTTGAGCTAATAAGATTACTAAAAGTTGTATAATGTTTTAGGTAGAAAACTGCAATGTATATTTTAGGTAGAGAGTAACCATGCAACTTCAAAAATTATCTTTATGCCTAATTGGATATAGAATGTAGGTTATTTTTGAAAATTAGAGTACGTCTTAAATTAAATATGTCCTTAGTCATCATTAAAATCACTGAGACATCTATACAATGAATTTGAAATAGCTTCACAAATAACCATTCACTTGCCTATTAAAAGGAGACCTCTTTAGTGTCTATTGAATAATATATATATTAAACTTATATTCATTCTAGGTAATTCTAAAATTTTGTTAAAAATAAGTCTGACAAATCATTAAGGAGAATGGCTTTGTAGAATGTGTACCCACTTAATGCATTCAGTTGTTCTAATGTTTTCTCATTATTCTTGTTTTCCTGTATGAAATAATTTTACCACTTTTAGGAAATCAAAAATTATTTGTACATAGAAAAGCTGAACATTCTAACATTATTACCATCAAGTCTCATTTTACCACCCAAGGGGACATTTTCTTATTTAAACAATCTGCTTGCCTTCTTTCAACCTGATTTCCCCAATGACTCATTTTTATTATTATTATTTTTTTGAGATTGAGTTTCCCTCTGTCACCTAGGCTGGAGTGCAGTGGCGTGAGCTCAACTCATTGCAACCTCCGCTTCCTGGGTTCAGGTGATTCTTCTGCCTCAGCCTCCCCAGTAGCTAGGATTACAGGTGCATGCCACCACGCCCAGCTAATTTTTGTATTTTTAGTAGAGACAGGGTTTCACCATGTTGGCCAGGCTGGTCTTGAACTCCTGACCTCAGGTGATCCACCTGCCTCAGCCTCCCAAAGTGCTAGGATTACAGGTGTGAGCCAACGCACCCAAGCAATGACATAATTTTCTTATTTGCAGACATCCAATGTATTAGTAAATAAGAATTTATTTCACAAAACTAATGTACAGGAAAGGTAACTATAATTTAAATTTCTAAATAAATTTAATATGATGTGAGCACCTCACTTACTCATCAATAATACTAAGATGGATGTGGATTAAGTCAATCTGGGGTGTTCCTGTCCCTTTATATTGAATAGTACAGAAGTCCAGGAGATTTATGTCATCTCTAAAAAAGTGGAAAAAGGCCCCAGTATGTGTGATGGGCATTGCTGTACATGGTTATGTACATGGTAATGGGCATTCTTCTGCTACAACAAGCTACAAGCCTTTTACTCTGTTTTCTGTGAAGCCATGACATCTTTTAGGACAGAGGTTTGCCCTTTTCAGCAGCTTCTCTAAGATAGAAAGGTCAGAATTTCTCTTACGCTTTTTATAATGTTGAGCTTACTCATCACCTGGCCAA
Organism: Nomascus leucogenys; assembly: GCF_006542625.1. Lineage (NCBI taxonomy): Eukaryota > Metazoa > Chordata > Mammalia > Primates > Hylobatidae > Nomascus > Nomascus leucogenys. The sequence continues at coordinate 91,149,246 of NC_044387.1, read as the reverse complement.
AGATTTTCTTTAAGTCTTTGTAAAATTAAAACACATAATTCCTCCCTCTGGCGAAAAAAAAAAGTCTATACTTTGATGTTAAAATCTAAACCTTAGACAAATTGAATTGAACAGAGTTTATTTAAGCAAAGGACAATTTATGAGTCAGGCAGCCCTCAGAACCAAAAACAGTTCAGAGAGTTCTGCCCAGCAGCATGAACAGTGAGCTTTTATAGTAGAACACAGAAACAAAAGTAGGTAAATCGCTGGATTTGCTATAGCTAGGGAACTGTCTTTTAGGGGCATGGTTTAGGCATTTGCCTTATTCGCACATAGTATAATGAGTTGGCTGCCTGGGATTGGCTGAACCTTAGCTCTTTGGGATTAGCTGAAACTATACTTTTAAGTTAAGTTTTAAGTTAAGTTAGGTTTCAGTTTATTTATATACCAAGTTAGGTTGCACTTTGTTACACAGAAACTCGAAATACAGAGGCAGCCTCAGTTTAATGGCTTCCTGTTTATTTTAGTTTAATAACTCTCCCTTTTTGATCAGTCTCTCAATCTTGAGAAATTGACCAAAAACTTGGGTCTTGATGACATTCTCTGTCACCATCAAAATGGACTTATTTGTTATGGAATTTACAAGTCATGATGTCAAGTTAGTTGAGTATTTATGTTATTTTCAGGTTTTTGGTGCTAAAACTGGAGTGAAACCATTTGACACACAGTAGATGGCTACATACAAACATTTAAGACTCTTGTGAGGATATAGCTCACTAGGGAGACTACCTGGTAGGGAAAATATCAAATGGTTGAAACGTGCTCTTTAGCCAAGGCCCCCATGAACAAAACTGATTAAAAACAAATACATCAAAGAATCAGCCAGAAGATAAATCTACTTATTTAAAACAAATGCATTGTTTGTTGGGTTTTTTTTTTTTTTTACAACTGAGTTTCTACTATACTAGATATATGTATCCAAGTGCAGCAGGAAGTGTTAGCTGTTACACACACTTTCCTTTCTTCAGCCAACCGACAGTCTAAGGCAGTCTTGTTATCTAATACAATATTTGCAAGGGAGTTTAGATGATTCTGTTGAGCAACTATAGTCTTTATGAGTAGAGTCAGCTCTACTAGCTAATGTTTGAAGTAGATTTCTAATCATAATTTTATATATATGTATATATATATATATATATATGAGACAGAGAGGAAGCAGTCTACCAAAAGATGTAATTGAGAGAAATTAACACATTCTTCTATATTCTATAGTGCAAATTAAGATGTATAGACCAATGTTCAGTTTTCGATTATGGAGTAATTGTAGTATTGTTAGAACTCCTATTTTACAATAATCTCTTATTTCTGCCTTTTTGAGACACGTATTTCCTACTTATTGAGTGAAGTTGCTCTTTTATATGGCTTATTGTTAAATCCTCCATAGGCAAAAATAGTTCTCGGAGGGGCACAATGAACAACTGTGGGACACCTTGTATATTAGGGGTCATCAGTAGGAAAGAACTGGTAGTTTTTATCCAAGGATAAGTTATTGAATTATTGCAAAATTGAAGGCGACCAACAATGAGAGAATAAAGATGATGAATTTCTCTACCTACTGTCAAATTACCTTTCCCTTTCATTTTCTTATTCAGTTTTCAGCATGTTCAACTGAAAAAGCCTCACTATAGCTTTTTGCAACTACTCTTATGTTTAAGCAAGGGATTTGAATATGTGGATCTAAAAGCCCAGCTCTATATTAATTAAAAAAAGACAAGATGTGCAGTTTTAAAAGATAGTCACACTTGAAATATCAGTGAAATTTGTTACAGGATGAACCAGAGGATCTCTAATATTATGTAGGGATTTAAGTTTAGCATGAAGCATCCAGAATTTAGTTAAGTTCCTCCAGAATATATTGATTGTGATATATTAACCATAGAACTATATTGCCACACATAAACAAAATGATGGCATGGAGCAATGAGATAAAAGAACAGAGTTTCCATGATGACAGCAGAGAGAAGCCACGATTCATGATCTTGAGAAAGCTGTCCACATCTAGAATGTCATTTGCTTTTCGGAAGAGACCTCCCTGGTCCAATGGGTATACAGTCCCAAGTGTGTGAAAGGGCCCCCTTGAATTGAGAGATGTGAACCTAAGGTTCAAGGCCTTGAAATTTTGCTGCAGTGTGAGTTGTGAGAAGAACTTGATATGATCCCTTACAATAGCATTCAAGGGACGTCTTTCTCTGGTGTCATTTACAAAAGACTTGATTTTTAAGTTCTAGATTGTGAAAGAACAGGTTCTAGGTTGTCATCTGCTGGTGGATCATGGAAGGCTTCATTTACCTGGTGAAAATATACATAGGCATCATGCAGTAAAGCCCCGCAGTGTGTAGGCATATTCAAGTTTATGAGAATGAGAGATACATTAGATTCTATTATTAAAGATATAGATATCTCAATAGCTATTTTATAAGGGGTTGAGGGGTTAAATTGTGTTTTCCAGTAGGGTGGATCTGATGGTTATCACGGCCAATGGTAATACCTGTGGCCAAGGCAATCAGTCAATTCAGTTAACTGATAATTTCAGTTTTAAAACATCATTTGTCCTTTCAATACTCCTAGAAGATTGAACATGATAGAAGTGGTGGTAATACCATTGTGTTTTTAATATCTTATCTAATTGTTTTATAACTCATCACGTGAAATCACATGATGTGTTAAAAATGTGTTTAAAAACACATTTTTAAATCACCTTTAGCTACTTCTCTAGCATCAGCCCTCCTGCATGGAAAAGTTTCTATCCATTCAGAGAACATTCTGACTATTACAAGAACATTGTGATATTACATTATGGTTAGTAATTGAAAGAAACCCATCTGTAAGTATTCAAATTATCCAACAGGTGGCAAAAATGTACCACTTATGTACCATCTGAAGTTGTTATTGCCTTCCTAGGATTCTGGCTTGGCAAACCAAATGTCGGTTTTAAACCATTTTCATAAACTTAAAACAGTGAACACAAAAATTTTTTTCATATTTTGTATTATATTATCTGCTCCGTGAGTCATGGAGAACAGTTTTTAATAATGGAAGCTTAGGATTCAACAAGGACTAAGTGGATTTCCAGGCCCTCTATAAATCAGTACTTAACATTAAATTTACATCCTTTCAGATAGCAATTTTTGTTGAATCAGGGAAATAGCACTGTATTAAATAGGCTATCATAGGTCATTGGACTTGGGTCAATTTTATGGAGTTCATTCAAATTGCACATATTAACAGTTTCAGTTCTACATGACTTATAATAATTTATTTCCTTGGTATTTAATTAGTTCTTGTTCTACTTGATGCTGTGTTTTCAGTTTTATGAACCAATCAGTTTCTCCACTAGTTTTGGGAATTCTTACTCAAACCAATGGTATATCTTGAAGTTATCGGAAACTTGTACTTCTCAGAGTTCATTCTAAGAATTCACTTCAAAGACAAAACACTTTTGGTTTATAGTTACTTTCAATAGCTTTCAGCAAAGTGTCAGAGTAAAACAATTAACTGTCTGTGGATGACAAGCCTTAAAATAGCTATAGTCAAAGATCTGATGAGAGGTTATTTTAATGCTATTAATAAGGAAATTTTATTACTTCTACAACATACAATATTTTAAGAGAACTAGAATTAAGACTGAAAGCATTTTGCCAGGATTATTAGATTTCTAGGAATTTTATAAAATTTCTAAAACATATTAATTATATACTTATATAATATGATTTAAAGAAGATTCAACATCACTTTTTATTTGACAGTACTTTCCATGCAATTAAACATATCAAATAAATCTAATTAGTTTAACATTTCACTTTTTATAAGGAGAGAAAACAAATTCTGTTGAGATACTACCAGGACCTCACTAGAAAGTCCCAAGTTTAGTTCAAGTTCAAAAGGACTTAATTTAGAATTTTATATTTGAAAGTTGTCGAGAATGTCAAAAAGTTTAAAACACATGTTTAAATAGAATCACAAGTCACTGTGAAGCAATATTTATTTGACCAGAGTGATAATTAAAAGGCTTCAAAGGCAAATACAGAAAGCTACATTGCAGATCAATATGCGAAGCAAACTTTGTTTTAACAGAGAGAACGAGATTCTAGTTTTGCATCAGTGTTCTTTTGATATTAATGCTCAGTTTAAAAACAGTATATGTTCAAGTCTTAGCTTAGTTACATACGTTTCCTATCACGAGGCTCATTTCCTACAAAACTTCTACAACTTTTTTATATCCATTCTGTTTTTATTTTATAACTTTTTTCTTGTGGAGGAGGAGAAGGAGATCTTATAGTTTTTGTTTTTAAATTGTAGCTTTGTGCCAAGTACAAGAATATGAAGCTCACTAATTTATTTTTAAAAAATTGTATCCAGATGGTTTTTTCTGGCCAATGGAACAAGTTTACTCAGCTAGATGGCCAAAGATTTTTACTAATATTTATGAAAAGACTTTTAAGATTTCTCATTTCTCTTTTTAAGAGAGGCAGTTTTTGTTTTTTATTCATGTAGTCTTTTAGAAACTTCTGAATGCCCATCAGAAATATATTCCTTTTTTTTTTTTTTTAGGTTTTGAATTTTTTTTCTTTCTAGTGTGCCTCTTGACTTAAAACTTCTCCATTGTGGCCACTGTAATTCTAAGTTGCATGTAGTAGAGTTAGCCTATTCTTATAAAATTACGCAGGTCCTGGGCCATTAACTTCTATATATAACATTATCTTGTGTCCTAAAAAGTAGAGTCACAGATTCCTTAGATTTAGAGGAACCCATTTTCAAAAAGTGCCTATAGGTTGGTGCGAAAGTAATTGTGGTTTCCTCATTAAAGGTAATCACAAAACCCGCAATGACTTTTGCAACAACCTAATACCTAAAGTCTCTAAGTGGATCCAGACCTGTTATTTATCCAATTCAGTATGAGTCCAGTAGTAAACAAATTTATTAAATAACCCCGTGAGATAAATACTATTATTGTCTCCATTTTAGATTTAAATAAACTGAGAATAAAGATTATATTAGTTTTCTATTTCTGTCTTAAATGAACACACATTTCTGATCTCACCAAAACACATTTATGATCTCACCGTCTCTATCGGTAAGAAGCCCTGGCACACAATTTAGCTGATTTCTCTGCCTCAAAGTCTCACTGAATTGCAATCCAGGTGTCAGTGAGAATTGCAGTCATAAGAGGTTTAAATGGGGAAAGATCTGCTTCCAAGATTCTCAAGGTTATTGGCAGATTCCATAGTTTTGTGGTTGCGGATTGAATGTTTCAACTTCTTGATGAAGAAAGCTCTCAGATCGTAGAGGCCACCCACAGTCCCTGGCCATTTGGCCCATAAAATATTATCAATTGTGGTTTTAACTTGTCTCGTATTAAGTATACATTCACGTGATTATTGGCTTTTCAATTTTCTTCTTTTAAAAAATGCCTATTTGTATGCCTTGTTCATGTTTTATTTGATTTTTTCGTTATCTTTTGTAAACTGTATACACTGTGTAGTAATCTTTGTATAGATTGTTTTAAATAACTTCCTCCAATTTCGAGTCTGTTTTTTCATTTTTATGGTATCCATCGATGAATAATATTTTAAAATTTAATAATATGAAATTTGTCACTCTTTTATGACTTCTTTTCTTCTTTTTAAGAAATAGTTTACCAACAGAAATTATATTAAATCTTATTCAAGTAAATGTTTTAAGTAGTGCTTTTTACATTTTTTTACTCAGGTTTATTAAGATCTAATATATAGTACACTCTATTTCTGAATTTTTGACATATACTGTCTAGTAACTACCACAATAAAATGTAAAACATTTTAATCCCCCCAAATTTCCCTAGTATCCCCCTCTACTCAATTCAACTGCAACTGACAACTAATAATATCTTTTATTTCTATAGTTTTGTCTTTGGCACAATGTCATATAAATGAAAGTATTCAATGTAGCCTTTGAATCTGGATTATTTTACTTAGCAAATTACACTTGAAGTATACTCATGTTTTTGCATGTTTAATAGTTTTTATTTTATGTGCAAGTATTAGTATTATATAAATGCTTCACAGTTTGTTTGCATATTTATCAGTTAAAAGACAGAGTTGCTTTGTGTTTGAGGGGAATAGAGCTACTATAAACATTCTGAGCAGATTTTTGTGTAAAAATGAGTTTTTATTTCTCTTGAAATATTTAAGAGTGGGTTTGAAGAACTATATGATAAATGTATAGTTAACTTTATAAAACATTGCAAAACTGTTTTCTAAAGTGGCTGTACCATTTTAGTTTTTCACCAGCAAGGTATGAGACTTCCTGTTAATTCACATCCATGTCAGCACTTGTAATTGTCAGGTGTTTATTTGTCAGTTTGTTCTTGGTCATTTATTCAGTTTAAATTTTAGCCATTCTAATAGCCATGTGGTGGTGTATTAGTCTGCTCTCCCATTGCTATAAAGAAGTAGCTAAGACTGGGTAATTTATAAGAAAATAGGTTTAATTGGCCTACAGTTCTGCAGGCTGTACAGAAAGCATGATGCTGGCATCTACTCAGCTTCTGGGGAGGCCTCAGGAAACTTACAATCATGGCAGAATTTGAAGCGGGAGCCAGCACTTCACATGGCTGAAGCAGGAGGAAGGCGGGTGAGGAAAGGTGTCATATGCTTTTAAACAACCACGTCTCACAAGAACTTACTCACAATCCCAAGAACAGCACCAAAGAGATGGTGCTAAACCATTCATGAGAAACTGCCCCCATGATCCAATCATCCCCCACCAGGCCCCACCTTCAGCATTAGGAATGACAATTGAACATGAGATTTGGGTGGGGACACAGGTCCAAACCATATCAAGTGGTTTCTCATATTGGCTTTATTTTGCATATTCTTGATGGCTAATGATATCGAGCCATCTTTTCATATGCTGATTTGCCATCTAAATATCTACTTTGATGAAGTGTCTGCTTAAATCTCTTTCTCATGTATTTAATAAAATGTTTGTTTCCTAAACATTACACCTTGAGACTTCTTTATAGATTGTGGATACAAGTCTTTTTGAGAAATCTGATCTAAGCATTATTATTCAAATATCAAAATATTTTTATTTTTATAGATTTCAATTTTTCTATTTTTTCTTATATACATTGTGCTTTGCTATCATAGCTAAAAACTGTTCGTCTAACCCAAAGTCACAAGACTCTGTACAATTTCTTCTAGAAGTTGTATAGTTTTAGGTTTTCCACACAAGTCTAAGATCGATTTTGAGATAATTTTTGTTTAAGTTGTAAGGTATTTGTTGAAGTTTGTTTCCAATTATTGCACAATGATTTGTTGAAAGGAACCATCCTTTGTCCATTAAAATGCCTTTCAACTTTGTAAAAAGAAAATCAGTTGACTACATTTGTGTGGGTCTACTGTGCACTCTGTTCTGTTTTGCTGATCTATGTGTCTGTCTTTTTACCAATATACATTCATGAATATACATTCATTTCATCAATAAACACACATTTACTCTACTGTTCTGCAAACTCAGTATTTTCATTACTGTACCTTTAGAGTATGTCTTGAATTCTCAAGTGTGAATTCTCCAACTTGTTCTTTTCAAAATCATGTTGGCTATTCCTGTTGATTTGCTCTCTAATATAAATTTCAGTATCTGCTTGTGGATGTCACCATCCACAAAAGAGCTTACTAGAATTTTTATTGATATTAGAATTAAACTATAGATTGATTGAGAAAAAAATAATATTTTAGAAGTATTGTGTCTTCTGCTCCATGAACACTGCATATTGCTCCCTTTATGTATCCTTTGATTTACTTTATGCAAATTATGTAGTTTTTAGCATACATATTATATGTATATTTTTGGTTTTAAAGTGGATTTTTTAAAAATTCCAATTGTTCATTGCTATTACATGGACATGCAATTAACTTTTGTACGTTCATCTTGTATCGTGAAACTGTTCTGAACCTACTAGTTCTTGGAATGTTTGTAGATTTTGGGAAGCTTTCCAAACTCTGGAGTCAAGCAATCTGTAAAGAGAAGTAATTTTACTTCTTTCTTTTCCATTTATATGCATTTGTTTATAGATAGAGAATAAATAGACTGAATAAATCTATATGCTCTTTTTATTTGCTAATATTATGTTGAAGATATTTATGTCTATACTCATAAAACATAGTCTTTAGCATTGTTTCTTATAGGGTCAGTGCCCAGTCTTAGGATAGTCCAGACCTCATATTTGACTTTAGAAGTGTTCTTTCCCCTTCTAATGCATTTATAAATTTTATATATTTTTTCATCATTATTTCAAAGACCAAATTTCAGCCTTATAACAGCCATTTTAAATATATAAAAGAGAATTTTGATTCTATTTTACAGATAAAAAATGGAATCTCCAAGGATAAAGGGATGTACCCAAATTTTAAAAGTTAGGATAGGACAGGAAGTGACCCTTTAAAAGTTCTTCTATTTACAAACCTAGTGCTTTTTCAGCACACACATATTTTTAAGTGGTAGCATACATGAGAAGTATAAATATGGACCTCAACCAAACTTTCATTAAATATATATTCATAATATTTTTCCAGCTATATAAAGGTATAACTGAAAAATAGAAATTCTATATATTTAATGTACACAACATGATGTTTTGGGTATATGTATACATTGTGAACTGATTACCACAATCAAGTTAAATAACATATCAGCTCACATGATGACGTTTGAGCACATGGATGGTCAAAACATTTAAGATATTTTAAAATTAATTGTATGCACAATATTTAAATGCATATTATATATGCATGAATATGTATACAATAAAGAATTATGAAGTTATTTATGAAAATGAGTATTTAAAATTCTGAATAATTTTTTAAAATTAAATTTATAACAAAACAACTTTAAGTACCTAATTTTAAATTGTTTATTGTATAAATTGTTGGTATCTATGGTTACAGAAACATGGTGATGTTCTTTTTTAAAATAAAATTTGAGCTGAAACTTAGAGATAGTTCATATTTCTCTAAGTGGCAGTGATTCGATATGAGTGTATTATTGTTTCAGTAGCCAGGCAACATTATGGCCTTGAGCTATTCTAATTCTCAAAACATAGTTTAGGGCTTCTCAATCCTCCTGAGACTTTACTATTTCTAATAATCAGCTTTCCAGAGTTATATTACCATTACATAGCTTCATTTATATGTGAGATGTATTTAGCTCTCAAATAGCAAAACTTTACAAAGGTTTATCAGATGCCCCCTAGTGAGTCTGAATAATAATAATAATAATTTGAAGAATAATAAGAAAAGCAGAATATTTCTTCCAAAATTAGCTTCAATCTCTGTTAAATTAGCCTCTAAGAAAAGAAACAAAAAAAAGAGTCATAAATAGTGATGCAAACATATAGGACTGGGTTTCTCTACAATTTCAAATACAGTATATTCCAGTTTAATGGCACCTTGAAAATTTTTAATAGCAATTCAAAATGATTTCCTCAATCAGACATTTTATATTTTTGGTAAATTGTGGAATGTTATTTTTCTCTTCTAAAACCACTCAGAACAATTCTCCTTCATAAATGCAAACTATTATCCGTTTTAATCATTTACAAATTATACAATTGTGTTACTGCAAATTTATTTTTCTAAAGCTTGCTCTTCAATTCGAAGTTTCTGTCACATAGAAAATTAATCACATTGATCAAGACCGTAATAATTACTTTGAAAGGCTTTGCCTAAATCTTGCTAAATAATTGTAAAGAGCTGATTCTTCGTGTTTTTTTTTTTTACCAACACATACTAGAGAAAAATGCTTAAAGAGAGATCTTACACATAAACCGTATTAAGTGGGTAACTATCAGAATTCCAGTAATTCCTTAAGTGTTTTTTTAAGAAAACATCTGAAATCTCAATGATAAATAAAACATTTAACAATGAAGGCATTTCCTAAACTATTTCTCAAATAAAAACAACCCCTCAAAAAAGGAAAGAAAAAGACGTGTAAAATTAGAGAGGAAAAAGGCTAAAACTGGAAGGAGGAAAATAAGTGAGCTAAGAATAAGGAGGAAGAGGAAAATAATGGCAGGAATGATGGAAGAAAGGGAAGAAATAGCTGTCATGTTTGCAGCTGTTAGTTTTCTTCCATCTTAAGCCATTCCTAGTCAACAACTTTGCTGGACCTTCCTCACCTTCTAACCCTTAAAATATAGAGTTCCATAGGCTTCATTTTGTAATTCCTTTTCTTAAACTACACAGACTGTTCACATGATCTCCACCAGTCTCATGGATATAAATACCACTATATGCTATTTACTTCCAAATTACATTCCCAGTTTATACCAATCCACTAAACAGCCTACTGACTTGTCAATTCCACCTAGATGTCTAAAATTAACCTTCTGTGGGATACGGTGGTTCATGCCTGTAATCCCAGAACTTCGGGAGGCCAAGGTGGGCAGATCACCTGAGGTCAAGAGCTTGAGACCAGCCTGGCCAATAAGGTGAAACCCTGTCTTTACCAAAAATACAAAAAAAATTACAGACATGGTGGCATGTGCCTGTAGTCCCAGCTACTTGGGAGGCTGAGGCAGAAGAATAGCTTGAACCTGGGAGGTGGAGGTTGCACTGAGCCCAGCTGGTGCCACTGCACTCCAGCCTGGGCAACAAGAGCAAAAGCCTGTCTCAAAAATAAAATAAAATAAACAAAATAAAATAAAATAAACCTTCTGTTTCCCACCCACAGACCTGCTCTTCCGTCTTTTTCATCTCAATATAGAGTATCTTCAACAGGAGGAAAACTCTCACACATATTTAGAGGTCTCCTTGGTTATTTTCTTGCTTTTCTGCATCTCTTGTAATACAGCTCAACTGATGTTGACTCTGCCTTCAAAATCTATCCAGCAAAGAACGTTTTCTCATTCTTAGCAGAACAGTCAGAATACCACTTCTAAAATATCTGACAGATATTCTTAAAATTGGTCATCGGTGACATTCTGAATAAATGTCAAAGGCCTTACTGCAGTTCCTTAGGTCCTCCATGTTCTGGCTCCCAACCACCTCCCCTCTTTATTGCCTGTCATAATCCCCATACTCACAGTACTGTGTTCAAATTTGATTTTAACAGAGGGTTTCCCCAGATATTGAATGTAAAATAGCACTCTATTACTACTTTAATTCACCATATTCTGCATCTGGTTTTATCTTTGTCCACAGCACTATCACCACATATCTTATAGAGTTACTTATATTCTGCCATTGCCTGCTACAGCATGAGCTCAAAGCTGAGATTTGCCTTTTTTATTCACTATACCTTGATAATTTCTCATGGGAACCATTAAAAGTATTCATAATACTCACCTATCTCAATTCCACCAGAAGTCTAAGTCTCCTAAGGTATGTATTATTTCCTCTTATCTCATTCTACATATTTTTTATCATCCCTTTCTCACTCCTCTTCCCTTCCTTCCAAACTTGCTCCACTATGCCCCAGGAAATTCCTGTTTTTGACCAGATCATTCTATTAATCTTCATCTTCTTTCATAGCATTTTTTCTCCCACCTTAATTGATAAGGGGGTATTCTTCTCTTAAGTGTAACCTGATTATTTAGCCTCATGCCATGTATATCAAACTTATAAAGTGGTTAGTGTTCTTGCAATTCAAGGTTACCTCCAAACCACTCGTTTCCTCTGCTTGTAAAAGTTCTTCATTAAGTCCATGACATTCAGCTTTGCCATCCTCTCTGCATTTGGGGGTAGGGGGTTAACCGTAGACTCCCTTATCTTTCTCAACATTATATTATTACTAACCTTTCTATTCTTTGTAAACTTCAACTTACATATGATTAGTTCCCCCTGCCCACTTGCCTCTAAGTTCCTTGACTTCTAGATCTCTAATGACCTTTAGCTACATTTCATCCAATTATTATATTTTCATATTACATCATAAACCTTATAATTAGCAAAAATTGCATTACCTTCAAAACCTATTTTTACCTGAAAAACCTTCAAATACAACCTATTTCTTATACAAACATTAACTGTATTAATCATTTGACACCACTGAGATCTTCAATTTCCTTCAAAAATTTACAAATTGCAACTTATCTTTTTCACAATCACATGGAAATTTTTCTTTCCTGGAGGAACTTACCAATCTTTTTCATACATGCAGATATGAAGAAAATTTTGCAGGAGAAATCACACACTACACAAAATGGTCTCACCATATGCTCATGATCGCCAATTTCCATGGACACTCAGTACCACTTAGTAACCTTATTTTGTTTCTCTACAGCATCTGCTTTCACTCTCTATGATAACTATTTTCTGTTTTTCTCACTTATTAGTCTTCTCATGCATCATTTAGCTTCTGATCTTCTCTTGTATTTCCTAAGCAATTCATAAGTCTTCACATTCTTATTCTGTTATTTTACATTACCAAATACACAGCTATACCTCTTTTATTTTTTGAATAAATTGCAATAGCATTGCAAAGACTATGTGGCTCTCTGCTTATCAAAGATAAGTATCTTGTGCTACGGATAAAAAGATTTTAACACTTCAGTTATATATTTTTACTTTTTTTTTCCATGACAGAGACTTGCCCTGTCACCCATGCTGGAGTACAGTGGCCATTCTCGGCTTACTGCAACCTCTGCCTCCCGGGTTCAAGAGATTCTCTAGCCTCAACCTCTCGAGTAGTTGGGATTACAGGTGCACACCACGACGCCCAGCTACTTTTTGTATTTTTAGTACAGACAGGGCTTCACCATGTTGGCCAGGCTGGTCTTGAACTTCTGACCTCTTGATCCACCCTCCTGGGGCTACCAAAGTGCTGGGATTACAGCCATGAGCCACCTCACCCAGCCGCATTTTCATTTTTAAACTATCAATCCCTCTTATTCTCCAGAATAGACTATTATTAGCTTACAGGCAAGCTTTTGCTGGTATATAGACTCTACCTTGACACTTCTGTTGTTCCACATCCCATTTTTCTATAATTGTTTCAAAACAAACATTTCCAAAGAAACCTTTCATTCTGTCACGTTTTTTTTTATTCTTAAACTCAATACATGCCTTTCTGCCCTTACCACATTCCTACAACTTCTCTTATGAAAGTTGTTAATGGTCTTCACAGCTCCAATTCTTTTTCTTCAACTTTTATTTTAGCTTCAGGGGTACATGTGCAGGTTTATTACCTGGGTATATTCCATGATGCTAAGGTTTAGGGTATGAGTGATCCTAGGTATTGATCATAGTATCCAACAGTTAGTTTTTCAACCCTTGCCCTCCTCTCTTCCTCTCCCATCTAGTAGTCCTCAATTTCTATTGTTGCCATCTTTATGTTCATGTGTATCCAATGTCTAACACCCACTTATAATTAAGAACATGTGGTATTTGAATTTCTGTTTCTGCATTGATTTGCTTAGGATAATGGCTTCTAGCTGCATCCATGTTGTTGCAAAGAATATCATTTCATCCTCTTTTATGGCTACATAGTATTGTAGGGGGTATATGTAAGACATTTCCTTTATCCAGTCCACCATTGATGGGCATTTAAGTTAATTCTATGTCTTTGCTATTGTGAATGGTGCTGCAATGAACATGCAAGTGTATGTGTCTTTGGTAGAATAATTTGTTTCCTTTTGGATATACACCTAGCAATGGGATTGCTGGGCCTAATAGTAGTTTTAAGTTCTTTGAGAAATCTCCAAACTGCTTTCTACAGTGGCTGAACTAATTTACATTCCCACTAAGAATGTGTAAGTATTTTCTTTCTTCTTAAGGCTGCTCAGCATCTGTTATTTTTTGACTTTTCAATAATAGATGTTCGAACTGGTGTGAGATGGTATCACATTGTGGTTTTGATTTGCATTTCTCTGATGATTAGAGATATGGAACATTTTTTCATATGTTTGTTGGCCACTTGTATGTCTTCTTTTGAAAAGTGTCTGTTAATGTATTTGCCCATGTTTTGATGGGTTTTTTTTTTATTTGTTAAATCGTTTCAGTTCCTTATAGATTTCTGTATATTACACCTTTGTCAGATGTGTAGTTAGAAAACATTTTCTCCCATTCTGTAGGTTGTCTGTTTAATCTGTTGATAGTTTCTTTTACTGTGCAGAATTTCTTCAGTTTAATTAGGTCACATTTGTCAATTTTTGCTTTTGTTATGGCTCCAGTGCTTAATGGGCACTTTGGTAACCTGAATTCACACACTCCTTTGTTCTTTGTTCAATGTTGAACACTGCTTTGTTCTTGAAACACTCTTTCATTTTAGTGATTGTGATTCCTTACTGTTACGGGATCCTTGGGGTGTTGCTTCACCAGCCAGAAACCTCTGTGGCCAGTGGCGCCTTTGCCCAAGTTTTTACTGGGGCTTGCTGGGCTTCTTCTACCCGCTTGGCTTGGCAAGCAGCACTTGACTCACATTACTGGCTAGAATCTCACGCCTTCCAGGGGGCAAGCCAGGTGCAAAGTGGCAGGAATGTGTGAGTGAGCAAGCAGGTGGTCCAGCCACTGCACACAGTCAGGCACGCCACCTGCAGTGGGACAGGCAGTCCCAGGCGCTGGCATGGATGCCAGCTCCTTATGAGACTGCAGCTGAACCAGACATATCACAAGCTGCTTCCATGGCTGGCACTGGGGAATGCTGTGGGACCCGGAAGCTTGAAGACTCTAGGAACCACAGAGCCCCAGAGAGAGGATCACAGCCCTGGCTTGGGTGGCTCCTAGGTCTGGGCTCTCCAAAGGGCCACAGATGTTCTCTCCTTCTCTCTTCTCTCCTTCTTGTTGCCCACAGTGTGGCAAGCAATGGGGGGGTTTCAGCCCTGTTTTTGTTAAAGCTCTTTTAGCTCCACCATTCAACATATCCCTAGTTCTTGTCCTGTGTCCAGGAAGAATGAGGTATGTGGACAAGTTGAGGGTGAGCAAGGTGAAGAGGAGCTTTATTGAGCAACAGAACAGCTCAGAGGAGACCCACAGTGGGTCGCTACTCTCCGGAGGCAAGGTGTCCCAACGAGTGTTCAGCTCTCAGCAGAGAGGAGGCCCTGGAGTGGGTAGCTCTTATCGTCAGCTGGTAATCCCAACATCTGCTAAGGTCTCAGCAGAGAGGAAACTCTGGACTGGGTAGCTCTCCTCCACAGCTGGTATTCCCAACATCTGCCCAGCTCTCGGCAGATAGAAGACTCTGGAGTGGGTAGCTCCTCTCCACAGCTGGTCATCAGGTCATCTCCCTAAGTCTGGCTGAATCTGGGATTTTATGGGCTTCAGAGGGGAGAAAGTGCATGCTGTTTTGTTCAGTGGCTGCCATGAGTGGGCCCAGAAAAGGCACCATGAGTTCCCATTCGGATCCATCAGCCCAGCCCCCAGACATTAGGCCATCCATGGCCTGAAGGTGGGGCTTCGCCAGGGACTTAACTTTTTCTACCCAGGAGCCTGTCTGCCTCCTGCCATCACCCAAGCTGTTTGTGCCAAAGGGCACCTTCAGGCTTGTGCCAAGCCACCCTCAGTGCCCCCTTAGGCTCCTTCCTGGTCTTATCGGCACCCAAAGTCTGGACGGGGCTGAGGTGGCAGGGGGCTGGCATGTCAGCACTGTCCCAAGCTTGGGCGCACCTGGCCAGGTTGTGACAGCACCCAAGCTCGGCCTCAACTTTGTTCCAAGATCAGAGCGGGCACTGGGAACAGAAAGAGGCCAGGCCGTGGGAGCAGGCACTTCCAAACCTGTGGCCAAACAGCTACAACTTCACCCAGGATGGTAGAGCTCCTCCCTGCTCCTGGCCTCCAAGAGCACAGGGATGTCCTGGTCCAGAGCCATGGCTGGGTGGCCAGCAGTTGTGCCCAGAGAGCACAAGGCTCACGCCCTGCCAACTAGGAAGCAGGTGGGGCTTCTGCCTGTTCCTAGCTCCCTCAGGCTCTGTGATGCCCACAGTCCCTGCCACACCTCCCCTACTGCAGCGGGTGTCATGGCAGCAGCTCCTCCAGATGGGCCACCACTGCCATCATTACTCTCTTACCAGAGATTTGAGATAATTTTCCTATTCTTGATCTCTAAATTCCAGAGTGTTTGGTATTGAGACTCTTTGCTCCTTTCCCTTAACCTGTCCTGAGTGCACGCAACTGAATAAGCTATTTAAAACACCAATCATATGTAAATGACTCAATTTATTTTCTCAAAGAAGAGACATTCCTTTGAATAATATATTTATATCAAAAATACCACTTGTGTAAATCACACAAATGGCAAGCTTAACATATCCAAGATGTATTCATTGTTTCCTACCTCAAATTGGTTTCCCCATCTCGGTCTTCAATTTAGCAAACGACATCACCTTACACTCAGTTGGTCAAGTTAATTGACCAACAATAATGTTGGTCAATTAAATATTAGTTTAATCTTCAATTCTGCTCTCTCTCTTTCTCTTGCTCCCCTTCATATCCAATCCACCATGAAGTCCTGGATATTCATTTCAAAAATATATATCAAACTTGTCCATTTGAGACATTACAAAATAAATCAGCTACCATTGGAATTTATTTTATTAAAAGGCAAATTGGTGGAGAATAAATTGAGGTTTTCATTGCATTTGGATGAGTTACTCATCCAAATTACTTTTTCTTAGAAGTAATGTAGAAGAAAGTGAAAAATAATTCTACCCATATTCTCTATATACCTATTATTTTCTTTCCAGATTTTAATATTCTTTGATATCTTTCCATTTTTTAACAAAAATCTCTTGTAAATTATACCTTATTGTAAAATAAAATTCATGTATATAACCATGATTTTTATATTTACATTATTTATTATCTTATTTAAAATACATTCTTCCATTTTTTCTGTCATCCTAAGTAAAATCGGATCCAACCCAAGTCTTTGTTTTGGACCCGCCGTAACTTTTCTCCAGCTGAACATTATCTACACCTAAACAAATCATAATTTAATTATATTTGTTGAAAATTCAAAAGAAATAATAAAAAATAAAAGCAACCCGAGATTAACCAACCAAGGAAATATTGAGGAAAAAATAGCAATGAGGGAAAAAAATTTTCAATATCTTCAAAGGATTTCTCAGTAATTATTGAGCTGACCATAATACAGAATGACATATTTAAATTGCTGAAAAAAACCCATTTCAATCTAGATTTTTATAGCCAGTGAAAATTTATTTTAAATCAACATAAATTACGCCTACTTTTTAGAAAAGATTTTTTAGAAAGAATTAATCTTCAAACATATTGGCAATAAAAAATACATAATAGTTCCTCAAGAAGAATGAAAGTGATTCCAGAAAAGTGCAAGAAATAGTGAAGAGAAAGTGCTGATATATGTGTAAATATAAACACATAGTAATTGAATAAAACTGAAAAAAATAGTGTCATAGAGATTTTAAATATTTCTTGAAGCACAATGCATTTCAAAAGTAATACAAAGGGTACAATAGAGTTAACAAATGTAAAAATGCAGCATTAAATCATAAATGCATATAATCAACTGTAGTACATAGTATACTACCGTAATAATTTCATAGCCACTTCTTGTTGCTATGGGAGTGAATTCAAACGTTGCAAATATGTGATTAAAATGTCATGTGACCTTAATCATCTATACATGATCAACTGTCTATTCAGCAAATTGCATATTGCAGTTAAAAGGTGATCTCTCACATTTCACTTTCTTTCTTTTTATGGTGTTTAATGCAATACCATAAGCCTTCAATAACACCATGGGACCTCTACCAAGTGCCACTAGTGATGCTGGAAGCACTTCCAAGAAGCAGAGAAAAGTCATGACGTCACAAGAAAGACTGAAGTCCGCAGCTGCAGTTGCCCACCATTTTAAGATAAATGAATCCACTATAATGACCATTGTAAAATAAAAGAAAAGAAACATTATGAAGCCATCGCTGCAGCTATGCCATTGGGCACAAAATCCTCGCACTTTTTGTGAAATACCTTTTTATCTCATATTGAAAATTCAGCTTTTACGTGGGTGCAGGATTGCTATAAGAAAGGCATACCTAAAGAATCTAATATGATTCAGGAAAAAGCAAAGTCATTATATGACCATGTAAAGCAAAAGGAAGGGGAAGGATCTAACGCTGGAGTATTTAATGCCAGCAAAGTGTGGCTTGATAATTTCAGAAAGATTTTTTTCTTAAAATATGACAAGACAACAGAAGAAGTAGCTTCTGCTGATCAAGAGGCAGTGGGTGAGTTCCCAGATGTCATTAAGAAAATCATTGAAGAGAAAGAATATCTGCCTTAACCGATTTTTAAAGTAGATAAACATGACATATTATCGGGGGGAGATGCCAAAAAGAACATATATTAGTAGGGAAGAGAAGTGAGCAACAGGATTTAAGGCAGGAAATGGTAGGCTAACCGTATTGTGTTATGCAAACTCAATCGAGTTTATAATCAAGACTGCCCTTATTGAAAGCTGCTAATCCTGATTCTTGAAATGATAAACACCAGCAGCCAGTCTTTTGGTTGTACAACAAGAAAGTCTGGTCAATGAAAATTTTTTTCTGTATTGCTTCCATTGATGCTTTGTCTCTGAAGTCAGGAAGTACCTTGCCAGCAAGGGACTGCTTTTTAAAGTTATTTTGATATTGCACCATTCCCTTGGTCATCTGGAACCCCATGAGTTTAACACTGAAGGCACTGAAGTAGTCTACTTGCCCCAGATACAACATCTATAACCCGATCTCTAGATCAAGGGATCATAGGGACCCTTAGGGCTCATTATACAAGGTTCTCCATGGAAAGAATTATCAATGCTCTAGAAGAGAATCCCAATAAAGAGAACATCATGAAAGTCTGAAAGAATTGTATCATTGAAATATTATCATTATAGAAAAAGCCATGAAATCATCAAAACTAAAACAATAAATTCCTTCTGGGGAAAGCTATATCTAGATGTTGTGCATGACTTCACAAGATTTATAACACAGTCAATCAAGAAAATTATGAAAAAGATTGTGGATACAGCACAAAAAATGAAAGGTTAAAGCTTTCAAGATAGAGATCTTGGAAAAATTCAAGAGCTTACAGACACTAACCAGAGGAATTAAGAGAAGATGACTCAATGAAGATAAGCACTTTCAAACTTGTGCCAGATGATGAGGAAGGGAATGCCAGAAAACAACCTGACATCATACAATCTGGCAGCATTGTTCTAATTATTCAAGACTGCTTTTGACTTCTTTTGTGACCTGGACCCTTCTATGATATGGACACTGAAACTGAAGTTAAATATTGAAGGAAATGTCGGTACTGTAAAGAAACATTTTTGGAACAACCAAAAAGCAAAACTGTCAGACAGAAATTACCATGTATTTCTATAAAGTTACAACATGTGTACTTGCATTTCCTGCCCCTCTTCTACCTTCTCCATCTCTTCTCCCTCTGCCCACCCTGAGACAGCAAAACCAGCCCCTGCTGTTCTTCCTGTTCCTCAGCCTACTGAATGTGAAAGCAACAAGGATGAAGACTTTTATGATATTCACTTCCACTTAAAAATACTAAATATATTTTTGCTTCCTTATTATTTTCTTAATATTTTTTCTCTAGTTTACGGCTTGTTTTAAAAAATACAACATATAATACATATTACATACAAAATATGTATTATTCAATTATGTCATTCATAAGGCTTCTAGTCATTGGTAGGCTATTACTAGTTAAGTCTTGGGGAAGTCAAAAGTTATATATGGATTTTCTACCGTATGGATTGCCAGGACTCCTAACCTCCATGTTGTTCAAACGTCAAGTGTATTTTAATGTTAGCTAAAAAATAAATCTCTAAAGCAATAAAAATTAATTGAGATAAAGAGAAACCTTTCATAAGAATAAGACAGTTGTACATTTAGGATGATATCACAGTCTTAACCTTGTATGTGTACAATACCATAGTTCACAATATGTAAAGAAAAATTAACAGAACTAAAAGAAGAAATGGACAAATCCACAGTCACAAAAGAAGCCTTTAACCCATCTCATCCAATAGCTGATAGAATAAGCAGACTAAAACCCAATTAGGCTGCTGATTAAATAAGATCTAACCTGAACAAATAAAAAAAAACCTTGACCCAGCCAAGAACTATCTGCTATACGTGTGTGTGTGTGTGCATACAAACATGTAGGAATATGCTGGCAGTAGGGAAGTTTGTTAATATAATTATGCTAGGTATACCCTTTTAAATCCATCTATCTATCTAGAGAAGTCTTCCTAAACCAAGACTGAGCCTATCTAAGGAGCATCTTAGTAATTAATGTGCATCCATCCCTATTGTAGCTGTTGTGCTTGTTGAATCAATGTTACACTTTCAAAAATCATGTTGTGATATATTGAGATCTGTGTGTGTGTGTGTCTGTGTGTGCAGGCACTTTGAAACACGTAACCAAAGTACTTTTATTTGCTTATTAAAAGCAACACACTCTTTATGATTTCACACAATGAGGCACATTTCTCTTATTTTATAAGTAGGAGGCTATTCTTTTTCACCTCTTGTACATGAAACAATCCCCAAATTGTATGGAATAAAATAATTTATATGATTTCCTCAGGCTATGGTAATAAATTACTATAAACTAGGTGAGTTAAAACAAAGGAAATTCATTTTCTGACAGTTCTGGAGGTCAGAATTCTAAAATAAAGCAACCAGTAGGACCATGCTCTCTCTCAAACCTTCAGAATAGAGTCTGCCTGGTGCTCCCGCCCTTCCTTGGTTTGTGGCAGCAGAACTCCAATCTCTGTCCCTCTCTTCACATAATCTTCTTCCCTGTTCTCTGTGCACAAATCTCCTTATCCTTTCTCAAATGATACCAGTCATTTGATTTCAGGCTGAGGATTATTTCATCCAGGATGAATAACGGATGACTTCATCTTGACATCCTTAATTAGTTCCATTAGTAAAGACCATATTTTCAAATAAGGTCATATTCTGAGCTTCTAGGTAGACATGAATTTGGGGAAGGCACTATATTCAACCCACTATATATAAATTTTCTTTTTCCTTTCTCTCACTTTTTTGTTTTTTCTTATGGTATAACTATTATCCAGATTACGTTTATCGCCTCACTGTCTTTTATGCAATTTTTTCAAAGTTAAGCTACAATTTTTTTTCTAAACAGCCAAAGAAATTGTCTTTTATGTATCACAAGGAAATAAAATGGTAGGCTCTAATTAGAGTGCTCTAGCTTCTCAGCTCATCTGTGGATATGTTTTCCTTGGAAAGAGAATTATCATTTGTAAGTGCTATGATAGGGCAGTTAAAAATAGGTATTAGAATGAAGTAGACCAATGATCAAATCCTGGTTTTATGAAGTGCATGAAGCTACAAGCTTTCATGTTCTCATCTTTAAAGTGGAAAGCTATATCATAGAGTTGTGTGAAAATTATAAAAGATGATGGAAATAAACCTGTTTACATAATAAAAAGACATAAGTAATCCATAAATTATAGTCTATTGCCACATAATTCACCCAACGAATAGCACAGTTAGTTACACACTATGTAATTCCAATAGTATGGTTTGCTTTCTGAGCTAAAGCAGGCAGAACAAGCCAGAGATGGAGCAATGTATAATTACCATAATCAGATAGAGGTATTCTACCTTGATGACTCACTTTGACAAGGCAGAAATAGCCTGGATAAGCTTGTTCATCATTGCCAGAAAAATATCCAAACTAAATCATTAACTCAACCCTTCTTTGCTTCTGGGCTATGTTTTATTTATTCTTGAAGTTATTGAATTTATCATAGCAAATAATATTACCAGTTTTATAACATCTTATTTGTGAACAAAAACTTCAGGTATCAAAATATGCAATAAGAGGCAGTAATATGTATTGCTCCAGAAAATTTACAAATTGAATCATGCTTTAAATATCTAAGCTTCTGTTGCAACCTGATCAATTTTTTGTTTAATAAACCCCACAATTTAAACAGGATCAAAACAGTTTACCCTATGTTACCTGCAACCTAAGGAAAAAAAATAATATTGTAATTTTCCTTACTTTTAGAATTTAAAACTTATTAATTAAATATACATGTTTGTCCAGGCTAGGTTTTATAATATTAAAAATTAGTCTCAGTCTCTCAGCTGAAGAAAATTTCTTTGCACTTGTAAAACACTGTAAACTGCCTGGATGCATACGTTAAGCTTAGCAACGTAGGAGCTTTAGACATTAAAACCAGTTTGGCATTCATAGAATAAAATACTCTTAAGCTCCGTTTACTACAAAAACAACATACTTCCTGCATTCAAGTCACCAGTATTATTATATACAAGCATCCTTCCTGTTTTCCTAACATGACGTACAACTAAAAAATCTGTTCAAATTTCTCGCTGTGAGAATGTCATTCTCCAGCACATTATACTGCCCTTTTCATTCTATAACAGGTTTTGTGCTTTTAATTGCTTCTAAGAAATTTCTACAAAATGTGTTTCACAGTAGAAATATGATTATTTTAAAATTTCTTCCCAGCATTATGAAACAAATAAAATTTCACTCTAAGGAAAATATTAACTAAGAATTAAGTAGGCCTAAAACATTTTATAACGTTTAATACTATTTGATTTTATCTTTATTCCATTAAATAATATCTATTGATTCAAATTCTTATCATGGTAATAGTTGAAAATGTATTTGACCAACTCCTATATATATTTTTAATAAACTGACTTGTATTCTTCATTTGTGTCTGTCTTATCTCCTCTTTCTAATTGTAAATAATGCATTCTGTGTCCAATGGATGTAACAAATGTTTCTTAAATACGTAAACAAATTTATTCTAATGTTACTGAAAATATAGTATTCTCAGCATAGCAACAATTCTCAGTCTTTGTGGAAAAGCTTTTATAAAATAAGATGAAAACATTACAAACGCAAAACCACTGAAAACATTACAAACGCATGTATCTTTTTATTGACATTTAACGGTTTTAATGCCAAAATAATAGCTTGGTAATCCTGATGAAACTGTTAGAAAGAAAATAAAGGTTCTATCTTACAAAGAAAGGCAGACTTGCTTCTTTAGCTTATATAGATATCAGCATTGTTATAATTAGGTTATAATTTGTAGAATAAATATAAAATAAACACAAGTGATATCTTCTCAAGCAATAGCTAAATTAAATCCTAAATTAGGTATTTACCTGAAGGAAAAGAGACAGAATTTTGAAATGAGATTTCAAGGTACACTTAAAGACAGATTTCTTTAAAGCATGGTGTTTTGTTTCAATATTATAAAAGAAATAGGATGTTAAATATTTAGTCTATAGAAACAAATTGCCTGTTTCTGAAACTTAGATCTGACACTTTCTATGTTGACATGTCATCCACAATGTTGAAGGTGAGGTTTGTTAGGAGGTATTTGGGTCATGGGAGCAGATTCCTCATATGGTGCCTTGGAGCCCTCCTGGCAGTAATGAGTAAATTCTTGCTGTGAGTTCACACAAGATCAGGTTGTTTAAAAGAATGTGGCCCTTACCCCAACTCTCTCTTGCTGCTTCTATCACCATGTGACATGCCTTCTCCCTCTTTGTCTTCTGCCGTGATTGTAAGATTCCTGAAACCTCATGAGAAGCTGAGCAGGTGTTGGCAGCATACTTCTTGTACCATCTGCAGAACGGTGGGCCAAATATAACTCTTTTATTATAAATTACCCAGCCTTAGGTATTTTTTATAGCAATGCAAAATGGACTAACAGAATTTCTATGTCTCACTTTTCATCTTGAAAATCTAGATAATACTAACTTGCACACAGACTTGTTTGAATATTGAATGAGTTAAAGCACATAAAAAGTATAGAAAATTTTCCTATTATTAAGAATTATAATTCTTATTAATACAATAAAAGGAAACACAGCCTTTCAAATTGTTGGTCAAAAAATTGTTATTCTTAAATATACTTAGTATACACAATGGATATTTTCTAGATTTAGGCACAGGATATTAACTAAACTAAATTTATATTGGATAGGAAGCTCTACATTAGAACTTCAGGTAAATGTTATAAAATAGAGACAGAACAAGTTTCTTGTGGTAAATTAAAGATGGCTTAAACTTTTTAGTACTCCTCCCAATAAGACAGGGAAGATTTCCCCTTAAGCCTAGGCTGACATTCATGACTTACTTAAAAGAAAGAATGTGACTGCAGGGTCTTTTGGGGATTTCTGAGGCTAGGCATGAAAAGATTAGCAGCTTCTTGGAATTCTCATGGTAAGATGTGGAAAAAAAATAGAGGTTCACATGAAGAGGAAGCAAAGCTCTTGGCTGATGATTCAGTTGGTATCCCTGGTGAAAGTCTCAGTACAAAGTCAGAATCATGTGCCAGACACTTGAGTGAGCCTTGAAAGTGGATCCTTCAGGCACTAAGACTCCTTAGTTGACATCATGGGAAACAGAAGTGAGCCACTTGGCTAAGCACCTCCTAAATTCCTCATCCTGTGGTTATGGAAAATTTTCCTGGCTAAGAGCATTGAGATCAAATTCTGATGACAAATCATTAGTCAAGTTGTCTTGAGAAATGCCCTATAGAAAATCCTATTCTAAAAAGATGAGTAAATGAGATTGCAGATGTAGAAGTATTACTGCTGCAAGGACTAGAGAAAAAGAACCAGAGATGGAAGATAACATATTGTTGCATGAATGTGTTCCCATTGACTGTATAATACTGTACAGCATCCTCCATTTATAGCAATATCTTGCCTTCTTTTCCTCCCCAATACCCATCACCATCTGACTAAAGCCATGAAGGCAGGGATTTTTCTTTTTTCCTTTATATCAAAAGCTACAACAGTGCATAGCACAGAGGAAGCTCTTCAGACATGTTTGTTTAATAAACGAAAGATAAATAAACAAGTATATGCATGTATACATACAGATAACCACATAAATCTGTTATAAACACAAAGTGAACAATATGGCAAATTAATTTCAATAGAGATCAAACCTAACATCAAATTATAATCAGTCATCATTTTATAGTCAAATTCCTTGCATTTCTATTTAATAACACATAATGAAAATTTCTCTAGGTTACCTTATATATATTTATCCTAATTTTTCACTTCTGTTTGTTTTGCTTCAAGACATGTCATGACAGAGGAGAAACACAATATTCTTTTTAAAAATTATTGATATTCACACAGCTTATTTAAAGTCATTTTCTGTCATCATAAAAAGTATTATAATAAACAACCGTGTATATATATTGTTACTGGTGCTCTTTTTTCTTAACAGAATAGAGTCAAAACATTTGGATTTCTTATTGTACAGTAAGTTTTACTCTAATTTTGGTCAATAATGAAGGATTGATTATGGCAAATGCTGTGACAAGTCATAATTCTACCAGAAATGTAAGAGGACACTTCCTCATATTCTCAAAAGAATTAAGGATTATAACTTTTTAAAAAAATATTGACCAGCACAAGAATTAAAAGCAGAGCCATATATTCAATTTCACTGATCTAAATGATGGCTATGACAATCCAATATTTTATTGCAATATATTTATAATACAGTTTCATGCCTTGTAATCAAGTCCTTTATCCATTCTTTCTTTATCCATTCTTATCTAATATCTTATAGCTGTGCACAGATATTAGACTTCCATGTGTAACTTTATGTCATCTATCTAATTCAGTAACTCGAGTTATACTTAGAACTACATTCTAATTTATATGTTGAATTTGTGAGATCTGACAAGAAATTAAGTCATTCATACCTTATGCTTGATTTTTCACAAAAACAATATATAAATAAGCCTGTAATCCCAGCACTTTGGGAGGCCGAGGCGGGTGGATCACCAGGTCACGAGTTCAAGACCAGCCAGGCAGAAACCCCGTCTTCACTAAAAGTACAAAAATTAGCCAGGCACAGTGGCAGGCGCCTGTAATCCCAGCTACTCGGAGGCAGGAGAATCACATGAACTTGGAGGGCAAAGGTTGCAGTGAGCCAAGATCGTGCCACTGCACTCCAACCTGGGTGACAGAGTGAGACTCCATCTCAGTAAAACAAACAAACAAAAAATATATAAATAAGTGAATTTAAAAATTGCAGTTGCAAGCTTTATTTTAATATTTGCTGCTGGATGTTGTATTTTAATCATTTATTTATATTTCTTTCATATTTAGAGAATGTTTTGGCTTTAATTTTGCTGGTTTTTTTTTGTTGTTCAGATGAATTTTTCCAAATGTAATTTCCAAGTTTTTTAATATACTGGTTTTCTTTTTGGCTTAACTTGTTGACATAAGAATTGTATCAAGCCTGTAATCTCAGCACTTTGAGTGGCTGAAGCAGGGGGATAGCTTGAGCCCATGAGTTTGAGTCAGCCTGGCCAACATAGTGACAGCCAGTTTCTACGAAAAATAAAAAAAATTCCAGGCTATGTGGCATGCACATGTAGTCCCAACTACCTGAGAGGCTGAGGTGGGAGGATTGCTTAAGCCTAGGAGTCCAGGGCTGCAGTGAGCCATGAATGCATTACTGCACTCCAGCACTCCAGCCTGGGTAACAGAGCAAGACTCTGTCTCAGGAAAAAAAAAAAAAAAATTGTATCAATAAAATACGTGGAATATGTGGATAGAGTTCTTTATCTGATTTATCTTTAACTTCCTAAAAATAAGTTTTAATTATTATACATGTAACACTTTATAACCAGTAAATTCTATTTGATAACTTATTTAAAGTTACACATCTATAGAAATATGTTAAATTTACCTCCAATTTTATTTTATTTCTTATATTTGTATTAGTTCTAATAATTAAGCTTCTATAGCCTAGAATGTGTTAAACCATATTGAAATTATCTGTTTCTTAAAGATTAGATTGCAGCCAATTGCAAAATCATCTTGTCCTGATGTCTATGTTAAAATTTTCACAATGGCTGATTTTAATGAGAGTAAAAACGATGTCTGCCTTGCTTCTTCTGTATCCTTAGAGCTAGGAAGAGTGTATAAAATAGGCATTCAAAAAATATTTGTTGAATAAAGGAAGCAATTCTTTATATGCTTATATACTTTATCTCATTTATTATTTATGACAATTTCCTAAATAATGATTATTTCAGATAGGAAAGATAAAGTTTAAAGAGGTTAAGACATTCACCTTAGCTCTTGAGATTCTCCAAATGGTGGAGTTATGGTTTCAAACCAAGAATATCTGACTCCAAACCCAATGATTTTAAACTCGTCACTTCTTTTCTCAACTTTTTTCCACATTCATTGATATATATTTGGCAAGTTCCCTATGCTTCTGAAGGTACTATTTTTCTGAAGTTTCATGTTTGTTTACAATACATTCTTCCAGTCCAATCCACTGGATCATATTTCATACTCATTCAATAAATCTTTTGAACAGTCCAAGTTGATTAATAAATACAAAAGGCTGCAGATAATTAGATGAGACTGAGCTAAAGGAATTATACATTGAATACAGAGAAAACTTTTCTGTAAATCTTAATTATTACTCTGGGGGAAGATTTTTGAAAATTAGATGCATAAAGAATACTAGTAAAAACCATAATACAAATGAAAATTTAAAAAAATAGGTATGTAGCATGTATTTTAGCTTCTTTCTTAGATGGATAAATTATATTTAACCATCTGTTCATATCAAAAAGTTTCTAAGTTTGTCAGCGATGTAATACAATAAAACACTCAACATTTTATGTGAAACAGCATTATTTTGAGGACTTGAAAGAAAATCACACCATTATATTTAATTTAATTTAATTTGAAAAGTTCTAGTGCTTTTTTTAAAAAAATATAAACTTATTTATATGCAAATAGAAACCCTAGGTGTAATTCCATAAGTGCTGAGAAGAAAATATGGCACATTTTGACTTGAGTTGAAAATAAATTACTATGACCTTTAAAAATATTACAATAAAGTACAAATACATTTAAAAAACATAAGGAAGATTTTAAACCTGTACCTGTGAGTACTTTACAATAAAAGCAAAATAATGTTTATAATATTTACAAAGAAAACAATACTTGTAATATTTACAGTAGTTTTAGATATCCATATATTAAAAGTTTTATGTGGACATTTAATAATCAGAATAAAAGTTGATATGCTATTCAAGTATAATATAACAAATATATAACTGAGCAATTTAGTTTTATTTCAGGCCTAACAGAAAAACTTTTTAATGGATTTTTTAATTTGCTCTTCTTGTAAGAATAATCACACCATGTTTTTCTATAATTTTCAAATTGCTTGTAAATTACAAATGAAAATCAAATTCATGCAATTTATAGTTACATGTTATTAGTAGTGGTTTAATAGTGCTACAATTTTGGGAAACTTTTAACTTTATTGGTTACAAAGAATGTTCAAAGAGGTATAGAATCATATACATATTTTGAAATAAGTTTCAAATTTGATATTTGAGTTGTTTTTACATTTTGTTTATATATTCTAATATAAATACAATATATAATAAAATAATGAAGAGTTTTAAATTTTTACTAAAAAATATCACAACGAGTTGTCACTTTACCAAAATAATGACAGATAATTGAAGATGTTAAATTAATGCCTGGGAAAAAATTTATAATCTGAGGTTATTACAGAAGTGATATTCAACATCTTGTATCATACTTTCCAACAATTATTCTTTTTAAAAATGTAACCATTAAATCATGTATTTATATCAACATTGACCAGCACATACTTGTTTTATTTTATGAGTTATAATTCACTAAAATTATTACTCATATCAAAGTAGACTTGTAGAGTATTTTATTCAAGAAGTTGTACTTCTATTCTATAATTACTTATTTGAATGTTAATTTTTACATATTTAGCCAGCAGTATTTCTGTTAAGATGACTGAACTGTACTTTTTCAAATACAAATTATTCTTTGGTACTTACTTAGCTTTTGGCAAAAAAAGACGTTACAAGTTTATCTTGTATATTGCTTGTCCCAGCCCTGAAACCAAACAATCCTCTAAGAAGTTTTCTAGATACCAGTATTTGAGTATTAGGGGTGCTCACTGCTACTATTGCACTATTTCTCTCTTAGTTGGCCATGGCTAAAACATATGTATATTTATGTTCACATCTACACATGCATCCTCTTCTATTTCCACATCTACCTGCATATGCATAAATGTGTTTGTGTGTGCATATTAAACCATGAGTATGTATTTATACTTCCAATTCCAACCCAGCATTAAAGAATTTCTTCTAGTCATTTTGCTACCTTTTTTATAACTCCTTTTGCAAAATTAAAAACTGGTTTTCATTATCCACAGGATATTTACTATTTTTTTCAAACCTAGAATGAACATAGCCTTGAAAATGAGCCCAATTTAATTGGATAAGATTATGGAGGAATTTATTCCCTGAGACACTATCAAAAGCAATAGAGCACTGAGCTAATAATAAGCAAGGGCTAACAACTGAGTGTGGCACTGATAGTCATGGACAGCTTAACAGAAAATCAGGGAAAGACAATCAAAAAATACACTGCAAAAACCACTATCATCCAAGCTGGTCATGTTCAAGGCTGCATTCTCCGCAGAGCAACATCGTAAGTTATACACTGCAAAAGAAATAAACTTTACCTCAATAGTCTAGCCAAATCAGTTAACAAATAAGCAAGAAATTACCTAACAGAGAGGGGGAATTAGTATCCAGAGTTTCTACAATATATTATCTAAAATATCAACAAGTTTACAAGATAGATAAAGAAATAGGAATATAACACTGCTACACACAAGTAAAAAGCAAGCAACAGAAGATATTACACATAGTAAAGAATTCAAAGTTATTATAAATATATATATTCAAAGAAGTAAACTATTTTTAAATAAGTAAAAAATAGTATGATTATAATATACCATCCAATAGTGAATATTGATAAAGATGAGTTATTAGTAGTAGTAGTACTTTTTAAGATAGGGTTTTGGTTTTTCAGTTAGCCTGGAGTGCAGTGGCACTATTTTGGCTTACTGAAGCTCCAACCTCCCAGGCTCAAGTGATCCTCCTGCCTCAACCTCCCAAATAGCTGGGACTACAGGTGCATGCCACCACACTCAGCTATTATTATTTTTTTTTTTTTGAGAGAGAGATGTTGCCATGGCTGGTCTCAAACAGCTGGGCTCAAATGATCCTCTTGCCTCAGCATCTCAAAATGCAGGGATTACAGGCATGAACCACTGCACCAGGCCAGGAATTATTTTTTTAAAAATAAAAATAATAAATAGAAAGCTAATATATCAAACTAAATGAATATATGTTTACTTTTTTCTTGCAGTTTCTATAAAAGATACAAAAGTATATAAAGTAGTCATTATACAAATGTGTTATTAGTTTTGTGATATACAGTATATAGATGTAATATGTGTAATAATTATAGCACAGTAAAGGTGAGGAACGAATAGATACGCTAGAACTAAGTTTGCATATCTCACTGAAATTGTCTGAAATAAATCTGAATTAGAATTAGAAGGTAAAATGTGTAAGTGCTAAGAAGACACTAAAAATGTAAAAATATTGTGATAAAACAACACAGTTAAATGCTACAGTAGAAAATAATTAGTGCAAAAGAAAGAAATGAAGGAAAATGGAGGAACAAAAAAGAGATGGGGAATACAAAAAACAAAGTAAAATTGTGGATGTAAATACAACTATGTCAACTATGTTGAATATTAATGGATTAAATAATCCAATCAAAAGATAACACTTTTTGACTGGATTAGAAAATAAAAATTCAACTGTCTTCAGGAGAAGCACTTTAAATAGAAAAGCAGAAAGAGGTTAAAAGTAATGGATGGAAAAAGATGTATTGTTCAAACAGCAGCCATAAGAAAGCTGAAGCTGCTGTGGTAATATTGTAATGCTAAAAGGTTTGATCCACCAAGAAGATATACCAACTTTACAACAACTTAACAACAAGGTACCACAACACACAAAGCAAAAATTGAGGGAGAAATAGAAAAGTCAACAATAATAGTTGGATGCATCGATACCACACTTTCAATAACAGAACAATAAAACGACAAAGAAACAGCAGACTTAGCAACACTATAAACAACTAGACACTCGTAAAAGATTCTACTCAGCAACAGGAGAGCACACCCAGAATATTCTCCAGTTTAGATAATATCTTGAACGGTGAAACAAGCCTCAATACATTTTTAAAATAAATAAATCATATAAAGAATGATCTCTGACCAAATGAAATAAAATTAGAAAACAATAATGGAAAGAAAATTGGGAAATATAAATTTTGTGTAACTTAATATACTCAAATAACCAATGAGTCAAAGGAGAAATCACAGGGGAAAACAAATACTTTGAGATAAACCCATGTGAAAACATTATACAACAAAATATAAAAGATGTACCTAAAGTAGCATATGCAGGAAAATGTATAGCTTCAAATACTTGTGTGAAATATAATAAAAGTCTCTAATAAACAGCCTAACCTTCCGCTTACAATACTGGAAGAACAAGTGTAGACTAAACCTAAAACAGAGGCAGAGGCAGAGGCAGGGGGAAAAAAAAACCTAATGGTGGGCAATTATGAAATAAAAAACAGTAAACCAGTAGAGGAAATCAATGAAATCAGAAACTGATTTTTTGAAAATAGTAACAAAATTGAAAAAAACTTTTAGCTAAACTAACCAAGAAAAAAAAGAGAAGACTCAATTACTGAAATCAGAATGAGATATCAGACATTACTATTAACAGAAAGAAAAAGAATTCAAAAATACTGTAAACAACTGATGTAATGGACAAATTCCTACAAAGACACAAACAGCCAAATCTGACTTAAGTAGAAATACAAAATCTGAATAGTTCTATAATGAACTGACTTAGTAATATCAAAACTTCTCACACAAAAAAGTCCAAGCAAGATGGCTTCACTGGTAAATTGTACCAAATGTACCACAAAGAACTAATATCAGTTCCTCATATACTTGTCTAAACTTAGAAGAGGAAGTAGCGCTCCCAACACATTACATGAGACCACTATTACCATGGCACCAAAACCAAAGACATCAACAAGGAAAGAAAATTACAGACCAATACCTCTTTTTAATGTTGACTCAAAAAATTCCCAAAATTACTAGCAAATAAAATCCAGCAACATATATGAAGGATTATAGACCATCGCCAGGTGGATTATTGAGTATACATCTTTGCTTTAATATGACAAAATCAATTAATTTTAAACACTATTACTAGAATAAGGAGAAAGAGAGTATGTGATTGTTGCGATAGATTCAAAAAATGAAAAAAAAACATTTAAATTCATCTGGATGACTATAAACACTCAATATACTAGAAATTGAGGGAACTTTCTCAACCTGATAATTGATATGAATTAAAAAATCCCAAAATAGCACTATATTTAGTGGTGAAAAAAATGCATGTTTCTACTAGCTCAATTTAGGAACAAGATGAGAATGCACACTCTTGCTACTTCTATTCAACGTTGTAATTTTGTTTGTACTAGAAAAATTAGACAAGAAAAAGAAATTTAAAACATTCATACTGGAAAGGAAAAAGTAAAACTATCTCTATGTTCAGATAACATGACCTTACATATAAAATAACTAAAGAAATCCAGATTTAAAAAATACTAGAGACAATAAACAATTTCAACAAGGTTTCAGAGTATAAGATTAATAAAGAAAAATCAACTAGCATTGAAAATATATAAAAGAGAAATTAAGAAAAATTTTACAGGTACAATAGCATTCAGAAAAAAAAGACATAAATTTAAGCAAATAAATGTAAAACATAAACTGAAAACTAAACAACACTGTTGAAAGAAATTAAGAATAATATAAATGAATGGAAAGACATGCTATGTCCTTGGATCAGAAAACCTTAACATTATTGAGCTATCAATACTCCTAAAATTGATTTGTAGATTTAACACAATTCCTGTCAAAATTACACATTTTTATTTTTATTTTTGCAGAACTAGAAAAGCTGATTCTAAAATTCATGTGGAAATATAAGGGATCCATAATAGCTAAAATAATCTTAATAAGGAACCAATATGGATGTATTACACTTTTAATTTCCAAATATACTACAAAGCTGGATAGATATAGAGATCAATGAAATGGAATTGACAGTCCAGAAATAAACCTATACGTTTATAGCCCACTGATTTTTGACCAAGTTCCAAGGTGACTTAAGGTTTAGAGAATAGTCATTTCAAGAAAGGGAGCTTGAACAATTTCATATCCACTTGCAAAAGAAGAAAATTAGACCCCTTCCTTGCACCATACACAAAAATTAATTCCAAATATATTAAAGTTCTGAATGTAAGATTCAAAACTATAATTCTCTTAGAAGAAAACATAGATGTAAATACTTATGACCTTGAAATAAGTAATAATTTCTTGGATATGGCATCCAAAGCATAAGTGAAAAACATAAATCAATAAATTGGACTTAGTCACAATTCAAAACTTCCATGCTGCATAGGACATCATCCAGAATGTGAAAAGAAAATCCACTGAAAGGGAGAAAATATTTGGAAGTCATATGTCTGATGAGGAACCTTTATCCACAATATATAAAGAATATAGAAAATTCAATAATAAAAGGCAAATAACTCAATTAAAAATGGAAATGCAGGTCAAAACCACATTAAGATATCATCTCCAATTAAATTGGCTATTAACAAAAATATAAATAATAACAAATGCTGGTGAAGATGTAGAGGAAAGGGAACTCATGCTCTGTTGGTGGGAATGTAAACTAGTACAACTGCTATACAGAACTACCATATAATCTGGCAATTCCATTGTTGGGTGTATACCCAAAAGGTTTTTTGTTTTCCAAGATGTTGAATTAGAGGCTCTTAGTGTGCTTCAGCTACTTGGAAATAGCAGGATAGTGCATAAAGATTAACTATTTGAGCTTTAATTCAAGAAGAAAAATGGGTATCCCCCAGAATTGTGAAGGACACCTCAAATCCCAGGGAGAAGACCACCAGCAAACAGGCTTCATGATGGTATCCAGCTGACTTTGAGTGAAGTACCAGTATGTGACAGAGGCAGACAGCATCCCTTTGTGACTCACTTGTCCACTGGGGATCTGAGCAACCCAGGCTGAGAGAGAGCACTTTGTTTTTCCCAACCCCTAAAGCTAACTTGGGGAGACACTTGCAGACCCAGGACAGAGAGCAGGATACCATTTTTAATCTTGGCACATACAAAATCAGTCATTATTTGGTGACATTGTCCACAGCCACCTCTTACCTATAAGAGTCATCTACTGGCTTGTAGGTTGAACTGCACATCCCAATATAAAACCTGCCCAAAGAAATTCACAGGGCTACAGAAGCAAAGCCAAAAGACCATACACAGCATTCTGTACAGTCATCTGCACCACCTAAATAAGGAGGGAAGGGGAAAGAAAAAACAGTAATATTATAAGAAAATAAAGAAAAAGAAAAATTCCCATCCACACAAACGTAATAACAAAAATTAGAAGTGCCAGCATCTGTAGAGGAGAAGAAACCTGAACAAAAATTCTAGCACCATGAAAAATCTGAATATAGTGACCATCAAAAGATCATGCCAGCTCTCAAGCAATGGTCCCCAAACAAAATGGAAACTCAGAAATGACAGATAAAGAATTCAAAGCATGAACTACAAGGAAGCTCAATGAGATCAAGACAAGCTTAAAAATCAAAACAAAGAGACTTCTAAAGCAATCCAGGAAATGAAGAAAGAGATAAACATCTTAAAAAGAAATCAGTCATAGATTCTGAACTGAAAAACTCACTTAAGGAATTTCAAAATATAGTTGAAGGCTTTATTAATAGACTGAATCAAGCTGAATAAATAATTTCAGATCTTGAAAACTGGTCTTTCAGATGAACACAGACAGACAAAAATAAAGAAGAAAAATGTTTTTAATGAATGAAGCTTTTCAGAAATAAGGGATTATGTTAAGTGACCAATTCTATGAATTATTGGCATTCCTGAGAGAGACAGAGAAAAAGCAAGCCACCTGAAAAACATATTTGAAGGAATATCTTGCTAGAGAGGTAGGCATCCAGATACAGGAAGTACAGAGAACACCTGAGAGATACGATACAAAACAGACATCACCAAGGAAAATAATCACCAGACTGGCCAAGGTCAACACTTAAGATAAAACCTTAGAACAGATAGAGAAAAAGATCAGATCATGTACAAAGCGAACCCCATCAGGCTAACAGTAGACTTCTCAGCAGAAACCTTAAAAGCCAGGAGAAGTTGGTAGCCTATTTTCAGCATTCTTTAAAAAAACGATAATATTTTCAACCAAGAATTTCATATCCTGCCAAACTAAGCATCATAAGCAAAGGAAAAAAAATATTTTCCAGACAAGCAAGCATTAAGGAAATTGTTACCACTAGATTGGCCTTACCAGAGATCCTTAAGGATGTTCTAAACACAGAAATGAAGAATGATGCCTGGTACTCCAAAAACACACAAGTATTGTATTCATTTGTTATCACTCTGCTATGAAGAAATACCTAAGACTGAGTAATTTATAAAGGAAGGAGTTTTAATTGACTAACAGTTCTGTAGGGCTGGGGAGGCTTCAGGGAACTTACAATCATGGTGGAAGGGGAAGCAAACACATCCTTCTTCTCATGGCGGCAGGAAGGGGAAGAATGAGAGCTGAGTGAATAGGGAAGTCCCTTATAAAACCAGCAGATTCATAAGAACTTACTTACTATCCCAAGAATAGCATGGGGAAAACCTCCCCCATGATTCAATTACCTCCCACCACGTCCCTTTCATGACACATGGGGATTATGGGAACTGTAATTCAAAATGAGATTTGGGTAAGGATACAGCCAAATTATATCATTCCACTTCTGGCCTCTCTCAAAGCTCATGACCTCACATTTCAAAACACAATCATGCTCTTCCAACAGTCCCCCAAATTCTTAACTCATTCCAGCATTAATTCAAACATTCAAGTCCAAAGTCTCATCTGAGACAAGGCAAATCCCTTCTGCCTATGAACCTATAAAGTCAAAAGCAATTTAGTTACTTCCTAGATACAATGGGGGTACAAGCATTGGGTAATGCAGCCGTTCCACATGGCAAAAAATGGCCAAAATAAAGGGGCTACAGGAACCATGCAAGTCTAAAATCCAATAAGGCAATCATTAACCTCTTTGACTCCATGTCTCACATCCAGGTCACATTGATGCAAGAAGTGGCTCCCACAGCCTTGGGCAGCTCTGCCCCTGTGGCTTTGCAGGGTACAGCCCCCACCTGGCTGCCTTCAAAGGCTGGTGTTGACTCTCTGGAGTTTTTCTAGGCACACAGTGCAAGCTTTCAATGGATCTACCATTCTGGGGTCTAGAAGATGGTGGCCTTCCTCTCACAGCTCCACTAAACAGTTCCCCAGTAGGGGACTCTAGGTGGAGGCTCCAACCCAACATTTCCCTTCTTCACTACCTTAGCAAAGATTCCTTATGACGGCTCTACCCCTGCGGCAGACTTCTGCTGAGGTTCCCAAACTTTAATTCTTGTCTTCTCTGCACACACAGGCCTAAAACCACATAAAAGCCACCCAAGATTGGAGCTTGAACCCTCTGAAACAATGACCTGAGCTGTATGTTGGCCCCTTTTAGCCAAGGCTGGAGCTAAAGCAGCGGGGACACAGCACCATGTCCTGAGGCTGCATAGAGCAGGGGGGCCCTGGGCCTGGCCTAGCAAACCATTTTTCTCTTCTAGGCCTCTGGGCCTGTGATAGGAGGTGCTGCCATTAAGGTCTCTGACATGCCCTGGAGACATTTTCCCCATTGCCTTGGTGAGGAACATTCAGCTCCTCCTTACTTATGCAAATTTCTGCAGCTGGCTTGAATTTCTCCCCAGAAAATGGGTTTTTCTCTTCTATTGTATTCTCAGGCTGCAAATTTTCCAAACTTTTATGCTCTGCTTCCTCTTGAATGCTTTGCTGGTTAGAAATTTCTTCTGCCAGACATCCTAAATCATCTCCCTCAAGTTCAGCATTCCACAGATCTCTAGGGCAGGGGCAAAATGCCTCCAGTCTCTTTCTATAGGAAGAACAACCTTTACTGTAGTTGCCAACAAATTCCTCATCTCCATCTGAGACCTTGTCAGTCTTAACTTCATTTTCTATATCACTACCAGCATTTTGGTCAAAGCCATTTGACAAGTCTCTTGGAAGTTCCAAACTTTCCCACATCTTCCTGTCTTCTGAGTCCTCCAAGTTTCTAAGAAGTTCCAGACTTTCCCACATTTTTTCTTCTTCTGAGCCCACCAAATGGTTCCAACCTCTGCCTGTTACCCAGTTCCAAAGTCACTTCCAGATTTTTGGGTATCTATAGCATCAACCCTCTCTCTGTGGGACAAATTTACTGTATTAGTTCATTCTCACACTGCTATGAAGAAATACCCAAGACTGAGTCATTCATAAAGGAAAGAGGTTTAATTGACTCACAGTTCTGCAGGACTAGGGAGGCCTCAGGAAACTTACAATCATGGTGGAAGGGGAAGCAAACACGGCCTTCTTCACATGGTGGCGAGAAGGGGTAGAATGAGAGCTGAGCAAAGGTGGAACCCCTAATAAAACCATCAGATCTCATGAGAACTCACTCACTATCATGAGAATAGCATGGGGAAAACCTCCCCCATGATTCAATTACCTCCTACTGGGTCCCTCGCATGACATGTGGGGATTATGGGAACTACAATTCAAGATTAGATTTGTGTGGGTACACAGCCAAGCCATATCAAATACATACCTCACAGACTATATAAAGCAATTACACAATAAATACTGCAAAGCTACCAGCTAAAAACTTCACAATATGATCAAAATCTCACATATCAATATTAATTTGAATGTAAGTGGTCTAAACACCCCTACTTAAAAGACACAGATGGCAAGTTGAATTAAAAAAACAAAACATATCCATCTGCTGTCTTCGAGAGACCCATCTCACACATAACAACACCCATAGGCTCAAAGTAAAGCATTGGAAAAAGATCTACAATGTAAACAAAAAACAAAGAAAAAGAAGTGGGGGTCTCTATGCTTGTATCAGGCAAAACAGACTTTATACCAGCAACAGTAAAAATGGACAAAGAAGGGCATTGTATAATGATAAAGGATTCAATTTAACAGGAAGATTTATCTATTCTAAATATATATGTACCAACATTGAAATGCCCAGATTCATAAAACAAGTACTTCTAGACCTACAAAGACTTAAACAGCCATGCAATAATAGTGGGAAACTTCAACGCCCCACTGTCATTAGACAGATCATCAAGGTAGAAAACTAACAAAGAAATTTGGGACTTAACCTCGACACTTGACCAACTGGATTTAATATGTATAGGTATATATTTTATAGACTATGAGATTGACATAATTGGTCCTGTTTATTTTTTCTTTACTTTTGTCCTGGGAAGATTAAAAGCAAATATCTGCTTTAATGTTAGTAAAGTATAGCAGTACTGACCTGCATGTCAGGAATTCGACAAAATGAGCAAGGGCTTGGCGTTTTTTATTGAATTGGTCAAATAATGGTCTTTTTCAAAGGTTGTTTCAATTTCTTACAAAATTTCCACAGTAAAAATCTTTGTAAGTACTACTCTGTTTATTTTTTATGTGAAGACAGGAATGACAAATTCCATATAACGAGACAGAAAAAAAAAGAGGACATGGGAGTGAGAAAGTGTGAGGCCAAAAGAAGAAACAAGAAAAGGAACAAATAGCAAAAGCAAAGGAGAAGAGAGGAGGGGAGGGGAGGAGAGGAGAGGGGAGGGGAGGAGAGGGGAGGGGAGGAGAGGGAAGAGGACTTGGAGGGAGAGAGGGGGAAGGTAATCTGGAAGTAAAAACTTCCAGGCTGGCATTAAGTTGAGGTATGTAACCTGCCTGGTTATTTCATCTCAAGTAAAGCTTATGTTCCTTTCAGAAATAGTAAGCTATCCAGAGCCAGAAGTTCCAGGTCAGCCAAACTGTTCCTTCCTGGAAGTCCTTCTGTATCCATCCTTTTGTAGGAATAATGTATGCTAGTGAGGTAAATGCAAATTAAAATAACAGTGAAATATCATTTTACACCCTTCAGGATGACAAAACCTTAAAAACTATGAAAAAAAAGGACACAGTTTTACTCAGTTAATCAAAATAAGAATCATCATAGACTTCTTGGAAAACACTGTGGCAATATATTTTAAATTTAAGGATATATATATATATAGATGACAGATGATAGAAAGATAAAAAGATAGAGAAATGCCCTTCCCACAGTACACATTCTTGGGAATCTATTCTTTACAAAAATCATGAAATAATATAATAACTAAGATGTTTATTAAGTTATTAATATTGGCCATAATGGAAACAAAATAAATGTCTATACTTGAATTGATAAAGTAAAGCACATAAATACCATGGAATATGATGCATCTATTAAAATTGGAGAAGACTCAGAGACATTGCTGTAAGATAAAATTCAATTGAAAAACTAGGTGTAGAAAAGGTAGATGTGTAATATTACCTACACCATTTAATTTCAAATATAAAATAAAACATTGAATGTGTGTCTTCATGTGTGTGTGAAATATACACAGTTTTATGATCATGAAGTATGGAAAAACATGAAGGAATATATATGAGATTGATAATACAGGTTAGTTAGGTAAGGGGAGCTGAGACTGACATGGATGGGAAAAAAAAAGAATAAAAGGTAAACAAAAATGAAAACAACAAAGACTAAATTACAGAAAAACAACATATTTGTAATTATGATAGTTAGTTCCCCAAGATGTCCTCCTAATGAACCATGCCTCCCACTACTTTCAAATGTGTGGTCCTCATCCCTTAAAACTGGGCTAGCCGGTAGAGCATAATGGCTCACGCCTGTAATCTCAGCACTTTGAGAGGCCGAGGTGTGTGGATCACCTGAGGTCAGAAGTTCAAGACCGGCCTGGCCAACATGGCGAAACCCCATCTCTACTAAAAAATACAAAAATTAGCTGGGCATGATGGCACACACCTGTAATCCAGCTACTCGGGAGGCTGAGGCAGGAGAATTGCTGGAACCAGGAAGGCAGAGGTTGCAGTGACCCAAGATCCAGACACTGCACTCCAGCCCGGGCCAACAACAGCGAGACTCCGTCTCAAAAAAAAAAAAAAAAAACTGGGCTAGCCTTAGTGACTTGCCTGACCTGTATAACCTATAGCATCCTATGGAGTAGCATTCTGGGACTTTCAAGGCCAACTCACAGGAGATCTTGCAGTTTCCTGCTGGGACTGTTGGACACTCATTCTCTGGACTCTACTTCTCAAAATATGGCCACCAACTGTAATAAATAGTGCAGGCCACACGGAAAGGCTATGTGTGGACATTCTGGTCAACAGCCCTGGCTAAATTACCAGCTTACAGACAACATGAGCTGTCATTTATATAAGTGAGATACCTTGGACATCCAGGCCAGTTGCACCTAGAGACGATTCCAGCCCAGGAAACCATCTGATTCAGCACGAGAGATTTCGATGAGAACTAATCAGCTAAAGCCAGTCAATCCACCTACATGGGAGAAGAATTAGGAATTTATTTTTATTTTTATTTTTATTTTGACATGGAGTCTCACTCTGTCGCCCAGGCTGTAGTACAGTGGCACGATCTCGGCTCACTGCAACCTCCACCCTTCAAGTTCAAGACATTCTCCTGCCTCAGCCTCCTGAGTAGTTGAGATTACAGGCGCCTGCCACTCTGCCTGGCTAATTTTTTGTATTTTTAGTAGAGACGGGGTTTCACCATCTTGGCCAGGCTGGTCTTGAACTCCTGGCCTCATGATCCACCCACCTCAGCCTCCCAAAGAGAATTAGGATTTTTTAAGCTACTGATTTGAAAATATGTAATACAGGAAAAGATAATCATATTTATAAATTAATATAAAAGTACATATTATGTGAAAATAAATTTAAATATTAAATAGGAAGTTATTTTCAAAAGTGAGAAGAAGGGGACTTGGTCTTGATCTAGTTTAAAACAAAAAAGAAAAAGAAAAACTAAAAGAAGAAAATGTGATTGATGGAGAGTAATATTGTTGTCAGAGTTAGGCAGACCCAACAGCTCTAAATCCCTCATCTGCTTCTTCCTAGTTGTTGAGGTTCCTGGAACCTCAGTTTCCCCATCAGTATCTGAGGAAATATTATCATTTGGAACATAACTTGATAAAAACTCAGAGTCTTTTAATGTTGAATTCTCCACAAAACTCCTCTCTCTAATACAAAACACCTCTCTTCTCTGTAGCATCACGATCACAAATAGAGATGTAGAATACAGGAACTAAGACAGGTATTGGGTGTAATATGCATTGCCATCTTGCTTGTGGTAGTCTCAACAACTGATATATTTGTATATTTCTGTGCCAATCCCAAAATGCCCTGATCATTGTAAACTTACAGCAGTTTTTCTTTTTTTTTTTCCAGTATGGCAAAGTACAACTTATTAATTTTTTTGAAGATTACTTACAATGTTCATTCTTTCATAAGATTGTTGAATTATTTTCCACTTTCCACTCATTCTAACACATTGACAATAACAAAAATACAAAAAAGTGTTTGAATTAAATAATATTTAGAAATATTTTTGTAAAGAATTAACATTTTTATGATATAAAGACATGTCAACAAAGAAAGATTAATCTTTATTAGACATAGTAAGATTAAATAATATAAGAAGTAAGCCTGAACCTTGATGAATGAATATACTTTTGTTAGGTAGAGATGAAGGAAGACATTTTAACAAAGAAACCAATAGCCAAGTAAATGTGTGAAGACAAGACACTACAAGTCCCATGTGTATAATGCATGAACAGATTTATGTCTGGCTTCGTGACAGTTTAAAACTGAATAGGAGTAGACACACAATTTCCCAAAAATTCTTGTTGCATTTTAAAAATAAATTTATAATAGAGCGTTCTCATTTTAAACAGAAGTTCAGGATGACAAAACATAGCATATTATTAAGTCATTTTACTATCTTATGTCAAGAGATTAATGTCACAAAAATTGCCAATTTTTGTTTCCCTTATTTTATTGTTTTCTCGAACAATGAAACACATGTATTAAATAATTAAAGGCCTGTGAATATGTTTTCCAAACTTATTTGTATTCTGTAGTATGCTATTGTTTTAAGTAATTCTTTTCTTCAAAATATTTTATACGATGAAGTGGATTGAGATAATTTGTATGGAAGACTGCATAAAATAAAACAATTGCAGTTATTAATGCCAAATGAGTACAGCACGTAAAAAGGGTAATAATTGTTACGCCTTTTTATATCTTGAAAGTGTTGGGAAGTTCCCAAATCTGATTTAAGAATGAAAAGATTAATTTGACAAAATGCAACTAAGCATAAGCGTATTTTTCACATGGCTTTATCACAAGAATACGTCATGTTTTTCTATGCCTGCTTTAAATGTTTCTCAACTGGAGTACCTTCTGGATCCTGACATTGTTTTCACTCACTGCCTTTTTATATCAATTCTATAGAACACTGAACTCATTAGAATAAAACTGTGCATGTTAATGGTATAATTACACTATACCTGCAGATGGAGGCAATGTTAACATTCAAAGATGTCACTAAATTTTAGAAAGGGATGATTTTGACTAATTTCATGAGTGTTCTTACCTTGACCATCTTCCTGTTTTCTGTTGTGAAAAATCTAGAATTTCCAGAAACATCAGAATATAATAGATTAACGAGACGCAAGGTTTTTCATAAAGCTATCTTCATACTCAAGAGGTATCAATGAGAAAAGTTAATCTAAATCAATTCATTATTTTAAAAATTGGGAAAGTGATGGGCATGGTGGCTCATACCTGTCACCTCAGCACTTTGGGAGGTCATGGCTGGAGGATCACTTATGTCCAGGAATTTCAGACCAGTCTGGGCAACAGAGTGACA
This sequence comes from Nomascus leucogenys, assembly GCF_006542625.1. Taxonomy (NCBI): domain Eukaryota; kingdom Metazoa; phylum Chordata; class Mammalia; order Primates; family Hylobatidae; genus Nomascus; species Nomascus leucogenys. The sequence goes on along the minus strand of NC_044387.1, from coordinate 91,106,276 downwards.
CTCTTTTTCAGAAAACAAAACAAAACAAAGACACTTTTTTCTTTCATTAAGGCACTCTATTCACATGTACAGCTGTCGTTTTTTTCTTTCTAAATTTTTAAAGTGTGGGTTTGAATATTGACTGTGGGTTGAGGACAAAATTTAGAAACCTGACTTCTTACTCACCTGCAAATACAGTATTCTTTCTGCCAGAAACTTTCCTTAATATTTGGGAGCAGATCTGAGCAATAGGAGCAGAACTAAATAAATTATTTGCTTTAGAATGGCCCAGATTTCATTCAGGGGATTAAAGACAGAAATGGACAACATAAGAAGGAAAGGAAGAAAGAACAAAGGCCAGATGACTGGGATTTCCTGGAGTGAGAAGAAAGAAGCAAAGAGAGAAGTCTGAGGAAGTATCTGCCACTCATATGAAGGTTATTTATAGTGACCGGGGCAAAAACAATGATTTAAAATATATTTCAGTGTATTGAGAACACATGGCCTACTCTTTGAAAAATGTGTCACAGATGTTGATAAAATTTTGAATAAATATTTGTTGCTATTGTTTGCTGGACTGTGTTACATTGAATATGCCTTTGTATAGCATTGAATCATGTGGGCGCCAATTGTATAAATATTTCTTCTGTATGCAGGTGTGTATTTAGCTGACTATTGTGGATTAGCAGTAGGACCTTTTGCAGTTATTTATATGAGGTAAAAAGAAAGAAGGAGAACGAAAAGAAAATTTGCAACTACTTTGCAAGAGGAAAGAAATAAAAGACATCAAACATGAAATACATGAATATGTGAATCTCAGTAAGATATCCGGAAATACAGGTTTAATAATTTATTGACCTATACTTTTCTAAATTTCATCCTTAATTCTGCCATTAGTTCCTCAACTTCGTTCACAGATCAGGATCTGTACTGTTACAGTAGGTAGTCAGTCAGACACGAGCAGGGCAGGAGAGAGCCCTCAGCCACCATCATGAATATCTAGTGATGGCCACACAGTTGTTAAGCCGGCTCGCTAAAATCTTAATTGGTCACAGCTGGAGCGAGGGAAAGGCAGTCTCCAAATAGATAAAAACACCTGAAACTGGTAAACAGCTGCTTCCGAATAAGATCTCAAGAGTTGGTAAGTGCGTTCAAGCACGCACCCTAAAAGGCAAAATGATGGCGCTTAACTGGTATTTGACCTTCCTCTGCAAACATCCGACTGATAAGGGAAAAACACCTCAAGTGAGCATGCGTACAACTTCAGTAAACACACTGTGCATGTGGCCCCTCCCAAGTGCTGGCAGGCCACTGCACGTGCGGACAGCCCAACCCAAGGAAAAATCAGTGGGGAAGAAAAAGGGAAGAAGGAATGCAACACCCTGGAAACATGCCAACATATAAAACCCTAAGTCGAAGGTCAAACCATGCACTAGAGTCTCTCAAGTCATCCATTTGGCCCTCTTCCAAGTATACTTTACTTCCTTTCACTCCTGCTTTAAAGCTTTCTTATGAAATGTTCACTCCTGCTCTAAAGCTTGCCTCGGTCTCTCACTCTGCCTTATGTCCCTCATTCAAATTCTTTCTACTGAGGAGGCAAGGATTGAGGCTACTGCAGACCTGTGTGGATTCGCTGCTGTGAACAGTGCCACTTTAAAACAATACACCGAAATGAGAACAATACCTATATACTATGCATAAGAGACTGATAGAAGGACTTCTGTGTCACCTTTGGGTACCAGAATAGATGTTAATGGGAAGAATACTGGGATGAAGAGACAGATAATCTGCATTTTTTTTCTTTTAGTTTTTGTCTAGGAATCCACAAGTTTTTAAGAACAATTATTTTACTGCTTTTAAAAGTGTTTCATTTTTTTAATTACAGTTTCCAGGAAATGGGAAAATGTGTATATCTGACATTTCTCATTGGTGAGAATGAGAATGATATCTGTAATGTCAAAATGTCCTTTATTACTGGAAAAGTTCTTCCAGGGCTGTATGGGATTTTCATCTTTTGCGATCTGCTCTTTTTTTCTTCCTTACAGAGCAGCTATGAGTACCATCACTGTGTTAAGAGGAATGTAGGTTCAAATTTCAGCACTAGCACTTCTTCACTGGATGATATTAGGCAAGAGGTTTCATCTCTTTAAGCCTATGTTGTAGAAAAATACCAAGCTAAGATACTGAATTGTGGTACCAAGAAGGATAGAGATGAAGTCCTGGATAAATGGACACTAAAATAAAGCAGATCCGGGTTTGAATCCTGATTTCAGTACTACCGGTGATGTGATTTATATGCCTAGGACTTGTGCTTCTAAGGCTCAATTTTATGCCTACAAAATCGTTATTAAAATGCATACCTTGAAGATCACTATAATTAAAGAACATATATAATGTATATGTTATATAATAAATAATTTGTCTGATCTTTGCCCCTGATTCCTGGTAGATGAACACTAAACTAAGTCTTTGGAATTTCCCAAGTGATAGTAGTGTCTTTGTTATTCATGGTGGGACCGTCAAGCATGAATGGTTATGATAATAGAGGACTCAGGATGAGAGCTGATTGCCCCAGAAAGACCAACTTTGTAATGAGAGGATTGAGGATTTGAGCTAAGTGATATCTCCCTGATCACCTTCAGGAAGATGAGACAAGCTGACGATTAAATTGAAGCCTGTGACCAATGATACAATCAATCATGCTTACATGATGAAACATCAATAAAAATTCTGGATACCAAAGTTCGGTGGCTCTTCCTGGTTGGTGAGAACATCAATGTGCTAGAAGGATGCCAATGGGTGCGGCACCTGATTCTACAATGTAAGGGTACAGAAGCTCTACATGTGAAACCCTCCCAGACCCCTCCCTTTGTGCGTCTTCGTTTGACTAGTCCTGATTTGAACTGTTATTTTAAAAAAAATGTAATTGTTAGTAGAGCATTTTCCTGAATTCTATGAGTCATTCTAGTGAATTATCAGACCTGAGAGAGATGTGGGAATCTCTGAATTTGTAGACAGTTGATCAGAGAATGCGTGGCCTGGGGATTCCCAGATTTGTGGTGGGCATCCAAAACGAGGCAGTCTTATTGGGGACTGTGTGCTTGTGCAGAGTCTGCGCTAGCTCTGAGTGGTTAGTATCAGAACCACATTGCAGCACTGCAGTATATAACATGCCTAGCGCAGTGTGTGGCTCATAGGTAACTGATGATGATAAGCATAACATTAATATTAGTATTCTTATGAATGGAGCAAAGGTAATCAAATACAAAGGCAAGTACCTTCCTAACTCAGCTCCTTAATTGTAATTGGGTAGTTTTCAAATATTGTCTTCTTTGTATTTGTTTTTAATTCAAGTGATGTAAGTTAATTATGATTTACAAACAAAAATATTTATTATTTTATATCTCCCAATGTTGGAAGACCTTTGCAACAAAATTTCAAAGAAAATTTTTAAAACTTAGGATAATCTGACTTAAGTTGCAAACTCAACATAGTTGTTTGTATGTTTCCAAGACGAACTGAATGATGAGAAATTTGTGAGTACTATTTTTGTTTCCACAATAGTAGAAAAATTATGGCATAGTTGTAACACGCAGTGCAATTAGTCAAATTAAACTTTTAAATGTGATAGCATGCATAAGTCTGTGCAGAATGAAGCACGTAAGTGGCTGTAGTATACAACATAAAATAAATTCTGCCACCGGGTGTGGTGGCTCATGCCTGTAATCCCAGCACTTTGGGAGGCCGAGGTGGGCAGATCACGAGGTCAGGAGTTCAAGACCAGCCTGACCAATATGGTGAAATCCCATCTCTACTAAAAACAAAAATTAGCTGGGCGTGGTGGCATGCACCTGTACTCTCAGCTACTTGGGAGGCTGAAGCAGGAGAATCGCTTGAACCCAGGAGGCGGAGGTTGCAGTGAGCCGAGATCATAAATAAATAAATACATACATACATACATAAATCCTGCCATTTCTTCTGTAGAAACAGTACACAGGCGAGTCCCAGAGCAAAACTAAATCAAATCTCCCATGTTACATAGACCCTTTCTTCCAATCACACTAGCAGGACAAGATTTCTTTAAAAATTACCGTTTTCGATGCTCAGTAGAAAATAGAAGCCCCTGTGGTTCCAAATCACACCATTTTATTCTGAAAACATCAGCAGTCTAAAAAAAAATACAAATTAAGCAATAATGATTTTACCACAGACCACTTATCTGGAATAAATAACCTCAAAAAGTGAAAATGTTGAGGGCCATTAACACTACTCTTTCATTAATACCCAGGAAATGGCCCAAACCATAGCCATTACAGCTATTCCCCATCAATTTTCAAGACTCATTTGGAATAACAAGTGATGTGGCATTGACATAATTCTAAGCATACATAGCATGTCAGGGGCATAGTATCAAAATACATGTTCCACAGAAGCATAATTTTTCATGGAATTATGAGGAATTTTAAAGCATAGATAATTTTCCTATATAATCTTAAACACAAAATTTTTTAAACCCTCTGCATTTACTTTAATTAGCAAGGTTTTCCCTAACAGACAATCCTTGTTCTTCATGAGGTACATCAAAGTTTACTTTACTTGAGAATGAGAGGCCTAAATGATGAACACCTTGGTAACAGAAAATATTAACACCTGGAACAAGATAAACTCTATGTTCTTTGAGAAGCTGATAATAAATGTCCTTCTGTTCTTTGCTGTTACATCAAAGTCAGTCATGAATGCCTTTCACTGTACATGAAGACTGGGGTAATGAATAGAGACTGCACATTTATGAAGACTTTTCTATGTTCAGAAAGAAAGAAAAACACAAACTATTGTGGAAGAAATGGCAGAGGAACTTAAGGCTGAAAAAATTATAAGTAGAGTTGCCCTTATAGCCCTTGCCATATGGTAATTCTTTAGGGAACCATTTTCTTTCTAGGTCTCCATTTAGGGAATGCTAGAGGTTCAGACTGTTAATTAGAATAGATGAAAGCATTTTGTCTATAGGGAATATGACTATGCTTGATCACTGTTTAACAGATTAACAGACACCTGGAAATGTTTATTCAGAGCTCTTGATAAATGTATTAGTCTGTTTTCACACTGCTGACAAAGACATACCTAAGACTGGACAATTTACTAAAGGAAGAGGTTTAATGGACTTACAGTTCCACATGGCTGAGGCAGCCTCACAATCATGGCAGAAGGCAAGGAGGAGCAATTCACATCTTACATGGATGGCAGCAGGCAAAGGAGAGCTTGTGTAGGGAAACTCCCCCTTGTAGAACCATCAGATCTCGTGAGACTTGTTCACTATGACAAGAACAGCACAGGAAAGACCTGCCCCCATGATTCAGTTACCTCCCATTGGGTCCCTCCCACAGCACGTGGAAATTCAAGATGAGATTTTGGCAGGGATACAACCAAACAATATCCACAAATAAAATTAATTTTAAAAATTATGTATCTACCCAAACTGACAGAATATGCTTAATATTATTTACAAAAATCCATCTGAATATAACAAGGGATTATTCATTTGTATTAGGAGCAGTAAGCTGAAAATAGGAAAAAACATACAAACTTTACATCTTCTATTGAGTAATTTGGCTTGAAAAATTAAATATCATAATGTAGCCTCAAATCTAGATGATTTTTCTAAATACATGTCCAGCAGAGTGGCTGGGATGGCAAATTGTTTCATTACCCCTCTAAGTTTTAGGATGCTGTTCTCCAAAACATCACCCAATAATTCATGTGTAATAAATAATTTTAAAGTTATCCTATAAACTCTTACAATGGCTACTTTTGAGCCTTTTGCAAGATTCTTTACTTTCAGATTTTGCAAAAAGGCTTATAAAAAGAAGCAAGGTTTGGTTGTCACTCTAGCTGTCATTGTGTCATTTGATCACATTGCCTGTACTCAAGTCCTTCTAAGCAATTTTTAATACTTCTCTTTTCCTGTATGCTTTAACATTGCCTATTGTACTTTGCGATGCTGCCACTGCCTGAAATAGCATCTTTGTTCCCCTCCAATGGTGGAACATCTGCCCATGTTTAAAACTATGTCCTCCAGAAAGCCTGGTCTGAGCATGGTTATTCGGTGAGGGGCCTCCCTGTGTGCCTCCATCACATGTTGTATCAGAAGACTTACCAGGTGGTGCATAATTATTCAGTAACCTGAATATGCTCTGAGCTCAGTGAGGTAAAATGCTTCTTCCCTCATCTCTAGACTCACAGCACATAACGCAGAGTCTGTCAGTAAGGACCAAAAAATATTTGTTGACAGCTTTTGGCTTTGACAAAGTACACCAAAATAAAGTCAGTCCTTAACCCCAAGATGCTTATTGGATTTTTTTAAATGTGAGAACTCAGAAACTAAATTTCTATGGGAGAATAAATTAACTATAGCCTTTGTCCTTACATCACATAACTTAAGTAGCATGTATCTTTTATCAGAGCCCTCCCCAAATATGTCCCAAACAGAACCTTCTTATTTTAAAATAATAAAAAGGGCCTATATATTAGTGTACAGTGAAATGCTAAGTCATTCTAAAAATATATGCAATATTAATAGTCAAGATTAATAGAATTCCTTGTTTACTTAAAATTAGCCAAAATTGAGCTAATAAAACATAAAAATAATATTGTAAAAACATAACATAATATTGTCAAAACATAAAAATAATATTGTAAAGGGTTTATTTGTTTTAGATAGTAATTCATAATATGCCCAAAAATATGTCTGTCGACTCCTCCCTCACAACAAGTCATCTAATTTCACCTCAGAAAATATCTAGCAACTTACACTCAGAAATGTGTAATGGAGATAGCACAGGACACGAATAACAAACATAGGTAATTTTTTTATGTTTTATTCACATCTATCCCAAAACATGTATTATTATTGTTGTTGAGGCTTAAGTAATGTTATGTATTGTTTTTCAAGGCCATAAAATTCTTCAGTATGAGAATTCAATCCTGCCTTCTGGCTCCATGTATGATATTGAGTTTCACCTTCGTGCCTGCAGAAAACCTGGGCCATGATCAGTAGCGCAGCAACTAAATGAGTTATGTGGGACCTGCCACTTAACCTCCATTCACCTCCATTTCCTGACTAGCAAATTTAGAACCATTTCCCTCCAAGGTATCTTGCATCTCATGCACTGAACGATAATAACATTTTAAAACATGGCCTCTTCCTGATGATAGATTCTTTTAGACATCCTTTATATTTTATTATTCTTCAAATTATTTGAAAGTTTTCATTTTTACACACACGTAATAGTCACTTCCAAAATTATTTGAGAAACAAAAAAGTAAAGAATGTCCAAAAGATTCTACCATCAAGGAATGTTATTATCTGGTGCCACTGATGACATTAAAAAATGGATAGCTTATAGAATTTAATCCTAAAATGGTGTTTCCTTAAAAGAGCTTTTCAATTAGTAACTATTTTTACCAGTGACTGTAACTCATTTATCCATTCAACAAATATTTCTTAATGCTTAGAAAACATCAGATACTGCTCTAAGTATTAAAATACAATAGTGGACAAAAGAGACAAAATTTGGATCTTCCAAGGGATTTATAATTCAGTGGGAGAATTAGGCAATAATAAAGAAATACAGACAAAACATATAGCATGTTAGACCATGATAAGTGCTATGGAATAAAAGTAGAGGAGGTGATAACAAGCATTGCAGGAAATTAAATATCCTGTTTTTGTTTTCATGAAGTAGAGCTGATGCTACAAAGGAAAGCTTACTTGGAGAGACAACCTGAATACCATTAAGTTAAAGGTAAGAGGTTTATAAGAAATAACAAAAAAATCTGAAGAGGTAGGAATATGCAACTACATTTGGCATTTGGGGATATATATATATATCCATGTTTTCAGCATCCACATTTATGTGTTAAGTGTATCTACACACACACACAAATACACATATAGTAAAGTCAGAATCAGTATGTGTGACAAAAGCATTTATAGAAAGTAATACAAACCTCATTATGTGCACATACATAAACCCAAATAAACCACAGAATGAATAATTTGTGGTTAAAGAAAGGTCTAAAATTCAATTTTATTTTGTGACTCAATCTATTTCAAGTAAGTAGGGACATTGTGATTCATGAACAATTCTAATTAAGAGCAAAGCCAAGATCTAAACCCTGCACATTCAGTTGTAGTTTCTTAATTGACCTTAGAATAGTTATTGCTGGTTTTTAATTTCACAATGAAATATATTGTAAAAGAAAATGTAGCTTGACAATTTGCCATACACATCTATATAAGAATAGTGCTCTGTCTCTCTCGCCACAAACACACACACACAGAGTTAGATTCACGCAAAAATGGCCATCCAATCAGACAATTCTGTATAACAATACTTTTTTAAAAACTGTCATTTGAGAAAACCTTGAAATTAGGACTACATAAACTCTTTTCTAATCTGAGTGCAAAATTTGTCATATATATGTCATATAAATGCCATATCTTTCCTTATGACCAGAATTTATCCCTGCATTTACCACTAGGTATTTCTCTATTCAAAATACATTATTTGGGATTATATTTAGGTATTGAAAAGAGAGAACCTCAAAATATCAGAGGCTTATGTTTATTCACTCACAAAAATAAAAGTGCAGAGATTGATTGATAGTCCTGAGCAGGCACAGTGATTACAAACTCACCCAGGACTCAGCCTTATTCCACATCTCTCCTCCATTATCTCTGCATGTGACTTCCATTCTTATGCTGGAAAATGTTATCATGATGGCTGCTAGAGCGCTAGATATTATATTCATACTTCAGGCAATAAAGAAGAGGAAGGGAAGAGAATCAAAAGGGACACATCTCTTAAATAAATATCTCTTTCAAGAGCTGACTTAGAATTCAGATAAAATACTTCATATTGATTAAATCTGAATACCCCTTGCTATAGTCTGAATGCATATGTCCCCCCAAAATTCATATGACAAAATATGAATCCCCAAGTTGATTATTTAAGGAGATAGGGTCTTTAGGAGGTGATGAGGTTAGCAAGGCAGAACCCACGTGAATGGAATTACTGCCCTTATTAAGGCCCCAGCGAGATATCTCCCCACTTCTGTCATGTGAGGCTACAGTGAAAAGACATCTTTCTAGGAAGCAGGCTTTCACCAGATCCCAAGTCAGCTGGTACCTTGATCTTAGATTTCCCAGCCTGCATAACTATGAGAAATAAATATCTCTTGTTTGTAAGTCACCCAGTCTATGGTATATTTTTAAAGCAATTTGAATAGACTAAGAAACTTCTTATTGATTAAAAATCATGGGGTCAAACCTAACTGCAAGAATGATTGAAATGGGAACATGACCACCATAGATAAAACTGAGACTCTTTAACTCATGAAGAAATGGAGAGTAGATATTAGGTCGATAACCAGCTGTCAATCTCACCTTCAGCTTGTGAAATTTAATGATCCTCAACACTATTAAACCCCTTAAAGGATAATAACTCATAATAGAGCTATGGGGAAGCCATGAAATTGATCTTTTTATCTACTCAGTCACTTTTAATATTTATAAGGACCACATTTCTAAGCACAGACTTTTAGCACAGAAATATCATAATTGCTGGCACAGACACAAAACATACATGCACACACACATACATGCACATAGAATTGCTACGATGCAAAGCTGGTATAAGGAAGGCTGTGAAGCCAGAGGGGTTCTAAAATTTCTATCCACTTATATTCACTCAGCTTTTGATCACCCTTTGTAGCTGTATAACATTTTTTCTGCCCTTGGACTATTTATCAGCCTATTCTCAAGGAACAAACTGTTCTTCACAAGTGTTTCTTGGAATGACAAGTTGTTCAGAGTTTACCTTCCCATGCACTGGCTGCATCAATCAATAATTCCCATGACCTCCATGGGATGGATGCTGGATCATCATTCCTTTAAGTCAGATTTGAGCTGATAAAAATAGAAGCATATGAAATAAGCAGTGGAAACATACCATATATCTCTAGCTTTTTGGCTGCCAAATGACTGCAAAACACACTCTAATATACTGATAAAACTGGACCATAATATTTTCCAGAGGTCTGAATGCTGCTATGGGATGGAAGCAGTTGATTTTATAATGCATTTCATGCAACAAAACTGTAGCCAGCTCCAGTCCTTTTCATCCACTCCAGCAAAGTGGCACCAAAGTCTTCCTGAGCCTGAAATTGTGCTCATCATAATCAGTGGTATGAGAGTAGATAGGACAGCCTAGTTATTTTTTCACATTTAACATACTCTCAGGAGTACATGAATTACACGTGGCAAAATTGCCTTAAATAGGAAAAGTTTCTTAACCCATCTAACAAAATGCAGAAGATTAAACAATTATCAGGATAATTAATGCACTCAACGTACTTTTTAAAAAAGAAAATGTATCAAGGTAATTTGAGGAAAAGTGGTGATTTTACCTAATTTTCAGAGGTAAAAGTAGCTGCAAGACTTAGAACGTAGTTCTTGCATGTAAGTTATAATTCTGGGCACCAATCCCAAGCCTAATGTAAAACTATCTGACTTTATGGTCTCTTCACTCTTCACTCACTTGCCACTAATAAGTAAATTGGCTTTTGGGTTTAGCTGTAATACAAAAATGACATACAGATCCTACAATGGTGGCAATTTCCAGACTAATAACTAAAATGAGAAAAAGAACAGGACCCTTTTGGATAGTTCAAAAAATATGCTTCAACATGTAAGATAAGACTTCAGAGATAGACTAACATCTAAGGAAATTAAAGAAGACCTCTCCCAGCAATAAAAGAAAGAATTTTATTTCATTTAATGCCTCTCCCAAATGATCAATTTTCTACCACAATGAAAGATATAAGAAGTTCCAGAATTGTGAACAAGTTAAAAAATATCCACATTCCAGACGTCTTTCATACTCTCATATCTAAACTGAAATTTTGCTGAGCCCATGGCCAAAGACTGTCTTTCAGATTAACTTTGTAAAAGAGAACTAGACTCCATGTGCATCTTTTTTTTCCCCTAGAATTAAGTTTAAAGACAGCAACCTTTTAAAATTTTATTTTATTAAATAAACTAACTTATTTAAAATTTTTGACATGGCCGTTAAATGATAAAATGGAAGACTCCTGCATATCCCAGAATAGCTAAATTAGATATAGATAGATAGATGATAGATAGCTAGATAGATAGATAGATACCACTTTTATATATGCACATGCACCGCATGCACATATATGTTTATTATGTGGTTCCCACATAACAGTGATCTGCATGCTTCTTTTCCTAGTTGCTGTGGATAGGCTGCCCGTGGACCTGTCTGTGAATTGGTTGAATAAGTTGGAGGTAGGGGAAGGAAGAGCAGGGAGGAAGTTTAGAGAGTCTAGTGCTTCAAATTGAGAAGATAAATGAGCCAACCTTGATGAAGGTCAAAGGCAACTCTTACTAGGACAGTTTAGGTGAAATAATATGAAATAAGACTCATTGCAGTGAGGTAAAGAGAGGGTTGATAAACATGAATAAATTATAGTTACACCCAGTAACAGGGATAAAGCTCATTAAACATAATGTTAAGGAAAGGAAGTCAGTCACAAAAGCACATTTACCCAATGTATGATTCCGTTTATGTAATGCAGTAGACATTCCATTTATGTAGCATTACATAAATGGAATTATACATTTCAGACATTACATAAATGAAATTATACATTGCTAAGACATTGTCTTTAGCAATGTCTACTGCAACAGTAAAAGTACAAAGATAATAAAAGAAACAGTAAAAGTACAAAGAGAATAAAAGAAATGATTACCATTCCATCAGAATTTTGATTACATTTAGGGAAGAGGAACGGAGTTGTGACTGTGAATGGGTGTACAGGATTAGGGACACATTTCTGCAATGATGAAAATGTTCTAATTCTTGAGCTAGACAGATGCTTTGTTGGTGGTTTCTTTTCTATTAAATAATAAATTGTACATTATGTGTTGTGTTTATTTCTGGATATGTGTCATTTGCAAATAAAAGTTTGAAAAGGAAAGGAAGGTAGGACAAACTTCTACTTTCATCCACGAAAAAGGTACTAGCCACAGAGCTATTGAGTGACATGATCTTTAAGAGTAGGGAAACACATGAGGCAAGCCCTACATTGACCTGGTTTTCTTCTTTGGAGGTGGAGCTTGAACACAACATGGAGGTCTCCTGAACTGAGAAAGTAGATGGAATTAGAGAGAGAAAGAAAGAGAGAGAGAGAGAAACCAGCAGAGACAAAACCATGTCTGTCAGGATCAAAAAGGGCTGCCGGTAACTTAGCTGTCATCTAGAACAAAATCAGCACCCTATAAATGAAGAAGAGATAATCTAGATTCCCTACAATATCTAGCATTGAGTTACAACTAGCTGGTATGTAAAAAAGCAAGAACAACCAATCCATACTCAAAGAAAAAAGGTCTAAATAAAAACAGACTATGCAATGACTCAGATGTTGAAATTAGCAGACAAGGACTTTAAAAGAGCAAGTACCTAAGGGTAAATATAGAGATAATGAATGAACAAATGAAGAAACTCCACAGACAAATAGAAACTGAATGGAAATTTGAGAACAGAAAAGTACAATATTAAAGTGAAATTTCACTGAGTGAGCTTAACAGCGTGGATAAGGTAGAAGAAAGTATAACTGAATTAGACCAATCAATAGAAATTATTCAATCTTAGAAACATTTGTACTTATCTTAAAATTAGTGGTATTGCATACAGAATTGGGCCGGTCAGGTTTATGGAATTTTCTCCAGCCCCTTATATCTTCTGTGGTATATACAACTGGGCAGGTAGTCTGACCTAACCAAGACTGCATTTTAGCCAGGCAAATATACAGAAGTGAGGGAGGAGGCAAGGCAGAGATTATACAATGTGACTCAAGTGGATTAAAGAGGCTAGGAAAAGCGTGAGGAAGATTAGAAGTAGGAAAAAATGCTAAGCTCGATGAACCATATGTCCAAGTTGGATAACTGAATCTTTGAGTCAGGCAACTAGAGGCAGTGAGCTGGAAAGATAGAAAGTAAAGATCAGAAAGTGGGAGATATAAAACTGATATTACGGAGGGATTTCAGTTGCAGATAATATAGGGGTCTAGGAGGCAGCATTATCTTGTAGAACTTTCTGTGATGATGGAATTGTTCTGAGCTGTCACATACGGTAGTCACTAGCCGTCTGCACCTACTGAGCACTTGAAATGTGGCTAGTGCAATTGAGAGACTGAATTCCTAATTTTTAAACGTTGTAATAGTCACCTGTGATTACTGGCTACTATGCTGGGCAGTGCAGGCTAGGGTCTGACTGCAGAAATAAGTCTGTGAGACCAGATAGCAAACATTACTTTTTAGGACACAAAAGCGGGGCATTGGAAGGACCATCAATGGGTTATTGAAATCACAAAATCTTATTGATGCAGGAGAAAAAGACAACGAACCTGGAGTAACTACTTTAAGGAATGAAGGAAGGTAATCTGGAGGAGTGCAATAAGCAAGTCTGCTCTAATTCTTTGGCCTGAAATTCAAACCTGAAGGGCTTTAGGGAGAAATATGGGAGAAATGTTCTCACAGTGGGAGTGAGGATCATGGAAGACGCTTTCCTACCTGAAGGGGCTGGGGTGTATGTGTTTTGCTCTAGAAACAGCCTTTACTTGGGAGAGCTGCAGGGAGCTCAGGAGGAAGTCAGGTTTCAGTGAGAGTGACAGTGAAGAACATGGTCAGAGAAGAGACTGACACATTTTTTTCCTTCACTAGATGAGGCTCAGAGAGGTGAAGTAAATTGTTCAAGATCACAGAGCTTAAATAAATGATGGAGGACTTGAAGCTTGTTATTTTTATTCCAATGACTGTGCTTGCAATGATTATACTCGGCTGTCTAGCAGCCACCGCAGTGCCTAGAATATCCAGAGCATCTAAGACCTATTAATATTTTTCAAGTTCATATTCCATGAAGGAGCACTGCAGAATGGCCATAACTATGGCCTAGCATTCGGCCACAGTGGTTACATAGAATTTCACATAAATTGTGTCTATTTCATGGCAGAATGCAGATGATTTGAAGTACAGAAATCTTTGTCTCTTTGTATTTGTCCTATGTTGCTATCCACATGAGGCCTATGGACATAACTTTAATCTTCCTGAAACTACCCTTTATTCGAAAATGCTAAAGTAGAGTGACTACATTTCACCACCTTGTTATTTTCTTCCCTAAATTTCACCCCCTATAGTTTGCCTTCCAGCCTCCCCAAAACATTCTTTCATACTGACACAGACAGCAATCTTTTTGGACTCTTTTAAAGTCATATAATTTATCCTGAGTTCTTAAAGATTCTTATAAATATAGTGCTAGACTACACTGAATCACAGAGAAAATTTGAAAGTTGGCTATAGAAATGCTAATTCATTTTCTTACTAGAAATCAAAAACAGAATGTGAAAACATCTTTTTTCTTTTAAGAAGTTACAGAAGCTTGATTATTTCTAGAGTTTTTTATACTTGGCTCAAATGACTATTTCTATTTGCTGACTTCTTCAAACTTAGGTTTAGAAATGTCTTTGTTACAATTTTTTTTATTAAAAAAAAGAAATTTGAATCACCCATCCTTATTTTTATTTTATTTCCAAAAGTCTATAGATATTAGTTTGATGCATAGATACAGAGTCTAGGTGTGGCAAAGAAAAAGAAGTCAAGGAAGAACAAAACACAAAAGGACACACAAGAGCAAGGGGACTTGAAAACCTTAGAAGTGGGAGGTGTGAAAATGAATCTGAGAGGCAGCAACCTGAGAGAGGATGTGTACCCAAAAGTGACATCATGAAGAAGCATAAAATAAAAAGAAACTCCAGACCATGAAATAACAAAAACCTGAGAGCAGTTACTGGCAAATGGTAGCACTGAACCTCTCAAGTGGCCTGTGATGTGTCCAAGGCAGGGGAAGGTAAAAATGGGAGGCACCAAATGAAAAGGGACTTTTGACAAATAGATAGAAACAAACGTATCTTCGAGGGCAAGTACTAATTACTGGATCTTTATTAAATGATTTGCAGCCCTGATACTAGGCATTCCTCCACGACTCACTATTCGAGAAAAGAAGTTAGTGATGAAGTCCCATGAGAAATCTCACATTTTTACCTAGTTTGTCCACTTAAAGATTTTCTCACTTGTTGTGTAATTACCTAAGAAATTGCTGATATCAGTACCAAGGACCAGTGGCTTGCTATCTAACATCAGATCTGACAGTGAATATGAGAGCCATAAATAAGAAACAGAACAAGTGGCCCAGTGCTGAGAGTTAAGAAACACACTGGGAAGTAAAGGGCAAGGCAGGATTACTGAAAATGTCTCTAAGACCCGGGACACATAGAAAGCAGGCGTGTCTGGAGTTTGTATTTACTGCATTGGGCCTCTAGAGCTACACAGGCAGAACAGCCTCTCTAAAGATTTAGGGCCCAACCACTGAGGCATCAGCAAGACAGTTTTATGGAGCTGCAAGGTGGTCACAAAACTGCACTCCAGGCTGGGGGAAAAGAGTCACTGTTAGACACAGATTCCCTTCTCTACAACTGACTCAAAGAAGAAGACTGAAAGAAATGTCAAAACTCAAGAGCATATGTTTATTATGAGAATACTGTAGGCTGTGTGCAGACTATGTCCTTCCTCTGTGGTGGGATATTTTTGTTTTTCTTAAGTAATTTAATAAATAAAACATGACATACTCAGATACACAAAACAAACATCTGTTTTGTGTGTCTGCAAGTCACTGTCTGGATATGCACACAGATGTGAGAAACCATGCTGTAGAGGGATTAAGAGCATAAACTCTGCAGTCACATCACTTTGGTGCAAAACCTGCCCCTATACCTTACTAGCCACATCACTTTCAGCAAATTCCATAATTCTTCTGTTCTTAGGTTTCCTGATAATTAAATACAGTAGTCATTGCCAGATTTCTATCAGGTATACCAGACACATCTTAAGTGTTCAATAAGTGTTGGATCTCTTATTGTTATTATTTGCAACTTTATCTAGGGGCTGGGAAAGCCATCTCTTTAATAGAGTAAGCCACAATAATTTATTTGGATTTGACAATGACACTTAATAAAAGAAGACAATTTACTAGAGCTATCAAATGTTTTTGCATAAGAAGTGAAACACGGAATAATTAAAACAAGTGTAAACTCAAAGGAAAATGCAAATGGTAGAAAGGTTGGTCAATTTGAGTCATCGGATTTCATTATTTTGATGTTAAAAGCTTATTGAGCTTGCTAAGTCAGGAGTGTTTCTGATTTTCTAAACATATCTACCATAGATCAAATTTGAAGTTGATACTGAAACTCGTCTTACTTCACTGGGAAAAATTGACATCTGGGTAAACCAGTGGAGCATCACTAACTGAATTGCAGCTCTGATGCTAAGTTTTCTCTCAAAACTCATTCTTTCAGGCAGAAAGATAATGATGAAATTCCATCAGAAATCTCAGATTTTCACCTAGTTTGTCCACTTAAAGATTTTCTCACTTGTTCTTTAATTAAATGTCTCTAATGCCTCTCATTGCTAGTATGTGTTTTACAGGTAGAATTTGTTTCAATGAATCTGGTATATTACAAACTATCTGATTTGCCTTTCCTGTATAATGAGGAAGGAACTTTGTTGCTTTGCTTTCTGTTTGATTTATTTAAAGTAAGTGTATTTTCCATTGTGTTTATTGAAAATTAGGTTTTTTAAAATGTTTTCCTTGCCTTTACATTATTCTTAAAACTGTATACACATTTGTTGAATCATGTTTGAGATATTGTTCAGCATATATAGAACATCATATTATCAGATCCCTATAAATAAAGCAATCATGTTTTCTGAAGTTGTTCTTTTGTGGTATTTTTGCATGCAATCTTTTTTATCTTTAATGTTTCTTATCAGCTAGACACTTTCCAACAAATTTCAGAAAAAAATTAATTTGTCCCCACCAAAAAATTACACACATGTGTGTATGTATAACAGTTATATACACTATATATAAATATAAATATACACACATATATACATATATGTGCATATATGTATCTATATACCTATATGTATATATGTGTGTATATTTTAAGACTATATATAAGTTACATATACATATATACAGTTATATATATCTAGTATATCTATATCATCTTGAATTACACACACACACACAGGGAGATTAAAAGTGATTATATGATTGAAGTTTGTTATATAAAATGATGTAACAAATTTTAATCATTTAATAAATTTTTTATAAAAAATAGCTGTCAGAAAATGACCTTTATAATCATAATCTACCATTTTTAAATAAAAAAATGCATGTCTAACCATCTCTGTTCTTGTTAAAGCAGAATTTGACATCAGTTAATGAAGAAGTGTGAAATAACTCAGGAAGTTTAGAAAAAAATGTATGGTATTTATAATCAAGAGTAGAAAATTGTTGAATGTAAGCAAGTCAACAAGTAACTTTCATAGATGAACTTATCTTAAGATTCTAGCTTGCATATTGTTAAGCATTGTAGATTTTAAACTATTTAAATACTTTACCATAATCCTTTCCCATCTTTCATTTGCATTTTAAAATATGTAATAATTCATCTGACATGTGTTTCGGCTTTTTAAAACTGAGACATTATGAAAGAATCTTACAGAATATTTGAAATTAACTAGTAAGAATAATCTTTCCAGTCCCTCCATATTTCCACTACGAAGTTGCCTTTTGAAGTTCGTTACCAATAAAAAAGAAGTTTTCTAATATTCCAACTGTTGTAAGTTTTCCTACTGAATTTTAAAGATTAAGCAATTTCATAGAGGGATCAGTTTCAAAGGATATTCATCTTTGTAAACAATAACAACAGAATTTTTTCAGAAGAATTAGAATTCATGGCTAAGACTAAATTGATCATAGATCTTTGCAGTCTTGAGTTTACCATCAAGCAAAACTACACAAGTTTCCCAGTATTTAGGTATTAAAATAAGATTGCAACAAACCAAATACCTGAATTATTAGCACTATGCTTCCCATTTGCTCAAGCAGGCTCCAAACTTCTCCTCATCTCCAAATATTCCTGGCAATTTTACATAGTACTGGACCTGAACTCACCAAGTCCCTGGTTTCTTTGTTCCAGTATTCACTCAGGCCACTGATCATCTTAAGACTCAATTCTGATAATTGCCCAACCACGGAGGTTTGCAAAATGTGGAGTGATGAGATAACTCAGCCAAGTCAGAAGAAGAAAATTCTCTCTCCATGTTTTGCAATTAAGGAGATGCCACAGTAGGGTTGCTTGTCCTCTATAGTGTAATAGAGTTAATATTTGTGTCCTGGAATTATTCCATTTTCATGAACCACACATCTACACTACATCCTCTCCAAGAAAATCTATATTCCCTAGAGTATACTGAATGTGTTAAGCAGCAGCTATTACTCCAAACCCAGGAACACCATTTTCTTAAAATGATTGTCTTGATATAATTAAATTAATTAATTAAATTTGTATAAATGTACAGGGTACAAGTGCAATTTTGTTAGATGAATAGATTGCATAGTAGTGAAGTCTGGACTTTTAGAGTGTCCATCACACAAATAATGCACATTGTACCCATTAAGTAATTTATTATCATCCACCTTCCTTCCACCACCTAACCCTTTCAAGTCTCCATTGTTTATCATTCCACTCTTTACATCCATGTGTATACATTATTTTGCTTGCACTATGAGTGAGAAAATGTGATATTTGTTTTTCTGTGTCTGACTTGTTTTACTTAAGATAATGGCCTCCAGTTCCATCCACATTGCTGCAAAAAACATTTCATTCTTTTTTATGGCTGAATAGTATTTCATTGTGTATATGTACCACATTTCTTAATCCACTCATCTACTGATGGACAGTTAGGTCCATTAGCAGATTCTATGTATCTGCTATTGTAAATAGTGCTGCAATAAACATACGAGTAGGGATACCTTTTTAATATATTAATTACTTTTCCTCTGGGTAGAAACCCAGTAGTGCAATTGCTGGATTGAATGGTAATTCTATTTTTAGTCCTTTGAGAAATTTCCGTACTGTTCTCCACAGAGTTTGTACAAATTTACCTTCTCACCAACAGTTCCAATTTGTCGCACTGAATTCCTTCTCTTTGCTCCAATTTGTCGCATTGAATTCCTTCTTCTCTTTGCTGCAGTCAGCCCCTGTACATGGAATTTCTTTGCTTTCTTGACCATTATGAATCCCTCCATCCCCTTAAAACTTTGGTCTGTTCAAACTGTAATTGTGGACAGACCACATAATTTTCCTGAGGAAGCCCCTGGACAGCAGTATAAATCAGCAGATGCAAATAGATACTGGCAAGGAGATGTGCTAACTACACCTAGATGAATGGTAAGCTCAGCACTCATCCCGCAGGGAGCCCTGCTCCAACTATTTGAGCAATTTTATTTAAAAAAAGATTTACTATGTTCCATTCTGCCTTCTAAAAATCCCTTCACAAGTTAAGAAATAGATAAGCCCAAAGCAATTTGAAAATTAACGTTAAACTGGAATGCTTGTAGCATTTTGAAAATTTTATTACAGATCACGTAAATAATTGATCAAAAGTTTCTGAAATGCTACAAAAATAAAGAAAATGAAGGCTTTTATTAGACTTGATTTAATAGGCTTTTTTCACTCTCATAATAATCTAGCTCTGAGAAACATACCAATTGCATGCTATTCATGCTCCAGCAAGTGACCTGTAAAATTAACAATCCAATCACCTGTACAGACGGGCTCTAAAATTTACTGAATTTTTATGTGGCATTCTATTTCATTAGCGAAACTCCTGACTTTTCTGACATAAGTCAACCTAATTATCAGATGTTACTGGTGGAATTATCAACTATAAAGTGGTCTTAGCATTTTGCTTGTATCAAAATTAAAAGCTAACAAATTATTGAAATAAGTAAGGAAAGATGAAAATATTAATTTGTATGATAACTGGCATTTTTATGTCCATATGGTGGCTTGGTGAATAATAATGATGAGGCTTTTGATGATGATGATAAAATAATGATGTGAACCACACAATGTTATAAGGAAATGATAATAACAAAATCTGCCTATGCTCTAAATCGTTGAGATTTGGAAGTTTTCTCCTTGTATTGCACAGCCTATGACCATTGATATGCATACATACATTTGATGTTATCCAGTCATTATATAATATTGCCAAGATGAAAGTAAAATAAAAAAAATGGTGATGCATGTTTGTATATTTTTCCCATGCAGCAAGTCATGAAATATTCAAAAGGCAAATAGTATACTAGATCCTTTCAAAAAATCTTACATGCTTAAATAGTAGGAAGAAGGTTTAATAGCACAAAATTCACAGAAATTATGTTCTAAAGTTAAAAATAACTTCAGAAATGGAAGATTTTACCTGTCACAGAGCAAACCCTGACTCATTTTTATGAAGACTGGATCTCACATACTTATAAGGCTTTAGAGGAGTCTTGCCTCTGTCAGAGGAGCTCAGCGGGTATTAACTTCCTGCTGGGGATTTGACGATTTCTCCTCCCATATGTCTCTTTTTATAGAAAGGGAAAAAAGCTCCACTAGGTATAAAGGTTTTAAAGTAAATGTCTTTTCACATATTGAACATATTTTAAAGTTTTTCATGTATGTATAATAAAGCAATTCTGTATATATAAAACTAGTGAATATCTAAAAATAGTGTTAAAATACATTCAGTGAAAATCAGATATTGATGCATTTATCTGTGGCCTTGAATACTGACCTTCCTACATGTACACATACAACTTGAGCTCAGCTCTCATCAAATGAAGATTATCTCTCAATTTTCTAAATTATCAACCTTATTTAGTTAGAGCAATGGAAAGTTTTTTTTTTTTTTTTTTTTTTTTTAGTAATAGCAATATCATGACTGTTCTCTAAAAGTAGAGGACTCAGTTCCTTCACTGTGGCTAGAGGTTATAGGAAGATGAATGTATAATTTAATAGAAATAAAGTATTGATTTTTTTCCTTTGTGCTTGGCATGTCCCAAGACAGTGGAAAAACCTTCCTGTAATCTACTTCTAATGATTCCACCTAACCTTAGAGATGCACAGCATAACAGATACATCAAACGGTGTGTGAAACTGTGGTCATTCCTGACTAGGACAGCTCCTGCTTGGGTAAAATAAACCAGAACCCACGTGATGCACTTTGGGGAATTCAAAAGATCTCTTTACGAAATGGCATCTCCTCTCTTGGCCAGACAGAAGTTGATTAATACTCGCCACAAGTAATTTACTGTCGGTTATGGCACTGAAGTTCACATGAAAAGTCACACATATGTTAACTCTTCCCATGACTAAGGCCTTTACATGAGCAAAAATTGGGCCATTTATTGATTAGAGTAATGCAGAAGCTGCTGCCTAACTTTCCTACAGTTCAAGCTAGCATGTTGTTTGTGGTAGACCATCAAAATAAGGGCTCAGGAAATTTTTCCATAAAAGATCAGCTAAACAATTTCAATTCTGTGAAATACATGGTCACTGTTGCACAACTCAGCTCTGCCTCTGTAATACAAGAGCAGCCACAGATACAATATAAACAAATGAGTGTGACTGTTTATGCATGCAGGAATTTTAATTTCAAGTAAATTACACGTGTCACAAAATATTATTTATTTTTCAACTGTTTAAAAATGTGAACACCATTCTTAGCCTGTGGGTCCTACAAAGACAATCAATAAGCCATATTTGGCTCATGGATAATAGTTTGCAGGCCATGATCTGGTGATGAAGACTCCAAGTTTAGCATGTCTAAAACAGAACCCTAGAATCTCCTATTTTTCCATCCCAGCAACAGAGTTCTCCAAACTCCCTAATCCACAAGGTTCCTGATATGGTTTGGCTGTGTCCCCACCCAAATCGCATCTTGTGTTGTAGTTCCCATAATCCCCACATGTCATGGGAGGGACCAGGTGGAGATAACTAAATCATGGAGGCGGTTTCCCCCATCCTGTTCTTATGACAGTGAGTGAGTTCTCAGGAGATCTGATGGTTTTATAAGGAACTTTCCCTCCTTCTGCTTGGCACTTCTCTTGCCTGCCACCATGTAAGATGTGCCTTTGCTCCTCCTTCACCTTCTGCCATGATTGTGAGGCCTCCCAGCCATGTGGAACTGTGAGTCCATTTCACCTCTTTTTCTTTATAAATTACCCAGTCCTGGGTATGTCTTTATTAGCAGAGTGAGAACAGACTAACAACTCCGCATCTTAGTAAATCCTGTTTGTTTGGTTGCACATGCCAAAAATATTGTAATTTTCCTTTATTTGTCACATTTCCTTTTACATTCTAAATCTAATCCTGTCAGCTGAATCTTTGAAATACATTCAGGATCCTCCTTCTTTTCAGCAACTAGGCACTTCCACACTAGTCAAATCACTACAACGTCTGACTTGGTCTGTTGTATTAGCTGTTCCTGCCTGCATTCTTACCAAACACAATCTATTCTCCGCTCAATACAAAATGGTCTTTTTATTTTTCTTCTCCAATTTTTATTTTAATTTCAAGAGGTACACATGCAGGTTTATTACATGGGTAAATTGCATTGTCACTGGGGTTTGGTTTACAATAATTTCATCACCCACCCAGGCACTGAGCATAGTACCTGAGAAGTAGTTTTTCAACCCTTTCCCTCCTTTCACCTTCCCCCCGCTTCAAGTAGGCATCCGTGTCCATTGTTCCCCTCTTTGTGTCCATACGTACTCAAATGAGTACTTCCCACTTACAAATGAGAACATATGGCATTTGATTTTCTGTTGCTGTCTTTGTTAATTCACTTAGGATAATGGATTCCAGCTGCCTCCATGTTGCTGCAAAGGACATGATTGTTTTCCTTTTTTGGCTGCAGAGTATTCCATGGTATTTATGTACCACATTTTCTTTATCCAGGCCACTACTGATGGGCATCTTGGTTGATTCTATCTCTTTGCTATTGTGACTAATACTGTGATGAACATATAAGCATATGTGTCTTTTGGTAGAACAATTTATATTACTTGGGTATATACCCAGTAATGGCATGGCTGGGTTGAATGGTAGTTGTTTTAACTTCTTCGAGAAATTGCTATACTACTTTTCACAGTGAATGAACTAATATAAATTAGTTCACCAACAGTGTGAACAAATTTACATTAGTGTAAGTTTCCACCAGCAGTGTATAAGTGTTTCTTTTCTCTCTGACATGTTTCTTTTCTCATCAACATGTTATTCTATGACTTCTATTAATATCCATCCTGACTGGTATGAGATGGTATCTCATGATTTGATTTGCATTTTCCTAGTAATTAGTGATGTCATTTTGTCATATGCTTGTTGGCATGTGTTTGTCTTCTTTTCGGAAGCGTCTCTTCATTTCCTTTGCCCATTTTTTAATGGGGTTGTTTGATATTTGCTTGTTGATTTTACATTCTTTATAGATTCTGGATAGTAGACCTTTGTCAGATGAGTAGTTTGCAAATGTTTTCTTTTATTCTGTAGGTTGTCTGTTTACTCTCTTGATAGTTTCTTTTGGTGTGCAGAAGTTCTTTAGTTTAATAAGATCCCCTTTGTCAATTTTTGTTCCTGTTGCAATTGCTTTTAGAGACTTTGTCATGAAATATTTGCCAAGGCCTATGTCCAGTATGATATGTTCTAGGTTTTCTTTTAGTGTTTTTATAGTTTTAGTTCTTACATTTAAGTCTTTAATCCATCTTCAGTTGATTTTTGTGTATGGTGTAAGGAAGGGATCCAGCTTCAACCTTCTGCATATGGCTAGCCTGTTTTCCCAGTACCATTTATTAAACAGGGAGTCCTTTCCCCTATTGCTCTTTATTGTCAACTTTGTTGAAGATCAGATGGTTGTAGGTGTGTAACTTTATTTCTGGACTCTCTAACCTGTTCCATTGGTGTATGTATCTATTTTTGTATGAGTTAAATTGGACTTGTACTATAGTTTGAAATCAGGGAGGGTGACACCTTTGGCTTTGCTCTTTTTGCTTAGGATTGCTATGGCTATTTGGGCTGTTGGGCTCTTTTTTGGTTCTGTGTGAATTTCTAAAGCACAAGTAAATTGTACTCCACTCTTCTATTTAAAACACTCATGGCTTCTCATCTTTTACAGAAGAAAAACCTCAGTTCACACCACAGCCTATAAAGAACTATGCATGTTGATCCCTCCTTTGCAAATTGTGTATCAATATTCCAGGTACACTCTAAGCACTGTGTCTTTCTAGTGGGAACACAAAAGCAAATTAAACAGTTGGAATGATCACATAGATTCCACAGGTAGGATCCATGTCTTAGTCCCTTTGGACTGATATAACAAAATATCATAAACTGGGGAGTATATCAAAAACAGAAATTTATTGCTCACAGTTCTGGTACCTGAAAGCGCAAGATCAATGTGCCGGCATATTTGGTATATGGTGAGGGCCCATTTCCTGATTTATAGATGGCATCCTCTTGCTGAATCCTCACATGGTGGAAGAAGCAAGGGAGCTCACTGGAGTCTTTTCTGTAAGGTCATTAATTCCATTCATGAGACCACACTCCCTTGACTTAATCACCTTCCAAAAGGCTAATACATCAATCACCTTGGGGGTTAGGAGATCAACATACGAATTTTGGGGAGACACAAACATTCAGACCATAGCAATCTGTTCTTCATGTTTCCAGGATACATTTTTCTAAACTTATACGATAAAAATTAAAACCATCTTACCCCCTTTTACAAAGCTTATTATTTTAATTTAAAAGGAAAAGACATTGATCTAGCATGGCTTGTTTTTCCTAAGGCTATTAAAACACGGCTTCTGAGTTATGTCTAAATCAATAGTTTCCAAACTTTAGTGTACATTAGCATCACAATAAGGGATGGAGATATTAAGTTTTATCAAAATGTAAATGCTGTAGTCCTCTTGGCCTCCCACTTTCTGATTTGGAAGACTGAACTCAGGAATGTGTATTTTTAACATCAGTTCAAGTTATTCTAAAGTCTGTTTATCTACTTTTAGAAATACTGGTCTAATAATACAAAGTTTGTCTTTAAAGAAAATAATAAAAATTTGCAGTATGATTTCTAACTAAAAACTCTTAAAGACCAGAATGTTTTTTTACTATTTTGACTGAATTAATAACATCTCTCTAAATAATGTCAACAAATGTACCTTCCATGGTTAACCAATGATATAATAGAAGTTAAGGCCACACAGCAGCAGTAATATGATGCTCTCTACAATCTGTAAAATTTATCTTCAATAATTATTCTGCAAACTAAACTACAGGCTTTGTGGTTGTTGTTTTAAATAAACTAAGACCAGTGCTCTCATTAAGGGCGATCACGTATCACAATCATGTTTAAAGAGCCTGGGAAACTATAAATTGTGTTTCAGTTTTTGCTTATTGTTACCAAGTCTAATTTTAAAAGGATAGTTTGGTGCAAACAAACAAAAACATGCAGCACATAAGAAAAACTAGGTTCTGTTTTCCTTAGCTTTCTTTTCTCTTTGGCTGTTCCATAAGAGGTAGAGAAAGAAAAAGAAACCTGAAAGTTTTATGAAGCTTGGAAAAGGTCGTTGATATGAAATGGCTGTCACACTTCACCTTCACTACTTCAGAAATAATTATTGCTGCTTAATGGTTGACAGGCTGGAATCAAATTTTACAGTCTAGATGTTTGGGAACGAGGGGTGGGGAATGACAACAACTAAGAGTTCCTGTCAGCAAAGGTTCACTGAAGTCTTGAAAAGGGTGAAGCCATCAATTTGGCGCTATAAAAACATACAAGACCTCACAGACTGCCTGCTTTGAAAACAATTTTCTTTCTCTGAAAGTATGAGGAGGGGTTTTATTAATTTTTAAAGTTAATTTTTGCTTTTAGAATCTAATATCTTCTTTATTACAAGAATAATCAAGGTGAAAAGGGAATACGTAACATCAAGTTTTGTGGGTGTGTGTGTTTTGTTTTTGTTTTTGGAGGTTTTTTATTTTTTTGCTATGGATTTTCTCTATTCCTTCCATGAAGTCAGTGTAACTGGACAGTATCTAATACAAAGTTAAAAAAATGAAACTTATTTTGCACTCCTTATTTAATAGCAGAGAAAATACTTTTCCAGTCTGAGGTTAAAGGTTTAGTTACCTTTATAAGAATTTTTAATAAAAATACTTTAATATTTTGTTAGTAAACTAGGACAGGTTCTGTTTTTATCACAGTATTTTCTAAATTAACATTATTATTTGGTAGATAATTAAAACTGATGTGTATAATATTTCTGAATATTGTTTTTCTGTATTCAATTTAAGTTCAATTACTGGGAATATTCAAAATGTTCAATAATTTATCTTCTGGTTAAAAAAGCTTTAAATAGAAAAAGTAAACTTATAGATTAGAAATTCAGTGGAAACATACAATCTCCATGTTCCTTATTTTATACCTGGAGCCAGTGCATTCTCTTCACCATGCAACTACAAATCATTTAATGTTGTATTGAATCTAGTATATAAAGTGATTTACTTATTGTGTTAAGGACACTATCAAGTGGAGGAACATTTTGATTCTATCAAAAGATCACTTTAATATATAACAATTTTGAAAATATTAAATGGGAATTTGGTAGTCTAGATAGAATCAGAGTGTTTTTTAACTTGGTTTTGTATATATTTCATGATTCACAAGAAAGCTAATTCCATTCAGAATAAAGATTATTTTATGGCAGAGCATTTTAATAAACTTATATTGAATGATTACTGAAATTATCATTCTATCTATGATGAAAGAAGTATCCCAACAAAAATTTAATCTTTCTTTCTAATTCGCTTCATAAAGAATGTCGGCTTTGAATTAAGGCAAATAAGTTATATTTTTGCTCCGTAATACAGTTCTTGGCATTTATTATGAAGTTGTTAAGGAAATATTTTTCATTATTTTCCTTATTATAACATCATAAAATCTGCTGAATAAGTAAGCTTATACAACATTCTTCTTATTTTACTATTTTATTAGGAGCAGAAGTGCTATTAAAAGCTTAATATATTAATATATTAAGTATATACTACATATAATACATATACAAAATAACACAGAATTAATGTAGTATATAAAAACTAGGATTAAATACTATTAGTGTGCTTTAAGCTTACAATGTAGTTGGCCTAAGTATATATATCAACATATTCTATAAATTTCTTCAATTAATAATACATATTTATTGATTTTCATTATAGATCACCTAATAGTGATATATGATGTTGCATCAGCAGGCACAATTATTAAAAAACGATGAACCAAGGCGTAATTTTTACTAATTAAATACACTGAATTAACATTACATATTGTTATAAATTTCTGTTTATTCTATAAATTAACAAAAATTCAATATTCTGGAAAGCTTTTGATAATGGGATGCACTTTCATGATGACAAGTGATGTAAGACTTTGAAAAGTAAAAAAACTGAATTATTTCTCTAGAAATAACATTTTAAGGTAAAAGCAATCATTGTCTTGTACAAAATGAAATCAACAAATGCAAAAATTTGAAATAGCATTGCTTAAATATTTTTTAATAAAATTATTGAGGTTTCACTGATACCTTATTATACCATAAATCAAAATGTGCCATATCAAAATAAAATCACTAAATATTTTTACAACAGTCAATTTCCATGTTATTTATTAAATTAAATGTAAGGTCTAAAAAGAAAATTTCCTGAAGCTTTACACAGTAAAGATGAGGAGAACATAAAACTGGGCCAAGTTTAGTTAGCATTTTGTCTGCAGAAAACGAAACTGTGATCAATAGGAGGCAGCATGGTCCCACAAAGAGACAGTAATATTAGATTATCTCTGCCATCTCATAAAATAGCCTAAGAAATTAAGGGCAAATAGAAACAATTTATCATAAGCCTCCCTTGTCCACACATAAGCTGATCAAATTGAGATCTTATGTCAGATACTGGAAAGAACAGAGACTGCTAGTTGTACACAGCATTAAAAAAAAGGAGCTGATAGCATCGACCACTGTTCCCCTATCATAAGGTTTTCTCCAGGAGTAGATATGCCTGGTGGCTTAGATGCTAGTGATTCTTCTTGGACTATAGCTTAACTATGATGAGGCCCATTATCGGTGATGTTTAAATGTGTATGCCGTGTGATAAATCTTGTCTCAAAGCATCACACAACCTCAAAATCACATCACCTCACAGCACCCAAGTCTCATTTTTCCTGATATCAACAGCAAGACCACTTTCTCACCAGTTCCTCTGTCTCAAGTTTGTCTTTAGAGTTAGGGTTTACTTCTCATTGACATCTTGAGTCTGAGACCTAATTATGAAAAATTAGGCCTAATTCGTATTGGTTCAATTATTTGGTCCTTTTCAATAAGATAAACTATAACCACAGTTTTATGACTGTTTTTTTTTTGTTTGTTTTACCTGTGGAAATAGGTAAAATACTGGTCACTCTAGAAAGTGATGAGTCTTGCAGAAAGAAAATGCATTAGGCCCTGAGATGGAGAGAACACAGTGCTTCTTCTTTTGAAGATTCAAATGGGGAAGAGCTGGCTCTGGTAAAAGCATGCATTGATACTGAATTATCTGTGGTCTAATACTATTGGCATTGAAGATGTGCCACGGGCAAATGACTAGATGTGTATACATAGAAAAGAGCCAGCCACTTGGCATATAACACCACAAACTAATTTTTTAACATCTGGAAAAGCTGCCATTTCTCCTCCTATAGAATACTCAGTGGATACCTGGACTGCTCTGGTATTTAGAATATGCCATGCTTTACCCACCATAGCAGTGGCTGGAGGGAGGGAATATTTCAGACCTCCTGCACAGTTGTATTTGCAAGGTAGTGGCCTATTTAGGCAATTAAAGCAATGAACAATTCTGAAAGAAACCAAGAGCAGTAGGAAAGTTCACAGAATTCTGCCATTTGGGAAAGTAGCTTTTAGGGGCGCAGTGGATTCACCATGCCCTCCATTAAGTGATGGATGTGACCGGCACTAAACAGGAGTGATTCATGAAACCTATGTGTATTTTTCGTGTTTCTACTATTCCTGGGTGGGGGGAGAATGTGGGAGAAAAAACATATTTTTCATTCTAAGAATGATATACTGTCTCAGAGTCACTGAATTTGATATTTTAAAATACATTATCTTCTTTAGTGCCTCAAAAGTGAAACTGAAAATAGGGCGTATTGGTTGCATTATTAAATGATTGCCATTTGTAAACAAATTTGGCAGTATTTTACTATTCTTTCTTGGTGAGACTAGAACCTTAGAAACTCAACAACAACACATTTAAATCATGTTATGTTTTTATTAGAACCGGAAGACAACATCCGAATTTTGCAAAGTTACATACATAGGCACATATATGTGTACATATGTACATTCATCATATATCTGCAACAGAATAATATTTTCATAGATTAGCCAGTATGTTTTATTTTTTTCTGTTTAGGCAGCCTCTAGGGCATTCTTTGTATTGTTGACTCATAAAAGTGTGGACACATCAGAAAGATGATAAAGCTAAAACATCAGTTCTTAACTTTTGAGATTCAAAAGCCTAGATCTCAGGAGAATAAGTTTGAATGATGAATGGCAGCTTTACAGTATGATAAGGAGAACAACTTTCTGCTCAAAACTCCCAATATCCAAAAACAACACAAAGTTCCCCTTGCCTGGTAGGATGGAGAAAAGAAGACTATCAAGAAAGAAGAAAGAGATGAGTGGACAGTGTGGGGCCTGGGGAGAGCAGGGTCTTGCATCTGTGGCATAGTCCAGGGGAAATGAAGGTGATGGAAACAGGATATTCTCCAGAGGGCAAGAGAAGGGATATAGGAATTCTAGAATGGAGGAAAACTGTACTTTCTTTGCAGGTAAAGTCCAAGAGACAGCAAGATGCCTAGGAGAAATAGTCTAGGGGAGCTTGATGGTTATCTACACAGGTGATACCTCCTCAGAAATGCTGTAGAATAAGAGAGAACGTGAAACACCTCCAGGTGAAATGGAGTAGAACTCTGATTTATAGTCCTTTGGGTATATACCCAGTAATGGGATGGCTGGGTCAAATGGTATTTCTAGTTCTAGATCCCTGAGGAATCGCCACACTGACTTCCACAGTGGTTGAACTAGTTTACAGTCCCACCAACAGTGTAAAAGTGTTCCTAATTCTCTACATCCTCTCCAGCACCTGTTGTTTCCTGACTTTTGGATGATGGCCATTCTAACTGGTGTGAGATGGTATCTCACTGTGGTTTTGATTTGCATTTCTCTGATGGCCAGTGATGATGAGCATTTCTTCATGTGTTTTTTGGCTGCATAAATGTCTTCTTTTGAGAAGTGTCTGTTCGTTTCCTTTGCCCACTTTTTGATGGGGTTGTTTGTTTTTTTCTTGTAAATTTGTTTGCGTTCATTGTAGATTCTGGATATTAGCCCTCTGTCAGATGAGTAGGTTGCAAAAATTTTCTCCCATTCTGTAGGTTGCCTGTTCACTCTGATGGTAGATTCTTTTGCTGTGCAGAAGCTCTTTAGTTTAATTAGATCCCATTTGTCAATTTTGCCTTTTGTTGCCATTGCTTTTGGTGTTCTAGACATGAAGTCCTTGCCCACGCCTATGTCCTGAATGGTATTGCCTAGGTGTTTTTGTAGGATTTTAATGGTTTTAGGTCTAACATTTAAGTCTTTAATCCATCTTGAATTAATTTTTGTATAAGGTGTAAGGAAGGGATCCAGTTTCAGCTTTCTACATATGGCTAGCCAGTTTTCCCAGCACCATTTATTAAATAGGGAATCCTTTCCCCATTTCTTGTTTTTGTCAGGTTTGTCAAAGATCAGATAGTTGTAGATATGCGGCATCATTTCTGAGGGCTCTGTTCTGTTCCATTGATCTATGTCTCTGTTGTGGTACCAGTACCATGCTGTTTTGGTTACTGTAGCCTTGTAGTATAGTTTGAAGTCAGGTAGCGTGATGCCTCCAGCTTTCTTCTTTGGGCTTAGGATTGACTTGGCAATGCGGGCTCTTTTTTGGTTCCATATGAACTTTAAAGTAGTTTTTTCCAATTCTGTGAAGAAAGTCATTGGTAGCTTGATGGGGATGGCATTGAATCTATAAATTACCTTGGGCAGTATGGCCATTTTCACGATATTGATTCTTCCAACCCACAAGCATGGAATGTTCTTCCATTTGTTTGTATCCTCTTTTATTTCATTGAGCAGTGGTTTGTAGTTCTCCTTGAAGAGGTCCTTCACATCCCTTGTAAGTTGGATTCCTAGGTATTTTATTCTCTTTGAAGCAATTGTGAATGGAAGTTCACTCATGATTTGGCTCTCTGTTTGTCTGTGATTGGTGTACAAGAATGCTTGTGATTTTTGTACATTGATTTTGTATCCTGAGACTTTGCTGAAGTTGCTAATCAGCTTAAGGAGATTTTAGGCTGAGACGATGGGGTTTTCTAGATATACAATCATGTCATCTGCAAACAGGGACAATTTGATTTCCTCTTTTCCTAATTGAATACCCTTTATTTCCTTCTCCTGCCTGATTGCTCTGGCCAGAACTTCCAGCACTATGTTGAATAGGAGCGGTGAGAGAGGGCATCCCTGTCTTGTGCCAGTTTTCAGAGGGAATGCTTCCAGTTTTTGCCCATTCAGTATGATATTGGCTGTGGGTTTGTCATAGATAGCTCTTATTATTTTGAGATACGTCCCATCAATACCTAATTTATTGAGAGTTTTTAGCATGAAGGGTTGTTGAATTTTGTGAAAGGTCTTTTCTGCATCTATTGAGATAATCATGTGGTTTTTGTCTCTGGTTCTGTTTATATGCTGGATTACATTTATTGATTTGCATATGTTGAACCAGCCTTGCATCCCAGGGATGAAACCCACTTGATTATGGTGGATAAGCTTTTTGATGTGCTGCTGGATTCAGTTTGCCAGTATTTTACTGAGGATTTTTGCATAAATGTTCATCAAGGATATTGGTCTGAAATCTTCTTTTTTGGTTATGTCTCTGCCAGGCTTTGGTATCAGGACGATGCTGGCTTCATAAAATGTGTTAGGGAGGATTCCCTCTTTTTCTATCGATTGGAATAGTTTCAGAAGGAATGGTACCAGTTCCTCCTTGTACCTCTGGTAGAATTCAGCTGTGAATCCATCAGGTCCTGGACTCTTTTTGGTTGGTAAGCTATTGATTATTGCCACAATTTCAGATCCTGTTATTGGTCTATTCAGAGATTCAACTTCTTCCTGGTTTAGTCTTGGGAGGGTATATTTGTTGAGGAATTTATCCATTTCTTCTAGATTTTCTAGTTTATTTGCATAGAGGTGTTTGTAGTATTCTCTGATGGTGGATTGTATTTCTGTGGGATTGGTGGTGATATCCCCTTTTTCATTTTTTATTGCATCTATTTGATTCTTCTCTCTTTTCTTCTTTATTAGTCTTGCTAGTGGTCTATCAATTTTGTTGATCTTTTCAAAAAACCAGCTCCTGGATTCATTAATTTTTTGAAGGGTTTTTTGTGTCTCTATTTCCTTGAGTTCTGCTCTGATTTTAGTTATTTCTAGCCTTCTGCTAGCTTTTGAATGTGTTTGCTCTTGCTTTCCTAGTTCTTTTAATTGTGACGTTAGGGTGTCAATTTTGGATCTTTGTTGCTTTCTCTTGTGGGCATTTAGTGCTATAAATTTCCCTCTACGCACTGCTTTGAAACATGCACACGTATGTTTATTGTGGCACTATTCACAATAGCAAAGAGTTGGAACCAACCCAAATGTCCAACAATGATAGACTGGATTAAGAAAATGTGGCACATATACACCATGGAATACTATGCAGCCATAAAAAATGATGAGTTCATGTCCTTTGTAGGGTCATGGATGAAATTGGAAAACATCATTCTCAGTAAACTATCACAGGGACAAAAAACCAAACACCGCATGTTCTCACTCATAGGTGGGAATTGAACAATGAGAACTCATGGACACAGGAAGGGGAACATCACACTCCGGGGACTATTGTGGGGTTGTGGGAGGGGGGAGGGACAGCATTAGGAGATATACCTAATGCTAAATGACGAGTTAATGGGTGCAGCAAACCAACATGGCACATGGATACATATGTAACAATCCTGCACATTGTGCACATGCACCCTAGAACCTAAAGTATAATAATAAAAATTAAAATTAAAAAAAGAGAAAACCATATCATAGGGTTGTTGTGAAAATTAAATAATATATGAGAAACACCTTTAAAAGTGCCTGGCACGTAGCTCAATTAAAAAAAAAAAAAAAAAAAAAAAAAAGAACTCTGAATTAGTCTAGTTTTAACTACCCTGGATAGGAGATATACCTAATGTAAATGATGAGTTAATGGGTGCAGCACACCAACATGGCACAAGTATACATATGTAACAAACCTGCACGTTGTGCACATGTACCCTGGAACTTAAAGTATAATAAAAAATATATAAAATTAAAAAAATATAAACAACAAAAAAACTACCCTGTAAAATAATGTATTAGGAATAATTCACTATAGGAATTTATTTTCATTTATAAGAAAATGATGTTATCTTTTCCACACAGCTGAATTTTTTATTTCATATTTAATGTCAAGCCTCCCAGAGACAGAGATTTGTCTGGGATGTCTAAAAAACTTAGTACAACCCATTGTCTGCGTCATAGATTCAAAATTCCAGAGTAGACTTAGGACTCAGTCATCTTGAGGATGTAGCTATAGTCTTGTGAGCTATTTAAAGTGAGATGGATTTTCATCTATAAATGTTGTTTTCAAAAATAATTCCAGTGAATTGTGATAAGGCTGAGTTAAAAAGACAACATTAAATTACCTTAACATTTTAAACGAGAGTCAATGCTGAACTTTGTGTTCGTTAACAAGAGTGCTTATGAAAGGAGGGCCATGGAAGAGGACTTTTAAAAGTCTCTTGGAGTCTGAATTCCTAGGAACACAACCACATTTAAATGTAAAAGCTAATCCAGAAGTATCAGGCCTAGACCGATCACATTTACCATTTAAATTTATTCATCCCTTTATCTGCCCAAAAGAGGAGGCTGGGACATTGGCAAAAAGACTGAGGAAAGAAGCCCACTGTGCTCTGATGCCGGGTGAGTGAGATCACTGCCCAGCTTCGGAGGAAAACCTCCTTTAAGGCAGACACCAAGAGGAGTAGCACAAGCATACTCCTTTTTTAACTGCATTTAGAAAAATTAAACATGTCCTTATAGTTTAAGCCCATGAGGAAAAAAAACCTACCACGAGTAGTGTAAAAGCCAAGTTGGGCTCAGGGGATGCCCTCCAAACCAGACAGGACCAAAGGGTGAAGCCATGATTTTTCTCTATCTGTCGTCAGATAAAAATCTTATGGGCAAGAGAAAAAGCTTCAGTTTCAATGGGAGATTTAACCTATATCATCTACTGCCTTAACAAAGAGTTGGCCTGCCTCACCATTCCTCTCCTCAATTTTTACACTTTAATAAACAAATAGATTTAGATGGGTGAAATATGAACCTAGTCTAACAAAAGAAAACAAATAATTTTTCTCAATGAAAAGAGTCAAACTCTGTAAAGTATTTGAGGAGATTTATTCTGAACCAAATATGAG
The DNA here is from genome assembly GCF_006542625.1 of Nomascus leucogenys. NCBI lineage: Eukaryota > Metazoa > Chordata > Mammalia > Primates > Hylobatidae > Nomascus > Nomascus leucogenys. The sequence goes on along the minus strand of NC_044387.1, from coordinate 91,071,583 downwards.
TGACCATGGCCAATGACATCCTGAGAACATGTGGCCCAAGGTAGTCAGGGTGCAACTTGGTTTTATACATTTTAGAGAGGCATGAGACTTCGATCAAACACATTGGTTTGGTCCAGAAAGGCAGGACAACTTGAAGGGGGAGCTTCCAGCTTATAGGTAGATTAAAAAATTTTCTGGTTAACAATTGGTTGCGTTTATCCAAAGACCTGGGATCAATAGAAAGGAATGTCTCGGTTGCAAGAAGAGGTCTTGAAGCTCAAAGTTTTGTCATGCAGATGAAGCCTCCAGGTAACAGGCTTCAGAGAGAACAGATTGTAAAATGTTTCTTGTCAGACTTAAAGTCTGTGTTGATCTTAATGCCGGATAGGTATGATGAGGCATGTCTGACTCCCACTTCCCGTCATGGCCTGAACCAGTCTTTCAGGTTAATTTTCTTTTTTTTTTTTTTTTTGATACGGACTCTCACTCTGTTGCCGAGGCTGGAGTGCAGTGGCGCGATCTCGGCTCACTGCAAGCTCCGCCTCCCTGGTTCACGCCATTCTCCTGCCTCAGCCTCCTGAGTACTGGGACTACAGGCATCCGCCACCACGCCTGGCTAATTTTTTGTATTTTCTAGAAATGGGGTTTCACCGTGTTAGCCAGGATGGTCTCTATCTCCTGACCTCATGATCCGCCCGCCTCGGCCTCCCAAAGTGCTGGGATTACAGGCCGTGAGCCAGCGCGACCGGCCCTTTGAGGTTAAATTTTAACAGAGCCCTGGCTGAGGAGGAAGTCTATTCAGATGGTTGGAAGCTTTAGAATTTTATTTTTGGCTTACATTCTAAATCTTACATTACACCAAAAGAAAAATTGTAGCATGAGAGAAATGTGCATGAATGGTAGGACACACCAAAAAAAATAAATAAATAAACTTTTTTTTTGAGACAGGGTCTTACTCTGTCACCTAGCCTGAAGTGCAGTGGTGTGATCATAACTCACTGCAGTCTCAAACTCTGGAGCTCAAGCAATGACACCACCTTAGCCTCCTGAGTAGCTGGGGCTATAGGCATGCACCAACCCACCTGGCTAATTTTTTACATATTTTTGGTAAGGATGTAGTCTTGCTATGTTGCTCAGGCTGGTCTCGAACTCCTGGGCTCCAGCGTTCCTCCCATCTTGGCCTCCCAAAGTGCTGGGATTACAGACGTGAGTCACTGCACCTGGTCTAAACATTTTGTTCCTTCTTAGCTCAGCAAGTCATATGTGTCACACAGTTGCCATAAAGGTTCATGTGATTTTAGAAGGCATTGATATATAAATGCATGTCCAACAACAACAAAGCAGTGGTCAGTCCTCTGACTCTGCAACAGAATATTATGTTTTGAACTTTGGGCCAAATTTTAAAAAGGAAGATTGACAAACTAGAATGCCTATGCGACAGAGTAGAACTGAGCCAAAGGGACAGCTCTTTGAAGAATTGTTGAATTAACAGCTTTCACATAAACATTGGAGCACCACAACTGAGTACAAAAAATACAACGTGTATTGGTTTGTGAATATTTATCATAAAAGGATATAAAGTATGTTTTACTGAAGGCAGAAAATATGAAGAAAAGTTAAGTCACATTTTTTGGTGAAAACCTAAGCAGTACATGACACACTCACAAACAAATGTGTACTGTGGATGAGTTGCTCTTTGTAATCATGGTAACAAGTGTCAACCAGAATACAAGTGGGTATGCAATGAATTCAAGTGTAGCAAAGTTCCTACTCTGATTACATTGAGAAAGCTACAGGTTGAAGCCATAAAATACCTCATCAGTACTGACTACTCCTTTGGATATTATATCCATGTATTTCATGATATGCTTGCAGTCCCAAAACTGGCATAACATTCACATTTTAATATCTAATACACTAAATAGATGACTGAACTCATCTCTGCTTCATAAACATAATCAATCCAATTTGCTACAGTTGATTAAAGCCAGAGTTTCAGATTATTTCAAAGTCATAGTAAGCATGAAGGATGATCAAGGTAACTGATCCACCATTGGTGAAAGGGTTAGATTTAATAGAATTTTTAGAAAGAAAAATATGTGGCAGACATCATTCTAGTTTCATTAAGAGAGATTAGCAGCAAAACTCGTGCTGTTTTTTACAGAGCTATATATTATACCAATGGGTACATTGAGATCAATTTGTACCATCTGGTATACAGACAAATTTTATGAACAGCAATCTAATAAGAAATTAATAAAATCAAATTTATAGTACCTATCACTATAAAAGTAATATTACCAATAAGTACAATGACACAAGCCAGCTGGTGTATGCTTCCTCCAGCTACTGAAATTCCACATATAGTCATCCAATGTCAATAACATATTCTCAATAAGACACTGAAGCATATGTGAGTAGTTCTAATTTTATTCATAATTATGCTTCATATTAGGTTTTACATGATTAAAAAGATTGTCTTACCACTCAAATGTGTCATTTCAAATGGCCTCAAAGTGGATCCCATTAAATGGAAGGCTGGATGAGACAAGCATTGAAGTCAGTTACTATAAGCAGGCTTTACAATCACGTTGAAACTGAATGCAAGTTACAAGAATGGAAGACACATTACCTTCCACAGAGAAGCTTACCTTCTTTTAAAAAACTAGACATATAAATAATAATTAAAATATACCAAGTGAAACTGGAGAAGCATTAATAATATGCATGAACTAACAAAATAGCAAGGAAGAGGTAAATAATTCAATCTTGGGGGCAAAATGGCCTGTTCAGGGGAAAAGAAAGCATCATAGGAGAGATACATTCATAGTTGTTCTATTTAATTTTTATCATTCAACTTGGATTTTAAATACTGTGCCTTGGTTTAATAGCCAATCAAGGAGTGGCAACATTCCAAAGAGAAAACTGTAAGTGTATGTTATTGGTGTGATGATAGAGAAATGAGAATCTTGTAATGCTGTTAGGATGCGACGCGTGAAGCAGAGTAAAAGGAATGCACCTGGAGGCAAAAGCAGGTGTCACATCATGAAGGGACTCTCATGCTCTATTAAAGAGCCCAATTCTATTCTGTGGACAGGAAGAGGTCATCAAGAGGCTGAAATCAAGATACTAATAGGTCAAAGTTGCATTTTACAAAGTGAATTGTCATAAAAGTATAGATACTGGATTGAAGGAAGAGGGAATCATAGACTAGAGAAAAACTTGGTAGATGACTGAAATTATTATCTGAGTGACAGACAAGGGTAAAGTCTGAGTAATTTGCTGTAAAATGGAGTAACTGAAGATGATGCATTGTTCTCTGGAAGGATACATACTGTGCCACTAACAAAGTCAAACAAACAGGTATAATTATAGATTTAGGGAAGGGATAATGACATTGGCTAAGAACTTAGTCTCAGGTATGTGGGAGACATACAGGTGAAGATACCTAGTAAGTAAATACGTGTATATTGTTTTCTAAAATTGGCACAGATGTGGGCCGGGCGTGGTGGCTCACGCCTGGAACTGAGCACTTTGGAAGGCTGAGGTGGGCAGATCACCTGAGGTCAGGAGTTCGAGACCAGCCTGGCCAACATGGCAAAAACTTGTCTCTTCTAAAATACAAAAAATACAAAAATTAGCCAGGTGTGATGGTGGGCGCCTGTAATCTCAGCTATTCAGGAGGCTGAGGCAGGAGAATCACTTGAACCTGGGAGGCAGAGGTTGCAGTGAACTGAGATTGCACCACTGCACTCCAGCCTGGGCAACAGTGAGACTCCGTTTAAAAAAAAAAATGGCACCGACAACTTTTCCTTTGGTAATACACATTCTGCTATATCTTTAGGACGTGTATATCTGGAAGTTTATGGGACATGTCCATGCTTATTTAAAATAAAATTAGTTTCAATACATACTAAATTAATTTTCCTTAAACATTTTTAAACACTAGTCAAATTAATTGTTACTTGGCTACAGTATAAGAATGTCAAAATGCATACAAACATTTGAACTGTAAAAGTTTAATTGAATACTGAATACTTTTTCTGGAAAATAGCTTTAAAGTGGGACAAAAATATTAATAAATAGAAAACAGTCTTTAAACGTATGAGTAATTTTTCTGTGCTTTCTTATAAAACAGTTTTCAGTTTAAATGCTCATTAGGAAGTTCTGTACAATAAATGCATTATTTTTTATTTTTAGCTTGTGTTTTATTATTTAATTACATTTATTTACAATTACAGATATATTTGTTCTTTTTAGAGGCAGGGTCTTACTCTGTTACCCAGGCTGGAGTGCAGTGGTGCAATCATGGCTCACTGTAGCCTCAAGTTCTTGGGTTCAAGCAATCCTCTTGGCTCGGTGTTCCAAGTCGCTGGTACTACAGGTGCGACACCATGCCCAGCTAACTTTGTTTATTCTTTGTAGAGATGGGATCTCACTATGTTTGCCAGGCTAATCTTGAACTCCTGTGCTCAAGTGATCTTCCTGCTTCGGCCTCCCAAAGTGCTGGGATTTCAGGCATGAGCCACTGCACCTGGCTTATAGGCAATTTTTATCCAAGATTTTACATGAAATATGAAGCCAGGACTAATAATCGCGAATTGATTATTCACACAGCTATTGAATCTCCCCAAAGGGAGCATATTCTACCTGCCCATCTGTGCTATACTCCGGGCCCATGTCTTAATAGATGATTACACTGTCATAGATAATTATCCCACAGTCTTTTACTGTTATTCCTACATCATCTCTACTTCTGTTGACCATGTTGAGCTAACATGATTTTCTGCTACCACAACCTTAAGATGTATATATGAATAAGTGATGGTAGATAAACTTATTGGATATTTAAAGTAAAGGAGGCATGTATCATTTCCTTCAAAGACTAGGTATAAGCTCATTTTAATTTGTGTAGCTACTATGTCTGCTTTTTAAACAGCATATAAATTGTATGCAACTACTGATATTTGTATGAAAATATTCAAGAAAAAATACAGGAATAACTCAAGCGACTATAGAATTTACTACTATATATGTGTTTATATACGCATATACACAAAAAGAGAGGGAGAACACAAGATACAAAAATGGAAAAATTTTACAGACTTATAGAAAATAGCACCATCTATGCCTTCAGTTTCTAGAAAGATAATTTTATCCTTTGAACTCATTTGTTTACAGGTATCTTTCTACTTTTGCTATATCAAATTTGTCAGTCAGGTGGCCAACATCCTGTATTAAGACCTGGAGTCAGAGTGACAACATTTTAGATCACGCTAATTTGTCTGTGTGATGCTTTATATTACCCTTATAACCAATATCTATCTTAAACTTGGCTAACTTGTAATATTTTCATAGATTTAATTGCTGCAATATTTGTGGCTCTTTTTATCAAGGAAGTTAATTTTTGACCTCTATTGAGTCTGCAGTAAATAATGTCTGGCTCCTGTGTCTAAAACATTGTCAATCAACGTTAGAAGTTCAGATCAAATTTTCAATTTACCTATGCTTACTTGAATCTTGGCATTACCCTTGACTTCATATTTCCCTCTGCTCTTTCCCTCTTTGCTACTGCCATCTAAAACAGAATTCCTCTTTCTGTACATACTTTACACATCGTTGCATATCTCGCCTAAAAACAGGCTGAATTGTGTTTGTCTCTTACTCTTATGTGTAAAAGGAGATGTAAAGCACACTTGCTACTTTAAAATCTTTATTAAACCTTATAAAAGGTACTTTGTTAGATAAAAAACGTTCTTTACTTACATGTAAACTCATTCTGAAGCTTTAAGAGCAATTTACTCCCTCTGATTTAAATTATCTTGGAAAGGCAGCTTGGTTCAATTCTACTGTCAAGTATTAGCGTTGTTCATTTTACCGGTTTGTAGGTACGTTGCTCCAACTCAACATGTTCTATTCTCTCCAAAATAGAACACAGGTACCATAAATAGCATTATGTTTAATTAAGAGAGAGCATGTATGTGACACAATTACAAAAGGCAGTGATAAAATTGGAAAATAAAACTTAGCAACCCTAACTAGGAGTTCAGTACTATTTTATCATAACAACAAAATCTCAAGTGAATATAATAAGAAAGCAGCAGAAAAACGTCTCGAACTGAACACAAGAAATTACCAGCCATATCTTTCTCTGTGACTATTACCAGCACCCAAGAGATCTCTAATTTCCTTTTTCAGAGGTATGTCTGTTTCTTTACACTCATTTTTATTTTTCTGGGGAAGGATCCATAGGTTTCATTAAATTTTCAATGAGTCTGTGGCCTTGTAAAGCTTAACAACTATTCCTAAGGACCCCTGAAGGAACACAAATTCAAAGTCCAATTCTTCAGTTTTGAGGCAGAGTTTTCCCTGACTATAAAGAAAAAAAATAATAAAATAAAATAAGCTATTCAAGTGTAAGGCAGAGGTTGTGTTTGCTTTGGTTGGCAATATGGTTTTTTGTGTATTTTGTCTGTTTGTTTTTAGAGATGGGTTCTCTCTATGTTGCCAGGCTGCACACAAACTCCTCTTTGACGTCAGCCTCCCAAGCAGCTGGGACCACAGGTGCACAGGTGCACACCACCACAACCAGCAGCTTTATAGTTTTGATCATGTTATGCAAAAGCTCTCCAAACACTTGCCATATTGAGTACTTGCCTATTCCCTCTTATTCTTCCCTGTATTCCTTAAGTATGCTGAAAACTGTGTGGTCTTTGCCTTGGGTGAGCTCATCTTCACTTCAAACTCCAGTGCTTACTTTTATAAGCTGGTAGCCCTAAATCAGTATTTAGAGTTCTGATCCCTCTCTCAAACTCTAGGATGTTTTCATTATTTTGTTTTCCTTTGAGATTGCACTCACCCAAATTTAGGCTCTCTGTAGAGCTTCTGCAGCTACTCCCAACAGTGAAATTAGAGAGGTGCAAACTTACCACTGCCCAAGTGATGACTCCCAATCACTCAGGTCTCCCTACACACCTGTGACCACAGTTCACCTGTGCAGACGTTTGAGGACAGTATTTTGGAATTACTAGAGCACTCGTATTTTTAAACTGCTCTAGAAATTCCTCTGTCAGCTGGTGTAGCACCTAAGCGGGGGGGCCCTTCTTATGGTAGTCTGTCCATTTTAAGCTGAATTGTGTTGAAGAAAAAAGCCAGAAGTAACCAGTGAGTCTAACTCTATGATGATGTGATGAGTATATTCAATTCAGTTGGGTCATCTGCTTTCCTGTTTTGACTCAGTCCTCTTTGATCTTTTCCAGTAGTTCGCATCATAAGATATTTACACTAAAACAAACCTGTAACCACAATATCAAAGCAAACCAAGTTTGGTTCATTAATAGGCTAGAAACAGTGAATAGTTTTATTACATTTTAATGTAATGAAAAATGAATCACCAACCCCCGCCACACTAATATGAAATGAACTGAACGATCAAGAGAAAACTGCAAGGAAGACCAAACCAAACAGCTATAGGAGGAAAATCAGGGGAAGAAAGCCAGTGAATAAAATGTCTTAAGGAGTAAGGAATTATCAACCGGGTCTAATGTTGTTGATAGGTCAACAAAGAAGAGGACTGAGGACTGGTCACTGGATTTAGTAATGTGTGAGTCACTGCTAACCTTAAAACCTGAATTTGCACAGGGAGGCCTAAAGGGAGAATTGGAGGATAGAAAACAGTTAGAAACTGATGGTACAGTCAACTCTCTGGAAGATTTTCATCATAGAAACAAAAAGAGATATGAGTCAGTAACATTAAAAATACTTTCTTTTTTTAGATTTAATTTTGTATTGATATATAGTAGAAATTCATATCTTAAGGTACACGCAGTAATTTAATATGTTCATGTAATTCGTAAGGATCAAATCAGTGTGACTGGGATATCATCACCTTTAATATTTGTATTTTCTTTATGCTATAAAAAAGAATAAAAATCTGTCATTTGCAGCAACAATGATGGAACATTGATGGAACATCGATGGTCATTATGTTAAGTGAAATAAGCAAAGGACACAAAGATAAATATCACTTATTGTCACTTATATGCAGGAGCTAAAAAGGTGGATTTCATTAAGACAGAGAGTAGATTGGTGGTTACCAGAGGCCAGGAAAGACAGTGGGGCAGAAGGGATGAAAAGAGATTGATTAATGAGTACAAACATACAATATGATAGAAGAAATAAGACCTTGTGTGTGATAAATCAGTAGGGTGACTATAGTTTACAATAATCTATTGTATATTTCAAAATAGCTAAAAAGGGTAATTAGAATGTCTCTAGAATAAAGAATACTTTCTCATCCCAGCACAATTTATTGAAGCTGGACCTCTTCTTTACACTATTACAAAAACCAACTCAAGATGGATTAGAGACTTAAATGTAAAACCCCAAGGTATAAAAACCCTGGAAGACAATCTAAGCAACACCATCCTGGACATATGAAACAGGCAAAGATTTCACAACAAAGACACCAAAAGCAATCACAACAAAAGCAAAAAATTGACAAGTGGCATCTAATTAAACTAAAGAGCTTCTACACATTGAAAGAAACCATCAAAAGAGTAAACAGACAACTTACAGAGTGGGAGAATATATCTGCAAACTATGCATCTGACAAAGGTCTAATAGCCAGCATCTATAAGCAACTTAAACAAATTTACAAGAGAAAAACAAACAACCCCATTAAAAGGTGGGCAAAGGACATGAACAGACACTTTTCAAAAGAAGACATGCATGCAACCAACAAGCATATGGAAAAAAGCTCAACATCACTCATCGTTAAAGAAATGCAAATCAAAACTGCCTGGAGATACCATCTCACACCAGTCAGAATGGCTACTATGAAAAAGTAAAAAAATAATGGATGCTGGTGAGTTTGCAGAGAAAAGGGAACACCTATACATTGTTGGGAATGTAAATTAGTTCAACTATAGTGGAAAACAGTGTGGCAATTTCTCAAAGAGCTAAAAGCAGAACCATCATTCGACCCAGCAATCCCATAAATCATTCTACCATAAAGACACATGTTCATTGCACCACTATTCGCAATAGCAAAGACAAGGAATCAACCTGAATGCGCATCAATGACAGACTAGATAAAGAAAATGTGGTACATATACACCATGGAATACAGTGCAGGCATAAAAAAACAAGATTATGTCTTTAGAGAGAATATGGATGGAGCTAGAGGACATTATCCTTAGCAAGCAAATGCAGAAATGAAAAACCAAATACCACATGTTCTTACTTATAAGTGGGAGCTAAATGATGAAAACTCATGAACACAAAGAAGGAAACAACATACACTGTGGTCTACTTGAGAGCAGAGGGTAGGAGGAGGGAGAGGAGCAGAAAATACAACTATTGGGTAATGGCCTTAATACCTGAGTGCTGAAATAATCTATATAACAAACCCCCATGGCCCAAGTTTACCTATGTAACAAACCTTCACATGTACCACTGAACCTAAAATAAAAGTTTAAAAATTAATTATAAGTTATATCTTGACTCAACAAATTATGTTTATTTTCTCTGCACTCAGCAAAAAGGTGTATAAATACTAAGAACCTGTAAACTGTAAAGAGCATAACAACAAAAAAGAATACTTTATCTTTTCTTCAATGGAAGAAGTAAGATCATGTTTGCCTACTGATTTACTAGAGAGGGAAAATGATGAATCAGAAGAAAGGAATGTTCCTGCAGCATAGCCTTGAGTGGGCTAGAGGGGGCAGGATATAGTACACAGTGATTTGGGGGAAAGCAACTGAGATAAATTACAGACAGTTCATCCATAGGGAGGCAGAGAGCCAGCGTCTATGAAAACAGATGAGGTTAAGTCTGTAAATATGGTCAAAACAGCTTGTGGAAATGCTCTACTGAGTGTTTCTATTTTCTTAGTGAAATAGGATCCAAGGTCATCAGCTGAAACTGAGAATGCAGGCAGAGGAGTTAGATGTTTGGGGACAGGCCAAATAAGAAATAGTTCTCTATTTGATGAGGTTGAATAGATAATCAAGGCAGTCCACATAGAGCCTTAAAGGCCACAGCAAGGCATCTGCATTTTATTTAAAGTGCAATAGGCAGCTATGTTTATAATCAATCTTTCATTACAATTACCTGCTCATAGTGTTCTGTCCATTTCTGAGAGAGAACAAGTTTGTGTATGCCATATTATATTTATCTTAGCACTTCATTTTAAATGATAGATAGATATTGAAGTAGAGATAGAGATATACATAGATATGGATGGATATCTATATAGTTACATGTGTCTGATCAAGGATATTGGAATTGGTGAAGATAGGGCATAGCATCAGGAAATGAATTTAAGAGCTTGATGGTGAGAAGGTGTTATTAAATCTGGACCAATAGAATTTAAAAAATACATCTTCAAAGACATATCCAACAATTTGAAGACTTAGTTTATCTTCATTTAAAATTAATGTCAATGAAAATTTTAATTAAATTTTATTATATTCTATCATTTATTATATTATAGTCTATTATATTGTATTCTATCATTTATTATCATTTATTGTATTCTATTGTTAGACCAGAATGCCCTTGTTGAATATAGGGATATATGCAGATATACATAGACATGTCTATATACATATATATGTGTGTGATTAAGGATATCACACATATGTGATTATAGATATCCTATAAGAAGTCCGTAGTAAGGACTTTTTTACGTTCATAAATTTTACCTTACCAAGATGACCAAAACCTCTCTACAGAAAATACCATGCTCTAATTTTGTTTCTCATATAGCACATTTTTCAAATATATTTGTTGGATTTCACAGAGAATCTATACACTTCTGAGTTCTTAAGAATGTGTCTTATCAATAACACCTTTAGATATGGCTTGCTCCTTTAGCTGGAATATACACTGAAAACTTCAATACTTACAAAAATGTGTTTTGAATGTTATGATGTTTTCAAAGTTGGAAAGACAGTTTCCCTTTGATTAGGATATTATGGATCCGGCTCACTTATCTAATCAAAGTTCCCAGGCTGTACCTAGAGAATTCTATTAAAAAACAAAGACAACATCAGCTGTCATCTACCTGCTTCATAAGACTATTGTATGAACTAATGAGATAATTCCTGTAAATCACTTTAGTTCCTCAGAGATAAGTGCTCAATAAAGACAAAATAATAATATTATTATCCAGAGGCTGCCTGGCCCTTTGTCTATACACTCATGGTTAGGGAGATATCAGTCATATACAGACATCTGCTGCTGTAAATTGGTACACACCTCAAGATGTGGTTTCAAACTTTCACGAAATGGAGTCCTTCATAAGTTGGACAAGTTGCCTCTCATTTAGATTACGTATATCAGTACTCAACAAGGGAGTTCTGGTCTAATGACAGAATACAATAAAATTTAATTAAAATTGTCATCTACATGAATTTTAAATTAAGGTGAATTACATCTTTAAATTGCTGGATAAGTCTTTGAAGACATATTTTTAAAATTCAATTGGTCCATCGGGAGGCTGAGGTATGAGAATCGCTTGAACCTGGGAGGCAGAGGTTGTAGTGAGCAGAGATCGTGCCACTGCACTCCAGCCTGGGTGACAGAGCGAAACCCTGTCTCCAAAAAGAAAAAAAAAAAAAAAAAAAAGAAAATCTATTGGTCCAGATTTAATTACACCTTCTCATCATCAAGCTCTTAAATTTATTCTATTCCCTGATCCAATGACCTATTTTCACTAATTCCAAAATCTTTCCTTCTATGTAACATGAGAAAAACGGTATTAACTCCCAAGGTTGAAACAAATATAATTCATCTCTCCTGTGTCCTGTCCTGCAGTAAGTACCAATAAAATGATGATTCTTTCTAGATCATAACTTGCTCCCTGACAAAACCACAGTAATATGCTATGGAATTTTGTACACATATCTCTGGTATTTATAACATTTATTATTTGTAATGCATTTATAATTTGTAAACATATCTATTAAACAAAAAATTATGAATTGTTTAATAATTTTTCATGTCATTTATTTGTGTATTCCTAGTATTTAGCACATTATAAGACGATAGACCATATTTTGAACCAAAAAATAAATCTTAATAAAGTTATAATAATTCAAATCATACAAAATATGTTCTCTTACCACAATATAATTAAATTAGAAATTATTAACAGAAATGTATCTGAAAATATTTAAGTATTTGAAAGTGAAGTAACACTTTAGCCCATTGTCAAATTTAAAAAAAATCAAAGGAGAGTTGGAAAGTATTTGGAACTGAAAGGAAATAAAAACTTATCAAAACTTGTGGTCTATAATATCTACTTGAATTTAAATGGTCACAGTAAATGAATACATTCTGCTGCTATTTACTTAACTCATATAAATAAAATTTAAAATTCACCTAAAGAAGTCTTAGATGTTAGATATGCCAATAATCATTCCTACCACCTGCCCAATGTAGCTGTTCCTGAAAGAAGGCATACACCATGGGGATGGTATATTTGGAATTGCAGCCAGTAAGTATCTACATAACTAGACTATTTCACTAGACTGTTCCTTTATTCCTGTGATGGTATAAACTTCCTCAGAATATGGGTTACCTTCAGATACTTAAAATGAAAATTCTCATATTGCAGGCTGAAAACTTTTGAAGATAAAGAGTTTACATATTATACCACTCTATATTCAGGATGAATCACTAGAGTTCGTGCAGTGTGGTGTAAGTGAGTGAAAATCTCTGAACTGTTTTATTCTGCCTGAATTCAAAACAATAACTATTTGCTCCAGAATTTATCTTTGAGAGATATGTGTTTCCTCTGGAAAAGTTTTACACCAGGAGATACAAGATGAACAAAGGCAACAAAATCAACCTTGAAAACAGAGAAAAGGCACATTGATAGGTCAAATCTGAGAAACCACAAGTTATCAAGCTTTTTCTGTGTTTCCTTAATCTATTTATTGTTGATCTGCTTTATCATAAAAACAGTGCTTCCCCTCGAGTAGTTAAAATCTAATGGAATGAATATATATAAGGGTGTTATTCAACAAGGGGGTGTGTGTGTGTATGCACACTATTTCATTACTTTCAGTAGATGCTCTAGTAGTCTTATGTGTGGGCATTTGCAGAAAAAGCCCATTGAAAAGGAACCTAACCACACTTGTGTGTGTGTTTTGGGTGAGAGGTAGATGAGTTTGGAACAGGTAAAATTTTGGTGAGAAAGGGTTTCTAGGTATTGGGAGCAAAGTCACAGAACTAAGACATTGCTGCTGTTGAAATTTAGAAATGGGAAGCATTTTCTATGGGAAGAAAGTAAGTAGAAAGCTGTTTATAGATGGCATTTCCTCCCAAGGTAAATTAAACTTTATTCCATAAGGATTTAGTATTTGTCTTGGAAGAGGATGGGTGAGCAAAGGCATTTAGGGAACAGGAGCTACCTCATAACATGATTGGATTATAATCAAGAATTTAAAATGACAGTTTTCCATTTTAGATATGTAGGTGTTTGAGAAAAACAATACTAAACATAAGAAAAAAAAACCCCAAACAAGAGTCTATGTGACAGAAGAAGAATTAAGATGGAATTAAGACAGTGGCAGTGGGGATAAGCAAAAGGTGAAGAAATAGAAAAACAATTAAAGAGATGAACAAGGATTAATAACTAATTGGCTATAAATAAGGTGAAAAAATCATGTATAAATTTAAGATCTGGGGATTGATACCAAGGTAGATGGTGGTGCTCCCGTCTACCAAATATGGAATCTGTTTCTTCCACTACATCAGAATAGGGACAACGTATGTTTTTGTTCACCGTTTTTTCCCCAGTGACTAGCATAGTGCCTGGTTCAGAATGGGTTTTCAGTAAAAATATGTTGAAAGGATGAAATGTAAGGGTAGCACATTAAGAGTGGAAGGTAATTAATTTAACTTTAAACAATAGAGTTTGACATATCTGTGAAAGACTCATGCATGAACACCTCACTCAAGTTAGAAAAAGTAGTTTCTATCCCGGATAACGTTAAATGTGAATTAAAGACTAATTCAGTTATAGGGGAATGTTCTGTAAATATCCATGTTGGCATAACGCCCTCATTATATTTATGGGGTCCAGGACAGAAATACAAGTGGAACTCCATATACCACAAATACATATATTTCAAAATTACAAAATGAATCTAATATATTGCTTAAAAGATACGTTCTAGCCTCCTATGCTAACAAATACACCATTATGATGACAGATTTGAATACAGTATTCTCAGAATCCTTGAAATTTCCAGCAAGAATGTGGAGAACTAGCTAGTGGCTCTGGATCATGATCTGCATCCCTTCTCGCTCTACACAGAGCTTTGTCTTTAAATCAAGTGCCACGCACTTACATGTGGAAGATCCAAATACCCGTTGTAAATGCCTATCCCATTGCCAGTGCTGATGCCCAAGGATGCACACACTGGCTGCATGGGCTGCCCTCAGAAAGATGTGCCCGAGGAGGAAAATTACTCCTGGTAGATTAGAGAATTCCAGAATCCCAGCTATCTAGACTAGACTTGAAGGGGGATGAGAACAGAGAGCACACCTCACAAAAGTGTCTCCTCTTGCATTCGTCTGAGAGCAATACTCCATATTAGAGCGGCCCTGAAAGGCTACAGAAAAACAGGAAGAAAAAAATTAGACTGCAGAGCGAGAGGGAAATGAAGGTGACAGACCTAGAAAGGCAGTATGAGAATCCCTTAAAAGACAGAAAGAATTGAAACCTAGGGATGTTGCAGTTCATATAAAGCCAAGCAAACCTGTTTGCCTTGGTTTCCATGTGGTTCAGTTCTTCTCTGGTTTCATTATTTTTTTCATAGATAATTTGAGTTGGTATAGGTTCCTTGTGATCAGATAATCCAGACTAAGAAAAGATCATCATTAAGACTATGAGACTGACCAAAAAAGAAATACAGAATGCAAAACGGGCTAAAAATATACCCTGTTATTTCACGAATTTGAACTGATCTATTGCATAAGGGACGTGTGGACATGGTGCAGAAGAAGGAAACAAAGACTCAGGACCAAGTTTTACTAACTTTACCAGCCTTCTTTAAATTGTTTCCATTCTCCCTTTTGTTTATTCTAAGTATTATAACAGAAACAAGGAGTTATAATAGGAATCAAGAAATTCACCTTTCTGATATAAGCTGACTAGTACACAATCATTGCCTATTTTCTTAATTGCAGCATTTAATAGTCCTACCATATTTCTTCACATTCTCAGAGAATCAGATACCTGACTTTATTAAATAATGAAATAATGTTCACAGAACAAGCTTGCACATAAATTCACTCTAACAAAGTTCTGTGCTGATGAAAGTAAAAGGAAGGAGAATGTCAAGAAACAAACAGAAAAACAAAAACCAAATTGCTGTTTCTCAATTCCACTAAGATCTCTTTCTCAAGAAATCAGAAGTTGATAAAAAATGAGAAACAGAAGTATTGTGGCAAAGAGAAGTTGCTTTGGGTGTTCAGAGAGGAAAAACAATTAGAAAAGAAACACAAAGAAAATAATCACATTTCTTGGGTAGATAACTTTTCACATTTCCAAAAAAGAGACACAAAGAATTCTTAGGAGTTAGTGAGTGATTTTAGAAGTCCATCAGGCATAATGGGCCAAACCTCCACACAAATAAACAGAAAATGTAAAGCATCATTTGAGTCCTTGCATTGAGGGAGCAAACTGTACAAATCGAATGTGAAAACAAGTAAATTGTAAAAATGGAATGTCTGTCCTGAGACTAGAAAAGCCACTGACAGATGAAGAAATTCACTTCAACCTAATCACGAGGGACCTAAGTGCTAAACAGAAAAGAGGTAAAAAGGCTAGCCACTTTGGAATTTGTGCATCAGAGAAACAACAAAAACGCTGTTGTAGTAACATGAACATCACAGAATCCTCATGCCTACAAATAGAAAATGTACACAGAAAAGAAAAAATAAATATAAAGCAATCCAGGTCTGAGAGAGGAGCATATTTATGAAATGAAGGGATTATGTATGCATTAGGAGTAGCATGAACTCAATGTACATAGAATGAAAAATGGTTTCAGAAAATGCCTTAGCTATCATCTCAATCAATCTTCTTATTTTACACCTGAGGAAACTAAGAAACAGGAAGAATAAGTGTTATCTGACATAATGGATTACTCACTCTCAGTCAAGGCAATATAAAATAATAAGGCAATGTCCACAATTAGTCTGAAGCTGATTTTAAATGTTCAGTGTACACTAACAAAACAATAAAATGAACAGAAAAGTGAAGTGTATAGATATTTTCCCTTTCAAAATTTGCTTATTAAAATTTTTATCCCCTCCGGGAAATAAAGTCTTAATTTTTTTAACGTAAAAAAGTTAAAAATTAATTAATCAAGCATCTGTTTTACTTAGCACAGGGCAAATATGGAATTTAAAAAGTGAAAGACCTGTCCAATTTTTTAAAATTCTTACAGTTTGTTTTGGTACATAACAAACACCAACTTTTAACATTGACGTTGAATATCTATAATAAAAACAGTCTAAATACATTCTATTTTATTTTTATTTTTATGATTGAGTTTTATGATTCCCACCAGTCATAGGCATTTTGGTTGAAATCTTAACTCCCAATGTGGGAGTAGGGCACTTGGCAGGTGGTTAGGTCATGAGGGCAGAGCCCTTATGAATGGAATCAGTGCCCTTATAAAAGAGATGCCAGAGAGCTGCTTCCTCTCTTCTGCAGCAAGGACACAGCAAGAACACAGTGAGAAGAATCATCTATAAACCAAGACGCAGGCCCTCACCAGACAGCAAATCTGCTGATTTCTTGATTTTGTATTTCCATGCTTCCAAAATTGTGAGAAAATAAAATTATTTTATTTATAAGCCATTCAGTCTATGGTATTCTATTTTAGCCTTCCAAACAGATTAAGACTCTACCCCATCAACATAGATTGAAACAAGGAACAATGAGTAAGGCTATATTAGATACTCTGAGGATCCACCCCAGCACAAGTTCTACACACTGTTTTTCCTCTTTTATGATCTTTCAACCCAAAGACACAGTTGTAGAGGTTCTTGAAAATCTAGACCGGGCAGGGTGGTTCACACCTGTAATCCCAGCACTTTGGGAGGCCAAGGCAGGTGGATCACAAGGTCAGGAGATTGAGACCATCCTGGCTAACATGGTGAAACCCCGTCTCTACTAAAAATACAAAAATTAGCCAGGTGTGGTGGCAGGCGTCTGTAGTCCCAACTACTCAGGAGGCTGAGGCAGGAGAATTGCTTGAGCCCAGGAGGCAGAGGTTGCAGTGAGCTGAGATTATGCCACTGCACTCCAGCCTGGGCAACAGAGCAAGACTCTGTCTCAAAAATAAATAAATAAATAAATAAACAAATAAATAAATACATAAACAAAAGAAAATCTCTATGGCCTCCAGAAGAATTCCCCTTTGGGCACAGTGAGGGTGAGTATATGGTCCTGGGATGCCAAGGTGAAGAATCCTTTGTTTTACAAAGACCTGTGATCTTACCTCTCCATGTACACAGTGCCTCCGTGACAGCTACTGGTCTCTCTTGTAAGCTCAGCAAGTTTATCCAAACTTCTCTCTCTCCATTTACCCATGAGCTTCTCTCTACTAGATTCACCCCTCGCCCCTCCCCACCACCATCTCACCTTCTATTAGAAGCCTGATTCTATCTGATCCTCCACCACTCCTGGGCTTCTTTGTTATCTATATTTTCAGTGTTTCTGGCTCATTGTGTATTTTGCCCCATTTCAATTATATTTGACTTACTGTTTGCACAACCACCACTATGGTAAAGGACATATCTTAGTCTCATCATCACAGGTCAATAAGTTTCTTATAGAGTTTCTAGCATATCACTCACTTCTCAATATCGGTCTTGTTGCCAACCAACAACAAGGTCTCCTCATTGGTCCTGAGATAGCTACTGACAATCAGATGGTGACAGTCTTTGCACATGCTGAATTCTGCCCTGGTTTCAACTAGGGCTTTTGTTGCATGGACAGATTGTGTGGCAGGTGTCAGACAAAATTAGGATAGACTTACTAAGAATCAAGCAGCTGAACCCCTCCACTCTAGGAGACATCAATCTAGCAGGCACCAATATTAACCCCTTCAATTTTATTTTGCAACTGTATTTTTCAACACCATGTTGAAAATATTGCATTCACAGATGATTCCATTTGTTATGACCACAGGTTCTTAGGCTCCCATGTAATCAAAATGAACACGAGGCCAAGCAAGTTTCCCAGACAAAGCTTTCCTGGGGGATTCTTCTCAGACAAAAGGGAGACAGCACTGGGATGATAGTTCTCTGGCTAACTCCCTAAGAACAGGTCTTTGCAGTGTTTTTAGGAAGGGTGACATGCATTTGCATGAGATAGGCAAGCATCATTACATGTGCAGGGTGGAGCATGGGGTACACAGGTGCAGTGAGAAATCGTGTTAGTACATATATCACATGACTGAAAAATGGTGGATAAGCCCCTCCTAATAAATCCCCTGGGTGGGGATTTCAGTAGCATAATGAGGCATGGGATAAAGATTGGTTAGTTATTCTTCTGCTCTTGTGCGCATGCTGGCAATAGAGTTAAATCCCTTGAGTAAGATTTATGGTGGGATGCTGCTTATCTTAGTTTCTTCAAGGTCTCATGGTCAGTGGGGATGGCACCAGAGGAGCTGGTGGTGCAAGGTCTGGTAATCAGCAGGTATAGGATAAATGGGGGCCAAATCCTGGTGAGGACTGAGTCTTGTCTCTACTCTGTCTCACATTGTCTCTTGCACTAAAAACCTGTCTGTTTTTTAGCATTAGAAAAGAATGGAATAATTTATTTATGTTGCTGAAAATTGTACAGTCAACTATTTGGAATTATATATTGTGGGATATGATGAGGTTTCTCTTCAAATAGCTGATCAATCCTTTATTCTTTAATTCATAGTACCCTCCCACACACCCCTTTTTCCTTTTTCCCTTTTCTGCCTTTGTTGCATGCCAGG
Source organism: Nomascus leucogenys (assembly GCF_006542625.1). Classification (NCBI taxonomy): domain Eukaryota; kingdom Metazoa; phylum Chordata; class Mammalia; order Primates; family Hylobatidae; genus Nomascus; species Nomascus leucogenys. Next base: position 91,052,585 of record NC_044387.1, on the reverse strand, counting down.
ACACGCCACAGTACCATGTTTATCAGTACCAGCTCACGTTCCTTTCCTTATTTGGAAAGGAGACTAGCTCTCTAGCTCATTGCAGAAACCCCTTCCCCTTTTTTTCCCCCTCTCTCCCTTACATGCCCACCTTATCTAAAGAAAATTCAAATGTCTAGCCAATCGGGATTAGTTCAGATTGTGTGACCCGACCCCGGCCAATGGGGAAAGGGTACAGGACTTGTGTCAGGAATAAAGGCTCTCGTGCCCCTTTGTTCAGGTGTGCTCTCATGGTGACTGGCCAAGGAGAAGCACCCCTCTGTGCAGAAGAAGTAAAATTGCTTTGCTAAGAATCCTTTGTTTGAGTGTTCAATCTCCTTAGGATTTTGAGCATTATTCCCAACATATATGGATTACTTTTAGTGCTGCAGGAACTCAGAAATCTGTTTCTGAAACACACAAATACCCCTAGAACCCATCCAAAAGAAACTTTGGAGCCATTTTGTTCATTCTCCATAACTCTCAGGGAACCTTATTGTTGTAAGGTATGACTGTGTCTCACTGTGTCTCACAACAATACCTACAGACCTCCACTAGACAATCCTTCCAGTAGATAAGTGTATCTCATGCTGAAGGGAGACAATCCCCCCACTAGATAAGTGTATCTCTTGCTGAAGTTATAAGTTTCCTTTTACCTTGTCTCTCCTACAACTGCCCAGACTGCCACTGTGATATTGTGTACTATGGTTTGGCTCTGTGTCCCTACCCAAATCTCACTTTGAACTGTAATCCCCATAATCCCCAAGTGTCAAGGGTGGGACCAGGTGGAGGTAATTGGATCATAAGGGTGGTTTCCCTCATGCTGTTCTCGTGATATTAAATGAGTCTCACCAGATCTGATGGTTTTATAAGCCTCTGCCATATTCTCCTGCTTGCACATAATCTGTCCTGCCGCCCTGTGAAGAAAGTTCTTTGCTTCCCCTTTGCGTTCTGCCATGATTATAAATTTCCTGAGGCCTCCCCAGCAATGTGAAACTGTGAGTCAATTAAACCTCTTTGCTTTATAAATTACCCATTCTTGGGTATTTATTCATAGCAATGTGAGAATGGACTAATACACTGTGAAATATATATTTATTCTTCCTCCACTTTTTCTGGTATACAATACCTAAAATCCTTGACATGGCCAATGTACTGTGTTTTTGTATGCTAATATTGACTAATACCATCAGGATAATGACTGATCACTGGAAAGACTTTCAGCTCCACCCCTCAGGCTCCAGAGATGGAACAGGGGCTGAAGGTCTGGTTGATACCAATGGCCAGTGGTTTAATCAATCATGCCTAAGTAACGAAGACCCCGTTAATACCCAAGTGGACAGGGTTTGGAGAGTTTCTGAATAGCTGAACACATTTAGGTTCCTGGAGAGGGGTGCACCTGGGGAGGACATGCAAGTGCCACACCCCTTCCCCCATACCTCACCCTATGCATTTATTTATCTATATTCTTTCTAATATCCTTTATAAGACACCAGTAAATGTGTTTCCCTGAGTTCTGTATGCCACCCAGCAAATTAATCAAACCCAAAAAGGGGCTGGTGTCTAAGCTGGAGTGATCTTGGGTACTTGAGCCCTCAACCTGTGGAATCTGACACTATCTCCAAGTGATAACCTTGGAATTGAATCGGAGGACCCCCAGCAGGTGTCCACTGCTTGATGTTTGGGGAAAAACCTCCACACATGTAGTCACAGAAATCTTCTGTGTTGATTGCTGTGGCATGGGAACAGAGGGAAAACAGCTTGAGAGGTTTTCCCAAACAGCTGCCTTGTGAACAAAGCCTTCTCTCTATGTCAAAGCATTCTCTATTTCCTTTGCAACTGCTTTTGCTATGTTCTCTTTACCCAAAGAGTCTTGGAGGTAGCAGGGTATTAACAGATCAGAAAATTGAGATAGTGGAAAGAGAACATAAAACCGAGAATGTGTATCACAGGGATAGATGCACATGCCTCAAAAAAAATGCCATAAAGGCTAACGTTCAGATTTTCCAGAAACATAGTGAATAAGAGTTTAGTTGCTAGCAGTTACTAACTAGAAGAAAGCATACATTTAGTGAATGACACAGATAGTGGATTCTATGTCAAAAGAATAATGAAACCTGAAAGACATTTGTAGTAATACCAGGCGCAGTAGCTCACACCTGTAATCCCAGCACTTTGGGAGGCTGAGGCAGGTGGATCACCTAAGGTCAGGAGTTTAAGACCAGCCTGGCCAATGTGGAAGAACCTCATCTCTACTAAAAATACAAAAATTAGCTGGGCGTGGTGGTGCACGCCTGTAATCCCAGCTACTTGGGAGGCTGAGGCAGAAGAATCACTTAAGTCTGGGTGGCAGAGGTTGCAGTGAGCCAAGATTGTGCCACTGCACTCCAACCTGGGCAACAGAATGCGACTCTGTCCCCCAAAAAAAGGGATTTGTAGTAATTATAAAACAATGTAATATTTTACACAAGTTAAACTTAGAAAACAATCTTGGATGAAACTATGTGAAGTGTCTGGGCATATAAAAGACAGCCAGAGCTATGTAGTTAAAAGAATGTGGAAATCAGTTCAAGGGACCTGAATTCTAGACTTTAGTCTCCTGCTTGAAGACCTGTGGGCCAGTTAGCAGCTCACTCAATGGTTACTTGATCTGTTGTACATGAATGATGTCACATATTACACTTCTCAGTACTGTAGAAAGAATACAATTAGCAACTTAGAGGAGAATATTGTGAGAAATATGAAGTACGCTATAAATCAATATCTTAATTATTACTTCAGCAAATCAATACCAAACTGTAATTATTTCAGAATCAGATTATAATAATACAGGATTGTTGTGATATGTCCTTGTCAATGCTGTATCAGAAACTCTGCTTTTAGATTCCAACTCAATCAACCATCTCAAGGCAAACTAGGCTTTCTCATAAAAATGGAATTTCCTTGGCTGAGTTATTCCACAGAGAAACAGAGTTTTCTTTTTATCATGGGCATATATTACAGTGCAGATGCAGTCTGGAAAATTTTATTCTGGGAACAGAAGACTGAAAACATGTGGACAAGAGAAAATGAGAAGTGCAGCCTCCACGTGCATATTTCAAAAGCCCATGTACTGAAAATTGTGAGACTCCAAAGTCTCATCCTAGACCCATAGCAAAGAACATTACTTCTGCCAAGCAATATCAACAAGGATTTTACACAAGACAAATGTACTTTCTAGACACAAATAAAAACAATCCAATACTGCGGGTAGTAGTTATTTTTCTCATCAATTCAACCATTTACTCATGTTTATGGACTTCCTTTGCTCAAGAAAAATATGGTAGGTATCATTATTAATTTGCTGTATTTTGCTTTTTATTTTGCTTAACAAAGTTAGTCTGGGGATGTTCATGATATAATTAAAATATAAATACTAATTGTTTTATAAATTCAACGTAGGTAAAAAGCCATTCAAAGTTTATTTTATTAAAAACAACAGTGTCTTTTATTTTAACATAGTGAATTCAATATTGAGTTTATCTCCTAAAATTGACTATGATGAGAGAAATGGGGGGAAAGGGAAATAAACTTCAAAAGACAAAAAGAATAAAAAAGGAATGGCAGCAGATATGTTGTCAAGGGAATTTTTATAGATGGAAAGGAGAAGGCTACATTGCAACTCACTAGGCAGACCAGAGATAGTTGAATGCTAAGACAGCAGTCAGGAGGAAAAGGGGAAAAAGTCAAAATGTTTTGTGACACAGAACCATGGTATTGTAGTAGCACGAGCCATGGAGGAAACCCCTCAGACACCGGGTTAAAGAAGGAAGTGGCTTTATTCAGTCGGGAGCATCGGCAGACTTGCGTCTCAAGAACCAAGCTCCCCAAAGAAAGAGTTCCTGGCCCTTTTAAGGGCTTACAACTCTAAGGGGTCCACATGACAGGGTCGTGATAGATTGAGCAAGCATGGGGTACGTGACTAGGTGGAGGTAAGCAAGGCAAGTATTTCTCTATACCATTGTCTGTGATCTATAGATAGCACAAGCGATTAGGATGGGGGTTAATCTTTAACCTACAGGCCTGGACAGTGTAGCTGATCAGTCTGTTATTTTTCAGTTTTTACTTCCTCCTTTTCTTTGGAGACAGGAGACAGTAAGAGAAATGGCCTCTCTCCTCATTCCCCACTTTGAGAACCTCACTCACTAGTGGGAGTTCTCACTCTCATCCTCACTATCCAGGTCTTCCTGCAAGACAGATCGATAGTGATTCATGTAATACACTTGTGCTGAAGCTTTCTGATGAACCAAGGTGGCAACAAAACTTCTTAGTAGTTGGAGAAATATGGGTAACAAACAAGGGAGCAATAGGCAGGTTCCTAACACTATTACTATACCTATTACAAGAGTTTTAAATCCTCCTGGAGCTGGAAACCACTTTCCAAATAGGGATCCAGCATCAAACCCATGTCAAACCTGTACTGGTACATGTGCTAGTTTTGACATTTCACTGGCTATGCTTTCAACTACCTGTCCTTGATCATCTTTCTGTAAGCAGCAGTTAATGAGATTGAACTTTCCACAAACTCCTCCTTCAGCTGCTAGCAAGTAGTCTAGGGCCAACCTATTCTGATAGATGGCATTTCTCATTTGGGTTTCCTGCTGGGCTGAAACAGTCAAAGCCTTGCCAGTTTCATTAGTGATTATTTCTAAGATGGCCTGCAACTGTATGATCCAGTTGAGCATGTAATTAGGGGTTTGGTATCCTTGAGAGCCATCTTCTGCCCACGTAGCAGGCCCATAATATTAAAGATTCTCTGAGGGGCCATTCATGATCCTTTTAATTACCTACGGCTATGCTTGTTTTTTCTCAGGGGGCATAGACAGGGAAACCTAGAAGCTCACCTGTCTTTACAGGTAACAGGAAAGAGGATGGCTTAATCATACCAATGACACAACTTCCTGTCCATTGGTCAGATAGTTTGGTGTAGGCTCTATGCCCACATATCCAGTACAGTCCAGCGGGAGCTGTCCAGTCCTGATGGAATTCTGGATGGGTCTAAACAGTTTGCAACTTAGGAAACTTATTGAATGGGTTTTTTTCAGCATGGTTTAAGCCCCACCAGGTGATTGTCTTTGCTGTGCTGTTATATAGCTTTTGTCCTAGACAGCTGAGCCTAGGGATCAGTTCAGGGACAGTGAAGTTTTTTCCTTCTCTAGCTATGCAAAACCGTCCAAAAATGGATATTTTTAAGACCCAGAAGTTGCTAGTTTGGGCCTTCTGGACTGGAATTACGTCAGGAACTGCATCAGCAGGCACCAACTATCAGGCTTCCCAAGGCCATCGGTCTCCCATAGTGGTTCCCCAACATAAATAACAGGAAGTAACATTGAGGGAATGAGCTACATTTTCTGCCAACTGGACAAACCTGGAATCTGGGGCACTGGTAGATTCAGCTCATCATAAAAGGTCTGAAACACTGGTTTGGGAGAGTGCCTGTGGACCTCCCCTTGGACCAAAATATTTACTCGGGGATCCAGTCCAGTTCCATTGATTCCTAGAGTTACATACTCTCCTGTTTTCCAACAGGGATCAAGGGGATCAGTAATTAGCAGTTCTAATGGGTTACAGTGACCACTAGCACAGGAAGAGTTATTCCTTCCTTTTTGAAGGTGGACAGGGTCCTTCTCATCTTTTTTTCTTCCAGGTGGCCTAAATGACTCAGGACCAGTAACTACATTCATCACTACACAGTCCCAATTCGTGACAAATATACTTATTTTCTACTATATAGCCCTTTTCCCAATCTAGAGAGCCACATCTTATTCTATTTCCATATGGATCACTGTTGATTGCCTCACAGGCATCAAATTTTAAGATAATTTGTTTGGAGACTCCTTTCTCTTCTGTTCCAGTTATTACTTTACTCCTATCAGCTTTTCCCCAGCTACCAGTCCTCAATCTTATTTCAAAAACAGTAGTCATAGGGGGCTCAGATGGGTTATAGCATACATAAGGCTGGTCATTTCCTGGGCTACATATCTTGTATAGAATAGCATTATACAAACAAGTTCCTTTTAGAGTCCTGGTACACTCATAATAACTATAAAACAATAGGACTGCAGCAACCTTTTGTCCTACCTCATTGACTTGATGTATACACTGGGAACAGTCCTCAGTCTGAGGAAGGTCAGTTGAAGTCCTGACTGTATAAGTCCAAATTTTAAAGAAAATGAGTCCCACGATGAGTTTCCTCATGCTTTGGCCATGTGTGGACCAGTCAGCTTCCAGGTGTGATTGGAGCAGGGCTTGTCGTCTTCTTCAGAATCACTTTGCAGGGGTTGTCCAGGCTTGGTCTCACCTCCCAGGTGTCAGGTGCTGCAGGTTTTATGCATCTGTGGTGGACCCAGGCTGGGATTCCCTCTACCTTTATGGCTGTGGGAGTGGTCAAGGCGACAGTCTGGGGTCCTTTCCACCATGGCCACAAGGGGGCTACATTCCAGTCTTCGATCCATACTCGATCACTTTTGCTGTCTCCTGTACCAAGTCAGCCACAAACACCAGCCCATTTTCTGAGCCTATCCATAAGGGCAGTTCAAACCTAGGAATGAGATCTCAGAGAATCACACAAGTTACTTCACAAGCTTTCTCAGTTCATGTTGGATAGGCCTCCACCCACCCAGAGTATGTACACACTAGAACTAGCCAATACTTGTTACCTCCACATTTGGGCATCTCGGTGAAGTCTACTTGGAGATCTTCAAAGGTGGCTGCTCCATAAGCTTGCAGGCCGGGTGGGAAGTTTTGAGTTTGCCTAGCATTGTGCTGCTGGCAGGTGACACACTGCTGTACCACTGTTTTGGCAAGCGCTGACAGATGTGAGATGTAGAAGTACCAGCCTAACACCTTTTCAAGTGACTCTTCGCCTATGTGGGTGGTCTTATGCACAGCCAGTACAACTGCGGTTCCTAGCAGCTGTGGCATGGCTATCCTTTTGTCCAATAACCAGATGCATCCCTCTGGTTGATGAAATGCCAGGGTGAAAGGGATAGCCATTTGGACTAAAGCACAAGTGCCACTCCAGTTATTCAGCAGAGTGTCCAGTAAAGGTCCACCACAATACCACCACACATCCGCTTGGGGATGAACAAGGGCTGACTGATTGACAAGCTCTTGAAAATTCTCAAGCTCACTGCATCCTTTCAGGTCTCCAAGGAACACTAAGTTTCCTCCCTGTCATGAGAGACATGAAGTGAACTTAGTGTTGGGAGAAAAAAGCTGGATGGCCCTCGGGGGCTGACCCGCAGGGTGCAGAACTTTGGGATATAGCAGGAGAGAGCTTGGCACGACTTATTACTCCAGGCTGTAGAATCCTGGAAAAGAGCTACTATGCAGTCCACGCCTGGTCGACTGAAGGACCACCTTAGTGGAAAGGGGACAATCTGGGCTCTGGCCTGCCATGTGCACAAGCATAACAATTGCTTTTGTTTAACGTGCGGATGGAATATTTGATCCATTCCAACCAGGCATTTGCATCTTGGTATCCTGTCTTAATTGCCAAAGTTTGTTTTAAGTCTTTAACTTCTATGATCCTCTAGTAAAATGAACGTATGATTTTAGGAAATTACAAAAACCAATTGGGGCAGTCCATCCTTGTTCTTCAGTGGTCCACAGAACATTGGACCAACTATGGCATGAAAGCTCTACATCGGGGGGCAAGACTCCTGGTTGACACTGGGGTCTTTATCGAAATCTCCCCAGATTAAATGGTCCTAATTTACCAATGCCCAGTCTGAGGAGAGTCAGGAGGGACAGAGGTACTTTTCTGAAGTAGAGAGCTGTCTTTGACTTGGCAAGTCCCCACGGGGTATAACAAGGCAAACATTAATGATAGACTGGATTAAGAAAATGTGGCACATATACACCAAGGAATACTATGCAGCCATAAAAAAGGATGAGGTCATGTCCTTTGTAGGGACATGGATGAAGCTGGAAACCATCATTCTCAGCAAACTATCACAAGGACAGAAAACCAAACACTGAATGTCTTCACTCATAGATGGGAATTGAACAATAAGAACACTTGGACACAGGAAGGGGAACATCACACACCAGGGCCTGTCATGGGGTGGGGGGAAGGGGAAGGGTTAGCATTAGGAGATACACCTAACGTAAATGACGAGTTAATGGGTGCAGCACACCAACCAGGCACATGTATACGTATGTAACAAACCTGCAAGTTGTGCACATGTACCCTAGAACTTAAAGTATAACAATAATAAATAAAAATAAAAAAAGCAAATCCCCAACGCCAAAAAAAAAAAACAAAAACAAAAAAGGCAAGCATTAAATGCAATAGTTTGAGGTGAAATTGACTTGCTTCCGTTAATAAGTAGATGGTCAGCAATAGAGCGAGGAAAGAATAAAGAGTAATAGAATAGATGAAAGAGTTAAATTTTTCTTAGTTTTAGTTTGGTAGGGTTTTCCCTTGGAACTGTGGCCCACGACTCTGGAGGAGGTGGTGCTTTCTTGACTCAAGTGTGATGAGTCAATCCCTGTTTCACTGTATGAACAGCAGTCTCAGTGGTTAGCAGCACAAGGCAGGGCCCTTCCCAGGCTGGCTTGTGTTTTCCTTCTTTCCACCCTTTGATGAGAACGTGATCTTCAGTCTGGTGCTGGTTTACCAGAAATTCTAGGGGTGGTACATATGCTAAAAGACTTTTAGTTTTGAGGAAAAGGAAAGTGGAAGATAAACCAAGTGTATAATTTCTAAGAAATTGACCATTTGTTTTAAATGTGGGGACATCAGCAGTGGACTTTATAGTTCTTGGTGCCTTCTTACTGAGAAATTTCCTTTAGCACCTATTTTTATTAGTTTTTAGATCAAAGAAAGCCAAACACCATTTTATATTTGACAATGCTTCCTGTATAATTTTTATACCAGATAAGCTAAATTTCACCTTTATATTATTGTGTTATTAATGTTAAACTTAGTTTTAATAAAACTTTGTAGACATATTTATTCAATTTTTAATGTCTGATCATAAGCTAAAATTTTTATAGACTCTTTTTAACCTTTTATAATTTTTTGTTAAAGAGCAGGCTAGTGCTTTAAGAAAAGCCCATTGTGTTTTTATTTTAATGTCCAGTTCACAGAAAACCTGGATGATACCCCTTTAACTTTAGCCAGTATGTTTACACACAGAATTTCCTTTACAATTAACATTTCAAAACTTGCTTAAACCTTCAAAACAAATTTTTTTAACCTTTTAATGTAGGTAAAAATCCACCTTCTTATGCCTGCTTATAATCCTTTTACTAAAAGTATATTTTACTTTCCTTGTACACCTTGCACATAAACTGTTTCTTCACTAGTTTTACAGTTGGCCTAATTACTTTTAAATTATACAACTTTTCTTGCATAAGTTCATTTTTTGTAACACACATTTTTTTTTCTTTCACGACTTTCACAGACAATTCTTCCACATCTCAACTTTCTGACTCATTGCAAACATTCCTTTCTTTAAACAACCAGTTAATTTATTTTAGGGCAAGAATTTACCATATAACATTCTTTTTACATAAATTCTCCCCACCCACCCTTTTCTTCTTTTTTTTCTCAATCACCTGGGAGGAACCCTCTGTCATCCTGTGCTGAAGGGTGTTCCTCCTAGGTCTGGTTGGACCTTTGTATAGTAATTAAGATTTAAATCCCCTGTTAGGAAACCTGATGGGTTAAGGGAATTTTCAGTGGTTAATGTTGAACTTGAACTAAGACTTTATTTGATTTACTTAAATTCACTGAGAAGAGCTTTCCATGTCTGACAATCTGGAAATTGTCTATCTCTGAAAATCTGGAAATCTACAAAAACAGCAATGACAAAAGGATGCAATTATTAAGCCACAAGGAAAACAAGAACTTAACACAAGGAAAAAAATGAAACAATCATATGGCAGTAGATGGGTCCCGTTTGGGTAAACACAAAATATGCATTTTATCTAAATATACAAAATAACTGTATTTGTATTGAGAGGCTAGTGGGAGAAAATATTTGCATGGGTCCTGGTTGGGAGCATTATAAATGAAAAACTGTTTCCCACAGGAATAAGTTAGTAAAATATACAAATGGCAGTTATTTAGAAATAGGGAGGTAAATATCAGAAGAAACAGATAAAGATTTGCAAGTGGCTGCCTTGGGAGAGCAAAGATAGTGGGGCAAGAGAATGCTGTCTTTAATTATTAGCTATATACAACTAGTTGATTTTTTTTAATTTCCTACGGATACTTACTTATACAATATAAATTCATGTTCAACATCTATATGCATATGAAAAAGTACATACTAATTTTATTATATATATATTTATTTCTTCATTGTGATGGGGTCTTGCTCTGTTACCCAGTTTAAAGTGCAGTGGCATGATCATAGCTCACTAATGCTTCAAATTCCTGGGCTCAAGACATCCTCCTGCCTCAGCCTCCTGAGTAGCTGGGACTACAGGTGCACACCACCTTGCCCAGCTAAATTTTTTTATTGTATTTTGAAGAGTCGGGGTCTCACTATGTTGCCCAGGCTGGTCTTGAATTCCTGGGCTCAAGCAATCCTCCTGCCTCGGCCTCTCAAAAGGCTGGGATTACAGGCATGAGCCACCATGCCCAGCTATACTATTTTTTTAGAAAATTCAGAAAAGGATAAAGAAGAAAATAAAAATAACACTTAACCTCGATACCCAAAGATAACATTTTTAACATTCTATTATTGATATTCCAGTGATTACTTTTGGTTATTTTGTCTTTTACAATGTTAATTTTTCTCTATATGCAATTTTCTTTTATTTAATGTTACATCATATGCATTTACTGATACTATTAATACTGTATTTTTATAAGCATAATTTTATTGGTAAAATATTTTCTCATAAATTTTATAATGTAATTACCTACTTCCCTATTTTTGTATATTTACAGAATTTTCTACTATAAATAATGCTATGACTCACATTTATGAACATAAAGCATTTTCTATCTCTCTGATTATTTGCTGCCTTTTTTAATATTCAGGAATCCACTGACTGTTACTCCCAGCTTTATCAATGCATAGGCGCTTTCACACCTGAAATCATTTTAACAAAATTTTGTGCCAATAAAACAATTTAGTGGTACTGTTGGTTTCATTATAATGAGATGTTACCTATGTAAATGATTTTCCAGTTCTTAGCTTTTAGGAGTGTGCCATCTCCCTCTGGGAGATATTTCACTTTCTAGTACAACTTCAAGTCCTCCCCAGTGAGCACTAAACCAAATAAGTTATTCATTTTTCTTGCTGCATTTGCCTCTTCTGTCATTGAATTCATTTCAGTCTCTCTCTAGGGGCTTATAATCTTCCTTTCCTGCCTTCTCTCTTCACATATATTTATGAAACTGTCCATTTTTCTTCACAAAACATGCATTCTTTTTGAAGGTCTTCTCATGATTTATTTGATCATATGTGCCTTTTTCCTACGTGGGTAATATTGATTTAGATTTCTTATCTTCTCAGCCTTTTAATTTTGTGCAACCTTGATGTTTTTCCCCAGATATCAATCTTGTTCGTTTTCTTCTCCAGCTAATGTTTATTAATGATGCCCACCTTGTTGAACTCCTCAGGAGTCAATAGAAACCGTAGGTTGAGTCCCCACTCTAGCCCAGGCATTGCTTTCTTCACTACAGCCCTGGCAATTGGGCATTAGTGGTGTTCCATTTCACACTAGAGGAAGCAATCAGCAACTGTAAGGTGAAATATTTAGACCCATTAGTTATTTTAAATAAAGGGAGGGCTTCCCATTCCACCCCTGGGAAAGTGGAGATGGGAGAGTTGGTGAGTGGTTAGTTTTAAATAACTAAATTGAGTCAGACTAATTTATGTCAATTTGTGTCCAGTTAGAATTTCTGCATTATTTTTTACCAAATAAAATGAAGTAAAGTTGAAATTTTTCTTTTCGTTCTGTGCTTAATGACTATATTTTCATCTGATGTTTCTGTTGCCTGAGTAAAAACTTTGTAGGAGTCAATTAGCAACACTCAAAATCAAACACTGACCGCGGGGATCTGGCTCCATTCACTCGCGTCCCTGTGAAGAGACCACCAAACAGGCTTTGTGTGAGCAATAAAGCTGTTTACTTCACCTGGGTGCAGGCGGGCTGAGTCTGAAAAGAGAGTCAGAAGGGGCATAGGGTGGGGCCGTTTTATAGGATTTGGGTAGGTAAAGAAAAAAGGGGGGTTGTTCTGTGGCGGGCAGAGTGGGGGATCACAAGGTGCTCAGTAGGGGCGCTTTTGAGCCAGGATGAGCCAGGAGAAGGAATTTCACAAGATAATGTCATCAATTAAGGCAGGAACAGGCCATTTTCACTTCTTTTGTGGTGGAATGTCATCAGTTAAGGCAGGAACCGGCCATCTGGATGTGTACGTGCAGGTCACAGGGGATATGATGGCTTAGCTTGGGCTGAGAGGCCTGACATTCCTGTCTTCTTATATTAATAAGAAAAGTAAAATGAAATAGTGGTAAAGTGTTGGGAAGGTGAAAATTTTTTGGGGGTGGTATGGGGAGATAATGGGCGATGTTTCTCAGGGCTGCTTCGAGCGGGATTAGGGGTGGCGTGGGAACCTAGAGTGGGAGAGATTAAGCTGAAGGAAGATTTTGTGGTAAGGGTGATATTGTGGGGTTGTTAGAAGAAACATTTGTCATTTAGAATTATTGGTGATGGCCTGGATACAGTTTTGTATGAATTGAAAAACTAAACAGAATAAGAGAAGGAGAAAAACAGATATTAAAGGACTAAGAATTGGGAGGACCTAGGACATCTGATTAGAGAGTGCCTAAGGAGATTCAGCATAGCCTTGCCAGTAAAGATTATTTATTTACTTTAAGAGTTAAGAGTGGCGGCTTGGGGATAGCAGCAGGAGATATCAGCTGTGATGGTTTGGAGAAACAGTGTAAACCGGCAGTGTAAACAAGAGCAGGGCATGTATGAGTAGTTGAGAATGGTGAACAGGAGTAGGACTAGACAGAAGATAGTAGGGATGACAAGATTTTTGGGGGCACAGTCTAAGTTGGTCTGGTGTCTGGAATGAGACTGGGGCCTAATAAAAAGGAGCATCTATACAGGAGCTCAAATGGGCTGTACCTTGTAGCATTCCGAGGACAGGCCTGAATTCTGAGAAGGGAAAGTGGTAAAAGTATTGTCCAGTCCTTTTTAAGTTGGTGGCTGAGCTTGGTGAGGTGTGTTTTTAAAAGACCATTAGTCTATTCTACCTTTCCTGAAGACTGAGGACTGTAAGGGATATAAAGGTTTTACTGAATACCAAGAGCCTGGAAAACTGCTTGGCTGATTTGACTAATAAACGCTGGTCTGCTGTCGGACTATATAGAGGTGGGAAGGCTAAATTGAGGAATTATGTATGACAGAAGGGAAGAAATGACCGTGGTGGCCTTCTTAGACCCTGTGGGAAAGGCCTCTACCTATCCAGTGAAAGTGTCTACCTAGACCAAGAGGTATTTTAGTTTCCTGACTCAGGGCATGTTGACTAAATCCAATTTGCCAGTCCTGGGTGGGGGCAAATCCCTGAGCTTGATGTATAGGGAAGGGAGGGAGCCTGAATAATCCCTGAGGAGTAGTAGAATAGCAGATGGAACACTGAGAAGTTATTTCCTTGAGGATAGATTTCCACGATGGAGGGGAAATGAGAGGTTCTAAGGGGCGTGCTAGTGGCTTGCACTATAGCATAGCCTGCCTTTGCTGGTGTGTGGTGATTAGGCCTGGCGGAACTGCCATCAATAAACCAAGTGTGATCAGGGTGAGAAACGGGGAAGAAGGAAATGTGGGGAAATGGGGTGAACGTCAGGTGGATCAGAGAGCTGCAGTCATGAGGGTCAGGTGTGGCATCAGGAATAATGTGAGAGGCCGGACTGAAGTCCCGGCCAGGAACAATGGTAATTGTGGGAGACTCAAAAAAGAATGAATACAGCTGAAGGAGCCGGGGAGCAGAAAGTATATGCGTCAGGTGTGAGGAAGAAAATAGATTTTGGAAATTATGAGAGCTGTAGAGGGTGAGTTGAGCATAGTTAGTGATTTTAAGGGCCTCTAAAAGTATTAGGGTGGCAGCAGCCACTGCACAGAGACATGATGGCCAGCTTAAAACAGTAAGGTCAAGTTGTTTGGACAAAAAGGCTACAGGACGTAATCCTGGTCCTCGTGTAAGAATTCCGACTGCCCAGCCCTGCACTTCAGCTGTATGTAATGAAAAGGGTTGGGATGAGTCAGGGAGAGCTAGGGTGAGGGCAGTCTCTAAAGCTGTCTTCCAGGAACAGAAAGAGGAGTGGGGAAAGGATTTAGGGTCTACGGGGTCAGCTAGGTTTCCTTTTGTGAGTTTATATAATGGTTTTGTTAGGATGGCAAAACCAGGTATTCAAAGGTGAAAGTAACCAGGCCCAGGAAGGAAAGCAGTTGTTGTTTTGTAGAAGGGGTTGGGGTTTGAGAGATTAGTCGGACACAATCGGCAGGGAGAGCACACGTGTTTTTATGAAAATTATGCTGAGATAGGTAACAGATGAGGAAGAAATTTGGGCTTGACTGAAGTAATGGGGGCTGTCTGTGAAGCTTTGTGGCAGCACAGCCCAGGTAATTTGCTGAGCTTGATGGGTGTCAGGGTCAGTCCAAGTGAAAGCGAAGAGAGGCTGGGATGAAGGGTGCAAAGGAATAGTAAAGAAAGCATGTTTGAGATCCAGAATAGAATAATGGATTGTGGAGGGAGGTATTGAGGATAGGAGAGTATATGGGTTTGGCACCATGGGGTGGATAGGCAAAACAATTTGGTTGATAAGGCATAGATCCTGAACTAACTTGTAAGGCTTGTCTGGTTTTAGGACAGGTAAAATGGGGAATTGTAAGGAGAGTTTATAGGCTTTAAAAGGCTATGCTGTAGCAGGTGAGTGATAACAGGCTTTAATTCTTTCAAAGCACACTGTGGGATGGGATATTGGCATTGAGCAGAGAAAGGGTGATTAGGTTTTAATGAGATGGTAAGGGGTGCATGATCAGTTGCCAAGGAGGGAGTAGAGGTATCTTATACTTGTGGGTTAAGGTGGGGGGATACAAGAGGAGGATGCAAAGGAGGCTTTAGATTGGGAAGAAGGGCGGCAATGAGATGTAGCTGTAGTCCAGGAATAGTCAGGGAAGCAGATAATTTAGTTAAAGTGTCTCGGCCTAATAAGGGAACTGGGCAGGTGGGGATAACTAAAAGGAGTGCTTAAAAGAGCATTGTCTAAGTTGGCACCAGAGTTGGGGAGTTTTAAGAGGTTTAGAAGCCTGGCTGTCAATACCCACAACAGCTATGGAGGCAAGGGAAACAGGCCCTTGAAAAGAAGCTAATGTGGAGTGGGTAGCCTCCGTATTGATTAAGAAGGGGACGGGCTTACTTTCCACTGTGAGAGTTACTCAAAACTCAGCGTCTGTGATGGTCGAAGGGGCTTCTGAGGTGATCGGGCAGTGTCAGTCTTCAGCTGCTAAGATGAGAAGATCTGGGAAGGAGTCAGTCAGAGAGCCTTGGGTCAGAGTTCCAGGGACTCTGCGAGTGGCTGCCAGGTAAGTTGAACAGTCTGATTTCCAGTGGGGTCCCACACAGATGGGACACGACTTAGGAGGAATCCCGGGCTGCGGGCATTCCTTGGCCTGGTGGCCAGATTTCTGGCACTTGTAGCAAGCTCCTGGGGCAGGAGGTTCTGGAGGAACGCCTGGCCACTGCGGTTTAGGTGTTTGGAAGTTCTTGTATGCTGGAGATGTGGCTGGGGTTTGTCTCACAGTGAAGGCAAGAAATTGCAACTCAGAAATATGTTGCTACTTGGCTGCCTCTACTCTATTATTGTACACCTTGAAGGTGAGGTTAATTAAGTCCTGTTGTGGGGCTTGAGGGCTGGAATTTAATTTTTGGAGTTTTATTTAATGTCAGGAGCAGATTGGGTAATAAAATGTATATTGAGAATAAGATGGCCTTTTGACCTTTTAGGGTCTAGGGCTGTAAAGCGTCTCAGGGTTGCTACCAAACAAGCCATGAACTGGGCTGGATTTTTATATTTGATGAAAAAGAGCCTAAATACTATCTGATTTGAGTTAAAGAAAAAGGAGCATTAACATTGACTATGCCTTTAGCTCCAGGCACCTTTTTAAGAGGAAATTGCTGGGCAGGTGGGGGAGGGCTAGTCACAGAATGAAACTGTAAGCCAGACCGGATGTGAGGAGGGGATGTGATAAAAGGATTATAGGGTGGAGGAGCGGAGGCTGAGGAAGAATCAGGACCTAGCTCAGCCTGGTGAGGAGGGGAGAGGTCAGATGGGTCTGTAGAAAAGGAAGATTAGAAAGACTCAGCGATGCTTGGGGTTGGGATTGAGGGGACAGGCAGGACGGAAAGAAGGAAGATTTGTGACAAATTGCATTGGGAACAGAGACTAGGGAGGGACTGATGTGTAAAAGAATGCCTGGACATCAGGCACCTCAGACCTTTTGCCTATTTTACGACAAGAATTATTTAGATCTTGTAGGATGGAAAAATTGAAAGTGCCATTTTTTGGCTATTTGGAACTACTCTCAAGTTTGTATTGGGGTCAAGTGGCATTGCAGAAGAAAATAAGAAGCTTAGATTTTAGGTCAGGTGAGAGTTGAAGAGATTTTAAGTTCTTAAGAACGTAGGCTAAGGGAGAAGAAGGAGGAATGGAAGATGGAAGCTTGCCCATAGTGAAGGAGGCAAGCCCAGAGAAAAGAAACTAGAGACACGGAGAAAGGGTGAGGGATTCTTGCCCTCCAGAAAAGCAGAGAAGGGGTTGGGGCATGGAAATAAGGGGTTGGGGCTCAGAGATAAGAGGTCAGGGCATGGAAATAAGGGATAGGGGCACAGAGATAAGAGGTCGGGGTTCCTGCCCCTCCCCCAGAAAAGCGGGACTTGCCGCTAAGGATGAAGGAGAAGGGGGTGAGGGGTTCTTGCTCCTCCCCCGGAAAAGCCGGACTTGCCACTAAGTGTGATGGACCAAGGCAGGCATCCCTGCGTGGTCTGACACTTCTGAAACCTGGGTGAATAATCAGAGAGGTGTCCCTGCAATTATTAAACACCAAGGGAAGGCTGCCTTCCCTAGTCTGTGACCGGTGCCAGAGTTTTGGGTCCATGGATAAAACGTGTCTCCTTTGTCTCTACCAGAAAATGAAAGGAATTGAAATTAAGAGAAAGGAGAGATTGAAGTGTGGCACCAAGAGTGAAAGGAGAAAGAGGTTGAGGGATAGTGAGGGAGGTTGCAGAAGAGAGTAAAAAGAGGCTGCTTACCAGATTTGAAATTGGTGAGATGTTTCTTGGGCTGGTCAGTCTGAGGACCTGAGGTCGTAGGTGGATCTTTCTCACTGAGCAAAGAGCAGGAGGACAGGGGATTGATCTCCCAAGGAAGGTCCCCTGATCCGAGTCACGGCACCAAATTTCACTTGCGTCCATGTAAAGAGACCACCAAACAGGCTTTGTGTGAGCAATAAAGCTTTTTATTTCACCTGGGTGCAGGCAGGCTGAGTCTGAAAAGAGAGTCAGAAGGGACATAGGGTGGGGCTGTTTTATAGGATTTGGGTAGGGAGGAAAAAGGGGGGTTGTTCTCTGGCAGGCAGGAGTGGGGGTCACAAGGTGCTCAGTAGGGGAGCGTTTGAGCCAGGATGAGCCAGGAGAAGGAATTTCACAAGATAATGTCATCAGTTAAGGCAGGAACAGGCCATTTTCACTTCTTTTGTGGTGGAATGTCATCAGTTAAGGCAGGAACTGGCCATCTGGATGTGTACGTGCAGGTCACAGGGGATATGATGGCTTAGCTTGGGCTCAGAGGCCTGACAGCTCCCTAATATGCAAATGAAAAGTTGCTGGTGGAAATGTGGACCTTGGGAAAATTTTGCAGATCACGAGGTCAAGAGATTGAGACCATCCTGGCCAACATGGTGAAACCCCGCCTCTACTAAAAATACAAAAATTAGCTGGGTATGGTGGTGTGCACCTGTAGTCCCGATTACTCAGGAGGCTGAGGCAGGACAATCGATTGAACCTGGGTGCAGAGGTTACAGTGAGCTGAGATCACGCCATTGCACTCCAGCCTGACAAAAGAGTGAAACTCTGTCTCGAAGAAAAAAAAAATTATATGTCAATCTCGAATACTGAGAGAAAAAATATTTAAAAAGCAAGATCAAGTTAAACATCATTACTTTTGTACAGTGTAATCCATTTATACCTTAAAATTATGCTGCTATTTCTAAGAAGTGCTAAACATGTAATTATTTTAATGTTTTTCCATTGTTTGATATCAGTAAGCATTTATTTATTTTTGCTTATTTGTTTGTTTTAGAGACAAGTTCACTCAGGCTGGAGTGCAGTGGTGATCATAGCTCATTGCAGCTTTCTACTTCTGGGCTCAGGGAATCTTCCTGCCTCAGCCTCCTGAGTAGCTGTAGGCACTGCCATCACATCCATCTTTAGCAAGTGTTTCAAGCCTTGAGTGATTAATCTTCATAATGTGCCAACATAACATAAAGGCTCTGATACTGATCGTAATTCCTTCACACTCTTCCTATCTTTTACTGATAGGAAGTGGTATACTTTGAACCAGCTGAGATAGTTCAGAGTAGGATGAATTAGGGATCACTAACAACAACAATGCTTCATTCTTATTCTTTTTTTCCATATTGGCCATAATCTTGGCCTTAAGTTTGACCTACTTTGATTTGAATATCTTTCTTCAAACAATTGTAACATTAAATCCTTCTGTTTTGTTTCCTATATTCATAAGCAAGAGACCTTTCTGGTTTATACCATACATATCCCAGACACAATTTCCCCATTTTTACTGGATTTTTGCTGGAATGTATATTTTTGCATTTATATCCTGATTTTTTCCTCTTTTGTGTCTTCTCGATACCTGCTGCATTTTACATTGCACCACATTTTGAAGCTTTTTTTCTGTACCTCTTTATTCTTACACTCTGCATCTCTGCCTCTCTTATCCCAACCCTCCTTCCCAGCTTTTCGACATGTATGTATGTTTTCTTCTCCCCATCTCATTACTTATCTTTACCACAGTCATGCCCCCTTTCTCTAGAGACACTGATGATATCAATAACAACTCCTCCCCAGTTTCTCCCACCTAGAGGTAGATTAGACCTCTTGTAAAAGTGACTTTTCAATTTGATACACTAAACACAGTTGCATGTATCACTAAAGTCCCCTAGCCCGATTACTTTGCATTTTTATTGACACCAAAATTACAGTTGTTCTCTGCCCACATCTGCCATTTTTGCTAAATCTCCCAGTCCCAGTGTTAGTTCTGGTCCTCTAAGAATATCTCAAGAGCAAGTTAGCACCTACAAAGATTAAAAGGAAGGAAGCAGAAGTAGATAGGTGAGCCTTTAGACTGTGATGCTAATCTGACAGCTGTGAAAGCGGAGGGGGAAGGAAGAAGGATTTGGCAAGAGCCTCAGGCTGCAGCTGAGTTTTAAAAACCTTTGGCCAGACCAACAGGGAATCCCCAAGCTAAAGTCCTCCATTAGAGGAGCTGGGCACCGCAGGAACAGGCTGGCACGAGTCCCCCCACTGGGGTTCCACAATGGCTAAGAAGATTGTAGGAGGACCATGTTTTGGCTCAAACTCTGGGGTGGACCTAGATGCGCGAGAGTCAACTCTACTGCCTGCAGCAGGCTACGTAACTGGGATATCCTCATGGCAACATTTTCATGGCCACAACAGCCCCCTGGTATTTCCCAGTGAGTCATCAGACATGGTAAAACCTCCTGGCTTTTTTGGCATTAGTCTGTGCTTTTATCTTTGCCTTCTTTGGGTCCTCATTACTATTCTCTGTGTTCCTGCCTCTCACAATGACTCTGAGGATTCTGGAAGCACCCACCGTGCTAGAGCAATCTGTCTCTGTTACACTGCCCTAGGATGGTGAGGGGTCAACTTATAAAGAAGTGTTGTTATAGCCTGCTCTTTATCATTAGATCCCAGGCGTGGCACTGACCCTTCTCTTAGTTCTACTAGCACAGAAGAAAACAGTTTGTAACTTTTAATGAGACTTTTTTAGGCTTATGTTAATTTACATGAGAGAATTACAGCATGGTAACTTAAAACTAACAGTACATGTGGCTACTCTCAGACCCTACAGGCTCTAGCCGGTCCTCCTTGATATTGTACTTCTGTACTTACATATTTAGAACACTGCCTTCCCCTTTTGCTCTCCATCCTGCCTCTTTGTGAAAGGGACCGGTTTAACCCGACCAGTGCGAGTACCTGAAAAGAGAACTAAATCTTAGAATTAGGTCTCAATAGCTGGGACCAAAGAGAGTCCCCTCTCTCAGGCCCTGGATTTACCTCAACATGGGATCACAGACAGTGGGGATTTTTTGTCCATTCAGAGAAATCTGGACATGTACACACACTCTTGTCTGGCAGCTCCCAAAACACAATCATATTAAAGCATAATATTCCAACATTAGAACATCCCGTTAAGTCTGGGTTATTGACCTTTCCCTTCATGTGCCAATCATTCCTGGTCTGGCACAAGGTGAACTTTAACCATTTCGATATTTCTGCAGCCTTCTAGAACATCACTTCATAGCTCCTGTCAGTGAATTTTCAAGCAAGAACAAACACAGCAAGCAACTCTTTAAAGTAAAATCTAAATCCACATGGGCAAAAGAAACCTTCTTCCTTATAAGCAGAAAAGCCTGTAAAGAAAGAGTTCAGTCTCAACAATACACAACTAGGTAGAATCCTGGATGTACCACTTCCTTCCTCAGTCTAAAACCTCTTCGTTAAAGCTAATCGCTACTGCAAAACTTCCCCAAAGAACAATAAGAGCCTCGCTTTGCTTTGATAAAAGATCTTTTTAAATGGTTACTAAAAACAGTGAAATGGAACGTTCAATGGAGGTAGTTATTACCTCAGAGATTAAAAATGCTTATTGCTTTAAAATGTCATATTTTCCCAGATATTGCCAGTTCTACAGAAAGCTACAAAAATGTCTAAAGTTTTAGCCAGGGAACTTTTAACACATATAATCATTAAGTCCAATATCTTAAAAGCACAAAATGTCCTATTCTTTTTCATCTGTAAATCTGTGCAATATAATCTGTTAATGTAAACCACTTGCTGAATCTCCTCTGTGACTCACCTTTACTTTGCCACTTCCTAATCTCCCAGAAATGTGGAAAGTACTCTTTGTAAAGAAGTCTCAAGCCAATTACAATCCAAATCCAATTATTCCAATGCTAAATAAATTATTTATACTTAATAACCTTAAGTGTTAGAAAATTGTCTCTCTTATCTAGCCAAATATGCTTACCATTGACCTTAATTCTGTTCTCTGGAAACACACAAAAAGCCTGACTTACCAAATACCAGATAACATTTATCATTTTTTTCTTCTTCGTATTAAGCAAGACCTTTCCTTTAATCATTTTGCATATTATGTGATGTGGAATTTTTAACAGCCAGGGCTTGGTTAGCAAGGAAGCATAGATGTTTTCCACTATTTACTATATATAAAATGTTGGGGACATCTTTAAGTCAAATTCTTACATCTTTAACATGTAAACATGGAGATATTACTACCTACTTCATAAGGTAATTATGAAATTTAATTATATTATTTATTTAAATTTTATAGCACACTACTTGGTACATAATATTAGCTATTGTTATTATCTTGAGCACTTTTCTCTGGGTAATCATTTGGTTGTATCTTTCTTAAAACAGGGTATTCATATTTGAACAAATTACTCAATAGGTAATCTGGCAGCACCAGTCTCTAATTAACAACTGAAAAGCACATTCTTTGTCAATAATTGAATATCACATTTTCATTCAGATAAACATTTCCTTCCAAAGAGTGTGCTGAATGCCCCCTCTTTTAATCAGTCACATTAGTCTCCAATAGTGATTAGCAAGTCAATGTGGAAGGCAGAAAGTACAAGGAGACAATGAAGACATAATCTCTGACCATTGGATGCTTACCAAGTAGGAAGGTATATGACATAAAAACAAACAGTTGTAAGTATTATGCATAAAACATGTATAATAAGAGCTATGAAAGAAATATGTAAAAGGTGTTACCAAAATACAGAGATAATTACCAAGTAGTTTTTCCTGGGAATATGCCAGGGAAGATTGTATTGAAGAGGTATTTAATAGGATTTCTAACATATCTATCCATTCGTCTTTCCATCATCCATTCACTTATTCAATACCACTTTGTTCAATGGTTGCTATCTTCTAGGCACTAAACTCACTCTAGTAATTGCTGCAGGCAATACAGTGATAAATACATACCCCTTGTCCCCAAAGAGCAAACCGTCTATTAGAAGAGCTAGATAACCATTTTATCTAACTACAACAACCATTTTAGTATACTATGGTTAGTGCCACAAAGTACAAGATGTTAAGAGAACACAGTGACTTGGTTCTAAAATCTGACCTCGATTTAGCAAATAAAAATACAGAATGTCCATTTAACTTTGAATTTCAGGTAAACAACAAAAATTTTTTAGTATAGGTATCTTGTATAATATTTGGGACATACTTATACTAAAAAAAAAAAATTGCCGTTATCTAAAATTTAAATTTGAATGGGTGTTCTGTATTTTATTTGGCAACCCTAAATCTGAGGAATGAATTTAATAGAAGTTCACCCATGCCCAAGATAAATGAGGTAAAATAGAGACATATGAGGTAGAGGAAATGGCATGTAAAGGGCTGGAAGTGATTCAGCAAACTGTGAGGCAGGCGGAAGAAAAATGAACCCAGAAAAATTATGAGTATATTATAAACCATACTCAGGAATTTGAACTCTATTCCTTAAAGCAACTAACAGCTATTATATTTAAGGGATTTCAGTAGGAGACTGACATGATCAATTTGCATTTTTCAAAGAGTGCTCTGGTTGCATTGCTGAGAGCAATTTAAGGGAACAAATCTGGAGGCAGAGAGGAGGAGTCAGTCTAGATAAGAAGAAATGCAGGGCAGGGCACTCTTATCAGAGAGGAGTTGTTAGGAAGGTTCAAAGACAAAGATGTGAAAGTCATAGTGCATTCAGAGAACAGTCTGGATGGCAAGGTACAGGGTAAGAGAAAATTAAACTGGAAAGTGAGGTTCAGGCCAATTTTCTAGGGAGCTTATATGGTAAAGACTTTAGGCTTAATCCCTGGAAAGCAGTTAAAAGATTTTGAAGGGATTATCCTTATTATCCAATTTCTCACTTTGAGAAAATGGGCAGGTTAGCCTGACTTCTCAAAATTTCAACTGCAAAATGTCAGTGATGGTTTTGTGATGGGGTGGAAACCAGATTGAGTTAGAGAAATAATAATTAAAGCATCCTTATTCTAATCAAATGATTTAAGATAAAAAATATGTGTTAAAACTGACCATCTATCTTATTCTGTAGAAATTGAAGGATTAAAGTATCCAGCTTAGTATTCTGAGCACAAATAAACCCCAGGACAGACTCCTAAGAACAAGATTATGCTAAGGCTTGCAAACATTTTTTCTTAAACTCCATGCTTCTCAATCCATCTTCATCATCATCACCATCATCACGACTAACATATATATAATGTTTTACTATGCTTTGGCCAGGAATAGCCACAGGAACATTATAAGGGAAGTAGTATTGTTTTATCCTGATTTTACAAATAGAAATCAGAGGCATATAGAAGTTTGCAAACTGTCCAAGGTCACATAGGTAGTCAGTGGCAGCATGACTCAAAAGATTGGAGATGTACTCCCACATTAAAATCCTCAGTAGATCTGAAAATCATTGTCTTAAATCAACTAAACCCTTAAATAATAAATATAACCAATCCCACCTCCACCAAATATGACTTTAAAAGAACTATAAGATGCCCACTAGAGAGAAAAAAAAAATGATGAGAAAAATAAGTATCCTCATTGCCTATTAGTATGCTCCATAGCCAGGTTGCAATTCAATCAAGATTTTGAAAGAAGCAAGACCTTTCTCAGCTATTGTGTGTTTCATGTATTATCCATAAATCTTGTCAACATTTCAGAGGAAAGAAACAAAATATCTAGTTCTGTGAATTTGTCAGTACGCTATGAGGAGATCTGCATTTGAGAGGCAGATCTGTAACCAAACTTTCAAAAGCAATGCAGGGATCAGAAGTCCAGCCCATAGAGTTTCACTTCCTCTACTTTTTTCAGTGGAATAACCAAAAAGCTAATCTCTCTAATTAAACTGGTAGGTAAAATGCAAGTACATCTTTATAAATGTATTCAGGAGCTGTCATGAAAGAAAGAAATATGCTGGCTAAGATGTAAGCAAATTTAGTTTTTCTTCCAGTTAGAGGTACAGATAGGTAAAACATGTGCTAAACTTGACTTTGAATTTACAGTTTCAGAGTGCTGTGGGGATAGAAGAGAATGCCCCAATTCCTCTCAAACTGGGGAGTCTAATATGATGGTTTCCACTATAAAGCAAGGAACAAAAAAGAGCTTCACTCTTAGCAAATTAGAAGTAAAAAAATCTCTACATCTAGCTGTTGTAATAAATAATAAAAATCTTTCTCAAATCTTTATCCCTGTATATGAAGATGGGGAGGAGAGAGAATGAAAAATATTCCCAGAAAATTAATAACCAGAACCCATCATGTGAGTTTTCAGGCCTAATTCACAGCACCTGGATAATAAGAAAAATGTGAAGTCAAGAATTTAGTTTAAAATGTAAATTGGTAAGACTGACAGGCAGTTGATAGAAGCAAAGAAAATCTTTTTTGGAATAGTCTACCACTTTCATAAGCCTAAAAGAATTTACAAATATAAACCTCTTTTAAAAAGCAATTAATAATCAAAAATTATAAAACATGTAAGAAAAACCAATATATAAGCAAGAATAGGCAGAAACAGATAACAGAAAGAGACCCACAAAGCCTTCAGAAATTGAATTTGCAGGAGAAGCATGCACTTCTGAAACTATTTTTAATATTTCCCAAGAAATGAAAGAGGCAAGCCAGGCGCGGTGGCTCACGCTTGTAATCCCAGCACTTTGGGAGGCCGAGGCAGGCAGATCACGAGGTCAGGAGATCGAGACCACGGTGAAACCCCGTCTCTACTAAAAATACAAAAAAATTAGCCGGGCGTGGTGGTGGGCGCCTGTAGTTCCAGCTACTCGGAGAGGCTGAGGCAGGAGAATGGCGTGAACCCAGGAGGCAGAGCTTGCAGTGAGCCGAGATCGTGCCACTGCACTCCAGCCTGGGCGACAGAGCGAGACTCCGTCTCAACAAAAAAAAAAAAAAAAAAAAAAAAAAAAATGAAAGAGGCTTAAAACATAAGGAAAAACAACCAGTTTTTCAAGAATAAGCTATATGTCCAGAAATAAATATCTAGTAACTGAAATTAAAGGCTCAGTGGATTTAGAAATTGCTAAAGAGAAAATTAATAGAATTATAATGTCACAGACCAAGGACACAGGCTCAAATTTAATAGGAAGTTTACAGAACACTTTCAACCACCTTCCTCAACATACCACCACGTCCATAGGGCACCAGTACAATTACAGTGGATCAGAGGATTGCACTGAAAGAGGTGCAAGGTAAAGATTCGAAGAGAAGACAAAAAACAAGAACACTAGAAGAATTTGGAGACTCTGGCACTTACAAATAGAGCAAACATTAGATTTAGTCAGATTAACAACAAAATCTCACACTAAAGACCTTTTCCTCAGTCACTATTACCCGAATATATCATGTCTAGTTTTCTACCAAAAAAAAAAAAAATTAACAGAAAAAACACAGTATGAAGAGACAAAGCTAGCATCAAAATCAGACTCAGCTATGATACAAATGTTGGAATTATAAGACAGAGAATTTAAAACAATAATTAATCATTTAAGAGTTCTAATGAAAACAAGAAGACAACATGCATAAATAGATGGCCAATGTAAGCAGACAGATGGATATTCTAATTTTAAAAATATCTAAAAAAAGTCTAGAAATCAAGAATGCTGTCACGGAAATGAATAATGCTTTTGATTTGCTCATCAGTAGGTTGAAGATGGCTAAGGAAATAATCAATAAACTTGAAGATATGACAATAGAAACTGAAATGCAAACAGAAAAAGGAATGAAAAAAAACAGAGCATCTAAGAACTGAGAGATAATTCTAAATTTGTATTGTACACATAATTAGAATACTGGAAGGGGAAAAAAAGAGAAAACTGAGCAGAAGAAATTTTGAAGGAATAATGCTGATAATTTTACAAAATTAATGAAAAGCACCAAACCACCAATTCAAAAATCTAAGATAACACCAAGGAAGGTAAATACTAAAGTGCTAAAAGAAAATCTTCAGAGAAAATAAAAATGATGTAGGTCAGGAATTCAGGGAGAGAAGAAAGAAAGAATGTTAGAGGAGAAACAAATGAATCTTTCATTTCTCCTGTTCTTTATTGACCTAAAGATAAGTACTCATTACAGGTAATAATAATAACAATGGATAATTATACATATAAATAACAAAAATATAATTAGAGATGCGGGGAAGGAATTGGGAATACTCTGTTATAAGTTACCTGCACTACTGTGAAGTCATACAGTGTTCTTGAAGATAGACTTAAAATAGTTCTAACTGTATATTGCAAACTCCAGAATAACCATTAAAAATATTAAAAACTAATATAATTCATATAATAATAGCAGATACAAAATGGAATTGAATACAATACTCAGATGAAACCAGTGAAGTCAGAAAATAAAGGGTTAAAAAAGAAAAAAATGTATAGGTGCAACAAATAGAAAGTGATTACAAGTATGGTAGAGATGGAACCAATAATATCAATGATCACTTTAAATATGAATGGTCCAAATACACTAGTTAAAAGACAGAAATGATTCGAGTGAAAAAAATCAAGCCACAGTGGAGAAACAGCCCATATTCATGGATAAAAAGATACAACATTGTCAAGATGTCATTTCTTCCCAACCTGATCT
Organism: Nomascus leucogenys; assembly: GCF_006542625.1. NCBI lineage: Eukaryota > Metazoa > Chordata > Mammalia > Primates > Hylobatidae > Nomascus > Nomascus leucogenys. Next base: position 91,025,552 of record NC_044387.1, on the reverse strand, counting down.
ATAGATTCAGTGCAATTCCAATCAAAATGGCAGCAAATTATTTTGTAGATATTGACAAACTGATTCTAAAGTTTATATGGAGATGCAAAAGACCCAGAATGGCCAACACAATAATGAAGGAAAAGAACAAAGTTGAAGGACTAACACTACCCAATGTCAAAACACACTATAAAGATACAGTAGTCAACACATTGTGATATTAGCAAAAATAATGGACAAACATATCAGTGTAAAAGAATAGAGGGCCAAGAAATAGAACCACATAAATATAGTCAACTGACCTTTGACAAAGAAGCAAAAAGCAATAAATAGAGAAAAGATAGTCTCTTCAGCAAATGGTACTAAAACAACTAAATCCCCACAGGATAAATATGTATTTAGACACAGACTTTGCAACGTTTACAAAAATAAACTCAAAATGAATCACATACCTAAATGTAAGATGCAAAAGCATAAAACTCTTAGAATTTAACATAGATGAAAACCTATATGATATTGGGTGTGGTGATTACTTTTTAAACATAACATCAATGGCATAATCCATCAAAGAAATACTTAATAAGCTGGATTGCATTAAAATTAAAAATGTCTGCTCTGTGAAAAAACTGTCAAGAAAATAAGAATACAAGCCACAGAATGGGAGCAAATATTTGCAAAAGTCATATCTTATCAAGGACTACTATCCACAATATACAAAATATATCTTAAAAGTTGATAATAAAAAACAAACTGATTTAAAAATGGATAAAAGATCTGAACAGACACTTTATCAATGAAGATATATAGATGGCAAGTAAGGATATGAAGAGATACTCCACAGCATATCACTAGGGAACTGCAAATTAAAACAACAATATACCACTAAACTACACCACTACAATGAGATACCACTGTTAGAATGACCAAAATTCAGAACACTGACACCACCAAATGCTGGCAAGGATGTGTAATAACAGGAATGTTCATCTATTGCTGGTAGGTATCCAAGCAGACACTTTGAAAGACAGTTTGGCAGTTTCTAACAAAACTAAATATACTTTTGTCATATGATCCAGCAATCATGCTCCTTAGTGTTTACCTAATGAGTTGAAAATTTATGTCCACACAAAACATGCGTACTAATATTTATGGCAGCTTTACTCAAAATTGCCAAAACTTGGAAGCAACCAAAATGTCCTTCAGTATATGAATGAATAAACTGTGGTACATCCAGATAATGGGATTTATTCACTGCTGAAAAGATATGAGCTAGCAAGTCATGAACAGACATAGAAGAAACTAAAATATGTATTACTAAATGAAAAAATCCAAATGAAAATGCTACATACTGCATGATTTTAATCATAGGACATTCTGGAAAAGGCCTCCCTGCAGCCTATTCATGTCTTCCTTTCCCCTACTCCTGGTCGCCAGCTGATCTTTTTACTGTCGTCATAGTTTCCAGCACAGAAGCTTTTCAAAGCAGTGAAACTATTCTGTGTGGTGCTATAATGGTGGATACTTGTCGTATACATTTGTCAAATGTGTAAAACCAAGAATGTGTAACACCAAGAGTGAACTCTAACAGAAATTATGAACGTTGGATGATAATGATGTGTCATTATTTATAACAAATGAACCACTTCAATGTAGGACATTGATTGAGGGGCAGAGAATATATGAAAATTCTCTGTACTTTCTGCCCAATTTTGCTGTGAACCTAAAACTGCCCTAAAAAACAGTGTATTTAAAAGGGAATAAAAGTAAAAAGAAGAAGAAAGATAATCATGCTAACACTCATCAAAAGGAAGTTAGAGTAGCTATATTAATTACAGACAAAGCTAATTTTAGATCAAGAAATTTATCAGGATAAAGAGGGGCATAACATAACAATAATGGGGTCAATTCTCTAGGAAGAAATAACATTCCTTAATTGGTATACATCTGACAACAGAGCATCAAAATGTGTAAGGCTGAAATCATTGTCACACAGCAGTCGGAGGCACCCTTCTAAGTGGACCCAATGCACTGAAAGAGAAGCACACTCGAGATGTAAGAATGAAGCAACTTTGTTTTTTCCCTATTTCTCCTACAAATCTGCTCTGTGGCACTTGATCTTTTTCTCTCTGTCCTGTCACCTTAGACAGCCCCATTGAGTTAGTAATTATTAATAACATGCCCATCCCAGAAAAATAATAAAAAGTGTGAAATTTAAACATATTTCCCCTGGGCCAGTGTTACGTGTTACATGTGAGAAGCCTGCAGTGGAGAAAGGACTTCGCCTGCTTTTCTCCCTGCTAGCTATGTGGTTTCTGGCATCTCCATGATGGGAATGAGAAGACCAAAGGACAAGAAGAGGACAGAAAAGCTCTCTGGGCTGGCACTCAATGAATATCAGCTTTTACATGCAGATTTACACTTCCATTTCTGTGGCTGTGAAAGGGGTTTACCACCGACTGTGGGATGTACCCATATAGGCCATCTCTGAGATCACCACTTCCACTTCCTTGGCACAGATGATGCACTGTCTGCGGAGCCAATGACATCTGCTGCCTCCATCTTGTCTTTCCAGTAGTCCCTGTGTGGGCATCACCCTTGATAAAATCTCTTTAGGAAGAATAACTTCAAAGTTACTTGATTGCTTGATCTCCAACATGCTCATGCTCATCTTCTCTCTCTGTTGCTCTCTCTCTTTCCCCACATAAGATTAATGCGAAATGTGTGTATCAAACTCTTACACCCAAACCACAGCTTATATTTTGCTGTTAGCAGGTTACTGCAGTGCAATTCTTTTCTTTTTCCCAGGTCTTTGTTCCCCAAACTATAGGGGACAAATATTCAGTTATCTAAAACTCCAACTCTCTCAAAGAAAGAGGTGGCACATTTCATGGCACACTAATTCCTTCCACATAAATTGTCTCTCCAGTCTCTCACTTCTGTATCTCAGTGTCTCTACCCTCTTCAGCAGTCAGCAGATTGATAGTCAGCTTAGAGTTGCAAAATCCATTGTTGGAGACACCCTTTGCAAATCTTCCTTGAGCAGTCTACCCCTCAGAGAATTTGGTACTTATTTTCTTGAGGCTTTAGCAAAAACAGATTTTAGTATCCCCATTTACATAATGCAATTATGATCATGTTAGTCCCCAGCTTTAGTAGCTTCCTATTGGCATTTGTAGAAAATCTCATTTCTTAGAGTGACATACCAGGCTCTCCATCACCTGACTCTCCAGTCTTGATTTTGCCTTTCCTGTTCTCACACCAGAGTTCCAGAGACTGATTTTGTTTCAGTTCTTGAATTAATCCTTGCTCTTTTTTTCTCTCAGATCCCAATTTTGCCATTGCCTCTGTCATGCTGTTGCCTCCATTACGCTGTGTTTTGCCTATGTATCCTTTAGGTCTCGGTTTATATATTATTTACAACAGTAAGCTTCCTCTAAACTTTCTTTTGCCCTCTCCATGACTGAATACTAATTTAGGTCCTCTTCCTAAGTACTTATAAGCACCATTCTCCTACTGTAGCAACTGTTTCTGCATATTTGTCTTTTCAGCTAGTACATGCACAGCATAAAGACAGGCATCATATGTATTTAGCTCAAGATCACATACTCAGAGTCTAGCACAGTGACTAATAATATTAGCACATAGATATCCAATAAATAAGTATTGAATTAATCAATTAACAATTTGGTTTATGCTTGGCACCCATCGTCGGAAAAAATCATACGAAATTGGGTAACATGAGAAGGAATAATAAGAGCTATAAACAGGATTCTACTCATTTGCCAATTTTGCATTTCAGTGCATTTCAAAAGTACAGTTTCAAAATTTTCAAGAGATCCCTAGCAGTTCCGTTACAAAATAGAGTAGTAGGATTTAAAATAAATGCAGACTCTGACTTTTTAATGATCGCCATTCTAACTGGTGTAAGACGGTATCTCATTGTGGTTTTGATTTGCATTTCTCTGATGGCCAGTGATGATGAGCATTTTTTCATGTGTCTGTTGGCTGCATAAATGTCTTCTTTTGAGAAGTGTCTGTTCATACCCTTCACCCACTTGTTGATGGGGTTGTTTGTTTTTTTCTTGTAAATTTGTTTGAGTTCATTGTAGATTCTAGATATTAGCCCTTTGTCAGATGAGTAGATTGCAAAAATTTTCTCCCATTCTGTAGGTTGCCTGTTCAATCTCATGGTAGTTTCTTTTGCTGTGCAGAACCTCTTTAGTTTAATTAGATCCCATTTGTCAATTTTGGCTTTTGTTGCCATTGCTTTTGATGTTTTAGACATGAAGTCCTTGCCCATGCCTATGTCCTGAATGGTATTGCCCAGGTTTTTTTGTAGGGTTTTTATGGTTTTAGGTCTAACATTTAAGTCTTTAATCCATCTTGAATTAATTTTTGTATAAGGTGTAAGGAAGGGATCCAGTTTTAGCTTTCTACATATGGCTAGCCAGTTTTCCCAGCACCATTTATTAAATAGGGAATCCTTTCCCATTTCTTTTTTTTGTCAGGTTTGTCAAAGGTCAGATAGTTGTAGATGTGTGGCATTATTTCTGAGGGCTCTGTTCTGTTCCATTGGTCCATATATCTGTTTCGGTACCAGTACCACACTGAAATAGGAACAGTTTTACACTGTTGGTGGGATTGTAAACTAGTTCAACCATTGTGGAAGTCAGGGTGGCGATTCCTCAGGGATCTAGAACTAGAAATACCATTTGATCCAGCCATCCCATTACTGGGTATATACCCAAAGGATTATAAATCATGCTGCTATAAAGACACGTGCACATGTATGTTTACTGTGGCACTATTCACAATAGCAAAGACTTGGAACCAACCCAAATGTCCATCAGTGATAGACTGGATTAAGAAAATGTGGCACATATACACCATGGAATACTATGCAGCCATAAAACAGGATGAGTTCATGTCCTTTGTAGGGACATGGATGAAGCTGGAAACCATCATTCTCAGCAAACTATCACAAGGACAGAAAACCCAGCACTGCATGTTCTCACTCATAGGTGGGAATTGAACAATGAGAACACATTGACACAGGAAGGGGAACATCACACACCAGGGCCTGTTGTGGGGTGGGGGGAGGGTGTACGGATAGCATTAGGAGATATACCTAATGTTAAATGATGAGTTAATGGGTGCAGCACACCAACATGGCACATGTATACATATGTAACTAACCTGCACATTGTGTACATGTACCCTAGAACTTAAAGTATAAAAAAAAAGTACTAGAATGTGAAATTCAAAAAAAAAAAGTCATTTTCAGATCAAAAATAAATAAATAAATAAATAAATGCAGACTCAAAACACGATTTTAAACATATTTTGGGTTTCAAAGAGGAAGTAAAATGAAACTTGCTTTGGGGCACATTAAGGCATAGTTGTTGGTATATAGTGAAGCTAGAGTACTGAAATAATTTGCAGCACAGGATCTTGAACCAAATAAGTCAAAATTGTATCATTTCTTCACTTAATATTTTCTGTCCTTTCAGTGTCTTCCAATTTCAATGATAGGTAGAAACTAGCCTTTTTGTCCTCCTTTAAAATGAACTGAGAATTAAATGAGGGTGCCTATTTCTAGTCTTGTTAAAGATGATAGAGGATATATGTTAACTCAAGATTTTGTAATTTAAATAATAAATTAGCTGATACCTCACAGTAAAATGTTGGCTTAAAGAAAATCATAGTGTTTCTCCTTTAAACAAAAGTAAAATTCTTATTAACCAAAACACTTTGAACTATTTTTCCTCATTTATTCAATTTGTCATTCTCTAATAAAATCAAATTAGATTAGTTAGGCTTTACTAAGTTTCAAGAAAACCATATTGCTCTTTACCTTGGCTATTGGTAAGAATTTGATATAGCAGTTAATGATTGGTTTCCATCTCTGTCAAAGGAGGGAAATTAATCTGTCACTCCTGTAGTTCTTAGGGTGATAGTGTTTGAAGGGTAGTCGCTGCTGTAACCCAACTGGAAATGTACTCAAGGTCACATGTCATCCAGACTTACAGACCACAGACTAATTTATGCTTTTTTTCCCCTCTATTCTCACCTTCCTTGCTTAATCATCCAGCCAATATTGTTACTTCCACTATTTTTCAATAGCAACTGAATTTGCTTCTATCAATTGCCGAAAAGAAAGGAAGTCTACATCACTTTAGTCTCTAATTTCACTTTCGTAAGTTCAATTTTCTATCCTTAGCTAATGAATAGATTTTTATCATAATAGTGTTTTATTCATAACACATTTAAATATGTGCATTTTAATTTCTTTTTTTTTTTACTCTGAATAGATATGTGTGATTCTAAAGAGAGCCAAAGTAAGCTTGTTCTTAAAACAGTGAAAATACAACTGCATATTAGAAAAAGGCAAAAGAGTACCAAGTTATAAAAAACACGGTCAGAAAAAATTCCTAATAATCAAACCAAAATCCCAAACTGGTTTTTATTGTCAAATATTGCAGGTGTAACTAAATAATTAAAACTGTAGAAAGAGAAAATGATTGTCTGATTAAATTTTCCCCTTGTCTCCGTAATTAATAATATAAAGAATTAAAATAAAAAAATGCAATGAAACTACACAAAGCAAGTGTTAGAGTTATTTTCATCTTATAATCTGTGATAGCACCACAGACCGAAACAAAGTTTTTTGGTTCATTTGTTTAGCAATTCAATTGGTTAAGTGCATTGCCTCTGAAAATGTCTAAACTGTCTTCCTGTCTCTCTGCCTGTTAGTCTTTAATCCGATAGGCACTTCAAGGCAAACGGAATCAGTATGCTTCAGATTTGTTGTTACTTAAGTCACTAAAGTATTTTTTTCTAAAAAGTTAGTTCATGACAAATGAGCTTTTCGAAACATTTTTTAGAACTTTCAAGACCTTGTCTTTATGAAGCAGCTACATTGTCTGGGGTAAATACCCAGGTTCATCATCTCTTGCCAGGAAAATTTAAGACACAGACACACACAAGGAATGTAGGAACAGAGGTTTAATAGACAAAAGAAAGAGAAAGGAAAACTCCTCTCTCTCTAGTGAGAGAGAGAAAAAGACCGGCCAGTGGAGGATGTGCCCAATTTTGTAGTCAGGTTTGAGGAGGAGGTGTCTGATTTACATAGGACTCACAGATTGGTTTGATCAGGTATGACATTTACATAGTGCAGGGAAGGCTGGTGGCCCCACCTAAATCTCATTGTGCAAATGAACTTTCCCCTTGACCAGAGCCATCTTACCTGCTCCTTACTATACACGTGGCTAACAAACAGAAGGGAAGATGGAGCTGCCATCTTGCACATGATTGGCACAACTGATGGCATCTATGTCTGTAGCTTGATTTTACAAGCTGCTCTTGGTTAGAAAGGAAAATGCTTTGGGGCTGCTTTTCATTAAAAGAAAAGCTTACTGAGGACTTCCGTATCCTCACTATATGCCTAAGTAATTTCTTCTTAACTCCTGTATTTAGAGACAAAAAAGTCACGTTTCTCTAGATTTCACTGGACTGAAATCCCAGTGAAGTATGTCTAACCTTAGAATACCATGAGTCTGAAAAGATTTTCAACTTGAAAAAGTACACTTTCTACGATTATTCTCCAGTGCTGTTCAACCTTCTCTTTCGATGGATTTGATATTTAAGAAACTGCACTTTGACTTCAATTTGAAGGCTGTCCAAGTGCTTACCATTCACTTTATAAGATGACACTTTTGTTTCCTAGAATCTGTGTTTAAAAAAAGAAAAAGGATGACACCTAATGGGAGTAACTCATTGACTCTTTGATTAGATTTATCTCTTTTACAATTTGCAACTGTGCTTATATTAACAGTAATAAAAATATGTTAATTACTTGCAATTAAATACTTGCAACTGTTCTTATATTCACAGTAACAAAATAATGTTAATGACAAAAGTAATCCATTGCTAAATCTTTACAGTACATGTCAAGGACATCATACATTATCTAATTTAACATTCTCCACAGTCTTCTGGTTTAGATATTATTGGTCCTATTTTAAACATAAGGAAACTAAAACTCTCAGAATTCAAGACACTTGACCAATTTTGGATTGCTAGAAAACGTAAGGAGTCAAATTGTGAACCCAGATCTATCTAAATCCAAAACTGGTGCCTTCACACATGCACACAAACACACATACACACACCCCAAAGGCAATAACCATAATTTACGTCTGTATTTAAATTGACTTATTTAAAACTGCCAATTTTAAGTTTCTACATCTGAGGCACATAAACTTTTGGTTTTTTAATCTCTAGGAAAGTAAGCTGAATAATTGAGAGGTGTCAAAAGGAAGTAGGCTTCAGAGGTCAAGAGGGCAAGAGAAAGCAATAAGAGGCAAAGAATAAGAGAGAAGTTTAAGAAAATACATAATAAAGCCAAAATGCCCTGCTAAAATCTCAGAATCTTTCTCTCTCCTACCTCTTACTCTCTCTTAAACACACACACACACTTTTTCCCACCCACACACTTTTAACCCTTGTGCTTTTTACCTTTATTCCTCTGGAATATCTCTTTCTCATTATATAAACCTAAACATTGAAAAATTATTTCTCGTTATAATATTTAGTATTTCCACAATATAATTTCTACATGTGGTATCATTTCTTGCATAAATATATAAAATATGTATGTTATTTTATGCTTTTGTTTTGATATACTTAACCTTATTCAATTTCTTCTTTCAAGAAAAAATATTTTTAAAACTTGAAGTGGCTTTTTACTTAAGCATGTCTCTTTGTGGCTCTTTCCCACAATGCAATGGGTGCTCACATCAATATTCTTGTGGATCTTATGGACATGGACCTGTGAAGGGCAAAGCCCTGAATGGTAGAGTTAGCAGAGCACTACAGTGCCTCCAGGCACTCAACTTTTACTTCCAAAGTCTGCCACAGCCCAGGAATCCCCAGTACTAGATTTCCCCACTGAGGCTTAGCTATTATTTCCAGAAGTCTTCAGTTTAAAGATATACAATAGCTAGGATTTAATTTATTATTATTTACCTGATTAGTTAAATTTAATTTGGAAATCAGGTGTATGTGCTGACATAATGCCAAACCTGACATTTAAATTTTGAAGTGAAGTTGGATAAATAATTATTTTAATGATAATTATAGTAACAAAGAGCCTGGTATGGTGGCTCACACCTGTAATCCCAGCACTTTGGGAGGCTGAGGTGAGCAGATCACAAGCTCAGGAGTTTGAGACCAGCCTGGCTTACATGGTGAAACTCTGTCTCTACAAAAAATACAAAAAAATTAGTTAGGTGTGGTGGCTGTCACCTATAGTCCCAGCTACTCTGCAGGCTGAGGTGGGAGGATTGCTTGAACCTGGAAGGCAGAGGTTGCAGTGAGCTGAGATAGTGCCATTGCACTCCAGCCTAGGCGACAGACGAGACCCTGTCTCAAAAAAATAAGAGTAATAATAATAGTAACTGTGCCTTAGGTTAAGAGTCCTGGGAGGCAGAGCTGAAGGGAACCCCTGTGAGGAGCCTGAGAGCTGAAAGAAGAAGTTATCGCTCTTGGGAGAAAAACATTCTGGCTAACACGGTGAAACCCCATCTCTACCTAAAACCATAAAAACCTTAGAAGAAAACCTAGGCAGTACCATTCAGGACATAGGCATGGGCAAGGACTTCAAGTCTAAAACACCAAAAGCAATGGCAACAAAAGCCAAAATTGACAAGTGGGATCTAATTAAACTAAAGAGGTTTTGCACAGCAAAAGAAACTATCATCAGAGTTAACAGGCAAGCTACAGAATTGGAGAAAATTTTTGCAATCTACTCATCTGACAAAGGGCTAATATCCAGAATCTACAATGAACTCCAACAAATTTACAAGAAAAAACCAAACAACCCCATCAACAAGTGGGTGAAGGATATGAACAGACACTTCTCAAAAGAAGACATTTATGCAGCCAACAGACACATGAAAAAATGCTCATCATCACTGGCCATCAGAGAAATGCAAATCAAAACTACAATGAGATACCATCTCACACCAGTTAGAATGGCCATCATTAAAAAATCAGGAAACAACAGGTGCTGGAGAGGATGTGGAGAAATAGGAACACTTTTACACTGTTGGTGGGACTGTAAACTAGTTCAACCATTGTGGAAGTCAGGGTGGCAATTCCTCAAGGATCTGGAACTAGAAATACCATTTGACCCAGCCATCCCATTACTGGGCATATACCCAAAGGATTATAAATCATGCTGCTATAAAGACACATGCACACGTATGTTTATTGCGGCACTATTCACAATAGCAAAGACTTGGAACCAACCCAAATGTCCATCAATGATAGACTGGATTAAGAAAATGTGGCACATATACACCATGGAATACTATGCAGTCAAAAAACAGAATGAGTTCATGTCCTTTGTAGGGACATGGATGAAGCTGGAAACCATCATTCTCAGCAAACTATCGCAAGAAGAAAAAACCCAACACCACATGTTCTCACTCATAGGTGAGAATTGAACAATGAGAACACATGGACAAGGAAGGAGAACATCACACACCGGGGCCTGTTGTGGGGTGGGGGTAGCGGGGAGGGAACGCATTAGGAGATATACCTAATGTAAATGACGAGTTAACAGGTGCAGCACACCAACATGGCACATGTATACATACGTAACAAACCTGCACGTTGTGCATATGTACCCTAGAACTTAAATTATAATAAAAAATAAAAATAAAAAAAGATTGGCCTATGATACTTGAAGAGAACATCAATCCTAGAAAAAAAATTCAAATAATAATAATTTAAAAAAAAAGAAACCCCGTCTCTACTAAAAATACAAAAAGGTAGCCGCTCGTGGTGGCACGCACCTGTAGTCCCAGCTACTCAGGAGGCTGAGGAAGGAGAATCACTTAAACCCAGGAAGCCGAGGTTGCAGTGAGCCGAGATTGTGCCACTGCATTCCAGCCAGGGTGACAGAGTGAGACTCTTGTCTAAAAAAAAAAAAAGAAAAAAAAGAAAACAACAAAAAGATATTAAACAAATTTCATCAGTTTAAAGTATTATCAGCATGTACAAAACAAGATCTAAACATATCAGTCCTTTAAGCACACAGAGAGAATAAACTCGCTTGTTTGGAAGGCTACTGAGTAGAGAATGTAATGCTGCTTTTAACAGTCACTGGTATATACAACAGGATATTGGTGTAACATACTGGGTAAAGTTACAACTTGCTCTTCACCACAAAAATATTTCTGATCACCTGCTACATGCAAAATGCTGAAAGAACAAGACAGAGAAGCAGTCGGTGCTATAATGGAGCCAGTACATATCAGCACCCAAGAACCGATTGTGAAATTTCCAAGCATTTTCAGAGCGACTTGTTAAATAGAGATATTATTTAAAATGCAATTATATAAATTTACAATTAGATAAGTTTTATTTTTTCAATATAGTAATTACTCAAAGCTCATTACTTTCTACCTATTTTACATTTTACTGTTATCTATGCTCTTGCTGTTATTTATGTCTATTGCATCTGTGCAATGGAAATACAATATAAAGGTGTGCTGCTCTGCATTTTTCCCCAGGTCTGTTCTCAGTATTGTCATGTGAATACCTTGGAGTAGGCCCTGGTAAGAGTATTCACACCACAGATATCAGCAAATGCTGCAAATCAGGGTTTGAGTTTTTGCCGTGTTGACTGTCAAGGAATAAGACAATAATGGAGAACATGTTCATAAGGAAGATTTAACTTAAAAGTGTGTTGTCTGTAGCTGTTATGCCATCAATAGCACAATAATTAGAGTAAATAATACTCCAGTGTTTGAGAACTATTATGCAACTTAACAAAGTCACTCATACCAGTGACTAACAAATGAGGTCCCCAAACATGTTTTTTGTGTTTGTCATTTCACTTTCATCTGACTCATTGACATAAATAAAAGTATCAATTAACATTTATATTTTAACTATACTCACCCATTAGTTGCAGTGATAAGTTTACTGTGTGCATAATTTTTTAGAAAAAATATCAACAAAAACATTATGTAAGCATCAATTGACTACATTGGATTTAAAATATGGAACGTTGAATACTTATGTATTATTGCATACATTGTATGTAGTATATCGTATCGTATGCCACACAAACTTTATGTTAGTAAAATTCATAAGAAACCTATGTAAATATATATGTGCATACACCTTTTATTGGGCAGGGGAGAACTGGTTGCTAAACATGTATGAACACACGCCTGGAGTTGCTGAAATAGTGTATTGTTTTAAAGACAAAGTCTAGTATGAAGAATATGAATATTGTAGTAATATCAATATGCCAAAGTTTTTTGAAAACACAGAGGAGGAAATGTAATCTACATTGCGACCAAAGAGGTCACAGGACAGTTTTCCTTGAGTAGCTGATTTATGTAGGCTTTGGTCTGTGTTAAAATAGCAGAAGCCTTCCTATAGTTAACAATACTACATTGTGCACTTAAACATTTAATGGAGTAGATCTCATGTTAACTGTTCTCTCTACAATAAAAAGTATAACTTTTATTGTAATGATTGCTGAAGCAATAAGTTGAATATTATTTTATAGGCAACAAATCAATGACTAAAGAATTCTGGCATGCAGAACTTGGACAATTTTGTATATTTGTGCAAAATGGTGTTAATGTAGAAAGTTAACAGAAAACATTGTAGTTTAAAGGAGAATTTGAACTGCAATATTTTTCCAAACATATTCCTGCACAGAGAAGGATGGATGATGTATAAGATTATACTAAAACTAGATGCTGCTAGAAGTAAGACATTCATTTGTAAGATGTACGTTGGCATAAAATATTAACTGACAAGATATCAAGATATTGCCCACCCACCAGATGTACTGAGACTGTAGAATGTCAATCTGGACAGGAAGCTTTCATAACTGCCAGACAGAAAATATGTCGAGACAGTGCAGAGAAGTTCTCTCCCTGTGATTGGAACTGAGGGGAGGGGTGAAAAGAATGGGCATTTCCCACACTCCTAGAAACACTCCTTGACAGTGGCCCCTAAGGGGAACTTCTGTGGGGCATTTCTGGGGAGCCACAGAGAAATTTTCTTTCCTCTCTTCCCTGCACACTTTCAGAAAAGATTACTTAGAACAGGTGTTCCTAGATATCCAGAAAAATAATCAAATATGCAAATATGGGTTTGCATATTTGACATATTTGCATATATATAATATGTGTGTGTGCATGTGTGTGCACTTAGAAACGTATGTGTGCCATGTGTAGGTAAAAGAAAGAGAAGAGAAAAAAACACTTATGAAGTTGTCAGATAAAAATCTGGGCAGGCTCCTATAATCCCAGCACTTTGGGAGGCGGAGGCGAGCAGATCTCTCAAGCTCAGGAGTTTGAGACTAGCCTGGGCAACATGGCAAAATCCCATCTCTACTAAAAATACAAAAATTAGCTGGGTGTGGTAGCACACGCCTGTAATCACAGCTACTCGGATGGCTGAGGCAGGAGAATCACTTGAACCACAGAGGTGGAGGCTGCAGAGAGCAAAGACCATGCCACTGCACTCTAGCCTGGGCAGCAGAGTGAGACTACGTTTCAAAAAAAACAAAATTAGAATCCATGCCCTCCTAGTCATTATCCTTAACATTTATTCCCTACATTCTTACATTAAAAAAGGTATCAGTTATTTTATTTGATTCTAGGTCTAAGTGCTATTTTTTTCAAATATATATTCTTGTCTCACATTCAGCTCTGGGTTTGGGTTATTTAGAGAGAGATGCTTGAATATCAGAAAATAGTGCTTTTTTTTGTTTTTTCTTTCTTTTTTGTTTCTAGCTCCTGTATCAACATACTCCCTTCTGGATTCCACACAGAGTTCACATAAGAAACACATTCTGAAAATATTTCTTCATCTTCATCTCTTCACAATAGCTCAGCTTCTAATCCCTTTTTATGTGTCACATTTTGTACCTGAGTTCTTCAGTGAAATTTTACATTGATCTCAATATTACAATTTCCCTGAAGGTTTACCACTTTCATCTTCTTGAAGGAAGAATATATGGTCACCAAATAAACTTGTTAATAAGTGACTGTTGGTTTATCTCCTGCATAGTATGTATGGGTTATATCTTTTCATCTTATCTAGAAGCATAAAAATTTATGTTATCTCTCACAAACCAATAAAGAGCAAGAACAAAACTGAGTTTTTAAGATAACATTTTTAACCACTTCACTATAATTGACGTACAAAAAGCTGTACATATTTGATGTGTACAACTTGATGAGTTTGGAGATAAGTAATCCCCCATAAAACCCTCATCACATTCTATGCCATAAACCTATCATCACTTCCAAAAGTTTCCTCATACCTTCTTTATTTTTTGTGATAAGAACACTTAACATAAGATCTACTCCTAGAACATTTTTAAGTATAAAATTCTGTATCATCAACTATAGATGTTATGCTGTACAGTGGATCTCTAGGGCTTATCTATTGTGTATGATGAAAACTTTGTACACTTTGATTAATACCACTCTATTTTCCTCTCCCTCTAGTCCTTGGCAACCTTCATTCTACTATTTGATTCTATGAGTCTGATTATTTTAGATTAATCACATAGGTAATGTTGAACTAAAGGGGGAAAAAATTCATGTAAACTTAAGTAGAGAGTTTATTTGGGCCAAGTTGAGGACAGCCACCCAGGGGCATAGATTCAAGTTGTCCTGACTATATGCTCTGATTATGAATGGGTTTTTAAAGGAAAAGGAGAAACCATTCCTAAGTTTTTGTTTTTTTAACCAAGAATTACATTAAAATAACATAAGCTATTAATCGATTTTACATTTTTCTCTGTATCACAAATGTCATGATCATGAAGATAATGAGTGAGGCAATGGTCTTTAAACAACTATCCCTGGGGCATGGGGATGGGGGACATGACTGAAGTTCCATACTCATGTCTCTCTGAACTGGATAAATGTTAACATACTTCACAAAATTCAGACTGCTCTGAGCTATTTTTCTTTTCTCAGTGGTATCACGTATTTGTCCTTCTGTGTCAGGCTTATTTTACTTAGCATAATGTCTTCCAAGTTTATCCGTGTTGTTGCAAATGGCAGGATTCTTTTCATTTTTAAGGCTGAATATTATCCTATTGTAATTCAATAGTATTCATTACATTGCATACTATTTCATTGTGGTATATATTGTGAACCCCAAATATCTGAGACAGGTCTCAATCAATTTAGGAAGTTTATTTTGCCAAAGATAAGGGTGCGCCCCCATGACACAGCTTTGGCAGAAGACGATGTGCCCAAGGTGGTTAGGACACAGCTTGGTTGTACACATTTTAGGGAGACATGAGACATCAATTAATATATGTAAGATGTACATTGGTTCCATCTGGAAAGGTGGGACAACTTGAAGCAGGGAGGGGGCTTCCAGGTGATAGGTAGATGGGAGACAAATGGTTGTATTATTTGGAGTTTCTGATTAGCCTTTCCAAAGGAGGCAATCAGATATGCATTCACCTCAGTGAGCAGAGAGGTGACTTTGAGTTCTATCTGTCCTTTGTCCACAGGGAAATTCCTTGTAAGGGAAGTATGTAGCTTTTTTTTTTTTTATCTTAGTAGCTATCTTTTTTTAGGAATAGAATGGGAGGCAGGTTTGCCCTCAGCAGTTCTCAGCTTGACTTTTCTCTTTGGCTTAGTGATTTTGGGGTCTCAAGATTTATTTTTCTTTCAGAGTATATACCTCATTTTAGATTAAGTCCTAGAAAATACATAACTAATGATAATAACATCCAAAATTTATCTATACCCTGATTCAAAAGTAGGAGGAGGGCAACTAAGGAAAACCATAAAGATGGGGTGAAAAACCACCAATTGAAATTGTAAGTATGTTTTCTTAATGTTAGTGCTGACCATTAAAAAATAGGTAAGGGCAGATTTTATCAGTCAAGATAGGCTAGATCATGCTGCTACACTAAACTACCTTAAACCTCAAATGACATAAAACTGTGTACCGTCTTAGTTTCCTGTTACTACTCTAACAAGTTACTATAACATTAGTGGTTTAAACAATGCAAATTTATCTTATTGTTCTGGATGTCCAAAGTATGAAATGGATTTCACTGGGTTAAAATCCTTCTGGAGGCTCTAGGTAAAAACACTTTCTTTGCCTTTTTGAGTTTCCAAAGACTACCTGCATTCGTAGCCTCTTCCTGCACCTTCAAAGCCAGCAATCACATCAGCCTAACCTCCACTTCAATAAACATTTTAAGAATTGTTGATTACATTGGGCCCACCCAGATAATTCAAGAAAATATTTCCATTTAAAGATTCTTCACTTAATCACATCTGCAAAATCCTTTTGGCCGTATACAGTAACATATTCACAGCTTCCAGGGATTAGGATGCGAACATCATTGGAAACACATTATCTTGTCTATCACAAACAGCTAAGGTTTGTTTCCTGCTCATGCTTGTGGCTCATGCCCATTGAAAATCTGCAGGGCTCACTGTAGTTAGTTAGCTAACCAAGCTTCAGAATAGCTAATATTTTGATCATTGCCAGGAATTTCAACACAGTGGAAAGAGAACTCACTGAAGCATTTAAATGCTTGGCCTTTACATGATACAAGTCACTTCTGCCTATGAATCATTGGTCAGAACCAATCACATGGTCTCTCCCAAATTCAAAGTGTTATCCCACAATGTGACAGGATGGCAGAATCTGAAATATTTGGTCAGTGGTATTCCTATCACATCCTCTGTCTCGCCCCTAAATACTCAAGATTGTTCCCCCATGCAAATTACACTCTCTCTTTCCCAAGAAAATCTGTGCTTGTTGTTAATGTTTTTCAGCAAATATTGTCAATACTTCACCATCCAAATAATATTTAGACACCAGTTATGATCAGACTACCCCAGAAACATGTGGAGAAGAGAATTTTGGAAAATGTGCTTATAGATTTCTCTTATGTTATAAAGAGAAAACCTTAAAAGAAGTGAGCCATGGTGATGAATTTAGAAAATAAAACTAAGGTGTTCTAATCAAATTACCCTTATTGTGTGTTTACTATAAGCTAAGTGTCTTCTCATGCAATTATGACATTTAATCTCAAAATTATTCTGTAATAATTTAGTGTTGTTACTCTGATGTAGAATTGAGTAGTCTGCCTAAATAATCAGTAAATACTGACATCCAGAATCAAGTTTAAGTCTTCTTTTATTCCAAAGACCAAGGATGTTCTCTACTTCCCTTGACCATGTGTATTTATAAGCTCGCTCATGTATATAGTAAGAAGTTCAATCACTGATGCCAGTAGCTGAGTCAGAATAGATTTATGATGGAGAGATGGTAGCAAGGTTATGGTCCTTTGAGGCACAATTATCACTGCCCACTGGCAAACCATACTGCCTGATAGCAAAACTCTAAACATGAAGGCAGAAAATCCTAGATGGTATTCTCAGCACTGCCAATAAATCAATGCCTCTTTAAGAAAATCACTTGATCTCTCCAAGTCTCCTATCCTGATGTATACAAAGTGAATAATATCATTGTCAGTCTGTGTTACCATAGGGTGAAGATAATTTGTGGTCACATAAAAGGAAACTATAAATCAACCTATTGAGGCATAAACTTATCCATTCATGTACTCATTTAACAAATAACTATCCCTTAACTATTTCTTAATAGACACAATTTGTATTCACAAAATCCTTTAGAAATAGGGAGATGGAGTTGGGCATTACTTGTTAGGATAGTTTCATGGAGAACACAGCCTCTGCCGAGGTTATGTTATATTCTCACAATATTAAAAACAGAAAATACTTTGTTCGCTGAGAAAACTTTGGGACCTACTTCACAGATGAGAAAAGTGGTGATTTGCACAAAGACAAATTTTTGGCACGGATTTATTTATCTTTATGAAGTTATTGTAGTAACAGTTTATTTTCAGAGAATTATATTAATTTATTTACATTAACTTATTTCTTTCTAAATGTAAACTTATAGAGAAGAATAATATAGTAATAGCTATCTCCGTAGTCATTATATTAGCACTAAAAGTTGAGTTAGACTACATATTTCAAAATAAAAAATTCATTAATGTATACAGCAATATAGATTTCAATAAAAAATGAAACTAACACAACATTGACCTAAATGACAAGTTTGTTTCTCTTAGGCTAGCTATCTCGTTGAAATATTAGCATGTGTTTGGTTCACTGAATTTTTTCCCTTTCCTGCATTCCAAGCATATTACTAGACCCTTATAATTTTCTTGTTTGTGGCTTTTTGCATGTAGAAAACTATATTTTAGTGAAATCTTAAGTTCATTGAAGACCTAATGCCAGGAATCCCAGAGCAAGAAGGGATATAGAAAAGAGATATTTCATCAGACAGAAAAGGGGTTTGAGGGCTGGGAACCTGAGCACTGTCTAGAGTTTATTACGCAGAAGTATAGTCAGAACTTGGTGTCTCTAGGACAGCTGGAGCTAATGCACAGCATCTCTAAGCAGCAACTAGAATAACAGGTATTATGTATGAAAACACTTAATACTTCTTAATGCAATGTTATAATTTCTGTGTTTAAAAGAACCTGATATTTTAGTCTTGTATATCTTGATAACAAAATCAATGTTGTAGCTCATCAACATGTGCAAAAAAAAGACACCACGAAGTGCTGTCTACAAGTTTAGACAGATCTGCCCTGTACACATTTCAATAAGTAACTACATTCTATCTTTGTAAAATTTCTCCTACTTTAAACACAATTATTACTGTATTTTAAAGACCTTTGAACAAGTGAAATATAAATATCATAGTATCAAATTGACACTCTGCATTGTATTGTGGGGCAGGTGTTGGAAAATGTCTACAGTGTTATTAATTGTACTTCTGATGATTATTTAAAGATGAGGAACTCATGGGGGAACTATTTGGAGTTAGTTCATAAATGTCTACTAAACCTTTTCCCACTGTTGGAAATACATTTCCAACAGATGGAAACTCTTATATAGAAGTATATTCAGCTCAGTAGTCATCACATCGATTCACTTTTCTGGAGGATCCCAGTTTTACAAAGAAATTACATTGCATTATTTAACTTTTAATAATCACAGGAAATTAAATTTTCTTCAGTTTTATAAAGCACTATTTTTTGGATAACATTTATTATATTAATTTTAACATTTTATGATGTTATTTTGTCACAGACTAAATGATTGTGTCCCTCAAAATTCATGTATTGAGGTCCTAACCCTCAATATGGTGGTACTAGGAGGTAATTAAATTTGTGAGGGTGAAGCCTTCCTGAATGGGATTACTGCTCCTATAAAAGAGATTGCAGAGTGCCCCAGCTTTCAGCCACGTTGAGGACACAATGCTATCCTGGAGAAGGTCTTCACCAGAACCTGACAACACTGGCAACATGATCTCAGACTTCTAGCCTCCAGAATTCTGAGCAATAAAACTCTGTTGTTTATAAGACACCCAGTCCATGGTACTTTGTTTCAGCAGCCAGAACTAAGGCATATATTTAACATATATTTTTGCTAGATTGACATTTTGTCTGATATTTCTAATATGTTTTAATTTAAACATATTTAGTTTTATTGATTTTTCCTATACTATATAGTCTTCATACTTTAATATACTACTATCACTATTGCCATTATTAGTGATCAAGCAATTAAAAATTTTGAGTATTACTAGTTTGCCTCCTTAGTGCAATTCCTCCTCTCAGCCTTGCCAAACTCACTGGTGACCCAAGAAGAGCAGAAACTCATGAGAAAACTTTAAGACCTGAAATATTGATAAATACTCAAACAACAGATGTCTCAGAAACAGTGACTCCAAGGATCTTCCTCTGGTTTTGGTGGGAAGACACAACCCAAGGGGACAGTGTCTACTAGTGATGGAGATTAAATATTTCCTGTCAGCCCAAAGAGATAAGAGGAGATTTTAAACACAATATAATAGACTCACAATCAAACTTAAAGAGATTTGGAGAGGAATATTTTGTTCCATGTAGAGGCAAGGAAGAAAGACTTCTCAGAAGCTGTGTTGTTTACATGATCTCAAGCAGTAAGAAGGCTATTTGTCAGAATACACTAGAGAGCAGGCCAGAGGTAATGCAGGCTTAAAAATGGATATGAGCGTCTTGCTAATGCTTTTATAAATGGGATTGTTTTATTAATTTCCTTTCCAAATTGTTCCCTTATAATATGCGGAAATCCAACTGGATTTCGTATGTTGACTTTGTTTCCCGCATCTTTACCAAATTTGATTGTTAGTTCTAATGTCTTTTTTGGTGAAGTCACTGGGTTTTTCACATATAAGATTATGTCATCTGCAAACAGAGATAATTCTACTTCTTCTTTTCATTTGGACTTGGATTCCTTTCTTTTTTCGTTGCCCAATTACTCTGGCTAGGACTTTCAATATTACATTAAATAGAAGTGATGAGAGTGGGCATCCCTGTCTTATTCCTGATCTTATAGAAAAAGCCTTAATTTTTTTACCTTTGATTATGATGTTAGCTGTCAATTTGTCATGTATGTCCTTTAGTGTGTTACAGTACATTCCTTCTATACCTAGTTTGTTGAGTGTTTTTCATCATGAAAAGGTATTAAATATTGTTAAATGATTTTTCTGCATTTATCGAGATGATCATGTGATTTTCATTCTTCATTATGTTAATGTGATGTATCATATTTATTGACTTGCATATGTTAAACCATCCTTGTGATAGAGACAGGAGACAGCCAAATGCCTAGACAAATAGGGAAGGGTCCCACAGAACCTCTCCCCATCCAGGTCATTGTGCACAGGAAGCTTGCCTTAATATGCCCATGGTAAAAAACTCCTTCCCCTAACACACGTGCAGTAAGGGAAATAAATCAATGTGAAATGGCTCAGACTAGGGGCCCACATGCACACTGGAAGAATGGGGTAGAGCCACCAGAAATTCATGCCTTATGCAGGGGAGGAGCCAGGCCTCATCATCTCATGTGTGGTGGCCTGGTATTCAATTTGTGAGGTGGCAACCTGCATGCAGAACCCCTCTTTTTGTTGAGAGGTTTCCTTTAGCTTAATGAATTCTGTCCTCACCTTTCAGTGTGTCCACATGCCTAATTTTTCCTGGTCATGAGACAAGAAGCCAGATTTAGCTGAACTAAGGAGCAAAAAATCCTACATCAATTGTATCCCAGGGATCAATTCCACTTCATCTTGGTGTATGGTTCTTTGAATATGCTGTTGAATTTGGTTTGCTAGTATTTTGTTGAGGATCTTTGCACATATGTTTATCAGGGATATTGAAATGTAGTTTTCTTTCCTTGTAGTGTCCTTGCATAGCTTTGGTGTCAAGGTAATGCTGGACTCATAGAATGAGTTTGGAAGTATTCTCTCCTCTTCAATTTTTTTAAACAGATTGAGAAGAATTGGTGTTAATTCTTTAAATGCTTGGAGGAATGCAATAGTGAAGCCATCAGTCTGGTCCTGGGCTTTTCTTTGTTGGGAATTTTTAAACTACTGATTCAGTCCCCTTACTTATTGCTTCTATTAGATTTCTTTATCCATGATTCAGTCTTAGGAGGATGTATGTATCTAGGACTATATTCATTTCTTCTAGGTTATTCAATTTGTTGGCTTGTAATTGTTCATAGTAGTCTCTCATAATTTTTTTTATTTCTGTGGTATCACTCATAATGTCTCCTTTCTCATTCTTGATTTTATTAATTTGAAGAAATTAAACAAACACAAATAATTGAAAAAAACATCCTATGTTCATGGACTGAAAGATTTATTCTTGTTAAAATGTCCATAATACCAAAAACTATCTACAGATTCAATACACTGTCCATCAAAATCCCAATGGCACTTTTAACAGAAATACACAAGACAATTCTAAAATTAATGTGGAATTACAAAAGATCTTGAGTAGCTGAAGCAATGTTGAGCAAGAGGGACAAGTCTAGAGGCAAACCACTTTCTGATTTTAAAATATATTAAAAAGCTACATTACTTCAAACCATTAGCTATATATATATAGCTAACTGGTCTTTGAAAAGGTGCCAAGAATTTGCAATGGGAAAAGGATGGTTTCTTCAGCAAATGGTGTTAGAAAAGCTGCATATCCACATGAAAAGAAAATCAAAAAGTAAAACTGAACCCCTACCACACACCATATACAAAAATAAACTCAAAATGGATTAAAGACCTAAACTCTAAACTATTGCCTTTGGAAATGTCTAACCTGTGTTTCCTATCTCTTTGCCCATTAATCCTTAAACCGTTAAGCATTTTAGGATAAACATAATCAGTATGTTTCTGATCTAATGTCACATAGGCTTCTAAAAAGTTAGTTCGTAACTAGAGCTTTTCAAGCCATTTTAAGATACTTTCAAGATCTTTTCTTTAGAGACAATAAAGACTTAAATGTAAAGCCTGAAACCCCTAGGAGAAAGCATAGAGGAAAACTTTTTTACACTGGTCTTTGCAATAAACTTTTTGGATACGACACTAAAAGCAGACCACAAAAGGAAAAATAGACATATGAGAATACATAAGACAAAAAAGCATCTGCACAGCAAAGGAAGCATTCTACAGAACAAAGTCATTTTGCAGAATGGGAGAAAATATTTGGAAACCATATAACTGATAAAGGGTTAATTTCTAAAAATATATGAGACCACTGCAATTTCAAATAGACAAACAATAACCCAATTGAAAAATGGCCAGAGGATTTGAACAGATATTTCCCCAACAAAGACACACACTGACAAGATGTATATGAAGATATGCTCAATTAAGTGTCAGAGAGAGACAAATCAAAGCTACAAGGAGATATAGTATGTCTGCTGCAAAAAAAATATAAATAAAAGATTACAAATGCTGAGGATATGGGGAGATTGGAACCCTTGTACATTCTTGGTAGAAGTGTAAAAGCAGTTTGGTAGAAGGCATAGTAGTTACAGTAAACAGAATGCCTGACATATAATCATACAAAGTGTAAGAGAAAATTTTATAGGGGGTAAACTGATTTTTTAATTTACAAGATCAGTCTAATTACTAGATTTTTCGTGTTTTAAAGTGAGACTCAAAAAGGTTTGGTAGTTTTCCTACAGTCAGCCACCCAAGGAATAGAAAAGACACATCTGAATCCCAGTCACCTCAACCCCCGGCTTATATTTTTCCTTTCATACAACCTACATACTGCTCACCAAAATTGGAGGTTCTGTTGCTCTTTCTATATTTTTCCTTTTTCTTTAAAATTATATATTTTAGTTAATCCCTCATATCCCCATATGAATTATTTACACAGTTAATCTTTTCAAGTGTCAGATTCCTTAATGAAGGAAAAAAGATTTCATTTTATATCCATTTTCTCCTAAAAATGTTAACTGTCACACTAAACTAGTAACTAAAAACAAAGCCAGCCTAATTACTTATAATTGAATTTCTACTTTTTAAATATCTCTGACAGTTAAATATACTGAAAATTAAAAACAATGTCTTATTACAACTCCTGATCAGCTAATTTGAAAAAAAATTATATAAATGTGTTTGGATCTTTGTAATGGCATTTGTGTTATACATGCTTATACATAATATCATTCGTATATTTAACTAATTTTATAGAAAATAAAAATAATAATTTTAGTGATTGCTGTATTTCAAAAGAGCAACCAGTACAGCATACACCTTATCCCTCTACAAAGTGGCAGATTATGCATTATGCATAGTTGGATAAACCACATAGGTCCCCAAATGCAGAAAACAGTACTCTTACCTCCCTGTGAATCGTGCATTGAGAGTGAGAACAGCAACATTATACACAGTATGCATCTAGAAATTATGCCTGGGTATAATCAGTTAAATATTGAGTACAAATGTGAGTGCTGGAGATGAAGGTGAGAGATGTATTTAAGTTAACTTTAAATACCCACAAAAAAGAACTTCTTTCTAGGAGTCACTCTGTTTTTGGAATGTAGACCTCATGAAGAAAACTAAAGTTGAATTTTTAAGATATTTTCTTTGTTGCTCACTCTTTTTCTTATCCCATAAAACATCTTCTCTGTAAAACCTTATATTAATTATATGCAAAACCTTACACTTTTGTATAAATTCCCTTGTGGTGACTTAAAAGACCATTTGTGATTCTCTCTTCTGTGTAATTTTAGAGAACTTTTAAATGTACCTGGTGCCTATTATCTTATTCAACCAGAGTTGGCACTGCATAACACAATGAAAGAGCTAAAATCTACACTGCATGATAAAATAAAATAAGTTTTAAATGTAACATGCTGATTATAAACTACTATAGGTTCAATGTATAAAATTCATAAAAAATGGAAAAGTATTTTTTAAAAAAAACAGAATAAAGCACTCAATTCCACCCTCTGTAAGCAACAACTTTTAGTATTTACACTTATTTCATCTCACTCTTGGAATAGTAAAGAATATTGCTCTCTGTTTGTCTATTATTGGTATGTAGGAATGCTTGTGATTTTTGCACAGTGATTTTGTATCCTGAGACTTTGAAGAAGTTAATTATCAACTTAAGGAGATGTGGGGCTGAGTGAACAGGCAACCTACAGAATGGGAGAAAATTTTTGCAATCTATCTATCTGACAAAGGGCTACTATCCAGAATCTACAAGGAACTTAAATCTACAAGGAACATTTACAAGAAAAAAACAAGCAACTCCAACAAAAAGTGGGTGAAGGATATGAACAGACACTTCTCAAAAGAAGACATTTATGTGGCCAACAAACATATGAAAAAAAGCTCATCATCACTGGTCATTAGAGAAACGCCAATCAAAACCACAATGAGATACCATCTCACATCAGTTAGAATGGCAATCATTAGAAAGTCAGGAAACAACAGATGCTGGAGAGCATGTGGAGAAATAGGAATGCTTTTACACTGTTGGTAGGTGTGTAAATTAGCTCAACCACTGTAGAAGACAGTGTGGCAATTCCTCAAGGACCTAGAACCAGAAATACCATTTGACCTTGCAATCCCATTATTGAGTATATACCCAAAAAATTATAAATAATTCTACTATAAAGACACATGCACATGTATGTTTATTGCAGCACTGTTCACAATAGCAAAGACTTGGAACCAACCCAAATGCCCATCAATGATAGACTGTATAAAGAAAATGTGGCATATATACACCATGGAATACTATGCAGCCATAAAAAAGGATGAGTTCATGCCCTTAGCAGGGACATAGATGAAGCTGGAAACCATCATTCTCAGCAAACTGACACAGGAACAGAAAACCAAACACCACATGTTCTCACTCATAAGTGGGAGTTGAACAATGAAAACACATGGACACAGGGAGGGTACCATCACACACCAGGGCCTCTTGGTGATGGGGTAGAGGGCTAGGAGAGGGATAGCATTAGGAGAAATAACTAATGTAGATGATGGGTTGATGGGTGCAGCAAACCACCATGGCACGTGTATACCTATGCAATAAACCTGCACGTTCTGCACATGTATCCCAGCACTTAAAGTATAATTTAAAAAAAAAAAAAAGCATACTGAAACAACCTCAGTGAATTAATTTCTACTCCATTTCAAGTCTACCATATCCATTTCAAATACAGAGGAAGGAAAAGAAGTGACGAACACTGGTGAAGTTCCTGCCCTCATAAGGTTTATGGTAATAAAGAATAAAATCTGAAAATGTATATAATATGTCAAGTAGTAATAAGTATATAAAGACAAAAGATGGCTAGTCATGGTGGCTCACACCTGTAATCTCAGCACTTTGGGAAGCTGAGTCATACTGCTTGAGCTCAGGAGTTTGAGATCATTCTGGGCAACATGACAAAACCTCATTTCTACCAAAAATACAAAAAAAAAAAAAAAAATAGCCAGGCATGGTGGCATGTTCCTGTAGTCTCAGTTACTCAGGAGGCTAAAATGGGAGGATTGCTTGAGGCAGAGGTTGCGGTGAGCTAAGATTGCACCACTGCACTCCAGCCTGAGCAAGAGAGTGAGACCCTATCTCAAAAACAAAACAAAAAAGACAAACGAAGCAAAGTGTTAGAGTTACTAGGGATGCTATTGTAGGTCAGGATAATTTTTTTTATAATTAATAAAAACTTTAATTTTAAAACTCACACATAACTAGTGGACAATGAAGCATGATTTTTCTGCAATGTGTGAAAACTAGTTTACTTGCATCAAAATTACTTGAGGTCAACTGAGGCATTTATTAAATGCAAATTACTGAAACCCACACCAAAACTTGTGAACCATAAATCCTGGGGAAAGGGCTCAGGAATTTGCATGTATTAAGAAAATAAAGGAGCTTATGTTAAAGATTTTTCAAGACTCTCCTTTAATGTCTACTTTTTACACAGTTTTGGTAATGTTGAATGGTACTCGAAAGACCCTACTTCCTTTTTTATCATTTCATTCTCAACTTTTCATGTTTCTAGAAAAATCCATAATTTTAGAATCGTTTCATTTTTAAATCTCTTTTTCATACATGCAGGGACGTGACATTTTTAATCAACTTCTCAATTTATGATGTACATAATATGGTATAGAGAGTGTTATGATTATGCAAAGAAGATATATATCCAACCCTCAAATTAATTTATTTAAACAGCTATAACAGCAGCTTAAATATTAGAAAAGAATAAGTAACTGGTCAGTTTATTACTGGAATAATAATTGGTAAAAAACTAATATAACTATTTAGAGGCAATGTACTTGAGGATAAAATAGCTATTGCATTAATACTTTTAAATGTCAATAGAAACTATTCTGAGAAAAAAAAGGCTAACTGCTGGTAAAATTTTATTGTTCACAATAACTTTCTGTTTCAGCCAGAAAGGTAGTTAGCCTTTTAGACAAATTATGGTTTAGTTGATTGCTTGGTGGAAAATACAACTTTTTTTTAATTTTGAATTTTTATATGAGCTGAACCACTTTTAATGCGAACTTTCATCCTCATATAAATTAATATAAGACATAAGCCATAGAAAAGAGGATTTATAGTGAAAATTGTGATACCACTGTCACTCTGACAGAAATGACAAATTTTGTTATAATTGAGGTTGTGGTGTTTTGTTAATTCAAATGTTGAAGTAGATGATTGGACCAAGATGGCAGAATCGGAGATATCATCTTACATCCTCTCCCAAGAAAAACAGCTATAGACAACTATTCACAAAGCAAAATAGCCCAGAGAGAGCTACAGGACCCATTAAAAACCTATAGCAATATAATGTAGAAAAAAAACCTCAAAGAATATTCATATAGAAAGAATTACTGGTAACACCAACATACCTGAGACAGCAGGAGGTAGCCAGGAGCAAAAAAGAAAGGGAGAGGCTGTCAGCATCAGCCAGGAAGTGGAAACCACTGTAGTCTTCAACAGCATGCTTCACAGAGAACACTGACATCTCTTTCCACCTAGGTAACCGAGAGTCACTCCCGACAGGGAAACCAAGAGGGGGAGATGTAGCTGAACCCTATGCCCCCAGTAGGTGGATGATGTTCATTAATTAGGGGAAAGGAGCTACCATCTCTCCCAATTCTGCACGTGTGCAACCACAGAGCTGTGGGTACTCCACAAATGCTCACACACACACCTTGGCACACTGGGCTCACTCGTGTTGCAGACACCAAAGCCAACACCATAGTAAGCTGATTTGTACTACAGCCCCCGAGCCAAGCCCTTGCTGTGTGTACCCATGTTCCAGCCACTGGCTCAGCCACTATAGAGAGCTAGACCATACCCTGACTACAAAGCTACTCTAACTTTGCTCATGCCTGTGTTCCCATTCTTAGCTACCTGGTTACTTCACAAATATCTCTACCATACATACTATTATCAACTCAGCATTAGGGTTGTCTGTGCTCAGGACACCAGAGTAAATACTGCCCCAATTCCAGAGATGTACTCCTTCTACATGTGCCCATGCTTCAGGCCTTAGCTCCATGGCTACTCCATCGACATCACTTATCAAACACCAGTGCAACCACCACTGCAAGCAAGCCAACAGGCCAGATTCAGTGCCAAGAGAGATTCTGGCAATCTTAGCAGGTATGGCCACCAAAGACCTTAAAACCCGTCACTGCCATTGCTGACATTCATAACATCAGCCACTTTCCAATCTTTATCAATATCAACATTATCAGTGCTGCACAGAGACTAACAGCTGGCACCTTCATTGGTGCCAAAACCACCATATCTCACCAAGTAAGTGTCCTTGCATACCCTCACAGAAAGACATTTCCACAGAAAACCTACCCTGTAAAGTCTGCAAGAGGTGATCGCTCTACCAAATGTGCAGACATCAACTTAAAGCAACAACAAAATAAACAATATGAAAAACCCAAAAGATATAACACCAAAACAACACAAAAATCCCACAGTATCTGAGCCCCCCAAAATAGGTATGTATAAACTTACTGACAATGAATTCAAAATAATTAAGGAAGCTTAGCAAATGTCTAGAAAATATGAGAAATAATTCAATGAAATAAGGAAAACAATGAGTGACCAAAATTAGAAATTAAATAGACTGAAATTTAAAAAAAAAAAAAAAATTCTGGTGCTAAAAAATACAATAAATGAAATAAAAATGTAATAGCATAAACAGCAGAATTGATCAAGCAGAATAAATCTGTTAACTACAAGACAGATTATTTGAAAATATAGTTAGAGGAGGAAAAAGGAAAAGAATAAAAAGGAATAAAGAAAGCTTATGGGATTTATAGGAAAGCATCAAAGAGCTATTATTCAAGTTATAGGAGTTCAAAGAAGAAAAAGAAAGTGGTAAAAGGTGAAAAGCTTATTTAAAGAAATAATAGCAGAAAACTTTCCAAATTTGGAGAAAGTTAAAAATATCCAGGTACAGGAAGGTCGGAACTCTCCAATCAGAATCAATTCAAGTATGACTACAACAAGACATAGTATATTCAAATCATCAAAAATCAAGAGAACTTTCTAAAAGTAACAAGGAAAAAGAAGCAAATTGCAGGTATAGGACTGCTAATATGCCTGGCAGTAGACTTCTCAGTAGTCACCTATTCAAAGTGTTGATATAAAATAAGAAAAAAATATTCTAACCAAGAATACTATACTCTGCAATGCTATTCCTTAGAAATGAAGTAGATATAAAGATTTCCCTAGACAAACAATAAATAAGGGATTCACTGCTACCAGACCTGTCTTACAGAAAATGCTAAAGAGAGTTATTCAATCTGAAAGAAAAGGATATCAACTAGTAACACAAAAATATATGAAAGTATAAAACTCACTGGTCAAAGTAAGTACACAAATACAGAATACTCTGATAGTGTAATGGTGATGTATAATTCACTTATATTGTTAGAATGAAGGTTAAAAACAAAGCTTTTAACAGTAATAATAGCTATAATAATTTATTAAGGGATATACAACAAAAAGGATGTAAATTTTAATATTTAAAACATAAAATATATGGAGGTAGAAGTGTAGAGTAATTTTATGCAATGAAAGTTAAGTTGTTACCAGCTTAAAATAGCCGTTATAACAATAAGATGTTTTAGGTAAGCCTCATTGTTATCATAAAGCAAAAGCCTATGGTAGATTTAAAAAAAAAAGACAAAAAGAAAGAAATTAAAGCAACCCTCTAGATAAAGATGTCTAATCACAAAGAAACATAGCAAGTAAGAAAGAAAGGAACAAAAAATTTACAAAACAACCAGAAAAAGAAATCAACCAAATGGCAATAGTCAATCTTGAAATGTCCATAATTACCTAGAATGTGAATAGATTAAATCCCCCAGTCAAAAGACAGAGCATGGCTGAATGGATAAAGAAACAAGACCCAACTATACACTGCCTACAAGACACTCACATTACCTTTAAAAACACACATAGATTGAAAGCAAAGTGATAAAATAAAAATATTCCATGCAAACAACAACAAAGAGGAAACAGGGCTAGCTATATATTTACCTAATACAATGGACTTCAAGACAAAACCATACAAAGAGACAAAGAGGGTCATTATATAGTGATAAAGTGGTCAATTCATAAAGAGGATAAAACAACTGTAAATATATATACATCCAACAGTGGAGCACCTAAATATATAAAGCAAATATTTATAGATCTGAAAGGAGAGTTAACTCACAAGACAATAATAGTATGAGATTTTCATAACCAACTTTTAACAATGGACAGATAATACAGGCAGAAAATCAATAAGGCAACATTGATACTGAGCTACAAACATGAACCTAACAAACATGTACAGAATATTCCATCCAACAGCAGCAGAATACTATTCTTCTCAAACACACATGGGACATTCTCCAGGATAGATCATATGTTAGGCCACAAAGCAAATCTTAACAAATTTAAGAAGATTGAAATAATATCAAGTATCTATTTTGACCACAATTATATGAAACCGGATATCAAAAAGGTAGAAATTTTGAAAAATTGACATGTGTGCAAATGCAACACCATGCTCCTTTAAAAAAATGGATCAATGAAGCAATTTAAAGAAAATTTTTAAAATGTTGATACAAATGAAAATGGGCATGCAGCACACCAAAACTTATGGAATGCAGTAAAAGCAATTAGTAGAGGGAAGTTTATAAAAATAAACATCTACATAAAAAAATAAGAAAGAACCCAAATAAACAGTATATCGTTAGAACTCAAAGAACTAGAAAAATAGTAAACTAAGTCCAAAGTTAATAAAAGGAAGAAAATATTAAGTATAAATGAAACAGAGTATGAAAAACAACAAAAAATATCAATGAAATGAGAGTTGATTTTTTGAAAAGACTAACAAAATTGACAAGTCTTTAACTAGACTAACAAAGAAAAAAGAACTCAAAATAAAATCAGAAATGAAAAAGGTGACATTACAATGGACATCTCAGAAACACATGGGATCATAAGAGACTACTATGACAATTATATGTCAATAAAGTGGATAACCAGAAAATGAATAAATTCCTAGACAACTTATCAAGATTAAATAATCAAGAAATAAAAATCTGTTTAGGCCAACTTCTCCTTAACAAGTAAGGAGATTGAATCAGTAATCAAAAAACCTCCTCACAAAGAAATGCCCAGAAAATCATGGCTTCACTGCCTAATTTTATCAAATATTTAAGGAAGAACTGGTACCAATTTTTCTCACTTTCAAAAAATTAAACAGGAAATACTTAAAAATGTATTTTATGAAGCCAGCATTACCCTGATGCCACAGCCACACAAAACACTACAAAAAAAAAAAAAACCCAGAAAATTACAAGTCAATATCCCTGATGAACGTAGATACAAGGATTCTCAACAAAACACTAGCAAATCAAACTCAACGGCACATAAAAAGGGTCATATACCATGATTAAGTAGGATTTATTTCTCAAAGGCAATGATGGGTCAACATATGTATCACTAAAT
This sequence comes from Nomascus leucogenys, assembly GCF_006542625.1. Lineage (NCBI taxonomy): Eukaryota > Metazoa > Chordata > Mammalia > Primates > Hylobatidae > Nomascus > Nomascus leucogenys. Next base: position 90,994,120 of record NC_044387.1, on the reverse strand, counting down.
GTTATACAGCTCATTAACAGAATGGAGGAAAAACTGCAAGATCATCTCAATAGATGCAGAAAAAGCATTTCACAGTATTCAATACTGTTTCTTGATAAGAATACTTAAACTAGGTATAGAAAGAAGGTAACATAACATAGTAAAGGTCATACATGACTAGCTCACAATAACATCATACTTAATGGTGAAAAACGTAAAGCTTTTTATCTAAGATCAGTAGCAAGAAAAGAATGTTGACTTTCATCACTTCTATTCAACATAATATGGCACATCTAGCCAAAGAAATTAGGCAAGAGACAAAAACAAAAAGCAGAAAATCAGAAAGAAAGAAATAAAATGTCACCTGTTTGAGGATGACATAATCTTACATAAAGAAAAATCTAAAGACCCTACCAAAAATTGTTAGAACTCATAAACCAATATAGTAAAGTTGCAGAAAAAAATCAACATTAAAAATTCAGCAGCATTTCTATACACTAACATTAAAATATCAGGAAAGAAATAGAGAAGACAACCCTATTTCCAAAGCCGCAAAAAATAGTAAAATATGTTGGAATAAGTTTAACCAAGGAAGTGAAATATCTGTACACCGAAAATTGTGAATCATTGATGGAAGAAATTGAAGGATATACAAATAAGTGGATTCATGAATTGGAAGAATCAATATTGTTGAAAATGTCTCTAATACCCCAAACTATCTACAGATTCAATACAATTCCTATCAAGATTCCAATGACATTTTTCACAGAAATATAAAAAACAGGCCTAAAATTTATATGGAACCAAAAAGACCCTGAATAGCCAAGGCAGTTTTGAGCAAAATGAAGAAAGGCATTATATTATTTGAATGAATAGATAGCCCAGAAATACACACAACTATGGTCAACTGATTTTTGACAAAGATGACAGAAACACACAATGGGAAAAGGACAGTCTCTTCAATACATGTGCTAGAAAAACTGGATATCCACTGGCAGAATGAAATTAGACCCTCGTATCACACTGTATATAATACTCAACTCAAAATGGATTAATAACTTTAATATAATACCTGAAACGATATAACTACTAGAAGAAAACATATGGGGTAAACTCCACAACATTGATCCGATCAATGATTTTTTGTATCTGACCCCAAAAGCACAGGCAACAAAAGTCAAAATAAACAGATGGGATTACTTCAAACTAAAAATCTTCTGCACAGCAAAGGAAACAATCAACAGAGTTATGAGACAATGTACTGAATGGAAGAATATAATTGCAAACCATACATCTGGTAAGGGGTTAATTTCCAAAATATGTAAGGCACTCAAACAATTCATTAGTAAGAAAACAGATAACTCAATTAAAAATAATAGGGAAAGGACCCGAATAAACTTTTCTCAAAAGAAGATATGCAAAAGGCTAATAGGTATGTAAAATGGTGCTCGACACCATTAATTACCAGGGAAACACAAATTCAAACCACAATGAGATATCACCTATCACCTATTAGAATGGCTATCATAAAATAAGATGATTTTATGATTTATGATTCAGAAGGATGCAAAGAAAAGGGAACCCTTGTATACGGTTGCTGGGAATGCAAATTACTACAATCATTATGGAAAACAATGTGGAGGTCCCCCAATAAGAAGAACAGAACTAACATATAGTCTAGTAAACCCACTACTGGCTATATATCCAAAGAAAGTGAAATCAGTATGTTAAAGAGATGTCTGCACTCCCATGTTCATTGCAGTATTACTCACAATAGCCAAGATACGGAGTTAACCTAAGTATCCATGAATAGATGTATGGATAAAGAAACTGATTTGTATACACACATACACACAGTGGAACACTATTCAGCCCTAAAACACAAGGAAATCCTGTCATTTACAATAACATGGATGAACTGGAGAACATTACGTTAAGTGAAATTAGCCAGGCACAGAAAGACAAATACTGAGTGAAATCACTTATATGTGGAGTATTAAAAAAGTCAGACTCATGCAGAGAGTTATATGATGGTTAACAGATGCTAGAGGTGAGAGATTGAGGAGATGTTAGTCAAAGGACGGAAATATAAAAAACAATTTATGAAACCAACGAAAACCTCCTGAACTTAGCCATTTCACAATGTATACATATATGAAAGCATCGTGTTGTACACCATAAATACATAATGTATAGTTTTCAATTAAAAAAAATTTAAAAAAGAATTTTCCAATGAGCAGTCAGCATGAAATGAACTGGATGTAATCAAAGCCAATAGTGAAACTATCTCTTCCATGAATTTTTCTCAATGATAATAATTTAACTATAATATATCTTTTACTGATCTCTTATATTGTCTAAACACATATTTTAAGATTTGGTGTATTTTATCTCAAGGTTCCCTCTAACGGTACCTATTGTTAAGTTATGTCTTCCTAGTAAAACTACATACTCCCTTAAGAATGAATCTTGGGAGGTTACTATTAGCAGGGACAGCAGTGATGGCAGAGATGGCAGAGGGGAAATGTCAGCATTGCATATCTGAAACCTGCCAGGGAGGAGGGGAGATCCCAGCTGCTTTATGGTGTGAACATATTGAGGTCCAGATTTCTGTTTTGTCCAGCCTTCCTGTTGATCTGAGATATATTCACAACTATTACAATAATTGTATGTCCTGTTTAGTTATCGAGATCTGGTTTCTATTATTAGCAGCAAACAAAAAAAAATGCTGTCCAGTAGATATAATAAAAGAGAAAAAGTGCAATCTTTCCCGTTGTCAGCCTTTTAACACTGTGATCTAGGAGATAAACACAGAACAATTGTTCTAAAAGTTTGGGCCATGAACACTTTAAATAATTATAGGTTCATTTTATTTAATGTTCTTGAATTCAACATCCATAAAACATCCCAAGGAGATCAGAAAAAAATAATGTTTTTCATACTCTACCATTTTTCATGTAAACATTCTCAATTGTTTAATAAAATATCAAGTTATTTGTGAGTTACTAGATAGGAAGTTGCAATTATTCTGTATTTTCTCAATCAAGACATAGAAAAGCTATGGTCACTTGGAAGTCTAATAAACTAATCACTTCAAAGAACATCATATTCAAAAATTGAGAAAACATTTTCAAAGACCTTTATTTTTTGACATGTAAATAGTCATTATAAGGCTATCTTCAACATAAAAATTCTAAAAATTTATGAAACCAATGAAAACCTCCTGAGTAAAAGCATTTCTGAAATTTAGCATGCAACTACAGAAGGCTCAGTGACAGACAGGGAAGTGAACCATACAGACATGGGCAACGAGGATCAGAAGAGAAGAGTAAATTTGTAAAAGTCATTGTCATTGATATTACAAAGTCCAAACGTTTGTAATTGCAGACAGAGTCACCAGATTCTTTTTAATTAATATACATGTCTTCATGAAAGAATAAAATAGCCAGATTGAAATAGGATGCACACCAGCCAGGGCCAGAGAAGACTGGTAGGGAACAGAACTCGCCTGCAGAGGGAGATAAATGCAGGATAGCTGCATTTACCTGATCAAAATTCCTAGTTATGACCTGCACAATGCACTTTTTAGAAGGGACTAGAATTAAAGACCTGAAACTCCATTATGGTCATACACATACCTTACGTATATTTTGTTGTATTGGTATACGTTATTTAAATTAACATCTTAGTATCTTCTTACTATTCATTTTCCATATGATTTCGGAGTCCAAATAACTTCTAATTATTAGTTAGGATATTAGTAGGTTGGTGCAAAAGAAATTGCAGTTTGGGCCATTAAACTTAATGGCAAGAACCACAATTATTTTTGCACCTACCTAATAAAAAGAATCTAAAATGGAACAACTCAACAGACTAGTGTGTCCTTCCTACCGTGAGACTAATTTGGTGACTATTGCCCTAGAGCAGGAGTTCCCAACCCCAAGCCACCCACAGGTACCAGTCTTGGAACCCACCTACACAGCAGGAGATGAGTGGCAGGTAAGTGAGCATTACTGCCTGAGCTCCGCCTCCTGTCAGTGTCAGATCAGCAGCGTCACATTCTCTCTCTCTCTCAATCTCTCTTTTTTTTTTTTTTTTTTGGTCTCATTTCATTGCCAGGCTGGAGTGCAGTGGCGCGATCTCGGCTTACTACAACCTCCACCTCCCAGGTTCAAGCGATTCTCAGGCCACAGCCACCCGAGTAGCTGGGATTACAGGCCTGCATCACTACACCAAGCTAATTTTTGTATTTGTAGTAAAGATGAGGTTTTGCCATGTTGACCAGGCTGGTCTCAAACTCCTTGCCTTAAGTGATCCTCCCGCCTCGGCCTCCCAAAGTGCTGGGATTACAGGCATGAGCCATGGAGCCCAGTGACATTAGATTCTCACAGGAGCCTAAACCCTATTGTGAACTGTGTATGTGAAGCATCTAGGTTGTGCGCTTCTTATGAGAATCTAACTAATGCCTGATGATCTGAGGTGGAACAGTTTCATCCCCAAACCATCCCCTCTCCCCTCCCTGCCTGGTCCATGGAAAAATTGTCTACCACAAAACCAGTCCCTGGTGTTAAACAGGTAGAGGACTGTTATCCTAGAGGTCTGAATAAGGCCCTTTTTGTTTGGGCATGCTACTGTTACATTTTTTTATCCCATTCTTATTACCTTCTTAGAATTTTACTTACATGTATCACACATATCTCATGGGTCAATTCTTTAGTTATCCATATAAAAGTAATTACATCAGTTTTAATTATTGGAAAATCACATAACCTTCAAAAGAAGGTACACAGTTTCTGATTCAGAAAACAGTAGTTCTCTTTTTACTTTCTTTCACTTTTAATATTATTAATACCAATCAAGACTAACTTCAAGACTTGAGATTCGGTCATTTGGGTTTACTGGCAAACTCTTAAAATCCCATGCATTAGTTATATTAGCATACCCTAAGCAATAAACAGATTAAAGATAAATAGAAGATTTAAAATTAATCACTAAAGAAGTTCATTTCTAGCCATATAAAACTTAATTTCCAGCTGGGCACAATGGCTCATGCCTGTAATCCCAGGAGTCCAAGGTGGGCCGATCACGAGGTCAGGAGATTGAGACAACCCTGGCCAACATGGTGAAACCCTGTCTCTACTAAAAATACAAAAATTAGCTGGGCATGGCGGCGTGTGCTTGTAATCCCAGCTACTCGGGAGGCTGAGGCAGGGGGATCACTTGATCCCGGGAGGCAAAAGTTGCAGAGAGCTGAGATCGTGCCACTGAATTCCAGCCTGGCGACAGAGCAAGACTCCATCTCAAAAAACGACAAAAAAACTTAATTTCCTCATAAAAATAACAAAATGTACAGATAAAAATATGTAAAGCATTATGACTGTATGCATGAGATGGCAATACAGTGAGGAATAGTCAAGACAGGGAATGAGTGAAGGCAAATATCTAGAGAGGAAAATGGAATACCTGATGTTGCCCTTGAGCTTGTGGGCATTTTCCAAAACTCGGCAAACTTGAGCATCAGTTTTCTGACCTCCCAGGGCCCTGAGACAGAAAAATAATAGGTCAAGGAATGCCCATATAACTGGTAAATCATTATTCCTGGGTGTCTGTGAGGGTGTTCCTGTAGGAGACTAGCATTTGAAAAAGTGGACGCAATAAAGCAGCTCTGCTCTCACCAACGTGGGCTGGAGTCATCCAATCTGTTGATGGCAGACATGAACACATCAAAAAGGCCAGGAAGGGCGAATTCTCTCTCCCTCTCCTTGAGCTGAGAAATTCGTCTCCTGCCCTCAGATATCAGAGCTCTTGGTTCTTGGGCCTTTGGCTTAACACCAGTGTCCATCTCCACTCCCCTGACACACACATGTCTGTGGTCCGCAAACCCTAGGACTCTACTGAATTGCACCACTTTCCTGGTTTTCCAAATAGCAGATAGTTGGTGGGACTTCTCAGCCTCCATAATCACGTGAGCCAGTTTCTATAACAAATTATCTGTCTATCTATCTGTCTGTCTATCTATCTATCTATCTATCTATCTATCTATCTATCTATCTACTGATACATCTATTATTAAATCCCTGTCCCAAAAGGTCTACATGGTAAACTGTCAGCCTTGAAGCTTATGCTTAATAGAGGAGAAAAAAAATTTCTCTCAAAAGTTTGAAACCTTAAGTTTTTCTACACATGGGCTTGTGAACTAATTCACATTGAGTTGCAATCAAAAGGTTAACTTAAGAGTTATTTTCCTAGTATTTTTGGCTTGGTAGAGCATATGCTTTCTGGATGCACTCACCTTTGCAACAGTTTTCAAATAATTTTTACAGATAAAGTTCCAAAGAAACTACATCCCTTACTGCCCTCAAAAATCAAATATGGAAGGACACTGCAATGCTAGCCAAAGCCAGCAGAAGTGACAATGAGCAAATCTAGACTCACAAAAACATCAGATATGAGAATCATCAGATACCAGAATCATCAGATACATAATATAAAATAAGAATGTTTATTATGTTTCAAGACATAAAAGAGAGTTTTGAAAAATAAGTAAATAGCAAGTAAACTTGAAAAAATAAAATAAAATCTTTTCTAGAAATGGAAATGTGTAATTGAAATTAAACTACTTATCACTGTTAAAGAGCCATGTAAATAGAAAATTATTAATTGAAATATGGAACTAAAGAAATGATTATGCATATAGAGAACAACAAGGTAACCATGGAAAAATGAAACTAAGAGTTATGAAAGGTAGAATAAAAGAGTTTAATATGTTCCCATTCAAAAATCTCAGAATGTGAGAATACAGTAAATGTTGCAGAGGCAATACATTTAAAAAGAGCAGCTGGGAACATTTTAGAATTGGTGTAGGAATACAATTAATGTATTTAATAAGCCCAAGAAATCCAAATCAGAATAAATAAAATTCTCATGCAGCTATATCATAAAGTATAGAAAAGCCATGAACAAAAGATCTTAAAAGCATCCAGAGAGAAAATATTACTTGCAAAATAGTGACAAAGAACCGACAGCTACTTCTTTGAAACACCACCAATAATAAAAAATCTATCAATCAGTCAAGAATCCCATATTTAGCAGAAATATATTTACAGAATGTAGGCAAAGTACAGACAAATTTCAAAATGGAATGAGAAAAAATCTCATTAATTTCAACTAATGAAGAAAATAGGAGAAAAAACACCAGTAAAAAATTGGAAGAAAACAATTATAAACTAAGTAGACAAGAATAAATCAAATTATTTTAATCATTAAAAGTAAATGGACTAAGCATTAAAAACATATTTTCAGGTAAGATTAAAAGATATAAATGAAATTGGGTTTTACTGTGTTTTAGAGAGACATAAAAAGCATATGTTGATAAGAGTTGAAAGTAAAGATTTGATATGTAGATATACATATGGGGCAAATATTAAAGAAGACGAGCATAGCTATAATAATGTCAAACAATGATGATTAATTAAAATTGGTTTCCAAGAAGAAACAAGTATACTACATAATGTAAAAACATTATTATATATATTTAAGGTCTCTGCATAATGCTGATAATTCATCGTGAAGTAAAATGATATGAAGTCTGGGTATACTAAAATGTCTCTGAATAGGTAAAACAAAGATTGGAAGAACCACAGAAACATACAGATCCAAAGTCACAAAAAAAAGATTTTAACACGTCTCTCTAAGAGGAAGCAGATAAAAATCATTACAACCATAGGAGATTATATATTTAAAATGTCTAAAAGTGAACAAAAGACATTAAAAGGAATTTTGCAGAAGAAATAATATATGTATATGAGAATATATTTAAGTAGAATTGAAGTAAAAATGCAAATTAAGCAACAATAAGCTATCATTTTACACTGACTGTAAAAAATTTCACATAATATTATGTGGAGCAACTAGAACTTTCATATGCTGTTGAGTGTGTAGATAAATGACTTTGAAAATAGTTTACACTATGTGGTATAAGTGGGCATGTATACACTTCACTATTCAGCAGTCCTGTCCTAGGAAGAAGCCCCCAGTGAAAATGTTGCACGTGTACAGGAGACATTAGAGGCATTTCTATAATAGCATCAGTCAGAATGGCAAAAACTGGAAACACAAAAAGCCATGAAAATTATTGAGGATTAATGGTGTATAGTCCATGTATTCAATGGAATACTATGCAGCCATGAATAAATTTGAAAAGTAACCATAAGTAGTAACATGGTTGACCTAAAAGAATAATGGTCAAAAAAGCAAGCTATAGAAGAATAAATATGCTATGATTTCTTCTATATAATGCCTGAAATATACAGAGTTAAATAATGTATTGATTAGAATTGGATATGGATTCATAAAGATGGCAAAGACTCTAATAGAAAGCAAAGAAATACCTGCTGCAAATTTCAAGAAGTGATTACCTCTGGGAAGAGCAAGAGAGATACAAGAAGCCTGCTTGAATAAAATTTAAAGGGTAAAGTTTTGCTTCTTGGCCAAGGTGGTGGGTACATGTGGTTTGTATATGGTAGATAATTTTATTTTTTTATACTTAATATACATTTTTGTATACTCCTGTGTACATATACTGTCTTTGGCATATTGGAAAAACAATAAACCACTGAAGTAATTGTAGTTGAGGATATTTTGCTGATTAGACTACACTGAGTATATTTTTAGTCTTCAGAGAAAATATCAAAATAGCCTTTACAAGGAATTTATGAAGCACAGGAAAGTACAGGATCAAGAAAAAAAATCAAAACTTCCTCATAGCTATTAAATCTAAACTAGAATATTTCAACCATGTTTCAACTGAGCAGACACCTAGCTAGGGAAAAAAGAATATTTTCACCCTCAGCAAGGATTCCTCACTGTTGGTTAAATGTTAAATTTTTTCCCCTGCAGGGTACAAGGAATGAGGTCAAACACTTTTTAAGAATAATCGAGTAGTTTAACCTGTGCTGTAGGGGCTCGTTGAACAGAACTTGTCCGTGATGAGAAAATGACAGATTTTTGGAGACTGTTGCAAAGCTGTCAGGTTATGAACAATAATTGGCCATATAATGAGCTTCTCACTTTCATCAAATCCTTGGGCATAGAAACTCTTTCTATTCTCTTGAAAAACAAATAAACCTGTGGCAAAATAAGTACAGTTGCAATAATTAAATTATGAATGGAAAACAGTAAAATGCAATTTTGACGTTAATGCTGTAACTCACTGTTAAATTCAAAATTCATCTTTCTCTCTCCTCACCAGCGGATGTGAGGATTTGGAAGGATTAGCTTGTTTTATGCAGTAAACAATCATTAATAAGTTAATTATAGCTTGAAAGTAAGAAACGTTTTCCTGAGAGGATAAAATGTGTAACATATTAAGCTACTCAGATCCATTGGGAAGGTGGGCTGCAGGGCAGTAATCTGTTCTCTAGCTTGCATATACGTCCAAAGCTAATTGTAAAAGATGGTCATATAATTAAAAATAGTCATGTTGAATGCAATTCAACTGCTTAGTTTCAAAAAATCTAACCATAATTTTGATTCAAAACTTATTTTTTTTAAATTTTAGAAGTAAGGAATAATTTATTTTACTTTGAAGTTAGCACAGTAATATATTTCAAATTACAGACATTGAGTTAAAAGCCATTCTATGGTATTTGAGCTCAACTGTTGTCTTTAGATATTTAATATACTGGAATCATAAGCTTTTTTTAACCTTTGCAAGACAACCTTGCATTCAAGATCAATAATGAAATCTACAGGTGTTTTATTTACATTTAAAAATGAAAAATAAATGTATTTAAAATATGCAAGACTCATATTTACATTTTATTATTCATAACCTGTAAGATATGATTTTTTACTTACCATCAGACCACTATAGGAAACAAGGATATAAAGTAAATCAGAAATCTAGATTCAGACAGAAAAAAATTATAGCTGGATGAAATTCCTCTCACCAAAGCTAAATTAGTTGTACTGTCAGATTTCAAATAATTTATTTTTTCACCATCTTTCACTCACAAAATTGTTATATGATAGCATTTCACTAAATTAAAAATTAATGCATTTGTTATTCAGCAAACATGCATTGTGAATGCCAACTGTACTAGTCCATTCTCACACTGCTATAAAGATACTACCGGAGACTCATTAATTTATAAAGAAAAAGAAGTTTAATTTGATCACAGTTTGGCATGGCTGGAGAAGCCCCAGGAAACTTACAATTATGGCAAAAGAGGGAGGGGAAGCAAGGCAGGTCTTACATGGCAGTAGGAGAGAAAGAGAGAGGGGCAGGGGAAACTGCCACTTTTAAACCATCATATTTCATGAGAACTCCCTCACTATCATGAGAACCTCAAAGGGAAAACGGCATCCCTAATCTAATTACCTCCCATCAGGTCCTTCCATCGACATGTGGGGATACAATTCAAGATGAGATTTGGGTGAGAACACAGAGCCAAACCATATTGCTAACCATGTATCAGGCACTGTCTTAGGTAGAAGGATAATGTAAACAAACTTAACAAAATGTCCTGACTTCACAGAGCTTATGATTTAGACAGAAAAGATTGATCTATAGGCGGAAAGACATACTCAACAAATTAAAAGTTTTAAAAAGTTTAATAAATGAAATTATTTTTATTTATTTAAGTATAATAAATGAAATGCATGTGCATTCATAAATACATAATTTTCATTTATTTGAGTGTAATAAATGAAACAAAATAAAATGTACAAATATGAAACAAGTTGAACGGGGACTTTTGGGGTCAGGGTGGCATGTTCTTGTATATACAGTGGCCAGGGAAGACCTCACTCACTGGTGACATTAAAATAGAGGTCTGAAGGATAGAAGAGAGTGAGCCTCATGGGTGTAGAAGAGGAGTTTTCTAGGCAATGCAAAAGCAAGGTGCTAAAGTAGGAAAGTGTGAGGCATGTTTCAAGGAACTGCAAAAGGCCAGAGCAATGGATAGGAGGGAGAAAGGAAACTGGAAGAATATGATCAGAACAGTACTGGAAGGCCTTACAAAACTATGGCAGAGAACTGTGTTTGTGCCCAGAGTATAATGGGAAATCATGGAAATATCTGAGGGTGAGGAGGGACATGATTTCAGTATTAAAGTGATCACTCTAGCTATTCTCTTAAGAAGAGCCAGAATTCACTAATGGACAGTGTGAAAGTGAGGCAGGGGAAAATAATCAAAGATAATTACATGATTAATTCTAAGAACCTAACTTTGGGACATATTACTTTGAAATGTCTTTTAGACTACAAAGTGATGCTGGGTGCAGCATTTGATATACAAGCCTGACGTTCAGGAGAGAGATCTGACCTGGAGATATAAATTTATCAGTGTAGCGATGAACTTTAAAGCCTTGAAAGTATAAAAATCAACTAGAAAGAGTGTAAGTGGAAAAGATAAGACAGCCAAGTGCTGAAAACTTCAAATTTTCAAATTTCGAAGTTTAGAAGTCAAGGTGTTCAGTAAGAACCAGCAAAGGGGATGGGTACAAGTGGCCTAGAGGAAGATCAAGAGAGTATGTGAGGCTGTGGTCCAGAATCCATATTTCTAAAGTGGTCTTTGAAGAAACACGATGATATATGAGAGCTGAACATTTTTTATTGGAAACACTTGCAAGATGATATCTAGTTATCTTTTAAAAATTGTTTTAATAGAGGGATATGTGTGAGAGTCTGTTGTGATTGTGCTTGAGGTTTAATTTATAAAGGTGATTGAGTGAGGACACAGAGAGGTTAAACTGAAGGAAGTTTCATTACTCACAGGTCCCAAGAGAAGAGGGCACATTACATTACACAGGGCCACATGGACAACTAGCAAGGTCAGTCAGGATACAGAACAAGTATCAGTGGAACACAGACCAGAGCCTATAGTGGAGCTTTCATGAGGAGCAGGCAAAGCAAGGTAGATACATTGAGTAAGGTTAAGATTGGATAATTTGAAAACTTTTTGTGGGCTCTGAGCTGCAGGAGTGTTCTCTAGTTTCCCAATACCTGGACCTGGGGTGATTTAGGGTGGGGGGACTATTGATGTGTGAAAGTTTGACAAAAAAAAAAAAAAGAGTTTGGAAACATGGACTTTGAATTGCTTGGTTTGTGTATGAAAGGTGGGCTTGCAGGGAAGTTATTTGCTATCTCTAGAAATTACCTAGCCCTGGAAGGAGCATTTTCTTCTTGAGTCTGCATGGTTCCACTAAGTCGAAGTATTATAAAAGAAAGAAAATGAAAACATGATTGCTATGGTTTAAATGGGTCCCCCCAAAAAAACGTGTGTTGGAAACTTAATCCCCAATGCAACACTCTTGACAGGCGTGGCCTAATAAGAGATACTTAGGCCATCAGGGCTGTCCTTATGAATGGATTAATGCCATTGTCACAGAGTGGGATTCTTATAAAAGGGGAAGTTTGGTTTCTTTTTACTCTCTCTCTCCCTTTTTCTTTCTCTTTCCCCCTCCCTATTTGCTCTTCTGCCTTTTATCATACAGCAAGAAGGCTCTTGCCAGATACCAGCACCCCAGCTTCCATAATTGTGGGCCAATACATTTCTTTTTATTATAAATTACCCAGTCTGTGGTATTATGTTATAGCAGCACAAAATGCACTATAACAAAAATTAGTACTGGAGGGCTTGTTGCCCAGGGCCACTTCAAGCCTTTATTCCTTGCATCCCAGCACAGGACCCCTCAGCTGCCTGCCCCAGTCGTGTATCAAACAGGCCCAGGTGTAACTCAGTCCACTGCACTAGAGGTCACGAGAAGTAAGATTGGGTGGTATCCATACGGTGCTAATTTTACAAGTGCATAGAGTTCATGAGCTGTGAAGGCATGGGTACCTCTACCTATATTTTGAAGGTTATATCTGCTAGCCTGAGAGCCCAGGAAGAAATCTGCACAGGGAAAAACTACCTAAAAGAATCTCCATTAGGGCAATGCCTAGTGGAGTCACAGGGGTGATGCTGCCCTTGAAAACCCAGAACCGTAGAGCCACCCACATGCAGCACCACCCTGTGAGAGCTGCATGCATGAGACTCCAACCCATGAGAGCTGATGCACAAAATGAGCCCACCAAAGCCATGAGGGCAGGGCTGCCTGAGGCCCTAGTATGGCCAGAGGGCAGGGCATAGAGTAAAAGATTATTATGAAGTCTTAAGATTTAATGTCATTTGTCCTGTTGGCTTTTGGACACACTTGGGACCAGTTACTCCTTTGTTCTTGCCTATTTCTTTCATTTGTCTATCCTATGGCTATGCCACAATTAGTTTTTGGAAGTAGATTCTTGTTTGATTTCACAGGCTCATGGCTAAGGAGGAATTTGCTTTAGGATGAATCGTGCCTTGAGTCTCTCTCATATCTAAACTAGATTAGACTCTGGACTTTATGATAAATCTATTGAGTTTCTTTTGTACCACCTGGTTCTAGATGTAATGAACTATGAAATAATTAACTATGAAGAAACATTCAAGTTTATTAACTTTAAAATAATGAGATAAATCAGTAACAAAAATACAGACTGCAAAATCATTTACCTAATTTAAACACGAGTCAAGGATAAATATAAAGTGTAAATCCATTTGGTCTTTTATACAAAGTAATTTTGTGCCACAGATTGAGTGGCTTCTATGCCCCTCAACCCAAAGCACCACCAGTGTTAATTAAATATGCATATTTAGGATTGTGGCTCAATGCCTTATTTTCTACTGCCATCTCTCTACTTATTTTCAATAAAATTGAAAATAACCTTCATGAGGAAGAAATGAGGATTTAGACTGTGTATTAATCTACTTTGACAATACAGCACCTAGGACAGTGCCTACCATATCCTAGACCAAATAAATTGAGCATAAAGAGCTAAATTTTACGTGGGAGGAATTAACATCAATATACCGACATCAATATCAACATACAAACATTAGTCTGGGAGAGAGGGGTTAGCAGCAGGTTTGCAATCCATTCTTTCCTTTCATCAGAGCACACCCCTTGGGAAAAGAAAGAAGGCATTACCTGGGAAATCTCCTTGTACACATGTACAGTTGCACTTCTGATAAATGTACAAAGTTGCTATTAAGAGAGTACTTATCTAAGAAATGCTTTTATCACAATATATTCATTCTTGGATTTCTTAGGGCAAACTAAACTGGAATGACATGTATCTATAAAATTATTAGTAAATTTTGATAGTAAGGTATTTGATTCTTTTAAGCCTGATTTTGTAATCTGATCTCTGTATTATCTCAATTATTCTTAAAGTAATGAGACTAGATAAAATCAACAGAATCAGATTATATATACAGCATAAAATAACTCTAACAGTAGCCAAAATTCAGAAACTAGTAATAGAAGAAAAATAATATTGAAAATAAATAATGAGATAGGAAGAAAACTGAGAGGAAATCCAAAAGAGAAAAATAAATGTTTCAAGAAGAAAGGAGCATTTATTTGTGTGGGATGCTGCTAATAGTTCAAATTTTTTAAATGCAAAATTTTTGCAAATTTGATATCATGAAAGTTACTGACAGGAATTTTAATGCAGTGGTGCTATTAATTGTTATTATGCTTCACGTATTACTACTAGATCTAGATATTCAACTATAAATTTAGGGTCCATTCTTTAATACGTAAAACTGCAACTTTTGTAAATACTGAACTAATTAGTAATTACTTCTGGAATCACAACAAGAGGAACAATAAGAAGCAAGGGAGTAGAAACTCAACAAAACTTTATCATGGAAGAATTGATTTCATTTATGCCATATGAGAAGGATTTAACAATTTAACTGAAATTCATTTTTTCTTATCTAAGCACTCCTGCTGTTCTAACTCCCTGGCTTCACCACAAAGTTCATCTCCAAAGTCAGCAGCAGCATAACCCACAATACTTCCCAGTATTTGAGGACAATAGGTTTTTATTTTGTCTACAGATGCTATGAGATGTGGACAAGGATATCACACTTCCTGAGGCCTGAAGAGTTATTGGTCAGGACAACAGGTGTCTAGGATGTGTCCATGCTCAATGACAGATCCTGAGTGACAGCGGCACTTGTGCTCTTTAATACATTTATTTTTTATCTGTTTGTGATACATTGGGCTCTCTGAAATGTGGAACCCAGAGCAGAGGTCCCTGTGCTTGGATCTGAGAGCATTTTGACCAGGAGTATTCCATATGCCTACCACCAGCTAAAGACACACAAGGAGAACAATATTTCAAGAGAGTGCATTACTAGCCCTTCACCCTCTACCCCTCCACAAAATCAGTTCTGTTATTAAGGACAAAAAGGATAGACATTGGTTTAGAAACAAAACTTGTAAGCCACGAAGACTGTAATCAAGCCAGAAGACCATCAGGGAACCTCTAGCTGCCCAAAGGCAATATCAACATGACAAAAAGATAAAATTTGAATCTATGTCTACTCTACAGGCAGAATCCCTCATAAGGGGAGAACCTCCTGTATGTTTAGGAAAAAACAACTTAATACATTTACTTAAAATAAATAATTGTATATATAGGCTAAATAGGAGACCACTCAAAGACTTTATTTACATAACAAATAAGAAGAGTAATTATTTATTTTCTATATGTGGGAGACAGGTTTTGGGACAGAGAGAAAAGGAAAGGTTGGATGTAGGAAAAGGTTCTCAGGACAGAGAAGCTTAAGATAGATGCCATGCCTCTGAAGCAAAAGGTGCCCAGTAGTATATTCTCTGTGATGGGTATGGTGGAGAACTACACCCAGTATAGTTCATCACAACACATCACAGTGAGACGCTACATCACAACACATCACAGTGAGACACTAATGCCTCATATTCAATAATGCCTGTGGTAGACAGAAGCTGGCAATTGAGATAAGAATTTGGAGTCATCAGGAGTTCAAAGCAAGATGTAACCATAGAATCATAAACACCCAAAGAATACCTGGATTATTTGAGAAGAATATAGCTTCCTCATAATAGATGAGATAGGATTCAAGCCATTCTGTTTAGTTATTAAAGCAAAATGTAGCCTGGGAATTCAGGAGAAGCTTGAAGACATCCAGGTGAATAATATCTGATTTACGATAAAACCATCTTTCAGCTTGAACTGTGTCACTAGTGGCGTGAATCTAGTCATTTAACTATTTTGTGCTTCATTTCTTATTATGTGAAATTATAATAATCAAATCTGCCTTAGAGTGTTGTTACAGGGAAAATGAGCATCATTGGCCCTACTGAAAATTATCACGTTAGATGGTGATTGAATAAAATGCAATTCATGTACAAGTATGCCATCTACCCAAAGTAAACCAATCAAAATTCTTAATTAAAGCTCAACTTTGACATGTAATTACTGATGTTCAATTAATGACCACAAGTACAAATATTATTTTTAGATATAAAAATTAAAATATTTTGACAAAATGTTACAAATTTAAAGTTAAATATATAAAAATAGAGTTGCTCACCCAGCTGTGAACTAGCATTAAAGGATCTTTGGATTCTTCTGACCCCACCAAAATTTAGGTTTGAGATGACAATCAGTGGACTATATTGTAGATTCTTTGTGTATTTCACACATAAGTTTCTAGTACAATGGAAACACCACTGGATCATTGTCAGAAGTTGAAATCCCACATCCAACAGTATCCTAGATGCCACTTGACCTCTGCGAGTCTCCTGGTTTTTATTTTTAAAATGAGAATATTAGTCCTTTACTGACAGAATTATTGTCAGCAGTAAATTTTTTAAATGTATTCATATAAGCAAAGCTCAATAAATGCATTTTTAATTTGCTTTCTGCTTGAGTCATGTTATCTTGTTTGAGCAGTTTCGTTTTTACTTTGACACACCTAGGAATTTATGAGTACTCAATCATATTTTTGGTCCAGAAATAAATATTACTCAAGAAGAAAGTATTTCTGGAGTCTTTAGAAACTTTGCTGTGTCATATTCAATAATAATGATAATTTAAATGTGTTCAATATTGTCTGAGTAATTTCTTAGTAATAGTGTATTACCTCATAAAGCAAGTCATTTGAATCCAGAAAAGATATAAATTTTTTAAAACGTATAGGAGTCCGTTTCCCTCTTTCCACTGTCTGCTGTCCTCAAGGGCCAAAAACACAGCCAGTCACTAGTTTTCTTCAGGGATCACCAAGAAGCTGCCCGTAGAATCCAGATGATTTTTCTATGCCCATTACCAGACCAAAAGAATTTAAATGAGATCACAGGCCCCTTAACTTTCCCCCTAGAGCAAGTGTAAAGCAGTGAGTTCCCCACATTTTTTGCATCAGTAATAAAAGTGTTTCTTACACGAAGCTTCTTCGCACCTATCCCAAAGTCAAGAAACCCTCCATCATCCAAAACCCCAAAAGGTAACCTTTCCCCAAGACTAAGGTCATGATTCCTTAGCATCCTTGGTTTTAGAGTTTGTACGTTTCTATTCCAAATAGTCCCGTCCTCCAAACTTTGAAACCCTTTGTGCTTGAGGAAGAGAAAAAAAATGAACTACTTTCTCCAAAAATTTTCTGGACATTAATGGGTTTATTTCTTTCACCATTTTTCAGTGTGTTCCCCTTTTTCAAGCCGGTACTACATACCCCTTAATGGTGTGTCTTTGATGATTTACAGTTACTGTCCCAGAGGTGGCTAGACTGTCAGGAATACACATAGGCAGTCATGATCTGAAAAATGAGACCAGAAATTGCAGCAGCCCATACAGTGCCCTCCTGGAAGAGTTGGCTAATGAAGTGAACTGAAATGTCTTACACCTCCAACTTTCAGGATGCAAGTAGAAAAAGCAAAGTGGACAATAGCCTATAAAAGCTTTATTTTATGCTCTATTTATTTTTGGATAAAAAAATCAAGAGCAGAGACTAAAAGCTATTAATGGTTATTTCAAATTTATATTATTTTTTACAAGAAAGGATATAGTTCTTTTTTAATGGCAGGTTAATCACAAATTGCAGACATAGAAAAATTTTGAAAAATCTAATTTCAGCTGCTCATCCCAATTATTCTGCAAACTTTATTTTTAGCAGGATTTGACCCATCTCATTTTAAATTATTCAAGCACCTCTCTCATCACTTTTTAAAAATTGTTTCTCATTTTCATGCCCTTACCTGCAGCAAAATTTCTAATCTGGAGCTCAAATTTCCATTTTCTTGGTGTTAGGCCATTACTCTTAATTATACCTGAAAGTCTTTTTCACACCAGGGAAACATAAATGTAATAGAGAAATTTGGGAGAAAACAGCAGGTCACCATATGGTAACAAGGGCAGAGGATAGTTATGAGCCTTTTCTACACATTTTTGCTTTATCAAATAAACAATAATAAATACTGTGTTCATCTCACTACATTCCTCCTCAAAATTTTCAATTGCTCTCTATTGCCCCTGTGATAAAGTACAATTTACTCTGCTTGGTATTTAAGGCACATTGCAAGCTTAATTAACATCTCCAGCCTTGACTTTCATTATTTAATTATAGAGAAAATCTCCAAAAATAAACAAATCTCATGACTTTTTTTTAGTCTTTGTAGACTTAAAAAAATGGTGCCTTTTCTCTGAGTATAAAATGTCCCCAGCATAAAAATTTTAAACATGTAGTAAATGACAAAACTGAACAAATAAAGTTCTAAGGACATAAAGAGTTAAATCAGAGAAGTACAAACTGCCAATAAACATTGAGAGATAAATGCTAAATATTGCTTGTAGAAGAAATGTAAATTATGATTCCAAAAACATGCTGCTTTTTAGCCTATCACTTTAGCTAAACATTTAAAAAGAGTTTTGATTAGTTATTTTATATGTGTATATGCAGGCATACCTTATTTTATTGTACTTTGCTTTATTGCACTTTGCAGATACTATACTTTTTACAAATTAAAGTTTTGTGGCAATCCTGTATCAAGCAAGATTATTGGCACCACTTTTCCAACAGCATGTGCTCATTTTGTGTTTCTGAGTCACATTTTGGTAATTCTCACAATATTTCAAACTTTTTCATTATATTTTATCTAGAATGGTCATCTGTGATGTTACTATCGTAACTGTTTTGGTGCAGTATGAATGACACTCATATAAGACAGCGAACTAACCGATAAATGTTGTGTGTGTTCTGACTGCTCCACCAACTGCCCGTTTCCCCGTCTCTTTCTTTCTCCTTGATCCTCCCTATTCCCTGAGATACAACAATATCGTAAGTAGGCCAGTTAATAACCCTACAGTGGCTTCTAGGTTTTCAAATAAAAGGAAGAGTTACAGATCTCTCACTTGAAATCAAAAGCTAGAAATGATTAAGTTTAATGAGGAAGATATTTCAAAAGCAAAATAGGCCGAAAGCTAAGCTCTTGCAGCAAATACTTAGCCAAGTTATGAATGTAAAGGAAAAGGTCTTGAAGAAAATTAAAATTGCTACTTAAGTGAATACAGAAATGATAAGAAAGTGAAATAGCCTTTTTGCTGAGTTGGAGAAAGTTTTAGTGGTCTGGATAAAAGATCAAAACAACTGCAGTATTCCCTTGAGCCAAAACCTAATCCACAGTAAGGCCCTGACTCTATTCCATTCTATGAAGGCTGAGAGAGGTGAAGAAGCTGAAAAAGAAAATTTGGGAGCTAGCAGAAATCAGTGCATGAGATTTAAGAAAAGAAGCTGACTCCATAACAAAAAAGTGTAAGGTAAAGCACCAACTGCTGACAGAGAAGCTGCAACAAGTGATCCAGAAGATCTAGCTAAGATCATCGATGAAGGTGGCCACACTAAACAACAGATTTTCAATATAGATGAAATATCCTTTATTGAAAGAATGAGGCACTCCATGGAATACTATGCAGCCATAAAAAAGAACAAGATCATGTCTTTACAGGAATATGGATGGAGCTAGAGGCCATTATCCTTAGAATACTAATGTAGTATCAGAAAATCAAATCCTGCCTGTTCTCACTTATAAGTGGGAGCTAAATGATGAGAACACATGGACACACAGTGGGTAACAACAAACACTTGGACCTACCTGAGCATGGAGGGTGGGAGGAGGCAGAGGATCCAGAAAAGTAACTGATAGATACTAGCTCAATACCTGGGTGATGAAATAATCTGTACCACAAACTCTCATGACCCAAGTTTACCTATGTAACAAACCTGCACATGTATCCCTGAACTTAAAATAAAGGTTAAAAAAAAATAAAGAGACCACCTAGGACTTTCATAGCTAAAGAGGATGAGTCAATGCCTGGCTTCAAAGCTTCAAAGAATAGTCTGACTCTTTCATTGGAGGCTGATGCAATTGGTAACTTTAAGGTGAAACTAATGCCCCTTTCTGTTTCAAAGATCCTAAGGTTAAAAATTATACTAAATCTACTCTGCCTATGCTCTATAAATCAAACAATAAAGCCTGGATGATGGCACATCTATTAACAGAATGGTTCACTGAATATTTTATACCCATTGTTGAGATCTACTACTCAGAAGGAAAAATTTGATTCCCTTCAAAATATTACTGTTCATTGATAATGCACCTGGTCACCAAGAGCTCTGATGAAGATGTACAAGTAGGTGAATGTTGTTTTTATGCCTACTAACACAACATCTATTCTGCAGCCCATGGATCAAGGCATCATTTTGACTTTCAAGTCTTATTATATAATAAATACAATTCATATGGCTGTAGCTCCCAAAGATAGTGATTCCTCTGATGGACCTGAGTAAAGTAAATTGAAAATCTTCTGGAAAGGATTTAAGATTCTAGATGCCATAAAGAATATTTGAGATTCATAGGAGCAGGTCAAAACATAAATATTAACTGAAGAAATTGATTCTAACCCTCACTGATAACCTTGACAGGTTCAAGACTTTAGTGGAAGAAGTAACTGCAGATGTGATGGAAATATCAAGAGAACTAGAATTAGGAGAGACTGAGGATGTGACTGAATCATTGCAATCTCATGATTGAACCTGAATAGATGAGGAGTTGCTTCTTATGGATGAGCAAAGAAAGTGGTTTCTTGAGATGGAATCCACTTTTGGTGAAGATGCTGTGAACATTATTAAAATGATACCAAAGGTTTAGAATATTACATAAGTTTAGTTGACAAAACAGCAGCAAGTTTTGAGAGAACTGACTCCAATTTTGAGAGAGGTTTTACAGTGCATAAAATGCTGTCAAAGAGCACTGCATGCTACAGAAAAGTCTTTTGCAAAAGGAGGAGTCAATGTGTCAAGCTTCATTGTTGTCTTATTTTAAGAAATTGCCACAGCCACCCCAATCTTCAGCAGTCACCAACCAGATTGGTAAGCAGCCATCAACATCAAGGCAAGATTCTCCACCAGCAAAAAGATGACGACTCCCTGAAGGCTCAGACAATTGTTAGCATTCTTTAGGAAAAATATATTTTTAATTAAGGTATGTACATTGTTTTTTAGACATAATAGCATTATGTCTTAATAAACTACAATATAGTATGACATAACTTTTATATGCACTGGAAAACAAAAAAAATGTGTGTGTGACTTGCTTTACTGCAATGGTCACTTTACTGTAGCAGTTTAGAACCAAACCTGCAATATTTCTTAGGTATGCCAACATCCTATTAATAATAGTTTGCTTATTTAAAATGTTTCCGTATTTTTGTACTTGTCCTGTTATCTTTCAGGGATACATTTCTGTAAGTGAAAGTTTAAAAAACAAAACATACATACATGTGACATGCCAAGTTGCCTTTCAGACTGTCTGTGTGAATACTACTCCCATCTCGGGGCTCACATGCACCACACAAATTTCCCTGGCTAAAAAGGGTCTTGGGGGACAGAAGAGTGTGGAGGCTGAAATACAGGCCATGCTTTTTGACAAGCCCAATGCCCTATTAGAAGTTTGGGTCCTTGTTAATCTTTGTTATTTTTGTTAATAACAAACACACTGAGGCATTTCATCTTCTCCAAGTTCACTATATCAGAAATGGATCTTTTTTTTTCTTTTAACTCATCTGTACTTGTTACAACTTTAAGCAGAATGTGACTCGAGCACTACATTTCCATCCACAAGACTGGGTCTGAGTTATTTTTGAATAGCTTTATGATATGCTTAGGTAGGCTTATAACTTTGCTCCTCCAAACAATACTTTTCTTTGGAAAGTAAGCCCTGTGGAGAATTCCTTCCATCAGGTTGCTTCAGTTTAACCTATTTCTAGAGGACTAGTACATGCAGAATTGGCAACTACAGGGGATGAAAAGTTCAAAAAGTAGGTCCTACAAGATGTAACAAATAATTTTCTAAACATCAAAAGAAGAGAAAGAATCCAAAGACAAACCTGAAATTGAAGATGTTGGTTCTGATGAGGAAGAAGAAGAAAAGAAGGATGGTGACAAGAAGAAGAAGAAGAAGAAGAAGATTAAGGAAAAGTACATCGATCCAGAAGAACTCAACAAAACAAAGCCCATCTGGACCAGAAATCCAGATGATATTACTAATGAGGAGTACAGAGAATTCTACAAGAGCTTGACCAATGACTGGGAAGATCACTTGTCAGTGAAGCATTTTTCAGTTGAAGGACAGTTGGAATACAGAGCCCTTCTATTTTCCCATGATGTGCTCCTTTTGACCTGTTTGAAAACAGAAAGAAAAAGAACAACATCAAATTGTATGTACACAGAGTTTTCATCATGGATAACTGTGAGGAGCTAATCCCTGAATATCTGAACTTCATTAGAGAGTGGTGGTAGACTCGGAGGATCTCCCTCTAAATATTTCCCGTAAGATGTTGCAACAAAGCAAAATTTTGAAAGTTATCAGGAAGAATTTGGTCAAAAAATGCTTAGAACTCTTTACTGAACTGGCAGAAGATAAAGAGAACTACAAGAGGTTCTATGAGCAGTTCTCTAAAAACATAAAGCTTGGAATACACGAAGACTCTCAAAATCAGAAGAAGCTTTCAGAGCTGCTAAGGTACTACACATCTGCCTCTGGTGATGAGGTGGTGTCTCTCAAGGACTACCGCACCAGAATGAAGGAAAACCAGAAATGGATCTTAAAGTTGTCTTATCAGAAGTGGAGACTGACATCTTATTGACAGTACTGCTCCTTATTTTCTTAATAAAGTGAATTGTCTCTATCAGAAACTAATGTGAAGTCATTTTTGCATTCCATTTCAATTTTATTTTTTCTTATATACAACTAGTCATTCCAATGGAGTACACTGAATAATCTATTATTATTAGAAAATTGTCTTTACCTTTAATGAATTTTACCCACATATAGTTTGATTGAATATTGCCAGTATGATATTTTATTATCTGTTAATGCAAATCTCATATCATGTTTCTTCTTTTAAAAATGTCTTAGCTATTTTTACCTATTATTTCTAGCAGTAGATTTTGGAGTAGTTCAGCTGGAATTTTTATTGCAATTGTATTGTATTTATATTTATACTTAATTTTAGAAGGAATAAAATTTTTATTATATTCAGTTTGCCTTTTAGGAAAAAATACCTCTGCTTACTAAATTTCTTTTATGTATCTTAGTGATAGCGTATAGCTTTCCTCATACAAGTCCTATACATTTCTTGTTAAGATATTTATAGGTTGTTTAAACTATTTTCTATGTTTATTACTAAGAATCTTTTTTAATACATTTCTAAGAGGTTATTGCTGGCAGATAGGAAAGCTATTGATTTTTAAATAATTTTCAACTGAGTTACTCGCATTTTTGTGACTGTTAATTTTTCACGCACTTGCTTGAGATTTTCTAGGCATACAAGTATATTCCTCAAAAATATTGCCCATAGAGTACAAATGCCTAAATACATTCAGTTAGGCATAATAAGCCTGTAGATTCAAACTCTAATCTTCCCTTACATACATTTCAGCTTCAAATTTTTCTTTGAATAGTTAAATAACATAGCAGTTTTATTCCAACAGCGAAACAAAACTCATACATAAATGTGCAACTGAAATTTAGATGTATAGCAAAAAAAACAGGGCTGATTTCATATAATTGCTTATAAAAGTTATTGACAAATAACTCGAGTTTGCACAAAGTATTATTTTCCAGCCTTCTCAGGACCATTTTCGCTCTTCAAGGCTCTCATGTAAACAAAGGTGTAAGTTTAAGAATGGTGGAATAATTGTTAAGGAGGTTTTCAGTACTCATATTCTGAAAGTGCCTTCCAATATCTAGGTCTTTTAAATACCTTTATAACATATAGGGTTATGACAATTGTTATTATAATTCTATTAAAAATATCACTTCATGTTCACCATACTTTCAGTCTGTGATAGCCAGTACTGCGACAAACACAGGCAGATATCATGATACAAGAAGAGGGAAGATTTGGCCTTGCTCAATTAGCTGTTTAACACAGGCCCCATCATACCAAGAGCTTCAGGGCTCACCTGGGAACATTGGTTGGTAGATTGGGAGTTATATTGATGTATTGCTCATCAAATATTTTTCCAGGTCCCCAGTTAATCTGCTATGTGATTCTATGTCTACTTTTACCTTAATTTCATTATATATACATTATAAATCCTATTGATGGGCCCCTGTATTTATAAGAAAACAATATTCTTCAAATTAAAAATTGCACCTTTGTATGGTCTGAATCCTCACTCCAATTATATAAATTCCTACAAATCATTGCCCATATTTCTATTGTGAAACAATACTACATACTAATTTGTCTTCTAAGTAGCTATTAGATTGAGCTCCTCAAGGGAAGAATGAGGGTCTTTAGATTTTTTTGCATAGTATTAGATACATAGTAGGTGATTTTTGAAGGGAACAACAAAGTAAGACATTCAAAGCAGAAGGAGATAAGGAAGCAACTGGCTAAAAACAGTCTAGGTATATAGATTGGACAGAGAAAAAATGATTTTATTCCCTGTTTTCTACTTTACCCACATTTACTTTGGGATATAAGAAATGAAAGAAAGGCAGTTCTGTGTGGTGATATTAAGCAGTAAATGTAGCTGCAAGCTTTTGAACAATTTATCCTATAGATCAACTTGTATATTTTTAGTGAACAGCACAAGAGCACATCAATATCTCAAGGGGCCCAATGACATGTTGAGGTCTTAAAATATGTTCTAATATAAAGAATTTTCTAATGCTGTTGTGGTTGAGCATACACATTTTCGAGCTTTTTAAGAGGGTTGAGGTCTTAAAATATGTTCTAATATAAAGAATTTTGTAATGCTGTTGTAGTTGAGCATACATGTTTTTGAGCTTTTTAAGACAGCCAATTTCTCTCAGATATGTTGCTCACTAAACCAGTAGAAACTTATGAGAATTTTAGGCTCTTGAGTTGTCTTACAACTTATATCACAGATATCCAAATTTGACTATGGAATTAAGAAAAAACTGAAGAAACAATTTTGGAAGACCTGGAAATCGTATCACCTGAGGTTATAAACAAACTCTCAGATTCATTTTATAGAAATTACCACAAACATGATGCAGACAAGGTCAGTCTTTTGCCATGCTTTCCTGCACTGTAATAACTAACAAAACAATATATTGACGATGCAGATTATAATTAGATTAAAAAAAGAAGTCACAGTTTGATTGCTAATCACAATATCCTGGTAAATTTTCTGAGGTAATATTTTAAATTCTCTCCTCCTGTAGTATAATTGCCACATTCTGCTTCTAGTGTAACTGCTAGTGAGTTTTCCAGGCTCCTTTGCATTTATTTTAGTTGTCTGAATGCAGTATGTTCAAAGTACAAAACAGTCTTTTAAAAAACACAGAGAAGCAGAGAAGATTTCATTTTAATCCAAATTTCTCCAGAGAATTACATTTGGTTTCCTTTCACTAGAATCTACATGCCCCTCACCAGAATCCATCAGGTCGGCGGCAGATTGTGGTGGCTTTATGCAATTTCAACATCTGTCCATGCAAAAAACAGTATTTTCACATTATCATTTAAAAAGTCCTGGTGAGAAGGTTTGCAATCTTAAATTAACTTCACTTATTTCTCTGTCTACACTCTTGTGTGAATACATCTCTTAAAGCAAACAGCATATGTTGCTTTACAGAATCATTTTGCATAAATATGTTATTTTCATCCAACAGTCAATAAATTCACTTCCTTATAGCAACATTACACCTCAGAATGATCCACTTTCTGCCAATATGAATATTTCTTATATTAAGTATATGAAGGAACTCTCAAAGATTAATTTTAAGTCTCAGGCAATTGCTGCATCACATTCAAACACTTATGATAAATGTGTGAAGCAAAAGAACTTTCAACATCCACAGAGAGCAGTTTCAACAAGGCCAAAAGGCTTTATTGGAACGTAAATCTGTACTTAGTTGAGGCGTAAGTCAGAAGGTAAGCATTTTAAGAATGTTTCAAATCAGTGCCATGTCCCCACTAAGGTAAATTTTTTGTTTTCTATCGCGTTTTAGAAGAAAACAAACTAATCCTAGAAATGCCTGCATGAGATCATTTTCTATAATGGCAGGCTAGGAAATTGGAACTAACTCTTTGAAAACAAACTGAAATTGTTGGATAAAATATAGAAAATCACCTTAAAGACATTAAGAAGCTAACAAAATAAGGTATTACTAGTCAGAAGGGAAGAACTGAATTACCAGAACAGAAGGGCAAGTTTGAACCCAGAGGAAAAAGTGGCACAAAAGCTCTTTTTATTTGAAGTTGTTGTCACTCTTTGAACTTTGAACTTCGGTTAGAGAGGGTATATGAAATGAGAGGAGGAGCAATCAAATTTCAGAGTCCACTCAGGATACAGGCATCTGATAGGATATTCTCCTCACATTAATCTGAGGCCATAGTGGCTGCACCCTCAAGACAAGTTTGCCACTCAAGTCAACATTAGCCACCCACATTGACATCATCCGAGAGGCCCAAAAAACTCAAGATGTGAATTTAACCACATCCCAGATACTCTAGACACTTAGTAAACTTTGAGCATCTTCTTTAAAGCAGCAGTTCTCAAACTGGAACATAAATCAGACTTATGTGGAGCATTTATTAAAACAGATTGCTGGACCTCAGCCCCAGACTTTCTAATTATTTAGTCTAGGATGAGTCCTAAGAATTTATATTTCTAACAAATTCTCAGGTGATGCTGATGTTGCTTGTCCAGGGACCACACTTTGAGAACCGTGGCTGTTAATGAACATATCTTTATCCTAAGTTATTTCCCCAAGAAAAAACATTGCAAGGATATTGAGGATCATATGATAAAGGAAAAATAAGCACACAAGAACAAAGGTATCATGGCAAAAATGTCAAACATGGAGCTGCAAAGATTTCAGATATTAGAATCATCAGTCACAGATGATAAAACCATTATGCTGATTTTAACCACTACAGTTAAAAAAATTAAAGACAAGCTTAAAAAAATCTTTAGAAAATAGAATTTGTAAAAAACAATGACAGCAGATTTGAAAAAAATAGCAAATAGACATCTAGAAATTAAAAATATACTAATTAAACCAATGAGATTAACAACAGATTAGATGAAGCTGAAGAGAGAATTAGTAAGCTGCTATGTAGGTCAGTAAAGGAATTCAGGTCAGACATCAGTGATCTACAGTCTGCAGTCAAAATCTGGCCCACTGCTTGGTTTTGCAAGTAAAGCTTTATTGGAACAGAGCAATGATCATTCATTTATGTCTTGCTTATGGCTTCCATATCCTGAACTGGGATCAGGAGAGTGAGATAGCCAGGAGGCAAAATTTAAGGAGATACTCACTCTCACATTCATACAAGTGCCTGCAAGTGCCAACTTTGCACATGCACAACCCTGTGAGTAACTGTCTCCTTAAAATTAATGCCTTACACACCTTTCTGCCCTACCCTACTCTTGGCCTTGGAAGGGAGATGAGAGGAACTTCAAAGTGGTAAGTTTATAAGGCTTTTCATTTTTGCTATAATACTTATGATTTGTGCACTTTTCTGTATACATGTGTTAATGTGTTAGATTTCAATTTTTTAAAGAAATGCTTTTCAAAATCAGGACAAAGAATAAATAGTAATAAAAATTAGAAACATTTTGAACTCAAAAATAATAAAAGTTGCATTTACAAAATAAGTGGGCTGAAGCTAAGACAATGTTTTAATGCATACATTTTAAAAGTAGAAAGACAAAAGTGAACTAAGCATCTATGTTAAAGAACAGCAAATTCAATAAAGTAGCTATTGTATTATAGGGTATAAAACCTTCAGAAAATTGGGCCTGTATGTTCCAAGTCACATGCACAAGAACGTCTATAGCAACAAAATTTATGTTATATAACTATAAAAATGATGGAATTACAGATAAATATGTGAGTGAATCTCAAAAAAAACATAATGTTTACAAAAGAAACAAGATGAAAGGCTTGATCTTGGACTTCACAGACTTCATAATTGTGAACGATAATGCCTGTTGTGTATAAGCCACCTAATCTATGGAATTTTGTTATACTAGCCCAAACCTATTAAGATAATAATATAACCAAAGGTCATGTACCACTCACTCAGCTGCAACATCTGTCAATATTTTTCATGTCTAGGCTTACTCACGCTCCTCTAATTCTTTTCCTGGAGATTTTAAAATAAAGCCCGTATATCTTGTCATTTTACCTATGAATACATCTATATTCTACTTTAAAAAATAAAAGCAAATTTTTAACATAACCATCATGCTACTATTTTCATACCAAATAAAAGTAGTACTAATTTTTTAATATCGTCATTATATGCCCAACTGTTCTTGATTATGTCAACAATCATTATTATAGTTGTTTTCTTTGAACCAGGATCTGAATAAGGTCTACATGTCGCATTTGATCATGAATTCTTTTAAGTCTTCTTTGTTCTTTAGCAGCCTTCTTTATCTATTTATTTATTTAATATCATTGATTTATTGAAGAAACAAGGTCATTTGCTCTGTAGAATGCCTTACGTGACAGATTTCACTGATTGCTTCCTTGGAGTGTTGATAATTTTTTTTCTTTAACTGTATTTTATATTTTTGGAAGTATTCAAATATTAACTTCTAATCTTCATGTAATAGTGTCTATATGCAGAAAGCAGTGCTTTCGTGTGGCAGCATCAACCTGCAGAGTACACGTGAAAACTCAATTAATATTAAAAAAGATAAAAAAGTTTACTTTTAAAAACATTAATTCAGTTGACAATAGTAAGGCTCAAACCATCTATTTGATGCAATAATAATTGCTTTACCATAAATCTAAATCTAATTTAAAAAGACTTAAAAATTAATGGACTCTTAACTCATTATTTTTAAGGTAATAAACTCTTTTCTAATTAACTATCATTTCTAAACTTTAAGTCAATCTTCTCTGTGCACTCAGAAAAATCTCATTTGCAGCAAAAATATCATATTTTATAGAGCAGAGTTTCTCATTTGTGGACAACTTAATGTGTCTTTACTGCA
Source organism: Nomascus leucogenys (assembly GCF_006542625.1). Classification (NCBI taxonomy): domain Eukaryota; kingdom Metazoa; phylum Chordata; class Mammalia; order Primates; family Hylobatidae; genus Nomascus; species Nomascus leucogenys. The sequence continues at coordinate 90,964,745 of NC_044387.1, read as the reverse complement.
TAAATGGGATACCCATTTTAAATAAATTGAGAAGCAGTATTACCACAAGTTTTTAAATAATAAAATTTTGTATCAGTGAGAGAGTTTGAAAATTTGCACTAACTTATTTATCAGAGGACTAATGATAAATATTGTGAGTATTGGACAGGTCCCATATCCATCTGACTACTTCATTTACTCTTTTTTTATTATTATTATACTTTAAGTTTTAGGGTACATGTGCACAACGTGCAGGTCTGTTACATATGTATACATGTGCCATGCTGGTGTGCTGCACCCATTAAATCGTCATTTACATTAGGTATATCTCCCAATGCTATCCCTCCCCCCTCCCCTCACCCCACAACAGTCCCCGGTGTGTGATGTTCCCTTTCCTGTGTCCATGTGTTCTCATTGTTCAATTCCCACCTATGAGTGAGAACATGGAGTGTTTGGTTTTTTGTCCTTGCGATAGTTTGCTGAAAATGATGGTTTCCAGCTTCATCCATGTCCCTACAAAGGACATGAACTCATCATTTTTTATGGCTGCATAGTGTTCCATGGTGTATATGTGCCACATTTTCTTAATCCAGTCTATCATTGATGGACATTTGGGTTGGTTCCAAGTCTTTGCTATTGTGAATAGTGCCGCAATAAACATACGTGTGCATGTGTCTTTATAGCAGCATGATTTATAATCCTCTGGGTATATGCCCAGTAATGGGATGGCTGGGTCAAATGGTATTTCTAGTTCTAGATCCTTGAGGAATCACCACCCTGACTTCCACAATGGTTGAACTAGTTTACAGTCTCACCAACAGTGTAAAAGTGTTCCTATTTCTCCACATCCTCTCCAGCCCCTGTTGTTTCCTGACTTTTTAATGATGGCCATTCTATCTGGTGTAAGATGGTATCTCATTGTGGTTTTGATTTGCATTCTCTGATGGCCAGTGATGATGAGCATTTTTTCATGTGTCTGTTGGCTGCATAAATGCCTTCTTTTTAGAAGTTTCTGTTCATATCCTTTGCCCACTTTTTGATGGGGTTGTTTGTTTTTTTCTTGTAAATTTGTTTGAGTTCATTGTAGATTCTGGATATTAGCTCTTTGTCAGATGAGTGGATTGCAAAAATTTTCTCCCATTCTGTAGGTTGCCTGTTCACTCTGATGGTAGTTTCTTTTGCTGTGCAGAAGCTCTTTAGTTTAATTAGATCCCATTTGTCACTTTTGGCTTTTGTTGCCATTGCTTTTGGTGTTTTAGACATGAAGTCCTTTCCCATGCCTATGTCCTGAATGGTATGGCCTAGGTTTTCTTCTAGGGTTTTTATTGTTTTAGGTCTAACATTTAAGTCTTTAATCCATCTTGAATTAATTTTTGTATAAGGTGTAAGGAAGAGATCCAGTTTCAGCTTTCTACATATGGCTAGCCAGTTTTTCCAGCACCATTTATTAAATAGGGAATCCTTTCCCCATTTCTTGTTTTTGTCAGGCTTGTCAAAGATCAGATAGTTGTAGATATGTGGCATTATTTCTGAGGACTCTGTTCTGTTCCATTGGTCTATATCTCTGTTTTGGTACCAGTACCATGCTCTTTTGGTTACTGTAGGCTTCTTTATTACTACTAAATGAGAAGTTATTAACTAGCAAATAGTTTTAATGTTTCATGCCTCTGCCTTACAGTTCTTGATATTTGGATTAAACATAGACCTAGAAATTATTGGGAGATTTCATATTGAATACCATGCCCTGTGTGCTAAAAGATGCTCAACTGATTAGTACAGCACATTTAAAAGCAATGGTACGGGGATGTAGGAACATGATAGGAAATACATTTCTAGTTGTCTTTTTTGTGTATTTCTTCATGTTTATTACAGAATTTAAATATGGCTTTTATAATCTATCAAAGAATATCTCATGCATTTATTTATCTGACAAGCAAAGAAGAAATTTGAAAGCTAAAAAAATCACATTCTTGGAAATCGAGCTGTATGAACTAATTTGGACTTCTTAAGAAATCTTCTTGTCTTGTCATCAATATAACATCATGTTGCCATTAAAATAATGCGTATAGACTATTCAAGTATATTAGTCAGTATTCTCTAGAGGGACAGAACTAATAGGATAGGTATAAGAATATAAAGGGGAGTTTATTAAGTATTAACTCACACGATCACAAGGTCTCACAATAGGCTCTCTGCAAGCTGAGAAGCAAGGAAAGCCAGTCTGAGTCCCAAAACTGAAGAACTTAGAGTCTGATGTTCAAGGGCAGGAAACATCCAGCATGGGAGAAAGATGTAAACTGGGAGGCTAGGCCAGTCTAGTCTTTTCACATTTTTCTGCCTGCTTTATATTCTAGCTGCATTGGCAGCTGATTAGATGGTGCCCACCCAGATAAAGGGTGGGTCTGCCATTCCCAGTCCACTCACTCAAATGTTAATCTCCTTTGGCAGCACCCTCACAGACACACCCAGGATCAATATTTTGCATCCTTCAATTCAATCAAGTTGACACTCAGTATTAACCATCAAATCAAGTTATTAAATTATCTCTAAGATGTGTCTTAAAGCAACAGTGACCAAAATCAGAGCAATAAACCTTAATCTTATTGAAAGTATTTCTGAGATATGTTACAGAGCAAAAGTGCCTGAAATGAGACCAATAGACCTTAATCTTTTATTGGTGCTGTGAATCTTTAATTAAAAAACAATCTTAGCCCTCATTTGTAAAGCTCCCAGAATTAATTTCGCCTTGACAACTACTGTAGTTCAGAGGGAAAAATTGAGTCTTATCTTCAATTCTAACATATCTTTGCATAGCAATCTGAAAAGTCAGATATTTAATGGTCATGAATACCCGCATTCACAATGTTTTCTATTTACTGAACATTAAATCAAGATTGGGCATATTGCCAATTATTGACTGTATGAAAACAGTATTTATGTGATATTTACATGCATCCTTTTTATTTGCACATCAAAATACTACTTGTGACAAATACAATGACTGCTGCTTGTTACTGATCTCAAACATCTTTATCCAATCACAGATTTAAAGAAAACACCAACTTATTCATAAGAGGACTAGAACAATGCTTTTTAAAACATTTTTGCATACTTTCCCATATGCCAACTGCTGATACATTAACAACAGATTCACATCAGAACATTCCTTACTGCTTCAGCAAAATATTGACCATAAGCACAGATAATTGTTCTTCCACTATGTACACTTTTAATACTTATCTGATTTTAGCTCCTTCCACTGTCCTCTAACACAAGATGTTCCAGTCAGGTCTTCTTTCTCTTGCCCAGAAAGGCCCAGCTTTTGCTTTCCAAAGAGACTTTCCATGAACTTGTCCCACTATCTTCACATGAATAGAGGCAGCTGTCCTCTATTTCCCTCAGTCACTTCCTTCTTGTCAGCCAGATGTCAATTAAAAGTCTCTCCTCAGTGAGATCTGTCTTCTCGATCGATATGCCCACACCCCTGGTCACTCACTGTCACATGCAGAAGGGGTATTAAAAACCATTTAATAATCTGTAAAGCATAAGCATCAATCAGAAGGGACACAGGCTATAGAAACAGGTATGGATGTCTTGGTACATAATTACTGAGCATCTTCCCTGATGATATCAATCTCTTCTATTCTCTTTAGAGCATTATCACTATCTGAAATTAATCTTGACTTGGCTGTTGTTTGCCTCCTCCTGGTAAGAGGATCTGGCCAGGCATGGTGGCTCACACCTGTAATCTCAGCAATTTGGGAGGCTGAGGTAGGTGGATCACTTCATCTCAGAAGTTTTAACCCAGGGCAACATGGTGAAACGTCAGCTCTACAAAAATACAAAAATAGCCAGGTGTGGTGGTGCATGCCTGTAGTCCCAGGTACTAGGGAGGCTGAGGTGGGAGGATTGCTTGAACCCTGGAGGTCAAGGCTGCAGTGAGCCAAGATCACCACTGCTCTCCAGCCTGGCAATAGAGTGAGGTTCTGTCCCAAAAAGAAGAAAGAAAGGAAAAATAATATGCTCTCTGAAAGCAGAGTTTTCTTCATTATTGTATCCCTAGTACCTAGATTAAAGTTTGGCACATAATAGGTATTAAATATAGAATGTGATATGTGCTTGCTTTTGATCTGAAGAGCACAGCTCTGAGGGCCATCTCCCTAGTTTTAGTTGCTTATGTGCCATTAGCAACAGCATGACTTGGACACTTAGGAAAATGTTATTTTGTTCCCATCCTAGGAGAATTTCAATGAGTTTGCCAGATGGATAGATAACTGAAATTTGCCTAAAAATGGTTGGTGCAAAAGCATCAGTGGCCTCCTGCCATTGTTTGACAGAAGCTGAGAGACTTGATAAGTTCTGATCAGTTCAAGACATTTTCCACTCTCACCAAGGCCTACCAGTGGGCCATGGATCACATATTGACATTTGAATGCTTTTGTAGAGAAATATATGACTTCAGGTTAATTAAGGTCCAAATTTTCACTTGTCAAAATTTACAGACTTTCAAAGTAAATAAATTTGCATTATTTTTTCATATGAAAGATAAGTAAAAATTTTAAAATTAGTAAAGTTAAGTTAAAAAAACAGTAAGGAAAAGGCAAGCAATAAAAACAGAATGTTCAGCAAGGTTTATGAGAATAAGATCAAACTACATCTAAGGAACGTAGTCACAGAATTTACTAGATGCTTATGAAATACTAAACACTCTTCTGAAATTTCTTTATGAAACGAAGATAATAGTACCTACTGTATGCTTTGTTGTAAGAAATAAGATAATTGTGAATAATTTATCACACACTGTCTGGCAATGTAGTAAATAATAAATATTGCTATATTGTTATTAACCATTTCAGCAATTAAAAAACAGATACAAAGTTCAGCTCCAGTAGTTCTAGGACTTTATAATCTTATTATTCCAAGAATGTTCCAGAAGTCTTCATACCCAAAAACTGGGTAAGAAATGTCGATCAAGTGTCATGTCATTAAGCACTAGCCCTCTCCATTTTCAACCTCTCTTAAAGTAATAACTTCAGGAGGAGAAATCAGTTAAAAAGTTTATAATGTCTGTGAAAATTCTTCTTTCTAACCTACAGTCCAGAATTCCAAAAACCCTTGGAGTGATTAAACAGCTAAAAGAGACTTTAGAGTGAGACCTCCTGGTTTTACAGATGAGGAAAGTGCATCTCAGAGGTTAAGCCATTAACCAAGAGTCCTACAGCTACTTTACATCAATCCAATGATGTTCACTGAGCATTTACTATGTGCAAGAAATAAAACATTAAGGCATAAGTTCTGCTTCTAAGTAGTTTATAATAATAGGAGAGGATGAAACACAAGTATCAGTAAACAATAGAAAACATGACATAGATTGTCACAAAAAAAGGAGCAAACAAGATGTTCTGATGGATCAGAAAAGAGATCGCTTCTGCTTAGACGCAAAATAGCTAAGGATTTAAAAAAAAGTAAACTTGTAGATGAGCTTTGAATACTGGACTGGCTTTCACCATGCTGGGCTGAAAGGAATGGTTATCTTTCCAGGTAGAAAAATTAAAAGCAGCAAAGATAGGAGGAGAACTTTTAGGGCAATTTCAGGGTCTATAGAGCTTTCCAGTGAGATTAGTGCACTGAGTACAGAAATGGCAAAAACTCAATAAGAATCTATAAGGAGACTCAGATTACCCTGTGGCTGGCCATGAACACCAGCTAGAGAAGTTTAAACTTAATTCAGCAAGTTGAGGGAACACTGCTGGCTCTTTATCAGGAGAATTGCTTTCTATAAACTGTGGTTTGGTAAGAACGATCTGTAAAAGCTATGAGGAATGTTTTGTATCACGGAGAAACTAGAACTGGGTAGATGATTTTATTTTGCAGTAACATAGGGCATACTTCAGCATTTGACAACCACCATGGAAAGAAGAGGAAAGAAACAAGAGATATAGACGCAGTAGAGTTGATTACATTTAGCCACATACTGAATTTAGGATTAAGAGAGTAGAAAGAGTCAAAGATAAAAGAAAAAGGTAGAGTCTTTAACAGAAGTAGATAACACCAATAGCAGGAAAAAAACACTTCAGGGAGAAAAGATGACTTGTTTAATTCTTGGCCTTAAGTCTGATGTATTGACAATGTAGTTTATTAATTCAAGTGGAGATCCATTTATATAATAAGAGATTGGAAAAGCAGATAGAGGACATACAAAATAGACAGAGGTTAGAAAGCTAGATTTTGGAATGATTCATATGGACTCAAAAACATCTTCAGAGCAGGTAATATCACCAAAACTTTTTTTGGTGTAAAAAAAGTAAAGAGAGAGGACAGCTGAAGACAAAGTGGGATTTTTTTTATTTTCTGAAAAAAACTCTTTTTATAGTAAGAAGAAGAGCATTCAGAAAAAGACAAAAACACTGTGCTTGAAAAAATGGAGAAGGAGAATCTCAGGAATCTGGGAGGTGTTTGGAGGAGTGAGTGGTGGAAATTGCCTGTTTCCCCCTCCTTTCCTCTTCCCAGACATGCCTCTGCTGGCCCAGGACTCAGACGTTTGTCAGGAAGCATTATGAGAACCTACGGAGAATGGCAGAAGGGAGAGAAAAAACATGAGTGAGCCAATGCACAGCTGGGACCAGAGGTTTCAGGTTTGGAAAGTGAGAAGCCCCTGAATGGCAGGTTGTGAGGATTTCTTGAACAAGAAAACAAAAGCCAGTAGAAAAGAGAAAATGCAAACAAAATAAAGGATAATTTATGAAAGCAATGTGTTTTAAAATGTGGAAAGAAATGGAATCAAGAACATAAATAGAGAGATTATTATTATTTTGGATAAGAGGCACTATGTTTTTAGTTTTTCCTGAGCCAGAGGTGAAAAATATTTCAATTCTGGTTAAAATTTACTAAGTTCCTATTACGATGGCCCATGTTCTGTGCACTGGAATTAGGGATACAAATTAGAAAAGATGTGCTTCCCTCAAGGAACCCATCATTTAGCAGGAGGAGCAGCCTAATCAATGAAGCAAATGAAAACAATCACTTTACAAAACTCCACTCCGATAGAGCTCTGAAGCTAGTGCTATGGGAACAGAGATGGCTGAGTCATTGATTCCATCCGTAGGAACAGGTGAATACATTTTGTAACCACTGACCTCTGCTTGGGACTAAAGTAAAAACCAGGATTCTGCCAAGTAACCAAATTGTGGTAGAGAAATTCAGGCAGAGAAAATGTGAGCAAAGTCACAGATAAGTGAGGAAAAAGGGAAAGGAGAATGATGCAGACACACTGAAGACATTGATTCATAAAGAGGAAGACAATGACAATTGGAAGAATTTGCAATCCAGGACCTGGTGTTCTCATTAAAGAAGAATGTCTGTATTGGTGAGAGCCCAAATCAAAGGAGGTCTGAAGTGTGAGAACATCTAGGAATGGCAAAGGGTTAATAAGAAATAAACAAGAGGTGTGACCTGTAGATATGAGTTTAGGCCTCATGAATTTTTAGTGAGCCAAGAAACATGGGTATATGAATTTTTCTCAATCATCCGAGGCTAACAAATAATTTTATTTTTTTATTTATTTTTGTTTATTTATATATATATTTTTGAGATAGAGTCTCACTCTGTCTCCCAGGTTGGAATGCAGTGGCGTGATCTCGACTCACTGCAGCCTCTGCCTCCTGGGTTTAAGCAATTCTCTGCCTCAGCCCCCTGAAGATTACAGGTGCCCGCCACCATGCCCGGCTAATTTTGTTTGTATTTTTAGTAGATACAGGGCTTCACCATCTTGGCCAGGCTGGTCTTGAACTCCTGACCTTGTGATCCACCTGCCTCGGCCTCCCAAAGTGCTGGGATTACAGGCGTGAGCCACGGCGCCTGGCCAACAAAATCTTAAAAACCCAGCTTTCCTGACTCCTAGTGAATGTTTTCTCCATTAAACTACAGTTTACGCATCATATTATGATGAGGACGCGTTCTGGGAATTGCTTTGTTAGGTGATTTTGCCACTGTGCAAACATCATAGAGTGTACATAACACAAGCCTAGATAGTACACCATGCTACACGCCCGGGCTATACAGTACAACCTGTTACTCCTAATGCAGACAACTGTAATACAATAGCAAGTATTTGTGTATCTAAACATATCTAAATAGAACAGAAGCAATAAAAATATGCTATAAAAGATTTTTTAAATGATATACCTGTATAGTACTCTTACCATGAATGGAGCTTGCAGGATGGAAGTTGCTCTGGGTGAGCCTGTGAGCGAGGGATAAATGAACGTGCAGGCCTAGGACATTACCGTACACTACTATAGACTTTACAAATACTGTACACTAAAACTATACTACATTTATTTTTTAAAAAAAGTAATTCAGCGGCAACATTACAATGGCTAGTGTCACTAAGCAATAGGAATTTGTCAGTTTCCTTATAATCTTACGGAACCATTGGCATCTAAGTGACCCACTGTTGGTCAGAATATCATGTGGAGCATGTCTGTACAATCTTGGCTAGAGAAAGAGTGTGCAAAACAGCCTTGACTAATGTTGTGCCCTGGTGGATGACATAATGTATCCAGGTAGTATTACTAGGCATATGACTTGCAAATGCTAGAAAAATTGTTAGGTGATAAGCTGCCATCTTCAGGTACTTACTGGAATCAAATAAGTAGTTACAGATAAAAAATAATGACACCAGATTTTAAGCAACACGTTCTTCTAGAGCAAAACTTAGTTGGGCAAAATTTACTTTCACTAACACCATCCAGAATCAATGAAGCACAGAGTTATGGGAGTTCCAAGAAGCAGTCACTAACTCTGAATCCAAAACCTGAAGAACCAGCTACTCTCCCCCTCCCACGACCACCTCACACATGTACATGCATTCATGCTTGGCCTTTACGTAATAGGCTCCGCTGATAAATTTTCAAACATTTACCATGGAAAATTTCATACATATACAAAAATAAAAGTAGTAAAATGAGGAAGCACATACTCATTACCTAGCTTTAATAATTATAATCTTAAGGCCAGTCTAAGCTGATGAGCATTATGTTTCTTTCACATTTTAAAAGGGCTCTGTGGACACTTAATGGAGTTGTAAAAAAGGTGACAAAAGTATTGGAGAGAAGGGAAGCTATTTCATGAATATAAATTGGACACATAAGCTTACCTGGACTGTAAAATATAAAACCAAAGATTGCAAAAGCCTCTTCCAAATATACACAGAATTAACCATAATAAGAACACATAACAATTATATTTCATCCTTACCAATGACCAATAAAGTTACAGGAGCTTAAAATGCCCCCAAGAGAGTTTAGATAAGCCCAAAATAATTTTTGATTACAGTATAATTTAACGCTGAAATGATATTCTATGGGAAGCTATTAATTTCCATCTGTGATGATCATTAAAAATATCATTGACATCCATTTATCTTGGGGAATAGGGCTGTCACTTAAGTATCTTTCTATTTTATTCATTTATTTGTGTATTAAGTCAAACTACACTATGTGGAGCTCAAGTAGGCATACTGAATTCTAAGTTACTTAATCAATTTTAATACAGAAATGTATTAATTTTTTAATTTAGTGTTAGTGCAGTTTATATGCTAAGGATTTACATGAAACATGGTGTTAAGTTTTTATGAAAAAAACACATAGAATTCATTTGGTTAATCATTGTTAATTTAATCAACTTATAAAACATGCAGATTTATTATATACGTGTATACACATACACACACACACACACACACACACGCACACACCTGATTAGCAAAACAACCTTTAATCCTAGTTGATTTCCCTAAAATCTGTACAAATGAGGGGCAACCTATTCACTGCTTCCCATCCTAACTCACAATTTGCTCCTGCCAGCTCAGGGGAGTATTATGAAGTTGTGTGTTAACTGACTCAGGGAATCACCTGACTTTTTGTCACTCTTCTCACCTCCACCTCCATGCAACTTTCTTTGATCTCCAACCACTCTCAGATTAGTAAATATTGCTTTACCCAAATTCTTATGAGATACAAATACACATCCTGCTAAATCAACTCTTCCCACTTCTGATTATTATCCAATTACTTGAAAATGTTTCTCACCTCCCTCTCGTTAGACATTTTTGAGAAAAATAGTCATCTCAATTATGACTCACCAATGTTAGTGGGTTGGTGGCACTGTAGCAATAAAAAGGAAAGTCATGAGTTTTGAAGCGAAATCATATGTAACAAGAAGCAAATTATATTAACTTTTAAAATACTAACACTCTCCTGTTGTTCTTTTTAAAGTTATTTTCATCTTCTTTGCCATCCTTTAATAATTAATACACTTTGTCTCAAATGCCAGTATATAAAACAAATCTTTAATTTAAATATTTATTTATCAAATAATGAGGGCACTGTGCTAGGCTAGGGGTATACAGTGGTGAACAAAACTAGACATGGCCCCTGACCTCATGGAGCATACTGACCAGTGCAGAAAAGAGATATTAATCAAATATTCCTACTAATGAATGCACAAAAACAATCTGAGGCAAATGCTATAAAGTCATGAAGCAGGGTTCTAGGAAACAATATAAGCAAATAAATCTGAACTGGATTTGGGGCTCAGGTAAGCAAAGCTTAAATTGAGACCTAAGGGATAACTAACTATAATCTAGGAAAGAGAGGGCTCTGAACTTTCTAGAAAGAGTAAAAAGAATGTGTAACATGGAGGAAGAAGGCCAATGTGGCTGAAGTTAGAAGATGCTATCGAGAATCTCATGGGATAAATCTCATGGCACACTATTCAGGAGCATTTAGGATATGGGGAAGATTTTGGTTTAATCTTTAAAGCAATGAGAATCCAACAATGAGTTTCAACTGTGAACATGTGTGAGAGTATGTATATGTGTGATGTGTATGTGTAGAGAAGTGACATGATCAAATCTACATTGTCAAAATATCACACAGATTGCAAGTAGAGAAATCCTAAACACGTTTTTATTAATGTGTCCTTCTTTACCACTAGAATTATAAAGTATGTTCCCTTGACTGCCAAAGTAAAATTTTTGTCTGTGTTATGTGCAAAATTGGCTTCTTTGGTTGATCTAGAAATCAAATAAAGGTTCTTAGCATTATTGCAAGACAAAGTGCCATCCAAATATCAAATATCTTATAAAAAGACTAGGAAGATAACCAATCTTACAGGTGCACCTGCTAATTCCTTAGGCTATTTCTCAGATATTTGCATATTCCTTGTATTTTTTTTTTACTTTTTTACTTTAAGGGGATGTTTCTGATTCATGCACACAAGCATACAATTATGTATTACTTTCTGAAAATTGGTATTTAATTGGTACGATGATATTTAATTGGCCCAAATAACTCTTGCTTCCAAAAGAATAAGCTTATTTTGTCTAAAATGTAGACGATGAAAATATATAGTTTCACTATATTTCTAACAAAAAGAAAACCATCAGTCTTTGCTGACTATAACTAGTTATGAACATTATGAACACATAAGTATAAAATTAATTATGTACTCTGAATATTAATATTGAAAATTGTTTCCATAGAAACTTGGAGCTATAAGCTCCTAGAGAAAAAGGATTACATTTTTATTTACCTTACTATTTTAGAGCCTAACAAAGGGTTTAGAACACAGTCAAATCAATTAATGTTTGTTATTTTACTACAGAAGTGTTTTCAAATCTATTTTAGTTACAACTTCAGATTTATTTGTTTAATACCCAAAGTTTTTCATTAACAAAATTACTTTTTGTTTTTGTTTTTGTTTTTTATTTTTGAGATAGAGTCTCACTCTCTCACCAGGCTGGAGTGCAGTGGCGCGATCTCAGCTCACTGCAACCTCCACCTCCTGGGTTCAAGTGATTCCCCTGCCTCAGCCTCCCGACTAGCTAGGACTACAGGCACCCGCCACCATGCCCAGCTAGCTTTTTTTTTTTGTATTTTAGTAGAGACAGGGTTTCACCATGCTGGCCAGGATGGTCTCGATCTCCTGATCTCGTGATCCGCCCACTTTGGCCTCCCAAAGTGCTCGGATTACAGGTGTGAGCCACCGTGCCTGGCCAAAATTACTTCTCAGAAGAGATGATTTGAAGTAAACTTGATTGACTGTGCAGTCAATATTTTTAAATTAATATGCATTTAATATTGTTACTTGTCTTAAAACATAATTGCATCTTTTCAAATATAATAGACTAGATAGCTTTAATTAAATTTAATGACCTCATTACAGAAATAGCAAGCATTCCAATCTGCTTAGGTCTGAGTAGTTTCCAAGAATTGTGACTGTCACTGCTAAAATCAGAAAAGTCCCAGACAAACTGGGACACTGATTACTAAGATATTATCATATGTAACCTATAATGGTCAATTGTCCTTTAGGTTTAATTAAGACTCTTCTATTGTCTTTATTGTAACGGTCTATTTATTTAATTGGGAACTTCCAGGGTAAACGTGAAAAATTAACACTACTTACCCTTTGAGACTGTAATTTGCTCAAATTCCAGTTTGGAACAAAGTTTCAGCCAGATTACTTGAATTACTCACATTTTCTTTCTAATGTTTACTAATAGTCATTGAAATACTTGGAGTACTTCAAAATCATTCATTTGCATCAAACAAGTTTTAAGAGAATGTGGTTAATACATTTACCTCTTGTCAGACAAATTTTCAATTTGGCCTGGATTTGTGTCTTAGTAGTTGACAACGGGAAGATACCTTATCATGAAACAAGCTAAAGAGGCATATTTTCATATCTTCTCAAATGACTTGGGAACAATATGTTTGGAAATATAAAATGTATTGATATAGGTGACTCTCAGAATCTACAGTGGTTGCTGAAATGAAGAGCAGTAGTAACAGAAATGCACTGAAATAAGACAGGAGATAAAAATAGTGACCATATTTTCTCATCAATATAGTAAAAAAAAGAAACTGAAAATTTCCAGCTTAATTCAACATGATGTTGGAGCTATGTGTAGGCATGTAATTAAGGAGAAAGAGAAACTGGCTGTATTTTGTGTTTTAACAAAGTTTTTTTTTAATAGAGCAAATTAATAGCTTTATGATGGAACGGAGAGTCACAATACACTGAGACAGTTTCCACTAAAATCTACTCTGAGTTGAGGTATTGAAATCTCCTTTTTTTCTTTTGTTTTCAAAGTAGCATTTGGAGCAAATTTCAGTCCCATACAGGTTCATTGAATATAATCAAAACAAACAGTAAATTGTTTTCTAGGAACAGCAACAACCCAAAAAAAAACATTTAAAAAGAGATCATTTATCTCATTTTTTACATGAAAATTAATTGGAAAAAAGAACGTGTTCTCAGTGTGATAGAGTGGCAAGTTCAGCCCTAGAGTCTCTAATCTATGGGAGCCACAGGCAGAGGTGACACGGGACACAAAGTAGATGGTCTTCTTGTATGTCACTTTGTGTGTATTATTTGAAGAATGAGTGTCACATTAAAATGAGTGTCACATTTAAATGCCAGATTGGTGCTGTCATATGTAACTGAACTTTTCAACAAGGCAGAAGGATACTTACTGAGGGATATGGAAAGCTAAAAATACATGACTAGGGAAGTTAATTATAAATAATACAATCTGTGTATGCAAATACCAAAGAAACTTGTGTTAAATTAAATCACTGGCAACTTTAAAATTTATCTGTGTTTCTTCAACATTTTGTCCCACTGGTGTACTTCATCAAAATATATTGAGTAAGTGAAATGAGGAAATAGCGTTATTCACAATGCCCCTTCAGAGCCTTTAAACTGATAAAATGCTATGCGTTGCTCCAAACAGAGTCCCATCAGTACATAAAGGTTACATTTTGCCAAAAACCATGTAGTCTGTAGACTATAGGATATCACAGTTTAAATTTTGAAGCTTCTCTCTCACATATTAAAACAATTTGATCAGCTGAATTAAAAACTGTAATTTAAAAATCATAATTAAATTCTATGATACACATGCCCCAGAATGGACACCATTTGCTCAGTACTCAGGAAGCTAAAATTTAAATAACAATTCTGGGTACTTCTGAAGATGAATTTTTTAAAATACAAAAATTGTATATACAAAAACAAATTAAACACAACTGATGATCTACCCATCAATGTTATTCTCAATTAGAAAATAGCAGTCTCAGTCATGAGGGTAATAAGAAGTGTGACTATCATTGCAAAAAATAAAATGTGGTATTAAACAATATGTCAATAACTTTATGTTATGTCAATAACTTTATGTTATGTCAATAACTTAAAGTTTTGAAAAAACCAAGGCTCTTAAAAGCATTGGCTCATGATGATATAGACAAAGTAATTTAAATGATTATCCATTACTGGGTGAAAACATAAGAAATCTCATCTAACACACGTGTTATGCATGTCCTTTGGGAAATTCCAGTTTGGAATCACCTTACCCTGAAAAAAGATGAGTTAGGAATGTATTCAGGAAGATATATTATTGAGAAATCACAAGTTCTATTTATTTATATTGTGTTTATCTTATCAGCTTAATTTTGGTAAAAAATTCATACAATGAGAGTGTATTTAATACAGATGCTGTTATAATAAAACTTCATAATTGGTGAGAATTTGAAGCAATTTTGATTAACATGAGAATTTTCTCTGCCCCTCCATTATTCCATACTGTGGATAAAGCCCAGCGCCTTGGCCAATATAGCTTATTTGCAACCATCTCCACTGATACATATTTAGTAATGCATTTAACATAGGTTTCAGAGGGTTTTTCATGCTTCAAGATAGACTACCTTTAGGAAGAATCCTTAGGGGTCATCTAGTAACCTTCTCCTTTTCTTAGATCACAAAGCTACTTATCCCAAGACAGCTTATGTAAAATTGTTAATTTTTAAAACATTTGATATAAGAGAATTCTTCAATGAAGCCATCTGAGCCTGAATATTTCTTTTTGGGGGAAGTTTTAAATTATAAACCTAGTTTCTTTCATATTAACAGTTACAGGGTTTTATGCAAATTATCATTTTTATATTGGGTGAGTAGTAGTAGTTCTGTTTATTAGTTTATTATTTCACCAAAGTTGTCAAATTTTTGTGTGTACAGTGGTCTCTAGTACTCCCTTATTATCCTTTTAATGTACTCAGGGCTTGTGGTGATATCCTGTTTTATTCCTGATATTTGTGGTTGGGATTTTTTTCTTTTTCTTTGTCAGTCTTATTTGAGATTTATTAATTTTATTGATGTCAGAAACCAAGATTTTTAATTGACTTTTCTTATTTTTTCTCAATTTTATTGGGTTTTGCTATTATTATGAATTCCTCCTTTATTTTGGTATGGGTACATTTTGCTCTTCTTTTTCTATGTTTTTTGAGGTGGGAGCTTAAAGTATTAAGACTTTCTTCTCTAGTGTATACATTTAGTGCTGTAAATTTCCTTCTTCATACTGCTTTAAATGTGCCCCACAAATGTTTATATGTTATATTTTTATTTTCTTTACTTGACACTTTCTCTTTTACCCATGGATTATTTAAAAGTGTGTTGTTTTATTTCCAAGTGTTTGGAAAAAGATTTTACTGTTACTGATTTCTAGTATAATTTTATTTTGGTTGAACACAATTTGTATGATATCCAGTTTTTCCAATTTTCTGAGTTTTGTTTATAACCCAGGATATGGTATATCTTGATATATATTCCGCAGGACTTGAAAATACAGTAGTCCCCTCTTATCTATGTGGAATACATTCCAAGACCCCCAGTCGATGACTGAAACTGCAGATAGTACTGACCCTGATTGCCTTCAATCAGAACATGTTTGTGTTCATGTCTTCCATTCACAAATTTAACGGCTATTCCATCTTAACTAAGCACTTATCATGCACTTATTATCACTTTGGCTGTAACTTTTGCAGTTTAAAAGCAACAGCTAAACTAGCACAAATTGTTTTTCTTTCTTTACAATTTCATGAATAGAAGATTTGTTTTTACCATAGATCTCAGCAACCTCGGCATATAATTTTTTTCCTTATTAAGTCAATTTTTACTTGCAGTCAAATTGACCTAAGTCAATTTTTACTTTACAGACCTTTTTACTTGAAGGGAGCACTTTACAGCTTCTTTTTGGCATATCTGAATTGCCAACATTACCACTCTTGAGCTTTGGGGCCATGATTAAGTAAAAATAGGGGTTACTTGAACACAAGCACTGCAATAGTGCTACAGTTGATCTGATACAGGAGACAGCTAATCAGTGACTAACAAACAGGTAAGATAACAAATAGGTAGCATGGCTATGCTGGTCCAAGGGCTGATTCATGTCCCAGGTATATGAAGTAGGATAGCATGAGGTCCCATCACACTAGTCAGCATGGCACACAATTTAAAACTTACAAACTGTTTATTTCTGTAATTTTCTATTTAATATTTTCAGACTACGCGGTTGACTGCAGGTAACTGAAACTGTGAAAAATGAAATGGCAGATAAGGGGAGGTAGCTACTTTAATGTGTGTTCTTCTGATGTTGGAAAAAGTGTTCTTTAAATGTCAATTTGATTCTGTTAGTTGACGATGTTTTTGAGTTATTTTAGAGCCTCCTGATTTTCTGCTTAGTTGTTCTAGCATGACATATCTCTTTCCAACATTTTACTTTCAACCTATGTCATTATAAACGAAGTCAGTTTCTTACAGAAAGCATAGAGTTGGGTCATGTTTTTTAATTCACGCTGCTAATCTTTGTCTTCAATTGGTGAATTTACCAGCGGTCCCCAACCCCTGGGCCACAGACTGATACTGGTCTATAGCCTCTTCGAAATTGGAAGGCACAGCAGGAAATGAGCCAGCATTTCTGCCTAAGCTCTGCCTCCAGTCAGATCAGCCATCAGGATTAGATTATCATAGGAGCACGAACCTGTTGTGGAACCTACTGTGAACTGTGCATGTGAGGGATCTAAGCTGCCTGCTCCTTATGAGAATCTGACTAATACCTGACTATCTGAGGTGGAACAGTTTCATCCCCAACCCATTCCCCGCCCCCAACCCCGGCCCCTTCTGTGGAAAAATTGTCTTCCACAAAACTGGGCTGGGCACTCTGACTCACGCCTGTAATCCTAGCACTTTGGGAGGCCAAGGCAGGCGGATCACCTGAGGTCAGGGGTTCAAGACCAGCCTGGCCAATATGGCAAAACCCCATTTCTACTAAAAATACAAAAATTTGCCTGGCGTGTTGGCACAGGCCTGTAAGCCCAGATACTCAGGAGGCCAAGGCAAGAGAATCATTTGAACCCAGGAGGCAGAGGTTGCAGTGAGCTGAGATGGCGCCACTACACTCCAGCCTGGGCAATGGAGTGAGACTCCTTTTTTAAAAAAAAAAAAGTGGTCCCTGGTGCCAAAAATTCTGGGGACTGCTGATTTAGACCATTCACACTTAATGTAATAATTAATATTTTAGGGCTTACATATGTTTTTTTGTTGTTGTTGTTTAATGTTTGTTCTCTGTTTTATATTTTTCTGTTTTCCTTTTCTTGCCTGTGGATTACTTCAACATTTTTTAGAATTTCATTTTAACTTATTTTTTTAATGCACTTCTTTGTAAACCTTTGTGGTGGTTGCCATAGGTATTGCATTATACATACATAACTTATCTCAGTCTCCTGGTGTCACCATTTTATCAGCCCAAGCAAGGTGTAAAACACTTGCCTTCGTTTATGTTCTTCCATTTATAAAATCATTAAATTCTCCCACTTACAAAATCATTGTTTTTTTCTAATACAGTCTTAGAACCACATCAAATAGTGTCATAATTTTTGCATCAATCGCCATTTTCAAAAACTAAAAAACAGAAAGAAAATCAGTTGTTTTTACTCATATTTTGTTTACCATGTTTTATCTCTTTTCCTGATTTTCCAATGATTCTGCCTGCATCATTTCTTTTCTGTTCAGAGAACATCTTTAGTCATTACTTTAGTTGAGTTCTGCTGACCACAAGTTCTCTTAGTTATTTTTTTTCCAATCTCTAATGTCTTAACTTCCCCCCTTGATTCCTGACAGACATTTTCACTGGGCGTAAAAAATGTTGTGCCACTTCCTTCTGGTCTTTATGGTTTCTAATAAGAAATCCCTTGTTACTCAAAATGTTTTCCCACTGCAGATAAGGTGTTTTTTTCTCTCTCACTCATTTTTTTTAATCTTTAGTTTTCAGAAGTTTTACTAGATATCCTGGTGTGGATTGGCTTGGGTTTACACTGTTTGGGGATTGCTCTACTTCTTAAAACTTTAGGTTTATAACTTTTGCCAAATTTGGGAACCATTAAACCATTATTTTATACTCAAGTGTTCTTTCAGCCCTGCCCTCTTTTCCTTCTCCTTCTGGGATTCCTATGACACAAAAGTTAGATCTTTTGGTTCCAAAGTGCCTGAAACTCTATCCATTTTTTTTTCAGTCTTTCTCTCTGTTGTTAAAATTGGGTAATTTATATTGTTCTATCTTATAGTTCCATAATTCCTTCATCTGTTTTCTCTATTCTGCTAATCTTTTCAGTTTTTTCAATGTATTTTTTAGTTCTAAAATTTCTTTGGTTCTTCTTTATATCTTCTACTTATTTGCTGATACTTTCAATTGCTTTGCTGTGACTCTATTTTTTCATTTGTTTCAGGTATGTTCATAATTGCTCCTTGAAGCTCTTTAAAAATAACTACTTTAGGGAGGAGAAGGGAGAGTCAAAAATAATAATAACTGCCTAAAAACATTTATCAAATAACTCTAGCATCTCTGTCTTCTCAATGTTGTATCTATTTATTATTTTTATTTACCATTCATTTGAGATCTTTCTGATTCTTTGAATAATGAGCGATTTTTTAATTAAACCTAGACATTCTGGGTACCATATTATCAATTCTGGATCTTATTTAAACCTTCTATTTTAGCTGGCTTTCTCTGATACCACCCTGACAGGTGGAAAGGGGATCTTACTACATTAGTTCCAGGCAAAGGTAGAAGCTCAGGTTCTCAACTTGGCCTTCATTGATAACTAAGACAGGGGGCTCCCCCGCATTGCTCCTAGCCAGAGGTGGAAATTTTAGTTACTCACTAGACCTCCACTGAGACCTCCCTGGCTGGGAGGGTTAGGAGTGTCTTACTACCTCTCCAAACAACCTTCATTGGTAACACAAGGGATAAGGAAGTTGCTTCATTATTGCTGGTTGGTAGTGGAAGCCCTGACTTTCCACTACACCTCTTATGACAACACCCCAGAGAGGAGGAGAAAGAAAGTGCTGGGGGAGGTCCAGGTTCCACAGATGATCTCTCCTGACTCCTGTGGGATGGGGGCTGTTACTGCCCTGTGAGGAAGAATGTGCCTGTCACTGCTCTATGAAGAAGAAAGTCCCCACTCCCTACTCAACCTTCTTTGACACTATATCAGCAGGTGAGTTGGGGCACTTCGTTACTGCCTGGGATGGATGGCTGTCTAGAATATCCATTCAGCCTTTTCTGGCATGGGTCAGGGTAGGGTCACAGTTTTTTCTGTAATGTTTAGCTGGAGTAGAGTCATTATTGTCTAAAAGACTTTTGTCTTGCAAGACTGCCCTTTTTCTGGTCCTTTGGCTAGAGGGAGCAGGTTTATGCTGAGGCTTTCCCAGGTTGCCAGCTGATATGGTTAGGTTTTGTGTGCCCACTCAAATCTCATATTGAATCATAATTGCCTGGTGTTGAGGGAAAGACCTGATGGAGGGTGACTGAATCATGGGGGCAGTTTCCTTCATGCTGTTCTCATGATAGTGAGTGAATTCTCATGAGATCTGATGGTTTATAAGGCAGTTTTCTCTGCTCTTGCATGCTCTCTCTCACCTGCCACCATGTAAGACGTGCCTGCTTCTTCTTCCACCATGATTATAAATTTCCTGAGGCCTCCTGAGCCATGTGGAACTGTGAGTCAATTAAACCTGCTTTCTTTATAAATTATCCAGTCTCAGTCAGTTGTTTATAGCAGTATGAAAACGGACTAATACACCAGCTCTCTAGGATACATGAGGCAAAAAGAAAACCAGTCCTTCCTTAGGTCCTATGGTCCCTGAATGGTTTGTTTCATTTGCTCTACCTCTCAATCTTCTTACATTTGTTTTATGTACACTATTGAAAATTTTTAGGTGTATGTAGCAGGTGGAATAAAGAAAAATATGTAGGTACTTTATCTTTCCAGAAGTAGAGGTCTTTTCTTCATTGTCTTTTAGTATTTATTTCACTAAGATTACTGTGTTAAAACAGATAGATGCCTCTTGCTCATAAGAACGGGGAATAGTCACATACTGTTCTTGGATTTAAAATTTTGAATCCATATCACTTCTTTATTCAGCTAACAAAAAGTGAGCACTTATAATACAGTATGTTAAACAGACATTATATGACATGCTCTGTGGTTTACGGGTCTGATATGGTTTAGCTGTGTCCCCACCCCATATTCATCTTGAATTTTAACTCCAATAATCCCCATGTGTTGTGGGAGGGACGCAATGGAGGGTAATTGAATCATGGGGATGGGTCTTTCCCATGCTGTTCTCATGATAATGAATAAGTCTCACGAGATGTGATGGCGTTATAAAGGTAAGTTCCACTGCACATGCTCTCTTGCCTGCTGCCATGTAAGACATGACTTTGCTCCTCCTTCACCTTCCACCATGATTGTGAGGCTTCCCTAGCCATGTGAAACTTTGAGTTCACTAAACCTCTTCTTCTTTATAAATTACACAGTCTCATGTATTTCTTCATAGCAGTATGAAAATGGACTAATAATTTTAGGATGTAAGTGCTGTTTTCAGTGACACCTTCTGCATATTCTTTTGCTATTCTGAGATCCTTTGCAAAAATGTTACATGAGGTTTCCTGTATTTTCCATAAGCTTTGAGTGGTTGTACAACTAAAGTATATGTGATATATAGGCTTTTGTTTCAGAAAATGGAATACTCTTTCTTCCCTTTTTCTTGTACAGGAAAAAAGACTGACGAATTTAAAATTGAAGTCATATGTGCTATGAAAATTCATCTCAAAAAATTTATTCAGAGGTCACAAGCCCCTTGTGGCATTAATGGTAATATAAAGAGTGCAATTTAACAGATCTGAGGCACTGAGAAATCTTTCTTCAAAAAGAGCTCAAAAACATTATAGGAGATAGCCCAGATTTAATTGGCAAGTGCTTAAGGGCTGCTCTTTGAGATACTCTTTCCTTCAGATCTGATAAGAATTGGGAGCGTTTGTAAGAAACCCCTTTGAAAAATAAGGTGTTAAGATTAGGTAGCAAAACTATTAAATGGTTTCCTTTTGTTAAGCCCTGCTAGCTCATAAAGGGTTGAAAGAATGAGACTGGAAAGCAGGTGACCTGACAGAATATCCCTAAGAGTGGGATCAGGACACAGAAAGAGAGTACACCAAAAGAAAAAAAAGAAGAAGAAGAAAAAGCAGTAATTGAAGAGAATAAGAGCTTTATAGAACCGAAATAGTTCTTGGAGTGAGTTTTTGCTGACAAAAAAGAAGCATTTTAAGGTGGCTTTTTGGGTTATTTTTTACTATTGAAGATGAAAGGGTGCCATATATATAATAGTCAGTGACAGGATTCCAAAAGAGGGGAGCTCTTAGTTTGAAGATATTCTTGATCCCTTTTAAACAGAAATGGAGTACACCTGTATGAAAATGAATTAAAGCCAGGAGGCAATAAAACCTGGCCAATAGCTGCTTAAATAGCTGCTCTGGAAGTTGGCCAAAAGCAGATTAGATTAACTTTGCAAAAGGGAGTCAATAACAATCGCAAGATTATTTCAAGGCAGAGCTCAAACCTAGTCCATTGGCAATGAAAACTGAATAATAAAAGATACAATATGCAAGGGCATGAAAACTGTTCGAAGATGTTAAATGACTCTGGCAAAACACATAGAAAACAAGTAGCAATAATTTCATCTTCATGAAAAAAATACATGTTCTATTAACTAAAAGAAACAAGAAATGAGTCAGTTTTGGAATTGTAAGAACAGAAGCACAAAAGAGATTCATAGATCTTGAAATAATATTTAGACTCACAAGTGTCCTGCATACTATAAGTCAGTTGCAAGTGAGGCGATCTTTTTTATTTTATTTTAAATTCTGGGATATATGTGCAGGACATGCAGATTTGTTACATAGGTAAACATGTGCGATAGTGGTTTGCTGCACCTATCAATCCATCACCTATGTATGAAGCCCAACATGCTTTAGCTATTTTTTTCTGATGCTCTCCCTCCCTCCATCACACCGAGAGGTCCTGATGTGTGTTGTTCCTCTCCCTGTATTCATGTGTTCTTATTGTTCAGCTCCCACTTATAAGTGAGAAAATATGGTGTTTGGTTTTCTGCTCCTGCATTAGTTTGCTGAGGAAAATGGCTTGCAGCTCCATCCATGTCCCTGTAAAAGACGTGATCTCATTCCTTTTTTTATGGCTGCATAATATTCCATGGTGTATGTGTACCACATTTTCTTTATCCAGTCTATCATTGATGGGGATTTGTGTTGACTCCATGTCTTTGCTATTGTGAATAGTGCTGCAGTGAACATACACATGCATATATCTTTGTAATATAATGATTTACATTTCTTTGGGTATTTACTCAGTAGTGGGATTGCTGGATCAAATGATATTTCTGTCTTGAAGACTTTGAAGAATCACCACACTGTCTTCTACAATGGTTGAATAATTTGCATTTTCACAAACAGTGTAAAAGCATTCCCATTTCTCCACAGTCTTGCCAGCATCTGTTGTTTCTTCACTTTTTAATAATCACCTTTCTGACTGGAGTGAGATGGTATCTCATTGTGGTTTTGATTTGCATTTATCTAATGACCAGTAATGTTGAGCTTTTTTTCTTATGTTTCTTGGCCACATAAGTGTCTCCTTTTGAGAAGTGTCTGTTCATGCCTTTTTCTCACTTTTTAATAGGGATATTTGTTCTTTTCATGGAAATTTGTTGATATTCCTTATAGATTCTGGATATTAGACCTTTGTCAGATAAATAGATTGCAAAAGTTTTCTCTCATTCTGTAGATTGTTCGTGCTGATGATAGTTTATTTTGCTGTGCAGAAGTGCTTTAGTTTAATTAGATGCCATTTGTCAATTTTTGCTTTTGTTGCAACTGCTTTTCATGTTTTTGTCATGAAATCTTTGCCCATGCCTATGTCCTGAATAGTATTGCCTAGATTTTCTTCTAAGTTTTTTTATAGTTTTGAGTTTTACATTTAAGTCTTTAATCCATCTTGAGTTTATTTTTGTAAAAGATGTAAGGAAAGGGCCCAGTTTCAATTTTCTGCATATGGCTAGCCAGTTCTCCCAGCACCATTTATTAAAAAGGAAATTCATTCCCCATTGCTTGTTTTTGTCAGGTTTGTCAAAGATCAGATGGTTGTAGATGTGCGGTCTTATTTGCGAGTTCTCTGTTCTCTTCCATCAGTCTATGTGTCTGGTTTTTGTACCAGTACCATGCTGTTTTGGTTATTATAGCCTTGTAGTGTAGTTTGTGAATCAGGTAGCGTGGTGCCTCCAGCTTTGTTCTTTTTGCTTAAGATTGTCTTGAATATAAAGGCTCTTTTTTGGTTCCACATGAATTTTAAGGTAGTTTTTTTTCTAATTCTATAAAAAATGCCAATGGTAGTTTGATGGGAATAGCATTATATCTATCAATTACATTGCACAGTATGGCCATTTTCATGATATTGATTCGTCCTATCCATGAGCATGGAATGTTTCTCTATTTGTTTATGTTCTCTCTGATTTCCTTGAGCACTGGTTTGTAGTTCTCCTTGAAGAGGTCCTTCACTTCCCTTGTTAGCTGTACTACTAAGTATTTCATTTACTTTGTAGCAATTGTGAATGGGAATTCATTCTTGATTTGATTCTCTGCTTGTCTATTGTTGGTGTATAGGAATGCTTGCGATTTTTGCACACCGATTTTGTATCCTGAGGCTTTGCTGAAGTTGCTTCTCAGCTTGAGAAGCTTTTGGGCTGAAATGATGGGGTTTTCTAGATATAGGATCATATAATCTGCAAACAGAGACAGTTTGACTTCCTCTCTTTCTAATTTAATGCCCTTTACTAATTTCTCTTGCCTGATAGCCCTGGCAAGAACTTCCATTACTATACTGAATAGGAGTGGTTAGAGAGGGCATCATGTCTTGTGCTGGTTTTCAAAGGGAATGCTTCCAGCTTTTGCCCATTCAGTATGAAATTGGTTATGAGTTTGTCATAAATTGCTCTTTTTATTTTGAGGTATGTTCCATCAAAACCTAGTTTACTGAGAGTTTTTAACACTTTTCTGTGTCTATTGAGATAATCATGTGGTTTTTGTCTTTAGTTCTGTTTGTGTGTGGTGATCTTGATTTATTATTTTTCATAAAAAGTTTTCATTGAAAGTCTCCCTCACAATTGTTCAGATCAAGCAGTGGAATTATTTATGAATTTGAATACTGTAGATTCAATGAGAATATATGGATTTTTTTAAGAATAATAAATAGTACCAATTTTTATCTATTTCTGGGGGTGAAAGCAGACTGCATGAATAAAACACAACAAATGATAAATTGACTTTGTCCCTTCATCCTTGAACTGGAGTACTCTTCCAGAGAATGCAGGCCACATGAACTAAGAATGGAATTAAGGAGCTATGTAATATGAGTGTAGAAAGATGTGTGACTTCTCAAAGACAATTAGTCTTCTGTGGGGAAATGTTTCATCAACTAATATGTTTTGGAGTAAAGTCAAGACTAGCTCCAAGTTCTCGCTCACTTGAGCAGGTGTTGTGAAGTCAGCTGTGCTGAGGTGGAGACTGTAGGGGCTTTGGAATCATGAAGACCTAGGTTGAAAATCCAGACCCACTGTCTGTTACGTAAATTTAGGATTATAACTTTTTGAAGAAACTTCACTTTTCTAGTCTGTAAAATAAAGATTACTGTGCTGATAAGGTTTGGGTCTGTGTCCTCACCGAAATCTCATTTTGAATTGTATTCCCCAATTACAATTTGTGGAGATATTGAGGGAGAGACCTGGTGGGAGGTGACTGGATCATGAGGTCGGTCTCCCCATGCTGTCCTCATGATAGTGAGTTCTCATGAGATCTGATGGTTTAAAAGTGTTTGGCAGTTCCCCCTTTGCTCTCTCTACTCCTGCCACCATGTAAGACATGCCTTGCTTCTCTTTCACTCTCTGCCATGATTGTAAGTTTCCTGAGGCCTCCCAGTCATGCAGAACTGAGTCAATGAAACATCTTTTCTGTATAAATTACCTGGTCTTGTGTAGTTCTTTATAGCAGTATGAAAATGGACTAATACACATGCCAAACATGCAAAAGCACTGCATTACTGTATTAATCAGGGTTCTCTACAGAAACAGAACACACACACACACATTATATATATATATATATATATATGCACACACACATATATGTATGTATGTGTGTATATGTATACACGGGTATTAAAACATACATACACATATATGTACATATGCATATATACACATACATGTATATGCACATATATGTACATAAATGCATATATACATTTATGTACATATATGCATATATACATTTATGTACATATATACGCATATATATACATTTGTGTACATATATACGCATATATGTACATATGTGTGCATATATACGCATATATGTACATATGTGTGCATATATACGCATATATGTACATAAATGTGTGTGTGTATATATACACACACATACACACAGAGATGTTATAAGGAATTGGCTCATGCAATTATAGAGGCTGAGAAGTCCCAAGATCTGCAGTTGGCCAGCTGGAGACCCAGAAAAGCCGATGATATCATTCCAGTTCAAGTCTGAGGGAAGAGAAGACTGATGTCCTTGCTCAACAGTCAGTCAGGCCAAGTTTACTCAGCCGTTTTGTTCTGTTGAGGTCTTTAATTGATTGGATAAGGCCCACCCACATCTGTGAGGGCAATCTGCTTTGCTCAGTCTACTGATTCAAATATTAATCTCCTCCATAAACACTCTCACAGAAACACCCAGAATAATGGTTGAACAAATGCCTGGCACCCATGGCCCAGTCAGGTTGACACATAAAATCAGCCATCACAAATACAAAAAACAAACAAACAAACAAAACACACACACACACAGTCATCAATCAGTATATGTGGGGAATTGGTTCCAAGATGCCCTACGTATGCCCAAATCTGTACATATTCAAATCCTGCAGTTGGCCCTGTGGAATCTTCCTACATAAAAAGCCAGACATCCACATGTTCACATCCTGTGAACACTATTTACAAAGTTTGGCTGAAAGAAATCTGCATGTAAGTGAACCCAAGCAGTTCAAACCCATGTTGTTTAAAGATCAACTGTATAAAGAAACTAGTAATGTGCTTAAAACCCACTTATGCCTAGTGTTCCATTATGGGAACTCTAAGCTTATGGGAGTTATTTATATCCTACAGCGCAAGGTCATCGCCAAGGTCTGATTTTTCACAAAAAAAATTGTGATTTCTGGCATAAATGGGTTAAATATGGTAAGTGTTCAGCAGATTATCAAATATTGTGTGTAGTTTCCAAGCACTGAAATATTTGAAGTACAGGCTCACTAATATTACTATCTAATGGGTTTCTGGGTAGTAAAGATCTCACAGAAGCTTAATTATGTGAGCAAAATGAATCAGAACTAAATGGAAGGAAAGGAAAAATATATTTAGAAAACTCAAAAGTGAACTAGACTGAAGTGAGATTGAATATTATGCATTAATATCACAGTAGAGAAGAATACTAAATGTACCAGTTAAAACAAAAAACAAACAAAGCTACAAGTTTATTATATATATAAATATAATATTTCAGAACAGTCTTATATGATCTCAAGAAGAAGACTTTCTTCTTACCCTCAAAATTATACTTTTTCCAAAATAAATCCCATTGTACAGTGCAGTGAACTACAAAATGAACTGGAAACATTTTATTTGATGACCTGACATCTGCCATTCTAGAATATCATGGAAAATTTAACAGTGCTATTTAATCTATAAATGGTAGAATAATGCAAATAATATTATTTTAGGCTCAATATTAATAATATTAGGTTATTAACAATCTATATATTTGATGAAACTTTTAATCTCTTAGTCAGTTGATTGTGTATCACAGTTAAACAAAATTACCTGGGGTAGGCAGGTCCCTGCTCACCAACCCATATTATCTGTGCACTTTACACACAATAGCTATTACCCAATTTACATATTGAGTAATATATAATAAATCTAATAATAAGGAAGCATTGAAGATAGATAGCCTCATGAAATAATAATAGTATCAAACATTTGCTATATGCTAGGCGCAGTTCTAAGTGCTTACAATATTTTAACCAGTTTTTAATCTTTACAACAACCTACAAGGTAAGTACTATTATTGTTCATTAGCAGGTAAGAAAACTGAGGCACAGAGGTGTTAAAACAAATTGCCCAGGATTAAGAACTGTATTTTGAATCCCCACAGTCTGGCTATAGCCTCTGGGCTCTTAACTACTGTGAGATATTGTACTCCTCAATCCTATTGGACGACAAGTTACTAAGCATCATATATAACCACAGTAGCACAGGAACTATTTTATTTTTTATTAATGAATGATATATATGTATAACTTATCTGAGACTCCGATTGTCATGAAATAACAAGCTGTGCATCATATTAAATATGATTAGTTACCTAGGGCTGCCAAAACAAAATGCCTCCAACTTGGTAGCTTAAAACAACAAAGTATTTATTATCTCACAGTTTGGGAAGCCAGAAGTCCACAATTAAGGTATCAGCAGAGCCATGCTCCTCTGAAGGCTCCAGGAAAGAATTCTTCCTTGCCTCTTCCAACTTTTGGAGGCTTCAAGTTTACCCTGGCTTGTGGCAGCATCTCTCCAATATCTGCCTTCATCTCTCTATGTGTGTGGGTCCTTGCCTGTGTCTTATAAGGATACTTTCACTGAATTTGGGGTCTGCCCTAATCCAGTGTAATCTCATTTTGATCATAATTACATCTATTTCCAAATAAATCACACTCTGAGGTTCTGGGTAGGCATAAATTTTGGGAGACACTATTCAACCCACTATTGTGAGTTAAACAACTCCAGTACATATCTTGAAAGTGCATAAATATTTCAGATAGCCTGTAAGTTCTTACTGAAATTCAGCTAAGAATATATTGACCTATATTACTGAGAAACTCCAAGTCAGGAAGCACTGGTAGAATCCAGCCCATGTTCTAGGGAAGAATTTGAAAAAGACTCTCAAAAGAGCTGAATAATGATTCTGAGGTGCTGATTGAGAGAAATACTGAGAGGAATGAGAAATAAGGCCAGGCATTAAGGGGCTGGGCTAAAAATAGAAACAGGACTGAGGAAGCAAAGGGTCAAGAAGAAAAAATTGTAATATGAATGCATTTGGACAAAGATAGGGATGGAAGCACAGCCTGGGCTTAGGGTCAGGGTCCTTCATTCCCAAGGTGTGGCATTGGAGCACCACTATCTTAGAAACGGCTCGAATGAAGCATCAAGGAGAACAGAGGCCCTCTCGAGGCAATCCACTCCATGATATCAAAATGCCTCTGCAAAGGCCACTGCACCTTCTTGCCCAACCTCAAGGACATCTCTTTCTTTTTTTATTATCTTGAAAATAGAGGGTAAAGGTTTTGGACAGGAAAATCAAATGGTCCATTTCCTCAATCAAAAAGGGAATATCTCAGGTGAAATCCCACACCTAATTATGACACTAACATGGGAAGATTTTTGAAACCCAAAGAATGCCTAGATATCAGGGTCTAAAATAAAATGTTAAAAAATGAATGAACAATATTTTAGCTGATACGCAGGAAAGAAAATTCAGTGTCCATGCAAAGAGAAGTGGCTGCGAAGAGCAGGGTAGGTTGACAAGGAAAGTTTATTTTATTTTGGGGGGTCTAAACTAGAGTAGGCAAAACTACACATAAAACAATCCTATTGTTTCATTTGTTTGTTTATCTTTACATTATTTTCCCCGTTATCCCCTTTCTCCATACACATTCCTCTCCATTGACATATGCTACCATGCTGAAGTGTTCAATGTCTATGTTTTTCTTTTTATGTGTTCTTGCAAAATGTATAATTTTATTTTATACGAGTGTAGATTCAATTTATTCAAATAGTGTTATCTACTTTACTCTTACTTTTTTCATTCAAAAACTTAAGGTTTTAGGATCATTTCATGTTGCTGTGGGCTTATCTAGTTGGTTCCTTCTAACTTCTGCAGAGTAGTCTGTGGTGGGAGCCCACCACATTTACTCTAACCAGTTTGCCCACTGATGGACACCCTGTCTGCCTTTAGTACTGCCACCACAAATCTTCTTTGATGATTATCCTCTTGTACATTTCTTTATGAACCTGTAAAATAATTTATCCGGGATATATGTCCAGGAGAAGACTTGCTGAATCTTACAGAGCACACATAGTTAATTAAGTTCTACCAGATTGATCTCTAGGATAGGTGGAGACTTCTTGTATTAGTCTGTGCTCACATTGCTATAAATAATTACCTGAGACTGGGTAATTTATGAAGAAGGAAGGTTTAATTGACTTACAGTTCTGCAGGATTAACTGGAAGCATGACTGGGAGGTCTCAGGAAACTTACACTCATGGTGGAAGGCGAAGGGGAAGCATGCACTTTATTCATGTGGTGGCAGGAGAGAGAGAGATGGGGGAGTGCCACACACTTTTAAACAATCAGATCTCATGAGAACTCACTATCACTATCACGAGAACAAGGTGGAAATCCACTCCCACGATTCAATTACCTCCCGACAGGCCCCTCCTCCAATTCAATATGAGATTTCGGTGGGTCACAAATCCAAACCATATCATTTCTCCATTTCCACTAGTAGTGGATGAAAACTCTTTATCAGCACATCCCTTCTAACACTTGACATCATCCAAGCTGTCTAAAAAGAAGTCACTTGGTATCTCACAGTCATTTTAATCTGCATTGTTTGATTACTAATTAATTTTTAAGATTCTTTTTCTGAAAATTGCATGTTCATGTCATCTACCCATTTTTTTCACTGTGGTTCCTGTTTGTTGTTTGGTGAAGTTTGGAAGCAAGACAAAGAAACTTGGGTACAGAAAAATGAAAAGAGGGATAGGATAAAGCCAGGGTATTTCTAAGAATGCCATGGCTTATATGCTATAAAGTTTTCAGACGTAGTAGTACTTCATATATCAATACGTCGTTTCTCTTCACCGAGAGAAAACCATAAATAGCTTAAAGTCAAATCCTCTGTGTTGTTGCATAGAGACTGTGGAGAGATATATTAAGGAAGGGAAAGAAAGACATAAAGATAAAGTTGCTATCTTTTCTAAGCATATTTGGGATGAAATGAGGTTGAGAGAAAAACTATGAAGTATATTAGCCCAGAACTAACTTCCTAGCAGAGTTCAGGAAGCCTCCATCACTTATATCAATTAAAAGTGGCAGCCTCTGTTGGAAGAAGCACTGAGATATAAAGTACAACTGATGGCCCTTCGTTACTGTGGGAATGAATTAGGTACCTCAGATGATGCTTTCTGCTTTTTTGCCCTGATTTAATGTGGCACACATGATAGCTGAATAAAACTATTCTTTCTTCCCCACTGCCATCTTTTAAATACTCATGGATAGGCCAGGCATGGTGGCTCACACCTGTAATCCCAGCACTTTGGGAGGCCAAGGCGGGCGGATCACGAGGTCAGGAGATCGAGACCATCCTGGCTAACACGGTGAAAGGCCGTCTCTACTAAAAATACAAAAAATTAGATGGGTGTGGTGGCGGGTGCCTGTAGTCCCAGCTACTCTGGAGGCTGAGGCAGGAAAATCAATTGAACCCAGGAGGCGGAGGTTGCAGTGAGCCGAGATCACGCCACTGTACTCCAGCCTGAGTGACAGAGTGAGACTCCATCTCAAAAAAAAAAAAAAAAAAAAAAAATACTCATGGATAGAGGTTAATTTGGCTGCCATATCCAGTTATTTTATGAACTCCTTTTTAAAGCCACCAATTACATGGGTAAGTTAGAGAAGTTACCTAAACTAGTGGCTATACAATGTCGCTAACTCAAAGGAGAGAGGATGCGAGAAAATCATTATCAAGAAAGTGCAGCTCTGGTTATTATATTCCCTGCAGTGACAACTGGGATATCTGGGGCCCAGGGGCTTTGAATCCCAGAGGGAACACTTAAATTATTTATCCTCTGGTAATGGCTTCTTCTCAGCAAGATGCATTGCACATGAGGTGCTGAGTCATTTTTCTTAAGTTGAACAGAGGGATTACAAATGATAGAAAGGACATCCTAGGTGCAGGTAGCTCTTTATCAGCTTACAGTTTAATTTTATGAGCCCATTTGATGAGCTTTAATTTC
This sequence comes from Nomascus leucogenys, assembly GCF_006542625.1. Classification (NCBI taxonomy): domain Eukaryota; kingdom Metazoa; phylum Chordata; class Mammalia; order Primates; family Hylobatidae; genus Nomascus; species Nomascus leucogenys. Next base: position 90,933,346 of record NC_044387.1, on the reverse strand, counting down.
CTCTTTTCAGTGTCTTATCTAGAAAAACTGATTGATTCATATAGGCCTTTGATAATTGTATTAGGCTTTCTGTATCCACTATTAAATACATATCCCACCATTTGACATTTTTATGGAAGGGACCATGCTTATTTCTGGAATTGAACACAAATATACTAAAATTTTAGTTAAAGGCCGGTTTGTGTCTTGAAGTCTGATAAATAAGAAATGGAAGTCCATTATCTTAAAGAAAAACAGTAAGCCACTAGAAATTAAAATTAATAGATTAATTTTCCTTAGATTCTCATACTGTGCTTCCTTTAATGTATATAAAGGTCAAATTACTGAACATAGAAATAAAAACATATTCCTGAACCCACAGGATATTTTTAGCTTTACGTTTGAAGATACTGGAGACTTGTCACTGTTGCTAACTTTAGCCATTTAATTAGATTACATGCTGTAAATGTTCAAGTCTCCCATCCATTGAATAGTAGTTATATTTGTATGGCAGTTTATAGGTTTCAAAGATGTAAAAAACCCTTTATCTCAATGTAATTGATCCAGTGAGGTAGAGAGGGCCAGCATTATTATTACCCCCAATTTAACTTCACTTTCAAATTCCTCTGCAAAATGAGGTTGATTATAATATGATATTGACCCCACATGGCAGTCACGAAGCTTAAGAGAGAGAGTCCATCTAGAACACCTGGCATCATGTCCAGAATATGGTAAGTGTTTTTTTTGTTTTTTTTTTTGAGACTGAGTCTCACTCTTTCACCAATGCTGTACTGCAGTGGCACCATTTTGGCTCACTGCAAGCTCCGCCCCCTGGGTTCACACCATTCTCCTGCCTCAGCCTCCTGAGTAGCTGGGACTACAGGCGCCTGCCACCACGCCCAGCTAATATTTTGTATTTTTAGTAGAGATGGGTTTTCACCGTGTTAGCCAGGATGGTCTCGATCTCCTGACCTCGTGATCCACCCACCTTGGCCTCCCAAAGAGCTGGGATTACAGGCATGAGCCACTGCACCTGGCTGGTAAGTGTTTAATAAATGTTAGTGTGGTTGTCAATATTACTGATAAAATTTCAAGAATCTTTTGATTCTACCAGGACATAGGATTAGTTGTTTCTTCCACCTTCTAACTGTCCTCATCTCCATAATATGCCTTGCTTCCCTCTATATTCAATATAAATTTCCTGGTTAATCAATAGTGTCACATTCTCAATATTTTGACCCTCTCTTATTTCTTCATACCCACAATTCTTGTTAAATCCAGCTTCCTGCCTTCTCCTTGCACATCTGCACCTGTGTAACTGAATGTGGATGAACGCACACAAACACACACACACACCGTAAGTATTCAGACTTTTCTCGCTTTAAATTAATGCCCACAAATTTTAAGCAGGCCCTAAGTAGGAATCCTGTTACATTTCTTAATACACTTCCCAAGTCACTTCACTCCCATTCAACCAGACAACAATTTTGCAGCCTCCTCTCTCGCTCTGAAAATCTTCAATACATCCTCTCCATCTTCACGCTTCTTCAGATCTTTGGTCAAATGTCAATTTCCCAGTGACAATACTCTGATGCTAATGGACATTATTGCCTTTACCCCAGTCCCTTCGCCTTGCTCAATATTTCCCTGGCACTAGTTTCCTTCTCACTCATCATATTAATGGGCTTACTTAGTAGGTGTATTGTTTGTCCTCCCTAGTAGAATATGAACTCCTCAATTACAGGAATTTTGTCCACTTTGTTTATGGGATGCATCTTTACAGCCTAGAACACCGTCAGGCTCTTCTTAGGCACTATCAGTGACTATTTGTTGAATGAATAAGCCAGTGCAGAAAGGACATTCTGCTTTCAAATGGACACAGAACTGGAAAATCAAGCAGAAAAGTCCTGTTTCCTCAGTAATTAGGAGAGGTTGGGCCAAAGGGCAACGAAGGGCAGAATAACACCCAGGAGAAGAACTGTGGGTGGTAATGACCAGAATGAAGGAGAATAAATCATGACAGATATTAAAATTAGTCAATATCATAGGTGGACATACCTTGAAATACCTTACAACTCCATTAGGCAAATTGTTGCGGTTATCTTTCTCCTGATAGTGGAACTAGGAGAGACAAAAGGAAATGGACTAATTAATTCACAAGGCTGGGTTTCAGGAGCTGCGATAGAGGCAGTAAGAGAAAATATAGAAAGCCTGAAGCTGAATTTTCCCAAATTTGCTCTTAAAGGATACAGCAACAGTAATGCAGATGAGACCATAAGTATTTTCATGAAGGGCAAAACATGGTGAAATGGAAAGAGCATGGAATAACAGCTCTAGAAGTTTTCCGATGCATCTTTGACAGTCCTTAACAATGTAACAAACACTGCTTACTTTGGCCTTAACTTTTTAATTTATAAAATAAAAGGGTTTATGAATTTAGGAACATTTGTTCTCAATTTTTTTTCCTTTTTACATTCTCATTTTGGAAATAATTTGCAAATGTCTGGCCTTTGCTTTTTGCCCAAAGACTATCAAGACAAACTTGATAAACCAGTAGAGAAACTAAAACACATCTAGATTTTGTGGTTTCCAATAACTCCCAAATCCCACCTATAAAAACTGAATTATGCTCGCTTTACAAAAGTGAAGACTTGTTTTACATGTTTTCTATTTAATCTGTTTCATCTATGGATTAATTTTCAATATATACTTCTACAGAAAGGATGATATGGGGACAAAGAACCACAATAGCTTCTTCCAATGAGAAGAGTAGGATGTAGGTGGTTAAACTAGAAAAAAAAAAAAGCTGTTATATCACTCAGGATTCTTAGTTGTAAAAGACAAATTCTAGTCTCTTGAGTTGATACAGAAGAAAAATTTACTAAATGAAGTCACTTGGTTCATAGTGCCAGTGATCCAAGCACGCATGTTCTGCAGTTGCGACGGTGCACAACCACTCCAAGAGAGCCATGCTGCTGAAACTTCCCCTGCCTCTGCTGTCCGGTGCCTGCCAGGTTCAGTCCCAACCACAAAAACCTCCACCTCTGTCATTCTCAACAAACAAGTTGGTGTGCCATTCCACTTGTCAGAAGATCAGTTCTCCCAAGCTTGGTTCCCTCCTCTCATTTCTCCAAATCCAACTTATCTTCTTATTGGTAGAACCTAAGTCACATGCCTAAGCTAATTGATAAAGTCACACAGGTGCAGGATAAAATATAATAATAATAATAATAATAATAATTTCCAAAGATTTATCCTAAAAAAGTTTTTTTAAAAAATTACACAGCACTAAATTATCCCTTTAGTAGATACTGACTACATATTCAAATTAAGGGACCTGAAATTGACTACTTTTTAATAGTACTATATTTTTAGGACAAAATAGCTTTCTCTCTTCCAGTCATGACCCTCTAAATGAAATGAAGATATTGTGTGTTTTTTGAATTATCTTTTAAATGCACAAGTAATACTTGAATACATTCTTCTGTAAAAGATATTTATAATACTGCGGTCATCTCTGCTCATCATCCTCAATCTTGACCTCTTCTTTTTCATATCTATGAAAATAATCATTAATAATCTGATGTGTTTCCTTCTGTAGTTTTCATTCTCAATTTATCTTGATATCTGAGCAACTGAGTAATTAATATTATGGCTGAATTAGAGAGGAGTTGATTTCAAATAAGAAGGATTTTATAGCAAGAGCATATTGAAAAAGGCGGGTAGGTTTTCTAAAAACAAGTTTTGACTGGTGAGTATTGCATTTATCAAATCATGGAAGTTTTAAAGGCACAATGTCTAACAGTCTCATTTTGGCAAAAAAAAAAAAAGGAAACTAAAGAGTATTCTGAAACTCAAATATAATCACTCTATTTTTAGAATGTTTTATTTGCCATCATGTTTAAATATCAAGTCTGTACTCTCAGGTAAGCCATTTATATAATAAATTTGCAGGTAAAAACAATGCTATATAACAGCACGAATGTAAAATGCTTATAGACAACTTTTTTTTTTTTTTTTTAAATGCAGTGGAGCGATCTTGGCTCACTGCAACCTCCTGTGTTCAAGCGATTCTCCTGCCTCAGCCTCCTGAGTAGCTGGGATTACAGGTGCCTGCTATTACACCCAGCGAATTTTTGTATTTTTAGTAGTGATGGGGTTTCACCATGTTGGCCAGGCCGGTCCTGAACTCCTGACCTCGTGATCTGCCCGCCTCGGCCTCCCAAAGTGCTGGGATTACAGGCGTGAGCCACTGCGCCTGGCCGCTTATAGACAACTTTAAAGGCACTTCTTACAAAGAATATTCAGTAAATTATGTCCACAGAAAGTACTGTTTTCATTGCACGATATTAGTGGAAAATGCTACATTTTACTCTTCGTGACTATCGCATTCCATGGGTTATTACCAAGACCATCAATAACTGGAAATGCAAAGTATTACTTGTAGTACTGTGTTGAAAGTTACTTGATAATGTATGATTATGTGTGTTTATGTAAAACTAAAAAATCTTGATGGATCTATAGTCAGACTGCTGGGCTGAAACCCTGGCTCCACCATGTAATAATTGTATGAGGTTTGGCAATTTACTTGATCTCTTTTCTTAAGTTCTTTAATTGTAAATTATGAAATGATCATAAGACACATAAGAGCTGTTGTGAAAATTAAAGTAACTGATCCATGTCAGTGTCCATCCACAAGAGTCTTTGGTATATCCTAAGAGCCAATAAATGTCATGTGATTTATTGCCATTATCATTACCATGTTATTATTATTATTGCAATTAGGTTTCTATAAATGAAAAAGACTGCTTTTGCAAACTCTTTTATCTAATGAGCCAAACTTTGATTTGAGTTTCTATAATTTGATACAATATAGTTTAATAAATTCAGTGTCCAAGTTTCAGCTACAACCTCTGAAAATTTTTCCAGATATGTAATTGTACCTTTTAAATCAACGATAGCTGCAATTCAAATGCCCATGTTATCTTCCAAGAATCTTATCACACTCCTCTTGGCTTACGTTTCTATTTAAAACTCCAGGTAAAACAAACACTTCTCTTTTAAGCATTCAGAGCACAATCTATTAAAATTAATATATTAAGAGAAAGAAAATTCTATGACATGAGTTCTGTAATTGACACATTATTATAATAAAATTATTCACAACATTCTTAGTCTCATAATTTCTAAAGGACTATTCTAAAATATCAGCAGTAGCCCTGTAGGATGAGTCTTCCCCTGTAAAACTCTGAATGACTCGGTTTCGTTGCACAGAGAATATCTTTCTTCTCCACCACTTTATTCCCAACGTCCAATTCAACGTCTGAATATTATCTGAGTTCAGTATCAAGGTTTTTGTTTGTTTGTTTGATTTTTGAAGCAGAATCTCACCCTGTCACCCAGGCTGGAGTGCAGTGGCACCATCTCAGCTCACTGCAGCCTTCACCTCCCGGGCTCAAGCAACTCTTCCACCTCGGTCTAGCTGAAACTGCAGGGGAGCACCAATCCACCCATTTCGTTTTTCATTTTTTAGGGAGGCAGTGTCTCACTATGTTACCCAGGCTGGTCTTGAACTCCTGAGCTGTTTGTCTTTTTTTTTTTTTTCTTTTTTTTTTTGGTTTTTTGTTTTGTTTTGTTTGAGACAGGGTCTCACCTGTCATTTAAGCTGGAGTGCAGTAGCACAAACATGACTTACTTCAGGTTCCTCCTTCCAGGCTCAAGTGATCTTCCCACCTAAGCCTTCCAAGTAGCTGGGACTTCAAACACTTGCCACCACGCCCTGCTAATTTTTGTATTTTTGTAGGGACAATATTTGGCCGTGTTGCCCAGAGTGGTCTCAAACTCCTGAGCTCAAGCAATCCCCTCGCTTCAGCCTCCCAAAGTGCTGGGATTACAGGCAGCCACCGTGCGTGGCCTGAACTGTTTTTAATAAATAAATGAGCACTCACTACTGCATTGTTCATTTATTTGTACTTCTAGATTGATCTTTTGCCTTTTAATCGGGGTTTGCTGACTGCAGTACCTGAAAAAGACAGTTCTGGCATCCAATTCCACCTTCCAACTCTGGCAACTACTGATTGAAACCAGGAAGGAAACTGACCCAGGCAGGGCCAGCCAATTTGAGCCAAACACTAAGGAGATTCTATGCCTTAAGAAATGTAATTAGGGCCGGGCGCGGTGGCTCACGCTTGTAATCCCAGCACTTTGGGAGGCCGAGGCGGGCGGATCACGAGGTCAGGAGATGGAGACCACGGTGAAACCCCATCTCTACTAAAAATACAAAACAATTAGCCGGGCGTGGTGGCGGGCGCCTGTAGTCCCAGCTACTCGGAGAGGCTGAGGCAGGAGAATGGCATGAACCCAGGAGGTGGAGGTTGCAGTGAGCCGAGATTGCGCCACTGCACTCCAGCCTGGGCAACAGAGCGAGACTCTGTCTCAAAAAAAAAAAAAAAAAAAAAAAAAAAGAAATGTAATTAGGAGACATAGAAGGTATTAACAGAGTGGAGGACCCTACACCCAAAATATAAGGATGCAGAAAGCAGGGCCAGACAGGAGCCATCCACATAGGCTATGAGAAAAGGAAACTGAGGAAGCTAGTAAGAAGTGGGAGAGAAGGAAACAGATAAACCAGAGACAAGTCAAGAAAAGTAGAAAAGAGGAAGAAGGATGTAGAAAAGAATCTGGATCACTGGCTTTCCAGTTCAGTCTCCAAGAAACATGGAGTAACTTCATTATCTGTCCTAGAGTAGCCACATATTTTGAAAAAATAACCAAGAACACAAAGTTGGGAAATGCTTCATACTGGAGGCCCTAGATTTCATTCTGGCAATTTAGAAACCATCCATCTCAAACAATCCCACAGCCATTTGTTCTACTTTGCAAATCTCATTGGTCTCTTTTGGAGACCAAGAAGAGTTGCTAAAAATGTTAGTGCTGTACCATTTTATATATTCATTTATTTATTCATTTATTCACTGATTTCATTCTATTTTATATTTTGTTCCAGATAAAATCCCCTTTCCCTATTGACCCATTTTCTATTTATTTGTACTTCTAGGGGAGCCCTTTTCAAGTTTTTCCCCAAGCTAAATTGGAACACCTAGTAAAATGAATTCATTCTGCCTCTTGCAAAATGTCTTCTGTTGGGTTCGTTTTTTTTCTAATTAGAGTTCTTTCTGATTTATTATTTTCTGAAGGCTTGCTGGTAGGAGAGGGAGTTGTTTGATCCATGCTGAGAACAAAGGGTTTCTACATTTTTTAGATTGTGACTAATAATTTTCATTATCTCATCTATATTTGCTATTCCATCATTTTCTGCCCCACTTCTAGAAAGCTAGTTTTACTGACCTTATATTTGCCCCACTTGTTTTTTCCTCAGGTAGATTCTCCTATGGTAGCATCTGCATTATGTTTATAACTCTATTTCATTAGTCACCAACTTGTAGTATTCTTATATTTAATGAACATCATATATACTCTCTCACAATGCCATCACCAAACATATGTACTAAATTTAGTTACTCCCTTATTACTTACATTATTTAGAAAAGTCTTTTGTATTTAGTTTTCCTGTCACTCACTTCTGCTTTAACCGAAGAGCTCTTTGAGCTAAATCATATTTCTGCAATGTTCAGATAAACATTCTGTGAGATAAAACCTTTAGCCTCAATAAGGTGGAATCACATTACTTTTTATACTCTGTCCCTTATCTTCTAGAGCAATCACTCTCCTATGAAAGAAAGCCAGTTGAAGTTGACTGAAATTTGTCAGCTTGGATGAATTATTACTGTAATGTGTAATATGTTGCCAAGTTTAAAAGGCTACTTTTCCTTTAGTCCAGCCTCCTTTTTCCTCAAGCAGATTCTGCATTTGCTCTTCTTCCATCTTTAGGAGTTACTCTTATTGTTAGTAAACTCTCAGAAGTAATGGAGAAAACTCTTCAGTGACTACATTTGCTGGATTTTGCTGAGACATCATCACGTGTGTGGTGGGATACATTTAATTTGTGAATGCAGCCTTCAGACAGCCCTACCTATTTCACTATGGCCACCTGGTCTCCTATGCCAGACATCACCCACCTCAGCTGGCAGATTATAGGGAACCTTCCAAGTGAAGCCAAGTGTTTATTGTCTTTGCTTACCTACAATAAATCTGTTTGCCATGGGCAAATATTACATGCTACTAAATATATATTTTCACCTTGTGCGTTAGCCCACTCTTGCATTGTTATAAAGGAATACTTGAGACTGGATAATTTATACAGAAAAGAAATTGAATTGGCTCATGTTTCTGCAGGCTGTACAAACGTGGTGCCGGCATCTGTGTGGCTTCTGGGGAGGCCTCAGGGGGCTTTTACTCTTGGGAGGAGAAGCAGGAGCAGGCAGGTCACATGGTGAAAGCAGGAGCAAGAGAGAGAAGTGGGAAGATGCCACTCACGTCTAAACAATGAACTCTCATAAGAACTCACTCACTGTCATGAGGACGAGACCACGGGGACGGGACCACGGGGATGGTGCTAAATCATTAAGGAGAAATTCTGTGCCCATGATCCAACAGCCTCCCATCAGGCCTCACGTCTATCATTGGGGATTATATTTCAACATAAGATTGGGGGTAAAAATATCTGAACTATATCACCATGACAGTCAGCTGTACATTAAAAATATAGAACTAGAAATTTCTGAATCATTTATGTTTTTTATGTCTCTGTCCCCAAAATTACATGGATTCAAATTATTGCATGTGTGCAAGAAATTTGCTTCTTAAGAAGAGATTTAAAAGGAGGGGAAAAACCACAATCTCTTTTGCCAAAGCAATCTATTTAACTATTATTTTTGAACTTAAGAAGCTCTACCTAACATATAACCAAATGCCATGAAAGACCATTTTAAATGTTTCAAAAATGGAAATCAGTAAAGTGTGTTTGTTTTTAAAAAGAAATACAATGTACAGAGTAGTGACAAAAGGGAATACATTGTTGAGGAATGATATCAAAGATGGCTCTTTTAATTTCAATGTGTTATAGTGACAAATAGCCTGTAACAAAGCAAAGACATATAATTTATCTTGTAACTTTTTCCTTGCACATTTGCTTGGCTAAACAAAGGTTGGGTCAGGAATAAAAAATACATATTGATTTAATGTATGTCCTAAAATACTTACAGATAGAGTCTAGTGAATATTGTAGGCTAGTGACAGTATTTTTAATGGCAGACAATTTTTACTTAATTTCTACTTTTCTCTATAAATTTATGTATCAATTTGTTTTTAATTCTATAACCATGCATCTAATCCTAAATTTGATCAGCAATATTGAAAGCACACTATTTACATAGGCAACAGATTAGTTATTAAAGTACATACACAGGATATTTCTGTTTCAGTGCTTCAAAAACTTGCATATCAAATAAATGTCTACAAATAAAGACATTTTCAAAGTATTTTAAAATTCATCTTTCTCACATTTTTTTCTGGAAGCCTTAAATATTTAAGAATAAAATATTTCACAATTCGAACAAATTTAAGAATATATGTTAACTTTACCTTCAGTATGTGCAAGACAATGATTCTGGGTGGGGTTTTTTCTCTCTTTAGTCTCTAACACTCACTCAGGTGGGTTGTTCCAAATTCTGAACTGAGACGGGACTAAGAAACATAATTATAGTCACAAACTGTATTAGGCTATTCTCACATTGCTGTGAAGAAATACCTGAGACTGGGTAATTTATTTAAAAAGAAGTTTAATTAGCTCAGAGTTCCACAGGCTGTACAGGAAGCATAGTGACTTCTGCTTTGGGGGAGGCCTCAGTGAGTTTCCAATCATGGTGGAAGGCAAAGAAGGAGCAGTCCTCTTACATGGTAGGAGCCAGGAGCAAGACAGAAAGCCGGGAGGTGCTACACACTTTTAAACCATCAGATCTCCCCAGAACTCACTCACTATCACAAGAACAGCACCAAAGGGACAGTGCTAAACTATTCTTAAAGGATCACCCCCACGATCCAGTCACCTCCCGCCAGGCCCTACCTCCAACATTAGGGATTACATTTCAACATGAAATTTGGGTGGGGACACAGATCCAAGCCATATCACAAGCTTAATCTGAGTTATTATTCAACTCAGCTTTAATGTCAGTAAAGTTGATATATTAATCACTAGCCTTTGATCCTATCATATGTCATTTTTCATGTAAGCAAAATACAAAAATCAGGCCAAAGTGGCTCGTACCTGAAATCCCAGCACTTTGAGAGGCTGAGGCAGATAGATCACTTAAGTACAGGAGATGGAGACCAGCCTGGGCAACATGAAGAAACCCTGTCTCCACCAAAAATACAAAAATTAGTTGGGCATGGTGTCACATGCTTATAGTCCCAGCTATACAGGAGGCTGAGGTGGGAGGATCACTTGACCCTGGGAGGTTGAGGCTGCAATGAGCTGTGATTGTGCCACTGCATACCAGCCTGGGTGACAGAGTAAAACCCTGTCTCAAAAAAAAAGAAAAAAGAAAAAGAAAAGTAGAAAAATCAGAAAATTTATGTATCTGCTCATTTGGACACAAAAGAGAACAAATCAGAAACTAATGATATTGATTACCTTCCAGGGTAGATGGGGATAGAGTAGAGTACAGATGGGATCTGTGGGGAATAACATATCTCCAACTACAGCTTTTTGTACAGTTATATTTTCAAAATCATGTAAATGCTCCAGATGCTTAAAAGACAGTGAGTACAATTTAAAGGGGGGGATTCTAAAATAAAAATAAACTGGAACTGTATTTCAAATTCCTAATCTGACCATGCTAAAGAGCAGTACACAGGGGAAGAGAGAGAAGTAACTGACAGCTTTTGAACATAGTATTTAAGCTATGTATCCTCAAGATAGGAAAGCAATGTAATTCTAAACAAATTTTAAACTCAAGTTAGAAGGCTAATTTTTCATAAAAGAATGACTAGTGAATTTTCAAATTACTAGTCCATTCTTCTATGAAGGCAATTTGAAAATTAATACTCCATTCTTCTATGTTTTGTGTATTCCAGTTTTGGAAAATTAAGTAAATATATACTGCATAATGGGAGGTAGTTTCTCACTATTGGAGAAGTTGCAAATATGGATATAGAGAAGGAGACTGTGTAGTGTTGACCTGAAATAAATAGTATCAGTATAAATTCATGCTTTTTAAATACAGATGAGTAGATCTAGAAATACGTGTAAATGTGCATGGATATACGTAAGCATATCCTATTTTTGAAGGCTGAGAAGGCCTAGAAGCAATGACACTCTAGTAGCATATCCTGGTTTCTAAATAGCATTCTCCACTAAATATCATTGGAGAAAGGCCCAATTCCAGGGCTGAATTAAGGAAAGTATAAGATAAACCTAGAACATCTTATTACAGCATAAAAGTATCAAAAGAAATCAAGAGTCATCTAGACTTGAGGCTCCTACTAACCAAATATGGGCAATTCCATGAATAAAATAAGAATCTTTCAGTCTAGACATAGTAATTAATTAATTAATTAATGATAGGAGAAAGTGATTATCGTATACAGCCACCTGATAAACATACAAGGAATAAGAGAATAAAAAATTATAGTAAAATTGATTCAGAAAAGAATCCTCAGTGGATGCTAAAGTTAGTGAGCAAAAATTCAGGGAGTAGTAAGATATTTTTACAGTTTCAAAGTATCTCTCCAGAAAATGTTAATAACTATAAAGGGAAAAATGTGAAATGATAATGGAGAAATTTGAAAACCACCTTAACCATATGAAAAAGTTGCCACCAAAAATAGGGCAAGACATCTTGTATTCCCTGATCATATGCACCGAGAAGAACACAACATTTCATGGGTGGTATTTTTGTTCTAAGTTTATAATCCAAATTTAATTGTAATATAATATCTGGAAAATAAAAATTGAGTGAATTCTACAAAATATCCTGCCTATTTTCTTGAAAGATACAAACATCATTAAATACAAGGAAAGTCTAAGCAATTTTTTCATACAAAAAAGGGTTAAAAGGATGAGACCACTAAATGCAACACATGATCTGGGATTTTCTTTTTCTGTGAAAGGCACTGTTGGAACAATTGGCAAAATCTAAATAAGCTCTACAGGTTAGAAAATACTCTGTTATCAATGTTAATTTCCTTATTTTGTAGGTGTATTGAGGTTCTATGAAACAATGTCCTCATTTTAGAAAATACACATAGAAGAATAAAAGAGTATTATTTCTGCGTGTGTGTGTGTGTGTGTGTGTGTGCATGTGTGTAGTTTTCAGGGGTTGGGGGAGGCTATATGGTAAAGCTAAGGTAGTAAACTGTTATCATTTGGGAATCTGGATGAAGAATATATGGAATTTATTTGTCTTATTCTTTCAACTCTCTATAAAACTATGCCCAAATAAAAAAGTTGAAAGAGGAAAAAAAACTCATATATTTTATGAGATGTAATAAGAAAATAGCTTAATTCTTTGCCAAGTGCTTACTTCAAATGTATTCATTAGGTAGAGAACTTTCCCTGTCCCTAGATGAAAACATGGGCAGTTGTTCTTAGACATTTTGGATAACTCTTAGCTCAGTATTCTTTTCAAAATCACTAAACACAGACTCAGAAAATAGCATGTAGTCTCAGGTAATAAAGCTTTCAATCTAAATCAGGTAAAATTGCTTCTCCTCTCCTGAGAAAGCATGTGTTTAGCAGACTGCTTACTATGTTGAAAGAGCGATGTAGTTGGCTCTTTCTTTTTCACTTTCTCACACTTGCCACCTATTCTTTTTGAACCCTTCAGTGTTGGAGCAGAGAAATAGAAGATGGGGAGCAAGAAAGCTTCTAGTCAAGTGGAGTTGTTGATAGTGAAAAGAGGCAGAGAAATTCTAGGCAGACAGCGGCAGGTCCCTGGCAAAACCCCACCTTCGAGCCAAAAAGCCTGAAACCATGGCCCAAAGTGAGAACTTCCATTCCTGTGTGCCCACTCTATCCAGATCGGTTCCTTCTGAATAATGTCTTTTTACCAATCAAATGTTCCCTTCTCCAAAGCTACCTATGGCCCACCTCAACCCATATCCTGTGCTTATAAAGACCCCAGACTCAGCCGTAAGAGGGAAGAAGTGGCTGGATGTCGGGAAGAAGCACATAGATGTTGGAGAGTGGCAGCTTGACTTCAGAGATATGGCTGGACAAGACAGAGAGGTGGCTTGACTTCAAGGGATGGCAACCTACCCTTCCCATCCCCTTTCCAGCTCCCCTCTCTGCTGAGAGCCACTTTCATCATTCAGTAAAATTCTCCATATTCACCATCCTTCAATTCATTTGTGTGACCTCATTCTTCTTGGGCACTGGACAAGAATTTGAGCTGCACCACGTGTGGGTGCCCAAAAAGAGTGTCAAACTGACCCTTTGCCCTCACTGGCATAGGGCAGCTGCCCCACACAATGAGGCGAAGTGCCCACTAAGCTGATAACACACTGCTGTCTGCGGATGGCAGAAATAAGACAGCATTGTAACATGCCCTCCGAGGCCTTGGGGGTGGCAGGCACCCCCACCTGGATGGTGCTGAGGGACATGCACAGAATTCACTCCTGCCAGCACCAGGGCAGCCAGCACCTGCACTCATTTGCTAGTGTGCTCCCTCCTGCAAGGGGTTGAGTGGGGCAGTCTGAGTAAACGAGGCACCCTGGTCATGGGTCCTGTGAAGTGGTCAAGAAAAATACCCTGCATCATTGTTATAACACAGCTTAATGCTTTTGGGGCTGGCAGATCTCTTGTGAATATTTTCATCAATTCTTTGAAGCTCTGCCCAATTCCTGGGAGTGTTTTGTTTGTTTTTTGTTTTTGTTGTTGTTGTTGTTGTTTCCCTAAGTAGAGCAAGAACATCCAGTAGGTTTACTTAAATTCTGTATGAGAAACTAATGGTACTTTAGATCCAAGAGATCTAATGGTACTTCCATTTTTTACCTGCTGTGGTTTTGTGGGCCATCTTACTGGCTTTGTTAAAGATAACTTATTTTGAGCCCTATAATATACCACATACGTGGCCTATATCTCATGCACGAGAAACACCACTGCATCCTTTGTTCTGACCGATCTGGTAATACACAATGGTCCCAAAGCAGGAACTTTCATTTCAAACTCATTACAAGAGGAAGCTAACTGGCTTTTTTTCTTATGCTCCATGGTTCTCGGGCAGGAATGAAACACAAGTTTGTTGTGTTTGCTTCAGCTTCAAGTGATACACATCAAACTTTAAAAATGATACTATTGAAGCTTCTTTCTCTTATGCTTGAAGAAAGGGTAGATACCTCCATTCTTCTCTCCTGTATCAGAGATATAACATTGCACTCTCCAAAATCCCTTCCAGAACTAATTTCTACAATCTACTCAACCCATCTTTCTTACATGGGTAAGGGACTTAAGGATAATATAACTAGCTTTTCATGATTACAATGAAATACCATAGCTCTCTTAGTCGATGATATCAATTAAATCCCAGTCCTTCAGATAAAATCTCCCATTTATGACTCTGCAGTACACATAAATAAATACACATACTTACATGTAACATATTTGGAGTTTTAGTGTCTCTGGAACTTGCTTGATATGTTAATGAAATGAGAATTAGATGCTCCACGAAGCCAACATTTAAGACTTATGATTGTATTGCCTTAACAACTTGGCATCTCCTTCTCTTTCCCAAATCATTTGGTTAACCTCATCAGCCAAAAATTTCAGTCTGCCCAGAAGGATCAAAGTTTTAAGCCTCTGTTGCTTTCATTGTCTTAATATATCTGCATAACATGTTGGGCTAATTTCTTCTACAGAGAGTTTCATAGCCACAGCCAGGGTCATTAGCTTATTTCAGTACTGTGCGTAAGCACTTTGGCACCAGGTTCTATGGTTCACTGTCAGAGATGCTTTGGGACATTTTAATTGTAGGCAATCTCCTGGATAAAGTAATTGTATTTTTAAATTTAACACCAGTGCAAGTTGACTCTTAGATAAGGTAAGAAATAGTGTTTAAGTCTGAGACCTTGAGTACTAGTAATAGTGAGATACCATTCACAAGATAATTTGTGGAGAATGGGATTTAGGTAAAATAGCCTGTCTGTACGTTGTACTAATGATCTTAGACAGGTAAATAAAATACTGTAGTAAGATACAATGGACGCTTTTATTGTTTCGGTGGAGTCTACTGGTGAATAAAAAGCCAAATAGCTTCTATAACAGACAATCCAATCTGTGACCAGATGCATAAGAATATAGCATACATTGTTTATAAATACCAACAAAAATACCAACCCTTCCCAATCTATGATAGCTTTTATAGTTCATTTATTTATTTCTAGAGACCAGGTCTTGTTCTGTCACCTAGGCTGAAGTGTGGTGGCACGATCAGGGTTCCCCGTAGCCTTGACTTCCTGAGCTCAAGCGATTCTCCTGTCTCAGCCTCCTGAGTTACTGGAACCACAAGCGTAAGCCACCATGCCCAGCTAATTTTTAAGTTTTTTGTAGAGATGGGGTCTTGCTATGTTGCTAAGGGTTGTCTCAAACTCCTGGCCTCAAGTGATCCTCCCACTTCAGCCTACCAAAGTGTATGAGCCACTATGCCCAGCCTCTTACTCTGAAAGAGTTTGGGAACAAAGTGAAATCTAAGAATGATAAGTGAAATATGCCAGTTTGCATCCGTAAGGAACCATACCTCGATTTGTTGATTTGGAATTACTGGCATTGGTTTGCAAAAACAAAGCACAGGAGATAAAGAAAGAAATAAGGAACTTCACAGTATTCATTTTTCTTCAGTGAACCATCTCCATCATTTTGCCTTGAGCTTATGGCTTTTTTTCCATATTCTAATTTTCTCTTTTTCTTTTGGCAGATGTTGTCACTTTAACCATGAGTTAAAAAGAAAAAGAATCATTTAAAACATATGAGCTAAAGAGATCTGAAAACATGAAAGAATATCTTGAGAGAGTTGTCCTGATAATTAAGCAAAATAAAAATAAACAAAATTTAAACATATTAAACAACAGTTGCTATTACAGCAAATACTGTCTCAACTAATAAACCAATTTCAAAATATCTAACCAATATTATCATCAAATTTGAGGTATTTAGAATATTGATGATAGTTTTCATACTATACACTTATCAAAATGGATTTTTGCTCTCTTTCTGTTGCCCCTACATAAATTTCTTTGCAAAACTGTTATATTTTGATGACCAAAAGATATGATGTTCTCTTGAGGAAGAAACATTCCCTGCAGGTTTCTTACAGATTAAGGTTTCTGATCAGACATGCTTGCCTGTAGAAAACTATTTATGAAAAATTAAAAAGTTTAAATTTTAGAAGTCTATGAACTATTTTTTTCAGATTATTCAAAACTAATGAAATAATTCAGTCTTTCAGATAATAATGTACAAAAATTAAGGATAGAAAATAATACATTGCTTTGCTGGAGTACTTGATACACTACATCTACATTTAAGAGCTCCAGTAAAAAGTGTAACGTTAAAAACTTAACACATTCCATGATAAATATTCAAGATGAAATATTCATTATGGAGGTATGAAATGGTTTTTTTTGTAAAGAGGCAGCAAAGATGATTGAAAAATGAACACATAAATTATTAGATAGACTCATGCCTATAGGATAGTTTTCATTTGTCATATATAGATTTTCCATTTTTGGTTTTTGAACTATAACAATTAGAAGGAGATAATTATAAATGGCACTTTTGTTCAGTCAGAAACTACAAAGATAATAAATGATATAAAGTTGATACTGTCCTCTTAGGTCACTCAATTCAATTTCATAATCTTTTCATACTAATTACAGGGTAGAATTCAGAATTGTATGCAAACTAATCAGTTAGGATGCTTTTGGTTCCATCTTCCTATAGAAAAACAACTACACAAAGAAAATTTGGGCCAAGTTGTAGGTTGTGCTAATTCTAACGATGCCACTTCATTCTAATGGAAGCATTTTGGAGATACAGGAGCTATTTTAGGGATTTGTAATTAATACTTAAAGGTTAAAAATATCTCAGTATTGCACCTAAAAAGTAATACCATATTTCACAAGATAATTCTTCTAAGGTATTGTTCTCAAGTATAAAGCTTATGTACAGATTTCCTTTTCTTTGATATTGAAGCTCTTTAAAAACTGTTCTAGTATCATGTTTTTATGTAAAGACCAAAACTTTTCTAAATTGAGGTTTGACTACACCCCTTAAAAATGATATCAAAACATCCCAGGCCGGGCACGGTGGCTCACGCTTGTAATCCCAGCACTTTGGGAGGCCGAGGCCGGCGGATCACGAGGTCAGGAGATCGAGACCACGGTGAAACCTCACGCATGTAATCCCAGCACTTTGGGAGGCCGAGGCCGGCGGATCACGAGGTCAGGAGATCGAGACCACGGTGAAACCCCGTCTCTACTAAAAATACAAAAAATTAGCCGGGCGTGGTGGCGGGTGCCTGTAGTCCCAGCTACTTGGAGAGGCTGAGGCAGGAGAATGGCGTGAACCTGGGAGGCGGAGCTTGCAGTGAGCCGAGATTGCGCCACTGCACTCCAGCCTGGGCAACAGAGCAAGACTCCGTCTCAAAAAAAAAAAAAAAAAATCCCAGATATGTCTTTCTCAATATCTAACCTGTTGTATGCACATTTTACATTTCTCTGGCCAGACTAATAAGGCAGCTTTCAATGAATTTTTTAACCATGGTCACTAAAATGAGTTGTCCCAAATGTTAGACATCAAAGCTCAAATTTTAGAGTTCAAAAGCTAGTAAAGTAAGAATATTCAAACCTAGAGAGAGTGAAAAAATGCATGATTTACTTCCTCTCTGTTGTGGTGTATTTTTTCTTGAAAGCAAGGCATTTGCCGTGCCTTATGATCTTATAGATTTAGCTTTCTAGATTGCTCAGTCTGTTTTTTCCACACATATTCACTGTGGACCCTATGACATAATAATCAACACAACCCTTTAGAAATCATTTAAGAGTTTAAGACCTAAAGTTCTTGTCATTACAGTCTTAGGGTGAACAATAAGTTTCTGGCAGATTTTTTAGAATGTGTGTGTTATTAAACCATTTTGATCAATCTTTAGCCCATACTAACAACTGATGCTCAAGTATGGAAAATATGTCCGACACCATCAGCCAGCATTCAAGATCTTCATCTATATTTCTTCCACATTTCTTTGTCTTTTCCTCCTGTGCTGGCCTTTTTCTTAAAAGCTATTCACACTTTTATTTTAAATTAAATTCTACTCAAAAGAATTTACCATCTATCTTTTAAATTAATTTTTCTTTCCCTTTCATCTTTCTCCTTTAAATACTAAGAAATGATTAAAGTTAACGATGTGACAGGCAGTCTACAGATACAACATTGCAATGGCTCCTGCAGGCTGGCAGATGAATGGTTATTCACTCGTGAAGCCTTCATTAAGCAAGAAGGCAAAAAATTCATTTAAAAGCATCAGTTGGATTTCCACAAACTGAACAAAATTTGTTCCCCTAGGCTCAAGCTAAGTTTACCCCACATTCTAAGTTACAGAAATAGATTTGCATTCCCCTGATACCAAGTTTTGAAAGAGGTTTAGGGAAAAGATGAAAGGCAGCCCTTATGGTTGTAGACAGGATGATCTAATTCATCCTTCTTCTGCCACTTGCTCTCTTTTTTGGGCCATTAGTTCCTCATTAGGCATTCTGCCTCAAGCCAGGAGAGGAGGCATAAAAGTGGTATCCACCACCATTCTGAAGAAATTTACAAATATAAAAATTGAAGTATGGCCACAATGTTTGTAGTGGGTTCTGTGGTGGCTGCTCCCAAAAGACATGTTCACATCCTAACCCCAGGCTCCCATGCATCAGAACTTATTTGGAAAGATTGTCTTGTCAGACATATAAATTAAGGATCTCAAAATAAGCTCACCCTGGATTATCTGCGTGAGCCTTAAGTCTAATGATGAATGTCCTTATAAGAGACAGCAGAGGAGGAGACACAGGCAGAAAAGGAGCTGGAGAAGGAGACGTTAAGGTGGGAGCGGAGATGAGCATCACGTAGCCACAAGCCAAGTCACGCCTGAAGCCACCAGAAACTAGAAGGACCAAGGCTCTCCTCAAGTTTTCAGAGTGCAGCCTTGTGAGCGCCGTGATTGGATCTCTGGCCTCCAGAGCCCTGAGATAGTATTTTTTTTTTTTTTTTTTTTTTTTTTTTTTTGGATCTCTGGCCCATGAGGCCCTGATGATGGTAGATTTCTGTATTATTAAGCCTGTATTTTTTTTTTTTTTTTTTTTTTTTTTTTTTTAAGTTGCCGACTTTGTGGTCATTTGTCATGGCAGCCCTAGGAAAGTAATACAGTATATTTCACTTTGGAGTCATAAAATCAAGGCACAAAATAAAGGTTTTGACCCTCATACTACTCTTCTTCTTGACAGAAAGTAGATGAGTATTTTAGGTTGTGTGTATGTGGTGTGGGGTGTGCGTATGTGGGGTGTGTGTGTGTATTTATGGGTGTGCATATACATGTATATGTGCATTTTAAATGGTCCTTCCACAAGCATAGATGAGCAACAATTTTTCCAAAATATGCTTAACTTTGTCATGTAGTTACTATCACAAATCAAAATTTCATCCCCTTAAGCATGATTCAAGGGATATAAGTCTAGGGTACTCTCCATTTAAATTAAATCACCATTAGGAGTAATATAGTTTTCTTTAGGAATATGTAGGACATACAATTAAGACATTCTAATCAGATGATTACATATTAGATACCTTTTCTTATTTTGTTAAAGAAACATCTCCAATTATACATGTTCCTGTTTGAACTGTCCTAGCAAGTGAAATAATTCAACCTAATCTAATCCTGCATCAGTGTTTCTCAAAATTGATTAGCATAAGAATCCCTTGGGTGTAACTGTTAACATGTGGATATCTAGGTCCAGCCCCAGAGGGTATTATTTAATAAATCTGGGTTAGGCCTGCATTTTAATTTTAAACAACTATCCCAGATGATTTTTATTGCAGGTTGTCATTGACAACATTGGGAAAAAAAATTTCCAAAGATATGAAATAAAGGTCAGCCACTCATTGCCTTATGTTACACAAATTTACCCAAAAATGTGTAGATCAGAAGAGCTGTGTGTTGTGAAATATAGAGAAAAAGTAAAGTTATTGTTTAAAATGAAATAAAAATA
Source organism: Nomascus leucogenys (assembly GCF_006542625.1). Taxonomy (NCBI): domain Eukaryota; kingdom Metazoa; phylum Chordata; class Mammalia; order Primates; family Hylobatidae; genus Nomascus; species Nomascus leucogenys. Next base: position 90,913,171 of record NC_044387.1, on the reverse strand, counting down.
ATTGCAGTGAGATTAAACTCTTTCTATCTCTGTGATTATCCTATATTTGGGTGCCATATATGATACTGGTCTTGTCCTAAAGGGAGAAGCTATTCTGCAACCTGAGAACAAAAGCATCAACTTCTGGAATTTTAAGAAATGAATAGACAAAATTGTCCTGCCTGTACGAACTTCCCTGTGCTTCAGACTAGATAAAAATCCCCTGAAAGCACCACATATCCTGTCCTTCACTGCTCAAGACTAATTCTAGAGTTGGCGGTAAGAAAAGGCCCCCAGTTACATTTGAAAAACAAAAGTAGAAGGTAGTTGGTGCTGGTTTCACTGAAATACTTGAAAATGTCCCATATCATCAGAGCTTGGAGAGGACAGTAGGAAATAGATGGTAACTGATCAAGAGAGAACCTGTGGTTGCCCCTCCAAGTGTTCTCACAGCCCGGAGAGGTATGCTGTGGCAGCCAAACCCTCCCTGTCCATCCAGAAAGATTAGGAAAAGAGGGAAAGAGAAAGGATAGAGAATGCAGGGTGTGTCTAATGGTCCTGCCACTGGGAAAAGTAGCATGGTCCAAGAGGCCACAGTACAGAGGGAAAGACAGAAGCCCCAGTTAAAGCCCATGGAGAATGTCCATGCCCAAGGACCAAATGGGATAGAATACCTGCTAGAGCCTGCGAGAAGACTAAAGGAGATCCCCTCTTCCTCATGGCTTCTCTAAGTTTTCTGGCGTCTGACTAAATGAGAGTTAGCGATGACATAAAAAACAAAGAAATTAGGTTTTGTTTGTATATTGAAGATTTATGGATTGAGAAATATGAACCTACTACAAAATAAAAATGTTTACACTATCACGGTCTTTCTACATTGAGACATTTTCTACATAGAGATGTTTCTATATATAGTAAACCACTGAAAGGGATTTCTCTTTTCCGCATTTTTGTTTTATTGGCAAAGAAAGGAATTGTCCCATTATCAGTGGGTGGAAACAACAGAAATGTGTGGTATGTATGCATCAGCATTGTTTGCGTCTAACTGCAGGGGCTCAATGTATTGCTTGTGATGTTCCTTTGCCACTAGGAAAAGGAAGAGGGGAGGCCCCCAAAATGCAGAATTCAATTCTAGTCTTATGAAGTTCACATCATGTGATTTTGAGTGAGTCCTATAAATTACCTGGCAATTTTCTCATCTTTAAAAAAAAGACTGTATCTACCCCAGAGTTTTTGTTGTCTTTTAGAGGATAGGAAAGTCAAGAGTCCCCCTCTGCTGTATATTCTAGGTCAAAACTCTACGAAAAAATATGTTATTTTGGTAAAAGACATTATAATTAAATACAAACACTATTAACCTAGTTACATTTGCTCTTATCAATGTTGTGTGTTTTTATAGTTTCTTGTGTTCCATTCATGAACCCCATTCATAATCCCTTAGCTTTCTCCTTAGAGACAATTCTCATTCTTTGGCTTAGTTCCAGATACAAAGTCTTGTTTCTAGATCACAGCAACGCGTGTGCCTTCAATCCCCTGATAGGGCTCTTTCACTACACCTCCCCTCAGGAACTTTCTTAAATGTATCTTGTTCCGGCACACACACCTTCACACACATTATCCCTGGGACATGAAGCTGAGCATAATTTTTTCTTTGTATCTTCTGAAACTTGAAGATTTTCCATCTTTTAAAATCTCTGTCTTCCTGGAAAAGTCTCAGCAACACCTTCTAACGAACACACTCTAATTTCCAACTGCCCCCGCATATGCTGGTCCCTCAATCAAATTCTGCTGCTTTCTGAACATTTAACTTTAATTTCTGCATCTTGCTTTTACTTCTTATTGAGTCTATATGTTCATCTCTCTCTATGTTTTATTAATAAATGTTATTAATAAACATTAACTTACATCAAAAAATAAAAATAGACAGTATTTATACACCTCTGTTTTCCATTTTGGTCTGGAGCATGGACTAAGGAATTAGAATATTATTCACATGTGGGAAAAAGGGGTTAATTATTCTTACTAATTAATTTGATTTTTAAATCTCTCAAATCCACCTTTTTTACAGTTCTTTTTTTTAACTTTTAAGTTGAGGGATATATATGTAGGTTTGTTACATAGGTCAACTTTTGTTATGGGGCTTTGTTGTACAGATTACTTAGTCACCCAGGTATTAAGCCTAGTACCCATTAGTTATTTTTCCTGCTCCTCTCCCTCCTCCCACCTTCTACCCCCCAGCAGACCCCAGTGTGTGTTCATGTGTTTTCATCATAAGTGAGTTATAAGTGAGAATATGTAGTGTTTGCTTTTCTGTTCCTGCATTAGTTTGTTAATGATAATGGCCTCCAGCTCTGTCCATGTCCCTGGAAAGGACAAGATCTTGTTATTTTTTATGGCTATATAGTATTCCATGGTGTACATGTACCACATTTTCTTTATCCAATCATTGATGAGCATTTTGGTTGATTCCATGTCTTTGCTACTGTGAGTAGTGCTGCAATGAACATATGCGTTTATGTGTCTTTATAACAGAAAGATTTATATTCCTTTGGGTATATACCCAGTGATGGGATTGCTGGGTCAAATGGTATTTCTGTCTTTAGTTCTTTGAGAAACTGCCACACTGTCTTCCACAACAGTTGAACTATTTTACACTCCCACCAACAGTGTATAAACATTCCTTTTTCTCTGCAACATTGCCAGCATCTAATTTTTTTTTTTTACTTTTAAGTAATAGCTATTCTGACTGATAGGAGATAGTATCTGACTGATGTGACATAGCATCTCACTGTGGTTTTGATCTGCATTTCTCTAATGAGAAGCAATGAACTTTTGTTCAAATTATTGTTGGCCACATGTATGTCTTCTCTTGAAAAGTGTCTTTTTATGTCTTTTGCCTACTTTTTAGTGGAGTTGTTTGTTTTATTTTCTGTAAATTTAAGTTCCTTACAGATGCTGGATAATAGACCTTTGTAGGATGCATAATTTGTAAAAATTTCCCCCCCCCTCCATTCTGTAGGTGGTCTATTTACTCTGTTAATAGTTTCTTTTCTTGTGCAGAAACCCTTTAGTTTAATTAGGTCCCATTTGTCAATTTTTGCTTTTGTGGCAATTGCTTTTGATGTCTTTGTCATGAAATCTTTGTCCATGTCTATGTCCAGAGTTTTTATAGTTTTGGGTTTTACATCGAATTCATGTTTTGATTTAGTCACAAAGGAAAAAGCAGTGTCCCTCCTCCCCTAACTTTATCCCAGAGATTAAGTATTATTTAATCACCTGTGTTTTAAATCTTAAACTCACCCTCACTATGTCTTTGCAAAACAACAAATACAATGAAGACAAGAAAAGCAAGATGGGAGGCATGTTCACATAAGTAACACATCCTTCAAAACACAGAACCAGACAAAAATCAAAGAAAATGCCTTTTTCCTAGAGTCAAGGTGTATAAGATCTAATCAGCCATATCAGTAAAGCCTAATGGTACACAATTCTTCCCTTACACAGCCCCTTTCATCCCAATGCCAATGTGTCACCAACCCTACTTCAGAGAACAGAAAGCTGGCATGCAATGTGATTAAAGAAAATTACCAGGTATCATCATATATGGCAAAACCAACTGGGAATGCCATAGGCAGAATGGTATTCCCCCAACAAAAATAACATGTAGAGACCTTAAATCCCAATGTGATTGTATTTGGAAATAAGGCCTAAAACAGGGTAATGAAGGTTAATGAATTCATAAAGGTGGGGCCACAATCCAGTAAGATTAGTGTCTCTATAAGAAGAGACACCAGAGTGCTGACTTCCACCCTCCTTCTCATTCTCCACACACACACACTGAGGAAAGGTCATGTGAGGATGTAGGGAGACAGCAGCCAGATGCAAGCCAGGAACAGAGCCCTCACTGAAACCAGGTTAGTTAGAACCTTGATCTTGGACTCTCATCCTCCCAAACTGTTAGAACACAAATTTCTGTGTTTTAAACTACTTGGTCTATGGTGTTTTGTTATAGCAGCCCAAGAAAAATTAATACAGAGGCCAAATACATACTTTTAAATTCCTTTTTAAATCACCTCTTACTTTGCAATAATTACCCCTCATGTGTCTTTACACCAATCTGCTGCCAGGCATATGTAAGGTATTCTTTTCCTCCGTTACATACAAAGAATCTTAAAGAGAAAAATAGAAGAGTGACTCCATTATCTGTATAACACAAACTGCCTACCTTCAGCCTTGCAAACAGAAACAAAATCTGGAGACCCCATTCTCCTTGCTAGTAATTGGTTTACAGGTGGACATACACCTCATTTGGGATTTCATCAGGAAAACATAATTGCTACAAGTGTTTGAAGCAAGGAGAATTCAATGCAAGGAATTTTTTTACATAAGCAATAAAATAGTTGAGGAACTATACCAAGCCACAACCATTCATAAGCTGGAAAGGCAAAGCAAACAGGAAGTCGAACCAAAGCCCAGTGGCCTGGTGTCTTGATCCGCTAGTGCTGTTATAACAACAAACCATAGACTGGGGAACTTACAGACAATAGAAATTTGTTGTTTACAGTTCTGGAAGCTGAGAAGTCAAAGATCAAGGCCCTGATAGATTGGATATCTGGTGAGGGCCCACTGTGTCAATGGCCATCTTTTCATTCCATCCTCACGTGACAGAAAGGGTGAAGGGGTCACTCCAGGCTCCTTTATAAGGACACTAATCCCATTCATGAAGGCTTCCACCCACCATGACCTGATCACTTCCCCAAGGCTCCACCTTCTAAACCGTCACTTTGGGAGTTAGGATTTCAACACATACATTTGTGAGAGGCACACACATTTAGACCATAACCCCGGATTATCAGCAGAATCTGGACCCACTGTCCACTAGCTTGGCAGGTGTTAGAAAACAGAAAAGACAGAAACTGCTGGAGATGTAGCAGCCAAGGGAGAGGAAGAAGAAATACCCTGGCTTCTCTCTCCTACCTATCCTTTAATCTCCCAGCAGTGCCACCCTGTGACCCAATTCACCCAGAAACCAGTTGTTCCAGGAGTCAGAGAAACAGCCTTCAGAGATCGAGGCCTCCTGGAATGTAGAGTTGAGTCAGGGAGAATTAAGGAATCAATCTGAGAGCAAATAAGCCTGAGAGCATGTGACCTTCTTCTGGCCAATGAAAGTCTGAAAGAAAGTCTACGAGGAAGCTTCTACAACATATTTTCTTTGTCAAAAAAAAAAGAGGCACACAGAAAGAAATGGTTTCTTCTTCTGTGGAGCACTGTTATGTATGGAGCCTAGAAAGTCTACACAAAACTTGGCACCATTGGAAAACCAGTGAAGACACTGAAGATAGCACAGAAGTGGGCTGGGGAACCCATATCCTTAATAATATTATTTAGCCAATGAATTAATGATGCCTTCATCTATTCTACTTTAAAACTTTCTGTTTGTAGATTATGTTACTTGTTATCTATGCCATTTGGAGTTGATTTTGTTTGTTTGCTTGTTTCCTAAAGTTGAAAGCATCCTAAATGATAGGCTGTCTTCAAGCACAGAAATTCTTGCCAAATGCCTCAAGTAGAACTTTCGCAGTATACTAATAGTTAAAGCAATAAAAAGGAGTGAAACCTGAAGCGAGATAACAAAATCAAAGTAAATAAGTTGTGTAAGTCAGAACAGATAGTCCAATGTACTGGAAGAGTGTGTGAAGTCTGCACAAGGCATAAGATGCCAGGCTGAAAATATCAAAAAGACTCATTTGAATGATAGTTGCCTAGTCAATAAAGCTAGTTGGTTTGCATATGTGATTATCCGTAAATGACTTTATTCTTTCCTATCACATTAATCTTTAATGTCATTGCTGACTAAAGTGCCAGATGCTTTGATGGTGGGTGGATATCATTGCAGGAATTAATTTGGGACAATCAGAATGTCCCCATTGTCCATGTATAGAGTGGGACAGACTCAGAACTTTAATTTTCAGTTTAAAGTACTTTTTTAATCTATGCATATTGAGACATGTTATGATCAAGAGTAACTTGGGAGAGGCATTTATCCTGCTGTATCAAAGATTCACATTTTGCCTTTTTAAATATTAAATTAAATATGAAATTCACATTGTGAACATAAGCCTCAGAGTTTTATAGATAGGAGGATATTTATATCAACATATTCACCAGAACTGCCATGAAGGAAAAAAATTAACTGTATTTTTTAAGACTTATTCAGCATACTGCCTCCAATGTGTGAGAAGGTAAAAGAAAGTAGCTTTGGGCACCTCAACGAAATCAACATAAACTCAAACCCAAGTTGGCCCTGAATGGGCTCTGTGATCTTGGGTAAGTCACTTAATTTCTACAAGGCTCAATTTTCTCACTGAAAATAGGAGATAATTGTGCTGTTTCCCACTCTAGATTTTGATATAATTCAATTATATGATATCTCTAAAGTACTTAGCACAATGTTGGTCATTTACTAAGAACTCAAAAGGTGTTTGCTTCATCTCTAGATCCTCTCATCCTAAATGTAATTAACCTCAGAAAGCAGCCCTGACCCACCTTCCTACTCAGATAAAAACTCACTGTGATACAACCATGTGTGCCTACAATAGCATAGAAAAAAAAAAACGTGTATAATATCTATCCTCCCAATGTCTATAAACTGAGTCCATGGGCCAGGGCTGAGCATTGTTTTTTTTTTAATCTCCAGAATGTAGGAAAGTGTCTGTCACACAGTAAGTATATAAAAGAATATTTGCTGAATAAATGAGCATGGCTGTTCTTGGCTTTGGTTTGTTTTCTTTGTTCACTTGTGTGCGTTTCCTGCTCTCAATCAAGTTTATCTGTGGGGACTGCAAGCTGCCTACTACTAGGCCAGAACAAGGCCATTTGGTTTGAGAAGTCACAGAATTTGGGGAAATGTGTTTTTTAACACTTTAATATCAAACGTAGTTAAAACTCCCCCTGATGAAAGGTAGAAAATGTCATCCTCTGTAAGTTTTCACACTTACACCATTTTTATTGGAAATAATTTGCATTCCCTTTCACAGTGTTTTCTGCCTGGAGGAAAGGTGTCTGGGAATTTAATCTTAAAATACCAAATATTACTTAAAAAGAAAACTATGGAAGAGAAGAAAATGAATGACTGCAAAGAAAATAAAGATGAAAAGAACTTTAGTTACAGAAAGACAGGGGACTGATGGGAGTGAGTTTGACTCATGCAAGCACACTCTTGGCTAAATTATAAAAACCAACGTCAAAAGACTCAAAAAGGCACTTTCAATGTTTATTTCACTCTAAATTTTTTGTTTTTTGCCATTTAATTCTTATACTCAATACTGCATAGGGTCATCAGAGAAGCTAGCTCTGGGCTCTAAATTGCCCTTTATAAAAGAGAACTCATTAAAGTACACACATGCGTGAACACACAGAAGTAAAATGTAGCAAGAAATTGGGACACATTAATGTTGAGAAATAAATATCACCCCAAAAACTATCATCTACTAAAATTTTTATCTTGTCTGCCTCACTTGTTCATCTTGTATCTGATAAAGGTGAATGCCTGGGACTTGAATAATTTTGCCTTTATTATGTATCGAGATTTTAAGTCTTTTATACAGTTAGGAATTTTTCTTGTTTATTTTCATTAATATCTGAAGACACAAGTCTCAAGATCAGCTTTATCACCCCCAGAACATAAGCAGAGGATGTCCACCACTGAAGGGAGCTCCTCCTTCCGTGTGGTGCCTGGAGATCAGCCTCATCCCTTCCCCACGTGGCTGCTGGGCACGACAGAGGAGCCAGGAGCCCTAGCAAAACCCTGGCATGCTGCACTAAGACAAACACTTCTGCAACAGGATTGACTTTGTCCTCTTGCTCTGGGCTGCTAGTAACCAACTTACTGGTTTATTCATTTATCTTACTCTCTAATGTAGTCTTTTTAGGACCTGCTTAGCTTTTCTTGCAGATGTTCAGAAATCTATCAATTCATCAGCTTCACACACACACGATAATCGACATCAAGTTCCCCAGATTTCCTTCTGAGAACAAGCTTATTTTCTCTTCTCTGAAAATCTAACTATTAACCCATATCCACATTTCTGTCCTATTCTACATTCTCCATTGCTTCTAAAAAAAAATACCCTAGATGTTCTATACATGTGTGTTCTAAATATTACCTTGAAAATTACAATACCAATTAATCTGATGAATTAATGACCCATCAGAAATACCTAGCTTTTTTTTTGCAAGGATTGCAATGATATTTTTATATAAATATCTGAAGTTAAAAGGATTGCTGTTCTTGAGTTTATTTCTCAGAGAAGAATATGATTTTTGCTGTCTTTCAGCTTGGTGCAACAGTGAAAGTTGTCATAAAACAGCATAAGAAAAGAAATGCCAGGAACACATTATAGTCAAACCAAGCCATGTTTATGGTTAATTAAGTTGCTGCAGCAAGGGAGAGTGGGCACAAAAGGAACCCTGGAATGTTTCTGAAATAGGGAGTTTGGAGGCTGAAGGGGATGCATGGTGCTGAAGCGTAAGGAGTGACTAGGGGAAATAGGGGACCAGCTCAGGATGTGGCCATTGTTTGAAAACTGGGTACATCAGCAATTTTGTTCAGGAGACGGAAAGAATAAAGTGGAGCTTGAGAAATCATTGATAAGAAAATGGTAATCCGAATTGTAAGTCAGTTCAACAATGTGGAAAACATTGTTTACATGACTTGGGCCATGGGCTGTGAGGATTTTTCTTTTTAGACTATTTTAAGAACATCATGATCTATCACCCAGGCTAGAAGAGTGCTCGGGGTCTTATTACCTTTGAAAAAGGCAAAGCTACGATTTATGTGGAATATTGTGTCCAAAAACCTTTATCTGAAGCTTAGGTGGATTGAAAATTGATGTTGCTTTTTTATGTCAAAGTGACCCACAAGGCTCAGATCCTTCAGACAAGAATGGTATGTTGCATTCTCCCAAATCTTATTTCAAACACCAAAGTTTTTCATGACCTATGATTTTAGAACAAGTTTTCTCAGCATGATGTACTTGATATTAATTAACAAAAGCAATTTTTATGTTTCTTTGTTTTAGATTTGTTTTATAAAGAAAGAAACTGCCTTTAAACTATTTTAAAAATCATAATTGTTAGGAAGGGGTTAGGCAAATAAAAATCCTCTCATTTTTAGAACAGTAGGATTTACTTCATTAAGTATCAGAATCTTACTATACAAAAAGAGTTTTACTTTCTTCTCTCAAAATTCTCATTATTTAATAAATTGCCTATTATTTTTACTTATTTTCAAATGCTTTATGCAAAATTTTGAACTCTGTGAATTTCTCTTTAATCTCAATAACATGAGAAGTTTTACAACTATTGCTCCAATCTTACTAGTTTTATAAAATATCCATCTTCATGGTTACACTGGAAAGGACCAGGAGCTTTCTCTCTGGAAGTGCTTTTGTTTCTAACCTCATATTTCATAATATTCTGTAAACAAATGCAAGAAGAAGAAAAAGCTTTCTGCATTTTAACAAGGTGACAAGCACTCTGTATTTTGAATTCAATGAAGAGATATTAGCATCCACTAATAAGCCTGTCAATGTAGAAGCCTCCTGGATATCAAGATGAACAAGACCCACTAGCCCTGTCATTCCTTCATGATTTTATCTGAGATTCCTAAAATAAAATATGATTCTAAAATTTGCAAAAATCAATATTTTATAATCGAGCATTAATTTTTTATAAAGCAAACTACTTAGGGTACCCTGAGAGTATATAATCATCTACTAATGAAAAAGCATAATCCTAGTCCTTTGCCAGTGCAGAATACCCTACAGTAGATATTTGCATCATATGACAAGATGCTGAGAGCAATTCACTCAATAAGACTTTAAAATACATCTTGTCTCAGAAATCACAGGACCATTAATCTTTATAGTGTCATTGAATCCTCCTCATCGGATTCACTAATTGATGCCCACAAGAATCGGATACTCCCCTTTACAAGGAAAAAATAAGTATAAATTATTGCTTTCCGAAAAACAGAAAGCCCGTTATGTATTATACAAGGAATTATCTTCTGTTACAGATGTACCTGGGGAAAAAAGAGTAATTTATGTGTTTTTAAGTGCTCTTTTCCAATTTATCATTGATGATACGATTATACAATATAATTTTTAAAAATATGTTTAAACAGTCACTCAATATGCTGCTAAGATGTATAGCAGAGAGGGAGGGAACTAATATTTATTTACAAATCTATTAGTTTGGGAAGAGAACATTCTTTATTTTTCTTATTTTTTTAATGTATTTCACTCATAATGTGTTCACCCTTGAAATGTTAGCTTCTTGCAGGAGGACTCTCAACTAAACACCTAGCTTCAAAAGGAAGGATGCTCAACAAATGCAATAGAAGTGCAACCATTACTCATTTGTGGACATTTTGCTTCCCGTCTTACCGGTTTATCCTTGACTCTCCGACACTTCACTTTCCATATCTGATCTTTTTATGTCCACTGATACAACCATTCAGTCAGCTATGAGCTAAATTTCACTTCTTAAATGTTCTATCTTGTCTCCGTTTGAAGGTCTTCTAAATCAGGTTGGTTGTTCATACACGTTTTCTATCTGCAGTTAATGACAGGTAGTTGCACCTCTCTGCTTCCAGTTTATTGGGGATTCAACTATATCCAAAATCCAATCACTTCTCAATACCTTCATTGCTACCATCCTGGTTCAAGCCACCCTTAACTCTTATTGGGTTGTGGCAATAATTTCCCAAAATATCTTCACGCTTCCACTTCTCACCACAGCAGTCAGAATGATCCTTGTAAATTTTAAGTCGGATTGTATCACTTGCCTACTCAAAATCCCACAACGATTCTCCAATTTACTTAGAATCCAAAATTATACATTAGCCAACCATGCTCTTTCTCATCTGACTCTTTTTACTGCTCTGATTGCCTCTGCAACTGGTCTTTGACTCTTTCACTCTACCCTCCTTCTCCACTGGCTTCTTTCCTGTTCCTTATCCATTCCAGCCAAACTCTCTCCTTAGGGTCATGGCTCTGGTTGTTACTTCTGCCCAAACATTCTTCCTCCTGAGATCCACTTGCTCAATCCAATCAGTATTTGCTCAAATATAATTTCTCGAGGAGGCTTACCTTGACCGTCCCATTATTATTTAAATCATGTCTCTCTTAAGCAGCATGAAGTGGGATTTTGGTGTTGTATTCAGTCTGGCAATTTTGGACTTTTACATGCAGATTTTACAACATTTGCATTTTATATAATCACTGATATATTTCTGGTAACATATACTATCTTTTTATTTGTTTTCAATTTGATATACCTATTTATATTTCTTTTATTTTCTTTCTAAACTTATGTTGGATTTGTCATGCATGTATTTTTTGTTAATCCAATTAGCACTCTTAAATTATTTGTTATTCATTTGTTTACTATTACTTTACCCAAGATATAACAACATACATCTTGGTTTATTATAGTAGACAGCACATTATTATCTTTTTTTGAGACAGGGTCTCACTTGGTTACCCAGGCTGGAGTGCAGTGGCACAATAACAGCTTACTGCAGCGTTGAAATCCCAGGCTTGAGTGAACCTTCCACCTCAGCGTCCCCACCAAGTAGCTGGAACTACAGGTATGCACCACCATGCCTGGCTAATTTTTTTGTAGAGGCAGGGTCTCATTAAGTTGCCCAGGATAGTCTCATGCTGCTGGCCTCAAGCAACCCTACAGCCTTGGTTTCCCAAAGTGCTGGGATGATAGGCATGAACCACCACACCCAGCCAACAGCAAATTATTATCTTAAACACACTGCTAATATTTCTTCAGCTTTAGAAGATTTTAACTTTATTAGCCCTAATCACATCTTTTGTGGATTGTAATACATTTGTAATACATTTAATTACATTTGTAATACATTCAAATACATTTAAATCTCACAAATATTATTGTTGTTGTTCTGAACAATCACTGCTCATCCTTATACGTTTTCATTTTTATTTCAATTCAGGTCAGTTGGTGACATATTCTTCAATTTTTTTTCCGAAAATGCCTCCATTTCACCTTCTGTTTTTGAAGGAAGTTCTCATTAGGTATAGGATTCAACTTTGGCAACTCTATGCTTTCTAGCACTTCGAAGACATCATTCCATTGCCACCTAGTTTTTATTATATTTATTGAAAGGTCCATTGTCAGTCTTTTTTCTCTACTGTTACCCCTTTGAAGATATGATGTCCACCCAACCTCTTCCAGCCCCAGTCCTTGCTTCTTTCAAGAGATCTTGTCCTGAATTTCCAGTACTTTTATTATGATCTGTCTAGGTATTATTCTCTTTCTGCTTACCTTGATTGGGGTTCACATAGCTTCTTGAATCTGTGAGTTGTTGTATTTTCTCAGTTTTAGAAAATTATCAGCCATTATTCTTTCAATTATTGCTTCTTTCATATTCTCTCTTCCCTTCCTGACTTCAATTGCACACATGTTGAACATTTTGAATGTGCCTCACAAATCTCTTTTGCATTTTCTCTGTTTTCAAAGTTGTTCTCTCTGAAATTCTGTTTGGAGTTTTTCTATTAACCTGTTTTCCAATTCATTGATCTCCTCTTCTGCTGCACCTGTACAGCTTTCAAATGGTTATTTCAGTTATTATGTTTTTCTTTAGAATTTCTGTTTACTACTTTTTGTAGTTTCCAATTTTCTTGTGAAAACTTTTTCACCTATTTTCTATATTTCTATATTTTTTCTCTATTTTTGAACATACTTAGCATATACATTTTATTGTTTTAATTTTTAATGTTTATGGGTACATGGTAGATATATATATTTATTAGGTATATGAAATATTTTGGTACAGGTATACAATGTATAATCATCATATCAGGGTAAGTGGGATATCCATCACCTCAAGCATTTATCCTTTGTGTTACAAACAATCCAATTTACCATATAAATTTTAAAGTATTTGTCAATTTTAGTATCTGGTTAATCTTTAGGGTATCTCTGTTGTTTGTTTTTAATCATAGATTTTAGTCCTGTAGTTCAATCTTTTGATATACCTAAAATATTTTATTAAATGCTAGTTATCACTATATAGTAAATGTAATATATACAATATATGTTTATATATAATATATATGTTTCAGATGCTATCATATTACCATCACTATCAAAGTTTCCCTAAAGTTAATTTTTTTCTTCTTTTAAGATCATTTTGCTATAATATAGTAGAAAGTTTGATGGCTTAGTTTTGCAACTATAATTAAACTTTGTATTTAAGAGGTAATTGAAGCCAAACCCATTGTTGTTAAGAAAAGAAGGTGTTGTAGATGTGTGCCAGGAAAAAAAATTTTGTCTCAATTTGCAGACAGCTCAAAAACATATACTTCATATGATACGATGGTAAATCTTTGAACTTCATAAAGAGCTACATTTACTCCAATATTATTCAGTGACCATACAGACAGTATCAGTGAGAAAACATAGAGAAAATCGAGATACTTTCTTTTTTCTATGCTGACAGAGAATTTTGTAAGAGGTGGTACAACGTGATGAAAAAAGAACACGCTTGAGAGGTAGATCCAACAGTTGCAGTTTTGACACATATCTCTGAATTTCTGATATCTTATCTTCATCCACAAGATAGGGATAATATCTTCCCCCATAGTATTATCGTAAGGATCAAACAGTATTGTGTCTGGCACAGAGTGGGTCATAAATTTGTGGCTGTATTTAGGAGCATTGTGTTTTGCTTTGTTTTGTTTTTTAACTAGCTGGTTTGCACAGAGAAGCCTAAAGATACGCTATTCTATAGCTCCAGACAGGAATATGGGAAACCTTTCTATATAGTATTGAATCCTTCCTTTATATTTATGTTCCTATGTAACACAGACAAGGGTAAAATATAGAGCAGTAACTTTCTTGGCTGAATTTCTAAGAATATCTAAACAATATCTACCAGAATACCCAAGCTGTTCAAAAAATCTTCCCTGTAAAATAACTAGCGCTATCTTGCATCATTCCTATGGAAGAAAAAATTGAAAGAGGAAATATAAGAAGAAAAAACCTCAGAGCAAATTACAATTGAGAATCAGTGAAGGCTTTCTCTAGGTCCATATATCCTACCATCAGTTCTAGAACAGAAAACCGTTTCTTAACTCATAACTTTTGTTTTTCTTCCAAGGACTTCAAACCTTTCCACTTCCCTTCTTTGCTTTCAGAACTATACTAAAATCCAAGATTCTCTCATTCCAGAGTTACTACAGAATAGTTTAAATCCTTTCCTTTATACCATGTTCCCTAGCATCTCATTTGGTCTTTTTCCTACACACTTTCATTGCTAGGTAACTATACTAAAATCCAAGATTCTCTCATTCCAGAGTTACTACAGAATAGTTTAAATCCTTCCTTTATACCATGTTCCCTAGCATCTCATTTGGTCTTTTTCCTACACACTTTCATTGCTAGTTAACTATGGTGTAACGTAAATAGTACCAAAAATATCAGACCACTCTAAGAAAATTTAAAAGTCATTAATAGTAGCCATATACCCCTGATCTTTCTTGAAATATAAACAAGGTTAAATCTAATAATAGTTGGCTTTCTTCAACTGGGAGACAGTCCTGAGAAATTCAACAATCTGATGCACTATGCGGTTAAACAGTTCAAGTAACATTCGGTTACAACAGAAAAAATTCATTTCTAAAACAGGAAAACCAAATCACATCATTCCTTTTCATTAACAACTTAGGAAATTTGGGATACTTTATTTAAATAATATATCCTTTGCCATTTTCCAAGACGAAGCTCTCGTTCTGGCAAAAAGAGAAACTATCTTGGATTCTGGAGGCTACTCAATGTTTCATGCCTATAGTTACTCAGGTTTCCATTGCTGAGTGAGTAATTCTACTCAGCCTTTCATCCACCTGTAATTTTTCACTGGTGGTAATTGGATGCAAATTGGCTAGTGTTAATCATTAGATGTCTCTAATTAAAAACAGAAACTGTAAATGACGTTATGAATATTGGAAGAAATGAATGAAGCAGATCAGGATTCTGGAGGCCATTCAGACGCACAGGAGAAAAACGTGGGATTGTTATTAGTATCTCTGATAATTACGAAGACCACAGAATTGTTTGGTTAAAAATTCCTTCATCAATAACACGGAAATTATTTGATTTGTACGCTTGACAAATAATGAGAAAAATAAATCAGGTCCTAATGGATCTGTCTTCTTCATGATCCCTCGTAGAATAGAAACAACTATTATTCAGTAATGACCTGGGTACTACTCTCCTGCTGCTGTCGTTACAGTTTTGATCACAAATCTGCAGCTAGCTGCTCTAACTGCTCCCCAACATCAATGAGTACACAAATATCATCATTGCATTGCATTCAGTAAGTACGCTTCTGGCCTAGAATTTGCAGCACTAACTTAATATACAAATGTGATGAGATACCAATTTTATAAGATAGAAGTGAAAACAAATTAAAGCAGACTCCCTGCTGCTCAGGCATTTTTAAGTTATTTATGAGGAAGTGGATGACTATCAGTTCTCTTGTATTCCGTTTCCTTGTTAATAGAATGATTCAACTGTTAGTACTAGACACATTCCAAGAGTCAATGCTTCATTCGAATAAAACTCAGCTCCAGTGTCGTCTCACGGATAGTCTACAAATTAAGACATTAGCTCCCATTTCACTTTCACTTTATTAGCATTCATATCATCAATAAAAGATTCTGTTGTGCATGTTCTCTGATCTGCTTATCAATAACTTATTTTCTTGAAAGATACTGGTGATTTTGGCCCCTAACATAATTTCTAGTATGTTTAACATAGGTTATTAGACAGCCATATCATATTTACATTCTTCGTACTGCCTTGAGTAATATTTGCTGTCAAATGTGCAGACGATTCACCAAGACAATAAGGGAAGCTATTTTGTATAGGATACAAAAAATATTTCTACAACAACGACTAGCTTTTAAAACATTAGTATTAGTTGCATAAAATATTATAGGAAAAATACCACATATGCTGAGATTTGTTGACAGTACTTTGATTGCCCTCACAGACTATCAAAACTTTCCAAAATACAACATTTTAGCACCCAAAATTATTTTCCTAGAATGATTATAACTCAGAAGTGGCAAAAACAAAAACATTCTTCGATGATTAACCAAATAATTGAGTTGAGGAATATGCTTACCATATTAATTAATATCTAACAGGTAATTTCATTAAATTTTAGTACATTACAATAATTCATAAGGCTGCAAAAACACTCTTGGCAAATTTGTGGAGACATTTAAGTAGTCATATCTATTTAAGTAAGCTTTGTTTAAAAGTCAGCATTATTTTCTCACTCAAGTGCTTTCACCCATTTCAAGCTACAAAATAAGTAGTGTGGACTAAAAATAAGTAAGTAGGGAACTCTCAAAATCACTGGGGCTTCTGTTATAGTTGCTTGCACTATCTTAAGTATGTTGCCTTCCTATAGAAGCCCATTGTTTCAGTTTCTGGATAAAAAGAGAACGGACCAATAATCAAGAGACCAGTCCTAAGGTTTAAAAATCATTCCCAATAATTTGGCCATGTTATCATATATGAAAGTGCACAAAATAGACCAGAAAGGCACTACATTTTTTTTTGAGGAAATTATACAGACAAAACCATCTCAAGTGTGATTTTCAAAAACCTGTGCTTATTCAAACTTCAAAACAATTCCTCAGACCCTAAACCTTCTCAGGGAAAAAGTAGACTGAAAAAGTCCTCTCATGTCCATTCCAGGTATTTCCATGGTGAGAAAGTCACAAGGAAGAAACTTCCAGAAAGCATAATCAGAGGCCGTGGGAAGGTAATGGAGAGGGAGGTTTTCCCAGGAAACAGAACAAGGGTACCCAGGGAAGCTAACTCAGGAACTTAGCCCCCTACCTCCCAAGATATCCTGAACAACTCTTCACAGAAGTGGGAAATGAGTCTGGGATCCACAGAGCTAGGAAGATAGATAGAAGTTAGTTAACTAGGAAGTTAGGTAGAAGAGAATAGGGCGCAAAGAGAGGCAACATAAGGAAGATAGGCATAGCAGACAAGAGGAAAGCAACCAAGAAGACGCTAGTTTTGCTTTGAATGTCCCATTCTCACTTAGATATTACCCAAGACAAATCTTGGACCAAAGTACATAGTGGGAACCAAATACTGCTCCTATGTAGCAGCTCCTATGTATCAAGGAAGAAGGAAGATGTTGCTGCAGGATGTTATCTAGAAAGGCTCTTATGAAGCTGTTGCTCATTATAGAATGGTTCATATATAAACCTGTCACTATCTTTAAACCTTTAAAAATATTAATCCTAACACAAAATATTCCATATTAAATGCAGACAATGTACAAGTAAAAATTAAGTACTTATGTCAAATAGCTTTCAAATAGTGGGAGATTATAATCTTAATTAAAAGTGATTACCTGATAACCAATAAATAAATGTATCATCAATCAATCACATTAATAACATAGCTATTTATTTGGATTAGTAATAAAAGAACTGCTTTCCTTTCTTTTAAAGACTATTTATAAAAAGCCTTTATAAAGAAGCCCAAATCAATGACAGCAATCACAGGGCAACCTAAAAGGTAAAAATTTTAATTAAATCAGAAATATATTTATGATTAATTATCCTCCTAGAGCATGAAATCATATTCAATCTACCAAGTACTTTCTATTGTATCCCAAAAGCTGTGAAATTTGAGACTTTGGTTCCAGAAAATATCCATTAAATTTTTAATCCATCATGTTTTTATTTTACTTTAGAAATCAAGTTTTTTAAAAGGCTTTAACTGTCCGTTTGACCTGCATTTCATTATACCAATCCAATTTTTAACTAATTAAATTTCTTTTTCAAAGTTCTTAATTTATTCAATTTAAAAAAGTGCTTGAGTTACAGGAATACTTTCCCAATTTTTAGAAAACACTGACTTCATATGTGACTTCTAGGTTATTTCTGTCTCTTTTCTGCCATCAATACAAGCAGGGCACCTTCACCTGCTACAGTTTAATGACACTCAGGAGTAAGTCATGAGGCCCCATAGAGAAGTATTTCCTGATCTGCTTTATTCATTTCTTCCAATTTTCATAACAACATTTCCAGTTTCTGCTTTTAATTAGAGACATCTGATGATTAACGCTAGCCAATTTGCATCCAATTACCACCAGTGAAAAATTACAGGTGGATGAAAGGCTGAGTAGAATTACCAACCCAGCAATGGATACTTAAGTAACTATAAGGATGAAACACAGGGGAGTTTCAATGCCAGTCAATGAAAACACATCTTGGTGGGCCTCAAGCTAAGGTTTTATATCAAGCAAGATTTTAAATTAGAATATTTAAATTCTTTTTTTTAAGGTTAATATATAAATACAAATCTTTTATTATTATTATTATTATACTTTAAGTCTTAGGGTACACGTGCACAATGTGCAAGTTTGTTACATATGTATCCATGTGCCATGTTGGTTTGCTGCACCCATTAACTCGTCATTTAGCATCAGGTATATCTCCTAATGCTGTCCCACCCCCTTCCCCCCACCCCACAACAGTCCCCGGTGTGTGATGTTCCCCTTCCTGTGTCCATGTGTTCTCACTGTTCAATTCCCACCTATGAGTGAGAACATGCAGTGTTTAGTTTTTTGTCCTTGCGATAGTTTACTGAGAATGATGGTTTCCAGTTTCATCCATGTCCCTACAAAGGACATGAACTCATCATTTTTTATGGCTGCATAGTATTCCATGGTGTATATGTGCCACATTTTCTTAATCCAGTCTATCGTTGTTGGACATTTGGATTGGTTCCAAGTCTTTGCTATTGTGAATAGTGCCGCAACAAACATACCTGTGCATGTGTCTTTATAGCAGCATGATTTATAGTCCTTTGGGTATATACCCAGTAATGAGATGGCTGGGTCAAATGGTATTTCTAGTTCTAGATCCCTGAGGAATTGCCACACTGACTTCCACAATGGTTGAACTAGTTTACAGTCCCACCAACAGTGTAAAAGTGTTCCTATTTCTCCACATCCTCTCCAGCCCCTGTTTTTCCTGACTTTTGAATAATGGCCATTCTAACTGGTGTGAGATGATATCTCACTGTGGTTTTGATTTGCATTTCTCTGATGGCCAGTGATGATGAGCATTTCTTCATGTGTTTTTTGGCTGCATAAATGTCTTCTTTTGAGAAGAGTCTGTTCATGTCCTTCGCCCACTTTTTGATGGGGTTGTTTGTTTTTTTCTTGTAAATTTGTTTGAGTTCATTGTAGATTCTGGATATTAGCCCTTTGTCAGATGAGTAGGTTGCAAAAATTTTCTCCCATTCTGTAGGTAGCCTGTTCACTCTAATGGTAGTTTCTTTTGCTGTGCAGAAGCTCTTTAGTTTAATTAGATGCCATTTGTCAATTTTGGCTTTTGTTGCCATTGCTTTTGGTGTTTTAGACATGAAGTCCTTGCCCACACCTATGTCCTGAATGGTATTGCCTAGGCTTTCTTCTAGGGTTTTTATGGTTTTAGGTCTAACATGTAAGTCTTTAATCCATCTTGAATTAATTTTTGTATAAGGTGTAAGGAAGGGATCCAGTTTCAGCTTTCTACATATGGCTAGCCAGTTTTCCCAGCACCATTTATTAAATAGGGAATCCTTTCCCCATTGCTTGTTTTTGTCAGGTTTGTCAAAGATCAGATAGTTGTAGATATGTGGCATTATTTCTGAGGGCTCTGTTCTGTTCCATTGATCTATGTCTCTGTTGTGGTACCAGTACCATGCTGTTTTGGTTACTGTAGCCTTGTAGTATAGTTTGAAGTCAGGTAGCCTGATACTTCCAGCTTTGTTCTTTTTTTTTTTTTTTTTTTTTTTTAAACTTATTTTTTTTTTCTTTTTTTTTTTTTTTATTATACTTTAGGGTTTTAGGGTACATGTGCACAATGTGCAGGTTTGTTACATATGTATCCATGTGCCATGTTGATTTCCTGCACCCATTAACTCGTCATTTAGCATTAGGTGTATCTCCTAATGCTGTCCCTCCCCCCTCCCCCCACCCCACAACAGTCCCCGGAGTGTGATGTTCCCCTTCCTGTGTCCATGAGTTCTCATTGTTCAATTCCCACCTATGAGTGAGAACATGCGGTGTTTGCTTTTTTGTCCTTGCGATAGTTTACTGAGAATGATGTTTTCCAGTTTCATCCATGTCCCTACAAAGGACACGAACTCATCATTTTTTATGGCTGCATAGTATTCCATGGTGTATATGTGCCACATTTTCTTAATCCAGTCTATCGTTGTTGGACATTTGGGTTGGTTCCAGCTCTTTGCTATTGTGAATAGTGCCGCAATAAACATACGTGTGCATGTGTCTTTATAGCAGCATGATTTATAGTCCTTTGGGTATATACCCAGTAATGGGATGGCTGGGTCAAATGGTATTTGACTTGGTAATGTGGGCTCTTTTTTGGTTCCATATGAACTTTAAAGTAGTTTTTTCCAATTCTGTGAAGAAAGTCATTGGTAGCTTGATGGCGATAGCATTGAATCTATAAATTACCTTGGGCAGTATGGCCATTTTCATGATATTAATTCTTCCAACCCATGAGCCTGGAATGTTCTTCCATTTGTTTGTATCCTCTTTTATTTCATTGAGCAATGGTTTGTAGTTCTCCTTGAAGAGGTCCTTCACATCCCTTGTAAGTTGGATTCCTAGGTATTTTATTCTCTTTGAAGCAATTGTGAATGGGAGTTCACTCATGATTTGGCTCTCTGTTTGTCTGTGATTGGTGTACAAGAATGCTTGTGATTTTTGTACATTGATTTTGTATCCTGAGACTTTGCTGAAGTTGCTTATTAGCTTAAGGAGATGTTGGGCTGAGACAATGGGGTTTTCTAGATATGCAATCATGTCATCTGCAAACAGGGACAATTTGACTTCCTCTTTTCCTAATTGAATACCCTTTATTTCTATCTCCTTCCTGATTTCCCTGGCCAGAACTTCCAGCACTATGTTGAATAGGAGTGGTGAGAGAAGGCATCCCTGTCTTGTGCCAGTTTCCAAAGGGAATGCTACCAGTTTTTGCCCATTCAGTATGATATTGGCTGTGGGTTTGTCATAGATAGCTCTTATGATTTTGAGATACATCCCATCAATACCTAATTTATTGAGAGTTTTTAGCATGAAGGGTTGTTGAATTTTGTCAAAGGCCTTTTCTGCATCTATTGAGATAATCATGCGGTTTTTGTCTTTGGTTCTGTTTATATGCTGGATTACATTTATTGATTTGCATATGTTGAACCAGCCTTGCATCCCAGGAATTAAGCCCACTTGATCATGGTGGATAAGCTTTTTGATGTGCTGCTGGATTCGGTTTGCCAGTATTTTATTGAGGATTTTTGCATCAGCGTTCAACAAGGATATTGGTCTGAAATTCTCTTTTTTGGTTATGTCTCTGCCAGGCTTTGGTATCAGGATGATTCTGGCCTCATAAAATGTGTTAGGGAGGATTCCCTCTTTTTCTATCAATTGGAATAGTTTCAGAAAGAATGGTACCAGTTCCTCCTTGTACCTTGGGTAGAATTCGGCTGTGAATCCATCAGGTCCTGGACTCTTTTTGGTTGGTAAGCTATTGATTATTGCCACAATTTCAGAGCCTGTTATTGGTCTATTCAGAGATTCAACTTCTTCCTGGTTTAGTCTTGGGAGGGTGTATTTGTTTGAGGAATTTATCCATTTCTTCTAGATTTTCTAGTTTATTTGCGTAGAGGTGTTTGTAGTATTCTCTGATGGTAGATTGTATTTCTGTGGGATCGGTGGTGATATCCCCTTTTTCATTTTTTATTGCATCTGTTTGATTCTTCTCTCTTTTCTTCTTTATTAGTCTTGCTAGCGGTCTATCAATTTTGTTGATCTTTTCAAAAAACCAGCTCCTGGATTCATTAATTTTTTGAAGGGTTTTTTGTGTCTCTATTTCCTTGAGTTCTGCTCTGATTTTAGTTATTTCTTGCCTTCTGCTAGCTTTTGAATGTGTTTGCTCTTGCTTTTCTAGTTCTTTTAAGTGTGATGTTAGGGTGTCAATTTTGGATCTTTCCTGCTTTCTCTTGTGGGCATTTAGTGCTATAAATTTCCCTCTACAAACTGCTTTGAATGTGTCCCAGAGATTCTGGTATGTTGTGTCTTTGTTCTCGTTGGTTTCAAAGAACATCTTTATTTCTGCCTTCATTTTGTTATGTACCCAGTAGTCATTCAGGAGCAGGTTGTTCAGTTTCCATGTAGTTGAGCAGTTTTGAGTGAGTTTCTTAATCCTGAGTTCTAGTTTAATTGCACTGTCGTCTGAGGGACAGTTTGTTATAATTTCTGTTCTTTTACATTTGCTGAGGAGAGCTTTACTTCCAACTATGTGGTCAATTTTGGAATAGGTGTGGTGTGGTGCTGAAAAAAATGTGTATTCTGTTGACTTGGGGTGGAGAGTTTTGTACATGTCTATTAGGTCTGCTTGGTGCAGAGCTGAGTTCAATTCCTGGATATCCTTGTTAACTTTCTGTCTCATTGATCTGTCTAATGTTGACAGTGGGGTGTTAAAATCTCCCATTATTATTGTGTGGGACTCTAAGTCTCTTTGTAAGTCACTCAGGACTTGCTTTATGAATCTTGGTGCTCCTGTATTGGGTGCATATATATTTAGGATAGTTAGCTCTTCTTGTTGAATTGATCCCTTTACCATTGGGTAAGGGCCTTCTTTGTCTCTTTTGATTTTTGTTGGTTTAAAGTCTATTTTATCAGAGACTAGGATTGCAACCCCTGCCTTTTTTTGTTTTCCATTTGCTTGGTAGATCTTCCTCCATCCCTTTATGTTGAGTCTATGTGTGTCTCTGCACGTGAGATGGGTTTCCTGAATACAGCACACTGATGGGTCCTGACTCCTTATCCAGTTTGCCAGTCTGTGTCTTTTAATTTGAGCATTTAGCCCATTTACATTTAACGTTAATATTGTTATGTGTGAATCTGATCCTGTCATTATGATGTTAGTTGGTTATTTTGCTCGTTAGTTGATGCAGTTTCTTCCTAGCCTCGATGGTCTTTACAATTTGGCATGTTTTTGCAGTGGCTGGTACCGGTTGTTCCTTTCCATGTTTAGTGCTTCCTTCAGGTGCTCTTTTAGGGCAGGCCTGGTGGTGACAAAATCAGTCAACGTTTGCTTGTCTGTAAAGTATTTTATTTCTCCTTCATTTATGAAGCTTAGTTTGGCTGGATATGAAATTCTGGGTTGAAAATTCTTTTCTTTAAGAATGTTGAATATTGGCCCCCACTCTCTTCTGGCTTGTAGAGTTTCTGCCGAGAGATCAGCTGTTAGTCTGATGGGCTTCCCTTTGTGGGTAACCCGACCTTTCTCTCTGGCCGCCTTTAACATTTTTTTCCTTCATTTCAACTTTGGTGAATCTGACAGTTTTGTGTCTTGGAGTTGCTCTTCTCGTGGAGTATCTTTGTGGTGTTCTCTGTATTTCCTGAATCTGAATGTTGGCCTGCCTTGCTAGATCGGGGAAGTTCTCCTGGATAATATCTTGCAGAGTGTTTTCCAACTTGGTTCCATTCTCCCCATCACTTTCAGGTACACCAATCAGACTTAAGTTTGGTCTTTTCACAGAGTCCCATATTTCTTGGAGGCTTTGTTCATTTCTTTTTATTCTTTTTTCTCTAAACTTCCCTTCTCACTTCATTTCATTCATTTCATCTTCCATTGCTGATACCCTTTCTTCCAGTTGATCACATAGGCTACCGAAGCTTCTGCAATCTTCACGTATTTCTCGAAACTTGGCTTTCAGCTCCATCACCTCCTTTAAGCCCTTCTCTGCATTGGTTATCTTAGTTATACATTCATCTATTTTTTTTTCAAAATTTTTAACTTCTTTGCCATTGGTTTGAATTTCCTCCCATAGCTCGGAGTAGTTTGATCGTCTGAAGCCTTCTTCTCTCAGCTCGTCTAAGTCATTCTCCGTCCAGCTTTGTTCCATTGCTGGTGAGGAACTGCGTTCATTTGGAGGAGGAGAGGTGCTCTGCTTTTTAGAGTTTCCAGTTTTTCTGCTCTGTTTTCTCCCCATCTTTGTAGGTTTCTCTACTTTTGGTCTTTGTCGATGGTAATGTACAGATGGGTTTTTGGCATGGGTGTCCTTTCTGTTTGTTAGTTTTCCTTCTAACAGACAGGACCCTCAGCTGCAGGTCTGTTGGAGTTTGCTAGAGGTCCATTCCAGACTCTGTTTTGCTGGGTGTCAGCAGCGGTGGCTGCAGAACAGCAGATTTTCGTGATACCTCAAATTCAGCTGTCTGATTGTTCCTCTGGAAGTTTTGTCTCAGAGGAGTACCTGGCAGAGTGAGGTGTCAGTCTGTCCCTACTGGGGGTGCCTCCTAGTTAGGCTGCTCAGGGGTCAGGGACCTACTTTAGGAGGCAGTCTGTCCGTTCTCAGATCTCCAGCTGCATGCTGGGAGAACCACTACTCTCTTCAAAGCTGTCAGACAGGGACATTTAAGACTGCAGAGGTTCCTGCTGTCTTTTTGTTTGTCTGTGCCCTGCCCCCAGAGGTGGAGCCTACAGAGATAGGCAGGCCTCCTTGAGCTGTGGTGGGCTCCACCAAGTTCGAGCTTCCTGGCTGCTTTGTTTACCTAAGCAAGCCTGGGCAATGGCGGGCGCCCCTCCCCCAGCCTCGCTGCTGCCTTGCAGTTTGATCTCAGACTGCTGTGCTAGCAATCAGTGAGACTCCGTGGGCATAGGACCTACTGAGCCAGGTACGGGACACAATCTCCTGGTGTGCCGTTTTCCAAGCCCATTGGAAAAGCACAGTATTAGAGTGGGAGTGACCCGATTTTCCAGGTACCATCTGTTACCCCTTTCTTTGACCAGGAAAGGGAACTCCCTGACCCCTTGCACTTCCCAAGTGAGACAATGCCTAGCCCTGCTTCGGCTCGCACACGGTGCGTTGTACCAACTGTCCTGCACCCACTGTTTGGCACTCCCTAGTGAGATGAACCCAGTACCTCTGATGGAAATGCAGAAATCACCCATCTTCTGCGTCGCTCACGCTGGGAGCTGTAGACCGGAGCTGTTCCTATTCAGCCATCTTGGCTCCACCCCCAGAATATTTAAATTCAAAACAAGCATGTGTTATTCTTATTTGAGAGCTAAGAGCTCAGATTTCTTTGTTCTTTCACTTTATTTTCTCTTTCAAAAACACTGCAATGAGTTTAATTGGCATACAATACACCAAACCTATTTAAAGTATACAACTTAATAAGTTTCATCATATGTGCATACCCATAAAACTATCAGCATTATCAAGATAAAGAACATATTAATGACCCCAAATGTTTGCTCTTGCTGCTCTGTGATCCTCCCTCTTGTTCCTCCACCCTTGTCTCCAGAAAAACTACTGAATCTCTTCCATCACTTTAGAGGCTAAGCAACTGGATACTGACCACAGGCAAAGGAATAGATATTTAGGTTGTTACTGATATTTATCTATTACAATTAGAGCTCTTATGAACATTTGCACAAAACAGCTTTGTATGAATGCGTGCCTTAACTTCTCTTGGGTACTAGTTAAATGGTTGGATCATATGATAGGTTGATATTACACTATTTTAAAGTGTACAATTCAGCGGGCTTTATTATGTTCAGAATGTTGTACAACTATCACCACTATCAAATTCCAGAATATTTTTATAACCCCAAATAAACTGCTTATCTATTATTAGTCATGCCCTTCCCCCTCCTCCCAGCTCATGGCAACCCCTAACCTACATTCTCTCTGGATTTTCTTGGCTGGATATTTTATATAATTGGAATTTTATTTAGCATAATGTTTTCAAGTTCATCAATATTATAGCATGTTACAGTACTTCAGTATTTTCATAACTGGATAATATCTCATTGTATAAATATACCACATTTCTTTACTCATCCATCACTTGATAGACATTTGGGTTGTTTCCACTTTTTGACTATCATGAATAATTCAGCTATGAACATTCATGTACAAGTGCTTGTGTGGACTTATCCTTTTAGTTCTACTGGGGATACAACTAAGGGTAGAATTATTGGGTCACATGGCAGGCCTATATTTAATCATTAGAGGAACTTCCAGACTGTTTTTCAAAGTAGCTGCACCAATTTACATTCTCACAAGCAATGCATGAGGCCTCCAATTTCTCAATATCCTTGCCAACAACTGTTCTTACCTGTATTTTATTTAATAGCAATCCTAACAGGTATGAAGTGTTATCTCATTGTGGGCTTAATTTGCATTTCCCTAATGTAGTCATTTGTATATCTTTGAACAAATATCTATCCAAATCCTCACCCATCTTTAAATTGGCTTATTCATCTGTATACTGTTGAAGTTTTAAGGGTTCTTTCCATACTCTGAATATAAGTCACATTAATTATAAGACTTACAAATATTTTCTACTCTTCTGTGGTTTGTCTTTCAACTTTTTGATAGTTTCCTTTGAAGCACAAATATCTTAATTTTGAATGAGTCCAATTTATCTATTTCTTCTTTCATTGTTTTTGCTTTTGATATAACTAAGAAATCACTGCCTAAGCTAAGGTCATGAAGATTTATTCCTATGTTTCTTTCTAAGAATTTTATAGTTTTAACTCTTACACTCGGGCCTTTGTTGATTTTGAGGTATTTTGTGTGCGTATAGTATGAGATAAGGATCTGACTTCCTTCTTTTTCATGTAAATATAAATTAGTCCCAGTGCTATTTGTTGAAGATACTCTTCTCACAGAATTGAATGGTCTTGGCACCCCCATTGAAAATCAATTGGCCATAAATGTACAGGATTATTTCTTGACTCTCAAGTCTATTACATTGATATATATGTCTATCCTTATGCCAGTACCACACTGTTTTGATTACCTCTTCCTTGAAATCAGGAAGTGTGGAGCTTCCAACATTGTTCTTCTTTTTAAATTGTTTTGGCTATTTTAGATTCCTTGCACTTCTATATGAGTTATATAACTATAGACTCAGCTTGCCAATATCCACAAAAACTTTTTAAAATGAGGTTGTGATTTGGAAGGGATTGTGTTCAATCTATAGGTCATTTTGAGGAGTACTGCCATATTAATGTACTTAAGTCTTCCATTCCAAGAATACGGAATGTCTTTTCATTTGTTTTGGTCTTTAATTTTTTTCCACAGTGTTTCACAGTTTTCAGCACAAAAGTCTTATATTTTTTTGTTAAATTTGTTCTAAAGCATTTTTTTTCTTTTTTTTTTTTTTTTGAGATGGAGTCTTGCTCTATTGCCAGGCTGGAGTACAGTGGCACGATCTCAGCTCACTGCAACCTCTGCCTCCTGGGTTTAAGTGATTCCCCTGCCTCAGCCTCCCAAGTAGCTGAGACTGCAGGCACGTGCCACTACACCCAGATAATTTTTGTATTTTTAGTAGAGATGGGGTTTCACCATGTTGGCCAGGATGGTCTCGATTTCTTGACCTCATGATCTGCCTACCTCGACCTCCCAAAGTGCTGGGATCACAGGCATGAGCCACCATGTCCAGCTCATTCTGTTCTTTTTTAATGCTATTACAAATGGAATATTTTAATTCAAATTTCAATTTTTTCCTAATGTATTGAAATAAGAATTTGTGCGATCGACTTTTGTGTCTTGATCTTGCATCCTGCAAACTTGCTGAATTGTTTATTAGTTCTAACAGTAATTTTACATATTCCTTAAAGTATTTTATACACAAGATCATGTTATGAAATATTCCTGATACTGCGGAGAAAGTTTTCTTTTTTTTTTTAACCTGACTCCTAATTTATTTTTTATTTTTATTTTTTTATTATACTTTAAGTTCTAGGTTACATGTGCATAACGTGCAAGTTTGTTACATATGTATACATGTGCCATGTTGGTGTGCTGCACCCATTAACTCGTTGTCATTTACATTAGGTATATCTCCCTTTATCAGATAAACTAACACTAGATGAGAGCTGTATACTTAGAAAGATGATTAAGTTTTATTGTGATCAGTAAGTTGATCAACTTGCTTTTAGCGATGTTTATTGTAAGCAAATGATACAGTTTAAAAATATTACACAGTTGAAAAATTAAATATTAGTATAGTTTTAAAATATTTCTTTATGATACCTGGTTAGATAAGGTTGAAAATGAAAAATATAGTGACATAGTATACCAATAAAATTTTAATAACAACATAAAAATGATACTTAGGAAAATGTAATATAAAACAGGATATAATTACACTGATTAGAGAAGACTGAAATATTATTTAAATGAATGGTCACAAGGACACTTTAATATCAAGAGTACAAAATTAAAATGAAGTAAAAAAGTTTAAAATGACCTGAAAAGGGTCTTTCATTATTCTAGAAAATATAGACTCAAAATCCTTCCATTTCCTCATTTAGCTACATAAATCAAGAAAATGAAAGAATTAGGAGCTGAGGTGTCCTGAAAATGTAAATGTTCAGTGAATTTTTCAATGATTAAGGAAAAGAAAAAAACTTATCTTCTCATTTCTACCTGTAACATATATAAAATAATATATACTGACCAAGAAAATTTCAACATGAAGTCTTAAAGTCCTTGGTTTCAGCAGGGGTGGTTTACTGAAGCCTCAGAAATTAAATACATTTATATGAAGACAGGCATTATTTAATTTAGCCCTCATAATTCCCTTTTGAATCTTGCTCTATGTAACCTATATTCTTACTTGGAAAGACATTGTGGAGGCGAGGAAATTGAGCCAGGAAGGAATTAAGTAGACTCAACTAGTGAGAGGAAGCGCGGAGGTTTGAAGTGATGATGTTTGACTCCAGCATCTTCACCCACAAGCACTACACTACACTGAGTATGGGTTGTAGACCTAATCACCAATCTTTAGCTTGATGAGTTGAAAACTTGTGAACCAATTTTTGCATGCTGAATGTTTCTGTGAACAGACGTACAGTGTCAGGGAGGCATTTTAGCAGGCAGCATGAAGGAAGAATTTGACACCAAAATGTTTTCCCAACTGACATGCTCAAGAGATGGTTGTTTCTTGAAATTCCTTTAACTATCCTGTTAAAGTTTTGGTATTTTTTGTAACAAACAAAACCTGCTAATCACAGAAAAGTTTTTAAAACAAACTATCATAGTGAAAAGAAAAACATGTGTGGATTGATTTTCATGGTTTCTCCTGCTCTTCAGCACACATCCAACAGTGACTGGGATTCCAGTACGGCATTTGCACTCTCAATCCTAACTCTCTTGGTGTTTTCATCCACATTAATACTAATATTATGTTAATACTGATACCATTAACACTAGCATTGTGTTAACATTAACACTATTTACTAACATAATTAATTTTGTAGAAAAGTTTGTGCAGTGTCTTCTTAAATATCCTCCAAAGATTAAAAAAATTAGTTTATTGATGAAATGCCATATTCAAATTGTATTGTTTCCTTTGCCGAATTTTTAAAGAAAATGTATTTCTGCTAAGGAATTAAAGGAAATGGGATAAACAAAATTCATAAGAAATAGTAAAAATAGATAGTAAATAAGCTAGAAGCTTATTAAATAAAAATAAAGCTCATAGGATATATCAAATAAAAAGAACGAGTAACAAAGTAGCTGGCAAAATTCATCATATATGTTAAATGTGCATGGTAAGTTAGTAACCTATAAAACATGTTAAAGGTAGGATGAATAAGTAGAAGATAGAATGGAACAAAGAAGAATGTTAACATCCAGGAAGAAGTGGTAAGACCGAGCTATGATCACATGACCTCTAAGCTGAGGACAATTTCCTCTAAAACAGGCACATATTAGTTATTATGAACAGGGACACATTCCAGTTGTATGTGTGCCCTACTCAAGATCCATAAATAAAACTCATGGCTGTTCAGCAGGCTAATTAGAGGGCCAAGCTGTGCCAAGCATTCATGCCTCTGCTTTTCTCTGATAAGCAAATGTAGGTCATTGGCCCAAGGCATTTTTCATATGTAGACTCACTTGCTCCAACATCTACACTAGTTCTTCTAACCACACCATCAGCAAGGAAGGCTGATGGAGCAGAGATATACGAACATTGCATACTCCAGTATTCAGCTTTCTACCAGCTTGCACTCTATTCTATATATATTATATTATCCAATTCTTTTTCCTTGCTTTTATTTTTTCAGCGTTTTGTATGATTTCCATTCTTTCCTTGTTACAAAAGTACTAAAATAGTATAAAAGTTTATGTTCTGTCACAGTTCTCCAAAGAAACAGAACCAATAGAAAATTATATATATACATATACACACACACATATATACATATATATGTATATATATAATTTTCTATTGGTTCTATGTGTGTGTATATGTGTGTGTATATATATGCTGAGAAGTCCCATAAATTGCTGTCTGGACACTGGAGACTCAGGAAAGCCAGCCATGTAATTTAGTCCAAGTTGAAAGGCCTGAGAACCAAGGATGCTGATGATGTAAATCCCAGACCAAGAGCAAAAGAAGATGAGATAAAATGTCTCAATTCAATACTGAAGTAGAAAAAGAAGGGAAGTGACGCTGAAGTTCTCCTTTCTCCACCTTTTATTCTCTTAAGATCCTCAACTCAAACAAATTTACAAGAAAAAAACAACCCCATCAAAAAGTGGGCAAAGGACATGAACAGACTCTTCTCAAAAGAAGACATTTATGCAGCCAAAAAACACATGAAGAAATGCTCATCATCACTGGCCATCAGAGAAATGCAAATCAAAACCACAGTGAGATACCATCTCACACCAGTTAGAATGGCCATCATTAAAAAGTCAGGAAACAACAGGGGCTGGAGAGGATGTGGAGAAATAGGAACACTTTTACACTGTTGGTGGGACTGTAAACTAGCTCAACCATTGTGGAAGTCAGTGTGGCGATTCCTCAGGGATCTAGAACTAGAAATACCATTTGACCCAGCCATCCCATTACTGGGTATATACCTAAAGGACTATAAATCATGCTGCTATAAAGACACATGCACACGTATGTTTATTGCGGCACTATTCACAATAGCAAAGAGTTGGAACCAACCCAAATGTCCAACAATGATAGATTGGATTAAGAAAATGTGGCACATATACACCATGGAATACTATGCAGCCATAAAAAATGATGAGTTCATGTCCTTTGTAGGGACATGGATGAAACTGGAAAACATCATTCTCAGTAAACTATCGCAAGGACAAAAAACCAAACACCACATGTTCTCACTCATAGGTGGGAATTGAACAATGAGAACACATGGACACAGGAAGGGGAACATCACACTCCAGGGACTGTTGTGGGGTGGGGGGAGGGGGGAGGGACAGCATTAGGAGATACACCTAATGCTAAATGACGAGTTAATGGGTGCAGGAAATCAACATGGCACATGGATACATATGTAACAAACCAGCACATTGTGCACATGTACCCTAAAACCTAAAGTATAATAATAAAAATAAAATAAATAAAATAAATTTAAAAAAAAGATCCTCAACCGATTGGATGATGCCAACCACATTGGAATGGGCAATTTGCTTCACTTAGTCCACTGATTCAATTGCCAATCTTAATCCAAAACACCCTCACAGACACACCCAGAAGCAACACTTAAGCTGGGCACCTATGGCCCACTCAAGTTGACACACAAAATTAATCATCACCATTTAAGAAACTTTAATATTTAATAAACTATGTGATTCAAGCAATGTTATATATAAACTTGTTGTTTTGTGATCTCACAGGCTATATATGTTATATATGAACTTCCTGTTTTGCATTCTCACAGGTAGCTTGCCTGTTGATGTACTTTGAGGCTACCATTTTATAAAGGAAGCTTCCTACATGATCCAAGTTTGCCTTAATAAAGTTATAAATGGCTTGTTGTAGATCAATAAAAAGTCACCACCTGAGAACACAAAATTCCTAGGCTAACAGTCAAAGTGTTTGAATGGCATTGAGCTATTATTACAAATTGAAAAAAGAAGATAATATTAATAACATAAACTATCCCACTTGTATAAGTTTTAGTGTAAAAAAGAAAATGAGAGAGGACACTAAAGGCACAAAGAAAGATAGTATTATAGGTTGAAAGCATCATTATGTTTTAGAGTTTTCTTTCTCTCTCATAACTTTCAAAACTTCCTAACTTATATTTCATTTTAAAACTTAATGTTTGAAATATTTGTCTAGATGGTGTTTTATAAGTGAGCAGTCATTTAGAGGTAAGTTCTGTTGAACCAATGTTACTCTTTAATATTTGGACTGAGGAGTTAAGTTTAAAACGCAGTTTATTTAGTATATTCACATTACATCATCCAGTGAGATGTCCATCACCTGGGACCATTATGAATTCTAAGGGAAATCTTATTTCCTCTCATCCCTGACCCTACACTCAAATTTCTTATATTAACTCACCAGCTTCATTATGAATATTTGACTTTGGATTATTAAGAACTTACCTTAATTAAAATGTAAACATTTCTGGTAATTATTTACTTCGGTTAAGCCTTTACAGCTCCCAGCGTGGAATTATGAATAGCTCTATCGACACTTTCTAAGCTTGAAGCTAGCTTGGACAACACCCATATAAGGAAATAAATCATGTGTTGAAAGGAAGAAATGGGAGGATGGGTACATGATGAGGACATTTCAATAAGTGATCTGCGTATGGAAAGACTAAACTAGTTAAAAGTTAAAAATCAGCCTGCAACACATATTTGTGCATGTCCAACCCCTGCTTGTAGACAATTTCCCCTCCAAACAAGCAGAATAGTAATTAATGCAATGAGAGTCCCTGCTAGCTCTCCTCCTGTATTATACTAACCACTCCAATCCTAGCTCTACCTCATAGTTCAGCTACCATTTTGGGTCCACAATTATCAGATCCCATTCTAGTATCAAAGGCAAAATTCTCAAGTGAAAGTAGCAGGGCAAACTCAGATAACCTGAAAAAGAATACTTTTTTTCCAAATTTAGAACACAAAGCTAAAGTTTTATGATTTTTGGTTTATAGAAGCAAGTACACTTCTGTCTAAAAGATCACTGCTATTGAATAGTGGATAGGTAAATATCATATGAACCTACGTAATTCATTAAGAAGTTCTAGTCAAGAAGCAAGAGCAATTTGCTGCATGTTAATAAATGTAATTGAGGAAACCATCAAAATATTATGGATATAAAGAAGACACTCAACTATCCATCATTAATGAAGCTCCATTATGACAGATAAATAATATTTGGGAAGCAATAACTTAAAAAAAATTGCACACTTCTTTTAGGAAAAGCACCATAATGATTCAATGGACTTTCTCCACTCATTCAGTTAACAAATGTTTACTGAGTTCCAATTGCATTCCAGATTTCAAGTTCACTGCTAGGCACTGGAGATTCATTGGAAATATAGTTCTCATCCTTAATGAGTCTATCTATGTACCTCAAATTTTTCCTACTTATCCTCAAATTTTCATTTTTTTCATTGTCCAATTGGCATTTGTTCTGTTACAGCAGATTTGGTACAATAGAATCTTAAGAGTGCATCTGACCACCCTATGCCTCTTTTCAGGTGTCACTGGGGCCCTGCTCCATTTAGACTTAGCTGCTAGTAACACTATTTGAGCATTTTATGCATTTGTATTTTTTGTATGTGTGGCACTATAGGAGCTTTGCTCAGTTCAGATTCAGCTGTATATGGAGCCATTTGAAACTGGGGTAGGGGATTCAGGACTCCACCCAGCCTCTTGATTGGAAGCATGC
This sequence comes from Nomascus leucogenys, assembly GCF_006542625.1. Lineage (NCBI taxonomy): Eukaryota > Metazoa > Chordata > Mammalia > Primates > Hylobatidae > Nomascus > Nomascus leucogenys. Next base: position 90,879,354 of record NC_044387.1, on the reverse strand, counting down.
TGCTAATTTTGTCTTATTATTCTTTTAGGTTATCACAATCCTTAAAAACCTCTGAACTAGACAAAATTGCATTGCCTTTAATAAAAATGATATTTTCATATCTTCTTGTAACCTTTTACCAAAAACACACTCAACTTTCCTTATACACCAATTACACATTTACAATGTTAACTAAATTACATATTTAATATGTTACACATTTATAATTATACATTTACAATGTTAACTTTCAGCAATTACACATTTACAAGGTTAACTCTTAGCAACTTATTTTTGGTGAAAAACCTGGTAAGTAAGCAATTTTAACCTGTATCTGATTGTAGAGCACAGGACAAAGACAGAACTGCAGACAATATCTGACTCTTCCCAGCCTACCCAGGGGACCTGGCTAACTTCACATGTCACTAGGACTTACCTAGAATCTAATGGCTGTGAAACAGACAAGTCATATAATTATTATAAGTCATAAAATCAGTTTATGACCTTAAAGCATCTAGCAAACAGTATCAGTCCTGTCTAATTTAGACCAAATGTCTAAATTTTGGAGATGATATTTTCATTTTACTTTACTGATAATCTTTAACTGCCTTTATTTTTCAAAGATTACTGGTGTCACATGAACTAAAGGCTTTAAAGTTTCTAATTTTCTGATAATACGTTTGATTTAAATGCTTATTATTTTTAAGCCAAATAATTAGAGCTCTTTTATATAAACATCTTACACTATATATATATATATATACACACACACACACACACACATATACAGACAAAAGCAGATTTGGTAGTTTTAAGATTTTTCATGTGTTGGTTTTTAAGTTTCTCTTTCTCATTTTTGATTATCAGTCTCTTAATTACCTGTTCTCTGTCCTGATTGTCAGCTAGGGAGCTCTAAATTTTTATTACTAAAAGACCAACTCTTAGGCGAAACAAGATAGAGAATTCATAGTTTACCCAAACCAAGTAAAAACAGTGTGAATAACATTTCAGTTAAGATGGACAGAAAAAGCAGACACTTTTACAGAAGTAGATTGTCTTAAAGATGTAAGTTAGTTAAATTACTGGCATTAAATTACTGGCGGAGCCTTTTAGGGAACAAAACTAGGAAAGCATGCAGTTTCTAGGGCCTAATAAGCAGGTATAGCTGAAAGGCGAAACAGATCTCCCAAATTAAAGATCCCATATTTACACCTCTCAAAAGAGGTGAAGACCATGGGACCAGAGAGTATAATGTTTTTAACCATATATTTAATGTTTTTAACCATATATGTTTTTATGTATAAAAACCATATAATGTTTTTAACCATATATTTAACCATAGCATGCAAGATGAACTTTCAGAGTCAATAAAAGCCCCTTGGAAAAACTGGCCTCGTATCTTGTCTACGCAGTCCCTATACAGGGTTCGTGACCTGTGATAAGTAAAGAATGTCACTTTCCAACAAACCTAGGAGCCACAAGTTATCTTGGGACCTTGAGAGGAGAGGAATTCACTTAATCCATACAGGTATTGGTAGGCACAAGTAAATTCATGGCTGGGCTTGAGGCTTTAAAAAGTCTAATCCATAATTCCTTATAAATAAGAATTCCAGCAAAGCCAATTTTAAAGGGATCCTAAATGGCAGATAACTATTTATTTCTGCTCTTCGTGAAAATAATCAGGCCAAGCATCATAAGACTAAAACTTATTCTGCAAATAAATTTGTCCTACTATGAGTTGCTTTTAGTAAAAACAGGCTACAGAAAGAAAACCTATGTTTCTGAAAAATACTACAGTATACCTGTTGTTAGATTCTAGTCTTGTTCATTGTATTTAAATTTTTATTATGTTCTGCAATTTGGACTAAATCTTTAATTCTTTCTTTGCTACAAGTTTCTAATGCATTTGAATCTTTCTTCCACTTTTCTAATTTGGAATCAACGAAATTATTACTACCTTATTTCTTGTAATACAGGTGAGAAAAACATGTCAGACTAGCACTGCCTTTCTCAAAGCACTAATGATGCTTTGAGTCCAACATTTGGATAAATTGTGCCAAACATGAACCTTTGTTTTTCTTCTTTTTCCATAAAAATACGTCTTATTAAAAATTTGTTTATGTTTATCACATACAGAGGCCCACCCCATCTGTAACACAACTTCCTAGATTGGAAACAGCTATTGATTCATACTCAAGAACTGGACAGAGGTTATGGCCACCTTCATGAACATTCATAGCTCCTCCTGTAACCTACCTATTAAATACATATTTAATCAACCTGTCATCAAATCTTCACAGGAGATCCAGCTACAACTGGCATTGGGGAACCTGCATGATAATTAAGACTAATTGCAATGTATACTTCCTAGGTAATTTGGGAAATGTCTTGATACCCCTGTGAGACATATGCCAACAAATCAAAGCTTTGTCTTCACCCCACATTGTCACTAGATCAACTACTAGAATCCTGGTTTGGGTCAGGATCATCCCAGTGGTGAATGCTACTTGTAACTTTGGCTCTGGTTGCAAGAACAGGCATATTTCTCTGCTGTAGATTTTATTGCTGTTTCACCCTCTATATGGGAATGCAAAACAGGCTTTCCCAGAAACTTTCCAGACCTCATACCATCATTTTCCAACAAATATCATTTTTAAGTCCTCGTACTTATGAATATTTCCAATTCCAAATAGATCAGTTTCATACTGATATCCAATAACTATGCCCCATTTCAGTGGGAATTAGCCAGAATAAATATGGTACTCAAATCTCATAGAAATGGCATAAAACTTGACAATAGGGAATTATAACCAAGTACCCCCATTTTTCCAAGCAATAGTTTAGCCTTTTTCTCTCTTATCTTCTCTTTCTCAGATCCCCACTTCCCAATTAGCTCTTTAGACATGCAATTATAACCTCTTACCTTCCCTTCACGAGACACTCCCTACAAGGCAAGCTTATCTAACCATGTGCTTACTTAAAAGCTCCAGAGCAGAATGCTCTCCTACCAGGAGATTGCCTCAAGAGATGATAATCAGTTTACAACCAAAAGTATAACATAGTTCTGCCCACATCGGTGTCACCTTTACTGCCCAGGAGATAAAGCACTAAAGTGCGTCACACAGACTGCCACCTGAATTTTTCTCCCTGTGTGCTATTCATGCCAAGTTTCCTTTTTAAAGTGCCTACTTTCTGCTCCAAAACTAAAGCAGTACGCTTAATGCAGGAGCCTGTAATCCTTCCCCTAAGCTAACTTTGGAATCAAAGTCATTTTCTTCATACCAGACTTTGCTCTTGTTAATTGGACTCTGTAAGAGGTGAATGACTGAACCTACATTTTGATTACAGAAACATATTTTGGGGTGGCATATTCTAGTCTCTTGCAGTTATAAATCAGGGTAGCATGTCTTGAACCCCATTACTACATTAATTTACACACTAGATAACTTTTTCGAAGTGGACAGGTGAGTGGGAAAAAGAGTTATGCCACACCATGAAAATTAAAGATTTTTAACAGGAGGGCAGTAGGCAAAAAGAGATCCTAGAATTCTGGTGGAGCAGTTACCTTAGGAGAAAACCTCTAGAAAACAATAGGTGGGTAAAGAAAACTATCAATGGATCAATAGCAAATTTGGGACAATTTCAAATACCCAATGATGCAATTTTCACATTGACAGCTCCTTGAGGAATTTATATATGGTCTTGAGGAAAGAAAACGACTTTTATCTCAGAAATATGAGCTCTTTCAAATTATCAGGCCCAGAAAGGCATTAAAATAAGACAGCAATCACCGCATACCTCCCCCTTTTTGAGCTATGTTTTCATCATTGAAACTACAGGCTATTATTACAACTTGGTATAATTAACCAAATAATGCCACACTGAAACCATAACCACACAATGTAGCTTAACAATGTATAGCCAATCAGTAATCAATGTTATTTCTATAAACCAGTGAGAATCCCTGACAAAAATCTTTGTTATCAGCCCATTCCGTTTGCCCCTTTTTTTGCCTTTAAAAACCTCTCTGTAACAAAGGTCAAATTAAGCTCATATCCAAGGGGACTTAGGCTGAGTCTTCTATGCAGCTGTCCTCAGTTTGGCTCAAATAAACTCTTTAAATCATATTTTATGCTTCAGCTTCTTCCTTTTAGGATGAGAGACTCATATTACTTTTTAAAGGTTTTTCTAATTTACGTGTTTATATTTTGGACCTGACCATGTTTACCTCAGCTTTACTCCAGCCACACAAACAGTTGAACTTGGCACTTTCCTTCAGCTCAGGTTTTCACAATAGCTCTTCCTTCCTCTTTATATTCAGTTTTTGTTTACTATCCCTTTATAATTGTTAAGTGCAATCGTATCTCTTTTGCCTGTTTTAAAATCATTTTATAGACATAAATGTATTCATTTTTGAATCCTTCCTTACAAAAAGTTATTCTGATTTCTGAATAAATTTTACAGTCATTTTCAGCATCATCCACCAATTTGTAACACCTTAATTACACTCAATATTTAAAACCGAATATAGCATTGCTTGTGAAGATTTATAAAACAGATGCATGATTTTCCTTGATTCAGAACAAAGTTCACAAAGAAATACCTTGAATTCATTCTATAAATTTTTGCCCTTCCAAATCTCTGTGTTTTTTTTGCGTGTGTTTTTTTTTTTGAGATGGAGTCTTGCTCTGTCACCCAGGCTGGAGTGCAGTGGCGCAATCTCGGCTCACTGCAAGCTCCGCCTCCTGGGTTCACACCATTCTCCTGCCTCAGCTTCTCGAGTAGCTGGGGCTACAGGTGCCTGCCACCATGCCCGGCTAATTTTTTGGTATTTTTTTTTTTAGTAGAGATGGGGTTTCACCGTGGTCTCGATCTCCTGACCTCCTGATCTGCCCACCTTGGCCTCCCAAAGTGCTGGCATTACAGGCATGAGCCACCGCGCCCGGTGCCCTTCCAAATCTCTAGGCTGTGACTGTAAGGAAACAAAACAACCATTAAAAAATGAGACAATTTTGTTAAGCCAGCATGTATTCAATTACCATAGCAATGAGGGTTGAGCAGTTCATGACACTCACATAGACGAGCAACCTCATCTTTGTTAATACAAAACTGTATCACCTTAGCTGTGTCCCTCTTGTATCATGACAATTGTGCAAGACTTTCCACAGTGCTCTGCTGTGATTTCTAGAAGTTTCCCCTTCCCTACTGGGTATTTCTTAGGCTGCAAAATGACATCCTTCTATTGTTAGATATGCCACTTGGGGAGGCATTTTTAAGACTCAGAGAACATAGTCATCTGAAACATCCTAGAGTTTCATTGTACATACGTCCTTGGAATATCACATAGAGGAAAATAGTTGTAATGAAAATCATACAAGCTCTGTCAGTTCCTAACTATGTGACGCCAAAGTTCAGTTTTCTCTCTATGCCTGCTTCTAGATCATTGCTATGCCTTTCTTCTCAAACTTTAGTGTGCATAGATAGAAATCATCTGGAAATCATGGCTGGGTGTGGTGGCTCATGCCTATCATCCTAGCACTTTGAGAGGCTGAGGCGGGCGAATCACAAGGTGAGGAGATCAAGACCATCCTGGCTAACATGGTAAAACCATGTCTCTACTAAAAATAAAAAAATCAGCTGGGCATGGTGGCAGGTGCCTGTAATCCCAGCTACTCGGGAGGCTGAGGCAGGAGAATGGTGTGAACCCAGGAGGCGGAGCCTGCAGTGAGCCAAGATTGCACCACTGCACTCCAGCCTGGGCGACAGAGCAAGACTCCATCTCAAAAAATAATAATAATAAATAAAAATAAAAATAAAATCATCTGGAAATCATGTTGGATCCATATTCTATTTCAATGGCCAAGGAAACCAGGATTCTGTATTCTAGCAAACTCTCAAATGATAAGTGGTACCAGTGCTGCTGGTCTGATGCCACACTCTGAGTAACAAAGTACAAAAGACTCGTTGTGAACAACTTAAGTTCTTTCAAAAAGCTGTGAAATCTCGTGAAATGGAATCTAGAAGGTAAATTTCAGACGTTACTGTAAGTTACCTTTGGAGGTGAGTCAATGGAAAAATTGATGTTGAGCAAATTAACAGCCAAAGGATCATGAACCATAAAGGGTTGTGAGTAACTTTTGAGATCTGATGTAATCAATGAGAGATTATGCTAATGAGATATTGAAAAAAATTGACTGGGTTTTATTACAGAATAATCACCACTGAAAAATAATCTTCAAGGTTCCAAGGTGGTCAAATAGGTACAGCTTCCGGTGTGAGTGATGCAGAAGACGGGTGATTTCTGCATTTCCAACTGAGGTACAAGGTTCATCTCACTGGGGCTTGTTGGACAGTGGGTGCAGCCCATGGAGCAGGGCAGGGCATTGCCTCACCTGGGAAGCACAAGGCATAGCTGAACAAAAGGCAGCAGAAACTTCTGCAGACTTAAATGTCCCTGTCTGACAGCTTTGAAGAGAGTAATCATTCTCCCAGCATGCAGTTTGAGATCTGAGAATGGACAGACTGCCTCCTCAAGTGGGTCCCTGACCCCTGAGTAGCCTAACTGGGAGACATCTCCCAGTAGGGGCTGAATGACACCTCATACAACCAGGTGCCCCCCGAGACAAAGCTTCCAGAGGAAGGATCAAGCAGCAACATTTGCCATCCTGCAATATTTGCTGTTCTGCAGCCTCTGCTGGTGATACCCAGGCAAACAGGGTCTGGAGTGGACCTCCAGCAAACTCCAACAGACCTGCAGCTGAGGGTCCTGACTGTTAGAAGGAAAACTAACAAACAGAAAGGACATCCACACCAAAACCCCATCTGTACGTCACCATCATCAAAGACCAAGGTAGATAAAACCAAAACATGGGGAGAAACCAGAGCAGAAAAGCTGAAAATTCTAAAAATCAGAGTGCCTCTTCTCCTCCAAAGAATTGTAGCTCCTCGCCAGCAATGGAAGAAAGCTGGGTGGAGAATGACATTGACGAGTTGAGAGAATGCTTCAGAAAATCTGTAATAACAAACTTCTCCAAGCTAAAGGAGGATGTTCGAACCCATGGCAAGGAAGCTAAAAACCTTGAAAACAGATTAAACGAATGGCTAACTAGAATAAGCAGTGTAGAGAAGACCTTAAATGACCTGATGGAGCTGAAAACCATGGCACGAGAACTACGTGACACATGCCCAAGCTTCAGTAGCTGATTTGATCAAGTGGAAGAAAGGGTATCAGTGATTGAAGATCAAATGAATGAAATGAAGTGAGAAGAGAAGTTTAGAGAAAAAAAAAGAGTAAAAAGAAATGAAAAAAGCCTCCAAGAAATATGGGACTACGTGAAAAGACCAAATCTACGTCTGATTGCTGGACCTGAAAGTGATGGGGAGAAAGAAATCAAGTTAGAAAACACTCTTCAGGATATTATCTAGGAGAACTTCCCCAACCTAGAAAGGAAGGCCAACATTCAAATTCAGGAAATGCAGAGAATGACACAAAAAAGAGCAACTCCAAGACACATAATGTCAGATTCACCAAAGTTGAAATGAAGAAAAAAATGTTAAGGGTAGTGAGAGAGAAAGGTTGGGTTACCCACAAAGGGAAGCCCATCAGACTAATAGTGGATCTCTTGGAAGAAGCTCTACAAGCTAGAAGAGAGTGGGGCCCAATATTCAAAATTCTTAAAGAAAAGAATTTTCAACCCAGAATTTCATATCCAGCCAAACTAAGCTTCATAAGTGAAGGAGAAATAAAATCCTTTACAGACAAGCAAAGGCTGAGAGATTTTGTCACTACCAGGCCTGCCCTAAAAGAGCTCCTGAAGGAAGCACTAAACATGGAAAGGAAAAACCAGTACCAGCCACTGCAAAAACATGCCAAATTATAAAGACCATCAATGCCAGGAAGAAACTGCATTAACTAATGGGCAAAATAACCAACTAACATCATAATGACAGGATCAAATTCATACGTAACAATAGTAACCTTAACTGTAAATGGGCTAAATGCTCTAATTAAAAGACACAGACTGGCAAATTGGATAAAGAATCAAGACCCATCAGTGTGCCATATTCAGGAGACCAATCTCACATGCAGAAACACACATAGGCTCAGAATGAAGGGATGGAGGAAGATCGACCAAGCAAGTAGAAAACAGAAAAAAGCAGGGGTTGCAATCCTAGTGTCTGATAAAACAGACTTTAAACCAACAAATATCAAAAGAAACAAAGAAGGCCATTACATAATGGTAAAAGGATCAATTCAACAAAAAGAGCTAACTATCCTAAATATATATGCACCCAATACAGGAGCACCCAGATGCATAAAGCAAGCCCTTAGAGACCTAGAAGAGAATTAGACTCCCACACAATAATAATGGGAGACTTTAATACCCCACTGTCAACATTAGACAGAACAACGATACAGAAAGTTAACAAGGATATCTAGGACTTGAACCCAGCTCTGCACCAAGTGGACCTAATAGACATCTACAGAACTCCCCACCCCAAATCAACAGAATACACATTCTTTTCAGCACCACATTGCACTTATTCCAAAATTGACCACATAGTTGGAAGTAAAGCACTCCTCGGCAAATGTAAAAGAACAGGAATTATAACAAACTGTCTCTCATACCACAGTGCAATCAAACTAGAACTCAGGATTAAGAAACTCACTCAAAACTGCTCAACTACATGGAAACTGAACAACCTGCTCCTGAGTAACTGCTGGGTACATAACAAAATGAAGGCAGAAATAAAGATGTTCTTTGAAACCAACGAGAACAAAGATACAACATACCAGAATCTCTGGGACACATTTAAAGCAGTGTGTAGAGGGAAATTTATAGCATTAAATGCCACAGGAAAAAGCAGGAAAGATCTAAAATTGACACCCTAACATCACAACTAAAAGAACTAGAGAAGCAAGAGCAAACACATTCAAAAGCTAGCAGAAGGCAAGAAATAACCAAGATCAGAGCAGAACTGAAGGAAATAGAGACACAAAAAAACCTTCAAAAAATCAATGAATCCAGGAGCTAGTTTTTTGAAAAGATCAGCAAGATTGATAGACCGCTAGCAAGACTAATAAAGAATAAAAGAGAGAAGAATCAAATAGATGCAATAAAAAATGATAAAGGGGATATCACCACCGATCCCACAGAAATACAAACTACCATCAGAGAATACTATAAACATCTCTACGCAAATAAACTAGAAAATCTAGAAGAAATGGATAAATTCCTCGACAAATACACCCTCCCAAGACTAAACCAGGAAGAACTTGAATCCCTGAATAGACCAATAACAGGCTTTGAAATTGAGGCAATAATTAATAGCCTACCAACCAAAAAAAGTCCAGGACCAGACGGATTCACAGCCGAATTCTACCAGAGGTACAAGGAGGAGCTGGTACCATTCCTCCTGAAATTATTCCAATAGATAGAAAAAGAGGGAATCCTCCCTAACTCATTTTATGAGGCCAGAATCATCCTGATACCAAAGCCTAGCAGAGACCTAACAAAAACAGAGAATTGTAGACCAATATCCCTGATGAACATTGATGCAAAAATCCTCAATAAAATACTGGCAAACCAAATCCAGCAGCAAATCAAAAAGCTTATCCACCATGATCAAGTTGGCTTTATCCCTGGGAGGCAAGGCTGGTCCAACATATGCAAATCAATAAACATAATCCATCATGTAAACAGAACCAAAGACAAAAACTACGTGATTATCTCAATAGATGCAGAAAAGTCCTTTGACAAAATTCAACAGCCCTTCATGCTAAAAACTCTCAATAAACTAGGTATTGATGGGACATATCTCAAAATAATAAGAGCTATTTATGACAAACCGACAGCCAATATCATACTGAATGGGCAAAAACTGGAAGCATTCCCTTTGAATACTGGTACAAGACAGGGATGCCCTCTCTCACCACTCCTATTCAACATAGTGTTGGAAGTTCTGGCCAGGGCAATCAGGCAGAAGAAAGAAATAAAGGGTATTCAATTAGGAAAAAAGGAAGTCAAATTGTCCCTGTTTGCAGATGACATGATTGTATATTTAGAAAACCCCATCATCTCAGCCCCAAATCTCCTTAAGCTGATAAGCAACTTCATCAAAGTCTCAAGATACCAAATCAATGTGAAAAAATCACAAGCATTCTTATACACCAATAACAGACAGAGAGCCAAATCATGAGTAACTCCCATTCACAATTGCTTCAAAGAGCATAACATACCTAGCAATCCAACTTACAAGGGATGTGAAGTACCTCTTCAAGGACAACTACAAACCACTGCTCAATGAAATAAAAGAGGACACAAACAAATGGAAGAACATTCCATGCTAATAGATCGGAAGAATCAATATTGTGAAAATGGCCATACTGCCCAAGGTAATTTATAGATTCAATGCCATTCCCATCAAGCTACCACTGACTTTCTTCACAGAATTGGAAAAAACTACTTTAAAGTTCATATGGAACCAAAAAAGAGCCCGCATTGTCAAGACAATCCTAAGCCAAAAGAACAAAGCTGGAGGCATCATGCTACCTGACTTCAAACCATACTACAAGGCTACAGTAACCAAAACAGCATGGTACTGGTACCAAAACAGAGATATAGAGAAATGGAACAGAACGGAGCCCTCAGAAATAATACCACACATCTACAATCATCTAATCTTTGACAAACCTGACCAAAACAAGAAATGGGGAAATGATTCCCTATTTAATAAATGGTGCTGGGAAAACTGGCTAGCGGTATGTAGAAAGCTGAAACTGGATCCTTTCCTTACACCTTATACAAAAATTAATTCAAGATGGATTAAAGACTTAAATGTTAGACCTAAAACCATAAAAACCCTAGAAGAAAACCTAGGCAATACCACTCAGGACATAGGCATGGGCAAGGACTTCATGTCTAAACCACCAAAAGCAATGGCAACAGAAGCCAAAATAGACAAATGGGATCTAATTAAACTGAAGAGCTTCTGCACAGCAAAAGAAACTACCATCAGAGTGAACAGGCAACCTACAGAATGGGAGAAATTTTTTACAATCTACCCATCTGACAAAGGGCTAATATCCAGAATCCACAAAGAACTTAAACAAATTTACAAGAAAAAAATCAAACAACCCCATCAAAAAGTGGACAAAGGATATGAACAGACACTTGTCAAAAGAAGACATTTATGCAGCCAACAGACACATGAAAAAATGCTCATCATCACTGGCCATCAGAGAAATGCAAATCAAAACCACAATGAGGTACCATCTCACACCAGTTAGAATGGTGATAATTAAAAAGTCAGGAAACAACAGGTGCTGGAGAGGATGTGGAGAAATAACAATTTTACACTGTTGGTGCAACTGTAAACTAGTTCAACCATTGTAGAAGACAGTGTGGCAATTCCTCAAGGATCTAGAACTAGAAATACCATTTGACCCGCTACTGGGTATATACCCAAAAGATTATAAATCATGCTACTATAAAGACACATGAACACATATATTTATTGTGGCACTATTCACAATAGCAAAGACTTGGATCCAACCCAAATGTCCATCAATGATAGACTGGATCAAGAAAATGTGGCACATATACACCATGGAATACTATGCAGCCATAAAAAATGATGAGTTCATGTCCTTTGTAGGGACATGGATGAAGCTGGAAACCATCATTCTCAGCAAACTTTCGCAAGGACAGAAAACCAAACACCGCATGTTCTCACTCATAGGTGAGAATTGAACAGTGAGAACACTTGGACACAGGGTGGGGAATATCACACATGGGGGCCTGTTGTGGGGTGGGAGGAGGGGGGAGGGATAGAATTAGGAGATATACCTAATGTAAATGATGAGTTAACGGGTGCAGCACACCAACATGGCACATGTATACATATGTAACAAACCTGCATGTTGTGCACATGTACCCTAGAACTTAACAGATAATAAAATAAAAGAAAAAGAAAAATAATCTTCAAAGCCACTGCCAACAGAAAAGCTGCCACTGCTACTGGGAATATTCCTTGATAGGGGAAGCTTTGGGGAATCATACATGGGAAGCCACCAAAAAGATCAGTTACTAGGAACAGCACATAGGGTATTGTTTGGGGAGGCCTAATTTATCAGAAATATTGACTTCTTCCTATCATATGTTATCTTACCTTCAAGCACAAAGAGTTTATTTCTGTGTATCTCAAAGTAGACTGGGGAATGCTATTTTTTTATTAGAGGGCTTAATAAGAGGAGATCGGAATTTTCTAGCAAATGCCTGATAGGGTTGGAAGTCCAAATATTTGTCATGGGGTGAGGAGTACTCAAACCAATTTAGAAAATCTGAAAAAATCCCCAGTCTTTGGGTTTTCAGTTGCAGAGCACAACCCATTAAATAACAGAGACATAAACGCTAATCAAACACTACATAAAGTCCACCTGCCTCTCTGACTCAGTTCTATCATTACCACTGAGCTGCTCCTTTAGCCTGAAACTCCAAATTCAGATTATGATTTTGTTTTGAGGACCTTCTTGTTTACTCATGCCTATTGCCCCATCTTCCTCTGAATCTCAAACTACTATCTACAAGTCATCAGCAGATTGCATTGCTGGCGAACTGTGAGCCTATTGCTAAATTAGTGATATAAATCTTATTTAAAGTATTCCCGAATTCTGAGCCCCTGGGAACCCTGCTTGTCAACTCTGCCCTAAAGAATTATTGTCTGTGTATTATTACCTTCTCTAGTTTGCCAGTTACTCATCTATTTTAGCAATCCTATGCTAATGCCAATATATTGGGACTTATTCACAAGCTTTTTGAAAGATGCTTTATCAAAAGCATTGCAAAAATCAAGATAAATTATGCCTTTTCATAAATTAACTTAGTTACTTCATCAAAAAATTTAGATTAGCCTGACAATTTATTTTTAGAGAATACAGGCTAAACACCTGCTCAGCAACCCAGATAATTGATTCCATTATTTTAGAAGAGATTTAACAGAGTAGCTCAGTTTTGAAGAAAAGTGCAAACAATTGACCAACAACCTTCTCCATTTAAAGTCCAGAAAAAGCACAGAAAATACTAGTCTGTTAACTACGTGCAAGAATAGGGGTTTTTTTTGTAATTATTATCTAATTACCATCTGATATGATTTGGCTGTATCCTCACCCAAATCTCACCTTCAGCTGTAGCTCCCACAATTCTCACCTGTTGTGGGAGAAACCTGGTGGGAGGTAATTGGATCAAGGGGGCAGGTCTTTCTGGTGCTGTTCTCGTGATAGTGAGTAAGTCTCATGAGATCTGATAGGTTTATAAAGAGGAGTTCCCCTGCGTAAGTCTTCTCGCTTTTCCCTGCTGCCACATAAGAAGTCTCTTTGCTCCTCATTTGTCTTCCGCCATGCTTGTGAGGCCTCCTCAGCCATGTGGAACTGTGAGTCCATTAAACCTCTTTCTGTTTATAAATTACCCAGTCTTAGGTATGTCATTATTAGCAGCGTGAGGACAGACCAATATACCATCTTTAGTAACTACATCCCAACTATTGTGAATAACTTGAAAATTGTTATCACCTTAATAAAAAGATAATTTAAGAGAAGAACCAGCTGGGAGCAGTGACTCATGCCTGTAATCCCAGCACTTTGGGAGGCCAAGGCAGGCCGATCACCTGAACTCAGGTGTTCGAGACTAGCCTGGCCAACATGGTAAAACCCTGTCTCTACTAAAAATACAAAAATTAGCCAGGCATGGTGGCACATGGCTGTAATCTCAGCTACTCAGGAGGCTGAGGCAGTAGAACCGCTTGAATCTGGGAGGTGGAGATTGTAGTGAGCCAAGATAGCCCCACTGCACTTCAGCCTGGATGACAGAGTGAGACTCTGTCTCCAAAAAATAAAATAAAATAAAATAAAGAAGAACCATATATTCCCATGCCTGTATGTCACTCATAAGACTACAACCACTCAGTGATTTCATGAAATTTCCTCTATACCCAGGACTTAAACGAGTGGATATGAAAGGCAGAGTTGAAATTCTTTATAAATAAATAATCTGAGTCAGTTTGCATGTTTCTGAGAGGCTGAGATGGTGGTTGGGGCTGTGAGTTAAAATTAGAAAACTTTTGGATACATGTGACAGAAACATATAACTACTTTAGTGAGGAGATGTTCTTGGCTAGGAAGCTAAAGTATAGAAAGAATATTGTGGGTGAAGACCAACCTCACAGACAACTAGAACAACTAGAACCAGGAATATGAACACTACTAGGACCTTCTCATGTTTGAAGATCAGCTGTACCCTTTCAGGCAGGCTGAAATATGAATATATATGAAATATATCCACATGGATGTAGGTATGCACCTTGCACCCCTCAGACTCACATTAACAGCTTGCTACAACTGAGAGTAATTTGTTACTGGTTCCAGGTTTTTTAAAATGGTGATCTTTATTGGGTTTAATATAAAAATGGTGATCTTTCTTGTGTTTAATTTAAACCAGGATTCAATTTGGCCTGGTATGAATAACCTCTGGGAAAATAATATTTCTAACATCTCTGGTTAGAGAACGAGATATACAGACAAATTGGTAAACCAAGAGATTTAAGCAAGTTCTCTCCATAAGAGAAGCTTAACCACAGTGTAATTTGTGATAAAAAACACTTGTCCTGCCTCCCACCTTCCAAATGCACAAGTTGTCAGTAAAACAAGCTATAAATAATAATTCCCACTGTCCATATCAGAAATAGACATGTCTAGACCTACCCACAATAAAATGAGAATTTAAAAACACACACACACACACACACACACATTTAAAATGATTGTGCTTCCAAGCTTCTGATAACATTTAGAACAAATTAACAGTCATTTCAAGATGGCAGAATGAGCACATATTTTCCCCCTTCTTCCCCTTCCCAAATGTGATTGAGATGATGGAAAAAATATAAATTTGGAATAAGAATGAAAGAGGGAAGAGAGGCAAAGTCCCCACCATCAGTGTTAAGCCTGTTTCACAAATTGCTGAGAGCTAGGAATGTGGTGGGATAGCTCTGACCAAAAGAAACAGGCCTGAGGAAGTCACAGACCAGCACATAGGTTGAGAGAGCAGCAGACCAGGCAGGAGCAGCCCACTCCTTGATTACAGAGAAGCTCTGGGCTGAGACTCAGCATGCCGGAGGCTGGGAGAGAAAGGGAAAGCTTAAAACAGGAGACGTAATAGAAGATTTGTATGTGAACACTTCATTGCTCTTTCTTATTCCCAATTCAAATGCAAGCAGCGAGGTTTAACTACAAGCAGGACACGGAGGACTCGTCTCTGAGGAATGGAACAAATAAGCTGAGAAGACCTAGGATTTCTTGTGAGGAGGGTGGAATAATGGGACAAAATCCTACTGATGCTTACATTTTAGAAGCCAGCAACCTACTAATTCTTACAGCCAAATGACCTAGCTAATAAAGCATTATACTCAAGGAGATATATAAACAAATGTATGTGATTTACACAAGCCTTCATTCTTCAAAATGTGTGAATAACCAAGGATGAACACAAATGGAACAAAAACCATGAAGAAGAAATAACTAGATAAGTAATCATTTTTTTAAAATTTCTGAGAAAGTAGAGATAATTCAAGAAAAAGTTTAAAAATCTAACCGGTGTACACAAGAGATATAAGAATATATTTAATTCATAAAATAATCAAATGCTATCAAAAGGAATAGGCAGAGAACAGGGAACAAACACTACAAGGTTAAAAATATGCTTATGATATGAACTAGATGAAAAACTTTAGAAAAACCTATGATTATAAAACAAAAACCAAAGATATTGAAAATATGAACTACATTATCTTGTGTAGGCAAAAATCATATAAAAACTATTGATTTTTAACATTTGTAGTCAACTCATAATACAAAGAATTACAGATTTATAGAAAGTGTTAACATCCCTGACAATGTAAAAAGTAATAGGAAATAGGCAATAGGGAAGGAAATCATCATCATCTCCTATAAAATGGCATCATTTGTTGATTAAAATGATGGGAACAAGAAATACAGCTAGTTAACAGTTACATAAGTAAACTAGAAACGAAAGCAACAGTAAAAGTAGCAAGAACATGAAGAAGAATGTGGGCCAGGAAGAGATGAGCTAAATTTTCATCTTTCAAGGTAGGAAGGCATTAAGGCATGGGATTCTGTTTAAAGAGATTAAGTTCAGAAACAGTGGTGTAAACATTATCTAGAGTTATGGAGGCAGCCACAAAGAAGCTGAAAACATAAATGATAAAAAGTTGTTGCCTCTGGGGAGTGGGAAGGAGATTAGGAGGTATAAAGCAGGAGAGTGGTCCTTTTATCAAAATCCATTCATGCTATAGTAGTGGATATTTTGTCAAGTGCTCACATTATTTTGATTTAAAGTAATTACAGGTAAATATTGCCCATATAGATTAAAGTCAATTAATGTTATGGAAGTTCAGCCTTAAAAGCATTTAAGTGTTCCATTCTATATCAAATTCATTTAGGGTATGGAGTAAGAAAGTGATACTTTAGCAGCCTCTAAAACAACAGTGGAAAACAAATGCCAAAAATCCAAGGGAAAAAACATATGATAATTTCCAAAAGTAAAGATTTGTGAAGTCTGCACCCCTAGAAGCACTCAGGAATATGTTATTGTACGTAACCTTGGGGGTATTTCAAAAGAAATAGATCCATTATACTCAAAATTGGATAACTACAGGACTGGCAATACCTAGAAAGCCAGGCCCAGATAAGGACACAGTTGGGCAACTATGGGGACCTCAACATAAGACTACAGCTAGTAGAATATTATTCTGGAGATGTACGTGAGTGACACAATCCTAAATAAAGACCCTCATATTTGTCAGTGTACTGTCTCCTCCCCTTAGGTAATAAAATGCCTCCTTCTCTGTGCTGACTCCACTTCTGCTCCCTACCACCAGTCGCATGTCTGAGCTCCTATTCAAGATCAATCTATCAGGGAGAACTTCCTTTATCATAGCATTATGTCTCTATGTGGAAAGACCCCATCAGAATTCTACTCCAGCTTCTCTATTCCACTTAAGTCAGTTCTGAAAGGAAAGGAAGTGATTTACCTGACGGGTGTAATTGAAGGAAGAATGAGGCATCTATAGCCCTGACCCTTCTTATCCGGTTGCTCTTCAGGATTTCTGTGCCTGCAGAGAATATGTATACAGCTCTGCTCTCTGCAGGGAGTGATGTGGGGCCACCCTAACCAGAAAGTCATGTAGTTTTCCACATTACCTGATTTGGGGTAACACTATGCCTGATTTTGGAGGAAACTATTAGAAGGGTTATTGTTTTCAAATACTCAAGCCACATTGTCCAGTTGCTCCATTAGTAGCAAAACTTCCATTTATGATCAAAATATTCATTATGCAAACACCAACTGAGGGAGAGCTGGTTTGGCAGTAAAGTATATAAAAAGGCTTTGGGATTTTAGTTGTCTAAATATAAGCTAACAGTTATGGATACACTAATGTTAATTATATGCCATCACAATTCCTCTTTTAGGGATCTAACCCTTTAAAATAATGATAGAAATTTGTTTATGAACTTGAGACACAGCACTCTTTGCCATAGAAACAAGTGTTTACTGAATCCTAAAGGAAAGCAAGATTGGTCTCAAATAATCTTAGGGAAAAAAACTTATTCAATGAGTTTTAATGGAGTCTCACAGAGCTCTGGGATTTTGGGGTTCTGCCTCAGGGAGCTGTCAATGAGAATGCAGTAAGTCATAGTTCCCGGTCCCCCACACAGCCCCTCAGCCTCCACCAGCTGAGCCTCACTTTGGATGGTTTACTGCCAGATTTTATTTGGGAAAGAAAAGGCTTACTTTGCCTTTTTTATACTAGGTTTACATGATCTGGCCTCTAACTCTTGCTGAATTCACCTTCAGTTTGCTGTGGCCACTAACACTGCCCTTTGAGTTTGAATTGTTCCCCTTCTCTTCTCTCTTCTTTTCTCTTTTCTTCTCCTCTTTTCTCTTCTCGCTCTTCTTTCTTTCCTTCCTTTTTTCTTCCTTTCCTTCCTTCCTTCTTCCCTTCTTTCCTTTTTCTGCCTTTCATCTGTCTTTTCCACAACAAGCATTCATTGAATGCCTGATGCTAATCAGTGCTTTTGTTCTTCCTTCTTGATCTTTTTCTGACCTCAAACAACTTCCAGGTTCCTCTCCTGGGTAACTTACCAAATTTTGGAAGCAGTGTCAAATTCACCCCCATTATCGGTAACAAAAAAAACTCAGACAAAATTGACCACAAAGATACTTTTTAAATGCACATGAAAATAACTAGATTGAATAACTGCCCAGTGGAATATGTAGAGGTAGCAGCTGCTTCCTCTCCAACTCATTTTGAGTATTCTCTTCTCAAAAACATTCAAGGTCATCAGCTTGTTTGTTACCAGGCTACTCTGTTCCAGAGTCTCTTCAAAACTAACACTTTCTGATTCCATGCTTGGTCTAATCTCATAAATTTTATAGTATTTTGTCTTTTTCCCTCAAGGCCGGTTATTCTCATCAGCACATTTAAGCTAAATGACTCATCATATGTACTTTAAATGTGCCCAAATAATATCACTGTAGTAAGAGTTGACTTCACTGTCTCAATCATGCAAATAAAGAAAGAGAATTTTAGAGTCCTTGGGAAAGAGGTGTATAGACAAAGAAGTTTGGAACATGTTTCATATTATACCAATATAGGCAGTTGCCTGTACTTTTATGCAGTTCCCTATTTCCTATCTAGAAACAGTAGCACTAAAAAGCTGATGTGGCATTGAGCCAGTGAGTGAACAGCTCTATAATATGCTTATTTCACACATTTTAAATCCCATTTTCTCCAAGTAGGAAGGCTTTTATTAATGGAATATGAAGCAGCTTCTAGTATCTAATTAGGTGTAATTTAATTCCTTTCCACAGCCCTATAGGGTGGCAAATCAGAGGTAAATAGCAAGCGGGCTTAATGAAGCTGCTGTAGGAGAAAAAGTAATGTAAAGTTTCAAAAACAATGAAGCTTTCAGTTGATACTTATTTCACTGCAGACACCTCAAGGAATTGGAATTGAAGTCCTTTAGGAAAAAAAATGCAGAACTCTGACCTTGTGAATCTACTGCCTTGCCTTTGAAAAAGACAGAAAAGAATATTGTATTACCATTCTCTCACCCGTCACTTAGGTTTTTTTCTGGTGAGGAGGTGAGCAGGGAAGAATCAGAGGAGATCGACTGAAAAAGGCCTCCGTAGAACAAAGTGAAAGTGAGGCTTAGATCAGTTCACAGAAATCCAGGAAGCCATCAGGAGGACAGTTGGTGGCACTCTGTGACCAGAAGAGAGGAAAGAACACTGATGAGAAGCCAGGGTAGGGAGGCTGGAGCGGGCACACACGGCTCTGGTACCTTTTTCTCCTGATGCTGTGACCTTGTGAGTGATGGAGACTCCCACGCATGCAGACTGCCTGCAAATGTGAGGAAGTTGGAGTGGCACTTGCCCTCTCCCACACACTTCAGCCTAAAATAGAAGAAAATACTTCAGCTGTGATAAATGCGTGTCTGATTTTAGCTTACCTTGCACATACATCAATTAAGGCAGGTTTGGTGACTCCAGAGACATTGTAGATTTCTGCTGCATAATCAGAAAATATTAATAGTACTTTGGAAAACACTATTAGATAGTAAATGTACTCATGGGGGGGCAACATTTTGAACTGATTAGAGTGAATGAAATGATAGACTTAAGGGAATATTTTTTAAGAGATGATCTTTCTGATCATTATAATAAAGTGTTTATTAGGTAATACTGGATATTATTAAATACACTCTTTTTAAAACTGTTTGCAAAACATTTTACATAGCTGAGAATGAGGAAAGAATAAGAGAAGTGATATGCAAGTGTTCCAAATGGCAGTATAAAATAGCTCTTTTAAAATTATGGTTAAACTAAAACATGGACTTAGAATTTATTTTAATGCCTGAAATTAAAGTATATCAACAAATCTTTGTTTAAAAACAACATCTACACATTTGAAAATATATCTTCTACAAATTATTGCTCATCTAAAGAATATGGCCAACAGCACACAGTTTTTATCTATGAAAGAATAAATCCGCCTTTCAAGATCAACACTTTTCTCCTAAAAGAAAATGTGAAGGGACTATTGACAATAGCAAAAAGATGTAATCAACCCAAATGCCCATTGTTAGGTAACCGGGGTACCTTAATGGTGCCAGTTCCGGGTTCTTCTCCCCTCCTTGACTGGGCACTGTCTGAACCTGCCAAAGGAGGGCCGATCAGAAAGAAGCATCTCCTGCCTTCCCTTGGGCCCGCCCCACGTAGGCCCAAGGGATGTAAAACCCAGCACACCAGCAGCGCTCTCTCTCTCTCTCTCTTCTCTCTCTCCTCTCTCTTCTCTTCTCCTCTCTCTCTTCTCTTCTCTTCCTTCTCCGCTCGATACCTCCAATAAAGATCTCTTGACCATGATCGGTGTAGTCTGATCCTTGCCCGGCCTCTTTCACCCATCAATGGAGGATAGACTAAAAAAAAAAAAAATTATGGTACATAGACACCACAATTTTATGCAGCCATAAAAAAGAATGAAATCATGTCATTTGCAACAACATGGAATCAGCTGGAGGCCATTATCCTAAGCAAACATAAATGGAGACCCAAGTACCACATGTTTTACTTATAAGTGGGAGCTAAACACTGGGCACAAATGGACATAATGATGGAATAACAGACACTGGAGAATACAAGAGGAGAAAGGGAGGGGGACAAGTGTTGAAAAGCTACCTATTGGATGCTATGACCACTTCCTAGGTGATGAGTTCAGTCATACTCCAAACCTGAGCATCATGCCATATATTCATGTAACAAACCTGCAAATGTACTTCCTGAATCTTAAAAGTTAAAAAGATAGTGATGGCAACACTTAAAAATATTTTTAATAATCAGACCTATTCTATTTTATTAAGACACTTATTTTTAAGTTCTGGAAAAATGAAGGATGGTTTTGTTATGTAGGTAAACATGTGCCATGGCACTTTGCTATACCTATCAACCCATCACTTAGGTATTAAGCCCAGCATCCATTAGCCGTTCTTCCTGATGCTCTCCGTCCCCCAGCCCTACCCTCTGACAGGCCCCAGTGTGTGTTGTTCCCCTCCCTGTGTCCATGTGTCCCACTTATAAGTGAGAACATGCAGTATTTGGTTTTCTGTTTCTGCATTAGTTTGCTGAGGATAATAGCTTCCAGCTCCATCCATGTCCCTGCAAAGGACATGATCTCATTCCCCTTTATGGATGCATAGCATTCCGTGGTGTATATCTACCACATTTTCTTTATTCAGTCTATCATTGATGGGCATTTGGGTTGATTCCATGTCTTTGCTATTGTGAATAGTGCTGCAATGGACATACACATGCAGGTATCTTTATAAAAGAATGTTTATATTCCTTTGGATATGTAATGGGATTGCTAGATCAAATGTCATTTCTGATTCTAGGTCTTTGAGGAATTGCCAAACTGTCTTCCACAATGGTTGAACTAATTTACACTCTTACCAACAGTGTAAAGGCATTCCTATTTCTCCACAGCCTCACCAGCATCTGTTGTTTCTTAGCTTTTTAATAATCATTCTGACTGGCATTAGATGGTATCTCATTATGGTTTTGACTTGCATTTATCTAATGATCAGTGATGTTGAGCTTTTTTTCATGTTTGTTGGCCACATAAATGTCTTCTTTTGAGAAGTGTCTGTTCATGTCCTTTGCCCACTTTTTAATGGGGTTGCTTGTTTTTTTTTCTTGTAAATTTGTTGAAGTTCCTTGTAGATTGTGGATATTAGATGTTTATCAGATGCCTAGATTGCAAAAAAATTTTTCTCACATTCTGTAGTTTGTTCACTCTGATGACAGTTTCTTTTGCTGTGCAGAAGCTCTTTAGTTTAATAAGATCCCATTTGTCAGTTTTTGCTTTTGTTGCAATTGCTTTTAATGTTTTTGTCATGGAATCTTTGCCTGTGCCTGTGTCTTGAATGGCATTACCTAGATTTTCTTCTAGGCTTTTTATAGTTTTGGATTTTACATTTCAGTCTTTAATCCATCTTGAGGTAATTTTTGTACAAGGTGTAAAGAAAGGGTCAAGTTTCAATTTTCTGAATATGGCTAGCCAGTTTTCCCAGCACCATTTATTAAATAGATAATTGTTTCCCCATTGCTTGTTTTTGTCAGATTTGTTGAAGATCAGATGGTTGTAGATGTGTGGTCTTTTTTCTGAGGTCTCTGTTATGCTCCATTGGTCTATGTGTCTGTTTTTGTACCAGCACCATGCTATTTTGCTTACTGTAGCCTTGAAGTATAGTTTAAAGTCAGGTAGCATGATACCTCCAGCTTCGTTCTTTTTTGCTTAGGATCATCTTGGCTTTATGGGCACTTTCTTGCTTCCAGATGAATTTTAAAGTAGTTATTTTCTAATTCTGTGAAGGATATAATGGTAGTTTAATGGGAATACCATTGAATCCATTAATTACTTGGGCAGTATGGCCATTTTCACAATGTTGATTCTTCCTATCCATGAGCATTGAATGTTTTTCCATTTGTTTGTGTCCTCTGATTTCCTTGAGATGTGGTTTGTAGTTCTTAAAGAGGTCCTTCTCTTCTTAGCTGTATTCCTAGGTATTTTATTTTCTTTATAGCAATTGTGAATGGGAGTTCATTCATCATTTAGCTCTCTGCTTGTCTATTTTTGGTGAATAGGAATGCTTGTGATTTTTTTCACATTGGTTTTGTATCCTGAGACTTTGCTGAAGTTACTTATCAGCTTAAGAAGATTTGGGGCTGATACAGTGGGGTTTTCTAGATATAGAATCATGTCATTGGCAAACAGAGACAATTTAACTTCCTCTCTTCCTATTTGAATACCCTTTATATCTTTCTCTTGCCTGATTGCCCTGGCCAGAACTTCCAATACCGTGTTGAATAGGAGTGGTGAGAGAGGGAATCCTTGTCTTGTGCTGGTTTTCAAAGGGAATTCTTCCAGTTTTGCCCATTCAGTATGATATTGGCTGTGGGTTTGTCATAAATTGCTCTTATTATATTGAGGTATGTTCCATCATTACCTAGTTTATTGAGAGTTTTTAACATGAAGGGTTGTTAAATTTTATCAAAGGCCTTTTCTTTGTCAGTCAAGATAATGATGTGTTTTTTTTATATTTTTGGTTTTTATAAACTCAGGGAAATGGTGAGGAGGATAAAATTTCCCCGAAATTTAGTCACATTAGTTCATGAAGAACAAATTATCACTAGCCATCAGTGATGTTGAATCATAAATTTTGAATGAGTGAGGGGGACACCACAGCTTTGGGAAGTCTAGCAGTTTTTCTAGTGTCCAAGTACTGGAATACTGGAGTAAGCAGTCTAGTACATCATCTAGGTGTATGCAAAACACAATCTCATGTCAGCCTAGAACATCTTATCAATTTCTGAATCAAATAATCTGGAATAACATAGATAAGGATAAAATGCTGACCAGTACAAAGTGAGACTATTCTAAAACACAGTACATTCTAAAAGAAAAGAAAATATGGAGGGAGTCAAGTACAGGAGCAAAGGATGCAGGTGCTCTTAAGTGGTTTGCTCTTAGTGGTTGTTGAAGGATGCTTTAAGTGTGTATAGGAGAGGTCTCTGACTTAATATTTATAAGTGTAAATTATGTATTTTACATATAAAGTGGATGCATAAGAAATCTAATTTTGGCTGGAAATAGTCTTGGCTTACACTTGTAATCTCAGCACTTTGGGAGGCAAAGGCAGGAGTATCACTTGAGGCCAGGAGTTCAAGGCAGGCCTACAACATAGAATATATGCAGCCAGAAATATAGCAAGACCCTGTTTATAATCCCCCAAAAGATAAAAATCTAACTTTAAGAAATTTTCCAAATTAGGTGAAAAATTGCAAGATAGGAAGGATTTTTTTAAAAATCAGCAACACGACCAATACGTTCTTATATTACAATAATTCCCACCTTGAATGGCTCACATCATTTTGAACCATACTTTATTGACTCAGTGGAAAGTATTTACCACCTACTTCCTACAGGCACAGTTCTAGACATTTGAGATGTAATAATGAATAAAACATAAAATACCCTGCCTTCAAGAAAGCTTGCTTTCGGCCGGGCGCGGTGGCTCACACCTGTAATCCCAGCACTTTGGGAGGCCGAGGTGGGTGGATCACGAGGTCAGGAGATCAAGACCATCCTGCCTAACATGGTGAAACCCCGTCTCTACTAAAAATACAAAAAATTAGCCGGGTGCGGTGGCAGGCGCCTGTAGTCCCAGCTACGCGGGAGGCTGAGGCGGGAGAATGGCGTGAACCCCGGGGGGCGGAGCCTGCCGTGAGCCGAGATCGCGCCACTGCACTCCAGCCTGGGCGATAGTGAAACTCCGTCTCAAAAAAAAAAAAAAAAAGCTTGCTTTCTAGCAAGAGAACATATTTTATAAAAATAATTGTAATAAATGGGTGAGTTACATAGTGTGTTAGAAGGTGACAAATACTATGAAAATAGAGCAAATGAGATCAGTTGCCAGCATGGGGAGGCAATTTAGAATTTTAAAGAGCACCATTCCTGTAGGTATTATTTCAAAGGTAATATTTGCACAACAAGAGAAGTGAGTAAAGAGAGAAAGAAAAACTTCTACAGTTGGAAAAGTCCGTGTTAGATGGCAATAGGAACCATTCATTTCAATCCCAGGTGTGGAAGCAGAGCATCTGGTTACAGGTGCTTTGAAGTAATAGATGTGATGGTGGCAATCTGTGTAGGTTCTTTTCTCATTGCTTTAATTTTCTCAGTGAAAATGTAAAGAAAGTAATCAGTTGAGAGAAAATAAAAGGAAAGAGAACTCGAGTCTGAAGTCAGGGCAGAAGGTAGAAAATACCAATCTAGGAAAGAAAACAAACAGCCTAGGGAAATGGCTTATGACTGCCAGGCAGCATTCATAGCCCGTTTGAGTCTCACAGTGGGAATACCCAACATATCTGCATGTTTTTCTTCAGCCACCATCAGCAACATGAGTGATGCCACAGAGTAGCCAAGGACTGTGGTTTTGCCAATTGAGTATGATAAGACGATGGGCTTGTGGGAGAATGCAAGGGAGTGGTTAGATTGATTGCCCATGGGATGTGTGATCAGTAACAAGAGAGAACATGAAGGGGCTGAAGAACAATAGAAAGCTTGTAGAACCAATGAATTAGAGGTCTTAGTGGAGTCAAAATATTATCAGGATCAGAATAACAGAGGCAATAAATTGAAAACTTAGGAGGAGGGATAAAATTTAGATGGTGAATGGATTCCAGTTTTTAGTAATGACATAGGTCTACTATCTGATCATAGGAATGCATGACTGAAGAAGACAAGGACAGTTGGAGAAGAGGCATTGAAAAGACTGACCATTAAGGTTGTTGGAAAAATCTGCTACGTGTATTTCAAAGTCACTCAGAATTAAGCCTGAAGTTGTACTGGAAAGAATGACAATGATCCAGAAATTAAAAGTGTAAGAAAATAATGCAAAATAACCTGGGATCAGTAGATGGCAGTCATAACTAGGATAGTAGATTGCAAAATCTAGTGACAAGATACTCAGTGCTGGGAGTTTGGGAGAGGAGGGAGAGTGGCCTGGAAGTGGCAAGGAGAAGCAGTATGGCACCTGTCCTACCTTCAGGAACAGTTCCAGGAGGAGTGTGAGTGGGAAAACAGACACCCCTTGAGAAGGCTATAGGGAAACGAATCCCCAAATGCTACCTTGGGACTGTACAGTGTCCAACTCATAGTTTACAAAAATCATTTTATAATACAAGCTTTATCCTGCCTAAGGGGCTAGGCATGGTAGATGGGAGTTTAGATTCCTGGAGAAAACAATATCAACTCAACAATTCTCACTCCCCATTTTGCAAAGAGTTAGCGATTCTTCCAAAGGTGTCTTGGGAAACCACCTGGTATTAAATGCTGACTACCAGAGAAAGATTGTAGTCATTGGGAGGATACACCCAGTGTCCCAATCTAAAAGAGCCATCTCCTGTGTACAGGATAAAGCTTATCATGCTGTGCTGCATGTGTATGTAGACAGAAAATTCTCACAGAATGCCAATGCAACACATCTTCACGAATAAAACTCAGTCATCAAATTTCAAAACTGCAGCACTGAGCTTATCAGAAATAGGCAAAAACAAAATTCCTCCAGATTTGTATAGGCCTTGCACAAGATAAATCTGCTCTCAAGAGTAGAAATTTTACTTGTACTTTTCACTTGGCAGAGCACAGTCAGGACCTCTCTGCCATTTTTTTTTTTTTTTTTTATACTTTAGGTTTTAGGGTACATGTGCACAATGTGCAGGTTTGTTACATATGTATCCAAGCGCCATGTTGATTTCCTGCACCCATTAACTCGTCATTTAGCATTAGGTATATCTCCTAATGCTGTCCCTCCCCACTTCCCCCACCCCACAACAGTCCCTGGAATGTGATGTTCCCCTTCCTGTGTCCATGTGTTCTCATTGTTCAATTCCCACCTATGAGTGAGAACATGCGGTGTTTCGTTTTTTGTCCTTGCGATAGTTTACTGAGAATGATGTTTTCCAGTTTCATCCATGTCCCTACAAAGGACATGAACTCATCATTTTTTATGGCTGCATAGTATTCCAGGGTGTATATGTGCCACATTTTCTTAATCCAGTCTATCGTTGGACATTTGGGTTGGTTCCAACTCTTTGCTATTGTGAATAGTGCCGCAATAAACATACGTGTGCACGTGTCTTTATAGCAGCATGATTTATAGTCCTTTGGGTATATACCCAGTCATGGGATGGCTGGGTCAAATGGTATTTCTAGTTCTAGATCCCTGAGGAATCACCACACTGACTTCCACAATGGTTGAACTTGTTTACAGTCCCACCAACAGTGTAAAAGTGTTCCTATTTCTCCACATCCTCTCCAGCACCTGTTGTTTCCTGATTTTTTAATGATGGCCATTCTAACTGGTGTGAGATGGTATCTCACTGTGGTTCTGATTTGCATTTCTCTGATGGCCAGTGATGATGAGCATTTCTTCATGTGTTTTTTGGCTGCATAAATGTCTTCTTTTGAGAAGTGTCTGTTCATGTCCTTTGCCCACTTTTTGATGGGGTTGTTTGTTTTTTTCTTGTAAATTTGTTTGAGTTCATTGTAGATTCTGGATATTAGCCCTTTGTCAGATGAGTAGGTTGCAAAAATTTTTTCCCATTCTGTAGGTTGCCTGTTCACTCTGATGGTAGTTTCTTTTGCTGTGCAGAAGCTCTTTAGTTTAATTAGATCCCATTTGTCAATTTTGGCTTTTGTTGCCATTGCTTTTGGTGTCTTAGACATGAAGTCCTTGCCCACACCTATGTCCTGAATGGTATTGCCTAGGTTTTCTTGTAGGATTTTAATGGTTTTAGGTCTAACATTTAAGTCTTTAATCCATTTTAAATTAATTTTTGTATAAGGTGTAAGGAAGGGATCCAGTTTCAGCTTTCTACATACGGCTAGCCAGTTTTCCCAGCACCATTTATTAAATAGGCAATGAAACATATTTATTCTAAATCCTATGATTTTATTTAATGTTCCTGCTACTTTCAGCTCTCTTCACATGTGAAGAAAGGTTTAAATGTATCTCTTCAATTTCTCACACTGACTGATTAGTTACATGAATGGAAAAGTAATGAGTGACCATTGGGAAACAAGTGCAATAGTCATGATGAAAAGATTGAATAAAATGTTGACATTTTACTTTGAAAACTTAACATTATTTTTTTCCATAGCTTCTTTTTTCTCATGCAAGTCTATCTCCATAACAAAGACAAAATGTATTTGCAACAGTTCATAGTAAAATGATAAGATATTGCTGAGTATTTCATAGTCTTAAAAGATTACCTTCCAATGCCTCTAAGATAAATAATCCAACTTAACTTACCTTTTAATGTCCCTATCATTTCATGAATAGTGCATAAGCTAATCCTAACTAGCTTCTACAGTAATAAGATGTCTTCTATATTTCTGAAACTCCGAGCAACTCTCGAGTCAAGTTACCATTATATATGCATTGATAAGAAGATGATAGTAAAGGATTTGTTTTATAAATTCAGCAGAGAATGCCCTTGTTGGCATTTGAGTTTTTAAAAAATCTTCCTCTGCATCCATGTTTAGCCATAATTTAAAGCAACTTTATTATCAGCTTTTAAAAAATAAATATAAAATTTTAAACACCTTAATTCCTAAACTTACAATTCAAATCAATTAGTTATTATCCACCTATATTTAAGCTACCCATAGTTAAACTCAATTTGTTTACCCTATCACTTATAAGAGTTCTATTTCCCTAATCTCAAAACTCTGAATTTACATTTTGCAAAGAAAAGTTTTTTCTGTCTGTAATTCTCTCACAATTCAAAACCTAAATTTTGCCCTCATTGTGATATTTGAATGAGTCAAATGAAAGATGAAAACTCATGGATAAACAACCAATTGATATGATGCCCCCCACATATTATCTTTTTAAAAATTATGTCTGCTTCCTAGAGATAAATATATAGAAGTAGAAAGAGCATCTTAATGGAAAATTAATGTGAGCAACTACTTAATTCCTATTGATTCAACCTAACTGAGTCAGTTTAAAATCTCTAAAGTGCTTGTGTCTTAATTATTAAAGCATTAATAATTATAAGTAGCTAGTATTTTACAGAAGAGATATTTACATGATCACAAAACTGTATTAAGATAATTAAAATGTTTTTCAAACAGTTGAACAGAGATTAAAACCAAGATATTTGTGCCAGTACTAGAAAAAGCACCATGTTTATGATCTTTCCAGATGAAAACTGCTCATAATAAATGAGTTGAGCCCCAGTTTGCTCATCTATAAGTAAAATAATAAATAGCTTTTTCTCATAGAGGTAGTGTAAGGATCAAATGAGGAAATGCTCATGAAATGCTTAACAAATTATATAATATGTAGTATCATTCAGCTAAGTCAGCTATTATTGCTATTTATATTATTCCTAGTGTGTCCTCATAGTCTTGGCTTGCAAAATTCTGTTATATCTGTGTTTGTCTTCCTCATTATTCCATGGCACACTCTCTCATTTTAGCCTAATGATTATTCTACTTCCTTGCCTTTGTTCATACTGTTCTATGATCTAAAATCTTCAGACTGCCCATTCCCATTATCTCATTTGTCTAAATCCCAGCTCTTTTCATCTGTATTAGTGATCCAGTGCTGCACAATGAATTAATACCCCAAGACTTTGAAAAACAAACACTTATTATCTCAGTTTCTGTAGGTCCAGAATTTGGGCATGGTTTAAGTGAATACTCTGCCTCAGGGTCTCTCGTAGCGCTACAACGAAGATGTTGCCAGGGTTGTAGTCTTAGCCGAAGGCTCAAATGAAGAAGATTCTACTTCCAGGCTCACTCACATGGTTGTTCATAGGATTCAGTCCCTCATGAACTGTTGATGTGAAAACATTAATTACACACTGGCTTTTGGCCAGATGCCACTATCGGTGCCTTGGTACTATGAGCATCTCCAATATGGCAGCTGCTTCTTTTTTTTATTCAAAGTGTGCAAACTGAGAAGGAATAAAGAATGCCAACAAGACCAAATCAGTTCTTTGTAAACTAATTATGGTAGTGACATTTTATCATTTTTATCTTATTCTGCTTCTTAAAAGCAAACCAGTAGGTCCAGCTCACACTCAAGAAAAGAGGATGGGAATACCAGAGGTGACCATTGAGGATCATTTTTGGAAGCTGCCTACCATAACATGTCACTTTCAAACCACTCTGAGTACTCAGTTGCAATAAACCTTTATGATAATAGTTAGAAAATTAAAGATTAATTTCTAATTTTCAATTTTGACTAGTCTTATGCTCTTAGAATTCTGAAAGCATTAGTAGCTTAATTTAAAGTTTTTAATACAATATAAAATTGTGTGTGTGTGTGTGTGTGTGCATGTGGGTTTTATTTTCAACTATATTATACCTTGTCATGTTTTCTATCTCTCTGGGACAGCTTAGTACTAATGGCACATTATATAAATGCTAGTTGAAAGCGTAAATATTATTTCTCACTGATAAACAATTTAGATGATAGAATTTTAATATACTCTCATGAGAGATATTCAAATCTCAAAGAGAAAAACATTTCTTTATGTATAAAAATGCTACATTTAATTTTATTAGTGCAGAAACAAACTGCCCTATATTCTCTTCCTTTGTGACACAATATAGTGTTTCTATTAAAAGATTATGTGACTTTAGCTAAAAGTCACTGTATTTTAATTATAAGAACAAGGAAGCCAAGGAGAAATTACTTCTAAAAATTTTTAAGTTATTTTATGAT
Organism: Nomascus leucogenys; assembly: GCF_006542625.1. NCBI lineage: Eukaryota > Metazoa > Chordata > Mammalia > Primates > Hylobatidae > Nomascus > Nomascus leucogenys. The sequence continues at coordinate 90,848,942 of NC_044387.1, read as the reverse complement.
TATAAGGATTTAGTTCTTTACATTTTTTCTTCACTCCCATGTGTATATTTACCAAAAATAATATTTAAACCAATCGCCTTTAAACAGCATAAAAAATCACATCTAGTGTATGCCACTTACTATCTCTCCCAAATGCTGGAAAAGATTAAAATGAATTACCACAGAGATTTTCCCTCTAAAATATTAATCTCCTATAAACATAGCTTTACATAGGCCTATACACTGAGAGAAATTGGTCTTAAACTGGGACTAATATTCTGCATAGCCTAATGACTTATTTTTTCTTTTAATAGCCAGATCTGGCAAGTAACACCAAAATTAGATGGATTGCTTTATATGACTTCAGACTGAGCTGTGTAATTGGAATTTGACTGATTTGAGAGGGAAAATCAATAAAGTCCCTTGAGCCATATAGTTGTATTAAGTTTTCAAACTTTATTCCTTTCTGACTACATTTATACTGGGATTCAGTATTCTATTTTAAATTCTTTTGCTGCTGAAAAGTGGAATAGTGATGCAAATATCTTCATTAATACTGATGATTGTACGTAATTCTAAAGTTATTAAAGAATTATTACAATTTAAAAATATTTAGCATTAAGAGAGATCCTGATTAAAACAAGCAAAGGAAAAGCATTGTTTGTTCCTTTCCGCAAATCCAGTGAAAGCAACAAATATATACATGGGGAAGATGCTCCATCCTCCATTAAACACAAAATATCTAAACCATCAAACTGACACATTTCTTCTCAAATTTTAAGTATATAGTTGACCGTTGAGCAACATGGGTTTCAACTGCATGGATCCACTTATATGCACATTTTCTTCCCCCTCTGCCATCCCTGAGACAGCAAAATGATGCTGTCTCCTTTGCTCCCCTTACTCCCTCCTCAATGCTGTCTCTTTTGCTCCCTCCTCCTCAGCCTACTCAACATGAAGACAATGAAAATGAAACATTTGTGAAGATCCACTTCCACTTAATAAGTAGAAAATATATTTTTTATGATTTTTAATTATATTTTCTCTAGTTCAAGAATACAGCATATAATACATGTAACATATAAATTATGTGTTAATCAACCGTTCATGTTATTGAGAAGCCTTCTAGTCAACAGTAAGCTATTAGTGGTTAAGTTTTTGGGGAGTCAAAAATTACACCAATTTTTACTGCATGAGGGAGTCAGTTCCCCTAACCCCCACATTGTTCAAGGGTTATCTGCAATTCAGATTTGAGTAAAGTCATTGTTAGTAAATAAGCTCTTAGGAAAAAAGAGACATGAATATTTTTGTGTACTCAAAACAAAGATTTATTAAACATAACACAAAACACTAATCATAAAGTAGTTAAAAAGATAAATGAATCCTTTTAAAATTAAGGATTTCTTTTCATGAAAAAAAAATTATACTGAGACTTTCATATCCACTTAGAATACAGAAAGCCACAAGAGAAACTTGTCCCTAGCCTAACATTAAGAACAAAGAGGCTTGATAACTGTAAATTCATATATACATATATATATATAGAGAGAGAGAGCCAGATCTAGCAAGTAACACACACACACACACATAATATATATAAATATATATAAATATATATAAAATATATATATAAATATATAAATAATATATATAAATATATATATATAAATATATAAATATATAAATATATAAAAATATATAAATATATATATATATATATATATTTTTTGAGACAGAGTCTCACTCTGTCACCCAGGCTGGAGTGCAATGGTATGATCTCAGCTCACTGCAACCTCCACCTCCCGGGTTCAAGCAATTCTCCAGCTTCAGCCTCCTGAGTAGTTGGGAATACAGGCATCTGCCATCATGCCCAGATGTGGAGTTTCACCATGTTAGTCAGGCTGGTCTTAAACTCCTGACCTCGCGATCTGCCCACCTTGGCCTCCCATAGTGCTGGCATTATGGGTGTGAGTCACCGTGCCTGGCCTATAAGATCATATTTTAAACTCATTGAATGGCTTAGAATACAAACACATTTCTAAAATTTACTTATATTTACTAAAGATGGAGGACAGAGAAAATATGACAGAAAAGCTTAGAAGCAACTCCACTGAATAATAGAGGATACATGTGTCTGGCAAGAGAGCTAAGAGACCCCTTCCAAGGCATAGACACTACATCTGTAGAAGTTTTGAGGATAGGGAAATAAGACTGGGATAGAACCACCAGGCATTCTCATCTCAAACTCTGCTGAAGAGGTCTTCAGCATGTCTTCATATTATTTAAAGACAATGGTGTACAAATCTACCTAAAACACCAAGAAAACTTAAACCCATCTTAGCTACAAATCAGATTCCACTTTCCATACAAGCACTCCAACAAAAAGGGCTCATTTATGTATATTTCTGGGCATAATTATTTACTTAAGTCTTTTCTGATTTTTAATGCAGAATACATTATACAATTAAAAATAAGTCATGAAAAGAATCAAAACAATATGGCCAATCAAAAGGAGATGAGATAAATTATAGAACCAGACTCAGTCTTTAGAGTTATGATAAATATGTTAAAGGATATATTGTGAATGTGGACAATATGCATGAATACATGGAGAATTTCAGTAGAGAAATGGAAACTGTATAATAGAATCCACTGGAAATGATAGAAATGAAAATGGGATTTTAGAGATGAGAAAATCTTTCAAGAGGCTTATCAGTAGTCTGGCACATTACAGAAAAAAAAGCAGATAATTGTTATTGGGTCAATAGAAATTATCTAAACTGAAATACAAGGAGAAGAAAAGGTAGAAAAACAATAAAACATGCTATATCTGTGGAACAATATCAAATAAACTACCTTATGTATAACTGGACTCAGAAAGAGAGGAGATAGAAAATGAGGCAAAGGAAATACACAAGGAGATAATGGCCAATAATTTTTCAAGATTGATAAAATATATCAAACCCCATATTAAAATTCAGTAAAACACTAAGCAGAATAAACAAATCAGTCTGAAACATTGTAGTCAAACTGCTGATATCCAAGAAAAAAGATTAAATCTCAAAATCAGAGAACAAAAAATGTTGCATGTCATAAAACAGATAAAAATGATTATTGAAGTCAATAGAAATTATGGAGGCCGGAAAAAAAAATAGACAATTTCTTTATAGTACTGAAGACTACAACTGTCAACCTAGAATTGTATAACCAACAAAAATGTCCTTTCAAAGTAAAAATAAAATCTATTAATTATTTCAAATCATGGTTATATTAATGTTCATGAGGGAGTTACTCTATAATGATATAATGATCACCCTATCTTACATGGAAAATTTTTTCACTTTTATATAAACATAATTCTGCAGCATTTTCCACAATAAGGTGAGACTATAGAGAATGGATAATTTTTTTTCAATGTCCGAATAAAAGGTTAAACATGAAAAAATAAAAGGTCACATAAGGGCATTTAAGTGACTCAAATTTTGTTTGACTTTGTGACAATTGTGCTGTCATTGTTTTGAATCCCTGCTTAAGTCCAGAAAGATGTAACCTCACAGGCTTTGGAAACACTAATTATAGCTGAAGTGAATTCAAACAATCTGGAACATTAAAGCTCATTACTGAAATGAATCTGTGCAGCTGAGTCTAGTTCGTTAGGGACCTCCTCTATAACCAGGAGTTTGTTAAATTAACAGCTTGCTAGACTGTTTATTAAAGGATAAGTAATAAAAATGTGCTAATTTGACTGTTTAACCACAGAAATTCTTTAGAAACTAAACCAGCAAATAACTTTCATTCTAAAAAGGTAATTTTTATCACAGGCTATGTATGTTTGCAAGGGCTGCCTTAACAAACAACCACAGACTAAATAGCTTAAACAACAGGAATTTATTTTCTCACAGCTCTGGAGATCAATGTGTAGGCAGGTTTGATTTCTTCTGAGGCCATATTCTTTGGCTTGTGTCCACAATGGCCTTTTCTAGGTGCATGTGCACCCCTGGTGTCTCTCTGTGCATCCAAATTTCCTCCTCTTATAGGAACACCAGGCACATTGGGTTACAGTCCACTCTGATGGCATTGTTTTAACTTAATCATCTCTTTAAAGGCCCTATATCAAAATATGGTCATATTCCATGGAAGTTGAAGTTAGAGATTCAACATATTTTTTTCAGAGGGACACAGTTCAGCCCATGACACTGTCCTGGTTTAGAATCTCTTTCATATTATGATAATAAAGTCTCTAACTTTAATTCAGCATTGTTATTTTTAAAACATTTTCTACAACTTACTTGTATCCTGCAGGTTAACAAATCCCAGTGCCCCACAGTACCTAATAATATACCTAATAATGAAATAATAAACACTTTCCTACTACAATCATGAGCAAGGCAAGGATTTCAGTCATCGCCATTTCTATTCATCTCTGCATTAGAAAATCTAGCACATATGATTGAGCAAGAAAAAAATATAGACATAAAGATTAGACAAAGAAATAAAACTATTTATCTGCAGATGACATAATTTTGTATGTGCAAAACCCTTAAGGAATCTACAGAACAAATCTAGAAATCATGTCAATAATCCCAAAGTTGTAAGATTCAAAGTTAATAAATAAAATTAATTATATTCCAATGTACTATCAATTCACAATAAAATACAATTTTAGAAGTTTGCAATTGGACACAAATTATTAGGAATAAATGTGTATGGTCTTTACACTGAAAATTACAAACATTGTTGAAATAACGGAAATGAAACTTTAAAAATGGGACTAACATGTGCAAGGATTGGAAGAGTCAAAATATTAAGATATGAGTTCTCTCCAAATCTGGGATTCAATGTAATCACAATCACAATTTGAACAAGCCATTTTTTTTAGAAACTAACAAGATGATTCTAAATTGTATATGCAAATGAAAGGAGCTACAATAGATAAAACAATCTTGAAAAATAACGAAGTCAGAGGACTTACCTGATTCAAAGACTTACTATAATGTGGCCAGGTGTGGTGGCTCACATCTGTAATCCCAGCACTTTGGGAGGCCAAGGTGGGTGGATCACTTGAGGTCAGGAGTTCAAGACCAGCCTAGCCAACATGGTGAAATCCCATTTCTACTAAAACTACAAAAATTAGCCAGTTGTGGTGGCCACGCATGTAATCCCAGCTACTTAGGGAGGCTGAGGCAGGAGAATTGCTTGAACCGGGGAGGAGGAGTTTGCAGTAAGCCAAGGTCATGCCACTGCACTCCAGCTTGGGTGACAGAGCGAGACTCCATCTCAAAAAAATAGTTGGAGCCATGGCCCGAGGCACCCAAGGGTGGTACCCCAGTAGGCCATGGGGCAGCTGAGGCAGAGACTGTACCCCAGCACCTATTGCTGTCCTGGAGGCTGCTGGAGCCCTGGGTGCTGCTGGACACCCTGGGAACAGCCTCCACGGCCTCCAGCAGGTTTCTCAGAAAAAGAGAGTCAAAACTATTTCTCCCCTTGATCCAGAGCTCCTGCCTGTTTTTGTGGCCCCTTTTATCAGTAACTAGGGCAGGGTCAGGCGCTGTGGCTCATCATCATTTTGTGGGATCACAAAATGTTGGGGATCCCAACATTTTGAGATGCCAAGGCGAAAGGATTGCTTGAACTCAGGAGTTTTAAATGAGCCTCGGTAATCTGGCAAGACTCTGGTTCTACAAAAAATTTAAAAATTAGCTGAGCGTCTGAGACAGGAGTATTGCTTGACCCCAGGAGGTGGAGGCTGCAGCAGTGAACTGAGATTGTGCCACTGCACTCCAGCCTGGGCAATGGAGAAAGACCCTGTCTCAAAAACTGAAGAAATAAAAACACACAGTCAAATGCCAGTGCAAATAGCACTACTCTTGGTAAAATCAAGAAGCTACTCCTTCAGAAAGAAAAAAGAGAAGCCCAAAACCAGAGCAGAAGATGGCTTTCCCAGGGTCTCCAGAGTGCCAGATCCTGAAGATGTCACTGCCCCGGGAGGCATGGACCTCCTTTCTTTGCCCCAGCTGTGCTTCCCTGGGGGCATGTGCACAGCCTCTGACCTGAAGGATTATGTCCACTCCCTGGTGCTGACCGATGTCTGTGGGACTAGGTCCTACCACGTGGTGGCCCAGTACCACGGACTCCTGCACAAGTATGGTTTCTACAATGGCAAAGCACACTGGGAGTCATCCCAACCATCCCTGAGCGCGCTGGCTGCATTGTGCCCTTTGCAGTGTGGTGGTCTCCAGTTTCCCCTATTATAGCTTCTCTCATTGACTTCCTCTCCAGTTTATTGACTCATCTGAAGCGCTGTATTTTGAAGTTGACAATCCTATAAAAGATTTTGCTGCAAAACTGTCTTTAATACCTAGTCTACCACCTGGACCACTCTTTTGCTAAATTAAATCTCAAGTTATGTTTTTCCTTGGCATATAGTAAAAGTAAAATGCTGAAGATAGTGTAAATGTTCTAAACTATTTCTGAAGTTCTGGCTTTTGCAAACCAAAAATAAAATCCTAAACCTATCCTCCCCAGCTGACTGAACAGACACCCTCTTGGCCACAAGGAACCTAGAGAAACCTGAAAAACTGAGTTCCTCTCCAGGACAGAAGGGAAGAAGATATGCCTAATTATACACTCTCCCTTTTGGAGTACAGGCATCACTGACCAGCATTAGGTTAAAATAGAGATCCTAAGACTGACAAAACAGACTCTTCGTGGCTGTAGGACATCAAATTATAAACAAGACCTAAGGCCATGCAAGGAAATGGTTAAGTCATTCCCTGCAAACCGTAAAATCTCCTGAAATGGGTTTTTTAATGGAATGCAGTATAATATGGTCTACTTTCTGACCTGACTCTGGTATAGCATCACATGACAGATAGTAGACCATGAAGGAAACCAACATATTTTACCCAAAAATATTCATGTATTTCTTTGACATATTTTGAAATGGCCCTGCAAAACTGTCTTTTGCGGGGGAAATTTGCATCCTTAGAGAACCTCTATTAATGCAGCCGAGCTTTCCTTTTCTAGGCGTTACCCAGATCTGTGAGAGATTAACTGAGAGTCGGACACCTTTAAGGTCTGAAAAGAGATTTGCCATTCATTCCCTCTGAGGGCTGCTGCCTGCTCACCTGCAGATGAGGCTTCATCCACAGGTAATAAGAGCCTTGGCCCCCACAGCCCCCTTATCTTGACTCAAGCGTTTCTGCTTTTTGACTTCACATCTTTAAACAAACTTTCTCAACCAGTTATCAAGTAAAGAATCCCTAAAATCCACCTATGACTTATATAACCCACCTTCACTTCAAGATGCCCCACCTTTTGGGGCTGAACCAATGTACACCTTCAATGTATTGATTTATGTCTTTGCTTTAACTCTTGTCTCCCTAAAATGTATAAAACCAAACTAACCCAACTACTTCAGGACTACTTACTCAGGACCTCCTGAGACTGTTCCCCAGCCCATGGTCACTCAGAATAAACCTCTTTAAAAGAAAAAAGAAAAAGAACATTAACAGAAAAGCCATGAACTGGAAGAATATATTTGTAACATATGTATTCAACAGTGGACTAGCATTCGGGATATATAATTAACTCCTACAACTGCAGTAAAAAGGCAACCCAATTTTTTAAATGGTAAAGACTCTATAGGCACCTTGTAAAGGAAGATATAGGAATGGCCGGTATACTCCTCAAAAAAATTGCTTATTTTTTAAGCAAACGAGAAACAAGTAAATTAAAATCACAGTGAGATACCTCTAAACACACAAACACACTATGTACATAGAGGCACACACACACACACACACACACAAATAGCTATTTTTCTAAAAAACTGATAAATTAGTGATAGAACATTAATTCATTGCTTGTGAGTTTCCCAAGAATTAGAATCAGTGTTACATCATATTAACAAACTAAAAGGAAAATCAATTTCACTGTCTTAATAGATGCTGAAAAAAACTTGCCAAAATTCAAAACACACTTATAATAAATTCTGTCCATAAATGAGAAAATGAAGGGAACTTCCTCAAGTTGAAAACAAGTATCTATCAAAAATCTACATTTAATATCACTTAATGATTAAAGACAGGATTCTTTACTCCTAATATTGCAAATAAGGGAAGGCAGGTTCTTGCCATTTCAATTAAACACCTCGTTGGAGGTTGTAACCAGTGGAATAAGGTAAGAAAAAGAACTATGAGTAATCTCAAAAATATGCTAAGTGAAAGAAGCCAGTCATAAGAGTATATGTTACATGATTTCATTTATATGAAATTCTAGAAAATAAGAATTTACTATATAGTAGATACAGTAGATCAGTGGTTACCTGTTCTGGGAGATAGGGAAATAGAAGAAAGATTGACTGGAGGGTGTACAAGAGAACTTTTTTATGTCATGCATATATTCTGTATTTTGATTGTGGTAGTTGTCTACATAAATGTATATAAATTTGTTAAAGCACATCAAAAAGTACATTCAAAATGAATGCATATTTTGGATGTAACTATATCTCAGTAAATTTTATTTTTAAAAATACCTTTAAAATAATAAAGATATCTCTTTTAAGGAGAAAGATTTATACTTTTGTTTCTTTTTTTAAAAAAAAAGAAAGAAACACAGGAACTAGCTAGTTCGATGGATACTCCAGTATCTTTTTGCTTTCATTTAGAATACTTGAACTATTAGTACTGTGGTGATATTAGCTTTCTTTAATTCAGGGTCTACTCATTGCCAGGTACTTTCGACATCCTATTCTCGAAAAATATAGCAGATAGATATCCATATATACACAAAAATATATATGTATATCATATACACACACACACACACACACACACATACACACATACACACCCCTGTTTTACATATAAGCAAACTAAGGTTCCAAAAGCATTTGAACTTGCCAGAGACAGTAAATGCCAGAAAGAAGATTTCTTAATTTGATCCCAGATCAAATGTAAACTATATTTGTTACACCATACTGCTTCTATGGTGTTAACATATGTCATGGCCTAGTACATTGACAATTGAAACTCTTTGTAAATATTCAGTTTTATATTACTGTAAAAAAACTTTTTAGTTTTTTAGATGTTACACAACTTGTCAATAATTTTGAGTTTATTTTTCTTCATCAACTTTTCAATTTGACTTGATAGAATCATTGTAATACATCTATAAACGTAGGAGATATATATCTATATATCCTATATATATCTATATATATCCTTTATATATCTATCTATATATAGCCTATATATCTATATATATATCTACATATAGCCTATATATATCTATATATAGCCTATATATATCCTATATCTATATATATCTCCTATATATATTTCCTACATATATATCTCATATATATATATATCTGCTTAGATATCTGCTTAGAGCACAGCCTACATATATATATATCTCCTATGTATATATCTCCTATATATATGAGATTTATAGATGTATTTATATATATGACACATATATATATCTATATCTATATATATGCTGTGCTCTAAGCAGATTCCTAATTTTGAACCTGAATGATTTAAAAAAATTATGATAAGCCTATTAGGATTAATAAATGTGAGTTTACGAATGTCCCCTATATAATGGAACCAGCTTTGTTGATCAACTCTCCCCCATCACTTTAAACATAATGAGAAATAAGTTTAGCCAACCTTACTCTCAAACTCATTATAGATTTTATAATCACTCACAATTATTTTATACAAAAATAGTGTGGAAATTATTGCCATTGATTCAAGCAGCCAACTGTTAATGAGTCGTCATCTTGCATAATTCAGTACAAAATGTTTGTTGCTTTGGTGACATTAGAAACTAATTGAAATATTTTGTAGTCTGCTTTCAAGGGTCAGTTCCAGATCTTTGCTTCAGCCTATTACTGTGGATGCAATTTAACTTCCTTTCTCAGTACAGGGAAAATTGTACATTGTGGATTTGTGCACTGTTCATTTCCAGTTAATCCTGAACTGGGCAGTTCTCTTCAGGTGCTCCTTTTTTTCCCTCCTTTTTGTCCTTAACTGTCGTAAGTTACATTCTTGGGCTTGAGCATTCACATTTTGCACATGTTACTGCACTATGTCAATTTATCTCTTAATTAGCATTTAAGAGTTTCTTTTTTTGGCCTAAATTTGTAGGAAGACTTGACATGAAGACAGTGAAGAATACTTTATATGAGAATGAAATGGAATACGTTACCAGAAATGATGTCAAAACAAAGCCAAATTAGTTGGTAATTCCAGATTACATCAGTGCTAACAAGACTTAGAACTTCACATATCTAAGGCTGCTGACAACGAATCAGTATCCCAGTGGAAGTATTAAATTATAATAGATATCTGGGACATAGAAGAGGGATGTATACACAAGTCTTTCTGACTCTTTTGAGGCACTAGGTCTAAGATAACCCCTAATGATTTACCATGAGGAAAGATGACAAGGTGCTGCATCTCAACCATTACTTAATTATATATTTATTACATTTCTACTAAAGTCCAGACCCTATTTTAAATAAAGTATTAAATGCAACCATATTAATTAATAAACATTGAATAAAATGTGAAAAGCTCTTGCACACAGGAACTGGCATTTTAGTGAGGAGATCATTAATAAACAGGCATATAAACATAATATATCAAGTGTATGTAAGTGTACATTTGATAATTTCCATTTTTCTATTAACATCTCTGTATTAATGATGTAATAATCATAAATAAATAGAATTGTTTTAATCAAAAACAAATTACAAGTGTAAAGAAAAGTGTAGCATGGGAAGAGGACTAATGGGAAATGCAAGGGAAGGTTGCTATTCTGGAGGATGCTTCTGGAAGGCATTCTGAGGAGGTGACTTTGAGCAAGAAGCAGCTGAAGTGAGGAAATAAGTGATGAACACAGCTAGGTGAGGAATATTCTAGGCAGGGGGAGCAGCACATGAAAATACACATCATAACAAAGTGTTGGCATATCTGAGAAACAACTGGAGGCCGGTGTGGCCAGAACACAGCATAACAAGAGTAGAGGAAGGGGAAGCTGGACTCATAGCCAGGGCCAGATTATGTTTGCCTCAAAAGACATGGCAACAACTTTGAATTTTATTCTAAGTAGGAGGAGAAATCATTGATTGAGAGGAAGTGGGTAAAAGATTTCTTTTGGCTACGTTTACTTTGCCTATAATTCTGTTTACATAAAGGCCATGTCTGAAAGAAAGTCATTTATAGACGTAGAGTAATCTCACTTGCATTTTGGTTCTAAAACTTGGTGACTACTAGCTTTTGCATCTCAAGCAACTATCTGGCGAAATTTATTATATTCTTTGTCATATTAAATTACAATTAAATTAGTATGTCTGTCATTCTGCTGGATTGTAAACTAGCTGAGCACAAACCTTTAGGTAATGTATTCTAGAACTAAGCGGAGTTCCTGTACAGATATTTTTTTTAATTTAATCTACTAAATACAGTCTTTTTTTTTTTTTTTTTTTTTTTTTTTTTTTGAGACAGAGTCTTGCTCTGTCACCCAGGCTGGGGTGCACTGTCATGATCTCAGTTCACTGCAACCTCCACCTCCTGAGTTCAAGCAATTCTCCAGCCTCAGCCTCCCAAGTAGCTGGGATTACAGGCCTGCGCCACCGCGTCTGGGTAATTTTTGTAAATACAGTCTTTCAACGCAATCTTTTACACTTGGTCAATGGAGTAATATGCACAGCTCTCCTTGGGCTCTCATTTCAAGAAGGCCACTGTAAAACAGAATTAAATCTACCTTTTGTGTATTTTCCACTAAAATTGAGCCTAACGTGTCACAACAAAAGTGGGACTTAACAGGCTCATGGATATTATCTACTTCTTATTTTGTTCATTCGATGAGAATTAAAACAGTGATACAATTTTCTATAAAGATGGTATTTTTTAGGATAGGTTCATCATTTACCACTCAATAAACTAGCTGACTTTAAAGACCCATTTTTGAAAGCAAAAGAAGCCATTTATAGATATTAAATTAGATTAATTGACCTTTTCCAAAATACTAAGACTGTTGTTTTTCTCATATTCAGATTTCTTAAATGTCAGACTAAAGTAAATGCCAAATGTAAAAAATTAAAAATAGTATGAAAACATATGCTATTTATAATCCTTGAAGGACAAACGCTGTCTTCATATCAATTTGTTATGTGATTAAAATCCCAGAAAGTAATTTGGCATAGTTTTAAACACATGACATTATGTTATTTTTAAATATCTTTATTAAATTTGCTTCTTTATGTTTTAGATACGCCTATACTTCTATTCACTTTATTTCATAATTATTGTATTCTAATTAAACCTAATGAGAAATATAAATTATGTATAGCTCATAATATATTTTATAGTTCACAATTTAAAAAATGTTTCCAATATGCACATTTACCATAGAGTCAAAAGATAACATGCAGCTTTTATAAATATGTGAAAATAATTTTTCTTATTATCTGTTAACAGATTTTTTTAAATGTACTTCTCTGTGCATTATTTATTTAAATAACATATATTCTTTTTTTAAAATATTTGCCCCCATAACTTCTCCTAATTTCTTAAGTTATTAATTCAATTATGTAACAAACTGATTGAATACTATAATCTTTGTCACATGTTGGAGAAAAATAAATTTTAAGGGTAAGTGGAATCTTGTATCCCAGCTTCCCAAATTATACAGATACTAGAGATATTACTATTTTTCTCAAATACGGTAATGCTCACAAAATAATTTTCTACTAAGAATACTTACTCTATTATAAATAATTTAGCACTTAAACACCAAATAAGGGAAAATTTATGGGATTGATTCACTTTTTCCTTCTTGGAATTGGGTGACAGAAATTCATAGAACAATCTTCAAAATTTTGGGGTATAAAAATAAGGTACTATAGAATTATCATCCCCTTTTGGTTAAATAAATTTATCATTTTAAAAATTTATGTTTTTTACATCCTACTTAAAAATTTTTACCTATTGAGAGTCCATCAAGATTTTCTTCTATGTTTTTTTCTAGAAATTTCATAATTTTTGCTGTCACAATTACGGCTTTGATTCATTTTCAGTTAACTTGTATATATGATGTAAAGTAACAGTAGGGTATACTGTTGCATAAATATATTTAATTGTTCCAGCATCTTGTGTAGAAAAAATTGATTTTGTTTCCTCATTGACTTACCTGGACACCTTTGCTGAAGGCAATTGGTACCATATATATATATATGGAATTTCTGTTTTCTTCCACTGATCTGTATGTCTATGTTGAGAGGGTACAGGAATCACTACTCCAAAATATGGCACCTTGGAAATTTAGAAAGCAGCAGAAGCAGAAAAGTCACTCTCTTTCTCCCATCTTTGTGTGTGAGACTTGGTCCTAAAAAATTATCGTATCTACCTCCCTTGAAAGTAGGTCAGAAACCCTTATGTGACAGATCTTACCCTATACTGGGGAAAAGGAATGAAAACACAAAAACACCAAGAAAAATCTGAACAGACAGGTCTTGCTAAATTCTCACCAGATAATTATCATTAGACCATACCCCCTTTTGTCCAATCACACTTTTACATGACTATCCACTCTTTATCAAACCTAAGCATATATTACCACTCAATAAATTAGCCAACCTTAAAGACCCATTGTTGAAAGCAAAAGATGTCATTTATAGATGTTCAATTAGATTAATTGACCTTTTCCAAAATACTAAAAGACTCTTGTTTTTTCTCATACTCAGATCCATAGATATGTATCATCGATTCATATTCAAAATCCATAGTTTTCCCCATTTCTTTGAGTCTTCATTTCTGAAGACTGTCATGTCCTGTAAAACCTTATGGAAATAAATTTGTTGTGCTTTTCTCTTGTTTATCTGTCATTTGCTATAGAGGTATCAGCCATGAACCTCGTGACAGATGAGGAAAAAAATACTACTTTTTCTTCCTTACACTGCTTACAGAAAACCCATCCTGTATTAATTAATGTAGCATTAACAACAACAAATGCAATCTTGGAATGTGACAGTCGACTCCTATAAGTTTGCTTTCTTTTTTGAAAATTATCTTGGCTATTCTGTGAACTTGAAAGAGCTTGTCAATTTCTACAGAAAAAAAGACTTCTAGAATTCTTATTTGAATTGCATTTGACTATAGATCAATTTTGAAATAATTGACATCTCAACAATATTGAGTCTCTCAGTTTGTTACTATGGTATATCCCTCTATTTAGGTCTCCTTTAATATATCATAGCAATAATTTATAGTTGTCAGTATATAATTTTTACACACATTTTGTTATACTTATCCCTAGGAATGTCATCTTTTAATACAATTATAAGTAGTATAGTTGTCAATTAATGTTTAAAGGAAGCCTAAAACAAAAAAAAAAAGTTTTCCCTATTTCCACAAAGTTCCCATTCTGCTAAGCAGTAGCAACCTCAGACCTACTAAAAGAACCTTTCTGTGGATCCACAGACAATAAGCTATAGATACAAGATCTTATAGAGCTCATCCCAAGTTCCTTCCTTATGTTCCTCTTTTGGTGACTGGATATGCTTGGCATCTGGAATTTCTTGATAGGTCCATCGAGCTCTCCACCCATGCCTGTGCTTCAGGAGCGTTGACAAGCGCTCTCTGTCTAAACCTGTGACTCCATCTTTCCAGACTTCACTTCCTCAGCTCCTTATTCCCATAGCACTTGCTACAGGTCCGCATCCCTGTCACTTCTCTACTCATTACCTTTTCTGTAAAAGCCCTTATAAATTTTAAGAGACCTCAACCTAATCTTAACCATGTGATCAAAGTTAGCACCAGTAAGGAGACAAATGACACCATGTGAATTTTAATATGTTGCCCTGATATGACTACAACAGAATTTCTGATGTATCCCTGCCAAAAATGGGTAACCTGAATCTAATAATGAAAAAATACTTCACAAACCCAAACTGAGGGGTATTTTACAAATAATTGACCTCTTATATTAACAATATATCAAGGTTATAAAAAAAATCTAAGGAGCATTTCAAAGTAAACCAGAGACGTGGCAACCAACCAAATGCAATATACAATCATAAATTAGACCTCAGACAATAAAACAAGTTTTCCTCTATAATAGACATCGGTTGGACAATTGGTCAATTTTAACTACCTATAGTTTAAAGCACTGTATCAAAATTAATTTCCTGATTTTAATAATAGTTCTGTGTTAATTTAAAAAATGCCTTTATTTATAGGCAGTGTAGACTAAAGTCTTTAGAGAAAAAGGAATATCTTGTCTACAACTTTCGAACATCTCAGAAAAAAGTAATATAAATGTAAAAATATTGAAGTTAATTTGGAGAATCTGGATGGAGGATATTTGAGAATTCTTTGTACTATTTTCACATCTTTTCTGTAAGTCTGAAATTATTTCAGAAAACCTTAAAGACGCCTCCGGATCAAGATTGCAAGTGAGCGTATGCTTTTATCTCCTCCTCTTGATCTACCTTTAAAATACACAGAAGGAAGGAAAGATGGGAGGGAGGAAGGAAGGGAAGGAGAGAGAGGGAGGGAAGGAGAGGGAGGGCAGGAGAGAGGAAGGAAAGAGGGAGGGAGGGAGGAAGGAGAATGGGAGGGAGGGACAAAGGGAGGGAGAGAGAAAGAAAGGAAATTCCTAACTATGAGTTACAGATACACCTTGTGGGGCACAAAGAATACCAAATAACTAAGTTGAGTTTTTAATGGATACCTGGCAAATGTCAAAATCCCTTTTGTAAAACTATAACTAAACAAAAATTTCTGTAAGAAAATAACCGTCCAAATATGAAGTGACTGGTCCAAATAGGAAGAGAAAGTCAATGGAATTTAAGTAGCAAAATTAAATAATTCCAGTAAAAGATAGAATAAAATTGAAGGATATTAGAGTTGAGTTATGGCAAGAAGATACGTATTTTTTACTGACTAAAGATTTTAAAGAAAAAACATGAAAAAAACTCCAGAGGTAGGGGGAACCCAGGCAAACATGCCAGAAATGTATACAACAAAGAGAAAGACTTCAACATGAAGTTTTAATTGGAGCTATTCATGCATTCATCTCTAAAAATAGTATAAAGACATTTTGGGGAATGATGAATATAAAATAGTAGTCACTTCTGTGGAGGAGGAAGATGGATGGGATAAGAGAGAATTACAAAATCTCTTTACCATTTTGGTAATATTTTAGACCTTCAGCTGGGTGGAGGGCACATGGGGGTTCCTTGTTCTGTTAGTATGGTGCAGGGAAAAAAGGATTTATCTCTACATAAATCTCTATGTTCATGACTAAGACACCTATAACAAAAGACATATTAACAAAAGAAAAGGACCATACAATTTTTAACAGAAGTTTTACATGATACAGAAGTCTTCACAAGAAAATAAAGACTCCACACACACACAAAAAATAGAATGAATAAGATCTAGTATTTGATAGCATAGTAGTCAATAATAATTTAATTATGAATTTAAAAATAACTAAGAGTATAGCTGGATTTTTGTAACACAAAGGATAAATTCTTGAGGTGATGGATATCTCATTTACACTACTACACATTGCATGCCTGTATCAAAATATATCATGTACCCCATAAATATATATATACCTACTATGTATTCACAAAAATTAAATATTAAAGTTTAAGAAAATGAAGACTCAGAGAAACTTGTAAACTTGTGTGTTTTGTGCTTAGTTTAGTGAAAAGTAGACAGTCATGGAGAAATACAATTGGAGGAAAAAAGAATATGATCTAATGATAATAAACTCCAGGAAAACTCAGCAACACCTATTTGTTCAGTTTCTCCTTTGCATCTCTGTGTCTTTTGCTCCTTTCCTCTAGGTATAGAGGTAGCATCTTTCAGTTGAGGATCTTATGACCCACTTAGGGGGAGATGGGCAGTAGAAGGGCAAACAGTGACCTTCCTAGGTTTTATGACCTGCTTTCTGGGAGAAAAGGGGAAAGTCAGTGTGACCTTCCTGCTTCTGCTGTTTTCTCAAATGCCATGGTGCCATATTTTAGGGTAGTACATCCTGAACCCCATCAATACTGCTGTGACTTTTTTGGTATGTCAAAATATTTTATAATCTTGTAAAGAGTGAAAGTCATAAAAACATAAAAATATGTATTTGCATGCCTATATAGGTCTCCAGTTTTTTTTTCCCTCTAATTTTTTTTTTTTACTATACTTTAGGTTTTAGGGTACATGTGCACAATGTGCGGGTTTGTTACATATGTATCCATGTGCCATGTTGTTTTGCTGTACCCATTAACTCGTCATTTAGCACTAGGTATATCTCCTAATGCTGTCCCTCCTCCTCCCGCCACACCACAACAGTCCCCGGAGTGTGATGTTCCCCTTCCTGTGTCCATGAGTTCTCATTGTTCAATTCCCACCTATGAGTGAGAACATGTGGTGTTTGGTTTTTTGTTCTTGCGATAGTTTATAAGAATGATGTTTTCCAGTTTCATCCATGTCCCTACAAAGGATATGAACTCACAATTTTTTATGGCTGCATAGTGTTCCATGGTGTATATGTGCCACATTTTCTTAATCCAGTCTATCGTTGTTGGACATATGGGTTGGTTCCAAGTCTTTGCTATTGTGAATAGTGCTGCAATAAACATACGTGTGCATGTGTCTTTATAGCAGCATGATTTATAGTCCTTTGGGTATATACCCAGTCATGGGATGGCTGGGTCAAATGGTATTTCTAGTTCTAGATCCCTGAGGAATCACCACACTGACTTCTACAATGGTTGAACTAGTTTACAGTCCCACCAACAGTGTAAAAGTGTTCCTATTTCTCCACATCCTCTCCAGCACCTGTTGTTTCCAGACTTTTGAATGATGGCCATTCTAACTGGTGTGAGATGGTATCTCACTGTGGTTTTGGTTTGCATTTCTCTGATGGACAGTGATGATGAGCATTTTTTCATATTTTTTGGCTGCATAAATGTCTTCTTTTGAGAAGTGTCTGTTCATGTCCTTCGCCCAATTTTTGATGGGGTTGTTTGTTTTTTTCTTGTAAATTTGTTTGAGTTCATTGTAGATTCTGGATATTAGCCCTTTGTCAGATGAGTAGGTTGCAAAAATTTTCTCCCATTCTGTAGGTTACCTGTTCACTCTGATGGTAGTTTCTTTTGCTGTGCAGAAGCTCTTTAGTTTCATTAGATGCCATTTGTCAATTTTGGCTTTTGTTGCCATTGCTTTTGGTGTTTTAGACATGAAGTCCTTGCCCACGCCTATGTCCTGAATGGTATTGCCTAGGTTTTCTTGTAGGATTTTAATGGTTTTAGGTCTAACATTTAAGTCTTTAATCCATCTTGAATTAACTTTTGTATAAGGTGTAAGGAAGGGATCCAGTTTCAGCTTTCTACATATGGCTAGCCAGTTTTCCCAGCACCATTTATTAAATAGGGAATCCTTTCCCCATTTCTTGTTTTTGTCAGGTTTGTCAAAGATCAGATAGTTGTAGATATGTGGCGTCATTTCTGAGAACTCTGTTCTGTTCCATTGATCTATGTCTCTGTTGTGGTACCAGTACCATGCTGTTTTGGTTACTGTAGGCTTGTAGTATAGTTTGAAGTCAGGTAGCGTGATGCCTCCAGCTTTGTTCTTTTGGCTTAGGATTGACTTGCGATGCGGGCTCTTTTTTGGTTCCATATGAACTTTAAAGTAGTTTTTTCCAATTCTGTGAAGAAAGTCATTGGTAGCTTGATGAGGATGGCATTGAATCTATAAATTACCTTGGGCAGTATGGCCATTTTCATGATATTGATTCTTCCAACCCATGAGCATGGAATGTTCTTCCATTTGTTTGTATCCTCTTTTATTTCATTGAGCAGTGGTTTGTAGTTCTCCTTGAAGAGGTCCTTCACATCCCTTGTAAGTTGGATTCCTAGGTATTTTATTCTCTTTGAAGCATTGTGAATGGGAGTTCACTCATGATTTGGCTCTCTGTCTGTGATTGGTGAACAAGAATGCTTGTGATTTTTGTACATTGATTTTGTATCCTGAGACTTTGCTGAAGTTGCTAACCAGCTTAAGGAGATTTTGGGCTGAGATGATGGGATTTTCTAGATATACAATCATGTCATCTGCAAACAGGGACAATTTGACTTCCTCTTTTCCTAATTGAATGCCCTTTATTTCCGTCTCCTACCTGATTGCTCTGGCCAGAACTTCCAACACTATGTTGAATAGGAGTGGTGAGAGAGGGCATCCCTGTCTTGTGCCAGTTTTCAAACACAATGCTTCCAGTTTTTGCCCATTCAGTATGATATTGGCTGTGGGTTTGTCATAGATAGCTCTTATTATTTTGAGATACGTCCCATCGATACCTAATTTATTGAGAGTTTTTAGCATGAAGTGTTGTTGAATTTTGTCAAAGGCCTTTTCTGCATCTATTGAGATAACCATGTGGTTTTTGTCTTTGGTTCTGTTTATATGCTGGATTACATTTATTGATTTGCATATGTTGAACCAGCCTTGCATCCCAGGGATGAAGCACACTTGATCATGGTGTACAAGCTTTTTGATGTGCTGCTGGATTTGGTTTGCCAGTATTTTATTGAGGATTTTTGCACCAACGTTCATCAAGGATATTGGTCTGAAATTCTCTTTTTTGGTTATGTCTCTGCCAGGCTTTGGTATCAGGATGATGCTGGCTTCATAAAATGTGTTAGGGGGGATTCCCTCTTTTTCTATCGATTGGAATAGTTTCAGAAGGAATGGTACCAGTTCCTCCTTGTACCTCTGGTAGAATTCGGCTGTGAATCCATCAGGTCCTGGACTCTTTTTGGTTGGTAAGCTATTGATTATTGCCACAATTTCAGATCCCGTTATTGGTCTATTCAGAGATTCAACTTCTTCCTGGTTTAGTCTTTGGAGGGTGTATTTGTCGAGGAATTTATCCATTTCTTCTAGATTTTCTAGCTTATTTGCATAGAGGTGTTTGTATTCTCTGATGGTAGATTCTATTTCTGTGGGATCAGTGGTGATACCCCCTTTTTCATTTCTTATTGCATCTATTTGATTCTTCTCTCTTTTCTTCTTTATTAGTCTTGCTAGCAGTCTATCAATTTTGTTGATCTTTTCAAGAAACGAGCTCCTGGATTCATTAATTTTTTGAAGGGTTTTTTATGTCTCTATTTCCTTCAGTTCTGCTCTGATTTTAGTTATTTCTATCTTTCTACTAGCTTTTGAATGTGTTTGCTCTTGCTTTTCTAGGTCTTTTAATTGTGATGTTAGGATGTCAATTTTGGATCTTTCCTGCTTTCTCTTGTGGGCATTTAGTGCAATAAATTTCCCTCTACAAACTGCTTTGAATGTGTCCCAGAGATTCTGGTAGGTTGTGTCTTTGTTCTCGTTGGTTTCAAAGAACATCTTTATTTCTGCCTTCATTTCATTATGTACCCAATAGTCATTCAGGAGCAGGTTGTTCAGTTTCCATGTAGTTGAGCAGTTTTGAATGAGTTTCTTAATCCTGAGTTCTAGTTTAGTTGCACTGTGGTCTGAGAGACAGTTTGTTATAATTTCTGTTCTTTTACATTTGCTGAGGAGAGCTTTACTTCCAACTATGTGGTCAATTTTGGAATAGGTGTGGTGTGCTGCTGAAAAAAATGTATATTCTGTTGATTTGGGGTGGAGAGTTCTGTAGATGTCTATTAGGTCCACTTTGTTTAGAGCTGAGTTCAATTCCTGGATATCCTTGTTAACTTTGTCTCATTGATCTGTCTAATGCTGACAGTGGGGTGTTAAAATCTTCCATTATTATTGTGTGGGACTCTAAGTCTCTTTGTAGGTCACTCAGGACTTGCTTTATGAATCTGGGTGCTCCTGTGTTGGGTGCATATATATTTAGGATCGTTAGCTCTTCTTGTTGAATTGATCCCTTTACCATTATGTAATGGCCTTCTTTGTCTCTTTTGATCTTTGTTGGTTTAAAGTCTATTTTATCTGAGACTAGGATTGCAACCCCTGCCTTTTTTTGTTTTCCATTTGCTTGATAGATCTTCCTCCATCCCTTTATTTTGAGTCTATGTGTGTCTCTGCACATGAGATGGGTTTCCTGAATACAGCACACTGATGGGTCCTGACTCCTTATCCAGTTTGCCAGTCTCTGTCTTTTAATTGGAGCATTTAGCCCATTTACATTTAAAGTTAATATTGTTATGTGTGAATCTGATCCTGTCATTATGATGTTAGTTGGTTATTTTGCTCGTTAGTTGATGCAGTTTCCTCCTAGCTTCAATGGTCTTTACAATTTGGCATGTTTTTGCAGTGGCTGGTACCGGTTGTTCCTTTCCATGTTTAGTGCTTCCTTCAGGAGCTCTTTTAGGGCAGGCCTGGTGGTGACAAAATCACTCAGCATTTGCTTGTCTGTAAAGTATTTTATTTCTCCTTCACTTATGAAGCTTAGTTTGGCTGGATATGAAATTCTGGGTTGAAAATTCTTTTCTTTAAGAATGTTGAATATCGGCCCCCATTCTCTTCTGGCTTGTAGAGTTTCTGCCGAGAGATCAGCTGTTAGTCTGATGGGCTTCCCTTTGTGGGTAACCCGACCTTTCTCTCTGGCTGCCCTTAACATTTTTTCCTTCATTTCAACTTTGGTGAATCTCACAATTTTGTGTCTTGGAGTTGCTCTTCTCGAGGAGTATCTTTGTGGCGTTCTCTGTATTTCCTGAATCTGAATGTTGGCCCGCCTTGCTAGATTGGGGAAGTTCTCCTGGATAATATCTTGCAGAGTGTTTTCCAACTTGGTTCCATTCTCCCCATCATTTTCAGGTACACCAATCAGACGTAGGTTTGGTCTTTTCACATAGTCCCAAATTTCTTGGAGGCTTTGTTCATTTCTTTTTATCCTTTTTTCTCTAAACTTCCCTTCTCGCTTCATTTCATTCATTTCATCTTCCATCAGCGATACCCTTTCTTCCAGTTGATTGCATCTGCTACCGAGGCTTCTGCAATCTTCGCATAGTTCTCGATACTTGGCTTTCAGCTCCATCAGCTCCTTTACGCCCTTCTCTCCATTGGTTATTCTAGTTATCCATTCATCTAATTTTTTTTTCAAAGTTTTTAACTTCTTTGCTATTGTTTTGAATTTCCTCCCATAGCTTGGAGTAGTTTGATCGTCTGAAGCCTTCTTCTCTCAACTCATCACAGTCATCCTCCATCCAGCTTTGTTCCGTTGCTGGTGAGGAGCTGCGTTCCTTTGGAGGAGGAGAGGTGCTCTGCTTTTTAGAGTTTCCAGTTTTTCTGCTCTGTTTTTTCCCCATCTTTGTGGTTTTGTCTACTTTTGGTCTTTGATGATGGTGATGTATAGATGGGTTTTTGGTGTGGATGTCCTTTCTGTTTGTTAGTTTTCCTTCTAACAGGCAGGACCCTCAGCTGCAGGTCTGTTGGAGTTTACTAGAGGTCCACTCCAGACCCTGTTTGGCTGGGTGTCAGCAGCAGTGGCTGCAGAACAGTGGATTTTCGTGAGACCACAAATTCAGCTGTCTGATAGTTCCTCTGGAAGTTTTATCTCAGAGGAGTACCTGGCCGAGTGAGGTGTCAGTCTGTCCCTACTGGGGGTTGCCTCCCAGTTAGGCTGCTCGGGGGTGAGGGACCCACTTTAGGAGGCAGTCTGCCCGTTTTCAGATCTCCAGCTGCGTGCTGGGAGAACCACTACTCTCTTCAAAGCTGTCAGACAGGGACATTTAAGTCTGCAGAGGTTCCTGCTGAATTTTTGTTTGTCTGTGCCCTGCCCCCAGAGGTGGAGCCTACAGAGGTAGGCAGGCCTCCTTGAGCTGTGGTGGGCTCCACCTACTTGGAGCTTCCTGGCTGCTTTGTTTACCTAAGCAAGCCTGGGTAATGGCGGGCGCCCCTCCCCCAGCCTCGCTGCCGCCTCGCAGCTTGATCTCAGACTGCTGTGCTAGCAATCAGCGAGACTCCGTGGGCATAGGACCCTCCGAGCCAGGTGCGGGACACAATCTCCTAGTGTGCCGTTTTCCAGGCCCGTTGGAAAAGCGCAGTATTAGGGTGGGACGGACCCGATTTTCCAGGTGCCATCTGTTACCCCTTTCTTTGACTAGGAAAGGGAACTCCCTGACCCCTTGCGCTTCCCGAGTGAGGCAATGCCTCGCCCTGCTTCGGCTCGCACACAGTGCACTTCACCGACTGTCCTGCACCCACTGTTTGGCACTCCCTAGTGAGATGAAACCGGTACCTCAAACAGAAATGCAGAAATCACCCATCTTCTGTGTCACTCAGGCTGGGAGCTGTAGACCGGAGCTGTTCCTATTTGGCCATCTTGGCTCCACCCCTATAGGTCTCCAGTTTTTCAACAAAGACAACAACTATTTCCCAAATAGGAAACAATCTTTCTAGACCAAAAGATACTTTATTCAGACAAATTGTATGCTGGAAAGACCTTTCCTTGATAAGGGCACTGACATGAAATTAAAACTTGGCTTGTTGATTTATCAGGCTAAAGCTAAGGTCCTAATAAGACTAAATTTAACCATACCCTGCTCTATATTTCATGAAGCAGGCTACTATCATTTGTGATATCTTTCCAAGGACATTTGTGTCAAATTTTACTACAACAGCTATATCTTCAATGTAGCCTCTAACCTCCATTATTAAGAGAATTTCTTGGGGAGAGCACAATTCTTATTTTAGGAAATAGTGTTAGTTAATCAAGTACATGACCATAATTTTCACTGTGAGAATGACATTATGTATGTCAGTTTTCCCTTTACATTCTTTGTTCCCCGAAAAGTCAGAGAAAGCCACAAGAATTTTTTTGTGTTGCCTGTCTTCCATTATCTATCTCACTTTTGCAAAGACTAAGAAAATGATAAATTAAAGAGTTTCTGACACTTTCTAGCAGTAGCTATAATGCAAAATTTTATTTATACTTCCCATAAACTTTTGCTGTGATTTAGATTTCAACGGAGAATTGGCAGGATTAATCTCACCATGGTCAAATCCCTCAGACCCTAAATAAGGCCCTAACTCTCTAATGGGAATTTTCATAAGATTAAATAGAAAGTATGGCATTTTAATTTTTATAAGCATTTAAATATTTGTAAAAAAGAGTAAATGAAAGAAAGTTTTCTAAATTTCTTATATTTGCTTTGTTGTCAAAGTATTTATCATAACTGTCTGATATTTAAAGGCATGTAATATCACCTAAATATGGATCTGCAACTAAATAAAATAATCTCAATAATTACTAGGTTGTACAAAGTAGTTCCTTTAAAATCTCAAATAATATTTGTGGCACTTTTATTTTGAACACTTTGAACTAAAAAAAATTATATATTTCTCTAGACATTTAAATATTTAAAAGTTTAAAGCCAGACACTAAAATGTATATATATGGAAATTACATCTGTAGTTCTGATTGGTACAAGGAGTTAAAATTTAGAGAAATCTCAAAACATATTTCCATAATTTCTCTATTTAATAATCATATAGTGTGCTATCTAAACAAAATATGAAAATGAAAGTTCTGGAAATTTAAGGATTTTCATTAAAATCGGACTAACTAGGTTATCTAAATTTATAGACCATGAACCTTATTATAAGTTCTTGGATAAAAATAAAAATAAACATGAATACATAATTTCAATATACAGTTTACATTTGTTCTTTATGTCTTATCTGCTTGTAAAATGATTTAAGATCTCATAAAAAGAACAATAAGTGGTGAAATAATTTATTGAGGTCATTATCTTACTCAAATGTGTATGTGTGTTTAAAATTAAATGTGTTTAAACTTTGAAAATTAACATTAATTTATTTTAAAATTAAATATTATATATATAGAAATAAGAATTATTTACATATGCAAAGAAAGATAGGCAAAAGCCAATATGTAATTTTAAATGGAATACTAAAATTTCAAAAGACAGTTGGAAACGGGGAAATGAAAACTGAGAGAGTAAATACAACAGAAACTAAATAAAATAGGTAAATCCAACCATATCAACTGAAAGAGTAAAGGCAGACCCAGAGCATGCCAAACGCAGTCAAGAGATCTTTATTAGCAGAGTCAGGTCAGGTCGTGCAGAGAGAGAGAGTGCTGTTGGGATGGGATATTTATATCCCTTAGGGCTACGTGGGTGTCGATGATTGGGTCTGGGGGGCAGGCCTGGGGATGAGCGGGGGTAGCGGAGGGTGTTATTTTCTTATTGGGTCTTTCTTGGCGGGTTTAACATTGTGTCAGGTGTGGAGAGGGAGGAAGAACCCAGAACTGTCGCCATCTTGTGGTACCTTACGCGTCTGCGCCACCCAACAGTCCTCCCTTTTGTTTTCTTTAAGAGGGGGTTGAGGGGCATCGTGATTCGTCTGGCTACTTCCTGCTGAGTGGGGCTACTTCCTGCTGAGTGGGGACATTGTAAGAGGGAAAGAGAGCTTTAGGGAGGGCTGTTAGGGAGGTTTGACACGGGGTATGATGGGTATAATAGAACAAGTCCAAGGAGGAGGCCACTATATGTGAACACCTTTTGGGGGGTGTAGTCTGTGAAGGTCCCTTGAAGATATAGATCTTCTAATGCTGTAAGCCATCCGAGCGGTAACGATGGATCAGCGATGAGCCAGCTGTCAATGCAGAGATTGTTGAGGAACTGCTGGAATCGGTGTGTTGTTGTCATTTCGAAGACTGATATTTGACTGAAGGGCTGTTAGCAGGCTGTGAGACCATCTAGGGAGCCTGCTTCGTCTTTGCAGGTAGCTAAAAGTTGATAATTTCTAAGGAGAAGCTGGTTAAATGTCTAGGGATTGAGCTGTAAGTCTGAAAGTTGGGACACACTGTATCCTAGTGAAGTGGCTCCTAACCCTGTGCCTAGGAGAGAAGTTGTTAGAGAGAAAAAGATTGCTCATTTTTGTCGAGAGCCTGTGAGAGAATTGGACTCAGGGTGATCAAACTGGTAGGCCTGGAGGCCTTCGGAAAAGGAGAGTAATGTGAGTTGAGAGACTAGAGTGGTAGGTATACAGGGGCCAGGGAGGGAGGAATTGATGGATTTGAAGCAGTCGGAAGTGGGAACTTGAGAGGCATTAAATAGAAGTAGTCCTTGATTGAGGAATAGTTGCCAAGAGGAGGCTATGGGGATGGTGTTGACTGGTAAGTGTAATTGTGATTATAGTTGTGACTGTAATTCAGTCTCACCTGGCTAGATGTGCTCATTGACTTGGGATAGGACTTGTTGAAAATTAGTTTTGAGTGTGCGGGTGATGGTTAGGGTTTGTGCTGGGTAGGACCAGGCATTGCTTGGATATAAGAGGCAGAGGGCCAGAAGAGAGGGCCTGGAGTATGAAGTTTATATTTCTGGAATAGGGGGAAGAGGAGGTGTTTTGGAAATGCAGATCTTGAGGGGGTTGTTTGGTATGGGTGTGCAGGTATAGTTTGTAGGACAGTGTGAGGCAGGTAGGCTCCTTGTTTGATCCGGGTTGCTAGCCGGCTTCAACCTGGAGATGTGAAGCCAGGGGGTTAGTTGTCCTGGAGATTCTTGGAGTATGGCAGCAGTGGGAGTGCAGAGCACAATTTGGAGGGGCCCTTTCCATTTTGGGGTCAAGGATATTGGCTGAGTGTGACTGGGTGGTAAGTAAAACACCCATTCACCTGGCGTGAGGGGAAAGGTGGTTTCTGTGTTACTGGCATCCGGCAGGAGACACTCCTGTCTTTTCCATAGTTCATGGCGGATGAATGATAGGAGGGGAGAAGTTATGTGTTGTGGGGCTGTTGGGGAGGTGGGATTCATGCCGGGTGGAAGTGCTGGGCTGCTGTACATGACTTCAAAGGGGGATATAAGGGTGGGCTTCTTTGGGAGGACCCGGGGTTTGAATAAGGCTGTAGGGAGTAACTTTATCCAGTCTAGATGGAGTTCTAATGACAGTTTAGTGAGGGTTTCCTTGAGTGTATGGTTGGTGCGTTCAACCTTTCCAGAGGATTGGGGGTGATGGGGGATGTGGAAATGCCACAGGATGTTAAGAGCAGCAGCTATATTTTGTGAGACATGAGATGTAAATTCGGGACCATTGTCAGTTTGGAGGGATGTGGGGATTCCGAACCTCGGAATGATTTCTGATAGGAGGATTGAGGTGATGGTACTTGCCTTTTTATTGATGGTTGGGAAAGCCTCAACCCATCCAGAGAAGGTGTCAATGAGAACTAAAAGGTAATTAAATTTTTTTATGGAGGGCATGTGAGTAAAATCAGTTGCCAATCGCTGCCTGGAATGTGTCATCTGGCCTGATGGGTCGGGAAGGGTCCTGGCCTTAACGGAGTTTGTGGGTTTGTTCATTGACAGATGGGGCAGGCAGATGTGAGCTGTTTAAGGAATTGTAGGTCAGAGGAATCTAGGGTGAAGAAGGAGTTGAGGAAGGTTTTCAGTGTTTGAGGATTTGTGTGGAAAATAGAGTGAAGGTACGAGAAGAGGGCGTGTTTTGAGAGGTTAGGCGACTGTGTTGGTGGTGGCTGTGTGTGTTGTAAAGGGCTTGATGGCTCATCTATGGTTAACATGAGAGTAGGGTGTAGAGTTGATAAAGCTGCCTGTCTGGCCTCCTGATCTGCTTTGTTGTTACCTTGTGTCACTGGGGACGAGTCAATTTGGTGGGAATTGCAGTGAGTGATGCCTATTTTAGTAGGAAGTAAGGAAGCTTGGAGGAGGTGAGTGATGAGGGTGGCATTAGTAATAGATGTTCCTTTGGTTGTCAGGAGTCCTCTTTCCTTCCAAATGGCTGAATGAGAGAGAAGGATGTGGAAAACGTGTTTGGAGTCAGCATATAGTGTAAGTGAGGTGTCTGCTGCTAATTCAAATGCTCGAGTGGCTGCGATGAGTTCAGCTTGCTGATTTGTGATATTAGGTGGCAGGGATTTTGCCTCAGTGGTTTTTGTTAGGGACACTACAGCATACCCTGCAAGCCGCTGTCCATTATGTGTAAAAGAACTGCCATCTGTGAACCACGTGTGGTTGGGATGGTCTAAGGGGCCTTCGGTGATGTGGGTTGGACAGGGTAGAAGGGATTCTAGAATTTCAATACAGTTGTGTAGAGGGGTGTGTTGAGAGGTAGGCAGGAGGGTGGCGGGGTTGAGGGGTGCACATGTTTGGAAGGACACAGTGGGATCATGTAAGAAGGAAACTAGGAGTGACAGTATGCAGCAAGGGGGAAGGGTTTGTAGGCTCTTGTATGTGAGGAGATCTTTGAGTTGGTGGGGGAATGTAATGATGACTGCCACCCCAAGTGTGAGCTTTTTTGATTCTAGAAGTAGTAAATAGGCTGCTGCCAGGGCACGGAAGCAGGGGACCCACCCTCATACAGTGGGGTCGAGCTATTTGGACAGGTATGCGACTGCAGCAAAAGTGGGTCCCTGTAATTGTCCTAAGACTCCTAAGGCCAGGCCATGGTGTTCGTGTACGTATAAAAGGAAAGGCCTCTGTAGGTTTGGAAGATGTAAGGCTGGAGCCTTTATTAGTGCCTGTTGGAGTAACCGAAAGGGCTGTTTGACTGTGGCCTCTACAGGCTCAGACGGGGGTCCCTGGGAGAGGTCGTAAAGTGGTTTTGCTAGTAAAGAGTAGCTAGGAATCCAGGTTCTAAAGTAACCAGCTAACCCTAGGAAAGAGAGTATTTCTTGTTTTGTCTTAGGGATGGGGAGGCCTCTGATGAAGCACTTCCAGTCTAGGGTGATGGCCTTTGAGTCATGAGAAAGAAGGACTCCCAAATAAGTTACTTGTGTTAGTGAGAGTTGGACCTTTTGGGGGGACACCCGGTAGCCTTTATCTGCGAGGAAGTTGAGTAGGGAAGTGGTGTCGGTTTGGGAGGCGACTAGAGATGGACTGCATAAGAGGAGATCATCTACATATTGGAGGAGGTTTGACTGGGGAAGATTTAGTTGTTTTAAGTCTGAGGCAAGAGTTTGACTAAAGATATGGGGACTATCTCTGAATCCTTGTGAGTTGTTGTGATTGTTGGGTGTCTGGGTTGGTCCAGGTGAAGGTGAAAAGGTCTTGCAATTGAGGAGAGAGGGGGATTGTGAAGAAGTCATCTTTAAGATCTACTACTGAAAAATGTGTGGCATTGAGGGGAATGGAGGATAAGAGTGTATAGGTGTTGGGAACTAGTGGGTGAATGGGTTTAATGGCCTCGTTGATAAGTCTGAGGTCTTGGACGAGGTGGAACGTACCATTGGATTTTTTGACTGCTAGGATAGGAGTGTTACATGGTGAATGAGTTGGTCTAAGGAACCCTTTTCTCAAGAGGTCTGAGATAACTGGTTGTAATCCCCTCAGGCTGGAGGTGGGGAGAGGGTATTGGGGTTGACTGGGAAAGTGATGTGGATCTTTGAGGAATATTTGTACAGGGGTGCATGAAGCCAATGAGGGAGTGGTGATGTCCCAAACCATGGGATTGATGCCTGTTGGGAGCGAAGGCAGAGCGGGGGCGGGAGCCTGGTGTATGGAGTCAGCTACTAAAGCAACGAGTGGGGTGGATCTGGGGAGGGTGGTTGGGTTAAACGTGATGGAGGTTTTGAATTTAAAGAGGATATCCCTTCCTAGTAGGGGAAGGGGGCATTGGGGCGTGACTAGGAACCAGTGAGAAAATATGTGGCCGGAGAAGGTGCAGGAGAGAGGAGGGGTGGCTCTTGGACATATGGTTTGGCCTCCAACCCTTACTATAGGAGATCCAAAAAGGGAAGTGACACCCCAGAATTCCCTCAAAACTGAGAAGGTAGCTCCGGTGTCAAGGAGGAATGTGATGAGGCATCCATCCACCATTAGAGAGATCCTGGGCTCCTGTGTGGTGATAAGTTGTGTGGGGAAAGGAGTCCCAAGGCCCCATCAGTCTTCATTGGCCAGTCCTAAGAGGTCGGGAGTGGGGCTGGGAGCTGGGGCAGTCTACAGCCCAGTGGCCAGGCTGGTGGCATTTAGGACACGGCCAAGGGGGGGGCCTGGGATTTGGGCACTCTTGGACCCAATGACCTTCTTTTCCACATTTAAAACAGGGCCAAGGGGGCTGATGGTGAGGTGGATGGCTGGAGGATTTGTGGCCATGCGACCGTGACGCAGGCCGAGGAGAGGCCTGGAGGGCTTGTGCTAATAATTGGTATTTTTGCCTCTTTGCTTTCTCATCCCAGTTATGATAAACCTTGAATGCCATTGCCAATATCTCGGATTGAGGGGTGAAGGGGCCTCTGTCTAACTTCTTTAGTTTTTGTCTGATGTTGGGAAAACTTTGTGCAAAGAAATGGGACATGAGGAGTTGTCTACCATCGGGGGTTGCTGGGTCTATGTTGGTGTATTGTTGGAGTGCCTTTGTAAGGCGGTCTAGAAAGGCAGATGGGTTTTCATGTTTGTCTTGTATTATTTCATGGAGTTTTTCAAAATTAACTGCCTTTTGGGCTGCTTTGCGTAGTCCGGCCATTAGGGAGGTAGCAAAATGGTCTCTGGCTGCTACTCCATTTTGGGTGTTATAGTCCCAGTTAGGCTCTCACTCGGGCACAGCCTGCGCCCCCAGTGGCAAGGCTTGGGTCATTTGGTGAACCTCGTCTGCATAAGTGCGAGCCTGTTCCCAGACTCATCTACGCCCCTCAGGGAGAAGGATGTTGGAGAGGACTGTGTAGATGTCATGGAAGGTGAAGCTGTAAGCTTGGAGAAGGTACTGAAATTCCTTAATGTAGGAAGTGGAATTGGAGGTATAGGAACCTAAGCATTTTTCGATTTGGGATAAGTCAGCTATGGAGAAGGGAATGTGGACTCGGACAATACCTTCTGCTCCAGCTACTTCTCTAAGGGGGGTGAGAATGGGATGGTGAGATCTCGAGCGGGTGTTGGGAGGGCTAAATGATGGGGGGGAAGAGGCCAGCGGAAGTGACGAGGAGGAAGTGGAGGAAGGGGGGCGAGTTGGGAAGGGTGGCGGCCAGAAGGGTGGCAGCAGGAAGGTGAGGCGGAGGGTGGTGGTATGGGGGGGGCTCATCGGCTGGGTCGAAGTCGGGGGCAGAGGGAGGGGTTGGCAGTTTAAGAGCAGCAAGGAGCTGTTGTGGTTCACAAGGGAGGCAGAGGTTAGGTCTGTCCCATAGGAGGAAGAAGCCGTGAATATATGGGATCTCTACCCATTTTCCTGTTCGCTCGCAATAGTTGTAGAGATCTTGAAGGAGATTGGGATCCAGGGACCCGTACACGGGCCATTTGTTTTGGTTATCTAAGGGATAAGTGGGCCAATTTTGAGTGCAGAGTTTAATTAAGCATCTAGGCTTGATATCTGAGGTGAGGCCTACAGCAGATAGGTTGTTTAAGAGACATTGTAAAGGGGAGTTGGCCAGCAGGGATGCAGAGCCTCCTATTATGAGAGGAGGGAAATATATGGCGTCGGGCTAGGTAGGGTGTCCCCTACTAGCCAATCGACCGTGTGGTGAGTCAGAGCTTCCGAGTCGATCGTCACCGAAGCGGAAGGACTGATGGGCCTTTGGAAGGCCGAGGGCCATGGGCCACCTGGTACCAGGATTTTAGTGAGTGAGGAGGAGGGGCCCAGGCTGGGCAAGTGAGAGGGAGGGAGAAAACTCAGTTCCCTGGAGGCCGAGTCTGGGTTGGGTAACTTGGGGTCCACCATGGCCTTAAGGGCCCTCGGTGAGCTATGTCTGTTTTGAGAGTGGCTAGGGTGGGGATTGAAAGGCTATATTAAGGGTCTGCCTGAAAGGTAGGCCCCAGAGGGGAAGACTTACCAAAATGAGGCTGGTGTTGTGCAGAGAGGTCGGTGAACAGGAAAATGGTTGAAGACTGGTTTAGGGTCTGGGTCGGGCCTGGAAAAGGATCGGGATCCCACTGAAGGGTGGGGAGTCCCGATCCGAGTCATGGCACCAATGAAAGAGTAAAGACAGACCCAGAGCACGCCAAACGCAGTCAAGAGATCTTTATTAGCAGAGTCAGGTCAGGTCGCACAGAGAGAGAGAGTGCTGTTGGGATGGGATATTTATATGCCTTAGGGCTATGTGGGTGTTGATGATTGGGTCTGGGGGGCAGGCCTGGGGATGAGCAGGGGGAGCGGGGGGTGTTATTTTCTTATTGGGTCTTTCTTGGTGGGTTTAACATTGTGTCAGGTGTGGAGAGGGAGGAAGAACCCGGAACTGTCGCCATCTTGTGGTACCTTACGTGACTGAGCCACCCAACATCAACAATAATTATATTGAGGAAGGGGTACAGGAGGGCCAACTAGGAAGAGCCTGTTTCACCAAGTGAGACCAAACTATTGAGTAAAGCAGCACATTTTAAACAGGTCTTTCCAGGAAAACACTGAGAGTTGGTAGAGAAGTGAAACAGACATAGGAGGTGAAAGAGGGAGGAAGCTGGGACCCTGCATGGGATTGTTGATTGCCAGGACTTGTTTCTGGGCCTGAATGGCTCCTAAGGAAGTAGTGAGTACAGTAACAGTGAGGCAATCCACTCTCACCATGAACTTCTAGGATCCTAGCTACAGGAGATCCCACTCAATACCTGCATGGACAGTGGAACTGGCAGAGGGAACTGCTCTGGGAGTAACCAGAGACAGAGCTCGACCCTGTGTGGAGCCCAGGGGGGTTGGACAATTGAAGAAGACATGGCCATAAGCGCCCATCCCCCATGGCTCCCCATATTCCTCTGAGTGGCTCTAGCCTTTGCTGACTGCCAGACTGGGAGAGAACACGGCTGGCTGTCATTCCCAGGGCACATCAGATCTGCAGCCGCTGATTCTAACGGCCCCTCCAGGGATCCCTGCGTGGCCCTCTCACAGGAGCAGGCAGGCAGCACCACCTCCACTGCCTTACTTGAGTGCTCTGTCAGTGAACCTCACTGGAATGCTTTGTTGGCAGCCTGGGAGCAGCTCAGCACGCCCAGCATAATTGGTGCTCGACCTCAACGGGCCAGAGAACAAAGCTGAAGGTCCAGCCCCAACCCCTACAGTTACAGCACATAGCTCAGGAGTGCAGAGCTGAGATGTGTGGCTGGATCTTCAGCATGGGAAGAACCCTCACTCTCAGTACACTGGCAAGAGTGGGTGCAGGTTCTTAAGCTGGTGCGGGAGCTGGGTGTGCCTCCCTCCTCAGGGCTGCAAACGGTGTGACCTGTCTGCAAGCCACAGACTCAGCCTGAGGGAACCCCCATGGCCTGGAGCATCTAATAATCCAGTGATCTGGGTGTAGAAAGCTTGGAACAAAACTAGCAAATTGGGTCAGATACTGAGACATACACCAGCAGGAGATCCATTTGAGGGAAAGTGAGCTGGGTGGTCCCCACCGCTGTGGGTTGGGCAAAAAAAACCCAAGCCACAGGTGCCACATTAGCTCCACACCTACAGCAATACCATCCTGCCTCAAGATACACTTTCCTTGACCTACTGCATCAACAGACCACCCGCGGACATTTCCCACAGCCCATTCTGACTCTGCCAAACACAGAGGACCAGTGGGCCACTGGGGAGCTGTAGGTCTCCTGGCAACCTAACCATCGATTCAGGCCACCCCACCCTTGGGGCTAAGGAAATGCAGCTGCAGTGCCAGTGATCGGGCTCCCTTAAGGCCCAGGAATGGATCTGGCAAAGGGGTCATCTCTACTCCCTTCCTGTCTCCCTTGCTACAATGCACTGCTGTGAACACACTGAAAGACAAAAGAGGCATGCAGGTGAGTAGCCTAGCTGCCTGCCTTTACTCTTTACTCTTAAGTGCTATTTACTGGATTGCAACCTGAATTACACCACCAAAAAAAAAAAAAAGAAAAAAAAACTGCAGGCATACACAACCTGTGAAACCTAACACAGGAATCTAGCCACAAATAAGGATCCTGTATAGAGCCTTGGCCCTCAGTAAGCACCCAGAATCAGTTAACTGACTGTGCTCAACTTACCCTATAGTCGAACCCTCAAGAGAAATAAACAATATAAAAACATAGTGCCCCATCAAAATGACAGCAAATTCTAAAAGATAAAGGACCATCAGCTCTATCAGATGAGAGAGAATTAGTGAAAGAATTGTAGCAATTCAAAAAGTCAGAAAGTCTCCTTACCTCCGAATGATCACACTGGCTCCCAAGCCATGGTTTTTAACCAGATAGAAAAGGCTGAAATGATAGACATAGAATTCAGAGTCTGGATGACAAGGAAACTCAATAAGATGCAGGAGGAAGCTGAAACCCAATACAAGGAATCCAAGGAAACCAGTAAAGTGATCCAAGAGTTGAAAGATGAAATAACCATTTTTTAAAAGAACCAAACTGATCAACTGCATTCTTGGACATACAGCAAGTCTTAATATATTTTTTAAAAATTGAACTCATGCCAAGCACATTCTCAGAACACAGTGCAATAAAAATAGAAATCAATACCAAGAAGCTCTCTCAAAACTACACGATGACATTGAAATTAAATAATTTGTTCCTGAATGACTTTTGGGTGAACAACAAAATTAAGGTAGACATCAAAAAATTCTTTGAAATTAATGAAAACGGAGAAACAGCACACCAAAATCTTTGGAATGCAGCTCAAGCAGCACGAAGAGGAAATTTTATAATGCTAAACACCTATATCTAGAAGTTAGAAAGATCACAAATTTACAATATTGCAACTGGAGGAACTAGACAAAAAACAACAAACCAATCCCAAAGCTAGAAGAAAAAAATAACCAAAATCAAAGCAGAACTGAATGGAATTGAGATGCGAAAATCCACACCCAAAAATCCATGAAACCAAAAAGTTGGTTTTTTAAAAGGATAAACAAAATTTGTAGACCACTACCTAGCTTAAAGAAAAAAGAGAGAAGATCCAAATAAGCACATTCCAAAATGACAAAGATGACATTACAACTGATCCCACAGAAATACAAAAGATCTTCATAGACTATTATGAACACCTCTACGCACACAAATTAGGAAATCTAGAGGAAATGGATAAATTCCTGGAGACATATAATGCCAAGATTGAATCAGGAAGAAATTGAAAACCCGAAAAAGACCAATAATGAGTTCCAAAACTGAATTAGTAATAAAAAACCTACCAACCAAAAGAAGCCCCAGACCAGAAGAATTCACAACCAAATTGTACCAGATGTACAAAGAGGAGCTGATGCCAATTCTACTGAAAGTATTCAAAAAAAAACAAAATGAACAGGAGGGATTCCTCCCTTACTCATTCTACAAAGCCAGCATCATCCTGATACCAAAAGGTGGCAGAGACACAATGAAACAACAACAAAAAAACCTCAGGCCAGTATCACTGATGAACATAGACACAAAAAATCCTTAACAAATGATAGCAAAGTGAATCTAACAGCACCTAAGAAAAATAATCCTCCACGATCAAGTAGGCTTTATTCCTGGGATGCAAGGTTAATTCAACATAAGCAAATCAATAAATGTGAGTCACTACATAAACAGAATTAGAAACAAAAACCATATCATCTCAATAAACACAGAAAAAGCTTTTGATATCCAACATCCCTTCATGATATAAACCTTCAACAGGTTAGATGTCAAAGGAACACACATCGAAATAGTAACAGCCATCAATGACAAACCCACTGCCAGTATCATATTGAGTGGGAAAAGCTTGAACCATTCCCCCTTGAGAACTGGAAAAAGACAAGGAGGCTTGCTGTCACCACTCCTATTAAACATAGTACTGGAAGTCCTAGCCAGAGCAATCAGTCAAGAGAAAGAAATAAAAGGCATCCAAACATGAAGGGAAGTCAAGCTATCTCTCTTTGTTGATGGTATGATTCTATACCTAGAAAACACTAAAGACTCTGCCAAGTGGCTCCTAGAGCTGATAAACAATTTCAGTAAAGACACAAAATTTTTGTACAAAATTTAGTACCATTTCAGCATACCAATAATGATCAAGCCGAGAGCCAAATCAAGAATGTGATCTCATGTACAATAGCCACAAAAAGAATAAAATGCATAGGAATGCAGCTAACCAAGGAGGTGAAATGTCTCTACAAGGAGAACTACAAAACACTACTGAAAGAAATCAGACATGACACAAATAAATGGAAAAACATTCCATGCTTATGGATGGGAAGCATCAACACCATTAAAATGGCCATACTGTCCAAAGTAATCTACAGATTCAGTGATATTACTATCAAAATGCCAACGTCATTTTTCATAGAATTAGAAAAGTTAATTCTAAAATTCCTATGGAAACAAAATAAAAGCCTGAGTAGCTAAGCAATCCCAACCAAAAAGAGCAAAACAGGAGGCATCACATTCCTCAGTTTCAAACTATACTACAAGGCTATGGTATCCAGAACAGCATGGTACTGGTACAAAAACAGACACACAGATCAATGGAACAAACTAGAAAACCCAGAAATAAAGCCACATACCTACAGCCATCTGATCTTCAACAAAGTCAACAAATAAGCAACGGAGAAAAGACTCCTTATTCAATCAATGCTGCTGGGTTTGCTGACTAGCCATATGCAAAAGTAGGAAGGTGGACCCCTACTCTCACCATATACAAAAATTAACTCAAGGCAGAGACTTAAATGTAGGACTTCAAACTATAAAAATTGTAGAAGAAAAGCTTCTACAATCTATTGAAAGGGAAATACCTTTCTCAATATTGGCCTTGACAAATAATTTATGACTAAGTCCTCAAAGAAATTGCAACCAAAACTAAAACCCTTAATTTAAGTAAGAATATTATTGCTTTTTATTTTATTATTACTTTAACATTATTTTGTTAACTTATAAATTAATTATTTCAGATTTGTTATGTATTTTCAACAAAAATTTAATTGTACAGAGAACTAAATTATCAGAGAAAAAGATGTTTAATTATAATTTGTTAGAGTTAGCACATTTTTAGTAGTCAAAATTATGTTAGTGTTAAAATGAAAATGTCAGTATTGTAATTTTTAAAAATATATAATTTCTAGCTTCGCTTATTGGTATAACCTAAGAATGGTGTAGCCTCAGCTCTGTGTGTCTGACACGGGCCTTGGTGCACAGAATTTTATCTTCCACATTTTTTTCCTCTACTAAAAGAAATCAGAATTTCTTAGAGGGTTGGAACAGGGTTTGGGGGCAAGTCTGGTAGATATTGTTATACACATGTTTAGGAGTTCTGTGTTGATTCTAAATAACACCAACTTAGAAGGGTATCTAATATCCAAATTGCAACAATTTAAGCATCCATGAAAGATAAGTTGTAATTAATTGTATTTTCTAAAGAGCTTTGAATACAAACTGATATTCTTTATATATTTTCCCTTAAAAATTGGTTTTTTTTGTTTTTTTTTTTCTGTATGTAATTTTTTTTTTTTTATTATACTTTAGGTTTTAGGTACATGTGCACAATGTGCAGGTTGTTACATATGTATCCATGTTGATTTCCTGCACCATTAACTCGTCATTTAGCATTAGGTGTATCTCCTAATGCTGTCCCTCCCCCCTCCCCCCACCCCACAACAGTCCCCGGAGTATGATGTTCCCCTTCCTGTGTACATGAGTTCTCATTGTTCAATTCCCACCTATGAGAGAGAACATGCAGTGTTTGGTTTTTTGTCCTTGCGATAGTTTACTGAGAATGATGTTTTCCAGTTTCATCCATGTCCCTACAAAGGACACGAACTCATCATTTTTTATGGCTGCATAGTATTCCATGGTGTATATGTGCCACATTTTCTTAATCCAGTCTATCGTTGTTGGACATTTGGGTTGGTTCCAAGTCTTTGCTATTGTGAATAGTGCCACAATAAACATACGTGTGCATGTGTCTTTATAGCAGCATGATTTATAGTCCTTTGGGTATATACCCAGTAATGGGATGGTTGGGTCAAATGGTATTTCTAGTTCTAGATCCCTGAGGAATCGCCACACTGACTTCCACAATGGTTGAACTAGTTTACAGTCCCACCAACAGTGTAAAAGTGTTCCTATTACTCCACATCCTCTCCAGCACCTGTTGTTTCCTGATTTTTTAATGATAGCCATTCTAACTGGTGTGAGATGGTATCTCACTGTGGTTTTGATTTGCATTTCTCTGATGGCCAGTGATGATGAGCATTTCTTCATGTGTTTTCTGGCTGCATAAATGTCTTCTTTTGGGAAGTGTCTGTTCATGTCCTCTGCCCACTTTTTGATGGGGTTGTTTGTTTTTTTCTTGTAAATTTGTTTGAGTTCATTGTAGATTCTGGATATTAGCCCTTTGTCAGATGAGTAGGTTGCAAAAATTTTCTCCCATTCTGTAGGTTGCCTGTTCATTCTGATGATAGTTTCTTTTGCTGTGCAGAAGCTCTTTAGTTTAATGAGATCCCATTTGTCGATTTTGGCTTTTGTTGCCATTGCTTTTGGTGTTTTAGACATGAAGTCCTTGCCCACGCCTATGTCCGGAATGGTATTGCCTAGGTTTTCTTGTAGGATTTTAATGGTTTTAGGTCTAACATATAAGTCTTTAATCCATCTTGAATTAATTTTTGTATAAGGTGTAAGGAAGGGATCCAGTTTCAGCTTTCTACATATGGCTAGCCAGTTTTCCCAGCACCATTTATTAAATAGGGAATCCTTTCCCCATTTCTTGTTTTTGTCAGGTTTGTCAAAGATCAGATAGTTGTAGCTATGCGGCATCATTTCTGAGGGCTCTGTTCTGTTCCATTGATCTATGTCTCTGTTGTGGTACCAGTACCATGCTGTTTTGGTTACTGTAGCCTTGTAGTATAGTTTAAAGTCAGGTAGCGTGATGCCTCCAGCTTTGTTCTTTTGGCTTAGGATTGACTTGGCGATGCGGGCTCTTTTTTGGTTCCATATGAACTTTAAAGTAGTTTTTCCAATTCTGTGAAGAAAGTCATTGGTAGCTTGATGGGGATGGCATTGAATCTATAAATTACCTTGGGCAGTATGGCCATTTTCACGATATTGATTCTTCCAACCCATGAGCATGGAATGTTCTTCCATTTGTTTGTATCCTCTTTTATTTCATTGAGCAGTGGTTTGTAGTTCTCCTTGAAGAGGTCCTTCACATCCCTTGTAAATTGGATTCCTAGGTATTTGATTCTCTTTGAAGCAATTGTGAATGGGAGTTCACTCATGATTTGGCTCTCTGTTTGTCTGTGATTGGTGTACAAGAATGCTTGTGATTTTTGTACGTTAATTTTGTATCCTGAGACTTTGCTGAAGTTGCTAATCAGCTTAAGGAGATTTTGGGCTGAGACAATGGGGTTTTCTAGATATACAATCATGTCATCTGCAAACAGGGACAATTTGACTTCCTCTTTTCCTAATTGAATACCTTTTATTTCCTTCTCCTGCCTGATTGCTCTGGCCAGAACTTCCAGCACTATGTTGAATAGGAGCGGTGAGAGAGGGCATCCCTGTCTTGTGCCAGTTTTCAGAGGGAATGCTTCCAGTTTTGGCCCATTCAGTATGATATTGGCTGTGGGTTTGTCGTAGATAGCTCTTATTATTTTAAGAATTGTTGATATAGGCCAGGCATGGTGGCTTATGCCTGTAATCCCAGTGCTTACTTTGGGAGGCTGAGGTGGGCAGATTACTTGAGGTCAAGAGTTTGAGACAAGTCTGGCCAACACAATGAAACCTTATCTCTACTAAAAATAAAATTAAAAAATTGAAAAAAAGAATTGTTAGTATATTCAGGTTGTTTTAGTTAGCTGAAAAATCTTCTGGTCATATTTAGTTATAGGTTTATTTTCAGAATTGATTAAATCTATCCATATATAAAGCCTAACATAATGACTATAAGGAAAATACTTAGGATACCATTAGCTGTCTATAGCAATGGAAACAACTGTTTTGTACATGAAATTATAGAGAATGTCTACCAATACACAACAAAGAAATTTTGGGAAATAAATTAAGCCAAACTTAGTAGAGAAACATTACTTAAATGTCCAAATATTCTACTCATGCTGCTTTTAAATGTGTTATGTAAAAATAAATAAATAAAAATTTAAAACACTAGTGGGAACACCATGAGGCTTTTTATTACACCCCACAGGCAACCTACCTATGGGAGTTAAAAGGGATATTTTAGCACTAGGTATAGATATACTATAATAGTTCAAAGTATGAATCTAAGTTATTGAGATATTATTGTCACAGAGGTAAAATGCCTTACCTCTTGACCCAAATGAATGATTCAGTTATCTATTGCCTAGAGATTATATCCATCTAAAAATTCACCAGAAAAATTATAACTATGTAAGAGGCCCTGCTCAGTGCTACCACAATGATAAGGTGTCAGAGTCCCCAGCCTTGAATATCTGCTTTCCACTATGAAAAGACAGCAGCCCTAAACATGGCAGAGCTCTTCATACTTGCTTCAAACAATTCTATTCTAGAAAACAGGTTGCTGGGTATGTTCCGCAAATCAAAAATTTACCTTGTAAAGAGTCGTGTTAATACTAGCTCTCACAAAAGAAGCTGGAACTGTCTGCCTTGCAAACAAATTTAAAACTTATAAACTATAACTTTTTAAGAACTTATGAAATATTTTATAAGTAACTTCCCTCAGATTAAATTTGATGTCTATCAAATAATAACAGCAGATTATTATACCAATTACCTATAGATACCAAGTATCTATACTTTTCCTGTTGAGTACCCTGGCATAAATAAAAATATATAAAAATATATAATAAAATATACATAATATTTATATAAAAATATATTAAATAAATAAATAAATAAATATTTTGCGCTATCAGAGAGAGGTAGCCTAAAAATGGAAAAAGAAGTTTCCACCTTCAAATAATGTGTTTTCTGTAATTATTATTATATTAATGTAATGATTTCTGTCAAAAAGGGTCTGCCTCCATTTTGCCGTTTGACTGCTGACAGCTTTCAAGCTCCACGCCACCCCTTTGCCTTTCTGTCCCATATCGGGGAAGCTGACAGGATAGCTTGTCTGCTCTCTCCTTTGGCACTGGTGAAAATTTCAAACCACACAAGTTCCCAGCCCCTGCACAACAACCTTCACTCCAGTGCCACTGGTTAAACATCCTAAAAACCCAAGCCAGCTTTCTAATTGTTTCTGATACCTGCTCTTTCTAACCAAGTTGGACCTGTCTGGAAACATTGCTTGTTCTCCCCAGAAAACCTCATTATGTGAGTAATAAACCTTTTCATAACTTTTTGGTGTGTGTGTGATGTCACTAATCTCAGCATTCAAACCAAATTTTTGATGGGGTGGCCCATTCCACCTCTGGAGTTGACCACATTAACTCCAGATGTGGTTGATTCTAATGAAGGAATAGTGCCTTCAATGAGAAAATGACTGCTCAGATATCCCAAATTCTTTATTTGTAATTTGACTATTAAGAAAATTAACAAATTTGTACAAGTTAAATGGAACAGAGAAAGTTCAGAAAAGCAATTAAGGGAGAACGAATTAAACTGAATTATGTATGCTGAGAAGTAAATTTCCGAGAGATTATATATCTAAATGTGTCTTTATATTCGCTCTCATATTTCATTGAATATTTTACTGCAGAATTCTAAGTTGGATATGTTGCTCTTTCAGGATTTTGAAGTAATTAATCTATTGCTTGTAACGCTAGTATTTCTAAGGCAAGTGTTGGCAAACTTTTTCAGTAAAGGACCAGACAGTAAATACTTTAGGCTTTGCAGGCCATATGTTCTCTGTCAAAACTCCTCAACTCTTCCATTTTAGCACAAAAGTCACCACATACAGTATACTACTTAGTTTCCCAATCCTTGCCCTAAAGTGGAAACTTAATGCTATTCTTATGCTCAATCACTTATATAAAAACTTTTGTTCTTTTTGGAAACTTAAGGGTTATATCTTTTCTAGTTTTCTAAAATATTGTTACTAAATGCCCTGTTTTCATCTGTTGTCTTAGACTTTTGGTGAGTCCTTTTAACCTGGAAACTCATATGCACTTCTGCAAATTTTTCTAGAACTATTTATTTGATGACTTACTTTCTTTTGTTTTCTCTCTCTTATCTTCCTGGGACTCTTATTCTTCATATATTAGAATTTCTTTTATTTTATACTTCTTTGTAATTTTACATTACTATGCCATTTAGGATTTATTGAAGATTTCCTCAACTTTATCTTTTGACCCTATCATTGAAATTTTACATTTAAATATCTACTTAATTTTTATAATTCTAATTTTTATGTCTTTGTCAAATTAGTGAATGATATATAGAGGCAAATAGCAAAAGAATTAGCTATAAAACTAATGTAAAGTTATTGCTTCTGAAGAGAAGATTAGGAGTGGGAGGTTTTATGCAGCGTGCAGCATTTTTATTACAATTCTTGTAAAACTATTTGACTTTTAAAAATAAGCACATGTAAAATTTTGATAAAATAAAAACTTAAAAAGTCATTATTAAAATAAAAATTCTTCCTTTTTTAAAAAAGAAAATATAGAAGAAAAAATAGTCGTGTGTGTGTGTGTGTGTGTGTATATACATACATGGTCAACTGAATTTTAACAAAGGTACCAAGATAATTCAAAGAAGAAGGAAAATGTTTTCAACAAATAGTGTTTGAAGAACTTTATGTGCGTATGGGAAAAAAGTAAACATGAGCTTTACCTAACACTGCACATAAAATTTAACATGAGAAGAATCATAGTACTAATTGTAAATGCTAAATTTCCCCCAAAAATACATAGAAGAAAATCTTTGTAATCTTGGAGTAGGCAAAGATTTCTTATACAGGACTTAAAAAGCACAAACTTACTTTGAGCTAATAGAAAAACTAAAATTAAATAAAGAACCTTTATAATATAATAAAATTAAAGCAAGACCCCCAAATGACTAATTTCTTTTTGCAACATTTTAGATTCAGGGAGCACATATGCAGGATTCTTACCTGGATATATTGCATGATGCTGAGATTTGGGGTACGAATGATCCTATCACCCAGGTCCTGAGCATAGTACCCAACAGTTTTCCAACCTTTGGCCCTTCCATTTTCCCCCATCTGGTAGTCCCTGGTGTCTATTGTTGTCATCTTTCTGTCCATGAGTCCGCAATGTTTAGCTGCCATTTAAACTGAGAACATGCAGTCTTTGGTTTTCTGTTTCTGTTTAATTCACTAAGGATAATGGCCTCCAGTTGCATCCACATTGCTGCAAAAGGCATGATTTCATTCTTGGTTTGGCTATGTGGTATTCCACGGTGCATATGTACCACATTTTCTGTATCCAATTCACCATTGATGGGCAACTAGGTTGATCCCATGTCTTTGCTATGATGAATGGTGCTGCAATGAACATGTGAATGAATGTAGGTTGTTTTTGTTGTTGTTCTTGTTTTTTGTTTTGTTTTGGTAGAACGATTTGTTTTCTTTTGGATATATACCCAATAATGGGATTGCTGGGTCAAATGGTAGTTCTAAGTTCTTAGAGATATCTCCAGACTACTTTGCACAGTGGCTGAACTAATTTACATTCCCACCAACAGTGTATAAGTGTTCCCTTTTCTCTGCAGCCCCACCAACATCTGTTGCTTTTTGACTTTTTAATAATAGCCATTCTGACTGGTGTGAGTTGGCATCTCACTGTGGTTTTGATTTGCATTGCTCTGATGATAAGTGATGTGGAGCAATTTTTCACAGGTTTGTTGGCTGCTTGCGTGTTTTCCCTTGAGAAGTGCCTATTCATGTCTTTTGCCCTATTTTTAATGGAGCTATTTGGGTTTTGCTTGTTCAATTGTTTAAGTTTCCTGTAGACTCTGGGTATTAGATCTCTGTCAAATGCATCATTTGTAAATATTTTCTCCCATTCTGTAGGTTTTCTGTTTACTATGTTGATGGTTTATTTTGCTCTGCAGAAGCTCTTTAGTTTAATTATGTCCCACTTGTCAATTTTTCCTTTTTTGCAACTGCTTTTGAGGACTTAGAGAAGACTAAATTTAACTAAATCCTATGTCTCAAGTGAACAAAACTTATTCTTTCTCTTCGAAGTAAGAAAATAAATTGTTCTCTTGTCTAAATTTACTAAAACAGTTATATCTGCAAAATAACCTTTAAGTTATATATTTGAAATTATTTCAAGTAGGTATAAAACAATATTTTATTAAGAAAACTATATTAATTTATGGAATATGTGTGTAGTGGGTAAATAACATCATTAATTTTTTTGTTTTTCTTTCTTTTATTTCCAAAATGCTCCAGAATAACAGAA
The DNA here is from genome assembly GCF_006542625.1 of Nomascus leucogenys. NCBI lineage: Eukaryota > Metazoa > Chordata > Mammalia > Primates > Hylobatidae > Nomascus > Nomascus leucogenys. The sequence goes on along the minus strand of NC_044387.1, from coordinate 90,804,794 downwards.
TACTTTTTGGAGGGACAAAACGACTCTATGATTGTTATTTCCCACATTCACAGAGTTAATTGGATAGTTTATAAAGAAATTATCGGGGCCGGGTGCGATGGCTCACGCCTGTTATCCCAGCACTTTGGGAGGCCGAGGTGGGTGGATCACAAGGTCAGGAGATTGAGACCATCCTAGCTAACAAAGTGAAACCCCCCTCTCTACTGAAAAATACAAAAAAAATTAACCAGGCATAGTGGTGGGCGCCTATAGTCCCAGCTACTTGGGAGGCTGAGGTAGAAGAATGAGAAGAATGGCATGAACCCAGGAGGTGGAGCTTGCAGTGAGCCCAGATAGTGCCACTGCACTCCAGCCTGGGCTGATGGGTGACAGAGTGAGACTCCATCTCAAAAAAAAAAAGGAAAAAAAAAAAGAAAAAAATTATTTAAAATATTGTTTCTGATAGTTTTTAAACATAGGGCTTTATGTCTTCACACAGCTACATTTACAGTCATGAGAGTAAATAAGATCACTGAAGGGAAACCAACCCTAGAAGTCCCTTAATATAAGTCATATAAAGAAGAAGAGGACAGAGAAAGGAGCCTTAGGAAGAGCATGCAGAGAAGGATGAAACAGAAAAGTGTGGCATTATGAAAGTGCAAATGAAGAAAATGTGTTTTGCAAAGGATGAAGTGGACAGTGTACTTAATGCTTTTGAAGAATTTGAGTATATTAACAACTGAGATATGCCAAGATGTTGGTAGGCAAAAGAGAAATTTCAATAAAATAATAGAAACTAAATCTCATTTGGACATCATTAACAGAAAACAGAGAGAGTGAGAGTGAGAAGATAGTAGTTTCAGATATAGAAAGTAATGAGAGGCTTTCTTGAGAAGACTAGAGAAAAGGGAAAATAGCTGAGAAGGACATGGGATTGGAAATTATTTTTAAGATGGGCGGTACTGGAGTGTATTACACACCAATAAAATTGATCCAGTAAAGAGTAAGAAGTTGATCATGCAAGAAAGAGAGGAAAACTTTCTGGGATCAGAATAGCTTGCCAGTCTGAAAGGAATATGAATCACATGTAAGGAGTCAGTGTTTTATAGGGTTTAAAAAAAAAAAAGCAGAATACCTGTGCACATACAGATACACTAGTAATAGTGGAGAGATGGAAGAGAAGAGAGCTTGTCTCATTGCTTCTGTTTTCTCAGTAAACCATGAGGAAAGATGATTAGTTGACGTCAAAGGAGTATGTTAGAAATTTAAGATGTAAAGAGATGCCAGATGGTCACCTTTAGAGTGTGAGATAACATATTTATTAAGGAGATAGAGTAAGATTGCCAGGCAGTGCCAGGTGCCCATTCAAGATCCAAGGTCATTAAAATTGAGACAAGCTGCCTTGGTAGTTCAATTTTCTCCAATTGCTCCAACTGCTCAACTGCTTAGGTAGGAAGCATTGTTGTCAATATTAGGTATACCCAAGATTTTGGTTTTGCAGTAAATTTTGACAGAAGGAAAGAGACTAAAGCTTGAAAAGTGTTTCTTAAGGGCAGGTACATGCAGTAGACAGGGTATCTAAGCTGAAAAAAAAGAAGAGTAGATATTATTGAAGTATTGAAGAAAAAGATAGAAGCATTAATGGAATGAGAGACCTCAATGAGTCAAGTAATTGCTGAAGTGAGAATACTTTATTTAAAATTTAGTCAAAAGCATAAAATGTGGGAGAGAAATTCTTCTATCATAAAGACACATGTGTGTGTATGTTCATTGAAGCACTATTCACAATAGCAAAGACATAGAATCAAATGACCATCAATGGTAGACTGGATTAAAGAAAATGTAGTACATATACACCATGGAATACTATGCAGCCATAAAAAAGAACAAGATCATGTCCTTTGCAGGAACATGGATGAAGCTGGAGGCCGTTATCCTTAGCAAACTAATGTGGGAATAGAAAACAAATACCACATGTTCTCACTTACAAGTAGGAGCTAAATGATGAGAACACATGGACACATAGAGGTGAACAACACACACTGGGGCCTATTGGAAGGTGGAGGGTGGAAGGAGGGAGAGAGTCAGGAAAAATAACTATGGGTACTAGGCTTAATACCTGGGTGACAAAATAATCTGTACAACAAACCCCTATGACATAAGTTTACCTATGACATAGGTTTACCTATGACATAAGTTTACCTATGACATAAGTTTACCTATGTAACAAACCTGCACATGTACCCTTGAACCATAAATAAAAGTCTAAAAAGTAATAAAAAATAAAATGTGGGAGAAAATAGTATGCTCAAATTTGAGATTTTAGAGTATGATATAGTTATAGGATACAATTGTAAGAGACAGTTGTTGAGGTGCAAGATTATTATGGATAAAGGGCTCAAGAATATGAATGACTAAAGTGTTTAGTGAATTATCAATATGAATTTTGAAATTACCAAAATGCTGGTGGAAGTCAGTATGAAAGTCTTCAATGAGTATAAGTGGGAGAGGAGAGTGACTGACAAGTTAGTGATATGAACTGACAGCATGAACTTAAAAGTGTTGTGATTTTTTTAAACGTGGAAAAGTGATACGGAAGCGTCATTGGGGAGCTAAGAAGGTAATTACCTGAAAAAGTAGGTCTTGCAGTGCATGAAATACAGGTGAAAAATCATCCTTCATTTGAGATGGTGGTTGGGGAAGTGATTGGGGAAGCAATATCCTAAGTGGCACAGTCAAACTTCAGCTATATCAAGAAAGTTTAGAAGTTGAGGTTCCAAGGAAGTTTACTGATGCTATAAAACTCAAATCCAGAGGGCATTATCGAGGGCGATGAAGAGCTGCAGATTAGAAATATCAAGAGCATTTTCGGGCTAAGTGTCTGGGTTATCATGGAAAACTGGAAGGTGGAGACTTCTGGTGGTGACTGAGGCGAATGGTTTCTTGGGGGAGCTGAACAAACAGTTTAAGACGGTCTCTAGAGCTGCACTGTACACTGCAGTAGCCCCTAACCACACATTGCTATTTAAGTTACACTCACTTAAAATTAAATAAAACTGGCCAGGCACGGTGGCCCCTGCCTGTAATCCCAGCACTTTGGGAGGCCAAGATGGGCAGATCACCTGAGGTCGGGAGTTCAAGACCAACCTGGCCAACATGGAGAAACCCCATCTCTACTAAAAATACAAAAATTAGTTGGGCTTGGTGGCACATGCCTGTAATCCCAGCTGCTTGAGAGGCTGAGGCTGGAAAATCGCTTGAACCCGGGAGGCAGAGGTTGCAGTGAGCCAAGATCGCGCCCTTGCACTCCAGCCTGGGCAATAAGAGTGGAACTCTGTCTCATAAAATACAATAAAATAAAAAATTCACTTCCTCAAACTACCTACATTTCAAGTGCTAGTTATCACATTGGACAGTGCAGATACAGAACATTTCTATCATTGCAGAAAGTCCCCCTAGTGTTTCCCTAGAGTATTTAGTTGGAAACTGTAAAGTCCCTGGGATATTGCTATGGCTTCTAGTGGAATAGCCATCTAGGGAGAGGCTGTCTGATGGGAATCTGAAGACACAGTGCATGTCTTGAAGTGGCTCATCTCCCAGTAACTCCTAGTGAGTTCGTGGACACCTTGCTTATTACATTTCATCTTGACTTAAGATGAGTCAATAAGGGAATGACAGAAGCAGACTGGGAGCTTCTAGAACCTAGTGCAGTGTGAAAACACAACAAATGAAAACAAGCTCATATTTTTCAGTGATATATCTCAATACCCATAAGTATTTCCCCAGAAGGTGTTATTCACCTGCATTCAAATCAAGAATCCTCTACATTTATAGTCCTGTTCCCTCCATCTATCTTCATATTTAATTTACTGATTGTGAACCTGCAGGTAAAACACATCAACTTTTTCTCCACAATGAAGTATTCTCAGAAATTTTCTTTTCTATGTAAATGTGAGCACAGTTCTCTCATTAATTTATATATTCAACAATTAAAAGGAGAGATAAATCATTATCATAGCCCAGAAAGTAATTTAATATAAAAGAAGAATAGAGCAAAGGTTAGCAAAGTTGCACCCAGGTAGCATGGGACTGAGTAATAGGTTCACATTTCCCAACAACAAATAAATTGAATCTTGTGTCCTCAAATCACTTAATATCTATCTAGGCCAAAATGATACATGCAAACAAAAAATGCAATGGCTCATACGTAACAATTATTAGCCTTACATACATCTTTTTGAGTTTATGTTGCCAGCAAAAAGTTGTAGGAGGACACAGTGTATTAGGGTTCTCCAGAGGGACAGAACAAATAGGAGATTTATATATATATAAAAATATATAAATATATATTTATATATATATAAAAATATATAAATATATATTTATATATATATAAAAATATATAAATATATATTTATATATTTATATATATTTATATATTTTTATATATAAATATATATTTATATATAAATATATATATATTATATTTATATATAAAAATATATATAAAATATATATTTATATATAAATATATATATATTTATATATATAAATATAATATATATATATTTATATATTTATATATATTTATATATTTATATATATAAATTATATTTATATATTTTATATATATATTTATATATTTTTATATATAAATATATATTTATATATTTTTATATATAAATATATATTTATATATTTTTATATATAAATATATATTTATATATTTTTATATATAAATATATATTTATATATTTTTATATATAAATATATATTTATATATTTTTATATATAAATATATATTTATATATTTTTATATATAAATATATATTTATATATTTTTTTATATATAAATATATATTTATATATTTTTTTATATATAAATATATATTTATATATTTTTATATATATATGAGAGAGAGAGAGAGAGGAATTTATTAAGTAGTATTAACTGAGAAGATCACAAGGTCCCCAAATAGGCCATCTACAAGCTGAGGAGCAAGGAAGCCAGTCCGAGTCCCAAAGCTGAAGAACTTGGAGTCCGATGTTTGACAGCAGGAAGCATCCAGCATGAGAGAAAGATGTAGGCTGGGAGGCTAAGCCAGTCTAGCCTTTTCACGTTTTTCTGCCAGCTTTATATTCTGTTCATACTGGCAGCTGATTAGATAGCACTCTCCCAATTTAAGGGTTGGTCTGCCTTTCCCAGCTCACTGACTCAAATGTTAATCTCTTTTGGCAGCAGCCTCACAGACACACCCAGGATCAATACTTTGCATCCTTCAATCCAATCAAGTTGACACTCAGTATTAACAATCACAAGCAGAAAGAAGACAATTAATGGGATAAAGGGAGCAAGTGAAATGAAATAGTGAGACTCAAATATACATGGAGACTATAAAAATCTAGGTTCTTAGTACCTCCTATTTTGAGCACACAAATTAACTTTGTATATTCCAATGATAGTTGTTTTCATGATAATGAATATTCTCACAGAGCAGTAGATTCATATTCTTCAGAGTCCCATAGGGTTCCCCCCGATGCCAGCCAGGAAGGATGATTAATTTTAACTATAATTTCTTTCAGATAAGAAAATTGTTTCCCAAGAGTCCATAGAAGTATTCTTTTTCAACAGATTTTGATTTATAATATGAATTTCTCAATGCCTGCCTTCCCAGTGCTAGTTGAGAGAAAGAAAGGGAGGGAGGAGAAGACAGAGAAATACTATTAGGCTAAGGAATTCACTATTACACCTTAAGATTTGTCCCCAAACCCATACATGGTCTCACTAACCCTCAATCCTGGACTTCTGGGAGTGGCTTCACTTCCTAGGCTCAAGGCAGATTTAAGCGGTTTATAACCCCAGCTGGCTAAGAGGCATCCATTTCCCTAGTTCCACCACCTCCCAAATTTAATTATCCAACAGCAAGATGAGATGAACCCATGGGAATCCACCAAGAAGCTTGATGATCTGGACATAGTCTTTGATATTTCAGGGTAGAAAAAATAGGCCCCTGTAAGCACTGACTCAGTCTTGTTCAGCCAGTCTGGGCCTATTCCCAGAAATGAGCCTCCAGTAGCTTTTATCTTTTCTCCAATACTAGTGGGTCCACAGGTGAAGATGTCAGCATCAAATGAGAATTTCAAATGTCAGTAGAATTCTAAGAGGGTTTCTCCATCAAGAACCAGTGAGTGTTTTTTTACTGTCCATCAAATAATGCTATAGATTATATACTATGCCTTGTACCAACTCTATTGGTACTCATGTCCAAGAGTAATGGGAGGCAGGGTGGCAGTGGGGTAGGAGTGAGCGTATTTGGTATCTTGGATGTCCTGTGGAGAATAGTATGGAGAAGGGCCAGTCTTGAGGCAGAAAGATCTTTAAGAGGTTATTTCACAGTCCTATTAAGACAGGTAGAAATTTGGATTAAGGTACATGTACAGACCAGAGAGAAGTGGCTGGATTGAGAAACGTTTAAGAGCTAAACTTGATTGTACTTATGAAAGGTTGAAAATAGAGACCATAGTAAATAATGGCATCATATCCTAGTTTGCCATCCATCATACAATTTTTAAATACTTACTACATTTTGAGCATTACTCTAGGAGCTAAGGATATAACAGTAATAAAAAAGTCTTCCCCTGACACCGTGAAACATACAACAGCATGTTTTGTTAAACATGGTAGTATTCAAGGAATTATTTTAGAGAAAGTTCAGTGAACCTAGGACTATAATTGACTTTGATCCAATTTCAGGATGTCTAGACTGTGGGAGACAAATTTAGATGCCTATAGATTGCACATTTAGAAGCTTAATGGAGATAAAGAAGTCATTTTTATCTTAACTGCATTGTAAGTAAAACAACAGGACTAGCATAAATATAAATGGTAGTTACAGTCAGACTCAATGCCAGGGACCAACGGAGAGGGGTAGGGACCATTGAAAATTACTCACATTCAGCCAATTTATATATATGAGCATGTAGGTCTATATTTTTTAAAGCCATAAATCCATATACTTATGTGTAATCTCTTAATTAAATTTCTTAATGTTGGCAACCAATTAATCGCTAACATTTTGAAAACAAGGTATGGTCCAATGTTGTACAAGCTGAAAAAATATTGACTAGCCAACAGTAAGCATGTGGATATCCTAGTTTCCAAGGTCTGCCTAGAGATTCTGAAGTCAGCTTTTTCCAGTGTTACATGAGTGGGAATCATCATCTATGATGGTGAAGGAAAATAAGAGAAACAATAGCATGTTATTATCTAGCAAAATATATTCATGTTGAGAAAATTCTTCAGAATATCACTGAGACTTAGCCCCCATCAAGTGACTCATGAACTAATGTTTGGAAATAGGAGAAAATGCTGGTTAATTTAGTTGTTATAACTGTACAGACAGTCCCTGACTTAAGATGGTTTGACTTAATAATTCTTCAAATTTACCATGCTGCAAAGTGATATATATTCAGTAGAAACCCTATTTCAAGTACCCATACAACTATTCTGTTTTTCCCTTTAGGTACAGTATTCAATAAATTACAGGAGATGTCCAATAATTTATTTTAAAATAGGCTTTGTGTTCCATGATTTTGCCCAACAGTAGGCTAATGTAAGTGTTCTGAGCATGTTTAAGGTAGGCTGGACTAAGCTATGATGTTTATTAAGTTAGTTGTATTAAATGCATATTCAACTTATGATATTTTCAACTTACAATAGGCTTATCAGAACTTAATCCCATCAGAAGTCCAGGAGCATCTCTATTTGAGAAACCTTCTAACATGATTTTTGTCTTCGAAGTGTAAGATTTCTTTGTATATTCTAGTGGTGTATTTTCTTTACTGTTAATGGTGTTTTTGTTGTTGTGGTTGTTCCTTTGTCATTATAGGTATTTCCAAGATAGACTAGAAGAGGTTGTATTCAGTTTTGCTGGCCAAACACCAATTTAAAATGGGCAAAGTATTTGAATAGAAATTTTATTAAAGAAGATATACTAATAGTTAATAAGCATATGAAAAGATTATCAACATCAGTAGTCATCAGGGAATGAAACTTAAAACCACAAGACATAATTTTACACCCTCTAAATGGCTATATTTTTTAAGGACAAGAGCAAGTGTTGCCAAGAATGTGGAGAAATTTACTAGAAACACTTTTCTTTTTTTTTATTTATTTTTTTATTTATTTTTTTTTATTATACTTTAGGTTTTAGGGTACATGTGCACAATGTGCAGGTTTGTTACATATGTATCCATGTGCCATGTTGATTTCCTGCACCCATTAACTCGTCATTTAGCATTAGGTATATCTCCTAATGCTGTCCCTCCCCCCTCCCCCCACCCCACAACAGTCCCTGGAATGTGATGTTCCCCTTCCTGTGTCCATGAGTTCTCATTGTTCAATTCCCACCTATGAGTGAGAACATGCGGTGTTTGGTTTTTTGTCCTTGTGATAGTTTACTGAGAATGATGTTTTCCAGTTTCATCCATGTCCCTACAAAGGACACGAACTCATCACTTTTTATAGCTGCATAGTATTCCATGGTGTATATGTGCCACATTTTCTTAATCCAGTCTATGGTTGTTGGACATTTGGGTTGGTTCCAACTCTTTGCTATTGTGAATAGTGCCGCAATAAACATACGTGTGCATGTGTCTTTATAGCAGCATGATTTATAGTCCTTTGGGTATATACCCAGTAATGGGATGGCTGGGTCAAATGGTATTTCTAGTTCTAGATCCCTGAGGAATCCCACACTGACTACCACAATGGTTGAACTAGTTTACAGTCCCACCAACAGTGTAAAGTGTTCCTATTTCTCCACATCCTCTCCAGCACCTGTTGTTTCCTGTTTTTTTAATGATGGCCATTCTAACTGGTGTGAGATGGTATCTCACTGTGGTTTTGATTTGCATTTCTCTGATGGCCAGTGATGATGAGCATTTCTTCATGTATTTTTTGGCTTCATAAATGTCTTCTTTTGAGAAGTGTCTGTTCATGTCCTTTGCCCACTTTTGGATGGGGTTGTTTGTTTTTTTCTTGTAAATTTGTTTGAGTTCATTGTAGATTCTGGATATTAGCCCTTTGTCAGATGAGTAGGTTGCAAAAATTTTCTCCCATTCTGTAGGTTGCCTGTTCACTCTGATGGTAGTTTCTTTTGCTGTGCAGAAGCTCTTTAGTTTAATGAGATCTCATTTGTCAATTTTGGCTTTTGTTGCCATTGCTTTTGGTGTTTTAGACATGAAGTCCTTGCCCACGCCTATGTCCTGAATGGTATTGCCTAGGTTTTCTTGTAGGATTTTAATGGTTTTAGGTCTAACATTTAAGTCTTTAATCCATTTTGAATTAATTTTTGTATAAGGTGTAAGGAAGAGGAAGTCAAACTGTCCCTGTTTGCAGATGACATGATTGTATATCTAGAAAATCCCATTGTCTCAGCCTAAAATCTCCTTAAGCTGATTAGCAACTTCAGCAAAGTCTCAGCATACAAAATCAATGTACAAAAATCACAAGCATTCTTGTACACCAATCACAGACAAACAGAGAGCCAAATCATGAGTGAACTCCCATTCACAATTGCTTCAAAGAGAATAAAATACCTAGGAATCCAACTTACAAGGGATGTGAAGGACCTCTTCAAGGAGAACTACAAACCACTGCTCAATGAAATAAAAGAGGATACAAACAAATGGAAGAACATTCCATGCTCATGGGTTGGAAGAATCAATATCGTGAAAATGGCCATACTGCCCAAAGTAATTTATAGATTCAATGCCATCCCCATCAAGCTACCAATGACTTTCTTCACAGAATTGGAAAAAACTACTTTAAAGTTCATATGGAACCAAAAAAGAGCCTGCATCACCAAGTCAATCCTAAGCCAAAAGAACAAAGCTGGAGGCATCACGCTACCTGACTTCAAACTATACTACAAGGCTACAGTAACCAAAACAGTATGGTACTGGTACCACAACAGAGACATAGATCAATGGAACAGAACAGAGCCCTCAGAAATGATGCCACATATCTACAGCTATCTGATCTTTGACAAACCTGACAAAAACAAGAAATGGGGAAAGGATTCCCTATTTAATAAATGGTGCTGGGAAAACTGGCTAGCCATATGTAGAAAGCTGAAACTTGATCCCTTCCTTACACCTTATACAGAAACACTTTTCTAGTAAAATTAAAGATGCTACAGCCACTGTTATGATTAAATTGTGTTCCTCCCAAAATTGACATGTTGAAACTCTAACCCCTAGTACCTCAGAATATGACTATATTTGTAGGTAGGTCCTTCAAAGAGGTGACTGAGTTAAAATGAGGCTCTTAGGGTGGACCCTAATGCAGTGTCCTGTCTTTATAAGCAGCAGAAATTTGAACACACTGAGAGATACCAGGAGCACATACACACAGAGAAATGGCTACATGAGGACATAGAGAGAAGGTGGCCATCTGCAAGCCAAGGAGGGAGGCCTCAGAAGAAACCAAACTAACTAACCTCTTGATCTTGGACTTCCAGCTGCCAGAACCATGAGAAAATAAATTTCTGTTGTTTCAACCACCCAGCCTATAAGTACTGTGTTAATGCAGCTAAGCAAACTAATACAGCCACTCTGAAAAACAGTTTAGAAGCTCTTCAAAATGTTAAACATAAATTTATCATATTACCTGGAATTCTCTCCTCAGGTATCCACTCAGGAGAATTGAAAACATATGTCCACAAAAAGACTCACACACAAATGTTCTTAAAAGTATTATTCATAACAACCAAAAATTGGAAACAATCTAAACATCCATCAACTAATGAATGAATAGAAATATGTGCTATACATATACAATGAAATATTATTTGGCAATAGATAAGAAGGAAGTAGTAAAATATGCTCTGACATTAATGAAACCCAAAAACTTTCACACTCAGTAAGAGATGCCAGACACAGAGACCATACATTATATGGTTCGGTTTCTTTGAAATGTCCAGAAAAGGAAAATCTACAGAGGCAGAATGCAAATCAGTGGCTACCTGGGGTGAGGAGAAAGAGCAAATGCAATCTTATTGGGATGATGGAATATTCTAAAACTTGTTTATTGTGATGGCTGTACAACTTGGTCATTTTACTTAAAATATCTCTGACTTATGCACTTGAAGTGAGCGATGCCTCTTCTTTGTCACCAATAAAGTTAGAAAACAACTCATTAAAGTTTTTTAAAAGCTATGAAATTATGCCTCAATATCTTTTTTTTAGGTAGTATCACTAGAATGAAAAGAGAGGCCGACAGGTTGCAGGGAACAAAAATAAACACCACTTTGTGTGAGAATTTGTGGTAAGAAGGAATGGACAATTAGTAGTCTGGTGGGAAATGAATTGAGGAAAAATTATGTTTGATTGCTGTAAGGCTGAAAGGAATAATAGCCTGAAAATTAGTATTAAAAACAAAGGAAAATCGCAGAATAAGCCAAAGATACGGTTTGTGACACTAAACAGCATCTTTCCTCTGTGTAATACTTTATTATTATTATTATTATTATTATTATTATTATTATACTTTAGGTTTTAGGGTACATGTGCACAATGTGCAGGTTTGTTACATATGTATCCATGTGCCATGTTGTTTTGCTGCACCCATTAACTCGTCATTTAGCATTAGATATATCTCCTAATGCTGTCCCTCCCCCTCCCCCCACCCCACAACAGTCCCCGGAGTGTTATGTTCCCCTTCCTGTGTCCATGAGTTCTCATTGTTCAATTCCCACCTATGAGTGAGAACATGCAGTGTTTGGTTTTTTGTCCTTGCGATAGTTTACTGAGAATGATGTTTTCCAGTTTCATCCATGTCCCTACAAAGGACACGAACTCATCATTTTTTATGGCTGCATAGTATTCCATGGTGTATATGTGCCACATTTTCTTAATCCAGTCTATCATTGTTGGACATTTGGGTTGGTTCCAAGTCTTTGCTATTTTGAATAGTGCCGCAGTAAACATACGTGTGCATGTGTCTTTATAGCAGCATGATTTATAGTCCTTTGGGTATATACCCAGTAATGGGATGGCTGGGTCAAATGGTATTTCTAGTTCTAGATCCCTGAGGAATCACCACACTGACTTCCACAATGGTTGAACTGGTTTACAGTCCCACCAACAGTGTAAAAGTGTTCCTATTTCTCCACATCCTCTCCAGCACCTGTTGTTTCCTGACTTTTTAATGATGGTCATTCTAACTGGTGTGAGATGGTATCTCACTGTGGCTTTGATTTGCATTTCTCTGATGGCCAGTGATGATGAGCATTTTTTCATGTGTTTTTTGGCTGCATCAATGTCTTCTTTTGAGAAGTGTCTGTTCATGTCCTTTGCCCACTTTTTGATGGGATTGTTTATTTTTTTCTTGTAAATTTGTTTGAGTTCAATGTAGATTCTGGATATTAGCCCTTTGTCAGATGAGTAGGTTGCAAAAATTTTCTCGCATTCTGTAGGTTGCCTGTTCACTCTGATGGTAGTTTCTTTTGCTGTGCAGAACCTCTTTAGTTTAATTAGATCCCATTTGTCAATTTTGGCTTTTATTGCCATTGCTTTTGGTGTCTTAGACATGAAGTCCTTGCCCACGCCTATGTCCTGAATGGTATTGCCTAGGTTTTCTTGTAGGATTTTAATGGTTTTAGGTCTAACATTTAAGTCTTTAATCCATCTTGAATTAATTTTTGTATAAGGTGTAAGGAAGGGATCCAGTTTCAGCTTTCTACATATGGCTAGCCAGTTTTCCCAGCACCATTTATTAAATAGGGAATCCTTTCCCCATTTCTTGTTTTTGTCAGGTTTGTCAAAGATCAGATAGTTGTAGATATGCGGCATCATTTCTGAGAACTCTGTTCTGTTCCATTGATCTATGTCTCTGTTGTGGTACCAGTACCATGCTGTTATGGTTACAGTAGGCTTGTAGTATAGTTTGAAGTCAGGTAGCGTGATGCCTCCAGCTTTGTTCTTTTGGCTTAGGATTGACTTGGTGATGCGGGCTCTTTTTTGGTTCCATATGAACTTTAAAGTAGTTTTTTCCAATTCTGTGAAGAAAGTCATTGGTAGCTTGATGGGGATGGCATTGAATCTATAAATTACCTTGGGCAGTATGGCCATTTTCACAATATTGATTCTTCCAACCCATGAGCATGGAATGTTCTTCCATTTGTTTGTATCCTCTTTTATTTCATTGAGCAGTGGTTTGTAGTTCTCCTTGAAGAGGTCCTTCACATCCCTTGTAAGTTGGATTCCTAGGTATTTTATTCTCTTTGAAGCAATTGTGAATGGGAGTTCACTCATGATTTGGCTCTCTGTTTGTCTGTGATTGGTGTACAAGAATGCTTGTGATTTTTGTACATTGATTTTGTTTCCTGAGACTTTGCTGAAGTTGCTAATCAGCTTAAGGAGATTTTGGGCTGAGACAATGGGGTTTTCTAGATATACAATCATGTCATCTGCAAACAGGGACAATTTGACTTCCTCTTTTCCTAATTGAATACCCTTTATTTCCTTCTCCTGCCTGATTGCCCTGGCCAGAACTTCCAGCACTATGTTGAATAGGAGTAGTGAGAGAGGGCATCCCTGTCTTGTGCCAGTTTTCAGAGGGAATGCTTCCAGTTTTTGCCCATTCAGTATGATATTGGCTGTGGGTTTGTCATAGATAGCTCTTATTATTTTGAGATACGTCCCATCAATACCTAATTTATTGAGAGTTTTTAGCATGAAGCGTTGTTGAATTTTGTCAAAGGCCTTTTCTGCATCTATTGAGATAATCATATGGTTTTTGTCTTTGGTTCTGTTTATATGCTGGATTACATTTATTGATTTGTATATGTTGAACCAGCCTTGCATCCCAGGGATGAAGCCCACTTGGTCATGGTGGATAAGCTTTTTGATGTGCTGCTGGATTTGGTTTGCCAGTATTTTATTGAGGATTTTTGCATCAATGTTCATCAAGGATATTGGTCTGAAATTCTCTTTTTTGGTTATGTCTCTGCCAGGCTTTGGTATCAGGATGATGCTGGCTTCATAAAATGTGTTAGGGGGGATTCCCTCTTTTTCTATCGATTGGAATAGTTTCAGAAGGAATGGTACCAGTTCCTCCTTGTACCTCTGGTAGAATTCGGCTGTGAATCCATCAGGTCCTGGACTCTTTTTAGTTGGTAAGCTATTGATTATTGCCACAATTTCAGAACCTGTTAATGTACCTCAAAGATAGATTTTGAGGAATGTTGAGCCAGCAGAACTGGACATACCTCTCCTAATCCCTTTTTGAAATACCTATTGTAACAAGCAATAACATGAACATCACTGTGTTAAAAGCTAGCATTTGCAGTCCTGCTGTGGTCAAATGTGTGATAAACTCTAAAAGACTAATGAATCATCACCAGGCTGTATCTCAGTCTTCAATTCCCTCTATAGTGTCTTACATCTATGACCTTATGACAGGGTTCCTCATTTTCTCCCAACATCTGTGTGTCTTTTTTCTGAAATAGTAGAACTTTTAGATAGTCATGGTGACTGATACAGTTTTGCTGTGTGTCCCCACCCAAATCTCACCTCTAATTGTAATAATCCCCATGTGTCAAGGGTGGGGCCAGGTAGAGATAATTGAATAATGGAGGTGGTTTCTCCCATACTGTTCTCATGGCAGTGAATATGACTCACAAGATCTGATGGTTTTATAAATTAGATTTCCCCTGCACAAACCCTCTTTCCTGCCACCATCTAAGATGTGACTTTGCTCCTCATTCACCTTCCGCCATGATTGTGAGGCCTCTCCTGCCATGTGGAACTGTGAGTCAATTAAACCCCTTTCCTTTATAAATTACTCAGTCTCAGGTATGTCTTTATTAGCAGCGTGAGAACAGACTAATACAGTGACCCCCAAAATTCTACATTACCCAGTATTTTTGAATGCTATATGTGGCCATGAAGCTAATGTCTGGCTAGTGGGACCTAAGTGGATTAGATGTGACAACTTGTAAGAGCCTTTTTTGAAGGAAATCTGGTGCATGCCCTTTCTGTTCTTCCCCTTCCTTTTTTCAACCTTCTTTTTGAAATATAAATACCACTATCTTGGACCATAAGGAAAACTGTGACATCCTAGAAATGGTGGAACAATAGATCTAGAAGGAGTGTGGTATTTATGGCCTTCTTTAGATACTTCTGAACTTTTACAGGAAAGAGAAAGTCTTCATTCTTGGTTAAACTAAAACAAAATGCACTTAATCCTCTATCAGCTCATTCTGCTAGGTAGTGGAGGTTCTGGCAGGGAGACAGGCTCAGGGAACCACTGGGTCTTGCCAGTCAGCTGGAAATAAGTCTGTCGTCTTTAGAGTAACTCAGTCTCTTTAGGGCAGATGATCAGTCTTTCACGGCTCCTTCCCCACTCCCTCACTTTCCCAAGATGTCATCTTATTCCCTAAAAGCAAGAAGTTTTTTTGAGAGCAGTGGTGAAAGGCTCTTCCGTTCTATGTGCTGCTCTCTGGGTCTTTGCTGTCCGCTGCTTAAGGTTTCTCAACATGCTGCTCTCTAGACATCAGCTTCTGTGTTCAGAGTCCACAATGCCGGTCTCCCTCAGGCTTGAGGTGTCTATCTGCCACCACTACTAGTTGGGTGTGGACATGCAGCTTTGTGTTATCCTGGTCCTGCCCTCAGGCCTCCGCCATTCCACCAGGACTGTGACTGTTTCTGCCCCTTGGGAGGCTTTCTGGATTTCTTGAACACTCTCCTTAGGCTGTGGGAAATCAGAATTGACATGTATCAACATTCATTTGTTGATATACATCTTTTCCCCTCTGATACTGTTCTGGCTGGTGACAAATTGTCAAATGTAAAGGAGTAAGGAGAGAACCATCCCAGGCAATCTCAGATTCTCCCCCAATGCTCTGGGGGTTTCTACTGACCAAAGCTTAATTACACTTTTCCAAATCACACCTTCCTGCCACCTAGGTATCAGCAAATTCCTCTGACCTGTTCTTCTGTCTTTCCCTCATTCCCTCAAACACTCTCTCTCAGAAGTGTTTCTGTGATTTCCTGGTTATCCCTTTCTCATGCTCAGAATGTAAAGTAAAGCTCTGGAGTCTGGTGCCAGCACTATGGCTGTTGCTATATTCAGGGAGAAATTGTAATTGAAATACAACTTTTTCCTCTCTTTACAGTCAGGCTCTCAAGACTGCTGTCTCCCTATATCATTTCTGAGACTGAGTTGATGGATAATCTCCTTTTCTAAGTGATGTCTGTCCTTGCCTTCCCTGGGAGTTAATATGCCTTCTTGGTGGTTTAGTAATATCACACTATTAGATTCATTTATAATTGAATCATACATCTACAGAAGCACATCTACATGGAAATAAAGGAAGGAGAATAAGATTGTGAAAAATTCCAAAATGAGTCATTTGAGATATGGTAGACGACTCTACTCAGAAGCTACCTTGGCTGTGTTCAGAATCTTGGGCACACCTTTAGTTCGTTTGCGCATTTGCTTGGTATTTACAATCATGGATGTTTTTGTCACAGGCTTTAAACTTGGTACTAAATAAAGAAAAAAGTCCTCTGACAGCTGCACAAGGAGCTTAATTAGGAACGTTTTTAAGTTTACTTTAAAATGCATAATTGATGTAGAAACATGTAAAGTAGATAGCACCCCTTTAACATCCTCAAAATATTTTCAAAGTTGCTGATTGTCACATTTGTTTAATATCATTTAGAAGATGTCATTTTCTAGCTGCTTCTTATCTTAATCCAGCACCATGTCTGGGTTTAATAATTCATTAGAAGTTCTTTGGAACTTATTGCCTGCTGAGTTTACTGAAGACTGATTAGTAATTTTATCACTTCTATGTTTTCTGTATATATTTTCATAAGTGTCATCTGTTGATTCTAATACCTTCTTATTTGAAACAACATTTTTTCATTTTTTCTGCTTTGACACTGTGCATCTATCAGTCATTTTTATCCCTCAGATTATATATCATTGAAATATGATAGCTTCTTGGTCATTCTACATTATATAGTACCTGTATTAAAAGGACATTAATATTTCAGATAAGCGTTATTCTTTTATCAATAATCACCAACCCAAATCAGGTGTGCATTCACAAACAAATGAGTCACAATTGGGTAAAACATGGGCATTGAAGTAAGACTCATCTGGAATTTGAAGTCTGCCTCTATTACTTTCTACCTGATCGAATTTAAACCAATTTTTTACAAACTCGACTTCCCTAAATTTCAGTTTCTTCATCTATAAAGTTGCAATAAGTACTTTCTAGCATTGCTGTGGGGAATTGATGAGAATACATTTGTAAAATGTGCAATAGTATACCTGAAAGTAAAGAGATGTTTTATTAAAATTTTATTTCATTTGTTTTCTTCTTTTCTTCCCCCTCTCATTTCATTTTCATCAAGTTACCACTAACAAGCTTTTCAGTGGTTTCACTATAACACATATGGCATTATCTGAGGTACCAAAATAGTTCTTATCCTTATTTTAAGCCCAAGGTATTCTCAATTTCATTGTACCATGTCCACTTTATGTTTCACTGCATTGCAAAAACTCCATTTTAAGAAAAACTATTTAATAAGGCTAATTTTGATAACTCCAAAAGCTCCCTAAATTGTCATTTGCTCACTCACTACCCCACTAATATAAAAAAGGCAAAGAATGGGCAGTATTGACACATGTAAATCATAACTCTTTGCAAAGGCACAGGTGAATCATGCATTTTAATTGGAAGACCATTTATAAAAACAACCTTCTGCAAACCTAGACTAACTCCACCATGATTTCACATTTGCATTTAACTGCTCTAATCTAATGGGTTTTACACTGTAGTTGGCCAGAAACCTGAGGATTTCAACCAGAAAATGTCAATAATATTTATTTCTAGACAATGCTATGTAACAGATTTTTTTCCAATATTGGTGTGCTATTTTCAAATTTTTTAAATCCCTCTCTGTGATTTCTTGGTTCTTCATAATAGATACATGTTCATTTTTGAAAAATTAGAAAATTCAGAAATTCAAGAAGAAGAAAGCAAAAACAAGCTAAATGTCTTTTATACTTACAAGTATACTTACTGTCTTAAGAGTGGACCCTGGCCTTAGAAACTTGCTATTTTTGTTTAAGTAGCAATGTTTTGAGTTTATAGAGTCAAGCATCACTTAACAACTGGGATACATTCTGACAAATGTGTTGTTAGGCACTTCATCTTTGTGCAAACATCACAGAGTGCAACTACACAAACCTGGATGGTATAGCCTGCCACACACCTAGGTTACCATCCTGTACAGCATGCCTCTGTGCTCAATATTGTAGGCAACTGTAACACAGTAGCAAGTGTTTGTGCATCTAGACATATCTAAACCTGGAAAAGATAGAGTAAAAATTTGGTAGTATAATATTATGGGATTACTGTCACATATGAGGTATGCGTATGATGTCTGTTGTTGATCGAAATGTCATACAGTGCATGGCTGTATTCAAGAGCAGGATGGAAACGATAGCAATTTTCATTTAATAACCCCACCTCTTCCATTTCTCAACTATTATGAAAGAGTATATTGCTTCTTAGGGAGCATTCTGTGAGAGTAAAGGCAATAGAAAAATGGTAAGAAATAATGTCAGGGCACACATTTAAAATGTGGTAAGGCAAAAGCATTTTGATTCAAATTTTTTCAACAAAATGTATTTAAGTCTATGTAAATTTAAATTAACATTTAATTTCCCCCAATCTTTTCTGAATACAGCAGGTTGAACCTGGTTCCTTTAAACAAAATAAGAAAAGACATTATTTTTGCTCATTTGCTATATCCTGGTAAAGTTTTGTTGTTCTATCCAGAAACTGAGAAACTAAATGGTGACAATGAACTGAATAATACATCCTTTCACAAGTCAGGTGGCTTCTAACTATTTTCCTTCAAGAGTAATGAAGGGGGCCTTAAGTTGCCAACTAATAGATTACAAACAAGAATTTTTGATTACCCTGTATTGGTTGCAAATAAATAAAGTAGCAAAAAAATTTAAACAATTTAAACAGAATAATGTACATACCTACTCCATGTGTATATGTCTGTGTTTACATGTAAAAAAGCATTTATGATAAAATTTTATTTTTATATTTAATAATTCTTAAACTTTTCAATATATTTATGTTGCTTTGATCAATTATGTAATTATGACATAAGAACTTTTATTATCTAAAATCTAATAAACATACACATTAAAAAGTTGAAATGTGTATATATACATATATAGTATATACAAACAATATATATGTACAAGATATAAAAGTAGAACATATATGCTTATAAACCTATGTGAATTATTTTGTGTATATATACAGAATTCAGTATGCACATACAGTATTTACCTGTGTAATACATTGTTATGCTTAAATGTTTTTAATTGATTATTCTATTTCTTTGCAACCAATAGTGTAATCGATAACACATTTAATCATAATAATGCATATATAATTTGCATCATTATATATTACATATTATATAAGCACATAATAATGCCTGCCTCGGCCTCCCAAAGTGCTGGGATTACAGGCGTGAACCACCATGCCCGGCCTTACAAAGACTATTAAAATTGTTTATCATTAAAATTTTAGACATGGAAAGGAGTAAGTGTAAGTGGATGAGGCCACAACAGCCTGAGAACAGCAATATCCTGCACCGATTTCTACATTTCAGAGGAAGGACCTAAACAGACTGCAGAACTTTAAGAGGAGGCAGTCAAAAACAATTTTGCAGCCTCTTGCCCAGTATCTCCCTAAAAAGTATGAAAAGACTGGGGCTGAAAAAGTTCACTGTGTTAGCCTTGCTGCTACAAAAGATGAAACCTAAATTTTAGTGACTTCACACAAAGAAATCCAGTGTGTGTTGGTGAAGCTTCCCTTCCGTCCAAAGACTCTTAGACTCAGGTTTCTCCCATCTTGGGCAATTAGCATCTTAACACAAGCCTTCAGGTCACCACCATGAGGAAAAAGAGATAAAAGGATAATGGAGCTTCTAGGGAGCGGGCTTGGAAGTATTCAAAATTATTTCAACTGACACTCCAAGGTTAGAACCACCAGCCTCATGGTTTTAATCTAGTTGCAAGGAAGGCTGCACAATATACTCCCCCTGTGTCCGCAGAGACAGAAAAATAATAAAGTTAGATTTGCCCAGGAGAGGGGCTTCAGAGAGATTCGTCAGAAATGGCCAAGACTGGAGTTTCATCTTTGCCAGAAAAGATTCAGGTAGATGCAGCTTGGGACCAATCTCCCCACGACGGTGATGCAAAAAGAGAAGTCAACTGTGGGTTCAACTGTTTTTCTCCCTAGCGTGGCAAAAATGCACAAGCTTCCTGTGGCAAACAGACACAAGGAAAGATAGATAATCTTACAGGTGATAAGCTTGACAATTCGTGAGGAACCTTAAACACTATTTAAGGGAAAAGGAGAAAAAGTTGCTATATAGTGCAGGTTTGAAGACACCATAAAGGAACATAGTTAAATTGCCTTAGAATTGCACTCTGTTGATTTTTGCTCTTCAACATAAGCATTACACGGAGATCACCTACTGTTTTCTTCTCCATCTTTTGGAGGCTTTAAGCAAACCTGATACAGAAAGAGTCTCTGTAATATTTTGTGATATCAACCACCCTCAGGAGATATCCAGTTTGCTGAAAATCTAGTGCTCAAAAAGAGATACTCTTTTTTTTTTTTAACACATCTTAAATCCCTGTTTAAATGACAGATTTTTAAATACAAATATTTATAGCTGTCTCACAGCATGACTAATCGAATTTTTATACTGTTAAGCCTTAATATTTTCTTGCAAAGCTGAAGTAATCTTATTCAGTACTGCAAACAGTGTACCCAAGTACAAGGGAATAAAATGCCACAGGAGAGCTGAAGGGCTAAGGGCTTAGCTTCTCCCTTTGTTTAGTTCTTTTCCTGGAGTAAAAATATCCCAATTATTTATGAAGTGAGAAGGGAAAAGTTCCCCTGGAGTTGGTCTTTCCTTCCTATGGTCCCAGTGTTTTTCTGGTACCAGTGGCTAAACCAGGACTACAAGCAGACCAAGAAGGAACAGGACTCTCAAACTACTGGATGCTGAGACTGGATTGGAAGAGTCACAGCTAGGAAGTTAGTTACCAAGAGAATCAAGATCATGAAAACTTGAAGTCCAAGTGAGGAAACAGCCTTCAGTCAGGGACAAAGACTTCACAGAGTGCACATAGGCTCAAACAAAAGGGATAGGACAAGTAATAGAGATTAGGGAAAAGAGGTCAGATAAGAGTGTAGGGTTTGTTCAGTGATAAGTAAGCATGGGCTGGTACTTTAGACGAGGAGGCTGGCAAGCTGAGACAGACAGAGACATAAGCAAAGAGAGAGTCCAAATGATGAGCTCAGAGATCAAGAAACAATGGGAAAGTAGAATTGGAAATTCAGATTCAGAGGAACTGAAATCTAAAGCCAAAGAGAGCTGAGGTGTGAGGTATTGGAATTAGTGACTGGAATTGTGCAGAATTGTGTTAATAATCATCTGTATCCCATTCCTCCCTGAGACCTCTGCCCAAGTGCCACTGAGACACAGGCTCCCAGGTGAGGCTGTTTCTAATGCAGTCCCACCTAAATGGGGTGGAGAAATTCAAGGAAGAGTGAAGTTCATGACAGCCAGAAAAAATATATATATATATATGTGTATATATATATATGTATATATAAAATATATATACAATATATATTTTATATATATATAAAAAATATAAAAAATATATAAAATATATATAAAAAAAATATAAAATATATATGTTTATATATATATAACAAATATATATATATACAATATATATACATATATATATATGTGTATATATATATTTTTTTTTTTTTGAGACAGAGTCTTACTCTGTCATCCAGTCTGGAGTGCAATGGCACAATCTCGGCTCACTGCAACCTCTGCCTCCTAGGTTCAAGTGATTCTCCTGCCTCAGCCTCCTGAGTAGCTGAGATTACAGGTGTCCACCACCATGCCTGGCTAATTTTTGTATTTTTAGTAGAGACGGAGTTTCACCATGTTGGCCAGGCTGGTCTCAAACTCTTGACCTCAGGTGATCTGCCCACCTGGGCCTCCCAAAGCGCTCCAGAAAATATTTTTTTAAAATAAATTCTGAGTTCTTATTTATTAGATCAATATTAGTCACAATATTACAGTGAGCTTTTGCCTTTTCCTCCTTTAGAGGAACAAATATTTTCTGTTCAGGTGTCAGGATATCTCTACAGAGCAATTTCACAATAAAAACTGGAGATAATCTTCACAAATGTGAAATTCCATAACATTATCTGGAATCCTGTGGCACTGGCTTCAGACATCTGAAGCCCCGATCAGCAGTGTGACTTAAGAATTGATAATTGTCACCCAGTGTGGAAGGATGTGTCATTGATTCTGATTCAGGTCTCTGAAAGCAAACTCTCTGCCTTCAACTGACTCCAGAGTGGCAGCTCACCCTTGCCACTAGAAAAGATAATATTTGAGGAAATTAAATGGCAGCAACCTCAGATATGGTGAAATTCATTTCCTAAAAGCCACATGTCTTGTAGACAGATGAAGCAAAAGCCAGACAGGAAGGTTAGACAATAAGAATCTTTACGTGTTCTTCTCTATCCCACCACATTTCTGAATTTGGTATTTTGTCATTGTGAAATGTGATCAAGGTCATAATCAGACTCAGAGACTACACGTTTATTTTCTTTTTGGAACATGGGATTTTGTGTTTCCCATGTCACCATGTCACTCTCACTACTGGTATGAGAAAGGATCAGCTGCTCTTAGCTAAGCCATCACATAAGGGGTCAGTGCATTGTAGATGGGATGAGGGGTGAATGAGCTTTGTGTTTCGTTTCCCTCACACCAAGGGAAGGGGATTTTAAAGGAGCTTTTTTAGACTAGTAATGATTATAGTCTAAGGCTGAGATTATATGAGAGGAAGCCTGGAGATGGGATTCATCAGGTGACAAGAAATGTGAGGGATAATTATCCCAAAGAGGAAGATGGTTAATGTTATCAAGTGACAAGGGTACCAACAAGTCATACTCCATAGAAGAAACAAAATTCTCAGTTGCAGAAGTGCTCAGAGAACCGAACAAAGGGGCAGATAAACGGAATGCTGAGTGACAGCAAAATTGTTCTAGAAGGGTCCGTGTGAGGAGAATCTATGTTAAGTTTCAGCTTCTGTGCTCAAAAGATTCCTAATAGTGCTGCCTCTGTAAAAGGCCATGAGGGGAATCAGATGAGTGGTGGTTAAGAAGAATGTTAATATAATCTTGACCTATTTTTTAAAGGAGACTATATCTGTGCATATGTGTAACTGGTATAATCAAAATTTAAAAAATAGTGTTTAAAGACCTAGTTAAAGGATGTTTCAAAAATGTTTTGAAGTAGTTCAAGGCTATACAAAATAGCCTGTTTGTCCTTAGCAGTTTTACAAAATGATTCACTGATATTTTTTCAAAAAATTTCTAATATTTTCAGTAAGCTCTGCAGTTTTCCCTAAGGGTCTTTAAGCTTTCAAGACTACTCATTTGGTTGTCAGTGTAAATTTTTTGTTGTTGCTGTTGTTTTGTTTTGTTTTTATTATACTTTAAATTTTGGGATACATGTGCAGAACTTGCAGGTTACATTAGTATACACGTGCCATGGTGGTTTGCTGCACCCATCAACCTGTCATCTACATTAGGTATTTCTCCTAATGCCATCCCTCCCCCAGCCCCCCACCCCCTGACAGGCTCCAGTGTGTGATGTTCCCCTCCCTATATCCACGTGTTCTCGTAGTTCAACTCCCACTTATGAGTGAGAACATGTGGTGTATGGGTTTCTGTTCCTGTGTTAGTTTGCTGAGAATGATGGTTTCCAGCTTCATCTATGTCCCTGCAAAGGACATGAACTCATCCTTTTTATGGCTGCATAGTATTCCATGATGTGTATGTGCCACATTTTATTTATCCAGTCTATCATTGACGGGCATTTGCTATTGTGAATAGTGCTGCAATAAACATACGTGTGCATGTGTCTTTGTAGTAGAATGATTTATAATCCTTTGGGTATACACCGAGTAATAGGATTGCTTGGTCAAATGCTATTTCTGGTTTTAGATCCTTGAGGAATCGCCACACTGTCTTCCACAATGGTTGAACTGTCTTCCACAATGGTTACACTTCCACCAACAGTGTAAAAGCATTCCTATTTCTCCACATCCTCTCCAGCATCTGTTGTTTCCTGACTTTTTAATGATCCCCATTCTAACTGGCGTGAGATGGTATCTCACTGTGGTTTCGATTTGCATTTCTTTAATGACCAAAGATGATGAGCTTTTTTTGACATGTTTCTTGGCCGCATAAATGTCTTCTTTTGAGAAGTGTCTGTTCATATCCTTTGCTCACTTTTTGATTTTTTTTTTTCTTGAAAATTTATTTAAGTTTTTTGTAGGTCAGTGTAGATTTTGGGGAACGGGGGAAGAGGAAGAGATGCCTAAAGAGACCTCTGAGAACAATCCTGACACCAGACAGCTTCACCACTGCTTTTATATTGAAAATAAAATGAAAAGAGTACAAGAATAAAAGGAATTTAATAGAACCGTACTACAGGGAAGCCGGATCAATTGTTTCATATCTATTTGAGAGGCAGGAAACTGTATAGAAGACTGTACTATTTTACTAAAGATGTGTTATATGTCTTACAGCTAGCTTTCTGGTAGCCCAGGTAGACTAATAGCGAATTCCATGACTATCTTTTCTCTGAAAGTGGCAAAGTGTTATTATTGCACTGTAAATTCATCCATGAACATGCCTCCCAGGCAGGCTGAGGGCTCAGGTGATCTTAAGATATTATGTGGCTTCAGATATCTGTATATCAGTTGACTGTATACACAGGTCTCTGAAACAGAGCTACATGTTTATGAGCTCTCAAGACCTGTCCACTTCATCTTGCCCAGTATATTAGTCAGAAAAGGTAAAGTATGCAACAGTAACAACTCCAGACTCTCAAGGGGAGACACTTGGTCCTGAAAATGACAAGTACTAGCTAAATCACAACTTATTGGCCCAAACTAGTTGCATGGCCCTACTCAACCACAGAGGGCACGAAGTTCCATTTTCCCAGTGCCTGGCAAAACTATTGACTATGGTGCCCAATGAATGATCCCGGTTAACTCCAAAGAGCTCACCTTGGATTAGGAAGATAATTTTCAGGGTGCTAAGAAGTCTCTGAAGGGGAATTCAGAGCCTCTTGATTCTTCCACTAGATGGTCACCAGTTTGTTATTGCTTGAAAATAAATAACATATAGTGATGAGGTGCATGGCAAAATAGAAATATTTAAAGCAACGTAAAATTCTTTGATAGTCAAGATTTTAAAAGCTATAGATTTTAATAAGAATTTCTATACTTAAGGGCAATTTCACCTAGGACTTCTTGAGAAAAGAAGAAGTATTCCTTAAGAATAAAAATGTCACAATAGGATTTTAAGAAAAGCAATATTGGTCCTAGTTTTTCATCTAACAATTCAGAGTCAAGAATATGCAGTTACATCTTTGGAGTACTGCCACAATTGGATCACAAGCATATAAATTGTCATTTGTCACATAAATTGTACACTTGTGCTATTATTCCCAAGTTTTCCTAGGTAATTAGTTTATTGAAGAGTATTAACTCAGTAAAATACTAACAGGTAATGATTTTCCTTTTTTACAACCATTGACTAACACCATGCTCTGTTGAATCACTATATCTTATCCCCTTAATGGCAACCTAAATAGGTCCTAAAGCTTCGCATTCACTTTTAGTTAATAAAAATTCCAATCCAATTCGATACAGTTTAACACTTCAATAGTATATCAAACACCATATTCAATTTCATGCTCATCTTGTTCCCCTCCCCAGCATTACCCTGGGTTTAGACCAAAGGATTTGGAAGAGAGTGAGGGTTGGGTCACCTTTTGCACTGCTTTTCCACCAGCACAGCAGCTCAGTAAGATTCCAATCAGCGAATGAGATCCCAAGGCCCGTCTTCGAGATCCCTCTAGTGGAGTGCCCCCCCCCCCCACCCATCCTAGAGCTCTGGATAGTCTCTGCTTGCCCCTCCAGATCCATTCCCAGCTCCTCTCTCTGCTCTGGGTCCTCAGAATGCTGACCTCTATATGCTGCTCCAAGGAACTCTTTTGCTCCCTGACTTCTGGCTGGGAGGCACTGGTGGGAGACCAGAGTTTGGAGAAAGATGTTGCAGTATCTGTTTCCTTGAGTCATACTGGACCATGGACTGCTGGGGACTGCATTCTTATTCAGAAAAAGGTCCTGCCAGGCTGCCCTCCTCTGCAGCTACAACTCTCACTGGGCCTAGTAACCATTTCCTCCCCTTGCTAATGGTGGTTGCAGCTTCCCACTGTTGCTATAGCTGGATGCTTCTCTGTGCCTTTTGGCTTTCCTTAACTCTGTTCACACCTTTGTAAATAATCCCTTCACAAATCCCTCCTCGGTTCCACTACATGAGTGTGTCCTCTGTTCACTGTAGGATTATGACTGGAAATGGGCTGAGCACCTCTTTTCCTGCCCCACAGGAAAGGAGGGAAAATCATCCGATGCTGAGGATTTGTAATCTATACAATGTCCTTCTTTTGACTCTCTCTGCTCCCCTAAATTGTATGTTTATTAAGAAGGGGATAAGATTTGTGATAAAGGAAGCAGGGTCGGATTTGACACCTCAGAATGAGGCCACAAGAGAGTGTCAGCCTTCAAATGCAAGGTGCTTTCCTGAGAAAATGCATCACTTTCTGCTTCTTTGTCCTTAATTCAGCAATTTTCAATTCTGGAAAGTCCATTCAACACGCTGAAAGACATGCATGTATCAGTTTGTATGGTAAAAACTAGAGATAAATGCAAAATGTCATAAATTGATCTAATTTTCCAGAACCGAATATATCTGTAGGTTTGGATCCTCACTATCTCAAATAATCAACAGTTCATAGATACTCAAGGATTTATTTTTTTATCTGTCTCATTACCTTCCCAAGAAAATAGCAAGTTATACATACAAAATTCTAGCATTTATTCTCTGAAGCCTTTTATTATGTTTTCAACACACATCCAATGTCAAAACAGCACTCCCAGGACACTAATACAGAGATTCATCTAATGACATATTTAACAAAATAGCTGCTTTGAGAAAGAACAGGAGCGTGATCCTTTGGAGGCATTGTGCTGTGTGTTTCATTTAGTTGTAATAAAACACTACCTGAGAGCCATCGCCAACTAACCTTAGGCTTTATTTGCATTTTTTTAGCTTATTAAATGTGAAGGCATTCAGAGGTTGAATAAAATTGCCAGCAAACTGTATTTCGTGTTGAAGATCAGCAGGGGCCTTTTGGAGGGCTTCAATTTTTCTCTGAGTGTCAGGAAATCAGATTATTGCATCCAGCTGCAAGCTGTTTTGATTGAACTGAAAGTCTGATTTAATTTGGTACAAATGGCAAATTACTCCTCTATTTATCCTTGAACTACTTGTACCCACAAAGCACTATATTTTAGGATGCTCTTAAAAGTTTAGAGTAGAAATATGATTTCTAAAGGTTCCCTCTCTATACCTGGACCACTTGTAAAATTCCAATATATGTCAAAGACCCCTGCAAAGATAACATACATGCATTCTTACACTCCCTGCCCTCATGCTGTTTAGAGAATATGTGTATTGATTCAGAAGTTAGATGCATATTGTTAAAGACCCATTAAAATTCTTTATAAAATGAAACAAAGTTTAGAGTACTTATTTGTTGATACCACTTAAAGGGCAACCAATTTTAAGATTATGCTATACTGTAAACAATGCTACTATTGAAAACGCTAAACAATGAGAAAAAAAAATCAGCCCGTTTAAAGGAGAATATTGAAAAGAGGAGGCAACTGTTTTATTTTGTGAAATTTTCTTATACCACTTTCTAGAACCACTGTGCGGAGAAACATATTTAGGAGACATAAAAGAACCTAAAAATCATAGCGTTATTTATACCATACTTTAGAAGCCATTCATAATTTCTGAGATTTCCAGCTCAGAAAGTATACAACTTCAAAACACACAGCTTAGGACATTTCAAGCTGTGTCAAAATAAATGATGATATGGAAACAATGATATTCATTGTGAAGTATGAATGCCATAAAATGAATTGTTGGATGGTCTTCTTTCAACGAGGTTTAAAGAAGGAAAATATCAGTAGGTTACATTTAGTTCAATTTAAGGGCAACAGTGATAATTTTTCTCTATTTAACATAATTTTATTTTCAGAGATATAAAACCAGAAAATCAGGGTAGATAGCAAGTAATAATATAATTTTCAAAGAATAGAACTTCCTACATCTTTTCATTTCTGATGCCAAGTTTGCTTATGTAGTTCGTCCACTCTGAAACCTTCCTTCTGTTCAAATCATGGACATCTTCAACTCAACTACTACCACTTTTATTCAGGTGTCTTCCTCAGAGAAAATAAATAATGTTTAGTTTCCCTAAACAAATATAGAATTTTAGATTCAATTACTAATTTTCTCCAAGAATAGCATAGTACTGAACACTTTCTCCCGTGCCTATACCTTGCCATCAAACTACATAGTAAGAGCAGTGGTCAAATATTCCCTTCTTTTCCCACCCTTTAAAAATCTGTTATAGTGGCGTGTTTCATAAATGCTCACTGGATGACTGTGATGCATGTGAAGCTTTCATAAGCTTTTGTTCAATGTCTAATGCACCAAATATAACTTTTTTTAAAATAAAAATTATTTTGTGTTTGTGCTATGGTATTCACGTCCATTTTTGGAAACTCTCCTATAATATTTCATGTTATATGGTTTTTAAAAATATATGAAATAGGAAATGTGGTTTAACATATGCTTATTGCCTGGAAAATGAAGTTCTCATATTTACATAGTATAGAACATATTATATAATACAGAAATATGATGTCATAAGGTTTGCATTTGCTTGAGTGAAATTATAGTCTTTTACTTATTTTTAAATCTTACAATTTTTACAATACTCTCCTGAGAAAATAATGGAAATCACTGAGTTTCACGATCCTACTGAGTATAGCATTTGAGAATAATACGGTTACTACTCTGACATCTGAGAAAAAAAAATCAAATCTGATTTTCTGTGAAGGGAATTTCAGACTAATACATGCTAATAAATGCTGAACTGAACTTATTAAGATAAAATGTTCTTGTAAATCAAATGATAGTCATTTTCTTAAAAAATGATAGCAGGTGTTCCAATCCGAACCATTCATTTGCAGCGTGATTTAAAATTAGCAAACGTCAACATGATGGAGGGTTAGTTTCTGAAAATACAGATTACACAGACCATGTTCAATGCAGGCATGGAAGCATAAATAATAATCCTTCATGGTGCTTTTCAGTTTGTAGTCTGCTTTCCCATACATAAAATCGTTTGCTGTTTATTACAACTTTGTAACAGAGAAAACAAGAATATTTTTATTATTCTCATTTTTTCGATAAGGCAGTCAGGATTCAGAAACATTTAATGACTCATCTAGGATCACATAATTTATGTGTTGTAGACTATAAAACACAAGAATTAAAAGGCAAGCCTTCTGATAATTAGTTCTATACTTATTCCAACTACAAACCATCTTCAGCATTTTGAATGTTCTATACAGAATAATGGATCCTAAATACAGTTCATAGCATAGTGTTTATGTCTATTGCATTAGATGCCACCAAGCATAAGAAGACAAGGCAGTGGAGAGAAAAGAAAACCCATGCTATTTTCCATTCCCATCTTCCTCATCATTTTCTTAATGATTGATAGTTCTTTAATTGAAAAAAAATGCATTTGGCCTGACTAGGCATTTTAATTTTATTCTAATTGTAGTCTCCTGATTGATATTTTCATATACCTATTTTTGTTGAAAGTGAATTTAAATATGGCAGAATTTGGATCAGCCTTACATGAGATAGAAAAAGAAAAAAAAAACCTCCATTACAGCATAAATGAAAAGGATGGAGGTGCCTGGTGGCTTCTTACTGTGGTTCAATGTATAATGGCCCACTTTGGCAGATAAATGGCCAATATTTCACAAAATTGTCTATTTTCTCAGTGAAGCAAGATATCTCTTCTTTGCACATGGTTCACAAATTACAAATCTGTTCTGATTGCAAGTAACGTTATGAACCGGATGATTAAAAGAACATTTGAATGACAATGCTTTCCTCGAGTGCAACCCAAGAAAGAGACCAGAAAGTAGGGAAGAAATATATCCATTACGCAAATTCTAAATTTTGTGTCAGGAAAAAGAGGTAACATGATACCAATGATTTTGATACAAAGAGCAGGAGATAAAAACACACAAAAAACACATGATTTAATGTGAATGATCCTCTGTTACCAAAATAAGAGGTCGATCTTAAATATCTAGGCCACTGGCTCAACAAAGCACACTGCTCAGTGCAGCTGCCCAAGCAGGCAGCAAAGCTTTCAGTGCCAGCAAATCTGAGGAAGCTACATCAATTTTTTGTAATAATTTGAAATTTAGCATTTTAGAAATAAGGTAATGCCAATCAAAACCACATGAGATATCACCTCACACCTGTTAGGATGGCTATTGTTTAAAAATAAAACAAGAGATAACAAGTGTTGGCCAGAATGTAGAGAAAAGAAAATCCTACACTGTTGGTAGTAATGTAAGTTGGCATAGCCATTACGGAAATCAGTATGAAAGTTGCTCAGAACATTACAAATAGAACTACCATATGATTCAGGACTCTGGATATATATCCAAAGGAAATGAAATCAGTATGCTGAAAACATATCTGCACTCCCATTGCAGCACTATTCACAATAGCCAAGATTTGAATCAACCCAGATGTCCATCAACAAATGAATGGATAAAGAAAATGCAGCATATATAAATAATGGAATACTATTCAGGCTTTTAAAGAGAAAGGAAATCCTGCCATTTGTCACAACATAGATGAACCCTGAGGATATTATGCTAAGTGAAATAAGCCAGACACAGGGCCGGGCACGGTGGCTCACACCTGTAATCCCAGCACTTTGGGAGGCCGAGGCAGGCGGATCATGAGGTCAGGAGTTTGAGACCAGCCAATATGGTGAAACCTCGTCTCTACTAAAAATACATAAAAACTAGCAGGGCATGGTGGCGCACGCCTGTAGTCCCAGCTACTTGGGAGGCTGAGGCAGGATAATCGCTTGAACCCAGAAGGCAGAGGTTGCAGTGAGCCAAGATTGTGCCACTGCACTCCATCCTGGGCAATAGAGGGAGACTTCATCTCAAAAAAATACATAAAAATAAATAAGCCAGACACCGAAAGAAAATTATGGCATGACCTCAATTATTGTGAAATCTAAAAAAAGAAAAGAAAATCAAACAGAAACAACTAGAATGTACCAAAGGCAGAGAAGGGAAGTAAATGGAGAGAAGTGGGTCAAAGAGTACACATTTACAGTTAGGTTAGGTACAATGAGTAAATCTAAAAGATCTAATGTACAGCATGAGGACTAAAGTTAATAATATTGTATTGTATACTGAAATCTTGCTAAAGTAGCTATTATAACCCAAAAAAAAGCTACTGTTGAAGGCCAGGTATATGTTATTTTGTTCAACTGCGATAATCATTTCACTGTGTATATGTTGTGAAATTAAATAATTCACTTAAAGCTGTTCGAACTTTAAATTTCCCTGAGCCCTGGGAGGAATGTGACTATGTAGCTTGAGACATGTAGCATGCAGTTGCAACTTCTGCTTTTTCCTGTAAATAATTAGGAATGACCAAGTGGTGCCAGAAATAAGACTTCCTCAGAACATTATTTCTCCTCAAGAAATGTTAAAGCAAATTTCCTTGGAATGTAGCAAGCTATACTAATCAAATTGCTATAATGTGTGTACTGTCCTTGTATGAAAAATGTTGCAACCCTGCTAAAATTGTTTCTGTCCATATAAGTAAAACCTTAGCTTTACCACTTGAGAGCACTGACTTTGTTCCTTTGGCATCTGTTTCCCTTCCTTTGGAGTCTGTTTACCAGATGACTATACTCACGCTTTGCGCTTGAATCACCTCTACGATTAATCATATTTTCTGAATCTTATTATTTAAAGTCAACATTGTATATAAAAGCATCATGTTGTATACATTAAATATACACACTAAAATTATCTTTTAATAAATAGAGACAGGGCGCAGTGGCTCACTCCCATAATGCCAGCACTTTGGGAGGCCGAGGCAGGTGGATCATGAGGTCAGAAGATCTAGACCATCCTGGCTAACATGGTGAAACCCCATCTCTACTAAAAACACAAAAAATTAGCCGAGTGTGGTGGCATGCACCTGTGGCCCCAGCTACTTGGGAGGCTGAGCCATGAGAATCTCTTCAACCTGAGAGGTGGAAGTTTCAGTGAGCCAAGATCGTGCCACTGCACTCCAGCCTAAGTGACAGAGTGAGACTCTGTCTGAAGAAAAGAAAAGAAAGAAAAAAAAAATCAGAACATTGTGGGGATTTCTTATAATTTTTATAGATTAGTTTTGATTTTGTTTTGCATTACCCATTAGAGGTAACATAATATTTTTAGTGCTTATGTATTAAGAACTCTGCAGGTCTCAATCCAGCCCTACTATTTTTACCCTTCTGCATTCCTTGTCTTGAAGTTGGAACATTCTCTAGCCAAAAAAGAGCATCCATAAATTAGCATTAGAAACTTAGCCAATAAAAGAGTGGGTTTCCCAAGTAGGACTTCAGTTCCTAATAAGTCACATTTCTGGAACAAGAGGAGTAAGTGATGAAAGTGATGAAGACAACTTTAACATTCTTGGCTTGACTACATTTTAGACAGACTTCTTCTTGACTCTAGACACTGACCTCCCTTTGTTTACAGCATTTATGTTAGAAAATTTATAATTATTAATTTTTTCCTGTCCTTTCATGATATAAATCTTTTTACAAGCCTCTTGCCAGTTTTACAACCCGGGACCATCTTTCTCAAAGATCTGGGAGCTATCTCTTTGAAATATAATCATCAAGAAAGAGAGTGCCCTTATCTTCTAGTCTCTGTGGAAGGGCACCTAACCTCCATGGGTGCCAATCAGCAAACACAGAAAAAAACATTTGCAAACTCAAGCATAACAATGTGCTAAACACATCCCATTGGTCAACCTTGCCCCTAACTTCCCCCAACAGTACTTTTCCACTAGCTCACCCACCCTGAAAAACCCTCCAACCTTTTGCTGAGCGAAGTTGGATGGATAAAAGGATATAGAAAATGGTGAAACTTGCTGAAGCTGGATAAGTGATGCGTAAAGTTACTTCTTTCTTAACAGACTACTTTTAGAGCAATTTTAGGTTTGCAGAAAACTTGTGCAGAAAGTATAGATAGTTCCCATATACTCCCTCTATCTATCCTGCCTTTTCATCCCACAGTTTCTACTATTATTAATTTCTTGCATTAAGGTAGTATAATTGTTACCATTGAAAGGCTAAAATTGATACATTACTGTTAACTAAAGTCCTTAATTTATGTTAGGACTCACTCTGTTTTGTGCAATTTCAACAAATGCATACTTGTCACATATCCACCAGTACAGTATAATACAGAATGGCTCTGCCACCTTAAAAAATCCCCTGTGCTTCACTATTCATGCCTCTTCCTTGACTCAGAATCCTTTGTAACCGCCGAATTTCTTTTTACTGTCTCGAAAATTTTTCCTTTTCCAGAATGTGATATGATTGAAATTATACAGGATATAGCCTTTTTGAATAGTCTTTATTTTTAGAGCAATTTTATGTTCACAGAAATATTGAGAAGAAGGTACAGAGATTTCTCCTGTATACCCTGACCCTACACATGCATAGCCTCCCCCATTATCAACATCCACCACTGGAGTGTTAGATTTATTACACCATTGAACCTGCATTGACACATCACTACCACCTGGAGTCCATAGTTTATATTGTAGTACTCCAGGTGTTATACATTCTGTGGATCTGGGCAATTAATACGGCATGTACCTACCATTATGGTGTCACATAGAGTAGTTTCATTGACTTAAAAATCCTCTGTGCTTTGCCTATTCACCCTCTCTCCCCACTAACCCTTGGCAACCACAGATCCTTTTACTGTCTCCATCATTTTGCCTTTTCTAAAACATCTATGGCTAGAATCATACAGTATGCAGCCTTTGGAGATCGACTTTTTTTCACTTAATAATATACATTTAAGTTTCCTCCCTGCCTTTTCATGGTTTGCTAGATCATTTCTTTGATAGATCATTGCTGAATAATATTTCATCGCATGGATGTACCACAGTTTCTTTATCAATTCACCTATTAAGATACATATTGAGAGACAATAGGTATCTCTGGTTTTAGGCAATTATGAATAAAACATCTGATGCAGGATTTTTTACTCCTTAGCTCAGCTAGGTCTGGGTTCTTGTCTCACAACCAGGAAGAAGTAGGCACACAGACACTCGAAGAGTGAGTGGAGTAGAATTCATTTAGCGAAAGGAAAGCTCTCAGCAAAGACAGGGGTCCTGAAAACAGGCTCCCAGTTGCCCCCTTCACAGTTGAATACAAGGGCTTCTACATATACAAGCAGAAGGGGTTGGGTTCCCTATTTGTATAAGGTGCGAATTCTTGATGGCTCCACCCCATCGTTCCGGTGGGCATGCAGGCCCTTAGTCTGAGCCACTCCGTACTGATTCCTTTACTGAGCATGTGTTAAGGAACAGAATTTTCCACTGTGGGCTTGTTTATGCAACCCCCCTACCCACCGCCCCCATGCAAGTTCCTTCATCTGCACAAAACATCTGGTGTAAACACTTGGGGGTTGCGTGGGAGATTCTCCAGGGACCCTTCCCTTACTGTCTGCCTAAAGTAAGCTGGCTAACTCCTTTCACTTCTATAAACATTTGCATGCTGGTTTCTGTGTGACGTGAGTTTTAACTCAATTAGGTAAATACCTAGAACCATAATTACTGAGTCATATGATAAGGCTGTTTGCTTTGTAAGAAACTGTCAAATTGCCTCCAAACTGGCTGTGTTATTTTGCATTTCTCCTGACAAGGAACGAGAGTTCCTGTTCTTCTGTGTTCTGTCTAATTTTTGGTATTGTGTAGTGATATTTCATTGCTTTTTTAAAGTTCTGATTTTCTAACGACAAATGATTTTGAGAATCTTTCTATATAATTATTTGTCATCTGTGTTTATATGTTGAGGTGTCCATTCAGATATTTTGCCTACATTCTAATTGAGTTGTTTTTTATTGTTCAGTTTTAAAAGTTTTTTGTGTGTGTATATTTTGGATACAAGTCCTTTATCAAACATGTGTCTTACAAGTATTTTCTCCCCGTCTATAGCTTTTCTTTTCATTCTCTTAACAATGTCACTCTCAGAAGTTTTTAATTTTAGTAAAGATATTAATTTTTCTCTCATAGGTTATGCTTTTGGTGTTGTATCTAAAAATTCTTCACCAAACCCAAGTGACCTAGATTTTCTCCTGTGTTTTTTTTTCCAGAGATTTATACTTTTCCATTTAGACCTGAGTCTATATCCTATCTTAACTTGATTTTGGTAAAATATGTAATGTCTGTATCTATATTTACTTTTTTTACATGCAGCAACACAATTGTTTCAACATCACTTCTTGAAAAGACTATCCTTTGTCCATTGAATTTCCTTTGTTCCTCTAACAAGACTTAACTATTGACTATATTTGTATGAGTCTATTTCTGGGCTCTCCGTTTTGTTCCATTGATCTACATTTCCATTCTTTCACAAATATCAGGCTGTCTTGATTATTGTGGCTTTATAAAAAGTCTCCAAGTCAGATAGTATTACTCCAACTTTGTTCTTTTTCTTACATATTGTGTTGACAATTTGGGGTCTTTTGTCTCCCCATGTAAACCTGACAATATTGAGCCCTCCAATTTATTAACATAGAATATCCCTTCGTTTTTCAGATATTTTTAAAATGTAGTTTTCCACATATAGATCCTGTACATATTTTGTTAGAAATATACCTAAGTACTTATATTTATTGGTGTTATTGTAAAACAGTACACTATTTTTGTATCAAATTCCAATTGTTCATTGATAATATACAGGAAAACAATTGATTTTATATATTAACTTGCATCCTGTTAAAATAATCACTTATTAGTTAATTAGTAAATTAGTTACTTATTACAGTATATTAACATTAGTTAATATAATAATTTATTAGGTCGAGGAATTTTTTTGTTGATTCTTGGGATTTGCCATATAAACTGTAATGTCATCTGAAAACAAAGATAGTTTTATTTCTTCATTTCAACTGAAAACAAAGTTTAATATCTTCATTTCAAATTTGTATACATTTTATTTTTTTGTCTTGTCTTATTGCATTGCTAGCACTTCCAGTACAATGTTGAATAGGAGTGATAACAAAAGGAATCTTTTTTTTACTCCTGATCTTAGAAGAAAAAGGTCCAATTTCTCATGCTTATGTATGATAATTACTGTTAAGGCTTCTGTAGATGTTCTTTGTTCAGGTTCAGGAAGTTCCCCCAATGTCAAGCTTTGAAATAAACATTATTGTGAAAGTATATTTTAAATATTGTCTTATGTTCACAATAATGTTTATTTAGACACTATAGCATATATAGTATATGGTTTATATAGTAAGCAACGTACTTTCAAAATACATTTAAACTGTTTTCTCTGGACAACTTTCCAGTAAGAAAAAATAAGAATGCTACTATTTCTTTTTTATTGCTAAAATACTATTTTTACTTAAATATTTCTTTTTTTTCTATTTTTTTATTATACCTTAAGTTTTAGGATACATGTGCACAACGTGCAGGTTAGTTACATATCTATACGTGTGCCATGTTGGTGTGCTGCACCCAGTAACTTGTCATTTAACATTAGGTATATCTCCAAATGCTATCCCTTCCCCTTCCCCCCACCCCACAACAGGCCCCCATGTGTGATGTTCCCTTTCCTGTGTCCAACTGTTCTCATTGTTCGATTCCCACCTATGAGTGAGAACATGCAGTGTTTGGTTTTTTGTCCTTGTGATAGTTTGCTGAGAGTGATGGTTTCCAGCTTCATCCATGTCCCTACAAAGGACATGAACTCATCCTTTTTTATGGCTGCATAGTATTCCATGGTGTATATGTGCCACATTTTCTTAATCCAATCTATCATTGATGGACATTTGGGTTGGTTCCAAGTCTTTGCTATTGTGAATAGTGCCGCGATAAGCATACGTGTGCATGTGTCTTTATAGCAGCATGTTTTATAATCCCTTGGGTATATCCCCAGTAATGGGATGGCTGGGTCAAATGGTATTTCTAGTTCTAGATCCCTGAGGAATCGCCACACTGACTTCCACAATGGTTGAACTAGTTTACAGTCCCACCAACAGTGTAAAAGTGTTCCTATTTCCACATCCTCTCCAGCACCTGTTGTTTC
This sequence comes from Nomascus leucogenys, assembly GCF_006542625.1. Classification (NCBI taxonomy): domain Eukaryota; kingdom Metazoa; phylum Chordata; class Mammalia; order Primates; family Hylobatidae; genus Nomascus; species Nomascus leucogenys. Next base: position 90,767,273 of record NC_044387.1, on the reverse strand, counting down.
CTGACTTTTTAATGATGGCCATTCTAACTGGTGTGAGATGGTATCTCATTGTGGTTTTGATTTGCATTTCTCTGATGGCCAGTGATGATGAGCATTTTTTCATGTGTCTTTTGGCTGCATTAATGTCTTCTTTTGAGAAGTGTCTGTTCATATCCTTTGCCCACTTTTTGATGGGGTTGTTTGTTTTATTCCTGTAAATTTGTTTGAGTTCATTGTAGATTCTGGATATTAGCCCTTTGTCAGATGAGTAGATTTTAAAAATTTTCTTCCATTCTGTAGGTTGCCTATTCACTCTGATGGTAGTTTCTTTTGCTGTGCAGAAGCTCTTTAGTTTAATTAGACCCCATTTGTCAATTAAATATTTCTTAAAGAGGTAACTTAAAAACTAAAACTTACAGCCAAAGTAATCACTTACCACATAAAACATAGCTACCCTTTCTTGGTTCAGAGAATGCCCTTGTAATAGTTTGAGAAGTAATAAAATCCTGGACTATCAACAAAAATATGAGTAACAAATTAATTTCTAGGTACAAATGCAATTTTAGAAACCAGAAATCTGTTGGTTATATAAAGCATGAAACTAGATTCTAAAAACAGTAGCCATTTTCTCTTCAGAAATCCCTTCCTTGAGAAATTAGCCCTCCTGATTTTCTATGGTGTCCCACATATTCAAGTTGTGCAAGTATTAGCTGCCTACATGAGCAAGACTGGCAGTACTTTGTATTAAGCTAGAAGCAACTTAATTTTATCAGTAGGAAGATTCTTTCCTTTCAAGTCTGTTTAAAAGGAACAAGCACATCTTTTGACTAAAAAATAGGGAAAAAATTGAAATATTAGGATAAAGTAAAATGGTCTGGATTCAGGTCTAACATTCAGACTCAAAAGTACCATAGTGCATTTTCAAAATCTATAAATGTTTCAAAGGTGTCAAGCAAATAACTAAAGCCTCCTTTCCTGACACACAAACACAACTGTCATATGACATCATAAATTTGATCACAGACCTAAAACTCATACCATGTTAGTTTTCATCTAGGCCAAAGAAGTCAGTAAAGGGTTAACAAATTCCTGTCAATTCAAAAACCTCTGGATTAAATGAAATAAAGATGTAAATTATACTTATCCAGTCTTGGAAAAAATTGACACACTACTTCTCAAAAATGTAAAATGTATAATACATTATTGTTTGTGCAGCTAAATGGAGAAGAGCAGAAAAGATGGCGATGTGGCCAGGAGTCCCAGGACAAGGCTGAAGTTAATGGGACCTAGCTGGACATTCCTATTAGCTGTTTAGTGAAGACAGTTGTCCATGTGTGAACCAACTGACCCCTGAACAGACTTAAACAGCTAGTCTGTTCTTTGCTCTTCTTTCTTAGAGAACTGCCGTGAAAGCAGTTCAGGAAAACAGCATCCACCCTTTTCTTTAAGATCTCCAGAGTGTGACTCCATATAAGCTCTCTCAGTAGCTAGCACACACTCCAAAACCTTCACCTCTACTATATTATGTGAGGCTGCGTATCAGTCGTGTGGTCTTTAATTTTAAAAGGTTACACATGACATTTTCAAAAGGTGAAATGGAGCAAAATGTGGCTTACTAAAAAGAGAATTATATGTATCCTTCAAAGTGAGCATAGGTATAAATTAGAATATTATGTCTTCTAGCGTTTCAGGACACTCAGAGCAAATAAAACTTTAAAGGAGTCACAAGTCTCTGCCTATTACACATTCATCAAACAAGAAACTGAAAAAAAATAGTTCTTATATTTAAATATCAGACACCTGGAATGTTTTAATAGACTTTAATCAATTTCAAAATGGCATTTATCTGTGAAAAAGATAACGAGTCTGCTTTTGAAGCAAAATACAATCAACAGAACAAAAAGCTTCCTTTATGCTACTGTTTCTTTGATAGCTTTTACACAGCCCACAAACTTTTCACAGTGAGCTCTCAATAAAGCTCAGTTTCTAGATGGCCCCAGCATGACAATGGATGCTGAGCTATGGGTCCCGAAAAAATTGATCAGATCTTGAGAATCAAGGCAAGCTGTGTAATCCTAGATCTTAGGTTGCTAGTTTGACAGAAATAGAATTTATTTGCAGGTTTCTGATCTCTTACTGGCTATAAACAATGTCAGTGAGTCTAGGACGCTCCATGCTCCATAAGAGATATAGCTGAGAAATAATTACCTATGGATTCTGCCTTATTATTTTCCTGCATCAAGGAATCCTGCTTGTTTCTCCTGATTATGGTTGACATCCTGGATTGAATCTTCCTTATTTCTAAACACCATGTATCACCACCCTGTTAGCAGCATTCTAGGTCTATTCTACATAATTATTAGTCATTTATGAGATTGACTGGAACAAATTTCCAAAGTTCAACAAGGCAGAATGGCCAGGGCAGCAAAAACTGTAGTGTGAGCTCGAATCTTAGGAAAAGATTATTTGCCTTCTACCAAATTTTAGTCACCACTTTGAGTTTATTCTTGGAAGGTGATAATTTCTAATTTCTCTATGAATTGCAAATGCCAGGAGTACTGGTCCTCAATGTCACTCTATGAAAAAACCATTATCAGGGCTTGATAAATATGCAGATCCCATACTCCCTAGTTGATGACTCAACTCTATAGGTTGGAATCAGAGTCCAGGAAACTGCAAGCTGAACTCCTGTAGGATATTTGTAGACCATTTTGAGAAAGGTTGGACCCTCCTGGAGGACAGATAACTTACTTAATGGATGCTTTGTAAACATTTGCTGATGAGCAAGTATCAAAATATCCACTTTACTTACTGTTATTGGCAATTATGAAACTAGTAGGAAAGGTCAGTTCGCCACAAGTATCTTTAAAAACAACTGTGTGTTTAGCTAAACATTAAATTTTTTGTAATTCTGAAATTCAAGTATATCCTTTATTTTAAAAGTAAGTGCAGGTAACGTCCATGAGCCTAAATAATGCCTCTATGATCTAATATAGTCAGATCAGTATCTGTAGAGCAACAATCAACAATAAGTTAAAAATAACATGGAGGGAAGAAGTGCATAGAATATTTTTAGATTCCTACAAAGAACATGAACAAATAAAATCTGAATTCTAATCTAAGCGTGAACCATTTTTATAATACTCTATGGAAGAAGTGAGAAAAGAATAGAATGGAATGTCTGGGTGAGAAACAGATTTTCTTTTTTCTAGAGAAGCAACTTAAACTTTGGAACATTCTCTTCTCTTGCGCTTGTAATAGTTCACACAGTATGTCTTTCCAAGTGCAGCTCTGTATGCTTGCACAAAGCAAAATTTCACTCAAGTATTTTACTACTCCTAGTATAGAAATTATTTCTACTCAAGACAGCCTGCTTTGGAAGCATATATCCTGTGCACAGGATTAGAATTGACACCCTCCCCCTGCCCCAAAATTTACCTAAAGCATATGAAAGGCTTATGTTTTCCAACTCTGGAGCACCTCCCTGGGAGTCATTGAAAGTAACTGATATGGTACTTTCCTAAAAGTTTTATAATATTAGGCTACTATATTATATTATAATATTAGGATACTATAGATTGACACTATGAAACATAATGCTATACCATGTTTCTTACTTAACTGACCTTCACTTAATCAACTGGCTGGATTAACTCAAGCTCTCTAGTCTTCCCTTGAAACTTACCGATTGCCACCCACAGCCTGCTGGATCTTGTGGCTAGAAGCCTAATCTTTATATTCCTGTGCACTTCTGCTCCCATCTGTTGGGTTGAATGCTTGCCAGAAATCAGTTTTATTTATTCTGAAATTTGTTTTTGCTGGTTTTATTTTACATTGTAATTATCTAGATTAATTAACTATTATGTAAACTGATGAAATAGGAGTATGAAAAGAGAATTTATTCTAAGTATAGTAATTTAAATACTTTGGTTAAATGCTTTTACTAAAGGTGAGTCACTAAAAATATCACAAGCTCATTTGGGGACAAGGCAACGTAAAAGTTGTAAGAAAGTCATAGAAATTGAGAGTGATTCTACACTGAGGCCACCTGGCAAATGTTCTTCCCCCACTTTAAGGAAATGAAAACTGGGAATGAAGGACAGTGAGTGTGGTCTACACAAGGAAGACAATTTGGCAGTCTAGCCAGTGACCTCATCCTCAGAGAAAAGGATTTACTCCAGCATAAAAAGAGCAGTGATCTTTGAACAAGTACCCTAGGAAATACATATATATTTTAAAAATAAAATAAATTTTAAAACTTTTAGAAATTATAAGGCAGGGCATGGTGGCTCATGCCCGTAATCCCATCATTTTGGGATACCAAGTCAGGAGAATGACTGGAGCCCAGGAGTTTGAGCCTGGTCTGGGCATTATAGCGAGACCCTGTCTCAACATGAAAAATACATATTTTTTAATTTAAAAATTATAAAAAAGATTGCTAAAAGAACTTAATGTATATGTAACATAATGTATATGTAATTTATGTTCTAAGTTAACATAAACTTGGGATATGCATTGTCATGTATTCTGAAAATTTCATAATACAGGCCAATCATTTCTTTATGATAAACATCTTTAACTGATGTTTTGAACTAAACTAACTGACCAGCTACCAATGCTAATTATGTCAGATGAGAGAGTTGTAGTTGTACTGTAATTACAACATCAATAACAACAAAAACATCTCTAGAGATGAGGTCGCAAGCTAGCAGTCTGCAGGACAAATTCAGCCAAGAGAGGTATAGAATTTGGCCTGTCAAATTCTAAAACAAAAAACAATTGGATATTTCTCATAAAAATTTAAGTCTCCATCTTCTCTTGAGAAATTAGATCAGGCAACCCTGGACTTGAAATCTCATGTGGCAGGACTAGTGATATCTGAGCAGCAGCTACCCCCTTCAGAAAAGGCAACAGCTCTCCAGAGAGATCCATTCTTCACCTTTACAATCAGCCCAGTTCACTCATTCGCCTTACCTGCCTGCTTCCCATAGGCATCTGCCTTACCTGCCTGCTTCCCATAGGCATCTGCCTTACCTGCCTGCTTCCCATAGGCATCTGCCTTACCTGCCTGATTCCCATAGGCATCTGCCTTACCTGCCTGCTTCCCGTAGGCATCTGCACTTGCTAATCATGCTCTCAGGCCTCGCTGGTGAGGAGTAAAGATTTCTAATTCACCTACACTTTTGCTAAGAAAAAGCACCCTCCTTCTCAACTCTGCAAGTTCATTGAATAAAGTTTTTCTCAATCTTCCATGTAACCCTGTGAAGAAGATGCAAACAGGCATATTCACACAAACAGAAGACAGTGCCTATTCTTTCAGAAGCCAAAAAAATAACATTTATTAAAAAAGAAAACACATGCCATACCTAAACAAATACTAGATACTTATGCTTTCAACTACTGCAAAATTTACAGACTAAACCAAACAATGTAGCACTTAATTCCACATTTCCTTGCTACCCCAACTATACTAAAAGCCCCTTGAAGAAAGAATATAATAAATTATTTTGAAATCCCCACAGCCCCACTACATAATATATTTGTAGGAAATTTATTGACACAAAATAGTTAAGAGATCGAACAGTGATATTTGTTATTTTTTTCAAAAGAATAAAGTAAGGTTTGAGATGTGAAATGGAAGGTCAGTTTGTATGAAAAGTAGATGGTGCAATGTATTCTATGGACGGTAAAAATGTTCACCTACTGGGAATGGAATTGTTAGTTCCCTTCAATATTTTGAGAACTATGTGTGAAATGGTAGCAAATGGCAGATTATGATAGGCTTTGAATATTAGATATTAGGGTGTAGATTTTATCTTGCATGCAGAAGGGAATGACTAGAGGTTTCAGAAGCATAAAGGTAACATGAAAGCAGATATTTCAAGAAATAGAACTGGTAACAGTATGTAACATCAGCCTAATTGGGGAAAGAATGTAAGTGGGGAGATTAATTGATTGGATGTCACAGTAGAAAGAGTGCCTGTATTAAAACCAGACCTGCAGAAGGAATAGTATTTGTTGTTATTTTAATTATTTGAGAAGTAGTCGAATGTAGATATTGGCAGGATCAGTGACATTGAGTATGAGTAATGAATCTAAGTTTTCAGAGGTTTCAAACTAGTGTCACTGTAGACAAAATATACGAGAAAAAGGTTACTTTGAAGAGAGCACAATGATGCATTCAATTTTGAAGAATAAAGTCCTATTTAAAAGATGTCAAGAGAAACTACTAAAAATAAGGTAGCTGTAGGGAATAATAGCATCATGACTTTACTATTTCAAATATCAGTAAGTGAAATTCCTAAAGATCCTAGGAATAATAGATTAAAAAATATAAAAAGTTAATTATGGGCACTTAAAAGTATGGGTACTTAAATTTCAGTGACAACTAAAATTGAATTGGAAATCTAAGATCTACCACGTTTTTCAAAAATATATCATAGGCTGAATAGGATTTTTCATTGGTCTTGTGGAATGATTTTAGCTACTTTTAAAGATTGAAACAGTCAATAACCAGTCTAGTAACTACAGTAAGTCTTCACTGACTGTGGATAGCTCCTTGGAAACTGTGACTTTAAGTGAAACAACATGTAACATAACTAATTTTACCATAGGCTAGTTGTTATAAACAAGAGTTAAGTTCCCAGCATAATTCTGGTCACAAAACATCATCAAACTTCTACTAACAAAATGACCATGAAATCTAGAGAGGAATAAGAAAGGGAAGAACTTTCTTTTCAGAGTAACAATCTGCAGATTGGGGACTGTAGCCTCCTGGGAAGGTAGCCATATACTCCATAGACAGGAAGGAGGTAGCAGCAGTTAAGCCTTCCAGGGTTTCTCTTACATGTACATTCCTCAGGCTTGGGCAATGTTATATGAATATTCATGGACATAGTCTAGTGCTTGCACAATGAGTTAACATATATGTGGTGCATCCCATTCACTTTGGGACAGGGTTTTGACATTAAAATGACATGGAATTTGGCTCTTTATATCAAAGGGTGAACTATTGAGCACCAAGACATTTAGACATTTTGTGCGCAGTCTCTGTAAGCCAGCTGGAGCTGTTGACACTTCTAAATAAAGACAAAACACTTCTAATATTGAATATTAACTAAATGTAGGCTATATATACACTTAAGAATAATTAACCCAAACAACTAAGATAATTATTTATCTTCTTATTCCAGTTCAGGGATCTGGGTGGCCAGAGCCTATCCTGGCTCCTCAGGGCACAGTGTGGACACCAGCTCTGGACAGGACACCATTCCATTGCAGGGCCCAGTCAGACACACCCACACTCACTCAGGCACATCAGACACTCCAATTCATTTGACGTGCACAGCTTTGGGATGTGGGAGGAAACGGAAATACCCAAAGAAAATCCACACTGACATGGAGTGACTGTGCAGACTCCACAAGACAGTGGCCCCAGGTAAAATTCAATATTTTTTCTTATCGGTGTCATAAGAAATGATGTTGTTTGAGGACCTGCTGTATGGCCTCCATTATTATTTTCATGGCCATGAAGATTGGTCATACAAAATAGGATAGATCAAATCTATCAGTTGAGATACTGTAAATAATAAATTAGCTCCCAGATACAATATCTGGTAAGAATTTTGGAATTTGAGGAAGTTCACCTTTTACCTATAGTTGAATTTAAAATTGTATTGAAAAGGATAAACAAGAATCCAAGTTATCTACTATACAAATTTAATTTTAAGATTTGAAAGACAAGATTGAAATGCATTGATCGGGTCCTCAGGAACAAACATAGATTATTTATTAATTATTTCATTGAACAAGTCTTTATTAACAAAGTTAATTACCAGAGATGGGTCTTTTGAGATTACAATGATAATAAACCAGGATGAGATATATATGCTATTAAAAGCAGTGCCTATACCATCTAAAATAAAAGAACTAATATATGTGTTTTCACATGAATTCTTGCGAGAGTTAAGGAATTATGTTATGAATGACCAATGTTGTTTCTTTTATGTATATATATATATATACACTGTGAAAAAGACTTTCTAGTCTTTCTAGACTTTCTAGTTGTTGGATGCTAAAGGATTTTGTGGAGCCATGGACAGCTGGGAACAGTTAGCTTCTCTGCCCCTACCTCTCATCTCCAAAGCCAGCTGAAAATGAAATGCCTTCTCAGGAGGCAAATTAGTGAATAAAACATTTGAAATATATATTATAAACTACAGCTCAGTGGGATCTGAAGTGGCTATCGCATTAAAAACCCAAATGGACTAATATAAAATTCTAATAAATAATGCTGAAGCTTACAAAATTGATACATAAACCTGTTAAAACCAAGGGAAAATAGATTTTCAACTGAGATTTCTTAGTATTTTATAAGAGTACAATTTGGGGGCATCTTGTCCTCTGGTAAACAATAATTGCCGTGACTTCCATATTCTTTTGAATACAATGATGTCAGATTAATTAGGTTTTCATGTATTGACATGTTATGCAATTTAAGATAGCACCTGTACTGTACCCCTCATGGATAAATCTGTATAACTCAAAGAAACTCCTGCTTCAATTCTATGATTTAGTGGTAAATTTATGACAAAATAGCTAAGTCATCTTCTTCCTGTGTGCCATTGCACTTATTTATGATGTGTGTCTTCTGTTTCATCAAAAGAAAAATAGATAATGCACCAACTTCTCACTTGTGTAACTCATTTGCTTTTTGAACACTTTGTTTCAGGGCATTCAATATAAGTTTCAGAAAGAGAAGCCACAGGTAATGTGTTTGCAATGGATGTGTGACCTCTGCAACAAGAATACAAATTGTATACTCAATGTCTGGGGACATTTGTTGTTGTCCCACCTGGTTGGGGGTAAGGAGGAAGGGCTTAGCTGGTAGAAGCCAGGGATGCTGATAAATATCCAAACTAAATGATACATTGTTCTCAGAACAATGCACAGAATAGCTCCTGACAGCACAGCATTATCCAACCCAAACTGTCAATAATTCTGAGGTTCAGGAACCCTGGTGTAAGATATTACAGCTTCATCCAATAAAAATTCTCCTTATGGAAGTCTTAAAGCAGAGTTTCCTATTTTGGTACTTGCTTTACTGCTCACTGAAGAGAAATCCTTATAACAATATAGCTTATGGAAAGCCAATAGGTTTCTGTCTCAGTCCACTTCTGCTGCTGTAACAAAATACCACAGACTGAGGAATTTATAACAGAAATGTATTTCTGTACAGTATTTCTCACGGTTCTGGAGGTTATGAAGTCTGAGATCAAGGCACTAGCAGATTCCATATCTGGTAAGGGCCCTGTCTGCTTCCAAGATGGTGACTTGTTGCTCAGAACAAATGCTGTGTCCTCCCATGGTGGAAGAGTAGACAGGTGAAAGAGATAGGAAGGGCAAACGTGTCCCCTCTAGCCCTTTCATAAGGTGCTAACCCCATCGATGAGCACTCATGGCCTAATCACTTTCTAAAGGCTTCATCTCTTAATACTATTTGGGGATCAAACTTCAACATGAATTTTGAGGGGGACACATATTCAACCCATAGCCGTTTCATTGCTGCCTTACCAGCAAACTAAATGATATCTTGTTCTCAGGATCTGTCATGTTTCCTGGTTATGATGAGCACTGTAAACTTCTCCATGTGGTTTTACAAGAAGGTCTATCTTTCTCAAGGAAAATTTCCTTGAGATAACAGTTTTAGTTTGTCTTTTTATTAAAAGAAATGGCCTATTTTATTTTGAATGACAGTCATAACAGATAATCTCTATGGCAATTTTATGGGGTAGATGCAAACGATTGTAATTTCTTGTACTACCTTTCTAATTCTCACTCGTTATTATATATAATGGCTTAGGGTCAGGCTTTAGAGTTTGAAGAAACTGGGATAGAAATCACTCTGACTCTTCTAGCTGTGCCACATTGCCAAGTCATTTCTTTTTTTTATCACTTAGATTTTTTATTTTATCTTTATTGGTAAAACTCTTGATTTCTTTCAACATAGATGTAGATATTTACTAATATATCAGTATTGTGTACATATATTAAAGGGAAAATATGTGTAATAAATTGGCTAATGTCTTCCTAAAACTACTTCACTTTTTTTTCTAATGTTGCAGACTTTTATTTTATACTTTTTATCTATCCCTTGCCCCCCTCTCACCCTTCCCCCCAAGTCCCCAAAGTCCATTGTATCATTCTTTTGGCTTTGTATCCTCATCGTTTAGTTTCCACATTTCAGTATGAACACAGGATGTTTGGTTTTCTGTTCCTGAGTTACTTCACTTATAATAATAGTCTCCAATCACATCCAGGTCATTACAAATGCTGTTATTCATTCCTTTTTATGGCTGCATAGTATTCCATCATATATGTATTTATATATATATATATATATATATATATATATATATATATATATATAATCTCACAGTTTCTTTATCCACTTGTTGATTGGGCATTTGGGTTGGTTCCATGATTTTGCAATTGTGAATTGTGCTGCTATAAACATGCATGTGCAAGTATCTTTTTTGAATAATGACTTCTTTTCTTCTGAATAGATAACCAGTTGTAGGATTGCTGGATCAAATGATAGTTCTACTTTTAGTTTTTTGAGGAATCTCCACATTGTTTTCCATAGTGGTCATGCTAGTTTACATTCCCACCAGCAATGTAGAAGTGTTCCCTGTTCACCGCAGCCATCCCAACATCTACTGTTTTTTGTGTTTTTTTTTTGTTATGGCCTTTCTTCCAGGGGTAAGGTGGTATCACATTGTGGTTTTGATTTGCATTTCCCTGATCATTAGTGATGTTGAGCATTTTTTCATATGTTTGTTGGCCATTTGTATCTTCTTTCGAGAATCCAGCATCCCTTTATGATTAAAACTCTCAGCAAAATCAGCATACAAGGGACATACCTTAATGTATTAAAAGCTATCTATGATAAACCCACAGCCAACATAATACTAAATGGGGAAAAGTTGAAAGCATTCCCTCTAACAACTGGAACAAGGCAAGGATGCCCACTCTCACCACTCCTCTTCAACATAGTATTGGAAGTCCCTCACCAGAGCAATCAGAAAAGAGAAAGAAATAAAAGGCATCCAAATCAGTAAAGAGGAAGTCAAACTTTCACTGTTTGCTGATGATATGATCGTTTACCTTGAAAACCCTAAAGACTCCTCCAGAAATCTCCAAAACTGATAAAAGAATTCAGCAAAGTTTCTGATACAAGATTAATGTACACAAATCTGTAGCTTTTCTATACACCAACAGTGACCAAACAGAGAATCAAATCAAGAACTCAACCCGTTTTACAATAGCTGCAAAAAAAAAAAACAACTTAGGAATATACCTGACCAAGGAAGTGAAAGACCTCTACAAGGAAAACTACAAAACACTGCTAAAAGAAATCATAGATGACACAAACCAATGGAAACACATCCCATGCTCACGGATGGATAGAATCAATATTGTGAAAATAACCATACTGCCAAAAGCAATCTACAAATTCAACGCAATCCCCATCAAAATACCACCATCGTTCTTCACAGAATTAGAAAAAAACAATTCTAAAATTCATACAGAACCAAAAAAAGAGCCCGCATAGCCAAAGCAAGACTAAGCAAAAAGAGCAAATCTGGAGGCATCACATTACCTGATTTCAAATTATACTATAAGACCATAGTCCCCAAAACAGCATGGTACTGGTATAAAAATAGGCACATAGACCAGTGGAACAGAATAGAGAACCCAGAAACAAAACCAAATACCTACAGCCAACTGATCTTCAACAAAGCAAACAAAAACATAAAGTGGGGAAAGGGCGCACTTTTCAACAAATGATGCTGGGATAATTGGCTAGCCACATGTAGGAGAATGAAACTGGATCCTCATCTCTTACCTTATACAAAAATCAACTCAAGATGGATTAAGGACTTAAACCTAAGACCTAAAACTGTAAAAATTATAGAAGATAACATTGGAAAAACCCTTCTAGACATTGGCTTAGGCAAGGATTCCATGACCAAGAACCCAAAAGCAAATGCAATAAAAACGAAGATAAATAGCTGGGACCTAATTAAACTAAAGAGCTTTTGCATGGCAAAAGGAACAGTCAGCAGAGTAAACAGACAACCCACTGAGTGGGAGAAAATCTTCATAATCTATATACCTGACAAAGGACTAATATCCAGACTCTACAACAAACTCAAATCAGTAAGAAAAAAACAAACAAGCCTGGGTGCGGTGGCTCATGCCTGTAATCCCAGCACTTTGGGAGGCCGAGGTGGGTGAATCACCTGAGGTCAGGAGTTCGAGACCAGCCTGATCAACATGGAGAAACCCCGTCTCTACTAAAAATACAAAATTAGCTGGGCATGGTGGCACATGCCTGTAATCCCAGCTACTCAGGAGGGAGGCAGGAGAATTGCTTGAACCCAGGATGCAGTGGTGCAGTGAGCCAAGATCATGCCATTGCACTCCAGCCTGGGAAACGAGCAAAACTCCATATCAAAAAAAAAAAAAAAAGATAAGAAAAAAAACAAATGATCCCATCAAAAAATGGGCTAAGGGAATGAATAGACAATTGCCAAGTCACTTCTAAAACCGTTTTCTCATTTGTAAAATGGGCATAATAATAATAGTACCAACCTCATGGGTGACTATGAGTGTGTAGTTGATAATGTATATAAAGATCTTCATATAATGCCAGTGACAAAAAAGCTATAAATAAATGTTAACCAAAATTGTTACGATTACTATTATTTTATTATTATTGTTGCTCTGTTGTGACAAGAATCAAAGTTTAGTATTAAATATATATCTAAGAACTTGCTATTTATAAATATGCCCACATTGGACACATGGATCCTTCCAGTCCAAGATTATTTATTTTATCTCAACTTTTAGCTCAATGCCTGGCACACAGCCAGGTCTCTACAAATTCAAATGATTGTTTAAATGACTGAATGAATAAACACCCGTAAGATATGATCAGAGAAACTTTTTGTTTTTTTCTTTTGAGATGGAGTCTGGTGCAATCTAGGCTCACTGCAACTTCTGTCTCCCAGATTCAAGCGATTCTCCTGCCTCAGCCTCCTGAGTAGCTGGGATTACAGGCGTATGTCCAGGGTTTGTTTCACCATGCTGGCCAGGCTGGTCTCAAACTCCTGACCTCAGGTGATCTGCCCGCTTCGGCCTCCCAAAGTGCTAGGATTGCAGGTGTGAACCACCGTGCCTGGCTAATCAGAGAAACTTAAAAAAGATTCATCATGTACTACAAGAAACATCTTAAGATTTCTGCTCATTAGCATAACAAGATGTTTTAATAAAATCTCATTTCTAGACAGTGTCTGGGAAATAAATCTATAAAATTGAATATTTCACTAATAGTGTTCCCTGAGTCCTGCTATCTGTCACATACGTATTGTATATATCCATAATGTAATATAATATGATAACATCTGATGTTTAAAAGTCACCTAAGGCCTTTATTCTAAATGCATTGAAAAGTCTTTTGATTGTTTCATGCAGGGGAACAACATGGCAAGAATTAGTTTGACAGAGATCACTTTAGCTGCGATTTGGAAGATGTGCTGCAAGCCACAAGAGTAAGAGCAGTAAAACAAATCAAGACGCCATTTTTGGCAGTCCAAGAAAAACATGATGGTGGTTAGGACAAGAGTATTCCATTAAGATAGACAGGATATAGCTTGAAAGTTGGTGGATGCAAAATAAGTAGCAGTAGAGGTGGGAAATGGAGTGGGAGGACAGGAAGTAAAGGGAGTGAAGGAAAGTGAGTAACCAAGGAAGTTGTTTGGGTTTTGGGCCAAGCCACAGTATGGATGGTAGTACAATTACTGAAGAGTAATGGGGTGTGGAAGGAGACTCAAGATTCCCCATTACACTGGTTTACTGCTAATAATCCCCTCAGCCTCCAAATTCTAAGTCTAATTTTTTTTCCTTCCAAGGAGGCAAAGGTACCGTTTCTTTCTTTCACTTGGTAAAAGCATTCTCTCTCTCTTTCTCCCTCTCTCTCTTTTTCTGTCTGTCTCCTCTCCTTTGCTTGCTCTCATTCTCTCTGTATTTTTTTTTATTTTATTCTCCCTTGTCTCCTCTGCTCCTAGTTAGTGAACTAAAAGTTTGGAAGAATATAAAAGAGAGAAGTAGATTTCCCATAAATACCTCTCTCTCAGGAAAAGGTCATTGAGCCCAAGAAGAGGAAGGAACAAACTACCTTGTAAAACTCATCATTAAACTCAGTTTACTTAGTCCCACTGCACTATTTATGACAAGTCACTAAAATGTCAGCCTATTCCTCAGTGAAATGAGTCATTCTGTTTTACAGTTAAGTTTTTCCTTAAAATGTTTTTGCTGGGTAATGTTTATAGGATACATAACAACTTTATTTTCTCGGTACCCAAAACATTTATAAAAACCCTGGAATATGCAAATAGCAGGTAAACAATAACACTTTTTAAGCAGTCTTTCAGGAATTGATTTTAAAACATTTCTCCATAAAGGCACCAGGCAGGAAGCACTGTGTTCATTTCTTCAACAGTGACTCTAGGGTGCCCATTATTGGATGATGGGAGTGCTGAGTTAATGAGCCTTAGAATCACCTCTTGAACCAGCCTAGCTAACTTAACCAGATGCTTTCACAGTATCGGCTTTAAAAAAATACCTTCACAGCAAACATCAATAATAATGTCAAGGAAAAATAATAGAAATGTCTTATAATAAATTGTTGGAGACACATCTGGTAGGCAAATGATCTCAGCTAATTCATGCTAAAAATAAAATAAAGAAAATTAAAACCCTCAGTGCTGCATCTCCAGGATAATTAAACATTAAGTAAGTGAAAGGTATTCCTGCCCCAGACCTCTTTGTTTGACCAGTGTAGCAGAAGTTTTAGGCACTGGATACTTAGATAAGTCATGATATATGAAATGTGAAACAAGTGAAATCTCCAGCCTAGAAAACCACTCTAGGAGAAGGCAGGCAACAGCACATGGTGGATAATAAAAAGATCAAAATCACTTTCATGTTTTTCAGCTGAAAAGAGCGGCAGGGTAAGTCCAGCCTCATTTTAGCATGCACTGTTGGGACTTGATCAGTTACCCTGATATAACCATGGATTGAATCCTGTTCTTACATTAGCTCTCTGGTGAAGGAAGAAATACCAATTTTCATCTTACCTGAAAAATGGGCTTTTCATGTCACTGGGGAACTCATTATAAGGCAAACATTTTGCCGTTAAAGTTGCTGAATTAATTATAGGCACAAATCCTAACAGAGGAAAAAGATAATTAGGGACTCGGAGAACATGATGATGACACTGAGCTTTTCGTACCCAAACCTATAAATCATCCAAATTATTAAAACTATGGAGGCTTTGTGAGTGTGACAACATAAAATAGTGCCACAGTAAACTGCACATAAGCCTTGGAACTGCGGAATCAAGTTTCAGGGCATAGAGGAAGTACATCTATCATGAATCTCAGTTTCCCTGAGAATGAAAGATTTATATGATTCTTTCACTCTGAAACCTAAATAAAACTCTGCTTAAGAGTAAAATCAGGATAGTAAATAAGTGTGACAGCAGAGTAATTGTTTCCTGGCTTATTGTCTACTTACTCATATTAATTTCATAATATTTTGTAGATTATTTCTTTACTCCATCTCAAAACTTTTAAATCACAATGTTGTACTACTAGTTCTTATTACAATTCAAGATGAAATGCAAGGAGTCTCCTCAATCAATTTATCCTTCTTCCTTGCAAATCTCTTACTTTACTATAGCACTTATTAGTAAAATTTTCTGATATCTTACTCCAGTTCAGAAATTCCTCTGATCTCCTCACTCTTCTTTCACCTTTTCTTTTCTTTATCGGCATCCCCAGACTTTACCCAGACATGCAAACTTTGGAGACAGTCCAAAGGTGAGCAATAAATGTGATTAAGTGCTTGGGAAATAGGATGTATAAAGAAAGATGAAAGGCAATATTTTAGGTAAAAGAGAAAGCTGCTCTCAGAATATATTCAATAGCAGTTTTCCAGAGCAAGGTCTTGAATTTCAATGACACTTACTTAGGTCTGATTCGAAAAATAAAAATGTAAGTAAAAATGCTAACAGCCAAGCCTCCAAAATTCACTCGCCTGGCATTTTTCCATTTTCCTCATAGCCTTTATCACATCTCTTATATCTTGCCTTCGTCGGGCTGCCTATCATATCTGCAGAATGCCGATGCTTTCGTTTTCTATATTACAGTCAAGGAGACATTTATATAGTAAAGAATTTATATTCTAGAACAGTGGTTCAATCAGAGGTGAATTTTGTCCCTCAGGGCACATTTATCAATGTCTGGAGACAGTTTCCATTGTCACAACTGTAAATGAGGACACTACCAGCATTTAGTTAGTAGAGGCCATAATGCTACTTAACTTTCTAGAATATGCAGAATAGCCCCCAATAACAAAAATTATCCAGTCCAAAATGTCAATAGTGCTGTGCCCTAGAAGCATTGGCAGGAAATATAAGGACTGGCTATGCTCTGTGTCACCAAAGCAGGCTACAACTCTTGAGCTAGGAGCCCTTCCATGCCTCCTGAAGGTGAGAACACTTGGATGAGGTTTCCTCAGTCACATTTTCACTGCCCACCCAGCTTTCCATGCAGGCTGTTCTCATACCCTTCTCTATGCAACGGCTCCTCTCCATACAGGATGAGAACCCACTGCATGAGTGACCACATCCCTGGTTGGTAGTCTGCAATACTGTGTGTGTTGGATGGGGGCGGGGGTTTTTGCCAACACACAAATATTGGATATATGAATCTGTAAATTGACTGTTTTATACTTAAATGTAATGTCTATCTCAAGCTGCCATTACAGGCAGTTGCAAAAAAGCTTTATCTTAACTGAGGGAAAATTCAGTCAATTCTACATAAATATATTCAAGTTCATCCCCTTACCTCTTCTCCGTGAGGGCTCTTTGCCTTTTCTCTTATATATTAGCTTCCCAGCTTCAGCAGAGGCATTTACCCTTGTTCAGCCTCTACCCTAACTGGCATCCCCTGGTGCGTGCTCCCTCTCAGAGAATCTGATCCTATTGTCCATTCCTCACGGACCACTGTCCGTATCCATTCCAGTAACCAGATCCCCTCTAGTCTACTTGTTCTCTGTCTGTCTCTCACATACTCTCTTGCTCTCTTACCCTCTCACTCTCTTTCTCAACTTACTTCCATGCCTTTCTCAAGGGTATGGAGAGGCTCAGCTGCTCAGCTGCAGGAATCCTAGTAAAGATGTCTCAAGACCATTCTCTTCTTGATATGCCCTTTGGCCATCTTGAGTTGGCTGCTAACATACAACGGAAGCAGAGCCCCACCCAGGATACCAGACTGCAAGCAGAGAGAGTCCTCACCTGCTCACAGACTTTCTAACACATCTGGAGCCTCTATGGTGCCCAAATTCAGATCCCCAGGTACAGGGCTCCCTTTACAGACTCTCATTGGCAGTGATCATTTTGGTATGTTTTCCAACTTTCTTCTTTACCCCTCAATGGTATTTTTCCAAGCATAGTGTTCAAGCCAGGACCTTGACCTTTGAAAGCAAGAAGGTCTTTGCTTCTCTCTGCATCACTGCCATGCTCTCTGTAGCTCCTGCAGCAGTAGAAGCCGATTTCAGATCTTCGGGTGTGGGTGTATGTGTGTGTCTGTGTGTGTAAGAGGGAAGGCAATAAGGTAAACAAAAGGACGTTAAGGAGCTAAATCACCTCCCATCTATTTGTTCTTCTTAATACGTTACAATGTCCTCTTGCCACTGATAGCCAAAAACAGTTACGAAACATAATTGTTATTGTTGCTATTTCATTTCTTTTCCTTTGTAAGTTGAAAAGAGTTTCTCAAAATTTCACACATTTTATATGGCCTATTTTATCACAGATTTAGATAAAAATTTAAAGTATAACTTCTTTCATGTTCTTAAAACCATTGATTTTTCCACCCTTTAAAAGAAAAGGCATTCTCAGTTGAAACAATACAAATATTGGCTAGGTATTCTAGCCTTTGGTGGAACTCAACCCACCCGCGTGTATTTTATGCCTTAGGAAGATGGAATCTTAGATACTATGCACTCGAATTGGGCTTATCACATGCCAGGCCCTACTCCGAGTGTTTTATGTCTATTAGCTCATATAATCATCTGAGCCGTTGTTATCTCCATTCGACAGGTGAGAAAATGGAGACAACAGAAGTCAAGTCACTTGCCTGAGGTCACACAGCTATAGCAAGCAGGGGAGCAGGGATTTAAACCTACAGCATCTTGTACCAGAAGCCAATGTCTCAAACCACGCATTACACTGTTAGCCTTTATTATGTGAGTTGAGGTTAAAAATGCATCATAAAAAGGCCATAGAACACAGCACCATGTTTACTGAAAGGCATACATAAGTGAAGTCTAAATGGGAATAGATTGTGATAAAAAAATTTATGTCACTTCTCAAAATGAGAGTAATAAACCTTAGAGATCAAAGATCAGGATATGGGTCTTACAGTTTAGAGTCGCAGAGCAGAAAATTCAATCTTTCTTGGATTAAGCAAGAAGCATGATCAAGGCTTATACACAGCTCACCAAATTCACTATTGTAAGAGAATACATATTGATTTAAAATACATATAATATTACTATGGAACCAGTAATAAGATGGACATTTGCTTGACCATCTGCTATACTAAGTTAATATCTCATGAGTGTAGGCAGGTAGTCAGCTGCTAGTCAAGATTCAGGGATTTGGTATGTCCCAGTCTGTTTCTTTCAGGAGACACAACTAAGAGTTATTGATTTTTATGAATAACAGCAAAAAAAAGCAGATAGAATGATTTTAAAAGAACTCTAAAAATCAGTTGGCTACTTCCATTGCTAATTCTTGGTATTTTTCTTGGACTCACTGTGAGTGATATCCTGAGATGCACACTTTCTCCAGATTGATGATGACCCAATGCACATAAATGTCACTGGAACAGAGGTGTGGACTGTAAACTCAACACTTGACTAAAAGCTCTCTAATGACAGGGTGTTTTGTTTCCTGACACCTCCTGCAGACATTTCCCAAGCATTCACTCAACTTTTGCTGACTGCAGAAATCGTGAAGACCCAGGATAGATGTGATGTGGAGACAAAGCAGCCCTGAGCCAGAGTCCACCACGCCCAGAGGGGGCCTTTGATTTCTTTCTCCTTCCAGGATAGGACATAAGGAGCTGTCTTAAGTGTTTTTGAACAAGGCCTGCTAAGCAGCTTTATCTCTCTTTATAAAAAAGCTTTTCAGCAGAAAATTTAATCTAAAATTTAAGTTTATCTACTGAACAAAATGAACCCCATAGATTTTATGTTATTATATTGGGAACAAAACCTACTTTCCTGGAACAATAAACATGGTAGGCTTCTTTTCCACCTGCTTTAAATTGAAAAGAAGAGAAAAATTTCCCCTGTGAGATACCCATTGCCTTCCTTGGGCAAAGAGGCTAAATTCAATACAAATTATTTCACTATCCATATTCTAGTTATTTCCCTTATCTCCTTCCTAGGCCCTGTAAGCTTAGGATATAGCAGTTTTGCCTTCACTAGTTCAAATAGGTGACTTACATTTATATTCTTTATCTTTCTGTAAGAATCCCCACTGGTTGCTAAATATGTGGGCTCCCCTCTGATGCCTTTCCTATGGGACAAGCACTTATATCAGCAAGAAGGCAAACAACAGTAGCAGCTTCTTGGGCACAGCAGCAGCAGACAGCAGGTGGAAGAATATGGCTTGATTTGAATTGAACAGCACAGCAAAACTTTTGTGCCAAAAGCAGAGCCTGCAGTGGCTGAAATAGATTTTTTATCGAAATAGATATAAAACTTTAAATAAAAAGTGCTCCAAAGATTTTTTATATGAAAATGACATCATGTTATGGCTGTAAAACCTGGGAATATAAAAACTTGAATTGATGTGCTTGATTAAAATAAGAAGAAGAAATTTATTTCCTCCAAGGGATTCCTCTACTGTCCTCATTGGTTTTGTACACCCTGCAGAGACCCAAATCATAGTTAGGGGAAAAGGATACTGGCATTTCATTTAGAATAGAGAAAGCAGAGCTTACAATGAACCCTATCAGCACACAGAACACTCAGGCACACTTCACATCACAGTTTCTTAAAAGGTTCAGCTCTGTTTGACTAGATAATTCCCAAAAGTCCTTTGGCCACTTTAGTGTTGTAGTCATAATTTCCATACTAACCCTATCCCCAGAAACCATCTTCTGAAAGGAAGGCATTAAAAGAAGGCTGTCACCACTAGACTTCAACCTGAGGACAACCTGACCTCAACAGGGAAACCCACACTTCTTCCTTTGCATCAGGAAACCCATGGAGATTTCCATGGCTCAGTCACAGGAGCTCTGCTATGTGGTTAAGATGAATACTGTTAAGCAGTCTTGTGGCAATGCATCATTAGAATCATGTCCTTTTTCAACTGGGGACCTATTAACCCAGCTCCTAACTTCTTAATAATTTACTTGTCACTTTGGGAAACCTATTAAGTCACACTTTTGTTCTCTGTAAAATAAGAAAAGACAATGTATGTCCTCAACAGCCCAGGAATGGGAATAAAAAAGAAAATAAATGGGAAAAAGAATGCGGAATAGTTGAGTCCCTATGAAATACAAAATGAGAGAATAAGGGACAATTCAGACATACTCCGCTAGGAAAATGTCAACACTCACAATGATCTAGCTAAATGTAAGCCCACTGTACCTGTTCATGCCGAAAAAATCTCTAGTACTGAGAAGATTAGGCTAAATTCTGCTGACCACAATTCAATCTTTTGACATAACCTCTGCCTATTGACAACACAGTCATATTTAAATATCAATATCTGTGATATAAATTTCACACCATTTTGAACCTTTTTAAATTCCTTAAATCCTTTGATAAGTTCTATCAAATCTTTCTTGATATCTTTTCAGCCACTAAGACCTCACTACATCATTCTGTCTTCAGAGGCATGATGTTCAGTTTGAGAACATTTCTCCCTGGAATAAGTGTCATTTTTATAAGCTTTCAAAAGAAAATATCTGCTTAACAAAGATAACATCTATAAAAATATAAATATTGTTCCATCCCTTGTTCTACCCAAGCTACCTGCAAAACCACTCAAAAATATGGTGAAGCCATTAAAATTTTACTGAAGTGCAGCAAAATTCACACTCAAGTTAGTGATAGCCAGATGCCCATTTCTACCTAAGAATCCTGATTTGTCTTCAAAATTCAATGAAAGATTCATTTTTTCCCACCATAAAAAAAGTATATTTAAATTAGGTTTTGAAAAATTTGCAATATTTTAGGCGGTTGGCTACTTTCAAACTTATACTGTCACTTAGTCTAGCAAAGGTTTTATTGTGTGTTTGATTTTAAAATATCAGGATATTTTAAAAACTGATTTAATAATACTTGATGAAATAATGTGTCCTGACAAATCCCTTGAAGAGCAATGAAAGAATGCATGACAGCTACCATTATGGACAGTATTTGAAAGACAGGAGAAATAGAAAGACTAATGTGTCCTTTCTTGCCACAAATTCCAAAATTCTTCTCAGCCCAACAGTTCCCTGCCCTTCTTTAAAGCTCTGTGAGGACACTCAGCAACTATTGTGTTTTGTCTCACCAGCATCACAAGACAAGGATAACTTTTCTTCAAAGCACACTCCAGTGTTTTTGGACAATACTTGGATCCTTATAATTCTATTAATTTGTTATTATAAACTTTTAAAATTTTATGTATTTTGTTTCTCTTAAATTTTAACTTTTACTTCCAGCTACAAACACCTGTATAGTCATCTGCATCTAGAGAATACCTCAACATTCTCTGAGACATGAGTTTCAATTTGCATTCGAAAACTCGAAGGCAAACACAAATACCAGTTGAACATTGCTGATCCAAAAATCCAAAATTTGAAATGCTCCAGAATCTGAAACTTTTTGAGTGGTGACATGATGCCACAAGTGGAAAATTCCACACAGGACCTCATGTGACAGGTTGAGTCTAAAAGCAGTCAAAACTTTATTTCATGAACAAAATTATTTAAAATATCATATTACCTTAAAGCCTTGTATATAAGATATATATGAAACATAAATGTATTTTGTCTTTAGACTTTAGACATATTAGTCCTATCCACAATATATCTCATTATGTATATGCAAATATTCCAATATCCCAAAAACATTTACAGTCAGAAACACTGTGGTCCCAAGAACTTCCAATATGGGCTACTCAACCTATACAAAGAAACACATTCTGATAGTACTGTATTTCTTCCCTGTCTGCCACTTTAGGTAGGGAGAATTGGATTGTGCAAAGTTTGTGGTTGGTTTAATATCATATTTTTTTTTATTATTATACTTTAGGTTTTAGGGTACATGTGCACAATGTGCAGGTTTCTTACATATGTATCCATGTGCCGTGTTGGTTTGCTGCACCCATTAACTCATCATTTAGCATTAGGTATATCTCCTAATGCTGTCCCTCCCTGCTCCCCTCAACCCACAACAGTCCCAGAGTGTGATGTTCCCCTTCCTGTGTCCATGAGTTCTCATTGTTCAATTCCCACCTATGAGTGAGAACATGCGGTGTTTGGTTTTTTGTCCTTGCGATAGTTTACTGAGAATGATGGTTTCCAGTTTCATCCATGTCCCTACAAAGGACATGAATTCATCATATTTTATGGCTGCATAGTATTCCATAGTGTATATGTGCCACATTTTCTTAATCCAGTCTATCGTTGTAGGACATTTGGGTTGGTTCCAAGTCTTTGCTATTGTGAATAGTGCCACAAAAACATACGTGTGCATGTGTCTTTATAGCAGCATGATTTATAGTCCTTTGGGTATATACCCAGTAATGGGATGGCTGGGTCAAATGGTATTTCTAGTTCTAGATCCCTGAGGAATCGCCACACTGACTTCCGCAATGGTTGAACTGGTTTACAGACCCACCAACAGTGTAAAAGTGTTTCTATTTCTCCACATCCTCTTCAGCACCTGTTGTTTCCTGACTTTTTAATGATGGCCATTCTAACTGGTGTGAGATGGTATCTCATTGTGGTTTTTGATTTGCATTTCTCTGATGGCCAGTGATGATGAGCATTTTTTCGTGTGTTTTTTGGCTGCATAAATGTCTTCTTTTGAGAAGTGTCTGTTCATGTCCTTTGCCCACTTTTTGATGGGGTTGTTTGCTTTTTTCTTGTAAATTTGTTTGAGTTCATTGTAGATTCTGGATATTAGCCCTTTGTCAGACAAGTAGGTTGCAAAAATTTTCTGCCATTCTGTAGGTTGCCTGTTCACTCTGATGGTAGTTTCTTTTGCTGTGCAGAAGCTCTTTAGTTTAATGAGATCCCATTTGTCAATTTTGGCTTTTGTTGCCATTGCTTTTGGTGTTTTAGACATGAAGTCCTTGCCCACGCCTATGTCCTGAATGGTATTGCCTAGGCTTTCTTCTAGGGTTTTTATGGTTTTAGGTCTAATGTGTAAGTCTTTAATCCATCTTGAATTAATTTTTGTATAAGGTGTAAGGAAGGGATCCAGTTTCAGCTTTCCACATATGGCAAGCCAGTTTTCCCAGCACCATTTATTAAATAGGGAATCCTTTCCCCATTGCTTGTTTTTGTCAGGTTTATCAAAGATCAGATAATTGTAGATATGCGGGATTATTTCTGAGGGCTCTGTTCTGTTCCATTGATCTGTGTCTCTGTTGTGATACCAGTACCATGCTGTTTTGGTTACTGTAGCCTTGTAGTATAGTTTGAAGTCAAGTAGTGTGATGCCTCCAGCTTTGTTCTTTTGGCTTAGGATTGATTTGGAGATGAGGGCTCTTTTTTGGTTCCATATGAACTTTAAAGTCGTTTTTTCCAATTCTGTGAAGAAAGTCATTGGTAGCTTGATGGGGATGGCATTGAATCTATAAATTACCTTGGGCAGTATGGCCATTTTCATGATATTGATTCTTCCAACCCATGAGCATGGAATGTTCTTCCATTTGTTTGTATCCTCTTTTATTTCATTGAGCAGTGGTTTGTAGTTCTCCTTATAGAGGTCCTTCACATCCCTTGTAAGTTGGATTCCTAGGTATTTTATTCTCTTTGAAGCAATTGTGAATGGGAGTTCACTCATGATTTGGCTCTCTGTTTGTCTGTGATTGGTGTACAAGAATGCTTGTGATTTTTGTACATTGATTTTGTATCCTGAGACTTTGCTGAAGTTGCTAATCAGCTTAAGGAGATTTGGGGCTGAGACAATGGGGCTTTCTAGATATACAATCATGTCATCTGCAAACAGGGACAATTTGACTTCCTCTTTTCCTAATTGAATACCCTTTATTTCCTTCTCCTGCCTGATTGCCCTGGCCAGAACTTCCAGCACTATGTTGAATAGGAGTGCTGAGAGAAGGCATCCCTGTCTTGTGCCAGTTTTCAAAGGGAATGCTTCCAGTTTTTGCCCATTCAGTATGATATTGGCTGTAGGTCTGTCATAGATAGCTCTTATTATTTTGAGATACGTCCCATCAATACCTAATTTATTGAGAGTTTTTAGCATGAAGGGTTGTTGAATTTTCTGAAAGGCCTTTTCTGCATCTATTGAGATACTCATGTGGTTTTTGTCTTTGGTTCTGTTTATATGCTGGATTACATTTATTGATTTGCATATGTTGAACCAGCCTTGCATCCCAGGGATGAAGCCCACTTGATCATGGTGTATAAGCTTTTTGATGTGCTGCTGGATTTGGTTTGCCAGTATTTTATTGAGGATTTTTACATCAATGTTCATCAAGGATATTGGTCTAAAATTCTCTTTTTTGTTTATGTCTCTGCCAGGCTTTGGTATCAGGACGATGCTGGCTTCATAAAATGTGTTAGGGAGGATTTCCTCTTTTTCTATCGATTGGAATAGTTTCAGAATGAATGGTACCAGTTCCTCCTTGTACCTCTGGTAGAATTCGGCTGTGAATCTATCAGGTCCTGGACTCTTTTTGGTTGGTAAGCTATTGATTATTGCCACAATTTCAAATCCTGTTATTGGTCTATTCAGAGATTCAACTTCTTCCTGGTTTAGTCTTGGGAGGGTGTATTTGTCCAGGAATTTATCCATTTCTTCTAGATTTTCTAGTTTATTTGCGTAGAGGTGTTTGTAGTATTCTCTGATGGTAGATTGTATTTCTGTGGGATCGGTGGTGATATCCCCTTTTTCATTTTTTATTGCATCTATTTGATTCTTCTCTCTTTTCTTCTTTATTAGACTTGCTAGCAGTCTATCAATTTTGTTGATCTTTTCAAAAAACCAGCTCCTGGATTCATTAATTTTTTGAAGGGTTTTTTGTGTCTCTATTTCCTTCAGTTCTGTTCTGATTTTAGTTATTTCTAGCCTTCTGCTAGCTTTTGAATGTGTTTGCTCTTGCTTTTCTAGTTCTTTTAATTGTGATGTTAGGGTGTCAATTTTGGATCTTTCCTGCTTTCTCTTGTGGGCATGTAGTGCTATAAATTTCCCTCTACACACTGCTTTGAATGTGTCCCAGAGATTCTGTTATGTTGTGTCTTTGTTCTCATTGGTTTCAAAGAACATCTTTATTTCTGCCTTCATTTCATTATGTACCCAATAGTCACTCAGGAGCAGGTTGTTCAGTTTCCATGTAGTTGAGCGGTTTTGAGTGAGTTTCTTAATCCTGAGTTCTAGTTTGATTGCACTGTGGTCTGAGAAACAGTTTGTTATAATTTCTGTCCTTTTACATTTGCTGAGGAGAGCTTTACTTCCAACTATGTGGTCAATTTTGGAATATATGTGGTGTGGTGCTGAAAAAAAATGTATATTCTGTTGATTTGGGGTGGAGAGTTCTGTAGATGTCTATTAGGTCCACTTGGTGCAGAGCTGAGTTCAATTCCTGGATATCTTTGTTAACTTTCTGTCTCATTGATCTGTCTAATGTTGACAGTGGGGTGTTAAAGTCTCCCATTATTATTGTGTGGGAGTTTAAGTCCCTTTGTAGGTCACTGAGGACTTGCTTTATGAATCTGGGTGCTCCTGTGTTGGGTGCATATATATTTAGGATAGTTAGCTCTTCTTGTTGAATTGATCCCTTTACCATTACATAATGGCCTTCTTTGTCTCTTGATCTTTTTTGGTTTAAAGTCTATTTTATCTGACACTAGGATTGCAACCCCTGCCTTTTTTTGTTTTCCATTTGCTTGATAGATCTTCCTCCATCCCTTTATTTTGAGTCTATGTGTGTCTCTGCACATGAGATGGGTTTCCTGAATACAGCACACTGATGGGTCTTGACTCCTTATCCAGTTTGCCAGTCTGTGTCTTTTAATTGGAACATTTAGCCCATTTACATTTAAAGTTAATATTGTTATGTGTAAATCTGATCCTGTCATTATGATGTTAGTTGGTTATTTTGCTCGTTAGTTGATGCAGTTTCTTCCTAGCCTCGATGGTCTTTACAATTTGGCATGTTTTTGCAGGGGCTGATACCGGTTGTTCCTTTCCATGTTTAGTGCTTCCTTCAGGAGCTCTTTTAGGGCAGGCCTGGTGGTGACCAAATCACTCAGCATTTGCTCGTCTGTGAAGTATTTTATTTCTCCTTCACTTGTGAAGCTTAGTTTGGCTGGGTAGGAAATTCTGGGTTGAAAATTCTTTTCTTTAAGAATGTTGAATATCGGCCCCCACTCTCTTCTGGCTTGTAGAGTTTCTGCCGAGAGATCAGCTGTTAGTCTGATGGGCTTCCCTTTGTGGGTAACCCAACCTTTCTCTCTGGCCGCCCTTAACATTTTTTCCTTCATTTCAACTTTTGTGAATTTGACAATTATGTGTCTTGGAGTTGCTCTTCTTAAGGAGTATCTTTGTGGCGTTCTCTGTATTTCCTGAATCTGAATGTTGGCCTACCTTGCTAGATTGGGGAAGTTCTCCTGGATAATATCTTGCAGAGTGTTTTCCAACTTGGTTCCATTCTCCCTGTCACTTTCAGGTACACACCAATCAGACATAGATTTGGTCTTTTCACATAGTCCCAAATTTCTTGGAGGCTTTGTTCATTTCTTTTTATTCTTTTTTCTCTAAACTTCCCTTCTCACTTCATTTCATTCATTTCATCTTCCATCACTGATACCCTTTCTTCCAGTTGGTCGCATTGGTTCCTGAGGCTTCTGCAATCTTTCTTTGCGTAGTTCTCAAAACTTGGCTTTCAGCTCCATCAGCTCCTTTAAGCCCTTCTTTCCATTGGTTATTCTAGTTTTCCATTCATCTAATTTTTTTTCAAAGTTTTTAACTTCTTTCCTATTGTTTTGAATTTCCTCCCGTAGCTCAGAGTAGTTTGATTGTCTGAAGCCTTCTTCTCTCAACTCGTCAAAGTCATTCTCCATCCAGCTTTGTTCCATTGCTGGTGAGGAACTGCGTTCCTTTGGAGGAGGAGAGGTGCTCTGCTCTTTAGAGTTTCCAGTTTTTCTGCTCTGTTTTTTCCCCATCTTTGTGGTTTTATCTACTTTTGGTATTTGATGATGGTGATGTACAGATGGGTTTTTGGTGTGGATGTCCTTTCTGTTTGTTAGTTTTCCTTCTACCAGACAGGACCCTCAGCTGCAGGTCTGTTGGAGTTTGCTAGAGGTCCACTCCAGACCCTGTTTGGCTGAGTGTCAGCAGCGGTGGCTGCAGAGCAGTGGATTTTTGTGAGACCACAAATTCAGCTGTCTGATAGTTCCTCTGGAAGTTTTGTCTCAGAGGAGTACCTGGCCGAGTGAGGTGTCAGTCTGTCCTTACTGGGGGTTGCCTCCCAGTTAGGCTGCTCAGGGGTCAGGGACCCACTTTAGGAGGCAGTCTGTCCATTCTCAGATATCCAGCTGTGTGCTGGGAGAACCACTACTCTCTTCAAAGCTGTCAGTCAGACCGGGACATTTAAGTCTGCAGAGGTTCCTGCTGAGTTTTTGTTTCTGGCCTGCCCCCAGAGGTGGAGCCTCCAGAGGCAGGCAGGCCTCCTTGAGCTGTGGTGGGCTCCACCCAGTTTGAGCTTCCTGGCTGCTTTGTTTACCTAAGCAAGCCTGGGCAATGGCGAGCGCCCCTCCCCCAGCCTTGCTGCTGCCTTGCAGTTTGATCTCAGACTGCTGTGCTAGCAATCAGCGAGATTCCGTGTGCATAGGACCCTCCAAGCCAGGTGCGGGACACAATCTCCTGGTGTGCCGTTTTCCAAGCCCATTGGAAAAGCGCAGTATTAGGTGGGACTGACCCGATTTTCCAGGTGCCGTCTGTTACCCCTTTCTTTGACCAGGAAAGGGAACTCCCTGACCCCTTGCACTTCCTGAGTGAGGCAATGCCTCGCCCTGCTTCGGCTCACGCACACAGTGCGCTGCACCAACTGTCCTGCACCCACTGTTTGGCACTCCCTAGTGAGATGAAACTGGTACCTCAAACAGAAATGTAGAAATCACCTGTCTTCTGTGCCGCTCACGCTGGGAGCTGTAGACTGAAGCTGTTCCTATTCAGCCATCTTCCTTTTTCCGGTTTAATATCATATAATAAGAATATAGACCACAGTAATGGAATATAGTGTGCCAAGAGCAATAATCAGTGGATGCATGTTATTGATCCTACTATTAGCAAAGATAACATTCTTACATTAGTCAAAGTTCTAACTATGACCCTGGAAGGAAATGATGGTGTGCCCTGAACAGTAATGACAATTGTGACCCCAAATTTAGCCAATACAAGTCAGCTTAGAATAGAGGTAGGAAGGTCTGTTCATTGCAACAACGTTTGTCCCAAGTAGATACAGTGGATTGGGTTCATCAGTCTTGGGCAGAAGACAGAGTCAGACGGGATGTGGTCAAGATGACATGCATCTCACAGAGGGCTTAAGAACAAGTGATACATCTGTCAGGATTGAGGCAGATGAGCTCACGAGTAGGAGTCAGGATAAGGCCAACAGACAAAGTGGAAAGAAAGTTAATTAGCTGGAAAAAGTTAGATTCTAAAGAGCATTTAAGGAAGGCTCTGGAACCTAAGCCTAAGACAAACGGCATAGATTTCTCCCATTGCAGGAAGATGCATCAATGAGAATTAAAGCAACTAATTCCTTTTATCTCGGTTTGCTCAGAAATTTCTGGTCAGACTCAGTCTTAAGACATATATTATGTAATGATTTATACATAGGCTTATGAGGGCGTATTGTAGTTGCTAGTTATGTGTGTATCCTCATTTACTCAGCAGTCTTTTGTTATCCAGTTAAAAGCACTGCAGCTTTCAAAAATACCTGGATGGGGGGTTGGTCCAATGGTATAAACACTGGGGTCACTGAAAACTAACTCATAATTCATACTCTTTCTCATTTCTTCTGCTGTCACATCTGCTACTCATTTTTTTATTCTCTAATTAGGCACATTTTGTCTTTCCAATTATGATTAAGAAATTGTGTATTAATCACTGACGCTGACTGTCTGTTCCAGTAATCCATCCTTGAAACACACCAGCTATTATCCTCCCCTGTCCTTCCACTCACTTGTTTCCCCCAACACATGATGTGGCTCCGAGGCTCCCAGGTCTCTGGATGTTGCCATTGCTGCCAGCCAAGGAAGGCTCAGTTAGGAGTGGGGCTTAGACAGATATAGATGTTAACACCAAACCACAGAAAACAATGGCTGGGAGTAAAGGAAAAGGCTTCAGAAACTGCCTAATACTGATGTTAAAGCAGCCTCATGTGGTCAAGTGCCAGAATAAGCAGCCTGAAAAATGTAAATATCTCATGTCAACCTCATCATACTACAAATGAGTATGTTCTGTCTTAAAAGTGATATCTCTAAGGCATTTTAAGAACCTCCCAAAGGAAATAAATGAGTCAAAAGTAAGTTTTATGCTCCATTCTCCACAATCTCAGACACATGTAGGAACTCAATAAGGACTTTCTGTTGGAGGAACAATAAACTAATTAATTAATTAATGGCAGATAAGCTAGGTGTTAAACAAAGTAAATAATTCTTGCTCCAAGTGTCTACATAGCAACATCAGTATTCTCATTAAAAACCTTATCTATTTGAATGTTTCTAAATATTATTTTCTACAAAGAGGTGTAATCACTTTAAAAGAAGGCTATCTTTATCCAGTGCTGAATAATATTGTCTGTGCTGTTTGTAAAGGAGGCCTTTTAGATAAATTGAAGAAGACAATTTCAAGCATATTAATAAGACAGCTACAAAAGTCCTTTGCATGTTTTTAAGTAGGTCAGTATATCATACTGCACTGGATTTTTACCCTTTGTTTGCTGGACCATGACAAGAAAGAATAAAAAGGCACAGAATAAAGAACCTGGGAAGAGCAAATGGGTACTTATTCTTAAATGTAGTAAGTAGTCATGAGTTTCTTATTAAGTGGTGACAAATATAAATGAAATTTTATAATGAAAGAAAAGTATAATACAAGGATGAATTGAAGAGGAGAACAATTTCTATCAAGATGGGGATTTGAGTCTTAAATGGTCAAGTAAAGAAACAGCTCAAAACACAGAGAAATGGAAACTCTCAGGTCCAGGAAACCTAACAGGCAAATAACAGGAGTTCTAGACCACTTTTGATCACATCCCCTAAATCTACTATGCCCAAACATTTCCCATCTCAATTAATAGCAATTCTCACTTTCCAATTGCTCAGACCAAAACACTAGATCCTTGCTTGATTCCACTTTCTGTCATATCCCACGTGGAATTTATCAGTAAATCT
This sequence comes from Nomascus leucogenys, assembly GCF_006542625.1. NCBI lineage: Eukaryota > Metazoa > Chordata > Mammalia > Primates > Hylobatidae > Nomascus > Nomascus leucogenys. The sequence goes on along the minus strand of NC_044387.1, from coordinate 90,736,503 downwards.
TATCCCATCTACCTTCAAAATTCTAATTTCTGAACCTGACCACTTGGCAGCAGCTCTGGCTGTTAGCACTGTTATCTATCTGGTATTATCATCTTTTGCCTGGATATTCATGAAAGCTTGCAAGCTGTCTCTTCACTTTTACCCTTGCCAACCTACAGACGAGTCTATATCTGCCAGCCAGTGCTATCTTTTTAAAAATCAGTTCATGTCACTCTGCTGTTCAAAACCCTGTATCATTCAGAGTAAAAACCTGAGATGTTACCACCCACCCACAAGGCCCTAGGCAATCTCGTAGCTTTTATTTGTATGACCTCAACCTACCACTCTATGCACTCCAGCCCATTCATGGCATTTCAAGGACCACTGACCTCCTAGATATTCTGTTATGAATTAAATTGTGTCCCTCCAAAATTCATATGTTGATGTCCTAACCTGCACTACCTCAGAATGTGACCTTATTTGGAAACACTGTCACTGCAGATGTAGTTAGTCAAGATTAAGTCACCATGGGGATAGGGTGGGTCTTTAATCCATTGTGACTGGTGGTGTCATAAAAAGGGGAAATTTGGGGCCAGGCGTGGTGGCTCATGCCTGTAATCCCAGCGCTTTTGGAGGCTAAAGCGGGCAGATCACAAGGTCAGGAGATCGAGACCATCCTGGCTAACACGGTGAAACCCCATCTCCACTAAAAATACAAAAAATTAACTGGGCATGGTGGCGGGCACCTGTAGTCCCAGCTAGTTGGGAGGCTGAGGCAGGAGAATGGTGTGAACCCAGGAGGTGGAGTTTGCAGTGAGCCGAGATCATGCCACTGCACTCCAGCCTGAGTGACAGAGCAAGGCTCCGTCTAAAAGGGGGTTGGGAAATTTCGATGCAAACACACCAACATGGAGAATGTCCTGCAACCATGAATACAGAGATTGGGATGATACATCTACAAGCCAAGGAAGGCCAAAGATTGCCACAAACCACCAAAAGTTAGGAGAATGGCATGAACAGATTCTTCCTCACAGTCTCAGACAGAGCCAACCCTAACGACACCTTGATGTTGGACTTCTAGCCTCCAGAACTGGGAGACTATACATTTCTGTTGTTTCAGCTGCTCACTTTGTGGTGCTTTGTTATGGCAGCCCTAGCAAGCTAAAACATATTTCTGGGCACACCCTCAATGTTAGGGCTATTGCCTAGGTGGTTTTGCCAGATTCTCCTGAGAAGCCTGGAATGTATAAAGAACTCATGTGAATCAGAGTTCTAATCTTCTTGCATCCACTGGAATCTTTAATTCATGCAGGCATGCTCATAGATGGCTGAGGTTTCCAGCAGCTATGTGGAGCCAGGGAACCCCTTGCCTCCAGGTGGAGGCACACCACATGACCTCCTGCATATCTAAATGTCTTGGTCAGAGCCAATATTCTTAAAGGAGCCTGCATCCTTGAACTGTGATGGCAAATCTCTGTCAAACACGTCACTATTAGGACATGTGACATTAATTAAGTTAAAGAGGTTCTTCATTCCCTCAGCATGGACATAAAATTGTCATACATTAGACATGACACAAGTCTGGAGAGAAATATTTAAAGTTATAATTTCCAAAGACAAGGAGAGAAAACAGGGAAGTTAGAAGGAAAGATGAGAAATGAGTCAAGTGTGAAAATACAAAATTATACACGGTTTGAACTTTGAAATAATGGTATAATTTATAATCATTTTCTTAATCTTTTAATCATTAAAATTCTTATATACATAATAACATTTCAGAGTATATGTTTTGGAAAATTGATTTAGCCTACTTTCCTGTTTCTAGAGGGTGGATATGTCTTCTAAGACACTTTTAATGCCAATATATCTGAAATCTAAGCTTTTGAAACTTTCTAACTTTATTTTTTTAAAGGTTATAGTTGAATTGCATGTCACAATTTATAAGGAACTTTCTTACCTATTATACTAGTTGAGACTATTGCCTGGCTACCAGAGGACCATTTCTTACATAATATAAGTTAAAATTGCTATAACATTATATTATTTTAGAAATAAATGTAAAATATTTAGTATAGTACTAATGACTATCACAGATAGCTAATTTCAATTAAAGACTAACGTCCTATAATAATCACTCATTAAATAATTACCATTGGCTGTTTTAATTGTGTATATTCCTGATTTAATTTTAGCATGATTTGTAGAAATCTGGTAGTTAAGCATATATTTAATCCCTTAAAACACAGTGCTCATTTGATTAAGCCATGAAAAATATTTTTGTGTAGTATAAGTTACTGTGTTCTTTTACATTTCTTTCAATTATGACCAGTCATTTTTAATCTGCTGTAAACATCAGTGCTGAAATAATAGATTAGATAAACACAGGTTGATGTTTTTAATCTTCATCATTAAATATCCCAGATACAGTACATACATCATGGGCCAAGGACCATTTCTCTTATATCTCCTCCAGCCTGTTGATATATGCTTGTCAGCACTTGGCAGTTTCACAACCTGGGTTTCGACTGGTATTTTCTGGGGTATGCCTGCAAGCTGCCTCATCATCACCAAAGTCTCATCCAATAAGGCTGACCTAAGGACTAACTAATGTGAAAATTCAGCATATAAGGATGTGTATAGTTCCTCTCTCTCCTTCAAGCCATTCTTTTTCAAAGTCTTGCCTTGAAAATCTAAACCAGAGAGACAGAAGTGAAAACATGCCTCCTGATGATGCACACATGTGTAATGAGAATGTCTAAATATCGTATTGAATTTTGTCTTTAGAGCTGGTGCAGTTCAAAGTCATCTGTGCCACTGCAGTGTGCTGGTTTACCTAAGACTGCCTGGAGGTATCTGTCTTGAGGTTCTTTTCTACTGGAGGTGTGACTAGTTTTACAATTATAGATTTTTGTCTATTTGGCTTAGTTCACAGATGGTATGGCAGTATAGTTACCTGGGAAGGAAGGCGATGGGACAGTAACAGCCCTCATTTGTATCCATACGTGGGTCATAAACATCCATAAATCACCAAAACATCATAACCACCAAGCTGATGAATATAGCCTTAAAGCAGCAATCTCCCCATAGCTGACTGTGGATGATTAACTAGTAAGAATATGACATCTACAAAAGAGAATAAAAAGAGAGACCACATGAAGACTTACTAGCATGTAAGGAGGAACAGAAAGTAAAACAGAGAAAGAGACAAAATCGGGAAGTTCTGTTTTTGTAATATTTTAGAAAATATTTTAATGGCCAAAATATCTTCAGAATAAATTATTTTTGAAGTCTTCTAATCTTAATAACAAAATGGTATTAAAAATTGCACCCAGGAGCTTACAAAGGGCTTTTCATATGTTATGTCACTTAGTAATATTTTCTTGTACATTAGGCTATTTTATAACATGAAAAAATATTATAATGTCAGAAAATTTAAGGTAAATTAAAAATTATTTTAGTAAAATGTTAATGAGACAACAATAATGTATATGTAATTACTTTTTTAAAGATACTTATTATATAGAGAAATTATTATTTTTGCAAATTATTTAATATTTAATATTTAAACATGCAGATAGAAAGATAAAGGTGCATAAAACGTCTTTGGGACAAGGAAAATGTGAAGTGAGAAAATATGTAAACACACTCAAATTTAAAGTGCCTACAATCTAACCAGGATCTAAGAAGGATAATAGAAGTATAAGGTAATCTATTCTTTATTCCTGCTTCTTATAGTCTTACCACAGAGAAATGGCTCACAGATGAATATAAAATAAAAAGCCCTTTTCGAGAGTGTTACCTTTTCAATACTATAGAATTTCAGAGGAGGATGACACTTTTAACCGACATTTTTATGGAAAGTTTCACAGACCAGGGTTTTTGGACCACTTTCCTGCACCTAAATTCAGAACAATCAAGAGACAACAAAAACAAAGAGATTAAGGCAAATTTATACTTTTATTAAAGCAAAAGTCTAGACTACAGTATAGTTCATGTATGTGGCATCAATCAACTACCAAGTGCCACACATCAAAATTAGATGGATTGGAGGGGTGGAACAAGATGGTAGAATAGAGTGTTGTACCAATCATCCCTCCCAGTAGGAAGACTAAGCTTGACAACTATCTACACAAAGGGAGCACATTCATAGGAACCAAAAATCAAGTACCAACTTGGTCACTGTTGGGTAGGGCACCAAGTGGACTCTTGAGATTCTTGATTCCAGGCTCTGGCTCCCATTAGACAGCACTTCTTGACCTGCTGGGCTGGAGAGGAGCCCATTGTCATGAAGGGTAAGTCCCAGGCCTGGCAGAATTTACCACAGCTGACTGGAGAGCCCTTGGGTGGTAACTGAATATCAGCAGTAGCTTAGTAGGCCCCTGTGGGCCTGTGATGATGGTGGCCATGGGATGAGGCACCTCTGCCTGTGGAAGTGGAGGGAAGAGTGAGAAAGTCTGTGTCATGTGGTTTGAGTGTCAGTTCACCCACCATAGAATAGAGTGCAAGGTAGATTTCTAAGGTTTTGACTCCAGTCCTTGGGTACAAATGGCATCTCTGGACCTGCCCAGGGCCTGAGAGAAATCACCATCCTGATGAGAACAACACAAGACTGGCTGGTTCCACCACCTCTGATTGTAGAGCCTTCCCAAGGATAACAGGCACATACAAGCCCAGATGGCAAACACTACAATAAATACCTAACCCTACAGTGTCCAGACACTACTTAACATCCACAATCATCAAGACCCTTCAGGAAACCATGGCCTCACTAAACAAACTAAACAAGGCACCAGGAAACGATCCTGGAGAAACTGAGATGTGTTGTCTTCTAGGTGGAGAATTTAAAATAGCTGTTTTGAGGAAACTCAAAGAAATTCAAGATAACACAGAGAAGGAATTCAAAATTCTGTCAAAGAAATTGAACAAAGGGATTGAAATAATTATAAAGGATCAAACAGAAATTCTGGAGATGAAAAATGCAATGAATGTACTGAAGAATACATCAGAGTCTCTTAATAGAAGAATTCATCAACGAGAAGAGAGAATTAGTGAGACTGAAGACAGGCTGTTTGAAAATATACAGTCAGAGGAGACAAAAGAAAAAAGAATTAAAAAATGAAGCATGCCTAGAAGATCCAGAAAATAGCCTCAAAAGGGAAAATATAAGAATAATTAGCCTTAAAGAGGAGGGAGGGAGGGAAGGAGAGCAGGATTGAGGGCAGGAGGGAGAGAGAGAGATTGAGAGAGAGAGAGAGAGAGAGAGAAAGTTTATTCAAAGGAATAATAACAGGGAACTTCCCAAACCTAGAGAACTATCTCAATATTCAAGTACAAGAAGATTATAGAACACCAAGCAGATTTAACCCAAAGAAGACTACCACAAGACATTCAATAATCAAACTCCCAAAGGTCAAGGATGAAGAAAGGATCATAAAAGAATCAAGAGAAAAGAAAGAACTAACATACAGTGGAGCTCCATTGTATCTGGCAGTGGACTTTTCAGTGGAAACCTTAGAGGACAGGAGAGAGTGGCATGATGTATTTAAAGTGCTGAAGTAAAAAAAGGTCACCCTAGAATACCACATCTGGCAAAAACATACTTTAAACATGAAGGAGAAAAAGAGACTTTCCCAGACAAACAAAAGCTGAGGTATTTCATCAACACTAGACCTGTCCTACAGGAAATGATAAAAAAGAGCCCTTCGTTCAGAAAGAAAAGGATGCTAAGGAGTAATATGAGATCATCTGAAGGTACAAAACTCACTGGCAATAGTAAGTACACAGAAAATCATAGACTATTATAACACTCTTCTTGTGGTATGTAAAATACTCAAGTAGAAAGATTGAAAGATAAAGCAATAAAAAATACAACAACTCTTCAAGACATAAGCAGTAAAATAATATATAAATAGAAACAATAAAAAGTTATGGATCAGGGGGACAAAATTAAGGTATAGAATTTTTATTAGTGTTCTATTTTCATTTTTGTTTGTTTATTCAAGTAGTTTTAAGTTGTTATCTGGTTAAAATAATGGGTTAAAAGATAGTATTTGCAAGCCTCATGGTAATCTCAAACCAAAAACATACAATAGACACACAAAAACTAAAAAACAAGACACTAAATCATATAACCAGAAAAAATCATTGTCACTAGAAGAAGACAAGAATGAAAGAAAGAAGAAAGAGAAGACCACAAAACAACCTGAAAACAAATAACAAAATGGCAGGAATAAGTCCTTATTTATCAATAATAACATTGAATGTAAATGGAACTTAACTCTCCAATATAAAGATATAGAGTGGCTGGAAAAAAAAAGAAAAGAAAGATCCAATGATCTGTTGCCTACAGAAAACACACTTCACCTATAAGGACACACATAGGCTGAAAATAAAGGGAAGGAAAAACATATTCCACACCAAAGGAAACTAAAGAAAAAAGAGCAAGAGTAGCTATACTTATATCAGACAAAATAGATTTTAAATCCAAAACTATAAGAGACAAAGAAGATCATTATATAATGATAAAGGGGTCAATTTAGCAAGATGATAGAACAATTGTAAATATATATTCACCCAATACTGGAGCACCCAGATATATAAAATAAATATTATTAGAGCTATAGATGGAGACAGATTCCAATCTAATAATAGCTGGAGACTTCAACATCCCATTTTCAACAGTAGAAATATCCTCCAGACAGAAACAAGAAAGAAACATTGGACTTAATCTGCACTATAAACCAAATGGACCTAAAATATATTTACAGAACATTTCATTTAATTGTTGCAGAATATATATTTTTTCCTCATCCCATGAATCATTCTCAAAGATAGACCATGTGTTAGGTCTTAAAACATTCCAAAAAAGACCAGGCATGGTGGCTCACACCTGTAATCCCAGCACTTTGGGAGGCCGAGGCAGGCAGATCACAAGATCAGGAGATCGAGACCATCCTGGCTAACACGGTGAAATCCTGTCTCTACTAAAAATATAAAAAAAAAAAAAAAATTAGCCAGGCGTGGTGGCGGGTACCTGTAGTCCCAGCTACTCAGGATGCTGAGGTGGGAGAATGGTGTGAACCCAGGATGTGGAGCTTGCAGTGAGCTAAGATCTCACCACTGCACTCCAGCCTGGGTGACAGAGTGAGATTCTGTCTCAAAATTAATTAATTATATTTTAAAAAATCAAGCATATTATCTAGCCACAAAGGGATAAAACTAGAAATCAATAATGAGAAATGTTGTAAACTCTACAAACACATGGAATTTTAAAATATGCTCCTGAATAACAAGTGAGTCAATGAAGAGATTAAGAAGAAAATTGAAAATATTCTTAAAACAAATGGTAATGGAAACACAGCATGCCAAAACCTGTGGCATACAGTGAGAGCAGTAGTAAGAGGGAATTTTAAAGCTCTAAGCACCTATATCAAAAAAGAAGAAAAATTTCAAATAAATAACCTAATGATTTATCCTAAAGAACTAGAAAAGCAAGAGAAAACCAAGCCCCAAATTACTTATAGAAAAGAAATAATAAAGATTAGAGCAAAGATAAACGAAACTGAAATGAAAAGAACAACACAAAAGATCAATGAAAGAAAAAGCTGGCTCTGTGAAAAGATAAACAAAATTGACAAAATTCTAGCCAGACTCAGAAAAAAAAAACGGAAGACCCAAATAAATAAAATTAGAGATGGAAAAGGAGGCATTACAATCAATACCACAGAAATTTAAAGAATCATTAGTGGTTACTATGAGCAACAATAATATGCCAATAAATTGGAAAATCTGGAAGAAATAGATTAATTCCTAGATACATACAACCTACCAAGATTGAACAATAAAGAAATCCAAAACCTGAACAGATCAATAATGAATAACAAAAGCAAAGCCATAATAAAAAGTCTCCCAGCCAAGAAAAGCCCAGGACCTGAAGGTTTCATTGATGAATTCTACAAAACTTTTAAAAACCTAATACCAAATCTACTCAAATTATTCTGAAAAACAGAGAAGAGAATGCTTCCAAACTCATTCTATGAGACCTGTATTACCCTGATACAAAAAACAAAAACACATCAAAAAAGAAAACTACAGACCAATATCACTGATGGATATAAATGCAAAAATCCTCAACAAAATACTAGCAAACTGAATTCAAGAACACATTAAAAGATCACTCATCATTGTAAAACCCAAAACTATAAAAAGTCTGGAAGGCCAGGCACGGTGGCTCATGCCTGTAATCCCAGCAACTTTGGGAGGCCGACGCAGGGGGTTCATGAGGTCAGGAGATGGAGACCATTCTGGCTAACATGGTGAAACCTCGTCTCTACTAAAAATACAAAAAAATTAGCCAGGCATGGTGGCAGGCACCTGTAGTCCCAGCTACTTGGGAGGCTGAGGCAGGAGAATGACGTGAACTGAGAGGCAGAGCTTGCAGTGAGTCGAGATCGTGCCACTGCACTCCAGCCTGGGCAACAGAGCGAGACTCCGTCTCAAAAAAAAAAAAAAGCTCTGGAAGACAACCTAGGCAATACCATTCTGAACATAGGCATGGGCAAAGATTTCATGATGAAGATGCCAAAAGCAATCACAACCAAACTAAAAACTGACAAATGGTATGTAATTAAACTTATGGGCTTCTGCACAGCGAAGGAAACTACCAACAGAGTAAACAGACAACCTACAGATGGAAGAAAATATTTGCAAACTATGCATCTGACAAAGCTCTAATACCCCGTATCTATAAATAACTTAAATTTACAAGAAAAGAAATGAAACAACCCACTAAAAGGTGAGCAAAGGACACAAACAGGCACTTTTCAAAAAAGAACACATACATGTAGCCAACAAGTATATGAATAAAAGTTCAATATCACTGATTATTAGAGAAATGAAAGTCAAAACCACATGAGATACTATCTCACACAAGTAAGAATGGCTGTTATTAAAAAGTCAAAAAATAACAGGTTCTGGCCAGCTTGTGGAGAAATATATGCCACTTACACTGTTGGTAGGAGTGTAAATTGATTCAACCATTGTGGAAAGTAATATGGTGATTCCTCAAAGAGCTAAAAACAGAACTACAATTTGATCCAGCAATCCCATTATTGGGTATATACCCAAAGGACTATGAATCATTCTACCGTAAAGACACATGCACACAAATGTTCACTGCAGCACTATTCACAAGAGCAAAGACATGGAATCAACCTAGATGTCCATCAATGACAGACTGGATAAAGAAAATGTGGTATGTATACACAATGGAACACTATGCAGCTACAAAAAAGAATGAGATCATGTCTTTTGCAAGAACGTGGATGAAGCTGGAGGCCATTATCCTTAGTAAACTAGTGCAGGAACAGAAAACCAAATACCACATGTTCTTACTTATAGGTGGGAGCCAAATGACGAGAACGCATGGACACATAGAGGGGAACAACAGATACTGCAGCCTACTTGAGAGAAGAGGGTGGGAGGAGGGAGAAGATCAGAAAAAATAACTAATGAGTACTAGGCCTAATATGTGGGTGATGAAATAATCTTTACAACAAACCCGCATGACATGAGTTTACCTACCTAACAAACCTGCACATGTACTCCTGAACTTAAAACAATGATAATGTTAATAATAGCCATTCTGACTGACGTAAGGTAGTATCTCATTGTGGTATAATTTGCATCTCTCTGATTAGTGATGTTGAGCATTTTCTCATGTTTATTGCTCACTTGTATATCTTCTTTTGTGAAATGTCTATTTATGTCCTTTGCCCACTTTTTTTTTTTTTTTTGAGACAGGTCTCGTCTCTGTCACTCAGGCTGGAGTGCAGTGGCACAATCTCAACTCACTGCAACCTGCACCTCCCAGGCTCAAGAGATCTTTCCACCTCAGCCTCCAAAGTATCTGGGACCACAGGTGCCCATCACACACCTGGCTAATTTTTTTATTTTTAGTAGAGACAGGGTTTCACCATGCTACTCAGGCTGGTCTTGAATTCCTGGGCTTGAGCAGTCTGCCCACTTTGGCCACTTGGCCTCGCAAAGTGCTGGGATTACAAGCATGAGAGCTGCCACATCCAGCCTCTTTGTCTATTTTTTAATGGGGTTATTTGAATTTTTCTTGTTGAGTTTGAGTTCCTTGAAGATTTTGAATATTAGTCATTCGTCAGATGCATAATTTGCAAATATTTTCTCCCCTTCTATAGGCTATATGTTTACTCTGTTGATTATTTCTTTTGTTGTGCAGAAGCTTTTAATTAAGTCTCATTTGTCTATTTTTGTTTCAGTAGCATTTGCTTTTGAGGTCTTAGTCATAAATTCTTTTCTTAAGCCAATGTCCAGAAGAGTTTTTCCTAGGTTATCTTCTAGGATTTTTAGTTTCAGGCCTTATGTTTAGATTTTTAATGCATCTTGAGTTAATTTTTGTATACTATAAGAAAGTACCATTTTTCTGCATATAGCTAGCCAGTCTTCCTAACAAACATTATTTATTGAATATGATATCCTTTCCCCCATTGTTGATTTTTGTCAACTTGGTCTAAGACCAGTTTGTTTTAGGTATGTGGCTTTACTTCTTTGTTCTGTATTCTTTCCATTGATCTATATGTTTATTAATATTTTCATGCTGGTGCCATGCTGTTTTAGTTACCATAGTCTTGTACTGTAATTTGAAGTAATGTGATACCTCCAGGCTTGTTCTTTTTGCTTAGGATTGCTTTGGCTATGTGGGCTCTCTTTTTTTTTTTCTTTGCTCTATATGAACTTTAAGATTGTTTTTTCTAATTCTGTGAAAAATGAACTTGGTAATTTTATAGGAACTGCATTGAAGCTGTAGACTGGTTGGGGTAGTATGATCATTTTTAATAATATTGATTTTTCCATCCATGAACGTCGGTTTTTTTCCCTTAATTTCTGTCACTGACAATTTTTTTTCATCAGTGTTTTATAGTTCTCCTTGTAGAGATCTTTCAACTCCTTGGTTAAATGTATTTCTATGCATTTTTCTGGCTACTATAAATGGGATTGAGTTTTTAATTTGGTTCTCAGCATCAATGTTATTGGTGTATAGAAATGTAACTGATGTTTATGCATTGATTTTGTATCCTGAAACTTTGCTGAAGTCATTTATCAGGTCTAGGAGTATTTTGGAAAAGTGTTTAGGGTTTTCTTGGTAAAACAGTTACATCATTAGCAAACAGAGATGATTTGACTTCCTCTTTTCCAATCTGGGTGCTCGCTATTTCTTTCTCCTGCCTGATTGCTCTGGTTAGGACTTCCAGTACTGTGTCAAATAGGAATGGTAAGAGTCAGCATCATTGTCTTGCTCCAGTCCTTAGGGGGAACACTTTCAATTTTTCCTCATTCAGCATGATACTGTCTGTGGGTTTGTCATAGATAGCTCTTATTATTTTGAGGTATGTTCCTTTGGTGCCTAGTTTGATAGGGGGTTTTAATTATGAAGGGATATTGAATTTTATTTAATGCTTTGTCTACATCTGTTGAGATGATCATATGGTTTCTGTTTTTAATTCTGTTTATGTGGTGAATCACGTTTATTAATTTGTGTATGTTGAACCATCCTTGCATCCCTAGAATAAAATGCACTTCATTGTGATATATTATCTTTTTTATGTGCCATTGGATTTTGTTTGGTAGTATTTCATTGAGGATGTTTTCATCTATGATCATCAGGAATATAGGCCTGTAGATTTCTTCTTTTCTTGTGCGCTTGCCTGATTTTGTTATCAGCGTGATATTGGTTTCATACAACGCATTAGGGAGAAATCCCTCCTTCTTGACTTTTTGGAATAGTTTCAGTAACATAGGTACCAGCTTTTCTTTGTACATCTGGTAGAATTTGGCTGTGAATCCATCTGGGATCCTGGGCTTTTGTTGTTGTTGTTGTTGTTGGAAGATTTTTTTTATTACTAATTCAGTTTAATTACTCTCTATTGGTCTGCTCAAAATTTCCATTTCTTCCTGGTTTAATCTTGGAAGATTGTATGTTTCCAAGAATTTATCCATTTCTTCTAGTTTTTCTAGTTTGTTTGTATAGATATGCTTGAAGTAGTCTCTGATAATCTTTTGTACTTCTGTGTATCAATTATATGTCACCTTTATCATTTCTGACTGTGCTTATTTGAGTCTTCTCTCTTTTGTTTCTTTGTGCTTTTAGGGGGCCAAGGCTCCATATAAATTCCTTAGTTACAGAGATCCTATAGTAGTTTTTTCAAATGCTTGTTGTTTTTAGGTTATGGTAGCGGTAGCCTGTGTGTGTGGTCAGGTTCACTATCTCCTACAGACATGGAGAGGTGGAGGTCTCAGGAGACTCATCTTCTTCCCCAGTGCTGTGTACTTCTGTCAGCAGAAATTATATTGGGTTGTGCAGTTCACTCTACAGGCCAGCAGGTGGTGATTGTGGGTAAGAGCCAGCCGAGAGCTGTACAATGATATCAAGGAAAGCTGTGATGGGACATGCAGTTCATCACCCAGCCTAGAGGTGGAACTTGCAGGGAAAAGGCAATTGTGATGGCAGTGGAATTTATGTATGGCCTTTTTTAATCGGGGAAGTTCTGTGGGGTCCCAGGTGACGGGCAGGACATAGAGCTCCCAGGTGTCCTGCCCCATGCTCTGCGGCCAAGGCTACTGTAAGGGGCAAACCTGGGTAGGACTGGGTTGGGCAAGCCCATGACCAAGTTCTCCAAGGTGGATGCAAGCACCAACCTTGGCAATGGCTAGAACCAGCTCTCAGGCCACTGGGACAACCCTCCAGGTAGAGGCAGGGGCAAAGGTGCCTCTCCTGTGCCACAGAGTCCACTCAGAGGAAGAGGGGCTGGTCAGGGTTTTCAGCCCAGCAGGTGGCCATGACGCCTGCCCAGCTCCCACATTCCTGACCTGGAGGGTATTTTTCCAGGATCCAGCCCTAGCAGCTGGCCAGACGGGTAGGCTATTTCCACATTTTCACACCCAAATCACCAAGCCACTCCAGGTATTCCAGACCACAAGACATCCTGAGGCAAAAACCATGACTCTCTAGCCACACCCTTCCTGGTCCAATCATGCAGAGGCAGAGGTACCAGCTCCCATACCACACGAACCTGTGCCACACTCTGTGTTCTGACAGTGGGAGCTTCTCCCTGACTTGAAATCAGACCACATATTTCATCCTCAAGCCCCTGGTTGGTGTGCTCAAGTCCTGGGGAACTGGGACTAGGCCAGCTGACTTGTCCTCTGGCCCCTCTGGCTCAAGCACTGGCTGAAATAGGGAGGGGTGAACTGCTCCCAGACCACCAACAAAACACTGAGTTCAGGAAGGGGGGGTAGCAATGGCAGCTACACTGTGGGCCATCCTGTATGAGAACAGCCAGGCAGGCAGTCTTAGGAGGGAACAGCAGACATGGGGCATGTGACTTGGATGCATTTCAGTCTCATGGCAATGGAAGTAGAGCTTGTCTTTAGGGCACATGAGCATGCCCGGGCCCCATTCACTCCCCAGTATGGCAGAGAGCAGCAGTAGCAGCTGCTTGGGGTCAGACACAGAGCAGGGGTGGGTGCCCAGAGTCACATTTTGTTGCAGCTGCCCAGCACACTGAAGCATTTTGTGCCCATGAAAGTTCAAGCAGGATCTCTTTGGTTTCTAGGGAGCTCCCCCAGCCAGAAAGACCTTTACGGGTCTTGGAACTCTCTTGTATCTAGGATCTCTGAGGGCAGGAACACAGTGCCCCAGGGTTCCTTCATTCACCCATTCCTTGTATCCAGAGGGCCAGTCCTTGCCTGGCAGGCAACCCCACTTCTTCCCTCTTCAATCACAGTGTCTTCCATTGCCTCTGTATTGAGTTTTAGTATTTTCTCTCAAAAGATCTTTTCCAAATATGGTTTATTCGATGTTTTAGTCTGTTTTCATGCTGCTGATAAAGACATACCTGAGACTGGGAAGAAATGGAGGTTTAATGGACTTACAGTTCCACATGGCTAGGGAGGCCTCACAATCATGGCAGAAGGCAAGGAGGAGTAAGTCACGTCTTACATGGATGGCAACAGGCGAAGAGAGAGCTTGTGCAGGGGAACTCCTCTTTTTAAAACCGTAAGATCTCGTGTGACTTATTCACTCCCGTGAGAACAGTGGTAAAGACCTGCCCCTCATGATTCAATTACCTCTCACTGGGTCCCTCCCCCAACACATGGGAATTCAAGATGAGATTTAGGTGAGGACACAGCCAAACTATATCACTTGATATTTTGGTTTCTGTGCATGGAAAAGGCACAACCCAGCTGCATCTAGTCTGTCACCTTAAACCAGATCACATAATTTTTTATTGTGTATATGTACAATGTACCATACCATGGTTTTGAGTACCAAGTTAAAAATACATGGTCCTTACCTTCCAGGAGCTCATAGCTTAGTGAGAAAAATAGATAACAGATAAATAACATTATATTTATTTTATACCTTACCTTACCATACCATACCTTATCATACCACATAAGAAATATCATCTTAGTTTTATGGGTATAAACTATAGTATTAGTATACACATATACAAAATATGTGTATGAACCTTACTGCTATATCAACAGGGTATATAGTGGTAGGACATTGGTAAGATATTGGATATTGAGGCAGGCATCAAATCTGCCTGGGGAGATAAGGGAAGTCACTCAGAGGAAGGGGTTGCCAAAAGATTGAATATGATATCACTAGCTGAACAAAGCAGGTAGACATATTTCATTAAAAAGGAATCATGTCACTATAGACACAAACTGTGTGTAACAGACTGAGGTAGATAGTGGACTGGAGGAGAAAGATGTGGATGTATGCAGAATGCCAGCAAAGGGGCTATTAACAGAGTTCAAGCATGAAGGTTATAGGATTTTGCATAAGTTATAGGAGCTACATTGTAGCAATGAATGAGAAATGTATTGTGAAGAAAGGATTAACAAATTATATTTGGAGGAAGGAAAGAATTGAAGCAACAAAAAAAGTGAAAATAACAGATTTCAAGCCTGAAAGTTGAGGGGAAACATCTTTGATCTAGAGTCTAGAAAGTAGGTAAGCTTTCTTGACAAAGTTTATTTTGAAATGGGTTTAATGTACATGGCTGGAGGGAAGTGGCTTGAAAATAAAAAGTGGTTAAGTTGTTCTTTTGCATACAAACTGGCAAAAATTAGGTGGGTGGAATCTGTAGTTCAGAGGAGTTAAATAGGTTGTCAGCCACGAGAATATAAAATCAGGTTCAGCTGGATATGGTGTCAGGAGCCTATAGTCCCAGCTGCTTGAGAGGCTGAGGCAGGAGGGTCACTTGAGACCAGGAGTTCCAGGTCATAGTGTGCCGATCACACCTGTGAATAGCCACTGCTCTCCAGCCTGGGCAATGTAACAAGATCCCACATCTAAAAAAAAAAAATCAAGTCCATCTCATGCTTTCACTTACAGAATCTCAATAGTAAGTCATTCTCGTGAATCCACACAGGTTCTTCTATGCTATCAAGGGTCCTCCAGTTTGTGAAGCTAAGGCTGGCAGGTGGGGGCCATATCATTTCCATCCTTGGCGAGTCTCAAGATTACTCTTCTCTGCTATCAGCTATGGGCATAGAGGAGGAAGACTTTTTAAATTTTCTCTGTTTCTATCATCTTCCCTGCTCTGGCAACTGCTGTCTAACCATAGTTCAATATCAGTATCATCCACAGACATTGCAGGATATTCATTATATACTCTTAGGGTAAATCCCAAATACATTTTCATACTCCTCAGCTGGCTTGGCAGATGTAAAAAGTCATTAATTTTTCCCTTCATACTCATGCATATTATTTTTTTTTTTCTTTGAGATGGAGTTTCATTCTTGTTGCCCAGGCTGGAGTGCAATGGTGCAATCTCGGCTCACTGCAACCTCTGCTTCCTGGGCTCAGCAATTCTCCTGCTTCAGCCTCCCAAGTAGCTGGAATTACAGGCACGTGCCACCATGGCTGGCTAATTTTTTGTATTTTTAGTAGAGAGGGGGTTTCATGTTGGTCAGGCTGGTCTTGAACTCCTGACCTCAGGTGATCCACCCGCCTCAGCCTCCCAAAGTGCTGGGATTACAGGCATGAGCCACCATGCCTCACGTATTGTATTATTTCATTTTAATGCAAACCCAGGCCCTGAGAGTAACCTTTTCTTTTTGTTCTATTATGCTCCATCTTCAGCCTAGCTGTTGCTGATATTATATTCTTTTTTGAACCACAGATAATTCTTTGGCTTCTGGATGTAATTTTTGTCTCTAAAGTTTTTCCCCTCCCTCTTCCAACAGCTAAGCTGATTATCAAACTCCTGTCTTCTAGAAATGCTCTTTCCTCCATTATATTTTGTCTTTATCCTGGTTCCTGTTCAAGACTGTCAGTTTTACTCCCTGAAATCTAGACCTATACATTTGGTCTTTCTCTGACCACGAGTTTCCTTGCCCTTGGTCCACAGGGCCTCCTAAAGACTGTACACTTCCCTCACTTTGGGGCCAGAATATCAAGGATTCCTCTCATGTAAGAATATATAAGAAGCTGGAAACAGAAATTGCCACCAGAAAAAGAATCAGGAGACAAATGGAAAGAGTAGGAGGTAGACTTGCTCTTTACGGAATGTAATTTGTTCTTTTTGTGTGTGCCATGTGCACAAATAAGCCAGTAAAATTATTTAAATCTAAAAATTCATATAGAATCTTAATAGCTCGTTCTGCTATCCTCTGCCATTTTCTTCCCATAATTTATAAAAGTTATTATTAAAAATAACTTTCTTATCTACAGCTCTAATTCCCAAACTTCATCATGGGAACAAAAACTGAAATTGATTGATCCCATACAATGTTTTAGACACTTTGTCATCTCGTTAATCCTAATAGACATAGAAAATTCAGGCTGGGTGTGGTGGCTCACGCCTATAATCCCAGCACTTTGAGAGGCCGAGGCAGGTGGATCACCTGAAATCAGGAGTTTGAGACCAACCTGGCTAACATGGCAAAACTCCGTCTCCACTAAAAATAAAAAATTAGCTGGGTATGGTGGCATGCGCCTGTAATCCCTGCTACTCGGGAGACTGAGATGGGAGAATCACTTGAACCCAGGAGGCAGAGGCTACAGTGAGCCGAGATCGTGCCACTGCGCTCCAGCCTCTGCGACAGAGCGAGACTCTGTCTAAAAAGAATAAAAAGAAATAGAAAATTCACAATCTTTGAAGGCAAGCATTATTACTTATACTTTAGAGTCAAGGGATCAAGGCTAAGACAGGTTTAGTCACTCCTCCAAGGACACACAGATAACAAGCATTGGAGATGGGACTGAAACGCAGTCTTCCATGGCTTCTAAACTGCTGTTTTGCTTTGCATTTCTCCACTCATAATGACATATATAGTGTCAAGCTTCACTTAACATAAGTACATTTTCAGTACTTTCCAGAAGTTTTTATACTCTTGAACATTAGCAATTCTTATCTTCCTCAGATGGTTTATTTTTTTATCAAGTACTAAATGTTCATTTTTTTTATATATATACTTTAGGTTTTAGGGTACATGTGCACAATGTGCAGGTTTGTTACATATGTATCCATGTGCCATGTTGGTTTCCTGCACCCATTAACTCGTCATTTAGCATTAGGTATATCTCCTAATGCTGTCCCTCCCCCCTCCCCACACCCGACAGCAGTCCCTGGAGTGTGATGTTCCCCTTCCTGTGTCCATGAGATCTCATCGTTCAATTCCCACCTATGAGTGAGAACATGTGGTGTTTGGCTTTTTGTCCTTGCGATAGTTTACAGAGCATGATGGTTTCCAGTTTCATCCATGTCCCTACAAAGGGCATGAACTCATCATTTTTTATGGCTGCATAGTATTCCATTGTGTATATGTGCCACATTTTCT
Source organism: Nomascus leucogenys (assembly GCF_006542625.1). Taxonomy (NCBI): domain Eukaryota; kingdom Metazoa; phylum Chordata; class Mammalia; order Primates; family Hylobatidae; genus Nomascus; species Nomascus leucogenys. The sequence continues at coordinate 90,718,638 of NC_044387.1, read as the reverse complement.
TAATCCAGTCTATCCTTGTTGGACATTTGGGTTGGTTCCAAGTCTTTGCTATTGTGAATAGTGCTGCTATAAACATACGTGTGCATGTGTCTTTATAGCAGCATGACTTATAGTCCTTTGGGTATATACCCAGTAATGGGATGGCTGGGTCAAATGATATTTCTAGTTCTAGATCCCTGAGGAATCGCCACACTGACTTCCACAATGGTTGAACTGGTTTACAGTCCCACCAACAGTGTAAAAGTGTTCCTATTTCTCCACATCCTCTCCAGCACCTGTTGTTTCCTGACTTTTTAATGATGGCCATTCTAACTGGTGTGAGATGATATCTCATTGTGGTTTTGATTTGCATTTCTCTGATAGTCAGTGATGATGAGCATTTTTTCATGTGTTTTTTGGCTGCATAAATGTCTTCTTTTGAGAAGTGTCTGTTCATGTCCTTCGCCCATTTTTTGATGGGGTTGTTTGTTTTTTTCTTGTAAATTTGTTTGAGTTCATTGTAGATTCTGGATATTAGCCCTTTGTCAGATGAGTAGGTTGCAAAAATTTTCTGCCATTTTGTAGGTTGTCTGTTCACTCTGATGGTAGTTTCTTTTGCTGTGCAGAAGCTCTTTAGTTTCATTAGATCCTATTTGTCAATTTTGGCTTTTGTTGCCATTGCTTTTGGTGTTTTAGACATGAAGTCCTTGCCCATGCCTATGTCCTGAATGGTATTGCCTAGGTTTTCTTCTAGGGTTTTTATGGTTTCAGGTCTAACATGTAAGTCTTTAATCCATCTTGAATTAATTTTTGTATAAGGTGTAAGGAAGGGATCCAGTTTCAGCTTTCTACATATGGCTAGCCAGTTTTCCCAGCACCATTTATTAAATAGGGAATCCTTTCCCCATTTCTTGTTTTTGTTAGGTTTGTCAAAGATCAGATAGTTGTAGATATCTGGCATTATTTCTGAGGGCTCTGTTCTGTTCCATTAATCTATGTCTCTGTTGTGGTACCAGTAGCATGCTGTTTTGGTTACTGTAGCCTTGTAGTATAGCTTGAAGTCAGGTAGTGTGATGCCTCCAGCTTTGTTCTTTTGGCTCAGGATTGATTTGGCAATGCAGGCTCTTTTTTGGTTCCATATGAACTTTAAAGTAGTTTTTTCCAATTCTGTGAAGAAAGTCATTGGTAGCTTGATGGGGATGGCATTGAATCTATAAATTAACTTGGGCAGTATGGCCATTTTCACGATATTGATTCTTCCAACCCATGAGCATGGAATGTTCTTCCATTTGTTTGTATCCTCTTTTATTTCATTGAGCAGTGGTTTATAGTTCTCCTTGAAGAGGTCCTTCACATCCCTTGTAAGTTGGATTCCTAGGTATTTTATTCTCTTTGAAGCAATTGTGAATGGAAGTTCACTCATGATTTGGCTCTCTGTTTGTGATTGGTGTACAAGAATGCTTGTGATTTTTGTACATTGATTTTGTATCCTGAGACTTTGCTGAAGTTGCTAATCAGCTTAAGGAGATTTGGGGCTGAGACAATGGGGTTTTCTAGATATACAATCATGTCATCTGCAAACAGGGACAATTTGACTTCCTCTTTTCCTAATTGACTACCCTTTATTTCCTTCTCCTGCCTGATTGCCCTGGCCAGAACTTCCAGCACTATGTTGAATAGGAGTAGTGAGAGAGGGCATCCCTGTCTTGTCTTGTGCCAGTTTTCAAAGGGAATGCTTCCAGTTTTTGCCCATTCAGTATGATATTGGCTGTGGGTTTGTCATAGATAGCTCTTATTATTTTGAGATACATCCCATCAATACCTAATTTATTGAGAGTTTTTAGCATGAAGCGTTGTTGAATTTTGTGAAAGGCCTTTTCTGCATCTATTGAGATACTCATGTGGTTTTTATCTTTGGTTCTGTTTATATGCTGGATTACATTTATTGATTTGCGTATGTTGAACCAGCCTTGCATCCCAGGGATGAAGCCCACTTGATCATGGTGTATAAGCTTTTGATGTGCTGCTGGATTCAGTTTGCCAGTATTTTATTGAGGATTTTTGCATCAATGTTCATCAAGGATATTCGTCTGAAATTCTCTTTTTTGGTTGTGTCTCTGCCAGGCTTTGGTATCAGGACGATGCTGGCCTCATAAAATGTTTTAGGGAGGATTCCCTCTTTTTCTATCGATTGGAATAGTTTCAGAAGGAATGGTATCAGTTCCTCCTTGTACCTCTGGTAGAATTTGGCTGTGAATCCATCAGGTCCTGGACTCTTTTTGGTTGGTAAGCTATTGATTATTGCCACAATTTCAGAGCCCATTATTGGTCTATTCAGAGATTCAACTTCTTCCTGGTTTAGTCTTGGGAGGGTGTATTTGTCGAGGAATTTATCCGTTTCTTCTAGATTTTCCAGTTTATTTGCACAGAGGTGTTTGTAGTATTCTCTGATGGTAGACTGTATTTCTGTGGGATTTGTGGTGATATCCCTTTTTTCATTTTTTATTGCATCTATTTGATTCTTCTCTCTTTTCTTCATTAGGCTTGCTAGCAGTCTATCAATTTTGTTGATCTTTTCAAAAAACCAGCTCCTGGATTCATTAATTTTTTGAAGGGTTTTTTGTGTCTCTATTTCCTTCAGTTCTGTTCTGATCTTAGTTAATTCTAGCCTTCTGCTAGCTTTTGAATGTGTTTGCTCTTGCTTTTCTAGCTCTTTTAATTGTGATGTTAGGGTGTCACTTTTAGATATTTCCTACTTTCTCTTGTGGGCATTTAGCGCTATAAATTTCCCTCTACACACTGCTTTGAATGTGTCCCAGAGATTCTGGTATGTTGTGTCTTTGTTCTCATTGGTTTCAAAGAACATCTTTATTTCTGCCTTCATTTCATTATGTACCCAATAGTCATTCAGGAGCAGGTTGTTCAGTTTCCATGTAGTTGAGTGGTTTTGAGTGAGTTTCTTAATCCTGAGTTCCAGTTTGATTGCACTGTGGTATGAGAGACAGTTTGTTATAATTTCTGTTCCTTTCCAATTGCTGAGGAGTGCTTTACTTCCAATTATGTGGTCAATTTTGGAATAAGTGTGATGTGGTGCTGAGAAGAATGTATATTCTGTTGATTTGGGATGGAGAGTTCTGTAGATGTCTATTAGGTCCACTTGGTGCAGAGCTGAGTTCAAGACCTGGATATCCTTGTTAACTTTCTGTCTCATTGATCTGTCTAGTATTGACAGTGGGGTGTTAAAATCTCCCATTATTATTGTGTGGGAGTTTAAGTCCCTTTGTAGGTCACTCAGGACTTGCTTTATGAATCTGGGTGCTCCTGTGTTGGGTGCATATATATTTAGGATAGTTAGCTCTTCTTGTTGAATTGATCCCTTTACCATTATATAATGGCCTTCTTTGTCTCTTTTGATCTTTACTGGTTTAAGGTCTATTTTATCAGAGACTAGGATTGCAACCCCTGCCTTTTTTTGTTTTCCATTTGCTTGATAGATCTTCCTCCATCCCTTTATTTTGAGTCTATGTGTGTCTCTGCACGTGAGATGGGTCTCCTGAATACAGCACACTGATGGGTGTTGACTCCTTATCCAATTTGCCAGTCTGCATCTTTTAATTGGAGAATTTAGCCCATTTACATTTAAAGTTAATATTGTTATGTGTGAATTTGATCCTGTCATTATGATGTTAGTTGGTTATTTTGCTCATTAGTTGATGCAGTTTCTTCCTAGCCTCGATGTTCTTTACAATTTGGCATGTTTTTGCAGTGGCTGGTACCGGTTGTTCCTTTCCATGTTTAGTGCTTCCTTCAGGACCTCTTTTAGGGCAGGCCTGGTGGTGACAAAATCACTCAGCATTTGCTTGTCTGTAAAGGATTTTATTTCTCCTTCACTTATGAAGCTTAGTTTGGCTGGATATGAAATTCTGGGTTGAAAATTCTTTTCTTTAAGAATGTTGAATATTGGCCCCCACTCTCTTCTGGCTTGTAGAGTTTCTGCCGAGAGATCAGCTGTTAGTCTGATGGGCTTCCCTTTGTGGGTAACCCGACCTTTCTCTCTGGCTGCACTTAACATTTTTTCCTTCATTTCAATTTTGGTGAATCTGACAATTATGTGTCTTGGAGTTGCTCTTCTCGAGGAGTATCTTTGTGGCATTCTCTGTATTTCCTGAATCTGAATGTTGGCCTACCTTGCTAGATTGGGGAAGTTCTCCTGGATAATATCTTGCAGAGATTTTTCCAACTTGGTTCCATTCTCCCCATCATTTTCAGGCACACCAATCAGACGTAAGTTTGGTCTTTTCACATAGTCCCATATTTCTTGGAGGCTTTGTTCATTTCTTTTTATTCTTTTTTCTCCAAACTTCCCTTCTCACTTCATGTCATTCATTTCATCTTCCATCACTGATACCCTTTCTTCCAGTTGATCGCATCAGCTGCTGAGGCTTCTGCAATCTTTGCATAGTTCTCGAAACTTGGCTTTCAGCTCCATCAGCTCCTTTAAGCCCTTCTCTCCATTGGTTATTCTAGTTGTCCATTCGTCTAATTTTTTTTCAAAGTTTTTAACTTCTTTGCCATTGGTTTGAATTTCCTCCCGTAGCTCAGAGTAGTTTGATCGTCTAAGGCCTTCTTCTCTCAACTCGTCAAAGTCATTCTCCGTCCAGCTTTGTTCCATTGCTGGTGAGGAACTGCGTTCCTTTGGAGGTGGAGAGGTGCTCTGCTTTTTAGAGTTTCCAGTTTTCCTGCTCTGTTTTTTTCCCCATCTTTGTGGTTTTATCTACTTTTGGTCTTTGATGATGGTGATGTACAGATGGGTTATTGGTGTGGATGTCCTTTCTGTTTGTTAGTTTTCCTTCTACCAGACAGGACCCTCAGCTGCAGGTCTGTTGGAGTTTGTTAGAGGTCCACTCTAGACCCTGTTTGGCTGAGTGTCAGCAGCAGTGGCTGCAGAACAGTGGATTTTCATGAGACCACAAATTCAGCTGTCTGATAGTTCCTCTGGAAGTTTTGTCTCAGAGGAGTACCTGGCCGAGTGAGGTGTCAGTCTGTCCCTACTGGGGGTTGCCTCCCAGTTAGGCTGCTCGGGGTCAGGGACCCACTTTAGGAGGCAGTCTGCCCATTTTCAGATCTCCAGCTGCGTGCTGGGAGAACCACTACTCTCTTCAAAGCTGTCAGACAGGGACATTTAAGTCTGCAGAGGTTCCTGCTGAATTTTTGTTTGTCTGTGCCCTGCCCCCAGAGGTGGAGCCTACAAAGGCAGGCAGGCCTCCTTGAGCTGTGGTGAGCTCTACCCAGTTTGAGCTTCCTGGCTGCTTTGTTTACCTAAGCAAGCCTGGGCAATGGCGGGCGCCCCTCCTCCAGCCTCGCTGCTGCCTTGCAGTATGATCTCAGACTGCTCTGCTAGCAATCAGCGAGACTCCGTGGGCATAGGACCCTCCAAGCCAGGTGCGGGACACAATCTCCTGGTGTGCCGTTTTCCAAGCCCATTGGAAAAGCACAGTATTAGGGTGGGACTGACCCGATTTTCCAGGTGCCGTCTGTTACCCCTTTCTTTGACTAGGAAAGGGAACTCCCTGACCCTTTGCACTTCCCAAGTGAGGCAATGCCTCGCCCTGCTTCGGCTCATGCACGGTGCGCTGCACCCACTGTTTGGCACTCCCTAGTGAGATGAACCCGGTACCTCAAATGGAAATGCAGAAATCACCCATCTTCTCTGTCACTCACGCTGGGAGCTGTAGACTGGAGCTGTTCCTATTCGGCCATCTTGGCTCCACCCCCCTCGGATGGTTTAAATACTTAAAACCCAATATTTACATGTTGCAATTCTCTTGTTCCTCACCATAATCTCTTAACAGTGATATTTGCCACATCAATATTTTTTCCTTTATGAAGGATTTCTCATAGTGGGAGCATCATTTTTTTTCCTTCCTCTAAACCAGGTTTCTCAAGTTCAGCACTATTCAAATTTAGGGCCAGATAAGTCTTTGTTAAGGGTAGGGGCAGAGCGAACCTGTGCATCACAGAATATTTAGCAGCATCCCTGGCCTCTACCCCACTAGTTTTCAATAGCACAGCAGCACCCCCACCCTAAGACTTGATAACCAAAAATGTCTCCAGGTTTTGCCAATTGTACCTTCAGAAGTGAAGTCATTCCAAATTGAGGACCGCTGCTCTAAACAAATACTGATTTTAAAAATTAGGCTTCCTAGCTGATGATTCTAGATGAAAAACAAGTAAAACTCTTGGCCACCAGAATAACATGCTCCATCAGATGAAATTTTCCCAAGATAGGTATTATCCACGTTTATAAACTGAGGAAAGTGTGGTTTAAAGAAGATAAGCATCTTGTTCAAGCTCCAAAATTAATCTGTGCTGGAATGGAATTCCAACTCATGTCTGAAAAACTCCAAATCCCATGATCTCTCTGCTAATTATAATATGAGGCAGTAATGCTCTATAATAGAAAGCTATTTTTCCTCATTATCAAGAAAGACCATTTTTGGCAGCAACACGGCTAGACAAAATGTTACAAGAAGCTGCCATATAACAAACATATCAATCAATGTAGAACAAAAATACTTGTAAGTGTGAGAAATTTCTCTCTATTCCTTGTTTTTTGAATTGTTATTTTATAATTTCTAAAATGATTTAAATAAGTTTTAGATTTTTGAGATAGAAACTATATTTTTATATAGTATTTTCCTTCTGAACTGCACTTATCACCAGATGTCTGAGAGATGGTTAGTAACACCAGGTCTCTCTGGGAGGACCAGAATCCATGCTTATTTTTTGGAAAGAAATTATAAACTCTTTATTCTTAGTACACAAAAAATGACAAGAAATAAAATAACAGTCAAATGTGAGGTTGGCAATTAGGAGAAGTAGTTGGCCACTTTTTTCTTCAAGCTACTCATCCTCAGTTGTCAGAGGCTGGGAGACACCATAGAAAATTAGTTCTTTCCAAATTGATACTAGAGGCAGTTTTAGAGAATGTTCTCCCTAGAGGCTAGTTGTTCCCATCAGCAGTTCCTGATGATAGTAGTAGACTCACGTGGCTTTTATTAGCTGTGCAGGACAGCTATCACCAGGTCTCTAATGCCTCATGTTGTTCAGAGGATTGCATGAGAGGGAGAAGTTTTCCACACTGGACCTGCAGAGGTCTTTAGATATCAAAGCCTGCAGAGGTCTTTGTGGTATATCAAGAAAAATTATTTCCAATGTTTCAGAGCTCTCCAGATTGCTCAAGGCAGCTAGTCTCTGTTACACCTCAGTGCATAACACACATCACTGCTCCGTCCACCTCCCTCATCACTGCACAGATTTTATTCAGTCCAGAGAAAGTTCTCCTGCATGCTCTCCATGGCTCAGGGTGTGGTGATCTAGAGCACATGGGTCTCTTAGCTTTAGCTCTAATCCCAGGTATTTGACACACTTATCAATAACCCCCAATTTTTATACATCTATTCATATGGCACCATAGTACACAGACAAATCAAGCCATATACTATCCTAGGATTCCCACACTTGTCAATGAATCATTCTTAATTTGTAAGTTTACAGGGATGAATCAATGCATGTGTGGCCTTATATGAACAAATTTCACTTTATCAGCCTGAAATCCTTGCTTGGATAGAACTAACTCTCACTACGTGAAGGCAGCTGAACACACTAAGGAAATAAGGTCTGGCAAGACCTCAAGTAACTAAAGCACCACCTTGTAATGAAAGTCACAGAGAGCCAAATTCCGGCACATAAGACAAGACAAGCCCTCCAATTATTCTAATCATCTGTCTTATGCAGAACACACAGAGTAAGCTGAAGAAATGTGATTGTCTTGAAGGCTCAGAAAGGACACACAATGCCAAACTCAAGTATCTGTATCAAGTTGACTCCAATTCTTATTCAAAGTAGATGTAAGATAATGTGAAAATAAATCAAATCCAACCACTTTGGAAAACAGTTTGGCAGTTTCTCAAAATACTAAACAGGGAGTTACCATATGACCCAAAAGTTCCATTCCTAAGTATATAGTCAAGATAAACAAAACATATATCCACACAAAAATTCATACACAAATGTTCATAGTAGCATAATTTGTAATACCCAAAATGTGAAAACAATCCACTTTGCCACTCTATTAACTGACAAACGAATAAACAAAAAGTGGTATAGCCTTATAATGGGATATTATTCAGCCACAAAGAGGAATGAAGTGTTGAAATGCGCCACAACATAAATGAACCTTGAAAACATTATGCTAAGTGAGAGGAGCCAGAAGACTATACGCTGTATGATTGTCCTTACATGAAACACCCAGAATCAAATCTATAGATACAGAAAATAGGTTAGTTGTTGCCTAGGGATGAGGAAGTGGGTAAGAATAGAGGTGAGTGAGGAGTGACTGGTAATGGATATGAGGTTCCTTTTTAGGGTGACAAAATATTCTAAAATTTATTCTAGTGATGATTGTACAACTCTATGAATATATTTTAAAACATCAAATTATACAATTTAAGTTGGTGAATTGAATGTTATGAGGATTATGTCCCAATAAAGTTATTAAAAATAAGAGCAAAGCAAATAAACAGAAAGTACAACACTCTGATTGAGTCCAAAGGCAAAAAGACAGTAAACTCTGAAACTTTTTATGACATTAGTTCTATAGGCCACTTTGGAGTAAATATCAACAGCAACCTTGGCAAACAAAGGAGAAAAACTATGAATTCCTTTAACCTTTTCTGATTTACAGCCTTTAAAAGTACAAAAAGGAGTTTGATTACGATCCCTGTTGTATTTTCACCATATTGAAAAGAACATATATTTGATCTAAATAAGATAAAATCAGTGTTCTCGTAAAGTTTGTAAATGAATGAAATGTTTATTTTTACCTAAATTACTTTTCAATTACCCCACTAACATCTAGCATATATGCTCACAACATCTGCAGTAGTTATAAAAGTTCATGGCTCACATAACTTATATTTTTCAGAAAAGCATGCGATTCTTAGATTTGAAAACAGTCTTTTTCATGTACACTCTGAAAGACCAGAAATATTGTGAAATTAGTAATCTATCCATTATTTGTGTAGTCTGAAAATATATAAACTTAAATACATAATCCCAGATTATCTCATTCTGAAATACATTGTTAAAAATAAAAATATTGGCTGGGCATGGTTGCTCATGCCTGTGATCCTAGCACTTTGGGAGGCCGAGGTAGGCAGACCACAAGGTCAGGCGTTCAAGACCAGCCTGACCAACATGGTGAAACGCTGTCTCTACTAAAAATACAAAAAATTAGCTGGGCATGGTGATGTGTGCCTATAATCTCAGCTACTCAGGAGGCTGAAGCAGAAGAATTGCTTGAACCTGGGAGGCGGAGGTTGCAGTGAGCCAAGATTGCACCACTGCACTCCAGCCTAGATGACAGAGCGAGACTCCATCTCAGTACATACATACATACATATCTTCACTTAAGCCTTCAACGAAATTTGCACATAATGGACCTGCAAAATTAATATGAAGCCTTGTTCACTGCCTGTAAAAATAATTCCAAATGTACTACAACATATAAAATCTATCACAATGAAGCTGTTCTTTCCAGCAGCACCTTCTCACAATCCATCCAAATGCTTCAATTCTAAATAGGTCTTTCAATCCCCTGTACCTCTATAAAAGCCACTTTATCTGCCTGGAGGATCATTCCCTTGTCCACCTGGAACATTCTTCAACATCCTTCACCAAAGAATCTGTCTTAAGTTATCCCTCACCATCTGGTTCATCCCTATCCACAAGGCCAAGCACCATTTAATACACTCTCCTCTGCAAACCTATAGCACTGTGTGTGCTATTGCACCATAGCACACATAGCTTACTCTATAATGGTTTTCATGCATCTTTTCCCTATTGGTCAGAGAGCTTTGCGTTCAGAGATCACATGCCACTCATCTTTGCACTTAGGGAAGCTGGCAAGGGGCTTGCAATATAGTAAATGCTTAAAAACTATCTAATGACTGCTCAATGAAATAATAGTATTGTGAGATAGCCAAGGTTTGAGTAGGTGTTGAAAACTACCTAAAACTTTTTAAAAATTTGAAGCAAAAGATACAATTCTTGCTTTCCAGTGTATTGAATTGGTGAAACTTGTTTCCTTGGAAAAGCTGTTTATTCTATTTGGTCACTACTTACTGAATGGAAACCATGTGCCAAGTCTTCTGGTGGAGAGGGAAAGAATATCATGAGAGATCTCCCCCGAGCTTCCAAATCATTGTATGGTTTGGAAAAATCATACAAACCTCATCAAAATCAACCAAAATTATACAAGAGAGGAGGCAATAGTTCCTGTATGCAATTCTAATAGATTTTGTGCCTGGGAACAGAGAATTGCAGACAGTGCAAAGGCCAGCATATATGAAAAATATTTAAATTCTGACTGTCTACTTTTACACAGATGTTATAGTTTGCATTTATATGGGAATTCGATACTGTAAGTTCTTTAACACAGTATGATGTAATCTCATTAGCCAAGGCATTTTCTTGGGTCATGGTGGGTGCCAATGGGGTTCAATTAAAAGGTGCTGCCGGTGAGCTGCTTTGGATGACATCTAAAAATCTGCCAAACAGAGGATTGCCCGAAGCACACACAGCAGCATGACTGTTGATTCACTCAATTTGCATTATTTAAAATCCTTGATCCATGAATAATGATACTGGAGACAAAAGCACCTTCAAAAGTTCCACAAATGCACCAAATACCTTCATATTAGATGAAGTAGTAACTCTTATATAATAATTTCAGGTGCCTAAAGGCAGTCAAGAATATATCTTGGGAATTTCAAAATGTATTAGAATTTCCTCTCACTGTGCATTCTAGCCATCAACCTAATTGTCATCAAAAGTCTCACTGAACCATCCTTAGAGCAGTGCTCAAAAGGAGGCCACGTGCTATTGCTTATGAAATGTCCCTAAGAGAGTTACAAAATTGACTTTATCAGGAAAAAGAAAACAAAATGTTCTTAAGAGAGGGTTTGCAGTCAGAAGTCATCTGATTCCCTTTTTAACAAAATCCAGTCCTCATTTTGAAGATGATTTACATGAGAGCAGTAAAAATGTTCCAGATGGTCAGGTGGTCTTCAGTAGAAAGATTCTTAATTTGCCATTAAAGTAAGATTGTCTTAAATCAGAATCCAGATTAATCATATTATCTATGAAAACTCAAACCACTGAGTCTCCAAAGTTTTAAAAATATTCATAGTTGTTGCCTTAAAAAACCTGTTGATTCTCAATCAATGGTTTAAGTGAAGACTATAAAATATTTTGAAATGATAGTTCGGTTTCATTTTTTAAAGATGCTGGTTTTATATACTTCAGATAATGATATTTCATTCTCTTTCAGACAAAATCAGTAAACTCAAGATAAACAGAAACTAAAGAGGATGTACCAACTAAATGAGGTTCTCTTAGATTCTAAAGGCATTAATTCAACAAGCATATATAAAATTTGTTTCTATGCTTAAATGATATTAATTTTTCCAGATTCAATACATTTTATTCCAAATATACACTCTGAAGACTATGACCACCTTTTATTTTAAAACAGAAAAACCCAAGATCCCACCAAGATGGCCGAATAGGAACAGCTCCAGTCTACAGCTCCCAGAGTGAGCCACGCAGAAGATGGGTGATTTCCGCATTTCCAACTAAGGTACCAGGTTCACCTCACTGGGACTTGTTGGACAGTGGGTGCAGCCCATAGAGTGTGAGCCGAAGCAGGGCGAGGCATTGCCTCACCCAGGAAGTGCAAGGGGTCAGAGAATTCCCTTTCCTAGCCAAGGGAAGCCGTAACAGATGGTACCTGGAAAATTGGGACACTCCCACCCTAATACTGTGCTTTTCCAGTGGTCTTAGAAAACGGCACACCAGGAGATTATATCCCATGCCTGGCTTGTAGGGTCACACGCCCATGGAGCCTTGCTCATTGCTACCACAGCAGTCCGAGATTGAACTGCAAGGCAGCAGCAAGGCTGGGGGAGGGGCATCTGCCATTGCTGAGGCTTGAGTAGGTAAACAAAGCAGCCAGGAAGCTCAAACTGGTTGGAGCCCACCACAGCTCAAGGAGGCCTGCCTGCCTCTGTAGACCCCACCTCTGGGGCCAGAGCATAGCTGAACAAAAGGCAGCAGAAACTTCTGCAGACTTAAACGTCCCTGTCTGACAGCTTTCATGAGAGTAGTGTTTCTTCCATTACGGAGTTTGAGATCTGAGAACAGACAGACTGCCTCCTCAAGTGGGTCCCTGACCCCCGAGTAGCCTAACTGTGAGACACCTCCCAGTACGGGCCAACTGACACCTCACACAGCCAAGTGCCAGTCTGAGACGAAGCTTCCAGAGGAAGGATCAGCCAGCAATAATTGCTGTTCTGCAATATTTGCTGTTCTGCAACCTCCACTGGTGATACCCAGGCAAACAGGGTCTGGAGTGGACCTCCAGCAAACTCCAACAGACCTGTAGCTGAGGGTCCTGACTGTTAGAAGCAAAACTAACAAACAGAAAGGAATAGCATCAACATCAACAAAAAGGACATCCACACCAGAACCCCATCTGTAGGTCACCATCATCAAAGACCAAAGGTAGATAAAACCACAAAGATGGGGAGAAACCAGAGCAGAAAAGCTGAAACATTCTAAAAATCAGAGCGCCTCTTCTCCTCCAAAGGAATGCAGCTCCTCACCAGCAATGAAACCAAGCTGGATGGAGAATGACTTTGATGAGTTGACAGAAGTAGGCTTCAAAAGATCAGTAATAACAAAATTCTCTGAGATAAAGGAGGATGTTTGAACCCATCGCAAAAAAGCTAAAAACCTTAAAGGAAGATTAGACGAATGGCTAACTAGAATAAACAGTGTAGTGAAGACCTTCCTGATGGAGCTGAAAACAATGGCATGAGAACTACGTGATGCATGCACAAGCTTCAGTAGCCGATTTGATCAAGTGGAAGAAAGGGTATCAGTGATTGAAGATCAAATTAATGAAATGAAGCAAGAAGAGAAGTTTAGAGAAAAAAGAGTAAAAAGAAATGAACAAAGCCTCCAAGAAATATGGCACTATGTGAAAAGACCAAATCTACATCTGATTGGTGTACCTGAAATTCACAGGGAGAATGGAAGCAAGTTGGAAAACACTCTTCAGAATATTATCCAGGAGAAATTCCCCAACCTATAAAGGCAGGCCAACATTCAAATTCAGGAAATTCAGTGAATGCCACAAAGATACTCCTGAAGAAGAGCAATCCCAAGACACATAATTATCAGATTCGCAAAGGTTGAAATGAAGGAAAAAATGCTAATGGCAGCCGGAGAGAAAGGTCAGGTTACCCACAAAGGGAGGCCCATCAGACTAACAGCGGATCTCTTGGCAGAAACTCTACAAGCCTGAAGAGAGTGGGGGCCAATATTCAAAATTCTTAAAGAAAAGAATTTTCAACCCAGAATTTCATATCCAGCCAAACTAAGCTTCATAAGGGAAGGAGAAATAAAATCCTTTACAGACAAGCAAATGCTGAGAGATTTTGTCACCACCAGGCCTGCCTTACAAGAGCTACTGAAGGAAGCACTAAGCATGGAAAAGACCAACTGGTACCAGCCACTGCAAAAACATGCCAAATTGTAAAGACCATCAATGCTAGGAAGAAACTGCATCAACTAATGGGCAAAATAACCAGCTAACATCATAATATCAGGATAAAATTCAAACATAACAATATTAACCTTAAATGTAAATGGGCTAAATGCCCCCAATTAAAAGACACAGACTGCCAAATTGGATAAAGAGTCAAGACTCATCAGTGTGCTGTATTCAGGAGACCCATCTCAGGTGCAAAGACACACAAAGGCTCAAAATAAAGGGATGCAGGAAGATCTACCAAGCAAATGGAAAACAAAAAAAGCAGGGGTTGCAATCCTAGTCTCTGATAAAACAGACGTTAAACCAACAACGAACAAAAGAGGCAAAGAAGGCCATTACATAATGGTAAAGGGATCAATTCAATAGGAAGACATAACTATCCTAAATATATATGCACCCAATACAGGAGCACCCAGATTCATAAAGCAAGTCCTCAGAGACCTACAAAGAGACTTAGACTCCCACACAATAATAATGGGAGACTTTAACACCCCACTGTCAACATTAGACAGATCAATGAGACAGAAAGTTAACAAGGATATCCAGGAATTGAACTCAGCTCTGCACCAAGTGGACCTAATAGACTTCTACAGAACTCTCCATCCCAAATCAACAGAATATACATTCTTCTCAGCACCACATCACACTTATTCCAAAATTGACCACATAATTGGAAGTAAAGCACTCCTCAGCAATTGGAAAGGAACAGAAATTATAACAAACTGTCTCTCATACCACAGTGCAATCAAACTGGAACTCAGGATTAAGAAACTCACTCAAAACCAGACAACTACATGGAAACAGAACAACCTGCTCCTGAATGACTACTGGGTAAATAATGAAATGAAGGCAGAAATAAAGATGTTCTTTGAAACCAATGAGAACAAAGACACAACAAACCAGAATCTCGGGACACATTTAAAACAGTGTGCAGAGGGAAATTTATAGCACTAAATGCCCACAGGAGAAATCAGGAAAGATCCAAAATTGACACCCTAACATCACAATTAAAAGAACTAGAGAAGAAAGGGCAAACACATTCAAAAGCTAGCAGAAGTCAAGAGATAACTAATATCAGACCAGAATTGAAGGAGATAGAGACAAAAAAAACCCTTCAAAAAATCAATGAATCTAAGAGCTAGTTTTTTCAAAAGATCAAAAAAATTGATAGACCACTAGCAAGACTAACAAAGAAGAAAAGAGAGAAGAATCAAATAGATGCAATAAAAAATGATAAAGGGGATATCACCACCAATCCCACAGAAATACAAACTACCATCAGAGAATACTATAAACACCTCTACGCAAATAAATAAACTAGAAAATATAGAAGAAATGGATAAATTCATGGACACATACACCCTCCCAAGACTGAACCAGAAAGAAGTTGAATCCCTGCATAGACCAATAACAGGCTCTGAAATTGAGGCAAAAATTAATAGGCTATCAACCAAAAAAAGCCCAGGACCAGATGGATTCACAGCTGAATTCTACAGAGGTACAAAGAGGAGCTGGTACCATTCCTTCTGAAACTATTCCAATCAATAGAAAAAGAGGGAATCCTCCCTAACTCCTTTTATGAGGCCAGCATCATCCTGATACCAAAGCCTGATCGAGACACAACAAAAAAAGAGAATTTTAGACCAATAACATCAATGCGAAAATCCTCAATAAAATACTGGCAAACCAAATTCAGCCGTACATCAAAAAGCTTATCCATCACAATCAAGTTGGCTTCATCCCTGCGATGCAAGGCTGGTTCAACATACACAAATCAATAAACGTAATCCATCATATAAACAGAACCAAAGACAAAAACTACATGATTATCTCAATAGATGTAGAAAAGGCCTTGGACAAAATTCAACAGCCCTTCATGCTGAAAACTCTCAATAAACTAGGTATTGATGGGATATATCTTAAAATAATAAGAGTTATCTATGACAAACCCACAGCCAATATCATACTGAATGGGCAAAAATTGGAAGCATTCCCTTTGAAAACTGGCACAAGACAGGGATGCCCTCTCTCACCACTCCTATTCAACATAGTGTGGGAAGTTCTGGCCAGGGAAATCAGGCAGGAGAAAGAAATAAAGGGTATTCAATTAGGAAAAGAGGAAGTCAAATTGTCCCTGTTTGCAGATGACATGATTGTATATTTAGAAAATCCCATCGTCTCAGCGCAAAATCTCCTTAAGCTGATAAGCAACTTCAGCAAAGTCTCAGGATACAAAATCATTGTGCAAAAATCAGAAGCATTCCTATACACCAATAATAGACAAACAGAGAGCCAAATCATGAGTGAACTCCCATTCACAATTGCTTCAAAGGGAATGAAAATCCTAGGAATCCAACTTACAAAGGATGTGAAGGACCTTTTCAAGGAGAACTACAAACCACTGCTCAACGAAATAAAAGAGGATACAAACAAATGGAAGAACATTCCATGCTCATAGATAAGAAGAATCAATATCATGAAAATGGCCATACCGCCCAAGATAATTTATAGATTCAATGCCATCCCCATCAAGCTACCAATGACTTTCTTCACAGAATTGGAAAAAACTACTTTAAAGTTCATATGGAACCAAAAAAGAGCCCGCATCACCAAGTCAATCCTAAGCCAAAAGAACAAAGCTGGAGGCATCACACTACCTGACTTCAAACTAAACTAGCTGAACAGAACAGAGCCCTCAGAAATAATACCAGATATCTACAACCGTCTGATCTTTGACAAACCTGACAAAAATAAGAAATAGGGAAAGGATTCACTATTTAGTAAATGGTGCTGGGAAAACTGGCTAGCCATACATAGAAAGCTGAAACTGGATCCCTTTCTTACACCTTATACAAAAATTAATTCAAGATGGATTAAAGACTTAAATGTTAGACCTAAAACCATAAAAACCCTAGAAGAAAACCTAGGCAATACCATTCAGGACATAGGCACGGGCAAGGACTTCATGACTAAAACACCAAAAGCAATGGCAACAAAAGCCAAAATAGACAAATGGGATCTAATTAAACTAAATAGCTTCTGCACAGCAAAAGAAACTACCATCAGAGTGAATAGGCAACATACAGAATGGGAGAAAATGTTTTCAATCTACCCATCTGACAAAGAGCTAATATGCACAATCTACAAAGAACTTAAAAAATTTATAAGAAAAAATCAAACAACCCCATCAAAAAGTGGGCAAAGGATATGAACAGACACTTCTCAAAAGAAGACATTCATGCAGCCAACAGACACATGAAAAAATGCTCATCATCACTGGTCATCAGAGAAATGCAAATCAAAACCACAGTGAGATATCATCTCACACCAGTTAGAATGGCAATCATTAAAAAGTCAGGAAACAACAGGTGCTGGAGAGGATATGGAGAAACAGGAACACTTTTACACTGTTGGTGGGACTGCAAACTAGTTCAATCATTGTGGAAGACAGTGTGGTGATTCCTCAAGGATCTAGAACTAGAAATACCATTTGACCCAGCCACCCCATTACTGGGCATATACCCAAAGGGTTATAAATCATGCTACTATAAAGACACATACACATGTACGTTTATCGCGGCACTATTCACAATAGCAAAGACTTGGAACCAACCCAAATGTCCATCAGTGATAGACTGGATTAAGAAAATGTGGCACATATACACCATGGACTACTATGCAGCCATAAAAATGGATGAGTTCATGTCCTTTGTAGGGACATGGATGAAGCTGGAAACCATCACTCTGAGCAAACTATCGCAAAGGCAAAAAACCAAACAACACTGCATGTTCTCACTCAAAGGTGGGAATTGAACAATGAGAACATTTGGATGCAGGGTGGGGAACATCACACGTGGGGGC
This sequence comes from Nomascus leucogenys, assembly GCF_006542625.1. Classification (NCBI taxonomy): domain Eukaryota; kingdom Metazoa; phylum Chordata; class Mammalia; order Primates; family Hylobatidae; genus Nomascus; species Nomascus leucogenys. The sequence continues at coordinate 90,701,120 of NC_044387.1, read as the reverse complement.
CTGAAGTGGGGTGGGGAGAGGGGGGAGGGATAGCATTAGGAGATATACCTAATGTAAATGAAGAGTTAATGGGTCCATCACACCAACATGGCACATATATACATATGTATCAAACCTGCACATTGTGCACATGTATCCTAGAACTTAAAGTATAATAATAAAAAAAAAAAACAGAAAAACCCATGCATATGTGTTTCAATAAAAATACGACCTCAAGTATTTCAGGTGCTACATATGATAATAAGCTTAATATAGTAGAAGGTAAGGTGGCCTCTTTAATGATTGATATTTATCAGTATAATAATTTGTGTTTAAGTAGAGGTGTTCTAATATGAAGATGAGCACACTGCAAACTAAATGGCCTAGTTTTGCTTCATCTTGTGCTGGTGTGATACTTGTTAAGTGAATAGTCTTTCATTGTAAGTTTAAACTTTAATTCAATGAGCGCCCCCATTCCCCTGCAAGGGATGTGAATTAAGATTTAAACAGCAGCCTATTTCAACATTCATTGGAATGTGGTCACTCAGGAGATCAAACACATACAACTTCATACTTTTTGGGTTTTTTTTTGAGACAGGGTCTCACTCTGTCACCCAGGCTGGAGTGCAGTGGCACAACCTCAGCTCACTGCAACCTCCGCCTCCTGGATTCAAGAGATTCTCCAGCTTTGGCCTCCTGAGTAGCTGGGACTATAGGCACCCGCCAGCATGCCTGGCTAATTTTTGTATTTTTAGTAGAGACGGGGTTTCACCATGTTGGCCAGGCGGGTCTCGAACTCCTGACTTCAGGTGATCTGCCCGCCTTGGCCTCCCAAAGTGCTGGGATTACAGGGGTGAGCCACCACCACACCCAGCCAGCTCATACTCTTTTAAATGAACGAAATAGACTACGCTATACCCTTGAGAAAAATGTATAAGAGATTGAAGATTTAAGTAAAAACAAACAAAAAACATGTTGAGAGAAAATAATAAAATACTGCAAAAAGAAAAATTAGGAAAATGTGGACATCTGTCATTCAAGCCTTTTTGGTAAATGGAAGACTGAACCCTGGATTTTCTTCATGCAGCTTTGTCCTGTTCATGTGAATATCATCCAGAGAACATATGAAGCAATGAATGTGGCTGCTTCTGCCACAATAGCTCTGAATGGCCTGACACTGGAGGCATCGAAAAGAAATGGCTTTGGCACACAGGGTGAATTTTTTCAGGTATTTCTTAGCCTGGAAGCTGTTCTTTTCCTGCCAAAAATCCAACCCTATCTATAACAACCTCTTACTGCTAGTGTAAAGAAAAGGGTAGACAAAGCTAAGAGAGATTTTAGAGAGCACAGCCATAGCTGGTAACTGGCAGTGTGGATGGCATTTTCAGAGCCTGCAGAGAGGAACAAACCTTTAGTAACCAATTAGGAACCTGGGGAGTTAAAGCTATAAAGTGTGATTGATAAAGACTTATGTAATAATTAACAGCAGGGTATTGCATACAGAGAAAATAAAAACACCCTTGTGTCAGGATAAATGTCCTAAGAAAAAAATGTAGGACACAGAAGAGTAATATCGGATCCTGGGGCTGGACCCTGCACACCAGGGCCCCAGTCCCAGCAGAGCCCATATGCCCTGCCTGGCACAGCGGCAGTGAAATTGTTCACCTTCAAGAATCTACAGAGGGCATTTAGGAGGGGATGACAGTTAGGGGCATTCCCCTGTTTTCCCAGTAAACTCACACCTCCTCAGAGGTATGTGTGGATTAATACATAACCATCATAAGAGACAGAATGTGCACTAAAATGATTCATGTTGAATTTTCCACTAATTTGAAGACAGCGAGAAAGGGGAGCATGGATATTTAGTTTCATTTAGAGAAAAATAAATATATATGCATGGGCTTTTCAGACTCAACTAATTTTGTAAAGTACAACTCATAGCAAATGTGTATATAGATAATTGTTTAGTAAACTAGTAATTGTGTAATACTTTTCTGTTAGTACACGTTTAATTCTCCTGAACCTATACTTTTCTGTTGTATTTAAAAATATCAGGTCAGTAAACCCAGTACTTTGGGAGGAGAATCACTTGAGCACAGGAGTTTGAGAATAGAATGGACAGCATGGAAAAACCCTGTCTCTACAAAAAAATACAAAAATTAGTCAGGCATGGTGGCACACACCTGTGGTTCCAGTTACTTGGGAGGCCAAGGTTGGAGGATCACTGGAGCATAGGATGTGGAGGTTGCAGCGAGCAGAGATCATGCCACTGCGCTCCAGCCTGAGCAACAGAGCAAGAACCTGTCTCAAAAAAAGCAAAACAAAACAAAAAATTCAGAAGCCCCTTTGAAATCGTTTTAGAGGATTAACTGAACAAAAGCCAACCCAACAGGCACTCCTATCACAGACAAGTGGCATAACTTTAAGAAAGGTGCCCAGGTAAGCTCCCCACTGTGGGATTCATGCCACAGGAAGATCCTTGCAGAGGTCTTGATGCCTTTGTTTTCCACCTAAACTTGACTCAATACACACCACACACCAACTTCTTTTCATTCATGCCCTTAAGGCCTGAAATATTGTAGACATTTGTGTTTTCTTCATACTATAAAATCATATACCACCATCAGGATCTTAAAGTGGAAGTTACTTACTGTTGCTATAAAAAAAAATAATATCCACATAATATCTGACTTCACTTGGTCTTTTTATAACTTCTTTTAGAAAAGGAATGGAACTCAGCATGAATTCCTGCTTCCAACAGAAGTCCAGGCCTAGTTGCCAGTTCTATGAATCCCAAGTATCTGTACTTACAATAGTAGAAAATAATAAAAACTTGCTGTCTACCTATTTTTTAAACCTAAACTGCAAAAATATTATATTGCTGCAGTTAAATGGTGCTTCATGTTATAGCTGAATTTCTCTATGTGTTTCTAGCCCTGAATAAAAAGAACTTCAGTGGACTCACGATTCGAGTGACTGTTGGTTAAGTCTTCTTTGTGTGTGTTCTTTACTTGATCCTCCCGCAGGATGGCCCCCTCTAGCTTTCAGATATGTGTGCTGTGCTCCTTTGGTTTGGATGTCCCGGCTAGATACTTATAACTATAGGTTGGTGCAAAAGTAATTGCAGTTTTTGCTATTAATGGCAAAAAAACACAATAACCTTTGTACCAACCTAATACATGCAAGGGGCTGAGGTAGGAGGTGGGATTTGACTCCAGAGGTGGGGCTTGGACACGGAACAGATTGAGGACTAGCTAAAACAGGGCCTGGGCAAAGCAGCTTTCAATCAGACATGTCCAACAGTGTACCATGTCAATTTACTGTTGCCATGGCAACACCCCGTGGTTATCACCCCTTTCTGTGGCAGTGACCCAATGACCTAAAGGTACTACCACTTCCCTAGAAATTTCTGCATAAATCACTCCTTAATCTGCATGCAATTAAGAGTGGATATAAATATGACTGCAAAACTGCCCTGAGCTGCTAATCTCTGCCTAAGGGGTAACCCTGCCCTGCAAGAGCAGCCATAGAACCCACTGCTAGAGCTGTAGCACTGCCTCTTCAGTAAAGCTGTTTTCTTCTACCTCTGTCTTGTCCTTGAATTCTTTCCTGGGCAAAACCAAGCACTCTCATGAGCTAAACTCCACTTTGGGGCTCACCTGCCTGCATCAGGGCCTAATAAGTATTTGTTATCTCTGGGTTAAGACTAAGATACGGTACAGGTTTGATGGTTACAGCAAGTGAAGACAAATTTTCAATCAAATCGTTATCTAATAGTGTTTGAGGCTAGGACTAACTTCCATTTATGGGCCAACTATTTTATATCAGGAAACTGTAAGTAATCACTTTTTTGTGTTTTAAGAATCATGGATTCACTTAAGGCACATCAAACTTCATTTGTGACCCGCCTTTGCTATGACGGTAACATTAAATCAGTCATTCTCAAAGAGCTTGTTAACTTGAAATGTGTTGATTATGTTAATGAAGTTACAGACTACAAAATTCCTAATCAACTTAAGTATCCTTTTTCTTCTGGAAAAATAATGCCTTTTTATCTCCTTTAATACTTATCTACTACCATTTCTATGCACTAACTGCTCTTCTAAGAATTTTATACATATTATCTCATTTAGTCTTCACAACAACTCCTTAAACTGACTCTGTCATTATCCCTATGTTATTGGTAGAAGCAAGGGAAAGGTGAGTGCTTTGCCAAGATCAACCAGCTAACGTGGGGAGCTGGCTTCCAAACCAGATAGTCTGGCTTCAGAATCCACATCCTTAACTCTTAACCTTCACATATCCTCTCTATGCTGCCTCTTTGACTCACCATTAAATGAGGAGCAACTCTCAGAACTTCGCTGCTTCACTTTCTGTTGTGAAAAAATTCTGCTTCTGTTCATAGGAAACAGAAAACTACAGGAGGAAACGAGAAATTTGTTAGCACAAAGATATAAAAAGATGAAGCTGACACTTTACGAAGTCATCGATCTCAGCCTAGCCCACTAAAATCACATGGACTATTATTCTTGATGCCTCTCTGTGTCTCTCTTCCCAAGCTTGCATAAGACCAGGATTGATGACAGTGACACAGAGCAGTCGTTCTCAACCAGGCATAATTTTTGTCCCCTCGCCCCCACCCCTGGGAATATTTGGCAATGTCCAGAAGCTTTTTGAGTGTCACAATTGAGGGAATCTATTGGTTAGAGGCCAGGAATGATGCTAAACATCCAGAAGTGGACAAGATAGCTTCTCAAAATAAAGAAGCATCCAGTCAAAAATGTCAGTAGTGCCACTGTTGATAAACCCTGACTTAGGATATTCCATCTTCACAAATATTCATGTCAGCAGCAGTATCTATCTTTGGTCTTGTGGCCTCAGTTGATTGGATATAAAGCATAGTACTAATGAGCTATAGCTCATCCATCCTTCATTCTCCCAGCCACTTTATGTGTCTTTATGTGGCTATGGTGGATGACATGACTTTGAGGTCTAAAAAACTTCGGAAACCCACAAAGAAAACTTTTTAAAAATCTGCTGTAATTGTCACCTAATTATCGAATTATCTAAGGAGGAACCCTTTGACAAGGAAATGCCGTCAAATTAAGGGAAAAACAAATTCCATTTACCCCTTGTCATTTAGAAAGGCAAAGAGATTTAGCAGCCATCAGAGATGTACAATTTTCACATTCACCCATCAACGCCTAAGGGAAAAAAAAAAAAGAGTTTCAGGGAATGAGTTTGACTCACACTGTTATGCTGGAGCAGTTACTGACAGGGAAGGTATGAAAACAAATCATATCCCTCAACTCAAAGAAGATTACAAAGATATTTGCCTCTACAGAAACAAACTTGTATAAAAGTTATTTCTGCAAAATATAATATGTAGAAATGTCCTTGATGACAAAAAATTCTTAGAGATTTCTCATTTTTTGTATTATTTTCAAGTACAAAAGGAGTCAGAAATGAAAGTAAATCAAAACGATTTATTTGAAATGCTATAGTTCACATGCAAAATGCTGCTACTAAAACACTAGCGGTACAACAGGTGCATAATTGTTCTATACTGAATCTACCTAACAGCCAGTGTGTCACCAACTCACATTTTTGAACAAAGGCATGAGTTCTCTAGGGCTGGAGTTTCAAATGAAGAAAACCGACACCCATGAGAAGAAGCCTCCTTTATTTTTATGTTATAACCAGTGGTGCCACCAGCACCATCCTCAAAGCACAGCTATGAATATCACCTCCCATGCAATGTGCGTACATTTCTAGCTTAGTGGGTTGAGGGTCAATGTATAACATAGGTAGAGTATAATCTATTTTATGCTTAGTCAACAATACTTCCTTTACGGAAGAAACAATGCTTCCCAGAATCCCAACTAACAAGTCACAAGGCCATTTTTCACACTTCAGAGGTAGATAAGAATACAGAAAAATGAGCAAAACAGCCCATAGTGAAGATATGACCCTAAAATATGTAAAGTATTTTTTCCACAGAAGAATAAGAAATAATAAAGTCTTCCACAGAGAGGGATTGCATTACTATTACTAACATACATGAAATGTATAAAAGTTGTCTTCAAAAGGCAAAAATCCTCAGATCTTGTACCATAAATTCAGGAAGCCACAAATATACAGAATGGGAAACATAACCATCTCACTTTGTAATCATTAAGGGAAAAATGAAAAACACTACTCTATGTAAATTTAGAAATTCACATCATTTATGGGTTATCTACTTGACTCATTTTCAAACTGTTAGGTCTTTATACATATAATTTCCTATCTGAAGATACTCTCAGACTTGTCTATCATTTATTTAAACATACTTATCAAAAGTTTCTTCCTCTTTTAATCTGTCAATTTCTAATAGCCTAATGAATTTAAAGAATATGTTCCTCCCTCCTGGCTGGAAGATGTGGTAAAACAAAGAGTATTGAATGACTTTTTTAAAATTTTGAAAGTTGCCAAAAAAGTAGATTTTAAATGTTCTCACCCCAAAATAAATGAAAGTATGTGAGGTAATACTTATGTATATTAGCTCAATTTAGCCATTTTACAATGTATACATTATATTGTATACATGTATTTAAAATGTGTACATATTTCAAAGCAATATGTTGTCCGAGAAAAATAAATACAATTTTTATTGCTCAATTAACATTAATAAAATAAAACAAAAACAAATGAGTGGGGGAAAGATCTGAAGGTCTCAGATCAAATATATGTGAGAGGGAGATGCATAGAGGTGGTAGCTGATTTTCCTGGTGCAACAACTGATCCGTTGTGAGCATGAAGTTAGGCTGAAAACAGGTGAAGTAATTGAAATTATGTCCTCAGAACAATTGTACCAGTTCTTACCTGTTCTTACCCATGTTTTCTCTCTCTCTCTCTCCTTCTCTCTCTCTCTCTGTCTCACACACACACACACACACACACACACACACACACCCTTCCTTCTATATCCCAGGTAAAACAACAATTGGTGTTAAAAATGAACATTTTCCTGGGAAAAACTAGATGTTGCTAGTAGAAAGTCCTGATGACCAAAAGAAAGCATTTAGACTCCTACAACTTTATAGCTGGCTTCCCACCTGCTCAACCTGAAGAAAACCCTGCCAGGTGACAAGCCCTACCCACTTACAGAGAACTGTCAATCAGACTTCCCGGTCAGGGGAGAGTTCTTTAGGGGAAGCAAAGCAAATGAAATCCACACCAGGTACCTGGAATATTACCTCTTCCCATTTAAGTAAAAAATAACAACCAAGAATTCCCAGACATGTAAAGAAAAACAAAAGCATAAAAATAATACACTATCATAGATTGACTGGAAATTGGAAAAAGGACCTGTTTGGGGATGATAAAAATGTTCTAAAACTGAATCGTGGTACAGGCTGCCTGCACAAAGTTGGGAAATTATTTTAAAACATTAAATTTGACACTGAAGGTGGGTAAATGCTATTTATGGTATACAAGTGATACCTCAATTAAAGCTGTTTTAAAAAGCAATATACTGATTAAAAAACAGTGTCAATGAGAAAATAGCACCAGATCATGTTAAACGATTAAGGAAGACTTTATTCAAGAATATTGCAATAGGGGAGAGAGCTCAGCTTAGTCTGAACTCGACATTACTAAAACAAAGGGTGCAGGAGAGCTGGGATGGTGGGATGTGTTTGCTAATTGGCCTTACCCAGAGAAAAGGTAAACATTCTGTTCTATCTTCACGACAAGAGGTGGTTTTATAACTTGGAGCAAGGTGTCCGTTAGAATTAGACTCTTCCCCAAACACCAACACTGGGAGATAGGGGCACTGTCTTTCTTGATGATTACATTTGAAAGGGATGGCTCCCAGGTTCTTGAGAGGAACAGGCCTGGGTTATAAAAGTGATAAGAAGCTTTTTTTTTTCTTTTTTTGAGACAAAGTCTCCCTCTGTCACCCAGGCTGGAATGCAGTGGTGCGATCTCAGCTCACTGCCACCTCTGCCACCCGGACTGATGCCATTCTCCTGCCTCAGCCTCCTGAGTAGCTGGGACTACAGGTGCCTGCCACCATGCCCAGCTAATTTTTTTGTATTTTTAGTAGAGACAGGGTTTCACCGTGTTAGCCAGGCTGGTCTCGAACTCCTGACCTTGTGATCCACCTGCCTCGGCCTCCCAAAGTGCTGGGATTACAGGCATGAGACACCGCTCCCGGCCTAAGAAGCTTTTTTAATGATTTGCATCTCAAAGGGACAAGGAAAGAATTTATAACTGCCAGTTTTCTAAAGTAAATGCAGTAAGAAAAGTGAGTTTAGAGGCCTAAAGGCAAGAAGCATGTCTAAAGTTTAGTCAAGCTGAGGGGAACTTTAAGGCCCTCTTGATGACAAGCAACCCAACAAAAGAAAATAATTGGCCCCCAAAACAAAAACAGAAAGACAAGAGGGCAAAAAGCATTCACTACTTTTAAAATTTTTAAACCAATTTTTGCAGATGCATTAAAAATTGTATCTCTAAGATAAGAACTAAAAAGTCAGCATACAATAATTGTCTCTTCTCCAAAATAATAATTATAATAATTTAAAAATTTATGAAGTCACAGAAATTTCCCAGAAAAGGGGGGGAAATGAGAAACAATATGATGGAAAATATAAATGTATTATTTCCTTCAAATCCCCAAAAGTTGTGAACATAAAGTGTGCTGAAAAGCAATACACAAAACCAAATTCCATTACTAAGAAAAACTCGGGCAGCAAAAACTTTCCGTTTGTATTATATTACCTGGCTTTTCACAGTATTTTCTACCAAAAAATAATGCAACTCATTTTTCTATGTTGAGTCAAGGAATAAGGTGGAAAGAATAGATTTTACAGACATTTGGGATAAATTTATTTTTTAAGAGGTGGGAACCACAGAGAAAAGCTTGAGCTTTATGTTAGGCATTTATATACTTCTGAATGAATTCATACTTCTGAATGAATTATTAAATAAGCACTCGGTATTTTTTGTTATACTTCACCTGTGACTTAGCCTCTAAAATAATTAGCACAATGTGGTCTGGTGAAATGAAAAAGCTAAAATTAGGCTTTAAAAAGTCATTTTTAATTAAAATGCTTTGATTACACTTTAATATATCTTTTGTGTCATGTTGCTTCACTGTTAATAGTACTTTTACTTTTGATCTCTTGATTTGGAACAAAGAAATGTAATGAAAAAATTAATTACGCTGGGCTAAAAGGTAATTACAAAATTATCAGGAATTTCTAATAAAAAATTTATGATAACTTTGCTGCTATTAGAAATCTATTCCCTTTATGTTATGTAGGTAGAAGCCAGAGATTATAACTACTTTACAATGTAAACGTGTCACCTCAGCATTGAAAATGCTATCAACAAAAATGCCAGAGTTGACAGTTATCAGAAAACTTGTCTCCCTGATAGGTCAGCCTTGGGTTCTCCAGTACTATGAATCCAGTTAGTAAGGTGGGTGTTTTTGGGGAGGGGAGCCCTTGCAGGTATTAAGAGTCTGGATAAGATGGTCAATAATACAGAGAAAAACATGAATGATGCGAGTTCATTTGGGTAGTGGAATCCAGAAGGCATCTGGACCATGAATCTAGTTAACGAGGTTGGGAATGGGGTGGTAGGGTGAGGAATTCTTACAGATATCCAAAGCCCATAAGAACCGAAGGGAAAGAAAGAATGATGATGGGTTTCCAATTAGTTTCAGGGTTCTGGGACCCACATGAACCATGGCATGGGGTTCTGCCACTAGGGACCAGGTAGCAGCACCCAGGACACCTGAAAAAAGGAATCGAGGCATAAAAACAGCACTTTCTTCCGTAAGGCAAATGCTCTTTATTCCCTGCCCAGTGCAACATGAGGTTCAAATTCTGGGCAGACTGAATTCATAAGCAGGAACAAGTAAGTCTACCAGACAAAAGTCAGTAAGTATAAGTAAGTATGCAGTAGCAGAAGCGAGAAAATTCTGTCAGGCATATTTCTCATGTGGTAGATAAAGCATTCACTCCACATGAAAATCAGGATAAAATTGTATATTCTACAAATTCACATATCTATTAGTGGAGGTTAAAACAATGTGAGCATTTTAACATATCAGGAAAACAAATAACTTGAGATAACACAATATTGAGGACAGAAAGGCAAAATCAAACATACCTTATTCAAGTGCTTTTGTGGATTAGATGTGCTGAGCTCTAAAACCGCAGGAATGATGCATCTTAATACTCTTACCAAGAAATGTAGCTTTGCTTCCTTCAGCCAAACTTGAGCAACTCTTGAGCAACTCCAGAGAGGATGGTCCTGTTAATTCTCTAGCAGATGTTTTAAGCAAGATTTAGCTTAAGTTAAAGCAATGACCAATAGACTTTATATATTTTTTAAATTAATCCTCACCTAGAAAATTGATAGAAGTTCATACCAGCCTCTGGCTTGCTAAAATTTTTACTTACTGTATCTACTTAGGTTAATAACTATTAAGTTCAAATAATATGATTTTTGTTATCTTATGTTCGATGGATTATATTTGCTACTGCTCTACTTGTACAATTTGCTAACAAGCTCCTTCCAAGGCACAGACTACACGTGGGAATCAGAAAACGCATCCACTGCAGCTCTCTTCATAATTGCTGAAATGATGACACAGAGAGGAGGAAAAAGTGGACAGTATTTCCTATCTGTCATCAATTTGAGGGAATCAAAGGCATTAATTAATCTGTAGTTTTACCCTGACTGCATGCTGGAATCGCATGCCTCATCTAAAATAAATTCATAATTTCCGGGTATGTTACCCAGACCTGGAAATTTTCCTAAAGTGTCTTGGGCAATTCTCCTGTACAGCCAGGATTGAAACCACCAGGTTAAAAGGCCATTCTTAAGATTCAGTCTTGGATTCAAATCCATGTTAATTCTCTAGTGCAGTAGTCCCCAGCCTTTTTGGCACCAGGGACTGGTTTTGTGGAAGACAATTTTTCCATGGACAGGGGCAGGAAGGGATGGTTTGGGGATTATTCAAGTGCATTACATCTAGCATGCACTTTATTATTAATACTTTGTAATATATATAATGAAACAATTATACAACTCACCATAATGTAGAATCAGTGGGAGTTCCAAGCTTGTTTTCCTGCAACTAGATGGTCCCATCTGTGGGTGATGGTAGATAGTGACAGATCATCAGGCATTAGATTCTCATAAGCAGCACGCAACCTAGTTCCTTTGCATGCACAGTTCACAATACGGTTCATACTCCTATGAAAATATAATGCCACCGCTGATCTGATAGGAGGCGGAGCTCAGGAGGTAATGTGAGTGATGGGGAGCAGCTGTAAATACAGATGAAGCTTCACTTGCTTGCCGGCTACTCACCTCCTGCTGTGCAGCCTGATTCCCAACAGGCTGTGTACCAGTCCATGGCCTGGGGCCTGGGGACCTCCTACTCTAGTGGGCAAAGGACACAATCAGAAATTTTTCAAAAGAAGACATACAAGCAGCAAAAACATATGAAAAAATGCTCAACATCACTCATCACTCATCAGAGAAACACAAATTAAAACCACAGTGAAACACCAACTTAAACCACTCAGAATGGCTACTATTAAAAAGTCAAAAAACAACAGATATTGGTGAGGTTGAGGAGAAAAGGGAATGCTTATACACTGTCAGTGAGAATGTAAATTAGTTAACCCCTACAGAAAACAGTGTGGAGATTTCTCAAAGAACTAAAAATAGACTTTCTTACAGAATTGGAAAAAACTACTTTAAAGTTCATATGGAACCAAAAAAGAGCCCGCATCGCCAAGTCAATCCTAAGCCAAAAGAACAAAGCTGGAGGCATCATGCTACCTGACTTCAAACTATACTACAAGGCTACAGTAACCAAAACAGCATGGTACTGGTACCACAACAGAGACATAGATCAATGGAACAGAAAAGAGCCCTCAGAAATGATGCCGCATATCTACAACTATCTGATCTTTGACAAACCTGACAAAAACAAGAAATGGGGAAAGGATTCCCTATTTAATAAATGGTGCTGGGAAAACTGGCTAGCCATATGTAGAAAGCTGAAACTGGATCCCTTCCTTACACCTTATACAAAAATTAATTCAAGATGGATTAAAGACTTAAATGTCAGACCTAAAACCATTAAAATCCTACAAGAAAACCTAGGCAATACCATTCAGGACATAGGCGTGGGCAAGGACTTCATGTCTAAAACACCAAAAGCAATGGCAACCAAAGCCAAAATTGACAAATGGGATCTAATTAAACTAAAGAGCTTCTGCACAGCAAAAGAAACTACCATCAGAGTGAACAGGCAACCTACAGAACGGGAGAAAATTTTTGCAACCTACTCATCTGACAAAGGTCTAATATCCAGAATCTACAATGAACTCAAACAAATTTACAAGAAAAAAACAAACAACCCCATCAAAAAGTGGGCAAAGGACATGAACAGACACTTCTCAAAAGAAGACATTTATGCAGCCAAAAAACACATGAAGAAATGCTCATCATCACTGGCCATCAGAGAAATGCAAATCAAAACCACAGTGAGATACCATCTCACACCAGTTAGAATGGCCATCATTAAAAAAGCAGGAAACAACAGGTGCTGAAGAGGATGTGGAGAAATAGGAACACTTTTACACTGTTGGTGGGACTGTAAACTAGTTCAACCATTGTGGAAGTCAGTGTGGCAATTCCTCAGGGATCCAGAACTAGAAATACCATTTGACCCAGCCATCCCATTACTGGGTATATACCCGAAGGACTATAAATCATGCTGCTATAAAGACACATGCACACGTATGTTTATTGCGGCACTATTCACAATAGCAAAGAGTTGGAACCAACCCAAATGTCCAACAACCATAGACTGGATTAAGAAAATGTGGCACATATACACCATGGAATACTATGCAGCCATAAAAAATGATGAGTTTGTGTCCTTTGTAGGGACATGGATGAAACTGGAAAACATCATTCCCAGTAAACTATCGCAAGGACAAAAAACCAAACACCGCATGTTCTCACTCATAGGTGGGAATTGAACAATGAGAACTCATGGACACAGGAAGGGGAACATCACACTCTGGGGACTGTTGTGGGGTGGGGGGAGAGGGGAGGGACAGCATTAGGAGATATACCTAATGCTAAATGACAAGTTAATGGGTACAGGAAATCAACATGGCACATGGATACCTATGTAACAAACCTGCACATTGTGCACATGTACCCTAAAACCTAAATTATAATTTAAAAATAAATAAATAAATAAATAAAAAGAACTAAAAATAGAATTACCATGTGATCCAGCAATCCCACTATGGGTGTCTACCCAAAGGAAACTAAATCATTATATTAAAAAGACCCCTGGCCAGGCACTGTGGCTCACAGCTGTAATCCCAGCACTTTGGGAAGCCAAGGCGGGTGGATCACAAGGTCAAGAGATCAACACCATTCTGGCATAGCGAAACCCCATCTCTACTAAAAATACAAAAATTAACTGGGTGTGGTGGCACATGCCTGTAGTCCCAGCTACTCAGGAGGCTTAGGCAGGAGAATCACTTGAACCTGGGAGGTGGAGGTTGCAGTGAGCTGAGATCACACCACTGCACTCCAGCCTGGCAACAGAGCAAGATTCCATCTCAATTAAAAAAAAAAAAAATAAGACCCCTGCACATGTATGTTTATTGCAGTGGTATTTATAATAGCAAAGTCACGGACTCAATCTAAGTGTCTATCAATGGATGCTGGATAAAGAAAATGTGGTACATACACTCAGTGGAATACTACTCAGCCATAAAAAGAAATCGCATCTTTTGCAGCAACATGGATGGAATTGGAGGCCATTACCTTAAGTGGAATAATTCACAAAGAGAAAGTCAAATACTGCACGTTCTCCCTTATAAGTGGGAACTAAACAATGTGTACACACATGGACATACAAGTGGAATAATACACATTGGAAACTACAAAAGGTGGGAGGGTGGGGGTGTGAGGGATGAGAAATTACCTATTGGATGTGGTGTAAACTATTCAGGTGATGGGTACACCAAAAGCCAAGACTTCACCACTACACAATATATCCATGTAGCAAAAATGCATTTGTTCCCCTAAATCTATTTTTAAAATTGTAATAATTTTTTTAATGTATTTGACCTTAAGTGAGTCACTTCACCTGCATAATTCTGTTTCTTTACCTGTAAATAATACCTACCTTTTAGGGTTGATATATGGGTTAAATGAGATTATCTATTTAGGTTCTAGAGCCTGGCACACTGTAAACTCTCAATAAATGACAGGTTTTGTTTTTAGGTGGAATCTAAAGCTCCATATTAACTATGGTATTATTAATTCACTTTTTGATGATCCTAAAGCAGTAGTATATAGTAGCAACTATTATGAAAGCAACATTGACATACATCCCCATAAATAAGTTAATGTTCTCATCTCAATTGATCTTTTTGGTGGAAATAGTTTTAGATGCTAAAGAAGTGGGCAAGAGCTTCCTGAAAAGAGGCATATTACAATATATACTTTATATATAGCAGAATTTCACTATTTAACAAAAATGAAGCAAAAGAAAACAAACTAAAAAGACCTAAAAGAATTCAGTGCTAATGCTTGCCTCCAAAAAAAGAATATTTATCACACCAGATAGCATGTTTTCAATTCTCTTTCTTAATGAGACTTTATCATCCATCTAGTTATAATGGATACAATTGCATATCTTAGAATCTACACTTTTAGATAGTTTTGACAAAATCATTAATAAATAAGAAGAAAAGGACTTTTAGACATCAATTGGCATATCAGAAGGCAAAGTAAAACTTTACATAGCTATAAGAGGCAGCAGATTCCCTTGTGCAGTAATGACAATTCAGACTATTATTTCTTTTAGCTAGATAGAGAAAATAGTGTTAGAAACAAATTTTCAGTGCCAAAAAATAAATAGCAGTCGAACATAAATTTGATTTTCTCAGCAAGGCAATTTTTACTTCTATAGAAGAGTGCGACTCGTGAATGGAGTAATGGTGAGAGCACACCTGAACAAGGGAGGGGAAGGGGTTCTTATCCCTGACACAGGTAGCCCCTACTGCTGTGTCATTCCCCTATTGGCTAGGGTTGGACCACACAGTCTAAGCTAATTCTGATTGGCTATTTTAAAGAGAGCAGAGGTACAAACTGGAGTGGCGGGGTGAGCAGTTTGGTGGAAAGGACGGTTACAGAACAGGTGACTCAGGATGACTCAGGTCAGAGCAGGTGACTGGGGTGACTCAGAATGGAGCAGGTGATAGAGGCTAGGAGGGGGTTGTTTGCTGAAACTAGGGGCAAGGAGACAAAGTGAATGAGGAAGTTAAACTTTAAAATTAAGAACAAAGAACAGGGGAGCTGAACATACTGATACATTGGTTCTTTGGAGATGATCTCAGAACTCATTGTACTTAACAATTCACAGGCTAAAACCTTTGAAGAGGAATTTATTATAGCCTATAATAATACTGTAACTCACTGGGTTGGAAGAGAAAAGTGAGCTATCAATGAATTAATGTTCAGCTCCCTTAAGAGGAATCTGCAGTTTGTCTCATATATGTTGACAGGACACAACAAAGAAACATCCTCTCTGAAATCTGTGTGTGGACAAAAGTTGTCAAATGTCTACTGGACCCCAGTCCCAGCCGATAAAACACATCATTGTACATAGGACTTTCTATCTTGCACGTTAATCTCCATTGCATTGTCTCAATCCCAAAACAAGACTGCCATATAAGAAGAGAAGGTGTTACCCATTGTATCCAGCTGACAGTGGTGACATTGTGTCAAGCTAATAATGCTTAAACTTGGAATTCTCATGAATTTCGTTTAACACTTTTGCCAAGAGAAACACCATAACATCTGTCACTGAGGAGTTAATAATCTAGGAACAATCCCAGATTTACGTTCAGAACAAATCACCCACCACCAACGTAACCCTATTTCAACCTTAAAAGGACCTACCTTCCTGTGAAACACACAGCTGTTTTCCTGTGAACTGTTGAAGTAGTCCCTTCGTATTCCACATGAGAATATTATGAAAAGATTTTGAAAACTAGCAGCCAAAGCCTTCACAGTAACTCCTTGAACCTATTTTTTAATTGATGAGTTATATTTTATATATTTTATGAGGTACAATGTGATGTTTTGATATAGGTTTACATAAGAATAATTAAATCAAGTTAATTAACATATCTATCACCTCACATACTGTTTTTTGCAGTAAGAACATTTAAAATCTACATTTTAAAACAATTTTGAAATAAACAATGCATTATTAATTACAGTCACCATGCTGTGCAATAAATCTCTAAAACATATCCCTCCTGTTTAACTGAAACTTTGTACCCTTTGAACATCTCCCCATTCCACCTACCTCCCTCCAGCCTCTGGTAAGCACCATTGTACTCTCTGCTTCTATGAATTCAACTTTTTTGGATTCCACATATAAGTGAGATCATGCAGTACTTATCTTTCTTTTTCTTTCTTTTTTTCTTTCTTCCTTTCTTCTTTTTTTCTTTTTTTTTTTTTTTGACAGAGTTTTGCTCTTGTTGCCTAGGCTAGAGTGCAGTGGTACGAGCTCAGCTCACTGCACTGCAACCACCACCTTCCAGTTTCAAGTGATCCTCCTGCCTCAGCCTCCTGCGTAGCTGGGATTACAGGCACCAGCCACCATGCCCAGTTTTTAGTAGAGACGGGGTTTCATTATGTTGGCCAGGCTGGTCTCGAACTCCTGACCTCGTGATCCGCCCACCTCAGCCTCCCAAACTGCTGGGATTACAGGCGTGAGCCACCACGCCCAGCCAGTATTTGTCTTTCTATGCCTGGCTTATTTCACTTAACCTAATGTCCTTCAGGTTCATCCATGTTGTCACAAATGCCAGAATTTTCTTCTTTTTTAAGACTGAATAGTATTAACACTGTGTATATATACCGTATTTTCTTTATCCTTTCATCCATTGGTGGATGCTTCTAATTTTGACTCCAATTCAAAGGAATACATTCTATTTCAAAGGTTTTTTTTTCATGCTATTCCATGGCTCTGGAAACGTCTGAACCAAAACACTTATCATCAATGTATTCTTCTTACTTGTCATTGTAAAAGTCCTCTTAGCATACATGGGCAAAGCTAATAGTAAGTTAATTTTAAAAGTCTGTTAAAAGAAAAAATCAAAAACATATACGTTTTAATTTTTTATTTTATCTAAAAATGTATACATTTGCCAATGTGCTTATATATAACAAAGGCTTTTTTTAATTAAAGAATGAATCTACTGGTTGAAGTCCTAAAACATCTTGTTTGCAGTAATCCATAGGCTTTAGTATTTTATTTAAATACAATGGAAATCTAAAGATTCTTACAATAATCAGAGTAGATTTTCTCTAATCTTTTGTAGTCATCTTGCCCACACATTATTTAATGATTATTTGTATTACCTTTATTATAACCTTTCCAAAGACTTGAACTTAGTCTTCATAGAAATAAGACACTCTTTTATTCACAATGTCATTAGTTTCTATAATATTTGCTTGTAATATATTATTATAGAAATATATACAACTGTCATAAATAGGTTTGGGAACCAACAACTAATTCTTGGCAAGCAGGTGCCTCATTGCAGACTTAGTAAAAAATAAGCTTCAGTTTCCTATTTTCAAAGTTATTTTACATCCCTGTTTTTAAACTACAAATAATGCTATGTTTAAATATGCTTTCAAATGTATGTAATAATAAGCTCGGACTGTAACTAAAATCAGATTGAATCAGATGTAGGTTTGTAAATGATCTGGAAACCTTTTAGGACCATTGCTAGGGGAACATTAAGCCAGCAGAACAGTGTTTAATGAGTAAGTCATATCTTTATTTTTAAATTAGCAATAATACACTAATAAGGTAAAAGAAAAGTGAAATGAAACTGCAGGGAAGCTGGTGATTGTGGTGATAAAAATCATAAGAGGATTCACACAGAACAATCTACATAACTGTTTCTTCCTCTTTCTATGTAGCAAAGGAAAAAGGGGATAAAATGAATTTTCAGGAACATAGCAGAGACCTTCCAATACAACAAATGCTAAAATACCTGAGAAAGCTCTGCCCCTGCTAGCTAACACCTAGAAGAGTGAGTGAGCTACTTGTGTCTAGAAGTGGAAAGCAGCTCCTGGCTATGGGTCCTGGAAAGACAGAAGCTAAAATCAAGACAGTTTGAGAATGAGTTTGCTCTGATCTAGATAGAAGTAGCATGACATAAATGAGAAACAGAGATGACTGGCAGAATTAGATGTTTTCTCACTAATTTTCAACCAGTGCTCACATTTCTTTAAATCTTGTATTTTAATTGCATCTCAAATTTTTTAAAGTTTATCAGGACGATGCTGGCCTCATAAAAGGTGTTTGGGAGGATTCCTTCTTTTTCAATCGATTGGAATAGTTTCAGAAGGAATGGTACCAGTTCCTCCTTGTACCTTGGGTAGAATTCGGCTGTGAATCCATCAGGTCCTGGACTCTTTTTGGTTGGTAAGCTATTGATTATTGCCACAATTTCAGATCCTGTTATTGGTCTATTCACAGATTCAACTTCTTCCTGGTTTAGACTTGGGAGGGTGTATTTGTCGAGGAATTTATCTATTTCTTCTAGATTTTCTAGTTTATTTGCGTAGAGGTGTTTGTAGTATTCTCTGATGGTAGATTGCATTTCTGTGGGATCGGTGGTGATATCCCCTTTTTCATTTTTTATTGCATCTATTTGATTCTTCTCTCTTTTCTTCTTTACTAGTCTTGCTAGCGGTCTATCAATTTTGTTGATCTTTTCAAAAAACCAGATCCTGGATTCATTAATTTTTTGAAGGGTTTTTTATTTCCTTCAGTTCTGCTCTGATTTTAGTTATTTCTAGCCTTCTGATAGCTTTTGAATATGTTTGCTCTTGCTTTTCTAGTTCTTTTAATTGTGATGTTAGGGTGTCAATTTTAGATCTTTCCTGCTTTCTCTTGTGGGCATTTAGTGCTATAAATCATCCTGATACCAAAGCCTGGCAGAGACATAACCAAAAAAGAGAATTTCAGACCAATATTCTTGATGAACATTGATGCAAAAATCCTCAATAAAATACTGGCAAACCGAATCCAGCAGCACATCAAAAAACTTATCCACCATGATCAAGTGGGCTTCATCCCTGGGATGCAAGGCTGGTTCAACATATGCAAATCAATAAATGTAATCCAGCATATAAACAGAACCAAAGACAGAAACCACATGATTATCTCAATAGATGCAGAAAAGGCCTTTGACAAAATTCAACAACCATTCATGCTAAAAACTCTCAATAAATTAGGTATTGATGGGACATATCTCAAAATAATAAGAGCTATCTATGACAAACCCACAGCCAATATCATACTGAATGGGCAAAAACCAGAAGCATTCCCTTTGAAAACTGGCACAAGACAGGTATGCCCTCTCTCACCACTCCTATTCAACATAGTGCTGGAAGTTCTGGCCAGGACAATCAGGCAGGAGAAGGAAATAAAGGGTATTCAATTAGGAAAAGAGGAAGTCAAATTGTCCCTGTTTGCAGATGACATGATTGTATATCTAGAAAACCCCATTGTCTCAGCCCAAAATCTCCTTAAGCTGATTAGCAACTTCAGCAAAGTCTCAGGATACAAAATCAATGTACAAAAATCACAAGCATTCTTGTACACCAATCACAGACAAACAGAGAGCCAAATCATGAGTGAACTCCCATTCACAATTGCTTCAAAGAGAATAAAATACCTAGGAATCCAACTTACAAGGGATGTGAAAGACCTCTTCAAGGAGAACTACAAACCATTGCTCAATGAAATAAAAGAGCATACAAACAAATGGAAGAACATTCCATGCTCATGGGTTGGAAGAATCAATATCATGAAAATGGCCATACTGCCGAAGGTAATTTATAGATTCAATGCCATCCCCATCAAGCTACCAATGACTTTCTTCACAGAATTGGAAAAAACTACTTTAAAGTTCATATGGAACCAAAAAAGAGCCCGCATCGCCAAGTCAATCCTAAGCCAAAAGAACAAAGCTGGAGGCATCACGCTACCTGACTTCAAACTATACTACAAGGCTACAGTAACCAAAACAGCATGGTACTGGTACCACAACAGAGACATAGATTAATGGAACAGAACAGAGCCCTCAGAAATAATGCCGCATATCTACAACTATCTAATCTTTGACAAACCTGAGAAAAACAAGAAATGGGGAAAGGATTCCCGATTTAATAAATGGTGCTGGGAAAACTGGCTAGCCATATGTAGAAAGCTGAAACTGGATCCCTTCCTAACACCTTATACAAAAATTAATTCCACATGGATTAAAGACTTACATGTTAGACCTAAAACCATAAAAACCCTAGAAGAAAGCCTAGGCAATACCATTCAGGACATAGGCGTGGGCAAGGACTTCATGTCTAAAACACCAAAAGCAACGGCAACAAAAGCCAAAATTGGCAAATGGGATCTAATTAAACTAAAGAGCTTCTGCACAGCAAAAGAAACTACCATCAGAGTGAACAGGCAACCTACAGAATGGGAGAAAATTTTTGCAACCTACTCATCTGACAAAGGGCTAATATCCAGAATCTACAATGAACTCAAACAAATTTACAAGAAAAAAACAAACAACCCCATCAAAAAGTGGGCGAAGGACATGAACAGACATTTCTCAAAAGAAGACATTAGTGCAGCCAAAAAACACATGAAAAAATGCTCATCATCACTGGCCATCAGAGAAATGCAAATCAAAACCACAATGAGATACCATCTCACACCAGTTAGAATGGCCATCATTAAAAAGTCAGGAAACAACAGGTGCTGGAGAGGATGTGGAGAAATAGGAACACTTTTACACTGTTGGTGGGACTGCAAACTAGTTCAACCATTGTGGAAGTCAGTGTGGTGATTCCTCAGGGATCTAGAACTAGAAATACCATTTGACCCAGCCATCCCATGACTGGGTATATACCCAAAGGACTATAAATCACGCTGCTATAAAGACACATGCATACGTATGTTTATTGCAGCGCTATTCCCAACAGCAAAGACTTGGAACCAACCCAAATGTCCAACAACGATAGACTGGATTAAGAAAATGTGGCACATTAACACCATGGAATACTATGCAGCCATAAAAATGATGAGTTCGTGTCCTTTGTAGAGACATGGATGAAACTGGAAAACATCATTCTCAGTAAACTATCGCAAGGACAAAAAACCAAACACCACATGTTCTCACTCATATGTGGGAATTGAACGATGAGAACTCATGGACACAGGAAGGGGAACATCACACTCCGGGGACTGTTGTGGGGTTGGGGGAGGAGGGAGGGACAGCATTAGGAGATATACCTAATGCTAAATGATGAGTTCATGGGTGCAGCAAAACAACATGGCACATGGATACATATGTAACAAACCTGCATGTTGTGCACATGTACCCTAAAACCTAAAGTATAATAATAAAATAAAAAATAAAAAAAATTTTAAAAATTTTTTTAAGTTTATATCAGCATGAATTAATTTTTAACAGCTTTATCGAGGTATAATTAATATACAGAAAAACCCTACTGCAAGTTTGATCAGTTTGGACCAGTTCATGCACTGGAGATACCATCACCAAAATCAAGTTATTAAATATATCCATCACCTCCCAAAATGTCCTTGTATTCTTTTATGTTTTGTTCTTGTCATTGTCTTTTGTTGTTTTTTTTGTGATAAGAATAGTCAACTTGAGATTTATCCTCTTAACAAATTACTAAGTGTCTAATACCATATTGTTACCTATGGTCACTGTGTTGTACAGAAGATTTCTAGAACTTATTCATCTTGTATAATTGAAATTTTATACCTGTTAAGCAACAATTCCCCATTCTTCCCCTCCTGACAACCCCTAGCAACCATCATCCTATTTTCAGCTTCTATGCGTTTAAGTATCTTAGATACATCATACAGGTGAAATAGATGGACCTAGAGAGAGTTATGCTAAGTGAAATAAGCCAGTCACAAAAGGACAGATATTGCATGATTCAACTTATATGAGGTATCAATTAATTATTATTTTAGATAAGAATTCTATTTTTGTAGCAAAAATCTGAGTAGAAATGTGGGCTCTTCTCTATATCACAATTGAGATTTGGGGCCTGACTCTTCAAAGCCAAATTGAGTGTTGACCATTATCCAGGCAAAAGATCATCCAGATTTCAGACAAAATCATGAAGGTGAGCAGCTTCTGGAGTTGCAAGTCAAGACAAAAACATGAAAGAACCATCAAATGGATCTTTTAGTGACTCATTAAAACTTTTACTTTCTATCCACATATTTGGAATTATCTTACAAGTCATATGATAGCAATAACAATTGTAGTGACAGAGGTTAAAATGAGGCTATTAAAGAAAAGACAAATGGAACTCGTAATTAAATACTACCAATAAAAATCATATGATCATTTAAGCGACTTTAACATAAGACATGCAGTCAGCACTTCCAGTAATAGAAGAAACATTCTTATTTTTTGAGATGGAGGGTCACGCTGTTGCCCAGGCTAGAATGTGGAGTGCAGTGAGGCAATCTCGGCTCACTGCAAGCTCCGCTTCCTGGGTTCACGCCATTCTCCTGCCTCAGCCTCCCAAGTAGCTGGGACTACAGGTGCCCGCCACCAAGCCCAGCTAATTTTTTGCATTTTTAGTAGAAACGAGGTTTCACCATGTAAGCCAGGATGGTCTCGATCTCCTGACCTCATGATCCACCCGCCTCAGCCTCCCAAAGTGCTGGGATTACAGGAGTGAGCCACCGCGCCCCGGTCCGAAACATTCTTAAACAAGCTCTTGCCATGAACTTTCTTACAGAAGTGCAAAGAAACATCTAAGAAAAGAGGTTATGAAAGTTTACTAAAAGAATTTACTAAAAAAGTAACTTTACTAAAAAAGAGATTGTGAAAGTTTGCTAAAAGAACATCAACTCTAGCTGGAAATGTAAACAGGAATCATTTGGAGATATATGCTCACATCTCCAGCATAAGGAACTGTGTTCTACCCTAAATCAACTAGGAAATTTCTTAAAGATTTGTGGGGGTTTTTTTGTTTGTTTGTTTTGTTTTGTTTTTTTGAGATGGAGTATCGTTCTGTCACCCAGGCCGCAGTGCAGTGGCGCCATCTCGGCTCACTGCAACCTCCACTTCCCAGATTCAGGCAATTCTCCTGTCTCAGCCTCCCCAGTAGCTGGGACTACAGGCACGACTAATTGTCATATTTTTAGTAGAGATGGCGTTTCACCATATTGGTTAGGCTGATCCACCCACCTCGGCCTCCCAAAGTGCTGAGATTACAGGAGTTAGCCACCATGCCCAGCCTTAAGATTTTATTAGACAAAAGAATGTCCCCATTTAGAGTAGGTTCTTTGATTCTGTTTTTTTGTCATTGTCGTTGTTTTTCAGATAGGGTCTCACTCTGTTGCCCGGGCTGGAGTGCAGTGGCGTGATCACAGCTCACTACAGCCTCAACCTCCTGAGCACAAACAATCCTGCCACTTCAGCCTCCTGAGTCACTGGGACTACAGGCATGTACCACCATGTCTGGCTCATTCTTTTTTCCTTTAGAGATGGGGGCCTCACTATGTTACCCAGCCTGATCTCACCTTCAGCGATCATCCTGCTTCCGTGTCCCAAAGTGCTGAGATTACAAGTGTGAGCCACTCCACCCAGCCCTATGCACTCTTTAATTCTAATTCTCCTAATTCTATTTGTTGGATCTAAATCGGATGCAAGTGACCATCCTTTGATATGTAGCTCTTCCAATATACCCATTTCATGCTTCTAACCACACAGACACACACAGGCACATTCATTTCATCAAATTAAATAGCTCCAGTGCTTCCTAAAGTTCTATAGCACGGCATCTTCTTCCCCAGACCCTTCCATTAACTGTCCTCAATTTGTGCATTTTTCCCTTAAACTGTGGCACTTAGGAATAAAAGCAATCAGCAAAGTGTTGCCTGACACACAGAAAAGAGAAGGATAACACCTCCCTCATTCTCTAAAGTACATTTCTATTAATTTAGCCAAAGTTGCACTAGCCTCTATAGCGATCATATCTGATTGATGATTCATATTAAATGTATTTTCAGTTAAAATCTCATTCCATTTTCAATGCTTTGTGCCATGTCTGTCCCTACTCTCATGGGATTTGAGTTCACCAGTGTAGGATTTTACTTTCATCCTTAATAAAAGTAATATTATTAGGCATAACACAATTTCCCAGTCTGATAACTTTTTCAGTGGCTCCTGATGCCACTGCTCACTTTCCTTCTAGGCTGCACATCATACAAAAAAAAAAGTGTATTTTTCGTATGTTAATTTTCTTTCTTTTTTTTTTTTTTAAACATGGTCCCACTCTGTCACCCAGGCTGGAGTGCAGTGGCTTGATCTCTGCTCATTGCAGCTTTTACCTCATAGACTCAGGTGATTCTCTGACCACAGCCTCCCAAGTAGCTGGGACTACAGGCACATGCCACCATGCTCAGCTAATCTTCTGTATTTTTTTGTAGAGACGGGGTTTCACCACATTGCCCAGGCTGGTCTCAAATTCCTGAGCTTGAGTGATCTGCCCACCTCAGCATCCCAAAGTGCTGGGATTACAGGCATGAGCCACCACACCCTGCCCATATGTGTTCATTTAAGAACATAGTAAAGAGACAAGGGACTCAGCTACCCCTTACACCAATCAAACTTTTTTCTTCTTGTTGACAGCAGTTCATTAGTAGTCATTCTATGAATGTAGAGATTTGATTATTAATCTATCTACAGCATCTAGCTTATATTTCTATAGCTAACCCACAATATATTGGAGATAACTTGCAAAGTGACTTGATGAACTCAAGATGCTACATGGACACATTTTGTTCTATTAGTGTAGCTGTCATATCAAAGAAAATAATGAGGTAAATGTATCAGTTGGTATTCATGAACCTGAAGGTAATTACCATTTTCTCTCCAGAGGAGATCAGATTACAATTAGCAGGACACTGAATACCTGAAATGAAAGAGAGAGATGGTGCTTAGGAGTTAGCGGAAAAAAAAGTAAACAGGAGCAACAGAAAGTAACCTTACCTCCTTTGCCATTCCACCACATTTTGCCCCATTTATCTGCCCACTTCCATGTAGACAGAATTCCATCCATGAAGAATGTTCTGTCCTGAGATGCTAATCAAATCCACATTTTACTTAAAAAAATTAAAATTTCTCATCAATCACCAATTTGTATGAATTGTGAAGATAAATTTCAGCAAGAATAATGTCAATATAAAAGTTTCAACTTGGCTGCTACACAAACACACACACACACGCACACACATACACTCAAGTATTTTCTTTATCTCTAAATAGAAATAATAAAAAAGTTGAGATTACTCTTTTCAGAACTTTAATCAAATAACAAGATATCTTTTTGGTAATAGAGCAACATTTATATAGTAAAAGTAATAAAGCCTTCAGTTGAGGAGTTTATCTTTCCCTTTTTAAAACTACAGCCAATAAAAATTAAATAATAAAGAAACAAACTTTAAACGGCCTATAGATAATGACACCCCTGCTAAGATGCCAGTTTAGTTTCCTGCAGTTTAAACAGCTGCCATTTGTCAGATAATTACTTATGTTATTTCCCATCTTTGCATTAAAGCAGAATGCTATATTTGCATTTTTGACCCACTTTGTTTTTGCAAGCAAAGTTGTCATATAAGAATCATTGAATAACCTATCCAATTATCTTCACTAGTTGGAAGGCATAAAAAAGTTCAAAGAAACTTACCATCATAAAAAGAGATTTGTTGCACATATGACTTAATTTTCCATCTTACCTCTGGAAAAAAAAATCACAACAACTTAACTCCTTGAACGTGGAGCGGAATAATTATCTCCATCATTCAGTCCCATCCCAGTATTCTATATTTACTTTCAGTTCACACAGCTAATCATTCTGCCCTCGGTAGTTCTCATTTTCACACCTTTTAAAAAATCTTTTGGCCTAGACTTTGGCCCAGTGGAACATCCCTCAAAGATTCACCTTGTGCACATAGAACTCGAAGAGAGACACTACGTTCATTACCTAGGATTTTAAAATCTCCAGTCACCTAACACGAACACATGCTACTATGGCCAATTTCACCTTATACTGAATCCTCTTTTGGCTATAGATTTATGTGGCCATCTTTTAGTGTGATTCTAGGCATACCGTATGTCAAAGAAAAGTTGCAATGGACAAGTTAAACAGGTGAGGAAGATTTATTCCACACCTATTGCGTTAGGGGCCAAGATTACGGCAATAAGGGAAAGAGACTGAACTCAATTCTGCAGAAACCAAAGTTGGAAGAGCTCTTAAATGCCGAGGTGAGAAAGTGGAAAAGTACAGGAGGCATTTGTGGGGAATTGGTCAATGCAATTAGGCCATCTGTGTTTGCTAATTTTTGCTTATCTAAGTTAGGCTCCTATCCCCACACAGAGCCAGAAAGATGGGGGCTCTTAGATGATTGCATTTCAAAAGGAGGACTATGCTCCTTCCCCCACCTCCTCCCACCCCCCCATCCCCCCACCCCGCCCGCCATGGCCGGGCACAGTGGCTCACGCCTGTAATCCCAGCACTTTGGGAGGCTGAGGCGGGCGGATCACGAGGTCAGGAGATGGAGACCATCCTGGCTAACACAGTGAAACCCCGTCTCTACTGAAAATACAAAAAATTAGCTGGGCGTGGTGGCGGGCGCCTGTAGTCCCAGCTACTTGGGAGGCTGAGGCAGGAGAATGGTGTGAACCGAGATGGCGCCACTGCACTCCAGCCTGGGCGACAGAGCAAGATTCTGTCTCAAAAAAAAAGAGGACCCTCAGCTCCTTCAGAAAAACAATTCTGGATTACAAAACTGGCAAGAGGCTTTTTTAAAGATTTACATTTCAAAGGAGCACAGAAACAGTTACAATTGTAAGTTTTCTAAAATGAATGAATGCTCTAAGAGAGATCTGGGGCTGCCGTCAGAAAGAAGGCTAAATTTTAGTCAGGCTAAGGTAAACTTAAAAGCCATCCAGGTCACTTGTCTCAATTAGATGTGCACAGGTGATCTTCCCTGGAGTAAATCTGAAAGGGATATCCCAATTGCCTTGACTTCATCAATACACATTGTGTACGTGTATAAATTATTACACTTACCCCAAAAATATGTACGACCATAATGTATCAATTATAAATTAAATAAATAAACAAAAATAAAAGTAAAGGGAATAGTGAGCAACAGGCAAGAAGCCAACCACGCACAGAAGGCTACCATCCATCTCAACAATCCTCCCTAAAAACACCCGGCCACCTTTACGGAATCACAGCTAACATGCCTCTTCGTGGAAATAAAGAATTGATTCCTTATTACTTTTTATTATTGCATATAATCATCAATATATCATGAAAAATAACAACATATAATCAAGTATATCATATCTTTCATCTCTTCTAAAATCACATTCTCCCCATGGGCAGAAAAATATGACTAATCAAAGTTCCATTTCCCCAGAATTTTCTGCAATTTTATAAAATTCATGCAAAAAAAGCAACAGGCCAACATCTGGCTTTTCCAGCAGGACACAGGCAGTGCTATTTGAGGCTGCCACCTGGGTGTCTGATGCTGGTCAAAAGACACTCCACGACTCATAAAGCCACACACTAGAGAAAGCTTTATATAAAAAAAGTAATATTCAGAAGATTAGTTCTGTCTGCCCTTCAACCCACTCTTATATCAGGCTTACCTCTAACCGTCCTATTTCAACCCTAGCTTTATGCCCTCCCCTTCCAGCCAGCAACTCATTTTATTGAGCTCCCAGCTGTCCATTCACCTGCTTCACTCTCCATTTCATGACTGGTCCAGCACTTTCTTGGGGCATCAGTTACCTGGCAGTATCAGACTGTTTGATACCTCTGAATTATTCTACTGCTGGAATCCTTTCATTCCTCTTCATGTAGCGCACATGAATTCACTCTTCCAAATTTGGAGCTCGAATCTCACATTTTCCATGAAGCCTTCCTGACTTTCCTTTCTGAATACATGCCCCTCCTCTCTGATCCGCAGCAATTTGATGTGCTTCTATTATTGTGTCTGTCTTAACATACTGTAATTTTAGGTTCACCTATCTTTCTCCCACTGACTGTGACTCTTAGAGAAAAAATAACATAGTGTGTTTACCATTCTATCCTTGATCCCTTAAAGGCACACAAACACCTTTTAAATTAATTGAAAATGTATTTCAAACACCCCCATATGCATTACTTAGTGAACCACCCTAACAAGGTACAAGTCAACACCGTGGGACCTATCTCCTTCTGTCTCTGGACAGTTAGACCTGTTTTTAGATCTTACTATTTTTTCTTTTCTGTATGATAATTAGTTACTTAATAAGTATAAAAAATAGTGCAATGGTTAATATGTTCTACGGAAATAATAAGCCCTGCATCACTTAAACTCATCTTTTAGAACATATATATATATATGGACCTATTAAAACTTATAATTGTAATAACCATTATAGCTAATAAGATGGTAGAAAATCAGCAATATATCAAATATAACATTTTAAATTTTATAAAAGATTGACCTGGATATTTTCCTTTCTCCATCTGATTTAGGGATTTGAACCTAGCATTTATTCTGTTTGAAGCATTATAGATTTTAGCTACTTATGAAATGTGTCATAATACTCTCTGTTATTCATTCTAAGATAGGATTTTATCAATTCTATTTGGTTTGTTACGAGAAAATGAAAGAATTAAGAAATAGAGAGGTGTTTTCCCATGTCCTTTGTGGGATAGTACATTCTATAGAATCTAAAAGTTAGAAGAAATTTCATCGAATGTCTTCTCAACGTCTTGGCCATCCAACACCCAGAGAGGTGGTCACCCAGGCCCTGTTTGAACATTTCCAGTAATGAGTGTGCCTTCCTTCATGAGGTCCTTCTGCCTGGTGCTGCACAGCTCTGATGCTTTGAAAGTTATCAATATTGAAATGAAGCCAGCCTGTGCTGACGTCCAATTTGTGCCTACTTTGTGAAGTTATCAATCATATTCCACTTCAGTCCTCTTTTTCCAGCCCAAGTTTCTACACAACATGAATTCTAGATGCCTTCCCATTTTTGTCAGTCTCTTTCTCTATGTCTTTCTGTACATTCTCTTTTTGTTTTTTGTTGTTTGGATTGGGTGGTTTAAATTTGTTTTTAATATGATTCAAGAACCACAATTTTCTTACACAATTATAAATTAAACCAAAAGCTTGTAAAACTGGCTTATAAAATTACAGGAGGATTTTAGAATAAAATTAATAGTGCATTCTAGTTCAATTCAGGGATTAAACTTGAAAAATGGATAAACTCAAGCCACATGTGATTCGTACTTTAGGATATAATTCTTTGCCTTTTCTCTGCTATAACTTCTTGCAGCCTATTCTTAATTTTTAAAAATTAAAATAGTTCTCATTTTTACACCTTTTAAAAGATATTTTAGTCTAGACTTTGGCCTGGTGGAATGTCCCTCAAAGATTCATTTGATACATGTAGAACTCAAAGGGAGAAAATATGCTTACTGCCTATGTTTCATTGCCTATGTCCTAATTTAAGAATGAAATTACCATTGGTCAATAGTAAGCTACTTATTTTTCTGTGTCAGGCACACAAGAATTTGCACCATGACCTGCTTTTAGAGATTTGTCAACCCTGCTCAACTAAATTGTCTTTTTTTCCTTTCCTTTCCTTTCCCTTTCCCTTTCTTCTTTATTTCTTTTTTCTCTTCTTTGTTAGTACTCTTAAATAATTAAAATAATTAATAGGCATTGAGAATGTCTACTACTGCTAGACAGTTTCTGATTATTAGCAAGCAAGTATAACAGTTTCCCCTCTGAAGGTCAATAGCCCCAACTGACAACTTTTTCACTCATCAAACACCTATTGACTATGTGCTGAGGACAAGCAAACCAACCTTTGTGATATTTTTGTTTATAAACTGTAGTGCTAGGGGTTTGAACTACAGAAATGTAGAGCTGGGTTAGCCAGGCAATCCAAAAAACTTTCTGGAGAAGGTGAATACCAATAGACATGTTCAAGAAAGAATTGAGACAGATAAGGACTTAGGAAAGGGGTGTTCCAGGCTGGGCAAAGCTCTTTTATGGTCCCTTGATCTTCTTGAAAAAGGAGTTTGATTTTTAGTGTAATTCAAGTCCCCTCCTGTGTGGTTCTTAGATTTCCAAAGAAATCTTTACCTACAGTCTATCAAAAAGTTAAAGGATATCAGCCCTTCTTCCCTATAGCAGACGATTTTTGACATTAATCAGAGAAATTAACCTCAATATCCACAACATTGGAAAATAACTTCTAAGTCAACTGACATTTTAAAAATAGATAATAATGAATATGTTTACTATTTATTATCTTGGATATCACAGTATCTATGCCTTATAATGTTAAATCAACAGAAAGAAATATACCCAGACTTTAATACCTTACCTTCCTGCAGCATGATGTCAAATGAGTTAAGATTTAACGGTATGTTCTTACTTTTATAGAGGATCAAATAAGGACAATGTAAATTTGAGCAATATGTCTTTAAAACGTGATCATTGAAGACTCACCTACTATACAATTTATTGGCTCACACAGAACACGTAGTCCAAAAAGGTAAACTGCCACACACAAATTTAGTTATTTTATATCTCCAGGTAAAAGGAAGTATTATGTTTCTCCCCCATAGCTATAATAAGCTAACTGCAGTAACCAACTGCAATACAGCCCAGGATGAAATTTAATTATTTGCTCTTTTTAATACATTTGGAGCTCTCTTTAATTTTTTATTTACATATGAACTTTTAATTAAAATATACTAGATATAAAGAAAAGCATACAAACTATTCATGTAGAGCTTGATGAATTATACGTAATGATTACAAAGTAAGCAAAATAAGGACCTCATAAATCAAGAGATGAAATTTGACCAGCAACTCAGCAGTCCTCCATAAGTTTCATCCCATTTACAACCACTAACATCTACCACAGTAATGTTAACCACAATAAAAAGAATTAAACATAGTATCTTCTTCCTTTCTCTTCCCCCACTTCACAATGATTATTCACTGTAATAAAAATCTGTGATATTTTAATGCATAGGATGACTTCAAATAAAAATTTCAACCCTTTGAGGAAGTGAGTTAAGATCTCTCTTGAATTCTTCAAATCCGTTGTACAATTTACTCTTTAACCTTAAATGTTGTGTCTGGGTTTCTTTTCCTCATTTTTTTTTTTTGTATTTATTTTGTTTTTTCTGGGAGGATACACAGAGAATTTGAAAAACCAAAGCAACATAAAAGGAAGGGTGAGGTTAAAGACAGGAAGACAAATACACTTTTAAGTGTGAAATATACTTCATGTCCTTCAACAATGGGAAGTTTTCTTGAAACAGGTTAATTGCATATCCTGCGGTGTTGGGTGTTACTGTTCACAAGAACAGCTTTGTCCTTAAAAGGATATGACTTGTTTCCTTGATATTTTCTTTCTGCCTTCATCATGCATTTCTGTGTAGCTTGCCAACAATAAATATTGTCTTTGTTGTAACAAAAATGTCTACACATATACGTCAGTGGATGAACCAACGTAGTTATATTTAGCTCTTTCTTTGCGCAACAAATATGATAGATTTAAATCTTAAAGAATAAAGTGATAAAGTGATACATATATTATCAAAATATATTTTAGTACAAGAACAAAATAGTTGATATATTTTTCAATAAAGTGCTGTGTTTGATTAACTTTTTCGTATGCTCTATTTTGTTTTGCATCCTTTCTTTTCTTTTGTTCTGCATTCTTTTCTTTCCTTTTGTTCAATAAATACTGAATACTTAAACTAGGTATGGTGCACTGATCTGAGTACTTTATAAGCATTATTTTATTTCTTACAACAACCTTAGGAGATATAAACTATTATCAAACATGATCACTACCACAAAATCCAGCAATCCCACCACTGGGTATATATCCAAAGGAAATGAAATCAATACGTTGAAGAATTATTGGCACCCCCGTGTTTGCCGCAGCACTGTTCACAACAGCCAAGATATGGAATCAAGCTAAGTGCCCAAAATAGGTGAACAAATAAAGAAACTGTGGTATAAATACACAATGGGATACTAGTCAGCCTTTAAAAAGAAAGAAATCCTGTCATTTTCAATAACAATGATAAGCCTGGAGGACATCATGCTACGTGAAATAAGTCAGACACAGAAAAACACAGAAAGTGCATGATCTCACTTATTTGTGTAGCCTAAAAAGTCGAAGTCACAGTAGCAGAGAGTAGAATCGTACTTACCAGGGACTGGGGTAGGCTGATTGTATCCTTTGATGTTGATCAGAGTATTCAAAATTTCAGTTAGGAGGAATAAGTTCAAGAGATATATCATACAACATTGTAACCATAGTTAATAGCAATGTATTATATACTTGGAAATTGCTAATATAATAGATTTTAAGTGTTCTTGCCACAAAAAATAAGTATGTGGAGTAATGCATATATTATGTAGCCTGACTTAGCCATTCTACAGTGTATGTATACATATTTTAAAGCACCGTGTTGTATACCATAAATATATAAAATGTTTATTTATCAATTTAAATAAATATGATCACTGAAGACTCACCTAATGTACAATTCAGTGTCTGACATAAGAACTTTTAATGTCCCCCAAATAAAAACTTCCACACACAATCTGAATATATTATTTTGCAGATAATAAGTATACAACTCATTATGTTTCTCCCCTATAGCTATCATAAACTTGCTGCGGTACCCAACTGTAGGAAAGTCCAGATTTTACAGAGACAGAGAGAGGTCCAATAACTCACCCAAGCTTATACTAGGAAGTAGTATAACTAAGATTTAACTGAAATACAGAGCCTGTGATCTTAACCACTGAGCTGTAATGTCTTTTGGGAGGTTTTACTAATAATCACATCCCCCCAATAATTTCTTCAAACAGTTTCTCATGTTTGTATATATATTTTATAGCATAATATATACATTAAACATACCAATAGTTTTGCCGATATATATTTTTGACCCAGGTTTTAATTCTGAAGTTTCAGAAATGCAAATTGTTTAATAGGAGGAGTAGTGGAAAAGCCTCAGGATATCTCCCAGAAATCTGCCACACCGCATGAAAGTTTGTTGTTGAAGACTGATTCCTATAGATGAGTAAGAAACTTTTTAAACATACAAATACCTCAAGAAGGCTTAATATGTTGATATGGTTTGGCTAGGCATCTCCACCCAAATCTCACCTTGAATCATAATAATCCCCACACGTCAAGGGTGGGACCAGGTGGAGATAACTAAATCATGGGGGCAGGTTCCCCATGATGTTCTCAAGATAGTGAGTGAGTTCTCACAAGATCTGATGGTTTTATAAGGGGCTTCCTCCCTTTGCTCAGCACTTCTCCTCCCTGCTGACATGTGAAGACGGACGTGTTTGCTTCCCATTCCACTATGATTGTAAGTTTCTTGAGGCCTTCCCAGTCCTGTGGAATGTGAATCAATTAAACCTCTTTCCTTTATCAATTACCCAGTCTCAGGCAGCTCTTTATAGCACCATAAGAACAGAATAACATATATGTTATCCATTCATTCAACAAATATTTATTGTCTGCTATTTACTAGATACCCAAAGTACTTGGGATACATCAACAAAAAATCCATCCTCTTATAGCTATAGCTTTCTGATAGAAGGAGGAAATAAGAAAAATATGGTAAATAATAAAGAAGTTACGTAAAATTTGAAAAGATGATATGTGCATTCAGAAAACGGTACAGCGGGATAAGGAGGATTTGGAGTAGTGGGGTGGGGATAGCCCACAATCTTAAATGTCAGGTTCAAGGTATTCCTATTGAGAGGACAAAGATTCGAGAAAAGAGGTAAGAAAGCTAGCCAAGGGATTTAGGGGGAAGGAGGAGTGGGTAAGGGGTTCCAGACTGAGGTAGCAGACACAGTGAAGAACTTGAGGACAGAGGATGCTTCACAGCTTTATGTGTTATAGAAGAAGCAAGAAAGCAGGCACTCAGCTGGAAAATGTTAGGGAGATCAGATCAGGTAGGAATAGAGGTCAAGATTTTGATCATATAGAGCCTTACAGAGCACGGTCAGAATATTGGTTTTTACCCTCAGTGAAGCAGGGAGCCCCTACAGGGTTTTGAGTTATGTGAACCAACATTTTGAAAAGATCTTCCTGACATCTATCTTGAAAGCAGTAACAGATGGAAGAAAGCTGAATCAGGGGATGTGACTGGGATGTTTATTGCCTAATCTAGGCAAAAAATGAAAAAATTTACGAGATGATAGTTGTTAGAAGTAGCAATAAAGAATCAGATTTGAAATATATTTTAAAGTTTCAGACAATAAGATTTCCTGATAATTGGAAGTAGGGTGGGAGAGAAAGAAGTGTCAACGAGGTACTCCAAAGTTTTTACGTAGTAATCAGAAGAGCAGAGTTGCTGTCTAAGAGATATTAACTGGGTACTTGTAATATGGGTTTGGATGGGGAAGGAGGATCAGAAGTTCAGTCTGGACATGTTAAGTTTGAGGAAATTACCATATATTCAAATGAAGATCTCCAGCCTGGAGATACACATTGGTTCTTAAGTACTGATCATTCCTACACATGTAAAGGCAAAATAATTAGGACAGATAATTTTTTTCCAACAGCTGTTGAGTAGGGTTGGCAATTTCTTTTTTTTATTATTATTATAAGTTCTAGGGTACATGTGCACAACGTGCAGGTTTGTTACATAGGTATACATGGGCCATGTTGGTTTGCTGCACCCATTAACTCATCATTTACATTAGGTATTTCTCCTAATGCTATCCCTCCCTGAGCCCCCAACCCCAAGACAGGCCCCAATGTGTGATGTTCCCTGCCCTGTGTCTAAGTGTTCTCATTGTTCAATTCCCACCTATGAGTGAGAACACGTCGTGTTTGGTTTTCTGTCCTTGTGATAGTTTGCTGAGAATGATGGCTTCCAGCTTCATCCATGTCCCTGTAAAGAACATGAACTCATCCTTTTTATGGCTGCATAGTATTCCATGGTGTATATGTGCCACATTTTCTTAATCCAGTCTATCATTGATGGACATCTGGGTTGGTTTCAAGTCTTCGAGGTTGTGACTAGTGCCGCAATAAACATGTATGTGCATGTGTCTTTATAGTAGTATGATTTAGAATCATGTGGGTATGTACCCAGTAATGGGATGGCTGGGTCAAATGGTATTTCTAGTTCTAGATCCTTGAGGAATCGCCACACTGTCTTCCACAATGGTCGAACTAGTTTACACTCCCACCAACAGTGTAAAAATGTTCCTATTTCTCCACATCCTCTCCAGCATCTGTTGTTTCCTGACTTTTCAATGATCACCATTCTAACTGGTGTGAGATGGTATCTCACGGTGGTTTTGATTTGCATTTCTCTGATGGCCAGTGATGATGAGCATTTTTTCATGTGTCTGTCCGCTGAATAAATGTCTTCTTTTGAGAAGTGTCTGTTCATAACCTTTGTACACTTTCTGATGCAGTTGTTTGTTTTTTCTTGTAAATTTGTTTGAGTTCTTTGTAGATTCTGGATATTAGCCTTTTGTCAGACGGGTAGATTGCAAAAATGTTCTCCCATTCTGTGGGTTGCCTGATGGTAGTTTCTTTTGCTGTGAAGAAGCTCTTCAGTTTAATTAGATCCCATCTGTCAATTTTGGCTTTTGTTGCCATTGCTTTTTGGTGTTTTAGTAATGAAGTCCTTGCCCATGCGTATGTCCTGAATGGTATTGCCTAGGTTTTCTTCTAGGGTTTTTATAGTTTTAGGTCTAATATTTAAGTCTTTAATCCATCTTGAATTAACTTTTGTATAAGGTGTAAGGAAGGGATCCAGTTTCAGCTTTCTACGTATGGCTAGCCAGTTTTCCCAGCACCATCTATTAAATAGGGAATCCTTTCCCCATTTCTTGTTTTTGTCAGGTTTGTCAAAGATCAGGTGGTTGTAGATGTGTGGTGTTATTTCTGAGGGCTCTGTTCTGTTCCATTGGTCTATATCTGTTTTAGTACCAGTACCATACTGTTTTGGTTACTGTAGCCTTGTAGTATAGTTTGAAGTCAGGTAGCATGATGCCTCCAGCTTTGTTCTTTTTGCTTAGGATTGTCTTGGCAATGTAGGCTCTTTTTTGGTTCCATATGAACTTTAAAGTAGTTTTTTCCAATTCTGTGAAGAAAGTCATTGGTAGCTTGATGGGGATGGCATTGAATCTATAAATTACTTTGGGAAGTATGTCCATTTTCATGATATTGATTCTTCCTATCCATGAGTATGGAATGTTCTTCCATTTGTTTGTGTCTTTTATTTTGTTGAGCAGTGGTTTGTAGTTCTTTTTGAAGAGGTCCTTCATATCCCTTGTAAGTTGGATTCCTAGGTATTTTATTCTCTTTGAAGCAATTGTGAATGAGAGTTCACTTATGATTTGGCTCTCTGTTTGTTTATTATTGGTGTATAGGAATGCTTGTGATTTTTGCACATTGATTTTGTATCCTGAGACTTTGCTGAAGTTGCTAATCAGCTTAAGGAGATTTTGGGCTGAGATGATGGGGTTTTCTAAATATACAATCATGTCATCTGCAAACAGGGACAATTTGACTTCCTCTTTTCCTAATTGAATACCCTTTATTTCTTTCTCCTGCCTGATTGTCCTGGCCAGAACTTCCAACACTATGTTGAATAGGAGTGGTGAGAGAGGGCATCCTTGTCTTGTGCCAGTTTTCGAATGCTTCCAGTTTTTGCCCATTCAGTATGATATGGGCTGTGAGTTTATCATATATAGCTCTTAGCATTTTGAGATACGTCTCATCAAAACCCAGTTTATTGAGAGCTTTTAGCATGAAGGGCTGCTGAAATTTGTAGAAGGCCTTTCCAGCATCTATTGAGGTAATCATGTGGTTTGTGGTTTTTGTATATGTGATGGATTACATTTATTGATTTGCGTATGTAGGACCAGCCTTGCATCCCAGGGATGAACCCGACTTGATCTTGTTGGATAAGCTTTTTGACATGCTGCTGGATTCAGTTTTCCAGTATTTTATTGACGATTTTCGCATTGATGTTCATCAGGGATACTGGTCTAAAATTCTTTTTTTTTTGTTGTGTCTCTGCCAGGATTTGGAATCAGGATGATGCTGGCCTCATTAAATGAGTTAAGGAGGATTTCTTCTTTTTCTATTGATTGGAATAGTTTCAGAAGGAATGGTACCAGCTCCTTTTTGTACCTCTGGTAGAATTTGGCTGTGAATCTGTCTGGTCCTGGACTTTTTTTGGTTGGCAGGATATTAATTTTTGCCTCAATTTCAGAGTCTGTTATTGTTCTATTCAGAGATTGAACTTCTTCCTGGTTTAGTCTTGGGAGGGTGTATGTGTCCAGGAATTTATCCATTTCTTCTAGATTTTCTAGTTTATTTGTGTACAGGTGTTTATAGTATTCTCTGATGGTAGTTTGTATCTCTGTGGGATTGGTGGTGATATCCCCTTTATCATTTTTATTGCATCTATTTGATGCTTCTGTCTTTTCTTATTAGTTTTGCTAGCAGTCTATCAATTTTGTTGATCCTTTCAAAAAACCAGCTCCTGGTTTCATTGATTTTTTGAAGGGTTTTTTTGCGTCTCTATCTCCTTCAGTTCTGCTCTGATCTTAGTTATTTCTTGCCTTCTGCTAGCTTTTGAATGTGTTTGCTCTTGCTTCTCTAGTTCTTTTAATTCTGATGGTAGGGTGTCAATTTTGGATCTTTCCTGATTTCTCCTCTGGGCATTTAATGCTATAAATTTCCCTCTACACACTGCTTTAAATGTGTCCCAGAGATTCTGGTACATTATGTCTTTGTTCTCATTGGTTTCCAAGAACATCTTTATTTCTGCCTTCATTTCATTATCTACCCAGTAGTCATTCAGGAGCAGGTTGTTCAGTTTCCATGTAGTTGAGCGGTTTTGAGTGAGTTTATTAATCCTGAGTTCTAGTTTGATTGCACTGTGGTCTGAGAGACAATTTGTTATAATTTCTGTTCTTTTCCAATTGCTGAGGAGTGCTTTACTTCCAACTATGTGGTCAGTTTTGGAATAAGTGCAATGTGGTGCAGAGAAGAATGCATATTCTGTTGATTTGGGGTGGAGAGTTCTGTAGATATCTATTAGGTCTGCTTGGTGCAGAGCTGAGTTCAATTCCTGGAAATCTTTGTTAACTTTCTGTCTCGTTGATCTGTCTAATGGTGACAGTGGGGTGTTAAAGTCTCCCATTATTATTGTGTGGGAGTCTAAGTCTCTTTGTAGGTCTCTAAGGACTTGCTTTATGAATCTCTGGGTGCTCCTGTATTGGGTGCATATATATTTAGGATAGTTAGCTCTTCCTGTTGAGTTGATCCCTTTACCATTATGTAATAGCCTTCTTTGTCTCTTTTTGATCTTTGTTGGTTTAAAGTCTGTTTTATCAGAGACTAGGATTGCAACCCCTGCTCTTTTTTTTGCTTTCCATTTGCTTGGTGGATCTTCCTCCATTGCTTTATTTTGAGCCTATGTGTGTCTCTGCATGTGAGATGGGTCTACTTAATACAGCACACTGATGAGTCTTGACTCTGTATCCAATTTGCCAGTCTGTGTCTTTTACTTGGGGCATTTAGCCCATTTATATTTAAGGTTAATATTGTTATGTGTGAATTTGATCCTGTCATTGTGATGTTAGTTGGTTATTTTACCCATTAGTTGATGCAGTTTCTTCCTAGCATCGATGATCTTTACAATTTGGCATGTTTTTGCAGTGCCTGGTACCAGTTGTTCTTTTCCATGATTAGTGCTTCTTTCAGGAGCTCTTGTAAGGCAGACCTGGTGCTGATAAAATCTCTCAGCCTTTGCTCGTCTGTAAAGGATTTTATTTCTCCTTCACTTATGAAGCTTAGTTTGGCTGGATATGAAATTCTGGTTTGAAAATTCTTTTCTTTAAGAATGTTGAATATTGGTCCCCACTCTCTTCAGGCTTGTAGAGTTTCTGCCGAGAGATCCGCTGTTAGTCTCATAGGCTTCCCTTTGTGGGTAGCCCGACCTTTCTCTCTGGCTGCCCTTAACATTTTTTCCTTCATTTCAACTTTGGTGAATCTGACAATTATGTGTCTTGGAGTTGCTCTTCTCGAGGAGTATCTTTGTGGTGTCCTCTGCATTTCCAATTTGAATGTTGGCCTGCCTTGCTAGGTTGGGGAAGTTCTCCTGGATAATATCCTGAAGAGTGTTTTCCAATTTGGTTCCATTCTTCCCGTCACTTTCAGGTACACCAATCAGACATAGATTTGGTCTTTTCACATAGTCCCACATTTATTGGAGGCTTTGTTCCTTTCTTTTTACTCTTTTTTTTTCTCTAAACTTCTCTTCTTGCTTCATTTCATTCATTTGATCTTCAATCCCTGATACCCTTTCTTCCACTTGATCGAATCAGCTACTGATGCTTATGCATGCATCAAGTAGTTCTTGTGCCATTGTTTTCAACTGCATCAGGTCATTTAAGGTCTTCTCTACATTGTTTATTCTAGTTAGCCATTCATCTAATCTTTTTTCAGGATTTTTAGCTTCCTTGCGATGGGTTCAAACATCCTCCTTTAGCTCAGAGAAGTTTGTTATTACCAACTTTCGGAAGACTACTTCTGTCAACTCGTCAAAGTCATTCTCTGTCCAGCTTTGTTCCATTGCTGGCGAGGAGCTGCGATCCTCTGGAGGTGAAGAGGCACTCTGGTTTTCAGAATTTTCAGCTTTTCTGCTCTGGTTTCTCCCCATCTTTGTGGTTTTATCTACCTTTGGTCTTTGATGATGCTGACCTACAGATGGGGTATTGGTGTGGATGTCCTTTTTGTTGATGTTTATGCTATTGCTTTCTGTTTGTTTTCTTTTAACAGTGAGGTCCCTCAGCCGCAGGTCTTTTGGAGTTTGCTGGAGGTCGACTCTAGACCCTGTTTGCCTAGGTTATCACCAGCGGAGGCTGCAGAACAGCAAATATTGCTGGCTGATCCTTCCTCTGGAAGCTTCATTCCAGAGGGGCCCCTGCCTGTATGAGGTGTCAGTTGGCCCCTACTGGGAGGTGTCTCCCAGTTAGGCTACACGAGGTTCAGAGATCTACTTGAGGAGGCAGTTTGTCTGTTCTCAGAGCTCAAACACCATGCTGGGAGAACCACTGCTCTTTTCAGTTCTGTCAGACAGGGATGTTTAAGTCTACAGAAGTTTCTGTTGCCTTTTGTTCAGCTACGCCCTGAACAGAGGTGGAGTCTACAGAGGCAGCAGGCCTTGTTGAGCTGCCATGGGCTCCATCCGGTTTGAGCTTCCTGGCCACTTCATTTACCTACTCAAGCCTCAGCAATGACAGATGCCCCTCCCCCTAACAGGCTGCCACCTGGCAGTTTGATCTCCAACTGCTGGGCTAGCAGTGAGCAAGGCTCTGTGGGCATGGTATCCACCAGGCCAGCTGTGGGATATAATCTCCTGGTGTCCTGTTTGCTAAGACCATTGGAAAAGCGCAGTATTTGGGCGGCGGTGTCCCGATTTTCCAAGTACCGTCTGTCATGGCTTCCCTTGGCTAAGGAAGGGAAATCCCCCAACCCCTTGCACTCCCTCAGTGAGGCAATGCCCCACCCTGCTTTGGCTCACTCTCCGTGGGCTGCATCCACTGTCCAACCAATCCCAACGAGATGAACCAGGTAGCTCAGCTGGAAATGCAGAAATCACCTGTCTTCTGCCTTGATCACTCTGGGAGCTGCAGACCAGAGCTGTTCCTGTTCGGCCATCTTGGAATGGACTGGGTTGGCAATTTCAATATAGTTTTGGTTGTGGGCAGAAAGGAAGTTAGGAAAGGAGGTATAATTTTAACCTGTTTATGGACCCTACGGCCCATCTGAGGGAAAAATGACTTTGTGTACATTTAACTCCGTCCTAAAAGGCGGAGTTATTACCACCATTATATGGTGAAAATCAAGGAGGCTCAAAGAGTAAAAAAGATATGGCAAAGTTTGTACAGTAAGAGATTTAGACAGGACTTGCAACCCTTGGCTCTGTTTCCCCAGTATGACTCCTTGCCTCCATTCAAGCACCACCAGGAAGCTGAAAGGCAAGGTGCAAGGGTTCTAAAAGAGACACACAAATGGGGAGATGAAACAATGTGTTGGGAAAATGTGCATATCTCATTAACTTGCCTAGCATCAACCTCTGAACACTGGGATAGGTGATGGACTGTAAGGTTACCTTTCTCAGTGGAGTTATATGAAAGTTATCTGTCTAAATCAGTTTAGAACATTCCTAAGTAAAGGTGGGAAAAATATCTAGATAATTTATGGAAGCTGCTTCTCAACCTATGAGTCAATGAAAACTTATTGTATAGCTTCCCCAATTTGTATTTCTAACCAGAAAACTGCCAAATCTTAAAATTCTTTTATGTAAGCATTTTTTAACAAAGAAAGTAATGCCTGTGGGAAAATCATTTTGCTTGGCTATGACCATTTTGCTTGGCATTCATATGAGCTATGAATTTCAGTGGTCACATTTTTATATACTTTCAAACTAAGTTAGTTCAGAGTTTATACTAAGATTGATATATATTTTTAAATAGTGTCATAAATTATATTTCCACATTGTTTTCTGGGAATCTGTTTTTACTGGACATAGCTTTTTTGGTCTATTATACCCTTTTAGTTGTCAATTATATTTTCTAAAATAGCAAGAAGAAAGATAGAGGTTGTTTTTTTAATTAATTGTTTTAAGAAAATAATAATTAAGACTTACTAGATAGAACCCTCATTATGTGTATATAACTGAAGAAATCAATATTCAAAATAAGAAAAAATATTGTTAAATTATGAAATTCAGTCTTGCTTATATTTCTACTGCCAAGTAAAATTATTTATTTGTAAATATTCAGACACAGTAAAACATATTGGTGTCTGGAAACTTATTATGCTTCACTTCATTGCTTTGATTTAAATATGTTTTTTAAGTTGATAGCAAAGGACTCATTAATATTTTCAAATACAAACCAAGTATAAAGGAACAAAGCACTTTTCTTCACAAAGGAGTATAAGTTGTTATTACTTTCTGTTTTTTTATTATAAAAGCTGTCAACTGGTATTCAAACAATAACATATGCAACAAGAGACTTACTATTGAAAGTGACTGTGAAACAGAAAAAAGAAACCATTTTAAAAATTGTGGCTAAGACAGGAAGGGGAACATCACACACCAGGGACTGTTGTGGGGTGGGGAGAGGGGGGAGGGATAGCATTAGGAGATATACCTAATGCTAAATGACAAGTTAATGGGTGCAGCACACCAACATGGCACATGTACACATATGTAACAAACCTGCACACTGTACACATGTACCCTAAAACTTTAAGTATAATAATAATAAAAAAAATTGTGGCTAATATACAGGAAGAAAAATAATCACTGTGAAATGGTATATAGAAAAAATCAGGTCCACCTGACCACCAGAGAGATGTCACCATATACTTGAAACTGGCTCCAGGGCTTCCTCAAATTCACATTTAGTCTGTTTCTATCTGCAAATAAATGGAAAATACAGTGAAAGAGAAAAAACACTTTTAAAAAAATAGAAAAAGCATCAGATAAAATAGAGAAATTATTCATCCAGATTCCAAATTATACAGCAAGTTTGGAAAACTCAGCTTCACAAAGATAGGACATTATCAAAAGGAGTGTAGTGAAATCTAACATTGAAATTGTGAATTAGCTTGAGCTAATAGTTTACACAGTGTCTGACAAACATTACTGTGTTTCCCTCAGCCTTTTGAAATACTCTGAAATGTTCCTATAAAATTCACTGTGATGCCATAGTTTAGGAACCCAGGTCTAGGTTAATAAGTAGTCCATCATGTTCTGGGACAAGATAAAACAAAACAAAACAAAACACAAATAATTACAGTTCAATAAGAAAAGTCCTGTGTTGCAAGAAGACAGTAATAACAGTAATGGGAAAGTTGGATCCAGTTTTATATAATATTAGATTAGATAGCATATTAAGGCCTTCTGCCTTTTCTGCAGTTCATCATCTCAAGAGGTTTATAGTCAAAGGGAATAGATGAAAAATCAATTAGAGGTAAGAAAGGAATCAACTCCTAAAATGAGGGCAAATGTATGGACAATCATTTGGTAATCTAACAATATCCAAACACCCTCTGCCTGGCCAGCAGACATATCACACCACACAAAGCAAGAAAAAAGACAAGCATTCAACTGAAAATGCCCTCCACCTCTTACCATCTCCTACATCGTCTCTTGGACACAGTGATTCTGCTGTGCCATTGACACTAGAATGGTGGCCAGCATGTAGTAGGTGCCGAATAAATGATTATATATTAAATAGAAGAGACAGAACATATGGGAATATTTAAGAAGCCACATATGTAGATTTCAACAACTGAATAAGTATTTATTTATTACATAGAAAAGGAAGCCTATAGTAAAATGCTTCACATATCCAATTGAGAAGATCAAAAGCTTTGCAGTCAAAGGAAATAAAACAAATTTATTCAATGTAAACTGCACAGATATCTTGAAGGGAAGTTGAGAATGTGAATTCTATGAGATTTTTTTTCTGTTCTGTAAGCACAATAAAATTCTTAATAGATATGAATCTAATCTACACTGACAAAGGAGGGACCAACTTTATGGGCCAAGCCACAGCCTGGTC
Organism: Nomascus leucogenys; assembly: GCF_006542625.1. Lineage (NCBI taxonomy): Eukaryota > Metazoa > Chordata > Mammalia > Primates > Hylobatidae > Nomascus > Nomascus leucogenys. The sequence continues at coordinate 90,657,253 of NC_044387.1, read as the reverse complement.
AATGGTAGAATAAATGTACATCTGAATGAAAAGAACATTGTTTTCCTCTTCAATCCTGGAAAAAATTACAACTCTGTGCAGAAGTGGGCAGACCTGACAGCGGTTTGTCCAGTTGTGCTTCCCCAGCCACTCATTCTTACCACATAATTTAGTGATGGTTCAACTGGGGAATTATAAAACACAACTCTCCATTAGAGCAATAATAATCCATTTTCATAATCTTACCCTCAAAGTAAAACTGAGTACATAGATTTTAATTTTGCAGATAAGCAGCCCCCTGGGTATGGCTAGATCCAACTTGTTTCAGGCCAATACTGTTGTATATCTTCTCTTAAGAGAGTTTTTGCTTTTTCTTTTTCCCCCAATTTGACCACCTTTAGAAACGCTGCTTTTAATCAACCAGGAAATCATCCCAAATACAGCCTTGTTAGGTACACAGGTATGTACAACTGCTTAATGGTAACATTATTGTAATTAAGATATGAAGTTTTTCATCCATTAAGTTACTTCCCAGGGACTGGTTTTCTCCATGTTTTGCTGTCCTTCTTATCTAAGATTTCCTCTGGAATTACCGTTATGTTCATTTTGTATAATGCAGATTAATTCAATATCACCAGCCCCTACTTCCAAACTCATCTCCAAGCTCATGCTTGGCAATAACAAAATCCATCAGGGAACTCAACTGAACCAAGTGTGACATTTATATAATCAGCCAAACAAAAGGTTGGCAAAGTCCCTTCTAAAAACAATTTATATTTTAATATTAATTTCCTTTTCCAGCATTTCACAATGTCAGTACACTAACATTTTCTAAAGTCCTCATTGAATCAAATGTTAATGTTCTTTGTTAAAGAAACAATTATTCAATGACATTTGCTACAGAACAGCAAGGCTGACTTTGTTCGAGGAGACTATTGCAATACAAGTAGGGACCACTGCAGTGAGAGAAAGAGAATGAGCTCATCTTCTCATACAATATGGAGAAGTGGGAATTTATAGACAAGAAGCAGGGTGGGCATCATTGGATGAAAAATCACTAAGAGGAAACAATAGGTAAGGGGTTTTCAGGCTAAACCAACCTAACAGTCTTCTTGCTGAAGACAGGCCAGTGTGATCAGACATCACCTGGGGGGGATGGTGGAGGAGGAACGCTATCAGGTGTCTAGGGTGATCAAGTATCATGGACAGGTAAGGCTGGCTAAACCAAGTTAGCAGGATTCTTGCTAAAATTGGACAAAGGATGCAAAGATGAACACAGAAGCCCAAAATTCAAGGTTTAATTGAGAAGAGAGTTTGAAAGAGTCTACTTAGAGTTTCATCAAGGAAAGAATCTTTGTCAGTCCCTGCACTTGTTCAAGGAAAAAAAAGACACTCTTCTTTCCTTTAAATAATATAAGTCCATTTTCTCACCTTTGACCAAATCGTTCATTAACAGCCAGCTGAGTCATCTGTTGGGGACCAGTAGAGGATATTGGCTGTATGGTGTAAACATTCAGGCATTTAATGAGGAAAATTTCTGTGGAAACAAAATAAAAACAAAGATTATTAGTCAGAATGCGGGCTTTTGAGTCCTAAAGGCAGCCAGTCAAAAAGATTTCTAGATGTTGGGCTCCAAGTCTCTTCAGATGGTAGAAGGAGGACAGCAATGGTCATCTGACAAATATCCTGGCTTGCAATTGGGATGTCTTTGGTGATGACATTGGGTGTTTTGGTGAACTGCCTGAGTGGCCTACACAGCAGCAGGCATGGAGGTTGTCAGTACATGATCTGCTATGATTTTTTGGTAGTTTATGACAACTCATCTAGCCTCAGCTTGCAATACTTCAGGAAAAGGGCAGTTTTAGTTATCAGCGATGCCAAGTTAGGAGAGTGGGGGAAAAATGGAAACATTAGTTTGGAGAATTGTAACCAGATATTGGAAGAAACTAGAATAATTCAGGATATAGTCCAGTTTATACATGGATAACAAGGGAGAAAGTGAAATGAAGTTTACCAAGAGGCAGAAAATCACTCAAATGAACAGAATTATAGTCTAATACCCACAAGGGTGCATGATAATTTTCCACTGAAACAAAATTTCTAGTCACCTTCCTTTGGACCTCGTTTACAAAATAAATCTATTCTCATTAGATTAAGCCTGATCATTTGTATAAGTACAGCAAGAGTCATTGACCACATAAACCTTGAATAAGGAATTTTAGATTAGATTTTTTCAAAGCCCCTTGAGCCCAGGAAGCCAAGCCAAGAACTCACCACCAGATTTTTCTTGTGGTAACTACAGATTTCAGTGAATTCCTATGTTCTTGAGATTCCCACAATATCCTGAGGTTCCTGAGCCTGCCAAAAAGTTATCTTCTTACTTACATGTAAAACTTGGAATGCTATGAGCCAGGTACCAGGCCAGTTTTCCCAAGAGGGCTTTGTAAGCACTGGCCCCATAAAATCAATTGTTGTTTCTTAAAGCCAGATTCTATGTACATCATTTTTGGATATGACATTCCCGTCAAAGCCTTAGTAAAACAAACAATTTTTCCAATTCTATTCTGTTACAAGGAGAACAGATTCTTATTGAACTTCTGCAAATAATTATATTGCCAGGACGATAAGAATACTCATAATAGTTTACAAATTTTGGGAAGACCAGATAGGGAAAAATAATAAATGTTTTATCTCTGTTCACAAAGATATACTTTACCAAATTACTGTAAGTTATGGATAGCTTAAGAGAAAGGAGGAACAAGATTCCTTAAATCTGGAAAATAAAACATTAAATTACCAGCCATATTCCAAACAAAACCACAATCACTCTGGTTTCTGATTGAATGAACGTCAGTTCATTCAATTCCATGTAATTAATTCTTATGTGCTTGATTTGTGGTTCGCAGTTTCACAAACCTTTCTGTTTCTAAATATCTGATGAGAGTTCACATGACAAGAAAATTTGGTTATTTCTGTGACATACAACAAAAATTATAACCCCACACAACAAGATATTGACAAATTTCTATGACCTTCATACAATTTTATTACAATTAATATAATGCCTACATATGTAATATTCACCCATACAAATATAATCTAGGAAAAGCAAAAGCATCTCTTCTTTTATTTATTTGCAGAAAAGCAACATCTCCTCTTATTTGACATGCCTTTCCACAAAATTTTTAAAACAACTTCATTGAGGTATAATTGATGTACAATTAAAACTGCACATTTTTTCACCTTTTATTTTAGCGTCAGTGGGTATATGTGTGGCTTTGTTACCTGGGTACATTATGTGATGCTGAGGTTTGGAGTACGAATGAATGATCCTGTCACCCAGGTACTGAGCATCATATCCAATAGTTAGTTTTTCAACCCTTGCCCCCCTCCCATTCCCAGCTACAATAGTCCCCAGTGTCTATTATTGACATCTCTATGTCCATGAGCACTCAATGTTTAGCTCCCAGTTTTAAGTGAAAATATGCAGTATTTGTTTTTCTATTCTTGTGTTAATTTACTTAGGATAATAGCTTCCAGCTGCATCCATGTTCCTAGAAAGGACATGACTCCATTTTTCTTTATGCCTACATAGTATTCCATGGTGTATGTGTACCATATTTTCTTTATCCAATACACCATTGATGGGCACCTGAGTTGATACCTTGTCTTTGCTATTGTGAATAGTGCTGAGATGAACATTTAGGTAAAACACTTTGTTTTCTTTCAAATACTGTAATAGGCCATTCTTGCATTGCTATAAAGAAATATCTGAGACTGAGTAATTTATTGGAGAAGTGGTTTAATTGGTTCACAGTTTTGCAGGCTCTACAGGAAGCATGGCACCAGCATCTGCTTCTGGGGAGGCCTCAGGAAGCTTTTACTCATGGCAGAAGGTGAAGTAGGAGCAGATACTTCACATGGCAAAAGTAGGAGCAAGAGAGAAAGGGGCTGGGGGAGGTGTCACACACTTTTAAATGGATCTCGTGAGAACTCAGAGACAGAGGTCACTTAACAACAAGAGGATGGTCCAAGCCATTCATGAAGGATCTGCCCCTATGGACAAAACACCTCTCACCAGGCCTCACCTCCAACATTGTGGATGATATTTCAACATGAGATTTGGGTGGGGACAAATATCTAAACTCTATCTGATATTACTCAGTAATCGGAGTGTTGGGTTGAATGGCAGTTTTAAGTTCTTTGAGAAATCTTCAAACTGCTTTCCATAGTGGCTGAACTAATTTACATTCCCACCAATAGTGCAAAAGCATTCCCTTTTTTTCTGCAGCCTTGCTAGCATCTGTTATTTTTTTATTTTTAATAGTAGCCATTCAGACTGGTGTGAGATGGTGTCTCCTTGTGGACATGGTTTGCATTCCTCTGATGATTAGTGATGTGTAGCATTTTTTTTATATGTTTGATGGCTGCTTGTATGATTTCTTTAGAGAAGTTCATGTCTTTCACCCATTTTTTGATGGGGTTGTTTTTCGCTTGTTTTCTCTACATCCCTGAAACGCTTGTTATCATTTGTTTTGTTTTGCTTTGCTTTTTATAGCAGCCATCCTAACATGTGTGAGGTAATATCGCACTGTAATTTTAATTTGCATTTCCCTGATGATTATTGATATTGAGGATTTTTTCACTTTCTTTGTTGGCCATTTATGTCTTCTTTAGAGAAATGTCTATTTAATTCCTTTGTCCAGTTATTTGTCAATATAGTTTGGATATTTGTCTCCACCCAAATCTCGTGTTGAATTATAATCCCCAATGCTGGAGGTAGGTCAGGGTGGGAGGTGTTTGGGTCATTGGAGCAGATAGCTGAATGCTACCTTCACGATAGTGAGTTCTTGTGAGATCTGGTCATTTACAAGTGTGTGGCACCTCCCCCCTGACTCTCTGTTTTGCTCTTCCTCCCACCATGTGAGATGTCTGTTCCCCCTTCACCTCCTGCCATGATCAGAAGTTTCCTGAGGCCTCCCCAGAAGCAGAAGCTGCTATGCTTCCTGTACATCCTACAGAACCATGAGCCAATTAAACCTCTTTTCTTTATAAATTATCCAGTCTCAGGTGTTTCTTTATAGCAATGCAAGAACAGTCTAATACATTTGTCTTTTTGCTATTAAGTTGTAGGAGTTTTTTATACATTTTGGATATTAACCCCCTCAGATAAATAGTCTGCAAATAACTTTCTCCCATTCTGCTTACATATTTAACATGTCAAATTAACCTAATCAGTTTAATATCTCTCTTTTTACAAGGTGAAAGAACAAATCCTTTAAAATTTTTCAGGGGCCCTCTAGGAAATCTCAAAGTCTTTTCAAGAACAAGAAGATTTCATTCAGAATTTAATGTTTGGAGGTTGCCAAAAACTTCTGACAGTTTGAACACTTGATTAAATACGATTACAGATCATTGTAAAACACTACTTACCTTATTTTCAGTAATCAAGGACATAATAAATGTCAACATAAAGCACAAAAAAATGCTCTGATAAGACACAAAATCTTAGTTTCCCAGGCAGATTACTTAAAGGGGGGGAAAAAAAACCTGTTACAATTTCTTGTTAACAACCATGAATCAGAAGATTTTTAGGATTTTCTTTTCCCCTGATATGTATCCTATGGAGGCTACAGACCACCTTCTACACTGAGGAGACATCTAGCAGTTTTCTGAGTGTCTCCAAAGCCCACCTGAGTAAATAAAATATTTCATCTATTTCCAACTAGCCTTATCCTTTCAGCCTCAGGACATTGGATTTAGGGGATCCTGAGTCCCTTGGAAGCCCATGATAAGGGCAAGAGACCTTAAGTGTAAGTGATGGATATCCCAGAGTGAGAAGGAAAAGGTCTGGCAGGGGTAGACAGAGAGATGGAGGAGGTAGGGAGCTGAAGGGAGACACATCAAAGAATGCAAGTGAGCTGGAGGGAAGATAGCAGGAGCTGGTGGGAAGACCAAAAGAAGGAGGAGCGAAGGTAATGAAATGAGAGAGGTCTTAGAGGAGCTAGTCTGGGGAGACCTTATGTTTCCTAAAGAGGGAAGTTCCAAATCATCCTCAACAAAATCATGCCAACAACAAGCAGGTGACAGAGCTGGTGTCGCACTGTAACAGCAGGAGGTCAAGAAGAGGGGTTTTGGTCAGCTGAGAAGTTCTCATGGAAAAACCAGGGTTAAATACAGAGAGCAAGAAGGCCTCACAAAGAGCCAGGAAAAAATTTCCAGCCCAGTAGTCAGGGAGTAATTGCCACTCAAAGCAGAGAACCAGAAAGAAAAACTTCCAGCCCAGGGAGTCAAGGAATAATTCCCACTCAAAACAAATGAAGAAAGAAGACCTTTCAATTCAAGAGATACCTTTCAAAAGACACCAGCCCAGGCATGGTGGCTAATGCCTGTAATCTCAGCACTTTAGGATTTGGGCAGGCGGATCACCTGAGGTCAGGAGTTCAAGACCAGCCTGACCAACATGGTGAAACACCATTATCTACTAAAAATACAAAATTAGCCGGGTGTGGTGATGCATGCCTGTAATCCCAGCTACTTGGGAATCTTAGGCAGGAGAATCGCTTAAACCTCAGAGGCGGAGGTTGCAGTGAGCCGAGATCGTGCCATTGCACTTCTGCCTGGGCCACAAGAGCAAAACTCCATCTCAAAAAAAAAGAAAAAGAAAAAAGAAAAAAAGAAGCAGCAGCCTGGGACTCTAACCCAGCTTTAGAGAGTATATCAGAATCTCAAGAATCAAAATCTATCCTTACCAGCTTCAGCAGATATTTGTCCAGAGCAATGGTTCCAGAGTCTGTCTCAGCAATGGATCCCCAACAATCAGTCAGGAGTGAAGACAAAGTCTTCAAAGCCTTCTCACTTAGGTGAGAAGCAGGAAGTCAAGAAGAGGGGTTTTTGACCTCTCTTCAAAAAGATTCAAGAGCCTAATAATGAATCTAATCTTGAGTCACAGAATCATAACTGTTATAGAACAAGATTATTCATTTATCTGTTAAAGAAAGAAAAGAAGACCTTACCCACTGGGGACCATAGATATAGGTATAGAGACCACTGCAATGAGGCATTGCAGTTGGAGAGAGAGATTGAGCTCAACTCCAAATACAACGAGAAGAGTATAAATTCATATACCAGGAGCAGGGTGAGGGTCATTGGATAAAAAATCACTAAGAAAAAACATCAAGAATTAGGGGACATTTAGGCTAAGCTAACTGACTAGGTCTCTTGCTAAAGGCATGCTACAGTGATCAGACATCACCAGGGAATTGTAGAGAATGAGAAACCCAACTAAGTATCGTGAGTGGAGGACTCTGGCTAAACTGACTTGGAAAGCTTCTTGCTAAAATTGAGCAATGCAGAGACAAACACAGAAGCCCAAAAGCCATGGTCTAGTTGAGAAGAAAATTTAGAGTCTGACTAGAATTTCCTCAAGGAGAGAATCTATTACCTCTCATTCTTGTCTTTGAACCACTTTCCACATTGCCTTGTTTCTCAGTCTCCCCCGAACCTCCTTAAGGAGCCTCAAGAAACCAAACTCCTCATGCTCAAGGATTCTCATTCCCATCACTTTTCAAATTCTATCCCTGCTTTCACAAAGGAAACAAAAAGGTGAAGAGAGATGAGCAAAGGAAAAAATTATTGGTTTTTAAAAACACCAACTTGTAATCTAAGTCCTTTTTCAAGAGTGAAGAAAGTGTTGGGTTGTCTGAGCTAAAAAACCAAAACTACAATCCGATAGACTTCATGTCAGTATATGAAATTATCCTGAAATCAATTTTAATGAGAAGCTGTCAGTCTCTAAAATATCCTATATGCAATTTAATTGCCTGCTTGTTTATTTTTAATCAAGATGCACAAACAATTCCCTCTACTCCCATATTTCTGAATTAATAAAGATGCTTTTTCATCTGCTGGAAAGGTTTCACAAGACATGGCAAGTATTAAATGTGTGTGAGCTGATACTTACGAACTTGACAGAAGAGAGCTGAGTCTTTTAAAGTGAAAGAGAAATGAAATTGCCATAAGATACAAGTCCCACAAATCTTCAGTTTGTAGATAGGTGAGTTAATGGTCACTTTTGATCTCGGCTGAAGTCATCTAGTTCTTGCAATTCATTATGCAGGCAATTACCAATAGTAAGAAGTTTCTCCAGAAACACGGCAACTACTTTTTCAAGATTATCTCCAATTATAACAGCAATAGTTACCTGTCAGGAAATTACTAGTAGATGAGTGGCAACAGGAATATATTGACAAGCAGAGTTTAAAGACAAGAGAATTTTATAAAGTTCTTTCTTTGTTACATTCTTGAGGGGAAAAATCAATATACTGTGTAAAAAGAGAGAAATGAATCCGCAGCAGTGATTATGGTGCATGGCTGTTCTAACTCACATGTTACTAACCCACAGATCTATTAGTGTGATTTGAAATACCATCCACTCCCCTTGCAGGAAATGGTTTAACTATAAGGCATGAAAAACTACCTCCAAGTTCTTATGTTTTCTTTCCAATATTATACTGCCCTCCTATGGAAACAGATAGGTCTCCTACCTTTGGATGCTGAATTTTTAAAAATGTGTTTCAAGCTTATCACCAGGTATTTCAGGAAAGTAGAAGAATTTTAGAAAGTTCTAAACAAATACCATATATACAAACAATACCACTTCTGAATCCACTTGAGCTTCTAACTTAGTAGAGAATGCTATTTACATTTCTAAAAAACGTGTGGCCACTAGAGTTCTGAAACATGCCAAGACGATTACTGTTATTGAGCAAGTCTGTGTAACTAGGCTATCATCAACATAAAAAGCCTTTTAGTAAGCTTCTAATGCTTATATTGCAATGAGGTGGTTTGAAATATTATGCTCTTCCTACCAGATCAATTTCAAGGAGTGTGAAGTAGAAAGCCCATTCCAGCACTTTCAAAACAGCAATATTTGCAGTTGGAAATGTACAAGAATGCAGACAAGTACTCAAGTATGTACATCTTGTGCAGTGTTTGTGGATAAAAAATCATAATGAAAAGAGAATGAGATGAGCGCATTATAGAACATATCTGTTTTAGTTCTTGTTGTGTGATATATGCATTTATTATCATAAGCCATAAGATGCAATGAACACATCAATCACATAAGCAGCTTTCATATCACACACAAAGTGCTGCTTATGCTATAAAATAAAATAAAGCTATTAATTTCTTTGCCTCAGTCAATGAGCCAAAACCAGGAAAATGAATTGTCATTGTAAACACTTGCTAATATCACCCCTCTAATATTTATCAAGTATGTGAGGATGGCAAGTCTAAACATATGAACTCTTGATTTTCCCCACACAGCAGTTGGCCTCAGTTGATTCCCCTTCGCTGAGTTTTTTCTATCTCATAAATTCTTACATGAGAAGTTTAACTCCAAGAGAAAAAAAAAGCAGCCAAAGTCCAGTACTGCTATTTATGATGTATATAAATCTGAGTCATTTCAGCATCACTTGTTCATGCAAGATGAAAAACAAGTTCTATTGATGCCCACAAGTCTAACCTAGCTCTATTTCCCTTAGGATCCAATGAAACTCAGGCATTTTCTTGTATTATAATGACTCTATTTCCTCAATAGTAGTGCATTCATTGCTATATCTTAGAAGTCTACTAAAGTTTATGGCTCTTTCACTAAAACTGTGTTAAATTTTTGGTAAAGCATAATAAAATAGCCAACAAATTATAATTTTACCTTCTGCTCTGCATAATTATAATTACTTCCCTTAAGAATACAGAGTAGCCTTTTGTCAATTTTCTGTCATTATTTTCAAAGGAAGAGTTTTAAAATTATTAATATGAAGAGGCTAAAAATAGCAACAACAGCACTTGAATATTGAGAAATACAAATAGGTACTCAGATATCTGCGCTTAAGTCATATTTTAAGAAAGTAAGTATAGAATGCATTCAGGTATAGATTTGTATCAAAGAGGTTTAGTTAAAATTTATCTCAGGGCTTAACATTTAGCAACAATAAGGGCAGCTAACAGCTACTGAGTCGTAATACATAACAGGCTATTTCTTAGAAACTTGATATACATTACCATATTTAATCTTCAAACAACCCCCTGGGCAAATATTGTTATGGACCTACAGACAAGGAAATAAAACTTAGCAAGTTAGTTCCAAGAACAATGAGTTGCTATTATAAAGGAGCGGCAATTGCCATTATCATTCAGACTATTTTCCTGTTCAATTTCCCTGGATTCACTTCTACTCCCTAGAAAGAGGGAACCATAATAAAGTAGCAGAACCTAATATTCAAAATATCTGTGAGACACTAAAAGCATATGGACAAATTTCTCTTTAGCCTCTTTTAAAGGATTATAATCCAGTATGGGTGGGGGACACTGTTGCAGCATGGAAACTAGTGGGTGGACTATACTCCAGATATCTTCCCTCTAGGATGGAGGGAAGAGATAGGATAACATGGACAAGCATGAGTACCCCTGTGAGGGATCTGTCAGTTACCTTGACTCCAACCATCCCTATAGTCAGAATAAGAACAAAAATTTCAGGCACCAGAGGACAAATGATAGGCTTGCTTGGGAGTACAATGCTATATAATTCATAAAGGGACTCCAAGAACTCAAGGGAGGAAACTGAGGGAGTGAGGTTTCTTATGGAACAGATGAGCATAACATCAATAATATACATACTGTTTTGTGCCTTTTACTGTGATCTATGTCAGTACATACTGTTGAAAACAAAGCACGCCAACCTTTCAGCTGGAACTGCCATCTCTTTAGTAATCTGCCAAAATGACAAACAAAAAGGGAAAGAGAGGAAGCACCCATTATATGTTCTCTAAGCTTTTTAGAAAACATGGAATTGTTCCTTTGGCCACCTATATGGTAATCTACAAGAAAGGTAATATCATAAACACCAAGAGAATGGGCACTGTTCAAAAGAGAATGCCCCACAAATGTTACCATGGCAAACCTGGAAGAGTCTCTAATGTCACCCAGCATGCTGTTGGCTATGTTATAAGCAAACAAGTTAAGGAAAAGATTCTTGCCTACAGAATTGCTGTGAGTGTGCATATTAAGAATATTAAGCACTCTAAAACTTGAGATAGCTTCCTGAAAAGTGTGAAGGAAAATGACCAGAAAAAGGACACCAAAGAGAAAGCATCCTGGATTCAAGTGAGTGCCAGCCTGCTCGACCCAGGGAAGCACGCTTTGTGAGAACAAATGGAAAAGAGCCTGAGCTGCTGAAACCTAAGCCCTGTGAATTGAGAGCACAATAGGCAGTAAGAAATAAAATCATGAAACTAAAGATTTCTGAACTGTTTAAAAAACACTCAAAACTTAGTGACTTAAAACAACAGTTGTTTTATTATATTTTATGGTTTCCATGGGTCAGGGATTTGGAAATATCAGACTGAATGGTTCTGACATCGAATGAGGCGAAACAGAGTAGAGGTAAGGCTGGAGTAGCTGGGGACCAGCTGGGTACCTCTCTCTCTTCACATAGTCTTAAGCCTCCCCATGTGGCTCCACCATGTGAACTAACTTGGATTTCCTCACAGAATGGAAGCCTCAGAAATGACAGTTACATGGTAGGTAAAGAATTCTAGAGTAAATATTCCAGGAAAAAAGTAAAAGCTGCATCACCTTTTATGACCTGGCCTTAGAAGTCATGCAGGGACAACTTTGTCCCATTCCATTGGTAAAAGACAGTCACACATCCAGATTCAAGAATGCAGGATTTTGATTCCCTCTGGATGGGATAGTGGCGAGGATCTAGAAGAGCCTATGGGATGGATTGCATGCATCTTTGGAAAATACCATATGCCACAGAATTAGAGACAAGTTTTTGCTTTTTTGGAGCTGACACTCTAGTTTGGGATGGACAGGAGAAGAAAACAGACCACAATCAAATAAACTAACGAACAACATGATTTCTAATACTGAGCACTATAATAAAAAGAACAAGATAACATGAGGGTGACCAAGGCTGATTGAAAGATTACTTTGAATGGGGATGTCAGGGAAGGCCTCTCAGTGGAGACAACATTTGTCCCTGAGTGACTTTTTTTTTAAGGGACAAGAAGGAGCCAGCCAATCAAAGATTAGGATGCAAATGATTCTAGGCATAGAGAACAATAAATGCCATGACCCTTTGCTCACATTTACTATGTTTATTATGTTTATATTTTCTGGGCTGAATGCAGAGGATGAAAAACAATAAAAATCAGGAGCAAGGGTTAAGGAGAAGAGGATTATAAGAAGTGAGAGGTATAGGCCTGTGTATTACTTTGCTAGGGCTGCCATAGCAAAGTACTACACACTGAGTGATTTAAACAACACAAATTTATTTTCTCACAATTCTGGAGGCTAGAAGTCCAAGATCAAGGTATTGGCAGGGTTGGTGTTTTCTGAGGTCTCTCTCCTTGACTTGTAGATGGCTATCTTTTCACTATCTTTACATGGTCTCCCCTCCGTGTGTGTGTGTGTGTGTGTGTGTGTGTGTCCTAATTTCTTCTTTTTTTAAAGATACCAGTGGTATTGGATGAAGATCCACCCTAATGACCTTATTTTTAACGTAATTACCTTTTTAAAGGTCTACATCTTCAGTTACATGCACATCCTGAGGTACCATGGGTTAGGACTTTATTATTTTGGGGGAGACACAATTCAGCCCATGACAACATGGCATGTTGACTTGTAGACCACAGTAAGGAATATGGATTGTATTCTAAATGCAAGGAAGCCAAATTATCTGATTTGCATTTTTAAGGAAGATTCTGGCTACTTTGTAGAAAATAGATTATAGAGAGGCAAGAATGAAAGCATGAAGTCTGGTCAATAGTTTACTGCAGGAATCCACATGAGAGCTAATACAGGGTAGTTTGCCTCCCCTGTTACTTTTGCTCATACAAACCAAGAGCATTTCAAACCAAAGATACAAACCAAGTAGCATTTCTTTATAAAGATTTTAACAGTTTTCACAGAATTACTACGTTATCAAATGTGTAAAAACAAGTCTCAAGGTTGTAAAAACAAGTCTCAAGTTTATATAAACAATTGGTACTTTAATAACCATATAACTTTACACTTTCTCAGAATACCATGTTTCTACATCTTTAAGAGAAGTAGTTTAAATTAAATGATCCAAAATATTTCTTCCAGATCTAAGATTGTAGATTTGAGCCAGTTAACAAAAAAAGATAAATCTTTGAATGTCAAGTATAAAATTATTTGAGACGTAGTCTATGAACATTTTAATCAGTTTCATATCAAGTCCAGAAGTATTGGACCAAGAGTTCAGGGATAACCTTGAATTAAAGTGAATACTTTTCAAGAATCTGTAGAGATCATTACAAGCCATTGTTTCAGTCTCCAGCAAAGAGGCTTTTTACAGTTTTTAAGTTTATCATTGTTCAGCTACTGAATCTGAAATAGACCCATCAGACTCATCTCTCAACTTATCAAAGCCTGTGACCATTTTTAGACTTATTTCGTGTCCAGACCATTAAAATCATATTCACAATCACAGGCATGACAATCATGACTAGTCACTCATCTTTTAAAACCCTCTCATAAAGACAAATTGCATCTTTCCTCCCATCAGTACTTCTGTCCACTAATAGTACTGTATTCTGAGAAAGCCTGACCATTTTCAGATGACTACACTCACCCTTACCTTTACAATTTTTCCATTTCTGATTTCACCAGCCAACAAAATTGAAACTTCAGTAAGAGAGGCTGATCAAATGCAATTAATGGTGGTAAAAGCTGAAGACTCCTTGTCATTAATTTCCCTGGCTTAAAGAAATCCTCAGGCCCAGTTAATAGCTGTAAGACGAGGAAAAGCGAAAAATGATCAACTAACTCCCTTCTCCCCATATTTATCAGTAGTCCCAAAGCCAGAGTACAGGGACATAAATCATATTATCACACAGATGTGTCCTAGGATAGGAACCTATCTCACATACTTAGTCCACGTCTGTGGAAAGAAGACTTGGCTAACTAAACAACCCCCTCCACAAGAAAAAAAATGCCACTTGTCATTTATCCCTTCATGTCAAAACCCATTTACTTTGCCATTAGGTAAAGTGAAAAATAAGCCTTTTCGTTTGTCTGTTATTGACTCAGTTGTTTGCACTGGATTTCCTCACTACTGTCCTGCACCATCAGGCAATGTCGTGCTTCCTGGAGGGCTACAGCCCAGGAAATGTTATTGCTCTATGAATAACCTTGATTCCTAGTCAGAATTTCTGCCCTGCCTCCTCTTCCAATCTGTGCAACTGTACTAATCTCCTGAGATGAACCTCTTAGGTCCTAGAGCAAGTTCTAAGGATCCAGCACCCTGCCTCCTGTTCTCTGAGCCCTAATATTTGCTTGTAGCTCTGTGGCATTAGAGATTATCTCCCAAGATGAAAAAGAGTCCTTGAAATAAATGGCAGAGTAAAGAAGAGGAAATTCTTTAGCCAAAATTCTCCACAACACCCCACAATGTTCTTGTCCCACGTCTCTCAAAATTTCCAATCTTTTTTTAACCAGAGATTCACCCTCACTCCAATGATAGTGACATTTGAAATGGACAATGTAAAAGAAAGAGGAGTCCAGCCGTTTCCACATCACATATACACATAAGAATAGGATACTATTACCTACCCTTCCCCTATATTTTCCAATTTCTAGTATGATAGACATTTTCACAATTATTCATACTTTAAGTAGTAGCTTTATGTGGCTTCCAACCACTTTCCTCATTCCTTTTTCTACTACATATCTTCCATGCTCTTCTTCCAGGGCAGGTTGAAATGTCAACACAGGACCAATAGTTCTCAAGTCCTTTAAGTATCTGTGTCCAGAAAACTCAAGAGTCATACTTCTTATGTATTATAAAGCAACTGGTAATTCATTTTAACAGTGAATGAGAATATGATGAGGACAAGGAGACTATCATTTACTGAGTGCTTGCAACATGCAAAAAAAAAAAAACAAACTGGGATCGGTATTTTATCACATTATCTCATTTAATCCTCAAATAATTCTATGAAGTAGGGATTCCTTCATCCTCATTTTACAAATGAGAAGAATAAGATTTAGAGGAACTAAGGAACTTGCTCAAGTTTGCATAACTAATAAGGAGCAGAAATGAATAATTAAACTTGGGTACCTTGGTTGCAAATTTTGTACCCTAAAGCAGCACTTATGAAATAATGGAGAGCATACATTAATACTTTAGAAGTACCCAAGCAAAACTTTTTTGACTGCATTTTCTTGTCTCAGTATTCTATCTGCCTGTCAGTATCGGTGTATGATCCTTATTAAGCCTCAGCCTGAAGGAGCTAAGATTAACGAAATCCAGCCTCCTCCAGACAGGAAAAAGGCATCCTAAATATAGGACATCACTGAGATAAGAAGAGTCATTAGTAAGTTCTTTTCTTAATATAAGTTTGCTGAATACATGAATGAGTGAACTGAATGAAATTGATTGGGGTTCTCTGAAACAGTTAATGCACATAATGAAAAATATGCTTAGAATCAAAGAAAAATATTATCTTTCTCAAATCTATACTTTCCCTACATAGCTTATTTTCCTCTTCTCAAAATAGCTAGGAAAACCTTTTCTTACCCAAGGCAGGGAGAGAGCGAGCAGTGAACTGTGACCTGTTGGCACTCCTTTTACCTCCCTTGATGTTTGAGAGTCTCGCCTGTTCATGCTTTAGAATTGATTCTTCAGATATTGCACAGAGCATCATGTATGCCATGAAGAGATGTTTTACCACTGGAGTTCAATAAAAAGTTGCAAATAATGGTGTAACGTGATCTCTTTTGCGGAAAGACCTGCCTCGCCAAAGTAAGGGAGTGATTTGGATATTAAAAAGGGTGAAAACAGAAAGGCCCTATCTGACCTGTGTTCCTCCAGAAATTGAGCCAGAGATTAGGGATTGTGTGCAGAGTTTATTTGGGAAAATGATCCCAGGGAACAGAAATAAACCCACTGGGCAAAGTGAAACAGGAAAAGAGGGAAAACCAATCTAAGAAATCATCATTGGGTAGTTTACCACTTCGTGCTACTGGGACTTTAATGCTCCTGGATGCTCTCTAAGGGAATGGGTAGCTTCCCTAGAAGGGAGTTAATTCATTTGCACGTCTAATGTTGTTCATGAACCAACACAGGTTGACATGACTCCTGTAGGAATTCCAAACAGCAGCAATAAGGAAGTCCCAGGATAGAAAACAAGAGATATGTGGTACAGTTCAGTTGAAGAGCTATCAGGCTACACCTGCAGGCACCTAGTTGCCACATCAATGATAGGAGAAAACATTTGGGCAGAGAGGATATAAAATGAGTGTTTAAAAATGGCCAATCTTTAGCTAGAGTCAAGGTGAGAAAAAAGGAAAACAATGGTCAATAGGACCCGCCCATTGTACTGCTTGGATTTGCTTGAGCCCTACATTAAGTCCAGTTCATCACAGAGTCATTAAGTTGACATGTTCACAATCTACAAAAGATAAGAAGATACAAAAAATAAAATTAAAAGGAATAAGAAGGCTTAGTTGTTCAGTTCCTGGTGCTTCAAGATGATATCATACCTGCCACCCATTCTACATTTTGTCACCCTCAGCAGGCACATTATATTTTTTGTTTTAATTTTTAATTTTTGTGGGTACATAGTAGGCATATATATTTATGAGTTACATGAGATATTTTGATACAGGTATGCAATACATAACACATCAGGGTAAATGAGGTATCCATCAATTCAAGCATTTATCCTTTGTGCTACTAACAATCCAGTTATACTCTTTTAGTTATTTTTAAATGTATAATTAAATTACGTTTTGCTATAGTCAGTCTGTTGTGCTAGCAAATACTAGGTCTTACTCATTCTAATTGTTTTTGTACCCATTAACCATCTCCATCTCCATGTACCCCTCCCACTACTCTTCCCAGCCCCTGATCACCATCCTTTTACTCTCTATATCCATGAGTTCAATTGTTTTCATTTTTAGCTCCCATAAATAAATGAGAACATGCACAAATTGTCTTTCTGTGCCTGGCTTATTTCGCTTAACATAATGACCTCCAGTTCCATTCAAGTTGTTGCAAATGACAGGATCTCATTCTTTTTGTAGCTGAATAGTACTCTGTTATGTATATGTACCACATTTTCTTTATCCATTCATCTGTTGATGGACACAGATTGCTCCCAAATCTTGGTAATTGTGAATAGTGTTACAATAAACATGATAGTGCAGATATCTCTTTGGTATACTGATTTCTTTTTTGTGGGGTACATACCTCGCAGTGGGACTGCTGGATCATATGTTAGCTCTAGTTTTGGCTTTTTGAGGTACCTCCAAAATGTTCTCCATAGTGGTTTTACTAACTTACATTCCTACCAAGACGGAAAGGAAAGTTTCCCTTTTACCATATCCTCACCAGCATTTGTTGTTGCCTATCTTTTCGATAAAAGCTATTTTAACTGGGGTGAGATGATATCTCATTGTAGTTTTGATGTACATTTCTCTGATGTCCAATGTTGAGTGCCTCTTCATATATCTGTTTGCCAACTGTAGGTCTTTCTTGAGAAATGTCTATTCAGATCTTTTGCCCATTTTAAAATTAGATTATTAAATTTTTTCCTATAGAGTTGTTTGAGCTCCTTATATATTCTGGTTATTAATCCCTTGTCAGATGGGTAGTTTGGAAATATTTTTTCCCATTCTGTGGGTTGTGTCTTCACTTTGTTGATTGTTTCCTTTGCTGTGCAGAAGCTTTTTAACTTGATGTGATCCCGTTTGTCCATTTTTTCTTTGGTTGCCTGTGCTTGTCAGGTATTACTCAAGAAATCTTTGCCCACACCAGTGTCCTGGGGAGTTGTCCCAATATTTTCTTTTAGTAATTTCATAGTTCAAGGTCTTATATTTAGTTCTTTCATCCATTTGATTTGATTTTTTATATGACAAGAGATAGGGGTCTGGTTCTATTCTTTTGCATATAAATATCCAGTTTTCCCAGAATCATTTATTGAAGAAATTGTCCTTTCCCCAATGTATGTTCTTAGCACTTTTGTCAAAATGAGTTCACTGTAGACATATGGATTTATATCTGGGTTCTCTATTTGGTTCCATGGGTCTATGTGTCTGTTTTTATGCCAGCACCATGTCATTTTGGTTACTTATAGCTCTGTAGTATAATTTGAAGTCAGGTAATATAATTCCTCCAGTTTTCTTCTTTCTGCTTAAGATAACTTTGGCTATTCTGGGTCTTTTATGGTTCCATATAAAATGTAGGATTGTTTTTTCTATTTCTGTGAAGAATGTCATTGATATTTTGATAGGGATTGCAATGAATCTGTAGATTGCTTTGGGTAGTATAGACATTTTAAAAATATTGATGTTTCTAATCCATAAACATGGAGTATATTTCCATTTTTTGGTGTCCTCTTCAACTTATTCCATGAATGTTTTATTGTTTTCATTATAGAGATCTTTCACTTCTTGGATTATTTCCTAGGTATTTTATTTTATTTGTACCTATTGTAAATGGGATTACTTTTTTCTTTTTCAGATCATTTGCTGTTGGCATATAGAAATGCTACTGATTTTGTATGTTAATTTTGTGTTCTGCAACTTTATTGAACTTATCAGTTCTAACAGTTTTTTGGTGGAGTCTATGGGCTTTGCCAAATATAAGACCATATCATCTGCAAACAAGGATAATTTCACTTATTCCTTTCCAATTTATGTGCCTTTATTTCTCTCTCTTGTCTGATGCTCTAGCTAGAACTTCCAATACTATTGAATAACAGTGGTGAAACTGGGCATCCTTGTCGTGTTCCAGATCTTAAAGGAAAGGCTTCAGTTTTTCCCCATTTAGAATGATACATAGCTTTAGGTCTGTCATAAATAGCTTTTATTATGTTGAGTTATGTTCCTTCTACACCCAGTTTCTTGAGGGTTTATATCATGCAGGGATGTCGAATTTTATCAAATGCTTTATCAGTATCAATAGAAATAATCATATGGTTTGTGTCCTTTGTTTTGTTGATATGATGTATCACATTGACTGATTTGCATATGTTGAACCATCCTTACATCCCTGGGATAAATCCTACTTGATCATGATGAATGATCTTTTCAATGTGTTGTTGAAATTTATTTGCTCATATTTTGTTGGGATTTTTGTATCAATATTCATCAGTGATATTGGCCTATAGTTTTCCTTTTTCTCAATGTGTCTTTGTCTGGTTTTGGTACCAGGGTAAAACTGGCCTCACAGAATGCATTTGGAAATACTCCCTCCTCCTCTATTTTCTTTTAATAGTTTGAGTAGGATTGTTATTAGTTCTTCTTTAAATGTTTGGTAGAATTCAGGAGTGAAGACATCAGGTCCCAGGCTTGTATTTGCCAGGAGACATTTTATTATGACTTCAATCTCAGTACTTTGGTTTTGGTCTGCTCAGAATTTGAATTTCTTCATGCTTCACTCATGGTAGGTTTTATGTATCTAGAAATTTGGCCGTTTCATCTAGATTTCCCAATTTATTTGCATATAGTTGCTCATAGTAGCCACTAATCATACTTTGAATTTCTGTGGTATTAGTGTAATGTCTCTCTTTTTTCATCTCTAATTTTATTTATTTGGGTCTTCTCTCTTTTTTTTAGTCTGGTTAAAGGTTTGTCAATTTTATCTTTTCAAAAAAACAACTTTTATTGATCTTTTGTTTCCTTTGTTTCATTTTTATTTATCTCTGCTCTGATCTTTATTATTTTTTCTATTAATTTTGGGTTTGGTTTGCTCTTGCTTTTCTAATTCTGTAAGAGGCATAATTATGTTATTTATTTGATGTTTTTCTTGTTTTTTTATATAGGTGCTTATAGCTATAAACTTCTCTCTTAGTGCTGCTTTCACTGTATCCCATAGGTTTTGTTATGTCATGTTTCCATTATCATCTGTTTTAATAAATGTTTCTGTTTTATCTTAATCTCCTCATTGACCCACTTGTCATTCAGGGCATATTTTAAAGTTCCATGTGTTTGTATAGTTTCCCAAATTCCTCTTGTTACTGATTTATAGTTTTATGCCATTATGGTCAGAGAAGGGGCTTGATATAATTTCAATTTTTTTGAATGTTTTAAGACTTGTTTTGTGACCTAATATATTGTCTATCCTTGAAAAGTATCCACGTTTTGAGGAGAAGAATGTGTATTCTGCAGCCATTGGATAGAATGTTCTATAAATATCTATTAGGTCCACTTGGTCTATAGTGCTGATTAAGTCCAATGTTTTTTTGTTGATTTACTGCCTGGAATATCTGGCTAATCCTGAAAGTAGGGTGTTGAAGTTTCCAGCTATTATTGTATTGGGGTCTCTTTATCTCTAATAACATTTGCCTTATATGCCTGACTGCTCCCATGTTGGATTCATATGTATTTAAAATGGCTATATCCTCTGTTTTTTAGATCTTGTAGGCGTGTTTTATTGTTTTTTATTCTTTCTTCTTTTGTCTCCTCTGATTGTGTATTTTCAAACGATCTGTCTTTAAGCTCACTAATTCTTTCTTCTGCTTGATCCATTCTGCTATTAGGAGACTCTGATGCATTATTCAGTATGTCCATTGCATCTTTCTACTCCAGAATTTCTACTTGATTCTTTTTAATTATTTCAATCTCTTTGTTAAATTTATCTGATAGAATTTTGAATTTCTTCTCTGTGTCATCTTGAATTGCTTTGAGTTTACCCAAAATAGCTATTTTGAATTCTCTGTCTGAAAAGTCACACATCTCTGTTTCTTGAGGACTGGTCCCTGGTGCCTTATTTAGTTCATTTGGTGAAATTTTGTTTTTCTGGATGGTCTTGAGGTTTGTAAATATTTTTTACTGTTTTGGCATTGAAAAGTTAGGTATTTATTTTAGTCTTAGTAGTTTGGGCTTGCTCGTACCTGTCCTTCTTGAGAAGACTTTCCAAACGACTTGGGTCTTATGATGTAAGTTGTATCTGCATTTGGACTTGGATGTTGTGATCTAAGTTGTATCTACATTAGGATGCACCCCAACCCCAGTAATGCCGTTGTTCTTGCAGACTCATAGAGGCCCCACCTTGGTGGTCTTGGATAAGATATAAAAGAATTCTCTGGATTACCAGGGAGAAACTCTTGTTCTCCTCTCTTACTTTCTCCCAAACAAACGGAGTGTCTCTATCTCTGCCAGCACTTTAAGGAGCTGAAGCCCACAATGACTTTATTCTTGAGTAAAGCAGCTGCAATTACTCATATACAATTATCACTGTGTATGAAGCCACAAAAAAGAAACCCACCAGTGAATCCTCTAGTAGCTAAAGAAAATCCATTTTGCTCTCATTGTGTGGCAGTCAACTCCAGATCACCATGATAATCAGGATCAATTTCTTCTGTCTTTATCTCAGCTGACAGTTACAAATTCAGGCTTAGTGAAACCCTTATTGCCATCACAAAACACTATTTGCAGCTTCAGGTTCTGTGAAACCACCACAGTTATCAGAATTTCCAATTCATCAGAGTTTAAAATTGTAGGAGCACAGATGATAAATTCTGAAATTGTGTCACTGGAAGTGATGATTGGAAGGCCAAAAGCCACATTATCCCTTAGGTTCTGCACACAGAACCACATATCAGCAACATAACAAAACGGAAGATTGCATTTCCAACACTATATGGGGTTGTCTTTGACCTGGCACCTTAATTAAGCCCTTAACAGATTATTCCATCATTTTAGTAATTAAGATTTATGTGCTTTGTATCCATTCACATGGTCCATTCACCAGCCTCTGCTCTAAACTTTCTTAAATATTATCTTCCAGTTTAGTTATTTCAAGACCTTTGACAAAGCAATCAAACAATTTGCTAATGTTCTGGCATCTGTGATATCCCTATCTCTAGCCATTTCTTCCTGCACACAACCAAGCGAACTTCTTGCAGCTCAGTTCCCTGGGGGTATTTCACTTTACTACTGTCTTTCAAAGTTAGTTGTGTGTGTTGCCAGATTGGCCCTTGTAGATTTTTAGCTACCACCAACATATCGATGCAAGCAATCTATAAACTAGACTTTTCTACCACTGGTTGATCATAGGGAACCCTGCATGAGACCACAGGTGACAGTTGCAGGACAGGAATTGGCACAACAGAAATAGGTGACATGGAGTCCAGGCCACTTGTCATGCAACTTCCTATGCCTTCAGAACCTGTTTGCATTCAGTCTTTAATGTAACATTTGCACTGAACAAAGTGCTCTTGAATGCCGAATCTCATGATGCAATGGGTTTGAACTATCAACATGATTAGCAACTCAGTTTCATATTCATTTGATGTTCCATGGTCAAGCAGTCAATCTACTAAGGCCCAGCAGGATGTCAAGGGCAGCTTTTTAAATATCAAGTAGTCATTCTTTGCTGTAGAAGGTATGGTCTTGCTCCAGAACCTTAAGGGACTATGTTGCGACTCATCATACAACATCCTTATCCATTATGATCACTTCTAACACTATTTGTTCTGTTAGATTACACATCTGGGATTGCTGGGCAACTTTTAACCTAACCTAGATGGGCTGCAGAGCCTCTCTTGCTCTGAGCCACAAAGCTAGTGTCACTCTGAACTATCCAATAAAAGAGTAAGAATATTGTTCCCGAGCACAGCATATGCTACCTTCAGAATTCAAACAAACCCATCAAACATTGTGCCTCTTCTTAGTGACAGTAAATGCAAGATGCAACAAATTTTCCTTTACTTTAGAGGGAATGTCCAAACACACCAAAGATATCTACATACCTAAGAAAGTCACCCCTTGGACTGAATCCTAAATTCTTATAGGGTTTATCTCCCAGACTCTAGAATGCATGGGTGTTACTAATGTACCCACAGTACTTTTTATTTGTTGCTCAGCAAATCCAATTTGTGTATATTAATATAGCAAAATATCATGACCTTTCACAGAATTTTTTAATGATCAAGATCCCTGAAGATTATATTGCAGTGGAATTTGGGGGCAAGACAGTGAATATGTACTGCTGTTTTTCCTATGTAAACACAAGATACTTTTTTTTTTTTTTTTGAGATGAAGTCTCACTCTGTCACCCAAGCTGGAGTACAGTGGCACAACCTCGGCTCACTGCAGCCTCCTCCTCCTCCTGGATTCAAGCAATTCTCCTGCCTCAGTGTCTTGAGTAGCGGGATTACAGGTGCCTGCCACCACACCCGGCTAATTTTTGTATTTTTAGTAGAGACAGGGTTTTGGCTGATCTCGAACTCCTGACCTCAGGTGATCCACCCACCTCAGCCTCCCAAAGTGCTAGGATTACAGGTGTGAGCCACTACGCCCAGCCACAAGATGCTTTTGACTCTCTTAATTATAAGGATTGAGAAAAATGTCTTCATCAGATGCACTGCCAAGTACTATAGTCTATAATGATTTGTTATAGTAAAGATTCTACAATGAGCACAACACTTGGAATTAGGGCTACTACATTTACAGTCAGCCATTGTCATATGTCACATCTGTTTGGTTTTTGCAAAGACCAATAAATAAACTGAGCAAGAACACAATAGGAACCTTCTGAGGAACTATGTAAAATGTGCTTTAGAACAATCCACTCAAGTCAAGACGAGGTTAATATCTATGTTAACATCGATGTGGATTGGTCAATGGTTACAGAGAGAGTGTTAATGGTCTCACACTTCAAGGTTTGTACATTCATCAGAATGGGTGAATATGCTCTCACAGAATCCTAAATAGCAGTAGCAGAGAGGATCTAGGGTAGGTATGCGATACAACTGAGGTGCAACAGATGCTTACAACTAGAGGCCACAATAGTTGGAGCACAAAGGTGGCTCAAGAAAATGTGAGATCAGGCCTAAAAAATACATTAGTCATTTGGCAGACGGTTGCAATATTTTAGGCATAACTCCATAAAGGTCTGAACTAAGGAGGTACTGATGGCACTATGATGAAAAGGGGATAGTTTCAGTAGATACTTATGAGGAAGCCATCAAGGAGGTAAAATAAAAAGTGACCAACATATTGTTTCTTACATTTTTGACCTCAGACTGTAAGATGCCCTGTAACAAAATGATTCCTTAGAAAACATCAAGTTGAGAAATGTTGGTTTATACACAAGCAGTCCTCTTTTCTGTAAGAGTTTTGTTCTAAAATGCAAATTCCTGTATCTAGATATCGTCTATGCTAATGACCACCAGACATCAGAGAGAAAAGTCCATGTGGCAGCGTTTAAATCTAAGCCAATTTAATATAGACAATTCTGATATTTTTATTTTACTACATTGTTTTAAAATGTTAATTAGTTGAAACAGCATTCAAATCAATGATTAAGTAGCCCTTTGAATACAAAAGAAAATCAAATTAACTTATGGCTGACTATAAAGTAGATGAAAGCTAGCACCAGGGTAGTCTCCTAATTCATGAAGATATTTCATAGCCAGGAAGTGTTTAGGTCTGGAATTCTTTGAATTGGGGATATTTTTAAAATCTTCCCCTTCTTTACATTGCTGGTGAGAATGTAAAATGGTACAGCCAATGTGGAAAATAATTTTGTGATTCCTCAATAAATTAAACATGGAATTAGCATAAGATCCAGCAATTTCACTCCCAGGTATATATACACAAAATAATTAAAACAGGTGTTCTGGCAAAAAATTCAACATGAATTTTCACAGCATCCTTAGTACCAATAGCCAACACATGGAAACTACCCAAATGTTTCTCATGGATGAATGGATAGACTGTGATATATCCATAGAATGGGAATGAAGTACTGATAGATACTACAACTAGATGAGCTTTGAAAATATTATGCTAAGGAAAAGAAGCTAGCCACAAAAAAACATATAATATATATATATATATTACAGAATATATATAAATAACATGTTATATATGCATAATATATATATCTACTTATATGAAATGTTCAGAATAGGTAAAAACATAGAGAATGAATTTCAACTGGTGGTTACTTGAGGCTGGGAGGGTAAAAGTATAGAAGGATTGCTCTAAAAAGTACAGGGCTACTGTTTGTAGTAATAAAAAATGATCTAAACTGACTGTGGTGATAGTTGTACATACCTGTGAAAATACTTAAAATGTATTGAGTTGTATGTTTTCTTTTTTTAAAAAAAGAATTGTACAAATTTAGGGGGCACAAGTGCAGTTTTGTTACATGGATATATTGCACAGTGGCAATGTCTAGGCTTTTAGTGTTACCATCACCCAAATGGTGTACACCATACCCATTAAGTAATTTCTCATCCCTCACCCGTCTCTATTACCCCAACTCTTCTGGGTCTCCTATGATTATTGTTCCACAAGTTATGTCTATATCATTATTTGGCTCTTACTTACGTGAGAACACATATTTGGCTTTCTGATTCTGAGTTGTTTCACTTGAGATGATGGCCTCCAGTTCCATCCATGTTTCTGCAAAAGACATGATTTCATTTTTTATGGCTGAATAGTATTCCGTTGTGTGTGTATATATAGTGTGAAATATATATTGTGAGATATATATCATAATTTCTTTACTCATTCATCTGTTGATGGACAGAGGTTGATTTCATATCTTCAGTATTGTGAATAGTGCTGCTATAAACACACAAGTGCAGGTATCTTTTTTATATAATGATTTCTTTTCCTTTGAGTATATGTCCAGTCATGGGATTACTGAATCAAATACTAGTTGTACTTTTAGTTCTTTGATAAATATCCAAACTACTTTCCATAGAGGTAGCTCTAATTTACAATCCCACCAGTAGGAGGACGCAAAGGAAAGCATTCCATTTTCTCTGTATCCTCACCAACATCTGTTCTTTTTTTTTTTTTTTTTGTCTTTTTAATAATACTCATTCTGACTGGTGTTAGATATCTCATTGTGGTTTTAATTTGCATTTATCTAATAATTAGCATTTTTTCATATGCTTGTTGACCATATGTATGTTTTCTTTTGCAAAATGTCTATGTATGTTCTTTATCCACTGTTTAATGAGATTATTTGGGTTTTTTTGTTTGTACTGAGTTGTGTGAGTTCAAATGAGTGAATTGTATGACGTGATTATATCTCAATAAAGCTGTTTAAACTTTTTTTAAAAAGTCTTCTCCTTCTTTTTAAAAATATACATCTATCTACATTTATTTTTCAAGAATGGTTTTGCTGAACATAAAATCCATCCCTCAGATTTCCTTTCGAGGCCCCAAAAGGATTCCTAAGCACATTTTGGCTGCATAATAGCAGCATAAATTAATGATGAATGGACACCGTTTTTCACACTAGAAAAGGAGTGAAAGAACACTTCAAAATGTTAAACTAGGTCATAAACAACATCGGAAAAAGAAACTTTGGTTGTGCAGTTGTGAAAATTAGAAGCTGTTTCTTGTGTGTAGTAGGGAAGAATTGAGCCAAGGGATGCAGTAGCTTGTTTTAACAATGTTCTAAGAAAGTTTACTTTACTCCCTAGTCAACTGTGAACCTATTTCTTACAAGAGGGTTGGAAGCAAACTTTCTGAATAACCTTCAAGTGTTCTTAACAATTTCCATCAAATCCAACAAACTTAAGTCGCTGGAGATACTGACAGAAAGAGACTCAAAAGTCCTAAGCAATTCTCTGAGAAACTGTAGAAATCATAAGTAATCAGAATCTAGTCGTCTTTCCCAAACCACTAGTGATTTATAACAGTTTTATCAGGCTTTCTATACTAAAGCCAGCTATCATTTCAACTCTTGAAGAAATACTGCTACAACACAATAATAATAGCTTTTTAGTAAATTGTAGGATACAAGTTGACCTTCTACAAAAGAATTGAGAGGAAGAAGGGAGGACTGCATGCTTCAGGACATGGTTTCTGTATTCTATTTCATGTCAAGTGCCAATTATTTTTCATTCCAAAAAGGCACAGAGAAAGCAAATACTTCTATTTTATTTTTTTCCACTAGCTTTCCTAATAATTACAAAGGAAAAGACACAATAGTAACAACATGAATATTGCTTACCTATTATAATTACAATATTCCCAAACACATTTAATAACCTCTTCGTTTTCTCTTCAAATATTCATTGTGGAGATACGATATTCTAAGTACAATTTCTATGATCAAGACAAAGGACATAACATTAAAAATTGCAAAAGGAAAAATGCATGCCTTCAAATTTAAAACATAAAGATATTGTGATGTAGATGTTGCCCCATAGGTGATAAGCCAATTCCTGCATAAGCTAATTATTCCAGTTTACCATGCCTACAGTTAGGCTACCAAATAAGACCACTTGATATTTTGTACTCTAGCCAATTAGCCATATTTTTCTCAGATAACTAAATCTAAGGACATTAACACATAATTCATTCAAGAATGTCTTTTTTAAAAGGAAAACAAGCCATTTTTGTTTAACTAAACACTAATTTCTAATATGAAGCTAAGTGAATTTAAGAAGATATACTATCCTAGGAAAGAAAAGATAAATATGAAAGTCTTTCTGTTCACTCAGACTTTTAGCTGAGGACCCAAAACTCATAAACATAAGTATCTCTACATTCTAAAGAGAGCTACCAAACCTGTAGCAGTAAGACTTACCAAAATGTAACAGAAGAGTTCCTTTGTTTGGGTTCCCGCAGAAAAGAGGGTCTGAGGAAAGTATTTGTATTCAGCTAGTTCATGTAGCAGTCTGTCCCAGAAAACAAGAGTGAAGAAACAGGAAAATTAAGACAGGGAAGGTGCAAAGCCAATTCATGGGGCGTTAGTGAGGCTGCTGCCGTGGGCAACAAGGGCTCCCTTCTGCAGGAACCTCTGAGGAACATAGAATGCCCCACAGGATTGCGTACCCGGAAGAGAGAAGTCTGGGGCATTTGTCTACAGGTTTGTCCACTGGTTGAGGGTTGCTTGGAATATTAACTGCACTGCACTTTGGGACTCGACCTACGAGGGGCCAAGGGGACTCTTGCTATTTACAGAAGGTCCTAAGACAGAGAAATGGAGAGATTTATAGTAGATGCTTGAGGTGGAATGATATCCACATACTTAATTCTGTCCATCACAGCCATGGCTGGAATTTGGGAAAAAAAAATGAAGCAAAGGAATGAGATACAGGGTACCAAAAATGCAACAGACTGAATGTTTCTGTCCCCACAAAACTCATATGTTCAAATCCTAACTCTCAATGTGATGATATTAAAAGGTGGGACCTTTGGGAAATAATCAGGTCATGAGGATGAAGACCTCATAAATGGGACTGGTGTCCTAAGGGACACCAGAGAACTTTCTAGCCCTCTTTATACCATGTGAGGATACAAGAAAGAAAATAGATCATTTGCAAATTGGAAGAGGACTCTCACCATAATCTGGCCATGCTGACACCCTTATCTTGGACTTGCCAGCCTCCAGAACTGTGGAGAATACATTTCTGTTATTTATTAGCCACTGAGTCTTCTGCTATAGCAGCCTGAACTAAGATAAAAAAAAAAAAGTGTTTGTTACATAGATCCACCCCCCTCCTACCCTTCTTCATAAGAAACATTTGAAATGTTTGAAACTGATCAGAAAGAATAATGCTTTGAAGCAAAAAAAAATTTAACACATTGTGGCATTTCTCTTATTATTCTTGTAAGAGAGAGTATAGGGTTGCTTTTCAGCTGCCAAGGCAAGTAAGGAAGCTTTAAAAAAAAGAACTCTTCTAAGTGCCTGGAGATGTTTGCAAGAGAAGAGCCTTGCATCTCACCAGGCATCTTTCTCCCTACCTGAAAGAAATGCTAAGGCCTGCCTCTGCTGCTAACAGAATAGAAAACCAGAGTTTCTACGAGATCTTAACATGTCTCCTTACACTTGCCATCTTCTTATTTGGAAATTCTGAAGATAGCAGGCTAGCTGGAGCTATTCACATGCACAGAGCAAAGAGAAGAGAATGCAGTTATGAGATCAAAGTGCCCCTCTGCCATATAATGCAGCAAGGTTATATGAGCTTCCTTTGGCCATACAGACACTTTGCATGATCAGCTAGAATGGTCTTCAAAGGATATTGCCCAAGAGAGCTGCCTGCAGGATGAGGGACCACAGCAGAAAGGGGCCATGTGGGATATATCACTGAAAGGCAACAGTGAAAGGGAGTCAGAAGAGGTCAAAGAGTGCATTTTCTTGGTCACTATGGCAGATGACCAGTTGTCCCCACAAAATTATTTTCCCTTCTTGCTGGACATGTGACTGTCAAGCTTCAGATTATATTTCCCAGCCTCCTCCCATGAAAAGAAACCACATGACTAAGTTATCATCATTGCAATGGTAACAGAAGTAATGGGTGCAACTTCTGCTTCACCTGCTAAAATGAAGTTGCTTGTCCTGGATTTACCTCTTTCCTCTTCTGTCTCTGAAAAACAGACATGTTCATGACAGCTTTTTGGTTATGCAAACCAGGTTAACACCTTAGGGGTTGGTGGAAGAATGAGATGGAAGGAACTCACGTCCCTAAATGACCTTTTGAGGCAAAGCTGGACTATCAAGTGAGAGAGTAATAAATCCCTATTTAAGCAAATGTTCATCTTTTTTTTATTATTGCTCCATGAAAAAGAATAAATAAACTCAAGGTTAATCCTATTAATTTTTTATTTTAATTTGATTATGTTTCTAACAAGAGAGATTAAATCCAAAGAAATTAGACCTTATTGGATGTTAGAAGGCCACAAACCATTGTAATAGCTACGATGCTTTTCATTCCCCCTTTGCCAATAACCAGTTTTCACTACCATTAAGGATGCATGATTTAAGCTATTGTGTGTTTGTTCTCTTTGTTAGAGCAGCCTAATCTTTGCCCTCCCTTACACAGTGAGGAAGCTAAGAAGAGTGGAAATTTCTTTTGCATCCCCCTAGGGGCCCACTATTACAGCCATGAGAGAAGGCTGGCCATAAGAAAAGTCACTTGAAAATTAAGAAAGAGCTAGAAACACAAGACAAAGCACCAGGTAAGTAAAATGGGCTTTGCCACATTGTCCCTCATCTTTTCCTCCTCAATCCCTGCTCCTCAACCCTGCTTGGAGAAGCCAGAGACAAAGGGCAGAGGAGAGAGGATATAAAAACAGGAGCTTATGGAAGTGGACTAGATCTTACTTTGCTTAGGTGAGAGAGATGGGTAGAGGAGCTTAAGAAAACAAAGTTCTAATTTAGACTAGACTGGACATTTTAAAATTTATAAAGGTATTTAAAGCTATGGGTTTCATACAAGATGTCACCCAGAAATGACAGTGAGACACCCACAAAAGCAGTAAAGGCAGAAAAATAAACCTGTTTCCAAATTGTACTCTACCAAATTCAGTACACCCGATTAACCTAGTTAATCGATATCCAGTAAGTAAAGCATATACACTGCAAATGTTCAAGAACAAATGATATTTCTCCCATTCATCCCTAGCTGTTATCAAACCTGGCTAAACTAATTGTGACAGCTTTTATCCTATTTGAGGTTCAATATTTTACTTCTCTTCATAGATACCTGCTAGAACTCTGAAGTCTGTTCACGGACCCCAATTATTTAATATGCCAATTATGATTTTGCAACTACTAAAAGAATTTAGAATCTTTTGCAACAGGGGTTGTTCTATTTTTCTAGCCAGAGATTGTCGCTCCATATTTACTAATGAGCTTTTCTAGAAATAACAGAAAATGCTTAGGATCTCTACTTTTTTTATCTACTGAAATACAAACATCTCAGGGTGATAGCAGGATTATGGGCAGCATCATTTAATAATAACAGTTTTTCAAAGTTATTTATTTATTTATTTATTTTATTTTTGAGACGGAATTTCGCTCTTGTTGCCCAGGCTGGAGTGCAATGGCACTATCTCGGCTTGCAGAAACCTCTGCCTCCCAGGTTCAAGCAGTTCTCCTGCCTCAGCCTCCCGAGTAGCTGGGATTACAGGCCTGCATCACCAAGCCCAGCCAATTTTTTGTATTTTTAGTAGAGACGGGGTTTCTCCATGTTGAGGCTGGTCTTGAACTCCTGACCTCAGGTGATCTGCCCACCTCAGCCTCCCAAAGTGCTGGGATTACATGCATGAGCCACCGCGCCCGGCAATTTCTTTATTTTTATAAAGTTTTTTTATTTTTATAAAGCTTTGGCACAAAAATTGTTGTGACATGTTTCCTAATTGCAGAGGGAGAGAGTGTTGCTTTTTAAAGTACATTTTTAAAGGAAGAACTTTTTAAAAATCTACAAAGTTATTTCTTACAAATGCCATTAGTCACAGAATTTAATGTGTTTTTCTCCAATTAGTTATTTTACACTAAAATGTAATAATATTATTCTTCCTCTGGAGAGTACAGATGTTAAGGGATAGTAGCATGAAACATTTAAAGAAAGCTGTCTTGGAAGGCTGAGGCAGGAGAATTGCTTGAGGCCAGGAGTACAAGACTAGCTGAGTAAATAGCAAGACGCTGTCTCTACAAAATTAAAAATTAGCCAGGCATGGTGGCACGCAACTGTAGTCCTGGCTACTTGGGAGGCTGTGGCAAGAGGATTACTTGAGCCCAGAAGTTTGAGGCTACAATGAGCTATGATCGCACCACTGCACTTCAGCCTGGGTGACAGAGTGGGGCCCTGTATCAAAATGCTGCTTTGTCTCTTTATCCCACCCCAGCTCTTATGAGCCTAAAAATCTGTCTAAGCATAAAATGTGTCCAGCTTTAAATAAGAGAGATGGAGAGCAAGGAGAATCTTTATACATCTGTCTATATAACTATATTGATAGATACAAATACAGATCTTAAAGAAGTCAAAACATCCAGCTCAAAAATGTCATCTACGAAAATACTTAAGTCTCAGAAACTCATAAACCCAAAAAGATAAACAAACAAATAAAAAGACTTATTTACTTCTAATTCACCAAGCGCTGACATCCTCTTTAATCCTCATCTCAAAACCTTCCACACCTTGAATGTTGCCTCTCTCTGTCCCAAGATGAGATAAACATCCTCCTATCTCCTCTATCTTTCCTATCCCATGTTATGAAGTCCTGTCTCTGTAGTGGCTCATTTTTCTGCTCCACACAGCCTTCCCTAGTTTCCCTAGTTTGGTTGCCTTTGATGCTTTCTCCAAGGATTCCTCTGAGAGAGCCACATGTACCAGGTCAACAAACTAAGCAAGACAGTAGCCTATGCACTCATCAAGGGAGAGAACAAAGTCTTATTCAACCCTCTATTCCATTTCCCCAGCATAGCAAGTACTAGTTGAAATTGTTTTTATTTTGTTTTGCTTTGTTCTTGCATTAACTGAGTCACTGGATGAAGAGAAAGAAAAGGAAATGTATCTCCTCCTAATGACGTTATCACAGCATAGGTCGTAGATGTTTATTGTCAGGAAGTCAGGCACCTGGTGGGGAAGTTAAACTGTTTTCCTCCCCTCAGCACCCTCAGCCTGCCTATTACCTGGTTATTAGTCATTTGATTTGCCTCAGTGGCTGATGAGGACAGAGGCTGAGCAGTCCTCAACCACCTACTCCTTGCTTGTTAGATGCCACATGCATCTATCTCTGCTTGACTAGATGCCACCAAGAAGCTATCTTGAGTCACTAGACAGACCCACCATTTCCAAACTAACAGCCATCCAAAAGCTTTCACTTAGATGAATGGAGTAATTTATAAGCAAGATAGGAAAGACAGAAAGAAAGATGGCATAAAGAGTGCTGCTTCAGCCCTTTCAATAAGGTCCAGCTTGTACACCAACAGCCAGTCTTGTCAAGTGCTCACTCTGCTTACGCAGAGAAGCTGTTACCCTGTCATCGAAAGCGCTGGAGGTTTTTTTTTTTTTTTTTTTTTTTTTTGGCACATCACCATTCATTATCAGGAATAAAAATCAGCTTCTTATTTGAAGCTCTTTTTTGGTCATGGCCCATTGGCCATGATTGATGTCACTTTAAGTAATGCAGCTAAAACTGCTCAACCCCAGAAAGCCTCATACATAGGAAGTGCTTGCTCTAGTTAAGATAAAATCCAGAGGAGCAGAAACTGTACAGGGTAACAGGTGTCTTCAAACTTCCCCTTACCACCTTTCTTATATATAAAGACACAAGAGCCTATTCTCAAGCCACAGTTACTTACAAGTCATTACACAAATGTCCAAGAATCCAGAATTGTATCCTTATACAACCTAAATATTTCATAATACTGTTGACATTGATTCACCTCTTAAGATCATACCTTGGACAAGGATATGTGAGTTATTTTCACTGTAAATAATAAATACATCATTTTATATTTCATTTGTCATACCTCCCATTAAATCATTTCTTAAAAAGAA
The DNA here is from genome assembly GCF_006542625.1 of Nomascus leucogenys. NCBI lineage: Eukaryota > Metazoa > Chordata > Mammalia > Primates > Hylobatidae > Nomascus > Nomascus leucogenys. The sequence continues at coordinate 90,623,969 of NC_044387.1, read as the reverse complement.
ATCCAACAGCATCATTTCTTTTTTTAATGTTGTTCCAATTATTCTTAAAATAATTAGAATATGGCTTACTGTATTCTTTTAGTAATCAATATTTCTTTTCGGCAAAACATTATGTGATTTTTTTAATAAGATAATAGCTTCCATTACAACCAAATGACTATTTCTCTCAACATACTTGAACTTCATATGAAGATGGAACCAATGAAAGGAGGAATGCTCTCGGCGATTTATTAACATTTAGTCAGTTAGATTTCACTTACAAGAAGGGCACCTGGCATCTTCCATTAGTTCTATTACCACAATTGCAAGGGCTAGGATAATAGCGGCATATAGGAGGGAAAAAACTAAAAGAGGGATTTACTTTTAAAGTAGCTCAAGATGCATGAAGTAAACAATTTTTAAAACCCATAAATAGACAGCTAGCTAATAGTTATTACATTCAATAATTTAGCATGATATGCATGACGATTTTGACCTCCAAAATAATTTAGCGCCTTGAGCTGAGATTAAATGCAGAACATTAATTTTTCCCTCTGGTTGTCAAGCCAACCAAGAGACCCGTCAAATCCATTTAAATAAAGCCTGCATCATGTAATAATATTAAAGGGAATAAAATATTAATATGGGCCTGTGGTAGAACATTGGCCAACAGAGCTGCATGCAGTGAGGTGCCTTTAATTTATTACCCTGACAATCTGTCTTGCACTAAAACTAGGCGTTAAAGCACCATCTAATAATTATTTTTTTGAGCTAGAAGATGGGTCCATTTAAGAAAGGTCACAGTTCCTTCCACTGCACAGAATTTTTAGTATCTCCAAGCAAAAGAAGTCAGGAGTGCCATTTTAATTGTATGAACTTGAAGAGATAACAAAGTACAAATGCCCGAAATCCATTGTAATGAAAATGAAATTTTCAAAGAAAAAGGTAGACACTAACTCACTATGTGAGGCTTGATGAGCTTTCCCCCGTAGTAAAAGTCCATGTAAATCAATATATTATTTACATGCCACATACACCAACCTTCATCGGTGCTCTTCTCCCAAACACATTCTGATTTTTATCTCTGAATACCATTTTTCTGGATCATTTTCCAATGGGTTTGCTAAGTTTTAAGTACATATTCTTAAATACTTCATCCTTATTCTAAAGATAATTTCCCTGCAAGAACCACACTTATTCCATATAAAAAATCTCAAACTGATGAGTAGGGAGGTTATAGATGGAGACAAACAGTGGGAGAAACATGCGCAACGCATGCTTTGTTGTATTCAAGTGGTTGCTTTATTGACATGAATACTCAGTAGTAATTCATTTTACTAAATGAGAAATTTGTATAGCTTCTTTAAAATACGTTTGGTTTACAACTTATTTTAAACGTGCCAAACATACTCTTTAATGCTAATCGTGTTATTTTTCCAGATACATCACACACACAAAAAAAAAAAAAAAGCCGGAGGGCTGCCTTCTCGCTCCCCCATGGTCATCCACCACACAGAGCAGTAGATCTTCCTTTAAGCTGAGCTTCCACTAACTTCAAAGAATCTTCTCTGTAGGAGAACAAGGCATAAGACACAGGAGGAAACAGAAATCTGACCACAGGAAAAGAACCTTTAAAAATTCTAACCAAAGCACAGAATTCTCCAAACGAGGGAATTGCTCGTCAACAATCAGGTCTGGCGTGAAATCACAAATGTTAGAATGAAGTCAGACAGCTCACCTTCATGTGGAGAGGAAAGACAGCACAGTGATGACACAAAATCTCACAGCAACCACAGTGACAGGAGTTGAGGAAACTGCAGATTTCCCAGGCTGACCTATAGTTACTTGATAAAATGCAATGGGCACCATTCCAATGTCTCAAAGGATGGCTATAATCTTTCAGAGCGTGGAAGGCCACTTGTTTCAGAGAGTCAAAGGGTCAGCCAAGTTCCTTATTTCTAAATGTATTGTGTTTATTAAAGTTTTAATTTCTACAAAATAAGCTTCCTGAATTAACTAATTTGAGCTGCATCTATAATAAAGCTTGTTAATTAAATTTGAGGAAAGCTCAGTGTTTACTTCATATCCACTTCTAATACGGACCTGGAACTCAGGAGACGTCATCATCACATCGTTTCTACAGCCTCTTATCTCATTGGCTAAGTGATCACATGCCAATCATCGCTGTGAGGTATTTTTCTTCTTTATCAGATCCCCATCTTAGAGGGCACAATTAACCTGGGAGAAAAGACAAACTTGTATTAAGTTTATATTATTTGCCCAGATGAAAGCAGAAAACTATAGAGTAATGCAAAAGGTGTCTCTGTCTCTGAAGGGCCATTATAAATTCATCTTCTAGAACAAAGGCAGACACACAAAGGTTTGTATGCGACTGTCTTCCTGGGCTGGCATACTATAGAATTGCCAAGGCAAATGTTTGTTCCCTTATAGTACAGCTTTCCTTATAAACTTCCAGGCAGTGCTCATGATAAATAGGCTCATAAATTATTAATAAATAATCTAGGCTTAGAAGGTCCTAAGGGAAATTATATAAAAATATCTGACTGTAGGCCAGACGCGATGGCTCATGCCTGTAATCCCAGCACTTTGGGAGGCCAAGGCGGGTGGATCACCTGAGGTCAGGAGTTTGAGACCAGCCTGGCTAACATGGTGAAACCCCATTTCTCCTAGAAAAAAAAAAAAAAACAAAAAAAGAAATATCTGATTGCTTGGGATGCTTTTCATCCCAAAGACTTTTCCATCAATCTGTAAGTACATATTAAGAACCTACCACTGTTCTTTTTACTGTAAAGATACAGGGTAGCATGCATAATCCTGTATTCAGAGACCTTATAATCCAAAGTGGTGGAAGGGGTAGGGTTGTCAGTGAAAATACAGGAAACTCAGTTAAATTTGAATTTCAAATAAACAATGAATAGGTTGTTTTTTTTGTTTTTGTTTTTTTTTTTTTTTTTTTTTGAGATGGAGTCTCGCCCTGTCTCCCAGGCTGGAATGCAGTGGCACGATCTTGGCTCACTGCAACCTCTGCCTCCTGGGTTCAAGCAATTCTCCTGCCTCAGCCTCCCAAGTAGCTGGGATTACAGTCACATGCCACCATGCCTGGCTAATTTTTTATATTTTTAGTAGAGATGGGGTTTCACTGTGTTAGCCAGGATGGTCCTGATCTCCTGGACCTCATGATACACCCGCCTCGGCCTCCCAAAATGCTGGGATTGCAGGCGTGAGCCACCATGCCCAGCCAACAATGAATAGGTTTTTTCTTTTTAACTTTTGGGAAGTATTTGGATATACCTCTATGTCTCAAATATTGCTTGGAACATTCTTATGCTAAAAATTATGTTATCTCAAAATTCAAAGTTAACTGGGCATTCTGTATTTTCACTAATACTTAAATTATTAATTTTTACGTTTTTAAAAATTTAAATTTTTATTTATGTAAAATCTGACAATCCTAGGAGGGGGGCAATGATAGGAAAAGAAAAAGATGGGAAAAGCTACTGACTTATGGTAGGGAAGCAGGAATAATACCATTTATGGGATGCCTACCTGTGCCAAGAACTGAACTTAAACTTGTCAAAGAATTGTGACACATGTGTGTGTAAATGTGCTTAATCAAGACTTAATAAACACTCAAATAAATCATTTTAAAATAATAAAGCAGTAATATGGGTGAACTATATATGACTATATTAAATAATTATGTTTGTGTAAGAGTTAAAGAAATAGGAAAGAAACATGAAATGTGGCTTGACAGTAAAGATGGGTTTATTTTAGATAAAACATGAGAGGGGCTTCTGGCTGATTTCGGTCAGGAGCACTTTCTCTTACAGACTAAGACTATATATTGGTTTTAGGGTGATGGGGTTTATTACAAGCATGGAATGTTTCTGTGTGAGGGAGAAGTTTTATAGCAGGGTTGGAATGTCTCTGGGAGGAGGGGAGGTTATCTTGGGGCTGATGACATCTTTCTAGCCAGAGGAGTGTTATCTTGAGGTTGGCATCTTCCTGGCTGGAGGGGGGTTATCTCAGGGCTAGCATGTCTCTGGTCGGGGAGGAGCTTGGAATGTTTTTGGTTGGAGATGTTATTTGTGGTTTACGTTTGTGCTGCCCTTAACCATTAGGCTGATGCCCTTTGGATTTAGGCGTGTTTTTGTTTTTTGTTTTTTTTTTATTAAGGTAAACTTCAGAATGAGGAAGCCCCTCATTGTCCAAGATGGTGATGTTCTTGCTCTGTAATCCCAGCACTTTGGGAGGCCAAGGTGGGCAGATCACAAGGTCAGGAGATCTAGACCATCCTGGCTAACGTGGCGAAACCCCGTCTCTACTAAAAATACAAAAATTAGCCAGGCATAGTGGCAGGTGCCTGTAGTCCCAGCTACTCGGGAGGCTGAGGCAGGAGAATGGCGTGAACCTGGGAGGCGGAGCTTGCAGTGAGCCAAGATTGTGCCACTGCACTCCAGCCTGGGCAACAGAGCGAGACTTCATCTCAAAAAAAAAAAAAAAAGTTAAGTTATCATATATCAAATGGTAGTGTAACAGACATAATCTTGCTTAATCATTAAAAATTCCTCCTCACTAATATACGTAAACATTTTTCACCAGGATAATAGAGTCCCTTTAAAAATAGCACTTCATCTTTGAAAACTAGTGTTTGGCAAAAAAAAAAAAAAAAGCACGTATCCATATATAGATGATAGAAAGATGGATAGATAAATGATAGACAGATATTTTCTAGCAGCACACATGAACAGGTAATAGTGGAGGACTTGAGGAAAGGGTATGGAGAATTGGAGGACTGGGGGTTGTGGGGAGCTGAATGGGAGGAATGAAGGTCAGCTTCATGGACACATGACCTGTGAGGTCACATAGGACCCAGAGCTTAGAAGGGCTCCACTTGGCTTAATGTTCTACTGCCATAATCTTAACATTCTTAATAATTGTTGAGCAAAAGCCTCTGTATTTTTATTGCACCTGGCCCAACCAACTATGTAGCTGGTCCTGGGAGGGATTTTCTGGGCTTTCTAGAAAACACAGCCTTAGTCAAAAGTGTATGTGCTCCCATTTTATTGACGAGTGTGACTCCAGAGACACAGGAGTGAGTGGAAAAGGAATCCCAAATTAGGGATAGAAAGAAGAGGAGAAAACACAGGGGAAGTAGAACAGAACTGGCCTTTATTTGACAGCAATTGCAACTGATGCCTTGATCTCCCAGGATGTTTTCTAAGAGGCCAGCTAAGTACCTCATTTCACGTGTATCTGTTTATTGGTGATTGGAAAAGGAAATAATTTATCCTCAGCTTCTTCCTCTTCTCCGTCTTCCATTGGTCAAAATCCACCATGAGCTGTTAACGCCCCCTTTTTCCAAGGTGAGTCAGCAATTTCTCCAAGCAACAACTGGAAAGGCCAAAGCCTTACAGGACCAGTCTGGCTGGGGCATAGCTACAGCATCTTTCTCACCAGGCAGCATAGCACAGAAGGCTTCTCATCTGTAGCTGCAGCTGGGAACAGTACCACCATTCCTAAGACACCTCAGCTAGGAAGCCAGGCTAGAACACGAGTCTGAAATGGTCCAGGAACTGGGTCCCAGACAAATTCACGTGTCTATCAACTGTAGAATAAATATATTGTGATATTTTCCTGTGATGAACTAGTATAAAGTGAAGAAAATTACTCCTATAGTTCTTCTCAATGCAGATATAGCTCATAAATATGATGTGGAATAAAAGAAGCCTGACACAAAACAATGCCTTTTGCATAATCCTTTATAGAAAGCTCAAAAAAAACAGACAAAAATCAAGTATAATTTTTAGGAATCCATGGTGAAATGGAAAAGCTATAAGAGAAAGAAAGTAATGATGATAAAAAGCTAGACAGTGGCTCACTTGGAGAGAAGGAAAATGATAGTAATTGGAAGAGGGTCCCAGGGGCACTTCTGGGTCTGGCCATGTTCTATTTCTGTGGTGTCCTTCAAGCAAAGTGAAGAAGGTGAAGTAGAGGAATCAACTGTATCAGATGTTGTGGAAAGATGAAATAAGATATGGCCTGAAAAATAAATGTTAGATTTGACACCAGAAAGGTCAATGGTTATCTTGGATTGACTGGAGTGAAGTCACAAGAGAAGATGAGGAAGAACTAGGAAACAGCTAGTATAGAAATTTCTCTTAAGAAGTTTAGTTGTAAAGGAAAGGATAACAATGGGGCTGTACCTGGAGAGGATAATTGGGTGCCTGGGGAGTTGTTTGTTTTTTATAAAGCGTGAGGTGAGAAATGTAAGTCTGCTTCTATGTACTTGTGGGAATGATCTAATAGAAACTGTCTGCTAGACAGATGAGAAAGATGCTGTAGCTATGCCTTGGCCAGACTGGTCCTGTAAGGCTTTGGCCTTTCCAGTTGTTGCTTAGAAACTGATGAAACAGAAGGCAAGGGCAGATTGCTAAGGCAATGTCTTTGAATAAGCTAGAGATGACATGATTTTGTGCACATGGAAAGGGATAGGAGGGACATGGTCACTTCATACAAAGTTCAGAAGAGAAGGTGATCTGTAAGTGCCCCAACACAGATGGGTAGGGATCTGTGGTCATAAGATGTTGTAGAAATTCTCTCCTGATTTTAAAAATAAAAACTGAAAGTGAGAAAGGGAAAAAACATGTTAGAGTTTTGAAAACAGAAAATGCATGAGGCCGGGCATGGTGGTTCACGCCTGTAATCCCAGCACTTTGGGAGGCCCAGTTGGGCAAATCACTTGAGGTCAGGAGTTCGAGACCAGCCTGGGCAACATAGTGAAACTCGGTCTCTACTAAAAAATACAGAAATTAGCCAGGCATAGTGATACATGCCTGTAATCCCAGATACTTGGGAGGCTGAGGCATGAGAATCACTTAAACCTGGGAGGCGGAGGTTGCAGTGAGCTGAGATCGTGCCACTGCTCTCCAGCCTGGGTGACACAGCAAGGCTCTGTCTCAAAACAAAAAAAAAAAAAAAAAAAAAAAAGAAAGAAAAAAAAGAAAAGAAAAGGCATGAAACAGTTATCTAGGACAGAGCAGAAGAATTAAAGTACTAAGGAAAAATAATATAATTGTCAACAGCACTAAGGGCCCACTTGAGATTAGTGATCATGACTTTATTTATTTTTCCTTTTTCTTTTTTTTCTTTTTATAATTTTTTTTTTAGAGATGGGATCTCACTATGTTGCCCAGGCTGATCTCAAACTCCTGGGCTCAAGGGATCCTCTTGCCTTGGCCTCCCAAAATGTTGGGATTACAGGAATGAGTCACTGTGCCTGGCCATGAGCATGACTTTAAACACAGCGTGACTGTGTGTTTCTCCCACAATGAACAGATACTAGCACAAGTGGGCAGAAAGTAAAGAAAGGGCTTTCTTGAAAAGTAGAAAGCTGTTCAGCATGAGAGACTCCTTTCTAGGACATTTCTAATTTAGGAATAAAATTTGGCTTAAGAAAGATTAAAAACAAGACAGAAAACTATTACCTACGCTAATAAAAATCAGATCAATAAAAATCTACACCTTGAAGCTGATAATTTTATAAGTAATGTAATTTAATAATATTCAAATATTATTTTACGATAGTTCCCAGTAGAACTAAAAGTATCTAGGGAAAAATTCTGGGATCTAAGATTATAGACTATCAGTTCTTTTATTGATTTAATTGATGATTTACTGCATTTAAGGAAATAATGGGTTTTTTCCCATAAGTAAAACAGAAGACTAGTAAATTTGCTCTTATTTAGGTGAATAGGTAAGCAAATTAAGAATAGTTAACATTTTGCTATTGTCTGGGATATTATTACAATGGCTGCATTTGACAAAAAATATATATGATTAATAACAGTAGTACATGTTTGATGATAGTAAATATTTTAATAAATTTCAGTAATTGCCATAGTTATTAAAGGCAGTCAATTTTTTTTTTTTTTTTTTTTTTTTTGAGACGGAGTCTCACCCTGTCACCCAGGCTGGAGTGCAGTGGCATGATCTTGGCTCACTGCAACCTCCACCCCCCAGGGTTCAGGCGATTCTTGTGCCTCAGCCTCCCAAGTAGCTGAGACTACAGGCACACACTACCACATCTGGATAATTTTTTGTATTTTTAGTAAGACAGGGTTTTGCCATGTTGCCCAGGCTGGTCTCAAACTCCTGGCCTCAAGTGATGCACCTGCCTTGGCCTCCCAAAGTGCTGGGATTACAGGCATGAGCCACCATGCCTGGCCAAATTTAGTCAATTTTTTAAATACTGGAAGTCTTACTTTTTCTTCATAGAAAATGATTTCCAGTTTTCTAAACTAGAAATCGTAGTATCTTACCTTACATAACATGTTTTCCAAAATCTTGGTGTAGTTGCTCTCCTGCTTGTATGTAAAAAGCGCCACATTCAACATGAGAGAATAGTCCGTGCTCCTGAAAAGAACATGCAATTTGGATCAAATTTTCTAGTTTTAATTTTCTTAAAAACTACCAGATATGTTTAATTTCCTTGAAAATGTTTATATGGTAAGCAAAATGAAGACTTTTTTGTATTTACATGTTACTTTTACTAAGATTTTTATTTAGTCCAGAAACATTGAGATAATGAATATTTTCTTTCAAACTTCTCATATAATAATTATATTGTATTTTATATTTCTTCCTCAATAGAAATATAAAACACTTCATTTCAGCAATCATTTTAGTAATCCTGATTTAGGTATTGAGAGTCTGTTTTTTAAGAGCCCACTTAGAAATTTGTTAAGATTCTCAAACTGCATTGCATTTATTAAAGTTTATAGCACCCAGCATCGAACATTTTGCTATATTATTATAGTAATATTAAAACTGTTTTGGGTGTGCACACGCATGTGTGTGTGTGTGGGGGGGGTTCTTCAAAGAAGGATAAAACACAGTTACAGGCTGAAATATCTTATAGATAATTGTGTACTTCCCCATCAGAGAAAGGATAAAACAAGCATAACTATATGTATTTGCTGTAAGAGTTGCAGGGATGGTTCATTTCACTGAGGAGGAATATTTTTATCAAAAGTCACATTCCAAAAGGGTGTTTATGTAAAATATAGGAAAATTTTAAAATACATTAATTCATTCAAAAAGCACTGAAATTCCCATTTTAAGACTTGTTTGATAACAATGCTGAGAAAAGAAAGATAATTGGAATCTAGAGCACAATTACATTTTTAAGTTAAAATACAATAGATTTATGTTCCCAGTAAATAATGGCAAGAGAGTTAAAAATGAACTTTCATTTAATGAATACATTTGGTTTTACACAATTCCCTATTTTGAATTCATTTTTTTGCCTTGTACTATAAAGCTTAATATAAAGTCATAGCTCAGTCTTTTGAGTTAAGATTTTTTTTTAAATAAAGAAAAAGTAAATGGCCTCAAATTTACCAGCAGCAAGCAAACAAGAGAAGGGAAGTAGCTTCGTGCTGTAAATGTCAAGCAATGGAAACAGAACACAAGCCAGAAATTCAGACTTGTTCGTATTTTAAAATATATGTATAAACTTTGCATTACATTTGGCATGTTTGGGGTGGTGCTACATAATCAAATACCTCAAAATGTTATAGCAAGTGCTGTGAATATTCACGATATGTATGATAAATAAATACCATGGAATCCAACAAGACACCCAACAGTTTCTTATTCTCCAAAAACCTTACTAAAGAAAAAAGGTAGGTTGAAGAAATTCTAAGAATGCTGCTAATGTCCTCCAACTTAGAGAGAGGGTGACTGAGAGCTGAGTAGGAAGACACAGGAAGATGTTCGATACTAGAGGTCCTGGAGGATCTGGAGGATCCTGGAGGATCACACCCCTGGAGGATCTCAGAAAGACAAAAACAGATACTGGAACTTACCATCTTCAGATGGAGAAAATAGATAATATCAATGGAAATAGGCCCTAGTAGGAGACATTTGTAGGATTTCAGTGAGAAAGCCAAACCCAAATTGTCCAGAACAAGGGTTATAATTCTTTAATCCTTGAACCCTCAGGCTTCAGAAAAGCAGATAGAACAGACAACCAAGCCGTCAAAATGTAGCACCTAAATTAACAAATCAAACAATTCTCCAAAACAAAGGAACTATAGCAAAGAGAATTTACCCATACTGTGTCATAACAGAAACTTCCAGATAAAGCACTCTGTTAACCAATAACCGAATGAAAATGCATGCCATGGAAACAATGGCAACAGACTACAGTTGAAAAAAAAATTAGCTAGTGAATAACATATGAAGAATCCATCATCAAGAAGACATAACCCAAAGAACAGAACTTATTTCCCACAAGTACTTCACAGTATAAAAGAATTTAAAAGAAAATGAATTCAATAAAAGAACTCAAAGACAAGATGATGAAACAAATTAGGGAAACTGAAGTGCTAAAGGGAAAAAAATGAGAAACAAAAAATTCTATTATTATAGACCTAATACATACATTAGAAACAGGAGGAAACAAGTTAAAAATTGAAATTACAGCATGGAAAATGTCTTAAAACATGTATAAATGCAGAGAGAAAAAGACAAAAAGCTTAAAGCAAATGAAAAGAAATTGATAAATATAAATAGCAGATAAATGACATCTATCAATCATTGAAAAATAGGAAAGAAAAGGTATATGGAGAAAGAATACAAAAGTATTTCTTTAAATTTTGAATAAAACTAAATAAAAAATTTAAAATATATCTTCTAATATGAAAGCTGTTGCAGAATAAGCAAGCCAGGTATATTCTCATTAAGTTACTAAATTTTAAAGATGAAGTTAGAATTGTTGAAGCATCCAGGCAGAAAAAGCAAATCAACATTAAAAGAGAAAGAAAAAAACATTTGGCTTCAGACTTGGCTTTTTGAACAGTAACACTCCAAATCCGAAAGTAATGGAAAATATTCACAAAACTCTCAGGGGGAAAAAAGCATGGCTTTATATTGTAATAATGATCCAATAATTACTCCAATAGAAAAGCAATGGGCAAGTACAGATGCGGTGGCTCACACCTGTAATCCCAGCACTTTGGGAGGCCAAGACGGGCAAATCACTTGAGGTCAGGAGCTCGAGATCAGCCTGGCCGATGTGGTGAAACCCCGTCCCTACATACAAAAATTTACTGGGCATGGTGGTACATGCCTGTAATCCCAGCTACTTGGGAGGCTGAGGCAGGACAATCGCTTGAACCAGGGAGGTGGAGGTTGCAGTGAACTGATATCATGCTGCTGCACTCCAGCCTGGGCAACAGAGCTAGACTCTGTCTCAAGAAAAGAAAAAGAGAAAAGAAAAGTAATGAGCAGACATTCCCAAGCATGTAAAACCACTGGGTCTTCTTGAACAAACAATTGAAAAATTGATGAACAAGAGAAAATCCAAGTACACAATTTGAAAATGAAGAAGCTTCCTTAAAAAGATTAAGAATTAGCATTAACTATAAAACATATAAATTAAATAGAATGCTTGGAACATGACAGATCTAAAATATAGTTTAAATGTTCTAAAAATTTCTAATATAGTAAAAATAACCTAAATCAAAATCCGGAGGCTCAAGAAAGAGAGACGGGACAAAGGATCACTTTGTTAATCGCTTTAGCTTTCATAATGTATCAGTCTATATTATCAATTTAACTATGTTGTATAATTGAAAAAAGATTCATACTTCATGATTTTCTAATCTTTTTATTAACTTAGAATAGTGTTAGAGACTAATACTTCTGGCAAAGAAATCTTTATATCTTTATCCTTTATCTGAAATCTATTAATTCCAGAAATTTCACTTTAACTCTTTTTATTTAATGTACAATTGAACAGATTTTACTTTAAAAGAACATGATTCCAATGTTATTAAGTATTTCTGTCTCATGCATGAAATACATATATACACATTCGGGAGACAAATGGAGAGAGAAAGATTCATTTTTCTGCCTGTATATATATTTAGTAAGATTTCTGAAATGACTTCTAATGTTAAAATTTCAATTAGTTTGAGTTTTGGAGATTTCTTTCTACTTTCTACCATGAACCTGTCTGCTTTGCTTAAATGTTTTATAATGACCTTACATTCATTTTACATGAATAAGAGTACCTGCTTTACATTTTTAAAATTAAAATGAACTAAGTTGGTCCTCGGTCAATATTCTGACCAATACATGAAGAAAAATATTACTAATTATCTAGAAGGATTCTTCTACATCCAATAGTTATAATAAATTTGGGCTGAGTTTTTCTTAAATCATTGTCATGCTTCTTGTAAGTAATGTTATGTACTGGTTACTTTGATGACCAAGAATAAGGCACATGGTTCTTTGTGCTGGAATCAGATTTTTCTCTGCAAAAATCCAGTGAGAATTCTCTTATCAATATAAGGAAATTGAACCCATTGTTAGCATTTGTACCAACAGGCTACCATTCATTGAGCATCAATTTTGGGTTTGCCTGCATAACATGTCAATGAGCTTGATGTTTTAGATCTTCATTATTGATTATTTCAAAACTACTGAAAATGTAATATTGTCATTCTCAAATTTTAAAATGAGTAAAAATCAGACTTAGAAAAGTCTAAGGTAACACAGATAATAAATGGTGAAACCAAGATTCAAAACCAAGATTTGCCATAATAATGATCTTCAGCTAGAATTTTGCAAACTTCATGCCTGTATGGCTCTGTAGTATAACAAGTTTGCCAAATACAACCTCTGTTCTTTGGACATTAGTAGCCTTGCAACCCTATTTCTTGTTACTGCCGGTGACACCCATTGTCAGAACAGATCTATTGTAGTCTCCACTTCTTCCGGCTACTAAACCCTTATTCAAATCATTGTGTAGTGAATTGATTACCAAAGCATAAGTCATGTACCCACATCCTATTCATAAGGAAATGTATTGCTAGCATTTTCAGCCTCTTTATTAGATGTGAAATCTAAAAATTGCCTAATATATTCTTCTTTAGCCTCCCTTACTTACATTTTTTAATAGTATGTTTCCAAAGTGGTGCTACAGAGCAACTGGAAAAGGATGATTCTTTCAATAAATCATTCTAGGTTATATCTAGATACAGATATGTGAAAAAATGAACTTAATCTCTACCTCATGACACACACACACACACACACACACACAAACAAATGATTCCAGGTGATTGTAAGTTGAAATTTGAGAACTAAAACAATAAATTTCTAGAAGAAAGAAGAATATTTTTATGTTCCTGGAGTAGGCAGATATTATTTAAATGAGACCCCAAAACTACTAGTCACAGAGCAAAGGACCAATAAAATACACTACTTTAAAATTTAGAATTTTGTTCATGAAAAGACATTATTAAGCCACAGAGTATAAAAAGTATAAGAGGTATAGTAAGCCACATTATATACTTTGCATATGAGCCCCTTGTTCCACAAATGTGTTCAACAAGGGATTCATATGCAAAATATATAATTAATTCCTAACAATCAAAAAGTAAAAGACAAACATGCTAATAGAAAATAGACAAAGGATCTCACAACAGTCAGAATGGCTATTATTAAAAAGTCAAAAAATCACAGATGCTGGCAACATTGCAGAGAAAAGGGAACACTTATATACTGTTGGTGAGACAGTAAATTAGTTCAACCATTGTGGAAATCAGTGTGGCAATTCCTCAAAAACCTAAAAACAGAACTACAATTCAACCCAGTAATCCCATTACTGAGTATATACCCAAAGGAATATAAATTGTTCTACCATAAAGACACATGCACACATATGTTCATTGCAGCACTATTCACAATAGCAAAGACATATAATCAACCTAAATGCTCATCAATGGCAGATGAGATTAAAAACTGTGGTACATATACACCATGGAATACTATGCAGCCATAAAAAAGAACAAGATCATGTCTTTTGCAGGAACATGGATGAAGCCGGAGGCCATTAATTTTAGCAAACTAACACAGGAACAGAAAACCAAATACTGCATGTCCTCACTTATAAGTGGGAGCTAAATGATGAGAACACATGGACACATAGAGGAGAACAACACATACTGGGGCCTACTTGAGGTAGAGGGTGGGAGGAAGGAGAGGATCTGAAAAAAATAACTATTGGATACTAGGGTTAGAACCTGGGTGATGAAATAATCTGTACAACAAACCTCCATTACACAAGTACACCTATGTAACAAACCTGCATATGTACCCCTGAACCCAAAATAAAAGTTTAAAAAACAAAGAAAATAAATAAATAAAATGAGCCAAAGACCTAAATAGTCATTTCACTAAAACACATATCCAAATGACCCATAAACAAAAAACACTCAGTCACATTAGCATGATGGAAATGCAAATTTTTTTAAAAATGGTAACATACCACTACACACCCAGCAGACTGGCTAAAAATAAAAAGACTAATAATATCAAGTGTTGACGTGAATGTCAAGCAACCAGAACTCTCATCCATTGCTGATGACAATATAAATTTATAAAATCTTTTTGGAAATCCAGTCAGAAGTATCTAGTGCTGGCTAAGCTGAATATATGCATATTCCATTACCCAGCAATTCTAATCTAACACATACCCAACGGAAATATGTGTGTGCATGCGCATGCACATGCTCATCAAAAGAAAGATATAGAATTGTGCACAGGAGGACCGTTTTATAATAAACAAACCTGAAAACAACCCAAACTTCATCCACAGGAGAAAAGAGAAACAAGCTGTGATATATTCATCCGATAGGAGACTATTCAGCAAAACTATCACTATACCACAACCGGCACAAATGAGCCCCCCAAGCATAATGTTAAGCAAAGGAAATCAGACACAGAAAAGTGTATGTAACCTGATGCCATTCACATACAGTTCCAAACAGGCAAACTAATCAATGGTGTCAGAAGACAGAATAGGGAGCGCTTGGGGGGGAGGTTAGTTTGTATCTTTTAGGGCAACAGTCCAGCTTCTTTTTAAAATTTTTTTAACTTTTAATTTTTGTGGGTACATAGTAGGTCTACATATTTACGGGTTATATGAGATATTTTGATACAGGCGTGCAATGCATAATAATCCCATCATGTTAAATGGGGTATCCATCCCCTCAACTATTGATCCTTTGTGTTCCGAACAATCCAATTGTACTTTTAGTTATTTTTAAATGTACAGTTAAATTATTTTTGACTATAGTCATCCTGTCACACCAGCAAACACTAGGTCTTAAGGGTTTCTCTCCTAACTTGTAGGCCTTAATGGGCCTACCAGTTACCTTAATTACAGATACCTTAATAGGCCTTGCCATCACCTTTGAATCCCATGAGCATTGTCCTCTTGCCCTACTTCTTTGATGTAAAGTGAGTTCTTTGGTCAGAGACATGTTTGAAATAACTTAATCCAAAGTCCATGTCAGTTATGATTCCTTCAGCTGCAATTAACAGACAACCCAACAAGAATGTGGCATTAACAGAAAGGACATTTATTATCTCATTTAACAAAAAGGCGCTAAGTTTGTTACAGAATTGGTTAATTCGACAACTCACAAAGCTCTTAAGTTGTTTTTTTAGTTGCCTTCATGGTCAAAAACCACAGTCACATTCAGAAAAGGAAAGTTCTTTATCCTTAAGAATAAGGAAAATTCACCTCTCCAGAGACTTCCTCCCTCATTTTGTTAGCTAGAATTTGGTCTCCTATTTATAATAAAATGTAATATAATGGTTTAATTTTTGTGGGTACATAGTAGGTGTACTATGAGCTAGCTTGCCTAGATCCCACTTCTATCACTTCCTGAATATGTGGAGGTTTCTTCTTCTCCCTGGGAATCAGTTTTCTCATCTGTAAAATGTGTATAATAATGGTTTCTGGATCATAGAATTAACTGAATTAAAACATGAAAAGCACTTAGACTCATGCCAGGCATCTAAGAATCACAGAGGAAATGTTCACCAATATTTTTATCATCATTACCATCATCATTTTTATTATTATTCCCAAATCATTCTTTGGCAAGGAAAATAGAATCACCATGTTAGTTAAAGAACCCTATCCTAGGAGTGTGGGACATCCAGTCTCGTCTAAGAACATGGCAGCTGATACCTGCACAAATCTTGGCACCAATCATAAAAGAGGTTACAGATGGTACAGCCCTATTATCATTTGCATGGTCACAACTTCAAAAGCAATCATACTACACTACCTGTATCCATTATTCAGTTAAATGTCTAATGTAAAAAAGTTAATTGTTCTTCAACGTTAGAAGAGAGAGGTTAATATTAATAAAGCCTTAGGACAAAATGTCTGACAAACACACACACAGCATATAACATAATATCATACACTCGAGGAATGTGAAGTCAATAATCAGACTATTGACCAGGCAAAAAACTCTGACCTCATTTTCCACCCCCATCATTGACAGAATTTTTTGTTTTGAGTAGCATCATCCCCACATTTCCAGGCTCTAATGAAATAGTTTCTAGCACACTATGAACCTGTGCATCTCTTGCCCAAAAATTTATCTCCAGTTTCATTGGACCATCTGTTAAAGAAGTACAGTATTTGTTGTCTTATTGTCTTCCCTTACCTGATAGTCATCAGTAAGAAAATAATAGTTTTCTTTCCCAAAACAGTGGTTTCGAGAGAGAAAATTATTGATAGGACAAATATTTACACTGCCTGAGGTCATGTTTATGCAGTACGTAACAATAGGCTGATAAATGATCTAGTGTTTTGGGTCACTTTCAAGATTCAGTTGGATCATTGTGAAATTGAAGTAAGGATTGTGGTTTCACACACGGCAAAAGTCAATGAAAAATTCAATTCATTGATAATGCAGAGAAATAGACATAAGTCCACATGGGTCTGTTTCTGTGTTCTCTTCCTTACTTCTGTAGAGAGGATGTGCTGTATCTCTTAATGACTTAATTGAGGCAAAATGTCAATAAAAATAATCACATATATCAATAACAATGCACTAAGATTATGCTCTTCCTATGTGTCAATCCCTGTTTTAATTGCTTTATATCGTGTCACTTAAATCCAGTCAGCAAATTGTGAAGTAGATATTCCTATCAGCCCATTTTACAGACATATCAGAGCAAAATACAGTGATTTGCACATAATCACTCAGCAAGTTAGGGACAGTACTAGAGTTTAGAGCCCAGGACTTTCCTCCACTCTCAACCATGCCCCCAAAAATGAGAAAGGCTACAGTGGTGTAAACTGGATTTGTTTACTGTGCAGTCCAGTCCCAACCTCATGCTGAAGACATACGGTTTTGAGGCTTTAATATTATTATATTGACGGTGACTCTTTACTAAGACAGATTTTATGCACCACTGATCCACAACATTTCTAGACTAAAAATTGTAATATTGTTAAAGAAAGTATCATTTTCAAACAACTGTCCATTTTCTTGAGTTTGCATAATAGACTTAGACCAAACTATTTATATGATAACAGCTATTAGTCCTTGTTCAAAATGATGTTGTCCACATATTTGATTAAGATGAAATGTTTTCTACATGGCATTTTCAACTCAGACGGAATATCCTATCTCTGAACATCGAACCTGAGATTACCTTTTACATCACACTTCTAACAATGACCTCAAATCTTATGCTTTAAAAATATTTTTCCATTATTTGTCTCAAAACATGTAATAATGATTAGAGAACGTTTACCAGTTAGGTGCCAACAAATACCTGTTGAGAGACTACTTTTGGCTAAACACTGTACTAGGCACTGGGGAAAGAATAAGTAAAAAAGAAAAGTCCTTGTCCTCATGGAGCTTGTATTCTGATAGGAAATACAGACTAATAAAAGAAGTAAACAAATAAATGAATCAATTAGATATCATAAGTGCTGCCATGATCATGATTGGGGTCAATAGGGAGATGAGAAAAATAGGTTGCATGGTCAGAAAACACCATTCTGACAAAAATAATATTAGATGAGAAGACATTGGCCATGTTCAAAGCAAGAGAGAGTTCTAAGGAGAAGAAGATCCCGGGCAGAAGAGACGGGCTTATTTTTAAAGACGACCAGTGTGTTTGGAATGTGGCAGGAGAGCACAAGGATGAGCATAATTGAGCTAATGATAGCAATAGATATCATTACTCTAATTTGACTTGTCTTCACTCTTCTCATTATTCTATTTATCCATGTTCTGCTGTCCTGAACTGCTGATATGAGTCAGTCACTATGCTCCAGTTCTCTGTCCAGGGGCTAAACTATAAATGCCATTCCTCATGAGACATGCATTGCAAATTCACTATACATAAAGCAATGTGTCAGCCACTCAAGACACAAAGGTAAGCATGATTTTGCACCAGCCCTTGCAGAGGTCAAGTGGCATATGCAGACTAAAAAAGCCAATAAACACAGACTTAGGTGATGAGCATTTACGGCACACATGATCACTCAGAGAAAGGCTGTAAAAGCATGGAACACTAACTCAGGAGGCTCATCTTCCTTTCTGAGCTGTGCATCTGGGGCATCTTCCATGTCTTTCCCTTTAATATCCCTCTGACCTAACTTAGGAGCACTAGTTGGATCTGCCTGCAACTTCCAACTCATTTTCCAAAGAGAAATCTGTCAGTGTGCACACTGCTTGCCTTTAGTGTGATCTCTGATAGGGCTGAAAATCTTTCTAAACAAATCTTGGCATCTCATACTCTCAGTTTCAGCAAGTTAATCATTCTTCCATAAGATGCTGTTTCCTGGGATTCAGTGAGCTGACATTGCTTCATGTTAATTTATTCAAGGCTGAACAGTTACATTGATTAGACAACTCAACAGCACCAGGTCGTGATGCTTGCGGAGTTGCTCTCTTTGAATTTCAATGCAGTTAAATGACAGAGAAGTGAGGCTGGTATGCCTCTGCCCTCACCTTTGTGAAAGTTCAATAGACTTTTTTAAGGTTCTTGTTAGGAATGGATGTTGTTTCTATGTAATACTCTGAAGCGGATCCTCTTAATAAATTGCAGTAGTACCAAAGCTTAGGTGGAACAAGCTGATCATGCAGAGCAATGTAGACCCTTTCAGGGTAAGAGTTCTGTATATCATGAAGAGTATTCCACTGAAAGTAGCATTTTGAAGAATGCTGGTGGTGTGATGCATACCTAGGAACTGACACAGGAAAAGTGCTACAGTGAATGACTGCTATTTCTGCATGAGCTGCAGAGTGATAGAATGCACTGAAGCAAACTATAGAACAGGGCATAGTACAGAGGAGCTGAAGAAGATGACAAGGTTATTGATTAGCAAACAGCCCACCTTGCCACACTGTTTAAGCAGTGACCACCTTTCAAACTCTTCATTATTTAAACCTCAGATTATACCTCAAGACAGTTTTGTTTGCTGCTTATGTACACCTTTGAAGACCACAGAGAACTTCAAAATACCACTCCAGAGAAATTCACTAGGACTTCTGGCTCAGACGGATTTTCATAGAACAGAAAAGATGTCCAAGAAGATGCCTAAAGAAGAAATGATTAGGACTCTAATATCTAATGTTCTATTTCCAATAGTTGCTTGCAGTAATTTTTGCTGTTATTCCTTTCCATTACTCAGACCTTCTTTAAAAATCTTCTGTTATCATCAGTTTCGGTTAGTGATGCACTAGAGAAATAAAGGAAGTAAGAAATTGGTCTTTATTGCATAGCAAAGGGATAACAGACTTTCTAATCACCAGATATCATGAGAATTCCATCACAAGATAGCACTAGCTGCTAAACCATCAGAAACCACCCCCATGATCCAAATACCTCCCACCAGGTTTCACTATCAATACTGGGGATTACAATTCAAAATGTGATTTGGGCAGGGACAAAAATCCAAGCCATATCATTCTACCCCATATTGTCCCAAATCTCACGTCCTTCTCATATTTCAAAACACATTCACGCCTTCCCAACAATTCCCCAAAGTCTTAACTCATTCCAGCATGAACTCAGAAGTCCAAGTCCAAAGTCTCATCTGAGACAAGGCAAGTTACTTTCACCTATGAGCCTCTAAAATCAAAAACAAGTTCATTACTTCCAAGATACAATGGGGGTACAGGCACTAGGGAAATGGTTCCATTCCAAAAGGGGGAAATTGGCCAAAATGAAGAGGTTACAGGCCCCATGAAAGTCCAAAACCCAGCAGGGCAGCCATTAAATCTCAAAGCTACAAAATAATCTCCTTTGACTCCATGTCTCACTTCCAGGCAGCACTGATCCAACGAGTTGGCTCTCAAGGCCTTGGGCAGCTCCACCCCCGTGACTCTGCAGGTTACAGCCCCTGCGGCTGCTTTCATGGGCTGGCATTGAGTGCCTGTGGCTTTTCCAGGCTCACAGTGCAAGCTGTGTGTGGATCTACCATTCTGGGGTCTGGAGGAATGGTCCTCTTCTCACAGCTCCACTAGGCAATGCCCCAGTAGAATCTCTGTGTGGGAGTCCAACCCCACATTTTCCCTTTGCACTGGCCTAGTAGAGGTTCTCTATGAGGGTTCTTCCCCACTGCAGCAGACTTCTAACTGGACATCTAGGCATTTCCACATATCCTCTGAAGTCTAGGTGGATGCTCCCAAAGCTTAACTCTTTCCCTCTGTGCATGCGCAGGCTTAACACCATGTGGAAGCTACTAAGGCTTAAGGCTTGCACCCTCTGAAGCAATGGCCAGAGCTGCACCTTGACCCCTTTCGCCATGGCTGGAGTGGGAGCAGCTGGGAAGCAGGATAACATGTCCCAAGGCTGCACACAGCAGCAGGGCCCTGGGCCTGGCCCATGAAACCATTTTTCCCTCATAGGTTTCCAGGCTTGTGATGAGAGGGGCTGCCATGAAGGTCTCTAAAATGTCTTGGAGACATATTCCCCATTGTCTTGGCTATTAAACTTCAGCTCCTCTTTGTTTATGCAAATTTCTGCAGCTTTCTTAAATTTCTCCCCAGAAAATGGGTTTTTCTTTCCTACAATATAGCCAGGCTGCAAATTTTCCAAATTTATATGCTTTGCTTCCCTTTTAAATATAAGTTCCAGTTTCACATAATCTCTTTGCTCACAAATGTAATCATATGCTGTTAGAAGCAGCCAGGACACTTCTTGAGCACTTTGCTGCTTAGAAATCTCTTCTTCCAGATACCCTAAATCATCTCTCTCAAGTTCAAAGTTCCACAGATCTTAGAGCAGGAGGACAATGCTGCCAGTCTCTTTGTTAAAACATGGCAAGAGTGACCTTTACTCCAATAAGTTCCTCATCTCCATCTGAGACCACCTCAGCCCAGACTTCATTGTCCATATCACTATCAGCATTTTGGTCACAATCATTTAGCAAGTCTCTATGAAGTTCCAAAATTTTCCACATCTTCCTTTCTTCTTCTGAGCCCTCCAAACTGTTCCAACCTCTGTCCATTACCCAGTTTCAAAGTTGCTTCCACATTTTCAGGTATTTTATAACAATGCCTCACTTCTCTGGTTCCACTTTTCTGTATTAGCTCATTCTTGCATTGCTAAAAAGAACTACTTGAGGCTGGGTAATTTGTAAAGAAGAGACATTTAATGGGCTAATGGTTCTGCAGGCTGTAGAGGAAGCATGACTGGGAAGGCCTCAGGAAACTTACAGTTATGGTGGAAGCGCTGAGAAAGAAAATACATCTTCAGATGGCCAGCAGGAGAGAGAGAGACAGAGACAGAGAGCATGTACTTGCAAAGAGGAGGTGCTACACACTTCCAAGCAACCAGATCTTGTGAGAACTCCATCACAAAATAGCAGTAGGGCAATGGTGCTAAACCATTAGAAACCACCGCCATAATCTAATTACCTCCCACCAGGCTCCACTTCCAACACTGGGGATTACAATTCAACATGAGATTTGGGTGGAAGCACAAATCAAAACCGTATCAAACAGTTTGCAGACAGGAAACTCAGAGAATTCATTAGAAGAGGAGATCATCAAACAATGCCAAGAAAATGGAAACTCCCAGCAATACTGGGAGATAATAAGAATCACCAAATTTTCTACAATGCAAAGGGTAGAGGCTTAACCATTCTATCAGATACTAAAGGAAAGAGGACTCAAGAAAGTTGAAGGATGTGGAGTCACTCAGGTTACAGATGATTGGTTTATCTAAATGCATTGGGTGCAAATTTCATTCCATATATTAAAGCAATTATTTTCTTTTATAACAACATAGTTTCTGTTGCAAACTTTGACTTTGTGGTGGAAAGTTAATATAACTGATTTCCAGGATGCATATGAGTTTCCAGTGAATATGGAATACCTGTGAAACAGAGGAATACCTCCTCCTGGTCTTGTTCATCCTGTTTCCATGTTGGCTGCCAAAGAGGAAGGCCTATTCTCTCCTGGTCTCTTTCATGGTTCAAGGAGGAAACTAAATCCTGTCGCAGTGGCCCCTTCTATCTGGTTCATTAGAGTTGCTTAATTTAGTGCCTTCTGCAAATGTACCACCACTTCCTTCCCCGCATTGGAATACGGAGGACCTCTGTAAGGCCAACATATGATGCAGTGCTAAGTGTTCCATGTCTCTGGGTAATTCTGGTGTGCAGAGGGCTTCCTTTCCCCAACCCTGCAGTGGGAGAAAAGGATGCAAACAGGAACCTTACTCCTATATCATCAACTTTCCCTTTGGGCCTGAGATTTTTACAACATAAAAGTCAATACCTTTGAGACCCAAAAGCTTTTCTTTGCTGTTCTGTAGAATCATAAACTCTTCTGAGGCAAGGATTGACAATTGGTTGAAAAGACAGAAGGATAGGAGGGAGAACCACAAGAAAAGTGGAAATATTCATATTTTTTAAAAGTCATGTCCCTTTACATAAGGAAATGTTTTTGTTTTTTGGTTTTGGTTTTGGTTTTTTTGGGGGGGGGTAAAAGACAAAGGGTTTATAAGATCCAAAGAGAAACCAGAGTATGAGGAAATGTTATTGGCTGTTCATTAAGCAATTAGTTTGTCCCACAATAAAGGCGCTATCCCGTCATTCCTTGCAAGACTCTTGCTTCTTCCTCGTGACTGTAGAAAGCATGCTAACAGTTCACAGTCTGCTCGTTTAATTGTTCCTGAGTCCCAACCCACTCCCTGAGTCTATAAAATCTACCTTCCTGGAACATTCAGTCTTTCAAGCTCTTAACGAGTAGTAAGTAAACATAGTGATTCCTGAATAGGCTTAATTTAAAACGAAATTAGTTGGCTAGTTTTAGCATTCATTTATTTATCCAGATATTGATTACCTACATTCTGCAATGTGCTAAGGAAACAACACTGAAAAAAACAAACAAACAAAGCCCTGTATATACATTCCAGGGACAGAAACAGAAAATATACAAATGAACAAGTTAACCTCCCTACCCAATCACCCTTACCCTTCTAATCCACTAGGGGAATTTTCAATTAACACTAGAGTCCCCTATATTTTAATTAAGCTGATTTTAACTAATAAAAACAAGTTCATGTATGTTCCTGACAGCAACATGACAAGTATTTCCTCGCCTCTCTTAGCATCTTCACCTTCTGCAATCTATTTGCTTCTCACTTCACATAATGGCCTTGGGATGGCATTGCAGGAATTGCAGCAATCTCCAAAAGAGAGTATCTGTCCCAAAGTTATAGGGCTAGCTGTCTTTTTAAGAAAGGCACGTCTTTCAACTGACTCCTAACTCTTTTAAGTAATAAAATTCCTGATAATAAAAATGCCTTTTTCCCATTTCTCAAAACTACATGTTAACAAAAGGTCACAAGCTGGCTCCAGTTCCCTCTGTACTTTGCAAGGTAATATAGTTCTGAAAAGAAAAGCTTAATGTAAAGGTCAAGATACAAAATCTATTTTTCCTGACTATAAAGTATTGAATACTTCCTGAGATTCATGAGCCATGCTTTAGTAGCCTGGATAATACCAACATTCCTTTAAACTAATGAGAATTTTTAAGTATGAGAAAATATGTGAGAAAATAAAACAAAACGAACTACACAAAAGTGTACTAAAGGCTGTATCGATTCAAGTCTCTGAAATTGACTTATGTCCAACACCTCGTTTCGTAAACACACTCATACATGAAACCAAATACACTTTACGTGGCTTTCTGTAATAAAGGTAATTTAAATAAAATTTTGTTAAGATTTTTCCAACAAAGGTGACTCTAAATTTGAATGAATTGAATTCTAGTATCAAAAATGAATTATAGTTTAAAGTCAGAATATGTTTCCCATAAGAAAACACATTCCTGGGGAATTGAGATGAAAATGTTTAACAAGACCACAGAAAGATCACACAGCCCTGGGAACTCTGTTTCAAAAAACCACAGATTAGCTCTCTGGCTGCCCACATCCACTCTTGGGCATCATGAAACTTGAATAATTCTGCCCGTTCTAAATGAGGGCTCCCTCAGCCAGTGACGTCACTCACCTAAAAGCCTTACTATTGCCTGGAAATCTCCTGGTTCCCCTTCCCAATATCTATTACTTTAAATGGAATTCTGACAAAACAGAATTCTTCCCATTTTCTCTTTTGTCAGGATATTTCAATAGCTCATAGAGCTGGTTACACATTCCTTTAATCAATCATTATTATTTATCACTCAATAAACACTTTTCTCCTTTTGTAAATTCTTTAATTAAAAATTAAAGATATTTTGTTTTCTTCACGTGTAAATTAATCATGCAAAAGCATGGCAAGCAGCCTAAGAAGTTTCATCTTTCTTAACTTTACCATTTGGGGGGAAATTGTGACAAAGAAGGAACAAAGAGTAGTGTGATTTATGGAAACATGAAATAAGGACAATAAAACTGCTCTAGACAGATAGGAAACTTTCTCTCTAGGAAACGGAGCCATCTCCTATGAAGTGCCTTGCTTACAAATGTAATTTCACAGGTTAGGGGTGTGCGAGATGGGGAGGTGGGAGGTGGGTTTGGTTCTTTTTGTTTGTTTTACAAATATTGGAATGCTCTAAGACTCCTCCTCCTCAATTCTCACAACCTCTAAAAAATACTGAAAAAGCTAATAACTGTTCTAAATAAATTTTCAGTGCCACAAAGAAATAGCACTCGAACATAAATTTAATTTTCTCAACAAGGCAATTTTTACTTCTATAGACGGGTATGACTCATGAATGGAGAAATGGCGAGAGCGCACCTGAACAAGAGAGGGGAAGGGGTTCTTATCCCTAACACAGGTAGCCCCTACTGCTGTGTCATTCCCCTATTGGCTAGGGTTGGACCACACAGTCTAAGCTAATCCCGACTGGCTATTTTAAAGAGAGCATGGGTACAAGTCAGAGTGGCGGGGTGAGTAGTTTGGTGGGAACAATAGTCACAGAACAGGTGACTCAGGATGACTGAGGTCAGAGCAAGTGACCAGGCATGAAGGTGATAGAGGCAAGAAGGGGGTTGTTTACTGAAACTAGAGGCAAGAGGGTGAAGAGAACCAGGAAGTTAAACTTTAAAATAGAGAACAGAGAATAAGAGAGCTGAATATACTGACATACTGATTCTTTGAAGAGAAACTTGGAGTTCACTATATTTAACATAACATTTTTAAGTAGATATCCGTTGCTTACTTTTAGCTCTATAGAGTAGAATAAAATGAATATAATGAACCTTCTTTTTAAATTATACATTATATATAAACATACATATCAACTATGTAAAAAATAGCCATTTATCATAGAACCTAAATAAGTAAAAAACAATTATACAAATTTATTTTTCTACCCACCTAATTGAAAGTCAAAAAATAAATATCTGTTTTATTTCTTATTAAAAATTAGGATTCATCCAAGCCATTAGATAAAGCGTTGTTTGGCAATTTGATATCTGCATGTTAAAATAATCAAATATATACTGTAGCTGACAGCTTCAATAATAATAAATCTAGATTTTTGTTGTTGTTGTTGTTACATCCATGGGAGAAGAATTTATTCACTTATGTATCCTCAGTAGCAAAATTTGAAAAAAATAAGATGCCTAGCACTTAGTAGAGCAAAATAAATACTAGTTTAGTGAATAAATTTGTACTCTGAATTTAAGCACTTTGGTCCTTTCCTAAGATTTGCCCAAAGCAGAACGCAATATGGTCAATCTTTAACCATCTCTGCTACCAACTTTGTAACCAAGTCTCAGCACTGCAAATATTTCCAAACTGTATCTAAATTGCAGGACACTTTATTCTAGTTTGCTAGAGTTGGTGTTTAAATAGAAAAAAAAAACAGCTCCTTTCTGGATTATTAATTATTTTAGGAATATAGAATTTCAATTTCAACTTGCCCATGGTAGAGGGATAAGAAAAGATCATAGAGCTAAATAATAATTTACAGAAATAAATCGCTTCCTTCTGGGTTAATTGTATGAATCTTGACACACATTTCCTAGGAGAGCTAGAATTGGAAAAAGTAAACAGAGTAACCTAGCTGGACATGGAGACTGAAAGATTCCCATTTACTCTGTATATATGTGAGGTACCAAAAATAACAAACTCATTCAGAGGCTTTCATTTTGCAGAAAAGGAGAGAGGAAAGATTGAAAGAGAGGCAGGAAGGAAAATATTCATTGTTTTCTCAATGTTTTCATGATTGCTATGACCAATAACTGTATGTGGTGATAGCCTGAATATTGCATGAGCCTGGTGGTTGGGTCCTACACACAGTAGGTATAATAATCAATATAACTTGTTTTGATTCATTGATACATGGAGTCATTAAGCTTCTATGAACTCCAAAAAATTCATGAGAAAGCAGAAGACTGAAGTAATTTTAACTTATGGAAGTATGAGTTTAAAAATTCACTAATATAAGATGGCCAAATAGGAACAGCTCCAGTCTACAGCTCCCAGCGTCAGTGACACAGAAGACAGGTGATTTCTGCATTTTCAACTGAGGTACCGGGTTCATCACACTGGGGATTGATGAACATCAGGTGCAGGACAGTGGGTGCAGTGCACCGAGCATGAGCCAAAGCAGGGCGAAGCATCACCTCACCCGGGAAGTGCAAGGGGTCAAGGAATTCCCTTTCCTAGCCAAGGAAAGGGGTGACAGATGGCACCTGGAAAATCGGGTCACTCCCACCCTAATACTGTGCTTTTCCAATGGTCTTAGCAAATGGCACACCATGTGATTGTATCCTGCACCTGACTTGGAGGGTCCTATGCCCACGGAGCCTCACTCATTGCTAGCACAGCAGTCTGAGATCAAACTGCAAGGCAGCAGCGAGCCTGGAGGACGGGCACCTGCCATTGCTGAGGCTTGAATAGGTAAACAAAGCCACCAGACAGGAAGCTTGAACTGGGTGGAGCCCACCGCAGATCAAGGAAGCCTGCCTGCCTCTGTAGACTCCACTTCGGGGGGCAGGGCATAACCAAACAAAAGGCAGCAGAAACCTCTGCAGACTTAAAAGTCTGCCCTAAAAGAGCTCCTGAAGGAAGCACTAACCATAGAAAGGAACAACCGGCACCCGCCACTGCAAAAACATGCCAAATTGTAAAGACTGTCGATGCTAGGAAGAAACTACATCAACTAACGAGCAAAATAACCAGCTAACATCACAATGACAGGATCAAATTCACACATAACAATATTAACCTTAAATGTAAATGGGCTAAATGCTCCAATTAAAAGACAGACTGGCAAATTGGATAAAGAGTCAAGACCCATCAGCGTGCTGTATTCAGGAAACCCATCTCACGTGCAGAGACACACATAGGCTTAAAATAAAGGGATGGAGGAAGATCTACCAAGCAAATGGAAAACAAAAAAAGGCAGGGGTTGCAATCCTACTCTCTGATAAAACAGACTTTAAACCAACAAAGATCAACAGAGACAAAGAAGACCATTACATAATGGTAAAGGGATCAATTCAACAAGAAGAGCTAACTATCCTAAATATACATGCACCCAATACAGGAGCACCCAGATTCATAAAGCAAGTCCTTAGAGACCTAAAAAGAGACTTAGACTCTCACACAATAATAATGGGAGACTTGGTCGGTGGGTGGAGCCAAGATGGCTGAATAGGAACAGCTCCGGTCTCCAGCTCCCAGCCCCAGCGACACAGAAGACGGGTGATTTATGCATTTCTGCTTGAGGTACCGGTTTCATCTCACTAGGGAGTGACTAACAGTGGGTACAGGACAGTCGGTGAAGCGCACTGTGCGTGAGCTGAAGCAGGGCGAGGCATTGCCTCACTCGGGAAGCGCAAGGGTTCAGGGAGTTCCCTTTCCTAGTCAAAGAAAGGGGAAACAGACGGCACCTGGAATATCGGGTCAGTCCCATCCTAATACTGCGCTTTTCCAACAGGCCTGGAAAACGGCACACTAGGAGATTGTGTCCCGCACCTGGCTCGGAGGGTCCTATGCCCACGGAGTCTCGCTGATTGCTAGCACAGCAGTCTGAGATCAAGCTGCAAGGTGGCAGCGAGGCTGGGGGAGGGGCGCCTGCCATTGCCGAGGCTTGCTTAGGTAAACAAAGCAGCCAGGAAGCTCGAACTGGGTGGAGCCCACCACAGCTCAAGGAGGCCTGCCTGCCTCTGTAGGCTCCACCTCTGGGGGCAGGGCACAGACAAACAAAAACTCAGCAAGAAACTCCACAGACTTAAATGTCCCTGTCTGACAGCTTTGAAGAGAGTAGTGGTTCTCCCAGCACGCAGCTGGAGATCTGAGAATGGACAGACTGCCTCCTAAAGAGGGTCCCTCACCCCTGAGCAGCCTAACTGGGGGGCACCGCCCCAGTAGGGACAGACTGACACCTCATTCAGCCGGGTACTCCTCTGAGACAAAACTTTCAGAGGAACTATCAGACAGCTCAATTTGTGGTCTCACGAAAATCCGCTGTTCTGCAGCCACCGCTGCTGACACCCAGCCAAACAGGGTCTGGAGTGGACCTCTAGTAAACTCCAACAGACCTGCAGCTGAGGGTCCTGTCTGGTAGAAGGAAAACTAACAAACAGAAAGGACATCCACACCAAAAACCCATCTGTACATCACCATCATCAAAGACAAAAAGTAGATAAAACCACAAAGATGGGGAAAAAACAGAACACAAAAACTGGAAACTCTAAAAAACAGAGCACCTCTCCTCCTCCAAAGGAACGCAGTTCCTCACCAGCAACGGAACAAAGCTGGATGGAGGATGACTTTGACAAGTTGAGAGAAGAAGGCTTCAGACGATCAAACTACTCTGAGCTATGGGAGGAAATTCAAAACAATAGCAAAGAAGTTAAAAACTTTGAAAAAAAATTAGAAGAATGGATAACTAGAATAACCAATGGAGAGAAGGGCTTAAAGGAGCTGATGGAGCTGAAAGCCAAGTTTCGAGAACTACGTGAAGATTGCAGAAGCCTCAGTAGCAGATGCGATCAACTGGAAGAAAGGGTATTGCTGATGGAAGATGAAATGAATGAAATGAAGAGAGAAGGGAAGTTTAGAGAAAAAAGAATAAAAAGAAATGAACAAAGCCTCCAAGAAATTTGGGACTATGTGAAAAGACCAAACCTACGTCTGATTGGTGTACCTGAAAATGATGGGGAGAATGGAACCAAGTTGGAAAACACTCTGCAAGATATTATCCAGGAGAACTTCCCCAATCTAGCAAAGCAGGCTGGCATTCAGATTCAGGAAATACAGAGAATGCCACAAAGATACTCCTCGAGAAGAGCAACTCCAAGACACATAATTGTCAGATTCACCAAAGTTGAAATGAAAGAAAAAATGTTAAGGGCAGCCAGAGAGAAAGGTCGGGTTACCCACAAAGGGAAGCCCATCAGACTAACAGCTGATCTCTCAGCAGAAACTCTACAAGCCAGAAGAGAGTGGGGGCCGATATTCAACATTCTTAAAGAAAAGAATTTTCAACCCAGAATTTCCTACCCCGCCAAACTAAGCTTCATAAGTGAAGGAGAAATAAAATACTTTACAGACAAGCAAATGCTGAGTGATTTTGTCACCACCAGGCCTGCCCTAAAAGAGCTCCTGAAGGAAGCACTAAACACGGAAAGGAACAACCGGTACCAGCCACTGCAAAAACACGCCAAATTTTAAAGACCATCGAGGCTAGGAAGAAACTATAGCAACTAACGAGCAAAATAACCAACTAACATCATAATGACAGGATCAGATTCACACATAACATATTAACATTTAATGTAAATGGGCTAAATGCTCCAATCAAAAGACACAGACTGGCAAACTGGATAAGGAGTCAGGACCCATCAGTGTGCTGTATTCAGGAAACCCATCTCACGTGCAGAGACACACATAGACTCAAAATAAAGGGATGGAGGAAGATCTATCAAGCAACTGGAAAGCAAAAAAAGGCAGGGGTTGCAATCCTAGTCTCTGATAAAATAGACTTTAAACCAACAAAGATCAAAAGAGACAAAGAAGGCCATTACATAATGGTAAAGGGATCAATTCAACAAGAAGAGCTAACTATCCTAAATATATATGCACCCAACACAGGAGCACCCAGATTCATAAAGCAAGTCCTCAGTGACCTACAAAGGGACTTAAACTCCCACACAATATAATAGGAGATTTTAACACCCCACTGTCAACATTAGACAGATCAATGAGACAGAAAGTTAGCAAGGATATCCAGGAATTGAACTCAGCTCTACATAAAGTGGACCTAATAGACATCTACAGAACTCTCCACCCCAGGTCAACAGAATATACATTTTTTTCAGCACCACACCACACCTATTCCAAAATTGACCACATAGTTGGAAGTAAAGCTCTCCTCAGCAAATGTAAAAGAACAGAAATTATAACAAACTGTCTTTCAGACCACAGTGCAATCAAACTAGAACTCAGGATTAAGAAACTCACTCAAAACCGCTCAACTACATGGAAACTGAACAACCTGCTCCTGAATGACTATTGGGTACATAATGAAATGAAGGCAGAAATAAAGATGTTCTCTGAAACCAACGAGAACAAAGACACAACATACCAGAATCTCTGGGACACGTTCAAAGCAGTGTGTAGAGGGAAATTTATAGCACTACATGCCCACAAGAGAAAGCAGGAAAGATCCAAAATTGACACCCTAACATCACAATTAAAAGAACTAGAAAAGCAAGACCGAACACATTCAAAAGCTAGCAGAAGGCTAGAAATAACTAAAATCAGAGCAGAACTGAAGGAAATAGAGACACAAAAAACCCTTCAAAAAATTAATGAATCCAGGAGCTGGTTTTTTGAAAAGATCAACAAAATTGATAGACCGCTAGCAAGACTAATAAAGAAGAAAAGAGAGAAGAATCAAATAGATGCAATAAAAAACGAAAAAGGGGATATCACCACCGATCCCACAGAAATACAATCTACCATCAGAGAATACTACAAACACCTTTATGCAAATAAACTAGAAAATCTAGAAGAAATGGATAAATTCCTCGACAAATACACCCTCCCAAGACTAAACCAGGAAGAAGTTGAATCTCTGAATAGACCAATAACAGGTTCTGAAATTGTGGCAACAATCAATAGCTTACCAACCAAAAAGAGTCCAGGACCTGATGGATTCACAGCTGAATTCTACCAGAGGTACAAGGAGGAACTGGTACCATTCCTTCTGAAACTATTCCAATCGATAGAAAAAGAGGGAATCCTCCCTAACACATTTTACGAAGCCAGCATCGTCCTGATACCAAAGCCTGGCAGAGACATAACCAAAAAAGAGAATTTCAGACCAATATCCTTGATGAACATTGATGCAAAAATCCTCAATAAAATACTGGCAAACTGAATCCAGCAGCACATCAAAAAGCTTATCCACCATGATCAAGTGGGCTTCATCCCTGGGATGCAAGGCTGGTTCAACATACGCAAATCAATAAATGTAATCCAGCATATAAACAGAACCAAAGACAAAAACCACATGATTATCTCAATAGATGCAGAAAAGGCCTTTGACAAAATTCAACAACCCTTCATGCTAAAAACTCTCAATAAATTAGGTATTGATGGAACGTATCTCAAAATAATAAGAGCTATCTACGACAAACCCACAGCCAATATCATACTGAATGGGCAAAAACTGGAAGCATTCCCTCTGAAAACTGGCACAAGACAGGGATGCCCTCTCTCACCGCTCCTATTCAACATAGTGCTGGAAGTTCTAGCCAGAGCAATCAGGCAGGAGAAGGAAATAAAGGGTATTCAATTAGGAAAAGAGGAAGTCAAATTGTCCCTGTTTGCAGATGACATGATTGTATATCTAGAAAACCCCATTGTCTCAGCCCAAAACCTCCTTAAGCTGATTAGCAACTTCAGCAAAGTCTCAGGATACAAAATTAATGTACAAAAATCACAAGCATTCTTGTACACCAATCACAGACAAACAGACAGCCAAATCATGAGTGAACTCCCATTCACAATTGCTTCAAAGAGAATAAAATACCTAGGAATCCAACTTACAAGGGATGTGAAGGACCTCTTCAAGGAGAACTACAAACCACTGCTCAATGAAATAAAAGAGGATACAAACAAATGGAAGAACATTCCATGCTCATGGGTTGGAAGAATCAATATCGTGAAAATGCCCATACTGCCCAAAGTAATTTATAGATTCAATGCGATCCCCATCAAGCTACCACTGACTTTCTTCACAGAATTGGAAAAAACTACTTTAAAGTTCATATGGAACCAAAAAAGAGCCCGCATCACCAAGTCAATCCTAAGCCAAAAGAACAAAGCTGGAGGCATCACGCTACCTGACTTCAAACTATACTACAAGGCTACAGTAACCAAAACAGCATGGTACTGGTACCACAACAGAGACATAGCTCAATGGAACAGAACAGAGTCCTCAGAAATGATGCCGCATATCTACAACTATCTGATCTTTGACAAACCTGACAAAAACAAGAAATGGGGAAAGGATTCCCTATTTAATAAATGGTGCTGGGAAAACTGGCTAGCCATATGTAGAAAGCTGAAACTGGATCCCTTCCTTACACCTTATACAAAAATTAATTCCACATGGATTAAAGACTTATATGTTAGACCTAAAACCATAAAACCCTAGAAGAAAACCTAGGCAATACCATTCAGGACATAGGCGTGGGCAAGGACTTCATGTCTAAAACACCAAAAGCAATGGCAACCAAAGCCAAAATTGACAAATGGATCTATTAAACTAAAGAGTTCTGCACAGCAAAAGAAACTACCATCAGAGTGAACAGGCAACCTACAGAATGGGAGGAAATTTTTGCAACCTACTCATCTGACAAAGGGCTAATATCAGAATCTACAATGAACTCAAACAAATTTACAAGAAAAAAACAAACAACCCATCAAAAATGGGCAAGGACATGAACAGACACTTCTCAAAAGAAGACATTTATGCAGCCAAAAAACACACGAAAAAATGCTCATCATCACTGGCATCAGAGAAATGCAAATCAAAACCACAATGAGATACCATCTCACACCAGTTAGAATGGCCATCATTAAAAATCAGGAAACAACAGGTGCTGGAGAGGATGTGGAGAAATAGGAACACTTTTACACTGTTGGTGGGACTGTAAACTAGTTCAACCATTGTGGAAGTCAGTGTGGCGATTCCTCAGGGATCTAGAACTAGAAATACCATTTGACCCAACCATCCCATTACTGGGTATATACCCGAAGGACTATAAATCATGCTGCTATAAAGACACTGCACACGTATGTTTATTGCGGCACTATTCACAATAGCAAAGATTGGAACCAACCCAAATGTCCAACAACGATAGACTGGATTAAGAAAATGTGGCACATATACACCATGGAATACTATGCAGCCATAAAAACGATGAGTTCGTGTCCTTTGTAGGGACATGGATGAAACTGGAAAACATCATTCTCAGTAAACTACCAAGGACAAAAAACCAAACACCGCATGTTCTCACTCATAGGTGGGAATTGAACAATGAGAACTCATGGACACAGGAAGGGGAACATCACACTCCGGGGACTGTTGTGGGGTGGGGGGTGGGGGAGGGGGGAGGGACAGCATTAGGAGATACACCTAATGCTAAATGACGAGTTAATGGGTGCAGGAAATCAACACGGCACATGGATACATATGTAACAAACCTGCACATTGTGCACATGTACCCTAAAACCCTAAAGTATAATAAAAAAAAAAGGAAAAAAAAAATAAAAAAATAAAAAATAAAATAAAAATTAAAAAAAATAAAAAAAATAAAAAATAATGGGAGACTTTAACACCCCACTGTCAACATTAGACAGATCAACGAGACAGAAAGTTAACAAGAATACCCAGGAATTGAACTCAGCTCTGCACCAAGCAGACCTAATAGACATCTACAGAACTCTCCACCCCAAATCAACAGAATATACATTCTTTTCAGCACCACACCATACCTATTCCAAAACTGACCACATAGTTGGAAGTAAAGCACACCTCAGCAAATGTGAAAGAATAGAAATTATAACAAACTGTCTCTCAGACCACAGTGCAATCAAACTAGAACTCAGGATTAAGAAACTCACTCAAAACTGCTCAACTACATGGAAACTGCACAACCTGCTCCTGAATGACTACTGGGTACATAACGAAATGAAGGCAGAAATAAAGATGTTCCTTGAAACCAACGAGAACAAAGACACAACATACCAGAATCTCTGGGACACATTCAAAGTAGTCTGTAGCGGGAAATTTATAGCAGTAGAGGGAAATTTATAGCACTAAATGCCCACAAGAGAAAGCAGGAAAGATCTAAAATTGACACCCTAACATCACAATAAAAAGAACTAGAAAAGCAAGAGCAAACATATTCAAAAGCTAGCAGAAGGCAAGAAATAACTAAGATCAGAGCAGAACTGAAGGAAACAGAGACACAAAAAACCCTTCAAAAAATCAGTGAATCCAGGAGCTGGTTTTTTGTAAAGATCAACAAAATTGATAGACAGCTAGCAAAACTAATAAAGAAGACAGAAGAATCAAATAGATGCAATAAAAAATGATAAAGGGGATATCACCACCGATCCCACAGAAATACAATCTACCATCAGAGAATACTACAAACACCTCTATGCAAATAAACTAGAAAATCTAGAAGAAACGGATAAATTCCTCGACAAATACACCCTCCCAAGACTAAACCAGGAAGAAGTTGAATCTTTGAATAGACCAATAACAGGCTCTGAAATTGTGGCAATAATCAATAGCTTACCAACCAAAAAGAGTCCAGGACCTGATGGATTCACAGCCGAATTCTACCAGAGGTACAAGGAGGAACTGGTACCATTCCTTCTGAAACTATTCCAATCGATAGAAAAAGAGGGAATCCTCCCTAACACATTTTATGAGGCCAGCATCGTCCTGATACCAAAGCCTGGCAGAGACTTAACCAAAAAAGAGAATTTCAGACCAATATCCTTGATGAACATTGATGCAAAAATCCTCAATAAAATACTGGCAAACCGAAACCAGCAGCACATCAAAAAGCTTATACACCATGATCAAGTGGGCTTCATCCCTGGGATGCAAGGCTGGTTCAACATATGCAAATCAACAAATGTAATCCAGCATATAAACAGAACCAAAGACAGAAACCACATGATTATCCCAATAGATGCAGAAAAGGCCTTTGACAAAATCCAACAACTCTTCATGCTAAAGACTCTCAATAAATTAGGTATTGATGGGACGTATCTCAAAATAATAAGAGCTATCTATGACAAA
Source organism: Nomascus leucogenys (assembly GCF_006542625.1). Classification (NCBI taxonomy): domain Eukaryota; kingdom Metazoa; phylum Chordata; class Mammalia; order Primates; family Hylobatidae; genus Nomascus; species Nomascus leucogenys. The sequence goes on along the minus strand of NC_044387.1, from coordinate 90,588,330 downwards.
CCCACAGCCAATATCATACTGAATGGGCAAAAACTGGAAGCATTCCCTTTGAAAACTGGCACAAGACAGGGATGCCCTCTCTCACCACTCCTATTCAACATAGTGCTGGAAGTTCTGGCCAGGGCAATCAGGCAGGAGAAGGAAATAAAGGGTATTCAATTAGGAAAAGAGGAAGTCAATTAGGAAAAGAGGAAGTCAAATTGTCCCTGTTTGCAGATGACATGATTGTATATCTAGAAAATCCCATTGTCTCAGCCCAAAATCTCCTTAAGCTGATTAGCAACTTCAGCAAAGTCTCAGGATACAAAATCAATGTACAAAAATCACAAGCATTCTTGTACACCAATCACAGACAAACAGAGAGCCAAATCATGAGTGAACTCCCATTCACAATTGCTTCAAAGAGAATAAAATACCTAGGAATCCAACTTACAAGGGATGTGAAGGACCTCTTCAAGGAGAACTACAAACCACTGCTCAATGAAATAAAAGAGGATACAAACAAATGGAAGAACATTCCATGCTCATGGGTTGGAAGAATCAATATCGTGAAAATGGCCATACTGCCCAAGGTAATTTATAGATTCAATGCCATCCCCATCAAGCTACCACTGACTTTCTTCACAGAATTGGAAAAAACTACTTTAAAGTTCATATGGAACCAAAAAAGAGCCCGCATCACCAAGTCAATCCTAAGCCAAAAGAACAAAGCTGGAGGCATCACGCTACCTGACTTCAAACTATACTACAAGGCTACAGTAACCAAAACAGCATGGTACTGGTACCACAACAGAGACATAGATCAATGGAACAGAACAGAGTCCTCAGAAATGATGCCGCATATCTACAACTATCTGATCTTTGACAAACCTGACAAAAACAAGAAATGGGGAAAGGATTCCCTATTTAATAAATGGTGCTGGGAAAACTGGCTAGCCATATGTAGAAAGCTGAAATTGCATCCCTTCCTTACACCTTATACAAAAATTAATTCCACATGGATTAAAGACTTACATGTTAGACCTAAAACCATAAAAACCCTAGAAGAAAACCTAGGCAATACCATTCAGGACATAGGCGTGGGCAAGGACTTCATGTCTAAAACACCAAAAGCAATGGCAACCAAAGCCAAAATTGACAAATGGGATCTAATTAAACTAAAGAGGTTCTGCACAGCAAAAGAAACTACCATCAGAGTGAACAGGCAACGTACAGAATGGGAGGAAATTTTTGCAACCTACTCATCTGACAAAGGGCTAATATCAAGAATCTACAATGAACTCAAACAAATTTACAAGAAAAAAACAAACAACCCCATCAAAAAGTGGGCAAAGGACATGAACAGACACTTCTCAAAAGAAGACATTTATGCAGCCAAAAAACACACGAAAAAATGCTCATCATCACTGGACATCAGAGAAATGCAAATCAAAACCACAATGAGATACCATCTCACACCAGTTAGAATGGCCATCATTAAAAAGTCAGGAAACAACAGGTGCTGGAGAGGATGTGGAGAAATAGGAACACTTTTACACTGTTGGTGGGACTGTAAACTAGTTCAACCATTGTAGAAGTCAGTGTGGCGATTCCTCAGGGATCTAGAACTAGAAATACCATTTGACCCAGCCATCCCATTACTGGGTATATATCCAAAGGATTATAAATCATGCTGCTATAAAGACACATGCACACATATGTTTATTGCAGCACTATTCACAATAGCAAAGACTTGGAACCAACCCAAATGTCCATCAAGGATAGACTGGATTAAGAAAATGTGGCACATATACACCATGGAATACTATGCAGCCATAAAAACGGATGAGTTCATGTCCTTTGTAGGGACATGGATGAAGCTGGAAACCATCGTTCTCAGCAAACTATCGCAAAGGCAAAAAACCAAACACCGCCTGTTCTCACTCAAAGGTGGGAATTGAACAATGAGAACATACGGTCACAGGAAGGGGAACATCACACACCGGAGCCTGTTGTGCGTTGGGGGGAGTGGGGAGGGATAGCATTAGGAGATATACCTACTGTTAAATGACGAGTTAATGGGTGCAGCACACCAACATGGCACATGTATACATATGCAACAAACCTGCACGTTGTGCACATGTACCCTAAAACTTAAAGTATAATAAAAAATAATTTAAAGTTAAAAAAAATTCACTAATATATCAGTCCAGGTACTTCCGTGAAGCAGATATTAAACCCAAATGGTTCCAAGTTTTTTAATAATGAAAGTAACCTTTCAATAAATTTTCCCTGAAAGTATGTATTTTGTCAACAGATATGAAAAATAACAATTATTATTTTTATAAAAGACAAATTTATGGAAGTTTTCATTCTAATATTTCACAAACATATTGTTACTTAAATTACCTTAGCCAAAAAACAGTTGCTTAGATACCATGTTATCTAAGGTGTTTAAATGTGTTTCACTCATTTAGAGAACTGATTTCTATGCTCTTTGAAATTTTTTAAGAGAAAAGAAGAGTATTACAGCAATAAAAGAACTGACAGACCAAAGTAATTATTGCTTTCAAAAAGGTTACAAAAGTGCAGCTGATTATGAAAAGAAGAAAATATTATATCAGAAAAACAACAAAGACTAGATACTGTTTATTGCTTCTTTGAATGGGCAAAAAGAGTCTAAAAAATGAATGAATTGGGGATATGTTTTTAAAAATCAGTAAATCTATCACTATTTTTACGTGAATACATGTATACATGTACTTATTGTATAATGAAGGCTTGACTTTTGATATAATTATGTATGATAACAACAAAAGTGCAATAAATAGGGAAAATAAACACACCCTTTGAGTGAGACATATTGTTATGTACTACATGAAGGGTAAATACATTGAAGAATATTCAACCATTCTTTTTAGGTGAGGAGGTGATCACCACAATAGTGCCATAAAATAGATAATGTTATTTCCCCCATGTTAAAATAAGGATATTTTTATGTTATACTTTTAAATAACTTGGCAGTTAGAATATCTTTTAAAGGTGGTTTTTCTAAAAGTAATATTTTAAGTCTACTAAACTAGGACAATCACAGAATATTATTGGTTTGTTTAATTAATTTTTACCCCTTCCCAAAAATAATTTGGAACAACATGTAAACTAATGGCTTAAAAAGGTTTATAAATTGCAATAGTATTTCAGAACCATAGAAATAAAATGTAAGGGGGGAGGGACAGCATTAGGAGATATACCTAATGCTAAATGATGAGTTAATGGGTGCAGCAAAACAACATGGCACATGGATACATATGTAACAAACCTGCACATTGTGCACATGTACCCTAAAACCTAAAGTATAATAATAAAAAATAATAATAATAAAAGAAAATCCTAGACTGTCATTCCAAGTGACTGTACCATCGTCTGTTCTCACCAGCAGTAAATGAAAATTTCTGTTTCTGTTCGTCCTTGCCAGCATTTGGTATTGCCAGTGTTCTGGATTGTGGCCATTTCAATAAATGTGTAGTGGAAAAAAAAAAAAGAAATAAAATGTAAGTCTGTAAATAATACTGAGTTCTTATAACCTGAAAGAAAGAAGCTTAGCAACGAATTCCTCAGGAGAGACAAGTTTTTTACCTGTAACCAAATTCTAAAGGAATGGCTCATGTGAGGATTTATACAAAGTACCTTAAATAATGTAATAGAGGGTGTCGGAGTAAATGAAGGAGCAAATTTCATATGCCTCTTTCCTGTTGCGACCTCCATAAAAACTGCGAACATACCATCATGCTGCAGCTCAGGGAGGGGAGCTACAAAGGGCAAAGCTAATAACTAGGTACATTGCTTTTCAGCCATCAAATCCGACTCAAGGACACCACTGAAAGCACACTGAAGATGAGATGTCAATTACTGTCCCAACGTGGCTTTTTCTAATAGACGCTTCTTTCAAAGGGGCATTTTAAAAGGTCTGAAATAGGGCAATTTGGGTTCACACTCTCAGATGGCATCCTAGTAAATTTCTCCATTGGGCTCAAGGGCAGACCTGCATGCTGTAGATACCATAAGAAGCTTAACCAGTACTTTTGCCCTGAGGGTACCCATCCCATCCCTGCATAGGACATTAAGCAAGGGTGAACCAGCAGGAAAGCCAGAATTTTCTTTAGGTACTAGCTTTTGATTTACACTTTAAGAAATTTTACTTAGGACAAGAATAGAAACCCATGCTTGCAAGAACTAGCAATGCAATTTTGGTTCAACAAAATGCTTCATTTTCACAATTTCTTTATATTCAAAAACACGAAGCTTAATAAAAATGTTTATAGTCACAAAATTAATAATGAAATTGTTCCTGTATTATTTAGAGGATTATGGTTAGGGTTAAGTTTAGAAAAAAAGAATTAGGGTTTTTCCAAGGGAAAAAGGATAGAGATTAGGATTATTTTAAGGTCATATTCCAGTTTATTTTATTTCTAATTTTATGTCTAAGATTTCTATCCTGTTATGAATAAGCCATATAATTTCCAACTCTATACTAAGGGGTTCACAAGCATATAGGAGTTTACAAATTCAGACAAAAGGAGATTGGAATTTAGATAATTTAGATATATGATATTACCTCTTCATTTCATCTTCTGCATCCTTGAGTAGAAATCAAAAATTTCAACTCAATTGCATAGATTTTACAGGTTGTAAAAGGATGAAGATAGCAAAATAAGACTGAAATTCCCAAGCAGCTAAAGGCTCATATTATAGACTTAGCTACTGACCAATCAAAGACCATCAAAGGAAGTTAACAGCAGCTTCTAAAAACTAGGGATAAGTCAGTGAAGACGTGGCAGCAGCTCCAGTGCCATTGAGCAAGATTTTCTTCTGCAACAAGGCTGTTCTGTCTTATCTGATGCTCCTCAACTACATATAACTGCATTTACTTACTTCAGCAAAATCTTCCAAATATTCAGAAACTCTTTTCTTCTACTTGTCTTTCAAGTAAATAAATAAACTGGAGTCAAAATAAGCTGGATGAAACTACTATGGGTTGCCTGACATTTTTACCATGGCAAGTAACTGCTAAGCTGAACATTCATAACCATGTGACTTAATCAGAAACTAAGTTTATTCTTTATCCCACTGCTCTTTAAACTCACTCTGTGCACCAGTTCTTTCCCTGCCACTGCATGAATTCTCTGATAAAGTCCTAACTTCTTCAATCACTATTCAATACTCAAAAACCTCCATTTACCTTCAATCGTAAGAATAGTAATAAATGCATACAACTTAGTCCAATGTTTTTCAAAGCGTGAATTTTACCTAACGTGAAAGCACCTCGCCTCTCCTAGGTTAGACAAGCTCAGAAGGTTGTAATGGGGTGTATTTCAGCTTCTCTTCTGTTTCCCCACCTCACTGCCTCTTCTCCCAGATGATTTTCTAGCTCTGACATGGGTCCCTCCAGGCGTGGAGAAGATAAAGGAAGAAAAGTCAAGGTCAGCCCCAGTACAATCTGGAGCGGGTTTTTCCTGGCATTTGCAGATGTCTCCAGCCACCTCTCGCTGGGAGGGATGACCAAAACCGACTCCTTTCCATGGATGGCTTGTGTGGGTGCTTCGGTCTCGCCGGAGAACAACCAAGGAGGCTTATCTAGACAGCAGCAACAGATTTTTCTCAGATAGGCTGCTCATGTGTGGTGCTTCCAGCTCTATTGCAGAGACCTCTTGGACAGAATTTGAATGGCCCCAGAACAGCTCTCTCCTTTGGAGCTCACCTCTCCTCTAGCCCACAAGGAACACTCCAATGCATGCTCGCCCCCACCACTGGCACCCAATTCATCTGCCTTGGAAGCATCAGAGCCAGGGCCTCTCCCTTTGGAGTCCTCAGATGTATACCTAGCTTCTCTGATTTCCCTGAAAGCTGACTTATCCCCCATCTCAGTGCTTCAGGAAGGCTGGTTGGTGCTCTTTCTCTGATCCTCCAGCGCCCTCTACTGGGCCTTCACTTACCCACCATCTTCGCAATCAGGTAAGACGCCTTCATTCACAGCATTCATAGTGGCTGTTTTCCTGATCGAACCCTCACTGATACATTCTCATGTAGGTGGCGCTGCAGGAATAAATCTGTTAGTTCCTGTAACTTGTCCCTGAGGCTAACTGGAAAAGAAGTTAGGTTCCACAAAGAATGAAACAACAGACACTGAGGTCTACTTGAGGGGTGAGGGTTGGGGGAGGGAGAAGAGCAGAAAATATAGTATTAGGTACTGAGCTTAATAGCTGGGTGATGTAATAATCTGCACAACAAACCCTCGTGACACAAGTGTAACCATGTAACAAACCTTCACATGTACCCCCAAACCTGAAATAATTTTTTAAGTGAGGTTCCCTATAATGTGTCCCTTAACTATACAAAAATAAAGATCGATGGGCATCTAAGCTTTCAGCCATGGCATCAACAGTAAGGCACAGTTCCAGTGGCATCTCTTCTGACGTATCTGAAGTACATAATTGGAATGCCATGTGCTAGCTCCATTATCTCTTCTGGGCAAGGGAAAATATCCTCGATGTATTTTGCAGAGTTCAGTAAATCTATCAGGATAGGAGTCTTCCTGGGAAGTAGCTCCAGTTACCTCTGCAAAGGCTAACTGAATCCCTTCCGAAAGCAGCTGGTTTTCACTGAAAGATCTCCTCCAGGGTGCCTGATGACTTGGTGCATCCTATTAATCCAAGATATAGACTTGTGCATGATGGGTAAATGTATCCAATACTACAAATTTATCTTCTAGATACCAACTATCGGATTCCAATTCTTTCCACCAACTCCAGAGCTCTCAGGATAAGCTGGCCATTTCACTAGACTTAGGAAGCACACAGCTCACATTTGAAATGGCATCTTCTGCCATTTGGGGCCAAAAAGAGTGTTATTCTCCATCACCAAGGGAAAGAGATTAAATATTTCCTGCAGCATGCTCTGAGGGCCACCTGCATCACCACCGTCTGCAGTGATTAATGAGTATTAAGCACTCTATGCCCACCTCAAATAGACAGAATGAGAATTTCTAGGGATTGGATGCAGGAAACTACCTATTGAAGAAACACTCCAGGTAATCCTCTTGCACAACCACATTTCAGAATCCTGAGGTAGATAATCAGAGAAGTAAACACCAGAGGAATTACACTGTTTAACCTCACTTTTCTTCAAACCTTTGTTCCTGAGTTCTTTGCCAGATGGCCTCACACTCTCCCTTTTTACATTCAAGGCTGAACTTAACAATGAAAAGCAAAGGTACTGATGACAGAACCATGAGAAAGAGGAGATAGAAAAGAGGTACAAAGAAGGATGAGAGAGATAATATTCCTGCCTACAATATGGAGCATTAAAGGATGCCATTTACAGGTGTTGAAACAATACAAAGATATAAGCATATCATTTACAGCTACCAAGGTCATCTTAAAGGTCTAAAGTAACAAATAAAAGTACATTTGGCAAGGGCAGCAACAATCTTAAGCAAGCTAAATCTATAGCACAATTTTTTAACCGCAGATATGTACTATTTTCTAAAAGTGTTTATATATCCTTTTCAAAATAAATTTTACTACCCATACTGATAGGCAATAAATTCTAATATTTGCTGTGGCCTGATAGTGATTCTTCCTCCCTGAAGGTCTAAGGGGTTGGTTCTGAGCCAATCAGAAACCTCCTCTGAACACTCTGGGAGATTATTTTCTCTTTAGGTCTAGAATGCTTTGACATGTCTGCAGCATTCTTCTGCTGTCAAAAATGGAAGGGATGAGGAAAATTAAATTTTTTAAAGTAGCTGAAAAGGAACTCTGTTCTCACAGAGCCGTGACACTACCCAGGTAAGACCATTCAACATCCCTCTGCTAACCGCAGCCCAGAACATAACAGTTAAATCATTTCATGCCCAATATAGCAGTTGTATGTCCCTGGAGCTAGCACTGATAGGGTTGAAGGCAAGACCCGGCCATTGATCATCAGCTGTTATTTCCACTGGATTATTTCCAGTGTTGCCAATGATACATACATTATAGGAGCTCTATCCCTGAGAAGCCATGTGTGAAAGAATGACAATTCCTTTAATTTTAATGTAAAATGGAAAGAATGTAGAAGAGGAAACATTCATTGAATTATGATAGTATGCTCAGTATTTCAGTATTTTAAATTACTTTATTTCATTTGATTCTCACCCTGGAAGTAGATATTATTAATTACAACCAATTTAATCTTTTGGGGACACTGATTTTCAGGAAAATTAAGTAGCTTGACCAAGACTCATTTAGAAAGCAGTGAATTCAGCCTTAAGTTGCCTAAAAATCTAGTGAGAGCTGGTGGCTACTGGTAGACATGCTGTGGGACTCTTCCACACCACTGAATTTTTTCAAGGATTATGTGGTATATAATGAATGTTAAGGTCCCTAGTACAGTGCTTGGACACAGTCAAAATTCAGCAAATGTTAGTTTCTTTCTTTAAAATGAAGGCCTCTAGCCAGTCTTGTAGTATTAAGCAAGAAGGAATGATTTATTTACATCTCCAACTTCAACTTCAGATTCTTTGAGGATATTGATGTATCCATCATGGTATCCATAAAGCTTAGAATAGTACATGTGGCACATATACACCATGGAATACTATGCAGCCATAAAAAATGATGAGTTCATGTCCTTTGTAGGGACATGGATGAAAATGGAAAACATCATTCTCAGTAAACTATCGCAAGGACAAAAAACCAAACACTGCATGTTCTCACTCATAGGTGGGAATTGAACAATGAGAACTCATGGACACAGGAAGGGGAACATCACACTCCGGGGACTGTTGTGGGGTGGGGGGAGGGGGGAGGGACAGCATTAGGAGATACACCTAATGCTAAGTGACGAGTTAATGGGTGCAGCAAACCAACATGGCACATGGATACATATGTAACAATCCTGCACATTGTGCACATGTACCCTAAAACCTAAAGTATAATAAAAATAAAAAAGAAACAGAAAAAAAAAAAGAATAGTACATGTGCCAGATGACCTGCTGAGTATTAAATGGTTAAGCAACAAGACTGAAAAAAAAAAAACAGAATTAAAGATTCAGTTCCTCATTCAAAATGAAAGAAAAAAAGACTGGAAAGTCTAGAAAACAGCAAAAGCAACCCAGCTAGACATCTTGACATAACCAGCTGATGTACTCATGCTAACACTGCCTGGCCAAAGTGCTGCATCAAAATGAAAATCACTGCTTTCCTCTTTCTTTAACCAAGTGTATTAGATCCTTTGCTTTACTACAAGGGAATACTGGAGGCCGAGTAATTTACAAAGAAAAGAAGCTTATTTAAAGCTCACAGTTCTGTAGGCTTAGAAGAAGCATGGAGGCAGCATCTGCTTCTGGTGGGGCCTCAGGAAGCTTTTGCTCATAGCAGAAGGCAATGGGAGCTGGCATATCAAAAGGTGAGGGAGGGAGCAAGGAAGACAGAAGGTGTCAGACTCTTTCTAACAACCAGCTCTTGGGTGAACTAACAGAGTGAAAACTCACTCATCACTACAGGGGAGCAAGCCATTTATGAGAGATCCACCCCCATAACCCAAACACTTCCCACCAAGCCCCACCTGCAACATTGAGAATGAAATTTCAACAGGAGATTTGGAGGGGACAAATATCCAAACCATGCCACCAAATTAGTATGCCACAGAAATCCCAGCCTCTTTCTCCTCCTTTCTCTGGTGCCTGATCACACATACTTTACCTCCCAACCCCTGGTCCTACGCGATGCCTCCATCTACTGGCATCAAGTCTAAATCCCACACCTAACAGGGTAGTTTGCAGTGTGAAGTGTGCAATAGCCAGGGCACTTGTACATAACTGGTGAATTCCCAAGTCTTTGTAACCATTGGGGTCACTATGATAATAGACATCAATAGTGTTTTCAAATATCAAGGGATATTTGGACTTGTAGTTTTAGATGCTTAAATAAGGATTCTGCCTGACATATGTCTCTAACTCCATGTTTAGCTCTATAACCTCTTCATCAAGGACTCTAGTAGGTGACTATAAAAGCCCGATAAACTTACCGATCTGTCTACTCTGTAGCTCTGGTTAATTTACAATTCATATGCACAAATCTACCTCTTCTTCACACACATTCTATGGCCCACATACATGAGTGCATACACAAAACTACAAATGAGTGTGGTTGGTCAGGGAGGGAGGGAAGAAATATCAAAACATATGAAATCTAAGATTACTAGCAAAAAATCAGTAACTGTGAATACAGTGTTCACACTCCAGTGAAGATTGCTTCTGCCTCTCGGTCTTTAATCAGATAAGAAATTCTTCACTTCAGTTTTCTACAAGTTTCAGTCAGCTGTTTCTGATGCATTTTTTACACTGAAAATTAATCCAAAGTCTCTGCTATGGATCAACAAATTCCATTATAGCCAGCAGCATCTGGCTATTGATTTATTATGTATTCTCACTTGTAATATACCTCAGGTTCTTTCTAAAAACCTCATGAGATCTACCTTTGTCCCATATGGCTAAGTAATAGAATTGAATCCATGGTGGTCACGGCAGAATCCAGGTGCAGCTTTCCTTGTCATTTTCAAAAAGCTCAGGTATTCCTTCCAGATTTCAACTTTCTTTTGAACTTGGATGTCTGTTTTGCCTGGTTTGCTCTTCAGCAAGTTGTCATTTCTTGTGCTTTAATGCAAACCTTGCAAAATGCCAACTTAGCTGGACTTTTTATTGACTACATTTGAACAGAGGTCTATTTTACTACTGAGTCGACTGGCTCAATTTGTCTTCATGACAGCAAGTTAAATAAGAGCCGTATTTTATATAGAAAAAAGGTTTTTTTAATAAAAAAATGAGTAATGTTAAATTTTAAAAGGATTGGAGGAAACAGGTCCACTGTTTCTGTGAATTATAAATAATGGGCACTTCACTCTTGATATCAGGGAATACTTAAGTGTTTGAAGAACACCCACGCTACTCTCCAAGGTGGGTTGTACAATTGAAGTTGTAGATCTATTGGACCATATCATCTACTCCCTCACAGGACAAGATTTCTTTAAGTAACATGTCTGATTGGTTTGCACTATCAGGATATTCATGCTCAAATCGATTCTATAACTTTCCTTGAAAAAATGACAATACAGACATCATAATATCATTTTCCCTTAATTTTCATATGACATATATTATAAAGTCCATTCTGGTTTTATAACAAAATGATATTGACTGGGCAGCTTAAACAATAGGCATTCATTTATCACAGTTCTGAAAGCTAAGAAGTCCAAAATCAAGGTGCCAGCAGATTTGGTACCTGGGGTGGGACCACTTCCTGAATTACAGATGACCATCTTCTCACTGTGTTCTCACAGGATGGAAGGAGCGAGGGAGCCCTTTGGGATCTCTTTGATAAGGGCACTAATCTCATCACAGGGTTTGCCCTCATGACCTAATCACCTCCCAGCAGCCCCACCTCCTAATACCATCACATTGGGGGTTAGGATTTCAACCAATGAACTTAGAACACAAACGTTCAGCACATACAGCATATTTACAAATAAATCATCTCACAAATGATCTGATCTAAATATCTGCATAACCTCCATTCTTGACCTCCCACTTATTTTCTTATGACATAGAATATAATTTTCTCATTATTGAATAATTTAAAAAATTACTTGCCTCCGTATGAGAAGAAACACTTTGATTAAGGAAGAAAAAGAAGACACATGGAGAGAAAGGAAATTGATCCCTTAGCCTCAACCAATCAAAGCTCCACCGTCAGGGGCTGGCAAGACAGACCCATCAAGTCTCTGTGTGTTTTGTCTATTTTAATGTGATTTATGTTCATAAGCAAGACAACCCTTCTCCTCAAAATTAGAATGAAAAAGAGGAAGAAGAATAGCTCCATTTTACAAAACCACTCATTGTCCTGCTTCCATTCTAGTTGTTCTCAACCTGGGACCTATGGATAGAATTTACAGGGCCCATGAAAGTGAACTGAAAAAGAATCCATCTTTTGTTTTTAATCTCTAGTGAAAATTTGGCATTTCATTAAATTATAAATATAGGAAAATAGTACCAGTGGTATCTGTCATTTTGTCACAAATAGCATAGATATTTTCATACCACAATATGGTTTTCACAGGTATATCAAAATAATATTTATACTCATCTCTAATTTGAAATCATGGTAGTTATTAAACCCCTTTGGAGATTGCATGGGATTTTTCTAACAATGCTTATGCAAGATAGCTGGCCAACTACTGGGTAATTCTTCCTCTCAGTTATTCAGTTAACAGTGAAATCATGGACTTTCTTACTGGTGACCCAGACAATGACTTTGTTTTCCAGTGTTCCCCATGCACAATTGTTTCTTGACCAAACTTGGAAAAAGATGAAAACTCAAATGTTAAAGTTTTACAAATCTCTACTGTTCAAATTTCAATTCTTAATCCTCTATAGGACTGTACAACTTGTTAAACATGAATCGAGCAGAGTCAACAAATGGTTAGCCTTCACACTGACAAATATTTATAAGATCATACTTAACTTGTCTATATTTTAAATGATTTACCTTGTCATTTAAGATATTAACACAAAGTACATAGATTACTATATCACAAATTTGTTTAATGTTTTGGTAAAAGTTTTTAATCTACTTGATTTCCTTTTCAGTATCTCTGTATTTTATTTTATACATAGAGATACATGTTATCTCTATTTTATTTTCTGCATTTTAAAATATTATCCTGCAAAGAGACTCATAGGTTTCACCAGACTTTCAGAAAGTATCTATCTGTATCAGGTTCCTATTGCTGCTGTAAACATTTACCATAAACATAGTGGTTTAAAACCACACAAATTTATCTAACAGATCTGGAGGGGGTCAGAAGCCCAAAGTGGGTATCACGAGGCTAAAATCACTGTATAGGCAGGCTGCACACCTTCTGGAGGCTGTGGGGGAGAATCTGTTTCCTTGTCTCTTCCAGCTTCTAGAGGATGACCACATTTCTTGGTTCATATCTACCAGTCAGCAGTCACATCACTCTGATACCCATTTCCATCATCATATCTCCCTCTCTCACCCTCCAGCTTCCCTCTTTCACTTAGAAGGAAATGTGTAATTAAACTAGGCCCATCTGGATAATCAAGATGCTCTTAATCATGTCTACAAAGTTCCCTTTGCATGTAAGGTAACACATTTACAAATTCCAGAAGTCAGCACATGGACATCTTTCGAAAGCTATTATATTATGTTGCCTGTCACAATGTCCACAGCACACACGTGCACACCCACTCACCCACCCACTCACACACACACACACACACACACAGAACCTCTGTTCAATTTACTACCACTTTTCTGATATTACAAAATTATCAAGAGCATCTTCCACAACTCTTTAATTTTGTTAGAAATCTTATTTAGCTGATAACTACTCTTGAGATTCACAACCATGAATCTCTACAGAATAGGGTAACATTGTCATCACAAAATCTGTAACATAAGAAGTCAAAAACTCAATAGAAAACTATCACATACACAAGTCTAAGAAGTTGAGAAATCTAAAATGTGTACTAAGTTGGTACAATGTATTGAATAAAGCAAAATGATTTCAAGGAAAACATCCCTCTTATATCCCTTAGAGGAATCAGTCTAAGAGCTTCAGTGAACAAATCAAGAAGTCTTTTTTTTCCACCAATAAGAAAATACCTAAACAATCTGTCCTGAAATAGAGGTCAAAGCTGATTGATAAAAAGTAGTTCTAGAAGTTACGTTTTATTCCCATTTCTCTCCATTTGCCATGCCATGTTGGAAGATTTATGTGATGGTCATCTTACACACAGATTCTCACACTCTCTCCTTTGCCAAATAAATATTGATAAATTTATTTTATATTCTTAGGTGTTTAGGAACCTAAAACAAAATGTGCAACTACAGTATGAAGGGCTTATAACTGTCTGATCAATTTAAGCTATTTCTCAGTTTCTTATCACATACCTAGTCTCTTCTCCCTACCGAAGGAAAAAATAGGATGTCATTGATCCTCTGAAAGCCTGCCTGAGTTGAAGGCATCAAACAGTGCTTTCTGTTTCTTTAACATTGAACTGATGGTCTCTACTGTCTGATTCTACGATGTGTTTAAAACTGTAAGAAGCCTCACATCCTATTGAAGATTAGTGGTGACTACTTTCAAATAATTAACATTAACATAAATAATGCTAACCATGTAATCTGTTGACATAATTTTTAAATTCTAAAATATTCTATTTATATGAAGTTGTTCATAATTTTGCATTTTAATAATTATAATAAAAAACTTACTGTTATATATGTACCTATACATATATATACACAGATATATAATATATACATGTCCTATCAAAAAGTTACATCTAAAAGGAGAGAATGAACTGGCAGAAATGCCTCTGCATATATATGGTGATAATGCTATGGTTGAGGCAGGCAAAGTTTTCAGATAATTTTCACTTTGCTGCACTTTTATTACAAAGCTGCTGCAGAATTCATTTTACTCTAGAATAAAAATCACATTACTATTCTCAAAATAATTTAGTGGAAAAAAATCTCCAGATATTCTTAAACACTTTTGTAGAATCATAGTTTTTTAATCAAATGTGAAGCTTTCTAGAATCCAATGGACTTTAATAACGTGTTTTTGTCTGTTCCCTCATTTACATACAAATTCTTTTCTCCTACTTAAATGCCATCGAGTTATCTTAAATTAGCGATGAGGTGAGAAAATAGGAAAAAGTGGAGTATTCTAGGAGATACAATAATTATTGCTTTTGCAATTCAGTAGAGATAATTGTCTTTGGTGCTGTGCTATTTAAGAAGGAAGCTTGGAAGGGGCACTTCATCTACTTGTCTGTGTGCACGTGAATGCTATCACCATCTCAGGCACTTCTTTGGTAATTCCCTCCTGATAGCTTTCCACAGTTGAATCATATCATGATTATTACTTTGGATCATCTTGCTCCACCAGTTAAATATGTGAAATTATATAAGTTTGTTGATTTGTTTGCTTGTATCATTCCTTACTACGAGAAAATTTAAAGGACATTCGAGCTAGTATGGTTTGATGTGAGTCAGGAAACCTGAGTCCTGGTCTCATGTGAATGACTAACAATACTAACCAGTTGTGGGACTTAAGTGAATCATTACCTCACTGCCTCAATGACCTCTCTAGGTCCCTGCCATCCCCCACCTCCCACCCCACACCATGCTCCAGGATTCTTGGAAACCATGATATATATAGATATATATATCGATATATATAGATATATATATCTATATATATAGAGAGAGAGAGAAATAGATAGATAGATAGATAGATAGATAGATAGATAGATAGATTTTATTGTTGATTCTAATTATCAGGCATATTGTTTCTCAAATATTTTAATAAATCTTAAAAGTTAGAGTTAAGAAGCTGAGAGATTTTCAAGGAGACAATGCTTTTGTTTAAGGTGCATTAAAAATGTAGAGAAAGATGGGAAGTGCAATTATATTAACAGCTGGCCCCGGATTTCCTCATTGGAGGTAAACGTGCCAGGAGACATTGTTTTAGGTGAAACTGAGCTGTAGTAGATAAGAAAATAAATTTGCCAGACGTTGCAGGGAGGGAGAGGATTGGGTAGAAAGTGGTAAAAAAAAAAGAATGATGTGTGCAGTCAGAAAAGAGTCAAAGAGCAATAAATCCAGTGTGAGCACTCCACAAGTCATGTGTAGCAGACCCATGAACAGCACAGCTTTGAACTGCATGAGTCAACTTATGCATGGATTTTTTTCAGAAAAAAATTACAATGAGTGTGCCTGCCTCTCCTGCCTCCCCTTCCATGTCTTCCACCTCTTCTGCCTCTAATATCCCTGAGAAAGCAAGACCAGCCCCTTCTCCTCCATACTCAATATAAAAACAATAAAGATGAAGACATTTGCAATTATCCACTTCCACTTAATGAATAGTTAATATATTTTCTCTTCCTTATGATTTTCTTAATAACATTTTCTTCTGTCTAACTTATTGTAAGATTACAGTAAATAATACATATCACATACAAAATATGAGTTAATTGACTATGTTATCAGTAAAGCTTCTGTGAAATTCATTCTTAGTTCACAGGCCATTCAAAGACAGGCAATAGGCCAGATTTAGCCTGCAGGTAATGGTCATAATTTGCCAATCCCTGCTCTAGAGCGGAGTGAAAGACAGAACAAACAAAGCAGCATTTATCTCAGTGATGAGAAAGTGACCCCAGACATTCAGCAACTGGAGGGAGAATTCTGGACTGTCACTAGCTGGGGAAGCAAGGTTTGATCAAGTTTAATCAGATCCCTAGGAAGTAGCTAGGCCCCAAAAGACACTTAGATTCTAGGTAGAAGTCTGCAAATAAATCAGAATAATTTTGGCAAGTGTGAGCCAAGAAAAAAAAATAGAGAAATGGAATTGTCTCACTGAACACAAGTATAAGACAGTATGGAATAAATCTCTACATTTGCAGAAGAGACCCTCAGTGCTTAAGAGTTAAGATGACAAAAGCCTTGAAGGATAAGTCAAATTTGAAATGTCATAAGGAAAAGGACTCCAGAAAACAGAAACTGCGAGAGTGAGGGTTAAAAGGCAAGAACAAGCTAGATGTGCTGTGGATTGCCACACAGAAACTAGGCTATGAGAAAGGAGAGAAAGTGGTGGCCACTTCCGGCCCCTGGAGATCCAGGGCTCTCAACCCCCATGTAGGAGCAGAAGGCAGGCATGTCCCTCCCTGAGCCCCCAGCCACTTTCAGGGAGTGCTGAGACACAGAACCCACCCTGAGCCGAGAGCCTAGGGAAAGGCTGGAGGTCTTACCCACCAAAGTTACGAAACTCCAGCAGAAGGAGATGCCCAGGAGAAGACAGGCCTATGTCAAAAGCTATTGTTGGCAACAAAATGGGAAAGCACTGAAATATATGGTATTGGCTGAAATGACTGACTTCTAGAAGGAAGTCAGTGCTTTTTTCTCCCCCTGCTGCTCACCTCCTTTACCTCCAAGGAAGAAGAGAAGGGTCCCTAGTAGTCAAAGTGAACAAAAACAGAGGGTCTTTAAAGACACAATTAGGGCATTATAAAAGGTGATGGATAACCTAACAATAAAAAGCAAATACGAAGCTCTGAGTGAGTAGTCTTGTGGCCTCTTTGGCACCTCCACATAACTTTGAATGGCCTCTGTGTGGCCGGTGCAGGGACAGAAGCCAGGGCTGTTTTTTGCGGGGGAGGAGCCCCTGGCTGGCAATACCTAACAGGACTTTTCATGAGTTTATCTTTCCATGCCCTTTTTCATCTACAGAGTGATATGACCATGTAGCATCATGTTTAGAGACCCTGTCCCCATCAGTAGTTGAGACTTCAATGAGAAGGCAAGAGGGGCCCTCCCAGCTCATGCAAGGTTCACTTGCCAGGGCACGGGAGGTATTTCTCCAAAACCCTGCCTTGTCATGAGGAGAAGTCCTTAGCCAGAGTGTCCTCTCAGCACTTCCTCTCCTTTAGGGGCCTATGGGAATCGCTGAGCTATAATCAAACGACTGATGGAGAATTCAGGCATTCAGAATCAAAATTCAATTAGTTTTCATGAGAAATACATCAAGTCCATGCTGGAGATCAGAGTAGCATTCTGAGGCCTGAGCCAGGCAGGGGGTCTGGACAGGGGCAGAGACACAGCCACAAGCTCAGCAGCAGCCCAGAGACACAGCAGTCACAGTCGCTACAGGAGGAGTACTAATCTGAAGTATGCAGAAACAGAGTTTATGCTCTTCAAAAGAGGGTATGTCCAGCCGGGCATAGTGGCTTATGCCTGTAATCCCAGTGCTGTGGGAGGTCAAGGCAGGAGGATTGCTTGAGCCCAGGAGTGAGCCATGATTAGGCCACTGCATTTCAGCCTGGGCAAGAGAGTGACACACTGTCTCTAAATAAAAGGGGGCGGGGGAAGGGAGTGGATACTTCCCTTTTAAAAGATCCAACAGATAATCTTGCTGCTATACCCTAAGGCCTGGAGAAGAAAGAAAAAATTCCCATATTGGTACTCAGAAAACAGTCCAAATCTGTTTCCATGATGCGCCTTAGGGAGATATCTCTCTAGATACCTCCAAGAACGAAACAGCATCTGTCTTGGCACCAGTTAGCATAAAAATAACCAGGACTATCAATTCTTCTTCCCTAGATCATAAACTTATCATTAGTTGAAGAGAGGGAGCAGTTTTTGCCCACCTGGGATTCCATAATTAGACATAGTCTAGGAGGTTTTATACTTTTCTCAGAGGCAGCCATGGGGATGAAGAGAAATGACAGACTGACAAGGGACAGCGTTCTGCTGGCATCTGCCATCCCAGTGCGCTGAAATGTTTAGAATGCAAACTGGGCTTCACTGAACATGGCTCCCACAAGCACAGCTCCTTCCCTACTCATGCAGAGGTGTATCCTGAGGTGGTCATAGATAGAAGAGAATGTGACAGCCCTGGCTAATATTCCGGAAAGAAAAATACCGAACAGGGTTTATACTCAGTGAGAGAGACTGTCAGTTTTCAGGCTTCCCTACTATTTTATGTGACATTTGACTTGGAATAGAAAAGAAAATGCAAAAGGAGAAGTCACTGAGAGTCTTCTCAATGTTTGATTCACCCACCAGACACAACAAAGAGCAATCAATAGGTGTTCGTACCTTTTGTCTGCCAGTTTGGATATGCTACGTGCTGTTCACAGACTGAAAAGATAGCACATGAGTTTAACAATGTGTCCTTCTGAACAGCTCTGAAAGTCATTGGTTCCAAGCTATACTAAGGAATTATGATGTTTCCTGAAACCAGTTTAATGTAGTTTTTGTCTCTGAAAATATCTTGTAGATAATCACTATTCGATGACCACTCATTTCCTCATCCATATTCAGCATGTATAAATTACATACATTTCCTCTGTTGGATGTAAACTTCCTAACACATACATACACATGAACACACACACAAAGATCCAGTTCCTTTCTTCAGGGAGCTTACAAGTGGCTGATGATTAATCAGAGTCATATAAAATCGGTTATCATTTCCAAAGTTATTTTTCAGTCAAATCCCTTAAAAGCTCATTTTAGACACAAAAATTCTTTTTCAGAAAAAAAGGAACATTGGCAATTTCTAAAACACAAAGAGATAATATACAAACAACATAAGGTAGCCAAAACACAGCACAAGTTATTAAACCTTTGCTATACCTGTCTCATTACCACCACTGAAAACCTTCAGACTGGTCAATTTGGGCTACAATGTGATTAGACTGAAAACCATGATAAAGCCAAACTTTTCTCCCAGATCGCTTTATTTAAAAAATCATAATTCCAAGAACATGTTTTTACTCACTAACAAAGAACTGGTTTAATTTGTAATTTAACATTGTTATTTTCACCACATTCTCTGTTTTAGAAAGGCTACCTGTTTTGTTGAAACTAACCTTATTCCTAATATTGCATAACTGAATATTTCTTTTTAGTTTTAATATATTGCTATAGCGTTCAACAAAACAGTAAAATTAACTTTTGTTCAAGACCTGTGATAAAGTCTGAACATCTTGCAGAAACTGTTAATCATAGTATTTAAAAAAAGCTAGGATTAGGGAGATTGAAAATAAGAGATCAAGAATACTTGGCCATTGTGTTGAAAACCCAATCTCCTCTCAGTCTGCAAATTTATCTTCTAAATTAGAAAGAAAATCATAATAATACAACTATTTAAGGTTAACATTTCTTTTCTTTGGAGTAATTGGTAGAGAAATGGGAAGAAGAAATGGGGTGGGGAGTAAATGACACATTATTTCATTCAGTATTTATTCAGTGTAATGTCTGTGCCAGCCACTAAAGGCTGGAAACACAGGAGTGCACAAAACCTAGACCTGCCCTCCAAGGACTGACTGTGCTCATGCTGAGAAAACATTTCCTACAAGTAGATGACTGACAATTCTATGCCTTTCATCCCCGACCTCAATCCTAAATTCTGCCTACTAGCTGGACCTTAATTAACAGAAAAATGTCTCATCAGTCCTTCAAACTCCACATATTCAAACCTCAACATTTTCTCAAAAAAACCTATTTCCTCATGTGCTGCAGACCTCGCATAACAAAGCCATCATTTCTGCCCCCACAAGCTAGAAAACTCTGAGCTAGCTTCAGCTCTTCCTGTTTTCTCTCTTACCTCTGTGACATGCCAAGTCCTTCCTTACCTACTACAGAAGTTGCTCTTCTTATCCCCCTTGCAGCCCCTTCCCTAATTTAAGTCCTCATTATCTTGGTGATGAGCTAACAAAAATATTCAGTTCTTGTTCCAGTTTTCCTCTTGCTCCATAAGTCCTTCACCCTAAGACAGCTTTCTTCCAAAAACATAAGAAGAGATGGTCATGTCTCATTATCCTGTTTGAAAACTTCAAGTCTACAAGATATTGCCAAACTGTTATGAGTGGCATTTGAGCCCCTTACGATCAGGTGGGGCTTAACATTAGAGTCTACTGCACCATATGCATCCACAGGCCCCATGCCACGCTGAAATACAGCCTGTTCTTCCAGAAACAACCTAGATGTTCATATTTCCAAGCCTTTCACTGGCTCTCATGCTGAGAATTGCTTTCTTAGTTACAGCCACTCCCCAAACTGCCCAAGTCTAAAATCTCCAGTTGGAAGCCAAAAAAGTAAAGACTTGTGGAAAAAAAAAAAAAAAGTGGGTAGACATGGTATGGTCAGTTATTGGCAAAGTTTATCACCAACTGACAAATCTCAGTGTGCAGAGGCATCAAAATCTGAAAGGGCAAATCCAAGTGCAAAGCTGGCAAATTTAAACAAGAAGAAAGGCTTGCTTCCTACACCAGGTCTTTAAAATGGTCATGGACAGTGATTCTTGATTTGGTTCTTCTTTGCAGAATCCAGTACCCAGTTCCCATGGGTTTGCCTGTAGGCACAGACCTTTATAAAGCTAAAGCCTGACAGAACATAACAATACAACCCATTCATAGCAGGTGATCATTAGGAAATGTCACTTGCTTAGAAAATAAGAAACCACTTCTCTTAGGTTGACTAGCAGGTTGGTTTCAAATGTTTTTGGTAGCATTTGTTTCATAATATTCTCTCTTTGGCAGACTTTCCTAACTCTAAGACTTTTTTAAGTGAAAAAAAAAAAATTACTGCCATGCCAGGAAAACCTAAAAACAGCATATGCAGTTTTACATAACCAGGCTTGTACTAGCATGTCAGGTCATCTTAATCCCTCAGTGAGTAAGCACTAGGTGAACTACTGAGATATATCCATTCATTATAGTCTCATTTCTTAAACGTCCATGGCATCTGTAACCAAGAGCCAATTACCAATGTAGGTCATTAATCATCAGTGTTGCTTATTGCCAAGAACTGGAGTGAAGCTGCCTACATTGCTTTAGTTAAATTTCTCTACAAAATGCCACATAATGAATAGTTAGTCTTTTAAGAGCAGGCCATTCTTGTGTAGGCTCTGAATTAACTGCACATTAAGCTTCATAAAAAGGTTTTTTTCCCAAAAAAAAAGGGACATTTCAAGTAGTTTATTTATAACATTCTTAAGTTTTAGCAATAGAGCATGAATTCAGATATAATATTTTTATCTGTCATAAAATCTACATTAGACAATTAAAACCATTCACAGTTTTTACTATATCAAGAGATCTATTAAGGAAGTTTTTTGAAAAGGCCAATGTGAATTAATAAATACAGGCTGTAATATGGCTAATGAGCTTATATCTGAGGCCTAATCACTATAAAGCATGTTTTTTTCCAAAATAAATAGAACTTTCCAGATGGAGGAATGGTTTTCGTTTTAAGAAAACTATGTTTAGTCAAATTATCCAGGCTTATAATACTTTCATAGAGCCCCAGAAGACTGAGAAGCACTGAAAAAGGGATGATATTTGTTCTAAATGAGCGTTACAGAATTAGGAAAATGAATTTTATCCGCTAATGGGTAGAAATCATATAAGATAGTCTGGCTCAGAAATGAAAGAATGCTCTGATAATCAGATGTCCTAAGAAGGAATGCAGTACTTTGGGAAAGAGAAAAAGCAAAACCAAGGAAATGGAAGGAGGCTGGAGTTTGAGTAGATGAATCCATCAAAAGTTCTCAGTGCAGAAAGTAATGGCTTTTAAGAAAGCAAGGACTTAAACATTATTCCAAATCTTAACCAAGCCTGCTATACACAGAGCTGTGGGGAGTGAAGGATTCAAGCACGCCCAACAGAGCAACATGATGCAGAAAAAGGACAGTATGCACAGAAGGCAGAATGCAGAATGCAAACAAAAACTGCAGAGGAAATCAGGATTTAGGGCTTTTGAAAACTAATAAGAAGGCCGTGCATGGTGGTTCACGCCTGTAATCCCAGCACTTTGGGAGGCCAAGGCAGGTGGATCACAAGGTCAAGAGATCGAGACCATCCTGGCCAACATGGTGAAACTCCGTCTCTACCAAAAATACAAAAATTAGCTGGGAATGGCAGCGGGCGCCTGTAGTCCCAGCTACTCAGAGGCTCAGGCAGGAAAATCGCTTGAACCCGAGAGGCAGAGGTTGCAGTGAGCCGAGATCACACCACTGTACTCCAGCCTGGCGACAGGGTGAGGTTCAGTCTCAAAAAATAATAATAGTAATAAAGAAAGAAAAATAAAAAGGTATTTAAGTTCCCCCAGGAACTTACAAGGGGCATTAGGAGCTAAACACAAAATGAGGGACTTAGTCCATTTTTCTTTGAATTTCAGATCACAGTATAATAAGCACAGAAGACTTGGGTTACCATTCATCTATCCAAAATTTATTGAGTACCTACTATGTGACAGCCACTATTCCAGGGTTTGAAGATAAGGGAAAGCAATGGGCCAGTGTGGCTGAAGCAGAGTGAGTGGGGAATATGAGGAAATGAGAAAAGAGAGCTAACATGAACAGAATGTAAGGGCTGGTTGGCCACTGGAAGGGCCATGACTGGAACCCTGAGTAAGATGGAAAACAATCGCAGCGTTTTGAGTGGAGGGGTAACATGATCTGACTTAACATTTTAACAGACCTCTGTCTAAGGTGTTAAAAAAAGAATCTAACAGGAGCAAGGAGGGAAACAGGAAGACCAGTGTGAAGACCAGTAGAGTCATCCAGCAGAGAGATGGTGGCCATGACATGGATGCTCACAGAGAAGGTAGTGAGAAGTGATGGAGTATGAATATATTCTGAAGGTAAAGGTGACAACATTTGCTGACAAACTGTATGTGAGGTGCAAGAGAAAAAGAAGGTCCAAGGAAGATTCCAAGGGTTTCAGCTGCACATCTGTAAAAATAGAAATCAATTCTGATTTCCAAATCAGAGATATTTTTACCCTGCCTTTAAACTCCAGAGAGAGACAGAAAAAATGTTTGAGTGGCCACATTAGAATATGCAAGGTTTTTGGCCACATTAAGCCTGTTTCCTTCTCCATTCTTACCCTGAAACAAAAAGAAAGGCACTTTGAGCCTGCTAAAATTATGCCTCAACAGTTTTTAATATAATTTGAACTGCAAATAGTAACACTTCGAGCATGTTCTCATTCAGTGTAACTAACTTAGTGCTATGGTTTAAGTGTGTTCACCAAAGTTTATGTGTTGGAGTCTTGATCCCCAGTGCAACAGTGTTGGGAAGTTGGACACTTTAAAGGTAATTAACTCATGAGGGTAGAGCCCTTATGACTGGATTCATGCTGTTATTGAAGGAGTAGGTTCCTGATAAAAGGATGAGTTCAGCCCTCTCTGTTGCACATGCTCTGTTGCCCTTCCACCTTCCACCATGGGATGATGCAGCAAGAAAGCCCTCACCAGATGCCACACCCTCGACCTTAGACTTCCCAGCTGTAAGAAATAAGTCTCTGTTCTTTATAAATATCTGTCTTGGATACTCACTTATAGCAGCACAAAAATGGATAAATACCCTTAGCTTGTTTTGATTTTAAATAACTTTTGAACACATTTTCATTATTTGCAGTTCTCTCATTAAGAGAAAAACTGCCTTTATTTTAAAATAGTCTGGTATATGGAATACTATGCAGTCATATAAAAGAATGAATCATATCCTTTGCAGCAACATAGATGCAGCTGGAAGCCATTATCCTAAGCAAATTAATACAGGAACAGAAAACCAAATATCACATGTTCTCACTCATAAGTAAGAGCTAAACATTGAGTACTCATAGACATAAAAGTAAGAACAATAGACACTGGGGACTACTAGAGGTGGGAGGGGGAGGGAGGGCAGGTGTTGAAAAACTAACTGTTGCATACTCTGCTTACTATCTGGGTGACAGGATCAATCGTACACCAAACCTCAGCCTCATACAATATACCCAAGTAACAAACCTGCACATGTACCCTCTGAATCTAAAATACAAGCTGAAATTACAAAACGTAAATAAATAATAAAAAGCAAATGTGTGACATAACTTTAAAAAAACAGTCTGTATACATTTACGAGTTCCTTGGACTATGATTAACATGGTTCTGAAAATATGTCCATATACCTGAGTCTTCATTAATCCTGCAGTAGGTCCATATACCTGAGTCTTCATTAATCCTGCAAGGGAGAAAGAAAGAGAGGAGAAAATTGGAAATAGGCGATTACAACTAGTTTGGGCCATGAAAGGCCACCCAAGACATACCAGTCTCTGGGCCTGCTTTCCAATTTACAAACTTAAAAACATATCACAGGATATGGTGATATGAGGAAATGTCTTACTCACTTTTTAAATAAAACCATTTAATGAAAGTACTTAGACATTACCGATGTTTGGGGTATATTTTTACTAAGCAATGAAAGTAAAATGTAGTCAGACAAAAAAGTTGTGATTGCTTGCCAGTTTCAACCTAACAAACTCTAGGACTTACTTCCTTTTCAAAATATATGGCCATTTTAGCCACTGCTAAATCCAACAGCTCCAAGATGACTGTCTACAGAATCACACACTGCTGTGCTTATTCCCTTCCTCATGAGGAGGTGTGAAGGTTCCCAACCATGCAGAGACTTCAGTGATGTGATGCCAGCTCCAGCCCCAATTTCATGTGCTAGAGGAAGATAGGACTGAACTAAACTTTATTAGTGATAAACTTTATTAGTGATCTTGTTTCTATTATCTAATTTCTGTATTCCTTTCACCACTGTTGCACAAAAAAAAAATGCTTATATTTACTTTCCACATTACTCTTAAACTTTCTTGGCTCATAGACCTTTCAGGCAGTTTGTGGAAGTCTGAGTCCTCAAAAATCATGTTTTAAAATTTATTAGTGTAAAATGCATAATTACAGAGGAAATTGATCATACGGAACTGCAGTTCTCTCTGCACTCCTCTTGGTGGTCCATGGACAAAGAAATGGGTTCACAAGGATTTCTTGTTAGTAATCATGGAAATCCATTTCAAATTACTTATATTTTAACTCTCAGTTTTATCTTAAATAATCTTGCAGGAAATCAGAATGTTCATCAGAGAATTTACATGAGATGAGAATTAATACAATTTGACATGCTCATGAGGGGGCAGTTACATTATTTGATGCCCCCTGACAACCCAAACCACAGACAGTTCCCGTCGACCACCTGCAACAAGTTCATAATCCACAAGTCCAGCTCACCGACCCTGAGGTGAGTACAAGGCACACTACTGCCTGCATCCAGTCCATCGTTCTTGACTGCTTTTTTCTAGCCACACACTTATGCTCACATAGTAATATAATTTGGAATATCAATAGTATGGCCAACGGAATTACAGGAGCTTCTGAGGCATTTTTACTATGCAGTAGGGCCCAGGGCCTCCAGGGGTTTTATAAGTTTGAATGTAGAATGGCCTGGAACATAGTAGAAGTGCAATAATTATTTTTTAATGACAAATGATGAATGTATAACCTTTTACATCAAAGAAGACATTTACAAATTTTACTTTAATATACAACAACCTGTACTCTCTATTGAACTGGCTCAAACACCCTACTGTTATAGTTACTGGGTTACTGGTACTTTTTTTTTTTTTTGAGTTGGAGTCTGGAGTGCAGTGGCTCTATCTCAGCTCACTGCAACCTCCACCCCCCGGGTTCAATCAATTCTCCTGCCTCAGCCTCCCAATTAGCTGGGACTACAGGCGCGTGCCACCACACCCAGCTAATTTTTTGTATTTTTAGTAGAGACAGGATTTCACGTTAGTCAGGATGGTCTCAATCTCCTGACCTCATGATCTGCCCGCCTCGGCCTCCCAAAGTACTGGGATTACAGGCGTGAGCCACTGAGCCTGGCCAATTGCTGGTACTTTTAAAAAAATCAGATCTAGATCTAGGTCCTTACCTGATCTGTATGTACCATTTCTCATTAATTTTTTTTTTAAAGAATATGACAGCCTGTCTGCAGCTTCCAAGACAAAAGAAGTTTCAAATTTCTGGTTGGTATCACAGTGTCTAATAAAATACAAAAAGATTTCAAATTTCCGGGATTGGTATGTTTATACATTCTTAATTTCCTTTAGCTTTGTAGTCTGTCAGAGATAAGCAGAAGAAAGGGAAGAGAAAGATCTCCAATAGAGGAATAAAAATACAACAGAAATTAGGATTCTCCTCTGCAGTGAGTATTACCCATGTAATTAAAAGAAGAAACAAGAAATACCTTCTTTTAGGTAAATTATGAGCATGAAGAAAGAGTTATTTTTCATGGATCACCCAAACTGGATGTGATCCATAATTATGGATTCTAACATGAACCTGTGTACTACATAAACCTAACCTAAAATGCTGCTATTTAATAGGTTGGTTTTTAAAAATTCATTTAAAAACCCCAGTTCTATCTCTTGAGATGGTTTTTAAGTGCTCTTTAATTAGAGGCAGGAAGGTAATTTAAATTTTAGATATAAATAATTATTATTAAATTCCCTTCCAAAGTATAAGTCTATGGCATTCTGCTTTGCTTTTAAAATAAACATAACTGATGAATTCAAGTAGATTTTATTAGATCTTCCTTGAAATAGAAAAAAAATGGTTTTTTAAGATTTTTAAATTTCCAAAATTCTAAAAAGAAAAAGTATTATAGAATTGCAGTTGGAATTCAGTTGAGGATTATTTTCTATTAATTCAAGGATATAGATTTTAATAAATACCAATTTGCCCCTTCAAAATATACTGATTAACACATATTATTAACAGTCTACTTTTTGTGTTAGATGCTTTTGGTTACAAATAATGGAAAATACTACCCAGAGTGCTTTAAACACAGGATATTTATTGTGTTTAACAAAAGGCTGGAAGAGGCTGTCTCATGGTTGCTCCATAATGACCTGGGGACCCACATTCAAACTCAGGCTCAGCTTTTCATACTCAGTTTTGTCTGTCAGTTGGCTACTGCAGCACCAGGCCTCAAGTTCTCACATAACAAAGTCCAACACCAATAATCTCTTCCTCCAACCCCTCTGTCTTTTCAAGGTGAAAAACCTCTCCTAGAAGCCCCAGAGGTCTCCCCGCTACATGTCATTGGCCATAACTGAATTTCACATTTCAAAATCAGTCATGGCAATGGAAAATGAGATTGCCACAATGGTACAAAAGCAGTCAGGACTAATCCCCTGGCCCTGGGTACTCTGTGACTCAAATATCCTCAGGATTCTATGGGCAAGGAAAGAGTAAGGAAACCCAGCAGC
This sequence comes from Nomascus leucogenys, assembly GCF_006542625.1. NCBI lineage: Eukaryota > Metazoa > Chordata > Mammalia > Primates > Hylobatidae > Nomascus > Nomascus leucogenys. Next base: position 90,560,624 of record NC_044387.1, on the reverse strand, counting down.
TTCTGCTGTGCATAACATGTGCAAAGTATTATATACATACTTTTAAACCTTTTTTAAAAAAGTGATGCATATACTTAAACTTATAAATGAAGAAACAGGCTTTAAGAAACCCCATAATTTGCCAAGGTCGCACTGTTCCTGTGCAGCCAAGTCTGAACTGAGGCTTGCCTGGTTCCGCAGCCTCCCTCTGAGCCATGCACTCACTGACTCTGCCATACCTAGAAGAAAACAATGAGCCAGGCTACTGAGGCTTTCAAGCCACTGATCTCAGGCTCTGTTTGCCGAGATAATGATGAGAGTTTCGAACATATTTTCTTAGGAAAAGATGCTCATGTGTATCTTCGGTATATCCTCCAAAAACAAGTATGTTTGGGTTCGAAGACAAACTTTCCCTCAAGCTGAGATGACAGGGACCATCAGTCCCACAGAAGAAAAAATATTACCCCTTCTAGTCTCTTCATAAACGAGTGCCGAGACCAGCATAGGTCATATGTCATAGGTGGCATCTTTTTGATGATTTGAGAGCCTCATAATTGTTTATTGACTCATACCCAGCTTCACTTCACTTCTGCTTTAGGAGAAACTATTTTTTCTATAATTTAGTGGTAAATGATTTTGGAATAATGAGAACTTCGAGGGAGGAAAGAGGAAGTTATATGAAGCGAGGCAAATAATTGAAGATGTTCATAATGCTAGTCATTTTTCTCCAGAAATAGCACCTGCTGAATTCCCTGTCTGGTTTTTTCTCAGGTAGAAAAAAATAATAAAAAATAAAGCTCTGTGTTGTCTTAAGATATTGATGCTTAGGTAGTAAGTGGCAGAGCAGCTGCTACTCTCATAAAATTCGACAGTAGCAAAATTTAATGTTTTCGACAAGCTGCTAATTATATTTTCTGTTGATATAGTCTTACTAAAATTTCCTATTCTTTGTCTTATTTTATATTTGCAATCTGTCATCATGAAAACATATATATATACTTTTTTATACTTTTTATACATAAAGTATATACTTTTTTATATATAAAGTATATACTTTTTTATATATAAAGTATACTTTTTTATATATAAACTTTATATATGTATACTTTATATATAGTATGTATATACTGTTTGCATATATAAATATATATACTAATAATATATATACAAGTACATATAATTACATATAAATTATATATAAAATATATAAGTATATAGACAGAGATGTACTTTTATATGTACAGATATATATACACCCATCTTTCTAAGCTTTTAATACATTGTTTTAAAGTAAATGTTTACTTTAAAAACACTTTCAATCCCAAATGCATTTAATGAAACTATAATTATATTGATAAGTGAGTAGAAGCAAAAAAGAAATAGCCCTTCGGGGTCATATTACCAGCATTGCTTTTAACTGGCCAATTGCTATGAATTTTAGTAATAGCTCTTTATTTTGTTTTTCCTTGTTTATTTTGTTTTTCCTTGTTTTTTAAATGGAACTTGAAAAACTCTTTATATGTAACAAACCTGCACGTTGTGCACATGTACCCTAAAACTTAAAGTATAATTTTAAAAAATGGTGTGTTTTGGGATTGGTGTCACAAGAAGAGAGCAAAGGAAATGTGTTATATATATTTTACTTTAAATAGCCACAGTTCACCTATCCCTTTACCTCTGATTTTTGCCTGCAAAAATATAAAATCAGCTTCAAGAGATAGAGTTAAGAATGGGATGAGCTTCAAGTGTTTCTGGGAAATAAGGAAAGAACTGAGCAATCTGCAACCTGAAATTACGCAAAATACGAATTCAGTTGGTCTGTAATGTATGTGCTCCATGCTCCTTCCAATATCTTCCAAGAAAGCCTTTTGGAGTGGGTGTTTCATGTTGGATGTGGTAGCTAAGCAAATGTTTCAATTCTTCCTAATTTTATATTTGTATTTGTGCCTATTAGTTTAGAAATGTGCCTTTAAATGCTTTAAATAGTGCTGATCATTAATTATAGGTAGGTGTGAAAAAAATAAGTATAAGTGCTCTGAACATTTAAAATATCCCTTCAAACATTTATAATAAGCACAGTTATACTTGGCCCATATAAATGCCTTACCTTTTAGGGCTTGATAGTTTAGAGTACAGGGCCAAGTGCAGTGGCTCACACCTGTAAGCCTAGCACTTTGGGAAGCCGAGGTGGGTCGATCACAAGGTCAGGAGTTCAAGACCAGCCTGGCCAAGATGCTGAAACTCTGTCTCTACTACAAATACAAAAATTAGCCGGTTGTGGTGGCACACACCTGTAATCCCAGCTACTCAGGAGGCTGAGGCAGGAGAATCTCTTGAACCCGGGCAGCAAAGATTGCAGTGAGCCGAGATTGCGCCACTGCACTCCAGCCTGGGTAACAGAGCAAGACTCCATCTCAAAATAAATAAACAAATAAATAGTTCACAGAGTACTGTATGCTGCATAGCTCATTTTTTATCACATATCCCCATCTCCTTAGGTACACAGGTGGATAATTATTCCTGTTCCACAGGTGAAGGCGGGGTTCCAGGATACAAAGTAATGTCCCATGGATTGTGGGGGAGCTCAGAAAAAAAATGGGTCTTGTACCTAAAGTTAGACATTTCAGCTATTTTACTGGGTATACGGTTACAAAAATTGCTGGCAAAATGTCTTAAGAGAAATACAGATAAAAAATTGAATAGCCTCATTCTGGTTTGTTCATACATAAGACCTACAAAAGGCAGCTTCAAAAGGCAGCAAAAAAGCTTTCTTCAGTGTGTGCATGATACTGCTGCCAAACCCCTGATGCGGTTGGTATTCAGAGAACTTCAGCACTAAGACCAGTCCCTTCCTTTAATGGTGCTGTTCTTCTCTCCTGCTGATATTTTTAGTTTTATTTTTTCAATATCTTAACATCTTTATCAAAAACCTGTTACCATTTTCTATATCTAGAAATGCAAAGTGAAAGAGTATATTAGCATTAACTTGGCCAAATTCTTATTGCTGCCAACGAAAAGCCTGTTATATACTGGCTGGTTTAAATGTAGACTATGCAAATTATTCACAATGTAGAAAGCATGATTATTGCTTTTCATAGTCTTATTTTAATGATGAGGACTTTCTTGTACCTCTTCATGGTTTTTAACTATGTATTAATATACACCAACTTTTCCATATGGATGGTTATATACTTTGAAAATCAGCTGAACATTGCCCTGATTCACAGGAGTTGTTAATATAATATTTTGACATTGTTTTAAAAACAAACTAGGAAAAAATAGCTTGGCAGTTCTTCAAAATATTGAACATAGGTTTACCATATGACCCAACAATTTCACTTCCAAATATATACCCATGAGAAATTAAGATATATGTGCAGTGCACACAAAAACTTTCACATGATATTTATAACAGCACTATTCATAATAGCCAAAAAATGAAAACAGCCTATATGATTTTCAACTCATTAACAGATTAACAAAATGTGGAGTGTTTGTACAATAAAATACTATTTGGCAATTAAAAAAATGAAATACATATTATCATTTTAACATGGAAGTATTACATTATGCCAAGTGAAAGAAGCTACTCAAAAAAGACCACATATCAAATGATTCCATTTGTATGAAATGTCCAGAATAGGAAAATCCATCAGGACAGACAGTAGACCAGTGCTTGCCTAGGACGAGGGTGGAGGCAGGCCTTTAGGGGTGAATAGGAAGTGACTGCTAGAGGGGAAAGGTTTTCTTTTGGGAGTTTTGACATGTTCTAAAATGTGGTGATAACTCCACAACTCTGTGAATAGGTTTGTACTAGTTCGTTCTCGCATTGCTATAATGAAGTACCTGAGACTGGGTAATTTATGAAGAAAATAGGTTTAATTGACTCACAGTTCCACAGGCTGTGCAGGAAGCATGGCTGAAGAGGTCTCAAGAAACTGACAATCATGGTGGAAGGCAAAGGGGAAGCAAGCACATCCTACATGACTGGAGCAGGAGGAAGAGACCAAAGGGGGATGTGTTACACACTTTTAACCAACCAGATCTCGTGAGAACTCACTCACTATCAGGAGAGCAGCAAAGGGGAATCGGCCCCCATGATCCAGTCACCTCCCACCAGGCCCCTCCTCTAACACTGATGACTACAATTTGACATGAGATTTGAGTGGGGATACAAATCCAAACAACAGCAACACTAAAAAACAGCCCAGTTCTCAACATATTAAATGGGTGAATTATCTCAATAAAGATGTAAAAACAAAGTACCTAGTACACTTCTCTCAGGCTTTCTAATTTGATATTCAGGATTGGCTTAGTCAAAAGACCTACATTCAGATCCTGGCTGACTGAGCAGTGTGTAGGCAATCACTTATCTTTCTGCTGTTACTGTTGCCGCTTCCTTCTTTTACACAAAGCAAGGTTTCCACTAGCTGATTTAAGATCAGTTCTAACTCTATGAACTAGGATTATTTGGATCTCTTCTTTTATGATACCCTACATTGTTTTAACCTGAATTGACTCTCCCTTAGCTAAAAGAGCCAGACAAACTCCATCTTGGCTCCTTCACTTGCAGGCCCTCCTTCCTCAACGACTTAATTTGTGCAAGCTGATTCCCAGCACATTCAAGAATGCAATTAAACTGATAAGTTACTGTGGCAAGCTTTATCCACAGTTCCCAGGAATTCGCCCAGTTAATAGCACCCAGAGCCCCCGTGTTTGTATCTGGTTGATAACGCCCAAAGCCCCGTGTCTATCACCTTGTGATAGATCTAAAGCCCCTGCACCTGAAACTGTTTGCTTTCCTGTAACCATTTATCCTTTTAACTTTCTGCCTGCTTTACTTCTGTAAGATTGTTTTAACTAGACTCCCCCACTCCCCTTTCTAAATCAAAGTATAGAAGAAAATCTAGCCCCTTCTTCGGGGCCAAGAGAATTTTGAGCGCTAGCTGTCTCTTGGTCGCTGGCTAATAAAGGAATCCTGAATTCATCTCAAAGTGTGGCGTTTCTCTATAACTCGCTTGGTTACAACACTTTCATAAAGGCAGAATAAGAAAAACGCTGTGTAATTACACATTACTTTGCCTGCCTTTTACTCGGATTCTCAGACACTGTGAGTGAAGGATATGCTATTGCTAAGGGCAGCTTTCCAGCTGAGAAAAGCTTGAGCTCACGTTAATCAACTGGCTCAGAGTCCAGATGTGTGTTCATCAACAGGCTTGCAAAATACTCAAAAGCTTCACGTTTTTAAAATCTACTGTAATATATACCTGATTACTCCTTATCTTAATGTCAGCAGACCTTAAAGAATCTATAGACTTATGGAACTCGAGTTGGAAATATTTGTCCTGTTCTATAATATCTTTATTCCCTAGACTGCAGATTCTATACTTTTTTGTATATTTGCTAAAATATAAAACCCATTGTCAATTAGGTAAATGAATATTTCATTTGAGATGTCACATGCTCATTCTGATTATTTAAAAGGTGAAGGGAAAACATGTACCCCGGTTGTGTGTTTCAGCTCATTGTAAGTTAGCAGTTTCCTTAGTTCCCTGCTCCCACCTTCATCCCATCCTCTTGTTCCAAAGCAAAAAGAAGTCTAGAAACTGACCAGAAACAGAAAGGATGTGTTATTTGAGTACCGGTTTAGTTACCCCTACTCCTACCACCACCACACACAAACACACACAAATCATTAAAATAAGACACAGTCTATGTGTAGCAATCTGAAAGGTATACAAATGCATTCATGATACTAATATTTGTAAATGCTCATAGCAGTCATTTATCTTAATACACATGAGACACGACTCTACAGGTGAAAAGGCTAGATAAGGCCATGTATACTTTCTCTAATCTTCTACAAGGAATGTACTCATTCACTTTTGAGAAAGGAAAACAGGACCAATAGAGAAAGAACCTGCCTTTTTGAGGCTCTGAAATCATATCACAAGTCTCTCTTTAAATTCTTCATTCTCCAGGTGCCCATAACCTGAAACACAAAGTATGCACAGGGAGCCCTTGAGATACTGTCCTATAGTACACATCTCACCCGAAAGCAAAGCAAGACCAAGCTACTGAAGCTCAAGTCTCCAGGATACATCCATTTCGATATATAAAATGAAAATATAAGCAGGGTAACACAGTGATATCAAAGGAGTGGTTTGATTTTCATCCCATCTTATAAGTATGCTCTAACTCATTGCTACAAGGGGTCATATCTCAAGGAGGCAAAGTGATGACTGATAATTTTCTATATTTAAAACTTTACTGTCAAGAAGATGCACAGGTGTGCCTGTGGTAAATCATGGAACAAGACTGAAAATGAGCATGACACACCCTTTCTGCCACACACAATAAAGATTCCTTTCCTCAAGCTGCAGGAGTCATTGTTTGCAAAGCTCCTCAAGGCAAGCTGGGAAGCATGTTTGGAAAACAAAGGACTTTTTAATTGCTGCTGACATGAATGAACTCTCTGAAACAACAGCTGTGTCTTCAGATTACATTACAAGGCATGTGAGCAGGATGCAAAGCATCCTCATAAAAAGACAAAGCCAAAGAAGTCTTTTATTGCTTCTGAAAAAAATTCCCAAAGCTGGGATGCTTAATTTCAATTACCGCAGGATGCAGCAATCATATGTTTACAGAAGAAAATTGAGAAACAACCTTTGTATTTGCAGTGGCTGATAAGAAACAAAATCCAGGTAGACAGTTTGGGTAAGAGTTGGAAATCAGTCAGCAAGGTTATACTTGTATATAGCCTAAACGTTGGTTAGTGGCAATGACATCTGGCTATTAAAATATTGTCCCAAGGTATTATTTCCTTTCTGTCCTTCTAGTCACAGAATGTTTGCTACTGGGTATAAATTATGGACAAAGGAGCTCATTTAGAGAAATATTGACCTAGTTATACTTTAAAAGTTTATTACTACCCTGAGAGAAATGAACCTTGTGAAATTATAACTGGTGAACTACAACCAAGATCCTTTCAAAGACAGACCTCAAGAGGAAAGGAAGAGAAGGTTAAGGTTGGAGGAGACGAAAATCAAGAGTGCTTAAAGAAGAATGAAGAGGACAAAGAAGATAGGGATTTAGTGAATAGACCAATGGATCTGACATCAACGTAAGGATTATATACTGCTTCTATAATTCCATTCATCAAGCAACTTATTTTAGACATTAAGTCTTCAGGGTAAGTGTTTCCACCAAAATTGCATACAAATGTGATGAAAGTGCATTTTCCCATATTTTTCATCAGATTCTCAGAAGGCTCGATAAACTTAAAGGTTGATAAACTATAGTGCGGAGGGTTAAGAAAGCTGAAAAACTTCTGACCCTCCTTCCATGCAGAGGTGGAATCTGTTTCTCTCTCTTGAATCTAAACTGGTGGACTACGCTTTGACGATAGAGAGCATCAGAGATTATTCCACTCCAGTTCCAGACTCAGCCTATAGGAGAACTAGTGTCTCTTCCTTGATCTTCCAGAGCCCTGAGCTACTATCCTGAAACCATTGTATGTGAGAAGCCCAGGCCACATTGGAGAGGCCCTGGAAATGCTGTATGGAAAGAAAGAGAGGCCAGGGAGCACCATGGCACCAGATATGGGGGTGGGGAAGCCATCTTGAGTGTATCCCACAGCTTCTACTGCTGCCAACTTGAGCAAAGATCAATCACCCAGCCTGGCCCTTCCAGAATTCCCGACCCACAAAATCATGAATGAAATAAAATTGTTGCATGAAATCATAAAATTCAGGTGTTAGCTATTTTAGATCAAGAGAAATCACAACACACTGGGATTTTTTATTAAAAATTCTTAAGTATTTTTCATACAACTCAAAACTTTTAGACGTGCTATTAGATTATAAACTAACACATAATTCTAAGCCAAAACTATTCATAATGTGTTCCTATCTATTTTCTGTCCATCATGTTGTTTACTAATGAAGCACTTAACAGCTTTTTGCGAGGGGGGTGAGGGGGAGGGGGAGAAAAGTTACCAAAAGAAAAATATAAAAAAGCAAACAAGCAAAAAACAGAACTCATCATTTTCAAACACCTTTTCTTCAATGCAAATGATATTTAGTTTTTATCATTCTTAAACTTTACATCATGCCTCATTTCTTTCCAGCCCTCTAACTTCCTTTATGTTCTGCTCACTGTTTTTTGTTGTTCTTGCCTTTTAATACCTAATGACATTAATTAGTTCACAGCTGTCATAAAATGTTTTTGTTCTCAAAGCACTCACAGATAAGGTTTTTTTCTTGAATAATCTGTAGATGCTTTACTGTTTATAAAACAGTTCTCATTTTATTTTTGCTAAAGATTGGTCTAAGTAATTTACACACTCAAGAGAATTGAAAAATCATGAGTTTTTTACTTGTTCAAGTTTAGATCCTATTACTTTTCTGAGTTTATATGACATTTTCCTTTCTCATAATTTTGAGACAAAAGAAAATGTTAGCTATATAAGGTTCAACCTGATTAAAGTGAAGATATTCTCTAAAATGTTCAATCTTCCCACTTACCTAGAATAAAGACTTTAGAAGTCTCAAAACTTTGGGGTCAATCTTAAGTAACTGCAACTTTAAATTCCAATCAGTTAAAACATTAAATGATCTCGTTCCATATAACAGTCAAAAGCCCATATTTATTTTTACATTAATTAAACATTTAGTTAGCGTCTGCTGGAAGCAAAAACCTTTGACATCTTCTGGCATCTTCTTTCTTTCCTACCAATTTTTTCCTTAGCCTACTCATCTTGGCTTCTACATCCTGTAATTATTTTAGGAAGAGAGTGGTAGAGGGGAAAAACTTAGGGAAGTCAAGTTCTTACCTCACCAGTATTGTTCAATTTGCTTTACGCTTTCTTGAATTTGAGAGGTTTTTACAGCTCACTCTTTCCCTGTGTTAGAAACAAATGCTGGGTGCTGCAAAGAAAACCAGAACTTAGGCAGAAGATTTCTCAGCAAGCCACATCTACTTCTGCAGAAGGGTGCTGCCTGTGCCAGTCACAATCACAAGAGCACACCAAGCCAGGTAGGGCAGGGGTTTTTATCCCTAACACAGTTCTTGTTCTGTGTCCTTTCCCCACTGGCTGGAGTCGGACCACACAGTCTAAGCTGACCTGATTGGCTAGTGTTTGAAATTGAGTAAGGCCAATTAGGAGAGAAGGGAGAGGCTGCCCCTTACCAACTAGGTGGGAAGGGTTGTTTACAGAGTAAGAGTTTTGCTAGTTACAGATTGAGCAGAGAAACAAGTGCTCATTATAGATTAAGCAGGAAGGGCTGTGTGCAGAGCAAGAAAAACCAAGGAAGCTTAGAAAAGGAACTTATTATTTCTGGCACCTGGTACACGTAGGGGTTCTTAAGAAATTCCTTCATTTCTGCAGACCCTTTAATAAGGATCATGCACTCTTCTGGTTTGTGTGTCTGCAGGGCCCTGAAAATCCAAGATTTCACCTCTACCTCCTTCCACTGGGCTCCCATTTCCCCTCCAGGCCTCTCATTAAGTTAAGATCTAGGATAACTCGACCCTGTACCTCTCATTAGCATAAGATAAATACGAGTAGAGATAGAGATTTTGTTTAAAACCCCATATTGCCACCTCCTCTCCCTATAGCTGAATTTCTTCTTTTACTTGACCATGATGATTTGGATATGTAATTAGATAATAATACAGCATAATTCTGTTCCAAAATCTATAGACTTGTGCTCATATAACCCAACTACCTTTTTCTTTCTCACTGGTGTTCACCTTTCCCAAAATGTTTTCTCTGCAATAATACTTACTGTTATAAAAAGTTGCCTGATAATATTTTCTAATCTGTATTAAGCAGTGTTGTGAGTCCCCAGAGTTAATATCAATTCAAAATTACTCTTTATTTATTTATATTTTTTTTCATAGAGGCAGGGTCTCATTACATTGTCCATACTCCAGGGCTCAAGCAATCCTCTTACCTCAGCCTCTCAACGTGCTAGGATGACAGGCATGAGCCACTGTACCCAGCCACAAAACTATTCTTTAAAGGTGGTTATAAATGGCCCTTCAATCATAATCATAGTATTTTTAAACTTTTAACTTTAGTGTATAGTTTCATTTAGCTGGCTTTGACATAAAGGTATAGTTATAATGAAAGATATCTGCTAATCTCACCTTTCCTGGAACCAGTGCCTTACACAAAGATCCTACTACCAGCTCTACAGAGAAAATTCTGGAAAAAATCATCTGTCTTGTTAGTTCCTAGTGATAGCACCTGAGGGACACGAGTATCAAAACTATGCTCTATCTTTCTTACTCAATCTTTGTTTTTCAAGTTATAGAAATAAAAGTAAATATTATGATCATTTGCAGTCATTTGGTATTTCTCTTCTCAGTATCAAAAATGGTGATTTATTTTTAGTACCTGAAACATCACACCTATATTAGCAGTGTGGAATTTCTTGTTTTCCTTTTTTGTTCCTCACAGAATTTCTAACCCAACCTATAACAATCCTCAATGGAAAACACTCATTATCATTTAATTTCTTCTTTGAACTTGTTATTACTCTTCTTTATAAAGAAATTTACAAGAAAGTTTTAAATAAGAAATAGCTCTTTTTCAAATGCCCGGCATTTGAGTCTCTTTATATCTCATTTCTTAATTTAATTTGACATCTTTTCACCACTGAATTCTGAAAATATAGAAACTACTTCTTTGATTATCATGCCCCGTGTGTACAAGTCAAAAGGTGGTGATCACTCACGTAATTGTTCATTTTGAGTGTGAACTTGACTGGGCTACTGGGTGCCCAGATTACACATTTTTCTGTTTTGGTCTATAAAGGTGTTTTCAGATGAGATTAGTATTTGAACTGGTTAACTCAGTAAAGTAAATTTAACTCCACAACGTGGGTGGGTGTTTTTCAGTCTATTAAGAGCCTGAATAGAACAAAATGCAGGGAAATTAAAATTTCTTTCCCTTACTACCTACCAGGTTGAGCTATGACATTGGTCTTCTCATGCCTTTGGACTTGGAGTTATACCATCAGTTCTAAGGCCTTCAGACTCAGACCAAAATTACACCACCAGCTGTCTTGGATCTCCAGTTTGCAGGTGACAAATCATGGGACTTCTCAACCTCAGTAATTCATGTATGTACATGATTTCATTTATATGTAATGTCTAGAATGTGCAAAAATATAGAGTTAGAAAGTAGATTCATGATTGCCAAGGGCTAAAGGAATTAGCAGAAATAGAAACTACTGCTAGTGGCTACATAGTTTCTTTTGTAGTTGATAAAATTTTCTAAAATTATAGTGATGGTTAAATAATGTGAATACACTGTGTTATCTACTATAAATATGAATGTGATCTATTGCAAATATACTAAAAACTATTGAGCTGTACGCTTTAAATGGGTGAATTTCATGGTTTGTGAAATGTATCTCAATAAAGCCATTTTAAAAAGATGATGGGTGGTTGATTTTTTAAATGTTCTTTTAAAATTTGTTTGTAGAATCATATTTTAATATACATAATTACTTGGGGAAAATAAGAGTATACTCACTATTAATATGCTAAAATTCTACTGACTTTTACTGATACATAATAATTGTACATGTTTATGGGACGCACATAATATTCTGATATGCTCATACAGTGCATAATACTCAAATCAGGGTAACAGGGATTTCTATCACCTCAAACATTTATCACTTTTTGTGTTACCAACAGTCAAATCTTTTCTTCTATTTTTAAATTTACAATGACTTATTATTAACTGTAGTCACCTGCAGTGCTATCAGACACTAAAACTTATTCCTTTTATATAGTTGTATTTTTGTACCCATTAACCAACCTCTCATCATCTCCTCCCCACCTTACCATTCTGGTAACCCTCATTCTACTCTCTACCTCCATGGAATCAATGTTTTCAGCTTCCACATAGGAATGAGAACATTCAATATTTATCTTCCTGAACTTGGCTTATTTCACCTGACAAAACGTCTTCCAGTTTCATTCATGTTGCTACAAGTGACAGCATTTTATTATTTTTATGGCTGAATAACATTTAATTGTGCATATATACCACATTATCTTTATTCATTCATCCATTGATGTTCACATACATTGATTCCATATTTTGACTATCATAAACAGTGCTGCAATAAACATGAGAGTACAGATAGCTCTTTGATATACTGATTTCTTTTATTTTGGGTATATATACCCAACAGTGGGATTACTGGATCATATTTGTAGATCTGTTTTTAGTTTTCTAAGGAGCCAGTACATCATTTTCCATAGTGGCTGTACTAATTTACATTCTGACCAATGGTGTACAAGAGTTCTCCTTTCCCTATATCCTCACCAGCATCTGTTATTCCCTTTCTTTTTGACACAAGCCATTTTCATTGGGGTGAGATGGTATCTCATTGTGGTTTTAATTTGCATCTAACTGATGATTAGTGATGTTGAGTATTTTTTCATACACCTTTTGGGGTTGGCCACATTGGCTCACTCCTGTAATTCCAGCACTTTCGGAAGCCAAAATGGGAAGATCACTTGAGCCCAGGAGTTTGAGACCAACCGAGGCAACATAGTGAGTGCCAGTCTCTACAGAATATTTAAAAATTAGCCAAGCATGGTGGTATGCACCCATGGTCCCAGCTACTTAGAATGTTGAGGTGGGAGAATCACTTGGGTCCAGGAGGTCGAGACCGCAGTGATCCAGGATGGCACCACTCCAGCCTGGGTGACAGAGTGAAACTCTTACTCAAATACACACACACACACACACACACACCACACACACACACACCTGTTAGTCATTTGTATATCTTCTTTTGGGAAATGTCTGTTCAGATCATTTGCCTATTTTTTAATTGGATTATTTGTTTATTTTTCCTATTGAGTCATTTGTGTTCCTTATGTATCCTGGTTATTAGTCCTTTGTCAGACGAATAGTTTGCAAATATTTTCTCCCATTTTGTAGGTTTTCTACATTCTGTTAATTGCTTACTTTGCTGTGCTGAAGCTTTTTAGATTGATGAAATCCCATTTGTCGATTTTTCCTTTTGTTGCCCGTGCTTTTGAGGTCTTGTTTTAAAAAAAAAAAAAAAAAAAATCCTTGCGCAGACCAATATCCTGAAGTATTTCCCCAGGTTTTTTCTAGTAAATTCATAGTTTTAGGTCTTATATTTTAGTCTTTAATCCATTTTATTTGATTTCTGTATATGGTGAATGGTAGGGATCTAGTTTCATTCTTCCACATGTGGATATTGAGTTTTCTCGTCACAATTTATTGAAAAGCCTGTCCTTTCCCCAGTGTGGGTTCTTGTAACCTTTGTTAAAAATAAGTTCACTGTAGATATGTGAATTTATTTTGGGGTTCTCCATTCTGTTTCATTGGTCCATATGTCAGTTTTTATACCAGTAGCACGCTGTTTTGATTACTATTGTTTTGTAGTATATTTGAAGTGAGGTAGTGTAATTCCTCCAGCTTTGTTCTCTTTGCTAAGGACTGCTATGGCTATTCAGGGTCTTCTGTGATTCAATACAAATGTTAAGACTTTTTTTTCCATTTCCATAAAGAATGTCATTGGTGTTTTGATAGGGATTCCATTGAAACTGTAGGTAGCTTTGGGTAGTATGGACATTTTAACAATAATATGTTCTTCAGGGATATTAGTCTGTAGGGTTTTGTTGTTGTTGTGTTCTGTCCTGGTTTGGGTATTAGGTAATGCTGGCCTCTTAGAATAAGTTTGGAAGTTGTCTTAGTTCATTTTTATGCTGTTATAAAGGAATACCTGAGGCTAGGTAATTTATACAGAAAAAGGAGTTCATTTGGCTGATGGTTCTGTAGATTGTACAAGAAGCGTGGTACCAGCATCTACTTCTGGTGAGGGCTTCAGGGTGCTTCCACACATGGTGGAACGCAAACATAGGAAGCATGTGCAGAGATCAATGGCAAGAGAGAGAAAGCAAGAAAGGAAGGAAGGTTCCAGGCCCCTTTTAAGGATCAACTACTGGGGGAACTCTCATGGGAACTAATAAACGAAGAATTCACTCATTACCCCAAGGATAGCACCAAGCAATTCATGAGGGATCTAACTCCAAGACCCAAGTACTTTCCCTTAGGCCCCATCTTTAACATTGGGGATCAAATTTCAACATGAGTTTGAAGGCACAAATACCCATACTATAGCATAAATATTACCTTCTCTTCGATTTTTTTGGAATAATTTAGGAAGACTTGGTATTTGTTCTTCTTTAAGTGGTAGAATTCAGCAGTTAAGCCATCATGACTGGGCCTTTTTTTTTAATTGGAGACTTATTACAGACTCAGTCTTGTTACTTGTTATTCATCTCTTCTATTTCTTCATGGTTCAATCTTGATAGGTTTCATGTGTTCATGAATATGTCTATTTCTTCTAGGTTTTCCAATTTGTTGGTATTCATAATAGTCTCTAATGATTCTTCGAATTCCTGTGATATCAGTTGTAACGACTCCTTTTTTATCTCTGATTTTATTTATTTGGATTTTCTCTTTTTTTGTTAGTCTACAGAAAGTTTGTCAATTTTGTTTATCTTTTCAAGGAAACAATTTTTTGTTTGGTTGATTTCTTGTAATTTTTTAAATATCCATTTTCTTTATTTCTGCTCTTATCTTTATTATTTCTTTTTTCCACTAATTTTGGGTTGGGCTATTTCCTGTTCTTCTAGTTCCTTTATGTGAGTCATTAGGTTGTTTATTTGAAGTCTTTCAACTTTTTTGACATAGGTGTTTAATGCTATAAACTTCCCTCTTAGCATTGCTTTTGCTGTATCTCATAGATTCTGCTATGTGGTGTTTCCATTTTCATTTGTCCTAAGAAATTTTTTAACTTCCTTTTCAATTTCTTCATTGGCCAATTTGTTGTTCAGAAGCCTGTTGTTTAATTTACGTATATTTTCCAATATTCTTTCTGTTACTGATTTTTAGTTTCATTCTATTGTGGTCAGAAATACTTGATACAATTTCTACTTTTTGTTAGTTTATTAAGACTTGTTTTATGACCTAACATATAGACTATTCTGGAGAATGCTCCATGTGCTGTTAAGAATTCAATGGAATAGTCTGTAAATATCTGTTAGGTCCACTTGGTCTAGAGTGCAGTTTAACTCTGATGTTCCTTTTTTAATTATCTATCTGGATGGGCTGTCCATTGCAAAAACAAGGTGTTGAAGCCTCCTGCTATTATTGTATTGCAGTCTTCATATTTGTTATGCTCCAGTGTTGGGTACAGATATATTCACAACTTTTAGATTCTCTTGCTGTTTTGACTCCTTTATCATGATATAATGACCTTCTTTGTCTTTTATTTACCATTCTGACTCAAAGTATACTTTATCTTATATAGTATAGCTACTCCTTCTCTTTTTTGGTTTCCATTTGCTTGGAATATCTTTTTCTATCCCTTCCCTTTCAGTCTGTAAGAGTCTTTATAGGTGAAGTGAGTTTATTTTAGACAGTATATATATTTGTGTCATTGCCTTTTTTATACCTTTAGTCACTCTGCTTTTTAATTGGGGAATTGAATTCATTTACATTCGGGATTATTACTGATAGATAAGAGAATATTACTCCCATTGTGTTACTTGTTTTCTGGTTGTTTTGTAGATTCTTTCTTCTTTTTTCCTCTCTTATTATCTTCCTTTGTGATTAATTTCCATTAGTAATATGTTTTGATCCCATGCCATTTATTGTTAGTGTGTCAATTATAAATTTTTGCTTTGTGGTTACAGAAAACATCTTACAGTTTTTTGTGGGTTTTGTTTGTTTGTTTGTTTGTTTTTGAGATGGAGTTTTGCTCTTATTGCCCAGGCTGGAGTGCAATGGCAGGATCTCAGCTCACCACAACCTCCACTTCCCGGGTTCAAGCGATTCTCTTGCCTCAGCCTCCTGAGTAGCTGGGATAACAGGCATGTGCCACCATGACCGGCTAATTTTGCATTTTTAGTAGAAACAGGGTTTCTCCATGTTGGTCAGGCTGGTCTCAAACACCCGAACTCAGACGATCCAACCGCCTTGGCCTCCCAAAGTGCTGGGATTACAGGTGTGAGCCACTGCGCCTGGCCTATCTTACAGTTTTATAGTTATAGAAGGTTATTATAAACTGATAACAACTTAACTTCAATCACAAAAAAAAGAAAAGTAACAAAAACAACACTGTGACACCATTCTCCTCTCACATTTTGACTTTTTAATGTTTTCATTTAAAACTTTTTATATTGCCTGTTAATCAATTGTCATAGCCATTTTTAATAGTTTCATCTTGTAGTCGTCACAATGAAGATATAAGTGGTTTACTTATCCCAGTGACAGTATTTTATTGATTTTACTGATTTGTCTGTTTTCTTCAATCAGTGAGTTTTCTACTTGTGGACATTTTTCTGGTTACACATTAGCAACTAGTTCTTTCCAGTTGAAGACATCTCTAGCATTTCTTACAAGATAAATCTGATCTGAAATTCTGATGAATTCCCTCAGCATTTGTTTGTCTGGGAAAGTCTTTATTTCTCCTTTATGTTTGAAGAGTTGTTTTGCTGTGTACTGTATCCTTGCTTGGCAGATTTTTTCTTTCAGTACTTTGAATATAGCATCTCACACTCTCTTGCCCAGGAAGGCTCCTGCTGAAAAAATTACTGAAACATATATTGGGGCTCCATTGAGTGTAATATTTTTTCTCTTGCTGCTTTGAGTATTTTTTTCTTTGTCCTTGATTTTTTTCTAATTTGATTATAATAGGCATTGGGGAATTCCTCTTTGGGTTGAATTTTATCAATGACCTTTCAGCTTCCAGTAGCTGGAGACTGTCATCTCTCTCCAGATTTAGGAAAGTTTCAGACAATAGTTTAATATGCTTTCATGGCCATTTCCTGTCTCATCTCTTTCAGGAAATTATATTATGTGTAGATTCGATTGCTTAATGGTGTCCCATAATTTTCATAGGCCTTCATCACTTTTTTTTATTTTACTCCTCTGTGTAATTTCATATGTTCTGCCTTCAAGATTCCTAAGTCTTCCCTCTGTTTATTCAATTCTCCCATTGAAGATTTCCAATTAGTTTTTCAGTTCAGTTATTGTGCTCTTTACTTCTAGGATTTCTATTTTTTTAATTGTTTTGTTTTGATTTTTAAAATTTCTCACTTTGCAGCCAGGCACAGTGGCTCACGCCTGTAATCCCAGCACTTTGGGAGGCCGAGGTGGGTGGATTATGAGGTCAGGAGATCGAGACCATACTAGCTAACATGGTGAAACTTCATATCTACTAAAAATATAAAAAATTAGCCAGGTGTGGTGGTGGGCGCTGTAGCCCCAGCTACTCAGGAGGCTGAGGCAGGAAAATAGTGTGAACCTGGGAGGCGGAGCTTGCAGTGAGCCAAGATTGCACCACTGCACTCCAGCCTGGGCACAGAGTGAGACTCCATCTCAAAAAATATATATATGTATCACTTTTTTCCTGGGTTATTTTCCAAATTGTACTAATTTCCTATTTCTATTTTCTTGTGATTCCCTGAACTTCTTTAAGGGGATTGTTATTAATTGTTTTTGAAATATTTTCTAGATCTTCAATTATTCTTGATCTATTGCTGGAGCTTTGTTGGTTTCTTTTGGTGGTATCATATTTCTCTGAGTTTTTACAATTATTTTTATCTTTACATTGATCTCACACATTTGGGCCACCTCTTCCATTATTTGCAGATGTTCTTTGATAGTGTTAGACCTTTACTCCTCAGTACCAAAACTTAAACACCGGCTTGTTAGTGCTTCCTATTCTGGGGATAACTTGTAGTAAACACCTGAACTTAAACACTACTCTGGAACTAAATCACTGCCATGCCATTGCTTTCTGGTCTGGGAAAGACTTATAGTGAGCCCTG
This sequence comes from Nomascus leucogenys, assembly GCF_006542625.1. NCBI lineage: Eukaryota > Metazoa > Chordata > Mammalia > Primates > Hylobatidae > Nomascus > Nomascus leucogenys. Next base: position 90,542,741 of record NC_044387.1, on the reverse strand, counting down.
AAATCTTGCCCATTGCCTCAGACCTATATTCCTACCCTGCATTGTTTTCTGGTTTGGACAAACTTAAGTGAGCACCAAAACTTAATCCTGACCCTTTAGTTCCTTTTTTTTCTTTTTGAGACAGTCTCACTCTTTTACCCAAGCTGGAGTGCAGAGGCACAATCTTGGCTCACTGAAACTTCTGTCTCCTGGGTTCAAGTGAATCTCCTGCCCCAGCCTCCCAAGTGACTGAGATTACAAGTGTGCAGGATCCCTAGCTAACTTTTGTATTTTCAGTAGAGATGGTGTTTCACAATTTTGGCCAGGGTGATCTTGAACTCCTGACCTCAAATTATCAGCTTACCTCAGCCTCCCAAAGTGTTGGGGTTACAGGTGTGAGCCACTGTGCTCAGCCTGACCATTTAGTTCTTTCCGAGCCAAAAGAAGCCTCCACACAAGCACCTGGGAGTGCTTTATGGAAAAGCTTTCTGAAAAATATGGCCAGGGATTTGGACTTTCCCATGAATCCTGAAGTGCTATGACACCAGCTAGTCTCTTCTATGTGGCATCCTCACTGATCAAAGTACTGAGTAGCTATTAAGATTCATGTGCCAATAGCTGTGATCAGCACTCTGCTCTTTATCCTCAATTCACCCCAAGTTTTTTATCTCTCCTGGCACTTTCCAGGGTTCCTGTGAGATAGGACCAGAATGGGATTTCCCACAAGATTCCAAGACTGGTATGGAGACTGAACGTTAACCTCCAATTCCCTCTTCTCAACTCAGAAACTGTATGTCTAGGGAAATTCTTTGTGAACGACATTATGCTGGCTTAGGGGAGAGGGTGGTAGTCTAAAATGAAAGTTTCTCTCAGTGTTTGCAGCTTGTCTCAATTCTTGCCAGCCCAGGAAGTTTTTCTGCCAGTAGTAAAGTCAATCACTGTTAACCTATTGGAGCTTTAGTCATTTTTGTTGGTTTTTCTCTTTACATCTATTGTGTCTTGTTTGTATATCAGATCTTCCATTCTTATGCCTTTTTCTTTGTTGCATCATGGCATTCTGCAATAAATAAAATTGCAGATCCTGAGGATTCTCAAAACCTAACAACTAACTAAAGAAGGAGATTGGGACATGGGAAAAAGAAAGGTGTTTCATCATTTCTATCCTCATGAGCCATACCCTGTCCTAACAGAAATGTTCATGGGCCCCAGGTATGTGACAAGAGGTCATGGTTCTCATTCTCAAGTTATTAGAAGAGGTCCTTAGAAGTAAATTTTCCAACCCCCACATTTTATAGATGAGGAAACTAAAGTCAGGAGAGGTGTATATTAGTCCATTTTCATGCTGCTGATAAAGATATATCTGAGACTGGGCAATTTACAAAAGAAAGAGATTTAATTGGACTTAAACAAATTTTTAAAAACCATCAGATCACATGAGACCCATTCACTATCATGAGAACAGCACGGAAAAGACCTGCCTGCATGATTCAATCATCCCCACCACGTCTCTCCCACAACACGTGGGAATTATGGCAGCTACAAGATGAGATTTGGGTGGGGACACAGAACCAAACCATATCATTCCACCCCAGCCCCTCCCAAATCTTATATCTTCACAATTCAAAACTAATCATGCCTTCCCAACAGTCCCCAAAAGTCCCAACTCATTTCAGCATTAAATCAAAAGTCCACCATCCAAAGTCTCATCCAAGACAAGGCAAGTCCCTTTCACCTATGAGCCTGTAAAATCAAAAGCAAGTTAGTTACTTCCTATAAATACCATGGGATTACAGGCATTGGGTAAATACAGCCATTCCAAATGGGAGAAATTGGCCAAAACAAAGGGGCTACAGGCCCCATGCAAGTCCAAAATCCAGTGGGGCAGTTCAACCTTAATGTTCCAAAATGATCTCCTTTGACTCCATGTCTCACATCCAGGTCACACTGATGTAACAGGTGGGTTCCCATGGTCTTGGACAGCTCTGCAGGATACCACCTCCCTCCCAGTTGCTTTCATGGGCTGGCATTGAATGTCTGTGGCTTCTCCAGGTGCATAGTGGAAGCTATCAGTGGATCTACCATTCTGGCTGTGGAGGATGGTGGCCCTCTTCTCACAGCTCCAGTAGGCAGTGCCCCAGTAGGGACTCTGTGGGGGCTCTGACGCCACATTTCCCTTCTGCACTGCCCTAGCAAAGGTTCTCTATGACAGCCCTGCCCCTGCAGCACACTTCCGCCTGGAGATTCAGGCATTTCCATACATTCTCTGAAATCTAGGCCAAGGTTTCCAAACTTCAATTCTTGACTTCTGTGCACTTGCAGGCTCAACACCATGTTGAAGCTGCCAAGACTTGAGGCTTTCACCCTCTGAAGCCACAGTATAAGCTCTACGTTGGCCCCTTTCAGCCATGGCTGGAGTGGCTGGGATGCAGGGCACCAAGTCCCAAGGCTGCACACAGCACAGGGACCCTGAGTCTGGCCCACAAAACCAAATTTTTCTCCTTGTCCTCCATGCCTATGATGGAAGGGGCTGCCATGAAGACCTGTGACATGCCCTGGAAACATTTTCTCCATTGTCTTGGGGATTTATATTATTTATATATTTTATACATATATATTATATTATTTATACATATATTTATACTATATTTCTCCATCGTCTTGGATATTTGTTACTTATGCAAATTTCCACAGCCAGCTTGAATGTGTGCTCAGAAAATGGGATTTTCTTTTCTATCACATTGTCAGGCTGCAAATTGTTCAAACTTTTATGTTCTGCTTCCCTTATAAAACTGAATGCCTTTAACGGCACCCAAGTCACATCTTAAATGCTTTGCTGCTTAGAAATTTCTTCTGCCAGATACCCTAAATCATCTTTCTCTAGTTCAAAGTTCCACAAATATCTAGGGCAGGGGCAAAATGCCACCAGTCTCTTTACTAAAACATAACAAGAGTCACCTTTGCTCCAGTTCCCAATAAGTTCCTCATTTCCATCTGAGACCACATCAGCCTGGACTTTATTGTCCAGATCAGCATCAACATTTTGATCAAGGCCATTAAACAAGTCTCTAGGAAGTTTCAAACTTACCCACATTTTCCTGTCTTCTTCTGAGTCCTCCAAACTGTTTCAGCCTCTGCCTGTTACCCAGTTCCAAAGTCTCTTCACATTTTCAGGTATCTTTCCAGCAGCACCTCACTCCTGGTACCAATTTACTGTATTAGTCTGTTTTCATGCTGCTGATAAAGACATACCAGAGACTGGTCAATTTACAGAAAAAAAAAAAAAAAAGAGGTTTCATTGGACTTACAGTTCCACATGGCTGGAGAGGCCTCACAATCATGGCAGACAGCAAGGGGAGCAAGTCACATCTTACATGGATGGCAGCCAGCAAAGAGAGCTTTTATATGGAAACTCCCATTTTTGAAAACCATCAGATTTCATGAGACCCATTTGCTATGACAAAACAGCATGGGAAAGACCCACTCCCATGATTCAATCATCTCCCAACAGGTCCCTCCCACCACACATGGCAATTATGAGAGCTACAAGATGAGATTTTGGAGGGGACACAGAGCCAAAGCATATCAGGTGTTAATGCTAGTTACAGAGCTAATGATGAGTTTCTACTAGAATCCATTCTTTGCTTAATGACTCACAGTCACAAATGAAAGTTTGCACCAAAAAGATATGTTGAAGTCCCAGCTGTCCAGTACCTAAGAAGGTGAACTTATTTGGCAAGAGGATCATTGTGATGCAATTCATTAAGATGAGTTCATACTGGAGTAGGTTGGGCCCCTAATCCACTATGGCTGTTATCTTTATAAGAAGACAGCAATGTAAAGACATGAAGATATAAAGGGAGAACACCATGTGAAGATGGAGGCAGAAATTGGAGTCAATCATGTGTAAACCAAAATACACTAAAGACTGAAGCAAAACAGCAGAAGCTAGGAAGAAGAAAGAAGGTCTGCCCTACAGCTTCCAGAGTGAGATTGAATCTACCAATCACTTAATTACAGACTTGTAGCCCCCAGAACTGTGAGATACTAAAATTTATGTCGTTTTAAGCCACTCAGTTTGTGGCACTTTGTTATGGTAGCCCTAAGAAACTAATATAAACACCCTCAGAAAATATCAATTCTTACCACGTCATCCATACTGAGTTCTGGGGGACAAAGTCACAAAACTTACTAAGGAACTGCTTCTGAGTAGAATACTGTGATTTTTGTCTGTTTGTTTGTTTCTAAATATTTTTTAAATTATACTTAAACTTCTAGGGTACATGTGCACAAGGAGCAGGTTTGTTACATACGTATACATGTGCCATCTTGGTGTGCTGCACCCATTAACTCATCATTTACATTAGATATATCTCCTAATGCTATCCCTCCCCCTTCCCTGCACCCCACGACAGGCCCGAGTGTGTGATATTCCCCACCCTGTGCCCAAGTGTTCTCATTGTTCAATTCCCACTATGAGTGAGAACATGCAGTGTTTGGTTTTCTGTCCTTGCAATAGTTTGCTCAGAATGATGGTTTCCATCTTCATCCATGTCCTGACAAAGGACACAAGCTTATCCTTTTTTATGGCTGCGTAGTAGTCCATGGTATATATGTGCCACATTTTCTTAATCCAGTCTATCATTGTTGGACATTTGGGTTGGTTCCAACTCTTTGCTATTGTGAATAGTGCCACAGTAAACATATGTGTCCATGTGTCTTTATAGCAGCATGATTTATAATACTTTGGGTACATATCCAGTAATGGGATGGCTGGGTCAAATGGTATTTCTAGTTCTAGATCCTTGAGGAATCACCACACTGTCTTCCACAATGGTTGCACTAGTTTACAGTCCCACCAACAGTGTAAAATTGTTTCTATTTCTCCACATTCTCTCCAGCACCTGTTGTTTCCTGACTTTTTAATGATTGCCTTTCTAACTTGTGTGAGATGGTATCTCATTGTGGTTTTGATTTGCATTTCTCTGATGGCCAGTGATGATGAGCATTTTTTCATGTGTCTGTTGGCTCCATAAATATCTTCTTTTGAGAAGTGTCTGTTCATATCCTTCGCCCAATTTTGATGGGGTTGTTTGTTTTTTTCTTGTAAATTTGTTTGAGTTCATTGTAGATTCTGGCTGCCCTTAATATTTTTTCCTTCATTTCAACTGTTGTGAATCTGACAATTATGTGTCTTGGAGTTGCTCTTCTCAAGGAGTATCTTTGTGGCATTCTCTGTATTTCCTGAATTTGAATGTTGGCCTGCTTTGCTAGGTTAGGGAAATTCTCCTGGATAACATCCTGAACAGTGTTTTCCAACTTGGTTCCATTCTCCCCATCACTTTCAGGTACACCAATCAGACATAGATTTGGTCTTTTCACATAGTCCCATATTTCTTGGAGGCTTTGTTCATTTCCTTTTACTCTTTTTTTTCTCTAAACTTCTCTTCTCACTTCATTTCATTCATTTGATCTTCAATCCCTGATACCCTTTCCTCCACTTGATCAAATCGGCTACTGAAGCTTGTGCTTGTGTCACGTAGTTTTCGTGCCATGGTTTTCAGCTCCATTTAAGGTCATTTAAGGTCTTCTTTACACTGTTTATTCTAGTTAGTCATTCATCTAATCTTTTTTCAAGGTTTTTAGATTCTTTGTGATAGGTTCAAACATCTTCCTTTAGCTTGGAGAAGTTTGTTATTACTGATCATATGAAGCCTTCTTCTCTCAACTCGTCAAAGTCATTCTCTGTCCAGCTTTGTTCCATTGCTGGTGAGGAGCTGCATTCCTTTGGAGGAGAAGAGGAGCTCTGATTTTTAGAATTTTCAACTTTTCTGCTTTGGTTTCTCCCCATCTTTGTGCTTTTATCTACCTTTGGTCTTTGATGATAGTGATGTACAGATAGGGTTTTGGTGTGGATTTCCTTTCTGTTTTGTTAGTTTTCCTTCTAACAGTCAGGACCCTCAGCTGCAAATCTGTTGGCATGCGCTGGAGGGCCACTCCAGATCCTGTTTGCCTGGATATCACCAGCGGAGGCTACAGAACAGCAAATATTGCAGAACAGCAAATGTTGCTACCTGATCCTTCCTCTGTAAGCTTTGTCTCAAGGGGCACCTGGCTGTATGAGGTGTCAGTCGGCCCCTACTGGGAGGCGTCTCCCAGTTAGGCTACTCGGGGATCAGGGACCCACTTGAGAAGGCAGTCTGTCTGTTCTCCAATCTCAAACTCCATGCTGGGAGAAGCACTACTCTCTTCAAAGCTGTCAGACAGGGACGTTTAAATCTGCAGGAGTTTCTGCTGCCTTTTATTTGGCTATGCCCTGCCCCCAGAGGTGGAGTCTACAGAGGCGGGCAGGCCTCCTTGAGCGGTGGTGGGCTCCACCCAGTTCAAGCTTCCTGGCTGCTTTGTTTACCTACTTAAGCCTCAGCAATGGCAGACACCCCTCCCCCAGCTTCGCTGCCGCCTTGCAGTTCGATCTCAGACTGCTGTGCTAGCAGTGAGTGAGGCTCCGTGGGTGTGTGACCCTCTGAGCCAGACATGTGATATAATCTCCTGGTGTGCCATTTGCTAAGACCACAAGAAAAGCACAGTATTAGGGTGGGAGTGTCCTGATTTTCCAGGTACTGTCTGTCACAGATTCCCTTGGCTAGGAAAGGGAATTTCCTGACCCCTTGCACTTCCCAGGTGAGGCGATGACCCGCCCTGCTTCAGCTCACACTTTGTGGGCTGCACCCGCTGTCTGACAAGCCCCAGTGAGATGAACCTGGTACCTCAATTGGAAACACAGAAATCACCCATATTCTGCATCGCTCACGCTGGGAGCTGTAGACTGGAGCTGTTCCTATTCGGCCATCTTGGAACCTCCTCCTATGATGTTTTATAGCAAGAGAAGTTGCAGAAATACTACTTAATGTCTTCAATGTTGACTCCATAACTACACACTCATTCACCAAATTTCACAAACCTAGAAGTACAAAGGAAAATTTTTGTTTCTTTGTTTTCCCAGTTTCACTGAGATATAACTGACAAATAAAAATTGTATATATTAAAATGTACAATGTGATATTTTGATATATATAGAGAGAGAAATGACTACCACTATGAAGCTAATTAACGCATGTATCATCTCACATAGTTGTGTGTGTGTGTGTGTAGTGAAAACATTTAAGATCTACTCTCTTAGCAAATTTCAAGTATACAATACAATACCATTAACTATAGTCACCATGCTGCACAATGGATTTCCAGAACTTATTCATCCTGTCTAACTGAAACCATCTATCCTTTGACCAAACCTCCCCATTCTCCCACAACCCATACAAAACCTGGCAATCCCCTCTCTACTCTCTGCTTCTATTAGTTCAACTTTTTTGGATTCCATAGTGAGATCATGCAATCTTTGTTTTTCTGATCCTGCCGTATATGTATACCACATTTTCTTTTTCCTTTCATCTATCAATGAACACTGTGGTTGTTTCCATATCTTGCCTATTGTGAAAAATGCTGCAATGAACATGGGAGTGTAGATATCCTTTCAACATACTGATTTTTTTTGTATGTATAACCAGAAGTGGGAATGCTGGATAACGTGGTATTTCTGTTTTTAATTTTTCAGGAACCCTCATACTATTTTCCATAATGACTGCAACAATTTACATTCCTACCAAAAGTGTATTAGGGTTCTCTTTTCTCCATGTCCTTGCCAACATTTGTTATACCTTATCATTTACATACTATCCATTCTAACAAGTGTGAGATGATATCTCATTGTGGTTTTGATTTGCATTTTCTTGATGATTAGTGATATTGAACACCTTTTCATATATGTGTTGGCAATTTGTGTATCTTCTTTGCAGAAAGTTCTATTCAGGTCCTTTTCTCATTTTTAAATTGGAGTTATTTATTTTCCTTTGATAAAGCTGAATGAGTTTCTTATATATTTTGGATATTAATCCATTCCAAATATATGGTTTTTAACTTGTATTTTCCCAGTGATTATTCATGTTCAAATATTTTTCATATACCTTTTGGACAGTCTATTTCTTCTTCTAAGAAATATGTATCCACATCTTTTGCCCCCTTTTTTTTTTAACTGAGATTGTTTTCTGGCTATTGAGTTGAGTTCTTTTTATGTTTTAAATATCAACTTTTTATTAAATAAGTGATTTGCAAATGCTTTCTTCTAGTCCATATGTTGACTCTTCACTGAGTTGATTGTTTCCTTGCTGGGAAGAAGCTGTTTAGTTTGATATAGTCCCACTTGTTTACTTTTGTTCCTTGTGCTTTGGAAGTCATACTCAAAACATCATTGCCTAGACCTATGTCAAGAAGACTTTTTCCTGTTTTCTTCTAGTAGTTTCACAGTGTCAGGTCTTACATTTAAGTCTTTAATTTCTTTGGTTGATTTTTTTATGGAGTTTCATTATTGTCACCCAGGCTGGAGTGCAATGGTGTGATCTTGGCTCCTGCAACCTCCGCCTCCTGTGTCCAAGCGATTCTCCTGCCTCAGCCTCCCAAGTAGCTGGGATTACAGGCACCCACTACTATGCCCAACTAATTATTGTATTTTTAGTAAAGATGGGGTTTCACCATGTTGGCCAGGCTGGTCTTGAACTCCTGACCTCCAGTGAGCCACCCATGTTGGCTTCCCAAAGTGCTGGGATTACAAGCATGAGCCATCACTTCTGGCCTCGAGTTGATTTTTTTATACAGTGTGATGTAATGGTGCAATTTCATTCTTCCACATGCAAATATCCAGTTTTCTCAACAAAATTAATGGAAGAGACTCTCCTTTCCCCCACAGTGTGTTCTTGGCATCTTTGTCACAAGTCAGTTGGCCATAAATGTGTGGATTTATTCCTGAAATTTTTCTGCAGTTCCACTGATCTGTGTGTCTGTTTTTATGCCAGAGCCATATTGTTTGTATGCTATAGCTTTCTAGTCTACTTTGAATTTAGGCAGCATGACGCCTCCAACTTTGCTCTTTTTGCTCAAGATTGCTTTCACTATTTGAGGTCTTTAGTGGTTCCATATATATGTAGGATTTTTTTTCTATTTCTATAAAAAGTGTCATCGGAATTTTGATAAGGTGTGCATGAATCTATAGATAACTTTGCATGGTACGGACATTTAACAGTATTAATTCTTTCAATCCACAAACTCAGGAAGTTTTGCCATTTGATGGTTTCTTCTTCAATTTTTTCCGCCATTGTTTGGTGGTTTTCAGTGTACAGATCTTTAACATCCTTAGTAAAATTCATTTCTAAGTTTTGATTTGCTTGTTTGTTTTGAGACAGGGTCTCACTGTCACCCTGGCTGGAGTACAGTGGCACAAACACAGCTCACTTCAGCCTCAATCTCCTGAGCTCAAGTGATTCTCACACCTCAGCCTCCCAAGTAACTACAACTGCAGGTGCACTCCACCATACTTGGCTAAGTTTTTTTATTTTTTGTAGTGATTGGTCTTGCCATGTTGCTCAGGCTGGTCTCAAACTCCTGGGCTCAAGCAATTCTCCAACTTCAGCATCTCAAATTACTGGGAGTACAGGCATGAGCCAATGCACCTAGTCTTATTCCTAAGTATTTTTTATGCTGTTGCAAATAATATTGTTTCTTAGTTTCCTTTTCAGATAATTTGTGGTTAGTTTCTAGAAACACAACTGATTTTTGTAAGTTGATTTTGTATCCTACAACCGTGCTAGATTTGTTTATTATTCTAATAGTTTTTGGTGAAGTCTTCAGGGTTTACTGTGTTTAAGATCATGTCATCTGGAAACAGAGAAGTTAACTTTTTTTATTTGGATGCCTTTTATTTCATTTTCTTATTAATTGCTCTGGCCAAGACTTTCAGTTTTACATTAAATATAAGTGGTGACAACAAGAATTTTGATCTTGCTCCTGATCTTAGAAGGAAAACTTTCAACTTTCCACCATTAAGAATGTCATCTATAGCAAAGACTTGGAACCAACCCAAATGCCCATCAATGACAGGCTGGATAAAGAAAATGTGACACATATACACCATGGAATACTATGCAGCCATAAAAAAGAATGAGTTCATGTCCTTTGCAGAGACATGAATGAAACTGGAAGCCATCATTCCCATCAAACTAACACAGGAACAGAAAACCAAACACCACCTGTTCTCACTCATAAGTGAGAGTTGAACAATGAAAAGACATGGGCACAAGGAGTGGAACATCGACACACCAGGCCCTGTCAGGCAGTGGTGGGAAAGGGGAAGGAGAGCATTAGGACAAATACTTAATGCATGTGGGGCTTAAAACCTAGATGATGGGTTGATAGGTACAGCAAACCACCATGACACATGTATACCTATGCAACAAACCTGCACGTTCTGCACATGTATCCCAGAACTTAAAGTAAAAAAGGGGGAAAAAAGAATGGTGTTAGCTGTGAATTTCTCATATATGGCCTTCATTGTATTGATTTACATTTCTTCTATACTAAATTTTTTGAGAATTTTTATCATAAAATAGTCTCGAATTTTGGCAGATGCTTTTTCTGCATCTATTGAGATAATTATATGACTGCTGTTCTTTATTCTGTTAATGTAGTGTATCATGTTCCCTTGTATATAATGACTCATTTTTCTCTGGCTACTTTCAAAGTTATCTTTTTCATTTTTGGAGAGTTTGATTATAACGTATCTTGGTGAAGATCTCTTTATGTTTAGTGCACTTGAAGTTCTCAAGGATCTCAATGTTCATTTCTATCTACAGTTTGGGAAGCTTTCTGTCTTTATTACTTTGAATAAGCTTCGGGTAAGTTTTCTGTCATTACTTTGAATAAGCTTTCTGTCTCTTCTCTTTCTTTGCTCCATCTGGGATTTCCTGATGTGCATATCAGTTCACTTGACGTTGTCTCTGTAAGTCCCATAGCTTTTCTTGACTCTTCTTTATTCCTTTTTCTTTCTCTCCAGCTGGGTGTATTAGTCCATTTTCACACTGCTATAAAGAACTACATGAGACTGGGTAACATAAGAAGAAGAAAGGTTTAATTGACTCACAGTTCCACATGGCTGGGGAGGCCTCAGAAAATTTACAATCATGGTGGAGGGCAAAGAGGAAGCAAGGCATATGATCATGTGGCCAAAGCAGAAGAAAGAGAGAGAAAAGGGAAGTGCCATACACTTTTAAACAACCAGATCTTGTGCAAATTCACTCACTATCATGAAAACAGCAAGGAGGAAATCCACTCCCATGATGCAATCAATCACCTCCCGCCAGGTTCCTCCCCCAACACTGGGGATTACAATTGAATATGAGATTTGGGTGGGGACACAGAGTCAAACCATATCACTGGATAACACCAAATGACCTGTCTCTGAGCTTTGTTGATTGTTTCTTCTATTTGATCAAGTCACTGTTGAAGCTGTCCGTGAAATGTTTCAACTGAGTCCTTGTGTTTTTTAGCTCCAAATTTCTATTTGGTTCTTTTTTATGGTTTCTCACTTTATAAAACTTCTCATTTTATTCACATATTGTTTCCTTGACTTCATTTTGTTGTCTATCTGCATTCTGTTATAGCTCATTGAGTTTTTAATAATACCTGTTTTGAATTCTTTACCTCACAGTTCATAGCTCTCCATTTCTATAGGATCAGTTTGTGATTCTTTGTTTTGTTCTTTTGGTGGTGTCATGGTTTCCTTGCTTATTCATAATCTTTGAGGCCTTGCATTGGTGTCTATTTACCAATCAGTGTATCCAAGCATTCTAGGTGGGCTGGCCATTGAGGCCCACTGGCTAGCTTGCTGCTGGAGTCCTTGGGCAGGCTGGGCTGGTGCCTGGATCCATGTGGGTGGACTTTAGAGTCTCAGTTCATGGATGTGGACCTGAGTTCTGGGTTCACAGGTGCCAAGTTAGTGCTTGGGGCTGTGTGGGCCAACCTGAAGCTTAAGACTGTAGGGAGTGGCCTAACACTGGGCTATCTTGAAGCGTGAGTCTGCAAGGGTGGGCATGGGTTCTTGTTCCACAAGCTCTGGCCTGGCATCACAGTTCACAGGTGCAAGCCTGGTTCCTGGGACTGCAGGGGCTAGTCTGGCACTGGGATTTACTTGTTCAGCAATGGGTAATTTTTTATTTTTCCTTTGTGCTACATTTAAATTACATCAGAACCAGTGAGGTAAGAGTCACTAGCATACTTCATATAAGGAATAAGGAAAATATTTTTCATGGCAACGCATCTCTCTTACTATTCTGCAACAGTTCATCACCAGAAAGAATGTCTATTAAGTTAATCATTGATCTTCCCAATCTTCTTAAATACAAATCAACCTGCAAAAGGACATACGTATTATCCCAACACCTCTGCATGAAAGAATCAATCTGATGTTGTCAGATTTTTTTTAATGCACACAATAAGGCAGCTCTGAAAAGGAAGCAACATGGTGTGGTGAGAAGAACATAAGCCTTATAGTTATAAAAATTCCAACTGAAATTGGGGTTCTGTTTTGTGCTCCTGGGAAAGCCATTTTACTAAAAGTTTCATTATCTATAATGATATTAATATTCACCTTTCTGAATTCATATAATAAGCATAGATAATATGTTTGAATCATGTAGCCCATTTACATATACAATAAATTATTTAATGTGGTTTTGTTGATATTATCATTATTTTATTAAATCCCAGTCCTAGATAGACACCATGGTGGAAAAATCTAATTAGATCTACTCAGTTCCTCTCCATTTTTACTGTAACCACAAACTATTTGACTTTGAGTTTATCTGTTCTGGCAGAGCATACATTCATCAGTCTATTGGGCTGAGTTTCTAGGCACAGTGTTTGCTACATAATAAGCAGTCAAAAAATACTTGTTATATGTTGAATATATGCTACATGATAAATTTTCCTCAAGGTTCACATTCAAAAAGTCACTTAAAATGGGCAAGTTAAAGATTATTATCATAAAACAATAACTTTTTTAACTTTTAAGTTCAGGGGTACAAGTGCAGGTTTGTTACATAGTTAAATTTTTGTCTTGGGGTTTTTTGTACAGATTATTTCATCACCTAGGTATTAAGCCAGGCTAGTACCCATTATTGTTTTTCCTGATTCTCTCCCTCCTCACACCCTCAGCCCTCCAAAAAACACCCAGTGTGTGTTGTTCCCTTCTTTTTTTTTTTTTTTTTTTTGAGACGGAGTCTTGCTCTGTCCCCCAGGCTGGAATGCATTGGCACAATCTCGGCTCACTGCAAGCTCCGCCTCCCGGGTTCACGCCATTCTCCTGCCTCAGCCTCTCCGAGTAGCTGGGACTACAGGCGCCCGCCACCACGCCCGGCTAATTTTTTGTATTTTTAGTAGAGATGGGGTTTCACCGTGGTCTCGATTTCCTGACCTCATGATCCGCCCGCCTCGTCCTCCCAAAGTGCTGGGATTACAAGCATGAGCCACTGCGCCTGGCCGTGTTGTTCCCTTCTATGTGTCCATGACTTCTCATTATTTAGCTCCCACTTACAAATGAAAACATGTGGTATTTGGCTTTCTCTTCTGGTATTAGTTTGCTAAGGATAATGGCCTCTAGCTCCATTCATGTCCCTGCAAAGGACATGATCTCACTCTTTTTTATGGCTGCATAGTATTCCATGGTGTATATGTACCACATTTTCTTATCCAGTCTGTCATTGACGGACATTTATGTTTCTTCCATGTCTTTGCTATTTTGAATAGTACTGCAATGAACATACATGGCATGTGTCTTTGTAACAGAATGATTTCTATTTCTTTGGGTACATATCCAGTAATGGGATTGTTGGGTCAAGTGGTATTTCTGGGTTTAGGTCTCTGAGGAATCACCACACTGTCTACTACAATGGCTGAACTAATTTACACTCCCATTAACAGTGTATAAACACCCCTTTTTCTCCAAAACCTCACCAGCATCTGTTATTTTTTGACTTTTTAATAGTAGCCATTCTGACTGGTGTTAGATGGTATCTCTTTGTGGTTTTGATTTGCATTTCTCTAATAATCAGTGATGTTGAACTTTTGTTCATATGATTGTTGGCTGTATGCATATCTTCTTTTGAAAAGTGTTCATGTCCCTTGCTCACTTTTGTATAAAATTGTTTGGTTTTTTTTTTCTTGTAAATTTGTTTAAGTTTCTTATAGATGCTGCATATTAGACCTTTGTTGGATGCATCATTTGCAAAAATATTCTCCTATTCTATAGGTTGTCTGTTTACTCTGTTGATAGTTGCTTTTTACAGAAGTTCTTAAGTTTATTCAATCCCATTTGTCAATTTTTGTTTTTGTTGCAATTGCTTTTGGCATTTTTGTCATGAAATCTTTGCCCATGCCTATGTCCTGATGGTATTGCCTAGGTCGTCTTCCAGGGTTTTTGTAATTTGGGGCTTTACATCTAGGTCTTTAATCCATCTTGTGTTAATTTTTGTATATGGTATAAGCAAGGGATTCAGTCTCAATCTTCTGCATATCACTAGCCAGTTATCCCAACACCATTTATTGAATAGGAAATCCTTTCCCCATTGCTTTTTTTTGTCATGTTTGTCAAAGATCAGATAGTTGCATGTGTGCAGTCTTATTTCTTGGTCCTCTATTCTGTTCCTTTGGTCTATGTGTCTGTTCTCGTACCAGTACCATGCTGTTTTGGTTACTGGAGCCCTGTAGTATAGCTTGAAGTCAGGTAGCATGATACCTCCAGCTTTTAAAAACAATAACTTTTGCTCTTAAGGAGCACCAATTTAATCTAAGTTTACCTGGACTCAATTCTCACATTGCACTAGAGCTTCTCAAAAACCGATGTTGCATTAATGACACTGCTTTTAATTGTGTTTTTTAATGACTGGAAGTCCTCTGGATACAGAAGACTAGGAATGGAATACAGAAGATATATGAAATATGATTGGATTTTCTCTTGCCCCAAATTCAAATTCATACACTGCCAAATAGTCATTCTCCTTCACATAACAACTGGCTTCATTTTTTAAGCTTGAAGTCTTCAAAGAGGAAACAATGTGCAAAATACGTGATAGCTGGCAACATAGAATAGGATCAAATTTTAGTCTGTGGATTTTATTTTCCTTCATTCTCTACGTATTCTTTGTACCCCTTGTTTTCGTGTCCCAATGTAAAGCCCTATGATGTGCATCATTCACTATATCCACTCTGTTTTATCACAGTTCTGTCATTTTCCTAGGCTTAACACTGTCATCAGCATTATTTGAGGACTGTGACAAACAAAAAAAAACCCTGATATGGAAATTCTGGAGCATTCTTAATGTGGATTTCAACAAGAACAGTTTTTAAATCCCTGTAGCATGACTGCCATCTAGAGAAGACTAGAGATACTGAAATTAACCAAGCTAATCAAGTATCTTCATGGGTTTACTTTTTTCTAACCCTTTGATAAAAGCCATAAGGAAAGACATTTTAAACAAGAAATGTAGAAAATACTTAAATGTTGTATGGTGCCTTCAGATGGGGACATTAATCTGTTTTTCACAAAACAATATTTAGAAATTGTATTCTGTTTCTAAGGAGAAATGATGCTATTAGTGATAGCAATCTGCTTGCCTTTGAATTTATTTTATGGATTCCTTATGAAAATATACATCAAGGTAATGTAGTTATTATATCTGCACATTTGCAAAACTGTAATTAAAACTAGATACTTGTTCCAATTAAATTCTCCAGATTGTGGTTTCTTTCCTTCTGCCATATGAGGTTTCATCTTAAAACAGATTTCTGAACCTCTCCATGATGTTCTTGTTATATTAATACTGATATTACTAGACAAGAAATTTCTCCAGCTTTGTAAAGTCCCTTTTAGCAATCATATCATTCTGTGGCTGAAAAAAATAAAGGTAGACATGAGGAATTTAAAATATGATTTTAAATGTTTAAATATGGTTTCTGTTAGAAAACCACCCTAAGTTTCCTTTGTTTATATGTATCAAATATATTTATTTTCCACTGACATCTACTACCAAGAAATCTAAAAGACTTGATGGAGTTCATTGTCTTTCACATTACTCTAGGAATCGTCTGTTACTCAAGTATCAAGGAGTCAAAACTTGAGCTTATTAAAATTCTCAATCATTTCCACAGCAGGATTTTCATTTGTCACAGTTTGCAAATAATAGTGATAGGAGTGTTAAATTCAGAAAATTGGCAAAACTGAAATATAATGGGGTAAATATAGAGAGTAATTAACATCTTAAGCCTCTATATAGTTGGACATGATGGCTAACGCCTGTAATCCCATCACTTTTGGAGGCTGAGGCAGATGGATTGCTTGAGCCCAGAAGTATGAGACAAGACTGAGCAACATGGTGAAACAAACAAACAAAAAAAAAAACTACAAAAATTAGTGGGGCATAATTGTGCATGCCAGTAGTCCCAGCTACTCAGGAAACTGAGGCAGGAGGATCACCTAAGCCCAGGGAGGTCGAAGCTGCAGTGAGCTGTGATGGCACCACTGCACACCAGCTTGGGTGACAGAGTGAGATCCTGCCTCAAAAAAAGAAACACAACAAACAAACAAAAAAACTGTATACTGGGACAAAGAGGCAAGGGATATGAAGGAGTTATAGAATATTAATAGAAGCCCACAGACTAAATTTCATCTCATTCCATGTTGCCAGGTATCACATTTTTGTACACTATACCCTCTTTGAAAATTTTATGTTTAAAATTGGGACCAGATGAGCTTATGTGAAAGAGAATTATTATTTGGAAGCATACAGAAGCAAATTTGTGGCAAGAGGAAATCAATAAACTGCCTATTTTATTCCTAGTTTCCTTATCCAAAATACTTTAAACTATTTTAAAATATGATTACAAGGAAAGTTATTAAAGTAACATTAGCTCTGAAAAATTCAAGTGTGAGATTACTTATTTTTAGAAGAGTCTAGGTAAATAAACGTAGGTGAAGTCTGAGTACTTCCAATAGGGATCAGAAAAATTTTTCTCAAAGGCCCAGACAGTAACTATCTTTGGCTTTCCAGACAATATAGTCACAACTACTAAATTGCCAGGGTAGCATGAAAGTCATTACTGACAATATCAACAAATGGGTGTGTTATGTTCCAATAAAACAAATTTACAGAAACAGGCATCTGCAGTTTGCCACCTATTGTGTTGGAACAAGAACTTTTAGAAATGTCCCTTTGGGTCCCCTCCCATTTTATGGGAGCTCTGTTTTCACTCTATTAAATCTTGCAACTGCACACTCTTCTGGTCCATGTTTGTTACAGCTCAAGCTGAGCTTTTGCTCACCATCCACCACTGCTGTTTGCTGCTGTCACAAACCCACTGCTGACTTCCACCCCTCCAGATCCAGCAGGGTGTCTGCTGTGCTTCTGATCCAATGAGGCACCCATTGCCACTCCCATTTGGGCTAAAGGCTTGCCATTGTTCCTACATGGCTAAGTGCCCAGGTTCATCCTAATGGAGCTGAATACTAGTCAGTGGGTTCCATGACCCATGGCTTCTAATAGAGCTATAACACTCACTACATGGCCCAAAATTCCATTCCTTGGAATCCGTGAGGCCAAGAACTCCAGGCCAGAGAATAAGAGGCTTGCTGCCATCTTGGAAGTGGCCTGCCACCATCTTGGGAGCTCTAAGAACAAGGACCACCCCCCCCCACCAGTAACATATTGGTGACCACAAAGGGACCTCCAAAGTGGTGGGTAATATTGGATGACTTTTGCTTGCTATGCTGTCCTATCCTTCCTTAGAATTGGAGGAAAATACAGGGCACCTGTCACCTGGTTAAAAACAATTAGTGTGGCCACCGGACTTAAGACTCAGGTGTGAGGCTCTGTGGGAAAGGGCTTTCTAACAACCCCCAACCCTTCTGGGTTGGGAGCATTGGTCTGGCTGGAACCAGCTTCTGCTTTCATTTTTCCTAGGGAAGCCGAGGGCTGACTAGAGGCAGAAAGCTGTCATCCTGAACTCCCCACATTAGCTGGTTGAGATCATGGTGCAGCCAGAAGTCTCTACTCAACAGTCACCCAAGCATGTGCCCCTATCTTTCCTTCTGACCCATACCTCCTTGGTCCCAACCGTGACTTTTTTTAAAGTGTAGCCCCAAAATTCTCCTTACCTCTGAATCTACTTCCTTCAATCACTGCCTCCTAGATACTAATGGTTCAGACTTTCATTTCCTCTCCTAAGTATTAGAGCAAGTTGTATCTCCAAAGGGATCTAAGGAAGCTCTATGCTGTATCCCTAGGCATCTAGGCTGTGAACCCAGGAAGTCTTATCCCTGGTGTCTCTCCCAATTTAAGCATGCAGCTCTCAACATGGGCAGTTGTGTGTGACCTGTTCCCCACCACCCTTGCCAGAGCCCCAAGTTTGTAAATGGCTAGGAGGATTGCTCTCCCATTGTGCAAGATGCTCTCCTCCCATGATTTCTACCCAGCTTACCCCTCAGCAATACAATCTCCAAGCCTTGGCTCCTTAGTCAGGGCCTTAGAACTGATGACCCAGTACTTTAACAACTGGAACTGGGTCTATGACAACATAATAGATCAGGATGAAAGCAAATTGAGTAAGTCAAGAAGAGACAGAGAGAGAGACATAGAGAGAAAAGAGAGGGAGAGAGAGAAAAAGAGAGATAGAAGTAGTAAAGAAAAAACAGTGTGCCCTATTCCTTTAAAAGCAAGGGTAAATTTAAAACCTATAGTTGATAATTGAAGTCATCTCTGTGACCCTGTAACACTCCAATTCTACCTTGTCAGTGTAAACAAGGGCATAGCCTGAAAACACGGAGCCCACTGACAACCCCTAGCCTTCCTATCAAAAATCCTTAACCCAGGAACCCGTGGATGGCCCAAATGCATTCAATCTGTAGCGGCAACTGCTTTGCTAAAGGAAGAAAGTAGAAAAGTAACTTTTAGAGGAAACCTCATTGTGAGCACACCTCACCAGTTCAGAATTATTCTAAGTCAAAAAAGCAAAAAGGTAGCTTACTAACTCAAAAATCTTAAAGTATGGGGCTATTCTGTTAGAAAAAGGTGACTTAACATTAACCACTGAAAAATCCCTTAACCTAGCAGATTTCCTAACAGAGGATTTAAATCTTAATTACCATACAAAAGTACGACCAGACCTAGGAGGAACTCCCTTCAGGACAGGACGATACATGGCTCCTCCCAGTGACTGAGAAAAAAAAACACAATGGGTATATAGTAATTGATAGGGAGACTCTTGCGGAAGCAGAGGTAGGAAAATTGCCCAATAACTGGTCTGCTCAAATGTGTAAGCTGTTTGCACTCAGCCAAACCTTAAAGTACTTACAGAATCAAAAAACTCTATCTCAATCCTTACTCAAAAAGTTACCTACACTCTCTCTGAAACAAATTTGCATAAGAACTGTTGTTTATGGAATGCATATTCATAGGGCAGCTGGGTTGTTATGAAATACTCAGGAACCCAGCCCAGCTCTAGACCTCACCCCTGAGCACAAAGGCAGTGTTGGGCAAGCTGGTAAAGGACCACTAGAATCCAGCAGCCTAGACCCCTTTCGTAGTGGTCCAGAAAGGCAGGAAAACATGTGCAGGGCTGCTACATCGGTGAGCGTTAAGTAATCCGATAAGCAGAGGTCCATGGGTGGTTATGCGCCCTGGAAAGGAATAAGCATTAGGACCATAGAGGACGCTCTAGGACTAATGCTCATCGGAAAATGACTAGGGGTGCTGGCATCCCAAGGCTTTTTGTTTGTTTGTTTGTTTCAGATGGGAAACATTCCCTCTAAGGCAAAAATGCCCCTAAGATGTATTTTGGAGAATTTGGCCCAGTCAGAGTGCAGGTACCTTTTTCCCTGTCAGACTTAAAGCAAATTAAAATAGACCTAGGTAAATTCTCAAACAACCCTAATGGCTATATTGATGTTTAACAAGAGTTAGGACAATCCTTGAATCTGACATGGGGAGATAAAATGTTACTGCTGGATCAGACACTAACCCCAAATGAGAGAAGTGCCACCATAACTGCAGACTGAGTTTGGTGATCTCTGGTATCTCAGTCAGGTCAATGATAGGATGGCAACAGAGGAAAGAGAACAATTCCCCACAGGCTAGCAGGCAGTTTCCAGTGTAAACCCTCATTGGAACGCAGAATCAAAACATGGAGATTGGTGCCGCAGACATTTGCTAACTTGCGTGCTAGAAGGACTAAGAAAAACTAGGAAGAAGCCTATGAATTATTCAATGATGTCCACTATAAACGAGGGAAAGGAAGAAAATCCTATTGCCTTTCTGGAGAGACTAAGGGAGGCATTAAGGAAGCATACCTCTCTGTCACCTGACTCTATTGAAGGCCAACTAATTTTAAAGGATAAGTTTATCACTCAGTCAGCTGCAGACATTAAAAAAAACTTCAAAAGTCCGCCTTAGGCCTGGAGCAAAACTAAAAAACCCTATTGAACTTGGCAACCTCAGTTTTCTATAATAGAGATCAGGAGGAGCAGGTGTAATAGGACAAATGAGATAAGAAAAAGGCCACCACTTTAGTCATGGCCCTAAGGCAAGCGGACTTTGGAGGCTCTGGAACACGGAAAGCCTGAGCAAATCGAATGCCTAATAGGGCTTGCTTCCAGTGCAGCCTATAAGTACACTTTAAAAAAGATTGTCTGAATAGAAATAAGCCACCCCCTCATCCGTGCCCCTTACGTCAAAGGAATCACTGGAAGGCCCACTGCCCCAGGGGATGAAGTTCCTCTGAGTCAGAAGCCACTAGCCAGATGATCCAGTAGCAAGACTGAGGGTGCACAGGACAAGTGCCAGCCAATGCCATCACCCTCAGAGAGACCCGGGTATGCTTGACCATTGAGGGCCAGGAGGTTAACTGTCTCCTGGACACCAGCTCAGCCTTCTCAGTCTTACTCTCCTGTCCCAGACTACTGTCCTCCCAATCTGTCACTATCCAACGGGTCTTACAACAGCTAGTCACTAGATACTTCTCCCAGCCACTAAATTGTGAATGGGGAACTTTACTCTTTTCACATGCTTTTCTAATTATGCCTGAAAGCCCCAATCCTTTGTTGGGGAGAGACATTCTAGCAAAAGCAGGGGCTGTCATACACCTGAACATAGGAGAAGGAACACCTGTCTGTTGTCCCCTGCTTGAGGAAGGAATTAATCCTGAAGCTAGACAACAGAAGGACAATATGGACAAGCAAAGAATGCCCGTCCTGTTCAAGTTAAACTAAAGAACTCTGCCTCCTTTCCCTACCAAAGGCTGTACCCTCTTAGACCCAAGGCCCAACAAGGACTCCAAAAGATTGTTAAGGACCTAAAAGCCCAAAGCCTAGTAAAAAATGCAATAGCCCCTGCAGTACTCTAATTTTAGGAGTACAGAAACCCAATGGACAGTGGGGGTTAGTGCAAGATCTCAGGATTATCAATGAGGCTGTTGTCCCTCTATACCCAGCTGAACCTAACCCTTCTACTCTGCTTTCCCAAATACCAGAGGAAGCAGAGTGGTTTACAGTCCTGGACCTTAAGGATGCCTTTTTCTGCATCCCTACATCCTGACCCTCAATTCTTGTTTGCCTTTGAAGATCCTTCAAACCCAACGTCTCAACTCACCTGGACTGTTTTACCTCAAGGGTTCAGGGATAGCCCCCATCTACTTGGCCAGGCATTAGCCCAAGACTTGAGCCAATTCTCATACCTGGACACTTGTCCTTCGGTATGTGGATGATTTACTTTTAGCCACCCATTCAGAAACCTTGTGCCATCAAGCTGCCCAAGCGCTCTTAAATTTCCTCGCCACCTGTGGCTACAAGGTTTCCAAACCAAAGGCTCAGCTATGCTCACAGCAGGTTAAATACATAGGGCTAAAATTATCCAAAGGCACCAGAGTCCTCAGTAAAGAATGTATCCAGCCTATACTGGCTTATCCTCTTCCCAAAACCCTAAAGCAACTAAGAGCGTTCCTTGGCATAACAGGCTTCTGCCAAATATGGATTCCCAGGTACGGCAAAATAGCCAGGCCATTATATACACTAATTAAGGAAACTCAGAAAGCCAATACCCATTTAGTAAGATGGACACCTGAAGCAGAAGTGGCTTTCCAGGCCCTAAAAAAGGCCCTAACCCAAGCCCCAGTGTTAAGCTTGCCAATGAGGCAAGACTTCTCTTTATATGTCACAGACAAAACAGGAATAGCTCTGGGAGTCCTTACACAGGTCAGAGAGACCAGTTTGCAACCCATGGCATACCTAAGTAAGGAAATTGATGTAGTGGCAAAGGGTTGGCCTCATTGTTTACGGGTAGTGGCAGCAGTAGCAGTCTTCATATCTGAAGCAGTTAAAATAACACAGGGAAGAGATCTTACTGTGTGGACATCTTATGAGGTAAACAGCATACTCACTGCTAAAGGAGACTTGTGGCTGTCAGACAATGGTTTGCTGAAATATCAGGCTCTATTACTTAAAGGGCCAGTGCTGTGACTGCACACTTGTGCAACTCTTAAGCCAGCAACATTTCTTCCAAACAATAAAGATAGAACATAACTGTCAATAGGTGATTGCTCAAACCTACGCCACTCGAGGGGACCTTCTAGGGGTTCCCTTGACCAATCCCTACCTCAACTTGTATACAAATGGAAGTTTCTTTGTAGAAAAAGGACTTTGAAAAGCGAGGTATGCAGTGGTCAGTAATAATGGAATACTTGAAAGTAATCCCCTTACTCCAAGAACTAGTGCTCAGTTGGCAGAACTAATAGTCCTCACTTGGGCACTAGAATTAGGAGAAGAAAAAAGGGTAAATATATATACAGAGACTAAGTATGCTTACTTAGTCCTCCATGTCCATGCAGCAATATGGAGAGAAAAGGGATTCCTAACTTCTGAGGGACCACCTACCAAACATGAGGAGGCCATTAGGAGATTATTCTTGGCTGTACAGAAACCTAAAGAAGTGGCAGTCTTACACTGCCGGGGTCATCATAAAGGAAAGGAAAGGAAAATAGAAGGAAACCACCAAGCGGATATTGAAGCCAAAAGAGCCACAAGGTGGGACCCTCCATTAGAAAACCTTATAGAAAGACCCCTAGTATGGGGTAATCCCCTCCGGGAAACCAAGCCCCAGTACTCAGCAGAAGAAATAGAATAGGGAACCTCAAAAGGACATAGTTTCCTCTCCTCAGGATGGCTAGCCACCGAAGAAGGAAAAATACTTTTGCCTACAGCTAACCAATGGAAATTACTTAAAACCCTTCACCAAAACTTTCACTCTTACTGCACCTCCTCCATGCTGCTGTACTACTAGTAGCTCCCCTTACCAAGATCTTCTATGGAGAATGTGGCTTCCCGGAAATATTGATGCCCCATCGTAAAGGAGTTTTTCTAAAGGAAACCCCACTTTCACCACCCACACCTATATGCCCCTGCACTTCAGGCCATACATTTCAATCGCTGTATCTTTAACCTCCTTGTTAAATTTGTCTCTTCCAGAATCGAAGCTGTAAAACTACAAATCGTGCTTCAAATGGACCCCAGATGCAGCCCATGACTAATATCTACTGCGGACCCCTGGACCAGCCTGCTAGCCCATGCTCCAATGTTAATGACAACAAAGGCAACCCTCCCAAGGAAATCTCAACTGCATGACCCCTACTATGCCCCAATTCAGCAGGAAGCTGTTAAGAGCAGTCATCGGCCAACCTCCCTAACAGCTCTTGGGTTTTTCTGTTGAGGGGGTACTGAGAGACAGGACTAGCTGGATTTCCTAGGCCGACTAAGAATTCCTAAACCTAGCTGGGAAAGGTGACCACACCCACCTTGTAACTCAGCTCACACCCAACCAATCAGGTAGTAAAGAGGGCTCACTAAAATACAAATTAGGCTAAAGTAGGAGGTAAAGAAATAGTCAAATCCTATATCGCCTGAGAGCACAGGGGGAGGGACAATGATTGGGATATAAACCTAGGCATTTTAGCAGGGGGCGGCAACCCCCTTTGGGTCTCTTCCCATTTTATGGGAGTTCTCTTTTAAATCTTGCAACTGAAAAAAAAAAAAAGAACTTTTAGAAATGTCAATGAGATAGTGAACTAGGAGATCCCAGCCTTGGACCCCCCAACAAAGAACAAATACTGTACTGCTATGCTAACAAAAATAACTGAAAAAAATTCAGGAGTCCACTTGGGAAGTAACAGCTATACAGTGGGAGAAAAGAAACCTGAGAATAACCACACAAATGAGTAATTACAATAGTGTTATTTTACCTGCATCTCCCCCTCTCCCAGGTCAGCATTGCTAAGTATGGAGAAAGAATTCTCTGGTTCACAAGTCCCCTTCCCAGAGAAAAGAAGAGTGGGTGAACAATCAGTTCGTTCAGCCTTTTGAAACACTTCAAGTGACCAGCTTTAGGCCAGGCATGGTGCCTGACACTTGTAATCTCAGCACTTTGGGAGGCCAAGGTGGGAGAATCACTTGAGACCAGGAGTTCAAGACCAGCCTGGCCAACATAATGAGACCCCTACAAAAAATTTAAAAATTAGCTGAGTACGGTGGCACACACTTGTAGTTGTATCTACTTGGGAAGCAGAAGTGGGAGGATCACTTGAATCCAGGAGGTCAAAGTTGCAGTGAGCTATGATTGCCCCACTGTACTTAGGCCTATATGACATGACAGAGTGAGACCCTATCTCAAACAAAAACCAGCTTTATTTTTACCCCTCCCAGATTACTAGGAAGACTGGCATAGCTAAGATATCTGGAGACAGCTAGAAACAAAGAAGGAAAGGAGGGTTATTAGTGTCACCCACACAATGGGAGTCACCACAGTTCCCAATGGCCTCCTCTGCACAGGACTCAAGCAGCTTTCTCTGCTGTGGATCTCAACTGCTGTCATGGCTACTGTGTACTTCCTGTAGCTTTTATCACCAAGGAACCCACAGCATTTACTGTTGCAGACCCTGGAGGCTTGCTTAACAAAGAACACCAGCAACTTTCACCAGTGAGAAAACCAACAGCCAGCACAGCCACAGTGGACCCCTTTCAACATTTTCCACCAAGAACTAAGAATATTTTGCAGTGTCCAGGTGCCTGAGATACCATCCCCTTCTGTCTTCCTCCTTCCCAACACTGAAGCTGCCCCAGCTACTGCTGACATGGGCTTCCCAGGCCAAGGATCTAACACATACACCATATACATGCTCACTGATAATCTCCAGGACTCCACCACAGTCCCCAAACCTTTCATTCTGTTCATGTCCACAAATGATCCGTACGTTTGGGCTTGTGCATGCCACCAGTCACAGCCCCTACTAGTGAGTATGCATAAGCAGCATACCCTGAACTTGGACACAAACCTCCGACATGTTGCTTGTGATATGGCTGGAGGCATGCTAGAGCTAGGAAGCTGGTCCCTACAGTCATGCATCTACATGTCTCCAGCTCCAGTCCCTGCAGCTGTGTATATGCATAAAACTGTGTGACCCTTGTCACCCACCCTTACTGACACACACATGCCTATAGTTGGCCACTGCAGCTGCACATATGCTTGCAGCTGGCCTCAGCCCCAACAGCTGCATATAAGCACACAACCATTCTCACCTACCAGTCCTCACCCTCATCACTGAGCTTGCATCTGGCCCCTGCAGCCATGTGCCAGCATGCCACCAGCTCAGGCCCTGCAGCTGTGCAGACACTCACAGATGGCCTGGCCCCTATCATCAACCTGCTGCTTTCTCTTACAATCATATATACATGCTGCTAGCTCTGACTTCCATAGCCATATACACACACATTGTTGGCCCCTGGTGTCATATGTGGACCCAGAGAAAGCTCCAGCTCCTGCATCTGGCCCTGGCCCTTACCACTATGCATGTGCCTGCAACTGTCCCTGCATGGGCCTGTAGCCAGCTCCCACAGCAGAGTGTATGCACACTGTCAGCCCCAGCCCACACTGTTGTCTGCCATGGCCCCTTGCTGCTGGACAAAGAGGAACAACTGAGGATCCTAACAACCCTCATAGCCATGGCCAACCTGCACCAATTCGCCATCAAGAACTTTGTAGTTCCCAACGTTATGAACCCCAGCTACCTGAGCCAATAAGACACCACGACCCTCTCGGACATGAAGACACCAAAACCCTCCATACTTGGTTCCCCATACCACTAGACCCAGTGTAGCATGCTCCTGCTTACCCTTCCCCACCCCAAGTGAAGGTATTTTCTTACCAAAGCCAGTCTATAAAGTCTGGAATAGGTGACTGCTTCTTCTAACGTGCAAAAACCTGCTCAAGGCTACAAGGATTATGAATAATCAGGGAAACAACACCACTGAAGGAACACAATAAACTTCCAATAGTCAACCCAATGATTTGGAAATCTATGAATTGTCTGAGAAAGAATTAAAATAATTGTTTTAAAGAAGCTCAGTGAGCTATAAGAGAACATGGATAAACAATTTAATAAAATCAAGAAGAAAATACAAGAACAAAATTAGAAGAATGACAAAGAGACAGAAAGCATAAAAAAAAGCCAAACTGAAATTTTGCAGGTGAAGAATCCAATAACTGAACTAAAAAAGCAATAGAGAGTTGCAATAGCAGATTAGATCAAGCAAAAGAGAAAATAAGCAAGCTCAAAGACAGATTATTTGAAATCATCCTGTCAAAGGAGAAAAAGAAAAGCAATGAAGAAATCTTATGGAAATCTATGGGACACCACGGGACACCATCAAGGGAGCTAATATTCTAATTATAGGAGTTTCAGAGGAGGAGAGAATGAGAAAAGAATAGAAGCCGTATTTTAAAATAATTCCTGAAAACTTCTCAAATCGGGAGGAAGATATGAATATATAGGTATAGAAAGCTCAAAAGTCTCCAGTCAGATTCAAGCCAAAGAAGACTCCACTTAGACCCATTATAATTAAATTGTCAAAAATCAAGGACAAGAGAATTTTGGAAGCAACAAGAGAAAAAAAGAAACAGATTACATGCAAGAGAATCTTAATAAGGCTATCAGTGGATTTCTCCACAAAAACTTCACAAGCCAGGAGAAAGTGAGGTGATAATTCAAAGTGCTGAAACCAAAAAATACTAACCAAATATATCTTACCTGGCAAAGTTGCCCTTCAGAATTGAAGGAGAAATAAACACTTCCCCAGAAAAACAAAAGCTGATGGAGTTCATCACCACTAGACCTGCCTGACAAGAAATACTAAAGAAAGTTCTTCCAGCTGAAATGAAAGACCACTAATTATAACATGAAAACTTAAAAGTATAAAACTCACAGGTAAAAGTACATGGTCCAATTTAGGATACTCTAATACTATAATGGTAGTGTATAGATCACTTATAACTCTAGGATAATCATTAAAAGACAAAAGCATTAAAAAGAATTGTAACTGCAATAACTAGTTAATTGATACACAGCATAAAAAATTAAATGTGATATCAAAAATATAAGGGAGAATAAAAAGTGAAGAGCTTTTGCATGCAATTAAAGTTAATTTGTTACAAGCTTAAAATAGACTTGTATAACTGTAAGATACATAGGCCTCACAGTAGCCACAAAATAAAAACATAAACACACAAAAGATAAAGAGAAAGGAATTAAACCATACCACTACAGAAATCATCAACTCACAAAGAAAAACAGCAAAAGCAGAAAAAAGTAACAAAGGACCTATAAAACATTTTTAACAAAAACTAACAAAATGTCGATAGTAAGTCCTTATCTATCAATACAGTCAGCCCTCCATATCCATGGGTTTCACATCTGTGGATTCAACCAAGCAAAGATAGAAAATATTTGGAAAAAAAATTGGATGATTGTATTGAAAGGTACAGACTTTTTTCCTTGTCATTATTTCCTGAAAAATATACCAATATTACCTATTTACATAGCACTTACATTGCATTAGGTATTAAAGGTAATCTAAAGGTAAATGAAAGCCTACAAGAGAATGTGCCTAGGTTATATGCAAATGCTACATCATTTTAAATAAAAGACAGAGCATTTGTGAATTTGGGTATCTGCAGGAGGCCCAGGAACCAATACCCCACAAACACCAAGGGAGACTATACTTATTTCAAATGTAAACAGATTACATTTTCCCATCAAAAGACATAGTGTCTGAATGAATAGAAAAACAAAAAACAAGATACGAATGCACAGACATACTTTAAGGACATGCATAGACTGAAACTGAAGGAATGGAATACTATTTCATGCAAATGGAAATCAAAGAAAGCAGGAGTAGCTATACTTATATCAGGCAAAACAGACTTTAAGTCATAAACTGCAAAAAGATACAAAGAAGACTATTATGTAACGATTAATAGGTTAATCTAATAAGAGGATATAACAATTGTAAATATATATGCATTCAAAATTGGAGCAGCTGAATCAAACATACAAAATCAACACACAAAAAGTAATTGAGTATCTATATACTACCAACAAACAATCTGAAGGAGAAATTAAGAAAAAATAGTAAGAAAAAGAATAAAATACTTAGGAATAAATTTAACCAAGGAGGTGAAAAATCTCTACACTGAAAACTATAAAACCTTAATGAAATAAATGGAATAATATACAAATAAATGGAAAGACAGCCTGTGCCTGTGTTCATGGATTAAAATAATTAATATTGTTAAAAATATCCTACTACCCAAAGTGATTTACAGATTCAGTGCAATCCCTATCAAAATTCCAGTGACTTTTTTACAAAAATAGAAAAAAAAAATCCTAAATTTATATAAAACAATGAAAGACCTCAAATAGTCAAAGCAATCTTGAGCAATAAGAACAAAACTGGAGGTTCTTTCTTTGCTGTGTCTACTGCGAGAATGAAAACCATTCTCAGCAATCAGACTGTCGACATTCCAGAAAATGTCGACATTACTCTGAAGGGACGCACAGTTATCGTGAAGGGCCCCAGAGGAACCCTGCAGAGGGACTTCAATCACATCAATGTAGAACTCAGTCTTCTCGGAAAGAAAAAAAAGAGGCTCTGGGTTGACAAATGGTGGGGTAACAGAAAGGAACTGGCTACCGTTTGGACTATTTGTAGTCATGTACAGAACATGATCAAGGGTGTTACACTGGGCTTCCGTTACAAGATGAGGTCTGTGTATGCTCACTTCCCCATCAACGTTGTTATCCAGGAGAATGAGTCTCTTGTTGAAATCCAAAATTTCTTGGGTGAAAAATACATTCACAGGGTTCGGATGAGACCAGGTGTTGCTTGTTCAGTATCTCAAGCCCAGAAAGATGAATTAATCCTTGAAGGAAATGACATTGAGCTTGTTTCAAATTCAGCGGCTTTGATTCAGCAAGCCACAACAGTTAAAAACAAGGATATCAGGAAATTTTTGGATGGTATCTATGTCTCTGAAAAAGGAACTGTTCA
Source organism: Nomascus leucogenys (assembly GCF_006542625.1). NCBI lineage: Eukaryota > Metazoa > Chordata > Mammalia > Primates > Hylobatidae > Nomascus > Nomascus leucogenys. Next base: position 90,513,406 of record NC_044387.1, on the reverse strand, counting down.
GCAGGCTGATGAATAAGATCTAAGAGTTACCCACCTACAGAAAGAAGATGCCAGATGACACTTAAGACCTACTTGTGATATTTAAATGATGCAATAAAAGACCTATTGATTTGGAAAAAAAAAAAAAAAAGAACAAAACTGGAGGCATCACTACCTAATCTCAAAATGTACTACAAAGCTATAGTAATCAAAACAGCATGATACCGGCATTAAAAGCAGACATATAGACTGATGAAACATAATAGAGAGCTCAAAACTAAATCCACACATTTATGATCAAATGATTTTTGACAATGGTGCCATGAACACAAAATGGGGAAAGGACAGCATCTTCAATAAATGGTGCTGAAAAAACTGTTTGGAGAAAAATGATATCGGATTCTTGTCTCACACCATATACAAAAATTAACACAAAATGGATTAAAGACTTAAATGTAAGACCTGAAATTGTGAAGCTACTAGAAGAAAATTTAGGGGAATAGCTTGACATAGGTCTGGACAGTGATTTTTGCATATGACCTCAAAGGATAAGCAACAAAAGTCAAATAGACATATGGGATTACATCAAACAGCAAAGGAAACAATCAACAGAGTGAAGAGATAACCCACAGAGTGGGAAAAATATTTGCAAACCATGCATCTGATAAAGAGTTAATACTACAATATATAAAGAATTCAAACAACTCAATAGAAAGAAAAAAATCCAATTACAAAGTAAGCAAAGGAACTGAATAGACATTTCTAATATGAAGATATACAAATGCCAACTAGCATATGGAAAAATGCTCAATATCTGTAATCAGCAGGAAAATGCAAATTAAAACAATGAGATATCATCACATGGCTCTTAATGTGGCTATTACCAAAAAGACAAAAAATGCTCAATATCTGTAATCAGCAGGAAAATGCAAATTAAAACAATGAGATATCATCACATGCCCCTTAATGTGGCTATTAGCAAGGATATGGAGGAAAGGGAACCCTTGCATACTCTTAGTGGAAATATAAATTGATACAGCCATTGTACAAAACAGTATGAAGGTTTGTCAAAAAATTAAAAATAGAACTATTATGCAACAATCTTGCTCTGGGTATGTATCCAAAGAAAATAAAATCAGGATCTGAAAGTGATGAATAAATGAAGAAAATGTAATAGACAATGAAATACAACTCAGTCTTTCAAAAGAAAGAAATTCTGTCATCTGTGACAAGATGAATGAACTTGGAGGACTGTATGCTAAGTGAAATAACCAGTCACAGAAAGACAAATACTACATGATCTCACATGTAGAATCTAAAAAAAGTTGAACTCACAGAAATGGAGAGTATAATGGTGGTTGCTAGAGACTGCCTGGAGAGGAGGAAATAGGGAGATGTTGATCAAAAGTTACCAAGTTTTAGTTAGACAGGATGAATAAAATATGGAAATCTATTTAGAGCACGGTGACTATAGTTAATCATAATGTATTGCATACTTAAAAGTTGTCAACAGAGTAGATCTTAAATATTCTCACTCCAAAAAAGTGATAAGTATGTGAGATGATAGATATGTTAATAAGCTTGATTTAATCATTTTGTAATATCTACATATATTAAAACATCATGTTGTATACTGTAAATATATACCCTTTGTATGTGTCAATTTTACCTTAAAAACGTTGGGGAGCACAAAAAAGGAACCTTTATGTTATCCATTGTAAATGATTGTCAGAATATAAAGCCTAAATATTATTGGTTATTCAAGTGTCCAAGGAGTAAACACTTAATGTAGAGGAGACTAAGAGCAGCTGGTATAAATACTCCAGCTTCAATTGACTGGAAATGATTCTCTCTTTCAACGCATCTAGTACATCTTCTAACATTATCAAACTTAACATACTATCAGAAAAAAAGAACTTTTTCTCAGTGAGGAATTCAACCATTTGCTCACAAAGTCAGACCTACATACACACACACACACACACACACACACACACACACACTAGTCTCAGAGGAGAAATGACAGCAGTAAGTGAGAGAGAAGTAAATTTGGGGTGGACAAGTATTTTATGCATTGTATGTGTATCCCCAAGTCTGTTTTCGATTACTGTTATTATCCTATGCCTGGATTCTATAGGAGTTATCAGATGCATTTTCATTTTAAAACTTAGCTTCTGCTTAACAATTGGTAGTCTCCCATAACTCATGCCTATAAAAAGGACCTCAAGAAAGAAACTTTCCCATAAAAAAATCTATGTAGTAAAACAACTGTGGTGCACTGGGAATTTCCATATAACAACTCATCATCCTGTACTTTCACAACTGTTAATATTACATGGAGCACATATAAAGAGTTAGGGTGTAGGGGAACAGAAAACAAGCAGAATCTGAGAAGTTCTGCATTAAGCAAGTAATGAATGTTTTTCAGATTTTTTACAATGTGTTTTTCAGTCTCTTTTACTATCTCAGGAACAGTAAGAAAATGTCTGATTCCCAGTTTAATACATTATCAGTTTCACCTTTATTTTTCATGTATTCTTTTCATAATCGCTTCCTCTTCTGCAATGACACTACTATAAATTTCTATAACCATTTATTTTCATTGTACTTTTTATTTCTGCCTTTTAGTGACTAGTGTAGTATGCAGAAAGAAAACAGAACTAAGGTAAAATCTGTGCTCCTATTCTAACCAGTCTTGTGACATTAGGGGGTGTTACTTAACTACCCTGAGACTCAGTTTTCTTGTTATTGAATAAAGAAAATAGTAAGTACATCATGAGGTTATTGTTAAGATTAAGTGAAAACATTTGTGAGAGATATTGAACACTGACCAACAAATAAATGATAGTTTATTTCCTCTCTCTCTCCCCCAGTTCCCTCTCTAAGACAGACTGCTGAAGTTAGGATGTCCCACCTCCCTACAGTATCTGATGTTAGATTAGACACAGAGTAGGTGCTTCATAAATGTTTCTTAAATGAGCAATGAGTTCTTAAATTTTCCTTTGTTATTGAAGATCTTACCATATTAAACTGCTACGAGGATGTGCCAAAAGCTACTCTCTGAGTTTTGGGGGAAGAAAAACACGTTTCATAAATTCAAAACAAAAAATCCTACTCATAACATTGGTATGCAATACATAGAGTAAGCACTCAAATATTTGTTGAAAAATGTTGGCACGTAAGTCTTAGTATGAGCTGCATTAAGAACATACATTCGTGATATTTTATTCAGCTCTTGACAGAAATGATTTGACCCACAATATTATCAAATCTGTGGAATAACAAGGTACTTTATCATGAGGTTTTATTATGTATTGTTAACTTCTATAATTCTCATCATGATTCATCAGTCACATTTATACATTGCCTAGCATTACCCAGAAAAGAATCTTTATGTTCAGTATTCCTGTCAAAACTGGCCTCATATTTTAATTTTTTAAACCATACAAAGTACTGCATGCTGAAAAGTTTGTGGAAATTCCACTCAGGGAACATCAAGGTTAAATGTGACTAATGTGGAGGCATCCAGACAAAGAAGTTTTGATCAGAAGAAGAAATTAAAGTCAAGAGTCACCTGCAGAGTGTAAAAGTGGAAAGAGAATAAGACCTAACAGTTACTTAAGGGCAAAAAGAAAAGAAATAGAGCCAAAGTTGTTGGAAATGTTTCTAAAAATTACTAGCTGCAGGGCACATGGAAACAGGAGCTAAGATGTCAATAAAAATAAAATGGAATTATGAAATAGCAAAGGAGTAGATAAAAAGAAACCAATTAAACAAAAAATTCCACTTTTCTGTATCCATTCTGGCTTTAAGGGATACGAACTACAAATTTTTTTCTTTGTTTTGTTTTTTCTAGTTTTATAATACATTTACACATATAGAAAGAGTTGTTATGCTGACTCAGAATTAAATTTCTATTACTTTTAAAATGTGAATTTTTCTCATGAAGAACAAACTTTTCAGCATGACTGCCTATTTTGGTTATCATATCATATATGATTTTGTAGAATATCAGCATGACAATAAAGCAAAGGTCATACAAGTGTTATGAATATATTAATAGGTTTGCAGAATCTGCATAGTTCATGCTATACAACATTCCTGATAAGTTATCAGTCTGGCCTTGGAAGCCAGATTTTTGCAAAAGTATTTATACTTATCAATAACTAAATATCATTGGATCAGAATATTTATACATACATTAAAAGCACAATTTCCATTCTAGCTTGGAAAAAATCCTGTTTTCACATCTCCCTACCTACATACAAGATATTGTATGTTATATCTAAAGGACTCTGTAAAATCCTATCCTCTACCATCATTTTAAAAGTAACAATAGGAAGGGAGAATAGCTGCCCCAAAGAGGCCAGACAACTCCATGATGGCCTCGATTTGGATTTGCTACCAGCTTATACTCAACAGTAGTTCAAAGCATATCAATTCTTTTTTTTTATATACTTTAGGTTTTAGGGTACATGTGCACAATGTGCAGGTTTGTTACATATGTATCCATGTGTCAGGTTGGTTTGCTGCACCCATTAACTCGTCATTTAGCATTAGGTATATCTCCTAATGCTGTCCCTCCCCCCTCCCCCCACCCCACAACAGTCCCCGGAGTGTGATGTTCCCCTTCCTGTGTCCATGAGTTCTCATTGTTCAATTCCCACCTATGAGTGAGAACATGCGGTGTTTGGTTTTTTGTCCTTGCGATAGTTTACTGAGAATGATGTTTTCCAGTTTCATCCATGTCCCTACAAAGGACATGAACTCATCATTTTTTATGGCTGCATAGTATTCCATGGTGTATATGTGCCATATTTTCTTAATCCAGTCTATCGTCGTTGGACATTTGGGTTGGTTCCAAGTCTTTGCTATTGTGAATAGTGCCGCAATAAACATACATGTGCATGTGTCTTTATAGCAGCATGATTTATAATCCTTTGGGTATATACCCAGTAATGGGATGGCTGGGTCAAATGGTATTTCTAGTTCTAGATCCCTGAGGAATCGCCACACTGACTTCTACAATGGTTGAACTAGTTTACAGTCCCACCAACAGTGTAAAAGTGTTCCTATTTCTCCACATCCTCTCCAGCACCTGTTGTTTCCTGACTTTTTAATGATGGCCATTCTAACTGGTGTGAGATGGTATCTCATTGTGGTTTTGATTTGCATTTCTCTGATGGCCAATGATGATGAGCATTTTTTCATGTGTTTTTTGGCTGCATAAATGTCTTCTTTTGAGAAGTGTCTGTTCATGAAAAAAAAAAAAAGCATATCAATTCTCTGAGCAAAAACTTCACTGGATTCTCATGGCCTTTAGAATGAAGTAAAACTACTTATCCCAGTCATCATGGAATATCATGACTCCCTTTACAAGTTTAATTTTCATCACTCCCTTCCTCATTTATTCTATGCCAATAAAAGGGAACTCTATAGTTTTCTATACATGCACTGATTTTTTTCTCATTTTCATCTTTATTTTCATGCTGTGCCCTCCATTTCTTTCTTCTTCAACTCTTTCTTCAAAGCTCAGCTCAAATACAATTTTTCACACACACTCAAAATACTTTCATTTATTTGTGTAATAGTTAATTTTATGTCAACTTGGCTAAGCCATGGTACTCAGTTTTTGGTTGAATACCAGTCTATATGTTGCCATAAAGGTATTCTTAGATGAAATTAATATCTAAATCAGTAGACTTTGAGTAAAGCAGATTACTCATTGTAATGAGAGTTGGTCTCGCCCAATCAGTTGAAGGTCTTAAAACACAAGACTGGCCAGGCACAGTGGCTCACACCTGTAATCCTAGCACTTTGGTAGGTGGAGGCAGGTGGATCACTTGAGGTCAGGAGTTCAAGACCAGTCTGGCCAGTATGGTGAAACCCTGTCTCTACTAAAAATACAAAAATTAGCCAGGGGCAGGTGGGGTGGCACAGGTCTGTAATCCCAGCTACTCGGGAGGCTGAGGCAGGAGAATTGCTGGAACCCCCCCAAGAGGTGGAGGTTGCAGTGAGCCAAGATCATGCCACTGCACTCCAGCCTAGGCAACAGAGCAAGACTCTGTCTCAAAAAAAAGAAAGAAAAAAAAGAACGAGGTCTCTTGAGGGAAAAGAAATTCTGCTTCCAGATTACCTTCAAACTCAAGATTTCAACATCACCTCTATCCTATGTCCCTAGAATCTGGCTTACCCTGCGGATTTCAGATTGACCAGGCCTCACAACTGCATTAACTACCTCCTTAAAAATCTCCCCTCTTCTTCCTCTTTCTGTGTGTGTGTGTGTGTGTGTATGTATACAGACACACATATAATTTTTCTACTAGACTATATGCCCCTCAAAAGCAATTATCTTTCTATACATCAAAGAGCAATGCTTTAAAAACAGACTAAGTTTGGAGTGATATCAGAAATATGGCAGAATAAAAGGCCTCAGCTCTATCTTCCAAAAGAAACACTAATTTAATGACTATCCACACATCTGTGGATGAAAATATCTTCGTGAGATCTTTGGAATCCAAGTGAAAGATTAGAGCACCTTGATGGACCACAGAAATGAGAAAAGAAGCATTTAAAAAGGTAAAAGAATGGTATTACTTTGCCTGTATCACCCCTCCCTCAAGTCAGCACAGCATAGTACTAAGAAAGATCCCTGCAGCCCACAAGTTCCCCTGTGAAGGAAAGAGAGAGCAAAGTGAATGTTGGACATCTTCAGCATTTGGGGACACTATCTAAAAGGCTTGTTTCTGCCATGCCTCATTCAGAATATTGAGGGAATTTTTACATCTAGATTATTGGGAGGATCTAATAAGAGTAGAGGTAGTTCTCCAAACCCAGCACATGTTGAGACATCAATCCTGAGGCCCCAACAGCAAGTCCACTTGCCCACAGTTTCTGGCACCAAGCCTATTGCTCGCAGACCCTCCAACTGACTCACTCAGAATCTCTGGCCAAGCTGACTGATAAGGTATTTTCCCTGCCAAATATAGGCTATAATAACTGCAGAAGGTGAAGGTCTCTTCAAATGCACAAAGTGACAAAGATCATGAAGACTCAGGGAAACTGGACACCATCAAAGGAACAAAATGAAGCTTCAGTAACAGACCCTAAATAAGTGGAGAGCTACAAACTCATGGAAAAAAAATCAAGTAATTATCTTTTAAAGTTCGGTGAACAAGAGAACAGAAGTAGACAACTAAAAGAAAACATAAACACAATACATAAAAGAAGATATTCAACAAAGAGAAAACATATTAAGAAATAATGACTGAACTAAACATTTCAATAAAGTTTCAATAGCAGACTTGATCAAACAGAAGAAAAAAATCAGTGAACTCAAAAACAAATCATTTGAAATGATCTAGTTGAAGAATGAAAAGAATAAAATTAACAAAAATGAAGGAAGAAAGCCTTCAGGACTTACAGTAAACCTAAAGGTGAATCAATATTTGCATTATGGAAGTGCTACAAGAAGGAGAAAAAGAGAGAGGAGCAGAAGGATCATTTTAAAAAATAAGGATTAGAACACGTTTATCTAAGGAAGGAAATGAACATCTTGATACTTGAAGCCCAAAGAACTCCAAATACATTGAACATGAAGGACTCTACACTAAAACATATTATAATTAAATTATCAAAAGTCAAAGACAAAGAGGGAATTTTTAAAGTGGTAAGAAAAAAACAATACATACAAGTGAACTTCCATAAGGCTATAGCAGATTTCTTAGCAGAAACTTTGCAGGGCAGGAGAGTGTGATCAAGGCGCTTAAAAGAACAAAAATTGCCAACAAAGAATACTATACTGGCAAAATTGTTTTTAAAAAATGATAGAGAGATAGAGACTTTCCCAGGGGGCAAAAACTGAAGGAGTTTGTCACCACTAGACTTGCCCTACAAGAAATGCTAAAGGAACTTCTTTAAGTTGAAACAACAGGATGCTAAACAGCAAAATGAAAGCATATGAAAATATAAATCTCACTGGTAAAAGTAAATATATAGTCGAATTCAAAATACTGTAATACTGTAATGTGGTTTGTAAATCACATTTAATTCTAGAATAAAGTTAAAAGAAAAAAGCAGTAAGAATAAATTTAAAATGTTAGTGGATACACAATATTAAAAGATGTAGATTGTGGCATCATTAATATAAAGTATGTGGAGTGAGGAAAGAAGTAAAAGTATAGAGTATTTGTGTGTGATTTATGTAAAGTTACTATGAACTTAAAATACAGTATTATAACTACAAGATGTTTAATGTAAGCCTTATAATACCACACATAAAATACCTATAGTAGGTACACAAGAGAAAAAGTAAAAGGAATCAAAGCATATAACTACAAAAAAATTAAAATTATAGAGGAAAATGAGAAAAAGGAAAATAAGAACAACCACAAAACAGAAAAAAGGCAATTAACAAAATGGCAATAGTAAGTCCTTACTATCAATAATTACCTTAAACATAAATGGATTAAACTACCCAATCCAAAGATATGCAGTAGCTGAACTGATTAAAAACACCAAGATTCTACTATATACTGTCTATAAATGACTCACTTTAGAATTAAGGACACACATAGACTGAAACTAAATGGTGGAAAAAGATATTTCATGCAAGTGATCACCAAAAGGAACCAGGAATAGCTATACTTATAGCAGCCAAAATAGAATTTAAGTCAAAAACTACCACAAAAGATTGAGAATGTCTTTATAGAAATGTAAAATGGTCAATTCAACAAGAAGATAACAAGTATAAATATATATGCACCTAACATCAGAGCATCTAAATATATAAAGCAAGCACTGACAGATCCAAAGGGATACATAGAAAAGACAATAGTAGTAGGGGACCTCAACACTTTACTTTCAATAATAGATTAAAATAATAGGTCAGACAGAAAATATAAGGAAACAGCAAACTTAAATAACACCATACAGCAGGCTTAAATAAAACCATAGACCAAGTGGACCTAATAGACATATACATTTCCCCATCAGAAGTAGAATACACATTCTTCTCATGCACATGTGAAATATTCTCTAGGAAAAACCACATGCTGGGTCACAAAAAAACTTAACAAATTTAAGAATATGAAAGTCATTCCATATCCAGGCAACACTGACGTAAGGGGTGGGATCCCAAGGCTTTAGGTAGTTCCACCCCTGTGGCTCAGCAGGGCACAACTCCTGCAGCTGCTTTAGCAGGCTGGTGTTGAGTGCCTGTGGCTTTTCCAGGTACACAGTGCAAGTTGTCAGTGGATCTACCAGTCTCAGGTCTGAAGGAGGGTGGCCCTCTTCTCACAGCTCCACTAGGCAGTGCCCCAGTGGGGACTGTGTTAGGGCTCCAACCTTACATTTCCCCCTCTGCACTATGTTAGTAGAGGTTCTCCATAAGGGCTCTGACCCTGCAGCAGGATTCTGCCTGGACATCCAGGCATTTCCATAAATCCTCTGAAACCTTGGTGGAGTCTCCCAAGCCTCAACTCTCACTGCCTGTGCACCCACAATCTTAACACCACATGGATACCACCAAGGCTTATGGCTGGCACATTCTGGAACAGTGGACTGAGACATATCTGGGTTCCTTTTAGCCATGGCTAGAGCAGGAGTGGCAGGGATGCTGGGAGCCTTGTCCCAAAGTTGTGCAGGGTAGTGGGGCCGTGGGCCCAGCCCATGAAACCATTCTTGCTGCCTAGCTTTCTGGGCCAGTGATGGGAGGAGCTGCTGAGAAGGTCTCTGAAATGCCTTCAAGACATTTTCCCCACTGTCCTGGCTATTACCATTGGTCTCCTCTACTTACACAATTTCTGCAGCTGGCTTGAATTCATCCCCAGAAAACGGGTTTTTCTTTTCTACCACATGGCTGGGTTGCAGATTTTCCAAACTTTTACTGGGACCACCTCAACCTGGACTTCATTGTCCATATCATTGTCAGCATTTTGGTCACCACAATTTAACAAATCTCTAGGAAGTTCCAAACATTCCCTCATATTCCTGTCTTCTGAGCCCTCCAAACTGTTCCAACCTTTGCCCATTACCCAGTTCCAAAGTTGCTTCCACATTTTGAAATATGTTTATGGCAATGCCCCACTTCTAAGTACCAATTTTCTTTATTAGGCTCTTCTCACATTGCTATAAAGAACTACCTTAGACTGGGTAATGTATAAAGAAAACAGGTTTAATTGATTCACAGTTCCACAGGCTGTATAGGAAGCATGGCTGGGGTGGCCTCAGGAAACTTACAATCACGGCAGAAGGCAAAGGGGAAGCAGGCATGTCTTACACATCTGGAGAAGGAAGAAGAGCAAAGGGGGAGGTGCTACACACTTTTAAACAATGAGATCTTGTGAGAACTCACTCACTGTCCTGAGAACAGCAAGGGGGAAATCCACCCCCATGATCCAACCACCTCCCACCAAACCCCTCCTCCAAAACTGGGGATTACAACTCACCATGAGATTTTGGTGGGGACACAAATTCAAACCATATCAAAACTCAAATGAAAACACAGAATACCAAAACTTAAGAGATGCAGCAAAAGCAATACTAACAGGGAAGTTTTTTGTTGTTGTTGTTGTTGTTGTTGCTGTTGTTGTTGTTGTTGTTTTCAGTGTACTTCACACTCCAGAAGGGATTTAATTTTTCAGTGGATATTCAGAAGGCATTTCAGAACATACATACGATAACCAAAACAAAACAAAGCAATATATTTCAGCACAAAATTGTCTGGAAGGCTGTGTACAAAACCGTATAGAAAAAGGAGGTTAACTACTGCATGTTCACACTCATAAGTGGGAGCTGATTGATGAGAACACATGGATGCATGGCAGGGAAAAACACACACCGGACAACTGCTGGGGGATGGGAGGAGGAACAGGGAATTTTATAGCGCTAAATATCTACATTTTAAAAAAGGAAAAATCTCAAATAAACAATCTACCTTTATACCTCAAGGAAACAAAAAATAAGAAAAAACTAAGCCAAAATTATCAGATGGAAGGAAATAATTATGATTAGTGCAAAAATGAGTGAAATAGAGAATAGAAAAATAATAAGAAAGATTGGTAAAACTAAGAGTTAGTTTTTTTAAAAAGATTTTTAAAAATCAACAAACATCTAGCTAGACAAAGAAAGAAAGGAGAAGACTCAAATAAACAAAATCAGAAATAACAAAGAAGACATTACAATTTATGCCACAGAAATAAAAAGGATCATAAGGGACTATTATACACCAACAAATTGTACAACCTGGAAACAATGTGTAAATTCCTAGAAACATATGACCTATCAATAATAAATCAAGAAGAAATAGAAAGACTGGAAAGATCAGTAACAAATAAGGAGAGTAAACAAGTAAAATTCTCCCAAAAAATAAAAGCCCAGGGCCGGATTACTTCAGAGGTGAATCTGACCACACATTTAAAGAACTAATACCAATGCTTTTTAGATTTTTAAAAAATACATAAAAAAGAATAGCACTTTTAAATTCATTTTATGAGGCCAGCATCACACTAACACCAAAATCAGACAAAGACAAAACAGAAAAGTATAGGTCAATGTTCTTGATGAATATACATCCCAAAATCCTTAGCAAAATACTGGCAAATTGTATTCAACAGTATGCTAAAAGGGTTACTCACTATGATTAAATGTGATTTACTCCAGGAATGCAAAGATGATTCAACATACACAAATCAATCAAGATAATACACGTTAACAGAATGAAAGAAGACACATGAGCATATGACTACATGCAGAAAAAGCATTTTACAAAACTTAACACAATTTTATTGTAAAAACTCCCAACAAATTAGGTATGGAAGAAGCTTGTCTCAACAAAATAAAAGCAAAATATGAAAAGTCTTTAGCTAACAACACAATGGTGAAAAACTGAAAGCTTTTCGTCTAACATCTGAAACGAGCTTAGGTTGTGCTCTCACCACTTCTATTCAATATAGCACTGGAAGTCTTCGAGTAATTAGTCAACAAAAAGAAATAAAAGACAACCAAATTTAAAAGGAAGAAGTAAAATTGTTTGCCAATGACATAATCTTATATGTAAGAAATCCTGAAGTCCCCACCAAAAAAAAAAGTAGAACTAATAAATTCAATAGTTGCAGGATACAAAATCAACATACAAAAATCTGTTGTATGTCTATACACTAACAATGAATTATCCTTAAAGGGAAATTAAATTTTAAAATCCCATTTATAATAGCATCAAAAAATAAACTTAACCAAGAATGTGAAACACTTATGCTTCCAAAACACTGATGAAAGAAATTGGAACAGACACAAATAGATGAAAAGCCATTCCATGTTCATAGATTAAAAGAATTAATATTGTTAAAATGACCACAGTACTTAAAGTGATCTACAAATTCAATATAATCCCCATCAAAATTCCAATGGCATGTTTATAGAAGTAGAAAAAGAAATCCTAAAATTCATGTGGAATCACAAAGACCCCAAATAGCCAAAACAATTTTGGGCAAGAACAAAGCTGGAGGCATCACACTTCCTAATTACAAAACTACAGTAATCAAAACAGTATGGTTCTGATGTAAAAACAGACACTTCAAACAATGAAACAGAATAAAGATCCCAGAAATAAATTTACACATATACAGTCAACTGATCTTGACAGTGTTCCAAGACTTCACAATAGGGAAAGGACAGCCTTGTCAATAAATGGTGCTAGGAAAATTGGATCTCCATATGCAAAAGAATTAAATTGGACCCCTATCTTTCACCATACACAAAAAAAACTCAAAACCAGTTAAAGACTTTACTAAATGTAAGACCTGAAACTGTAAAACTTCTAGAAGAAAACATAGAAAACATCTTATTGACACTGGCTTTGGCAATGATTTCTTGTATAGGCATAGGCAACAAAAGCAAAAAAAGACAAATGAGACTATGTCAAACTAAAAGGCTTTTGTACAACAAAGGAAACAATCAACAAAATGAGAAAGGAATCTATAGAATGGGAGCAAAGGTTTTCAAGCCATGCATCCAATAAGGGGTTAATATCCAAAATATGTAAGGAATAGCAATAAAATAAAACAAAATGAATTTTAAAATGAACAAAAGACTCAAATTGACATTTCTGCAAAGAAGAAATTAAAATGTCCCAACGGATATCTGAAAAAACTATGCTCAATAATAATAATCTTCAGGGAAATACAAATTAAAACAACGAGATACTACCTTACCATGTTAGAATGGCTATTAGCAAAAAGACAAAAGAGTGTTGAGAAGAATGTGGTGAAAAGGGAACTCCTGCACATTGTTGGTAGGGATGTAAATTGGCACACCTATTACAGAAAACAGTCTAAAGTTCCTCAAAGGGGCCGGGCGCGGTGGCTCATGCCTGTAATCCCAGCACTTTGGGAGGTCGAGGCGGGTGGATCGCAAGGTCAGGAGATCGAGACCATCCTGGCTAACATGGTGAAACCCCATCTCCACTAAAAATACAAAAAATTAGCCAGGTGTGGTGTTGGGAGCCTGTAGTCCCAGCTACTTGAGAGGCTGAGGCGGAGAATGGCGTGAACCTGGAAGGCGGAGCTTGCAGTGAGCCGAGATCGTGCCACTGCACTCCAGGCTGGGCAACAGAGCGAGACTCTCTCTCTCAAAAAAAAAAAAAGATCTCTCAAAAAAAATAAAAATAGAACTACCATATGATGCGGCAATCCACTTTTGAATATCTATCCTAAGGAAATTAAATCACTAACTTGCAGAGGCACTCCCACATTTATTGCAGCATTATTCACAATAGTTACAACATGGAAGCCACCTAAATGTCCATGAATGGATAAATAGATTAAGAAATGTGGTGTATATGCAAAATAAAATACTACTCAGACTTTAAAAATGAGAAAATTCTGGCATCTATGACAACATGAGTGAACCTTAAGGACATTATATTGATTGAAATAAACCAGACAAGGAAAAACACGCATAAGCCTACTTATATGAGGAATCTGAAATAGTCCACTTCACAGAAGTAGAGAGTAGAATGGTGGTTGCCAAGGTCTGAGGGGAGAGGAAAATGGGAGATATTAGTACAAGGTTCGATGTTTTGTTTGTGCAAGATGAATCAGTCAAAGAGATCTACTGTACAGCAGTAGTTAACAATAGTATATTGTATGTTTGAAATTTGGTGCAAGGATGGATCTTATGTTGTGTTCTTATCACACAAAAAAGTAGTAATAAAGAAAGAAAGCAGAAGGGAACTTTTGAAGCTGATGGATATGTTTATAGCATGGATTGCAGTGATGGTTTCACAGGTGAATACCCATGACCAAATTTATCAAGTTGTGTACATTAAATATGTACAGTTTTTCTACGTCAATTGTACCTCAATAAAGTGTTTTTTATAAATACAGTGTGTTTAATAAATATCAAATGAGTGATTAAATGTTTGGTCAATGAATGAATAAATATTTGGTGAATTCCACCAGTGAAATACCTCAACTTAATTTTTTATTCTTTCTTTCCTGTGGCAGTGCTGTTGTTCATATACTTAGCCTCTTTATCTACACTATTTGAGATTCCTGTTGGCTATCTCTGTGATATGGCCAGGCTTTGTGTTCCCAACCAAATCTCATCTTGAATTGTAATCCGCATAATCCCCATAATTCCTACACGTCAAGGGAGAGACCAGGTGGAGGTAATTGAATCATGGTGGTGGTTCCCTCATTCTGTTCTCATAATAGTGAATGAATTCTCATGTGATCCAATGTTTTGTTTTTTGTTTATTTGGTGTTTGTTTTTGAGTCAGAGCCTCGCTCTGTAACCAGGCTGGAGTGCAGTGGTACAATCTCAGCTCACTGCAACCTCCACCTCCTGGGTTCAAGTGATTCTCCTGCTTCAGCCTCCCTAGTAGCTGGAACTACAGGTGTGCACCACCATGCACAGCTAATTTTTGTATTTTTAGTAGAGATGGGTTTCACCATGTTGGTTAGGATGGTCTCGATCTCTCCACCTTGTGATCCACCCACCTTGGCCTTTCAAAGGGCTGGAATTACAGGCGTGAGCCACTGCGCCCGGCCCTGATGGTCTTATAAAGAGCTCTTCCCCCTTCGCTCGGCACTTCTCCTTCCTGCTGCCTTGTGACCAAGGTACACTGCTTCCTCTTCACCTTCCGCCGTTATTATAAATTTCCTGAGGGCTTCCCAGCCATGCTGAACTGTGAGTCAATTAAACCTCTTTCCTTTATAAATTACCCAGTCTCCGGCAGTTCTTTATAGCAGTGTGAAACGGACTAATATACTCTGCTTCCCAACTTTCAATCCCTTCCCAAGTCCAAATTTGTCCTTCACATTGCCACTTAGAGGTCTCTCCAAATCTCTCTCTCTCTCTCTCTCACACACACACACACACACAAACACACATACACACTAGTCCCGCAATAAGACGTGTACTAGTTATCCATTGCCTGGAACCCCTTTACAGCTCTCATCCATATCTACTTGCTTTTATAACAAATAATCTTACTATTTTATCTTACAAAAAATGTTCTTAATAGGTTTCCTGATTAGTAACAAGTTTTCTGTGTGTATTATTTATCTTATAACCATTAAAGGTAACCAAAGAAAAAGTAATATAAAAGTTGTAAGCTATTTCCACCATCAAGAGGTGGCTTTTATTATCCAGTCCCAAGAGGCCTGGGCACTTTGGCTACATGCTCTTACATTTCAGGACCTTTGTCTGCCTGACAAGTGCTTATGGACATTTGAAGTTGCATATCAGATGTCACCTCTTCTGGGAAAGCTTCCTCTGCTTCCTCAATCACACATATTTTACATCTGTTTCCTGGTGTGACTGTCTGCCTCATTGGAATCTGAAACTTGAGTTCCTCCCAGACTGTGCTCTTACCTCATCTATCTTTTATTCCTCAATACCTAGCCCATTGCCTTAGATAACCCTCTAAGCTCTCCCTAAAGTAAATTTTTGTGTTTTATAGGCATGAAGGAATATACTGATGCCAGCGGCAATGCATAACTGTCTAACTTTTCTTTGGAAATTCTTTCCCAGAACCAGAAAATGAAAATGTATGTATTTTTAGATATATCCAACATGAAGAAGCATCTGATTCTATGAACTGACAAGGGATATTTTTTCCTTTTTATGTGGACATTTTGACATACTATAGACACCGCTGGTAATTCTAAAATTATAACCTCTTGGTTTCTCATGTGTGTTCCTGCAAGAATTCTGAGTATTGTGTGTTTTGCATTGAAAAGGACTAACAGCTATTAGTCCTACACAAAGAGTTGTCTGTTGTGTCATACATCCAGGACCTATGAGTTTGCCATATTAAATAGTTAATATCGCATTCACTGGAAGTGCTGCTATTGAATTCTGCTGCAAATGCCTAACTTTTAAGATGGCTGAGAACAAATAAAGCCAGGTACAAAGCTGAAATCTTTTCATAAATGTCAAGTTGCCATTAGAATGCTGTTCATAGACTTTAGGGTATAGGAAATGTCATCATTCTCACCAAAGAAGCAATTGCTTCCTCTCGACACCTTGACAGATCTGCACAAGTCCATAGATTATCACTGCCCTCCAAACTCTTTAACATGTTTTAAATCTGTTGAACTGTGAAAAAAATCAAGTGTGCTTCACAAAACAGGATCATAAAAATGAACTTGGCTGGAGCTGTCTTTGATGGAAGATTTTGAATCATGCCCTAGACAAGTCAAAAAAGAGATTGGGAAGTCAGCTGAGACATTGTAGAAATGCTAAATACAGCAGCGCATTAAGTGCAAGGAGACAAGGCTACTCAGGTAAGGGCGAATGACAGTCCGACATAATACAAAGCCAACCAAAACCAACAGTTCTTCCAGGCTGCAGAAATGGTAAGTCTGTTCCTCTGAACTTCCTTTCTGTATTCACTGTTGAGTTGCTGTCATGCTAGAGTATTAAGTCGGCTCCAAGACCCCATCTGTCATATTCCAGGCTTGTTGAGTTGTTCGTAACCAACACTAATGAGAGACATGCCCTTTCCATAGTTACCTCAAAGATATGCAAAAGCTGCTCTGCTGTGCTCTTCAGCCTTGCCTAATTTCCCATCAAAGAAATAGAACTCCAGCTACTTGACTGACTTTTCATATTGAATCTTGAGAAATCAGAGATGCTTCATGCACTTGCAACACTCAAGGAAATAAAATAGCTCACACTTGGCCATATTTAATGTCTGGATTCACAACCCTTTCATTTTTAACATAATTCGCTACTTTGCTTTATATTTTATTTCCTGGTGTTACTGATTCAGAGACAAGAATTTTTATCTTTTTAAGCTCAAAAACGTAACAGCTATGAAAATTCCCAATGTATCAAAGTGTAAAATTAATGCTAACTTAATTCAATGTGTATGTGTCTATGTGTGGTTGTATTATCTTTTAGTTTGATTCAGTTTTGAATTTTGGTGGGTGTTGTTTTCACAATTTTGAAATTTGTGGGGTTTTCAATAAAATGAATTTCGTGTAATTATGCTTAAGAAAAAAAGAAGAAAAAGATTATTAGATTAACAATCAAAGATCTTATTTCTAAAACGGGAGAAACTTGCTTTGGTGAGTACACATGATAAAAGTGAGCTTGGCCCTTCTTTCGTCCTTTTGTGTGACATATAAACATAAAAATAGGCATAAAAAATGAATGCAGAGAAGGATAAAAGTGCTAATAACCTGTAAGTGCTAATACAACAGAGTGGCTAGGGGAAGAACTGTGCTAAGCAGTTTAAAAGGCCCATTTTCCTGCATCGCCTGTTTTATAAAGCACGGGAAAATCAGCCACAACATGGAAATAGGGATGAGAAAGCCAACAGAAGCTGAAGGTACCCCAAGAAAATGGGCACTGACAAAACCATGGTGACAACATTTAGGGGATGTTTATGTTTAAGACTGAGACTGCTTATTTATTCTTTCATTAAACAACATTGATGAGTTACTGTGTTGCCGTGGGGGAAATAAGGCAAACTCTCTGTTGTGAAAGAGTTACAGTCTAGGAGGGAGGCAAAGGAGCTAATCAAATACACTGAGCAGTGCGCTGCAGTGTAACAGAGGCATATTCTGGAATGGCCACAGGAGCGGCTCGGCTGCTCTCCCAGCTGGTGAGGAATGTTTCTCCACACGTCTTCTTTAGAGATAAATGAGTGCCATAAACAGAATGTTTGTGTCCCCCCAAAGTTGAAGCCCTAACCCTCAATGGGATGGTATTTGGAGATGTAACCTTTGGGAGGTAATTAGCTTTAGATAAAGTCTTCAGGGTGAAGCCCTCATAATGGGATCAGTGCCATTATAAGAAGAGAGCCCCCTCTCTGTCACCATGAGAGGGCACAGTGGGGAAAAAAGCTGGCAACAATCCAGGAAGGGCCCTCACCAGAAACTGACCACGCTGGCACCTTAATCTTCGACTTCTAGCCTCCAGAACTGTGAGAAAATAAATTTCTGTTTAGCCACCCAGTCTCGGCAATTTTATCATGATAAGCCAAGCAGGAGAAGACAGTGAACATTCTTTTAAAATTAGAAACAAAAATATCAAAAGAAGCTAGAAAATAATATTCTGAAGGGTCAACAGAGATGACTATTAAGCTGGTAGTCAAGTGAAGGAATATAACTAGTGAAGAAAGGAGAAACTGAGTTATAGGAGAGAGCTTCAGACTCCCTCAGAGAAATCATCTCACGCTCTGCAGACCTCTAAGTGTTCACAGAGAGAAAGACTTTGTGTTGGTTACTTGCCACTAATTAGCATGAGGCTGCTTCACGTAGAATATACTGGAGGAAAAGAAGGCATGCTCTCCCTCGTGGAGGGAGGATATGAGGAGCTGACCTCCCACAGCCAAGCGGCCAAGCTGCACGCCGCAGGATGACAGCCTCCGGATGCGTCCCGGCACAATCCGCTGAGCCATAGCTACAGTTAGCAGACTTGCCCATCACTGCCTACCCACACCTTCGATGTAGAGATGAATGGAATCAGGAAAACTAGAAAGCATCTCCAAATACTTTGAAACTCAGAGTAGAGCAGAAAGACTTACAAGCCCAGCTAGTGGCTTTGGCAGCTCTATCACTTGGTGACTGTTACTGCAGGAGAGAAGAAACATGACAGGAAAGGAATAATGCTCCACATGCATGATATAAAAATAAAAGAGTTTGGCGTCCTAGACTTTGGTTTATAAAACAATGATACATTCCTGAGACAGGGTACATCTCAGAAATTGAAAAAGTGTGTTTGTCAAGAGACTCGATGATCTAATCAAAGTACCCAGATTAGATTTTAATGGGAGGAAGGAGGAACATGGACTGATTCTAAAAGACATAATAGAATAATATTGAGGATATCAAGCACATCATGCCAAGAAGCATCAAAATGCAAGTATTACTCAATATTTCTCAAATTGAAACTAATCAAAAACAATGTCAGCTTTTTCCCCTAAAAAAAATCAAATTTAGAACTCGAACTTCCCAGAATAGAGTTCTCAATAGCAGGTCTATAATCACAGCTCTAGTGAATGTCCCATGCCACCTAAATTATGAGAGTCACCAATGAGTACAAATAGGGACAGTTAAAAAATGGAATAATTAATTCAGTGCAATTAAACTCTAGTTTACCAGGATACAGGAAAGATAACCTGCTAGAAACTCCAAATTTAGCATAATCTCAAATATCTCCAGATAGTGATTTTTGGTGTTTCTTAATATTTCCTACTTGCTAAATATATATTTGAAATAAAAAACAAATATACTTTTAAAATAAAGTAAGTTAGGGGTGATTAAACATAATAATTATACCATAGCTAGAGAACCGATCTGAAACAGATTAATATAAGCCATGTCATTATTATAATTTAAAGAGGTATATTGTTTTCAGAATTCATCACTCTAAATATAACATATAGATGCGTATATGTTACTGATTTTAGTGGTTAAACTTCAAGGCTTTTTAAGTAATATCAAAAAGGTGCTAAATTAAAGTAGTAAAAGTATAAAGAAAGGGAAAATTTTGGGAGGTTGAGGCAGGCGGATCACGAAGTCAAGAGATGGAGACCATCCTGGCCAACATGGTGAAACCCTGTCTCTACTAAAAATACAAAAATTACCTGGGCCTGGTGGCAGGCGCCTGTAGTCCCCGCTACTCAGGATGCTGAGGCAGGAGAATCGCTTGAACCAGGAAGGCGAAGGTTGCAGTGAGCCGATATCGTGCCACTGCACTCTAGCCTGGTGACAGAGCAAGACTCTGTCTCAAAAAAAAAAAAAAGAAAAAAGAAAAAAAAGAAAGGAAGAATTAATTGACATGTGAAATTACAGTGATGTTTTCATTCCAGATAAGTAATGGGAAAAAAAAATAGAAAATGATAATATTGGCCGGGCGCAGTGGCTCACACCTGTAATCTCAGCACTTTGGGAGGCCGAGGCTGGTGGATCACCTAAAGTCCGGAGTTCGTGACCAGCCTGGCCAACATGGTGAAACCTTGTCCGCACTAAAAATACAAAAAGTTAGCCAGGCGTGGTGGCAGGCGCCTGTAATCCCAGCTATTTGGGTGACTGAGGCAGGAGAATCGCTTGAACCTGGGAGGCAGAGGTTGCAGTGAGCCGAGATCATGCCATTGCATTCCAGCCTGGGCAACAATTGCAAAACTCCATCTCAAAAGAAAAAAATGATAATGTCATTATAAATCTGTAAGATGAAAGTACAATAAATCATCGTTCCATCTGCAAAATGACCCAATCTCAAATACATTCCTGAAAGGAGATGGAAAGAATACTGTGCATTTAATTTAATCTCTGTAACCCTATAATTTAGATACAATTACTATCACCATTTTACAGATAAGAAAACTAATCAGAGAGAGGAAGACTCATGCCAGTGGTTTAAAAAAAAAAAAAAATGGACCAGCGGAGCAGCTAAGATTTGTACTCAGACGACTCAGCTCTGGGATCTGAAGTCCTAACTACTACACTAAGCAGCAGAGAAATATTGGGACTCTAAGTAACAGTAAGTGTAGAAGGGTAATTTCAAAAAACCTATAGTTCAAAGAGAAAAGTTTCCAAGAATAATGCCAGAAATCCATACAGTTTTTTTTCCTTTTCAGAGTGATTACTACAACCCATGCATGCACGGTCTGCCACACAGTACTCATCTAGGGGAATGAACTCAAAGTAGCAAAACTACTACTTTGTGTGATGCATTGCCATGGCATGAAGAGGATGATCAAACCATAACTCCTGATTCCAAAAATCAAGAGCGTTTCCAAATAACATCCTCAAGAACATCTGAACTCTACCTCAAGGTTGTGGACATCTACTCAAACTCCAACAGAGACTACACGGCAAGACAGTTTCTCAATATGACCTGCTGCTGAGGACCAATTTCAGTAGATAGTAGCCTACTAAAAGGCTAAGGGTAAAAACAGAAAAGCTCAAAAACCTAATTCTTTTTTCTTCCAAACTCAAGTGGAAAAGGGAGGATTCATTGCCTGGAAGTCATAGCTGTAGACATATATATTTTATTCCCAGCCTATATATCTTCATCTGTTTTCTCTTATCCTTTTCAAATTCTCTATAATTCTGGAACACTCTGCCAGTAGCGTTCCTTAGATCCTTGCCTCTGGGAATTTGCTCATGGCATTCTCTTACCTAAATAGCACCCTACTTACATTTGCCTATCCAATTTTTACCCAGCCCTCAAATACAGTTCAAATTCTATCTCATCTTAAAGTCTTCCATAAAAACTCTAGAAATGATTTCTCCCTCCTCTGGACTTGAGCAAATCAGTGATTGAGTGCATCTGAATTTATAGTTTGCGTGTGACCTTTAATCATGTACCTCATAGAGTAGCTGTAAAAATTAAATCTGATAGTCAAGATAATTAATGCAAAGTGTTTAGCACAATTTGTGGCATATAGTAAGCACTAAGGGTTAGCTGTTAGTATATTTCTGATTTTTAATCCTATCACCTTATTATATGCTATTATTAAGCCATGATATTTCGTTTTATTATATGCAGCCTTTGCCCGTCCAATAAGCATGAAAGCAATATTATTATATCTAGTTTTCCCCAAATTCCCAAAACTCTTCACATTGTGCTGAACACAGAATGTATTGCCAATAAATATATAGGTGGTTGAAAAGAGGACATTAAAATTGTTGACAAATACTACTGTTTTTATACTCTGCAATTTCTGAACCATGTTCAAGTAGTAAAACAGGTGGGACCATTCTTATCAAAAGATTTATAGTACAAAATAGTTGTTAAAATCTCTGTCAAGGCAATAAACTGCCATTCTAAGAAATAACTAGGTGGTCTTGACCTCAAGATCTAATGTGAGCTATAAATTCTAGGGAGAAGATGGTTTATAGCCAACCATCAATCTGCAGACGTTTCCACATAAATTTCAGAAGTTTTGTGCTGGCTCACAAATTTCCTCCTCAAAGGTAGTCCACAAAGTTCTAAAACCCTAAGTAGGCAGACACATTTGACAATGTACACGTTTGTGTTTTAGAAATATCTGTGGAAGCAGCTTAAAGAAAACAGATTGCATGTGGAGAGGTGAAAGCAACAAAAGCATAGGCGGCCACTACAAGGGCCCAGATGAGATGTGAGGACTCAGTCTGAAGCAATGGAAGTGAGGACAGATTTCAGCATCTGAAATCCCCTTTCTTGTGCTGCTCCGAATGGTGCTTTCTCTATGCCTGATCTCCCTTCTTCTATAAAGCATTCCAGTTTCTGGTATCCTGTGAGTAGAGTGAATTCTATCATGGCAGAGGTCACATGTTTCCTACCACAGAGCTCATCGTTTTTCTTATAGCTTACAAATAATGTATTGTCTATAGATTTCATTGATAGCACTCAAAGTGCAACTCAGCACTCTGAGAGTTTCCATTTCATCACTTCTCTTGTTACATTTTTATCCTAGATTTCCCTTTTCTTTTCATTTACTCTTCACCAAAATGCAAGATGAAAATAATAAATAAACATAGGAGGAAAACATTTTATTCTGCTAGTAATCAAACAATATGTGGTATCATAATTTAGTTGTTTAGAAAAAATATAACTATTTTCCAAGTGAGAATTGATATTTCGATGAAATCGAAATACACAAATCATAATGAAAGGAAGCTCAGGTCTGCAGAAGGCAGTGTAAATACAAATAAATGTTTTAGAAAACAGGTCAGAAATAGCTATAGGAGATTCCCTCCCCTCCAAAAAATATCATGCCCTTTGACCTTGTAATCCCACCTGTAGAAAGCTGTCCTCAAGAAGTAATCAAAATAAAGGAAAGGGCTCTGCTCACAGAATGTGTTCATTGCAACTTTGTTTATAATAGGCAAAAACTGGGAGCAATATTAATGATTAGTTGAATTGCCTGTTTTTGATATCTTAGCAATTTGTGTTTTTCATTTCTTAGCAACTAATACACCTCTAACTTAATACCTCTGTGAAATTAAAGTAAATATAATCAAAGCAAAGAAAAACTAAAGCAAATGCAGAAGTGAAGTTAGTTTACAAAACAAAACATGTGTCAATCTATGAGTAAGTGCTATTGCCGAAGATGAGACTATGCAATCAAAGATACAAGAATATCAAGTAGCAAGTAGGGCCCAGATACATCCCCACACAGCCTGCTCCAGAGACTGTAAGTGAATCACCACTTCCCTCTACTGCCTCCCCATGGTTATCCCTTTACCCTGTTCAATATTTAAAAATATGATAAACCAAGAAAAGTCAAAATGCCAAGCATTAGAAATTTGCATATACTGTTTTGGAAGTACATATTTTAAAGCTTTGCTAGAAAGTAATATTGATCAAGAGCCATATTAGTCAGAAAGGGAACATCAGTTCTAAAAATCCACTATCTAAAAAGACTATGACATTGAGGAATTATAGCTAATTATTTTAGGTGTGATAATGAGAGAATTGCTAAGATTTTTAAATAGTCCTTTTTTTGAGATGTATGTTGACATATGCATGACATCTGGGACTTACTTCAAAACAATCTGAGGCATGCAGTGTGCAAAGAATGATTCATTTTACTAAATCTTCCCTCTTTTGTATCTATTTGGCATCTTCCATGATAAAAAGTTCAAAACTCATCAGAGACGCACAGAAGGATTTGTGTACAGGACTGGGCATTGCAGGGTTATGTGAAAATAGCCAATATTGGTAATAACTGAGATACTCAACCATGAAAAATCATCACATAAATTATACTATATCTATATATCCAAGTATTAGCAGCCAGTTAGAATTTATGTTTTTGAGGGCTAGTTAATGTTGCAAAAATGTTCATGATATTAATATAACATTAGGTAAGAAGGAATTGAGTGGGGAAGATTGCAGATAGGAAGCAGGTATGACCTGCAGCTCCCACTTGGACAGAGAAAATGGCATGTGAAGACTCACACCATTGACTTTTGCTCCAGAGACCACTGTAGGAGCCTATCAGGAAAACCAAAAGAAATCACCGATTTCTGGAAAGAAATGATAGGACACTGAAGATTCAATAAGACAGGCAAAACACTGTGAGTCCCCTAAGTGTGAGAGGAGGAAAACCTGCCTCTGAACACACATTCCCACTGGGGAACCTGAAAATCCAGATTATGAGAGAATGATTTAACCTTACCTAGAGCTGAAACAAATTTAGTGTAAAATATAAAAGTAAAAGCAGCAGTAGGAAGAGCCTTGCAGGCACTCACATTCTCCAGCTCAACCCCAGCCATCACTGACTATATCTCACATGGGTTCTCAGGAGTCACAGGGTGAAAGAAGCTTCCAACTGAACTTTGTAATAATTTTGACTGGGCGCAAACACTCTTGAGCAGAGTCCAGGGGCAAATGGGAACTGCTACAGAAAGGAGAGTTTCAGTATATGAAATCAATGTACACAAATCAGTAGCACTGCTATACATCAACAACCAAGCTGTGAATCAAATCAAAAACTCAACCACTTTTACAACAGCTGCAAAAATACTTAAAAACATACTTAACCAAGGAGGTGAAGGATCTCTACAAGGAAAACTATAAAACACTGCTGAAAGAAATCATCGATGACACAAACAAATGAAAACACATCCTATGCTCATGGATGGGTAGAATCAATTTGTGAAAATGACCATACTGCCAAAAGCAATCTACAAATTTAATGCAATTCCCATCAAATTCCCATCATCATTCTTCACAGAACTAGAAAAAATAATCCAAAAATTCATATGGAACCGAAAAAGAGTCTGCATAGCCAGAGCAAGACCAAGCAAAAAGAACAAATCTGGAGGCATCAAATTACCCAGCTTTATATTATACTACAAGGCTATTGTTACCAAAGAATCATGATACTGGTATAGAAACAGGCACATAGATAAATGGAACAGAATAGAGAACCCAGAAATAAAGCCAAATACTTACAGCCAATTGATCTTCGACAAAGCAAACAAAAACATAAAGTGGGGAAAGGATACCCTATTTAACAAATGGTGATGGGATAATTGGCAAGCCACATGTAGAAGAATGAAACTGGATCCTTGTCTCTCACCTTACACAAAAATCAACTCAAGATGGATCAAAGACTTAAATCTAAGACCTGAAACCATAAAATTCTAGAAGGTAACATTGGAAAAACTCTTCTAAACATTGGCTTAGGCAAAGAGTTCATGACAAAGAACCCAAAATCAAATGCAACAAAAACAAAAATAAATAAATGAGACCTAATTAAACTAAAAAGCTTCTGCACAGCAAAATCAATAATCAGCATAGTAAAGACACAACCCACAGAGTGGGAGAAAATATTAGCAAACTATGCATCTGACAAAGGACTAATACCCAGAATCTACAAGGAAGTCAAACAAATCAGCAAGAATAAGCAAATAATCTCATCAAAAAGTGGGCAAAGGACACGAATGTACAATTCTCAAAAGAAGATATACAACTGGCCAACAAACACATGAAAAAATGCTCAACATCACTAATGATCAGGGAAATGCAAATCAAAACCACAATGAGATATCACCTTATTCCTGCAAGAATGGCCATAATTTAAAAATCAAAAAGTAACAGATGTTGGTATGGATGTGGTAAAAGTAACACTTTTACACTGCTGATAGGAATGTAAACTGGTACAACCACTATGGAAAACAGTATGGAGATTTCTTAAAGAACTAAAAGTAGAACTACTGTTTGATCCAGCAATCTCACTACTGGGTGGGTATCTACCCAGAGGAACGTAAGTCATTATATGAAAAAGACACCTGTGTATGTATATTTATAGCAGCACAATTTACAGTTGCAAAAATATGGAACCACCCTAAATGTCTATCAACCAACGAGTGGATAAAGAAAATGTGGTGTATATACATACGATGGAATACTATTCAGTCATAAAACAGAATGAAATAATGGCATTTGCAGCAACCTAATGAAGTTGGAGACCATTATTCTAAGTGAAGGAACTCAAGAATGGAAAAGCAAACATCGTATGTTCTCACTCGTAAGTGGGAGCTAAGCTATGAGGATGCAAAGGCATAAGAATGACACAATGGACTCTGGGGACTGTGGGGAAGGGTGGGAGGGTGCGGGATAAAAGACTACACATTGGGTATAGTGTATGCTGCTTGGGTGATGGGTGCCCCAAATCTCAGAAATCACCACTAAAGAACTTTTCCATGCAATCAATACACAACCTGTTCCCCCAAAACTATTGAAATGAAAATAAAGATAATTGAAAAAAAATAGGTAAGAAAAGTGTTGTATAAGTGCTAAACCATGTATAAAATGATCTAATTTAGGGAGTTATATCTAATTAAATGTGGTATAATTTGTCTTTTTCCATAGACAAAAGTTAGAAAGAAACATACCAAAATATTGTTTGTAACTCAAAGGACAAATGCCTGAGGGGATGGAGACCCCATTCTCCATGATGTGATTATTTCATATTGCATACCTGTATCAAAACATCTCAGGTACCCTATAAATATATACACGTATTATGTACCCACAAAAACTAAAAATAAGAAGAAATTAAAAATAAAATAAAAATAAACCTACCAGTATATTAACAATAGTTATTTCCTTGAAGTCATAGGTTTTCTCAATTTTTCTGCATTTTTAAATATTTCTACAATGATAGTGAACTATTTGTATATTCAGCAGAAAATTAATATTATTAATAGATTTAAATAGCAAAAATAAGCCTGACTCTGTTTAGAGAGTAAAAGACTTTCTAGAGACTGTCGTTTGGGGTCACTGTTCAAACAACAGAGCCCTCACTGTGGAGAGATTGAGGGAGAGTCCCATTATCACCCTGACTGACTAAGCTGGCAGCCACTAGCCTGCTGGCTCTGAGCCCTCCTGATATCCTGAAGTCAGGGGCCCAGGGGCTGTGTGAAACGTGCCCTTCAGTGGCCTCATCAAATGTCCTCAATCCATATGCTTTGCATATGTGAAAAGATGTAGACAGTAGAGTAATTATAAAAAGAAATAAATGACTGGGAAAAGTTAGGAAAAATGGAGACACATTATACATTATTGTGTATAGTATCAGCTGTTACTATTTCTACGTGTCTGGAGGTAAAATTTTAAACAATGACATATAATTTTTTTAAAAAAGACAACTTACGTAGAACACTTAGTAATTGTCAAAAAACAATATCAATTTTGCTTTAGTTTAAAAATTCCCAGTCCAAAATATTTGACCTTTATCTTCATTTATATTCATAAAATGCCAAATGTAAGCTTCTGGCCAAGAGCTAGGTGGTTGGCACATCTAATTGTCAACTTACCAGAGAGGGCATCATGAAAAAGTGCTTTAAGGCCGGGTGCGGTGGCTCACGCTTGTAATCCCAGCACTTTGGGAGGCCGAGGAGGGCGGATCACGAGGTCAGGAGATGGAGACCACGGTAAAACCCCGTCTCTGCTAAAAATACAAAAAAATTAGCCGGGCGTGGTGGTGGGCGCCTGTAGTCCCAGCTACTCGGAGAGGCTGAGGCAGGAGAATGGCGTGAACCCGGGAGGTGGAGCTTGCAGTGAGCCAAGATTGCACCACTGCACTCCAGCCTGGGCGACAGAGCGAGACTCCGTCTCAAAAAAATAAAATAAAATAAAAGTGCTTTAAGGTGCATATTTGCCTTGGCGTTAACCCTCAGACAATATGAATATTTTCTAAATATCTAAATTCATACTTGATTTCAAAGTGAATAAAAAAAGTTCTTGAACCAAGTGATTTCCTAGTGTTTGGATATGTGAGCTTGGCCAAATTTTTTCAGTCTTATCACAAAAAAGTAGTTTGAGGAAGAGTATGGACTTCAAAACCCCTTTCTTGATAAGTGTTCATACTCTATCTCCACCAAATTGAAGTAAATTCTCCCTATATTACAGAGCCTCAGCTCACTATAATATGTTTATATTACACCTAAAAATAACTTAGAATCATTAGATATGTATGTAAACTATGTTTACCTGTGTTGATTCCTCAGCTTATAATTTTAGTTTCTCAGACCTCTGAATTGGTCAAAAAAAAAATTATAATAGCCACTCCACAAGCACTTATGCCTTGGACATCTAAGCCACTGCCACAGAAAAATAGTCTACTCCCCAGTCCCCAGCTCTGCTGTCACTCTTCACATGCTTACACTCCAGACCCCAACTCCATGGCTGCACTTTGCCCCTCTACACATCAGATACTAGAGACACCACCACTGTGAGCTAGCTCACACCATGAAGCTTGGAACTGTGATCTCTCTGCACAAGTCAATGCTCCACACAATAACTCCACCACCACAAGCAGCTAGCCCATCCCCTGGTTCTGAAGCCACTGTTGTTCCCCATATGCCCAAGCTTCAGGCCCCAGCTTCACAGTTGCTCCACTGTCACTGTGCATTAGAGACCAGTTCCACTGCCATTGTAAATGCATCCACTAACCAGACTCAAGACCAAGAAATATTCCCTCAGCCACACTTCCCAGGTGGGAGAAAAAAAAAATCAAGAAGATCCCGACAGCCTTCACCACTGAAAACCCCAACATCCTCACCACTGCTAAAGAAAACAATAGCCTTACCTGCTGAGGAATGCTGCAACATTCACTAATGCTGACCTCAACAAACAGAGCTGCAAGAAGACCATACCACTGTACATATACACCATGGAATACTATGCAGCCATAAAAAAGGATGAGTTCATGTCCTTCGTAGGGACATGGATGAAGCTGGAAACCATCATTCTCAGCAAACTATCGCAAGGACAAAAACCCAAACATCGCATGTTCTCACTCATAGGTGAGAATTGAACAATGAGAACATTTGGACACAGGAAGGGGAACTTCACACACTGGGGCCTGTTGTGGGGTTGGGGAAGGGGGGAGGGATAGCATTAGGAGATATACCTAATGTAAATGACGAGTTAATGAGAGCAGCACACCCACATGGCACATGTATACATATGTAACAAACCTGCACGTTGTGCACATGTACCCTAGAACTTAAAGTATAATAAAAATAAAAATAAAGACTATGCCACTGTACCTTCACTGCACCCCTCATAACTGATGCCCCTTTACCCACCCAGAGGTGAAGGGTTTTTCCCCACCAAAAACAGTTCATAAGGTCTGGAAGAGCTGACTGCTCCAGAAAAATGTGCAAACATCAACTCAAGAGAACAAGAAACATGAAAAATTAGGAAACATAACACCATCAAAAAAGCACAATAAATTTCCAGTGTGAAAGTAAAATATCATGGACTCCCCAAATCACTAAGCTAAAGGGAAAAGTCAAGCTGGGAACTGCTTAGGGCAAACCTGCCTTCTCATTCTATTCAAAGCCACCCCTCTGCTCACTGATATAAATGCATATCTGATTGCCTCCTTTGGAGAGGCTAATCAGAAACCCAAAAGAATGCAACCAGTTATCTTTTAACTACCTGTGACCTGGAAGCCCCCTCCCCACTTCCAGTTGTCCCACTTTTTCAGACTGAACCAATGTTCATCTTACATGTTGATTGATGTCTTATATCTCCCTAAAATGTATAAAACCAAACTGTGCTCTGACCACCTTGGGCACTAGTTGTCAGGACTTCCTGAGGCTGTGTCATGGATGCATATCCTCAGCATTGGCAAAATAAACTTTCTAAATTAATGGAGACCTGTCTCAAATTGTCAGGGTTCACACCAGTAACCAACTCCCAAAAATAGATATCTATGAATCATCTAGCAAAGAATTCAAAATAATTGTTTTAAATAAGCTCAGTGAACTACAATAGAACACAGAAAGGCAATTCAACAATATCAGAAATATAATACATGAACAAAACTAAAAGCTTAACCAAGGAGATTAAAATTATTTTAAAAAAAAAGCAGAAAATCTAGAGCTGACAAATACAATGAATAAAATGAAAATGAAATAGAGAGCATCAACAGCTTACTAGATAAAGAAGAAAAAAAAATCTGTGAGCTCAAAGACTGGTTATTTGAAAATATCCAGTCAGAGGATAAAAGGAAAGATGGAAAGGAAAAAAGAAAGCCTACAAGGTTGATGGGACACTATCAAGAGAGCTAACTTTCATATTATAGACATTTAAGAAGAGGATAGAGAAAGAAAGGACAGGAAGCTTATTTAAAGAGATAATGGCTGAAGCTTTCCAAATCTGGAAAAAAAAATAAACAACCATGTGTAGTAAATTCAGAAGTTTCTAATCAAATTCTACCCAAAGAAAACTACACATTGGTAGTCAAATGATAATAAACTGTCAAACATCAAAGACCAAGAGAAAATCTTGAAAGCAGCAAGAGAAAAGAAGATCCCCACATACCAGGGAACTTCTAACCAGCTATTAGCAGATTTCTCAGCAGAAATGTTGTAAACCAGAGGAGAGCAGAATGATATAGACAAAGTGCTAAAAGAAAAAAAAAACTAGTAAATAAGAACACTTTACTCAGCATAGCTGTCCTTCAGGGATGAAGAAAGGATAAAGACTTTCCCAGACAAACAAACGCTGAGAGTTCTTCACTTTTACAACTGCCTTACAAGAAATACAAAAGGGAGTTCTTCAAGCTGAAATAAAAAGTCACTAACTAGTAACATGAAAAGATATAAAAGTATTAAAAACACTGTTAAAATTAAGTTCATAGTCCAGTTCAAATACTTTAATACTGTAAGAGTGGTGTGTAAATCACTTAAAACTACAGCATAAAGGGACCAGGCATGGTGGCTCGTACCTGAATTCCCAGCATTTTGAGAGGCCAAGGCAGAAAGATTACTTGCACTCAGGAGCTCAAAATCAGCCTGGGCAACATGCTGAGACCTCATCTCTTCCAGAAATTAAAAAAAAAAACAGCTAGTCATGATGGTGCACACTTGTAGTCCCAGCTACTTGGGAGGCTGAGGTGGAAGTATCGCTGGAACCTGGAAGTTCAGGGCTGCAATGAGCTATAATCTCACCATGGCATTCCAGCCTGGGCAACAGAGCAGTGAGATTCTGTCTCAAAAAAAAAAAAACCCTCCAGTATAAGGGTTAAAAGACAAAATTATTTTAAAAAAAGCTGTAGCTACAATAACTTATTAATGGATACACAAAATAAAAAGATACAAACTGTGACATCAAAAATATAAATTGGGGGGAGTAAATGTGAAATGCTTTTGTATGCAATTAACATTATTAGCTAAAATAGAGTTATGTAACTAAAAGATGTTTCATGCAAGCCTCATGATGGTCACAAAACAAAAATATATAGTAGATACACAAAAATATACGGATAAAGAAATCAAAAGATAAACAGTAAGGAATCAAAGTATATCACTACTGAAAACCACGAAATCACAAAAGGAGACCAACCACAAAAGACAAAGAAAGGAACAAAGTATCCACCAAAAAAATAAGAAAACATTGAACAAAATGATGATAGTAAGACTTATTACCTTAAATGTATGTGGATTAAATTCTCAAATCAAAAGACACAGCATGGCCGAATGGATTTTTTAAAAATACCCAACTAAATGCTGCCTACAAAAGATTCACATTAGCTTTAAGAACACACAGACTGAAAGTGAATGGGGTGAAAAAGGGTTTTCCATGCAAAGAGACCAGGGGTAACTACACTTACATAAAAATAGACTTTAAGTCAAAAATTGTAAAAAAAAAAAATACAAGTCCATTATATATGGTGAAGGAGTCAATTCAACAAGAGAATATAGTGGCTGTAAATAGATATATACTGAATAATAGAGCACCAAAATATACAAAACAAATATTAATTGATCTGAAGGAAAAGATAGATGGCAATATAATAAAAATAAAGACCTCAATACCTCAGTATCAACAAAGGTTAGATCATTCAGACATAAAATCAATAAGGAAACATTGACATTAAATTACACTACAGACCAAATAGACCTAACAGTTATATACAGAACATTCTATTCACCTAGTAGCAGCAGAATACACATACTTATCTAGTGCACATGAAACATTCTGTAGCATAGATTATACGTTAGATCACAAAACAATTCTTGGCAATTTTAAGAAGATTGAAATCTTAGCAAGTGTACTTTACAACCACAGTGGTATGAAACTAGAAACCAATAATGGGCAGAAAACTAAAAAAATCACAAAATGTGGAAATTAAACAACGTGCTCCTGAACAACCAATGGGTCCAACAAGAAATAAAAAGGGAAATTTAAAAATATCTTAAAACAAATGCAAATGGCAACACAACATAGCAAAACTTATGGGATTCAGCAAAAGGAGTTCTAAGAGGAAATTTATAGTAATAAACACCCATATTAAAATAAGAAGAATGATCTGAAATATACAGCCTAACATTACACCTAAAGTAACTAGAAAAAGAAGAATCAACTAAGGTCAAAGTTAGTAAAAAGGATGGAAATAACAAAGATCAGAATCTAAATAAATGAAATCGAGACTAGAAAAACAAAATAAATGATAGAAAAACTAAGTTGGTTCTTAAAAAAAAAAATAACCAAAATCAATAAACCATTAGCTAGACTAAGAAAAAAAAGAGACTACTCAAACAAATAAAATCAGAAATAAAAAAGGAAACATTACAACTGATACAATAGGAACACAAAGCATGATAAGACACTGCTATACACCAATAAATTGGATAATCTAGAAGAAATGCGTAAATTCCTAGACATACACAACCTACTAACAATGAATCATGAAGAAAAAGAATGTCTAAATAGATTAATAACAAGTGAGTGGATTGAATCAGTGACCAAAAATCTATTATCAATGAAAGGCCTAGGGCTTGATGGCTTCACTAGTGAATTCCATGAAACATTTAAAGAAAAAATAATATCATTCCGTCTCAAACTGAAAAATTGAAGACTTCCAAACTCACTTTATGAGATCAGCATTGCCCTCATACCAAAGCCAAACAAGGACATTACAAGAAAAAAAATTATAGGACAATATTTCTAATGAATATGGATGCTAAAATCTTCAACAGAATTTGGAATTTAGCATTTATGTTCACTAGGAATATTGGCCTGTAATTAGCAAAATAAAGGATAAAAATTATGTAATCATCTCAATAGATGCAGAAAAAGCTTCCAACAAAATTCAATATCCCTTTATGACAAAGATTCTCAATAAATTAGGTATACAAGGAAACTCAACAGAATAAATGTCATATGTAACAAGCCCACAGCTAACATCATACTCAATGGCGAAAAGCTGAAAACCATTCCTCTAAAATCAAGAATAAGGCAAGCATGCCCACTCTCACCACTTCTATTCAAGATAGTACTGGAAGTCCTCGCTAGAGCAAGTAAGCATGAAAAAAAATACAAAAGGCATTCAAATGGGAAAGGAATAAATAAAATTGCCCCTGTTTGCAGCTGACATGATCTCAAATGTAGAAAATCCTAAAGATGCTACACAAAAAAACCTAATAAACCAATTTTTTAAAGTTGCATGATACAAAATCAACATACAAAAATCAGTTTTTAATGTCTATACACTAATAACAAACTATCTGAAAGGACATTAATAAAACAATTCCTTTTATAATAGCACCAAAAATAATAAAATACTTAGGAATAAATTTAACCAAGGAAGTAAAAGATCTGTACACTAAAAACTATAAAACATTGATAAGAGAAATTAAAGAAGACATAAGTAAATGGAAAGATATGCCGTGTTTATGAATCAGAAGAATCAGTATTGTCAGAATGTCCATACTATCCAAAATGATCTATAGATTCAGTGCAATCGCTATCAAAATTTTAATGCCATTTTTCACTGAAATAGAAAAACAATCCCAAAATTTGCATGAAACCGCAAAACACTGTGAATAGCTAAAGCAATCTTGAGCAAGAAGAATAAAACTGGAGACATTACACTTCCTAATTTTACATTATATTACAAAGTGATAGTAATTAGAATAGTATGGTATTGGCGTAAAAACAGATGCATAGACGAAAGAAACAGAATAGAATGCCCAGAAATAAACTTACACATATACAGTCAACAAATCTTTGATAAAGATATCAAATATCCAGTGGGGAAAAGATAGTCTCTTCAGTAAATGGTGCTGGAAAAACTGGATATTCACATGCAAAAGAAAGAAACTGGACCCTTATCTTTCACCATATACAAAAGTCAACTTAAAATGGATTAAATACTTAGACAAAAGGCCTGAAACTGTAAAACTACTAAAACAAGACACAGGGGAAAAGCTTCATGACAGTGATCTTGGCAATGAATTTTTTAATATGATACCAAAAACATAGGCAACAAAAACAAAAATAAGTAAGTGTGTGAACCCCGAATATCTGAGACAGGTCTCTGTTAATTTAGAAAGTTTATTTTGCCAAGGTTGAGGATGTGCGCCCATCACACAGCCTCAGGATGTCCTGACAACTTGTGCCCAAACCACAGTGTAGTTTTATACATCTTAGGGAGACATGAGACATCAATCAACATATGTAAGATAAACATTGCTTCGGTCTGAAAAGGTGGGACAACTGAAAGTGAGGAGAGGCTTCCAGATTATAGGTAGACAAGAGACAAATGATTGCATTATTTGAAGTTTCTGATTAGCCTTTCCAAAGGAGGCAATCAGATACGCATTTATCTCAGTGAGCGAGGGGCGACATTGAATAGAATGGGAGGCAGTTTTGCCCTAAGTAGTTCCCAGCTTGACTTTTCCCTTTAGCTTAGAGATTTTGGGGCCCCAAGATTTATTTTCCTTTCACAAGTGGTACTACATCAAGCTAAAAGTTTCTGCATGACAAAGGAAATAATCAACAAAATGAAAAGATAACCCATGTAATGGGAGAAAATATTTGCAAAACACGTATCCAGTAAATATTCCAAAACACATAGAAAACTCCTACAACTCAACAAGTAAAAACTAAATTACCAAATTTTAAAAATGGGCAAAGGACCCGAAGAAACGTTTTTCAAAAGAAGACACAAATGACCAACAGGTATATGAAAAAGTGTTCAACATCACTAGTCGTCTGGGGAATGCAAATCAAAACCACAGTGAGGTATCACCTCACATCTGTCAGGATGGCTATTGTCAAAAAGCCAAAAAGACACCAAGTAGTAGTGAGGATGTCACAAAAAGGGAACTTTTATATATTGTTGGTAGGAATGTAAATTGGTATGGCTATTATGGAAAACAGTATGGAGGTTCCTCAAGAAAATTAAAAATAGATTTACCATATAATACAGAAATCCCACTTCTCAGTATACTATTCTAAGGAAATAAATCACTATCTCAAAGAGATATTGGCACTCCCATGCTCATTACAGAATTATTCACAAGAGCCAAGATAGGAAAAAAACTTAAGTGTTCATCAACAGATGAATGAATAAAGAAAATGTGATAGAGAGAGAGAGAGAGAAAGATGATGGATGGATGGATAGATAGATATAATAGAGTATTATTTGGCCTTTAAAAAGATGGAAATCCTGCCATTTGTGGCAACACGGTAAAATGGAGGACATTATGCTAACTGAAATAAGCCAGACACAGAAAGACAAAATGCTGAATGATCTCATTTACATGCGGAATCCCAAAATGTCAAACTCCTAGAAACAGAGAGTAGAAGGGTGGTTACTAGGGGTTAGTGACAGTGGTGGGTGGGGGCCACAGGGATCAGAAGATAAAGGTTACAACCTTGCAGCTATGAGATGAATAATTTCTGGAGACCTATGGTGTAGCACGAGGAACTATAGTTAATAATAAATATATTCTTGAAATTTTCTAAGACAGTATATTTTATGTGTCCTCACCACACACACACACACACACACACACAAATGGTAACTATATGAGGTGGTGAATATGTTAATTAGCTTGAGTGTGGTAAGCACTTCACATTGTGTATGTACATCAAACATTACATTTTACCCCTTTAATATGTACAATTTTTATTAGACAATTATATGTCAATAAAGCTGAAAAAACTATAATATCCATATGCATTTTCTCACCTGCCTTATAAAATTTCTTGTTATATAAATTCTGATCTTAACGTTTCCATTTATCCTTATACTTCTCAGGAACTGCCGTCCATTGGTGCACATTACAACCTATGCACACTTTGGAGAGTGAAGCTTTAATTTGCCTAATGGCTGCTGTCCACCAAAACTCTTTTATGTATTTGTATCAAATATAGCACAAATATGTATTTATTTTGCCAAAAGGCTTCAGGTTGAATAGTCTTATTTTGTCGTTGACATTTTCAAATCCCATCTTGAAGCCTTTCTACAAAAAAAGGAAAAAGATAGCAAAAAAACAAGTTTTAATGCCTAGTTATGGCTAGTTTTTTAAATAAAAATGAGAATTCTAAAACTCTAAAATAAACATCCGTCTTAGTCTCTTTATATGAGCTATAGGGAAAAAAAAGAAAGAAATATATCTGAATCTGTAAATGAGTCAGAAATGCTCAGAAATATGTTTCATTTCATAATGCCTAGCATTTTTAGAAACCAAATTAGTGAACACCTGTGCCATGGAAGATTTATATATTAGAGTTCATGCTGCAACTACAGTTTCCCTACGATATCAATTTCAAACGACAACCTGTGGTTTTGTGCCACAGCATTTGTCTCAGCATTTGTCAAAAGTCATTTCATTTCCTATGATTCATTTCATTTATATTCTGGTGTATTAGCTGGATACTTTATTGATCCTTGCTCCATCTAATTGTGGCTTTCACAACACAGATAAAAATTTGATTTGAAAAATAAGTATTATAATCTACCCACCGGTCACAGTGATGACATTAACAAAATTATGGTTAGGTAGGTTGTAGTATTGAGGTGAGTTAAAAGAGTTCTGATTTCAGAATAAAAATGTAGTATTTTCCCATATATTCCCATCTTCTTATGTGTGTGCAAATATATAATTAAGAGATTATATAAATGCTCCACAAATCAGAACATGTCATCACATTTTTACTTTCCTGATTAATTAATAGTTTAAGCACTATTTGCCACATTAGCAGGAAATACAGTATTCATTTATACAATAAATATTCATTGAGTCACTACCATGTGTCGGTCATTGTTCTATGCTGGGGACACATCAATAAACAAAAAGCACAGGAATTTCTACTTTCAATTAGCTTGCATTCTCCTAGATCTTTCTTTAGAGGCAAACTTATCCTTACATTACCCAAGAACGTAATGGCTTTCTTAGACCAAATATGAGAATGCAGTCCAACTTCTATACCCAAGCAGAAAGAATCTTTACTCTTCTAACAGTGTTACTAATGCCACTGCTTCTTGCTGGCACATGGGAGCTGATACCCCTAGTCCTATTTCAAGAGATGATGCTGATTCTGATGCTGGTTTTGGTGCTGGTCATCTGGGCTGGTATTCATTCTGTTCCCACAGAGGAACCAAGTAGACCTTAAAGAGAGGATAACCCAACTCTTTCTGAATTAGACCAAGACAGAACAGGTCTTTCTATTGCCTAGACTCCCTTAGTCACCCATCGTTAGCCTGTCCGAAGGGGCAAGCCCAGGAGCACTGTGCTTAGTTTCCTCCCTTTGTAGACCCTAAGCCACTGTCACTTTTTCCTTCTAAGGAATCAACTTCCTCAAAGATCAAGCAGGTATTCCCTTTCCGTCTGGGAAACACGGAGTCTGATTACATCTCTCTTCTTACATAATAGAAGTATTCTCTTCACCCTCCAGAGGGCATTACACTGTTCATTCATCCATCCATTCATCCATTCACACACACCTACTCTGTGTCAGATGTTACTCTCAGCTCCGACTGCATCCAGGAAGACCCATTGTCAAGAAACTGCCTTCATATCTACAAAGGGCAGCAAGTTCTGATAGTTCTCTCCATAGAATAAAGAGGAGGAAAACACCTAAAAGGACCTTTAGCTGGGCATCCATCCCATTACATATGTGAGTGGCTTATAAGCAATAAAAAACTGATGAATATTTTAAAATATCCAGGTGATAATAAGCACTATAACAATGGAAATTATTATCTATTTCATTATCAAAACAATCCAGCCAGGCGCGGTGGCTCACACCTGTAATCCCAGCACTTTGGGAGGCTTAGGTGGGTGGATCATCTCAGGTCAGGAGTTCAAGACCAGCCTGGCCAACATGGTGAAACCCAGTCTCTACTAAAAAAAAAAAAAAAAAATACGAAAATTATCTGGGCATGGTGGCAGATGCCTGTAATCCCAGCTACTTGGGAGGCTGAGGCAGGAGAATCACTTGAACCCAGGAGGCAGAGGTTGCAGTGAGCCGAGATCATGCCATTGCACTCCAGCCTGGGTGACAAGAGCGAAATTCTGCCTCAAAAAAAAAAAAAATCCATGAGTAAGTGTGAACTTTAAGAATTATTTTAGCAAGAAAATATACCTGAATTCTCAAATAAGCCACCTTATAGCTGTTGGTTTTATTTTATATTTTCCAAAACCCTGTGTAAACTACCCTCTACCAACATGAAAAAACAACCAAACAACAAAATGATCTAACCAGCCATGGATACTACTCAACCATAAAAAGGAATGAAATAATGGCATTCACAGCAACCTGGAAGGAATTGGAGACCATTGCTTTAAGTGAAGTAACTCAGGGATGGAAAACTAAACATCCTAAGTTGTCACTCATAAGTAGGAGCTAAGCTGTGAGGATGCAAAGGCATAAGAATGACACAATGGACTTTGGAGACTGCGGGGGAATGCTGGGAGGAGATGAGGAATAAAAGACTACAAATTAGGTACAGTGTACACTGCTCGGGCGATGGGGGCACCAAAATCTCAGAAATCACCACTAAAGAACTTACTCATGTAACCAAACTCCACCTGTTCCCAAAAAAACCTACGGAAATAAAACATAAAAACAAAACTCATCAGGTATTCATTTCTTAAGATTTTCCACTTAGGACAAATTATTGATTCAGAGTGTTAGAAGAGTCCTTAGCCAGATGAGTTCATGTCCTTTGTAGGGACATGGATGAGGCTGGAACCACCATTCTGAACAAACTATCACAAGCACAGAAAACCAAACACTGCATGTTCTCACTCATAGGTGAGAATTGAACAACGAGAACACATGGACACAGGGTGGGGAACATCACACACCAGTGCCTGTCGTGGGGCGGGGGGAGGGGGGAGGGATAACATTGGGAGATATACCTAATGTAAACGACAAGTTAATGGGTGCAGCACACCAACATGGCACATGTATACATATGTAACAAACCTGCACGTTGTGCACATGAACCCTAGAACTTAAAGTATAATACAAAAAATAAAAACAATAATAATAAAAATGACTTTAGCCTTAGTAAGATTCACGCTTAGCCTCTGAATCTCCTTGGTCACATTTAAATGGCTATTGGCCTATACTCAGTACCTCCAAGTTCAGGCCACTCTCTTCCCCTTGAGTCACCCTCACCCTAATTCATTTTTAATAGCTCTGACAGTAACAAGCATTTCACATGGTACTGTACCATCTGTCTCCTGTAGCTTCAAGCTACTGGTACTAAACACTGTATTTTTGACTTATATAATTCTTCTTTTCAATGACAAGCACTGAAATATGTGAAAAGTTTTGAATCTCCATTTTTTTTCTTTCAACTATCCTCAAATGATATTGTTTCCTGTCCATAAATAAAGTCACTATTCTGAACATACCTCGGTTTGTCCATGTCTCTCTTAAAGAGTAATGCCAATACTCTTTTTATCCAGAATTTACACATCTAAGAATTTTCTTTAGGGAAATATTCAGGAATATAAGCAAATGTTTATCTATAATAATGTGCATCATAGCATTACTTCTAATATTTAAGAATAATAGTGTAGTATACCTATACGATAAAATTTAAAAGTGTTTGAATAGACAACAAAATGTCACTTAACTGAGAAACTGAGATATGTTGTCAAGTGGGGATAAAAGATGACAAAACAAAATGTGATGATATGTATATATGTATCTATGTGTGTGTGCATACATCTGAAAGAAGACATAACAAAATGTTAATGATTCTATCCGATCAGCGGGGTTACAGATTATTTTTAACTGATGTATTTTTCTGTGCTTTCTAGATTTTCTACAGTGAAAATATATTACTTTGTAATAAAAATAATCAATGTTATTTTTAAAAGAAAAGCGTATTGCTAAAAACTGAAAGCAGTTCCCAGGTGTGGCCTGATCAACTCACAAGAGGAGGATTACACCCACTCACTCACTAAAATCACTTCCACTAATATTGTTTAACATATTGATGTTTCTGCTGCTACATTACAGTTGATTCATTTAAGAATATTCTTCTTTATAGCCCCTAAGACATTTTCACAAACATTACCGCTAAATCTGTAGCATCTTGTTCTTAAAAATTAGTTGGGGTTTCTTGTCTTGTGAGTTGTAATTTATAAGTTTTATCCTTAAAATAATGGATCCCATTACTGCCACCTCAATCTCCACCAGTCCCACCAAGCCTCTACCATGCCCAACCTAGGAATGTTCAGCTGCAGCTCACCTCAGGACCTCTCTCAGAAACAGGTGAACAGGTGGGTGTGGATCTGAGTGAGGTAATCACCACCAAAGTTCAACAATCAGGACAACAGAGTAGAGACTGGTGAGCATGTAAGAGGCAACACTTGTCTATATTACACAGAAGGGCTGACAGGAAATTAAGGATAACTCAGCGACCTCAGTGGTCAACACTTGTGAAATTGCATCATCATCCAGAGTGATGTTTCTATATGCCTAACAAGATAGAAATAACATGAGCTGTGCTCTAATTCTGCAAAACTTGTAACCAATATGCTTTCAGTTGTTGTGGATCACATCTTTACGATGGAAGTGCTTCTCAGATACATGAGAATCTCTCAAGTATCAAATCAAGTAAAAAATTACGCTTGGATAGTTTTTTTTTTTTGAGACAGAGTCTCACTCTGTCGT
Organism: Nomascus leucogenys; assembly: GCF_006542625.1. Lineage (NCBI taxonomy): Eukaryota > Metazoa > Chordata > Mammalia > Primates > Hylobatidae > Nomascus > Nomascus leucogenys. Next base: position 90,472,027 of record NC_044387.1, on the reverse strand, counting down.
CCAGGCTGGAGTGCATTGGTGCAATCTCGGTTCACTGCAACTTTCACCTCCCAAGTTCAAGCAATTCTCTGCCTCAGCCTCCCGAGTAGCTGGGATTACAGATGCTCGCCACCACGCCTGGCTAATTTTTTGTATTTTTAGTAGAGACGGGGTTTCGCCATGTTGACCAGGCTGCTCTTGAACTCCCAACCTCAGGTGATCCACCTGCCTCGGCCTCCCAAAGTGCTGGGATTACAGGCATGAGTCACTGCACTTGGCTGCAGAAAACCTCTTTTAAACATTCCTATGGATAACCCTAAACACTGCAATGGATTCACGAAAAATATTATAGAATGAAAGAACTGTATCATTACTTCCCCTCATGCAACTGGTTCCAAAACTGTTACCTAATGCAGGTAAACAAATTCAATGCTGAATTCACTTTGAGTGATAAAGGGAGAAAGAAAGTCAGTGGATGGATATGGTGGTTTTGTTTGGTGATATTAAAAGTGTGTGACTATCCTCATGAATAAAAAGGCTGACAAATGTAGCCAATATGTCACACTGTAGACAGGCTATTCTTAGCTGGAATCATGAAAGTTTAAGATATTCTTGCTCATGAAAACTTCTCTGTCTAGTTATTTTCAGAATAAATAAGGCTGCCTTAAGCCTGTCAATGTCAAAAATACAGTTTCCAAAGAGACAAAATGAAAGTTCAGGATTCAGGCTGTTGCTATTTTAATGATCTTGATAAGGTGATCTAGAACTCACAGAGAGAGATTTATGCCTTACCTATTTAACCATGTCTCACTGTAATACCAAATATTGTGTTTTGAACTATTATATTGTTATGTTTTTGCTTGTTTTTGTTTTGTTATACTTCTAATGTTAAGATTCAACAATGCTGTTAAACAGAAAAACCTTAGACCAAATTTAAATTTAACTGACTTTATTTGAGCAGAGGAAAACAAAGCAAAGTAAAAACAGAATGAAAATGATTCGCAAATCAGGCAGTCCTCTGAACCAGGGCAGGTTCAGAGAACTCCAACTAATGACATGATCTGACAGCATTTATAGGAAGCAGAAGTGTGGTGTACAGAAAACTGAATTGGATACAGCTTCTCATTGGTTAACTGGCTACGGAGCCTCCTGCAGTAACTAAAGCTCAGCTCCTGGAGTTCAACTTTATGTTGGTTTGGTCTGTCAGGCCTAGTGCAGGAACCTAGTTTATTTTGGTTAACAATACTAAAGTAATATATATATATATATATAAAAATATATATATAAAATATATAGTATTATATATAATTATATATATATTTATATATAATAAATATAATATAATATAATAAATATAATAATATTTATTATATATAATAAATATATATTATATTGTATATAATATTATATATTATATTATACATAATAATATATAATTATATATTATATAATTATATATAATAATATATTATATTATATTATATATAATAATATATTATATATAGTGCTTAATGTTTATATTATTATAATAATATAATTATATTATATATAATGATATATAATAATATAATATATTATATATAAAAATAATATATTATATATAATAATATATAATGTTAAATATAATATATTATATTATATATAATAATATATTATATATATTATTATATATAATATATAATATAATATATATTATTATATATTATATTATATATATAATAATATATATAATAATATATTATATATTATATTATATATTATATATATAATATATTATATATTATATTATATGTAATAATATATTATATATATAGTGCTTAATGTTTATCTCTATCACACTTCTTTTAGAGTTTGGTTCATCTTTCTATCATGTTAGGACCGCTTTCATCTGATTCTGTCATTTAGGTTTTTTTTTTCATTAACCCTCTTAACTCTGTGTCATCCACATGTTTGGTGAGTGTGTCCTTCATGTCTTTATCCAAATCCCTGATGAACGTATTGAACAGAATACAGGCCACAACAAGGTTCTGATATTTACCATCAGAAAACATATCAGATTAGCAATGTGTGGTTCAATGTTCAGCCAGAAACTCATCAAGCTAATAGTATTATGATCCAACCCGTAATTCTTCCTCCGTGTGATATCATATAACATCAACAAAAGACTTTACAGATGATATTGGACTTTTTCAAGAAATAAAGAAAGTAATCTTTTTGTTTCACACATAAACCAATGAACTCAGAAGTCAGAAATGTATTAAAATAGAGTTGAGCCCTACCTTAAGAGTAAAGGGACCTACAAACCCTTATTTGCATTTACTGTCTCAAGTAGGGAAATACTTCCCCCAATGTATTCGCCTCCTGACCTGACACTTCAACATGGACCCATAGTATCCATTCTGCCCCATAAACAGGAATCAGACATAAGGGATCAAGTCTTATTCATCTCTATTTAGTCTACAATACCTAGCATAGAATTTCATACACAATACTGTGGAGTTTACTTCATGCCTTTCTTAGGTTAGGATGGTCCTAGCAAAACAGAAGCCTCTGCCACACTGCTCATCCCATTAGAAGTCCAGTAGTCACTCGAGTTTACTATTTCCTATGGTATTGCAGAAAGGAAACCTAGACATAGGTTTGCCAAAATATGTGTCATGCTCAAGGCATGGCGCAGAACACAGATTCCCCCATAACCAGATGATGAGGTAATTGGCTGATAATATTTCTGGGTGTAGGCGGGGATGTTGCTACTACTAGGCAGTCAATATCTTAGTCGTTGATATTAGCTGTTAATGACTTTGAATGAAGCACGATCCTCCATTTAATAAAGATAATGACTATTTAATGAGGACAGCTGGCCCAGCTAGGTCATCCCTGAGCCACAGGTTCGGACACAAAGAATACACCCATTCCAGGACATCAACCACTCTCAGATCTCTCAGGGGCATGAATACAGGCTCTCCCTAGACAAGCCCATCCTTTTGCTGACTTCCTCCCCTCTTTAGTAGTCTCTTCCTGCTCTGCCCAAACTCTCATTATCCCTCCCATGCAAAAGATCTCATTCTCATTCTGCTTCTTTTTTTTCTCACAATAGAACTCAATGTGGCCTCCTTCCCCCAACAAACGTTAGAAGCAACACGGAATGTATTTATCCTTTTCTAAGAGAGAGAACTCATATTTTTAGAAAAATTATCCTATCTATAGACTCCAGTGGATAAACGATATCCTTTATATGTGTTAGGGAATTTTCATATTCCCTAAGTATTCTTCTGAATGCATCAGGAACAAATACTTGAGTGTTTACATCAAAACATAAGATGATTCTATGCTGCACACAAAACTAAATAATGTTTGTTCAGTGAATCAATGACTTTATATAATACTTTATATAAGATGTCATACTTTGTATAAGATCGTTACATAAGGTAGTTTAGATATTAAAAGATACTGAAAGATATTTTATAGACATTATACATTTATATTTTATGTAAGATATTTATATCATCCTTTATATAAGATATTTTGGATCTGGTGCACGAAGAGGCCTATGGATGGGAGTGTAGATATGGTATACTGCCGAACACTTCTCAGAAAAGAAGAGCAAAAACTTTTTGAGACCTAGAAAGCAGTGAAATAGAATCAAGGAGTTCTGTTCTTCAATAAACCAGAAATTTGAGGCAGGTGAATGAGGTTCACGCAGAGAGCATAGGTTAGCAGGAGACTGGCACAAACATCTGCAAACAATGTGTAAGTGTGGGGAAAAGATTCGGAAGAACTGTAAATCAAGCCTTGGGTCTAAGCCTAAAATACCATCTCTGAATCCTACGGCTGAAAACAAGTGCGCGAGCGACACCTAGTGTTCAAATCCATAAATGATGCTGCGTCAAGGCTTCCTTTCCTTTCCTGGAGCCCACGCTGCAAGGACGGCCGCGCTCCTCGGGTGGGTACAACTCTCATCTGTGTACACGGCAGATACAAACCGCTATATTAGAAATTAAGGCCTTCATAGAAGACTTTAACCCATTCCATTTCATAGCCCACCCACTCTTTTTAGATATTTCATAGCCCACCCACTCTTTTTAGATATTTCATAGCCCACCCACTCTTTTTAGATATTTCACAGCCCACCCACTCTTTTTAGATACAGGGAAACTGAATTCCCTGCATAGTTATGGGAAAATGAATTGCCACTTCATAACGAGATACGTTTTGGGGAAAGTTACCACTGCACTTTTTCACCTCCTTAAGCTAGTTTCCACTCCCTCTAGAGCAAAACAAAATATCAGTGAAGTTAAAAGCATGGGATGTTCCAGGAGCAAAAGGCCTGGTGCAAGCTGATTGCTTTCTAGATAACTAATAACAATATCTAATCGTTATTGAGTCCCTTGTATGTACTAAACTTTGGAGCAAAGACACGGCAAATATCACCTCAAATGCTGACAGCAGTCCTGCCATTCAGGGATTATTATGCAGAAATTCTATGAGGAAACCGAAATTTGGAGGCTGAGAGTGATTTACCCAGACACATCTCTGAATTGCAGATTTAAATCCAGGACTGTCTTCCAAAACTCACATGCTTTCCATATGCCTCACTGCCTCTCAGCTGTGCATGCATCCCAGCTGAACCTATCTCAGCATAGAAAATTGGTGTAAAAGAAACATTTCACCATGAACATTCCATTACCTCTTTATTAGTGAGTCTTTTAGAGTTGAGCAACTAATTAATTCCACTTGATTTCTTACCCTCTAAATCAGTGTATATCAAACATCATTTTAATAGCTTTTATGATTTTTGAGCATTTATTTTTAAACTCATTTCCAATAAAATATTTAATATTTCCTCTCAAGTAAAGCTTCCTAATTTTCCAAAGAGGAATTAAGTTAATTTACATCACCTAAAGAAACATAGCAATATTAGTGGCACAACCAGGCCAAAAATAAATATTACAGTTAGTATGTGTATGGCAGATGCACCTGACAGCAATAACTTAAGCACACCCTGACAATGATCATACAAAGAATGTGTGTTCAGAGTTCTGAGCTAAGGAATCTGGGAGTGGCCAACCCAGAAGTTCATTCCTTCTCTATGAAATCTCGGCCCCATCCCTTGGAATACAGGACGAACAGGGGATCGGAGCCCTTTGTTTGAGTTAGATGGAGGTTGCTAGGTAGAGGGTGCTAAGTGAAAATGCTATATAAACTGCTGCATTTATGAACAGCAGCAGTTCTCCTGTGCAGCCTTCCTCCACTGAACTGCCCCTGTATGTAAGTTACCCATAATAAACCCTATGTCTCATTCACTGTCTCCTGTTGTCTTCTTTGGCCTCTCACACACAGTGCCGTCCCTGTTGGAGTCAATAGGGGTCCAGTCCAACAATTGCCAAGCCCAGCCAGGAGGTCAGAGTATATCCCATGAGCACCAAAAGGATAGGATCAGGAAGGGGAAATCCTCAGGGAAAATTTCAGGCTGGCCATCCACATCTATGTGGGGCCCAATAGATGGATGGGTCCCACTGCATGAGTATGGGGACACACCGACAATGCCAAAGGATCTGGATGAGCTGTTGCAGGGGGTTAATCCACCTAAGTGAAAGTCAGATGCCCAAGCCATCACAGCCACACTTGGCTAGCCACTCCTGACTGTGCTCCAAGCAGCCAGAGACTGCGTTTGTGGTACAAGCAAGGGTGACTCACTTATAAGATGGGTGAGACTAGAAAGAGATACCAGCTTAGCTCAGGCTAAAACATTGGAGACCTTTGGGCGCCAGATGACAAAAGGTAAACCCTGGCTTGTCAGGTGGGTCATTCAGAGGGTCGCCAGCTGCCACATCAAGTCAGGGCTATTATGACTAAATAATTCTGGGACCCTAAGTCCTGGAGCCCCATAGACAGAAACTGTGAGAAGGACAGTGAAGACTGGGACAAGCCTATAGAGGTTCCTTTCCTCTCTTCATGTCCAGTTGTCATCACCAAGATAAAAGCAGACCAACTGTGCATACAGGGAGTAGCCCCACAAGACTTGTCCCCACCTGAAAGACTGCAGTGAACCCCAATGCAGGATTATACCACTATAGAATTGGCAGAGCTAGGAAACTGGTTCAGATAGAAGGGGAGACATTTGATCGAGGGATGGCTTCTCTGTCTATGGAACATGAAGGCAGAGGGTATTATACTCTCCAGACCAGAGATGAGTAAAATGGCATCCATCACAAACCACCCATCCCTGAGGCAGGCTTCTCCTTACCTGAGTGTTTGCGGGCTGTCAAGCAGTGACAATAGATATAGAGCTATAAGTTAAGGCCCTGGCTAAATCTATGGCTGCAGCCTTCAATGATACCTGCCATGCTATTACTCTTCTCACTAAAGAAACTACCCAAATTAGATGTATTACTTTGCAAAACTGTATGGCCCTGGTCATCTTAACTGCCATCCAAGGCATAACTTGTGTGTTAATTAAAACTAAATGTCATGTATATATCCCTGATTACTCTCACAATGTAACCCAAGCCATGTAGTCCCTAAGTACCCATATTTCTGCTATAGACTCTCTGTCTTTTTTTCAAGACGGCGGATAGGAGGCAGAGTTATTGTGCCTCTCCCACTTGGAAGGACAAAATAGTGGGTAGAGAGTAACAATGTGAATTTCTTTTTTCAAGAGCCACCACAGAAACCTACCAGGAAAGAAGCAGCAGGCTTTAGTCTAGTCCATGAGACAGGCAAAAAAACGAAGTTCCCAAATTGCTAGAAGGGGAGAGAGTCTGCCTCCGAGCACTCATCCCCACCAAGAAATCTGCAAATCCAGACCACAGGAGAAGGCCTTAACCCTACCCAGAGCTGGAATGGAATTGGGGAGCAGCATGCAATATACAAGTAGAAGCAGCATCAGGAAGTACTTGAAGGCATTCCCAGTCTCCAGCATGAGCCTTGGGAAGACATTACCTACTAAATCTCACAGGGGTCCTCAGGGAAGTCAGCCAACATGCTTAGGGAAGAGTTTCAGGGTGAAAGAAGCTCCAAACTGAATTTTGTGACATAATCTCAAGTGGGGATGAACTCCCTTGAACAGAACCTGGAGTGGGGCAGTGAGTGGGAAGTGAGCCACAGACACGAACAGAGCTGGGCTCCCAGCCTTGCCAGCAGACATGGAGGAGCATGACCTCAATGCTGTGGTTTCTATCTCTGTGGGAAGCTTATGGCCTGGGGCAGGTCTGAGTTCTGTGCACAGACCAGGATCTAAACCCAGCACTGTTAGTGGAGCACTGCAGGAGCAAGACCAGCCTCTCCAACTGCATGGGAGCTGGGTGAGGCTTACTGCTGCCCATGACTCCCCACTCCCTTTGTGAACTCTTCTGTGCAACAGAGGCAGAGAGGGGAGAGGCAGTTTTACTCTCCCCTCTGGAACATTGCCCCAGTGGCCTGAGAATGACTCTCCCCATAGGGGCTATGGCCTGCCCCACCCAGGAGAGTCTGAACTTAGACCCACGTAACCCTACCCCTACCTGGTGGTATGTTTCCACCAGCCCTAGTAGCTTAACACAAAGGACATAAACTTTTGGGAGCTTTATGGCCCCACCAATCACCTGAAAAAACAGATTACTTCCTCTGGGCAACTTACGGAAAGCTCAAATCCCACTGCTACTACTGCAGCTGGTGCTGTCTTGCAAGCACCAACTCCTGGCTAGAGGCCAACCAACTCAGGCCATTACAGTACCTCTAGCACTCCACCCAGGAAGGAGAAAATGGCTGCATGATCTCAGCTATCGCCACTGCCTGCAACACCCTGGCTAACCAGAGATCCCGAGTCTGTCCATGTCACGAGTTCGCTACCAGTATAAGCAGCATTTGAGGAAGCCAGGACATTAAGTTTTTCTCAAACCAAGGAATCCCACAGAGCCTACATCACTCCCCTTCCACCTTTGTCAGAGCAGGTGCTGGTATCCACTGCTGGGACATTTGAAGACAGGTCACATGACTGGATCTTTTGCAGATATTACCCAGCACCAACAGAGAATCTGGTAGCCCCATTGGGTTGCTAGACCGAGAAGAGCAGTAACAATCATTGTAGTCTGGCTCCCAGGAAATCCCATTCCTAAGGGAAGGGGGAGAGCACCAGATCAAGGGAGCACCCTGTGGGACAAGAGACTGAATATCAGGACTTGAGTCCCAGATTGTTCCACTGGTGGAAAGTTTCTTACAACAGAGACACAATTGCAGTGCTGGGCACAGTAGGGAAAGTCTGCACCTCTACCCCATCAGGGAGGCAGCCTCTGTGATCATAAAGGATCTTGAAAAAGGGGTCCTTGTTCTCCCAGACACACTACTGCAGAAACGGATAGGGTTTCTCCCATAGGCATGCAGCATAGATGCACCTACAAACAGCCTTCTTGAAACAATTCAGGTTGATTGCAGCCCCACAGGAGAAGCGCTCTCCAGGTTCAGGACTGCACAAGAGGCAGAGTCATAATTCTTTTCTACTTGGAACATCAACATTTCTACAGATAAAAAGAGATGCCTGTCTGATCTGAGTAACCAGAACATTAGGACAGGAGTGGGGCTGTGAAGTGGATAGCTTTTCTGCTGGCTTGGCAAGAGAGATAAGGTAGCTCCCACACTTCAACCTGATAAAACGTCAGCATATCTAATTGAGACCCCCCCACACCAATCACCACCTTCATCAAGGCAGGGACCTCTACCCACCATTGGGTATTATATCTACACACCTGTTTTAGCTACAACTGGTGCCAAAAGAGGGATACTTCCCCTATTTGCCTGAGGCCGAAATCAACTCAGTAAATAAAATACCATGGGCAAGAGAGTTTCTGGGGTGTCAGTTGAGTTGGTCTCCCCTGTGTGAGACACCCATGGGGAGCTATGGGCAGCCTCTGAGGAGAAAAGTCTCCTTATTGCCTTCATGTCTTTATGCCCCAAGAGCATACCTGCTCAGCGGGATTCTGCAGGTTGCTCAGGAAGATAACACCCCCTTGAAGCAGTGGAGTATAATCAAACATCTTGGCTCCTTCTGAAACCTGCTCCCACTTGTTTCAGTCCTGATAAGTTAAAGATCTTAAGTAGTTTAGACACATGCCTTTGCTCAAGGAAATTCACAGAAACCGCCACTGCTATACATCTTATTGAATGACTCATGAGTTCTCCTTCACTGATTAATCCTTTTCCTCATCCCTTCCTCCCCCTCCCATCTGCCCTAAGAACAAAGAGCTTGTAAACTAATAAATTGTGCAGAGCCCGAGAGCTCTGGGCCGTGAGCAAGCCTCCGACACTCCAGTCCCTTGGACCCGCCTTTAAAGCGCTTATTCTGTCTCTTTCTAACTCCTTTGTCTCTGCTGGACTCGGAGTACCCGCTGGGTGGTGTGGGGCTGGTTTCCCCAACATCTGGCACCCAACACAGGGCTCCCTGTAATCTCTACAAATAATCCGGTGAAGAAACACCAAAGTGTGGAAAGTGGAGGATGACCGACGAAGGACGCCCGAGTACGTTTTCACTTCAGGCTCTACAGGTAAGTAGGGCACTTGGAGAATTCCAGGGTAAACTCAGGAAAATATGGGTCAGGCTGCAAGTAAGTTTGCTAATTACTTAAGCCTAGTGTGGCAGTTATTGCACTGTGGAAGGGTAATTATGAGTACCCAAAATCTCACATCTTTGTTCCATCTCATAGAAAAGGATTCTTCTTGGTTCCCAGAATATGGAACCATGAATGTAAAAGATTGGGACAAGGTCAGATCAGACTTAAAATGAGCACAACAAAAGGGCCACGATATTCCCTTCTCCACTTGGTCTGTGTGGTCAGCAATTAAAATAGCACTGGAGCCCTTCCACACTGAGGAGGAGCAGGAGGAGTTTCAGGATGACATAGAAAAGTTTAATAATCAGGAGTCTGATGATCAGCAAAGTGAACTATCACAGTCTAGTTTAAAAAAGGAGGAGAAACGGGAAGGTATATATGCTAACCTCCAAAAACTTATGACAGAAAGAGTTCCACCTACTGCAGAAACAGTGCCACCTACTGCACCTTTAGGGGAAGGTCCAGAATGGCCACCCCTACCTCAGCCTTACGAATTTTTGGAACAGGAGCCTGAGACGTGACTCGCCACTCCCATTGTTGCAGGCCCCACAATTAACTATGGTGAAGGGAAGCTTCAGTTCACTCAACAGCCAATTAAAGTGAGGGAATGATCCAGGCCCAATTGCCCACCTGTTAATTATGATAGAGGAATGTTGCAAGCCAGCCCAAATACAAATTATGGTGCAGGGACAATCCAGGCAACCATTCGCCAAGCACAAGAAATGGGGGATTTGGATGCTTGGCAGTTTCCAGTAATTATTTCGCCAGCTGAGGAGCCCAGAGAACATGCTCAAGCATGCTGGGAGCCATTTCCTTTTAAAATATTAAAAGATTTGAAGCAAGCAATTGGACAATATGGGCCAAATTCTCCTTATGTTCATTCTTTGTTACAATCTGTGGCTTATAACCGCTGTTTAATACCTATGGATTGGGAGTCATTAGCCTGATCCACCCTGTCCCCCTCTGAATTTCTCCAATTTAAAACCTAGTGGATGGATGAAGCAACAAATCAGGCATGCAGAAATGCTCAAGCCCTACCTCCCATTAATATCACATCTGATCAATTGCTTGGAATCAGACAGGCATGGGGTACTCTAAATCAACAGATGGTAATGGGTGATGAGGCTGTTGATCAGCTCAGAACTATATGCCTAAGAGCCTGGGAAAAAATTCACAACCCTCGTACTACTTATCCTTCTTTTAACTCAGTTCAACAGGGTCCAAGGGAGCCTTCTCCAGATTTTATCACCCATTTGCAAGACGCAGCTCAAAAGGCTATTTTGGATTCTCATGCCAGGAAAGTGATTGATCAGCTGCTTGCTTATGAAAATGCTAATACAGAATGTCAGGCAGCAGTTAGACCTATTAAGGGAAAGGCAGATCTAAATGAGGAAAAAACTTTAAGTGAATACATTAAAGCCTGCGATGGCATTGGGGAGCACTTATATAAGGCCAGCCTCCTTGCTCAGGCAATGGCTGGACTAAGGGTAACAAAAAACACACGAGTGTTCCCTGGATCTTGCTTTAATTGTGGACAGATAGGACATACAAAAAGAGAGTGTACAAAGAGCCAAAAAAGGCAAAACTCAGGAAGAAAAAGCAGGGAACCAGATACCTGTCCTAGATGCAAAAAAGGAAAACACTGGGCTAATCAATGTCAATCAAAATTTGATAATAGTGGACAGCCCTTGTCGGGAAATGGACAGAGGGGCCAGCCCCGGGCCCTGATTCAAAATGGGGCATTCTCAATTCAGGATGGGATGTCCCCAACTCCAAACGGAGTGTTCCCAGCACAGTCTATCCCTGTACAAATGTAAAGCAATTGTCCCCCTTCACAGCTACAAGTGGGGCAGTGGATTTGTGTTGTACCAAAGCCGTATCCCTCCTTCCTAGGGAGCCTCCTAGGAAGGTCCCAATGGGAGTTTACAGCCCATTGCCAAACGGCATGGTGGGACTTATACTGGAAAGGTCCAGCTTAAACTTAAAGGGAATTCAAGTACATACTGGAGTAGTGGACCCTGATTTCCAGGGAGAAATTCAAATTGTTATCTCTTCCACTGTTCCCTGGAGTGCTAATCCAGGTGACAGAATAGCTCAACTGTTGCTTTGACCGTATGTTAAGTTAGGAGAAGGCTCAGAAAAAAGAACAGGAGGATTTGGAAGCACAAATTCAGCAGGCAAGGCTGCCTATTGGGTAAATCAAATATCTGACAATAGACCTATTTGTATGGTCATTATTCAAGGAAAACAATTTGAGGGTCTGGTCAACACAGGAGCAGATGTGTCGGTCATACCTCTTCATCAATGGCCAAAAACTGGCCCAAACAAAAGGGGTCAGACCCAGTGGGTCTTGTTGGGGTCAGAACGGCTTCAGAAGTTTTCCAAAGTCCTTTTATCTTACCATGTCTTAGTCCAGCAGGAAGGCACAATAAAACTTCTAATTACGCCCATTCCTGTTAACTTACAGGGGAGAGATCTGCTTCCACAATGGGGCACAGAAATTTCAATCCCGCCTCCCAGGTACGGTCAAGCTAGTCAAAAAATAGTGTCAAACATGGGCTATGTTCCTGGAAAAGGCCTAGGAAAGAAGGAGACAGGCATTATTGAACCCATACAGGTTACTGTAAAAAATAACTGAAAAGGATTAGATTACCATTTTTAGGGGTGGTCACGTTGAGCCTCCAAGTCCTATTCCCCTAAAATGGAAGACCCAAAATCCTGTTTGGGTCTAGCAGTGGCTGCTTTCTCAGGAAAAATTGGGGGCCTTACAGGAATTAGTCAAAGAGCAATTAAACAAGGGAAACATTGAGCCCATATTTTCTCCGTGGAATTTGCCAGTGTTTGTAATAAAGAAAAAATCCGGCAGATGGCGCATGCTAACCAACTTATGAGTGGTCAATGACGTCATCCAGCCAATGGAGGCCCTGCAGCCAGGGCTTCCACCCCCTACCATGATTCCTAGAGACTGGCCGTTAATAATTATAGATTTGAAGGATTGCTTCTTTAATATTCTTCTAGTGGAGTCTGATTTTGAGAAATTTGCTTTTACTATTCCTGCTATGAACGACAAGGAACCAGCAGCCAGATATCATGGGAAAGTCCTGCCGCAGGGTATGTTGAATAGTCCTACTATTTGTCAAACTTTTGTGGGGAAGGCCATTCAACCTGTGAGAGATCAGTTTCCAGATTTGTATATCATTCATTATATGGATGACATATTGTGTGCGGCCGAAAATCAAGACCAACTTATCCAGCGTTACTCATATTTACAGGAGGTGGTAGCCAATGCTGGATTGCTCACAGCACCAAATAAAATTCAAACGGCCACTCCTTTCCAATATTTGGGAATGCATTTTCAGGAAAGGGCAATTAAACCCCAAAAGGTTCAAATTCAAAAAGACTCTCTGAAAACTTAGATTTTCAAAAATTATTAGGGGATATCAATTGGATTCAACCTGCTTTGGGAATCCCTACCTATGCTATGTCTAATCTGTTCTCTATTTTAAGAGTAAACCTTGCTCTCAGTAGTAAATAAGAACTGACTCCTGAAGCTGCCAGAGAATTACAAAAGATTGAAGAAAAAATACAACAGGCCCAGGTTAATAGAATAGACTCAAGTTTGCCACTACAGTTCATTGTGTTCCCTACTCTCCATTCTCCTAAAGGGGTTATAGTTCAGAGTGAGGACTTAGTTGAATGGTCCTTTCTGCCTCACAATACTGTCAGAACACTCACAGTATACTTGGATCAGATGGCAATCTTGATTGGGCAAGCTCGCCTTAGAGTTGTTAAACTTTGTGGTTCAGATCCAGATAAGATTATAGTTCGAATGAATAAAAATCAGATTCAGCAAGCCTTTGTTAATTCAATCAACTGGCAAATAAATTTAGCTGGCTTCACTGGAGTTCTTCACAATCACTATCCAAAATAAAAATGTTTTCAGTTTTTAAAGCTAACAACATGTGTCCTTCGAAAAATTACCCATAGTGCCCCATTGGAAGGAGCAGTGACTGTGTTTACAGACGGCTCTAGCAATGGAAAAGCAGCTTATTTGGGACCTAAAAACAGAATTATTCAAACTGACTTTCAATCGGCACAGAGGACTGAATTACAGGCAGTTATAGCTGTGTTAGAAGACTTTAAGCAACCTGTAAATATTGTCTCTGATTCAGCTTATGTTGCTCAAGCCACTCAATACATAGAAACTGCACTCATTAAATATCTTGTGGACGAACAAATCTATCAGCTGTTTTCTTCTTTACAAAAGGCAGTATGTGATCGCCATTTTCCCTTCTATATCACACACATTCGAGCATACACTAATCTTCCTGGGCCCCTCGTAAGGGCTAACGATCAAGCTGATTTACTAGTTTCCATTGTGCTTACTAATGCCCAAGATTTTCACTCCCTAAGACATGTTAATGCAGCAGGACTTAAACAAAAATATCAAATTACTTGGAGACAGGTAAAGGACATTGTGCACCATTGCCCTCAGTGCCAGGTACTACAACTGCCACACGAAGGGACTGGTGTTAACCCACAGGGATTAACCCCCAGTATGCAGTGGCAAATGGACAGAACCCACATACCTTCATTCAGGAAACTTTCATACGTCCATGTTACTATAGATACCTTTTCTTATTTTGTATGGGCAACTTGCCAAACAGGTGAGGCAGCTGCTCATATTAAAAAACATTTACTTTCCTGTTTCACTGCCATAGGCATCACACAAAAGATTAAAATAGACAATGGCCCAGGCTCCTGTAGTAAATCTTTACAAGCATTCCTTCAACAATGGCACACTGAGCACAGTACTGGAATACCCTATAATTCTCAAGGCCAAGCCACTGTTGAATGTGCTAATCGAACCTTAAAATCTCAATTACGAAAATAAAAGACAGAACGGGGAACCAGAGAATACTCTACTCCACATACACAGCTACAATTGGCTCTTATTGAGAGGTGATGACGTGCCAGCAGCCCTCGCTCGCTCTCAGCACCTCCTCGGCCTTGGCGTCCACTCTGGCTGCACTCAAGAAGCCCTTCAGCCCGCCGCTGGGCTGTGAGGGCCCTTCTCTGGGGCTGGCCGAGGCCAGAGCTGGCTCCCTTTGCTCGTGGGGAGGTGTAGAGTGAGAGGTGTGGGCAGGAGCTGGGGCTGCATGCGGCACTCGTGGGCCAGCGTGGGTTCTGGGTGGGCACGGCTCGGCGGGCCCCACACTCAGCACAGCCGGCCGGCACCTGCTGGGCTCAATCCAGGGATGAGCTGCCTCTGGGCTGTCGGAGTGCCCGGGCTAGGTGCCACTAAATCCCATGGTGAGTGCCACTGAGAGGTGAAGCCAGCTGGGCTTCTGGGACAGGTGAGGACTTGGAGAACTTTTCTGTCTAGCTAAAGGATTGTAAATGCACCAATCAGCACTCTGTGTCTAGCTAAAGGTTTGTAAATGCACCAATCAGCGCTCTGTGTCTAGCTAATCTAGTGGAGACTTGCAGAACTTTTCTGTCTAGCTAAAGGATTGTAAGTGCACCAATCAGCACTCTGTGTCTAGCTAAAGGTTTGTAAAGGCACCAATCAGCACCCTGTCAAAACAGACCAATCAGCTCTCTGTAAAATGGACCAGTCAGCTCTCTGTAAAATGGACCAATCAGTCCTCTGTAAAATGGACCAATCAGCAGGATGTGGCTGGGTTCAGAAAAGGGAATAAAAGAAGGCTGCCCGAGCCATCAGCAGCAACCCACTTGGGTCCCCTTCCGTGCTGCAGAAGCTTTGTTCTTTCGCTCTTCACAATAAATCTTGCTGCTGCTCTTCAGGTCCATGCTGCCTTTATGAGCTGTAACACTCACCACAAAGGTCTGCAGCTTCATTCCCAAAGCCAGTGAGACCACGAACCCACTGGGAGGGATGAACAACTCTGGACGGGAGGAACAAACAACTCTGGATGGGAGGAATGAACAACTCTGGACGCACCACCTTTATGAACTGTAACACTCACTGTGAAGGTCTGCAGCTTCACTCCTGAGGCCAGCAAGACCACGAACCCATTGGAAGGAATGAACAACTCCAGACATGCCGCCTTTAAGAGCTGTAACACTCACCGTGAAGGTCTGCGGCTTCACTCCTGAAGTGAGCGAGACCACAAACCCACCAGTAAGAAGAAACTCCAGACACATCCGAACATCAGAAGGAAAAAACTCCAGACACACCATCTTTAAGAACTGTAACACTCACTGTGAGGGTCTGCGGCTTCATTCTTGAAGTCAGCGAGACCAAGAACCCACCAATTCTGGACACATTATCACTTTAAATTTTTTGAATTTGTCTAGAGATCAGGTTATAATGGCAGCAGAGCAGCATTTGACAGGGCAAAAAATAAATCCTCATGAAGGAAAACATGAGTGGTGGAAGGACGTCAGAACTAAAACGTGGGAAAAGGGCAAAATCATTACATGGGGTCGAGGGTTTTCTTGTACCTCACCAGGAGAGAATCAGCTTCCTATCTTGGTACCACAAAACATCTTAAGCTGTTCCATAAGCCAGAATCCAAGGAAGAGGAAAAGACCTCAGAATGTCCCTGCACCCCCATTTCATCAGATGGCTCAGATAAACATTTCTGTTGAGCAGATGGAAACCAGTAAAACTCACCAAGCAACTCCACCGACCTTGGGGCAGATGAAGAGGCTAGCTCACATTGCAGAAGAGAATCTGAGGCCTCAGAACAAGCTGCCGACCATGAGTAATCTAATGGTAGCTATGATGGCGGTAATCTCCCTGGTGGTGAGTCTCCCCGTAGCTGAGGCAGATCAAAATTACACACAGCCCTAGCAGAGGCTCTCCATGAGAGTCCTGCCCCTGTAGCAAACTTCTGCCTGGACATCGAGGTGTTTCCAGACATCCTCTGAAATCTAGGCAAAGGTTCCCAAACTCCAGTTCTTGACTTCTGTGCACTGGCAGGCTCAACACCACATGGAAGCTGCCAAGGCTTGAGGCTATCACCCTTTGAAGCCATGGCCCAAACTCTACATTGGCCCATTTCAGCCATGGCTGGAATGGTTAAGACACAGGGCACCAGGTCCCTAGGCTGCACACAGCATGGGGGGCCTGGGCTCAACCCACAAAACCACATTTTCCTCCTAGGCCTCTGAGCCTGTGATGGGATGGGTTTCCATGAAGGTCTCTGATATGCCCTGGAGACATTTTCCCCATTGTTTTGGTAATTAACATTCAGCTCCTCATTACTTATGCAAATTTCTGCAGCTAGCTTGAATTTCTCCTCAGAAAATGGGATTTTCTTTTCAATCACATTGTCAGGCTACAAATTTCTGAACTTTTTTGCTCTGCTTCTCTTATAAAACTGAATGCCTTTAACAGCACCCAAGTCACATCTTGAATGTTTTGCTGGTTAGACATTTCTTCCACTAGGTACTCTAAATCCTCTCTCTCAAGTTCAAAGTTTCAATGTTTTTTTTTTTTTTTTTTGAGAAGGAGTCTCGCTCTTTCACCCAGGCTGGAGTGCAGTGGCACAATCTCGGCTCACTGCAGGCTCCACCCCCCAGGGTTCACACCATTCTCCTGCCTCAGCCTCCCACGTAGCTGGGACTACAGGTGCCCACCACCTCACCCGGCTAATTTTTTGTATTTTTAGTAGAGACAGGGTTTCACTGTGTTAGCCAGGATGGTCTCAATCTCCTGACCTCATGATCTGCCCACCTCGGCCTCCCAAAGTGCTGGGATTACAGGCATGAGCCACCACGCCCGGCCTCAAGTTCAAAGTTTCACAAATCCCTAGGGCAGGAGAAAATGCTGCCAGTCTCTTTGCTAAAACATAACAAGAGTCACCTTTGCTCCAGTTCCCAACTTCCTCATCTAAGACCACCTCAGCCTGGATTTCATTGCCAATATCATTATCAGCATTTTGGCCAAAGCCATTCGACAAGTCTCTAGGGAGTTACAAACTTTACCACATTTTCCTATCTTCTTCTGAGCCCTCCACAATGTTCCAACCTCTTCTTGTTACCCAGTTCCAAAGTTGCTTCCACATTTTTGGGTATCTTTTCAGCAGCACCCCACTTCTAGTACTAATTTGTTGTATTATTCTGCTTTCATACTGCTGATGAAGACATACCCAAGACTGGGCAATTTACAAAAGAAAGAGGTTTAATTGGACTGACAGTTTCACGTGGCTGGGGAGGCCTCACAATCATGGTGGAAGGCAAGGAGGAGCAAGTCACATCTCACATGGATGGCGACAGGCAGAAAGAGAGCTTGTGCAGAGAAACTCGTGTTTTAAAACCATCAGATCTCATGAAACTCATTCACTATCACAAAAACAGTGCAAGAAAGACCCGCACCCATAATTCAAACACCTCCCACTGGGTTCCTCCTATGACATGTGGGAATTGTGGGAATTACAACTCAAGATGAGATGTGGTTGGGGACAAATCCAAACCATATCACTATGTAACCCAAATGCCACAAACAGTGTAAAATAATTGAAGTGCTTACTTATTCTAGAAATATTTATGAAGTACCACAGATGCTCCAGGAACTAAGGAAAGCAGTTCATTCTAAAAAATGAAAGGAAATAAATTAAAAAGGCATGAGGGCCAAATGCTCTAGGCCCCCTAAATGACTGCTAAAAATCACTGAGAGGAGGCAGATTGATTAATTAAAGAAAGGGCATACAAATTTATTTAACAATGTATAGAAGGGAGTCTTCACAATGAAGACTCAACATCCCAATGAGTTACAGACACTTACATACCATCCTGAGGCCACTGTAAAGAAAGCACACTCAGAGGATTGCCAGAAACAGGTAAATCAGATTTAGTGGCAAGAGGTGTTAAGAGAGAAAGGGAGAAGTTTGGCTAGCAAAGATGGCCTTGTCATGTGGATGAAGCCTCCTTCAGAGGAAACAGATGGTAAATGTTTCCTTTCAGACTTTAAAAGGTGTCAGACTGTCAGTCTCTCCTGGATCCGGAGAAAGGAATAGGAAGGGGAGGGAGGCATGGCTGCAATAAGGGAGATTCTCTGCAGATGCAAATTCTCCCCACTTAAGACAGTTTTGCAATGCCACCTCTAATAGGATGGCCAAGAGGCAGCCATTTCAACATACGTTAAAGAAATATATTTGGGAGTAAAATATTTTAATTTCCTTCAGTCTCCACTTTGCAATTTAAAATAAGTTTCACATATCAAAAACCAAGCTGATAGCTTTGGAGAGATTTGATCTAGAGATTGTTAGATAGAGATAGAGAAAGGAGTAGAAAGACAAATTGAGATGAATAGAAAGGAGCAAATTTAAATATATCTTCCCATATCTTCTTTAGTCAGTCTCTGAATACTGAGAATAGATCAGTTCAGTTAAACAACTGTGTCCCATTCTGAGAAGTGGCATTGCAGATGGGCTAGGCCTCTATATATGATATAGGTAATCAGATCTCTAATAAACGTATTTCTATAAAAACAGAAGAAAAAACAAAGGTTAATGGTTGGAGCAGTCTATGGACTGCTTTCCTAAGTTCTCTGAGGCATCTTCAGATTGCAATGACAATCTGACAAATTCTTCCAGATTGTAATTCAAACCAGGCATTCAGGCTAACTTTCTGAGAAGTCTTTACATTAGCAAGCAGGCTTGAAGTTCTTTATATATAAATTGTTGTTATTTTCTTCTGGAGTTTAAGTTGTATAGCTTCAGTTTGCAGAGCTTTAAGAAAAGCAGAGTTTTAATTTCTAGTGATTTCAAGTTAAAAAAAATTGGAGGACAGAAATTGAACATTTTAGCTTGGCGACTTGTAGCCAGAAAAAAAAATTTAAGATCCAGTCCAAATAGTAGGAAATAATCAAAACTGAATGCAATGGATAAAGCTAAAATCCAATAACAGGTATACCATAGTTTCCTTTGAAACATAATTTTTCTGTCTCCAATCTTCCAACATTACTAAAGACAAAATCATAGTAGGATCAATTTCTTAGCAAAATTAGTTTAGTCTTATTATACTTGGCCTGATTATTTGCATAAAGTGCAGGAAGAAGAATTATTTGTCATATAGACTCTTTTAAGTTGGCTTTTCTGGAATCTTTTTTCATAAAGAATCACAAATTAGACCTTTGAAAAGTCATGAGCACAGCCAAGTATTTATCCCTGCAGATACCTGTATGAATTGGGAAACGTCTCTCTTCTTGAAATCCCAAAATAACTTGGGGTTCCTGGGCCTGTCAGAAAGTGACATTCTTTACGTACCACAGGTCAAGAACATGTAAGGAAATCTGTAAAGGAACTATATAGAACATGTTTGAGGTCAGTTTTTCCAAAGAACTTTTATCAGATCTATAAGTCAGCCTCAATTCCTCACAGAAATCTGCTCATATCTGAAAATACACCTTTCCAATTAAAGCCTTGGTAAAAGAGCCAGTACCTCCAACTGTGTCCTGTTACAAAAGAAAACAGATCTTACTGAATTTATGCAAATAACTGTATTACCATAAGTTAAGAATACTCACAAATAGCTTTCAAATTCTGGAAAAACCAAGTAGAAAGAAAGAAGTGTGCTTCAAATTTTGCTCTAATCAATTGTTAAAAGCTGTAAGTAACTCAAAAAAGATTTTCTCAACTCTGTAAAACAAAACACAAAGAATTAGCAATGTTTCAAACACAAAAAGTCATAAAAAAATTATTTCAGTCTTCTATTAGTTCAATCCATGCAACTGTAACTGCCCCATGGGTTCACCTTGCCTCCTGCCTAGACAAAGCTGATTTACTGAGACAGGAGAATTGCAATGGAGATGGAGTAATTCACTCAGACCAAGCTGTGTGGGGAGACCAGAATTTTATTATTACTCGAATCAGTCTCCCCAAAAAAGAAAACTTGGGATTGGAGTTTTTAAGGATAATTTATTTGGTGGGTAGATGATTGAGAAGTGAGGAGTACTGATAGGTCGGGCTGGAGGTGAAATCATAAGGGGTTGAAGTGAGTTCTTCTTGCTGACATCTGTTCCTGTGTAGGATTGCAGAACTGGTTGAGCCAGATGACTGGTCTGGGCCATGTCAGCTGGTGCATCAGAATGCAGGGTTTGAGAAATATCTTAAGCACTGATCTTAGGTTTTACAACAGTGATGTTAATCCCAGGAGCAATTTGAGGAGGTTGAGACTCCTGCAGCCAGAGGCTGCATGGCTCCTAAATGGTAATTTCTAATCTTGTAGCTGATTTGTTAGTCCTACAAAGGCAGACTGATTCACAGGCAAAAAGGGAGTTTTTTCAGGAAAGGGCTATTATCAGTTTTGTCTCAGGGTTAAACTATAAACTAAATCCTTTCCCAAGGCTAACTTGGCCTACACTTAGGAATGAACAAGAACAGCTTAGAGGTTAGAAGAAAGATAGAGTCTGTTAGGTCTGATATCTTTCACTGTCACAATTTCCTCAGTTATAACTTTTGCAAAGGCAGTTTCACAGTTAGCTCCTGTTCTGCTCAATATTGAGCCAGCAAGCCTCATGAACACACAATGAGTCCTAGATGCTTTTTTCTCTGTTCCAATGGCACGATTTCTAAAGTTATCAGAAACCTGCATTCAAGAACATCTGTGAGAATCCTTTAACTATAATTAGTTTATAATTAAGCTGTCTTTTAAAAAAGATCAAAGTAAAATAATTTTAGATAACAAAAGTCTTAAAGCAGTCATGGTCAAAGACACAATTGACAAAGAAATTGGGTTATTTCTGCAGTATGTAACAATTTAACATAATAATTATAATTAATACTGATAACATATACTAATATGTATCAGAATGACAGAAATCTCACAATTTTGGAACACATACTAATAACACATTTACATAAATATAAACCAAAAAAAGTTGAACACAGTTTTATTTTTGACAATGTTTCCTGTATGATTTCAACATATTAATTAAGCTAAATCTCTCTCTCTCTCAGACTTCTATAAAGTTAGTTTCAGGTCAAAAGTTTGAATCTGGAATTTGATTTTGGAATAGTTGTCAAATATTGAAGGTTTAGAACACTATATCACAAAATAGAATCATGAGTCACTGTAAAATAAATCAATCATTTAGCCAAAATAATAACAAAATTTTCAAAAAGCAAAAACCTTTACTCTTTGAGAATGGAGACTTACTTCCCAAACAATAAGACCTAATAAACACAACATGAAGCCAACTAAATCTGTCTTTCTCTCTTTTGCAATTTACTCAAAAGGTAAACAGAAATCTTTTACTATCTCTTAATATTACACAAAAATTTTGTTCAAGAGAAAAACCAATTTTCACCTTTGTGTAGTGTATTATTAGCACTAAATCTAATTTTAATAAAACCATATGACCAAATTTAACTTTAATGAATTTGGCCATAATATAAGGTTGTCATAAGCCTTTTATAACCTTTTATAATTTCCTGTCAAAAAGCAGATAGATCAATACTCCAAGAAAACTCTGTTATTCAGACACAGCAGCCCAGATACTGGCTCTCCATCACTGTGCTTTTTATTTTAATGCTTAATTTATAGAAAAACTAAATAATCCCCTTCAAATTTTAGCAAACTCATTCACATACAGAATTCCTTTTAGAAGATCAATCTTTTCTCAAACTTTCCACAACTTGCTTAAATACCTTCCATTTTGTTCTACTTATAACTTAAAAGAATCCTTGCGCCGGGCGCGGTGGCTCACGCTTGTAATCCCAGCACTTTGGGAGGCTGAGGCGGGCGGATCACGAGGTCAGGAGATTGAGACCACGGTGAAACCCCGTCTCTACTAAAAATTAGCCGGGCGTGGTGGGGGGCGCCTGTAGTCCCAGCTACTCGGAGAGGCTGAGGCAGGAGAATGGCGTGAACCCAGGAGGCGGAGCTTGCAGTGAGCCGAGATTGCGCCACTGCACTCCAGCCTGGGCGACAGAGCGAGACTCCATCTCAAAAAAAAAAAAAAAAAAAAAGAATCCTTAACAACCCTTAAACTAGACAAAATTCCTTCCCCTTATTTAAAAAAAAAAATTGTCATGCCTTCTTTTAACTTTTTTTTTGCCAAAAATACATCTTACTTTTCTTACACACTTTGTATGTATCTAGTAACTTTCATTATATGCATTAATTGTAATGTTAATTCTCGGTAACTCTTATTTTAGTGAAAAAACCTAGTAAGTAAGCAATTTTAATTATGTACCAGGTACATAACCCAGAGCAAAGAACGATGCCTGGAGCTAGGCTTCATATCCTAAAGGCACAAATCTAAGCACGTAAGTTACAGACAAGTTAAGCAAGTATCAGGAGCAAAGTTTTGTATCTTAAAACATCAGAGACAGTGACTAATTCAGGTGAAATGTCTAAATTCTGAACATGCTTCTATTTTATTTTACCGATAATTTTAAAACTATCTTTAGTTACCAAAAATTACTAAAATCATATGAACTTGAAAAGCATTTAGGATTATTTACTTATGAGTAAGTCAATTCAAAACCCATGCAGACAGAATACAGACAGACATATACCCATGTACACATAAAGATTATACTAACATAAAGACTTTATAGTTTTTATTCTACTTTAAGTTCCAGGGGACATGTGCAGGGAGTGCAGATTTGTTACATAGGTAAACATGTGCCATGGTGGTTTGCTGCAGCAATAGACTCATCACCTAAGTATTAAGCCCAACATGCATTAGCTATTTCTCCTGATGCTCTCCCTCCCAAAACCACTTCCCCATAGGCCCCAGTGTGCGTCATTCCCCTCCCTGTGTCCATGTGTTCTCATTGTTCAGCTCCCACTTATAAGTGAGAACATGCAGTATTTGGTTTTCTGTTCCTGCATTAGTTTGCTGAGGATAATGTCTTCCAGCTCCATCCATGTCCCTGCAAAGGACATGATCCTTTTTATGGCTACATAGCATTCCATGGTGTATATGTACCACATTTTCTTTATCCAGGAGTTTATAGTTTGATTTTAAAATTTTAGCCATAAGATAGATACACACTCACTAGTCCAAAAAGACAGTTGGATTAAATTGTGAAAATGTTAAAGTTTATTTCTCATGGCCATGACTAATGCCCTCACTGAGTTTTGGAGAAAACAAGATAGCAAATTAAACCTCAAATCAGAGAGACAGAGTTTGAGTGTGTTAGACGAAGTTTTAAAATGGATGTCAGCTGGGCACAGTGGCTCATACCTATAATCACAGCACTTTGGGAGGCCAAGGTGGGCAGATCACTTGAGGTCAGGAGTTCAAGACCAGCCTAGCCAACATGGAGAAATCCTGTCTCTACTATAAATACAAAAATTAGCCAGGCATGGTGCTGAGCACCTGTAATCCCAGCTACTCGGTGGCTGAGGCACAAGAATCACTTGAACACAGGAGGCAGAGGTTGGAGGGAGCCAAGATCATGCCACTGCACTCCAGCCTGGGCAACAGAGCAAGACCCTGTCTCAAAAAATAAAATAAAATAAATAATAAAATGGATGTCAAGACAGCACAAAATCATAGAAGTCTATCATAGTATTTTGTTAGACCAATTTTATTTAGATAGGTGTTTTTTAATTTACTATCTTTTAACTGGACCACTGAGCCCAGAGCAGAGCCCACACTGAATCCTGAATCCCCAAAAAGAGAAATACCATGGGGCCAGGCCACATAATATTTTTACAGTGCATTTTGTCACGAAGACATTTCTCTAAGTGTTTAAACCATGTCCTTTCTTATCTTAAACACACAGAGTATCCCCTGTAGTAATAACTATTTGCTCTAAGCAACTACCATTAGCCATCTCAGAAAGTATATCTATTACAAACACCAATGTCAAAAATTTTTTCATAATGCAAAGTAATTTTCAATTCCCCAAAAGCCAAAAATATTAGGTAATGCAATACAAAAGAGAGAAAAGCTTTTAGATCTAAGTGGAATCTGTCCATTTACAACTCTTGAGATTCCATGAAGAAAATCAGAGGTTCCTTCCAGACACAGGAGTCTGGTACATTTTCCATTTTTCCCAGGGGATCCTGGGCAGTTAGAAATTCTTTTTGTATTTTTAGATCCCTCGTGTGGCATACAGGATAGAAAGTGGAAGGAAGATAGGAAGAAGTAAATGGTGGAACAGACATAATTCACTGAGAAGTTTATACAGAGAGAGAACAGAGGCTTTAAAACAATATAGATACACACACGTAGCCTAAATACCTGTTTTAATTAGATTGACTTTTGACTACAGAACTCTTTAAAAAATTCTTTCAAATCTCTTATTATCCGATTTTAGTCAGGACAAACAGCTGATATTTCCGATCTTTGAACTTCTTTACCAAAGGTAACTTCCTAGGTGAAATCAATAAGCCTAAACTCAGGCTATGACTTAACTATGGCAAATTTTTCCCAAAAAATGATTCTGAAGGCTAGGCATAACATTATTACATGTCTGTTTAAAAATTTACCTTTTCATCAATGGTTTAGAATAACAGGTCTCAAAAATCTTTCTTTTAATTTATCTTCTGGCCATTGGCAATTAGAATTTTCAATGGTGTACTTTATTCCAATAGCAACTAAACTCAAAAGCCTCTTTAAAGCCCAGGTGGTAATTTTTCAGGTTTTACATTCCTGGAGAAGGCATGAAGGAGACATCCTCATGACTCCCAAAAATCCACTCTGAGAAATGGAGTTAAGATAGACAAAAGATCACAAAAGCTCCATAGGGATGGGTCTTGTAAGACAAAATTTCCCTAAGAGTGTGACACATTCAGTATAAAAAGTGTCTTGCTTAAAATATTATGTGTCTCAGATTCCCAGTCTTTTCAGACTGTCCATCTAATGTGAACCAAAAAATTCATGCCCTCTATTCTAAACAATTGATGAAAAGGTTAAATTTTTAAAAAGACATTCCCAGATGGTAGAGACTAAGAGGGAGTACCCCCATGTAGCCACAAAGTCAAGTTCTTAAGGACATAAAACAAGATGAGAGGGAAACCTCATCTGATTTTTGTATCAGGGACTCACAGAAAAGTTTGTCTGAACACATGCTGGTCTATCCAGAACTGTAAAAACTGACCAGTATGCAGGGTCAGCTTGAACAGCAGGCATAAGGGGGTTCTAGGCCCATATTCTATCCAATGCTACCCCTCTTTATGATAGAACAACACAGAAAGACAAAGGAAAACGGCAACAGAAAAGGCTATTTCTGAGAGAAAAGGGGTCACACAATATGAGTATTCATACCACAAAGTACTGAAAGTACACCAGGGACACTACAATGCCAGACTAGTCAAATTCCTTTTTTCTGTTAGTCAAAACCTTGCAGATGAGACTGTGATTTTTACCATCTGCTCACTGGGATATACAGAGAAAGACAGGCCAGTAGCCTAGTTGGTAGGAAATTTTTATCCCTTTGCCAGCAGATCAGTCTCTTGGTTTCTCTTCACTGTAGCCTCTAGAAGAGAAGAGCAACTCTGATGATCATCCTGTTCTGTAGGGGGCGATAGGCTCTTGGCCCCATAAATCATCACTAAAAGTCACTGACAGGAGGCAGATTGATTAATAAGAGAAAAGGCATACAAATGTATTAACGTATATATGGGAGGCTTCGGCGTGAAGACCCCAATTCCCAAAGAGTTACAGAAACTCATATGCCATCCTGAGGCCACAGTAAGGAACACAGACTCAGAGCACAGCCAGAAACAGGTAAATCAGGGTTAGTGGCAAGACAGGTTAAGACAGAAGGAAAGAAAGAAGCTTGGCTAGCAAAGATGGCCTTGTTATGTGGACGAAGCCTCCCTCAGAGGGAACAGATGGTAAATGTTTCTTTTCAGGCTTTAAAAGGTGTCAGACTGTCAGTCTCTCCTGGATCCAGGGAAAGGCATAGGAAGGGGAGGGAGGCAAGGTTACTTTCATGGGGATTCTCTACAGATGCAAATTCTCCCCACTTAAGACAGCTGTGCAGTGCTACTTCTGACAGGATGGCCAAGTGGCAGTCATTTTTAAACATGTTAAAGAAATATATTTTGGGGTAAAATATTTTAATTTCCTTCGAAGAGTTTCTACCCTCAAGGAGTTTACCAACTATTGGAAAGAAAGATGCTTATAAGCAATGTTGTAGATACTGTAATAAACCTGCACAGCGTTGTAAAACCAAAGAGAATATCTGAGATGAGTCTCAATTAATTTAGAGGTTTATTTCACCAAGATTGAGGATGCACCCAGGAAAAAGAGACACAAACCACAGTAGGATCTGTGGTCCATACTTTTTCCAAAGAGGATTTTGAGAGTTTCAACACTTAAAGGGGAAAAAACAGGCAGGAGGGAAAAGAAAAAAAGAGGGAGGAAGGTGTGGTCACATTCTTGTGAGGCTTTGATTAGAGTTCAATGAATCCACATGTTGTACATGAAAAGGAGGTGGTAGAGGGAACAATCAATTATGTATTTGTCTCATGCCTAGTGTCTCACGCTTAGTAAACCTGCACTTTACAAAAGATAGAGAGTACAAGGCAAAGTCAAATAGGGATTTGTCTCGGGTTCCGTGAGGGGATGATTTCTAGTCTCCTCTTGTCCCATACCTGTGAAGATAAGCTGTTGACTTACATTGTCAGCATGAGAGAGATCACCTGCAGAGACATGTGACCTCCTATCCTGTAGCTATTTGTTTAGGAACAAAAGGAAGGCAGTTTTGTTTTTGTTGTTGTTGTTGTTGTTTCGGCATGACTGAGTTTTCAAGCTTAATTTTTCCCTTTTGGCATCGTGAATCTAGAGTCTCAAGATTTTTATTTTTCTTTCACAGGGTAATGGTAGGAAGTGGTGAATTAAAACCAGAACGGACATCTGTAATAAACCTCACAGAAGCAGATGAATTGGAGATCAATTATTATACATGTGTCCTTTGCTCTGGTAAGTCATTTTTCTGAGTCACTGCCCTACACAGACTTCTTTTCTGTCTCCTTATGCAATCATCTCCCTCCCTTCCTCCTACTCTTTCCTATTTTACCCATCCATGTGCAACAAATTATCTCAGTTATACCCTGGAGTCTTTTAAGCATCTCTGGTCTCAATTTTCAAACCCACACTATTTAAAGTGGACAGCTTCTGTAAGCAATGGCTGTAATACTGCATGGGTATCTAAAAAGCAGATCACAGAATCTCATAAAGTGCAAACTGAAAACCTCATCCATCTCAGGACATGTCCCAGAGGCACACTGCAAGGTGGACAGTGCTGACCACGGCATGTTCATGCACTACCGATACATCATAGGTAAGATCCAGCCTGCCTTGGAAAGGCTCCACATGCTTTTCTGATTGAAACAAGAACAGACAGACACTAGGCAGGCATTCTGTCTTCACAGGAGTACAGCTGCCATAGCAACCAGTACGGAGCAATAGAAAGGAAAGAAACACCCAAATACCCTGCCAGCCAGGTCCACCAAGTCAACTCTGGAAATCAATGTAATGTGTTAACAAAGCTATTCCTGCCAACACCCACACATCCAACAACAACAACAGCCACAACAAAATCCTAAAACATGTCAAGTGAGAATATTTCCCTATTGTTCAACAAATCCCATTGTCTGGATGCAAGATGTTCGCATGGATTAATGCCACGGTTGCATCATCAGTTACAATTTCTACTATTACCTCTATGAGTATACATACTGAGGAGACTTGAACAAAATACAAATAGATCTTCCTGCATTTTTTAAATGTTATAATAATAAAATTCACAACATTCCTGTCTGTTTCCCTCCTCCCAGATATCATTAAAATATTCTGGTATTTTAATAGCTTATTCCAGGTTTTAGCAATTTTTTCCCCATGTTTGCTAAGCAGGCTGTTTCTCAGAGCAGAATCTGAAACTTCAGCGGAATGCTGTGAACCCATATGACTAAGTCTAATATCTTGTAAAACAAAGGTACCTTAAATTGTTAATTCAGATTTTAGCCAAAACACTCCTAATCAACATACAACATTCTCTTCAACTACTACTACTAATAATAATTAAACTTCATGCCTTATAAAAATTGGCTGGATGCGGTGACTCACGCCTATAATTCTAGCACTTTGAGAGGCTGAGGAGGGTGGATTGCTTGAGCTCAGGAATTCGAGACTAGCCTGTGAAACATAATGAAACTCTGTCTCTACCAAAAATACAAAAATTAGCCAGGCAGGTGGCATGCACCTGTGGTCCCAGCTACACGAGGGGTCAGGAGCACTGAGTGGGAGGATCCCTGGTGCCTTGGAAATCAAAGCTGCAATGAGCAGTGATCACACCACTGCACTTCAGCCTGGGTGACAGAGTGAGACCCTGTCTCAAAAATAAATAAAATTTAAAATCTTTTGCATAGATTATTTAAATGTTATTATTATAGATACGAGCCTCTTTTTGGCTTGTTCTCGTTAACCTTTTCTAGGCTGAAGGCCTTGTGGTTCCCACAGTACCCCCAGATATCCTTGAAAAAGATCTTTGCTTTCCTGCCCCATGCTTCAGGAGCTCCAACCCTATGGGCAAGCCCCCATTCTTTGAGTAGAGATATGCAGTGGGTTAACCATCAGACTCTGAGCTTTCTAACTATATAATAATTATTAGTCCAAAAAAAGATGACATCAGCGAGCCTGCTTGGGCTGTTTCAGAGACAAAGAGATTTTCAAAATCATAACTCCAATCTAATCCTTGCTTTCCTAGATCCTTTCTTAACGTGTTCTAACATAAAATATTCTCAATTTCAATTTTCCTTTCCTTTATTTGATACTAGATTTGACAAATGAATTGTCATATAGTCTACCTGTTTGTTGACATATTGCCCAAGATTTATTTTAAAATCTGTAACATTTTAGTGGACCAATTAGTGTTTTCAAGGCTCTTGAATTTATAATAATTATTTTATTTTATTTATTAGCAGCAGTTTCTCTATCTGGTAGATTCAGGTTAGTTTGTTTTCCGTATCAGCTTTACCTAAAACTCTTTATCTTCCTTAGAAATGATTGGCTCATGTGTACATTTTCTATAAAAATATTCGTTACATATGTGAAGAATTACCCCCAAATAATTATCTATTTATGCACGATAAAGGTTCATCTTATTTTATTGTGTTTAGCTTATTATATTTCACAGATACTATGATTTGCACAAATTAAAAGTTTGCGGCAACCCTGTATCAAGCAAGTCTATCGGAGCCATCTTTCCAAGCGCATGTTCTCACTTTGTGTCTCTGTGTCACATTTTAGGTAATCCTACAATATTTCAAACATTCACATTACTGTTATTTCTTTTATGGTGCTCTGTGATAAGTGATATTTGATTTTACTACTGTAATTCTTTGGGGACACCAAGATTTACACCCATATAAGACACCAAATTTAATACACAGACAGTGTGTGTGTTCTGACCACTCCACCCTCCAGCCATTTCCCACATCTCTCTTCCTCTCCTCAGGCTTCCCTATTCCCTGAGATGCAACAATATTGAAATTGGGCCAATTATGAACCCTACAGTGGCCTCTAAATGTTCAAGTGAAAAGAAGAGTCACGTCTCTCACTTGAAATCAAAAGCTAGAAATGATTCAGCTTAGTGAGGAGGGCACGTCAAAGGCTGGCCTGAAAACTAAGTCTCTTGCACCAGACAATTAGCCCAATTGTAAATACAAAAGAAAAGTTCTTGAGGAAAATTAAAAGTGCTACTCCAGTCAACATGTTACCAGCAGTGAATCCATATGGCCTGCAGCAACCTCAGTTCTTGCCTCCTCAGAAGAAATAATTGGACCATGGAGGCATAAGACCGAGGCAAGTTTTAGAGCAGGAGTGAAAGTTTACTTAAAAGCTTTAGAGCAGGAATGAAAGGAAGTAAAGTACACCTGGAAGAGAGCATAGTGGGTGACTTGAGAGATCACCTAATGTCGCCTGACATTCCTGGTGGGGGTTGGGAGCCCTGTTCTGCCCTGCTCATGTTTAGCTACCTACTGTAACATTTCCCCCTCTGGAGTCCAAGACTCCAATTCTTTGGGGAAAATGGCTGAAGGTCAGTCTCCTGTAACTGCTTCCTGCTGACAGAGGGGCAGTGGTGGTGGTTCTGTGGGTCTTGGCCTCTTACTATCAGGGCAGGGTTGGCTATGTGGGTTGTAAAAAGCATCCAACCAGGCTTAAGGGAGACAGGGGCAAGATTTTGCCTCTGTTGTGTCCCATTGACGGGCAGTCTAGAGGCCCACTGTAGAAGGATGATTCTTGAATATTTGAGAGGTCAGTATCCTTCACTGAGGATCATCTGGAGCTTGACGGTCTGAAGGTGAAAGGGGACAAATCAAGTTATCAGATTTAGAAGAATGGTTAAAAAAAAAAAAGAGGAAGATGACAGCTCCAAAAAATCCTAGGGCTACCAACACATGATGGGCATAGTCACACCTGCTAAGACTTGGGTGCATGGAGTTGCTAGCTGATTCTAAAACATGCCCAGAATTAGAATATTGATCAAGATTTTTACACTACCCATCCATCTTTTCTTCTGAGCTGCAGCCAGAGATCACTGACTGTTTCACAGGAATAAGAAGGGTTAGTCTAAACTGCTGACAAAAACTCAAAAATAACTGATGAGACTAGAATCTAAATACATGTGTACCATAATTCTTGAAACATAATTTTTCTCTCTCCAATCCTCATTTTTATTAAAAACAAATCATGATAGGACTGATTTGTTTGTGAAATAAGCTTCAGTCTTAATATACGTGGCCTGGTTATTTGCACAAAGCATAACAAGAATAATTATTTGCCATTTAGCCTTCTGATACAGTTTTGATTTCTGTCCCCACCCACGTCTCATGTCAAATTTTAATCCCCAGTGTTGGAGGAGGGGCCTGGTTGTAGGTGATTGGGTCATGTGGGCAGTTTCTAATGGTTTAGAACCATCCCCCTATTGCTGTCTGTTGATAGACGTCTCCAGAGATCTGCTTGTTTAAAAGTGTGTAGCACCTGCCCGCCTCTCTCTCTTTCTCCTACTCCAGCCATGGTGGATGTGCCAGCTTCCTCTTCATCTTCTGCCATGATTGTAAGTTTCCTGAGGCCTCCCCAGAAGCAGAAGCCTGGACAGCTGGCAGAACCATGAGCCAATTAAACGTCTTTTCTTTACAAATTACCCAGGTTCAGGTATGTCCTTATAGCAGTGCGAGAACAGACTATTTCAGCTCCTCTTTTCTTTTTTTGATTTGTTCTCTTAAATTTCTTGCATCAATGTTTTATAGTTTCCTATGTAGAGATCTTTCACTTCTTTGGATAAGTTTATTCCTAAGCATTTTATTTTATTTGTAACTATTATAAGTAGGATTACTTTCTTTATTTCTTTTTCAGATTGTTCATTGTTGGCATGTAGAAATGCTACTGATTTTTGTATGTTGATTTTGTATCCTGCAACTTTACCGAATTTGTTTGTTAGTTCTAATAGTTTTTTGGTGGCATCTTTAGGATTCTCCAAATATAAGATCATACCATCTGAAAACAAGAATAATTTGACTTTTTTCTTTCTAATTTGGATGCCCTTTATTTATTTCTCTTGACTGATTGCTCTAGCTAGGATTTCCAGTCCAATGTTGAATAACAGTGGTAAAAGTGGGCATCCTTATCATGTTCCAGATCTTAGAGGAAAGACTTTTAGTTTTTTACTGTTCAGTATAATGCTAACTGCAGGTGTGTCATATTTGGCTTTTATTGTGTTGAGGTATGTTCTTTCTATCCCCAGTTTTTGAGGGTTTTTTTAAATCATGAATGGGATGTTGAATTTTATCAAATGCTTTTTCAGCATCAATTGAAATGATCACAAAGTTTTCGTCCTTCATTCTGTCGATAGGATGTATCACATTGATTGATTTGTGTATGTTAAACCAACCTTGTACCCCTGAGGTACACTGTTTGGTCACGATAAATGATCTTTCTAATTTACTGATGAATTTAGTTTACAAGTATTTTTGAGGACTTTTGCATCAATGTTCATCAGAAATATAGGCTCATTGTTTTCTTTTTTTTATGAGTTTTTGTCTGCTTTTGGCATTAGGGCAATAATGGCCATATAGAATGAGTTTGAAAGTATTCCCACCTCCTCTATTTTTCAGAATAGCTGGATAGGATTTATACTAGTTCTTCACGTGTTTGGTCAATTTCAGCAGTGAAGTCATTGGATCTCAGGGTTTTCTTTGCTGGGAGACAATTACAGCGTTGATCTCGTTACTTGTTATTGGTCTATTCAGATTTTTAATTTCTTCATGATTCAATCTTGTAGCTTTTATTTGTCTAGGAATTTATCCATTACTTCTAGGTTTTCCAATTTATTGGCATATAAGTTGCTTATAGTCCTTTGAATTTCTGCAGTATCAATTATAATGTGTCATCTCTGATTTTATTTATTTGTGTCTTTTTTTCATAGTCTGGCTAAAGGTTTGTTAATTTTTTTGTTTTGTCAAAAAAATAACTTTTTATTTTGTTGATCTTTTGCACTCTTTATTTAAATGTTATTTATTTATACTCTGATACTTATTATTTCTTTTCTTCTACTAATTTGGGGTTTGGTTTGCTCTTGCGTTTCTAGTTCTTTAAGATGCATTGTTAGATTGTTTATTTGAAGTTTTTCTACCCTTGATGTAGGCACTTTTTGCTATAAATTTCCCTCTTAGTATGGCTTTTATTGTACCCCATAGGTCTTTGTATGTTGTTTTTCCATTTTCACTTGTTTCAAGAAATTTTTTAATTTCCTTCTTAATTTTTTCATTGATTCACTGGTCATTCAGGAGAATATTGTATAGTTTCATGGGTTTGTATAGTTTCCAAAATTTCTCCTGTTATCAATTTCTAATTTTATCCACTGTGGTCAGAGAAGATATTTGATATGATTGCAATTTTTTTGAATTTCTTGAAAAACTTGTTTTGTGGTCTAACATATGCTGTATTCTTGAGAATGATCCATGTGCTGAGGAGAAGAGTGTATATTCTGTAGTGGCTGGATACGATGTTCTCTAAATATTTATTAAGTCTATTTGGTCTATAGTACAGATTAAGTCTGTTGTTCCTTTGTTGATTTTCTGTCTGCATTATCTACCCAATGTTGAAAGTGGGGTATTGAAGTATTTAGCTATTATTGTGTTGGGGTCTATCTCTCTCTTCTTAGCTCTGATAATATTTGCTTTATGCATCTGGGAGCTCCACAGCTGGGTACACATATCTATTTATAACTATTATATCCTCTTGCTGCTTTGGTCCGTTCATCATTATATGATGACCTTCTTTGTCTCATTCTAAAGTTTTGTCTTGAAATATATTTTATCTAATATAAGCATTGCTACTCTTGCTCTCTTTTTGGTTTCCATGGTTTCCATTAGCATGGAATATCTTTTTCCATCCCTTTATCTTCAGTCTATGTGTGTCTTTATAGATGAGTGTGTTTCTTGTAGGCAACAGATTATTATTAGGTCTTATTTTTTTTCATCCATTCAGCCTCTCTGTCTTTTGATTGGAGAGTTTAGGCCATTTACCTTCAACATTATCAATGTTATCATTAATAAATCAGAACTTACTACTACCATTTTGTTATTGGTTTTCTAGTTATTCTGTGGCCTTCTCTTCCTTCTTCCTTCATTCTTTCCTTCCTTCCTTCTTTCCCTTCTTCCTGTCTTCCTTCTCTCTTTCTTGCCTTCCTTTTTTGTGAAATTGATATTCTCTGATGATAGGCTTTAATTTCTTGCCTTTTATTTTTTGTGTATCTGTTGTAGGTTGCTTATTTGAAGTTACCATTATGCTTAATGACATTTCAAAACCCATTATTTTAAACTGATAACAACTTAACTGATTGCAAAAACAAACCACAAGCAAAGAGAAAACTAATAAAACCTCTATCCTTTAACTTCATCTTCCACTCTGCTTTTTAACTTTCTGTTGTTTCTATTTATATATCATTATTTTGTCTATCTTAAAAAGTTGTCATAGTTATTTTTGATAGATTTGTCTTTTAGCCTTTCTACTCAAGATATGAGTAGTTAACACACTACAATAGAGTATTATAATATTCTGTATTTGTCTATTACCAGTGAGTTTTGTAGCTTCAGATGATCTCTGACTGCTCATTAACATCCTTTTCCTTCATTTTCCTTTTTTTAATTTAATTTTCATTTTTTAAACATTTCATTGCCTTTTTCTTTTTGTTTTCTTTTTTTTTTTTTTGAAACAGGGTCTCATCCTGTCACCCAGGCTTGAATGCAGTGATGCAATCTTGGCTTACTGCAACCTTTGCCTCCCAGGCTCAAACAATCCTCCCACCTCTGTCTACCCTGGAACAAGAAGGGAGCCTGCTATCTGAAGGGAAGGACCCAGTCCTGGCTGGATTCACCACCTGCTGGTTAAAGAGCCCTTGGGCCTTGAACAAACATCAGCTGTAGCCAGGCAGTAGTTGCCCTGGGCCTGGGATTGTGATGGCCACAGGAGAGGGTCTAGAAATGTTGTCCAGGAATTAGGGCCTAGAATCAGGAACGTTAGAAATCTACTTGGTGCTTCATTTTACTGTAGCTGAGGTAGTACCCAGGTTGCAAGACAAAGTCCTTTTTACTCTTTCTTTTCCTTTCCTCAGGCAGAAACAGTCTCTCCCCATGGCCACCACTGTCCCAGGCACTTCATGACTACTGCCTGGCCACCGCTGATGTTTGTTCAAGACCCAAGGACTCTTTAGTCAGCAGACGGTGAATCCTGCCAGGACTGAGTCCATCTCTTCAGTACGGTGAGGTCCCCTCTGGCCCAGGGTGGGTCTAGAAATGTCCAGGAACTAGGGCCTGGATTGAAGAACTTCAGGAATCTACTTGGAGCTTCATTTTCCTGTGGCTGAGCTGGTACCCAAGTTGCAAGACAAAATCCTTTTCACTCTTTCCTCTTCCTTCCTCAAGCAGATGGAATCTCTTCACGTGGCCATCACCAGGCCACTGGCAATAACTGCCTAGCTACCACTGATGTTTATTTCAGGCCCAAGGGCCCTTTACTCAGCAGATAGTGAATCCTGCCAGGACTGAGTCCTTCACATCAGTATAGCAGCTTCCATTCTGGCCCAGAGTGGGTCTAGAAATATTGTCCAGGAACCGGGGCCTAGAACTGGGGACTTTAGGAACCTACTTGGTGTCTTATTTTACTATAGCTGAGATGCAACCCAATTTGCAAGACAAAGTCCTTTTTACTCCTCCCTCTCCTTTTTTCAAAAAGAGTCTTTCCCCATGGCCGTCACTGTTCTAGGTCCGTGATGAGTACTGCCTGGCTGCTACTAACGTTTCTTCAAGGACCAAGGGCTCTTTAGTCAGCAGGTGGTGAATTCTGCCAGGACTTTGTTTTTTCCTTCAGGATAACAGGTTCTTTTCTGGCCCAAGGTGGGTCTAGAAATGTTATCCAGGAGCTAGGGCTGGGAATGGAGACTTCAGGGATCTGCTTGTTGTTTTATGTTACTGTGGCTGGGCTGGTACCCCAGTTGCCAGACAAAATCCTCTTTACTCTTCCCTTTCCTTTCTTCAAGCAAAAGGAGTCTCTCCTAGAGCTGCAAGCTGTGCTTTCTGGAGTTAGGAGAGGGGTGACACTAGCACTCCTTTGGCCACTCCAGCTGGTGTCTCACCGGGTCACATGCACTGCAAGTCCTGTGAGTGGCTCTGAGCCCAACACTGCACCAGGACTTGCCCAGGAATTGCAGGTGTTATGGCCTAGACTGCCTTTCAAATTTATTTGGGACTACAGAGTGCTTTAGCCCATGGTAAGTGGGGCTGAACAGAACTGAGTTTCTGACCACTGGCATGGAAAATTCCCCTTTGGCCAGGGCTGGTCTAAATGGTCCCTTTGTGGGCACTTAGCAGCTGAATTCTGCCTATGTTCCTTTCTGCTATGACAGAGCAGCACTGAGTTGCAATGCAAAATCCCACAATCACTGCACTCTCCCTCCCTCAAGCACACAGATTCTCTCTCTATGCCACACAGCCACTGCTGATGGAAAGGGGAGGGGTGATGTAGGCAATTCAAGACTGTCTTTCCTACCCTCTTTAGTGCCTCTTTCCTTGACTTGACGTTAAAACCAGGTACTGTGATTGCTTTTTTGATTTTTAGTTCTTATGAAGGTGCTTTCTTGTGGGCATAGTTGTTCACTTTGGTGTTCCTGCAGGAGGGGACAATCACTGGAGGGTTCACTTGGCCATCTTGCTCCACCTCTCCACTCAGCAATAAACTATTTTTAAATTAAGGTCTGTATATTGATTTTCAGACACAATGCTGTTGCACACTTAGTAAACTACAGTATAGTATAAACATAGCTTTTACATGTACTGGGAAACCAAAAATTTTCATGACTCACTATCCTGAGATACTCACTTTATTACAATGGTCTGGAACCAAACTCACAATATCTATGAGGTATGCCTGTATATATATGCACCTGTAGAAGTAGGTACCAAGAGCAACAATTTGCCACAACAAATTTTATACAGAAACTTGCTGATCTATTTTTCTCCCTTTACTTCAAACACAAAACACAATAGGGCATTAAATATTTTTAAAACATAAAAAGACAAAAGTGAGTTTAAAAACAACTTAGAAATCTATATGAAACCAGAAATAGAATGGAACTACATAGTGGTGCCTGGGATATGAAAACACACATCTATAGGGCTCTGAGCCTCAGTATAGGCTGTCCACCCTAACTCAAAGAATTGTTTCTGAGTGGATGCCATTTATGAACAGCAATTTCATAAGCCTCTGCAGGCAGCCAACCAAGGTTTTTTGCCCGGGGATACCGACCCTCCCTGCCTTTCTTGTAACTTTCCTCTCCCTGCCCCAACACACCCCAGCCCACCCAAAGTTTCCATTCTTACCCGTAGAGGTCATGATTGAAATTTGGGCCCCGGTTCCCTGCAGCATGTGCTGCCTCTCCTCATATCCTGGGTGGTAATCACAGATGTGGGCAGTGAAGATATGCAAGCTCATGTGTCTATTCTCCCTCAGGAACCCAGCCATTTCCTGGGCACAATTGAAGCAGGAGCTCCAGGAGATGAAGCAGATGATCCTGTAGCACTGGGCCGGGTCCAGATGCCAAGAAGAAACCAGGTCCAGGAAGCACTGCTCCACATGGTGGCCTTGATAGCCATTGAGAATATTCCAAGCCTAGAAAAGAAAACAAAGAGATTGGTCACTTGTGAACAGGGAGGAAGAACCTGGACCAGCTGAGACTAGGGAGGCAAGGAGCCTCCAGCACAAAATTAGAAAAGGCACCAAAATTCCAGTTATCAGAATGAATGAATTTCTATAGAATATTTAAAATGTAAAAATTGAAGCAGCAATTCCAAGACGAATAAATATCAACCATTTAAATACAAAGAGATTGGGAATGAGGATGTTTTATTTTGCCCCAACTCCGATATACTCAGCACAGCACTGTTACTATGTCTTCTTCTTCTTTTTTTTTTTTCCAACAATTTGTCTTTATTTAAAATCTTTTGGATGACTTCTGGTATTTCAACCCCTGCAAGGGAATAGGACTGATATGGTTTCGCTATGTCTCATCTTGAATTGTAGCTCTCATAATACCCACATCATGGGAGGGACAATGTGGAGGTAATTGAATCATGGGGGCGTGTTTTTCCCATGCTGTTCTTGTGACAGTGAATACGTCTCACAAGATCTGATAATTTTATAAAGGGCAGTTCCCCTGCACACACTCTCTTGTCTGCCACCATATAAGACGTGCCTTTGCTCCTCCTTCCCCTTCTGCATGATTGTGAAGCCTCCTCAGCCATGTAGAATTGTCAGTCCATTAAACCTCTTTTTCTTTATAAATTACCCAGTGTTATGTATGTCTTCATAGCTGCATGAAAATGGATTAATACAGTAAATTGGTACTGGTAGAGTGGGGTATTTCTATTAAGATACCCAAAAATATGGAAGCAGACTTTGGAACTGGGTAACAAGCAGAGATTGGAACAGTTTGGAGGGCTCAGAAGAAGACAGGAAAATGTGGGAAAGTTTGGAACTTCCTAGAGACTCAGAGGGCTCAGAAGACAGAAAGATGTAGGAAGATTTGGAACTTCCTGGAAACTTATTGAATGGTTTTGACCAAAATGCTGACAGTGATATGAACAATAAAGTCCAGGCTGAGGTGGTTTCAGATGGGGATGGGGGAACTTGTCAGGAACTGAAGCAAAGGTGACACTTGTTATGCTTTAGCAGAGACTGGAGGCATTTTACTCCTGCCCTAGAGATCTGTGGAACTTTGACCTTAAGAGAGATGATTTAGGGTATCTGGTGGAAGAAATTTCTAAGCAGAAAAGTGTTCAAGAGGAAGCAGAGAATAAAAGTTTGGAAAATTTGCAGCTAACCATGTGATAGAAAAGAAAAACCCATTTGCTGGGGAGAAATTCAAGCCTCTGCACAAATTCACATAAGTAACAAGGAGCTGAATGTTAATCACCAAAACAATGGGGAAAATGTCTCCGGGGCATGTTACAGACCTTCATGAAAGCCCCTCCCATCACAGGCCTGGAGGCCTAGTTGGAAAAAATGGTTCCACGGGCCAGGTCCAGGGCCCCCCTGCTGTGTGCAGCCTAAGGACTTGGTACCCTTGTGTCCCAGCTCCAACTGTGGCTAAAAGGAGCCAAAGTACAGCTTGGGCCATGGCTTCAGAGGTTGCAAGCCCCAAGCCTTGGAAGCTTCTAAGTGGTCTTGAGCCTGAGGGTGGAAAGAAGTCAAGAATTGAGGTTTGGGAACCTCTGCCTAGATTTCAGAGGAGGTATGGAAACGCCTGGATGTCCAGGCAGAAATTTGCTGTAGGGGTGGAGGGGCCTCATGGAGAACCTCAAGTAGGGCAGTATGGAAGGGAAATGTGGGGTTGGAGCCCCCACACAGGGTTGTCAGTGGGGCACTTCCTACTGGAGCTGTGAGAAGAGGGCCACCATCCTGCAGACCCCAGAATGGTAGATCCACTGACAACTTGCACTGTGCATCTGGAAGAGCTGCAGACCCTCAACAGCAGCCTGTGAAAGCAGACACTCAACACCAGCACCTGGAAAAGCTGCAGACACCCAACACCAGCCTGTGAAAGCAGCCAGAAGGGGGGCTATACCCTTCAAAGCCACATAGGTGGAGCTGCCCAAGGCTATGGGAGCCCATCTGTGACATCCTGTGGACAAGAGCCACAAACCTCTGTAGTAGGGCTGATTCTACCTCTCTTGGAATTTTGGAGGAAGCAATGAATACTGCCAGAAGAAAGGAGAGGGTACTAGGAGAGAAAACACAAAACTACCCATTCAAAATGTCAAAGACATGGGGAAAGCAGACACTATGAAATATAGGCCAAAAGAAGCTCAACAGATGGGAATTCACTCTCATGAAGATGAAAATAAGAAAGCAATATGAGAAAGACCCAAAAACAAGTATATTTAAGACCTGAAAGAATTAGTGGTGAAAATGATATCCACTTTTCAAAATCTAAATAAAGCAGATGAATATGTAAAAAAATCACAAATATGGAAAAGAATTAATCAGAATCCTAGAAATAAAAAATATTTTCAATGATATTTAAAACTCAGCTGGGTGCAGTGGCTCATCCCCATAATCCCAGTACTTTGGAAGGCCGAGGTGTGCAGAATGCTTGAGCTCAGGAGTTCCAGACCAGCCTGGCCAACATGGCAAAACCCTGTCTCTACAAAAGCTACAAAAATTAGTCAGGCATGGTGGTGGGCACCTGTTGTCCCAGCTACTCAGGAGACTGAGATGGGAGGATTACTGGAGCCCAGGAATTCAAGGCTGCAGTGAGCCATACTTACATCACTGCATTCCAGCCTGGGTGGCACAGAGAGACCCTATTTTCAAAAAAAGGAAAAAACAACTGAGAAAAATGTGCAAACAACTACAAATAATTGAATTAAAAAATTAATACTTGAAAAATATAACTAGAAAATCCACAAGGACACAGCACAGTGAGAGTAATAAAATATGAAAGATGTTAAAAGAAATGAGGAATAGATTGAGAAGATTTAAAATACATATAATATAAACAAGTATCCTACATACGATGCATGTAATAGAAAAATGGCATTATATCAAATGAACATAAGCTATTTAACAGCTGAGCAGCCAGCATCCTAAATGACAAGGACAGCATTCCACAGACTCATCCTATGGTCTTCAGTCTAAAGATACATTGTGTCTCTTTCCAAAGACCATACCCACAGACTCAACACACAAGGGTGTTGCTTCTGAACAGTTCTCTAAGATGATACTATTTCTATTTAATTATGAAGTTCTAGAGTTGCCTACCCATTTCATGACAAGTAATATCTGCCATCTCTTAAGCTTTGACTGGCCATTCTATTATGATTGTTACACTACGGACCTCAGTACATTTCTGTCTCTATCAGAATCCAGTGGTTATTTTTGTATTTCTCTTCTGCACTCCAAAGTGCACCTAAATTAATGACTGAGATCTCCTGTATACATACCTCAACGGGGATATATTGGCCATAAGGCAAGGCTGTCCATCCTAACTCAAAGAATTATTTCTGAGGTAGATGCCATTTATGAATAGCAATTTTTTCAAGTTACTATGTGATGTGGTTTGGATTCTGTTTGTCACCACAAAAACTCATGTTGAAGTTTAATTACCAGTGCAGCAGCACTGGGAGGTGGAGCCTAATAGGAGGTCTTTGGATCATGGAGGCAGATCCCTCATGAATTGATTCATGCCAACTTATGGGAGTAAGTTTTCACTCTCACAGGACTGGATAAGTTACTGCAACAACAGGCGTTAGGAAGTAAGCCCAGCCTTTAGTGTTTGTCTCTTTGCATATGTCCCCTCAGCGTTCCACTTCTCTGCCATGTCTTCGCACAGCACATGGCCCTCCCCAGAGGCTGATCAGATGCAAGTATCATGCTCTTATACTTTCCAGCCTTCAGAATCATGAGTCAAATCAACCTATTTTCTTTATAAAGTACCCACCCTTGAGTGTTCTGCTTAGCAACACTAAATGAACTAAGACACTAAGACACAATCTCATGCTTATTCCTTGATGAGACATGGGCTAGCATAAGAACCCAAAACAGTCTTAAAGCAATTGAGTGTTACTCGTATTGGTTAGTGGTAATTGAATCTATGACCCTGGAGTCGCGAGATAAAAGATGTAAGTTTATCCTCTTAGGAGCCCTTCAGTCCTTCTCGAAACATTCCCTTCCTTTGCTGTCTTTCCCACTGTAAACTTCTGGTTGTCCCCTAATCTCTCAGACTATTACATATTAGGCTCCTTTAGCCATTGACTATAGTGGTCTGAATATTGTCTCCCAAAAATCGGGCACACACACAACTTGTGAATGTGATCTTATTTGTACAAGTTGCACATCTCTAATCCAAAAATTTGAAATCCAAAATGCTCCAAAATCTGAAACTTTTTGAGCACCAAAATGATGCCACAAGTGGATGATAAAGATGATGTTAACTCAGCAGGAAAAGTGTCTATAGCTGACATGGTGAAAATCTGTGACGGGCTTTTTTAAGCACTAGAGCAGCATGCATGTATAAGAGAACAAGAAACCATGTCAGCTTATGAAATCAAAGAGTGCCTTCTCAGACAAAAACCATTGTTAATGAGGTGAGGCAGATGACTGGAGGACAGATTTTTAAAATCCATCCAGCAGATTGACTCCTCATCCCTATGGGACCCACTTTCTGGTCCTTCAACTGCTTCTGACATTTCTTCTCACCTAAAATATAAAATATGGTCTACATAACCTTAATGAAAACACAGCATCATATCTAGAGACTGAAATCCTGCCACTGTTTGCTGTTACTGTTGTTTAACAGCTGATACAGATATTGTGGTGATGCTGCTGTGCTGCTCAGTTGACCTAAACACATTATTTCTTCACTGTACTAATGATTAACAAAATATTTTACTGTTAAGTACTGTGTGTGAATAATTATAAGAAAATGATTGCCTATCAGTAGCATATAAACTCAGAGTCAGGAATGATGACGATGCCAAACAACCACAGAGGGCCTACATGGGTGGTTCAATGTACACGAACTTTGTTTCATGCACAAAATTATTTTAAATATTGTATTAAATTACTTTCAGGCTATGTGCATAAGGCGTATATGAAATGTAAATGAATTTCATGTTTAGGATTGGGTTCCATCCCCAAGATATCTTATTATGTATATGCAAATATTCCAAAATGTAAAGAAATCCAAAACCCCCAAATACTTCTGTTCCCAAGCATTTCAGATAAGGGATACTCAAGGGGAGGGGAGGAGAGGGGAGAGGAGAAGAAAAGAAAGACTTCCTTCTCTCTGCTTTCCTTAGCAGCTTGTACGTGCCTCTGCCACAAACATTGTATTATCTGAAATTGTTGACATCTTACTGTACAAACAGTTGCTTTTCAAGAGTAGCGACTTCTTGTAGTTATCTTTTTAAATCAATTACAGTTCCTAGAACAGAGTAAGAATTCAGTAAATGTTTGGAGAAAGAATCTGGTGTCTTTAATTCTGTCCTTGGGCAGTCCTAAGCCACGCTTCTAAAAAGGCAGCACTGAGCTATGAACCTTGCTCATTTATCTTAGTCCCTCAGGCGAAGCCTTCTGCTGTTGGTGCCTGACAAATTCAAAGTCTGGTTTCTCTAGCAATCAAATTTACCTTCAGTTTTCAGCTTCTGTTGTCTGGTAAGCTCTTCCCAACTTAACCCTTGCTCGTCCCTTTCCCACCACTGTGACTATATTCTTCTTGCATTTTCTGATCATGACCCCCAGTGCCCCTGCATTCCATTAGCCTGCCCTGATGTGCCATTTCTCTGCCTCTCCATCTGGCCTGAATCATCAGCCAGCTTGTAATCAATCAGCACCCCCAACCATCTCACCAGTACAACTCCAGGGCAGGCCAAATAGAAAATTCAGCAAACTGTTTAAGGTTTGAAAACCTGCACCTTAGGATTTGATGCTCTCACATCTCTTCAGTTTGGCTTCCTTAAATTGTGTTACCACTGATTGGAAAGGGGGTAAAAAAAACAATTAATTATGTATTTTTAAAAATGCCTGTGTGAGGCCAGGCACAGTGGCTCATGCCTGTAATCTCAGCACTTTCAGAGGCCAAAGTGGGAGGACTACTTGAAGCCAGGAGTTCAAGACTAGCCTGGGCAACATAGGGAGACGCTGTCTCTACAAGGTATT
Source organism: Nomascus leucogenys (assembly GCF_006542625.1). Classification (NCBI taxonomy): domain Eukaryota; kingdom Metazoa; phylum Chordata; class Mammalia; order Primates; family Hylobatidae; genus Nomascus; species Nomascus leucogenys. Next base: position 90,428,308 of record NC_044387.1, on the reverse strand, counting down.
TTAAAAAATTATCCTGGTGTAGTGGTGTTCACCTGTAGTCCCAGCTACCCGGGAAGCTGAGGTGAGAGAAACGCTTGAGCTCAGGAGGACAAAGCTGCAGTGAGCTATGGTTGGCGCCACTGCATTCAAGCCTGGACAACAAAGCGAGACTCTAGACACTGTCTCTCAAAATAAAATAAAGTAAAATAAAAAGCCTGTGAGTAATACTATAAATCACAGACTGGTGCATCAACGTGCTTACAAAAACCTTTAGTCTTTTCCTTGGCCCAGGACTCCAAATTCCTTTGACCAAACAGGTTCCTACTACCAAAGGGAAGAAATTTAAATTGAGACAGAGTCTCGCTCTATCCCCCAGCTCAATCCCCCACTGGAGTGCAGTGGCGTGATCTCAGCTTTGGCTCACTGCAACCTCCGCCTCCCGGGTTCGAGCAATTCTTATGCCTCAGTGGCTGAGATTACAGGCACCTGCCACCATACACGGCTAATTTTTGTATTTTTTAGTAGAGGTGGGGTTTTGCCATGTTGGTCAGGCTGGTCTTGAACTCCTGACCTCAGGTGATCCACCCACCTTGGCCTCCTAAAGTGCTGGGATTACAGGCGTGAGCCACCGCGCCTGGCCAAAGTTTTAATTTTCTTCTAAGTATCTGAGGAAACCATGCTCAGTTACAGCCCTCCCCCTATCAAAAAAAGCCTGAAGTCCCCAGGAACATCAATATATCTAGTTACAAGTCATAATTTACCTTGATCTACACCTTATTTAAATGTTTTTAGTGCTTGTTAACTTCTATAAAAATTCAGGGACAACTACTTTTAGAATGGACAAGCTCAAACAGATAAGGATCTGTGTGCATGGATTAACTGAGAACATGCCTTAAAAGTTGCCAAATGGCTTCTCTAGTCAAAAACATTTGGAGGCTGAGGCCTTAAGGTTTGCTTAAATGCATTTGTTACTAACAAAAACAGCTAATGTTCATAAAGTGTTTTTACAATGTGCAGACCACTGCACTCATTAGTTTAATGCAGATTAGCTAATTTATTCCTGTCAACAGGCCGGTGAGAAAACCAATACACAGAAAGGTTAATTAACTTGTCCAAAGACACCCAGCTATTAAGCCATCAAGTTGGATTTCAACTACCTGAAATCTCTAAATCCAGAAGCATTTTGCCTCTTGGGTTTCTAACAGGTTTACTAATGATACTGTGTCCAGAATTGGTGGGTTCTTGGTCTTACTTCAAGAATGAAGCCGCGGACACTCGCGGTGAGTGTTACAGTTCTTAAAGGCAGTGTGTCCAGAGTTTTTTCCTTCTGATGTTCGGATGTGTTCGGAGTTTCTTCCTTCTGGTGGGTTAGTGGTCTCAGGCTGGCTTCAGGCGTGAAGCTGCACACCTAGGCGGTGAGTGTTACAGCTCTTAAGGCAGCGCGTCTGGACTCGTTCATTCCTCCCTGGGGGTTCTTGGTCTCACTGGCCTCAGGAGAGAAACTGCAGACCTTTGCAGTAGTGTCACAGCTCATAAATGCAGTGTGGACCCAAACAACGATAAAACAAAACCTCCACAGTGTGGAAGGTACCCAAGGGGGTTGCCACTGCTGGCTGGGCAGCCTGCTTTTATTCTCTTATCTGGCCCCACCCACACCCTGCTGATTGGTCCATTTTACAGAGAGCCAATTGGTCTGTTTTACAGACAGCTGATTGGTCCATTTTGAAAGGGTGCTGATTGGTGCGTTTACAATCCCTGAGCTAGACACAAAAGTTCTCCAAGTCCCCACTAGATTAGCTAGATACAGGGTGCTGATTGGTGTATTTACAAACCCTGAGCTACACACAGAGTGTTGATTGGTGCATTTACAAACCTTGAGCTAGATACAGAGTGCCCATTGGTGTATTCACAATCCCTTAGCTACAGATAAAGATTCTCCAAGTCCCCACCAGATTAGCTAAGTACAAAATGCCCATTGGTGCATCCACAAACCCTGAGCTAGACACAGGGTGCTGATTGGTGTGTTCACAATCCCTTAGCTAGACATAAAGGTTTTCCAAGTCCCGACTAGACTCAGGAACCCAGCTGGCTTCACCCAGTGGATCCCGCACCGGGGCCACAGGTGGAGCTGCCTGCCAGTCCTGCGCCCTGCACCCACACTCCTCAGCCCTTGGGCGGTAGATGGGACTGGGCACCATGGAGCAGGGGGCAGCGCCTGTCAGGGAGGTTTGGGCTGTGCAGGAGCCCACGGGTGGATGAGTGGGTCAGTGGGTGGCAGGGGAGGCTCAGGCATGGCTGGCTGCAGGTCTGAGTCCCCCCCGCTGGGAGGCAGCTGAGGCCCAGGGAGAATTGGAGCGCAGCGCCTGTGGGCTGGCATTACTGGGGGACCAGGTGCACCCTCCACAGCTGCTGGCCCGGATGCTAAGCCCCTCACTGAGAGGTGACAGCGTGCTGGCAGTCCTCACAGCCCTCGCTTGCTCTCGGTGCCTCCTCTGCCTGGGCTCCCACTTTGGCGGCACTTGAGGAGCCCTTCAGCCCACCACTGCACTGTGGGAGCCCCTTTCTGGGCTGGCCAAGGCGGGAGCCGGCTCCCTCAGCTTGCAGGGAGGTGTGGAGGGAGAGACGTGAGTGGGAACCGGGGCCGCGCGTGGTGCTTGCGGGCCAGCTGGAGTTCCGGGTGGGCGTGGGCTTGGCGGGCCCCTCACTCAGAGCAGCCAGCCGGCCCTGCCGGCCCCTGGCAATGAGGGGCTTAGCACCCAGGCCAGTGGCTGCGGAGGGTGTACTGGGTCCCCCAGCAGTGCCAGCCCACCGGCTCTGCACTCGATTTCTCACCTGCCTTCTCATGGGGCAGGGCTCGGGACCTGCAGCCCGCCATGCCTGAGCCTCCCACCACCTCCATGGGCTCCTGTGCGGCCCGAGCCTCCCCGAGGAGCAACACCCCCACTCTACGGCGCCCAGTCCCATCGACCACCCAAGGGCTGAGGAGTGCGAGCACACGGTGCAGGACTGGCAGGCAGCTCTACCTGCAGCCCCAGTGCGGGATCCACTGGGTGAAGCCAGCTGGGCTCCTGAGTCTGGTGGAGATGTGGAGAACCTTTATGTCTAGCTCAGGGATTGTAAATACACCAATCGGCACTCTGTATCTAGCTCAAGGTTTGTAAACACACCAATCAGCACCCTGTGTCTAGCTCAAGTTTGTAAATGCACCAATCGACACTCTGTATCTGGCTGCTCTGGTGGGGCCTTGGAGAACCTTTGTGTCGATACTCTGTATCTAACTGATCTGATGGGGACGTGGAGAACTTTTATGTCTAGCTCAGGGATTGTAAACGCACCAATCAGCGCCCTGTCAAAACAGACCACTCGGCTCCACCAATCGGCAGGATGTGGGTGGGGCCAGATAAGAGAATAAAAGCAGGCTGCCGGAGCCAGCAGCAGCAACCCGCTTGGGTCCCCTTCCACACTGTGGAAGCTTTGTTCTTTCGCTCTTTGCAATAAATCTTGCTACTGCTCACTCTTTCGGTCCACACTGCTTTTATGAGCTGTAACACTCACCACGAAGGTCTGCAGCTTCACTCCTGAAGCCAGCGAGACCACGAGCCCACCGGGAGGAATGAACAACTCCAGACACGCCACCTTAAGAACTGTCACACTCACGGCGACGGTCTGCAGCTTCACTCCTGAGCCAGCGAGACCACGAACCTACCAGAAGGAAGACACTCCAAACACATCCGAACATCAGAAGGAACAAACTCCAGATGCGCCACTTTAAGAGCTGTAACACGGCCGGGCGTGGTGGCTCACGCTTGTAATCCCAGCATTTTGGGAGGCTGAGGCAGGCGGATCACGAGGTCAGGAGATCGAGACCACGGTGAAACCCGCCTGGGCGACAGAGCAAGACTCTGTCTCAAAAAAAAAAAAAAAAAAAGCAAGAGCTGTAACACTCACCGCGAGGGTACGCGGCTTCACTCTTGAAGTCAGTGAGACCAAGAACCCACCAATTCTGGACACATCACTGCCCAGGGCCGGCGGGGCCAGCCGGCCGCTCTGAGTGCAGGCCCAGCCAAGCCCATGCCCACCTGGAACTCTAGCTGGCTTGCAAACGCCGCACGCAGCCCCGATTCCCACCAGTGCTTCTCCCTCCACACCTCCCTGCAGGCTGAGGGAGCCGGCTCAGGCCTCGGCCATCCCAGGAAGGGGCTCCCACAGTGCAGCGGGAGGCTGAAGGGCTCCTCAAGCGTGGCCAGAGTGGGCGCAGAGGCCGAGGAGGTGCCAAGAGTGAGCAAGGGCTGTGAGGGCTGCCAGCATGCTGTCACCTCAACACTCCCTTTTTGTTATTTAGCTGCTAGCACAAAGATTTTATCAGGTTATCTCAGCCTTTTGCTGCCAGGACCTAGATAAAAGCAGTGGCTCCTTGACCAACCTATTAAGTAAACTTAAAAGACAGCCATTTGGCAGTGAGTTAATAATCATCCAGGAAGTACTCAGTAAATTTGTACTGAATGAATGAATCCGTTCATCCATTTTAATAACCAGTAAAGAATTTTTTTTAAAGTGAAAGGTTGTCTGAAACCCTTCCCTCATTAAGTACTCACATTAAACCTTGTACATTCCATTTTGGTGATTCGGGAAGGAGAAATTGCAGAAAAGTTGAGGGAGGTGGGGAGTAAGGAGGGTTATTTTGTAAGAAAAAAAAGGCAAGGTGCTAGACCCAAAAAGATCCGGATATTCACTTCCAACATAATTCTTATTTAACGAAAGGTCAGAAATTCAATGCGAAGGTAGTCACTAAAATTGAAGACACTCTCAGAGTGGTTCTTCAAAAATTTTTGTCAGAACTCCATCATCACTCCAAAATGCTGAGATCTTCGAGAAAGTGATGTTGAAATTCGTCTGGGTCGCCGGGGTGCTTCCCAGGAGAGTGCCTAGAGTTTCACTAAGCAACGATGGGTATTTAGCATAGCCATGGTCTGAGCGGGCAAAATGCATAGTCCCAGTGACTGAAAGGAGGCCAGCGGAGCACGCGGGAACGAGGGTGGGGCCGCTCCAAGCTGGGCGCAGCTCCGGAGCCCCCTGCAGTGGACCCAAGCGGCCGCCAGATGGTTCCCGAGGATTAGGATCACGGGCACTTCCGGTCCCCCTCGGGCAGCCCCTGGGCTAGCCTCTGGGCCGGCGCCTAGGCCGGCCAACGCGGACGCCGGGTTGCGGTGACTCCCAGCGGCGAGGTCAAGAGTCACTGGCCTGGGGCTGCAAGCGCCTCGCGCCCGGGCTCCCCCGCGCGCCCTGCGCTCTGAGGGCGATGATCCGGGACGGGGAGGCGCGCGCGGCGGGCGGCCATAGGCCACGGCGCGGGGCGGGAGTGGGCGCGGCGAGGCCCGCGGCGGGGCAAAACTGGCCTGGGCCCTGGCGGCCGCCGAAGCGCGTGCGGCGTGGACTTTGCCGGGCTTGCCACCAGCCCCAGACCCGTTTAGGACCGGGAGACCGAACGCAGCGTCCAGCCGGGGAGTTTCGGCGGCGTTCTCCGGGCACCGCGCGCGGGAAGCCAGACGCAGCGGGGGGACAGCTCGCGGTGGCGTTGCCAGAGTGAGGAGTTAGCAGGCAGGACTTGACGAGGCTCTTTGGTTTTTCTAGTCCTCAACCACTGAAGAAGAAGCTTGATGCTTGGCTGTCAGAGACATGAATTACGCACGGTTCATCACGGCAGCGAGCGCGGCCAGAAACCCTTCTCCCATCCGGACCATGAGTGAGAAACGGGGTGATCATCTCTCCTTTGGGGTGGGGCATTCCTTGCACAGCCTCTAAGGAGGGTTCCCTAGCAAGCCACCGCTTGGTTGCAGCGATGCGTACCCTTGTGCACGCTCGCGGTGAGCCAGGCTCTGCGTGCAGAAATGAAATAGACACAGCCTTTGTTCTCAAAGAACTCGGGCTGAAACGGAAGGCGGGTATTTCTGCTGCAGCAGAGTAGGAGCAGCAGTAGAGAGAGGCGCAGACTGCTGTGGGGCACGGCCTTGGAAGGGAGGGGGCGTGCTATCAAGAAAGGCTCTTCCTGGGAAGCTGAGAAGGGGCAGGCACAGCGTGCAGATGGGTGTGCAGTGGAGAGGGCCAGGTAAATGGGAGAGAGAGGGGTGGGCCATGAAGCTCACAGACAGGTCAGGGCTAAGTGGAGGAGGGTTTCTGCTATTGTGGCCCTTTGCTGTCTTTCTGATCCCTCTGCCTTCTCTTTGGTCACCTTCATTCTTTAGTCCCTCCACAAGTGAGGTGGCCCAGAAAAAGTTATTCTGTATGTTTATTTTAGACTAGCTTTTGTCTTAGTCCGTTTAGGCTGCTATAACAAAATACCACAAACTGGGTAATTTATAAACAATAGAATTATTTCTCACAGTTCTGGAAGCTAGGAAGTCTAAGATCAAAGTGCCAGCAGCTTCTGTGTCTGGTGAGAGCCCTTCCTTATAGACAGAGCCTTCTTGCTGCATCCTCACGTGGTAGAAGGGAGAACCTATGTCTTCACATGGCAGAGGGGCCGAGGGCATTCCCTCAGCCCCTCTTTTATAAGTGCACCAATCCCATTCAGGAGGGTGGATCCCTCCTGACCTAATCACCTCTAGAGACCCCACCTCTTAAAACTATCACATTATTATTAAGTTCCAAGTGTGAATTTGGGGGAGCACCAACATATTAGACCATAGCACACTCTATCACTAGAAATTGTTAAACTTTATAGTTTTATTGACTATAATGCATGCTTAACTATCTGCTTATAACAATCTTCAATGAAATTGTTTCTTCTCTTCCATGTGTATTGTAGCTGACATACTGAGCAGAGGACCAAAATCGATGATCTCCTTGGCTGGTGGCTTACCAAATCCAAACATGTTTCCTTTTAAGACTGCCGTAATCACTGTAGAAAATGGAAAGACCATCCAATTTGGAGAAGAGATGATGAAGAGAGCACTTCAGTATTCTCCAAGTGCTGGGTAAGTATCAATACTTAACATAATTTTATTGGCTCATTTTCATGAGAAATATTCTAAGGCCCATTGATAAAGAATATTAAAGAAATATTCTAACGTCCATTGATAAATATTCTAAGGCCATTGACCCATTTGGTCATTCAGTGACCAAATAGTCATTGAATACTAACCAAGTGAGTATTCAATGGTTAGGAAGGTCTGGGGAAAGGTTTTCAAAGGATAATTAAGAGCAGAAAGGATATTGAATGTTTAACACTCCTCAGTGATTGCTTCTCAATTGCAAATGACCGAGAAGGCTTCTAGAAGGAAATACCATTAGAGCTGAGTCCAAAAAAATGAGAAGATATCCAGGTGAAAAAACATATCAGGAGAAATGAAGAAATGGAAGATCCAGGATCTTCAACTTTAAAGTTGCTGCTTCCTGGATCTTCTGTTTCTTCATTCTATAGTCTAAACAAGCAGTCATGCAAATACATTGAATATAGTCATTCATTTCTATAGTCTAAACAAGCAGCCATTCAAATACATTGCCCTCATGGGTTCAAATGTCTTTAATTTCTTAAAGGCAAGCTGAAACATATATCTCATGACTTTCTTAGCTGGTCTTCTTCAAGTGATAAAGGATAATTTATAGAGAATCTATAAATTATACTTTATTAAAACCTGCTTTGTTCTGTGATTGAAAAGTGTATTGAAATATGTTATTCATGTATATATGTATTAGTTATATAATAGTTAAATATACATAGGCTTATTCAAACATTCCATGATAGAAACAACTTACTGAGTCTGAACTTCTAGGTAGCCATAGAACTCTTTCTAGAGAGAACAAAGAATCAATTATGCAATGAATGCGCTAAAGACTTCAGGTTTGGAATAAGAAAGATGTAGATTCAAATCTTAGCTCATTTATTACATAATTGACTTTCTGAGAATTTCTGGCTGAATGACTTACGGGAATTTCTTAATCACTAAGTCTACTGCCTATCTTTTAAATAGGAATATTAATACTGGCAAAAAGCATTTGAGGGTTTTTTAATTGAGTGTACAAAGTGCTTGATAAAGCTGTCATTTATTATTTCCTGTCTACTGCTGTTACTATGATTTTTACTACTATGAATTTAAATATACATTTTTTGCTTTAGAATTCCAGAGCTTTTGTCCTGGCTAAAACAGTTACAAATAAAATTGCATAATCCTCCTACCATCCATTACCCACCCAGTCAAGGACAAATGGACCTATGTGTCACATCTGGCAGCCAACAAGGTCTTTGTAAGGTAAGACTGAAAGGAAAACTCAGCCAAAATGTAGAATTGGAAGCATTCATTTCTATAGTCCTCTCACACTTAACCACAGAGAATCATATTTTATGGATTACTGGTAGTCTTTCTTGTCTTCACCTAGAATTATAAACAGGGAATTATAAAAGACAAGGCATAGGATGGGGGTGGGAGCAGTTGCGGCTGGGGATGGGCAAGGGTGGGTAGGGGATATTGACTGTAAGCAAAAGCCAGGTGGAAATATTGTAGGTTGATCTATCAATATTTCCCCCTAGTTTTCCTCGTTGTGAACACAAGGACTTTGAAAAATTATCTGCTCTTAACATCATTCACTAGCCTAATCTTTCTTAAATATTAAATACAGAGCATGTGGTCAATTACCCAGACCCGTTAACCATTAAAGCAGGATTCCCACTAAGGGAGTACTCAACTCCTACCAAAAGCTTAGTGAACACTGCTTAATTTCATCTGGCTCAAAAATTCAAGTTACATTTGATTTCTTTCAATACAATTTTTTAGAGGGCATACTTTCATATTCCTGAGATACAAATATTTATATTCTTTTACATATCTGTCTGTGGAATCTCTGTGCTTGCCACTGCTTGTGTCTTGTCCCCCTCTTGGGTGTATTTCTCTAGATCTATTTATATGTCTGTATCTCTGACTTCTTACATGGATTGCTTCTCTCTCCCTCTCCCCCTGGCATTAGTTATTCCATCTTCTTCCCTTCTGGGTTCCAGGAACTCCACAGATGTAAACACCACTGGCTAGTTGCCACAATAGAGACCACATCTGTGGTCCTCAGTTTGATCTGTTATTTTCTTTTCTTTCTTTCTTTTTTTTTTTTTTTGAGACAGGGTCTCACCCTGTCACCCAGACTGGAGTGCAGTGGCGCAATCACGGCTCCCTGCAGTCTCGACCTCCCTGGTCTCCAGCAATTCTTCCACCTTAGCCTCCCAAGTAGCAGGGACTGCAGGTGCACACCAATTATGCCTAGCTAATTTTTATATTCTTTTGCCATGTTGGACAGGCTGGTCTTGAGCTCGTGGGCTCAAGCAATCTGCCCGCCTTGGCCTCCCAAAGTGCTGGTGTATTTTCTCCTTTGTTTTCCATGAATAATAAGATTCTCTATATTCATTCTCAGATCTAAATTAATCTATGACTCCCATTTATCTTTATCTTAAGCCGGAGTAGTTTTCTTTTTCATGGAAATATGAAAACTGTAATCTGGTTTGCTTTAATGATTTTAATTAAATTATTGTTACAGAATAATGGGTTACAGTAGTAAAAATATTTTTTAAAGTTTTTAAAAATTAAAAAAACTTACCCTTTTTGTATTTAATTAGGAAAAGTAAAAGAATTAGCTAGTGTTTGAGTCTTTGCTTGAAGAGAAACATTTGTGATTGTATAGAATGATATGAGTATTTTTCAATGAAATAAATTCTTTCCTCAAGAAAGGATACGATGGACTTTTTATTCCAGAAAGTTGCTCAAGAAAGTTTCTTCTTTATCCATCACAACACCAGTTACACAAAGAAGGAAGATAGCATAGATGGCTAAATACATCGACAACTTACTACTTACAGACATGCTTATTATAGGGGCACTAATATGTATCTGGTTTAATATTTCTTCCACTTTGTTCTCCAGGAGTCATGTTCTTTTAGGCTCCTGTGTTTCTCTCTCATCTTTTAAACAATGCTCCCACATGATAAACAGCCTTCCCTTCTAATTTAGGATATTTGAAATTTGTATGTCCCCTAACTGATATGAAAAATATATTTACAGTTGACCCTTAAACAACACTGGGGTTTAAGGACAATGACTCCATGCAGTTGAAAATCTGCATATAACTTTTGACTCCTCCAAAACATAACTACTAATAGCCTCCTCTTGACCAGAAGCCTTACTTATAATATAGTCAATTAACACATATTTTATATTTTATATGTATTGTACACTATATTTTTACAATAAAGTAAACTAGAGAAAATAAAATGGTATTAGAAAGTCATGAGCAAGAGAAAATATATTTACCATTAAGTGGAAGTGGATCATCATATAGGTCTTCATCCTCATCTTCATGTTGATTAGGCTGAGGAGAAGGAGGAAGAGGAGGGGTTGGCCTTGCTGTCTCAGGGGAGGCAGAGGCAGAAGAAACTGTGCATATAAGTGAACCTGTGCAGTTCAAATCCATGTTGTTCAAGGATCAACGCTAATTAGGTTTTCATTTGATCTGTTAATATGTACATGCTGCCACCCAAGTGATTCCTTTGGTCCTAGGATGTCTTGTAAAGCTTAAGTCAATTAGAAACTTTTCGCAGGAGGATACTGTTTGTCATAAGATGCCAAAAGCTCATAAGGAAAAGGTAAATTGAACATCACAGGCCAATTGGGGAACAAAAGTCAAATCTTCTGTCTCAGCTGATAATGGCCCTACTGTTTGTGGTGAGATGTGGGTTGTTAAAATGATAGGAAAAAGGACTCAAACTGGGGACTGTGAAACATCACAAGTTAAGAAGCGATTATCCTGTGACTTACGTATGATTTAGTCATAATAGACCCCTTTGATTTAGGCTAGAAAAATCTATTGCCTGGCTCTAGTGATTGTAGTAAAAATCATATTATCCACATAATTTACAAAGATTGTCAAACCTTTTATTACTTGACCTAGAAATATTCTTTAACACTGTTGATCTCCCCATCCATTTTATTTTAAAAATTTAATTTTTAATTTTTTCTGTTGCCATAAAGTACACATATAAAATTTGCTATCCTTGCCATTTTTAAGTATACAGTTCAGTAGTAATAAGTACATTTATATTCTTTATTTTTCCTTCACCCTATCTCCCCCCTGTCCTTTCCAGCCTCTGGTAACCACCAATCTACTCTCTATCCTTATGAGATCCACTTTTTTAGCTCCCACAGATGAGGGAGAACATGCAATATTTATGTTTCTGTACTTCGCTTATTTCACTTAACATAATGACCTCCAGTTCTATCCATGTTGCTGCAAATGACAGGATTTTATTCCTTTTTTATGGTTGAATAATATTCCATTTTGTGTATACCACATTTTCCTTATCCATTCATCTGCTGATGGACACTTAAGTTGGTTCCATATTTTGGCTATTGTGAATAAGTGCCATAATAAACATGGAGGTGCAGATACTGCTTTGATATATTGATGTTTTTGTTTTGGATATATACTCAGCAGTGGAATTGCAGGAATATATGGTAGTTCTATTTTCAGTTTTTTGAGAAACCTCTGTACTGTTCTCCATAGTGGCTGTACCAATTTACATTCCCATCAAAGTGTATAAGGGTTCCCCTTTCTCTACCCTCATCAGCATCTGTTATCACTTGTCTTTTTGAAACTAGCCATTTTGACTATGATGAGGTAATATCTCATTGTGGTTTTGATTTGCATTTCTGATTGCATTAGTAATATTGAACTTTTTTATGCCTTTTGGCCATTTTTATGTCTTCTTTTAGAAATGTCTGTTAAGATCTTTTGCCCATTTTTTAATGGGATTATTTGGGGGTTTTGCTATTGAGTTATTAGTCCCTTGTCAGATGGGTGGTTCGCAAATATTTTCTCCTCTCCTGTAGGTTGTTCTCGTTCCTTGAAGTGCATTATTAGGTTGTTAATTTGAAGTCTTTCTACTTTCTTGAAACAGGCATTTATTGCTATAAACTTTCCTCTTAGTATTGTTTTTCCTGTAGTCCACAAATTTTAGTATATTGTGTTTCCATTTTCATTTATCTCAGTAAAACTTTTAATTTCCTTCCAAATTTTTCATTGACCCATTCAGGAGCACGTTGTTTAATTTTCATGTGTTTGCATATTTTATAAAGTTCCTCTTGTTATTGATTTCTAGTTTTATTATTGTGGTCAGAAAAGATATTTGATAAGATTTGGTTTTTTTTTATTTGTTTAGACTTGTTTTATAGCCTAAGGTATAGTCTGTTCTGCAGACTCTTCATTGTGCTGATGAAAAGAAAGTATATGCTGCAGCAGTTCGTTGAATATTTTTGTAAATGTCTACTAGGTCTATTAGATGTAGTATGTAGTTTTACCTCAATGTTTCTTCATGTTGATTTTCTGTCTGGATAATCTGTTCATTACTGAGAGTGAAATGTTTAAGTCTCCCACTATTATTGTATTGCATTCTATCTCTCCCTTTAAATTTATTAATATTTGTATACTTGGGAGGTATGGTGTTGGGTGCATATATATTTATAATTGTTATATTATCTTCCTGAATTGACCCCTTTATCATTATATAGTGACCTTCTTTGTTTCTTTTTACAATCTTAGGTTTGCAGTCTATTTTATCTAAGTGTAGCTACACCTACTCTTTTTAGGTTTCCAATTCCATGGAATATGTTTTTCCACCTCCTCATTTTCAGACTGTGTGTCTTTATAGATGAGGTGGGTTTCTTGTAGGCTGCATATGATTGGGTCTTGTTTCTTTATCCACTCAGCCACTCCATGCCTTTTAATTGGAGAATGGAGACCATTTACTTTCAGTGTCATTATTGATAAGTTAGGACTTACTACTGGCATTTTGTTGCTTGTGTTCTAGTTGTTTTGAGACTCCTCTGTTCTTTTCTTCCTTTCTTACTGTCTTCCTTTGTGATTAAGTGATTTTCTCTGGTAGTATTTTGTAATTTGTTGCTCTTTATTTGTAGTGAATCAATTATAAGTTTTTGTACTGTGGTTACCATGAGGCTTACAAAAAAAAAATCTTTTAACAAGTTATTTTAAATAGGTAACAACTTATCTTGGATCAACTTATCTTATCTTGGAGAAGCAAACAAATGCAAAAAACACAAAAAAATCCTCTATTCTTTAACTCCATTCCTCCCCACATTTTGGCTTTGAGATGTCTCAATTTACATATTACCTATCTTAACAAGTTGCTGTAGCTATTATTGTTTTTGACCAATTTGTCGCTTAGGCTTCATATGAGAATTATGAGTGGATTGCACACCATAATTACAATCATAGAGTATTCTGGGTTTGTCCATGTACTTAATTTTACCAGTGGGTTTTTTACCTTGAAAAGTTTTCTTTTGCACATTAGTATTTTTTTCTTTCAGGTTGGAGAACTCCCTTTAGCATTTCTCATAAGATGGATCTGGTGGTGGTAAATTCTCTCAGCTTTAGTTTGTCTGGGAAAGACTTTATCTCTCCATCATATTTGAAGGATAATTTTGCTGGATACAATATTCTTGGATGATTGCTTCTTGCCTTTTGGCTAAGATCAAGTGTACAATATTCTTGGATGGGCCGGGAATGGTAGCTCACGCCTGTAATCCCAGCACTTTGGGAGGCTGAGATGGGAAGATTGCTTGAGGCCAGGAGTTCGAGACCAGCCTGGTTAACATAGCGAGGCCCCATCTCAGTCAATCAATCAATAAAAAATATATATATATATTTTTAGATAGCAGCTTTTTCCTTTGGGCACTTTGAAAATGTCATTTCTCTTCTTCCTGGCCTGTATGGTTCCATTGAGATGTCTGTTGCCAGACAAATTAGAGCTCATGTATATATTATTTTCTTCTTTTGTCTTGTTGCTTTTCACATCTTCTCTTTGTCCTTAGCCTTTGAGAGTTTAATTCTTATATGCCTTGAGGTAGTTTTATTTGGATTGAATCTGTTTGATGTTCTCAGACCTTCTTCTGTGGCCTGGATATTTATCTGTCTCAAGTTTAGAAACTTTTCTGTTATTATTTCTTTAAATAAGCTTTGTATGCCTTGCTTTTGCTCACCTTCCTCTTGCAGACCAATGATTCTTCGATTTAGTCTTTTAGGGTAATTTTCTATATTTCATAGGCACTCTTTGTTCTTTTTTCTTTTTTCCCTGACTGTATTTTCACATAGCCAATCTTCAAGCTTACCTATTTTTCCTTCTGCTGGGTCCATTTTGATGATGAGAGCCTCTAATGAGTTCCTCAGTTCAACAATTCTGAGTTCAGTATTTCTCAGTTACAAAATTTCTGGGGTTTTTTCTTATTTTTATTATTTCAATCTCTTTGTTAAATGTCTCTGATAAATTTCTGAATTGCTGTTCTGAGTTATCTTGAAGATCACTGAGTTTTCTTAAAACTGCTATTTTGAATTTTTGGTCAAAAAGCTGACAAATTGCCATCTTGTTAGGATCAGTCACTGGATTTTTGCTTTGTCATTTTGGGGAGGTCATGGTTTCCTGTTTGCTATTGTTTCTTGTAGGTATACATCAGTTTTTTGCATTAAAGGATTAGTTATTTATTCTATTTTTTTTGTTTGTTTTGTCTGGCTTGCTTTGCTTTTTATTGGATATATTTGCTTAGTAAATCTCTATTGCTGGGTCACTGCTTCCTTGTTAGCATCTTCCTAGGTTGCACCTTAAGCCCAGGTTTACTAAATAATTCGAGAACAGCCTGTCCCAAATCAGGGAGGTCCCAAAGGATTTATTCCATTGGCATGAGATGGCCAGCAAAAGAATTATACCCAGGAACCTCTGGAACATTCCTCCTGCAGTGTGGTGCTGCTGAACAGTCACTCTGCTTTGGCATGCCTTTCGCTGAGTTACAGTGCAGAGTTTCCAGGGCTTGGAATGGTAGTCCTGCCTCTCCATTTTGTCTCTGCCTGTCCTCAGGGATGTTTTTCCCTCCCGGCAGTCATGATGCTTCCCAAGGGTTAAGGCAAGGACAGGTCTCCTGCCAGGGAACCAAAGATGGTGGGGAAACTCTTGGCCACCTCAATCTCACTTTTTCCAGTGTAGAGGCCGTGAATTAGGGGGAGTTTTTCCACGTGCTTGGTGCCAGGCAGAATTGGGAGGAGGGGTATCATAGATGCAGAAGTATGTTTTTCTTACCATCTGCTCAGAGTTTTTTCACTTCTCTGTAGTCCTAGGAACTGACTCATCCTCATATTTGAGTTCTGGGTTGTTTCTGGTGAAAATTTTAGCACTGTATATTTGTTAGTGGTTTTGTGGGAGGGAATGAAGTCAACTTGCTTCTACACCGCCATTTTGGAACTGGAAGTCTCCCCCACCCTTTTGAAAACACTGTCCTCCTCCAGCTCTCTCGGTAGCATGTTGTGTGGTTCTCCTCCAGCCCACTTTCCCTGCCTTCCTTGCAGTGTCCTCCTCTACCCAGCACTTATTTATTGGAGTTCCCTGTAGCTCAGTCCTTGAACATCTCTCCTTAGTCTATGTACGTTCCCTGGGTATCTCCATTTACATTCACGTGATTAACCATATGCCAGTAACTTCTAAGCTCCTTCCAAATCCATTTGTCCATCTATCCATCTGACATCATCACAGGATGTTTCAAAGGCATCTCACACTAAAACAAATCATCCTCTCACTCGGATATGGATGGCTTTGTGGTTATGCGTTTCAGTGAATGGCACCACCCCCACCATCTATCTAGTTCTGTAACCAAATATCTAGGCATCATTCTTGACACCTCCTCTTCCTCATTTCCCTATTGTCCATAATCATGTTCCATTACTTTTCATTTCCTAATACCTCTCAGTTCTTCTCTACAATTCCACTGTCACCACTCTACTTTAAGATGACCCTTACCTGTTCCAGGCCTGTGGCAGTAACTTCCCAAACAATCCTAAAAGCTTTCCAAACTTTTCACATGTATTCTCACCCTTCTTTCATTCTTTCATACTGCAGCCAGATTGATCTTTTCAAGACGAGTATCTGATCATGTGACTCCCCCTCCCCACTCTCTTCTTAAAATCCTTACTTGCCTCCCTTGGCTCAAATGCCTATATGGTTGGTCTCTGCCCACTTCTGTCTGATGTCACACCACTCTTTTCTCTACATTCTGCCTCAAGACACATAATTATTTTGGTTTTTCAAATGTAACTATTGTCACCCACTACACCAACTCATCGCTTCCTCTAGGATGCCTTCCCTGAATTCCCTCAATGCCTAGGTCTTCCTACAATGAGCTCTTATGTCATTGTGCATCTGTACTTAGTATCACTCACCACCGTTTTTAATTGCACATTTATTGGGTAGTTGTTTAGTTGGTGTCTAGCTTTCCCAGTAGACCAGTAGCTCCATGAGAGTAAGAACCATGTCATTTTGCTGTTTTATCTCTGACACTTTACACAGGCCTGGCTTAACAGTAAACATTTAATAGATTTTCAAAGAATCAATAAAAGGAATAAATGAATGTTAGGAGCCAAACCTCTGTTCACCTTACTCCGGGACAGGAGTTGGCAAACTATGGTTTGAGAGCCAAATCCATTCCATCAAATTTTGTAAATAAAGTTTTTTTGGAACTCAGTCACACCCATTCATTTATATATTGTCTATGGCTGCATTTTCACTATAGAGGCAGAGTAGTTGCAACAGAGATCCTATGACCCACAAAATGTTTACTGTTTGGCCCTTTATAAACAATTTTCTAATTCTTACTCTAGAATCATGTGAGCTCAAACTAAAAAATGGGCTTCTGAGCATGGAAACAGTACTAACCTATGCTGACTAACAAGCTAACCTATGCTTCTTTTGTTAGGTGTTTGAAATGATCATTAACCCTGGAGATAATGTCCTCCTAGATGAACCTGCTTATTCAGGAACTCTTCAAAGTGTGAGTATACATTTTTACTAAAGGCAACTCTCTTGTAGTAAATAAGAAGAAAACTTATAATAAAGGTTTTATAATAACTTTATTATAATAAAGTTAATATCTTATTAACTTTAGAATAATCTGTCCACAGAAAAATGAAATAGCATCTTTTATCCATAAGCAGGATAATCTTAAATGATATGTACAAAGTATGTTAAATGTACCCTCTTCTTTATACATTTCTTTTTTAAAATCCAAGTGTATAGGCATTAAAATTAGATTATGCAAAATCATGTCCAATTCTCTTAATATTTCACTTGAAATGTAACTTAAATTACAAAAATTTATTTTTTATTACTATCTTATTACCATGTGCATAAGTACAACCATGTTATATGTCAGTTTAGTATACTAATATGGTATAATGAGGACTTTCCACTCCAAAGTTAGATCCGTGGAACTGTGATATACAGAATGAGGAAGCTGATAATCTGACTCTGCTCTGCACTAGTCAGAGCACATTGCTGAGAATTAGGTTTGTTTGGGGCAGTCTACTTTAAGACATAAATGTCCACAACTGGAGCATATTCAGAGAAAGACAATCAGAGTAAATAGGGAATTGGAAGCCATACCATATGATGAATGGTTGTAGGAACTGGAGCTATTTTCCCCAGAAGGAAAAGACTCAACAGAGGCATGAAAACTGTCCTCAAATACATAAAAGTTAGCCATATGACAAAAGAATTAGATTTATTTGTACATGACCTTAGGTTAATAGAACTGGAATCACAGGGAAACAATTTCAGCGCTGTATAAGAACTTGCTAACCATTGGCCTTACCAGACTTCATAAGGGGTTACAACATTGCCCATCACTGTAGGTAGTCAGTCACTCTTGACTGCCACCTAACACAAATATGGCAAAAGTAATTCTAGCTTAGAGTAGGGGAATTGAATGCGATGACTTTTATGCTCTATTGATTCCAACTTCATGAATCCTCTTATTTTTTTCAAATTTTATATTATTTTTATGAAAATCAACATATAAAGCAATATATAAAACAATTCCATTTGTAATAGCATCCAAAAGAATAAAATACCTAGGAATAAATCTAACAAAGGAGATGGAAGGCTTATACATTAAAAACTGAAAAATTTTGCTGAAAGAAATTAAGCAAAACTCAAATGGAAAGACTTCCACAGTTCATAGATTGGAAGACTTAATATTGTTAAGATATTAATACAACGTTAAGCAATTTACAGATTCAATACAATCCCCATCAATAAGCCAACAGCCTTTTTTGCAGAAATGGAAAAGCCAATTTTCAAATTGATGTGAGTTTAAAGGACCTAAATAGCCAAAATAATCTTGAAAAAGAACAAATTTGGAAGACCCCCACTTCCCAATTTCAAAACTGCAAAGCTACAGTAATCAAACAGTGTGGTACTGGCATAAAGACAATCATATAGACCAATAGAATAGAACTGAGCATCCAGAAATAAACCCACAAATCCAGTTGATTTCAGTAAGGGTGCCAAGATCATTCAGTGGGGGAAAGGATAGTCTCTTCAACTGTGGTGCTGGGACAACTGGATTTCCACATGCATGTAAAAGAACTTGGACCCTTACCTCACACCATATGAAAATTTAACTCAAAATGGATCAAAGACCTAAATATAAGGGCTAAAACTACAAACACTTAGGACATAAGGGCAAGTTTTTATGACCTTAGATTTGGTGGATTTTTTAGATATGACCAAAAATATGAGCAACAACAACCACAAAAATAGATAAATTGGACTTGAAGATTTAAACGCAGTTATGTATCAAAGGACATTATGAAAAAAGTGAAAAAAGAGTCTGTACAATGGGAAAATATTTATCATAATATATCTTTATATTATGATAAGCCTTTATATTATTATATTATTATAAACCTTTATATTATTAATAAACCTTTAATAACAAGAACATATAAAGAACTCCTACAACTCAACAGAAAGATAAACAACTCAATTTAAAAATGGACAAAGGACTTAAATAGACATTAGCCTGAAGAACATGTGCAAAAGGCCAAATGAAGAACATGTGCAAAAGGCCAATAAAAACATGTGCAAAAGGCCAATAAAAGATGCTCAACATCATTAGTGGTTAGAGAAGTGCAAAGCAACATAAATCAACATATGAAAGCCACAAGTTCCATGATCATGTAGTGGTTAGTACTCTACAATGTGTGACAGTTGTACCTGCAGTCTGGTTATTTGGCAAGATTCAGGCTTGAGGAAAAAAATTTTTTTAAATAGAGAAATGCATATCAAAACTACTGTGAGATACTACCTCACACATACCAGGATGGCTATTATTAAAAAAAAAATAGTGAATATGTGAAGAAACTGGGTTCATTCATTGCTGGTGGAAGGAAATGTAAAATGGTATGGCCACTGTGGGAAAGTTTGTCAGTTCCTCAGAAAATTAAAATAGAATTACCATGTGACCCACAATTCCAGTCATGGGTATATACCCAGAAAGAATTGAAAACTGGGACTCAAACAGATACTTGTATACAAATCTTCATTGCAATATTATTTACAATAGCCAAAAGGTAGAAGCAACTCAAGTGTCCATCAGTGGATGAATGGATTAATGTGGTATATGCATACAATGGAATATTATTCAGCCATAAGAAGGAACACAGATCTGATACATATTACAGTATGGATGAACCTTGAAAGCATTTTAACTTTAAGAAGCCAGACACAAAAGGACAAATATTGTATTATTCCAATTATATGAAACATCTAGAATAGACAAATTAATAGATATAGAAAGTAGATGAGTGGTTACCAGGGGCTGGGGAGAGTAGAGAATGGAGAGTTATTGATTAATAGGTACAGAGTCTCTATTTGGGGTGAGGAAAAAGTTTTGGAAATAGACAGAGGTGATGGATGTACACATTGTGAATGTAATTAATGCCACTGAATTGTACTCCTAAAAATAGTTAAAATGGACTAGACGAGGTGGCTCACACCTGTAATCCCAGCACTTTGGGAAGCCGAGGCTGAAGGATTACTTGAGGTCAGGAGTTCAAGACCATACTGGGCAACATAGCAAAGCACGTATCTACTTTTTTTTGTTTGTTTAATTAGCCAGGCAGAAGGCTGAGGTGTAAGGATTGCTTGAGCCCAGGAGCATGGTGTTACAGGGAGCCATAATTGCACCACTGTACTTCAGCCCAGGCAACAAAGTGAGACCTTGTCGCTTAAAAAAACAAACCAAAAAAAGGCTTAAAATGGCAACAATTTTACCACAATAAAACTAAAATAAAATAATTACTTTTTCTTAATGATTGGATACTCATATTTTCCTAAACTCCTAAGATTTGAGATTACATAATGTCTGTGAATGTAAAACCAGTGTCTACATAGAAAGCGTGCATATACACACGCACAAATGTTTTCACATACCCAGACAGAAAAACAGAAACTGTATGCCAAGCTTTGAGGAAATATGCTAATAAGCAGTATGTGTTTAGTTTATGACCCAGTATTGATTTGCTTTATTCATGGTAGATGTGCTTTATAAGATTAAGGCCTTTTAAATTTGTCATAAGGAGGATCTGAATTGTTCTTTTTTTATGCATAATTCTATATTTGATTGCTAAAAGAGTGTTTGCTTTTCATTTGCAATTTTTTTAGAACCTCATTCAATTATTATTTCTTAAGTTTCTTTTTTTTTCTTTAATGCTCAACCATGAATGAGATTCCACAAATTTGTATAAAGCTACATCTATAAGCAATGCCAGTACATGCCAGTTCAGCCTTAGCAATTGGTAAAATATGGAAATTCTACTGTACTGCTTGGTGATCCGCTCATCCCATTCAGTGTCCCACCACCACCCTGGCTTCCCTGACCCCTCTCCTAGGACCACCCTGAACCTCCCATGATCCAGAGTTAATGTCGGCATAACAGAGGGCCTACAGGTTCCCATTCCAGCCCTGCACTGTATCTGATATACCCATGCTATACCACTTGTTAAATATTTTTAATATCACCTCTGCTTGTGACTATTTTATATATGAACACAACAGTAAATGAATCGTGATTTACTCTATCAAAAAACATTCATTTGTAAAACCCCTACTTCATAAACCAGTTATAATTATAATTATGAAGATAATTCATGGGTACTCATCATGGACATAAAGATGGCAACAAAAGATACTGAGGCTGACTGCCGGGGGGAGTCAGGAAGGGGGCAAGGGCTTGAAAAACTACCTGTTGGGTACTATGCTCAGTACCTGTGTGACAGGAGCAATTGTACCCCAAACCTCAGCATCATGCAGTATACCCATGTAACAAACCTGCACACGTACCCCTTGAATCTAAAATGAAAGTTGAAAAAGTAATAATAATAAAGGAAAAATCAGAAAAAAAGATAATTCCATCAGAAGAAGCTAGGTTATGCTGTAACAAATGACCCCAGTAGTTTTATTTCCGTTACACTCCATATCCACTACAAGACTGCTGGAGCTCAGTTCCATGCCATCTTTCTTCTAAGCCCCAGATTGACAGAAGCAATCTCTATCTGAAACATGGTCAATCTTAGAGCAGAGGGAAAAGAGACATAGACAACCACAAGCTGGATTTTAAAGCTTCTGCCTGGAAGGAACATGCATCACTTCTGCCCCGAATTTGTTGCCCACTGCAAGACACATGGCCATACCTGACATAAATGGGGCAAGAAAGAATTATATAATTCCCTGGGAAGGGACAGGAGGTATTTTTGAACAATAATGGAATCTGCCCCAGGGGCGTGGCGGCTCACGTCTGTAATCCCAGCACTTTGGGAGGCCAAGGTGGGCGGATCACGAGGTCAGGAGATCTAGACCATCCTGGCTAACATGGTGAAACCCCGTCTCTACTAAAAATACAAAAAATTACCTGGGCATGGTGGCATGCACCTGTAGTCCCAGCTACTCGGGAGGCTGAGGCAGGAGAATCACTTGAACCAGGGAGTCGGAGGTTGCAGTGAGCCAAGATCGCGCCATTGCACTCCAGCCTGGGTGACAGAGCGAGACTCCATCTCAAAAAAAAAAAAAAAAAAAAAATGTATAACCTCAACCCTCAACAGCTCAGAGCTGGGTGCAGGTTTATATATTTTTAAGGGTATGAATGAGCAAGTTCTTAGTTAGAAAGAAAAAAAAACCAATAGCACTTACATTTGTAATCATGACTGACTCAGGCTTTCTTTTGTGCTCAACAGCTGCACCCACTGGGCTGCAACATTATTAATGTTGCCAGTGATGAAAGTGGGATTGTTCCAGATTCCCTAAGAGACATACTTTCCAGATGGAAACCAGAAGATTCAAAGAATCCCCAGAAAAACACCCCCAAATTTCTTTATACTGTTCCAAATGGCAACAACCCTACTGGAAACTCATTAACAAGTGAACGCAAAAAGGAAATCTATGAGGTATTGTAGAAGAATGGGTTGAAGTAGTTGTGTTCCTGTTTCTTTGTGACTTTTTAGAAGAGCACTATGCAAGCTCCCTTTCTTATTAGCCTTTTGCTTTCAAGGAATATAATTTTTAACAAAAGGAAATCATATATGCTCAGGGTCCTAATAAATTTAGACACAATAAATTTCTGCATCTTTCATAAGTTATGAGATTTTTCTTTCCCCATAATTGATGTTTTAATATAAAAAATAGCATCCTTGGCCTGATGTTAAATTTTATGAGATTATTTAATATTTTACCCCAAGTTTGATTTCCGTTATTTTCTGTGTTGTTAACTTGTCTGTTCTGCTTCCTACTCCTTGTCATCTTAGGTTACCAAGAATTCTTTAAAAATAAGAGGCATGCTCCCCTTTCATAAAATCTCTTTGAGATACCTATGATGCCTAGCTTTTCACTATAAACATTTTTTTAAGTATCAAACGTATATTCAGCTCCCCAGAAATCTTTGAAAAATAAGAGAAATGTGCCTTTTGGAAAGTCTCTTTTATGTACCTGACTGTGTCCCCAACCTTTCACTACAAATAGCTTTTTCAAATAAATACCAAACCCATGTTAAACTCTATAGAATTTAGTCACATCCAGTGGAATCACAGGAAAGATTTCAGCCAGTTCCTTTTACTTAGAAAATTTTTAGTTTCAAAATATTGTCTCAGGTTGGGTGTAGTGGCTCACGCCTGTAATCCCAGCACTTTGGAAGGCTAAGGTGGGAGGATGCTTGAGCCCAGGAGTTCAAGACCAGCCTGCGCAACATAGCAAGACCCCAACTCTAAATATGTATATACACACACACACACACATATATACACACACACACATATATACGTGTATCTATATATACACACATATACACACATACACACACACAGTCATGTTCTTACGTTTGTACTTCCCAGGCTCTGTCGTGAGTTCTCTTCTCTGTTTACATATTCCCCAGACAGCCTCTTCCAGTTTTGTGGCTGTCTATTCCATTACATACACAATGACTGGCACATTGCCTGGCCCCTACCTCTTCCCTGAGCCCCAGGCTTCTGTATCCAACTTTCTACTGATATCTCCACAGAGATGTCTAAAAATTATTTCACACTTAACATGCCCAAAATAGAACTCCTGATTTTCCACAGCCCCACCCCAAACCTCTGATCTACAGCCTCTCACATTCTCCATCTCCATAAAGAGTGCAACTATGAATGGTTACCCTTTATTCCTGTCTTTCCCTCCTTTGCCCCCGATCCCCCACATCTAGCTTCTCCTGTGGACTCTACCACTGAGCTTATCCAAGTCCATCCATTTGTCTGTTGTCATCACTGTCCCCATCTTCTGAGCCCCTGCCTGCCCTCACTGGACTCCTCCAATGCCTTCTTCACTACACCAGCTGCATTTCACCCTGCCCTCTAACCAGTCACACTCTTCACACAGCAGCCAGCCACATCTGTCCCTGCAGAAATGTCAGTATAAAGCCCGGCTCCGGCTCCAGGTTCTCCTGTTTACAGCCCTCCGGTGGTTTCTCCTTGAAGTTAAAATAAAGCCCAAATTCTTTTATCTGCCTTGCAGAGCTAGGTAACATGGTCGGTCTGTTCTCAAGCCTTCTCTCTTATCATTCTTCTTGCTGCACTTGGGGCAGCCGCACTGTCCTGTTTAGCCCTTAAACATGTCAAGCGTTTTGCTTATCCTGGGGCCTTTGCCCCTTCATTCATCCCTCAGTCTAGATTCTTCTTCTCTGATATTTGCACAACTGATTCCTTCCTGTCATTTTAAGCTCTGATATTACCTGGTTTGGAAGGCCTTCTCAGTGATTGAACCTGAAATAGCTACCCTGTCACTCTCTCCCTCACCTGTTGTAATGCTCTGCCCAGCACTTAAAAGCCACCCATCTAGCTGGGCGCAGTGGCTCACGCCTGTAATCCCAGCACTTTGGGAGGCGGAGGCGGGTGGATCACTTGAGGTCAGGAGTTTGAGACCAGCCTGGCCAACATGGTGAAACCCCATCTCTACCAAAAATACAAAAATTAGCTAGGTTTGGTGGTGCATGCCTGTAATCCCAGCTACTTGGGAGGCTGAGGCAGGAGAATCACTTGAGCCCAGGAGGCAGAGGTTGCAGTAAGCGAAGATCGCGCCACTGCACTCCAGCCTGGGTGACAGAGCGTGACTCTGTCTCAAAAAAACAAAGTAAATAAAACCATTCGTCTAATGTTTATTCTGCGTATGATCCACAGGCTCCACAGGCTTATGTATATTCTGTCTTTCCCCCTGGAATGTAACTTCCATGAGAATAAGAGCCTTTAATGCCTTGTTCCTCTTTTTATCCTCATTGTCTGAGACAATAGACACACAGTAGTTCCTTGAATGAGTACAAAGAATTATAATTTCAAGGGAATTTAATTTTAGATAACTTTCAAGAAATAGATTAAGAAATAAACAATTACTTCAACCTTTTTTAGCTTGCAAGAAAATATGATTTCCTCATAATAGAAGATGATCCTTACTATTTTCTCCAGTTTAACAAGGTAAGTGATGATGTGAACTTATTTCACTATTAGAAGATAAGTTGTAAGTTACTGTACTGTGTTGGGTATTAGGCTGACTGCTGAGTCAGAACTAATCCACTTTTACATGGAAAATAAATCAATTATGATTAATTTGCTACTACTTTACTTTTCAGTCTTCCAGTTTTATTATGGAATTAGTACCTTTCTTTTTTGGTATTACTGCTCTTTCCAGAAATTACTTACCTTCAAAATAGTAGCTGGCTTTCTATACCAGGCACTGCGACAAACAGAGTAAATCAGGGCTGATGGACGTCTTAAACTCCACATCCAAGTTAACAGCTCCTCAGACATCACTCAGGGATGTGAACTGAGTTTCATCTTTGGCAGTTGACTTCTGTGTCTTGGTGGTGGCCGATTAGAATGACGTATGAGAAGGATTAGGAAGCCATGCTCAAGCTGAAGGAGAAAGAGGCTGTGCTCTCTTAGCAGTGTCCCCGATGGACACAAGAGGAGGCATCACAGGCAGCGCACCACACCTTTGCCACCCTGTCATTTATATCCTGGATCTTACTGCAGGGTAATGGGCATTTAGATTGATTCTCACACTATTATGTATGTGAGCTACCTTTCATGATGACTTTTTTCTGATAGATGATAATAATGTTAAGACCAAAGCCTGATTCTTCAAAAGCCAACACTTTCTTTGCTCTCAGGGCTGCAAAGAACATATACTTGGATTCAGCTTGCCCCTTAAATATACTGGGAAGAGATAAGAACTCTTGATTTCTCTACAGGGTTTCCTAAAACATCACTTTTGCCTCCTGCCTCCCACCATCAGCATGCCAGCAAATTTCCTTTCTCATCTGTAGCTACTTTTAAAGTAAATGTTGAAGTCAGTCTTTCATGTTGACTAATTTTTCATCTTCATTCTCATCATTTTTCTTTCTGTCGGTCCTAAGGATCAGCGTTCTCTCTCTGAACACCCTTCAGTGCTGCTGGCCATCCTCATTATGGTCTTGTTCAAACTAGTGTTTCTTGAGTCCCTCCTGTAAGTCTGTTAATCCTGGATTTCAACCTCTGGGTCAAAGAGGGCCTGTTTGAAGTTTCCCTAAGTTCATAATAATGGCATCTGGAGCAAATAATAAGCCCTTGTGTGTGTTTTTGGCAGAAAAGCCATGAAGACAAGCAGATGCTAATAAAAGAATATGCATCTTTGTTTGTTATTCCATGTTAAAGGGTTGAAATAAAGGTAAGAGAATATTTGTACTGTTGTTATCCAAATCCATCTCCTGTCTACTCTCTATTCAAAATAATCATACAGTGACTAACAGAGCTTTCAGACCAACAGTATTTTTTATTTTTCATTTTAAGTTCAGGGTACCAACATTTCTTTCCATGGATGTTGATGGACGTGTCATCAGAGCTGACTCTTTTTCAAAAATCATTTCCTCTGGGTAAGGCCCTGTGTCTCTAACTTGACGCTAGATCTAATAGAGCCAGAGATAGTACCTCAGTATCTTTTAGTCTAGACAATTTTTTTCACTTCAAATGCTTGTAGTCTACTTGTCTTAAAATACCAGTTTCATGATTAATATTAACACAGGCCTTTTTTTCCCTTTATTCACCTCCAATAGTCAAAGATTCTTGGCTGTTTATCTAAAGTTGTAGTGGGACCAGTCAGGTTTTTGATATCAGGTATGAAAGGGCACATTTGGAAATACGTGGTCAATCTTGTTTTAAATGTATACTTAAATTTGTTTTTGAAATAAGAAGTAGTTAATTAGAATGTTTTAATTATCTAGATCCTTTTGTCCCCAGGTCACAATTGTCAGTCTAATGAAATCAGGAAAGTGATATGTATTAATCGTTAATTGGAATTGGTATCGTGCCTTTTCTCTTTCCACATAGGTTGAGAATAGGATTTTTAACTGGTCCAAAACCCTTAATAGAGAGAGTTATTTTACACATACAAGTTTCAACATTGCACCCCAGCACTTTTAACCAGGTAAGGACAATTTAGGAAATCGATTTTTTTTTTGTAATCAGATTAGAATTTTAAAAAAAAATAGATGGTATAGAACAGAAACTCCAAACCTGTTTAGTGACTCATAGTTTGCCTTCTTTGCAGACATGCTAATCTTTCCTAAAGAAATGGGTTGGAATGCATTTTAATTAAAATAAAGTAAAATTAATTTAAGAGAATGTGTAAATTTCCTTACAAACTTTGAGAAATTATTGGATCGCTCTGTAACACAACCTCGCAGGTTGCAAGAATATGAATAGAATAGAAAAGTTTGTGTAGAATAGGACACTTGTTTGATATTTTATGTTCCATAAAGTGCAGATGGCCCCATGTTTTACCAAGTTGGAGACTTTTTTTTCATATTTTTTGTATCTGTTATCAACAGAAGTTCACTATCAATTTATAACATTTTAAATTTTTTTTTTTTTTTTTTTGAGACAGAGTCTTGCCCTGTCACCCAGGCTGGAGTGCAGTGGCATGACCTTGGCTCACTGCAACCTCTGCCTCCCAGGTTCAAGCGATTCTTCTGCCTCAGCCTCCCAAGTAGCTGGGATTACAGGCGTGCATCGCTATGCTCGGCTAAGTTTTGTATTTTTAGTAGAGACAGAGTTTCACCATGTTAGCCAAGCTCGTCTCTAACTCCTGGCCTCTGGTGATCCGCCCCCATTGGGCCTCCCAAAGTGCTGGGATTACAGGCATGAGCCACCGCACCCAGCCTAGAACTTCTGTTTTAAATAGAAAATCTCCAAATGTGTCATGTAACTTTACACATCTACTGTACATTTTTATATTTAGAGAAGCAGTATAGTATGGGAATTAACAGCGCGGGTCAGGAGCTGGATAGCCTGACTGAATTCAGGCTGTGGGACTCAGAAAAGTTAACTTAACCCTTGTGCCTCATTAGTAAAATAGAAATTTATAGAGATTACATTTGGTAAAATATATTAGTATCTTAACAATAGTGCCTGCTACATAACAAGTACCGTATCAATATTTGTTATTTTTACTAGTATCATCATTGTTATTAATTGACATTTGTTTTAAATCACTGACTATATAAGCCAGGCTCAGCTTGTTATATCTTATTGTGGTTTACATGTAATCAAAAGTGAGTTGCTTTTATATATGGCAAAAATTACATTTTCAGGGGATGAGACATGGTATTTATGATTTTATCTCTTTTAGCTCATGATATCACAGCTTCTACACGAATGGGGAGAAGAGGGTTTCATGGCTCATGTAGACAGGTATTATATCATTTCTTTAAATATTTATGAACAAAATAGGAGCCCAGTGAACATAGTACAGATCACCTACAGTATTGATTTATTCTTCTTTCCTAAGTATCCTGGGAAAGGAGAGACAATAGGAACGGTCTATTATAAGTCAAAAGTCTATTCATTTTATTAGCTCTTCACCTAGCAAGTCTTCTCAGCATCCAAGGTGTGGTTTGAAAGCAGTGTCCACCCACTCCTAAGGTAGTCCAAAATTCCCACCAGGTTAGGATTTACTTACTTAAATGATTTAATGGGTAAACTATTCATACACATAACTATTTTATTTAATAATGATTAATTGTGAAGGATACATGACACGGGATTTGGCTCAAGTAAAGATGAAGGTGAACATAATTTCCCTAATAGTCTGTATATTGGTACAAGTTATGGGTTACTTTAGCTGTGTAAATGTGGTACCTCCTAGGACATTTAGAAATAAGGAGGAATGGGGTATCCGCATTCCCAGACCAGTGATTCATTATTTCAATAGTATTGTCTTTTATCCTGAGTGATGAGAACCAGTATTTAGACAACTAAACACAAAGATTGATCCTGCTACTTCTAGGTTCCATATTTTACATAGAAATGGACTTCTCTTTATGAATTTTTATTTTATAATTATTCTACAATGAAGGAAAAAACACAGCGTTTAAAAGTTTATCACCAGACAAGTGAAACAAATATCCTCCGTTCTTCTATCAAGCATTCAACATTTTAATCAAGATAGAAAACAAATTCTTATAGCCTGGACTCTGGAGACTTTTTTGTTTCTGCAATCAATGTACTGAGCACATCCATTTCATTGTTTTCTTCTTCTAGGGTTATTGATTTCTATAGTAATCAGAAGGATGCAATATTGGCAGCTGCAGACAAGTGGTTAACTGGTGAGTGGAACGTACATTCGTCCTCATGATAAACAGTAGCATCTGTAAGAGTAGGGGATAAACACTGAATATTACTAACAATCCTGGTGGAAAAGAAACAGTCCAGGAGTATTCTTGCCAAGGAAACATTACACCATAAATCATCTCAGAAGCAACATTTGATAAACCTGGGCACAGGCCTTCCTATCCACTTTACCTGTCTGCTGCAAAGAATTTGTGATTAAAAAAAAATTGATCTAAAAATCAACACTAACTTACTTAAAGCTTAGTAATATCTATTTTCAAAAATTTTAGTTATTTCAGAATTTTACCCCAAAGGGTAAAATTGTCAAACCATTCTTTAACTAAGCTGTACAAAGGCAGATGTCCTAGTGACAAATTATTTGCCTTCTAATCATTAACCTCATTTATCTCTGTAGTATTATCTATTGCTAACTTGATTGCAAGATGTTTTAGATTCATTTTTTTATTATGAAGGTCAAATTAATCACATGGCTTTAATTATATTATTAATATGCCTTTGATATAAATAATAGTAAACCAAAAATAGCAATTCCTTATTTCTGTCCTATCTTATTTTCTATAAAGTCTTGGTAAAAACAGAATTAGTGGCTGAGTGCAGTGGCTCACGCCTGTAATCCCAGCACTTTGGGAGGCCAAGGTGGGTGAATCACCTGAGGTCAGGAGTTCGAGACCAGCCTGGCCAACGTGGTGAAACCCCGTCTCTACTAAGAATATAAAAATTAGCTGGGCATGATGGCGGGCACCTGTAATCTCAGCTACTTGGGAGGCTAAGGCAGGAGAATCGCTTGAACCTAGGAGGCGGAGGTGGCAGTGAGCCAAGATCATGCCATTGCACTCCAGCCTGGGTGAAGCAAAACTCGATCCAAAAAAAAAAAAAAAAAAACAGAATTAGTATCTTTTTGACAATAGCACTATTTTACCACTTTGCATAATAGTATGGAAGAAAAACTTTTAATCAACAGCAAGTTCTTTTTTAAAAAAGATAGTAAGTTAAATCAAAGATAATTATGCTTTGTTTTTGATTTCTCTATCCTAATACTCAATGAAACATAAAGCCCACAACTGCTTCTGGAATTCTTGACTTTTAAGTATTTCTTTTCATAATTAATTACATTCTGATAAAAACACTAATCCATTGGACATCTAAACTATTACAAGAATAGTAGGATTTGTTGTAATGCTGGAAGAATCCACAAATAACGGAAGAATCCTCTTCTAAATTGAAATAGCCATGTTTGTCTAGGTATGGTTCTAAGTGAAGGAGAGAGGAGTGGGATTTCTTGCACTACCCTAAGACTGACTACATTGTAAATATGCACACACGAGCTATTCACTTGCCCACCCTACCCCTCCCTTCCTCCCTCACCCACAGTAACTCTTTGAAATAAAACCCAGAACATCAATTTTGAAGGCTCACAAAATGGTATTTTCAAAAATGCTATAATTGAAGGAACTTTTTTAGGAATACTAGTTTCTACTTACTACACTTATGCCATTTAACAACACACTTTGATATCATCCAAAATGCCTTACTTTGGAAGACATTTATTCTCTTCTTTTGTTTGTAGGTTTGGCAGAATGGCATGTTCCTGCTGCTGGAATGTTTTTATGGATTAAAGTTAAAGGCATTAATGATGTAAAAGAACTGATTGAAGAAAAGGCCGTTAAGATGGGGGTAAAACTGGGAGGTGAAGGGCTGGGTAACCTAAAGAAAAGTTATACTTTTTCCTTGATATTTTACTTGAATAGAAATGGAAAGAAATGTTTTTGTTGCCCACCAGCCAACTCATAATGTTCTAATATTAGATATTTTACGGCATTATCAAAATCATAAGAAGTTTTTGGGTTACGTAATTATCCTGCTGGTCTAAATTAGTGGAAATATAGTTGTTCATCTCAGCTACTGATTAGCATAGTGGCTGAGGGTAGTCTCTGGAGCCACACCTGTTGGGTTTGAATCCCAGCACCACCCCTTAGGGGATGTGTGGCCTTGAATAGGTTACGCTTTCTGTGCTTTGTCTGTAAAACAGAGGTAATAAGAATCCCTCTCTCATAGGGTTGCTCTGATGATTAAGTGAGTTAATATATGTAAAGCCCTTAGACTAGTATGTGGCACATACTCAGTGCTCAGTAAGAATTAGCCACTGGTATTTAAAATGAAGGGTTTTTTTTTTTTTCTGATGATGAAAATAGAGTATACTCATGGTAGGATATTTGGAAAATGTATAAAAGCAAAATGAAAATTTTTTAAATAGCCCATGATTTTACCACCCAGATTTTGTGACCATTTATAGTATAGTTTCTTGAAAAGCTTGTTCTTACAGTATTTTTGCTGTGCACTTATGTTACATAGTTAAAATTATACAGAAAAGTTTGTATCCTGATTTTTTTTTCACTTAAAATTAGCTCATAGAATGTATTCTAGGTTTCTTTTTTTTTTTTTCCTCGTTTTATATTTAAATTATAAGTCTACTTAGGTTTCACTGGGGGCATCAAGTAAGCTGAAAATTCTAAATATTTTTCTGTGTAGCTTTCCAGTTTACCAGATGAATTATTCCTTCTCCATTAATTAAAGCCATTTGCATGTTTGTCAGTCTTTTATACACATTGAAACCTACTGCTAGATTCACTTTTGTCTTGAATCATAAGAACTAAAGGACAGATTGGATTGATGATGGCAAAGTGCCATGCTAGTGCCTAAGAGACAAGGTGCTCTAGAAGTTAGGTCTAGAGACAGACTGCCTGGACTTCAGTCCTACCTCCACCACCTTGGGAAAGCTATTATCCTCTCTTAACCATCTTACTTGAGGGCAGGACTCAGACTTCATTAATTGTTCTAACCCTAATCACAGCACATTGTAGGTACTTGATAAACACTTAATTGACTTATTTCAAATAAATACATTGTAATATAATAAATCAATTTGATACATTCTTTTCTTTTCTGTCAATGCCATTATCCTCAAAATATGTGGTAAGTGGTTATCTGTAGGTATGTCTAAGCGAGGCGCTAAGGATATAGACTTTGTTTTTACGATACTCTTCTTCAGTCCTCTTCATTTATCCCATATATCCTGCTACATGTTCTTTTTTTACCTTTTCTAATAATCTCCAGCTTTATCCTCACTTTGTTAGCCCAGATGTTGGTTATCTTGTGAAGAGATTATTACCACTCCCTTCTCTTTCAGCTCCTTGCTTCTAGTACATCCCAAAACTTTTCCATGCTACTGGGAGAAATGATGGCTTTCATTTTATTTTTAACCAGGACAGAGAAACCCATCTTCTGCCTTGAAATCTTTTGCCCAGAGTACTCCAAATCGTGTCACTCCCAACTCCTCTTGTTTTAGCAGACAGTGTAACAAGCAGTTACTCAATGCTTTTGAAGATCATGATTATACTAGTCAACCCTAACCACCATAGAAGATAAACTTGAAAATCTAAAAGACTTAATAAGCAATAGAAATTTATCTCTGACTCACATATAATTCTAAGATGTGACCTGCAGCCCTCTGTGTTCCAACAGTGATTCAGAGACCCGGGTTTCTTACATCTTGTTGCTTTTCATTCTTCAACACACGGATTCCAAGATGGCTACAAAATGGAAAGAGCGTGGCAGATCACACATGGGATGTTTTGTATGGGCCAGCCTTAGACATCTCTTACCTGGCTTGTACTCACATCCATTGGTTAGGATTCGCTGTCATGGTCACACACAGCTTGAAAGAGGCTGGGGAATAGGGTACATGTGATGCCCAGGAAGAAGAGGAAATGGAGCTTACAATCAGTGAGCTTTCTGCCTGTGTGGCCATCAAGAACAGCAGCTGTTCTGACCACCCCATCTTGACATGCTTACTTAATACTTTTATTCCTCCATTTTATACGTTACATTTTTTTACCTCCTTTCAGTTCTTTGAATGCACCAATTTTCTTCCCATCTCAGGGCCTTTACTCTCTGTATCTTTGCCCTCAAATACTGCTCCCTGCTTTTTGCCTGACATAATTTATCTTTCAGGCCCCAGCTTAAAGGTAACTTTCAGACTTATTAACTTACAAATTACTTTTCTAGTTAGATTAAACGTTTGTTTGTATTTATTACGTTTATTTTTCTTTAGTAAGCTGTCCTTTCTACATTAAAGCTGAAATTTGAGTGTTCTCAGTTTTCGTGTATTCCTGATATTTTGAGAAGAGATAGCATTTGCCATATTGATTCTGAACATCTTTTCAGTTTCTATGTGTTTAGTTTTGTTCATTGTAGGACATACACAATGTTTATATAAATTAGTATTTTTTCTTGTGATTTCTTTAACTGCTTTTAAACTTAAAACATCCTGTGCTACTCTGAGATTAGGCTTAACTATATTATCTGTGAGCTTTTCTTTAGTGGTCCATTACTTATCTTCCGCAAACTCTCTTAGGTGTTAATGCTCCCTGGAAATGCTTTCTACGTCGATAGCTCAGCTCCTAGCCCTTACTTGAGAGCATCCTTCTCTTCAGCTTCTCCAGAACAGATGGATGTGGTGAGTGTAGTATTCTCCTCAGAGTAATACTAGCTAGCAGCTTTATTTTTTTAATGCATGTGTATACTTTGTGAATTAGAATATTACTTAATATCCGTTTGGGTTTCTAAAATTCAGATATTTGTTGACCAGTCATGAACTATCATTAAAAGACCCATTTTACTTTGTTGCTAGACTTCTATAGAAATGAGACTAAATTGGAGTTAAAATTTATTGTCTGCATGAATAATGTATCACAACCTACTGAGCTGGGAAAATTGTCATGTTATGAGGAAAACTTCTTTCCTTCCTTTATTGAATTAACATGAGCCAGAAGTACAAATTCATGATGGCTGTCAGTCACTTTCTCTGAAGGAAAAAGTATCAGCAAGGGTCAAATAGAATAATATTCTTAATCACAATCTAGCTTTAATCAAAATAAGCTGTGTATGTGGAAATCAAACAGAAGAGCTATAAATTGAACAGTGCCCTTAACCTTGAGAAGGAAAGGGACATTTTTGGCATGTTCTTTACTTACTTGCTTTCTCATGTCATTAAATGTGTTTTTCATAAGTTCTCTCTGTTTTAACGTATTAGTGGAGTTGGGCAATTGAATCTATATAAAATGCAAGTGAGAGATTATGTAAAATCTAAAATAATCCATGTTATGGATAAAATGGAAAATGATCTTGAAGGCCACAAGAACAACAACAACAAAAAAATCCTGGAAATCTGATGTACTTCAGTCTTCATATTTTAATAGACATTGATGGCATCCTGCACAGATAAAGTTGATGTTAAACTTGACTTTTCAATGCCTTCTCTCAACCTTAGACAGATACTCCTTGTTTGGATTTTTAAAGTTATTACAGAGTTTCCAATGTAGTATCCTAATTTAATTAATTCTATTTTTTTTTTTCTGTTTTAGGCCTTCCAGGTATTAGCACAACTTATAAAAGAATCTTTATGAAGAAATTAAACTAGGTTGGGCATGGTGGCTCACACCTACAATCGCAGCACTTTGGGAGGCTGAGGAGGGAGGATCACTTGAGCCCAGGAATTCAAGGCTGCAGTAAGCTACGATCACACCACTGCACTCTCTGGCCTGCGTGGCAGAACAAGACCCTGTCTCTAAAAAAAGAGAAAGAAAGAAATCAAACTAATCAATGCTGCTCATGGATTTTTCCAATAAATTTCTTGTTTTGGCAGGAAGAAATGAACACTGGTATTAGACTTACAGATTAAATTTCCTCAAACATGTCCTATCTGTAGTAGTTCAACTAGACCCCTTTTAAAGTGCCTCTAAATTCATCAGATGGCCAAACTGTATTTATAATCCACTTAGGCATTTTGAAAAATTTTCAACCTGTAAAAAATTACTTTTATCTTGGATTTATTATAAAGAACTTTGTAGTTGCTTTATAATTTCCCATAAATTGTCTTTGAAACTAACATTTTACACTGAATTATTCTGAGATTTTAAAGAAGTAATTAAGTTCAAAATGGTATATAATGTGTACTTTTTCTACTTTTAGGAAAATTTAATGAGAGCTTATTGCAAAAATTGTTATAATTTGGTCATTATAAGTGACTTTTAGTAAAAGTACCATAAACATTATGTTATGCCACAGAAATTCCTTTAAAATAAAATTCTGAAACTAAACATACCTAAAGGCACCAGACCCATTAATTCTAAGTAAGGAGGGGAGATCATGGACTTAGGAAAATTTACTACATTGTGTTTTCATAATACTACATAATTTACAAAAACATTCTTATCAATTATGTAATTTAAATCTACTACAACCCTTTAAGGTATTAGGAAATACTTTTTTAATGATTTTTTTCTCATCTTTTAAAATCTTTATTAAAGTAAGATATGCTCATTTTAGAATTTTCAAACGATCCAGAATGTATAAGGAATAAAGTAAAAGCTACTCATTGTCTCACCCCTGGTGATAACTGCTATAAGCATTTAGCATGCTTCCTTTGCAATGTTCTCTGCATACACATGTAGTATCTAGAATAGGATCTCATTGTGACAGGGTCTTATAAATACCCTATATTCATTTTCTATTTGTTTTCTGTTTAACAAATTGATGAAATGTTCTATGACACAATAATTGTAAAGTTGTAAGGATCTTTAAGGAATTAGGAAGTTTATGTCATTATTTATGCCATCCCTTGTGTATATAAACATCTCCATCACAGTTATTATTTTCCTGCACGTCTGGATGAGATGTTACATCTTTCAACAGCTAAAATTCTCAAGCAGAAATCTCAACCTCAAAGATCAAAGCAGCTGACCCCAAGCCCAAATCCCTATTTCTAAGGCAACCAGTGGTAATTATGTAGGACCGATTGAAGAGACGCAGGGCCTGGAGGAGGACCAAGATGAGGAACCTGACAATTCTCTTCACTGTGGGAACAGAAAATTATAAATTAGAGAGACTTATAAAAGTAAACTAACCTTACCCATACTTTATTCAGTACTTTTCAACAATAACCAAAATTGCTTAGCCCAGCATTGCATAGGTGAGTGCCTTGCTTTGGTTTCATTTGTTTTTAAGTCACCATCATAGAATAGTTGATTGGTAAATCGACTTACAGTTGCAGCTTTCAAGCAAGGGATTATTCCTCACCACAATCTTAAGAAATCTGTTTCTTCAAAGAAAACAGCAAGAAAAAGAGTGGGCACACACAGTGCCTTATGACTTAGTGTTTGTTTTTGTCTGCTGAGATTATCTTTCCCTCATTAAGAAACTATAAAGTGTTGGAAAAATGGAGTGTTATTCATTGCTATTGCCATTGTGAGTTTCTCCAACCTTCTGGAAAAGCAGTTTGGCAGTGTCTACCAAGAAACGTTAAAATGTTCATACCCTTGAATGCAATGTGTTAGATACTGTGGATTAGCTCACTCAGCATAAATTCTAATTTCCTGCTTGTATCTTTGAGCACTGTAAATGCAAAATACTCCATTTGCAGATGCCCCTGCAGCTACAGTGTCAGATACGGCTGTCATTCAGATGCCTGGATTCAGAGCTGAGTTAAGAGGGCAGCAAGGTAAGATGTAAGGCACATGTTTTGCTGACATGGATCCTAGCTAAGGCAGTATGATTTTTATAGCAAGTAGCTTATTAGTTTGGTGGCTTTCTACTTCTGGCAGAAGCGGTGAAATGCTGGTACTAGAAATGGTTCCTGGAAGCTCCATCTACTTTTTTAGCAATTCCAACATCTTTGGAAACCACAGAATACGTGCTAGTAAACAATTTTCAACAATTTTGGAAATCAGAATACATGATAATAAACACTTTTTGCTTTAATCAGCTAGAGTAGTTTTCATTATCTGCAACTGATGCCAATCAGTATAGCCAGGGTCTCCAAGCTTGACGATTTACTAAATGGACTCACCTGTGATTGTGCATGGCGCAAAGTCTGGAGGAAACTTCCAGGCTCAAGTTTCCAAGTCTCCTGTCTCAGTAGAGTCTCCGTGAGGTCCCAAAGGATGTACTTAATTCCTCCAGCAAGGATGTGTGATAACACATGCAACCACACCTCACCTCACCTGAGACTGGTGGCCCAGAGTTTTTGTTAATGGCCGTCACATATGCATACAGTGCCTGCATGGCTGACCTCAGTTACTGAAGCTGCAACCCACAGAGGGAACGCAGGTGTTCACTGTAAATCACATTGTTAGGATAAACTGAATGGAAAAACTAAATGGAGTACAGTATGGCTGAAGACATCCCAGCAGGCAAAATGCTCTTATCTGTCAGAATATTGCAAGGGCTCAGTTCCAAGGAGCCAGCCAAGGGCCAGTCATGAAAACCCCCATTCCTTGGTAATGTGTGTGGTTTAAGTGGCCTAGAGCTGCTCAGTTAACCCTTTCCTCCCTGCCTAGGATCCCACTTTTAGACATTTATAGTAAAGAATTATGCAAACTATGGAAGATGCTTTAAAATGTGAAGATAGTAATTGCAGTTTAAAATAGCAGAAAGCTGGGGACAGCGGCAGAGGTGTTGTGACTAAAGGTCTCACAATAGGAAAATGTCAATTATGGTTCATCCACTTAACTGAATTTGAGGCAACCACTAAAACACCATTATGAAGCAGTATTATTCATTTTATGATGAGGCGGTAAGGTAAAAATGAGTATAATAGGAATGAAAACCCAGGGTATAAGAAACATAGCTATAGTTGGCCAGGCGCAGTGGCTCACGCCTGTAATCCCAGCACTTTGGGAGGCCGAGGCGGGCAGATTACCTGAGGTCAGGAGTTAGAGATCGGCCTGGGCAACACGGTGAAACCCCGTCTCTACTAAAAATACAAAATTAGCCAGGCGTGGTGACACACGCCTGTAATCCCAGCCACTCGGGAGGCTGAGGCAGGAGAATCGCTTGAACCTGGGAGGCGGAGGATGCGGTGAGCCGAGATTACGCCAGTGCACTCCAGCCTGGGCAACAAGAGTAAATCTCCGTCTCACCTAAAAAAAAAAAAAAAAAAAAAGAAGAAGAAAAGAAGAAGCATAGCCATAGTTTAATTACAACTATGTGAACACAGAAAACATTACCAAAATGGTAACAGTTGGGTAATTTTTTTCCTTATTTTCAAAATATTCTATAACATGGCTCTTTTATCATTTACAAATACATTTAACACCTTAAGTGAACTGGTGACATAATCCCTTTTTCAGTTGGACAGAGATTCCTAAAGGCAATGGTAAAAATATATAAATATCAGGTGGCAAAGGGGCTACTACCAAGCAATAGGAATCACATTGAAAGTCACATCCGTGCAGTCACCGTCAGTGTGGGCCTGAACAAAAATTACGTGGGTTTCCTACCGCTAGTCTGCTTAGCTTCTGTGTGGAAGCCATGGTCTCCCTGGCCGTGATCTACAATGACTTCAAGCAGCTGGAGTAGCTGGTCCTAGTGGTATTCCACATGGCAATTTCAAGGTGGCCGATAATGGAGCAGTGGTCACTTGGCATAGTTTTCTTTTAATTTAAAGTTGACTATTCATCCACTTTAGGAATTTGCTCCCCTGCATGTAAGATGCTTTCCCTATAATTCGTGTAGAGCATAGTACATCTTCAAATTTCTTTTCTAACACAACTAATTAAATACTCAGTGGGTAGGAAGTATTAACTTTATCAAAAGTAGGTTTAATTATTTTAGAGAATCTAAAGTCTTAATGAAAGTGAAATATCGACCAGTCATATAATTTTCACTAGTGATGTGTGTTTATTAACATTTTAAGTTAAGTTCTCTGAAGTCCAGAACCATACTTTCTCTAGGACCCGGTGGTAACTAGGAATATCTCAGATATAACCAGGAATATCTCAGCATGCCTTCACAGTTAACCCTAGTTCCAAGCTTCAGGATTTAAATTTTCACGTGTGTGTGTGTGTGTGTGTGTGTGTATTTTTCTTTTTTTTGAGAGAGACTCACTCTGTTACCCAGGCTGGAGTGCAATGGCATGATCTCAACTCACTGCAACCTCCACCTCTCAGGTTGAAGTGATTCTCCTGCCTCAGCCTCCCAAGTAGCTGGGATTACAGGTGCCCACCACTATGCCCAGCTAATTTTTGTATTTTTAGGAGAGATGGGGTTTCACCATGTTGGTCAGGCTGGTCTTGAACTCCTGACATCAAGTGATCCAGCCGCCTCTGCTTCCCAAAGTGCTGGGATACAGGCGTGAGCCACCATGCCTAGCCTTCACTTATATATTTTACTCATTCATTCAGCAAATATTTATTAGTGCCTATTACTCTAGACTCAGCATATACCAGTGAACAAATTAAAGAAATTTTTTACCTTCATGGAGCTTATATTTGGGGTAAGGGACTGGTGAGGGATGACAGTAAAATGTATTAAAGTACTTTATATCATATGTGAAGTGCTACAGAAAAAATAATACTGGGTGAACGGATAGAACACGAAAGGGCGGGGGTGCTGTTTTTGGTTTTTGTTTGTTTGTTTTGAGACGGAGTCTCGCTCTGTCGCCAGGCTGGAATGCAGTGGTGTGATCTCGGCTCACTGCAACCTCTGCCTCCCAGGTTCAAGCGATCCTCATGCCTCAGCCCCCCAGGTAGCTCGGATTACAGGTCCCCGCCACCATGTCCAGCTAATTTTTATATTTTTAGTAGAGATAGGTTTCACCATGTTGCCCAGGATGGTCTCGATCTCTTGACCTCGTGATCCTCCCACCTTGGCCTCCCAAAGTACTGGGACTACTGGTGTGAGCCACCGCGCCCAGCCTAGGTGCTGTTTTTAATAGAGGGCCCAGAGAAGACCACTAGAACAAGTGGCATTTGAGCAGACAGCAGCAAGGGAGTGGGCCGTGCAAATACTTGTGCAAAGATACCAGGCAGCGTGAACTTGCAATGCAGAACCCCTGAGGAGGAACTGCATCTGGCCTGTTTGAGGAACCATAAGAGTCCACAATGCTAAAGAGCAAACAGAGGTGTAATGGTCCGCTAGGGTTGCTGTGACAAAGTACCACAAACTGAGTGGCTCAACAGAAATTTCTTGTCTCACCGTTCTGGAATCTTGAAGTCCAGGATCAAGGTGCCTGCAGGGCCATGCTCCCTCTGAAGGTGTAGGGAAGGGTCGGTTCCAGGCCATCTCCTAGGTTTGGTATTTCCTTGGCTTGTGGCAGCATCACTCCAATCTTCGTGAGGCATTCTCCCTGAGTGCATGTCTGTGTCCAAATTTCCCCTGTTTACAAGGATACCAATCATAATGGATTAGGGGACCCATCCTACTCCAGTATGACCTCATCTTAACTAATTACATCTGCAACAACCTTATTTCCATATAAGCTCACATTCTGAGGTATTGGGGGTTAGGACCTCAAAACATGAATTTGGGAGGTAGGGAGACACAATTCAGTTTGCAACAACAGGAAAGTGGTAAAAGAAGAAAAGTCAGAGATAGGAGTGAGATGGTGGCCAGACTAGGTAAGGCCTTACAGGCCATGTGAGTGTCCGAACTATTCTAATGAAAATTGGAAGCCATTGGAGGGTTTTAAACAGCAGAACAGGTCAGGCACGGTGGTTTACACCTGTAATCCCAGCACTTTGAGAGGCCGAGGTGGGCAGATCACAAGGTCAGGAGTTCAAGACCAGGCTGGCCAACATAGTGAAATGCCATCTCTACTAAAAGTAGTAGAACTCTACTAAAAGTACAAAAAAAAATTAGTCGGGCATGGTGGTGCACGCCTGTAGTCCCAGCTACTTCGGAGGCTGAGGCAGGAGAATTGCTTGAACCCAGGAGGCTGAGGTTGCAGTGAGCAGAGATCAAGCCACTGCTCTCCAGCCTGAATGACATCTCTAAATAAATAAATAAACAACAGAACAGCATGGGCTGACTTGGGTTTCAAAAGAGCACTCTGACTCCAGCATAGAGAATGGATCAGAAAGAACAAAGGTAGAAGCTGGAAGACCATGTAGGATTCTGGAGACAGACGCTCTATTTTAACTAGTGTGATGGGAGAGAACTCTGATGTCTTGGCATTTAAGGCAAGACCTAACTAAAGTGAAGGGCAATTCACAAAGATGTCTGAGGAGAGAAGCAAAACTATTTTTTCAAGAAAAACTGAACATAAAAAGGCCACTCAATGAATTTAAGGTAAAATAAGTATTACATGCCTCCTCCTCTCATATAATTTGAATATGTAACTCATCTTATTTCTCTTTTTAGTATGATTTGGCCAATTTGCTTTTCCTTTCCTTATTCCTGCTTTCAGATTTTTTAATTTCCATTTTATTTCATGTGTTTCTTGTAAACAACTTCGTGCCTTTTTTTATTTGGAATTTAAAACTGAAATTGAAATTTTCAGTACTAACATACAAAATGGTCATAATTTCAGTACCACTTAGTACTTAAATAGCGAGACTGCCCAGATACTACAATAATGTGTTCATCAGAGTCACTGAAAAAGCAATCAAAATTAGAACCTAATAGAGTTCTTCAATGACTTTCCATTTAAGAAAGAAACTAAGTAAAGAGAAAATAGGCAAGGCGTGGTGTCTCATGCCTGTAATCCCAGCACTTTGGGAGGCCAAAGCAGGCGATCGC
Organism: Nomascus leucogenys; assembly: GCF_006542625.1. Lineage (NCBI taxonomy): Eukaryota > Metazoa > Chordata > Mammalia > Primates > Hylobatidae > Nomascus > Nomascus leucogenys. The sequence goes on along the minus strand of NC_044387.1, from coordinate 90,386,701 downwards.
TTGAGCTCTCTGGCCAGCATGGGAAAACCCTTTTGTACCAAAAAAAAACAAAAACAAAAACAAACAAACAAAAAAATTAGCTGGGTGTGGCGGTGCACACACAGGAGGCTGAGGTGGGAGGATTGCTTGAACCCGGGAAGCAGAGGTTGCAGTGAGCCGAGATTGCAGCGCTGCACTCCAAAGCGAGACTGGAAGAAGAAGGCGGGGGGAGGGGGAGGGGGAGGAGAATGAGGAGGACAAGGAGGAGGAGAAGATTTCTCGCTACACTTCAAATCTACTGGAACCTGATTTGAATGTTCAGCATTTTCGATGCTCTTTATACTTGAGACATTGCAGCTACCTGCCAGCCTCAGTTTGCAAAGATTTCCCATAGGGTCTTATTTTCCAAGGCTCCTGGAATCCTGTCTGAATCATCTTGAGAAGGAAGCAGCAAAATAGTAGGGGACTTGGAATCCCCTAAACTACCACCCTTCCAGCAATGTAATACATAGGAAAGGTTTAAGAAAAAAGAGAGAGAGGAAGGGAGGATGGATCTGCATACATCTCGACCTAGCAATATCAGTTCTAGGGATTTGCCTTAAGGAAATAATTTAAGACCCTTCATTACAGCATTTATTAGTGAAATAATTAAACAACCTACATATCCATCCACAACAACCTTCCAGTCCACCCGCCAGCCGTTCTCCCTTTGCCTGCCTGACTCCTACTCATCCTACAGGGCTCAGCATAAATTCCACTTCCTGGCAGGACCCTGCCCTGGGCCCTAAGACTAGTTAGGGTCTTCTGTTAATTACACATAGGACATGCCGTCTCTTTTCCTGTGTAGCACTTACCACAATAAGAAGTAATTATTTGTGCAAGTATTTGTTAATTTCTGCCTGTCCCCTTCTCCCCACAGACCATAATCTCTGTGAGGGCAAGAACTGTGTAACTTCACAGCTGTAACCTCAGAGCCGATTGCAGCGCGGATGTCTTGCTCTCAATAGATATGTGTTGCCATGGAATTGTACACTTTATTATTTGTTGTTGTTTTTTTTTAATTTCTTTGAGATGGAGTTTCGCTCTTGTTGCCCAGGCTGGAGTGCAGTGGCACGATCTCGGCTAACCGCAACCTCCGCCTCCCAGGTTCAAGCAATTCTCCTGCCTCAGGCTCCCGAATGGCTGAGATTAGAGGCGCTTGCCAGCACACCCAGATAATTTTTTTTGTATTTTTAGTAGAGACGGGGTTTCACCATATTGGCCAGGCTCATCTTGAACTCCTCACCCCAGGTGATCCACCAGCCTCGGCCTCCCAAAGTGCTGGGATTACAGGTGAATTGTACGTTGTAATTGGGTGGATTTTATGGTACGTGAATTACATCTCAATAAAGCTGTTTATAAAAAAGGTTACCATGAAAACAAATTAATTGCTTGATTGATTAAACATTAACTGAAGAAAACTGGTATACAGTAGTAGCCCATGATGCGGATAGAAAAAATATTTGAATCGTATGTCTATTGAAATGAGAACACATTCAAAAACTATGAGGCCAAAGAGTCTTTATAAAGCAGTTTCTACAATACAATCCCATTTTTATTTGCTAACAAAAGGATATGTTTATTCAAACTGTATGTATGGATGCCCACATTGCCAGGAATCGTTCTGAGTGTTTGTGAACTATCAGTGAATAGGTCCTTGTTATCATGGAGCTTACATTCAAGTATGGGGAAAGCCCATAAGTAATAAGCATAATAGGCCGGGCACAGTGGCTCACACTTGTAATCCTGGCACTTTGAGAGTCCAAGGCGGGTGGATCACTTGAGGTCAGGAGTTCAAGACCAGCCTGACCAACATGGTGAAATCTTGTCTCTACTAAAAATACAAAAAATTAGCCGGGCATGGTGGTGCATGCCTGTAATCCCAGCTACTTGGGAGGCTGAGGCAGGATAATTGCCTGAACCCAGGAGGCGGAGGTTGCAGTGAGCCAAGATCACGCCACTGCACTTCAGCCTGGGCAACAGAGCAAGATTCTGTCTCAAAAAAAAAAAAAAAGGAATAAGCATAATAAATAAGTGGATTGTATAGTATGTTAGAAGTGTAAAAGGACCTTGGTGGGTTGGAGAGGGTAAAGAAGAGGGTCTGGGAGTGCAGGGGAGGGGCGTGTCGCAGTGTTCAGTGGGGTGGTAGCCCAGTCCTCATTGAGAAAGTGAGAAGGTGAGCAAAGACTCATGTTAGACAAGCGGTGGCTGAGGGAAGAGCAAGGCCCTAAAGCAAGTTTGAGCCTCCTCAATTCAGCAGCCCAGGAACAGGCAGGAGACCAGTGTGGCAGCAGCAGCAGAGAAAACAAGGAGTGCGCAGGGCTGCCTCACTTTATTGAGCTTTACTTTATAACTCTTTGCAGAGACTGCATTTCTTACAAAGGGAAGGTTCGTGGCAACCTTCTGCATTAGCGCATTTTTCCAATCGCATGCCTTCACTTTGTGTCTGTGTCTCATTTGGGTAATTCTCACAATATTTCACTTTTTAATTATTATTATATATGTTATGCTGCTTGGTGATTGTCTCTGATTACATTACTATTGTAATTTTGGGGTGTGCCATGAACTGTGCTCCTGTAAGATGGCAAACTTCATCAATAAATGTTATGTGTGTTCTGTTTCACAGACCAGCCATTTCCCCATCTCTCTCCTCAGGCCTCCCTATTTCCTGAGACGCAACAATATTGAAATTAGGCCAATTAAGAATCCTACAATACCGGCCGGGCAGAGTGGCTCACGCCTGTAATTCTAACACTTTGCGAGGCTAAGGCAGGTGGATCACTGGAGGCCAGGAGTTTGAGACCAGCCTGGCCAACATGGTGAAACCCCATCTCTCCTAAAAATACCAAAAATACAAATCACTCCTAAAAATACAAAACAAAAACAAAACAGTACAGCTAGCCAGGCATCATGGCACATGCCTGTAATTTCAGCTACTTGGGAGGCTGAGGCAGGCGAATCGCTTGAACCTGGGAGGTGGAGGTTGCAGTGAGCTGAGATTGTGCCACTGCACTCCAGCATGGGCAACACAATGAGACTCCATCTCAATCAATCAATCAATCAATCAATAAAAAAATCCTACAATAGCCTGTAATCCCAGCACTTTAAGATGCTGAGGCAGGCAGATCACTTGAGTCCAGGAGTTCAACACCAGCCTGGGCAACATGGAGAAACACTGTCTCTACAAAAACTACAAAAATTAACTAGCATGCTGGTGCACACCTGTAGTCCCAGCTACTTGGGAGGCTGAAAGAACCACCTGAGCCCAGGAAGTGGAGGCTGCAGTGAGCTGAGATTGTGCCACCACACTCTAGCCTGGGTGACAGAGCAAGACCCTGTCTCAAAAAAAAAAAAAAAGAAAAGAATCTTGCAATAGCCTCTAAGTGTTCAAGTGAAAGGAGGAATCTCAAGTCTCTCACTTTAAATCAAAAGCTAGAAATAATTAAGCTTAGTGAGAAAGGCATGTTGAAAGCCGAGATACGCAGAAATCTAGGCCTCTTGCACCAAGCAGCTAGCAACCTCCCAGAACCTCGGTTTCCTCCTCATTTGTAAAATGGGGCAAATCTGCTTCCAGTTGTTTTGAACATTAACTTAGGTAATGCATGCAAAGCACATAGCGTCGTTGTTATTTGTGAGCCTTAGAAGACTCTGCTATACATGTCTATTATCAGCAGTTAAAAGGTTCACCGAGATATGACACATGACTTTCTCCCTCATCTTTATTGCCAAATCCATTTTTTATTCTCGTTTTCCTTTCTCATGTACTTTGAAGACCTCCTTCCTTGGCAGACAGACTTTGCAATCCCAGGGACTCGGCGTTTCCTGCATCACCGTTGGCACCACAGAATTCATCTGGGGAGAAATGCCCCGGGCGTCCTCCAAACATTTGAAGCTTCTCCAGCTTCACTTGTCTGTTTCTTACTTAGTCTGTGCGCATTCCGCCTAACTTTGTATTTGCTAGATGAAGGGGATAATGATTATGACTGTTTCAGTAAGCAAGAGCAAGTGAGGCAATTAGTTCAATAAATGTTAATTAAGTGCTAACTATATGCAGCTACTGTGAGAGGTGCTGGCAATACAAGATCAGGAAAAGAGCCCATGTCCAGAATAAGCTCACAAAAATCTCTTAACTATTTTAATCCCAACAACAAAGTAACTTTCCTGGCTATTACATAATGTCACATTTGAATTTCTCAAGATTTCTTTTTTTACCTTTCTTGGTCTTACAAACTTCACGTGCCTGACATTTCTCGTGTTTGCCTTTTTTTCCTCAATAGAGTTGATAGATACCTCTGCTGGATGGGTCTCTCTTGGCAATCCTGAATAAGCGGTGTTCATGGTGCAAATTAAGCATTTGGAAAGCACAATCAGCTTTTTAAATGCAGTATTTAGCAAGTTCTTGCTACCTGGAAAGTGTTCCATAAATATTTGTTTAATCATGAAAAGGATTTTCAAGTTGTCAGGGTTCAATTTAATTTCAACATGCTCAGTAAGTTTGGGGAGGGCAGACAGGATGTGCATAATTTGGTATTCTTGGGAATAAGGAGAAGGTGGAGCAATGTCTGGGAACTGAAACTGACACCCAAGAACTTGCATCTGAACTTTGTTTCTTAGACCTGAGCCCCTTGGAACTCAGCATCAGCCTCAGGTCAGGGCAGGTTGGTGGTTGAAGCATTTAGGGAAGGACGTTTATAACAACTTATTTTTTACTTATTATTGGAGTGCACGCTCTTCACAACCAAAATGAGTAATTGAGGTAGCCAGGGGTAGAGCAGGCCTTCAAACTCAGGTTATCTGTCCCCTAGAGCAGGGTTGCCCAACCCCCAGTCCATGGCCCGGTAGGAACCGGGCTGCACAGCAGGAGGCGAGCTTCATCCGTATTTACAGCTGCTCCCCATCACTTGCATTACTGCCTGAACTCCGCCTCCTGTCAGATCAGCAGGGGCATTAGATTCTCACAGGAGCATGATCCCTATTGTGAACTGCACATGCGAGGAATGTAGGTTGCACACTCCTTATGAGGATCTAATGCCGGATGATCTATCACTGTCTCCCATCACACCCAGGTGGAACCATCTAGTTGCAGGAAAACAAGCTCAGGGCTCCCAGATTCTACATTATGGTGACTTGTCTTAACTTTTCATTATATATTGCAATGTAATAAAAATAGAAATAAAGTACACAACAAATGTAATGCACTCGAATCATCCCAAAACCATCCCCCCAACCCCAGTTCATGGAAAAATTGTCTTCCACAAAACCAGCCCCTGGTGCCAAAAAGGTTGGGAACTGCTGCCCTAGAGTCATGATACAAGACTGTGTCACCTTAGGGATGAGCTGAGGATCACCTGAGTGATGGGTGACCTCAGGGCTGGGCTCAGAGCCAGTGAGAGGAGTAGGGGACATCTTTATGCTGGGGTTCCAGAAGAGGACAAAGCAGCATTGCCAATGTGTTTGTGAGACGTCGTCAGAAAAAGATAAGGTAGAGGAGTGCAGTTATGCAGCAGGTTCAGCAACACTTAGAGATCTCTCATCTACAGATGGATGCTTAGCTCACACTGCTCAAGAGAAAGGAGCGTAAATGCAACTTAGCCCCTAAGTTGTGCATTTTGAAGACCCAGAAATATGCAGCCAGAGATTTGTTATCAACGGTCATCAAGAGGGAAGGATAAACACGAAAGGCTTGTGGGAATGATAGTTGTTAGAATGTTCAAGCATCAATAATTTGTGACAACCTAGAACATCTCAAAAGTCTGTATGCTGGATTGCTTTGAATTGTATTTATCACATCCTATGCTATCGTGAAAAACAAGTTTGAAACGTAAATGAAGCAACACATCTTGACCAGCAGGCGGCAGTCTTACCTCATATAATTTTTTTAAAAGCTTGCAGAAAGAATTACAGTAAATTATTTTATTCTATGTGATATCTCAACAGGAATCTAAATATAAAACTCATATTTAGAATGAGTTATAAATTCAATATTATTTAATCATACTGTGGCCTGTAGTTCTATGACTAATGATAACTAAACCCGTTCATTCAACTAATTACAAAAATACAAGATACGTGTAGTTATTAATTGAATTTATCATCAAGACATATTTCAGCACACTAGATAGAAAAGTATAATGTCTAGACTACTCTAAGTCATAGGGGGGCAAATATAGTTAAATATCAATTTTCCAATTAAGATATTTAATTTATTTTGCCTTCCTGTGTCAGGCCTATATAATTTTATATTACATACCTCAGAAGTGTCATTCATTTTTTTAATGTATAAGTTTTCATTCACTCTAAAGAAATATTATTCGATGTTTTAGAAAGGTTAATGTATGGTTGCAATTTTTATAACATTTAAAAGCATATGTCACATACTTAGTCCATTTTACGTTGCTATAACAGAATGCCACAGGCTAGGTAATTTATAAGGAAAAGAAGTTTATTTGGCTCATGGTTCTGGAGTCCTGGAAGTCCAAGTGCATGATGCTGACATCTGGTGAAGACTTTAGTGCTGCATGATCCCATGGCAGAAGGCAGAAGGGCAAGAGAGGGTGAGAGCACGAGAGGGCCAAACTTGCTTTTATAACAAACCCACTCCTACAATAACATTAATCTATTCATGAGGGCAGAGCCCTCATGGCCTAAACACCTCTTAATGGTCCCACCTATTAAACCTGTCACAGGCTGGGCATGGTGGCTCACACCTGTAATCCCAGCACTTTAGGAGGCCGAAGCAGGTGGATTGCCTGAGGTCAGGGGTTCGAGACCAGCATGAGCAACATGGTGAAACCTCGTCTCTACTGAAACTACAAAAACTAGTAGGGTGTGGTGGCAGGCACCTGTAATCCCAGCTACTTGGGAGGCTGAGACAGGAGAATCGCTTGACCCGGGAGGCAGAGGTTGCAATGAGCTGAGACCAGGCCATTGCCCTCCATCCTGGGTGACAAGAGCAAAACTCTATCTCAAAAAAACAAAAGCTAAAACAAAACAAAACAAAAAAAACCTGTCACAATGGCAATTAAATTTCAACATGAGTTTTGGAGGGCATATTCAAACCGTAGTACATACTATTCAAAATTAAAATGACAAACTCCACTTCGTAATTATAGTAAATTTATGTTTACTTGCAAAATATTTACTGAGTCTATTACAGTAAGAACACATTTTTCTTTTTTTCTGTTTTGAGACAGAGTCTCACTCTGTCTCCCAGACTAGAGTGCAGTGGCATGATCTTGGCTCACTGCAACCTCTGCCTCCTGGGTTCAAGCCTTCTCCTGCCTCAGCCTCCTGAGTAGCTGGGATTACTGGTGCCCACCACCACACCCAGCTAATTTTTGTATTTTTAGTAGAGACAGGGTTTCACCATGTTGGCCAGGCTGATCTCAAACTCCTGACCTCCAGTGATCCGCCTGCCTGAGACTCTCAAAGTGCTGGGATTTCAGGTGTGAGCCACTGCGCCTGGCCACATTTTTCTTTATTTACTTTATTTACATTAAGGAAATCTCTGGCTTCACTAATACTAATGTAATACATTAATAAGCATGACTCTGCCCCCAGAATTATGCTGGGCTTTAAGAAGTAAAAGAAAAGGTTCTTGCCTTCACATATAACCTTGTCACAGAGACAGGCCCAAAAGAGTCTGATGTCCCTGGAAACTCTCAAATTCCCAAATACATGATTGCATATACATTCCCAGCAATTTGCTTATGTTATCAAAGTGGAAAATGGCGGCTGGTTTGCTTTTTGGACAAGGTATAGTCAGCTGAGTACTCAATAATTAACAGACTCATTGCTACCTCACTGCTCAACTCCACCCCAACACGTTCACACATCCACTTTTTTTTTTTTTTTTTTTTGAGATGGAGTCTCGCTCTGTCACCAGGCTGGAATACAGTGGCGCGATCTCGACTTACTTCAACCTCCGCCTCCCGGGTTCAACTGATTCTTCTGCCTCAGTCTCCTGAGTAGCTGGGACTACAGCCACGCGCCACCACACCCGGCTAATTTCTGTACGGAGTTTCACCATATTGGCCAGGCTAGTCTCGAACTCCTGACCTCATGATCCGCCCATCTCGCCCTCCTAAAGTGCTGGGATTACAGGCATGAGCCACCCTGCCTGGCCTACATATCCACTCTTAAGATTAATTAAAGTGATTAATCTAAAGGCGGAAAAGTTTCATGTGCCTAAGTATTGGAGTTCCTTTCCATAATAAAACCAGAAAGTGCTCAATTTATAAATGCCAGGAACCTAGTGAATGCATGGCATGATAGATAACATATGGTGGTATACATGCTTTAAATATCAGCTAGAAAAAAATCAGGAGACAGAATGAACCAAATTACGAGAGGTTGGTGGTGAAGATCACAAGTGCAGAGTTGGGCAAGGTCCCTGCCAGTGAGAACAAAGATTTCCTAGGGTGAGCTGGAGCTGGGATGATGGGGAAGATTCAGAGGGACAGAGAGCAGGAGAGGGGTCACTGGGTTGGGAGAAAGGCATGAGGAGGCTGGATGTGGTGCCTCATGCCTGTAATCCCGTACTTTGGGAGGCCAAGATGGGCAGATCACTTGAGGTCAGAAATTCAAGACCAGCCTGGCCAACATGGTGAAACCCCGTCTCTACTAAAAATATAAAAATTAGCCTGCCATGGTGGCGCACAGCTGTAATCCCAGCTACTTGGAAGGCTGAGGCAGGAGCATTGCTTGAACCCGGCAGGCAGAGGTTGCAGTGAGCTGAGATGACACCACTGCACCCCAGCATGGGCAACAGAGGGAGACTGTGTCTCAAAAAAAAAAAAAAAAAAAAAGAAAAGAAAAAAGAAAAAGAAAGGCATGAGTAAACATAAAGGAGCCTTCATTGTTATCTAAAGGGAAGACCCTTTACTTAATTTAAAAAATAATATGTTCTGTACTGTTCAGTGATCTTTTGTGCAAAATAAGGTTGCACCCAAGAATCTTCCAGAATTCTACCAAATGGAAATGCATGCCTGGTCTGTGCTATTAGAACAACATGTGCTTATGTTTTGGGATCTTTGGGGCGTTGCTTTTTCTTTGGGGTGTCCAGTGGCACCTTTGCCTCAGTTCTTGTCCTACGTCCAGGAAGAATCCAGGAAGAATGAGGTATTTAGACAAATGAAGGGTGAACAGGACAAAGAGGAGCTTTATTGAGTGCTGGAACAGCTCAGAGGAGAGCCACAGTGGGTGGCTCCTTTCTGCAGGAAGGTTGTCCCACCAACTCTGCAGCTCTCAGCAGAGAGGAGGCTCCTCCCAACGTGTGCTCAGCTCTCAGCAGATACTGTAGCTCCTCTCCGCAGCTGGTCGTCCCATCATCTTCCCAGCTCTCCACAGAGAGGGTAGCTCTTCTCTGTAGCTGGTCCTCTGGTGGCTCTCCGTCCTCTGATATGCTCTGGCTGAGCTCGGGGGCGGGGTGGGGGTTGCGTTTATGGACCTCATATGATAGGAAGTATGTGCCAGTTGGTCCATGGGCAGGCCCAGAAAAGGCACCACAAGTCCCCACTCCAGTTGGTGGATCTGGCAGCCCCTCCTGCAGCCTTCCTGCCCTCCCTGGCCCCTTCCACCCAGGAATCTGTCTGCCTCCTGCCATTCATGGCACCCAGGCTTGGCCAGACTTCGCTCCAAGATCAGAGCTGGTGCCAACAGTAGAGAGAAGTCAGGCAGCAGGAGCAGGAACTCTCAAGCCTGCAGGGGCAGGGGAGCCTTCCCAGGCCCCCAAGAGTGCAGGAATATCTAAGTCTGCAACCACTGGTTTGGGCGGCTGCAGCTGCGAAGCGGGTAGGAGCAAGGGCAGGGCTTCTGCCTGGTCCCAGTCCCTAAGAACCCCCAGCTCCACATCGAGATCCCTCTCTGCCTGATCTCCCTGCTCCCCTGTTGTGCTGCTCCCCCCTGCAAGCTGTGGGGGAAAGTGAGGGGGCTGTCTGCCTCCTCCCCATGCCCTGCAGCAGCTGGTGTGATGGCCGCCACACCAGACAGCTGCTGCTGCCATCACTTTCAAAGCCTGAAACAAGCTTTATCTGCCGACATTACTTTTTACATAGAGCAGCTAATCAAAGATAAATTGGTCAATATAAATGGCAGAGAAAAGTGGGGGGAAGTTCTCATTTCTCATTCTTATTACCTGTTAACCATATTTCCATATATCAGGCTCAATAACAAAATATAACTCCTTATGTAGGAAAACTCACTTTGTGAAAAATGTTTTGTGTATGTGTGTTTCTAACTTGTTCTTGTATATACTTTTTTTTTTTTTTTTGAGATAATTTCCCACTATCTTGCTCAGGCCGGAGTGCGACAGGATGACAGCTCCCTGCAGCCTAAACCTCCCAGGCCCAAGCAATCCTCCCAACCAGCCTCCAGAGTAGCTGGGCCCACAGGCATGCACCACCCTACCCAGCTAATTTTCTTATTTTTTGTAGAGACGGGGTCTCGCTATGTTACCCTGGCTGGTCTCAAACTCCTAGGCTCAAGCAATCCTATTGCCTTGGCCTCCCAAAGTGCTGGGATTTACAGGCATGAACCACCATGCCTGGAATTTGTATGTACTCGTAAGTGACAGAACTAAAAAACAAGAGACAGAAAAAACTATAATCTGAACCAATTCTATAACAGGAAAACAAGGAGTACCAAAAAAAAAAAACCCCAGGAGAAATAAAAATGAATTAAATCAGTGAATAAATAATTTTTATTTACAACAATACAAGCACTACAAATGCAATTCAAGAAAAGAGATAGGGGTGGGGAATGATTTACACAACTTAAATGTTTTAACAAATTAATTTTAATTTTAAAAGAAGAAATCAGAGCCCAATAATTTATTTTAGAAAGAGCAAAATGATCATGGGCATTTTCTCTGAGATCCCTTGAATTATACTAAAGTGTCCCAAAACAAACTAACAAAAAAGAACCATTCTTCAAATATATATATATAAATATATATAAATATATATATAAATATATATATAAATATATATATAAATATATATATAAATATATATATATTATATATAAATATATATAATATATATAAATATATACACACACACACACACACAAACACACACAGTAGGGTTGCATTTGAAACACAATTCCACATACACCACCTACAAATTACTCCACAGCAACACGTCATGCTCTACTCTGAAAGCTTCATTAAATCACATCCTTGCAGAAAGAAAAACTCAGCTAGACATCTGAGCAGCCCGTTGCACTAACATGACACTAATATTGGCCGCTTCTTGAATTGTTAATCAATTGTCTTGTTGTAAGTCAATTCCTCTGTACTGGCAGACTTGAGTCACAGTAAGACTGATGAAGGATGGCACTATGTCTGTTTTGGATGAATGTTTTCTATTTCTTTCTTTCTCTTTTTTGAGACAGGGTCTTTCTCTGTCGCCCAGGCTGGAGTGCAGCGGTGCAATCTTGCTCACTGAAGCCTCCTCTTCCCAGGCTCAAGCGATTCTCCCACCTCATCCTCTCCAGTAGCTGGGACTACAGGCATGCACTACCAGACTTGGCTAATTGTTTTTATTTTTTGTAGAGACAAGGTCTCACTATATTGCCCAGGCTGGATGAATGTTTTCTGCTACTCATATGTGCACAGTTGTCACACAAACCCAGTAGAAATGAACCCGTGGCTTTTGAGTCTGCAACCCAGGCTGCGATTGTGCTAACCATACCACCACACGAAAGTCATGTGACACTTTTATATGGAGCTTCACTTTCAAACAGTGCACTCCACACTTACATACATGAGGTCACAAGCATCTGAGAGGAAGACCATTATCCCCATTGTGGAAATGAGGTGGCGACTCAAAAGGCAGAACACACAGGTGGGAGGAAAGAAGGATGCGTTGCAGGCTGGCCAAGGATGTTGGCTGGAGAGCCGTCTGCAGAAGACTCCTACTCCTGAGTAATTCAGCGTGGGGGACAGGGAAGGGGGGCAGCTACTCTGCCTCCATGTAATGCCAGCCCATTGGAAAGGGGTTTATTACATTGCACTCTAGGTTGGAGGTATGAAGTGAAACTAAAATGAGAAGAGCACAAAAATTTATGGAGCCCATAGAATCATGCTCTCCATCACTTCGTTTTTGCTCAACAATGTGGCAAATGAAAGTGCTCTTGTGACCCCCAGGAAACCATTTGGAGCTGGAGCTCCTCATAGAATTTTCAGGAATAAATCTCATTGCTCAGTCAGGTCATCATGGTTGCTAATATTTGGAACTCAAACTTAAGTCAGCATTCCTGGCAACTAAACCATTGTTTCAGGATAAATCTTGCACCAGCTTTGACCATACAGGTTCTTCGTGCCCTGAGTTACAAACAAGTTACAAACAAGGCCCTGGATAGGGCTTAAATTAGTAAGGATCTCGTTAAAAAGAAAGGCTGAGAAATGTACAGCAGGCTCACAGCAATGGACAGAAATACTACATCTTTGCCCAAAAACAGTTAATGATGAACTTTGGATGCATAATCGACTTTAGACTGCTCACCAGATTTTGCATATTTTTCCCAATCATGGTGACACACTGCACTACTGCACTATGCTTTATGCAGTCTCCCCTGTGAACATCTTAAGATGGTTGGACAAAGTCTTCCTAAGACCCAGAATAATGTGAAATTAAACTTCAAACATAAATGATATTTTGGTTTTACTGTCACACTGTAGTTTATCTTGATCTGAGAGCAGTAACCGACCAAACAGGACTTCATCAAGCAATTCTTTACTGGATCAAAACTTCTCTGAGCAAACCCCACTCCAGGATGACTAGAGTGTGAAGCTCTAGCAACTGCGAAAGGATGGAATTGAATCCAAAAACTGCCATGGATCTCCAGTCTCCTTTCACATCAGGTAAAACCATATTCATAAGATAAAGGGCAGTAGGCTCCCTGACTTCAGCATCTGGCCCTTCCCTCCATAACATACAGAACAGGTGACTCCTTATCAGGTTTAATCCTCATAGTGATACATATTAAAGCCATCAAGGCTTAATATTAAGGCTGAATGGAGTAAATCTTGTGGGCAAGCAGGAGCCCCCGGGACATCTCACCCTAGCCTCCACTCACCTGGCAATTTGACAAATCCCTTCAAGACACATGGCTCTGATTGTCACCCAGACATTGGCATAGGGACTTCCCTTTTATCCCTCATTTTGGAAGTTTTTGTGTGCATAAGAATTACTGCATAGATTATACACTCAAACATATGTTAAATTTTATGGTCAATGTAAGGGATTTTCTAGATTCATTTTTACGATGTACTAACTTTGGAACCTAAACCTCCATGAGAAGCTACTTCCGTGAATACCAACTGGCTTCTAACCAAATAATCTTTTCTTTCTTCTTTTTAGGTGAACAGCTACTCAAAATGAAGTCATTGCCTTTCTTTCACATATCTAGTTCCTAATATAGAAGAGTTGATTTGAAAACTGTATAAATCAATAGTAAGTTTATGTTTTCATTAACAGGCACTCAGCAATACCTTTATGTGTAGGACAATACCTGGATGCAACAGATGCAAGAACATGAGATGTGTCCTTTGTTCTCAAGGGGCTTTAGCCCTAGTTTGGAAAGATGGGCAATGCACGTCAATATAGTTTGCATAATGAAACAATTTTAATGTGAGTGATAAAAATAATATCACTTATTTTGTTGTGCAGCAAAATTCTTCAGACTGATTAAAAATGTAAAATTCATTTTATTGTTGCTAGTATTTTTTTTTGCTGTAATCCTGTCACTGAAAATACATTCATCATGCTTAATGTTTTTATTAATCTTCCACCATAAATAAATCATGGGATAAGAGTCACTGTCCAATTTATTTTATGGCTTAAAAAAAGACATTCTAGTTCTTTCGTAAATGAACTGTCGCTATAAATTATGCAATGTTCCTAAACTGTTAGACAAATCTGGCCTATTTATTTTATAATGAATTAAAATGTAGGCAATGGACTAGATTTCCCCACTTATTCACAATACTTGTTTCACTGGTCCAAAATATTGAATCTAATCCATTCTAAAATGCATGAATCATATGGCTAATTTCTCGTGGTGACATTAAGAGCAAATCGTACTGAAGCTCATACAATATTTCCCAATTTGCCACTTCAGTGACATGGTGGTGATGTGTAGACATCTTAATGTCTAGAATGATACAGTCTGAGAGTTAATGCAACAAATGAAAAATATTCTCTCCCCAAAACAATCAATATGCATGTTTATATTAAATATATTGATTCCATTAAAAAGTTACACTCGGTTGACAAGAGTATAAAATGAAGACATACCAACCTGCTTCTTAAATTCTGTTTCCTGTCATTCCATGGTCCCACCCCCAGGCCTCTTTCAAGCAACTGCTTGCTCTAACTGTAACCCCAGACAGAGCTGCAATTCTGAGAGGCGGACTAGATTTTAGGGGATTCTGAGGAAATCCCCAGGGGTCATCCATAGCACCCAAGGTATCTTGAATAAAACTGGGGCAGATGTAACAGTGCCTGAAGAAACTGGCAAGAAACTAGCAAGCCCGCAGCCCATGCTTGGGGAAGCAGGGACAAGAAGAGGACAGTGGAAGAGTCCTTTCAGCCCCAACCTCAGGCTTCAACCTCTTCTGCCATCAGGAAGGGCTGGGAGGCCATCGGCTAGTTAAGGGCAGTGGTGAATGATCACCACATTCTTCCGTCATCCTCAACCTGGTGACCAAGGACAGGGGCCAGGAAGTGGCTGGTACATGAAGCAGGGTAGGACGCTCCTGACCAAAGCTGACCTTGAGCACTCAGTAGGTCTCCATCCTCCTGGGCTGCTTCTCAGCTTCCGGGCCCCCAGGCACTGCTTACAGAAAGGTATACTCAGACCATGGCCTTCTCCTTGAGGAAGTGAGACCCTGATGGAGCCAGGGGCAGAGGAACTTTAGGGGAAGCTGGGGAGGTTAAGCAAGAACACCTTAAAAGGGAGTTGGTAATACAGCAGCCTCTTTGAAGCAGGCAATATTGGTTTCTTAACAGTTAAATGCATTCTGTAGGTTGATCTCACAGATAAACTAATGGTATATTCATGGTGATTCAAAGAGCCAGAGATCCTTGAATTATGTAACTTATGCATTCCTGACTTGTGTATCATATCTTATGTCTAATGCCTTAGGTTAGACAACAACTGCTATTTAAAGCAAACCTATGCCTCAGCCAGTGTCTTATAGGAAATAATCAACCATTTATGCCTGGAGCCTTTGAAAACTGTCCTGGAAGTCAGGCCGACAGGAAGGCTGTTGGAGGCTACAAGCTGGCTTATATCTGAGAAGTCTCTTGGATGCTTCTAGTAATGGTTTTGGTTCCTCATTTTCCTATAAGTCTTCCCATAACATTATGAAAGAGGGCAAATAATGCTCTCAAGAAAAATAAGTAGCATGAGAGTAAATGTGAGCAAAAACAAGAGATAGAGACAGAAAACCAGATTAAGACCTTTAGAACTTGAAGCTTCCAAGTACCGAAACAAGTAGGCAGTCAATGTACAAACAAGTCCAAGCCATAAAATGAGTGTAAGGCAGGGCGGAGGAGCGTGATTGTCCTGTGATGACTATTTTGGTACTCTTTTGTAATACTGACCTTTTTAGAGCTGTCTTTGGTTCTCCTGCTTTTCTGGTGCCCTCAAAACAGGGGCCTGGTGCTAGGTGAATCACAGGCTGGTTAATGGCTAAGCGACAACCAGCAGTTGTGCTCAGAGTAAACTCATTACCTACCTTGTCTCTTATGGGCAATAAGCTATAGTTGACTTTTAATATAATCAAATGTAATATTCATGTAACAGCCCAAGATTCCTAAAGGCATCTGGCAATTCCCTTTTTAATCTTAGTCCATTTTCAGTAATTAGTACTACAGGCCAAAAGCACATACACACACAGCAGTATACATCACTGAAATCAATCACATTGACAGAGATCTGCAGGGTCCTTTTATACTCCACTTTCTCTCTCTCCCCATCATTGCTAAGCCACATCATTATGCTTATTTGCAATTCTTAGCTGCCCTTCTTACCCTACGCTCCATACTTCTGAGCAGCAAGTTGTAATTTCTATTCATTTTAGGAAACTGTCCCATTTCATTCATAAACACAATGACAACATTCTTCAAATGTTAGGGATGGTTAATTTCAACATGCTTTTAAAATTCCCATTAAAGCAACAAGGAAGGCTCATTGGAACTAGCAGCAAGGAGGGCTCATTGGATTTAGCAGCAAGGAAGACTCTTTGGAATTAGCAGAAGAAATGCCCACCTATGATGTGAGAGCCCATACACCATGATGCTGAAAAAACAGCCACTGCTTCAAGGTCATCCATACATTTGGCCACACATTCATCGTGGATTAATCAATTTTGTCTTTTTGCTCGCTGACTGAAGTCAGGGAGAAACATGTTGGTAACAGATCTGAAACATGTCACCAGAGAGAAAAGCAGAATCGATACCAAATAGACTTGAGGCCAAAGTCTGAATGATATTTCACACCAACCAACTGGACTGATGGTTGCCTGTATTTTAAAATGCCTTCCTCCAGGATTCTCCAGCACGAGGTTCTTCCGGCAACTTCCAGCAGATAATTCAACAAAATGTATTGGCATCTCTTGTGTGCCAGAAACTTTACTAGATTAGACCAAAAAGACTCCTAAAGAAAAGCTGCAGAGCTTATAAATGCCTGAATATCATAAAAGAAACATAATTTCTTAAGAAATTAGGTCCAAATAAAGAAACCTACTTCCTCAGCTGGATAATTGCACTTATGACATATGCTCCACATAATCCATAAATAAAGAAAAACTACTGATAAGCATATTTATCCATGATCGAGAACAAAACAAACCAGCCAATCATTCCTGGAATGAAGGATAGAAATGGTATTTATTATTTGGGGAAGACAGAGCCAGCATCATACTGAAAGTGACAGCATTTGGCCTCTTATCATAGGGAAGTAAAAAGGTCCAATTTGTTAGGAACTTCATTGCTGGGGTTGGATCAAGTCAAAATTGTGACATCATCTAAAGTAGACTTTAGTGTCAAACACACTTTCCCATTGTGACAATCCACTTGTACATGGCCTGGGCCTTTGGGCTCTCCACTGTGGAGCCTCTCATGGTGGGACCCAGGCTTTGGGTAGCTGGCTCCATGCTCTAGCAAAGCCTCACTTAGCAGTGGGGAGGTCCCAAGAAGAGAAGCCAGATACCCACATAAAGCAAGCCTGCTTAGCCTTCCAGTGTCCTTCAGATCTTACCAAATGAAAGCCAGCTTGCTCCACCTACTGTCAAGCCAGCATCTTATTCTCCCCATTCTTGTCTCTGTAAGTCCCCCAGACACCCCTACAAAGGTCTTTGTACACCTCTACCATCCACCTCAGCCTCATCCCTCCTGGCCTAGGCCATACCTTGGGGCTTCTCCTCAGCCTCTGCCCTCAAAGGAGCTGCTGTGCCCACACCAGGATTTTTGGTGTCACGACTATCCAAAAGATAAAAAGACAAGGCTAGGTGTTGTAGCCCATGCCTGTAATCCCAGGAGTACTTTGGGAGGCCAAGGTGGGAGGATCACTTGAGGCAGGAGTTGGAGACCAGCCTGGGGAACATAGCAAGACACCCATCTCTACAAAAAATTGAAAAATTAGCCGGGCATGACAGTATGCACCTGTAGTTCCAGCTACTCAGGTTGTTCAGGTGGGAGGATTGCCTGAGTCCAGTAGTTTGAGGCTGCAGCGAGCCATGATTGCACCACCGCACTCTAGCATGGGCAACAGAGCGAGACCCTGTCTCAAAAAATAAATAAATAAATAAAAAGATAAAATACAGAATTGTTTCTTCTCTCTTATTTCTAGTAAACAACTACTCAAAAAAAGAGAAGCCATGAAAGTCACCAGCCTAGAAAATTACAATCAACTTCACGAGCTTCATTTGGATTTCTCATCATGCAATAGCAAAGTCACAATTATTCCTACTGAGATCACAGTGACGCTGCCAGAGCCTCCCCTGAGCTTGAGAGCCCCCCTCTTCTAAGCAGCATTTGGAGGTGAGTGGTGCAGCCTCCCTGTCAAGTCTGGGGACAAAGGATTCACCTGGTGGGCCACACTCTTGGAGAGTATGTTGGCTTCTCTGCATGTGTGTTTCCCATATGTTGACTGCTGATGTTTGTTTCCTTGCTTGTCTGTTTCCTTGGGTCACCCAACTCCAACATCCTCCATTGTAGAGTGGGAAAGTGGATGTCTGGCTTTCTTCCCTCCTGAGGAAATTGTGAACTAGAAGAACAAACTCCAAGCTAAATACAAGTCACGACTTTTCCAGAATCCAAAAGCAAAGTAACTGTGAAGTCAAATTCTTTACAAAGGGGTCCCCTCTAGAGCTCAGCCATCCCCCTACTTGGAGTCTCCAGGGCTCTGTTTCATACTTCTCTCACCAAGACATTCCTTTTCTAACCTTCCTCTGCAAATATCCACCCACTTTCAAGAAATGCCACCCCTACACACAGGAGGCAAAGTTCCAGATGCATCCTTTCTCCTGCCAATAATCCATGGCCCTACATCTGAGTTACTGACTAAAATGAAACCCTGGTGGGGTGGGAGGCTCAGCAGTGATGGTCATTAGTGTCCCAAGCTAGCAAGCTGCAAACTCTCCAGGAGGGAAGGGCTTTGGTGTGGTCTCAGAGGGAGGTCCAGGAAGGATGTGACCCTTCACGCTGGGTCTTCTGCCCGCTGTGAGTTGCAAGCATGCCATTTGATCTCCTGATTCTTCCAGCTGGATAACCACTTCACCCACACATATGCACACCCCTCCAAGGAGCCAATGTCAATGCTGAGTCCAAACCCAGAATGAGGAAGGGGAATATTTTCCTAATACAGTATTGACTCAGCCTTTTCAAGAGGCCTTGCTCTCCTCAACCAGCAAATCACAAGACTAGAGAGAAGTACTGGCTTGCTTTCATTCCTCCCCTAACCCTCCTTCTAATTGTGCTGTTTCAAACTCCCAGGAATAAGGGATAGCCTAATGTAGGTAGGATCATACACCTCTTATTGTCCTCTTCCAGGAACAGTGTGAGGTCAAAACTTCCAATGCTCCACTCACTCTCTGTTGGAGGGGTTAGAATTTAGAAAGGAGAAGCTGGGCCTGCATCGATTACCAAGTAAAATCTCTATGTGGTTCGACAAGTGGAAAAACAAGCAGCTGCTTTACTAAGTTACTCTTTTATGTTCTCCAGACCCTCTAATATAAGCCAAGACTATGTAATAAGCACAGATATAAATAACACTTTTATTAATAGGCAGATACCTCTCCCACCCACATAGATCTCTCTGCCAAAGAAAACCCAATACAGGGGCTACTTGAAGTTTTTGACCAAGAGTTATTATTCTTCCTTTTATCCATATGACTTAGAACTGTTTCTCACGTAGAGTGTGCAGAGTCACCAGGAGGACTTAAAAATCACTGCCTCCTGGACTACTCTATCCAGAGGTCTGGAATGGGCACTTCATCCCCCAGGTGATCCTGAAACTGGTGATCAGTTCGCCCATAGTTAGTACCAGGTGCCCCCAGCAGACACTATGAGCTGATAGAACTGTAACAATTATGCTAATTCCCAAAAGGTTAGTCTGCCCTCCTGGGGTGCCATGCTTTCAACAGAAAAAAATAAACTAAATCTACTCTAAGGAGTAACCACGTAATTAGAAGGTTATTACTACGTTGCGGAAAGAAATAAGTACAGTGATAAAGAACAATGGAATTTGTGGCTTAATTAGTAATACAGTGCTGAGCTTCATGCAGTTACAGACCAATAAAACAAGGACATCAGAGTGGCCCACAAAATACTTCCTGATTTCTGAAGCTGAAGAAAATTCACTGGGCTTAAGGAGGTCAAATCTGAGAGCTCACTTATCTTAGTCTCCTGACTTATTGTTAGGAGTATAACCATTCAGCAGATTGTATATGATATGACTTTGTTCTGGCATTTTTCCTTTGCAATCTGTTTATAATTCTCAGCAACAATTTTTTCTAAATTAATAAACTTATAACATTATATCAGTCCATAGGTTTAATATTCATTTATTAAGTGAAATTCTATTGAAGCCTGAGAACGAAGACACAAAGATGGCTGAGACACAGCCCTTGCAATCAGGTTGCCTACAGTGTAGTGGAGGAGATGAAAGAAAATCAATCAAGGTTAGGTGTCAAATGAAAACAGGTGAAGTACTCAAGAGGCATTCGCCTTGGGAAGATCAGAGGACACCCTGCCTGAACTGGCTCTTCAACGCTTAACAGTTTGTCAGGTGAACAAAGGAGAAAGAGAGACAAAAGAACTAACAGATATATGGAGGCGTGAATTCACATGGCAGGTAATTTGGACTGGTGAGGACATGGGATATTAGGGGACACAGGCTAGAGACTAATCTGGAAAGGAAGGCAGCAGCCAGTTCATGTTTAAAGTTTGGACCTTATCCTGAAGGCATGATGAATTCACTTAAGGATCTTTAACAGACATATTGTAATACAATTTGCTTAAAAAGAAAAGTCTGAGGAGCTATGGAGGCTGGATTGGAGGGGACACAAAGAGAGGATCCATCTAGGAGTCTGTTGCTCTGTGGTTGATCAGGAAGATGATGGGGACTGGAGTAAGACAGGCAATGAGGCAAGGAAGGGAGGTGTTCAGAAGTGAATAAGGACAGGATAGATAATGCCAGGCGAAGCTGGACGACGGGGGAAAGGCAGGTGAATGAGTCTAGGGTAACGCCCAGATTTATCATGTAAGTGACTGAGAAGATAGGGGTACCTGCTAACCAAGCTAGTAAATACAAGCAGAAGAGCAATTGCAGGTCATGAGTTCTGTTTTGGTCATACTGCGTTCACGTTTCCTGAGGATCATACCAGTTACGATATTTGGTAGATCACATATGAAAATCTGAACTAGGGGAGATGTGGAGAGGAAGATATGGTTCAGGATAAAGATGATATCCAAAATATTAACGAACAGGCCTGTAATCCCAGCACTTTGGGAGGCTGAAGTGTGCAGATCATTTGAGGTCAGGAGTTCCAGTTCAGCCTGGCCACCATGGTGAATCCCTGTCTCTACTAAAAATACAAAACAATTAGCCAGGCATGGTGGTGTGTGCCTGTAGTCCCAGCTACTTGGGAGGCTGAGGCAGGAAAAGCGCTTGAATCTGGGAGGCAGACGTTTCAGAGAGCAGAGATCACGCCACTGCACTTCAGCCTGAGCAACAGAGTCAGACTCCATCTCAAAAATAATAATAATAAATATATATATATACACACACACACACACACATACAAATAGTATGGATAAAGGGAAGACGCTGACCAATCAGAACAACTGCCTGATCAACCAGAAAGGATTCTAGAAATGAACACCTAGCACGTCCATGTGAGACTATACCAGCTAAGACCCCTTTGAGAGCAGCAATCATCAGAAAGTATGACAGCCCTCAGGGAGACCACAGAACACCTACAATGGGGTGGTGCAAAGGATGATAACCTGGAGGAGGAGGATGAGAAGAAACAGTCAGAGAGAGAGGTAGGAGAACCAAGAAAGATTAATGTCATGACAGACTCAGGAACAGAAAGCTTCAGATGGATAGAAGTAGCAGTACGGACTGTTGAAAAGACATCTTGTCCACCTTTGTAAGGCTAGACTATTTGTGGTGTGGATGTCAAGGGGTACCTGGGCAAGTTCAAGGGCACTGCTCAGGGCATACCAGCAACAATGGATTCTCAAAGCACAGGAGGAGCATGAAGGGGACACTCCAGCACAAGCTAGGATTCCATGGTGGAAACAGCTGAGTAAATGTATTATTCCAGGAGTGACCTTCCATACAGATAGTGTCTCTGACCACGCTCAAGCTGAACTGGAGCTGGGCAAGGCAGAGAGGTTCAAATGAAGGGTGACTCCCACTATCACACCAAGCCCCACTAGGCAGCTAACCTGCCTGCCCATCCTCCTCCTCCTTAGACAGAAAACAGCGAATTCCATTCGCCTTCCTGCTCTCAATGAAAGGCTCTCTTTGGGTTCTTTACTAATCTCGAATCTCTAAAAGTACTTTCCCTGTGACTTTTCTCCATTTCAGTACTGTCTTCTCTAAATGAGAATTAAAAGCAAGTTCCCCACACCGACCTCAAGTGGTTTCTAGGATAGCAAGAGTGCATTTTGCAGGTTCTGAGAATTTAAAAGAGATGGGGGAGGGGAGGAAATAGAGTCAGAGTGAATGCAGAAATGCTGGAGAAGAAAACGGGATATAATACTGCGAAATATTTTAATAGTGGGGACACAAATGTAATAATAAAGCAGGTGGAAAGTTCGTGCTCCGGCGCAATTGTAAAGAATGCTTATTAAATACTTAAAAGCAAAGAAGATTTACGTTTCTCAAAAGAACAGCTGAAAAATTCCTTGAGCTAAAATGTGTTGCTATTCGAGATGCCACAAAACTGTTAAAATATGACATCTCATTTCAATCTTTTTGGTGAAAAAAAATCAGGCTTTGACTCACTCATAGGACAGATCCCACGCACCCACCCACCAACATGGCCCTTGGCATGGGCGACCTGCCCACGTGTCGATGCAATCGTGCCTCTCTAGAGCCCTGTTTCCATCCGTTTCCCGAGCTTCGATGTCGTGACGAGAGACCGCGGCTACATCAACCTTGGGCAACCAGATGCAGCCGCGTGCGGCAGCTTGGCACTGCCAGGAGCATGCTCAGTCGGGTCCTGACCCACTTCTGCAGGTCTGACCTCGGGGCGTGGGGTCAGAGGCACTACTTTGTCAGTTTGCCAGGAACAGAGAGGAGCAGAGAGACTGAGAGTTGCTAAAGCTCCTCTCTTGGTACATCAATCCCTGACTCGGCGGCGGAACATGCCCAGTCTAGCTGCCGGAGCCGCCAGGAGCGTCAATGT
Source organism: Nomascus leucogenys (assembly GCF_006542625.1). Lineage (NCBI taxonomy): Eukaryota > Metazoa > Chordata > Mammalia > Primates > Hylobatidae > Nomascus > Nomascus leucogenys. The sequence goes on along the minus strand of NC_044387.1, from coordinate 90,363,753 downwards.
GGAAAGTCCACCTTTCCGGGTTTTCGCAGCAACCCATCGGGAAGAGGGCGGTACGGGAGTAAAAAGGCCGGAGTGGGGGCGTGGCCAAGGGGGCGGGCACCAAAAAGCCTGGGGAAGGAGCCGGGCCCCGCCCCAGAAATTCAGAGTCTCATATTTAAAATTTAAAAAAAAAAAAAAAAAAAGGGAGGTAAGGAGGGGAGGAAGCCACTGACATTGCAGGATCGTGCAGCGAAACTTCTGTAGGTACTTAATAATTTTAGAGTACTCTAATTCCTAATTAAAAAGTCAACTTATGGTTCATTAGAAAAAACATGGAAATTACAAACAATATTTTTAAAGAAAACGAAAAAAAAAAAATCCTGGAACCCCACCACTCAGAAAGTCACCAGGGAACGTCCCGCTGGGCTTTCTTCCAGACTCTTCTATCTGTGGACTTTGCTTTAAGAGACGTTTAAGACTTACAGTGCAGTCGCCCGGGAAGGCCTGAAAAGCTTTTGGAAGCAAAGTGGTTTGCTCGTGATTGCATTTGATTGCAAGGAGACAGGGTAGGCTTCGGGGTGGGTTGACTGGTTCCCATTTAGGGCCCCAGGATGGGACCCTAAGAAGCCTTTTCCAGGGCGTCCTTGAACACGAGTGCGATGCGACGCCCACAAAAGTTGCGGTGGAAGCCCCAGGCGGGAGAGAGAGCGGAGTGAGAGTCCCGCGCTGCCGCGGAGGCCCTGGGCGTGCGCGTGTGAGGCTCGGAGCCGCCGAGGCCGGGCCCAGAGGCTGAGCGGACTGAACGCGGGACTCCCCGGCAACGACAGCCTCCGCTGGCTCCTCCGCGGGGCCGGCCCGCCGCTCCTACTGGCTCGCGCCGCTCCGACTGGCTCGCCCCGCACCGCCCGCCCCGCTGCCCCCGCCCGCGGCTGCCGCGAAAACCCGGCGGCTACACCCGCGCCGCCCAGCGAGCCGCACTGGGCATGCTCGGCCCCGGCCGGCCCAGGCTCCTGTAGGTGGGAAGCTCCGCGCTCCCGGCAGCCGGCGGCGCAGCCCGCAACGCTGTGAGGCGCCGGCGGAGGCGGCTCGCCCGCAGTAGGCGCTACCGGGTGTCCAGCGCAGAGTGCGGCGCAGCGGCCGCTGTCGGGCTGGCCATGGCGAGGGGTGCACGGCGGCCACCTGAGTGGCGCGGCGGTGTCAGGTTAGCAGGGGCGCCCGGCGGGCCGGGGCGGAGGGGCACGGGTGGGAGCCAGCCCCGCACCCGGTCGGCGGCCGAGTCGGCGCCGGGGCCGCGGAACTTTCGGGTGTTTGGCTGGCGGAGACTGCGGCGGAGGCTGTGCTGCGAGACGCCGCAGGGTCCCCGCAGCGGGCTCTAGGGGGTCGCAGGATGCTTCGAGATCCGTGCGGGGCGGGGGCTGGCCGTTTGGGGACCGCCGCATCCCGGGCTCGAACCGTAACCTTCCGAGGGCGAGGAGCGCGGAATCCACTGCCAGCTGCCGGCGAGCCACCTAGGTGTCGTGGGGGAAGGGGACGCCGAGCAGCCGTGGGGGCTTTCCCTGGGCTCTGGATCCCTCGCATCGCCGTGCCTCAGTTTCCCCGGACAGGGAGGAGGGTGCGCTGGCCAGGGCTCCGGAGAACGTGAATGCGGGTTCCGCGTCGGGAGGGCGCCGTGTCCAGATGCCGCAGGAGTGCGGGCGGCTGTGGGTGCTGCGAGCCGCCGCCTCGCTACTGAAGCTCTCGGAGTTTGTCGCATTTGACTCCATAACAAGTTGACATCGAATTGCTTCATGGCGTGGAATGGGGAAACGTGCTTCATCGGATTAAAATACAGAGTGATTGCAGAACCGATTTATTTTAAGCTTGATCATTCATCTGTCTTCTCCACCCCTGAAAAAAAAACTTAATCTTGCAAGCTTTATAAAGCAAGGTAGCAAAAAAAGGTTTGTAGGTGTGTTTGCTCACATTGTAGAAGACAGTTAAGATACGATCGAACTGTCATTATTTTTAAGGATACTTAGCAGAAAAGTTTGGTTACTGTGGCAATCTTTATTTTGCGTTATCTTCGATTTAATGTTAAAAACTTGGAAACCGCGCATTGCAGAAGCTCAGTGTTTTTTGTAGTTTTCTCACTTTTGTTTCTAGATGAAACACATTTTTTTCAGTTGCTACTATGTTGAACATAGTAAAATCCTTCAGGATGAAATACAAGATGGAAAAAAATGTCTTTTCATGAGACCATAAGTTATAACAGTGTAGTTCTTCTGACATTTTACTTACACAGAAAGTGCAATTTGTAGGTCCCAGTGTGGTTTCTACAGTTGTTTGTTCCTAAAACATTTAGTACCATTAACACTATTAGGATTATTGTATCTAATAGGGGCAAGATAAACAATCCTGTTCTAGTGGGAACTAGTTCTGCTAACTAAAGCTAAATTCTCAAGCCTCTTTTCTGTAAGTACCACTTAGTGGGTTCAGTTGTTTTATTCATTTAGCTTATTACAAAACACTTGTTTACATTCTTTATAGACCTTCATAGACTTTAGAAGTGTATTGACTTTTCATTGAGTTATGGGTAGGCTTTAAGGTTGGTGCTTGCTTGCAAGCCTGAGATGGCTCCAGCTCTAATTCTGGATACTCTCTGGGGTGATTTCCCCCAGTATAGAGTTGGCTCTGTCCTGTGATGCTGCATAACCGAGGTTTAATAATAGGAAAGGCTTGAAACATCCAGACAACAACAGCAGTAGCAACAACATGATTACCATTTTTATGAATTAGAACCTGCAGTCCCCTATTTTAGCCAAATAGTCTGGTTGGTGATGTTCACTGATCCTAAATTTATTTCTAAATACATTTATAGAAAAAGAAGTTTGAAAACCCCAACACAAATATTGAATTATTGTGCTTCTCTTTTCTATAAAAATGCATCAAGTTTAAAATCTTTCATGAAGTACTGGCTGCATGTACACCTTACCCTGTACAGCAGGTCTCATATCCTCAGGTGATATTCCCCAGTAGAAGTAGCTAGAGCCTCCTCTTAGCCTTGGGTTCTTCCTGACCTGGAGGAAGCAGCAAGGCCTCAGTTTACTTTTTGTGAATGTGAGGTTTAATACAGATAAATAGGCCCCCTTCTCGATCCAGAAATCCTAAGTACAAATCCTAAGTATTTTCTCAGTGTTAAGAGACATGATGAAATTTAATCAAAGACTTATTTACATACTGCCCTTGGCTTCAAAAAGTCCACATTTCCCTAACCTAAAACTCAAAAAACAACAGGAGTTAGGTTGAAAAGGGGTTTTATTACTGCTCATGAAGAAAAAAACAGACTTTGTAGGTACTGCTCATGAAGAAAAAAATAGACTTTGTAGGCATGTTACAAAAAAAGGTGATCATTTCCTCCCTTTTGTAGTTAACTTTTGGGTTCTTGCAGCTCACTTGTTAGGCACGTGATTTTTAGGTTTATTTCCATGTGTTTAGATTTCTATACTGTATGATGTTGTTGGTGACATTAGACATTTACAGCAAATTACTCCCTTTAAAAATAGATCTACCCCCCCAATCCCTGTGACCTTAATTTATCCAACTCCTATTTGGCTTGCAATTTAAATACTCGAGGCATTTTAAATTGTGCTTAATTTGGACTTTTTATTCTACTTTTTAATGCAAGAACTTTTAGATACTGGAATATAAGTAAATATTGTAGCCAAGTTGCTTTTAACCTCAACACAGCCTAGTCAGATTTGTTAAACAAGTGTTAATTTAGTTTTTGGAATTTAGAAATCACGCAGATACTATCACTCCCCTAAGTTGGCATCTAACCCAGCACTTGGGATGTGACTTGTCTTTTCTAGCCAAGGCCAGGAGGACACTTAAAACTTTGACAATGTTTTCAATCTATGGCATATCACATTGCGGTTAGAAATGGCCTTAAAATGCCAGTGGTTAATTTTAAGTTTGGTAAAATACCTCCCTGGCGTGGTTGAAAGATGGTTACAAAGGGTTTGGTTGATTATGTCATGGTGTAACTACTTAAGAGCTATCAGAAGTAGTTTCTAAGTCATGCTCCAAACAGAAGTCCTGTGAATTTATTGGTCTTGCCTTTGCTTCCACCTGAGGTCTTTACTCATTAAAATATCACATTAATTTTTTTCCACAAACATTTATAGTTAGGCTCCTGAGGCCACAAAAATGAGTAAGAGTAAGTCAAAGTCGAGTCAGAGAGATATGCTTGAGGACAAATAAAACACAGTACAGGATGAGTGCTCCAAAGAGTATGCACATGGGACTGAGGAGGCGGGGAAATGAACCCCATAGATTGGAGGAGGAGAGGACCTCAGGCTTGGAGTGACATTTCCATGGGAAAAATCATGGTATTTCATTAAGGAATGCCTGAAGAATTAGAAGTCTTCTAAGCAGAGAAGTAGACACTCCAGGAAGAAGGAACACCACTGGGATAGGCAGAATAATGCCCCCCACCAAAGGTGTCCACTTTGGAACTTGGCAGATGTGATTCAGTTAAGGGTCTTGCCATGGGGAGTTTATTCAGGATTATACAGGTGGGCCCAATGCACTTCTGTGGTGTGGGAGTTCAACATGGATCTTAGTGGGCGAAAGTCAGAGACACTGCAGGACCTTGTTCCTGCGCAAGTCCCTAGGGGAGAATCTGTTTCTTTGCCTTTGCCACCTTCTAGAGGCCACCTACATTCCTTGTTTTGTAGCCCCATCTGTCTTCAAAGCTCGGAACGGCCAGTCCAATCTTTCTTTCGGGGCATCACTCTGAGGCTGACTTCTGCTTCCCTCTTTCACGTGAAAGAACCTTTGTGATTACATTGGGCCCACCTGAATGATGGCTCTTTAAGACCTGTTTGAACTTCCATGCCCCAGAACTGCAAGATAAATTTGTGTTAAATCCCTCAGTCTGTGGAAATCTGTTACGGGAGCCATGGAAAGCAAATACAGCCATATCCACTGAAAGGTTTGGTGCAGTGGACTAATAGACAAGGGCAGGAGGAGGGGAACGAAGTGGTCCTTTTACTGTGATGAGCTCAGTGTCATGTGAAGGAGTTTGGATTCTGCCCTATTATAGATAAAATATGGGAAACCGGAACATGAAATGGACAGACCGATGCCAGATTTACTTCTTAAAAACACAACTTAAAAACACAAACCCGGGGATAACTAAACCCCGGGTTTCACAGGGCAGCTTGATAAAGGAAGTCCAACCAGAGGTGATCAGTGGCCAGTAGAGGTGTGGAACCAGCATGCTGTAATTCAGGTCTCTGGATTCATCTGAAATGGCAGCATTTGTATGCATGTATGAACTTAATAGCTTAAAACTTTTATTCACAATAAGAAGGACATCATAAAGCAGAAGAGGCAAGTCACATTTCACTTTGTTTCTGCTCATTGTCCTCTAACAGTAATCAGCTGTTCTGCAGTCTGCATACCATGCACACGTGAGCAAGGAGCTGTGAAAGCTAAAATTTAACATAATTAACTTGAGAGTGATGAGATTTCACATGGGCCAACTCTGACCAGTTGGTAATAGCTGCTTGCAATGTCATGGGCTTGTACTGGTTCAGCTGGTAAAGTGCCACAATCAATCACCAATGTTTGCGATGGGCTCCATATTTGACGTTGGCGTTAGGGGATGTGGGAGTGGACAGCTATAATACTACATAAACTAACTTCTGGGTTTGAATATTAGAAATCTAGTAATTCTTCTCAAACATATTCATTTAGTCTCTTTTATGTACAAGGCCTCAATATCTACCTTGCAAAAATGTGTTGTCTCCTGGTTAAATTGAGGTCTCTGTGTCCAGAAACCCTAAACTGAAGGATTCTTCTATGTTAGTGTTATAAGAGTGGCTTTGAATTGAAACTGAACTGTATGTAAGAAAAACAAATTTTTCAGACAGTGTGGTAAAAGAAGGCCTGGGTTAGCAGTATCTGATACTGGAAACAACAGTAAGACTTGACTAAAATTTATCTTAAAACAAAACTTTATATTGTATAGCTAGCATCCATTTGTATAACTTCGTAAGATTTTTACCCAAATGTTCTCGTAGAATGATGCAAAAATAATTGTTTTCTATTGTAAAGTACTAGGTCAGTGTAAACCATTCCTTCTCTCTTAAATCTTAATAGGGAAAAACCAGGATGTGGTAGCCGGATATTTAGGAGTGAGAACCACCAGGACTCAGTGGTAGAGTTGTACTCTATCTGTGGGCAGGGCAGGAAAGGATGCATTTTAAACAACTCCCATGTAATTAATTGGATTATATGTGTCAGGCTCTGCAGAAGTGCAGAGGGCCTACCTGCTGTGGCCTTTGGAATACTGTGCCCTTAGCTATTCCCAATATTTTTTTTATTGCTCTTTCTCTGAGGGCTTGTCCTCTGCTTTCCCTGGGTTCTAACCTGGGTCCTCTTGTCTTGCTTGTGGCCCTCTGTGTTCTTTCTGGGTGACTTATTTTTCCTCATGACTGCATCAGTCACCCATGCACCAGTGTCCAGCCTTTCTCAAGTCCATATTCCATCCAATCATTGATTCATTCAACAAGTAGTGACAGCCTGAGATTTTAATCTAATGAAGGGTCAAATGTGCAAAAAGATAATTATAGCGAAAATAGGGAGTTATGAGTAAAGGGTGGTGAGAAAAGGAGTGTCTGGGGCTACCTGGGGAGTCCTGGAGGGCTTTTGAACCAAGACCTCAAAGCTAGGGGTTTGCCAGATGTGCAAGGTAAGGAAGGGAACATGGCTGAAGGTGGTGCTGTGGAAAACTACTGAGAGTTCAGGAAAGAGAACTTGCTGGGGTTGGGGGCGGATGGAAGGAGGGAGAGGGGGAGGGGGAGGCTCCAGAGATGCAGTCAGGGAGGTGGATGGGAGTCAGACTGTGAAGAATCACCTAGGTCCTGTGTAGGACTTGAGTTTCACACTGTTGACACAACGAAGACATGGAATATGTTTTAGATCTTTCAGAGACAGCTGACTCTAGTAATGACATGGTACGTGGATTGGAGACAGGCAATACTAGAGGCAGGTCAGCAAGGAAGGAGTCCAGTAGAGACGATGAGCACATAACCCAGGGGAAGCCCAGGATGTGGCAGCCCAATATTGAGGAGTGAGAATCATTAGACCTCAGCGATTGATTTGTTTCTCAGGGCAGGGAAGGAAAGGGTACATTTTAAACAATGTCTTTGTAGTGAATCAGATTCTGTCTCAGGTACAGCAGAAATGTGGAAGGCCCACCTGTCTCGAGGGATAGTGGGGTTGGAGCATCTCTCAGGGGTTTTCCTACCAAAGGTAAGACTTTGCAGCACCGGAGTGACTAACTTCCACTGCCTGTGCTTAACCAAAAGGGACTTCAGGCAGGGGAGGAGCTGCAAAGCCCACACACAGCACCTCATGCGAGGGAAGAAGTCGGAACCTTATCACAGGGCACAGACTTTGTAAGAGAGACATAAAAGAAAGAAGAAATTAATTCCCTGATGGACCCTCACCTTTTGGACTGAAGCATTGGGGACTTGCCAATGAGACTGAAAGAAAGTTGTTGTGGGTTGGGCTTTCCTAATTGTGGATTGAGACTGTAACTTAGAGGCTGTGCTGAAATTGACTCTGTAGTCAACAGGAAAGAGGAAAGCTTGCTGAGCAGATACTGAAATATAATCCCAACGCCTTCCTTCCACTGAGGATTTGAGTTGCTGGTGGTGTGAGGAAGAGCATAAGGGAATGGTTTGCTCCTTGAGGAAATAAATGGGTTAGAATAAAGTGCTCCAGAATTGTCCACTGCTGGGACCTACCCAGTTCAGGTGCAGGCTGAGACTAATTCAAATCATTCTCGTCGGTTTACGAAAGCAGTACCTCTTCTTAGCAAGATAGGATCCGTCTGTTCTCGAGTCTCTACCTTTCATATGTGTGTGTATATAGATGAGGTCTCGCTCTGTTGCCCAGGCTGGAGTACAGTGGCATGATCATGGCTCACTGTAGCCTCAAACTCCTAGGCTCAGGTGATCCTCCTACCTCAACCTCTGGAGTAGCTGGGATTACAGGCGCATGCCACCATGCCCAGCTAATTAATTTTTTTATAGACATGAAGTCTTGCTATGTTGCCCAGGCTGGTCTCAAACTCCTGGCCTCAAGCTATCTCCAGACTCCACCTCCCAAAGTGCTGGGATTACAGACATGAGCCATTGCACCAGGCTGCATCTGTACCTTTCTGTTCCTTCTTGAAATTAGCAAGGGCTCTGTATTTGTGGCAGTAATGACCACCCTGAGGAGACCAGCCAACTCCTTTCTTCTCCAAAGGCCAGACTCCCCTGCAAGGAAGTAGGTAGATAAACAGCGACTGTGCTTAAAGATTCAAAACCCATTTTCCCTGGTCCTAGGCAGGGAAAGGTATTTGAGTGAAGACTAAGTTAGTGTTTGGCTCCTAGCACCTCCTGTTAGGTCTTTACTGCCCAGGATGGCTGTGGGTAGCATAAACTCTTTAGTAACCAGTGAGCGTTCTTGCTTCTCAGCTGCTGTTATTAAGTTCATCTTGAAAATTGCTGCTTACCTGCTAAAGCTAGGCACTGGGCTTCACTGCCCCACCCCCGGCCAGGCCTGCAGTTCTGTCTGCTGACTCCCTGCCATTTCTGCTGGCACCCTACGTTTGCGGGAAGGTGTTTTTCTTCTTGTTGTCGTTTTGTTTTTCTTCAAGGTTTGGACAATCCTAGATTACTTGGTCTTTGAGTCCAGCTCTGGTTAGAACTTCTCAAAGGTAACCTGTTTTTCTCCATTTCAAAACACTTTTGAGGACCTTGAAATTCGTTTCCAAAAAACATCTGAGTATTACCAATCCTTTGCCTTAATGGGGGCTGATCATTTCTCGTTGTGCCTGTGTACCCAGGACCTGCAGTGGACTTTTGATATCTTCTTGCCTTTGTAAGGTATCTCATCCCTACCTCCAAGTTACGGCCGCCTCTCCTCTTTTCACTGTGGTGTTAGTTCTTGTGCCTAAGTAGTGGATCAAATGTCCCAAAGTCCCCTTTATCGTTTCTCTTAAGACTCCCGAGAGACCTTCATCTGGAATAGAATTTCTGAAGGAGTTCCCTGCTGTCCCAGAGCTCTCCAGACAGCTTTGCACAGCAGATCCACTGCATAATGCTTGTGAAAACCAATGCCACCTAGGTTTTTATTACTTGCATGCCGTGTTTCTTTCTACCCTTATTTGTCTAGACTAAACCATTTCTCCTGCTAGGAGAACTGTCTGGCCTCCTTTTATTCATCTTTCAGGTCTTAGCCAACCCCAGGGAACATTCTGTTACCTTCCCAGCTTGGCCTCCTCTGAATTTCTATGACATTTACCTAGTTTAGCGCATAATTGCATATTGCTTTGTATGCAGGTGTCACCAAGATTCTAAGCACCTTTGGGGTAAAGGCCGGGTCTTAAACTGTTTTTAATCCCCATAGTAATTGGTACGAAGTGGATAATATTGGCCTCATAAGTACTTTCAGGTTTTTTAATTGATATGACTGGCTCCTAATTGTGTTTATCACTTAGATAAAGCTGACTGCCCAGCGGAGAGATCGGAGAGATGGTTGAGATCACCTGGAGAGTGTGCTCAGCCTAACAGGGCCCCTTTCCTTCGAAGCTGAGAGAAAAGCAAAGTGGAAACCACTGAATCCCTATGTTCAGCTTTCTTCTGGTGATTTTGTTTAATTGCAACAATTTGCCATGTTGTCACACTGAAAAACACTTAGGTGGAAGACTGATCTTAACCACTAAAGTCAGGAAGATTATTAAGATGGAATAAAATTCTGAAAAATATTGCTTTTATGAACAAAATTTTAAAATAATTAGCTACACTGTTACGAGGGTTGCCGAAGCTTTGGTGGGCACTCAGTGACCGCCGTGCGCAGGTAACAGGAGCCCTGGACTGAGAGAAGATGTGGGCTCTGCAAGGGGCTTTTCCTGCAGCATTGGTGGCTTGGCCCCGGATTCTTACACTGTTGTGTGGGCAGAATCACAGGCCTGTCCCAGCCTTAGCGTGGTGCTGAGGCTCTGATGAGATAACATCTGTGGGGGTGTTTTGTAAACCATAAATGCTAGGTGAATTGCAAGGGAAGTTATCATAGCACTCTTAATAAGAATTAAATTCAGTAGGGTTTGAATTACAGGATCTCTTCTGATCTGTTTTTCACTGAGATCCAGTTCTTAGTGAAAGAGCCTATAATGACACTTTACATGGGAGATTCAGGGAAGTGTTCACAATGCAATTCCAGTTTGTGATAATGTGCTGGTAAAGAGGAAGGAGGAAATGCTATTTAACTACCCTCTCCAGTTATTGAGTGCATCTTTTAAATAGATGACATTTTATCCTGATGAAAGAGGAAACCCTAGGTCATCTAGTTCCTACGCTGTGAGTTTGAATGGTCTTAATCAAACAACCACAGACACAGGAATGAGGGACGGTGCTACATTTTGAAATATAAATTAAATAGGCGATTGCTTTTCACTTCAACAGTAACAAGAGCATCACTTCCGGCATCTCTGCCTCCCCTTCTGTGTTACCCTGAGCCTCTGTTCTCAAGCCTGTCTTTATCACCAGCCTCTCAAATTCCACTGTAAGCAAATGATGCATTTCTGAGGACTGACTTAAAGAAATCTTGGTTTATACTTAGTTCTGTGGTTAAAGAATAGACATTTTCCAAAACTGTCTAAGAAATGAATCGAATTTGTACCAAAGGCGAGCAGTAAGTTAGTAAAAGGTCTAACTTAGAGGGCATATAAGTAGAATAAATTCACTCAGCAGATGTTCAAGTGTTTGCTTTGAGCAAAGTGTGTTTCTGAACAGTGGGAATACATCAGTAAACAGCAGCAACGACAGGAGCCCAGCCCTCTAGGAGCTCCCATCCTAATGGGGGCACAGTATGTAAATCCGTAGTAGTTAATGCTCTAAAGACAAAGGCAGGGTCGAGGTAGGTAGAGCATGATGGGGTGGGCACTGTTTCACGTAGGTGACCAGGAAGGACCTCGCGGTTAAAAGCCTGAGGGTTCCAAAGGAAATGTTCCAGGTATCCCAGAACTCATTTCAGATGGTGGGAATAGTAAGTTCAAGGATGCCGGGGTTTACCCATTTCAGGATTAGCAGAGCCCAGGGAGGCTGGTGGGGAGTGAGCGAGTGTAGTGAGGTTGGATATGGAGGCTGTGAATCTGTCAGAGGCCTACTGTCAGGCCATAGCAAGGCTGCCTCTGGCTTTTACACTGAATGACGAACTGCTAGAAAAATGTACATTGTAATAATTTAAGAATTTTAGCGTTTTATATTCATTATATTTTGAGACATTCTCCATGCACAGATTGTTACTAATCATTAAATAATAATAAAAGTAATGAATGCATGGTGCTAAGTACAATCAACAAATATTTGAATACCAACCCTTTTTTTTAATGGGACAATTTTGTTAATGATAAAAATTACATTCCCAAATTGCCAGAGTAGACTCAAGGCCTCTCTGAATTATCAAGTGAAATGAAGGTTTCAAGGCCCAAAGACACGGGCCTTGGTCAGACCCCCTGTGAAACAGCTCAGATTTACACAACCAGCAGTTCTTGGTCTGAAGAGGAAAGGTTGGGTCCGTGGCATGGCCACAGGCACTAAGGTTCATCACCTACCCTTAGTCCAGGTAACAAGGTAAAAGTAGTGAGGCTCAGGCTTCACTCCAGGCTGTTCTGGAGGTGAAGTTGGAGGGAGAAACCTGCAGCTGTGCCCAAGAGGACCGGCCCGTCTTCCGTATAGGAAGTCCTAGAGGAATCTGGGCTGATTCACATCTGCAGTGAGATGAGGGCATCTGGAGAGGGTATGAATGGGGGACATCCTAATACTTTGAGAGCTTGAATCCATTTACTCCCGTATTTTATTGTCCAGAATGTAAGGGACACACAATAAGTTGTCTTGCCTGTGGAGAACAAGTTTTCATGGGCCGCGTGGTGCACAAGCTGTGTCTGTGACCATCTGCCAAGTCACAAATGGCTTGGCCATCACAGTGCTTTGCCCCAGTTGTATTTACTGCAATGGAATTTTTAGCAATGCACCAAGAACTCTCTTGTTCTTTCCCTTTTCTCTTTACCCCTCACCATTTCTTCCCTTTTCCAGCCCCAGTCTTACTCCTGGTTGTCAGGATCATACTGTGATAGATTTGGAAAGGACCTAAGAGATGGGTCTGAAGCTTGGAGAGATCAGCTGACTCCCAGGGGTCATCTCCTAGTAAATAAAAAATGGAAGAAAGGAGTAAGTATCCTCACTCCCAGCTCGTGAGTCTTAATCCTAAAATTCTAAACTCGTCTGCTCTTCACATGTCACCCCAGAATTTCTGTTCTTGACCTTAACCTCAGAGCCCAACCCATCTCTTATCCCAGGCACCTGATCCTATCCATTTGCTGTATTATAATCTCAGCTCCACGGCTGCGGGGAGACCTGCAGTGAATTCTTCACACTGGCTGTCGCTAAGAACACTCGATGTGTTTCTGTTAGAAGTTATTCTGTGTCTCAGTTGGGTACTATTAATACTATCCTTCAGGCTCATCATGAGTTAAGTAGCTTTATTATGAGCTGTCCCACCACAAAATAATTAACCACCCTTTGTAAGATTGTATGTGAAATTACCCTCCCAGTTTCAGAAAAGGGAGTTTTGTTTGGCCAGTTGGGAAGCCGTGTGTGCACAATCAAATGTGAGGGAGAGGTAGGAATTGAGAAAGGCACTTTCATTATCAAGGCCTTAAGGGTTTGCAGAGGATCCAGAATTAGCAAGAAAATGTAAACTCACAATTATTTCAAGTCCTGAGTCATATTAGGAAAGCATATTAAGAAGATTGCCCTCTGATTTATAGACAGTGTGCTCTGTGGGCTGCAGAGAGGACGAGGGTTGCTTCCTCCATCCAGGCAGAGCGTGCGCAGCCTGGACTTGTGGGCAGGCAGCCAGGGATCAGCACCTCCATAAAGCACCTCCCTGATACATGGCATCTTCTAGCCATTTTTCTAGCCAAAAAAGAGTTCTGACTCACTGATGTGTCCAGGCTTCCAGACATCCATCAGCTCCTGCCTGGTTTCACTCTGAATATAGGAGCTTCACACTAAATACATCAGGAACTTCTTGGAAAATGGGCTCGAGATCAAATAAAAGCAATTGAAAGCTGGCAGAAGTAGTGCCATCTACAGATTAGCAGGTGACATAAATTCATTGGACTAGAATGAAAATTCGAATCTCTACATGCATACTCCAAATGAGTAGGAAGAATGTTTTGAAAGGACATAATTTTTTAAAGGGGGGAAATGTTGGAACAATATTCTAATGAAAAGAAAGACAGCAGCTAGAGATGCTTCTGTACCAGCTTAGGTTGAATATAGACTCTAATAAGGACGGTGTCAAAGATCAAAGAAAAATGTGAATACAGCATTGTAACCCTCTGATGTGCATTGTGATCCGTTTTAGGGATTGGCCTGGCAGCATAAAGGCCCCATGCACCAGTGTGTCTGTCCCATTTCTATTCAGTTTCCAGATTTGGCTAATTCCTTGGATCATCAGATTTCTGGAGAAATGTCTCTCTGATCAATTAAGGATAACCCAATTAATATCATGAGCCATGATGGTGCCACTGCCCTCCAGCCTGGGTAACAGTGAGATGCTATCTTAATACATGAATGAATGAATGAATAAGAATTTGACATTAAGTATGTGCTGAAACATCAATAAGCTCTTCTAAATGATATACCTGTGATTAGAATAGCCTTCATTGCATGTTTCAAGTGCTAGAACAATTTAACAATTGGCTTTATGGAACCAAGAAAACAATCCCAGGTCTGATCTGAGATTATTATTAGCAGTCATGGTCTTTTTATTTTGGTTCTAAGCCACTAAATTAATTGCATGACCATATGCAATACCATACCTTCTCTAGGCCTCCATTTTTTAGAGTAAAGAAAAACCTTTATGAAAATATATCGAAGTTTTTCCAAGTCTAATGTTCTAGTTCTGAGATGTGTAGACCTGTTTTTATCTTGCTTGATAATTATATATCTATAGAGAACAACCTTTAATGTAATTTTTTCCCTCCTCCTTTATAAGGGTTTGTGGTTCTCTTTTTCTCTTTAAAAGACTGTAGTAAAGGTCCCTTGAGTATCTCCCTTCTGATAATCAGGCTTAACCAACATTTATGTTTAGTAAGGTATCAACAGTATTTCATCTCCATATTAGAGTGATTTTTTCGATGACCCTGGGCAATTTAAACAGTATATTTCTGAGAGCTTTATTTTGTATTTTTACTTTTAATCAGAAAAACATACCATGTGAACAAAGTGTGGAGATTCAAGAATGGTTTCTTAATATTATGCCCCATTAAAAATAAAGTTTTATGAAGATGGCATCTCTGGGCCTATAGTTTGTTTTTAAGTTTGAAAAACAGTGATTTAACCCAGATCTGTTTTTTGAAAAAGTACGTGCCTTCTGTGTATCAAAAAAAAAAATAACAGCATAAAATAAAATTCTGTAGAGGCCGAACGTTAGTGTAGTTGGAGTAATAATGTCGTACCCCTCTCAGTTGTTCCCTGGGCTTAAACAGCTCATCTGGTGGCTGTTCACAGCAATCCAGCAAGTCTGGGTGTATATTTAGTTCTACCCATTAAGTAGCTGGAAATTATCCTAACACTACACAATTAATAAGTGTGTGTTGTACCAAGAATGCCATGAGGTCTCTCCTGAGTCTCATTTTCCTCCTAAGGGCCAACTACTTTAAAAAGACAGGCTCTAATTCTTCTCATGGTGTGCTGCTGTATAGCTCTTAATTTGTGAGTTTTTATATGTAAATGTCATGACTGTGGCTTGTCATCACAACACCCTCCATCAACCAGGGCTACAGAGAGAGGAAATGGTGAAGCTAGGAGGAAGAGTGAGGAACCCAGGCGGGAGCGACCATGTACTCTGCCAGGTCACTGCTAGCAGACAGGCCCTCATCCAAGAGTGGCAGCAGAGTGCAGAGTGCTGCCCAAGGGAGTGGTTTGTTGAATTTCTTAATTTGTGTATTCCACTGACAGTGCCAGCCATTGGTTTTTAGTAAATGAGACACTTCCTTCCTAAGAGCTGTCTGTATAATCATAGGTGCCACTGGTCAGGAGGTCTTTTACTACTTCAACCTGCTATCAGATAGTCATTCTGTACATTCTAATTCCTGTACCTCTTTGCATCTGCCCACTTCATTCCTTCCCCACTGCTTTTGTTTCAGGCCCCTGTTCATTTCCTTCCTGGATATTGTATAATACTAGTCTCCTAGCCAGCTCTACATCGCAGCCATAAGAGGATCAAGCTGATCTTTGTAAACACAGAACTAGCCCTGTCACTTCTTTTCAAAACCTGTGAGTGCCCCCATCCTCGGCATTGCATACTATCTGGTCATTTTCTAGGCCAGCCTGCCTTTCCAGCCTACTTCCCCCTCCTCTGTTCTTGCACACACCACCTGGCCATCAGTGCCTAATTACAGACATCTCCCCAGGTTCTCTGTAATCACCGTTTCTTTCAATATTCTATTCCTCTTTTGGGTCAACTTCTCTCCCCTGGTCCACTTGGGTACTTCTTTAAAGAATCACTTCCAGAAAATTCTTCCTGGCTCATCCAAACTATTAATACTTCGATCTCTTGTCTGGTGCCCCAGTGGATCTTCAACACCCTGTGATGGGCAGCTGTCACACTGTCCTGTAACTGTCAATTTATGTTCCTGTGTCCCCTGTCAGATTCTGACAAGAGGGGAAAGGCCTGATTCTCACATCTGTGTGCCTCAACCCCTGGCAGTGCGCCCAGCACAGGTCATTTCTCAGATGATGCATATCGATTTGGATTGAACTGATCCCCTTTAGATGCTTCTAAAAGTAACCTAAAAGCAATGCCCTTTCATACTTTCCTGTGATTATCTTGCCATCTGAATTAGGTGTTACCTTTGTGTGATGAAAGGCATCAAGAATCTCTGTACAGAAATAGACTCTAGAACATGGACAAGAAAGGGCAATAAAGGGCAGAATGAATCTCTGTAATAGGACTTTGGACATTGAGATAAGACTTAACTGCTGTATCACTTAAATGATTTGACTCTGGACTGCAGTAATTGCTAAAGGAACATTCTTGTTCCACAGATTTCTTGGCCCTTGACTTTAGATTCCCATATGCATCCGTTTGTTTTCATGCTGCTAATAAAGACATACCTGAGACTGGGTAATTTATAAAGCAAAGAAGTCTAATTTATTTACAGTTCCACATGGCTGGGGAGGCCTCACAATCATGGTGGAAGGCAAAGGAGAAGCAAAGGCATGTCTTACACGGCGGCAGGCAAGAAAAGAGCTTGTGCAGGAAAACTCCCATTTATAAAACCATTAGATCTCATGAGACTTACTACCACAAAAACAATATGGTGGAAACCACCCCCATGATTTAATTATCTCCACTTGGCCCCACCCTTGACACATGGGGTTTATTACAATTCAAGGTGAGATTTGAGTGGGAACACAGCCAAACCATATCACCATAGTTTATATTCAGAGATCACCCTAATTACCTAAAATTCAGTATAGTTGATGCTTGAACAACATGGGTTAGGGGCACCCACCCCCCCCATGCAGTGGGAAATCTGTGTATAATTTTTGACTCCCCAGAACTTAACTACTAATAGCCAGTTGTTGACCAGAAGCCTTTCTGATGACATGAACAGCTTATTAACACGTATTTTGTATGCTATGTGTATTATATACCATATTGCTACAATAAAGTAAGCTAGAGAAAAGACTGTTATTAAAATCTTAAGAAGGAGAAAATACATTTGCCGTTCACTAAGGGGAAGTGGATCATAGTAAATATCTTCAGCCTCGCCATCTTCAAGTTGAGTAGACTGAGGAGGAGGGGGAGGAGCTGGTCTTGCTGTCTCATAGGTGGTAGATGTGGAAGAGGGGGAAGGAGAGGCAGGCACACTCAGTGTAACTTCTGTTAAAAAAAAAAACAAAAAACCTGCATATAAGTGGACTGAGTGGTTCAGACCCATGCTGTTCAAGAGACTCTGTGCTGATCCTGAAAGATGTTAGGTGGGATAGAATAGGCCAATGAGAATTTTGTTCTCTTTTTTTTTTAGTCGCAGAAAATATTTTTAATTTTTGTTTAAAAAACATGGATATTTTTAATTCATTATGATATATGGGAAAGGAAGTGGCAAAAACATATTCATAACTGAAATGGCTTGAGTTGACTACCAGTTTTGAAAAGTTAGCATTCATGTCTTATTGAGTACTTAGTGCCACTTTCCAATTCATATGAAATTGGGCTTCCCTCTCCATGCTTCATGAGTATAACCCTATGAAGAATGAGTTTTCATCCAGAAGGTAGCTTATGTGCCTGTGGCATCATTCCCACGCAAATTAAAATCAGGGTAACTCTCAGTAGGTGTTGCAACAAAATCCAGTTGTATCACTCTACAAATTATTCATCAGAGTAGTTGGAGCAATACCCAAATTGACTCTGTCAAGAAAAAACAATAATATTCATTTAGTACAGAACACCCCTTACACAAGAGGTCCTTTTCCTTCTAGCTCCAGAAATACATGGGCAACAGTCTTATTGATTATAGGTGGAAAAAGAAGAAATAGGACTAAACAAAGCATTTTATTAAACATTTTTAGATAAAATACAATGGCTGGGAGGTAGGGAAGGGGTCAAAATAAAGAACATTTGATATTTGCTAAATATTTCTCTTTTGTTCTATTTATAGAAAATAAAGTAGTCTATCAAAGTTTTCCCAAAGATTATGAGGTTTAACAACTTGTCCATTGTAGCTTTTGTTAAGCCCTGGTTTTGAAAGCTGTGGTCTTTGTTCTTGTGTTTTGAAGGACTGCATTTTAAGCTGCTGGATTATAGTACTTAGGGTTTACTCTTTGCTGGCTCAAATCCCTTTCACAATGTTAGACTGTTATTTTACTCTTTGCTGGCTCAAACGTCTTTCACAATGTTAGATTGTTATCAGCTAAACTTTTTTTTTTTTTTTTTTTTTTGGAGACAGCATCTTGCTCTGTCGCCCAGGCTTGAGTGCAGTGATGCCATCTCGGCTCAGTGCAACATCTGCCTCCCGGGTTCAAGTGATTCTCCTGCCCCAGCCTCTCGAGTAGCTGGGACTACAGGAGCATACCACCACGCCCGGCTAATTTTTGTATTTTTAGTAGAAACCAGGTTTCACCATATTGGTCAGGCTGGTCTCGAACTCCTGACCTCGTGATCCACCTGCCTCAGCCTCCCAAAGTGCTAGGATTACAGGTGTGAGCCACCATGTCCAGCTCAACTAAACTTTTCATGGTGCTGTCTGTAAGATCCTAATCCAACAAGCTGAAAAAGTACATTTGCAGAATATTTTGCCAGCATCCAGAGTCACGTGATATCTTATGTTGTTCAGGCAACACATTGTAATTTGTTCTTAAATAATTGCCATTGGATTCCATATAAGCATGGCTTCATACAGCAAGTGTGTAAACATGATTATGGGTGCCTAGCAATAAGAAAATCCTACTGAACTGTATGTGCAAGTTTTTGCTATCCAGGAGCTCTCCTTATAATCGAGAAGGAATTTACTCAAAACAGAAAAGTGCAAGATCATACACCAGGAAGCACTGTCAAGTTTGGTAGGTGCACATGCCATGGGGTGATGAGAAGGACTAGAAGTTTCTACCCTGTGAGCCATGGGACTCGCAGAAAGGAAAGGCAGAAGAGGGCCTGGATGCTGGATGCGCAGTCAACCCAAGCTGTTCAGTGCCCCTCCTTCCTACCCAACTCCAAGCCTGTAGCACCTAAAGAACATACTGAAGTTATCTCTATGTCTTTCCCCTACTAGACTGTGAGTGGACATGGTCTGTGCTTTATTGAGCTTTGTGGCACTTCCCATCCCCTAAATCCTGGCAGTGTGCCCGGCACATAATAAATACCTTTTGAAAAATCTGAAGTGAAAGAGTAAATTGAGAGTAAATTCTTACTAAAACTATTAAATCGTTAGTGTTAATTCAGTGCTTACTTTGAATCAGTTTTCACAGAATTTTAGAGTAAAACGCTTTGATTCAAACAACCTGTAAATGATGCATTATGTCTTCTGTACCTTAGTAGTTTTTCCAGATGGGAGAGGATGGGAGTAAAAATGAGGAAGAGGGAAAACGTTTTGCTAACTGAAATCCTTGCATAAAATGAAAGTCTCTGCTTCTGTATCTCATAAGGTCTCTAAGGGAACTGGATTCCGTTTCAGAATAGTTGCTGTGTTTTTAGCCCAAAGCACCTACTGACATTATTAAAATATAATAGCACAGCAGTATCCCCTTCTCTTGACTCTGCTAGCACAATGTGTTTGAAAGTAGAAAGCCAAATGTGGAGAGCCTCTGTTTGAAAACAGCTCTTGAGATACACACTTTAAAATTCAGTTTGATTTTCCATTTGTGGCATTCTCTTTAATTGGAGGGAAGAGTTATATTTACCACCCATATTTATTAGAACCCATCTCCCAACCTGTCTTGTCTCTGATTCTCCCCCGTGGTATTTAGCCAGGCATCTGCTATGGCTCGGGCACCAGGGAGTCAATAATGAGTGACCCAACCCCTTCCCTCAACATACTCACCACAGAATACACCTAAGGGGGCAGCTCATGCATCCTCAGACTTGAGCCCCTGCAAAGGACCCGATGCTGAAAGTCATTTATTATTATTTATAATTTATAATAACGTTTTAAACAAAACTCAGGGTCTGGCTTTTAGAAGACATAAAAATAGATTCGAAAAGCATAATTTCAATAAATGATGCTTTATATGTTTTGCTAATAATTCTTGTTTATCAGGGCAACAGTACATAGGTGTTTCATATACATTTGATTATGAATCCTTATAATTGTCTTGTACTTGCCCAAAACACACAGCCAGCGAAGTTGGTTATGTCCAGAATCCTGGCCTGGTCTCTCTTAAAGCTGAGGCCATGCTCTTCACAGCTATTCTGTATTGAATAGGTCAGCTTTCCAACCACAAAGGAAACCACAAGTTTAGCCAAGTAAAGAAAGACATTTGCAAAGTCATGGCAGGGTGTCTATCATGCCATTGCAGTCTGTGCTATCTCCCTTCACCACAGGGTTTCGGCTGGTGGCGTCATGTGTTGGCTTCCTAGGGCAGGAAAGCACTCCAGTTTAGTGGGGTTTATGGAAATCTATGGCAAAACAAAACTCTTTTATTTCCTACTGAAAAAAATATGATCTGAAGCTAATTTATCATCACCAGATACCCCTTCAGTGTTGTTGTAGGCAGAATTGAAATAATAACTTCTGCCTTTGAAGAAGGCATGGCTGTAGGATTAGAATGAAATGGAGGATAGAGGACTAGGTGAAGGTTAGATCTTTGGACATAGAAGTGCAGCCAAGCGTAATGTCTGGTGATGTTCCCCAGCCTGTGGGAGGCAGATGAGATTGAAACCAGGGTGTACATGAGTGACCTGGAGCCCATAAGTAACGGTAACACAGAGCAGAGAGCGCTAGATGAGGTGGAGCTCAGAGGAGCATGGGAAGTTGAATGAGACAGTAAGGAGCATTCTGGAAGCTGTAATGGGGAGTTAGGAGAATGCCAGAGTGATTCTGATGCAGTCCTTCCAAATGCTGGCAGAGCCCAAGCTGTGACCAGTGACATAGACTGGAAGTCACGTTTACTGGGAGAGAAGAGGTTAAGGAATACCCAGGTGAACAATTAGGTCCTCCACAATGAAGACAGGTAATGTGGAGGAAAGAGAGCTTGTCATGGTAAATGAAAGCAGCCTGAATCCATTTTTGAGCTCTATGAAGTAATATATAAATTTAATATAAGAAATATATTTGTTCGTATAAAAACTATATGTTTTGATAGCAAAAAACAAAACTATGATTTCTGTAAAAAATATAATTCACATCCTGAGCATCTTATGGTTGTGTTTTGTTTAAAAAGTATGTAGGTTTGGCCGGGTGCAGTGGCTCATGCCTGTAATCCCAGCACTTTGAGAGGCTGAGGTGGGTAGATCACCTGAGGTCAGGAGTTCGAGACCAGCCTGGCCAACACGGTGAAACCTCATCTCTACTAAAAATACAAAAATTAGCCAGACGTGTTGGTGGGCGCCTGTAATCCCAGCTACTTGGGAGGCTGAGGCAGGAGAATCGCTTAAACCTAGGAGGTGGAGGTTGCAGTGAGCTGAGATCGCACCACTGCACTCCAGCCTGGGCGACAGAGTGAGACTCCGTCTCAAAAAAAAAAAAAGTATGTAGATGTTTGTATTTTAGCTGCATTGCTAACGTTTTATAGTGTTTTGAATGGATGAATGCTAATGTTTATGTATATATATTTTTGTTTTCTTAAAAACAGGTTCTTGCTCAAGTACCAACTCTATGGACCCAGGACAGGTTTGTCCCATGACCTGCTGTGAACAGTGTGTTGTCTGATAGAAGATTCGGTTGGCAAACCATCTCTCTATTGCCTTACAGAGCAAGCAAAGAAGATGGATCGATTGAAGAGCCATCTGACTGTGTGCTTTCTACCTTCTGTGCCCTTTTTAATCCTAGTATCCACTCTAGCCACCGCTAAGAGTGTGACTAACAGCACTTTAAATGGCACTAACGTGGTCTTGGGCTCTGTGCCCGTAATCATTGCCAGAACTGACCATATCATAGTCAAGGAAGGGAACAGTGCCTTGATTAATTGTAGTGTTTATGGCATCCCTGACCCACAGTTCAAGTGGTATAATTCCATTGGCAAGCTGCTGAAAGAAGAAGAGGATGAGAAGGAGAGAGGAGGAGGTAGGCTTTAAAGTTGTATCAAATGTCATAATAAAATATAAACAGGAGCTTTGGAGCCAGCACCCGTGATGTTAGTTCTTCTCGTGCAAATGATTTAAAGATCTCATCTTGTCTTGTTTTTCTAAGGCAGGAGAGAGAATATATATCCTTAAGGATTCAAAGAAGCAATTAATTCATTTTTTTCACTCATTGACACAGAAGACAAAGAACAAACACAGAAGTCTCTTAAAAGGCTTCTTGGAATTTTGTAATATAATACATCCAATACATTATAGAGACAAATGTAAAATGGATTTTCCTAAATAATATATTCAATTTTTAAGGGAGTTTTGTTTTCTTTCATGGAGATGGCTGGAATAAACAATATAGCCGTTGTTTATCATTAAATGTCCATTTAATTCACTGGCCGTGGATTTAAAGACCACACTTCTGAAAAGAAACCTCAGTGCAAGTCTCAGCCACTGGTCAGGATTCCTGGAGACCTGGCTGCAGTTTCTAGGCTGAGGCAGGGAGGGAGGGGAGGATGCAATAACAAGGAAGGATGTGGGGCAACAGGAGACTGCTTGGTTTTTAATAAATACATTTCTGACCAAAAAGTGTGAATCACCTCACTCCGGAAAAGACTAGCCAGAGAGAGGATTGGGTCTTCGGGAATCAGTGCATTTCTTGTTTTAGATGCGAGAAGTAATTGTCTGAAAACCCAAGCCTGGTCAGATTGACCAGAAGGAGTTAATCTGCTTTCCTAGGCATTTACTGTGTGAAGTAGAGGGGTTGGGGTGGGGGAGTGAAAAGACCATTGTTCTGAAGTAGCAGCTTATTAGTTTCTTCCATTCACATTGCCCTCCTGTTCCACAATTCTTTAACCAATGAGCAATCCCCAGAAGAGTTTCTGCTCCAGGAAAACCTACATTTTAAATCTCTTTCCCTCATTTTATCTTAATTGCCCTGAAAAAAGAATAGAGGCTAATGCTGTGTATCTCCTTAGAGCTAAGTGAATGGAGTTTTCTTGCAGTTGCCTACTTCTGGTTCACAGCTGTGTTCCGAATGGTTAAGGCTGCTAGCCATCTAATTGGCCAGGATGTGGGGTTTGCTGTAGTGCTGTCACTTACATTGCTTTTGGTTAGCCAGTCAAGGTTGTAGAGCATTATAACGCTTCTTCCTTTAAGTCAAAATATTATATATTATGAATCGTGTTTAACCTAGGAGAGTCGAGTTTTTACCCACCAAGAGGAATTGTGGGACCATAGCAAAGTTAAATTAGAAGGCACCTTGGAGACGTTACAGTTCAAATGCCCATTTACTGAAATTTGCCCAAAGTCCTGCTGTTACTAAGTGGCTATGACTAGGCCTGTAATCCCAGCACTTTGGGAGGCCAAGGTGGGCAGATCATCTGAGATCCAGAGTTTGAGACCAGCCTGGCCAACATGGTAAAACCCCATCTCTACTAAAAATAGAAAAATTAGCCGGGCATGGTGACACGTGCCTGTAATTCCAGCTACTCAGGAGGCTGAGGCAGAATAATCTCTTGAACCCAGGAGGCGGGGGTTACAGTGAGCAAAGATCACGCCACTGCACTACAGCCTGGGCGACAGAGTGAGACTCTGTCTCAGTTTTAAAAAGTGGCCATGACAAGAACCTTTACTACTGACAGTGGAAAGATGAGGGAACACAACCCCTAGCCCACACTGGTTTTGGTTCCTACAGCCGCTTCCTCCAGGACAAGTCAGAAGGCAGTGATGTCACACTTGTGAATGGAGGGCAATAGCCATGGTAACAAAGACACTGCAGGCCAGGTACCTTAGCAGGTCTTTCTGCAGGGCTGAGCCATCGCTAGGGAACCCAGGGTGACTGAATCAAAGGGAAGAAAGACCCCAGACCTGGATCTCCCTTTTACGTGGACCCTGAAGCAAAGGTTATCTCTGGGTATTAAAGAGCTGGGTTGGGGCACTGAACTCCTCAGTCCTAGAGAGGAAGAGAACTGTGGGAACAGCATAGTGCTGGGGCCTGAATTTCAGTTCCAACATTTTGAGGATTATCCCAAAGTGTAGTATCTTACTGCTTCAGCGAAAAGGCCCTTGTAACTGCTGATCAGCGTTGGCAAGCTGACTCTGCACCGTGCCTCCTTCATCAGTGTATTGAGGGCATTGAACTAGTTGGTAGTTATATTTGGCTCCATTTTCTTTTGTTTGTGGGTGCTAAGATGGACTGTAGTAGTAGCCTGTCAGTAGATCCCAAGCTAGTGGTCACCAGTCAAAAGCCTTTGCCACAGAGAACTGCTCCATCAGAATTCAGCACTCTGGTTGTAGCCAGCAGCCTTGTTGATAAATCAGTTAGCTATTTTAAATCTCTTTAAAACTCTCAAGTTTTAAAAAGAACGCGTGATACTAGTACTTGATGTTCCAGCTCAGCTTTTGTAATTACAATGCATGATGGTAATTTCAGAGCATAAGCAACATGGGATAATATACAAAGCAGTGTACCTAACAACCAAGCAATACACAGAAAACAACAGAAATGAGAGATTCTTGCATATAAAATATCAGAATCTGAGAGCTGGAATGGCCTATTGGTAAGCTCATAGTCTTTAACTTTTTATTTTTGATGGGGGAAATGTCCATATTATAACATGGACATAGATTTCCATTTTCAGGCCAATAGGCTAGAAGTTTATAGGGGAGTGGTGTTTTTTTTCTTTTTTTAAATAACTCAACAAAGAGGTGATTGAATATAGTATGAAAAATACTAGGCCAAGTGGGTGGATCACAAGGTCAGGAGATTGAGACCATCCTGGCCAACATGGTGAAACCCCGCCTCTGCTAAAAATACAGACATTAGCTGGGCGTGGCGGCGCATGTCTGTAATCCCAGCTACTCAGGAGGCTGAGGCAGGAGAATCGCTTGAACCTGGGAGGCGGAGGTTGCAGTGAGCTGAGATCACGCCAGTGTACTCGAGTCTGGTGACAGAGCAAGACTCTGTCTGAAAAAAAACAAAAAAAAAGAAAAAAGAAAAATGATACTAATATCCTAGAACCTTACCTAGGTACACTAAGACTACTGTTAGAACCAAACTAACAAAATTATAATTTTCATTAACAACTGCTGCCATTTACTAAGTCCCTGCACCAAGTGACATATATTATTTCTAATCCTTATAATAAGCCCTACAGTGAAGGGTTATTAATCCTCATGTATACACATGAGAAACCAGGTGAAACCAGAGGGTATGACACAACCAGAGTGTGGCCAGCGGGTATTCATTCTCCCTCTGTGCCCCACCACATCATCCTTTAGGTTCCTGTAAGGTGAAAAATGTTGAAGAGCCTCTCACCCAGACTCAGTGAATATGAGAAGAATTTCTAGATGGAAAAGGCATCCTCACTACCGATAGCAAGGTCAGACAGTGTTAGGATTTGTGCCGGAACGTGTGTGTGTACATGGCATGCACGTGCACAAAAAGGCGTTCAAAATCGTCGGTGAGTCACTCAAGGAGCACACTGCCATTCACTTTGTGATTAGCCTGGAAAGGAGCAATTTCATGTCTTGTTTCTGCTGAAAAGGTGAGAAAGCTGTTATTCATGCCAGTCCCTCCAGGCCCAGAGAGAATGGGGCTATTTCCTGTCATTGGCAGGAGCAGCAGCTGGTTTGCTTTGCTTGCCTGGTGCTGTCACTTCAATTCCACAGGATCAGAAGAGGCTAATGTGTGATCTCTATCTGGAAGACTTTTGTTTTTGTAGTTCAGCAAAGAACCTGTTTGGGGTGGTCCACCCACCATAAAGCAGACAACATGAATAACCACAGATGGCCACAAAATATACTGTTTTCAGTTTTCCTTTTGCTAGAAGTGAGTAGAAATGTATAGTAGCCAGCAATTAAGTCCTAACTATTTCAGGCACTAATTATCCAACGTGTTTTCACTGTTGCTTCTTACTGTGACTTTAAACCATTTACATTAACATTAGCACCTCTCTGAGGTAAGTAACATGGGTTTCAAGAAAGTCAGCTGGTTTCAGCCCTTGTAAAAATGTCTGGGTTTGTTAGAGATTAAGTTTGAAATTCTTCCATTAAGTTAGGTTTTTTACTTTTCCTGTGGATTTGTTTTCTGTACTCTTGTAGTGTCTGGTCGCCAAAAACAATTAAGCACTGAGTCCACAATTGTCACAACTGCTACTATAGTGCTATGGAATTCATTATAAATTTTGCCTCTAGTTTACTTTGCTTTATTGTTTTTATCCCTCTACTTTTGCAGGTTTCTTTGAATAGATTGAATATGCCTTTTAACTAGTTCTGCAAGGGACCATGACAAGCTGTGTCAGCCAGTGATAAGACTGTAGTTATCACCTCCCTACTTAATATTTATATATCAATAGGTCGGTGTCCACACATTAAATGTAAATTATCTTTTACCTCTAAGATCACTGTGAAGTGGTGTATTAACCTGTTATACTGAATTCTTGTTTAGTATATTAAATACTTGAATTTTAAAACACTCATCAAGGCCATGTGCAGTGGCTCATGGCTATAATCCCAGCACTTTGGGAGGCCAAGATAGGAGGGTCACTTGAGCCCAGGAATTCAAGATCAGCGTGGGCAACATAGTGAGACCCTGTCTCTATGGAAAAAAAAATGTTAGCAGGGCTTGGTGGCACATACCTGTAGTCCCTGCTACTGGGGAGGCTGAGGTGGGACGATTGCATGAGCCTGGGAGTTTGGGGCTGCAGTGAGCCTTGATCACAATACTGCGTTCCAGCCTGGGCAATAGCAAGATCCTATCTCAAAAACAAAACATCAAATGGTACCCATCACAATTTATGATTTGTGAACATATGTACATATTATTGGAAAATATGTAATTTATGAATATATGATTGGAAATTCAGAAGAATCACCCTATATAGTCTTTAAGGAAGTTCTTTGACTTAACCACGGTTTTCTTGTCTGTAAAATAGAGATAATCCTTTTTTACTACAAGTGGGATTGTGAGTCTTAAATGCTTAGCAGAGGTACCTGGAATATAGGAAGCTCTCAGTAAGTGGCACTGCTATTATTATTGTTAATATTATACTATATCATCACAATAATAGATTTCAATTGCTAAAAATCCCTGTTTCTTAATATAGTGTGTTTTGTAAAGAAAGAGTTTTCTGGGTAATTTAATATTCTCTCTCTCAAGTTCTCAACCTTTCCAAAACTCAGTAAATGCAAAAGAAATTCCTATCCCTTAAATGTTATTTGAAATTTCAAAATAATGTCCTGACTGCTATGACAGTGAGTTTGGGATTCTCTTCTCATCAGAGGCCTCCTTTCCTGGTGCATCACTTCTGCGTACAAAGGGCCCTTTGATATCTAATGTGCTTCTACCTTGGAAGAAAGCAGTGTATGTGGAAATTACAAAGTATTATGCACCAGATGAATTTTGCATTTGCCTAACCCCGTAGTTCTCAGCTGGAAACTGTTTTCTCCACAGAGGACACGTGGCCAAGTCTGGAGACATTTTTGGTTGTCATAACCAGTGGGGTCAGGCTGGTTGTGCTCCTGGCTTCAAGTGGGTAGAGGCCAGAGGTGCTGCTAAACAGCCTACATTGCACAGTACAGACCCCTACAATAAATAATTATCCAGCCCCAAATGTCAGTAGTACCTGAATTGAGAAACCCTGTTGTAACCCGAAGGAGCAACCCCTTGGCTAACTAAAGAATCATTCCAAAGTAGATCCCCTAGAAGCAGTTTAATTTACGTTACTAAAGGTTAATTTTCTGAATTGAGCCATATCAAGTGCCAACCTGGTAACCACCATTTGTGTGTTTCTTCAGTGAGTTGTGCTCCACTTGGGATGTGAGCCCAGATAGCTTTAGTCTTAGCAGTGAAAAGACCCTTCCAGATCCATCTCAGATATGGATGACAGCCAAGATTCCCAAAATGGAAGTGATTAATGTGAACTAAGTGTAGGGTGCTGTTATTTTGGAGGACCACCTGTAGCTACTCTCTAGAAAAGACTATTATGAGCCCATGTATTATGATTCCATGTTTTATGGAATTACATGCTTGGCACTTCTTTAAAAATTAAGATTACCAGATCAAATTAGCTAGAGGAACAGATGTTTCCTTTTCCAGGAAATAAAAAGACAGTAGGTTCTTTTCAGATATTAGTACCTTGAAGTAGAACAGAACTACAGGTTCTGAACAGCAAAATCCTTCCATCCCCACCTTCCTGAGTTGAAAGCTTAGCTGAGCCTATATTATCCCAGGCCACCTTCACTCTACATGATGTAAGAAATAGCTTGTTAGAGCTGCCCTAGTCCTCTCTGAATGAAGAGGTCTCTTGGGAGGGTTGTGGGTGGGGTTGGGGAGGCACAAGAGCACTTGCAGCTTCTGGGATTCATAACCTGATGCTGCAGTGGCTTCAAGGAGCTGTCATTTTCTGCAGAAGCCTTGTAACAGGTGCAGCCATGCAGTGCTAAATTTGCTTTCAATTATGTTTGGTAAAAAGGCATGAATCCTTTCTCTTCAGTAGCCTATATTTCACAAAATATGTGCCACATTTATAGATACAAACACATATGCACACATTTTGTGCTTCTTTGAAGGGTGCTGATTCTACGCAGTCCTCGTTTGAATGAATGTTGTATTTCATTTATTGTTTGCATAAACATTTACTGGAACTCTCACTATCTGAATATTTTTAAGTTAGTTTCAAGAAACTAACATACTTGTTTTGGCAGATTTAATTCTTCTCCTGGAAAAGCATGGGTGTGTGAGGCTTAAGAGCCAAAGTGTCTAAACAGGATCGTTAATACAGTTTTAATCTGTTTATACCACTCATTGGGAATATAGACAAACCATACGTCCGTCACTGTTTACACACACGCATTCATAAAAGGATTGGAAATTTTAAGAGCTTTATTTTTTTTCAGTCAGCTTTCTCAAGTTGAAAATGTTAATTTTTAACGCTCAGTGATCCTAAGGTAAACCTGGAAAGATTGAAGGTTTCGGTAGAAGTGGTGTTTGGAGAAAAGCTGTGATTACAGTATCTGTGGAGGTTGTGCTCTCACTTTCCCTGTGAGTCTTCAGTTCAGAATGCATTGCTCATTGCTGCCCCTTGCCGTACAGCAATAATTTGCTCAGAAGTTGTTTGTGTGGACGTTAGTTCTGATGTTGTCGTATGTTGGTTTCACACTAAGTCACAGTCACCCCTGTACCATAGAATCTCTTGCTGTTTACAGGTTTAATTGTAACCATAGGATGCTATTGATCTGTTCTCTCATTGCCAGATGGGCTACCTGGCACTGTCCTATTGAGGAGACATTGGGCCATACCACGTGGGCATGCCACCACGGCGAGCACCGTGGTCCCAGGTCAGTTGCCTTCCCGGTGTGGAACCCAGCACGGTTATGGCTTCTCCCAGAGAAAGTGAGCTGGGGAGGAAAGCTCTGAACTATGTCCCTGGGAAGAAACACTGTTCTTAAAAAGATTTTTTTTTTTTATTACCTTGGTTGGTTTACATCATTACTGTTTTTCCAGTCAACCTAGGCTTGCCTGATTTAAAGAATTTCAAGAAGTCTAAGAGTGGGTCATAGGCTACCTTCATTTTAAGTTGTGATCAAATCAACCTTCCAACAGTGTTACCAGCCTGATGACTACCTGCAGTGCATGGGAGTGTCCCTTACCCTACATTCTCAGCAACATTAAAAAAAAAAAAAAGGGCCGGGCAGAGTGGCTCACGCTTGTAATCCCAGCACTTTGGGAGGCCGAGGCGGGTGGATCAGGAGGTCAGGAGATCGAGACCACGGTGAAACCCCGTCTCTACTAAAAATACAAAAAAAAATTAGCCGGGCGTGGTGGCGGGCGCCTGTAGTCCCAGCTACTCGGAGAGGCTGAGGCAGGAGAATGGCGTGAACCCGGGAGGCGGAGCTAGCAGTGAGCCAAGATCGTGCCACTGCACTCCAGCCTGGGTGAAAGAGCAAGACTCCATCTCAAAAAAAAAAAAAAAAAAAGAATTAACGAAAGAAGGCCGAGCTGGGCAGGAGTTGGCCATCCAGGCTGCGGTGAGTTGTGTGTGATAGAAGGGCCGTGAGCTACCGGGCCTGCCCCTCACACCTACCCAGCCAGGCAGCCGTCACTTTCCACTGCTGGCAATGTCGCTAGCGACTCCCCTTTATTCTGGCAACCTGAAAGATGAAAAAGTTGTTTTAAAAATGACTGTAATCTCTATAAATGTAATCATAATTTACATCTTAGTGATTTTCTACACATAGACACCATTCACATTTCTTGTTTTTGCCAATGATCTGTTCATAGCCTTTTCCCATTTTTTCTTTCGGGTTTGTCTTGACTTGCTTGATTTATAGCTGTTCATTATGTTTTAGAGTCATTAAGCATTTGTCTGTCAAACATTCTAGAATTTTCTCCTGGCCCATCATTTGCTTTTAACTTTAATATGGTGTATTTTATATTGAAAAAAGTTAATTTAGGGGAAATCTGATCCACTGGTGTTTTCCTTTGCAGCTTCTGAGGTGCTTGAAATGCTTAAAAAGCACTTCCTATTTCAAGGTTATAAAAATATTTTATATCCTCTATTAATTTTATACTTCTAATTTTACATTTAGATCTTCAGAGTAGTTGGAATTTATTTTTATGTATCACATAAATTAGGAATTTGCCTTTATTTTCTTGCAGATGAACAGTCATCTATCCCAGTAGTCTTCCCCCCACCCCCCCAACAATTTGAGATGCTCTGGTCTTCATCTTTAAACTTCTCACGCTTGGCTGCATCTGCTTCTGGACTTTCAAGTTTCCTCCACTGATTTAATCAGAGTTCACAGAAGGCTTTATTGGGAAATGGAGCAAGACTTGAGGATGGGGTCTTAACTGGGCTAAATGTGTGAGGCTGGGACTTAGGGTGGGGAGGAAGAAGGCCTTGCAGGCAGAGAGGGAGCATGAGGGAAGGTCCTGTGGCCCCTCTAAGAAATACAGTAAGGCAAACCTGTCAGGGAAAAAGTCATGTAAATGAGGTCGTGAAGCAGGCGGGGCTCCCGTTCTCCTGCGGGATAGATATAAAGCTCTTGCACATTTGGGGGTCCTCCTGTAATCCGGCCCTGCCTTCCTCCATCTGAGCCCTTCTCAGTTTTCTAGTGGTCAGCTCCAGCGGCTCACAGTGTTCTCTCTTGTGCTCATGTGTTCCCTGTGACCTCAAAAGTTCTTTGTCTTTTACTCCCATTCCTCTCCCTACCTGTGCCAGCGGATCTGGCTTAGCAGTGGCCTCCTCTAGGAAGCCCTTGCTCTCTGTCCCCTTCAGTCCCTCCCAGATGCCATTATACTTACCACATCATGCTATGGTTGTGTCTCTGAGTCTGTTTTTCTCTTGGAACTGGATATTTTATTGCAGTCGGGTCATGTCTAACTCATCTTTGTATTCCCATCATCTAGCATGGATCCTGGTACACAGTTTGCTCAATGACATTTGTTGACTGAATTAGTGAACAAGATAAAAAAACCTCACTGCCCTTCTACAAATGTCAGCTTTGTTGTGTGGCATAACCCATGCCCTGCAGTACAACTCAGAAACAACATCTGCCAGCTTTTGTCTTTGCAAAGGAGAGACTGTCACCACAACACTGTTACCTACCTCTAGGAGATTTTCACATTTAACTCTTGTGCCTGGAGTTTCTTGGGGAAGACTGTGACAGGTCCCTGGCAATTTCTAGTCTCCAGGAGACGTGAGATGCAGCAGCCTTTGTCCTGCGGCGTGTGTGAGCATTTTTGCCTAAAGCCTTAGGTGTGCATCACTTTCCAGAATAGGAGCGGAGAGAGAGGGGATGGAGGAAGGGTATTTCAAGGCCAGGGGTCGGGAGTGGCAGGGCTACAGTCTGCACAAGGAACAGGAAGTGTGTAACTGAGCCCAAGTGCAGGAAGAGCGTGAGAGTCTTTTCTATTCAGAAGGTCATGGCGAGATGGCTGCCTCTGTTGTTTCCTCCAAAATCATTGCATGTAGAACTGACTTGGCATCTGCTGCTGACATTTTGGGTTTTATTTGTGCTGAAGTGATGCAGCTTCATGAACATTCAGTGTATAAGCTTGACATTCCCACTCAGTTACAGTTTAAAATACATGGGGACTGTACTGTGTATCCCCACTTCGTGTGTAAAGCACCGAAGATCTGTGATAGTCACCGTGGGTGTTTGTATAACTTTCTGGCAGCTGAAGTCGGAACGCTTCTAGGATGAGATGCAGGGCCAGGCATTTATAGACTGATGCGAATGGTAACGTGCAGCAGCAAGAACGTTTTCAAGATGTTCCTGTCTGGACAACTGCCGTGTGGATGGAGATTCTTCTTGAGCATGCGCCCAAAGCTGATGTGGGAGGAGCCTCCAAACAGAATTTGCACCATCTTTAGTTTTCAGAGCTGTATGTGGCAGTAGAATGTGCAGAAATCTTTATTTTTCACTAATGGAAGGGCAGGCTGAGGCTGAGAGGAAATACTTGGAGTCTTGGTTCCCAGAACGAATTAATATATTGGCCTTTACAAAAAAGGGGGTAGGGGAATACAGACGTACACAACCTTGGAGGCTGCAGGACGTTAGTTCTCTTCTATGGTAGTCTTAGAACTGTGTTGGCTTCCAAAGACTTGGACTCGCTTTGTGGTCTGGTAATAGTATGTTTTAATCCAAGTCACATACTCATTTTACCATATCTCACCCAGAATTCTAAGTGACATTAACATTACCTTAACCCATAAAATAAAGATGATGATTGTTTCCAGAGGAATATAGTAATGGACTGAAAACGAAAGAGACATTTTGGTATCCTTGTCCTCCATTGGAAACAGGAAGTTGCTGGCAGAGAGAGCTGTGATGATCTCCTTCCTTTAACTAGATTGTTACAGCTCATGCTATAGGTAATAACCCAGCCGCTTTAGGATTATAATATATGCACTCACATTTGTCATGGTTTATAGTCAATATATCACTTCACAGATACATGACTGGCCTTCAAACTTTCAGAACAAATAAAATTAAATATTGGATAAAGTATATGAAAATGAAAACCATTAGTCTGTGGACCCAGTGTGCTGGGCTAAGAATCTGAATATACTCCTAAGTAATAATTTATCTGTTAGACATCTCACAGATTTGCTCAAAACGAACCACACATATCACCTAATTAGACTACATTTGATTCCAAGCTATGCCCCTTTTAACAATGTCACAAGAAATGTTTGAAGTGTCTAAAGTAGTTGTCCGAATTGAACTACTTGGTTGTAGATTAGATAAATACATATCAATAGACAATTAAAAGCATATCTGAAAACTCAGAGTTCACGTTCAGAAACATTTTTAAATATTCAATAGAGGAAAGCATTGGGATGTTGTAACTAGTATTTTCACATTTTATTTTTCTGTTAACAATTAGAACATAATGATCACTAAAGTTGTTACTTAGGTTTGGGGAAAAAGCTGTTGATATTACCATCAGATGCCTGTCTTGTTAGTGTTCTCTTCTTCTGTACCCAGGTTCAGACTAGTTTATCCTTATATTTATAGATAATTGTTCCAAAAAGTGGTACAGATGGGGAGGAGGTAAACAAACTGATCCTAACCATTCTTCACACAAATAACCTCACCTTCTCACCCTCCTCCACTCTATTTTCTGCTATATTTTCCAACAAAAGGAAGGTAAATATGAGAAACTACAAGCATAGCCTATAAGTCTCTAGAACCCAACATCTCCTCAATGGAATAAGCTTTCAATCAGTTAGAGTTTTGTTCTGTTTTTGTCCATGCCTGCTGCAGTCTACTTTTATGAGACATGCAAATTATAAGAAAATAAATTGACAAGGTAACTTTCCTGGCCTCAGGTCATTGTATATTTGAATAAATCTGCAGCTTAAATATCAAAATTTATGTTCATGGGATGAAAGTGTTAGAAGCCTTGCCCATGTCCCATCTGAATTAGCGAGAATTTCACAGACCAAGTAGGTTGGTTTGTTCATACACATTCACAAGAAGCTGAAAATTCACTAGATTCTCCAAGCCAGTGTTTTCTACTCTTGGAGGAAATACACTGGCTGAATTGTTAGAAAAGGGTTACTCAGGGACACCAGAAACTGCTCTTCACAGATGTTCTTTCAGAAGGCACAGTCATGTGACAGCATCCACCGAGAGGCTCCCACCGGATTCGCCCTGGCCATTCGGCAGGAGGAACTGTAGAACCCCAGGAGGTACCTCACTGACACGTCCAGCTTCCTCAAGAAAGTTCCTTGGAGCAGAGGACACTGCGGGAAAACAGGCCCTGTGTTGCCTTATTCCGTAGTCCACTGGAACCCTGTATTAACAACAACAACAACAAAAAATTGCTTTCGGGAAATACCAGGCTTTCTATTAGAATTAAAACTCACTATCATAAGGAGAGCAAACAAATACTATACAGTGCAATAATAGATACTTAAAAGGAAACTCTGCGTTCAGTTGCCCCAGCTCTCAGGAGAGGTTTCTGTAGTCGGCTCCGGGAATTAGAATGTTTTTATGGAGAAATATCTGCCTGTTCCTTAGAACTCCCCAAAAGCCTAACTGGGATCTTCATTTGCTCTATGGGACAGTCCAGGGAGGTAGTAGGGTTTCAGAAGGGCTCAGACCTAACACCCTGAAGCCATATCTAGTATCATGTTTCACAGGGGTCTTTGACCTGCAGGTAGATGGGCAGGCTAAATTCAAACCAAAGTGTTTCACTGAATTCAAAATATCATTCCTGAGGCGATGCTAGATCCTTTCCAGAGAGGGTGGTGGGGGTAAGAAAACTCACATTTATTATCGATATGTGTTCTCTCCTTCATGTCAAGCTTATTTTCAACTTGATGGGTCTGTAATTTATTTGCAAGGCTAAAACAAATTGTTATGAATTCATATCCAGCCTCTGAATACTCACATTGTTAACTTGTAACTTTAAATGGTATAGATAATTGACTGTGGAGTCTCCAAATGAATGACACAAATTATGTTTTAATTAACTGAGATCATACAAGGATGACTTCAATCTTAAATCTGAGAAACTCAGGTAAACAATTTAATTCCATTAACCTCCCCAGTGAACATATATTCAATAGAGGCATGCTCACTGGCAGGTTAGAGAATCAGTTGCTTTTAAAGTTAAGGAACTCTTCGATACGAGCACAGTGTTTTCCAGATCGTTTCTCTCATTTTTCACTAGGATGTGGAGTTAGACAATATGGTTTGGTAGTTAAGAGTGCAGCCTCTGGAACTCAAGTTCATCTTCCAGTTCTATGGCTTCCAAGCCGGTGCCCTTGGGAATGTTGTCTAATCTGACTGTGCCTCAGTTTCCTCATCCTGTAAAACAGAGGCAGCGTCAGGGGCCACCTTGCAGAGTTGCCGTGAGGATTAAATGAGCTGATGCGTGTCACTGCCTGCCGCATAGTAAGCACGTGAAGTCGATGTTCATAGTAGTAGATGTTCTTAGAAACGCATCAGTTTGTAGTCATGGGAACTCTGTGTCCTTGGCTGAATTCTCTTCTCTCCCTTCTGACAGGAAAATGGCAAATGCACGACAGTGGCCTGCTGAACATCACCAAGGTATCCTTCTCAGACCGAGGTAAATACACATGCGTGGCTTCTAACATCTACGGCACCGTGAACAACACGGTGACCTTGCGCGTCATCTTCACCTCTGGAGACATGGGTGTCTACTACATGGTTGTGTGCCTGGTGGCCTTCACCATCGTCATGGTCCTCAATATCACCCGCCTGTGCATGATGAGCAGCCACCTAAAGAAGACCGAGAAGGCCATCAATGAGTTCTTTAGGACCGAAGGTGCAGAGAAGCTGCAGAAGGCATTCGAGATCGCCAAGCGCATCCCCATCATCACCTCCGCCAAAACTCTAGAGCTTGCCAAAGTCACCCAGTTCAAAACCATGGAGTTCGCCCGCTACATCGAAGAGCTTGCCAGGAGCGTGCCTCTGCCACCTCTCATTATGAACTGCAGGACTATCATGGAGGAGATTATGGAGGTGGTTGGGCTGGAGGAGCAGGGGCAGAATTTTGTGAGGCATACTCCAGAGGGTCAGGAGGCCGCACACAGGGATGAGGTCTACACAATCCCCAACTCTCTGAAGCGGAGCGACTCCCCCGCCGCTGACTCGGACGCCTCATCGCTGCACGAGCAACCTCAGCAAATCGCCATCAAGGTGTCAGTTCACCCGCAGTCCAAAAAAGAGCATGCAGATGACCAAGAGGGTGGACAGTTTGAAGTCAAAGATGTAGAGGAGACAGAACTGTCGGCTGAACATTCCCCCGAAACTGCAGAGCCTTCTACCGATGTCACGTCCACCGAGCTAACATCTGAAGAGCCAACACCTGTTGAGGTACCAGATAAGGCACTGACGCCAGCTTACCTGGAAGCCACAGAGCCAGCAGTGACACATGACAAAAACACCTGCATTATTTACGAAAGCCATGTCTAATACCAACCCCAAAAAGCTATGCATATCAAGAAAATCAGGGGCTGCTCCTTGTAATACAGATGTAGTACGCACTTGCCGCTAAGCCTTACCAGGAGACTCTCATCCCTTAGGTAGGAGTGATGCCACTTTAAAAGGAGAAACACCTGCCTGCAGTGAATGGGACTGGAATTTCCCCAGTAGAAAAGGATGCGAGAAACATCAGGGTGCAGAATTGATATCAGACAGAAGGTGTCTATGTGATAATGAGTTTTAGAGGCTGATCTCTGCCAGATACCTTAATTGGTGATGCCTTCTTGGCAAAGAGTACACCACTGTAAGATATTCTGAGTTCAAGAACCCTGTCCAATGCACCCTGCATTGCTTTTCCTTTTAAAAAGTATAGGTCTGCTACAATAGCAAATGCACGTACGTGGGTTTTTTGCACTTTCTTCTCAGTTTTAATTTTGCTGTTCCTTTATAATGGGGTCATTGTTATTAATACTAATTGTTCTTTTTGGTTTAGTCCTCATTGCCATTTTTGTCCTTATTTTTCCCTAGAACACGTACCTCAGAGACTTTGGTATCAGTCACCAGTACCAGGGCTGATATCTACAAGTCACATTACATTTGTCATGTTCCAAAGTAGTTATGAGGCTTGTTTTTTTTTTTTTTTTTTCATTCCCCAGGCCTATTTTCATAGATTGTTTTTTTTGTTTGTTTCCAATGAAGCTGCTGTTAAACGAAACTGAGAAAAACTTTGCCCCGGAATAGCACTTTAATAGTCAAAAATGTGTTTACCTGTCTGATTCAGTGAGCCTTTTGGTGAGCTCAGCTGAGATGTAGAGGGAGATTGTAAAAGGTTAAATATACCTACACCACCCATGAAAGTCACTGTTTAAGTTACATCATCCTCCAAATAAAGACTGATTCTTTACCTGGAAAATGTATTGCTTCCAAAGTCATCGGATTCAGTGGATTCCTGTAGGTTATAGAATATTGGCTTTCAAACAGGCTTGCAGGGACCATATGCTGTTGGATGACATATAACCAGGTCCACTTTTGTGAACTGCATAGCTGACTGGTTGTCCTTAAAGGGGAGAGCGAAAGGTTAGGGTAATAGCAAAGGGAACTGTGCCATCAAATGTTATGCCAAAACTGTTGAATAATTATTCAGTCCTGCAAGAAAGTGGTTATATGTGAGGTGCATGATGTTATGGAAAGAAGACAAAATTAGTCATCCAAAGGCTTAATACCCACTGTGCCAATAACCAGCTGCCTGGCTTTGGACAAGTCTGGGCCTCAGGTCCCTTATCTGTAGAAGGGGCAGATGACATGAGCTCTGAGCACCGTTGAAATGGTGTCAACTGTCTCACAGAACCAAACCAATATTCACATCCTTGCTCCTTTTCACAATCACTTTAAAGATTTTTGCTTTCATCTCTCAGTCCACCTAACATTTTCATGCTGCATTACTTAAATAAGAATGTTGGTTTTGAGAAATCATAGCATTTTAAACAAATCGTGGATCTTCTCCTTCCAAAAAAACCATTAGCACCACATCTGGAATTAAGATTTAATATTAGTGAGAATGAGTGGTTTTACTTAATTTTCCCTTATAAGCAAAGGAGACAGTAACCTTAATAAACTCATAGGGGCCTTGGCCACATCAGGTAATGGGGTTATGATGTCCAAGATTGCATGAATCACATTGGTGATGAGAGCAGACCCAGATGTTTAGTCCTCACTCTGTCACCATCTGAGGAGGTGACCTTGGACAACTCCCTTCCTCTCTCTGGGGTTTAATCTTTTTCATCTGTAAAATATGCAGGTAGTACTCGAGGGTCTACAGGATCCCTTCTAGTTGAAACATTTATAGTTCACAGAAAGTGTGCAGTCTTCCAGGATAACCAGCCCCCGTTGCATGAGACAAGCAAAAAATGGGTCCATGAAGTTGGATGCTTTTGCCATCCAAACTTTACAACAAACATTATCTGGCTCTGTAATTGAGAGCAGTGGGCTTGGTTTTAAACCTAGCGTTGATTTGTTTATTTATAGATAACTGTTGTGGAAGGTGATAGGACTAGTCATGGAGTTTGATCAGACATCTCTTGAAAAGGACTGTTGACTTCTGGTTAGAAGTGCTTTGAGCAGTCACATAAAGAAATGAGCAGTGAGAAATCAGGAGAAATTATGACTCCTGTTGGGTTTTCTGGACTAGCATTGTATGTTTTTGGGTTGCAGAAAAGTTTTAACACCACGTCTTAGAATGTAAAAATTTTCCAGTTGTCATGGAGGTCCACAAACTCTTTACCATGGGTTTATATGCCCAAAGCCACAACAGAGGACTTAAGTTCATTTTGTGATACTGTATGAATGTTGCTCCATTCTATTCAGTTGTCATTCCACCCAAACCCGTGTGTAGGTTTCCACATGGAAAGGAGAAGGCATCCATTCCACCTAGACATTGAATAGTGATAATAAACTAAAAGTGGGCAGATTTTCAGTGGAGCAAGAGCAGAAATATGCGGCCAAAGAATGTTTCCTGATTGGTTTCGCTGCTTTAGACTGCAGTGGGGAGAGCTTATGTAGATTTTCAAAACTTTCTCCCTCTTTAAGGTGTCATAATGCTCTCGGTTTTGATAATAGCTGACAAAGGGAGGTTGACTTAAAAATGGGAATTTCTCCTTCCAAAAATGCTACACTCTTCCTATCCATCCTACAGCTTCTTTATGAAATAAGAGAGGCCCTCCTGCTAGAATATGAGATGCAGAAGACCTCATGACTTTCAGCTGATTTTTCAAAGATAAAGTGAACTGTTCAGCTTCATAGAAATTCATGCGAGTGTGACTGAACGTGTGTGTGTACACATTCGTGCACATTGGACTCATTTGGGCAGTTTTAAAAGCTTCACACTAAATCCAAAGCCTCGTCCTTTGGGTCATATGTAGTCATTTGTAAAATCAATTTCTGGCTTCTGAGTCATCCTGGTCATATCTCTAGCAATGTTTTTCTTGAAATTCTGAAAATGATTCACGTATGTGTGTATATTTAATTCACTTAGATGATCTGTAAACTTGGATGGTATTTATTCTAAATGGGGAAAACAATTTTATATGGAAAAATCTATGTAATTTATAATGGTTTTGTTTTATATATTATATTTTCATATCTTTAGGGCACATCTACTATCCTCATCTTTTTGTATACCATACTTAGCAAAAAGAAATACTAATACTTGACTAAAATCTCTAGGAACCAAATGTGATACATGTGATATATAACTTATAGAAATCGCTCTAAAAATCTCTGAATGTCTCATCCATCCCAAGCATTATTGTGCTGTGTCATTATGTCCAGAATGATTTGTCTTGGACGCTTATGAGCATTCCTTTTTCACAACTAAGGCTGAAAGACCTGACATCTCACACAATGGAGTTCTGGAATTCCCCTTTCCTCTTTTATCTGTTTTTATTGTTTGTTTCATTTTTAATTGCACCAGTCTATGTTGTCTAAACTTTGTTTTGAGGGGCAAATGTGAGATAACAAGAAAGCAATGTGATGGAAAGACTGGATGAATTTAACTATGGCTATGTAAATTATTTTAATGGACTGATAAGATGTTTCAAGTCTGATGCTTGGATCTTTATTTACTGGTGATCTAGGATCTGCTCAGCTCTTTAGCACATGAAGAAAATCAGGTACAAAGGACATTTGCATGTTTTGAACAGCACGCTCTAAGCCCTGTGCAGCCGACACTAATTAACTTGACTGTAGAAACACCAATTCCAGCCACTGGAAGAAATGGTTTAGAAAGGCAAACCAGATACCTTTTATTCTGCCCTAGGAAATACAGGGTTGATCAGTGCTAAAACTCTTCAGTGGCAGTCACTGGTTCTTTTAACTGGGGATTTCCTTTCAGTGTTTCATTTGGTACCAAAACGGAGCATTTACCTTACATTTCAGATACCCTGTTTTCTCAGCATTGTTCAGATAACTTTCCTTTACCGCTCTTCACATACCCTTTGGCATTGAGTAATTCCATAAATGTTTCTATTCTTGGTTTTTAAACCAAGTTATTCATACTCTTAAAATATCTACCAAATCTCATTGTATTTTCACATATTTTGAGCATCAAGATACTGGTCATTTTAAAAAATCCTTCAGTAAATAACACAGTTTATTTTCCTAATGACATTTTTAGGGTTTCTTCATTGATCAACCAGGTTTGGGTTACACAAATCAATTGTGGGGGAAAAATCAAATAAAACAATTGCTTATTATATTTTCCAAAGGACTGAGCATTTATCTTTTATTCACGAAGATATCATATGAGGATGA
Organism: Nomascus leucogenys; assembly: GCF_006542625.1. Classification (NCBI taxonomy): domain Eukaryota; kingdom Metazoa; phylum Chordata; class Mammalia; order Primates; family Hylobatidae; genus Nomascus; species Nomascus leucogenys. The sequence continues at coordinate 90,323,157 of NC_044387.1, read as the reverse complement.
CAATGATCTTTAACAGATTTTTTAGAGATGGAATTTATAAAGAGGCTAATACTAAGAATACTACAATCAAAATTGAAGTAGAGAATGTAAAAATAGAAAGTAAATAGTTCTAAGAATATTCTGGCATAAATTGTTTTTATTTAGCCAATAAAATAGCCTCCAAATGTATATCTCAGACACCATAGAGCTGCTAACAGTGAGAGTCAAGGAAGATGCTTGCATTTAGGTTTCGTTTGTTGTATTTCAGTAGTTCTGGATGTCCTTTGTTAAAATTGGAAAATGGAAAAATGTCTCAACAGAAATGTCAATCTGGTGATTTTGTGAACTGTAAAATGTTCACTTTTAAAAATAAAGATGTAAACAAATGACTCATATAAGTTGGTATTACAGTAGCAAAAACAGAAAACCGTGTGATCCATCCTGTATTTTGATTGATGCTTTAATAAAGGGTTTGCACAGCTGTGTGGAATGTGTGTCGTGTCCCACCTGAAGGGTGTGTAACTGTGGCTTGACTCATTCTTTCCAGTGGTATAAAACCTGCAGTCCGTTCTTACCCCTACCCGTTGCATCTGCAGCATTTCTTGGGAAAAGAGAAAAATGAAGTAATTTGTATCTAAAACCTGCATAATTTCGTCCCACTACAGAAGCCTAACTCTGTCCTGACAAATCTTATAGCAATCAATTTTAATCTATATCAAGAAATAATTTTTAGCACATCACACTGAGCTTGCTTTAGAGAATCCAAGAAAGAAACTCACATCCCTAAAACATTCCACAGGGAGAAGGCATCAGTAGCAGAAATGCCACAAGGCACCTAGACAACACCAAATCCAAGAACATGCTAAGTAGGTTTATTTGACAATCAGTAAACAGCAAAAATGAAATTCCTCTTGGTTGAGATGATTTCGTGGAGTGTATATAAGTGAACCAAGAAAGGAGACTACCAAATGGAAAGTGCAACAAAAGAAACGGGCGGCAAATCAATATCGTAGTGCAGGACAGAACAAACAGGCAAACAAAACAGCTGAGTGAGTTATCCAATAAACTCTGCTTGCAGCCATCCACAGGTTTGCTCAAGTAAAAAAGGATTTAAGCGAATTACATTGGCATAAATGGAAGAATTAACAGCGTGTCATCACAAATGAGAAAACAGGAAACTTTTGTCCTAACTGGGAAATCCTGGCTGATCCCTATTTTCAAGACCAGAACAAACTGCTAATTTTTTTTTTCAGGTTTTGGAATGCCGTGTTCTGCATGGGTCTAAAGGGGATATATCAGTCAGGCTTAACATGAACAAATGATTTTCAAAGAAGCGTATAGTCACAGAGTTGGAAAATACGTGTGAGGGTATCTGATTTATTTCAAGATTTGTATTATACAAATCTATTCTACAGTATCCCTGGCAAGTAGTAGTTCAGCTCCGTCTGAAATTCTCTGAGAAACGGGGAGCTTATGACCTCATGCATGTTCTGTTGTTAGGTGTTAAGTGTTGAGTCAAAAATCCTAATAGTAGTACCCCACCAGTCCTTGTTGAGCCATCTGGAGCTGGAAGCATGAGTTAGTCCTGCCACAATAAAATCATCTTTACTGTCAAGACAAAACTAAAAGTATATATAAAAGAGATGATGACAAAAAAAGATTGGGTGCGCCTGATACTACTACATTAGCTGTATGCCATGTGGTGAACACCCTTCTGAGTGAATGATTTCTGCCAATAGGGATGTTAAAAACAGAATCAGTTATACCCCCCACCCCCTGAGATGCCGTAAAGCTACAGCTCCTTAAAGAGTTGTTCAGTAACCAGGGAAGAAAATGAGTGAACCAGTAGATTAATTGCCTTGGTTGATTAGTATGTTTTTGAAGGACCATTAGAATTGACTCCCTGAAAGAAGGATGGATGGATGGATGGATGGATGGATGGATGGATGGATGGATAGATAGATAGATAGATGATAGATACAGCTACAGATAAATATGTTTATGAAGTGGCATATTTAGGTATTTTAAAATAGCAATTGGATTATAGCCGGCACCAATTGCATTTACACTATTAGATAAAATAAGGATACGAGGGGAAAATAATTTTCCTAAGATATGAATTAACAAATACTACATAATCTTTAAAAATGAAGGTTGATACAGTAATATGAATTTTTCAAAAAACAAATTGCTCACTACCAATGTATTTTCCACCTCTGGCCCAGTTCATTGAAAAAGGTGAATTGGTAAGCCCTTGCAACTAACTAAACAAAGTGGATTTTCTTGCAATTCATTTGTGTTTTAAAGTTCATTATGGAATAGGAATCCCAGTGAACCATGCAAAAAATCACCTGAGCATAGAAATCCAACAAAATTAGGGCACTTTTTGCTGTTCAGCATAAATGCTGCACAGCATCTATTTCCTGAAAGTTTTCATGATTTATATGAAGCTGATGTACATTGGAGACCCCTTAAGTGATCAGTGCCTCTGATTTAAGTCAGATTTACTACTGTGTCTGCTGGTGCCGTAGACTTCTGTTTAGACACTTGGTGAGATGGATGAACAAAGCCCCAGAGCTTTAAGAGGATTCATAATTCTGCAAACCACCAAAGTTTTTACACAAAATGGAAATAAAAACGTGTGTCTGAAGAAGGTAAAGTAATCCTGTAACAGTTGCATAGATTCCCTCATAGTTAGCTGGTGTTTTCTATTTTCTTCCCTGCTAGCATTACCTCAGCTGTCTGACCAGCAGACCAGCTACTTATGCGTGATGTAAAATGCTTGGTTATAGAATAGATTCCAGGAGAAAATTCATCTGCCAGGTAGCAGGCCCTTTGTCAGTTTAATGCTGTGTGTGTCTGAAATTATTTAAAACAAACCATACAAAAACTAGGACCTGGCATCAAATTTATGGAAGTGTTTTTATCTAATAAGAAATTTGATCTGTGACGATTGTTGAGAGAAAAAAGAAAAAAAATGTAAATAATAAATCTGAAAGTGTTAAGACCTCAGAAAATTTAATTGCATAGTCTACATTCTATTTGTAGGGAAAAAATGACAGTCAATAAGAGAAATCTGTGATTGTTAGATTGTTTAATATGCAGAATAACTTTCTGTATCAATTCAGCCTAAATTATTTGTTTTCACAATAATAGTTGAGATACACTAATGATATTTCTGAACCCTGACAGATCCTGAAAAAAAATCCAAATTTAAAAATAAATATTTTAGTATCATGTTGACTATTTTATTACCTTCTCTCATTCCGTAATGAATTTGAGGTGATTGGATTAAAATATATTTGACTTTCTTTGAATCCCTTGAAATTGGTAATTGCTGTGTTTCATACAAGCTCACAAACTCTCAGTAACCTATTAGTCAAACATTTTATTCCCAATCATTTTGAATCAATGAGAGATTTACAGTATGATTATAAAAGCAGAGCAGTGGGTGATCTATAAATGTTTCTTTATCTGAAGCTTAAAAAGAAGACTTTCTGCTATCACATAAGGATAATATATTGTTATGCTATGCTCACAAATGGGGTATGTGGTGGGGAAAAGACTGCAAGAACCCATAAAACATTTAACACATTTCCTCCAAGTTCTTACATATGGAAGTGAATTTGGCTTTTTAAACCTTTTTCTTTATGATATTTTAAAAAAATACTTCAATATAAAAATCAATACAAATATAGAGTTACAAACCTTCTTCTGGTTTTTTTTTTTTTTTGAAATGGAGTCTTGCTCTGTCACCCAGGCTGGAGTGCTGTGGCGCAATCTCGGCTCACTGCAACCTCTGCCCACCAGGTTCAAGCGATTCTCCCACCTCAGCCTCCTGAGTAGCTGGGATCACAGGTGCCCGCCACATTAAACAATTACATTCACCAGCATAGAAAAATTCTAATATAGTCATGATTTTCCTGTGTGTGAGAGATCTAAAAAGGATGGTTATGCTTTATGATACCGAATTTAGATTCAGTCCATTGCCCAAACATAAAACTGTCTCCAACAGGTAGCAAAATGTGTGTACTCACTGTGGTGGGCTGAACCCTGACAACTGTCGTGAACATGTGTGTTTGCTTATCTGTTGCATGTATGAATTTTATCTTTCTAAATACTCTAAGCCTGGGACATAGAACACTTTTTTTTTTTTTTGGAAACAGAGTCTCACTCTATCACCCAGGCTGGAGTGCAGTGGCGCAATCTTGGCTCACTGCAACCTCCACCTCCCAGGTTCAAGCAATTCTCATGCCTCAGCCTCCCAAGTAGCTGGAATTACAGGCACCCGCCACTACGCCTGGCAAATTTTTGTATATTTTAGTAGAGACAGGGTTTCACCCTGTTGGCCAGGCTGGTCTCGAACTCCTGACCTCAGGTGATCTGCCCATCTCGGCCTCCCAAAGTGCTGGGATTACAGATGTGAGCCGTCGTGCCTGGCCGGAACACACATTTTTAAATTAGACTTTTTATTTTGAGATAATTGTAGATTCGCATGTAAGAAACAGTACAGAGAAGTCCTGCGTATCCTCTACCCAGTTTCTCTCAGTGATAACATCTGTAGTATCATTACCAGGATATTGACATTATACAGTTTTCAACTCTGACTCAGATTTACCCAGTTTTACATGTGCCTATTTGTGTCTGTGTATGTGTCTGTGTGTGTTTACTTCTATACAATTTTATCACATTGTAGGTTGTGTATCCACCACAATCAAGATATAGAACAATTCCATCACAAAGATCCTTCATATTTCCATATATAAACACACCTCTATCCCTCCCACCCCCAGAACACACTTTTTTAAAAAATCAGTAAACTCTGATTAATTAGATAACTGAAGCATGTCTGCAACCAATTGTAGTGAGTGTGTTTTTCCATAAAAATATGTGCCAATTTATCAGTTTCTTGGTGTCTGATTTCCTGTCACTTTAAAATAACGTGTACAATCCAGACAGAGACGTGGTTTGTGAGTCGGGGACATCCATACACTAGAAGTCCTAGAAAACCCTTGAGAAGCAGGGCCACCTGCTACACCTACCCTCAGGCAGCTGTAGGACACAGTGGGGGACTCCTGGACATCCAGTTCACACCCTAAACTACCCTTGCAGCCAACAGATGTAGAACTCAGAAGAAAGACATGGTTTGAACATGGCTTTTAAAGTCTCAAAGAGAAGTACTCCCTCCATTATCAAAATGTCTAGTACTCACCATTGCTCCAGAAGGCCACAGAGTGGTAGAAAATCACAGGTAAAGGCTCAGACAGCCCCTGTGATATTGGTGGTCTTATCCTTACATTCTTCTCCCTTGGCTAAGAAAGCACTTAGTATGAAAAGTCCAGCACCCAGGCCATAATGAGCTATCTCCCAATTCAGATGTTATATTAAGAAAGGCTTAAGGAACTTGGTAAAATGCCTAACGCCAATTACCATCCCAAGTATTGAAGTTAAAACAACTGGCCACAGTGTTGAGGGAAAAGAACCTTGGCCCAAACTCCAAGGAGGCTGCAGGAGGTAGATCGCTGGAACAGGGTCACGATGACACTAGAAGGGTTCTCATTCAAAGCCACTGAAATGTCACCATGAAAGATTTATTTCTTCAGTAGAACATTGTTCTTTTTATGCAAACGCCCTAGACTTGTAATCACCATTAGCCCCTGTCAGGAATTATTAATTCATAGTATAAGCTGATTTAATCCTATGACTCTACCTAACAACCCACTGAAATCAGAGAGCCTAGGAGGACAGGGGTGTTGAAGAGGGTAAAGAAGAGGGATGTTGACTGCTGCAGGACTTCTGGGAGGGCTGGCCTGGCTGGAGGACCTGAACAGACAGCATCAGAAATTTGGACCTCTTGGAAGCGCAGGACACGAGTTGCCTAAGAGAAGCATGAGAAAACTGAAAAATAACTTCTACTTCATCCTGCTCCCCAGGATCAGCCATGGCCGGATAGCAATGAATTTTTAAAATACGGCAAATAATCTGTCTGCTTAATGTAAATTAATCCTTACAATCACAGAAAGTTATCCTCATTAACCTAATTTCTAGTCAAGATATCCCTTCAGTCTGAATCTTGGTTGTCTCCCCAGTGATGCAAACCTCAATCCTTAAAGCATTTTGGTCTAAGCTACCTGGTGTCCTGTTATAAAAATTAACTTGTTGCTGGGTGCGGTGGCTCATGCCTGTAATCCCAGCACTTTGAGAGACTGAGGCGGGAGATTACTAGAGGCCAGGAGTTCAAGACCAGCCTGGCCAACATGGTGAAACCCCATCTGTACTAAAATTATAAAAATTAGCCGGAAATCACTTGAACCCAGGAGGCAGAGGTTGCAGTTGAGCTGAGATCGTGCCACTGTACTCCAGCCTGGACAACAGAGCGAGACTCCATCTCAAATAAATAAAATAAAAATACAAAAATTAGCTGGGCAAGAGATACGTACTAAACGATCTGGGGAAGAATGAAACAAAACATATAGAAAGAACTCTGTAAAGCCCAGAGGGGCGCCAGTGAGAACAGCCTTCGCAGAGCAGCCAATGGTCAGCCATTCATTGTTCGGGAAGGCCATAAAATACAGATAAAAGTAGAACAGTTCTACATTCAAATCCCAAAACACTCACCAGTCCTGTGATTTTTCATTGTTTTTATCCTTTCTGAACCTCACAGTTTTTCTCTAAAATAGAAATGCTGTACTCGGGGTGGAGCCAAGATGGCCGAATAGGAACAGCTCCGGTCTCCAGCTCCCAGCCCCAGCGACACAGAAGACGGGTGATTTCTGCATTTCTGCTTGAGGTACTGGTTTCATCTCACTAGGGAGTGCCTAACAGTGGGTGCAGGACAGTCGGTGAAGCGCACTGCGCACGAGCCGAAGCAGGGCGAGGCATTGACTCACTCGGGAAGCGCAAGGGTCAGGGAGTTCCCTTTCCTAGTCAAAGAAAGGGAAGCAGACGGCACCTGGAATATCGGTCAGTCCCATCCTAATACTGCGCTTTTCCAACGGTCCTGGAAAACGGCACACTAGGAGATTGTGTCCCGCACCTGGCTCGGAGGGTCCTATGCCCATGGAGTCTCGCTAATTGCTAGCACAGCAGTCTGAGATCAAGCTGCGAGGCGGCAGCGAGCTGGGGGAGGGCGCCCGCCATTGCCCAGGCTTGCTTAGGTAAACAAAGCAGCCAGGAAGCTCGAACTGGTGGAGCCCACCACAGCTCAAGGAGGCCTGCCTGCCTCTGTAGGCTCCACCTCTGGGGCAGGGCACAGACAAACAAAACTCTGCAAGAACTTCCACAGACTTAAATGTCCCTGTCTGACTGACAGCTTTGAAGAGAGTAGTGGTTCTCCCAGCACGCAGCTGGAGATCTGAGAACGGTCAGACTGCCTCCTAAAGTGGGTCCCTCACCCCTGAGCAGCCTAACTGGAGGCACCCCCCAGTAGGGACAGACTGACACCTCATTCAACCCGGTACTTCTCTGAGACAAAACTTTCAGAGGAACTATCAGACAGCTGAATTTGTGGTCTCACGAAAATCCGCTGTTCTGCAGCCACCGCTGCTGACACCCAGCCAAACAGGGTCTGGAGTGCACCTCTAGTAAACTCCAACAGACCTGCAGCTGAGGGTCCTGTCTGGTAGAAGGAAAACTAACAAACAGAAAGGACATCCACACCAAAAACCCATCTGTACATCACCATCATCAAAGACAAAAAGTAGATAAAACCACAAAGATGGGGAAAAAACAGACCAAAAAAACTGGAAACTCTAAAAAACAGAGCACCTCTCCTCCTCCAAAGGAACGCAGTTCCTCACCAGCAACGGAACAAAGCTGGATGGAGGATGACTTTGATGAGTTGAGAGAAGAAGGCTTCAGACGATCAAACTACTCTGAGCTACGAGAGGAAATTCAAAACAACAGCAAAGAAGTTGAAAGGGCTGTTTAAAAGGCTTTTGTCCACTCTAGTCTTGTCATGGTAAGATGATTTTCTGCAATTAGAAATCTACAGTGAATTCAAGAGAAATAAATTGTGACACTGAAATTACTTTCATATCATTACATGTCATGGTCTCTCCAAGCACTTGACAGTCACTGGAGGGTCCAGCAGAATAAAACCACATCCTTTCTGTAGTGCAGATATTGGCAGGGACGGTAAATGCACCACGACTCCAGGTTAACACATTCACTGACCAGGGTGCCCCGCTGTGTTCTAGGTTTCCTTTTCCTCAAAAGAAACAAAGCAAAATTCTAGTGGAAAACAGAATTGGAGAATCCAGTTTCTAGAGCCTGTTCTGCCTTCTCTGCAATCCTCATCAAGCTAGACTGCCTTCAATAGAAAAGTAACCGGCCGGGTGCGATGGTTCACGCCTGTAATCCCAGCACTTTGGGAAGCTGAGACGGGCAGATCACCTGAGGTCAGGAGCTCGAGACCAGCCTGGCCAACATGTTGAAACCCTGTCTCTACTAAAAAGACAAAAATTAGCCAGGCGTGTTTTGGGGCACCTGTAATCCCAGCTACTCAGGAGCCTGAGGCGGAAGAATTACTTGAACCCGGGAGGCGGAGGTTGCAGTGAGCTGAGATCGCACCATCGCACCCCAGCCTGGACAACAGAACGAGACTTTGTCTCAAAAAAAAAAAGAAAAGAAAAAATAGAAAAGTAACCCATAAGCAGCCGACGAGTTTAAATTTTCCTTTCCTAAATGAGAAGGTGTCTATCTTCCCTGATTTGCTTTCAGGCCACAAACTGGGCAGCATTGGACATGAATCTCATTGCTGCAAGAAGAGGAAAATACAACTCGTTAAGCGAGGGAATTATTTGAAGACTGAGACGGGAGCAGATACAGACATAACTAGCATGATATGCCAGTTTAAACATGTATTGACTCCAAAATCTCGAGCCTGTGCATTTTGAGATCGATCACATTTCGTTTTATGCAGCCAGTGCCTGTGGGTGTTCAGGAGCACGGTTCACACCACTCATGGAAAGAAGAAGAACTTCTGTAGCTTGCTGCCGCTTCATTTTTCCAAGAAATTATCATTACCTCCTACTTCCTCAGAGAAGTCCAGTTTCTCCTTGTCTTTTTTTTATTGTCAGATAATAATTGCACATTTTCATGGGGTACCATAGTGATGTTTTAGTACATATAATGTGCAGTGATCAGATCAAGGTAACTAGCGTATCCATTGTCTCAAACATTTGTCTTTTTTTTTCTTTTTTTTTTTTTTTTTTTTTGGAGATGGAGTCTCACTCTTTTGCCCAGGCTGGAGTGCAGCAGTGCGATCTCGGCTCACTGCAACCTCCGCCCTCCAGGTTCAACCGATTCTCCTGCCTCAGCCTTCCGTGTAGCTGGGATTACAGGCACCCACCACCGCACCCCAGTAATTTTTGTATTTTTAATAGAGACGGGGTTTCGCCGTGTTGGCCAGGCTGGTCTCAAACTCCTGACCTGAGGTGATCCACCCACCTCAGCCTCCCAAAGTGCTGGGATTACAGGTGTGAGCCACTGCGCCTGGCCATTTATCATGTCTTTGTGTTGGGAACATTCAATATCCTCCTTCCAGCTATTTGAAAATATGTAATATATAATTGTTAACTTTAGTCATCCTACAATGGTATAGAACACTGGAACTTATTCCTCCTATTTAGCTGTAATTTAGTATCCTTTATCAAATATATTCGTATCTCTCCCTTACCTCCTTCCTCTTCCCTCCCTTCCTCTTCCCAACCTCTAGTCTCCTCTGTAGCACTTTTTACTTTTATGAGGTCAGCTCTTTTAGCTTCCACATATGAGTGAGAATATGCACTGTTTACCGTTCTGTTCCTGGATTATTTCACTTAACGTAACATGGATGGAACTGGAGAACTATGTTCCTGGTCTTCGTATGCCTCTCTGTCTTGGTCTTGTTATGGGGAAGGCTGGACCAGATCCCTGGCTTTGTCCTCAGCCTCCAGGGGGTAATGAATTCCTTTGTTTTCCTTCTGTCTTAAAGTTAGCCAGATGCTCACAGATAGGCCAGTGCTTAAATTTACACAGGCAATTGCTGATATCCTCCAGGAAATATTGGCTTTTACTGGTTCTCATATTTCTGCCACAGTTATCTCTGGTCACCTCCAGACATTCTTGGTCACCATATGCACCCCCTAACACACATAAAAAGTGTCCAAACATCTGTTTTCAATGCTGTGAGTTAGTTTTTCCACATGTTTTATAGGGGGCTTTGAAGGATAAGCCTGTGTGTCTCCTTAATTCCACCTCTCTTCCCAAACTTCAAGGTGATCAGGCCTAATTTCTCTCCACTCACCTGACTCCTCCTTGTTATCCTGATCCCTGGACCTCACAGCTCATTTTAACTTTCCCCTTTCTGAGCCTCCACTGACCTGCGCCCCGCTGCTGTCACCACCATGAGAACACTGCCTTGGTTCACCCTTGTTCTTCAGGACAAGTAAACTCATCTCAGAGGCCTCAAGCTATTGGGCCCTGAACTGCTTCCCTATGTGACAGACTGCTTACACACCCACGTGCCCCCTTCCCACCACACCTGCACGTGTTCATGTGTGCACGTGCACACACTTCACACACTTTCAACCCAGCACTTCGCTGGCAGCCAGAGGCAGGTAAGGAGGAGAAAGAAGTGCTAACAGGTTTGTGATTCATTACGATTATTCTTGGAAACAGTCACTATATCAAGAGGGCTGATCTTACAATGGCAGAACCACATCATCCTATGACACATATGAAATCTCCTTATCCCCTCTCACGTCCCGCATGGCACAGCATGTGGACAGAAACGCCCTCTCAACCAAAGACAGTTCTTTGTCTTGGTTCTGACACTCCTCTCCTCCTCAAGTTTAATGACATTCTAGAGGCAGTAGTGAGGGTGGGATTCAGAGCCAGATTCAAAACTTATTTCTGCTAGAGGCCATCTGCCGCCACTCTGTCACACTCTCCTAAATGGCTGAACTCTATAATTGCTGCTGCAGGAGTCTGAGAAGGGCCTTGGATCCCTGAGCTCTTGGCTGACCTGGCATCTGGCAGTGTGCGTGGCTCAGTGGCTGCTTTCTTATGTAACATCAGCCCCGCCCAACCTCGCTGTAAATCCTCTTTCCTAGCATTTGCAGGGTCACAAGAGTCTGGACTCTAGGTATTATTTAACTAAATGGTAGAAATCCTTTTGAACTCTCTGTGTAAATCACTTCTTTCTACTTATTTGCTGTGCTTCTCTGAGTGCCTCGTGGCCTCTTTATCACCACCTGTTGAAGGAAATGTTAGATCCAGATATGGATGGAAGGTAGGCTCAGTTGTTTTTTTCTTTTATGAGAATATTGTGCAAATAAAATCTTCCTTGTTCTTACTAAATACTCAGGAATTTAATTTCGCCAATTGTAAAAGTGCTTACTTTGTAATCTGTTCTTAAACTGAATGGGAACAAATCCTATTGTGGTATGGAATGACATTCTCTTCTTACCCAGTAAGCGATCAGTTCATAGAAATGAATAGGGCGTATTTACCCTGATCAGTTTCTCTGATCTAATAACCCTGGGCCTATTTCTACTTCATACTGTGTATTAAGTTTAAGATAAATAGCTGGAAAAATGTGTAAGGATAAGAAAATGTGGACAGTGATTCCAGATATTTCTCATAATTCCCCCATGCGCACCTGTGTGCTGTGTTGTTTTTCTGCAGACCAGCTGATTAGGGATTCCCGAAGTTCCACAGGATCTTCTTTATGTTAATTGGTAACTAGGTAATTGCGTGTCTCATCAGGACTCCTACAAGTGAACAGCAGTGCACTAATTCTGATGAGTAGAAAAGTTGGCCAGGAAAAAAATAGACATTTGTTTTTATAAAAATATCCCTCATCTTGATATTGGTACATCTCGACTCATCAGAAAGTGATGTTTCTCAGCGAAGCAAAGTAATCATCCTTCTTTAAAGTTCAAGTAATAATCTTCAGATGAAAGCCAAAAAATGCTTATAAATTTGGTGAATAATCCTGAAGCACTTACGTTATTAAAAGTGTCTTTCTGATTAATACTATCTCTGAAACAGAAAACTAAGATATCCTATTTTGTAGCTGACATAACTCTAAATTCATCACTCCTTAAAGAAGGACTCATGACTGATCAGCTGAATCAAATAATTTTCCTTTTTTTCTTTATTACGTTTTAATTAACAAGCTGATAAGGTTTGGACACACAGAAGAAGCAGAAAGCCAGTCACTTTGCAGTAATTCAATTTTCTTTATTGGGGTTGCAATGGTCAAGGAAATAACATGCTCCAAAGATAACACAAAAGTGAACAAAAATGGTTCCTGTCCTGAAGGACTTCACCTTTTTGGAGACTGAATCAGATATGCAGTGAATAACTATTATAAATAGAAGAAAGTAGTAAATACCAGTAATAAATGCCTTCACTGATAAAGAGATAAACTCTTAGTGAAATTCAAGGGAGGGCATAACATACTTCTGACTGGGAGGAATCAGGAGAACCTTGTGAAGAAAAAGATAATTTCAGATAATCTGTGAGTGGTAGATAAGATTTGAACAGAGAAATGTAAGGAAGAAAGACTTTCCAGGAAAGACTCAATGTCAAATAAGAGGCCATGGTCATAAGGGCAAGGCTGCACTTGACCGGACTCTGGAATGTGATGCAGGTGGCATGAGGAAGAAGGCTGGGCATCATCAGCTGGAGCTGGCTCAGGGACCTTGAATGCCCATGTGCAAGCTCTGGCCCTACCACTCAGACAGTGTGGACTCACTAAGAAGTGAGTGGGCCTGGCAAACCCCAGCTTTAGAACGATGAATGGAGAAAAAGTGGAGGCAAGAGGGCAGTTCAGGAGGCTGCTGATGAGGTCTGACCTAGGTTAGTGGCAGCGAGGGTGGTTCACAAGGAAGGGTTGTAAGAGAGATTTCTAAGATGGCATCATCAGGGACCCCACAACAGATGGTTTCTGGCGCAAGAGAGAGGGAGGAGCCAGCCGGCTACAGTGGTTCACGCCTGTAATCCCAACACTTTGGGAGAACGAGCTGGGTGGATCACAAGGTCAGGAGTTTGCGACCAGCCTGACCAAGTTGGTGAAACCCCATTTCTACTAAAAATACAAAAATTAGCTGGGCGTGGTGGCGTGGGCCTGTAATCCCAGCTACTCAGGAGGCCGAGGCAGGAGAATCACTTGAACCCAGGAGGCGGAGGTTGCAGTGAGCTGAGATCACACCATTGCCCTCCAGCCTGGGCGACAGAGCAAGACTCCATCTCAGAAAAACAAAAGAGAGAGGGAGGGAGGAGCCAAAAATGTATCAGAGATTTTGAGTGTGGATGACTAAGAGAGTGATAGCACCAATAGCAGAAATAGGGAGGAGAACATAAAGGAAAGAGAATGTTTGGAACAATTATAAGTTATTCCTGTGATTTTAAAAAATCCATTTTAGCTACTTAAGAGTAACATAGATGTATATATAAACATGGGATTTGACAGAAATGTTTTCTTTCTCCCAGTACATTTGAGATTATTAAATATCTTCTTGTCGTTGGATTTCCTCACAAGGCAGGACTTTCAAAGCCTGCTGAAATAGAAAAATATACAATGGCATTTTGTATAGTGAAAATACAATACAAAAACACTGAGTTTTCTAGCACTTAAAAATAGACTCAACAGTTAATCTTCTGTTGGAAATGGAGGCTCAACATCTTGATAACTTGACATAGTAATTACTAGAAAGTCTCACCGTTGTTCAGAAGTCCCCAAACCAGTGAAGAGAAGGGAATTAGAAAGACAGGTTGAGCAAACAAGGAGAAATGAAATGGTTTAGGACGCTTTGAGCTTGGCTGTCAGTAGGAGAAAACCCAACTCAAATGACTTAAACAATATTAGGATTTTTTTCTTTTAATCTCACATAACAAGAACTCTGGAGGTAAAGAGGTTTCCAGATTGGCGAACTCATCAGCACAATTAAGTACCAAGGTTTTCTCCAGCCTTCACAGTCTCATTTTCTCCTTGGTCTTTCAACTAGTTTCCCTCATGCTGTCCAGATGGTAAAAGCACGTACAGGTGTTGTCTGATCACACCTGCCATTTGGAAATGAAAAGACAAAGGGACTATTTTTGCTTCTTCTTCTTTGTTTGTTTGTTTGTCTCATTTTGTTTTAAGGAAGAGAAATTTTTCTCATAAGTGTGCCAGGCAGACTTCCCCTCCCATCTCATTGATGAGCACTGAGTGAAGTGCTCATCCCTAAGTCAGTCAATGGCTTACACCAATCATAGTAAACACGCTGTGGTTAGTGCCAATCTTCCCTGAAATCAATAGCTACTAAAACGGGCAGGCTGAGTGCTCTGGCTCACTCCTGTAATCCCAGCACTTTGGGAGGCAGGTAGATCTCTTGAGGCCAGGAGTTTGAGACCAGCCAGGGCAACATAGCAAGACCCCCATCTCTACAGAACACGCAAAACTTAGCTGGGCATGGTGGCATGCGCCTGTAGTCCCAGCTACTTGGCAGCTGAAATGGGAGGATCGCTTGAGCCTGGGAGGTCGAGGCTGCAGGGAGCCAAGAGACAGAACAAGACCCTGTCAAAAAAAAAAAAGAGGGGCCAGGCGCGGTGGCTCACACCTGTAATCCCAGCACTTTGGGAGGCTGAGGTGGGTGGATCACGAGGTCAGGAGATCGAGACCATCCTGGCTAACATGGTGAAATCCTGTCTCTACTAAAAATACAAAAAAAAAAAAAATTAGCCAGGCATGGTGGCAGGTGCCTGTTGTCCCAGCTACTCGGGAGGCTGAGGCAGGATAATGGCGTGAACCCAGGAGGTGGAGTTTGCAGTGAGCCAAGATCGCGCCACTGCACTCCAGGCTGGGCAACAGAGCGAGACTCCATCTCACATTAAAAAAATAAAAGAGGTTATATGAGGGGCTACATGAGCAAAGGGGACAGGAGGGATGAATGGCATTTGGGGAGTAACCAGTGATATTTCTAGAATCCCAACAGTAGGCAAGAAAGAGAGAAAAAGAGTGTGAGCACAGGAGTGCACCAAAAGAGAAAATAATCACCTTGAGAGTGAATTTAGTGGTGGATTTTTTTTAACATTTAATATCAGTGAATTCAGAAATTGAGAACAATCTGCTCTTATTTTCTGTCACTGTTTCAAGGGACTTTTGTAGCTATAGAAACGAGGACTGATTGGCACAAAGTTCCTGGGCTCTCCAGCCACAGTCGTCATTTGGAAGGGAATTCTAAGTCACCAGAGAGCTAACACTTATTCTTGGGAGAATGTGAGAGCAAACCCTCCTTACGCTGCCAAACTGGCACAGGATACTGCAGCCACTCTGCAAATGAACAGTGCACAATAAACTGGCCGAGGGAGAAAGCTTAAAGTTCTAAAAGCCCTCTTGAGGGAAGTGAGAAGGCAGTTCCTGGGAACTGTGAACAAACGCCATCAGAAAGTGGAATCATTGATTTCTATCATGAATGACTTATGAGCGTGATGGTGTGGTTTAGAACAGAAATGCAGCTTCTACAGCCTGAAGAACTACTGGCCTTGTCTCCTGTGATGTTCCATTTATACTTGCTTAATAAAAGCATCCCAATAAATTAGACCATCTCACGTTTGTTTAAATTTGTATATTTCTCATTCATGAAGTATTTACCCATGTATCCAGTTTTCATTTTCATTTGCCATGCCTCTAAGACTGTTTTTACTCAGTTTAGGATGGCTGATACATGTACGAGGTTTGGGCAAGATAAATACTATGTATGCAGCTGAGCTGTTGGCATCTTCATGTCAAAGCACCCAAGGATTTTTGGCATGCCTGTTTGATTGATTCATGTATTTGCTGTCACTAGGTAATATGAAAGCCTTGAAAAATTCTTTCGAAAGTATCCAAATCCAACTGAATGACCACCTGTCCTCCTTGACCAGAGGTTTCATAGACCACCCTTTCCTGGATTCCCAACTCACTGGGCCATATACGAGCACTACCACAGCCAGGCCGTCAAGGACACCTTGGTCTATTTGTTGGCTGTACCATTCTCCATTCTCTTCTATTCATGTTCTTGCAAATCAATAGGAATTATTTATTGGTATACCAAAGTCAAAATACCCTACTATGGCGAATGATAATGGTGGTGATGATGAGGATGATTAAAGTGATCATTCACTCAACAAATGTTATTGATCACCTTCTAATGTATATATGAGGTACTATTCTGGTTTCTGGAGATGCAGGAATGAACAAAGCAAAGTCCCTACCCTTATGGAGCTTAAGATCCAGTCAGCACTGCCAGTAAACACATAACCAATTGAGTAAGATAACTCTAGAAAGAAATAAGCAATGTGAACAAAATAAATCAGTACAGTGGTGTATAAAGTTATTATATACATAACATGTTGTGTGTGTGTCCCTTCCCCCTCCATACATACACACACAACACACATACACTTGTTTAGAAATTATTACTAAAATTTTTATTACAGACACACTTGCATCCATTCAGAAACCTTCTCTTTATTGGCCGCAGTTCAAGATTATTTTACAACAATAACAAGTTGGATCAGAACAAGGGCATCAAATCTAACAATTCTTTAATTCATTCAGCAAATATTGACTAAGGGCCTGCAACACACCAGGCAGGATCTGTTCTGGGCACGGGAGATATGGCCTCTAACAAAAGAAAATTCCTTCCCCCATGTAGCTAAAATTCTAGGGGGAGAAAACAGGCAATAAAGAAATACACAAGTCTGTAGTATATTGGATGGTAATAAGTGCTAAGGTGAAAAATAATGCAGGGTAAAGAGAAAAGGAAGTATGGCAGGTGAGGCCAAGTCTCTGTTTCATATGTAGGGGTCTCTGTATGAAGGCCTCAATAAGAACAAGTGTAAAATCCCTAGAGGGACAGTGCTTGGGTTTCTCTAGGAACAGCAAGGATCCAGTATAGTTAGTGAGTTGGGAGCCAAAGGAGCGAAGGCAGGGGAGTCGAGGCAGCACTTGCAGGATCTCATCAGCAATATTAAGAACTGTGGCTCTAATTTGAGATAGGAAGCCTCTGGAGGCTTTTGAGCATGTGAATACATGATCTAGGAAATCTGTGAGATGGGAAACTTAAGTACTACCTTCAAGTCCAAGGATTAAAATGAAATTGCAGGGGGTAACAACCCTAAAGACTTGCCTTCATTCAACTGGCCCCAGTAGGGGATAGCACCTCCTTCTTGGAGCCTAGATGCTTTGTACCACAGCATCTTCAGCCTGTGTTCTCCGCAGAGTCTGACCAGGAGTAGTTTACTCCACCCATTTTCACACTTTGGCAATGCACCCTGGGGCAGATATTCTTTCAGGCAGCTCAGGATCTAAACTCCTCTACTGTCTTTGAGGAATCTCCCACCCCATGAGACAGAGCCTGCCTCTCACTCTAGAAGCTGAAAAAGCTTAATACTCTATGAGCTTCCCTTGTAACTAAGATATGGCTCCACAGATAAGATGATAACCTCCTTAGAGATTGAATAGGACAGCAGGGGCCATGCAGCATCCATCCTTTTGAGGGGGATCAGTGGTAGCACTCCACTACTCCAGGGCCAGCAGTGACAGAGACTCTGCCATCCATGGCATATGTGATGATGGTGGTACAAGTTGCAGGTTGTATATGCAGCCACTGAGGCTGTGTGTTGTTCTGGTTATCTATTGCTGCATAACAAACCTTCCTTATACTCACAGATTCTGTGGGACAGGAATATGGACAAAACACGGTAAGGATGACTTGTTTCATAATAATAGCTGGCCCCTTGGATAAAATTCTAAAATGTCTAGAGGTGACTCTAATGTCTGGGTATTAGAGTCATCTGGAGACTTCACATGTCCGGGGCTGGGCTGGGATGACTCAAACAACGAGAAACTCACTGAACATTTATTTCTATCTGTAATCATAGGCCTTCTCCTTATTGTCTCTGTGCAAAACTGGGGGGAAGCTGGACCTTATACGTGGTGACTCAGGGCTCTGAGAGCAAGTGACCTAGCCTGGGAAGTCACATAGCATCATATCTGCTATAATCTATTTTTCAAAACTGTCACAATGCCTATCAAAATACCAATGACATTCTTTACAGAAATAGGAAAAACAATCCTAAAATCTCTGTGGAATTACAAAAGATATAGCCAAGAAATCCTGAGGGAAAAGAACAAAGTTAGAGGTATCACATTAGCACACCTCAAAATATACCATAAAGCTATAGTAACCAAAACAGCATGTTACTGGAAATAACACAACACATAGACCAATGGAACAGAATAGAGAACCCAGAAATTAACCTACATATCTGCAGCCAACTGATTTTTGACAAAGATGCCGAGAACAATCATTGGGGAAAGGACACCCTCTTCAGTAAATGATGCTGGGAAAACTGGATAGTCATACTCAAAAGAATAAAACTAGACCCCCACCTCTTGCCCTATGTAAAAATTAACTCAAAATGAATCTAAACCTAACTGTAAGACCAAAGACTATAAAACTACTAAAAGAAAACCTAAGGGAAACGCTTCAGAACATTGGTCTGCAAAAGGATTTCATGAATAAGACCTCAAAGGCACTAACAACAAAAGCAACAATAAACAAATGGGAGTATATGAAACTAAAATATTTCCATATAGCCAAGGAAAGAATCGACAGAGTGAGCAGACAACCTACAGAATGGGAGAGAATATTTGCAAACTGCTCATCCAACAGGGGATTCACTTCCAGAATGTACGAGGAACTCAAACATCTCAACAGCAAAGAACAATCCAATTTAAAAATGAGCAAATGATCTGAACAGACATTTCTCAAAAGAAGATACACATAAGGCAAAGAAATATATGAAAGTGCGCAGCATCAATAATCATCAAGGAAATGCAAATCAAAACCACAATAAGCTATCATCTCATTCCAGTTAGTATGGCTATCATAAAAAAGATAAAAAAAATAACAGATGCTGGTGAAGATGTAGAGAAAAGGGAACTTTATATACTGTAGGTGGAAATGTAAACTCATACATAGTACAACCACTATGGAGAACGGTGTGGAGGTTCCTCAAAAAACTACAAATAGAACTACCATATGATCCAGCAATCCCACTACTGGACATTTATCCAAAAAAGGAAATCAGTATATGGAAGAGACATCTGCCTCCCAATGTTTATTGTTAACACTGTTCACAATAGTCAAGAAATGGAATCAACCTAGGTATCCAACAACAGATGTATAGATAGAGAAAATGTGGTGAATATACTCAATGGAGTACTATTCAGCCGTAAAAAGAATTAAATCCTGACATTTATGGCAATATGGATGGAACAAGGGGACATTATGTTACGTGAAATAGGCCAGGAACAGAAAGTTAACCTCTGCATGTTCTCACTCATATGTGGAAGCTAAAACAAAAGTTTATCCCATAGAAGTAAAAATGCCTTATTAACTATTTATGTGATTATTTTTAATAAAATATTTTATTTGTAAGTTGTACACCTACAGATTCATCTGTTTTTTTTTTTTTTCTTTTTTAAATTTTTTTGTGCTATTTTAGTCAGGATTTGGTATTATGGTTATTTGGTCTCCAAAATGGAGTAATCCACCTAAATAGAATAGAAAAAAAAAGCAAAAATAAAGCAAGCAGAAGGAAAGAAATAATAAAGTTTAGCTGGGTACGGTGGCTCACACCTGTAATCCCAGCACTTTGGGAGGCCGAGGTGGGCAGATCACCTGAGCTTAGGAGTTCGAGACCACCCTGGGCAACATGATGAAACCCTGTCTCTACTAAAATACAAAAATTGGCCAGGCGTGGTGGTACGCGCCTGTAGTCCCCACTACTCAGGAGGCTGAGGCACAAGAATCACTTGAGTCCTGGGACCGGAGGTTGCAGTGAGCCAAGATCATGCCACTGCACTCCAGTTTGGGCTACAGAGTGAGACTCCGTCTCAACAAATAAATAAATAAAAATTTCTAAAAAGTTTAGAGCAGAAATCAATGAAATTGAAATCAGAAAAATAGAGAAAATAAATTAAATCAAACACTGATTATTTAACAAGAAAGAGAAGACACAAATTACTGACATAAACAATGACATAAACAATGAAAGAGGGGGCCGGGCCCAGTGGCTCACGCCTGTAATCCCAGCACTTTGGTAGGCAGAGGTGGGCAGATCACGAGGTCAGGAGATCGAGACCATCCTGGCTAACACAGTGAAACCCCGTCTCTACTAAAGATACAAAACATTAGCAGGGCATGGTGGCGGGCGCCTATAGTTCCAGCTACTTAGGAGGCTGAGGCAGGAGAATGGCGTGAACCCGGGAGGCGGAGCTTGCAGTGAGCCGAGATTGCGCCACTGCACTCTAGCCTGGGCGACAGAGCGAGACTCTGTCTCAAAAAATAAATAAATAAATAAATAAATGAAATCACTACAAGTGTCTTTATTAAACCATGTGCCATCCTTAGAAACTCTGTGAACTACCCAATATCCTTTAAGAACTCTTTCTCTGATTAAATTATCCAGAGTTCATTTCTTTTACTTGCCTCTAATAATTGATTGGCAAAAACACCAGCCTCACCTGAAGAATTATCCTGCCAGAAAATTCAATAAAAGATGATATATGCAAATGAACTAGAAGCTATGGATAATAATTCTGATTGGCTAAAATACCAGCCTCACCTGAAGAATTATCCTGCCAGAAAATTCGATAAAAGATGATATATGCAAATGAACGAGAAGCTATGGATCATAGCCAATCTCTTCATTCCTAGAAGGCAAGCCCTGGCAACAGGGCCAACTGCACACCTTCTACATATTGCTAAACTCAGCCCCCTCGTTCTATTGCTATTACTGTTTCCCATCTTCATCCTTCATCTTCTCTTACTTCCCTGTGTATAATCTCATCCAAGTCAGCTAATCTGCCAGGTTTGCCCTCTACTTCAAACTCTCCTTACTTGGCCAGCCATACAATGCTCTGGAGAACCTGCCACCTACTCGCCTCCTTCGCTATCCTTATCTCAGTCTTTCTAATCACATCTCTCTTGCTCCAGCCATAAGCTTTCCACTCCTTATCTCTAGGTTGTTTTTGTGTTGTTTGTTTTTTTGTTTCGTTTTGTTTTGCTTCAGGAACAACAAACAGCTCAAATACTCTTGTGCTTCTTCCGTCTGAGTCTTTGCTCAGGGGAATCCCTCCATTTGCAATACCTTTCTTCCCCGCTTTCTTTTCCAACCTCCCCTTACAAATTCCTGGCTAATTCCTACTCATTCTGGATCACCTCTCTGGAATCCTTCCCTTCTGTCCTATATGAGTTGGTGCCTCTCCTTTGAATATCTCTGGGGCTGCAGTTGGCCTATTGTATCTGTTCACAAATCTGCTGCCCTTCATGCTTGTGCATCTATGAAGATAAGAGATAGACCTTGAGCATCTATGCATCCTCAGTATCACGATTAATATTAGCTCACTGTAAATAAATTTTGGCTAGACACGTGAAAGAAATAGGCAGTGGGTTTTGTGTCTGATTGGATTTGCACTCATTTCTCCAAAACTCTTTGATGTTTAAATGGACACAGATCACAATGAAACCACCAAAGCCCAAAAGTCCATTGAGTCTTACTTGTTTTAACACGGAAAGACAGTATTTAATAAATAATAGCATAGAGAGAGTTTAGTGAATAATGGCATCTCCTTATATGGTAACACTTCTGCTACATGGAGTATTTATAACATTTCACTGACTTTCCACTGTGCTCTTGAAAAGACTTGAATTCTCAAATCCAAAGCATTTCAGCTTCCATTGTCATCCCTGAAATCAGTTCATGGTTTTTGTAACCATACAACCCTGGGTCTATGAAAAGTGTGAGGTGTGTGTGTGTGTGTGTGTGTGTGTGTGTTGTCCCTTTTCTCTGATCCAGCATTTTGACTGTTTCAGTTACTGCTGGAGAGAAAAAAAATTCTAGAAGTCCCTCTAAATTTGAAACCTCCATCCATCTTCAGTATGTCAGACTACATAAGCCTTACTAGAGCTGTCAAAGGACAATTTTTCAGACTGCTAAGTCTAAGGGCACACACATGGGCAAGTCAGTTCAAACAACAGGGAAAAAAAGGGAAACTAAGAGTAGATGCTGCTGCCTATTTTGACTATTCATGAAATCTAAAATTTAAGAGTTTTCCATACACAAAGCAATATTTGGCCAGGCATGGTGGCTCGCACCTGTAATCCCAGCATTTTGGGAGGCCGAGGCAGGCAGATTGCTGGAGCTCAGGAGTTTGAGGCCAGCCTAGGCAACATGAGGAAACCCTGTCTCTACAAAAAAAACACAAAAATTAGTTGGGTGTGGTGGCATGCACCTGTGGTCCCAGCTACTCAGGAGGCTGAGCTGGGAGGATCACTTGAGCCCAGGAAGCAGAGCTTGCAGTGAGCCAAGAGTGCACCACTGCATTCTAGCCTGGGTGACAGAGCCAGACTCTGTCTCAACAAAAAAAAAGCAACATTTTACAGGGAGACTCAGGTGTTTAAATCTCACCTATCTACAGTTTTATTATTTGTGAATAGCTTCCCACTTAGATGGCCCATCTTTTGTCTGGAAGTAGCATCTTGCCATTACCTCATACGTCTCAAGAATATCTGTCTTAAGGATCAGTGGGCAAATACAACCATCAGACATCATGAGCTCCCCAGAATATTAGAGGTATAAAACGTCAAACTTGATGGTGGCCATTAATATAAAATGCTGGGAAACATGCTTCATTTGTTTGTGTCTTTGTGTGTTTGCTTTCCAATGATGTATAAACATCAAATATCAGGGGAGAAATGTACTGATTCACCAGGTTTAAATCTTTCGGAGGCTAAAATACACTTCCAATATTTTCCCATGTAGCTATTTTAGACCATAGACTGGACTCCTGCCTAATCATACAATCAGATTGCTTTAACTACCCAGATACATGTGGGCAAAAATAGTAATTCCTCACCAAGTTATTATTAGTTTTTGCTGCCTGAATCATGGCTAAGACCTATTTGTTTTTAGAAAGGATATTGACATAATTAAATTATAACCAATTTGAATACTTCCTTCCTAGCTGGTGCCTCTGTTGGCAGCTTCTAGTTGGAAATCCTCTCCGAAATGCAGTTTCCTTTCCTAAGCATTGTCAGTTTCTGTGTGAAACTTGAGACTTTAAGGAAGCCTGACCTACCCTGTATGTTACATGAACGTGCTTTCTATTATAAAAAACATTGGTATTGTAATAGCTAATACTGTCTGTTATTTTAGAGCTTTAACGTTAAAGCCAATCACCCAGCAGAATAACAGATTCTGCAATGGTGAGAATTTCATATTACATAAAATGTTAGAATGAGAATAGTCAAGTTGATAGTGATAACATAACGATGCCCTTTATCTAACAGGGAGCACAAAATATGGGGATCACTACAGAAATATGAAGTGTGTGTGTGTGTGTGTGTGGAATTGGAGTGACCACTTGGGAAGTTTTATTCCACTTGGTTTGATACAATCTTCATGGCCTATTGTAACTATCCTAAGCCACCTAAAATCATTTCTATTAGTGGATGTAATATAACTGTATTAATTTGAAGAATAGCTATAATAACAAAAAGTGCTTCGTTATTTAGAGGGTATGAGTTGGGTGGTACTTTTAAAACAGCATTTGGTGTTTCCCCAGTTCAGGTTTAACACGAATTAGTGGCCCAATTAGCCTTTTGTTATGAAGTAGGTCTTTGTGAAAATCAGGCCAAATTTAAAATCTACGTGTGTGTGCACACGCAAGAGTGCCAGCGAAAATTGTACAATTGAGTCCATCTCAGAGATTTCATGAGTTTTATTAAGGAAATACTATAAATACTTTGACCACATGAAGAGAATAGTAATCATCTAGTTATTCTGGTTGCTGCTTCTGGGCTCAACTCACAGAATGTATTCTCGCAAGGGAGTCATCCAAGGCCCAGGAGGACTTGACTTTCCTCCTGCCCCTGAGGCACATCACCCACAGCCTGAGGACCAGACCTGTGGACAGCAGGGAGAGGAGGAGCTGAAATGGGTTATCCTTGGTTTCGTCAGTTTTTCATTTTCCTTTTATTCCCACCCACCCCCCGATTCCTAATCCCTCTGTTTTCACCAACTCCCTATCCTGTACCCCATTTCTTCTGGGTCTCATGCTTATCCAGCTGTTCAGCAAATCTCCAGTTAACTTTGAATCTGATAACTTATTAAGCAAGATCAAAGTAATGTCTCTGATGGTGGAATTTCAGGCAGATAGTGATGGGCAATTAGACTCAGGACAGGTGATTGGAGCTAATTTGAGAAAGGAGTTTTGAGTCCTTATCCCTCCCAATCTATCTACCCTTAGGTTCTAAGAGTGAGAGGTCAAGAATGTTAGAAATAGCCTATCATTCCTGTTTTTGCCCATCACAAACCTCACCAAATCAAACCCCACCCAATGCCCTTAAAATAGATAAGCCAGAAATACTGGCTTAATCTGATATATCATTCTCCTGTCAATAAAATATTTTTAATACCTATTAATAACTTAGAGCTCATTCTACAGTGACAGATAAAAGTAACATTTTAAATCGGATCAGATAGAAGCACTGACAACATTTAATAAAATGTTTCTAAGCAACAGGATAAAAAAATCAAAGAGTTTCAATAAAGCTGACATTAATAGAATAAAAAAGAATCCAAAAATAGCCTCTTTTTCTTATAAGCAATTCGCTCTGGAAGGTAAAAAAAACTCCTTCCCGAAACTCAGCCTATTGAATAATACTGTTTTTCCAAACATCCGACATATAGTCTAGCATGGAATGACCATGTAGTTAGTAGCCAAGGTTTAATGTGTATCAAAAACTTGGAGAGTAAGCACTGGGAAATAGCGATAATTTAAATGCACTGGCCAGATGATATGCCCTTCTTCAACCATTGGTTATTAGCATAACTTACGAATAAAAAGGAATGCTTAATATTCCCCTTTATGTATGCTTTGGGCCCATCCGAGTAGAACTTTTGATATTCCACTAGCTTCGTCAGCAGGATAGATAGATTTCTATAGAGAAATGAGTGTCTGTAATAGACCCAAATAAGTACTTAAAAGATTCTAGTCTAGAGGAGACTATGTAATGTATTTGTATCACCCTAATGCCCCAAAACCCAAAGCCCTTTAATACTTGTAGATCCATTTTCCCACCACTGCCTCTTTGAAATTATAACTTAGAAATCAGTGAACAGTCTCATTAGCTTATCCAAGAGATAAGGACAGTGTGTGTGAACAGTCTGTAGAGAAGGCATGTGGCATACAGATGCATATCATCTGCTCTCTTTTACTCTGCACGTCCGCAAAGACACACACACACACACACACCATACACACACACACACCCCACACACACACACACACACACACACACACACACAGGCTTAAGAAAGAAAAAAAGGAGGCCGCTGTGCTGGTCATTGGTCTGTTTGACAAACCAGTATTGGTTACTTTGATTTCTCCATTCCTGCTGCCAGCTGCAGGCAGATGGAGAGTCAACATATTGGGCATGTGCATCATTTTATTGGAGAAAAAGAAGTTTGTGTGACATACACACACACATACATGCAGGAAAATTTTTTTTTTTTTGAGACCAAGTCTCACTCTGTCACCCAGGCTGGAGTGCAGTGGTGCCATCTCTCTTCACTGCAACCTCTGCCTCCTGGGTTCAAGCGATTCTCCTGCCTCAGCCTCCTGAGTAGCTGGGACTATAGGCGCCTGCAACCACACCTGGCTAATTTTTGTATTTTTAGTAGAAACAGGGTTTCACCATGTTGGCCATGCTGGTCTCATATTCCTGACCTCAAATGATCTGCTGGCCTCAGCCTCCCAAAGAGCTGAGATTACAAGCATGAGCCACTGTGCTCGGCCGGAAGTATAATTTTAAGAGTTGTTTACTTAATGGTTACCCACTTTTTAGAAAACTCACCAATATCTATCTCTATCTCATCTCTATCTCTATCTCTATCTCTATCTCTATCTCTAATCTCGTATGTCCACTAAAGCTCACTAGAGATCATTTACAAGATTAAGTGCTCACGACTTTGTTCTGGCCCAAGCGATTGCACACCTCTGCCAAAATAAGCTTGATTTTTCTCCCGTGTTATGTCTTTATATACCCCATATACAAATTCTAGAACTATTGTTTTGCTCTTTTAAACCACCTTCAGTGTTCGAGATGATCAAAACTTGATGCATTCGTCTGTTTCCGCGTCTGCTTGGTGGACATTTCTGAGACCAGCGCTTGATGTCATGGTTTTCATTGTTTCTATTATTCCCATCACTTTCTACTGTATCTTAGTGAAAGTGTAAAGTCATCACAAAGTGAAATGTCTAAATTTATGGAAAATGATTAGCACAAATTCCATTTAAAATTACTTCCACAAAACCCGAAATTAAGCTGCCAATTGCTCCTACCATTTTTTTGAGGTAGCTATTATAGTGTGCCCCCAACTGTCCTTCAACCATTATGTATCTTAAGGTTCTGTAATAACTACACAAGGAAGTCACAGATGTGAGACTAAAATTGAATGCAAGGTTAATATTCTTTTTCTCAGCTTCCATCCCTAATACTCCATTTGCTGATCTAGCCATTTTTCACTTTGATAATGTAATGGTGTTTTCACTTAGACATATGGCCTCCATTAATGCCGTCCTTGCCTGACGTCAGCATGTATATATAAAAGACACTATACCATGCAGCAAAATATTAGGTCAGTCACAGCCCACGGCAGTAAAAAACAGTACTGAATGGATGGACAAATGAAACTGCTTTTAATTACATACTGTGCTTCATCATTGAGAGTCAAACTACAGAGGTATGTTTTGCATTGTCCTAGATTAGCCTTAAAACAACTATGTCAATGAGTCAACTAATTTGGCCTCATCTGGGAAGTACCCTGAAGATAAAATGGCAGAGCGTGAGTTACCTCCCTTGCTTGCTTCTTTAAGAGTCCAGCCTCTTAATTCATCATTTAAGAAGAGTCTCAGAAGTGGCACTGAACCATAAAATACTATCTCCAAGCACAGCGTTATGGAATAGTGAAGAATATTGAACTAAAAAGCTAGAGACTTGTTTTCCTGTCTGGCTCAGCCAATAACTAGTTAGGTGAACACAATTTACATTACACTTACTGCCATTTCAGATGCCCTAAATGGCTCTCAACTGTCATACGGATCAAAGTCAAGCTCCCCATGTTGCCCTTAATTTCAGCCACTGTTCTCTCTAGTTGTCTGAGGGTGACCTGGCGCAGTGGTGAGGTGCTGAGGCTGAAGCCTGACAACCTGCATTTGAATCCTGGGTGTGCCACTGATCCACTGTGGGCCCTTGGGCAAGTTACTTAACCTCTTTGGGATTCAAGTTTTTAATCTGTAATTGAGAGAATAGCAATAGCTACCTTGTAGGGCTGTGATGAGGATTAAGTGAGTTGAAATTGTCATGTCCTTAGTATGATACCTGACAGAGTAGGTATTATGTGTTTGTTAATGAAAAAGTAGTCCTTTCACTTTAAATTCCAACTTTAACCTATCTGCTCCACAGTTCTTTTCCAAATAAATAACTATTGTTTGGTTCTTTCCCAAACCTTATATATGGCTTAAGAATCAATGGACAATTATCGAGCTGAGTTAGCAGTTCAAACATGCTGATGTATTCAAGGTGTCTGGGAGCTATGAGACTGGTTTTCCTTTGATGCTTGATCCACTTCCTAGTTACCCCCTTGTACTCCTTCTTGTATTTCAGTATTTCTTGTGTACGTGTAAAAGGTGATGTTCCCTATGAAGAATAATTTCTCTTTCACCCCACTTCTCCTGGCAAACTTTTGTCCCTCTTTCAAGATGCATCCCAAACATCACCTCTTCAGTGAAGACTTCCCGATTCCCCAAATTACTAAGGCACTGTCTTTTCATAGCAGTTTTTTAAATGGCCACAAACTTCTTTTACAGTCCTCCCATTGAGAGTTAGATTCTATGCCCCTTCCCCTTGCACCTGGGTGGGCTTGAGGCTGGTTCATGCAATAGAGTATTGCAAAAGTGATACTAGTGTTTTATGAGGCTGGGTCATACGAAGTGATGTGGTTTTCGCCTTATTTGCTGGGATACACTCACTTAGAGCCTGAGGCTGCCCTGCTGTGAGGAAGCCTGGCTCTGTGGGGAGTCATGTGTGTGCACTCCGCTCAGCAGTTCTCTCATTGTGTTTTCCAGTTGGGGTCCCGGACATCATGAAACAGAAAAAAGTCATCTCTTCTCTGTCTCTTCTGTGTCCTCTCCAAATTCCTAACGCACCAAGTCTAGGAGAATAATAAAATAATTGCTTTATGCCAGTAAGTCTTGGGCTAATATGTTACACAGTGAAAGTAACTGGAACAATTTTCTATGATTCTAAAAGACTTTGTTTAGGCCAAGCACAGTGGCTCACACCTGTAATTCCAGCTACTCGGGAGGCTGAGGCACAAGAATCACTTGAACCCAGAGACAGAGGTTACAGTGAGCTGAGATCGTGCCACTGCACTGCAGCCTGGGCGATAGAGCCAGACTTTGTCTCAAAAAAATAAAAAATAAATTTAAAACAATTTAAAAATTTAAAAATTATAATTTAAACTTATAATCACCAGAAATTTGCATCCAGTGCCCCAAACTCCATGGATTCTCAAAAACCCATACAATGGCTGGCAGTGCTTGTATATTTGCATATATATTTAACACACGTCACGTGAGTGTGCACACGCATTTCGTGTGCATTTGTTCTCCCCAGACTCCTCATCCCAGCCTCACCAGCATCTACATATTTATTGGACTAATCACTCAAAGAGATCCCCTAACTTGGGCTAGCTTACAGAAATCCCTTTATTCTTCCCTGCCACATAAATCGTGCCTGCACATAAAACCCTCCTTGAAGTCATTCCTGTTGAATTAGCACAGAACATGACGAAGAGCTGGCCTCTGGCTTCCAAACCAAGCCAGCAGTAAGCCTGTTAGGATTCTTAATAGGTTCTTTCATGGGATAGCCACACATCCTTTAACCAGCAGTGGCTTGCACATTCTTCCTTGATTGTCAAACACTCTATTTTTATGCAGTTTGAGTAAGCCAAGAAAGTAGAGTTTTTGTTTTCATTGCCAGCTTTAGCTGACTATATATAGATACATATTATATGCTCACACAGATATGTGACATATATATGTATATTCACACCAAGTTTTCTCCGTCGGGTTAGCAGCCTGATTTGGCTCCACTCTGGAGCTTAGAACTCCTGGTGAGACTTCAGAGAATGCTGTTCACTTGCTCCTCCATGTGCTATAGAGGAAAAATCTGTGCCAGCCCTGCTAAATGCCAGGCAAAAGCTTCATTCTGTCTTCATTTATTTTGTTGGGTTTGAGGTGAATCTTGATTTAGTTTTCACATGCAAACCAATTATGACACTTTTCAAGTGTCTAATTTTGTAAACAGCATTTCAAGAAGCCACATAAATCCACAAGCCATGTAAAGGGTCCGAGATTAAAGTACACACGAAATTTACCCAGAACTGAAATCAAAGACTCTGAGATTAGGATTGGTGGAGGGATGATCACCTGTGAACCATATAAGTGGGAGATGGGATTTTTCTGGGGTGAGAAGGTGCCTGGGAGACCATACGATGGATGGTGGTGGGCCAAGAAGAAACCGGCCATTAACCTGTCTGTAGGCTCTGACATAAGAAGAATTCGGCCAGGCGCAGTGGCTCACGCCTGTGGTCCCAGCACTTTGGAAGGCTGAGGCAGGCAGATCACTTGAGGTCAGGAGTTCGAGACCAGACTCACCAACATGGTGAGACCCTGTCTGTACTAAAAATACAAAAATTAGCCGGTGTGGTGGGGCACGTCTGTAATCCCAGCTACTTGGAAGGCTGAGGCAAGAGAATCAGTTGAGCCCAGGAGGCAGAGGTTGCAGTGAGCCAAGATCATGCCACTGCACTCCAGCCTGGGTAACAGAGCAGGACTCTGTCTCAAAAACAAAACAAAACAAAACAAACAAACAGAAAAGTGTCCAGAATAGGCAAACCCTCAGAGACATCGTAGATGAGTCCTTTCCAGAGACTAGGTGATGGGTAGGTGGGGGGTGACTGCTGCTGGGCAGGGGTTTCATTTTGGGAGGTGATAAGAATGTTCTTTTGTTTGTTTGTTTGTTTTTTGTTTTGTTTTTTTTTTGAGACGGAGTCTCGCTCTGTCACCAGGCTGGAGTGCAGTGGCGCAATCTTGGCTCACTGCAACCTCCGCCTCCCAGGTTCAAGTGATTCTCCTGTCTCAGCCTGCTGAGTATCTGGGACTACAGGTGTGCACCACCACACTCGGCTAACGTTTATATTTTTAGTAAAGACGGGGTTTCACCATGTTGGCCAGGATGGTCTTGATCTCTTGACCTCGTGATCTGCCTGCCTCGGCCTCCCAAAGTGCTGGAATTACAGGCGTGAGCCATGGCGCCTGGTCAAGAATGTTCTTTAACTGAGAATGGTGATGGTTATAGCTGTGTATATTGTACACCTGAAAAAGATAAATTTTATAGTATATGGATTACAGCTCAAAATGCTTCATGGCTTCAAACAACAACTCACTGCTATTTCTCACAGCTTTTTGGATGACTGGGTTCATCTGAGCAGTTCTCAACTGGGTTCTCTCTGAAGTTGCTGTCAGATGCTGGCTGGGGTGACAGTCACCCAAGGCTTTGACTGGGCTAGATGTCCAAGAGAGCTCGCTACATAGCTGGCAGTTGATGCTGGCAGTTGGGTGTTGACCAGGGCAATCACACATAGCCTCTCCATGTGACTGGGGCCTCTCACCAAAGTGGCAACTGGCTTGTCAGAGGGAACCAAGAGTCAGGAAGCTTCCAGGCCAGATGGCACAGCATCATTTCCGCCATGTTGTGTTTGTTAAAGGAGGCACAGATCCTGCTCACATTCAAGGCAGAGGTGACAAGGTCCCATTGCAGAAGACCACGTGGTTCCAGAGATATTACTGTAGGCATCTTTGGAAAATACAATCTGCCATGCTATCCTAAATGTCAAGTTGGAAATAATAAGATCTGCAGAGTGTCTGGTCTACTGCCACGTATAATAAAAAATTGGGGACCTATAATCATATTGGTGACAATCTCTGTGCGAATAACCTCTTCCCTATTGTATTTAGAAATAAACTCATCCAGAAACCTCAGTTGTCTCCGCAGGGCTCTGGAGGATGGAGAGATGATGGTTTCTGGGTTTCCTGTCTACGCAGGGTTTAATGATATTGGGTCTGGGAAAAGGCACTCAACGTTATATCCTAGCACAGGGTCAGCATCCTCAAGCACTGTGTTCTTACAGCTCCAAACATCTGCAGGTATTTCTATAAAATCTTTGCTCGCCATGCCTCTATGCAAGTTCTAATAGGTTATACTTCAAGAAATCTCTTTTTCTTTGCTTCCCGGCTATTAGCAGGGAAGAAAGAAAGATCTACTAAGACTAATCTGAGTAGAATTCCAGTTCAGTGAAGTAAGATACTTAGGGCCACATCAACATTCACCCCAAGTTTATTTTACTTGCAAAATCATAATGCTGGAGCTAAAAATACCCTAATAACATGCATAATGAATAAGGAAGCTTGATATTGGTAGGCTTTGGTTGTTACAGTAAAGCCCGTTTTCTCCTGTGAATCATTTATTCAAATGACCACCCTTCTTTACAGTCCATCTCCTAATCTATACATCAAAATTTTGGCCAGCCATGGCAGCTCACACCTCTAATCCCAGGGCTTTAGGAGGCCAAGGCTAGAGGACCACTTGAGGCCAGGAGTTTGAGACCAGCCTGGGCAACATGGTGAGCCCCATCTTTACAAAAAACTTTTTAAAAATTAGCTAGGTGTGCTGGCACGCACTTGTAATCCTAGATACTCAGGAGGATGAGACAGGAAGATCTCTTTAGCCAAGGAGTTTGAGGCTGCAGTGAGCCAGGATTATGCCACTGCACTCTAGCCTGCGTGACAGAGCCAGACCCCATCTTTAAAAATTAGATAGATGGACAGATAGATGATGATAGATAGATAGATAGATAGATAGATAGATAATAGATAGATAGATAGATAGATAGATAGATAGATAGATGATAGATAGATAGACAGGTAGATGATAGACAGTCAGAGAGATAGGTAGATGATAGATGATGATAGATAGATAGACAGACAGGTAGATGATAGATAGATGATAGATGATAGATAGATAGATGATAGATAGATGATGATAGATAGGTAGATAGATAGATAGATGATAGATAGATAGACAGGTAGGTGATAGATAGGTAGATGATAGATGATTAGATAGATAGATAGATGATAGATAGATAGATAGATAGATGATAGATAGATAGATGATAGATGACAGAATATATAAAACTTTGATTCTGATCCCACTGCTCAACTGAAACCGTTCTCTGTGTGGACATCCAAACAGTGATTATGCCAAAATATTTAAGAGTGCAGGAAGGGGCCCTCACAGGTGACCCTAGAGTGTGGGCCACTTCCTTTTGCATCTACTCTTGCTCTGTTCCCTATATTCCAGCCACACTGAACTATGGTGAAATAGGCCCCAAACACCTTTCCTATCTGCAAGCCTGTGCTCATGGTGTCCCCTTCACCCGACATCCCCTTCCCATGTCCATCTACCTGTTGAACTTGACCTTAAGGACCGGTGCCAATGTTACTTCCTTTTTATACCTCTCCTAGTCCATTTCTCCCCATTCCATCAATTGCTCCTTATGTTTTCTGTATTTTATACACAACCTTATCATACCATTTATATCACATTTTAGGTATTTATCTGTATTCCTTCCTCTCACATTGCATTGCATGCAAAATGATCATGATTACTATTTGTTGAACTCATGCCTCCCAGTTTCCCTTAGAGTGAAAGTTAACTGTCACCACTTTTTGTCCACCTCCTCATACCCAATCTCAACAGGGAAGATAAACATGGCAGGGCGGAAATGCTAGGAGAAAGTCTGCTCTGAAGCTTAGCAGAAACCTACACACTTAAAAGTGAACTGATCTCATGATTTCAGGAAGCCTAGCAAAAAATAAAATTAAAAAGTGAACTGAAGTTCATGCGAGTGATTGTGGTGAATGAAAAGGAAGTAGGATGATATTGATAGCTGTTACTAGAAAAATAATTACAGAAACCTGAGACGTGGCATGGTGAAGTGGGAAGTCACAGAGGTAGGAGGCTCTCCTGCCCTGTTTCGAGTACTCTCTGGAATGGCGTTGACCAAATTGCCTTGACCATAGAGCCTAGTTAGTGGCTGTTATGTTTTCTCAATGTTCTCGAGATACGTTTTTTCTTCATGATTACTTCAAAAATGTAACTTCTAAGACTATCTCAGTAGAAATCATTTTGACAGAAGAGAGTAGAAAAATAATCTAAGTACGGGCCGAGCACGGTGGCTCACGCCTGTAATCCCAGGACTTTGGGAGGCCATGGCGGGCGAATCACGAGGTCGGGAGATGGAGACCATCCTGGCTAACTTGGTGAAACCCCGCCTCTACCAAAAAAAGTACAAAAAATTAGCTGGGCGTGGTGGTGGGCGCCTGAAGTCCCAGCAACTCGGGAGGCTGAGGCAGGAGAATGGCGTGAACCTGGGAGGCGGAGCTTGCAGTGAGCCAAGATCGCGCCACTGCACTCCAGCCTGGGCGACAGAGTGAGACTCCGTCTCAAAAAAAAAAAGAAGCCGGGCGCGGTGGCTCACACTTGTAATCCCAGCACTTTGGGAGGCCGAGGTGGGCGGATCACGAGGTCAGGAGATCGAGACCACGGTGAAACCCCGTCTCTACTAAAAATACAAAAAATTAGCCGGGCGCGGTGGCGGGCGCCTGTAGTCCCAGCTACTCGGAGAGGCTGAGGCAGGAGAATGGCGTGAACCCGGGAGCGGAGCTTGCAGTGAGCTGAGATTGCGCCACTGCACTCCAGCCTGGGCGACAGAGCAAGACTCCATCTCAAAAAAAAAAAAAGAAAAAGAAAAATAATCTACATACGTATTGCCTGTGATTACTAAAGTACTCACGCAAAAACCCAGCCCACTGAGGTTTTTAAACTTTGATGTGGATCAGGCTCACCTGAAGGGCTTGTGAAAACCCTGATTGCAGTGCCTTACTCTGAACTTAGTAGATCTGAGTTGGGACCCCAAATTCACATTTCTCCCAAGCATCGTCCCTGGTAATGAGGATTTTCTTACCTGAGGACCTCACTTTGAGAACCAGTGCTCTCATTAATTCATGTCTCATTCTGTGATCTCCAGGCGGGATCACACAGGTCTTCTTTCCCTGATCTGGACACCTCCTTGTAAACCCTCCCTTCCATCTCTGTCTAATGGGGTGTGAGCCCACGCAGTGAGTGTCAAAAACACTGCATCTAAAATAACAAAGATGGAGTTAGAAAGTAGAGAAGTGAGGAAAGGCACATATTTATTAATAATTGATAAGAAAAAAAAAAACAGCCAGGTGTGGTGGCTCACGCCTGTAATCCCAATACTTGTGGAGGCTGAGGCAGGAGGATCACTTGAGTCCAGGAATTCGAGATCAGCCTGGGCAATATGGCAAAACCACGCCTCTACCAAAAAATACAAAAATTAGTGAGTATGGTGGCACGCACCTGTAGTCCCAGCTACTCGGGAGGCTGAGGTGGAAGGATCACCTGAGCCCAGGGAGGTCAAGGCTGCAGTAAGCTGTGATTGCGCCATTGTCCTTCAGCCTGGGCAACAGAGTGAGACCCCATCTCAAAAAAAAATAATCCCATG
Organism: Nomascus leucogenys; assembly: GCF_006542625.1. Classification (NCBI taxonomy): domain Eukaryota; kingdom Metazoa; phylum Chordata; class Mammalia; order Primates; family Hylobatidae; genus Nomascus; species Nomascus leucogenys. Next base: position 90,288,378 of record NC_044387.1, on the reverse strand, counting down.
CATTCTACAAAATCAAATTTTACAGTCTGTCAAGGATAAGGTATTCTTTCCTTTGAGCTCTTCTGCAAAGACTTAAAATTATCTCATCCACAGTTCTGTTTGATTATTTTAAAAAATATATTGTCCTTGCCCAAATGTTTTGCTAATCCTCCCGTCCCATCCCTTCCATGTAGCTAAAAACAATGCAGAAAGGCTTGGATAAGAATATAATGATCTGGACTGATTCTCAATATCTGCGTTTTTAAAAAGAAGAATATACTGATGAAAATAATTACAGACATGCATTTGACTTTCTCAACTCCATGTCTACTAGGGTCACTTTGTGCACTGAGATTCAAATAAAATTGGTTCAAATCCCCAGCTCATTTATTATGGGAAATCCTCCAACCTTCCCAGTGTGTCCAGGGACTTCACGGGCTTATGTTTTTGCCTAGTCACTTCTAGCTACTATGTTCTCTTCTACTCAATTCTAAATCTCTCAGGCCGGGTGCAGTGGCTCACGCCTGTAATCCCAGCACTTTGGGACGCTGAGGTGGGCAGATCACGAGGTCAGGAGTTCGAGACCAGCCTGACCAACATGGTGAAACCCCGTTTCTACTAAAAACACAAAAATTAGCTAGGCGTGGTGGTGCACGCCTGTAATCCCAGCTACTGGGGAGAATCATTTGAACCTGGGAGGTGGAAGTTGCAGTGAGCTGACATCGCGCCATTGCACTTCAGCCTGGGTGACAGGGCAAGACTCCATCTCAAAAAAAAAAAAAAAAAGAAAAAATATCTCTTATTCCGTGCTTGTTGAATTTAACACTTGACCCACATGGTCCAATCACCAAGTAGGGCATATGGCTGTTGAACATATATTTCTTCCCCAAACACTATTCCTTTAAATCTTTGTTCTATTGTGGGCCCTACTAAAGATTTGTGGTTAACCGTAGGGGATTATGTAACCTCACAATGTAACTTAAAATTAAATATTAGACTTCTTTATTCTTTTTTATTTAATTTTATTATTTTTATTTATTTATTTATTTTGAGACAAGGTCTCACTTTTGTCACCCAGCCTAGAGTGCAGTGGTGCCATCTTGGCTCATTGTAGCCTCAACTTCCCGGGTTCAAGTGATCCTCCTGCTTCAGCCCCATAGGTAGCTGGGACTACAGGCACATACCACCATGCCTGGCTAATTTTTGTATTTTTAGTGGAGACAGGATTTTACCATGTTGCCCAGGCTGGTCTTGAACTCCTGAGCTCAAGAGATCTGCCTGCTTCACCTCCCAAAGTGCTAGAATTACAGGAGTGGGCCACCGTGCCCCACCTTAGACATCTATTTTTTAAACATGTAAAAAAGGTTGTCAACATAGAAAAAGCTAGGGGGAGGTGTGGAGTCACACACAGGTAGAGCCACTCCTTTGAACTCTATCAATATGTGGAATTGTTTTACCTTCAAGATTCACTCATTCATTCGGCAAATATTTATTGAGCATCTACTATGAACCGGGCACTGTGAAAGACAGTGCAAGTGTAGAAACTAGTAAGACAGAGTTGTGTTGGAGACAGACAAAAGAGAAGGTTAATACTGTAGACTGTGATGGGCTCATGTTCCCTAAGAGAGGTTGAACCTAGGATAGGGGAGGCTCCCTGGAAGCAATAATAACCTTAAGCTGATTCTTCAAGGGTGATTTGGAAGGGGCCAGGTAAAGAGGAAGGAATAGATAAGGATAGGCTGGAGAGTTAGACTAGGACCAGATAATGAGCATCCTGAAATAGCATGCTGATGGATTTGTACTTGTAAAATGTAAATTACATACAAAAATTAGCCGGGCTTGGTGGCACGCACCTGTAATAGCAGCTACTCAGGAGGCTGAGGCAGGACAATCACTTGAACCTGGGAGGCAGAGGTTGCAGTGAGCTGAGATCATGCCACTGTTCTCCAGCCTGGGCAACAGAGCAAGATGCTGTCTCAAAAAAATAAAATAAAATAAAAAGTAAATTATAGTGCCTGGCACAAAGTAAAGTTCTCAGCAAATCCTTGTTCTTTATTACTTATCCTATGGGCAATAGGACAGATTTTAAGTGGTGTGTGTCTGTGTGTCAGAGTGAGAGGGTGAGTGGGGAGGTGTGTTGACATAATAAGATTTGCCGGTTGCAAGATCCCTTTGGCTACAGGGAAGAAAATAGGTTGTAGGAATCAGTATTCGAAGTAGCGAGGCAGTGTAAGAGCCTGATAGAGTGATCTGGCAAAGTATGATGGAAGAGAGAGTAGAAGAATGGCCGTAGAGAAGGGGAAAGAAAGCGGTAGAGTGGTATAGAGATAGGGATGGGGTGAGGGAAAGGTGGTGTCAAGGATGACATGGAGTTTCCCAGCTGAGCAAATAAGTAGATGGTGGTGCCCTTCCCTGAGATAGAGAATTGCTGGAAGAAGAGGGGAGAGGGTGGTGGGGAGAAATAGTGCTTTCTATTTTTTGAAATGTCCGGCTTTAATGCCTGTGGGTCATGCAGACGGCTGGGCATAGACTGAAATTAATGAGGAAATCTGGACTAGAAACATAACTTTGGCAATTTGGCAGCCTTTAGAGAGTAATGAAATCTGTGGGGATGGAGGAAATCACCCTGAAGCAGTCCTAGGGGAGAAGCTGATGGTCACCTTTACCTGGAGGATGCACAGAGGAGCTAGAGAGGCAGAACAAGAACAAGATTCCAGAGAAGCAGGAAAAACACAAAGCGCACAGGCTATGAAGCAAGGAGGAGAGCATTTCAACAAGACAGGGTGACACATTTTGCTGGAAATTCAAGCAAGATTAAGAATTTTTAAAATTCCCTTTACTATTCCCTCAGCCTTATTGAGGCTACGATCTGCCCTCATGGAAACCTTCTCTTTAAGCTCTGTTCTTACCATGTTTGCTTATTCTTGACCTCATTTGCCTTCTTACGTAGCTTAAATCCCATCATCAGCCCATATCTAAAATTGTTGGCCAGCAGTTCTAAAACGATTCATGTGAAACAACTTAAACTGGCTCTGTCTGCTGTTCATTATCCTTTTCTCTCCTTATTTTCACTTTAATCACCATCTATGGCATTTCCCATAGTATCTGTTTCAAATATTTTCCATTTTCCTCAAAGCATGAATCCCTCCTCAACTCTCAGACTCAGCAAACAATCCCATCTCCTACTTTATGGGGAAGATGGAGGTTCATTGGTGTGAGCTTTCCTAGAAATTTCCCTTCTTCCTACTTCAAAACCTCTCTCATCTTCTCCTATTCTCTCCCTTTTCCTATATATTGAAAACAAAAAAGTTACCCTTTCCAAATCTAACTTACATGTAACCTTAACCCCTGTCTACCAATTGTCCCCGACCTCTCTCTTGAGATTGGTTTTCCTTCTACTCTCGCCATTGCCTTCCAGACTGTTGTCAAATTTCAGCCTTCTGTGGTAGGCAGACTCTAAGATGGCCCCATAATTCCTGCCTCCTGGTGTTCCTGACCATGTATGTCCCCTCACAGGTAGGACCTGTGATTTGCTTCTAACCATTAGAATATGGCAAAGGTAACGGGATGTTACCTATACTGTTATATAGCCGTATGCAGCTAATTCACCCTGTATACCTAAAACAATCCTTCCCCAAAACTGTGCTCTCAAACATCCATTGTTCTTTTTCCCTTTGTTATAATATTTCTTTTCTTTTCTTTTTTTTTTCCGGCAGAATCTCCCAGGTTGGAGTGCAGAGGCACGATCTCGGCTCACTGCAATCTCCACCCCCGGGTTCAAGCGATTCTCCTGCCTCAGCCTCCAGAGTGGCTGAGACTACAGGTGCATGCCACCACGCCCAGCTAAATTTTTGTATTTTTAGTAGAGACGGGGTTTCAGCATGTTGGCCAGGCTGGTCTCGAACTCCTGACCTTAGGTGATCCACCTGCCTTAGCCTCCCAAAGTGCTGGGATTAAAGGTGTGAGCCACTGCATATGGCCTGTATAATATTTCTTGAAAGGAAAATAATCTATATTAGCTACATCCACATTATCATCATCTATCCTGTGATGAATTTTAAATAGACTCAAATTTTTGGCTCCTCCCATTGAGAAGTGGAGTCTACTCCTCCACTGGGTTGACCTTGTGGCTTCCTTTTACTAACAGTGTGGTTGAAACAATACTATGTAACATCAGAGACAGACTTAAGAGATCAACTGCTTTGACTTTTATGCAGTTGGAACAGATCTTCCTGGAATCCCAACCTCATGCATAAAGTGTGTGCAGGGGATAACTGAGGCTCTCTGGTCAACAGCCCCAGCTGGGTTGTCAGCCAACAGCCAGCACTGACAGCCAGTCAGGTGAATGAGCTATTTGGGGTGTTTCTGTGCAATCAAGCCTCCAGATGACTGCAGACTCCCCACGCCCCAGCCAACACCATTTGGAGCTGAAGGACCATCCAGCTAAGCCTAGAGCCTAGTCAATGCTTGGAAATGTGAGAAACAATAAATGATGCTACTACTTTTTGTTTTTTTTGAGACGGAGTCTCGCTCTGTCGCCCAGGCTGGAGTTCAGTGGCACAATCTCGGCTCACTGCAAGCTCTGCCTCCCAGGTTCAAGCAATTCTCCTGTCCCAGCCTCCCGAGTAGCTGGGACTGCAGGCGCCCGCCACCATGCTCGGCTAATTTTAGTATTTTTAGTAGAGATGGGGTTTCACTATGTTGGCCAGGCTGGTCTCAAACTCCTGATCTTTTTTTTTTTTTTTTTTTTTTTTTTGAGACGGAGTCTTGCTCTGTCACCCAGGCTGGAGTGCAGTGGCGCGATCTCGGCTCACTGCAGGCTCCGCCCCCCGGGGATCACGCCATTCTCCTGCCTCAGCCTCTCCAAGTAGCTGGGACTACAGGCGCCCGCCACCACGCCCGGCTAATCTTTTGTATTTTTGGTAGAGACGGGGTTTCACCGTGGTCTCGATCTCCTGACCTCATTATCCGCCCGCCTCGGCCTCCCAAAGTGCTGGGATTACAAGCATGAGCCACCACGCCCGGCCAAACTCCTGATCTTGTGATCCTCCCGCCTTGGCCTCCCAAAGTGCTGGGATTACAGGCATGAGCCACTGTGCCCGGCAAATGACGCTACTATTTTAAGGTGCTATGTCTGGGGTTGTTTGCTAAGCACCACTAGGTCACTAAACATTCACTTTTCATCCTTACCTCTCTGATGAAGCAGTTCCTTTCAAGAACGGTAATCTTAGTCTCAAAATTTAGTAATCTTTTTTGTTTGTTTTTCTTTCTTGACAGCTCCAAGGCATATGATACTAATGAAATTCTTTTTCTTTCTTCATGCTTTCGTCTTCTTTCATTTCTGTAACATCCTCTGGGGACTCCATTTCTTCCCCTCATCCCCTAGATTAAATGTTCCCCAAGGTACTGTACTTGGACATTTCTCTCTATGCCCTCTTGCTTGATAGTCTCATCCAGTCTCATTGTTTTAAATATCACCTCTATGCAGGTAATGTTCAAATCCTTTAAGAGGCACAATGATTAGAAGCTCAAGGTCTGGAAATGGGCCAGACAGAGTTTTAATCCTGGATCTGCCAATTACTAGCCATGTGACAATGAACGAGTGGCTTAACCTCTCTAAATCTCCATTTTCTCTTCTCTTAAATCTGGATAATAATTGGATCTTGCTCATAGGAATATCACTTCAGCCTGCCACAGAGTAAGTGCTCAGTCAGTGCTTTTCAACATTTCAGTTTTTCATATTACTGCTTCCATTAGAAAAATGATAATGCCAGTATGCATTCTGGGATAAATGGAAGTGGCTGCTCAGGCCAAAGACAATTGGTCTGGGGGCTTTGGCCTCTCCAACCCCTGCCCAGCCCCCACCCTAGTGCATAATCAGTATTTGGGCCCATCAGCTCATTACTGGCACACCAAGGGGAAGCTTTACAGGAAATGGTAGCAATTATCATTATATCTGGCCCTGATCTCTCTCCAGAGCTCCAGGCCCACAATAACAACTCTCTGCTGGACACTATCCCCACCACCTTCATCCCCAAACCAGATGATGATTCTCAAAGTGAGGTCCAGGGTCAGTAGCATCAGCACCACCTAAGAACTCTTTAGAAATGCAAATTCAAGCCCCAACCCAGACCAACTGAATCAGCAACTCTACGGATGCGCCCAGCAATATGCATTTTAACAAACTCTCCAGGTAATTCTGATGCAGGCAAAAGTTGGAGAACATGTGACCTATAGTGATATCAACTCCAAGGACCAAGGATGCTCCTCCAGCTTTGCTTCCTACTTGGGTTAATTGGTTCCACTACCCTCCCAGCTACCTGGGCTCATAAACCTCCCATTCATTCTTGACTTTTCCATCCTGCCTCCCTGCTGTATCTAGTCAGTCAGCAATCCTGTCTTCGCCTCTAACAAAGTTAGTCATTATTCACATATTTCTTTCTTTGTATCTTTTTTTTTTTTTTTTTGAGATGGAGTTTTGCTGTTGTTGCCCAGGCTGGAGTGCAATGGCACGATCTCGGCTCACCGCAACCTCTGCCTTCTGGGTTCAGGCAATTCTCCTGCCTCAGCCTCCCGAGTAGCTGGGATTACAGGCACCCACCACCACGCCCGGCTAATTTTGTATTTTTAGTAGAGGCGGGGTTTCTCCATGTTGGTCAGACTGGTCTCAAACTCCTGACCTCAGGTGATCCACCCACCTTAGCCTCCCAAAGTGCTGGGATTACAGGCATGAGCCACTGCGCCTGGCCTCACATATTTCTTTCTTGGCTCTATTCCCACAACCACTCCCAAGGAAGTGCTGGCCAGTTTCTCTCAAACCAATTCATTTAAAAGCCAATTTGCCTGTGACTAATTTCACTAACAGCCAGTTAGGATAAAGCAAATTCATTTAAAAATTAATTTCATGCAAATAAATTGGCCCATTATTTTCTTCATGACTTCTACGACTTCTAAGTTTACTAAGTCTTTACCGCTCCAGACGTTATAAATATACAAATATCTAATTCTATTTGTCTAGTGTTTTACACTTTAATTTTTTTACACTTGACTCTTGAATTGTCTGGAATGTGTTTTGGCTTCTGAGTGTCAAGTGAAGGTCAAATTGCTTGCCTTCTTACCATGCAAAGCAGAAAGCTCCTCATTTACAAGTCTAAGTTCTGAGCTCTCGGCCATTACAACTTTATTCCCCTCACGGCCAAGCAGAAAGATCAAAGACCATACCCAGGAAGGCTGAAGTGCTGCGATTGTTGTTTCACAAGGGCGTGATTGTCCCACTTTCCACATTTTGTAGCAGGACAAGCCACAGACAAAACCCCTCAGACAACGAGTTAAAGAAGGAAGGGCTTTATTCGGCTGGGAGCTTCAGCAAGACTCACGTCTCCAACAAAGGAGCTCCCGAGCGAGCAATTCCTGTCCCTTTTAAGGGCTCACAACTCTAAGGGGGTCCATGTGAGAGGGTCATGATCAATTGAGCAAGCAGCGGGTACATGACTCGGGGCTGCATGCATCGGTAATTAGAACGGAACAGAACAGGACAGGCATTTTCACAGTGCTTTTCTATACAATGTCTGTAATCTATAGATAACATAACCAATTAGGTCAGGGTCAGGGATCGATCTTTAACTACCAGACCCAGGGTGTGGCCCGGGCTGTCTGCCTATGGATTTCATTTCTGCCTTTTAGTTTTTACTTCTTTCTTTGGAGGCAGAAATTGGGCATAAGACAATATAAGGGGTGGTCTCCTCCCTTAATTCGACTGACTTCCTGGGAAGAAACATACTTTCTTATTAGCATCTTGAAATGAGCTTACTTGCAAGAAAGTAAGGCAGAAGTGTCCTTGGACGAATTAGCTTTTAAAATCCTTAAATGTTCAAAAATTAGTGTAAGGAAACAACAGAACCAGCGTGGGCAAGGTCTGGGCATGGTGGGCAGTGTCATCACCTCACCTCCATTTCTTTATTTTTTTTAAAAAAATGGCTGGACACAGTGGCTCACTCCTGTAATCCCAGAATTTTGGGAGGCCGAGGCAGGTGGATCACCTCAGGTCAGGAGATCGTGACCAGCCTGGCCAACATGTGAAACCCCATCTCTACTAAAAAGACAAAAATTAGCCAGGCATGGTGGTGCACACCTGTAATCCCAGCCACTCGGGAGGCTGAGGCAGGAGAATTGCTTGAACCCAGGAGTTAGAGGTTGCAGTGAGCCAAGATCGCACCACTGCACTCCAGCCTGGGCAACGAGAGCAAGACCCCATCTAAAAAACAACAAAAAAATAATAATGTAAGGAATCTAAACCTTCTAGATATTCCCTTCCTCTGAGGCACTTTCTCTCCCTGCTTTTCAACTGCCATTGTGGCCCGAGGAAAGGCGGGACAGAGAAGGAGGAAATGGGGAAGGAGAAGTGACTGTCAGTAAGAGATGGTGGGCCCACCCCTTCTGCCCCCAGAGGATGAGGCAGGGACTGGAAAGTATAGGAGAAAAAAGTAATATCTTTTCTCATCCAATGCTAGGCTCACGGCTAAGACTCAAATAACAAAAATCAGATTAACAAGAGAGTGCATACGGATTTGTTTAATACAGGTATTATGTGACACGGGAACTTTCAGAAAATGAAGACCCAAAGGAACAGGAGATCTGTGGATTTTCATGGACAGTCATCTGTGGATTTTCAAGGACAGTCATGCAGAAGCATACTTGGAGAACGGGGATTATCTTGAAGTAATGAACTCGGGGGTGGGAATTTAACAAAGCCTGCTTGTTCACATTCCTCTTGGCCTTTGTGCATGACATTCCTTCCCTCTGGGCATAGGGCAGGACACCTGTCACGTGAGGATTTTCAGGGGAGGAGGGCAAGGTCGGGCAGTGACCTTCCTAGGTTTTATGACTTGCTTCAGAGAAGAAGGGCAAGAAAAAGGTGAGGTAGGCTGGGCGCAGTGGCTCATGCCTGTAATCCCAGCACTTTGGGAGGCCGAGGCGGGCGGATCACTTGAAGCCAGGAGTTCGAGGCCAGCCTGGTGAACATGGTGAAACCCTATCTCTACTAAAAATACAAAAAATCAGCCACACATGATGGTGGGCACCTGTAATCCCAGCTACTCGGAAGGCTGAGGCAGGAGAATCGCTTGAGCCTGGGAGGCGGAGGTTGCAGTGAGCCACAATTGCACCATTGTACTCCAGCCTGGACAACACAGCTAGACTCTGTTGAAAAAAAAAAAACAAGAAAGAAAGAGAAAGAAAGAAAGAGAGAGAGAGAGATAGAGAAAGAAGAAAGAAAAAGAAAGAAAGAAAGAAAGAAAGAGAAAGAAAGAAAAAGGTGAGATAGCCTTCCTGCTTCTGCTTTTTCAATTTCCAAGGTGCCATATTTTGTGGCAGTGTTTCCTACACCACTTCAGGAGATAAGGGTTTGATACGTTTGGGATGACGGCTCGCTTTCTGGTGTCTGTCTGGAAGGGGTACAGCATCACATAAAAAGGAGGGGGAAAGCCAAAAACAGAGGGCTCCACGTGGGGAAGTCTCCTGTACGGGCTGGCTCCAGGCCACATGGGCAACTGTAGAACTACAATAGGTTTGTTGCCTGATGTACCCAGTAAGTCAATACTCTGAGACTCCAGGTTGCAGCAGAGAAAGAGATGTAATCTCAAGTCCGCTGAACAAGGAAATGGGAGGAAACCTCACATTCATCTCCCCAAGGAGTGTGGGCCTAGGGCTTTTTGGGGATTTGGAGTGGGGTGAAGTATGGGGATCACTGTGTCACACGCGTCCGTGTGAAGAGACCACCAAACAGGCTTTGTGTGAGCGACAAGGCTGTTTATTTCACCTGGGTGCAGGTAGGCTGAGTCCGAAAAGAGAGTCAGTGAAGAGGGATGGGGTGGGGCCATTTGATAGGATTTGGGTAGGTAGTGGAAAATTACAGTCAAAGGGGGTTGTTCTCTTGAGGGCAGGGGTGGGGGGTGTCACAAGGTGCTCAGTGGGGGAGCTTCTGAGCCCGGATGAGCCAGGAGAAGGAACTTCACAAGGTAATGTCATCAGTTAAGGCAGGAACCGGCCATTTTCACTTCTTTTGTGATTCCTCAGTTACTTCAGGCCATCTGGATGTATACCTGCAGGCTTGGGCTCAGAGGCCTGACACATTGATTGGTTGAAGAATGCAGGGTGAAGTCATGGGACAGGGAGATGAAGACGCTGTATCCGTATGTGGATCCTGTTTCTCTGTAGGAGTTGTCAAACTGGTTGCTGGAATTCCGGGTCTGAAAAATATCTTAAGTGATCCTTAAACCAAAGCCTTATGATTCTAATGTCAGAGATTCTATCTATAGAAACAATGGGGGATGCAAATGGTCAGGATCTAGTGCCACATGATTTTCGGCAAAAAGGAAGTGCGCCAAAGAGCAGCCTGATTAATACTTATTATATTCCTGTCCAGAACCCTGCATGCAATTCTTGTCAACCTGGTAGGGACGGCTTCAGCTGCAGCCAAGGGAAAGGGACAGGGGCACCTGGTTAGACACAGAGAGTTTTGGGGACCTGTCCCAAGTTGCCCTCAGCTCCTGTGTGACATGAAGGAAAGTTCTTTCTCACCCCAGAATGGAGAGGAAGGCCACTGCACTGAGAGCAGCGGACCCAGCCTGGGAGCTGTCATGGCCGGAGAAAAACTCATCCTTCCTGAAGAGGCCTCAGAGATTTGACAGAAATGCAGCTAAACTCAGAGCAATTTCTAGAACTCCTAGGATCCTGTGGGGTCACATTAGCAGGGGAAAACCACCAGGGGCTGTTGTAGCCAAGAGCCAACCAGAAAGAAGTTTCTCACTTTTACCTCATGGACACCAGCCAAAGGCCCTGGGGCCAGCCCAGAGCAGCAGCCCCCCCATGGACACCAGGAAGCTCCAGAGGACAGTCAGAGGGTCTAGATGAGAGCCCTCTTCCCCTGTGGCCACCATGTCACACTCCCAGGTCCCTACACCCAGAGAGGAAGAAAAAGGAGATTGAACATTTTCCTAAAATGACTGTTTAAACCTGTATTAGTCCACTCTCACGGTACTATAAAGAACTGCCTGAGACTGGGTAATTTATAAAGGAAAGAAGTTTAATTGACTCACAGTTCTGCAGGGCTGGGGAGGCCTCAGGAAACTTACAATCATGGCAGAAGGGGAACGAAACGGGTCCTTTTTCATATGGCAGCAGGAGAGAGAAGAATGAGTGCCCAGCAAAGAGGGAAGCTGCATATAAAAACATCAGATCTTGTGAGAACAAACTCATTATCAGGAGAATAGGACAGGGGAAACCACCCCATGATCCAATTATATCCACCTGGTCCCTCCCATGATGCATGGGGGTTATGGGAACTACAATTCAAGATGAGATTTGGGTGGTGACACAGCCAAACCATATCAAAACCTATAGATACAGAGGGGCTGATTAAAAGGCTTGACTGTGCCCCCACCTCCACTGTCCATCACCACTCAATCAGGTGAGGGAGGATGAGGAAGATTATATCATTACAGAAAATAAAGAAATACATTTTCTTTGCCCGTCTTAGTAGATGTGTGCAAATAGCCCCCATTTACATAATAAAAAGAAAATACAGTTAACCCTTAAACAACACAGGTTTGCCTGTGGGGGTCCACTTATACATGGATTTTCCTCCTCCTCTGCCACCCCTGAGAGAGCAAAACCAACCCCTCCTCTTCCTCTTCCTCTTCCTCCTCCTCAGCCTACTCAATGTGAAGATGACAAGGGTGAAGATCTTTATCATGAGCCACTTGCACTTAATAAATAGTTAATATATTTTATCTTCCTTGTGTTTTTCTTCATAACATTTTCTTTTCTCTAGCTTACTTTCTTGTAAGAATACAGCATAAGATGCATATAACATGCAAAATATGTGTTGATCGATTGTTGCCAGTAAGGATTGCAGTCAGCAGCAGGCTATTAATAGTTAGTGGGGAGTCATAAGTTATATATGGGCTGGATGTGGTGGCTCACACCTGTAATCCTAGCGCTTTGGGATGCCAAGACAAATGGATTGCTTAAGCTCAGAAGTTCAAGACCAGCCTGGGGGAACATGGTGAAACCCCAACTCTACAAAAAAATACAAAAATTAACCAGGCATGGTAGCACGTGCCTGTGGTCCCACCTACTTGGGAGGCTGAGGTGGCTTGAGCCTGGGAGGTGGAGGTTGCAGTGAGCAAAAATTGCACCACTGCACTAAAGCCTGGGCAATAGAGTAAAACCCCGTCTAAAAAAAAAAAAAAAAAAGTTATATATGGATTTTCTAATGCAAGGATATTGGTACCCCTAACTCCTGCATTGTTCAAGGGTCAACTGTACATCCAAAAGCCTTAAAAACTCAAAAAGGTGCCACGCGCAGTGGCTCACGCCTGTAATCCCAGCACTTTGGGAGGCCGAGGCGGGTGGATGACGAGGTCAGGAGATCGAGACCACGGTGAAACCCCGTCTCTACTAAAAATACAAAAAATTAGCCGGGCACGGTGGCGGGCGCCTGTAGTCCCAGCTACTCCGGAGGCTGAGGCAGGAGAATGGCGTGAACCCGGGAGGCGGAGCTTGCAGTGAACCGAGATCGCGCCACTGCACTCCAGCCTGGGCGACAGAGCGAGACTCCGTCTCAAAAAAAAAAAAAAAAAAAAACTCAAAAAGGTTTGTAAATTTCCTACCATAATTTTTTTCTCTTTTTTTTTTTTTTTTGAGATGGAGTCTTGCTCTGTCGCCCAGGCTGGAGTGCAGTGGCGCGATCTCGGCTCACTGCAAGCTCCGCCTCCCGGGTTCACGCCATTCTCCTGCCTCAGCCTCCCGAGTAGCTGGGACTACAGGCGCCCGCCACCACGCCCGGCTAATTATTTTTTTTAGTATCTTTAGTAGAGACGGGGTTTCACCATCTTAGCCAGGACAGTCTCGATCTCCTGACCTCGTGATCCGCCCGCCTCAGCCTCCCAAAGTGTTGGGATTACAGCGTGAGCCACCACATCCGGCCATTTCTTACCATTCTCCCCACAAACAGGGCCAACTTGCATTACTTTTAAGTTTATTAAATATTTAATAAATAAAAACTAATATTTATAAAGCAATATATAATGTATGAAAAACAGGAATGTAACAAAAGCCAAATACCCAAGGATCTGTTTGTAAAAAAAAGGGCACGCCCATAACCCTGAAGACCATCCCAGCCCCTTTGTTCCTGCAGAGAAACCACCATCCTTGGCTTCGCATTCATCGTTCTCTTGTTTTTTCAATAGTTTTACTACATAGTTTTGTTTCTCTAAACAATATGTCATTCAGCTTTGCAGGGTTGTTGTTTGTTTGTTTGTTTGTTTGAGATGGAGTCTCGCTGTTGTTGCCCAGGCTGTAATGCGATAGCACAATCTCAGCTCACTGCAACCTCCGCCTTCCAGGTTCAAGCAATTCTCCTGCCTCAGCCTCCCAAGTAGCTAGGATTACAGGCTGTTGGTTGTTGTTGTTTAAACTTTATATAGCGTCTTTGTTGTATGTATTCTTTGGGGACTCTTCTTCTTTGGGTCAGCGTTGTGCTCCTCAGATGCTCCCATGTGGTTGTCAGCAACTCTAATTCATTCATTTTTCACTGATTAGTCTTCCAGTGCATCTAGACCACCATTTAGTCACTCACATTTGGAGTCTCCTATTGTTAGTTATTGCCAACAGTCCTGCTCTGAACATTCTTGTATGGACCCTGGACTGCACGACCCAAGAGTTTCTCTAATGTAAATATCTAGGCAGGACCAGCTGATGCTATGAAACCTGTACAGACATATAGGCCCCCCATGCTTAGAAGGACCCTATGCTTTGGAACTCTACCATCTCTTTCTTGAAATCTTAATTTTATTTTATTTTAATTTTTTTTTTTTTTGAGACAGAGTCTCGCTCTGTTGCCCAGGCTGGAGTGCAGTGGCGCAATCTCGGCTCACTGCAACCTCCACCTCCAGGGTTCAAGTGATTCTCCTGCCTCAGCCTCCTGAGTAGCTGGGACTATAGGTGCCCACCACCACACCCGGCTATTTTTTTTAAATTATTTTTATTTCTGAGACAGAGTCTCACTCTGTCACCCAGGCTGGAGTGCAGTGGCGCGATCTTGGCTCACTGCAAGCTCCACCTCCCAGGTTCACGCCATTCTCCTGCCTCAGACTCCTGAGTAGCTGTGACTACAGGCGCCCGCCACCAAGCCCGGCTAATTTTTTGTATTTGTTTTAGTAGAAACGGGGTTTCACCATGTTAGCCAGGATGGTCTCGATCTCCTGACCTCATGATCCGCCCGCCTTGGCCTCCCAAAGTGCTGGGATTACAGGCGTGAGCCACCGTGCCCGGCCATACCCAGCTAATTTTTGTATTTTTAGTAGAGACAGGGTTTCACCATGTTGGCCAGGCTGGTCTCGAACTCCTGACCTCAGGTGATCTGCCTGCCTCAACCTCCCAAAGTGCTGGGATTACAGGAGTGAACCACTGTGCCCAGCCAAAATCTTAATTTTTTAATAAGCGACTTTGCATCTTCATTTTGCAGTGGCCCCCACAAACAATGTAGCTGGTCCTAACCTTAGAGTGGACTTTCTGGGTCACAGTGTCAACTTTAGTAGACCACTGTACTGTTGCAGACTTTGCAAATGGTTTTCCAAAGGTGTTACACCCATTTGTTTCCTACTAGCAGCAGATGAAAGTTCATATTGGTCCACATCCTTGCCCACACTTATTGTCCAACTTGAACATTTTTGTCAACCTGGTGGGTATGAAATACATTTTGTTGTATCAATTTTTTTTTGTTCTTTTTTTTAGACAGGGCCTCACTCTATCCACGCCTTGATCGGCTTTGTGAGACCCAGAGCAGGAAAATCAATCATGCCCACCCAGACTTCTGACCTAAAGAACTGTGAGATCATATATTTGTGTTGTTTTAAGCCTCTAAGTTTGTCTCACTTGTTAGCACAGCAATAGGAAACACGGGTGCCTGTTTGTGGGCAGAACACTGAAGTCAGACAGGTGTGTTCAATACTTTCACTGTCACTTAAGAACTTTTCAACCTCTCTAAGCTTTTTGTATCCTCATTGTTGAAAAGAATAAACAGTGTAAATTCCTATTTAGCTTAGCTCACACAGGTTCCGGGGAAATTCAAAGTTATAACCTACCAAATGCCTCATGTGCAATAGAGTCACAAGGAATAACCTCCATACACAAGCCATGCTCCTGCATCCACGCCTTTTTCTTGGCTCTGATGCTCTAATTTCTTCACATCCACCTGCTGCCCATTCTCCAAGGCCCATCAACAATGTCACCTCTTAGGCAGAGCTTCTGTGACCCACCAAATACAAGTAATATCTTTCTCTTATGAATTCTTGTAGCATGCCGTGTTTATCTCTCTCTGTTAGAGCAAGATTGAAGCTCAGGTCTCTTATTTCTGTCGAATATTAGGAAACAACAGAAAGGAAATGCAGAACATTAAGAGTTCCTATGGGGCCCCGCTCATTGCGCCACTGAGCTCTGGGAGCAGGTGCAGGAAGGTAGCCCTCGCCCTGCAACCAGCAGTCTATGGATTCTCTGAATCCCAGTCATCGCCTCTCAAGACCAAAACTATGTACTAGGATCAGAAAGTGTTATTGGTTGAACTGTGTTCCCCGAAAATTCATATGCTGAAGCGCTAACCTCCAGTACCTGAAAATGTGACTATATCGGAAGCTAGGGCCTTTATTTTATTATTATTATTATTTTAATTTTTTTTTTTTTTTTTGAGACAGAGTCTCGCTCTGTTGCCCAGGCTGGAGTGCAGTGGCTTGATCTTGGCTCACTGCAAGCTCCGCCTCCCGGGTTCATGCCATTCTCCTTCCTCAGCCTCCCAAGTAGCTGGGACTACAGGCGCCCACCACCACGCCTGGCAAATTTTTTTGTATTTTTAGTAGAGATGGGGTTTCACCATGTTAGCCAGGATGGTCTCGATCTCCTGACCTCGTGATCTGCCTGCCTCGGCCTCCCAAAGTGCTGGGATTACACGCGTGAGCCACCGCACCCGGCCTAGGGCCTTTAAAGAGGTGATTAATTAAAATGAAATAATTTCTTAACTATGCTTAAATCATTATGAATTTATTTACATACTGTTTACCTCCTTGGAGAGATTACAACTTCCTGGGGCAGCAGCTGTGATCTCTTGATGACTGTTGAGCTCCAGCAATGAGTACAGGGCCTGGTGCTTAGTAAACAGTTAATGAATATGTGTTTAATGAATGAAGCCCAGTTCACAAGAAAAATAGCAACTGAGCTTTAGAAGTGTGAACCCAAAATATCTGGAATCTGAGACACGTCTCGATCAATTTAGAAAGTTTGTTTAGAAAGGTGAAGGGCATACCCATGACACACCCTCAGGAGGTCCTGGCAACATGTACCCATGGTGGTTGGGGTGCAGCATGCTTCTGTACATTCTAGGGAGACAGGGAGACATAAGACGTCAATCAATATGTGTATGTTTAAGATGTACATTGCTTTGGTTCAGTCCTGAAAGGAGGGACAATTTGAAGAGTGGGGTAGCGGTTTCCAGGCCACACAGGCTAGACAAAAGAGACAAAAGGTTGCATTCTTTTGAGTCCTTGATGAGCCTTTCACTGAAAACACAATTTAGTCTGGCTCAGTGAATCTGCATTTTTACTTAAACAGCAGGACAGAGGAAGCTATCAGATATGCATACGTCTCAGGTGAACCTCAGAGGGATGACTTTCTGTCCGGGGAGGGGAAGATAAGTTATTAGTTTACATTGCCAGGGTGAAATTCAACAGAATGGTTTTAGGATAAAGAGCTTGAGGCTCACAAGGAATTTCCTTGTGGGCCAATTGTGAGGGAGGTATGTGGCTTTTTTATCTTTGTAGCTATCTTACTTAGGAATAAGATGGGAGGCGGGTTTGCATGACACAGATCCCAGCTTCACTTTTCCCTTGGCTTAGTGATTTGAGGGTCCTGAGATTTATTTGCCTTTCATAGAGAGAAAAACAATGTTTCAATAAATCACCTTCAATTCCACTAATTTGTTTCTGTAGGCCCCGTCTGAATTATTTTGGATTCTAAATATTTGAGGATTTTAAATAGGCATGGTTTGTGCGGAATCTGATTCAGTCTCTTCTTGACTTTCTAAGGCAAAATCTAGCCCAAACCAACACTTGCTCCCACCTCTTTCCTTTCATTCATGTGATAGTTTCTTGGCATTTGAAGGGCATTTGGTGTTAGCAGACATTGGCATGCATCCCTTATATGTATTTTCCTACATATGCATATATATTTGTATATACATACGTTCTTCTCTATTAATATTTTTAATACCCACCCCAAGTAAAAGAACCTTATTTAAAATATGTTGAGAGTCTCAGGCCTGGTGTTGTGGCTTACATTCTGAGAGGCCGAGGCAGGAGGATGGCTTGACCTCAGGAGTTTGAGACCAGCCTGATCAACATGGCGAAACCCTGTCTCTACCAAAAATACAAAAAATAACCAAGTGTGGTGGCATGTGCCTGTAGTCCCAGCTACTCAGGAGGTTGAGGTGGGAAGTTCACTTGAGCCTGGGAGGGGGAGGTTACAGTGAGCCAAGATTGTGCCACTGCACTCCAGCCTGGGCAACAGAGCAAGACCCCTTTTCAAAAAATAAAAGCAAAAACAAAAAACAAAATAAATAAATAAAATGTATTGAGATTCTCTTTATTTACGTTTCCTCAGGCTCTAGGGGCTATAAGAGAGCTAATGAGCACAGAATCTAGAAGAAAAAATAGGTAAGTGTTCTCTCCCTCTCATGAGAAATGAATCAAAATCGAAGTTTTCCCCAAAGGAGGACAGCCTCCCTCAGCAAAAAGACTGCTCCTGTTCTTTTCCTCATATCAGCAGTTTGTGCAGTGACTGTGCATTTTATCTGAAGAAACTAGAGATTTTTCTGCTTAAAGGCCCGAGGAGAATATATTTGGCATGAATCCTTAGAGGAGTAGAAAGCTGCCTCTCCACTTGGCCTCGCTTATCTGATTCTCCTCCCCAGAGCAGAACTTCTTATGGCCTGGAGGCTGATCCTCCAACTCGGTACCCAGAAGCCCTGCAAAGATTTAAAGGCTTTGCAAGGCTAGTCTTTGTGGCTTAGCACCAACCCAGCCTGATTTTGAACTAACTGTCCCCGTTAACTGAGATTTCTCTCCTTTTTCTGTTATCAGTCACTGGTCCAAGTGTTTTATATCCTTTATTTCTCACTACATATGGCATTTTCCCTTCAGTACTTAAATTGTTGAGGATTTCCACAGTGCCAATATTTAAGGTATAGATCCAAGAAGACGCCCCCCCACCCGAACCCTCCCTCCCCCAGGTCACTCTAACTGAAGTGCTTCTCTCTGCACCCCACTTAATTTTTTAGAGGCAATATCTGAGATCTTGTGTGACTTTCAAACTAAAGCTTAATTTAATGGAAGGTGATAAAAGAAAATTAAGAGCATTTCTGTGTTTGTGATTTTAATATTTACGACTCAGGATGGGTGTAAAACAGAAGTCAATGCAATGTGCTCGCCCCTGGTTTTTTGGGTTTTGTTTTTGTTTTTGTTTTTTTGAGACTGAGTCTCATTTTGTTGCCGAGGCTGGAGTGCAGTGGCGGAATCTCGGCTCACTGCAACCTCCACCTCCCGGGTTTGAGTGATTCTCCTGCCTCAGCCTCCAGAGTAGCTGGGATTACAGGCGTGCACTACCACACCTGACTAATTTTTGTATTTTTAGTAGAGACAGGGTTTCACCATGTTGGCCAGGCTGGTGTCGAACTTTTGACCTCAGGTGATCCACCCGCCTTGGCCTCCCAAAGTGCTGGGATTGCAGGTGTCAGCCACGATGCCCGGCCTCACGCCTGTTTTTTGTGGGTGTTTTATAGCACATCAAGAGGTACTGGCATGTGCCGTCTTTCTCCTTTCCACCCTCTCAACTAAAAATAACTTCTCTTGAAGGTAGCCTTTCTTACAGGTGTTACACAATGTTATTTTTAATGTAATTTATGTGGAAGGATAATTATGGAGTGGCTATCAACTTTGCTTCATGGCCATTTATCATAACAGTATTTTGTGATGATAACGTGCCACTGGAAACATAGGGGATTTCTATTTCAGTAATGAAGAACTTAGGAAAGTTTCTTCCTGACTTTGATGAAGTGGAAGTCTAAATGCCATCCTAACAGAAACGCAGGCCACATTTTTTAAAGCTACCCCAGGGGGAAGACACAACAAACACACAACAGTAACTATTTTTTTTACATCTCAGCATTTAAGCTATAAATATTAATAGTATCTTCTACTTATCTAAGCACTTTACCATTACAACAAGACTTCTCATTCATTCTTTTGTGTATTTCCCACAATTACCTGGTGATAACGGAAGAAAAGCTATTATTATGTCTATCTTCCTCATGGCAAAACCATAGTTCACAGGCTCAAGGTCACATAGTTGGTGAGCCGCAAAAGCTTAAACCTAGATCTAGAGCTTTCTCACCATATTAATAATGGACTGTCCTTCAAATATAAGTCCAAGGTCTTCATGTTGCTTTTTCCAGTAATTGTGACAGGCAGTATGAACCATAAACATTCTGTAGCCCCAGCGTTTCATGTCCTGTGATGCACAATGCTTAAAAGCCTGGTCCCAGTTGGGGGCCCAGCCTATAAATGTGAAGTAGACTTTTTATTTAATTGGCCTGTGTGGAGACGAAAACTGTGGTCTTAGTTATGTCAGTACCAGGCTTTAACCATAATATTTTTTCCAGATTGCTAAAATCGCTTTATAGGTTATCTATTCACACTCCTGCTGTGATACAAATTTTTAACAAGAACAAAAATACAATCTCTGATCAGAATGGAGAAGATGGCATTTCACTCATCACAGTAATTATGAAATATTTGTTATGTTCTGTTGAGATTGGGGCCCTAATGATACTACAACCTTCTCTGGTCGTCATCCATATTAGCCAAAGAGGTATTTTACAACCGTTCTGCTCATCTGAATAATGAACATATTGATTTGGAGTGCTTTTAAAAGGATGGTAATTAATGGATTTAGGATGAGCTATGCACACCCAAATTACAGAGCAGAGATTTATTTCCCTGGATGGTACTTTTACAGTTTTCCAGTGTTGTGTATTTTGTCTCACCAGATAGGGTAACAGGTTATCATTTGCATTCTATTTTAACTTAGAACAATGTCTTCAATTTTCTTTTATTTTGTGTGTAGGATTTATGTGATTTTGGTGTTTTTCTCTCATACTAGGGCTTGACCATTAGGGAGAAAAGTATAGATCCAAATGATACCCTTGATACCAAGATTTCTTGGATCCATCATGAACATTCCAAAGCTTATGGAAGAGCTGTAGGTCACAGGACGGTTAGAGAAGAAGAAGAGAAGCTTACTGGATACAACTTCTGAATTAGAGACAGGCTTTATGTTCAGGCTCATTTCTCCTACCCATTTTGAAAATGGCTTAATTTAAAAAAAATTATTTTTAAGTTCAGAAGTACACTTGTGCCAGGGGGATTTGTTGTGCAGACTATTTTGTCACCCAGTTATTAAGCCTAGTGCCCATTAGTTGTTTTTCATGATCCTCTCCCTCCTCCCACCCTCCACCGACCAGTAGGCCCCAATGTCTATTGTTCCCCTCTATATGTCCATGTCTTCTCATCATTTAGCTCCCACTTATAGGTGAGAACATGCAGTATTTGGTTTTCTGCTCCTGCTTTAGTTTGCTAAGGATAAAGGCCTCCAGCTCCATCCATGTTCCTGCAAAAGACATGATCTTGTTCTTTTTCATAGCTGCATAGTATTCCATGACATATATGTACCACATTTTCTTTATCCAATCTACTATTGATGGGCATTTAGGTTGAATATATGTCTCTTTTCTTGTGAATAGTGCTGCAATGAACATACATGGGCACATGTCTTTATGATAGAATGATTTATATTCCTTTGGGTATATTCCTGTTAATGGGATTGCTGGGTGGAGTGGTATTTCTGTTTTTAGGTCCCTGAGGAATCGCCACACTGTCTTCCACAATGGCTGAACTAATTTACATTCCCACCAGTAGTGTGTAAGTGTGCCTTTTTCTCTGCAACCTCACCAGCATCTGTTATTTTTTGACTTTTTAATAATAGCCTGTAAGGAACATGGCTGTGGTTTGTTCAAGGATAGGCCAAGCTAAGATGTTTACATCCTGCGTGTCTTGCGAGTTTACAGCACACGCATGTAACTTCACTTGTTATCACAGCCATGTAGCCATAACATGGGAAGGCCATCCCTTGCTCTAAGCCAGTATCGTTTGCAAAAGCTATCATTGTCCTGCTGACACTGTACACGTGCGCTGGCACCCAGAGAAAGAGAGAGAGATCCAGAGGGGTCTGTCTTTGTAGATAGACAGGAGAGAGCCAGGACACAGCTCAGCTCACTTGTGCCCAGAGAGAGAAAGAGTTAAGCTGCTGACCCTGAAGGCAAGGGAGAGCCGGCGGTGCAGCTGTGTGTGTGGGAGCTGCTGAACTAAGCAAGTGAGACAGGGCGGACAGTGTGAGAGAGCTAGTGTGAGAAAGCTGTTAATGAAAACTGCTGCTGAATAAAGCCATGTCTCATCTACCTGCTGTCTCTCGAGTGTTCTTCCAGCTCCCTGACCCATGTCCACCCACTCCCCTCAGCCCTCAGCTGGGGCTGGAACCTGACCCTGAGCATGACATAGCCAGAAAGCGGCTCAATTTTTATAGTGATAAGGATAGGAGGACTGTGAGAAAAAAAAAAAATCTTTTCATGGAGAGAAAAGTTTAATTTTAGAAAACTTTCAAAATACACTCCTTTGAACTGGGCATGCAGCTTTATACTGTTGTTCCCACGATGCTATGGACATCAGGAGGCCCATCAATGGTTCTAAAAGCCCATGTGCCTCACTCTTTCCCTAGAGCCCCACAGCGTTCACAGCAACGAAGGAGAGATTTCCGGGGTGGAAACCCAATTCCATCGGCTTGATGGTATGGTAGTGGGAGAAAGAGAATAGGGAACTGTAGAGGAAGGAAAGAATTTGGTGACAAGGCTAAAAGACTCAGCAGCATTCTAAAGCATGCCAAGACCAAAGTTGCTGTTTCCTGGTCCTGAATCTAGAAATAGGCCCAGGAAGCAATCAAAACATAACTTAATTCTTTCTATATTAATATTCATAATTATAGCTAACAAGTACTGCACAAAGCACTTTACTTGAATTATTTAATTTAATCTGCACAAGAAGTCTTTTAGGTACCATTATTATCCTCATTTTACCAACAAGGAAAATGATGTTTAAAAGAGGCTAAGTAACTTGCCCAAATTATACTTGTAATACGTTCGACAGACTGTTACCAATTCCCTATCTCCTTGATTCTGGAGTTTATACTCCCACTAGACTTCTGCCAGAGGATGTCTTGTGGAAGATGCTTCTGCTCTGTGGGGCTTTCCTAATTTGCCCCTAATACTAAGGCAGGTTCCCAAGTCTTAACACTTCTCAGGGACTTAGATAAAGGGCAGCCGGGTGTAACAGAAAGAGGCTGAACCTTCCCTAGCAGCTGCACTTGCTAGTCACATGAACCTGTGCTACTCATTTGGCCTGTCGGAACCTCAGATATAGGGTAGGGATGATATTTTCTCTTCCAACCTGACATGGATGTTGAAAAGAGCAAATGTGAGAAAACGCTATAGATGAACATGATTTGAAAACTATGAAGTGCTTTCTAAGTAGATTTGAGGAGTGAAATCAATTTGGGTAATCTTACACATCTTACACATCACCCCTACCAGGTGGGTGGTTTCTAGGCATTTCAAGGGATTTAAAACAAAAGTTGAATAAGGAAACAGTCTCAGAACACTAATGTGCCCATCGGCCAGGTGTGGTGGCTCATGCCTGTAATCCTAGCACTTTGGGAGGCTGAGGCGGGTGGATCATCTGAGGTCAGGAGTTCAAGACCAGCCTGACCAACATGGAGAAACCTCGTCTCTACTAAAAATACAAAAATTAGCCAGGTACGGTGGTGCGTGCCTGTAATCCCAGCTACTCTGGAGGCTGAGGCAGGAGAATCACTTGAACCCAGGAGACGGAGGTTGCGGTGAGCCAACAACACGCCATTGCACTTCAGCCTGGGCAACAAGAGCAAAACTCCGTCTCAAAGAAAAAAAAAAGAACAGTAACGTACCCAATTTATTTGTCTTCCTTCTTTTCCCTAATCTCTCTTGCATGAAAATTGGTTGAAACTATTAATGCTATGTTGGACTGCTGTCTTGGGCTTCTCAGCCTCTCTGTTGATTTCCTTATCTGCCAAATAAACATGATGGTCTAGATCTGTGCTGTCAACACAGCACTGGCCATGTGTGGCTATTTAATGGAAATTAAGTTAAATTAAACATTTAGTTCCTCAGTCACACCAGCTACATTTCAATTACTTACATGAAGCTAGTGGCTACTGCATTGGCAATACAGAGATAGAGTATTTCCATCATCTCAAACAGTTGTACTGGAAGGTGCTGGTCGAGATAATTTGTAAAAGCCAATCCATTTCCAACTCCTATTGAATTAACCTGGCTAATTGTTTCTTGTATGCTTTGAATGAAGCCCTTTTGCAGTTGATATGTGAATACCTATGCATACCATGTCAAGGAAGGTATTGATTTAGTCAACAAAATATAGAACAACCATGGTACATTATATGTGTTGAATATTTTTAAAATTTCTAATTAAAACATTTCCCAAGACAATATATTTACATTAAAAGTCTAAAACAGAGCTGGGCACGGTGGCTCATGCCTGTAATCCCAGCACTTTGGGGGGCCGAGGTGGGCGGATCACCTGTGGTCAGGAGTTTGAGACCAGCCTGGGCAACATGGTAAAACCCTGTCTCTACTAAAAATACAAAAATCAGCCAGGTGTGGTGGTAAATGCCTGTAATCTCAGCTACTCAGGAGGCTGAGAATTGCTTGAACCTGGGAGGCAGAGTTTGCAGTGAGCCAAGATAGTGCTACAATACTCTACCCTGGGTGACAGAGCAAGACCCTGCCAAAAAAAAAAAAAAAAAGAAGGTTGAAAAAGGGAGACTTTAATGTGCTTAAAAAGAGAATTCTTATTTATACCAATTTTTTTTCCACTTCCTTTTGAACCTAGAAGGGGGTTTCTCTTATATATCTTTGTTGTCTGTGTGACCTAATTCCGCCTTAGACAAATAGAGAAAGTGGGCACCTCTGCCAAATAACCCTGCAACCTAAAACCTGGAGCAGTTCTCTGAGAAGCAGCTGCTTCATCCCTGAAGGTATCCGGCATTTCAAACAGTTACACTGAACAAAAAAAGAATACATTCGTTTTTATTCCATTGTTTAAGATGCTGACACAAACACCACTCATTCATAAACTGAAAATAAGCACAAAAATCCTCTACTACTTCAAGACAAAAATGTCAAAGTTTAAAAATTTTCAAGACAGTTATACCAGGGTTTATTTTTCTGTGACAATCTGGCAATACTTGAGAATATCTAATTCCACTTTTCTCCTTTTCTCTCTCTCTCTCCTTATCCCACTCCTACTCCTGCTTCTTCTTCTCTGTCTCTCTCTCTTTGACTTTTAATCATAAAGTAGACTAGTTGTATTTATTTTTTCTCCCTGAGTCCTGTGCTTTCAAAAATTCTTATAGGCATAATGACACCACATTATGAAAGTGTGAAAAACAGGAAATGGTGGGGAAGAAAGCATCTATAACACCACTAGTTCTTCATAATGGCTATTAGCACTGTCATCTATTTCAAGTTTTCTTTTTTTTTTTTTTTTTTTTTGAGACGGAGTCTCGCTCTGTCGCCCAGGCTGGAGTGCAGTGGCGCAATCTCGGCTCACTGCAAGCTCCGCCTCCCGGGGTTCACGCCATTCTCCTGCCTCAGCCTCTCCGAGTAGCTGGGACTACAGGCGCCCGCCAACACGCCCGGCTAATTTTTTTTTGTATTTTTAGTAGAGACGGGGTTTCACCGTGGTCTCGATCTCCTGACCTCGTGATCCGCCCGCCTCGGCCTCCCAAAGTGCTGGGATTATAAGCGTGAGCCACCGCGCCCGGCTCAAGTTTTCTTACATAAATACTTTAAAATTTTTACTATATAGGTATCTTTAAAATATACTTGCAACTGTACACTTTTTTTTGAGACAGAGTCTCACTCTGTCACCTAGGTTAGAGTGCAGTGACGTGATCTCAGCTCACTGCAACCTCCACCTCCCACGTTCAAGCGATTCTCCTACCTCAGCCTCTTGAATAGCTGGGACCACAGGCATGCACCAGCACACCTGGCTAATTTTTGTATTTTTTATGTAGACGGAGTTTTGCTATGTTATCCAGGATGGTCTCAAACTCCTGAGCTCAAGCAATCCTCTCACCTCAGCCTCCCAAAGTGCTAGGATTATAGGCATGAGCCAACATGCCTGGCAACTATACACTTAAAACAATTTTTTTTTAATTTCTTACCTTTACCAACATAAAATTAGTGCTTTAAATAGAGCACTTATTTATTTTGTTTACTCTTTCCTCCTAAAACCAGCCCCGATGGTTAAAGGAGGAAACAAGAAGCACTGTCTCACTATAAAAGTGGCATTAAGCCAGATAAGCCTGGTCAAGTTTCATGATGCCAAGTCATTAAATAAGCTTTCTACAAGGACAGAGTAGGCCTTTTATGCACAGAAGAAAGTCTTATGGAAGTTGGGAGTGGTTAGAAGAAAACACAGCCATTCCCCACCCACCTCTAAGAAAACACAAGGTTGGTCTTAGACTGTGTAACTATTTATTCAGATTCTCACTGGGATAGTCCAAATCCCACAACCTCTTAAGGCATATGTGGGCTGCAACTCTTATTTTTAAGAATCCTTAAAATTCTCAGTGGATTTGATTTACAGTCCAAAAGAGGATAGTCCACTCCCCTGTCCTAAAGACTTACATAATAATTAAGGTTTTCGGGGGAGTTACAAATAACAGAACCCACATCTGGCTAACTTAAGGAAAAAAGGAGTGAGATGTCATTGGAAAGATACTGGAGTAGCCCGTGGAACTGACGGATGAATTAAAGTACATGATCCTGTTCTTTAGAAAACTGCCGTCAATGTGACTCAGCTCTGAAAACTCCCAGACTCTCTGCCTCTCAGGTCCAAATTTCCATTTCCAAGGCAAGAAATTGAAACAGTTCAGTTGAGTCAAGCATGTACTAACCAGCAGTATCATATGGAGCAGGCTTGGATGCCAGAAGCCCCTCAGTGACCCCAAGGCATCCACAGTTATCTAGACTCAAAGAGCTCCATCTTCTTCTGAGCAACACATTTTCTATATATATATACCTAACTAGATCTTTCTATTAGGCTAAATAGAAATATTAAGTTGGTGTTTTTGCCATTGAAAGGAATGGGGTGGGTGGGAAATGGCTGTGGTTTCTTCTAACCACTCCCAACTTCCATAAGACTTTCTTCTGTGCAGAAAGATCCTGCTCTGTCGTCTAGAGAGCTCATAATACAATAGGGGGATGAGGTCTGCCTTAAAGAGGAGAAAACCTATGCAGGGAGGCTGGTGGGGAGGAAATGCCCTTTAGGAAGAATTCCTGAGGGCGTTCCTATGTCCCTCAAATTCAAATACCAACTACAGTCACATTTAACCAGTAGAACAACCATCCTTTTCCCAATAGCAGCTATACTGGGAGCAGAACCAGTTCCCAGTCACTGCCTGGCAATCTGACAGTGTGAAGCCTTCAGATACATTCTTTTTTGATTTTTTGTTTTGTTTTGTTTTCTGCCTCCTGGATTCAAGTGATTCTCCTGCCTCAGCCTCGCGAGTAGCTGGGATTAAAGATGCTCACCACCACGCCTGGCCAATTTTTGGTTTTTGTTTTTGTTTTGTTTTTGAGACGGAGTCTTGCTCTGTCTCGCCCAGGCTGGAGTGCAGTGGCACCATCTCGGCTCACTGCAAGCTCCGCCTCCCGGGTTCACGCCATTCTCCTGCCTCAGCCTCCTGAGTAGCTGAGACTACAGGCGCCCGCCGCAACGCCCGGCTAACTTTTTGTAGTTTTAGTAGAGACGGGGTTTCACCGTGTTAGCCAGGATGGTCTCGATCTCCTGACCTCTGGCGATCCACCGGCCACGGCCTCCCAAAGTGCTGGGATTACAGGAGTGAGCCACTGCGCCCGGCCCTTCGGCTACATTCTTATACTGCAAAGTTTAGGAACAGAGAGAGCTGACAACACCAAGTTCAAATGCAGTTTCACCAGTGGAATCTTCCCTAGGCATCCAGCGAAAACTGCTCTTCTTCCTCAAACTCCTGCAGGAGTGGTTACCTTCTGGGGCCTGGCATTACTATAAAGT
The DNA here is from genome assembly GCF_006542625.1 of Nomascus leucogenys. Classification (NCBI taxonomy): domain Eukaryota; kingdom Metazoa; phylum Chordata; class Mammalia; order Primates; family Hylobatidae; genus Nomascus; species Nomascus leucogenys. The sequence goes on along the minus strand of NC_044387.1, from coordinate 90,261,031 downwards.
GTTCTGTGAATCTACATGCTCCCCAATCATTATCACTAGGCCGAGCGATATATCTCACCCATGTATTTCCCACTACTTTCAAATATGTATCATTGTTGTGATCAAGTAAAGCATTCCTAGGACATGTGCAGTGGCTCATACCTGTAATCCCAGCACTTTGGGATGCCGAGGCGGGTGGATCATCTGAGGTCAGAAGTTCGAGACCAGCCTGGCCAAAATGGCAAAACCCTGTCTCTAAAGAGGAAAAAGCCTACGGGGCTTTTCTCTACTAAAAATACAAAAATTAGCCAGGCGTGGTGGTGGGCGCCTATAATCCCAGCTGCTGGCGAGGCTGAGGTGGAGGCTGAGGCAGGCGAATCGCTTGAAGGGCGGGGGCAGTGGGGAGGGTGCGGTGTGGGGAGGTGTGGAGGTTGCAGTGAGCCGAGATCACACCACTTCACTTCCACCTGGGCAAAAGAGTGAAACTCCATCTCAAACAAACAAGGACCAGGTGTGGTGGCTCACGCCTGTAATCCCAGCACTTTGGGAGGCCAGAGGCAGGCGGATCACAAGGTCAGGAGATCGGGACCATCCTGGCTAACACGGTGAAACCCCGTCTCTACTAAAAATACAAAATTAGCCGGGCATGGTGGCCGGCATCTGTAGTTACTTGGGAGGCTGAGGCAGGAGAATCGCTTGAACCTGAGAGATGGAGGTTGCAGTGAGCCGAGATCGCGCCACTGCACTCCAGCCTGGTGACAGAGCGAGACTCCGTCTCAAAAAACAAACGAACAAAACAAAAAAGCAAAAAAAGAAGAAAAGCATTCCTGACTTCACAGTAGTTTTATACATATATACATTTCCTCGGTCAACAAGTAATTCCAGTAACCATTACATGTGGGGTTGTCTCAAAGGTTTGCTGTTAAGAAAGGGCCACTCTAGATATGATGTGATAAGGAATAATATGGGAGATCAGCAAATGTCCTGGTATCGGCTGGATAAAAAGAATAGAGGAAACAGGGCCAAGGCAAATATGATTTTCTAGGCAACACCTGGCTGTGGCTTTAGTCAGGAGTAACTGGAACTAACTCTAAAGCCATTCTTCATAGTAATTGCACTTTGTGATATAAAAAATTATGTCTCATAAAAGCTGTGTTTAAATTAATGGCATATTAAATAAACATGTATTTACATTGGGTTAACTTTAGTAATTAAAATTAATTATGCTAACTTCCTAAAGTTAAACTCAATAAAGTTAAACTTGCTAGGAAAACAAAAAAGGTGGCTCATGCTAAAAAATGTTGGGAATCACTTTAGTCTTTGCCATTCCTGTGACAAATATGACCTCATAAGTGATCATTGTCTTGCCGAAAAAAATAAATTCCATAAGGAAAGAAAAATCTAACAAGCCTATTGCTAATTACTTCACTTCAGATGTAACCAGACATAAAGGAAATTCAAATGAATTCGAGGTTGAAATTGGTCTAAGGAACAATATTTAGCTTTGAAGGTGAATTTCAGCATTGCCTTCCTTTTGCTGAATTTGCAGTTTCCCATACGGTAAGTGATACTGATTTGAAATTTGATTTCACTGTCATGTTTTTCCCTAGCAGTTCTTTTAATGGCTGGGTTCCAAATTTCACCTAAATGCTCCAATTGTTGAGCCGTAAAGCTGGTACAGTTCTAAAGCTATTTTTCAGACAAATTACCATACAGAGCAACGTTTTAGTGTCACTGTCTGGAGCCTGTGTGGCAGGACAAGGAGTCTGAGGCAGAGGTGGGAGCTTTGCCAGCTGAAATACAGGCACCTAGATTGTGCAATTCTGCATCATGCCTTGTTCTCAGGGGATGCCACAGTCACATTTCAGGAACAACTCAAGGCTCCAACAGCAGCAGAAGCATCTTGTTTCCCGTTTCCTAACTCACAGCCTTGCAGTGCTTGTCAGGCCTTCATTTCCTTTTATGCTTCAGGAGAGAAATTGTAGCCTGGTGTCACCATGATGATTACCTGGCCAAAATGGAATTATGCTATAGACTGGTAAAGCTGTACCTTCTCATTCCTTTTAACAATGATTTCAATCCCTTTTCTCCCTATCACCCTGCATTCTCTTCAGTCTTTCTCCTTGCAGATAGATTAGATAGATGATAGATAGATAGATGATAGATAGATAGATAGATAGATAGATAGATGATAGATAGATAGATAAACGGATAGACAGATGGGTAGACAGACAGATCTCCATTTCCATCTTTTATCTCTCCTCTCTTCCTAATACAATTCACACCAACAGGACCGCAGGCTCCTAGGGCCTCAAGAATCCAAATAAATAGCTAACGGAGTTTTGCAGCACTACTCAGAGTCAGGCAGTCTAATTGTAGGTAGCACCATCATTTTCCAGCAAAGAAAAGAGAACAAATCCAGGAACAGTCAGAGGGAAAACGAAACATTTTTTGTTAGTGCTTTTCTTTGGGACCGTGAATAATGTTTTTAAATGTCTTTTTAGGTGCTTAATATTTTAGATCTAAAACTGCCTGCTTGTCGAATTGAAATATTGTCACCAGATCAATGATGGTACAGTCTGCACTGTTACATTTTAATAAATAGTAATGATAATAACAATTAACCTCCCCTACGCATTCTTTGTACAATGCACTGTGCACTGAAACTCTCCTCCCACACCCTGTAGTTCATCTGCTGTTTCTCATGCTGCCTGGAGAGCAAACATATTTTCACTCCATCCTACTCCATCCTGTAACATGGTTATCAGGTGCTGGGGGAGGGGACGAGGGAAAGGATGAGAGAAGGGGAGAATGACAAACAGAGAAAGACAAAAAGGGCACAGAGAAGCAGAGAGGAATGTATATATACGCATACATTCTGGACTTCAGGAGGAAGAGAAGTACTTCCTAACTGTTCTCTCCCTGATGCATTCTCTAAGGCATCCAGGTATACACACAGCTGCATCGTGTCACTGCAAGTGGCTCCCAGAGTTGTTCCTGTTCATCCAGGAAGAAAGAAAATCCCACCAAAGACTGAGAGAGATCAATGAGTGTATTTCCAAAGAACCTGAAAGAAGATATTTCCATTTGGCCCTCTTACCCTCTATCCAAGCTCAGAGGGAAATGCATTCAAGAACTTTAACGGCCAGCACAAATTCCATTTCAAGCCATGGAGCAGGAAGGGCACATGATACCAAGTGTCCCACCAGATGGCCATCTTGCTAACTAATACACCTCGGGATTACATTTGCATTTACACAAAATGTAAGCTTTGGGAGCCAGACATATTATTTTGGCTAATAGTTTGGCATGTTTTCAGCTTGGAAGCCTGAGCGTATGTGATGGGTCAGTAATACAATAAAAGTAACTGTCAGGACCCTGAGCCCAAGCCAAGCCATTGCATCCCCTGTGACTTGCACGTATACATCCAGATGGCCTGAAGTAACTGAAGATCCACAAAAGAAGTAAAAATAGCCTTAACTGATGACATTCCACCATTGTGATTTGTTCCTGCCCCACCCTAACTGATCAATGTACTTTGTAATCTCCCCCACCCTTAAGGTACTTGTAATCTCCCCCACCCTTAAGGAGGTTCTTTGTAATTCTCCCTACCCTTGAGAATGTACTTTGAGGGATCCACCCCCTGCCCCCCAAAACATTGCTCCTAACTCCACCGCCTATCCCAAAACCTATAAGAACTAATGATAATCCACCACCCTTTGCTGACTCTCTTTTCGGACTCAGCCCGCCTGCACCCAGGTGAAATAAACAGCCATGTTGCTCACACAGAGCCTGTTTGGTGGTCTCTTCACACCCACACGCATGAAAGTAACGGGGAAGCATTTCTTTCCCCAGTGGTGAATTTCTACCCTATTCAGGCAACAGACTTTCCAAATCAGCCATCACAGCCGTCTGGATCGTTCATACCATTTGCCATTAAATATACCCAAGTAGGAAAAAGAGTGTCTTTGTATTTGCAGTTAAATATAATCAGAGACAATCTTTACGATCATTCGGGATCATTATTATCAGCATAATTACAGCTTTAGAGAACAATAATCATACATATGTGTGGTATAGATATGCGGGGAGTCCAATGCAGAAATGCAGAAGAGACAAAAGTGCCTGTTAATATTTTACGAAAGCTGTAATTTTATTGAAAATTAACTAATTTACATAAAGGAACAACTTCGTATAGGATTTTTTAGCTCAATGTGTTCAACAAAGTAGAAAAAATTACAGGGGGGAAAAAAACCTTATCCAGTATATTGATGCCTGACATGATGCGATTAGAAGTAATCTATATTTTGCAAGTTTAAGAATTATCTCTAGTTAAGATGTAATATCTTTGTATGAGAATGTGCAGTGACTCCTAGAGTCAATAACTATGTAAGTATCTGTGTGTGTCCATTTATTTTGTAAAAGAGAGATTATATGTTAAAACATGTTCTCTTTCTTTTTTCTTCCTCACTTGCTTGCATATGACATTTCCGTCTTCAACCAGAGGATTCCATCTGCCTCAGGGAGAATTAGAATTACTGCAGAAATGCAAAGAGAAAGAAAGTTTTTGACTCTTGGCGTAGAAACAACAGTCTTGAAAGCCTATAAATTTGAGAGAGAAAAGGGATTTCTAAAGCCCCAAAAATTTCCTTTACATCTAACAAGCAAAACTAGCAGGACTGATCATAAATCCACACTAAGCCATTGCCAGGAAGAATTTAGAATGTGCCATAAAGTTTCGACCACAGAAATAAAACTGAAAAAGGCAACAAAAAAAGCAAATATAAATAAAAAATAAACAGACCAAAACAAACAAACAAAAAAATCAAAACTACAAAACAATAAGTATCAACCAGAAAGAAAGGGTTGCACTCAACAGGTTGTTTTGCAATTATAAGTTTGTGACTGTCACACACGTCTGTGTGAAGAGACCACCAAACAGGCTTGTGTGAGCAACAGGGCTGTTTATTTCACCTAGGTGCAGGCAGGCTGAGTCCGAAAAGAGAGTCAGTGAAGGGAGATAGGGGTGGCGCACTTCTATAGGATTTGGGTGAGTGGTGGAAAATTACAGTCAAAGGGGGTTGTTCTCTTTCGGGCAGGGGCGGGGGTCACAAGATGCTCAGTGGGGGAGGTTCTGAGCAGGAGAAGGAATATCACAAGGTTAATCGCTCAGTTAAGGTGGGCAGGAACAAATCACAATGGTGAAATGTCATCAGTTAAGGCAAGAACCAGCCTTTTTCACTTCTTTTGTGATTCTTTACATGCTTCAGGCCATCTGGATGTATATGTGCAGGTCACAGGGGATATGATGGTTTAGCTTGGGCTCAGAGGCCTGACAGTGACAAGGGAGTTGTGAGAATGAATGGGATAATATGCCTGAAGCACTTAGCACAATTATTGTTGCTGAAAAGAGTCAAGCTGTAAAATATTTGAAAAGATTTATTCTGAACCAAATATGACTGACCATGTCCTGTGGCACATCCATCAGGAGATCCTGAGAACACGTGCCCAAGGTGGTCAGGAAGTCATGAGACATCAATCAGATACATTAAGAAATACACTGGCTTGGTCCAGAACAGCGGGACAACTCAGGGGGCGCGGCAGGCTTCCAGGCTATAGGTCAATTTCATGTTCAGGTTAAGATTCTGGAGACCAAGATTCTTTTGAAGTCTCATAGTGGCTGCCCTTAGAGACAACAGATGACAAACATTTCCTATTCAGACCTCTAAAAGGTGCTAGACTCTCGGTTAACCTCTTCAGGATTGGGAGGGCCTGGAAGAAAAAGATCTAGCTATGTTAATAGAGTTTCTTTACAGATGCAAATTTTCCCCCACAAAGGACAGTTTTGCAGGGTTATTTCAAAATATGCCAAAGAAACATGTTTTGGGGTAAAATATTTTTATTTTCTTGTTTGTCACATAATGTTATGCATGAGTCAGATTGGAAAGTAAGTCACAATATATAGGCTTAAATAAAACCCATCTGAAGAGAATTTATGGTTTGTAGGGCATGACACTCCAGACCCCTTAGATAGGAATTTGGCTAAGATAAGAAAAAAATCAGAGCTTAGTCCTCAATTCCCAGCATTTGATAAATACTCTCACGTTTATAAAAAACGTTACTACAGTTACCACACTACCTGGTAAACATTACCTCTCTACTTGTCTGCTCCCATCCCACTAGACTAAAATGGATTGAAGGCAAGGATTCCGTTTTATTCATTCCTTCATCCTTAGCTTCTATCACAGAGCTTGGTACCTGATAAATTTTTGTGGAGTGAATTAAACTCACTAGTTCTCTGAAACAAAGAAGGCATGCAGTAAGAAGGTCGAGTGGTCCCTGCTCTTTGTTGTTCATTTACAAGACGCCATCATCTCAAGCACCAGTTTGTGGTTGGTTGTGTAAAAGAAAATAAAAACCTAACCAATCTGAGTTTTAGATTGGGTAAGGATGAGATTTTTTTAACCTTCTGATGATAAAATAATCAGATGGGCTACCCCAAAATGTGGAGGACTCTTTATGCTTAGTGAGCTTTTTGAGATGTCAACAATATCTGTCCTGGATGATTTAGACATTCCCTTGCCTACAGAGAGAGAGCTGGGCCGGATCATCTCTGAAAGTGCCTTCGGCTCTCTATTACTGCTACATGATTCTATTAACCAGTTAATATTTTTCCTGTAATTTGCCCTTAGTAACTGCCTAACAACATTACAGGTCCTTCCATAGGATACAATGATGTGACATTAATCTAATATCACGTACCCTCTCTGCCTGTTTCACCAACACCTCTCATTCCTTGACCCTGAATAATGATTCAAGGACATCTTCTTTCCTTTTCTTCAACTAAACTAAGACCATCCTTAGGGCTTTAAACCAGTACCCATCATAGGCTCAGTGCTTACTAAAAGTCTACCTGGAGGTTCAGATACTTCATTCACCAGGCCTTAAATTCTTCTGTTGGATACAGTGAGTTCTAGATTTCTATTCAAAGAATCAGTATGTCAGTATGTTCAGTTTTTTGTCCTCCATTTTGAAGTTTAACCTCCTCGTGGTTTCAGTAAACAACCTTTTTCACCAGTTTTAATCAGTAGTTCACATCTGTTCCCCTGCTGCGTCCTGACTCATGCCGGTCACCTGCTTTGACCTGCCTGAGTCACCCCTGGTCACCTGCTCTGACCTAAGTCACCTTTAATTACCTGTTCCTAACCGTCCTTCCTGCCAAACTACTCACCCCGCCACTCTGGCTCATACCCCTGCTCTTTTTAAAATAGCCAATCGGAATTAGCTTAGACTGTGCAGTCCAACCCTAGCCAATAGGGGAACGACGCAGCAGTAGGGGCTACCTGCATCAGGAATAAGAACCCCTTCCCCTCCCTTGTTCAGGTATGCTGTCACCATTACTCCATTTGTGAGTCATACCCTTCTATAGAAGTAAAAACTGCCTTACTGAGAAAATTAATGTTCAAGTGCTATTTCTTTACAGCACCAAGGAACAAGCATTTTGTTTCTAACACTTCTGTTTCCTTCTTTCATCCCATCCAAATTATATTATTTTTTGCTGTTATAAACTAAAACCAATTGCTAACCATAAAAATCGGATTCAGAATCTGGATGCCCTCACATTTCAAAATATCTGAAAATGCTCAAACTCGCTGTAAGCTTGTGTCTATCTTTGCTGGGTAGTACCAGCTGACATTTGTCCACTCACAAAGGCACACTGGAGAAGAATCCAAGGGTCAGAGGGTCAGAATAACATGGTAGCTCATTTCCTTCTCACCTTCCAACCTTTCTACCATAGGACAGAGATTAGAACTGTTTATTTAAAAGGATTTACTGACACAATAGCTGTTATAGCTTCACAAAATAGCTGACTTGTCCCTAAGGAGAATTTGAATCTGTGTAGCTTCACGAGGCCTTGAGCCAAAGGTAGCTCTTTCACCGCCAACAACTTACACGTGGTTCAACTTTGCCACTGCTTGGCATGTCTTCTTTATGCTTGGTTAATCAAGTGAATGGGATTCACTGATAGGAATAACTGCCCTCTATTGAGTGCCTAATATGTACCAGGCTCCCTGGCCAGGCAGTGCCACGCGCATCGTGGTCTGCATGGATGGCAGCCCTGGAACAGTGTGATGCTGCAGCCAGGCCTGCCATACAATCATATAATTCAATTGTAACCACACAGGGTAGAATTATCATTCCCATTCCAAATGAAGGAAAAGGCTCATGAAGGTAACTAAACTGACCAGGGTCACACAAATAGTAAAGAATAGAGCTGGATTTGAAACTCAAGTCTGGTAACCAAAGACCCTGCTATTGTCAGGAATTCTGCTCCATGCTGTGGAATTCAAAAATAAGCAAGGGGGGCTGGGTGCAGTGGAGGTGAGAGGATCGCTTGAGGCCAGGAGTTCAAGACCAGCTTAGACAACATAGCAAGATTCTGCCTCTGCAAAAATTATTTTCTTATTTTTTTTAATTAAAAATTAACAAGTGGACCCGGACTCTAAGGACCCTGAAATGCAGTTCGAGAAAACGAGACACATTCACGTAAAATTAAATAGCAATGAGGCCGGGTGCGGTGACTCACGCCTGCAATCCCAGCACTTTGGGAGGCAGAGGCGGGCGGATCACAAGGTCAAGAGATTGAGACCATCCTGGTCAACATGGTGAAACTCCATCTCTACTAAAAATACAAAAAAATAGCTGGGCATGGTGGCACGCACCTGTAATCCCAGCTACTCAGGAGGCAGAGGCAGGAGAATCGCTTGAACCTGGGAGGTGGAGGTTACAGTGAGCCAAGATCGCACCACTGCACTCCAACCTGGGCGACAGAGCGAGACTCCGTCTCAAAAAAAAAAAAAACAAAAAAACAAAAAAACAATTAAATAGCAATGAAATGTTGAAATAATGGCTCAAGTCAAAAGAGAAAATGTGTCACGGGGCAGACCATGATTCGTTGCTAAATGGACCATGTAGCAATAATTGTTACAACCGTTTAGAGAACACAGGTTTACAAATATTTACAAGTTTTGGTAAACATAGTCCATGTACTGGGAATTTCTAAATAAGGCCCTAAACCTGGCGGCAACACAAAGGCAAATAATAAGAGAAAGACATGACCTTGTTTCTACTACAAAAAGTCCTCGTAGAAGAGAAGCCGCCAGGCACTTGCAGGGAAGGAAAAAGATAAAGGGTCTACAGCAAACATTTCAGAACTCTGTGAGAAAGATTAACGTGACTTTTTTTTTTTTTTAATAAAGTTTTGACTTCAGATTTAGCTTATGGCCTTGGGAACTCAGGTTTAAAATGTGTAAATTATATTATTTGAAGTGAAAATGTGATACATGCTTTGGGTTTCATTTTATAATTTAATAATTTAATATAAAATAAGCTTTAAAAGCTATGGTTTTTACAAAGAAAACTTGAAGGATTTTGTTTTTTAAGTTTAAGACGGATAAGTAGGAGTTGCACTGGCAAAATCTAAATAGTAACTTCCAATTTTCCAATTTAATTCTAATGTTGATGGATATGAGAACTAAAGTCTTGTGTTCTTCATGTTCCGATCCTGTGAGTAAAGGAGATGCTGATAAATGCTTCTGTTTTGTCTTTCAAATCTGCATCGCAGATAGTAGTCATGTGCACTTTTGACTAAGACCAAGTAGACGAGAGTTTTTAAGAAGCCTAGGAACTGAATGCCAAATTTAGACTTGGGTTTTGAATCCTTCCTATGCCAGAATGATGATACTTTCCTTAAATAGTTAACCAACTGGTTTGTTAAGCAAAGCAAGTTACAGTAATAAAACTAAGGGGGCAGAGATAAGTATGCCTCTACATAGTTATATATGACTAGAGAAGAAAGACTAGTATTTTATAGACCGGGGGTGTTTCTTCCCAAACACTAGTCCCATAAGGCGGGGTCTCCACCCCCGCTGCCACAGACCCGCCCTGTTAGGAACTGGGCCACACAGCAGGAGGTGATTGGCAAGTGAGCTTTACCGCCCAAGCTCTGCCTCCTGTCAGATCAGCGGCAGCATTAGATTCTCATAGGATCGTGAACCCTATTGTGAACTGTACATGTGAGGAATCTAAGTTGTGAGCTCCTTATAAGAATCTAATGCTGGGCCGGGCGCGGTGGCTCACGCCTGTAATCCCAGCACTTTGGGAGGCCGAGGCGGGTGGATCACGAGGTCAGGAGATCGAGACCATCCTGGCTAACACAGTGAAACCCGTCTCTACTAAAAAAAAATACAAAAAATTAGCCGGACGTGGTGGTGGGTGCCTGTAGTCCCAGCTACTCGGGAGGCTGAGGCAGGAGAATGGCATGAACCCGGGAGGCAGAGCTTGCAGTGAGCGGAGATTGCGCCACTGCACTCCAGCCTGGGCCACAGAGCAAGACTCCGTCTCAGAAAAAAAAAAAGAAAAACAAACAAACAAACACAGATTTCTTAATTCTGACTCCAAGAATTCAAAAAAAAAAACAAAGAACCGTTGAAAGTGACTTATTCTATTAGAAATGTGGGATAAGTGCCCTTCTTTAGTTTCATTTACTTCTATGGGAAACTTCCTTACCCCTTCTAAGCCAGTATGTCTTCATCATCAAGACACACAAGGTTTCAAAATGTAATTGCCTTCTGATACATATAAAGAGTAAAAAAAAAAGAATGAAATTAGAGACAGGTCATTCATGGTTAAAAACACTGGCTTTGGAGTCAGACTGGCATCAGACTCAGCTTCCAGCTTTTACTAGTAATGTGAGTTTCAGGAAGTTGTTTGACTTCTCTGGGCCTCAGTTTCCTCATTTGTAAAATAAAAGTAACAAGATCTAACTCATAGGGTAGCTCTAATCATTAAAGAAGATATTACATTCCGAGAGCTTAGTTAATATGTGCTTAATAAATGTTTAAGTCTACTGCTATCATTTATTCAAAAAGCATTATATTGAGTGTGTATTAGATGGTGGGAATATGGAAGGAGAGAATATGGTGCTTGCCCTCATAAATTTTGTATTTTAACCCCAGTTGCCGCCAAAATTTTTATCATAAAGTGCATTATTAAAAAAATTCTGAGCATTATTCCCAAAACATGTATGTATATGTTAATTTACAAATTATATGTATCTATTACTACACTAAAAATTATGTGCATTATAAAACATATACAATACATGAATGCAAAAGAAGAAACAATTAAAAGCCTACTGAATTATCTTGCACAATCTTTGGAATGTACATACCACACTTTGGAGACCATTGTTTTAGCCCAGGGATTAGCACATTTTTCTGTAAAGGACTGGATAGTAAATAGTTTTGCAGACCACACGAAGTCTCTGCTGCCCAATCTTCTTAGCTTTTTTTAAAAAAAAATTTTAAGCAACCGTTTAAAAATGTAAAGCAATACTTACCTCCAGAGCTTTGCAAAAACAAAGCTTGCACTGTAGTTTGACCATCCTGGCTTTAGATCGTAGACTGCTCTAGGGTAAATGATTCCAGACAGTGAACTAGTAAATACATAATTACTATAGTAAGTTCTAGATGAAAGAAACTGTTTAGCTCAATGAGAGTAAGGGAGAGGAGGCTGACTGCAGCTAAGATGGTCAGAGAAGATCACATCTCAAGTGAGGCCAGAAGGCAGGGAAGGAGCCAGGCACAGAAGACAGAAGAAAGCCTTCCAGACAGACGGAAGAACAGGCCAGGACAAGGTCCTCAGGTGGACAAGAACTCGCTTGACCAAGAACTGACAGGAAGTCGGTGTTCCTGGAACTGGTGAAAGAGGGGAAAAGAGCAACATGTGAGATGAGGTTTGTGAGTTGGGCAGAAGCCAGCTTTGGGGAGTTTTGAAGATGATTCCCACCAAGGAAAGCCTCTGAAGCAGAAATGTAGTTAGAGAAGATAAACTCAGCCGATTGTATGTCCCCGGAATGTGAACAAAGTGAAATAATAACCAGAAGGTGGTGGATCAAGGACTGGTTCCTGGGGCAAAAATAAGAGTTAAAGAGAAGTCAATTGTCTTGATTATGTCCTCAAGCTATTGAAGACAATTATTAAACTTATAAATCCTTTATTGTCACTCAACCTTGAAATAAAGTCATGCTGTTCTGACTTTCATGAACCAAACCAACAGAGTTTAGAACGAAGCCCTTATATTCCCACGTACACATTTTTTTTAAGTTGTTCTCTTCAAATTAAAACTGCATTAAAACGTTTTCCTTGGAAGACCACACAGAAGCAGGTAACACTGGTTGCCTCCAGGGAAGGAAATTGGGCATCTGTAGCACAGAGGAGGGAGGGGAACAATACACCATGTATCTCATTGTGCTTCCAGAATGTGAACCAGGTCACTCTAATACCTAGTCAAAATGCAAATAAATAAAATTAAATTTAAATTAAAACTTTTAGACCACATTAATTTTGTGCAACTTCAGAAGAATGAAACAGTTCTCTAAAGATTCATCTGACTGAGACAAACAGGCACTCTTGCCATTCAAATAAATATTAACAAAACGTGATTAAGGTAACAACTTTGCAAAGTGGGTATGTGCATGTAACAGCATGATACATAGAAAAATGCATAAATTAATGAAAAAATTCACTTTAACAGAGAATGGAAGCAGTACAGGTAATTTTTTTTTTTTTTTGAGTCAGAGTCTCTCACTCTGTCACCAGGCTGGGGTGCAGTGGTGCGATCTCGGTTCACTGCAACCTCCACCTCCCAGGTTCAAGCAATTCTCCTGCCTCAACCTGCCGAGTACCTGGGATTACAGGCGTGTGCCACCATGCCCAGCTAATTTTTGTATTTTTAGTAGAGACAGGGTTTCACCACGTTGGCAAGGATGGTCTCGATCTTTTGACCTCATGATCCACCAGCCTTGGCCTCCCAAAGTGCTGGGATTACAGGTGTGAGCCACTGTGCCCGGCCCAGTACAGGTAATATTTTAAAAGCCAATTTACACATTGGAAAACAGGGTTGGCAGTTCCTCAAAAAGTTAAAGTTACCTTATGACTCAGGAATTCTAGCTGCGGTGTATTCTACCTAGGTATATTCCCCAAAGAATATGGAAACATATGTGCCCATAAAAACTTGTGTACAAATGTTTATACTAGCTTATTTATAATAGCCAGGAAAGTAAAAACAATCCAGTTGTCTATCAACTGATGAATGGATGAATAATATGTAGCATATTCATGCAACAGAATATTTTTCTGCAATAAAATGAAGTGCTGATAAATGCTACAACATAGAGAATTTGAAAATTTATGCTAAGAGAAAAAAAAGCTAATGACAAAAGACCACCGATTTTATGATTCCATTTATGTGAAATATCCAGAATAGTCATATTCACAGAAACAGAAAGGAGATTAGTGGTGGCCTAGGGCTGATGGGGGAAAAGGAGGATGGAGAGTGACTGCTGGTAGGTACTAGGCTTTGTTAGGGGGCATAAAAATATCCTAAAACTAAACGGTGGTGATGATTGCATAGCCCTATGCATATTTAGTGAGTATACTAAAACCTATTAAATTTTACACTTAAAATGATAAATTGTATAATATGTGAATTGTATCTCAATAAAGTTGTTTTGGGTTTTTTTGTTTGTTTTGAGACAGGACCTCTCGCTGTAGACCAGGCTGGAGTGCAGTGGTGTGATTTTGGCTCACAGCAACCTCTGCCTCCAGGGCTCAAGCTATCCTCCCACCTCAGTCTCCCAAACAGCTGGGACTACAGGCATGCACCACCATGCCAGGCTAATTTTTTATTGTATTTTTCATAGAGATGGGTTTTTGCCGTGTTACCCAGACTGGTCCCAAACTCCTGGGTTGAAGCCAACCACCCACCTAGGCCTCCCAAAGGGCTGGAATTATCAGTGCGAGCCACTGCGCCAGGCCTGTTTTTTTTGTTTTGTTTTTTTTTAAGTCAACTTACAAAGGGCTATTCAAGCACCACATTGTAATGTAAAGTATAGGTGAACTGCCACTGAAAACAGAAGAATAACAAGGTCAATATGTGAACACTTGGATTTATAAAAATGGAAACTAATAAGACTTCTTTTGTTACCAAAAAAAATCAGTTTGGGTTTCGTATAGCACAGAAAGTACGATCTCTGTGGAGTTAGTTATTCTGAAACACATCAAGTTGCCTGCAGCAATCCTCTCTCCTAACTGCCCTTGATTGTGCAAGGTGTAGGCTAAGGAGGTGAAAATATTACAAAAATATTCAAAGTCCAGAAATCAATGAGAATGGCCTTTAGGAAGCACTTTGATACACACAGACATTCAATTTGTGTGGGTCAGGACTGAATTCCCTTCTGCCTATGAGAGAACACAGGTCATGAAACTACAGGAAATCTGCAAATAGATCATCTACTTGTGAATAATAAAGAGTTGGTGCACTGCACATGTATGGCTGATTCCTATAAATCGCCCTCTATTGCTAACAGGTTGTTATACTGATGAAGTTGGCAATAGTTTCTTCTGTTTTATAAAACATTGCTATTTTGCTTTATAAAGTTTTGTTTTGCCAATTTTGAAAACTCCTATTAAGGGAAGAGACCACCCCTCATATTGTCTTATGCCCAATTTCTACCTCCAAAGAAAGAAGAACTAAAAGGCAGAAATGGAATCCACAGGCAGATAGCCCAGCACTGCGCCCCAGGCCTGGTAGTTAAAAATCAACCCCTGACCTAACTGCTTGTGTTATCTATAGATTTCAGACATTGTATGGAAAAGCATCGTGAAAATCCATGTCCTGTTCTCTTCCATTCTGATTACCGGTGCATGTAGTCCCGAGTCACATAACCCGTGCTTGCTCAATTGATCACGACCCTCTCACACAGATCTCCTGAGAGTTGTAAGCCCTTAAAAGGGACAGGAATTGTTCACTCGGGGAGCTCGGTTTTTGAGACGTGAGTCTTGCCGACGCTTCCACCCGAATAAAGCCCTTCCTTCTTTAACTTGGTGTCTGAGTGATTTTGTCTGCGGCTCGTCCTGCTACGCTATCATCAGTGTTTGAGAGATTCATATCGTAATCGATGATATTATATACTATCTACAGTAAATCTCATTCTTGCCACATAAAATAATTCCAGTGAGTTACCATACACAGTCACATTCAAGTTCCCTACATGAAAATTCAATGGCTAGAGAGAGGTCTATTTACTCTTTTCTCTAAAACTAAATTTTTAAAGACTTGGCTCAGTCTTAATTTTATAATTTTATAAGAGCAAATTATTTCAGGAATGATGTGTTCAAAGTATTTTTCAAACTTTTCCAAGGCAGAATGACAAGCTAAAACAAATTTATTTATTCAGTTTGTATTACAAGATAGAAAAGTACATAATAGGGAAGAACTTGTTACAAATATTGGATAAAAATTATGTATTTGCCAACATTGTCATCCATTAAAAGACAAATTATGGCTTATGGTAGTTCTCCTAAAATAATATAATTTGTGTCTTCAGTCTGGACATGTTTCTCCCCTGTAGACTCATATATCCAGCTGCCTCTGTGACATCTCCACATGAATGTTTAATAGACATCTCAACCTTAACACATCCAAAACATAGCTGCTGATCTTTGACCCCCAAACCAACTCCTCCTGAAATCCTCCCTACCTCAGTTAAGGACAACTTGATGCTGCTAGTTGCTTAGGCCAAAAACTTTGGTAGCAATCTTAATTCTAATTTTTCTCTTAAATGCCACATCCAGTCAGTAGCAAATCCTTCCAGCTCTATTTTCAAAATATATACAGAATTTAAACACAGATTTTCCTCGACTTCCACTGCCACTTCCTAAACCAAGCTACCATCATTTCTTACCTGAACGTCGGCAACAGATTACTAATAGGCTCACTCATTACTAATAGACCTACCATTAACTCATACAGAAGCTTTGTGCAAATTAGAAAAAGATGATCTTCCCCAAGAACAGATGTTCTTGGGGAAGAAATTTAGAAATAAATACTACACAAAACTCTGATGTCAACACTGTCACGGCCCCCCCAGATTGTGGTACACTTGTGCAATGCACAACCTGCCTAAGTGTACAAAACTGCCTTGCTTGTTAGCGTGGTATATTTCTCTTTATTTTTCTTATTTATTGTCTATTTCTCCCAATAGCATTCACTCTTCGTGAGGGCCGGGATTTCAGTGTCTTGTTCACAGTTGTAGCCCCAGCACCTAAACCATACCTAATACATGATATACATTCAATCAGTAGATGTTGACCAAAAATGTACAAAGAACAAGGGTCATATCACCAAAGACCCTGGGCATGAGCTGCCAGCAGTATAACCTAAATATTCTTCTGAAATCACTTGATTAGATGTACATCCTCAAGTACCGTTGATGTGGAAAGAGGATTTGAAAACAGGATCTCTTTGGATGGTTAGTTTCCATTGCAACAAACATTGCCATGAAGAAAATCCTTAGTAATTTGTAAGCCCCAGCTGCAGGCAGCAAAGTATAACTGAAAACAAAGTGGATCAGGAGGTCAACAACAGGCCCTCCAAGTCCAGAGTGCGACAAAGCATGGAGACCTGAAAGAAGGCACTGTGCTGGGTAGGAATCCAATTGCTTCTATGTGGAGAGGAGCAGAGAAAGAGGAAGATAGAGAGATGGGGCCTTTGCCATCTCTTCTCTGGCCTTGAGATGAGTCATCATACCTAACCATGACCTTTAACAAAACTTTACAGAAGATTGGAAGGTTAAGGACAAATCTGTACAATAAACAGATTTATTTACAACAGCTAATAGAAAGAATTGACCTTGGAGCCCAATGGCCCAATGCAATCCTTTAATCCCAACCAAGCTCTCAGCAGGCTGGTTCAACCTCCACCAAAGGGATGCCCCCTAAATGGCCATGTATTTGTCTAGGTCCAACTCTGACAGCACCCCCCCCCCAAAATAAAAACTTTCTCTACTGATTTAAATGCCTATTTTTGAATTTCCTTCTCCAAAATGATTGACAGTGGGAATAGTCAGCCCCTACAAATAATATCCCATTGTTTGCTCTCAAAAATGTAAAGCTAGTTGGGCATGGTGGCACAGCTATAGTCCCAGCTACTTGGGAGGCTGAGGAGGGAGGATCACTAGAGCCCAGGAGTTATGAGCTATAGTGTGCTATGATTGCACCCGTGAATAGCCACTGCACTCCAGTCTGGGCAACACAGTGAAATCCCATGTCTTAAAAAAAAATACAAATAAATTTAATTTTTTTAATTAAAAATATATGAAATAAGATGAATCAAATAAGACAAACATACTATTTACAGGATACTCCTCAATATCTGAGTTATTCATCCTTATGTAATACCAATGTAGGACACCAATATCCTGGTCCCCACTGCACTGTACTTTTTCAGTTCTTCCTCCAGAGCGAGTTGAAGAGATTAAGGCAGCACATTCCTCCAGCCATGCTCTAGCTTCAAATTCCACACCCCACATGCAAATGCTTAGTAAAAGAAGCCATGAGACATCCAGATTTGGTAGGTGGGAAGGATGTTTCTAATTCTGTAGGGCTTAGCCCTGCTTATGCAATGCAGGCTCTATCACACAGTGCTTGAGAGTGAGGACTCTGGAGCTAGACGTGTTGGATTCCAATCTGAATTCTACTGGTTACTTATCTGTGTGTCCTTGGGCATACTATTGAACCTCTCTGTGTCTCCATTTCATCAATAGCAAGGGATTGTAACAGAGTTACTATGATTATTACATTAATACAAATAAAAAGCTTACAAGAGTAACTGGCACATAGAATTTGGCTCAATAAATTTTAGTTATAAGTATTGCATTATTAAAGAGGGTATTTAGCATCCCATTTTGAGCATTTTCACTGGGACCCTTGTCAATTTCAGCCAGCCACAAGAATAATATCTAAATCCTTCTACTACTTCTGCATAACCAAAGGTGACTAGCAGAATGGTCTCTTTCTGAACATAGTCTGAACAAAAATAAATTCCAATCTCTATTCATAGAAGGCAAAAACAAACAAAAAACAAACAAAAAACCCTGCTTGTAACCCTTCCAATGACAATATTTTCCAAGTTCAAACAATTTTTTCAAGACCAGTCCTCATTAGGCACCTAGTTAAGAAATCTGGACTTGAGACTGATGGCAATGAGGAGGCAATGAAGAATTTTCTTGTTTTATTCTTTTTTTTTTTGAGACAGAGCCTCGCCCCATTGCCCAAGCAGAAGGGCAATGGTGCAGTCTCCGCTCACTGCAACCTCAAACTCCCAGGCTCAAGCGATCCTCCCACCTCACCCTCCCGAGTAGCTGGGACTACAGGCATTGTGCCACCACACCCAGCCCAAAATTTTAAATGAAACATTACTTGATCAAACTTGTGTTTTGAGAAGGGCACTCTGGCAACAATGTGAGAGCAGATGAAGGGCTATTGAGGAGGAAATCCAAGTGCAGGCCACTTCAATTACCCAGACAGGAAATAAGAAGGACCAAACCCAAGGCAACAGGTGGAGGGATTGTGCCAAACGGTCTTCCATGACCATCACACCTCCAGAATATCAAATTTAGTAATCACCTATTTTTCAGCTTAATCTAATAACATTTGACTTGTATGATGTTAAAAAGTGGTGGGCGCGGCCGGGCACGGTGGCTCAGGCCTGTAATCCCAGCACTTTGGGAGGCCAAGGTGGGCGGATAATGAGGTCAAGAGATCGAGACCATCCTGGCCAACATGGTGAAACCCCATCTCTACTAAAACTACAAAAATTAGCCAGTCATGGTGGCGCGTGCCTGTAGTCCCAGCTACTCGGGAGGCTGAGGCAGGAGAATCGCTTGAACCCGGGACTCGGAGGTTGCAGTGAGCCGAGATCACGCCACTGCACTCCAGCCTGTTGACAGAGCGAGACTCCATCTGAAAAAAAAAAAAAAAAAAAAAAAATAGTTGTGGGGGCGTGGGTGCATGGACTTAAACACTTGGCTTCCAGATCTCATACAGGAAAACATGAGCAAATGTCATCTATGAATTTATAGTATGCTTCCCATTAGTGAACGGCTTTGCCTTTCCACAATGATGATTATCCGATAATAAAATTCAGCATTTAAAATAGAAAATTATTAGACTTGGGAAATGGCACCCTCTTCTCTGAAAACTTCCAGGACCTGGGCAGGAGGCAGAAAGGGCATGAGGCTCTTCTGGGAATTAGCACACATTCTCCAATAGGCCAGCAGAGTGAGGGGCTTGGAGGACCAAAGGCCTCTGTCAGAAAGAACCATTGTTGCGGGATCTGTGGCACCTCTTTATTTTCTGAGGGCTCTAAGGATGAGCCTGGCAGCTACACTTTTATTGTAGAACAGAATTCAATTTTCAGTTCTTTCTCTTAACCTCTTTCCCTAGAACAGACACAAAAGCAAGAATTGTTTTTTCAATAATATGGTGCCTCAGCGTCTTTATTTTCTCAGCTGCACAAATGCTTTTTAGTATATCATTTGGTCAGCATTATCTTATTCCTATAGAACAAATAATGGAAGCACAGAGAATAACAGTGGGTTACCTAACGTTACACAGCTAATCAGCTTCCAAGCTGCATGTCACAAAGCTAATCAGCTTCCAAGCTGTAAGACTCAACGTTATCCCCACTACACTTAGTAGACGCTTAGTGAGTCCTTGAATTTCAATCCAGGGCTCCACTCAGATCCTGTTTTTGTAAGCAAAAGATAAATTAATCCTACCTTTTGAGAGATAGGACGCAGAAGAAAAAAGAAAAGAAATGTTAAGATTAGATAATCTAAGTGAGAGAAGTAAAATAAGTAATAATTTTAATCAGTGCCAGAAAAACATTTTCAGCAAATAATGGTCTCACTGATATTTTATAAAACATGAATCCCCATACACGGTATTTCTCTAGTTTCAAGAAGCGCTGTAGATGAATTATTTAAAAAGTCATGTTTTCTTCAGCAAGCCTTCCCCTCTTACTTTGTTTTTGTTTTTTTAGAACTACATCTTTAAAGATTTTTTTAAATTTTTCATGCTAAAAGAAAATAATAACTCTTGTGACTGATGTTCCAGTATCCCAAGATACACATTGTCGGATAAGCAAACTATGCAACACTGCATGATATAAAACAGTTTTCAGGAAAAAATATTAATTTTATCTGGCATATCTGGCATATTTGGGGCCATAAGATTTGCTTTACCCACCGTTAGAATTTCTTCATGAGTCTTTTCTAAAAAATAGACAAACGGTGGTTTAAATTAACAAAGTAGTCTCTACAACCACAATTTCAAGCATTGTCTGTCCTCCAGAAGTACACTAAGATTGATCTAGTTCTTTCTATTCTTAGATTTCTTTCTTTTATACTTCCCAACTGTCATCATCCTCCAACACAATCGAAAATCAGGTTAAGACAGAAATAAATGTGTGTTCCAAGGGCATTACCTGGGAAGAGTTTTGTTCTCAGAAAGACAAAGAGTATCATAGATCCAGCATCCCTCAGAGGCTGATCGGAGGCGAGTTTACAATTCATACACACACTCACATCTTTTTTTCATAAACTGAAATAATATGGAAGGTCATAACATCTGTCCCACAAGGAAAAGATAGTATGTTATTCTTAAGAAAAGTCAAACGTTTGTGATTTTTTTTTTTTGTTCTTTATGCATCTCACTAAAACATATTTCCATCACACTTGTGAATCAGTGATTCACCACCACCCTACACTCCTGGCTCAAGAAAAAGTACAGAACAGGATTTGGGCTGGGAAACTCTTCGGATCTGTAGCGAACAAAGAGCAGATTATTTAAAATATAAACCAAGCTGAAATCACAGCCTTTATTGGGCACTGACTATGCGCTAGGCACAGGCAGGCTTGCGTGTGCTGTATCCTTACCACAGTCTATTGAGAAATGTATAATCGACTTAGTTTACAGATGAGCAAAGTCAGGTTAGGAAGATTAAGTAATTTTTCCAACATAATACAACCAATACATAGCCAGGCCTGGATTCGAAACCATATCTGCTTTAGTCACTTGTTCCACAAACATTTAACTAAGATGCTGTGAGCCAGGTATTGTTCTAGGACCTGGAAATATAGCAGGGAGCTGACATTCTAGTAGGGGGAAAAAGCAATAAACGCACGTGTGTGTGTGTGTGTGTGTGTGTGTGTGTGTGTGTGTATAGATATAGATATACAGTAGATGTAAAGTCAGAGAGTGAGGATTATCACAAAGAAAAATAAAGCAACTGAGAGGAGGATAGAGAGAGAAGAAAAGAGGGTGTAGTTTGGATGGGGTGTCCAGGGAAGATCTCTGGGAAGGTGACATCTGGGTGGGGCCTGAATGGAGTGAGTGAAAAGCAGTGTCAGTATCTAGGGAAAGAGGCTTCCCGGTGGATGGGGCATCAGGGGCAAAGGCTGAGAGATGGTAGTGATTCTGCAGTGTGGTCGAGCAATAGCACTGAGATCCATGTGGCTGGAACTGCAGGCAAGAGGAAACAGAACAGGAGATGAGGCTGGAGGCGCAGTCAGTCGGAAGAACTTTGGGTCCTCGTGTAAGGAGATGACAAGCAGTTGGGGGTGTCTGGGGCAGAGGGCTAGATGATCAGTTTCATTCCACGCCACTGTCCTCTGTACGTCACTTCCATCCCCGTAGTACCCAATGTCCCCTCTTGCTTGACCAAAGCCTGAGTCTCTGAAACCTGTTCTAAGACCCATACTGCCCTCACCTGTTTCTCTGATCATAGTTGCAGTTACGTGGCCACTGGTAGCTTGTTACTGTTATCTGTCCTTCTACCCTATGGAAATGATGGACCTCCTAGCTCATCCACTCAGGGCAGCTTTCTGAGTGCTGCCTGGAAAACATCAACCCATGAAGACTATCATAGACTTTCCAAGGCACAGACCCATCACTTCCGCTTCTCTGTGTTAAAAACATCCCCATGGATTTTATGCCTTGATTTTCTCCTCACAGCACAAGATTCATCCAGATTCACAGCCACAGCCACATCTTCCAGATGGAAGGACAAACGTGAGCCCTGATTTTGCTCCAAATACTGCTAGAAGTTGGGGAAACAGCAACAAACAAGATACAGCCACTCCCCACGTGGAGCTCACATTCTCTGCATCCAGGTCACACTCCTCAATCAGAAAATGGGAGGGGATAGAGAGGGGAATCTTCGTAGTTTGATGAAGTGATCGAAATAAAATTTTTGCATTGTTTTTAGTTGCAACTTTTTTTATTTTAAAACATCAAATAACATTAAACGAAGGCATGTTTTATGTTGGCCAAGAAAAAATAGGCTTTAAAAGGCTGAAAAACAGTGGAATTGAGGGCTTTAGCAATGATCTTATTTTCATTATCTAGACTGAAGTAGTCCTCCGAGGGGAGAATTTCAAATGTAGAACAGGGGAAGAGGTGTCATGAAATATGGCTAGAGGAGATGATTTGAGGACAGCGGAATCTCCTCAAATCACTCACAGACTACTCTACATTTGCAAGGGCTGGCGCCATCCAGACATAGGATTCGCAGTCCTATCAGTGCGTTTGAGCATCCCTAACTCAGCAGTTACATCTCTGTTCTTACTGGCTCTATTTCCCTGACCAGGACTATTTGATGTCCCAATAAGATTCTACTCAGCCTCTTTTCTTTATTAAAAACTAATTCTAGCCGGGTGCGGTGGCTCACGCCTGTAATCCCAGCACTTTTGGAAGCCGAGACAGGCAGATCACCTGAGGTCAGGAGTTCCAGACCAGCCTGGCCAGCATGGTGAAACCCCATCTCTACTAAAAATACAAAAATTAGCCGGGCATGATGGCGGGTGCCTGTAATCCCAGCTACTCGGGAGGCTGAGACTGGAGAATTGCTTGAACCCAGGAGGCGGAGGCTGTAGTGAGCTGAGATCGTGACACTGCACTCCAGCCTGGGCAACAGAGCAAGACTCTGCCTCAAAAAAAAAAAAAAAAAAAAAAAGGCAACTAATTCTAAGGCAGGGCAATCTGGACACCTGTCCCTTTATATTCACCCTTCAGGCCACACAACAATGTAGATCACCCAGCAGAGTCCTCGAAACTGATTGACTGATTGATTTCCTCATCTCCTACTTGTCAATTGCCTGTAGGCCTGTGTGTGTGGTAGATCATATTATATATATTATGTGTCAATTATACATACATGTGTATATAAATATCATACATCTCTGTATCTTACATTCAGTAACTGCTCATTTTTGGGTTAACATAATTTTTTTTCATCAGGGCTAAAATTTCTTTCTTTTTCTGACATTTCTCATGACCATGATTCTCGCAGATTTTGTGCTGTGATTTTTTGTTTCATCATGGGAGAAAGATTCACTCAGATTCAGTTGTATCCACTTCTTCTAAGACAAATAGACCACCGTTTCTGAGCCTTATTTTCTCTAGGAGGACAAAGTATCTCCTGGATAGTGACTCCAAATTTTTCTGTCTTGCCTTCTTTCAGAAACAAAGCACTGTCAAGAAATGCTTCCGAGTCTCTAAAAATGCTGAGAGGAGTTGGGTTGGAGGGCTGAAGGGGGGCTCTTATCTTGGCCTTTAGAAGGACTTCCATATAGAACCACTTCTCCACGCCCACACGGTCTTCTCAACACATTCGCTGTAGGGGCTCCTTCTGTTCTGGTGCACAAGTGGCCCCTGTATCCTACACCTGGAAGAACTAAGCCCAAGAGAAGGGCAGCCCAAATGACCAGATTGACGCCTGAGAAAGAGCCCTAAACTGAGATATTTTTACCCTTCAGCTGTTAGATGTGGAAACAGATACACATTCGGCTGTCATCCAAAACAGGTGAAGGCATTTTACAAGCAAATGGTCAGCTGGGTAGCCTTAAGCTGAGTTTCCCCACCCCTCCTGCAGTCCTGCTTTTCCTTTCTCTTCTTTCTGGCAATAAATTCCTTGCTCTAATTGTTCTCTATGACTCACACCTTTGACCGATATTTACCCAAGAACCCACTGTGTGCTACTCTGTGCTTGCCACCGCGTGGCTATAGAAGACATTTACCAAAGATATAATCCCACACATGGAATTGCTGGTGTTTCAGGTGGAACACAAAAACATTCAGGAAACATATATGGAATCTGTGCAGCAGTGACAGAAGGAAGTCCAGACGTGTGGGTTGGCAGGGTTTATGGAAGACAGAGACCCAAGCTGAACTTGGCAGGTTTACACACTGATGTACCAGTGGCTCAGATGGCCATTCCCAGCCGGGCAAGAGCCAAGTGAGAGCAAGATGAGTGGGAAGATCCATGAACAGACGTGCTGAGTCCATCCCAGTTACAGCAGCGATTTTTCTTGTGTGCTTGTCCAATTTAAAATGCCTAAATATTATTATTATTATTATTATTATTTGAGACAGGGTCTGACTCTGTCACCCAGGCTGGAGTGCAGTGGCATAATCTTGGCTCACTGCAACCTCTGCCTCCTGGGTTCAAGTGATTCTCCTGCCACAGCCTCCTGAGTAGCTGGGATTACAGGCGCGCACCATCACGCCCTGCCAATTTTTGTATTTTTAGTAGAGATGGGGTTTCAACGTGTTGGCCAGTCTGGTCTCAAACTCCTGACTTCAGGTGATCCTCCTGCCTCGGCCTCCCAAAGTGCTGTGATTACAGGCATAAGCCACTGTGCCTGGCCTAAATATTATTTTTTAATTGCTCTCAAGTTATGGAAAAAGACAGTGCAGAGTTATTCACGTCTTCTCAAGAAGGACCTGGAATAGTTCAACATAGAGAGAGATCCCAAACCAGTACTATCACTCTCCCAGAAAAAACCACAGAAACTCCTCAAAGCAAAAGACAAATGGAACTAGAAGTCTAATTGTAACCCCCAATGGCTTATAACCCCATCTGAGCCTGTATCCTTGAATGTCACTCTGCCCACAAAACAACCAGAGGAAATTCCTGAGATGTACATAGTTTCTCCTCTCTCCTCTCTTTCTCCCACATTCACTGGAAAAAATGTTTGACTGCTCTCTGTACCCCCTCTTGCTTTCTGCTTTTGTATACCACCTGTCCCTGTGGTGTTTTAATGAATACGCATAAGCCCTGACTCATAAGATTAAAATGAGCACCATTCCAAAATTCTGATTGTGCCATGGAGATCACAGCCAGGATATGTAGGCTGAGTTGAAAGCAAGAACTGGTTTCCTTTGTGATCTTCTTTAACACCTACAACTTCTCACTCTATAATGGACCATTGTGTTTCTCTGGGCTGCTCTATGACTCACCAGTCTATCATACAGATAGATGGAATTTGTTCATTTTCAAGGGATTTTTTTAGGGGGTGTATTAGTCCATTCTCACACTGCTATAAAGAAATACCCAAGACTGGATAATTTATAAAGGAAAGAGGTTTAATTGACTCACAGTTCTGCATGGCTAGGGAGGCCTCAGGAAACTCACAATCATGGCAGAAAGGGAAGCAGGCACATCTTACATGACAACAGGAGAGAGAGAGAGAGAGAGAGAAAGAGAAAGAGACAGCACAAGAGAGAGTGCCAAGAGGGAAGAGCCCCTTATAAAACAATTAGATGTTGGCCAGGTGTTGGTGGCTCAAGCCTGTAATCCCAGCACTTTGGGAGGCAGAGGCAGGCAGATCACGAGGTCAGGAGATCGAGACCATTCTGGCCAACATGGGGAAAGCCTGTCTCTACTAAAAATACAAAAATTAGCTGGGTGTGGTGGTGTGTGCCTGTAATTCCAGCTACTGGGGAGGCTGAGGCATGAGAATCGCTTGAATCCAGGAGGTGGAGGTTGCAGTGAACCGAGATCGCACCACTTTACTCCAGCCTGGCGACAGAGTGAGACTCCATCTTAAAAAACAACAATAAAAAAACATTAGATGTCATGAGAACCCACCCACTATCACAAGAACAGCATGGAGGAAACCGACCCTGTGATCCAGTCACCTCCCACCAGGTCCCTCCCTCGTCAAGTGGGGATGATGGGGATTACAATTTGAAATGAGATTTGGGTGGGGACACAAAGACAAACCATACCAAGGGGGTCTGGAAATCTCAGACAGCAAGGAAGTGCTAAAGCTATATGATTTTCTGGTAAAAGAGCAGCTGCCCCTAAAATATTTCATTCTAAAATTTGGCTGATGGCAGAATTGCACTGATTTTTAACCACCTTGTTTGGCTAGCAGATGATGGCTGGATCAGCTGTGGCTTATACCTCCTTCACTGTAATCAGTCCTAGACTATGAGGAGGAATTATACTTGACAGGTAGTTAAGAAAACTGACAGGAAATACCATTTGGCCTCTTTAAAGGTGAACTACATTCTGTAAGAGATAATCTAAATCTACTTTATCAAAATTCCAGATAGCAAAGCTATGAGTAACATAGCCTCTGCCTGAGGTTTATATTAAATTATGACTTCTTTACCTTTTACTGTTCTTTAAATATTAACTTTCACATAAAAGGACTAAAATTCTGCATACCCTGAATTTGGAGCACAGCAGTTTCTAGGCCACTGTTGAATACAGGATGTAGATTCATTGATTGGAAATGCAGACTGCCCAGGCTGGAATTGAGACCAACTTGACCAATGTCAAAACAGTGTGAGTGTTCACTCATGATGCTGAAGAATGAAGGAAAAGCAATATGCATTAAGATTTAAGCATAAGGAATGAAATCTGTTTTAAGGCCAGGCATGGTGGCTCACATGTGTAATCTCCGCACTTTGGGAGGTGAAGGTGGGAGGATCGCTTGAGCTCTGGAGTTCCAGATGAGCCTGCGCAGCATAGAGAGACCCCATCTCCACAGAAAATAAAAATAAATTTTAAAATAATAGAAAATAAAAAGAAATCTGTTTTAGGAATTTACCTTCATCTCAATGAAAGGGAAAGAAACAAATTATTGATCCCATCTGCAAACTCCTATGGAGAATTGTTTTATGCTTTTACTACTATGGTGGAAGAAAAGTATCTCATTTTTCTACATCTGGAAAGAGTTAGTTCTCAAAAGTTTGGTCTCTATTTAAGTACAGGGACATATGGCTCAGATCTTCTGGAAAAGTATCAATTTCAAATATTCAGGTTGGGTCTAGGCTAGGAGTGGGAAAAAGTTGTCCAGGAAGTATGATCATTGAAAACCAGTCTTCCCATACTCCCCAAGCACAACCTGGACCTTTTTTTTGTCATAACCTGCTTTTCACCCATAGGAACGGCTTTTTGCCCCATACAGTGTCCAGGAGAGACTTATCATTTGAGATTCTTGGGAGTTAAGGACGGAGTTCAACTCTGTACTGCCTACTCTTTGCTTGAGTCAGCAAAGACAAGAGGGGAGAATTTCCACCATAATTCCTGAGACCTTTGGGAGCTATTTCCCAGCAAATATGGAGGAAAAAAAACAATTAACATCTCACATCTTTTTCACTTTCCATTCCAAGAATTTTATGCTAAACCCAATAAATCAACATTGACCTGCTAATCTAGGAAAAATTATCTGTTGTAACCAAGAGGACAGTTGAACATTGCAAAGGGCCAGCTTTACGGAAATCAATTTTTTTCTTCCTTTGGACATCTTTGTAGGAGGGCCAGATGTCAGGATTTTGGAGGTGGCCTTTCAAGTTTGCATTTCTATATTACTCTTTGAAAGCAGTACATCTGGTGATGGTTCTCCACTGTAATGTGATGATGGGAGCCATCCATTTGTAACCTTTCCTTTATTCCCTTAAGAAGATGGAGGAGTATGGGATGTTAAGGTTAAGCCCGGCAGCAAAGCCAAGCTCAGATACCTCAAGGGTCCACTCCTCCAAACCCATGGCCTCTTCATAAAAAAAGAAAACAGATCTACAGGAGAAAAAAAGCCAAAAGCAAACCCGAAACACTTCTACTCCACCTCCACTGCATTGTTCTACGCCATGTTCGCTGCTCCTCTGATGGCCATGCCCAGACTTCCTTCCCTTTCCCCTTTCCCCTTTCCTTTCCTTTCCTTCTTTTTCTTTTCTTTCTTTGTTTTGAGAGTGAATCTTGCTCTCTTGCCCAGGCTGGAGTGCAGTGGCACCATCTTGGCTCACTGCAACCTCTGCTTCCTGTGTTCAAGTGATTCTCCTGCCTCAGCCTCTGGAGTAGCTGAGACTAGAGGCGCGTACCACCTAATTTTTTGTATTTTAGTAGAGACGGGTTTCACTCAGTCTGCCCAGGCTGGTCTCAGACTTCTGAGCTCAGACAATCTGCCCACCTCCACCTCCCAAAGTGCTGGGATTACAGGTGTGAGTCACCGCACCTGGACGAGACTTTTCTTTTCTTTTTTTTTTTTTTTTTTTGAGACAGAGTTCCAGTCTTGTTGCTCAGGCTGGAGTGCAATGGCTCTCAGCTCACCGCAACCTCTGCCTCCTGGGTTCAAGTGATTCTCCTGCCTCAGCCTCCCGAGTAGCTGGGATTATAGGCATGCACCACCACGCCCAGCTAATTTTGTATCTGTAGTAGAGACGGGGTTTCTCCATGTCGATCAGGCTGGTCTCGAACTCCCGACCTCAGGTGATCCGCCCGTCTCAGCCTCCCAAAGTGCTGGGATTACAGGCCTGAGCCACTGCACCTGGCCCAGATTTTTCCTTAAAAGTACGTGGTATGTGGGGTTTCCTTACCCTAGAATATGATACCATGTGACCAATATGATCACCTGTGACAGTACCATTAAAGCTCCAATTTTTTAAAAATTGAATTGATTGAATCAAATTAAATTGAAACTCATTTCAGAGTTTTTATTTAAAATTTGGAACCCCCTGGAAAGATGATACCTTAAATTATCATCAGCGATGGCCTTATATATCAGTGAATGCATCAGCAGGCAAGGAGACCAGACTGCTAAAAGTAAGGGACTATGACAAAAAGAAGGGTGTTGGAAAGTGAAGAAAGTGACTTGGAGCCTAGAGGAAGGTAAGAAGCCCTAACACCAGGCATAGAAGGCTCATTCTTCCCATTCAATAAGGAGACGCAAACTCAGAACCAGGCAACTGGAAAGTTGTGATCATATATCTGTATATATTATCATCACATATGTGTATAAATATATTATATAAATATGTGATATATAAGTAAGTATATTTATATATATTATCACCATATATATTTATAAATATATAAATACATAAATATTATATATAAATATGTATTTATATGTTTGATGATACTATATACTGTATATTATATATCTGTATAGACTATAAAATTTATATCTGTAAATATATTTATATATAAACTTATGTAAATATATATATATTTTTCGAGACGGAGTCTCTCTCTGTCACCCAGGCTGGAGTGCAGTGATACCATCTCGGCTCACTGCAAGCTCTGCCTCCCGGGTTCACGCCATTCTCCTGCCTCAGCCTCCAGAGTAGCTGGGACTACAGGCGCCCACCACCACACCCGGCTAATTTTTTTGTATTTTTATTAGAGATGGGGTTTCACCGTGTTAGCCAGGGTGGTGTCGATCTCCTGACCTCATGATCCGCCCACCTCGGCCTCCCAAAGTGCTGGGATTACAGGCGTGAGCCACCACGCCTGGCCTATATTTTTGTAAATATATTATAGCATTATATATTTGTATATATTACATATTATATTACTTTTTTATTATTTATATGTTTGTATTTTAATTACTTTTATTATTATAAAATATAGATTTCTATGTATATGTTATATTTGAGACAGGGTCTTGCTCTGTCACCCAGGCTGGAGTGCAGTGGTGTGATCACAGCTCACTGAAGCCTCTACCTCCTGGCCTGGGCTAAAGCAATCCTCCCACCTCAGCCTCCTGAGTAGCTGGGACCACAGGTGTGCATCACCACACTCGGCTTACTTTTTAAATTTTCTGTAGAGATGAGGTCTCACCACGTTGCTCAGGCTGGTTTCAAACTCCTGGACTCGTGCAATCCTTCCACCTTGGCTTCCCAAAGTGCTGAGATTACAGATGTGAGCCACTGCTCCTGGCCAGGTGATAATATTAATAGTGCTTGCTTACAAAATTGTTGTGAGGCAGGAATGGAATAATGCCTATTTTGAGCACTTTTAATTGACAAATATTCTAACTGTATTGGTTTAATTCTGTTAATTCCAAGACTAGCCTTTGCTCTGAGACTTCGATTCATCTCCTTTTTTTTGGTTGTCAGCCTTTAACTCTTTGGAAGAAAGGTGATGTGGAAATCTAAGTACTTAGGATTTCTATGTTGAAATATATTATCTTAGCACACAATCCCTTGGACTAAATTTTAATCTAATTGTTATTAACTCGGGATATGGGATGAGAAGACATTTAACTATTTCTTGTCTAAACATTGTCTTTTTGTACTTAGATCGCTGCAAAAATGGCAATTCATTATATTCAGGATATTTTCACCAACCATTAATAAGGCATGTAGACAATTCCACTCTAATGGATAGCAGACTTTCATCTTGCACAATCTTCTGCATCATATCTGTTGATCATTGGCTTTGCATCATAGGCAATAGCACTCATCTGGTTTCTATATGAAGAGGCTGGCCTATGGAAACCCTGTAGCCCTCACTACACTCTGATTCTTCTTGTATGTCTTTTATTTTCCCTCAGAAATTAATGACTCCAAACATCACAAACATTCCTGCTTCCCTGACGTTTCTCGCAACATCTTTCCTTTATGAAGCCCCATGGCTTACTCCTTATTGCTTTTACAATGAAAAGAGCATGAGCTTTAGATTTCAGACAAAACTGAGTTCAAATCCCAGCGGGTTCAGAAGCTATATCTATGACTTCAGACAAATTACTTGACTCCTCTGAGCCTTTGTGTCCTCACCTGTAAGATGAAGCGACCATGAGATAAAAGAAATAAGAGAAATAAGAGAGAGAACAAAGCTCTGGGTAACAGGCCTGACCAATAGAAAACGCTCAATACACCTGAATTCTCTCATGTCCTCTGCTGCCGCCCAGAAACTTTCCCTTACTGCTCAAGCCTTAAGGATCTCGCTCCCTTCTGAACTCCTCTATCATATACCATTGATCTCCTCGATTCCATTCTAAGCACTCTGAGGAAAAAGATGTCTCGCAGTTCTTCAGGACTTGATTTGGTGCCTTACCCGTGGTAAATGATCAACAACTGGCTTTTGTTCTTCTTAATGTAATAAATGCCATCACCGGCCCTTCTGTCCACACTGTACAAAAGGCCATCTCTTTCATGACATCTATTCCCCAGAAGTTCTACGTAAAAGTTGGACCAGTGAGAGTCATGGCAGGAAACAGAATTCAACTCACATATTAAAAATGAAGAATCTTTAGCCAAGGACTGCGTTTCGAGGTGGGGGTAGAGTTAAGAGCACAGCACTGTGTGCTGAGGCACCTAGAGACTGGCAGTAGCAGGAGGCCACCCACACCAGAGCTGAGAGGACACAGTGAGCTGTGGTCCTGAAGGTGCACAGCCCCTGCCAAGGACACGGGGCTAAAGCAAAGCAGTGAGGGACCCAGGGGAATGAATTCCTTGACTTTCCTCGCCTTCCACACTTTGATCTCCTGCCGGTATTTTCTATCTGCTGAATCTAGGAAGCTAGGAGCAGAGAAGGCCAAGGGAGGCAGTTTCCTAATAATCAGCCTCCCAGGGTACAAAACGCAACAAGGAAGGGAAGAGAATAGATGTGGAGCGGGGAGGGCAGTGGCAGATAAAGAAAGAAGACAGGGCCAACTTCAATTTATGTGTCTTTAAGAGTCTCAGAAGTTATTTTGGGCTGAGCGCCATGGCTCACGCCTGTAATCCCAACACTTCGGGAGGCCGAGGTGGGTGGATCACCTGAGGTCAGGGGTTCGAGATCCGCCTGACCAACATGGTGAAACCTCATCTCTACTAAATACAAAAAATTCGCTGGACATGGTGACACATGCCTGTAATCCCAGCTATTTGGGAGGCTGAGGCAGAATTGCTCGAACCCAGAAGGCTGAGGTTACAGCAAGCAGATATTGAGCCATTGCACTCCAGCCTGGGCAACAAGAACAAAACTCCGTCTCAAAAAAAAAAAAAAGAAGTTATTTTGTCTCACATCACAGAAAAGAAGTAGGATTTCAAAAAGCTAGGCAGAGCTAACATCACCAATATTGCAGTAGACCAAACTCCTGTGCCTCCTGACATGCTGATGAAGGAGGACACAGCATCACTTTCATGATCCTCCTCCCAAAAATCATAACCTACATCTTATCAGACAAACCCAAATAGAGGGACGTTCTACAAAATATTCTTCAAAATTGTCAAGGTCATGAGAGATGAAGTATGACAGAGGAACTGTCCCAAATCAAAGGAGATTAAAGAGACCTGAAAACCAAGTGCAATAGGCCATCCTCGATTGGATCCTGGATCAGAAAAAAAAAAAAAAATGTAATTTTTCTTTTTCTCTAAAGGACATTAGTCAGATAAGTGACAAAATTTGAATAAGGGCCAGGCACCATGGCTCACACCTGTAATCCCAGCACTTTGGGAGGCCAAGGCGGGCAGATCGCTTGAGTCTAGGAGTTCAAGACCAGCCTGGGCAATATGGTGAAACCTCATCTCTACAAAAAACTACAAAAATTAGCCAGGTGTGCCTGTAGTCCCAGCTACTCAGGAGGCTGAGGTGGGAGTATCA
Organism: Nomascus leucogenys; assembly: GCF_006542625.1. Taxonomy (NCBI): domain Eukaryota; kingdom Metazoa; phylum Chordata; class Mammalia; order Primates; family Hylobatidae; genus Nomascus; species Nomascus leucogenys. The sequence continues at coordinate 90,228,487 of NC_044387.1, read as the reverse complement.
CTTGAGCCCAGGAAGGGCTTCAGGCTGGAATGCAGTGGTGATCACTGCAGTGAGCTCTGATCATCACTGCACTCTAGCCTGGACAACAGAGCAAGACTCTGTCTCAAAAATAAATAAATAAATAAATAAATAAATAAGAGCTATAGATTAGAAAAAAGATAGTATCATTGTTAATTTTCCTGATTTGATAATTGTATTGGGATTGTGTAAGCAGATTCTTTTCTGTTCAAAGGAAATACACCTGAAAGCATTTTACAGTAAAAGGACACAATAACTTCTCAAATGGTTAAAAAAAAAAAACGTGTGTGTGTATGTGTGTGTGTGTGTGTGGAGAGAGAGAGAGAAAGAGAGAGAGAGAGAGAGAAAGAATGATAAAGCAAGCAAATAGAAAGAAATACTAACAATTTGGTAGGTATGGATAAAGGGCACTCCATTTCTTTTTATTATTTTGACTGTTCTGTAAGCATGAAGTTATGTTTTAAAAGAGAAAGAGAGAAAGGAGAGGAGTTCGCCAAAGGATGAGGACAATGCTGATGGGAACCGTTCATTTTCATTGAGAGAATGGCTAGGTCCCCACGGTTTTACCAGAACTTCATTAAATGTATGCTTCTCAGACTACTCTGGGCACCCGGTGACTTCTCTCATTACAGAGCTCCTATAGGGAATTTTATTCCTTTCATTAGGATTTGTTCTGTTTTTATTTGTAATGGTCTAGGCTCAATATTTCAACATTGGAACTGCCTTTAATTCCTTTTCCCTTTAATATAAGAAGAAACCAGGTAAAGCAAAAAGCCATGCCACGTCCTTGGAGAGCTTGGCATGAAATTACAGACTCTCCTGCCCCCTCTGTAACGAAGTGAGGGAGTGATGAGTGTAATGCTTACGCTAGCTTTGAAACTGGATTGTTTTCCTCCTCCAAAATAGAGCCACTAATATAACATTAACTTTCTGCGAGAATGGTAGCAATTTGCTCATTTCCTCACTGCCTCATCCTGTCTCCGAGCAGTTGTTTGAAAAAGTTATGATGACTACCTACATGGCACACACATACATCTTTCTAGATGTCAGAGAAAACCAATAACTGCAATGGCTTTTAGTATAGAGATGGCACATCTAAACCTATTGCAACTCCAAGGAAAGTTAGAAGATGATTCCAGTTTTAAAATTCTGATATTATTTTGGGTATTTGTTTTTGGTGGTGATTTTTTTTTTTCACTTGGGGAGTTTGGACATAAAAAGCATGTACACGTTTTTGAGCATGCTGTCAATTTCAGTCCAACTAATGTTACTGCAGGACTCTAAGAAAAACGGAGAAATTCTTCAATGTCACAACGTCAAAGTGAAAAAAGGAAACTCCAGTACCAAATATCAGTATAAATCCCAGCACTTTGGGAGGTGGAAGCGGGCAGATCGCGAGGTCAGGAAATCGAGACCATCCTGGCTAACACGGCGAAACCCCGTCTCTACTAAAAATACAAAAAATTAGCCGGGCATGGTGGTGGGCACCTGTAATCCCAGCTACTCGGGAGGCTGAGGCAGGAGAATGGCGTGAACCTGGGAGGCGGAGCTTGCAGTGAGCCGAGAATGCATACCACTGCACTCCAGCCTGGGCTACAGAGCGGGACTCTGTCTCAAAAAAAAAAAAAAAAAAAAAAAGATTTAGACTACCAGGCAAATATTATTAGTTCAAGTATTATTTTTTTTTACAACACAAGAATTTCACTATTATTAATTCAAGAAACATGTATTAGGTGCCTACTGTGTGCCAGGCACCATGAGAAACAAAGTGAAATAAGCCTTGATTCTGCCTTCCTCTTGCTTTTCCAGTCCACAATTTTCTTTTGCTGGCAAAATTGATGGCTATGTAAATACATAAATACAGTATTATACTCTGGAGAATGTAAGTTTCTATCAATATAGTACTTCTCCTGAGAGCTATGCTTAGGGAAGAAACACTTCCAGATACTCACTGGGCAGGTGATTGGGGGTGGGGGACCCATTCAGAGCCCAAAGAGCAGAAATCTCTGAATCAGTAATGTTCACCCATAGTTGAACACCCATAGTTCATTCATGTGATGATTAATTTGGCTAAGAAATATCATTTTGTTAAGCTTTAGTTGGGTGTCAAAATACATTTTTAAATAATACATCTGGTCTGGTATTGCAAATGGAGCAGCAGCAGAACGAGAATAAATCCAACATATGTTCTTGTCTCAGCATTTTTGGGCTGCTATAACAAAATGGTGATTTATAAATAACAGAAAGTTCTTTCTTACAGCTCTAAAGGCTGGGAAGTCTAACATCAAGTCACCAGCAGGTTTGGTGTCTGGTGAGGGCCTGTTTTCTGCATCCAAGATGGTGCCTCATTGCCCTGTCCTCACATAGTGGAAGAGACAAGAAAAGGAGATTCACACCATGTTACCACATGGCAGAAGAGGTGGAAGGAGGCAAACTCTCTCCCACAAGCCCTATATAACAAGCCCTGTTATAATGGCCCATATCCCATCCACGAATGCTCCATTCGCATGACTTAAGCACCACATGAGACAATGACATTGACAAGTTTCAACATATGAATTTTGGGCAACATCCTCAGACTACAGCAATTCTACTTGCTAACATAACTGCCTCATATCATCTTTGAGTTTATTAAAAATAATATGCTGCAACAGTCTAGTCCTAATTTCAAAAAGCAACCCCAGGCTTGTTTGTGACAACAGCCTGACGTCTCTAGAATAAGTTCATAGGTTCCCAAGGTGAGCTGTTTGAAAGACAGCACTGATTTGGAGGAATGGATAAATTCTGGTGTATTTGTTGAAAAAATAGCCTCATAACTTTATAATACACCTTTGTATAAGAATTTGAAGGCCTATAACAATATAATGCAATCATTGAAACAATGTAGGAAGTTTTTTTACAATGTGGTAAAATGCTCATGGTAGAGTGTTATTTCATCGCCAGCCTCCAAGATGGCCCCCAACATCTGCTGCTTCCTGGTATTCACATGCTTGTGTAGGGATCTCCTATGCTGTATCAAGTTTAGTCTGTATGACCAATGGAATAGAGCAGAAATGATATGTCACTTTCAAGACTAGGTTATAAAGGACTGCACATTCTGTCTTCTCTCCCTCTCTGTCTACCTTTCATCACTTCCTCTGGGAGAAGGCAGCTTTCATATTATGTGAGCTCAATGAAGAGGCTCACCTGCTGAGGGCCTGAAGCCTCTTTATCAACAGCTACATGAATGAAGTTGGACACTAATTCCCCAGCTCTCAACTGACTGCTACCATAGCCACGACTTAACTACAACCTCATAAGAAACTTTGATTCAGAACCACTCAGCTGAGTCACTCCCAGATTCTTGACCTTCAGATACTGTGTGAAATAATGTTTATTGTTTTAAACAGCTAAGTTTCAGGGTGATTTGCTACACACAACAGACATCTCACACTGCTAAATGAAAAACAAATATATGATGGAAATTTGCCAACATGTTAACAGTGATTATTACTGACTGATGAGTTATAAGTAATTTTCACTTTTTATTAGACTTATTGTATTCTTTCCTAATTTTACATATTAATTACATATCACTTTTTAAAATAGAAAAAACAAAGGCAGAGAGTTTTGTTCATTTGTTTTAATACAAAGTGTGATTTACAATGGATTTTTCATTCATTTTATTACCATGTGTGGGCCACAGGATTCTGCAGGGACAATGATTAGCACTGATATAGAATGAGGAATCACAATGCCAGGAAATATAATTTGGCCAAGTTTGAATCAAGTACTAAACAGAGATAACCAATCCAGGTAATTCTGTCTAATAATTGTACACACCACCACACCAGTTAGTGCTTTGAAAAAGCCTTTTTAATTTTGAAATAATTTCACACATACAGAAAAGTTGCAAGAATAGTACCAAGAATTTTTGTACACCATTATTTCTATACAGCAATATACTCTAATTATGAACGTCTTACATTTGCTTTATCATTCTAGATGGACAGACAATAGATATGGATACATAATGTGTGCATCTCCTCTTCATAGCACTTATCACTATTATAGTTTTACGTTTATTTGTATAATTATTTGATTAATTTTGTCTTTTCAGCTAGACTGTAATTTTCATGACTTTTGCTTGCCATTTTATCCTGATGGTTAAAACTGGCTCATAGCAAATGCTAAATATTTTGTTTCATGAATGAAGAAATGAAAGAAATGGGAAATGAAGAGAAAGTATACGCTGGAAATCTTACACAGTGTTATTCTTCTGTCCCTTTTTTTTTTTTTTGAGACGGAGTCTCGCTTTGTCACCCAGGCTGGAGTGCAGTGGTGTGCAATCTCGGCTCACTGCAAGCTCCACTTCCTGGGTTCATGCCATTCTCCTGCTTCAGCTTCCTGAGCAGCTGGGACTACAGGTGCCTGCCACCACGCCCATCTAATTTTTTGTATTTTTAGTAGAGACAGGGTTTCTCTGTGTTAGCCAGGATGGTCTCAATCTCCTGACCTTGTGATCCGCCAGCCTTGGCCTCCCGAAGTGTTGGGATTACAGGCATGAGCCACCATGCCAGGCCTCTTCTGTCCCATTTTCTCTGATACTTTCCCACCAGATCTTTTCACCCTTTTATTTTTCTTCTTGGAAATTTTTTAAGTTATTTTTTAAATTATACATGTATTTGAAGTCACGGTATCTGAAGAAAAAATGAAAATAAATCATTTTTTTAAAAGTATACATGTTTTTATTTGTGCTTATCCATTGGGTAAGGCAGTAAGATTCAAGATGTAATGCTGTTAGCTCTTTGAGGAATTGCCACACTGCTTTCCACAATAGTTCAACTAATTTACACTCCCACCAACAGTGAATAACTTTCTTTTTCTCTGCAACCTCACCAGCATCTGTTATTTTTTGACTTTTCAATAAGCTTACTACCTGGGTGGCAAAATAATCTGCACAACAGACTCCTGTGACATGAGTTTACCTATGTAACAAACCTGCACATGTACCCCGAACCTAAAATAAAAGTTTAAAAAAAATTTTTTTAAAGATGTAATGCTGAAGTAAAACCCAAAAGCTGGTGGAGGATCATAAGAAACAGGAAAGAGACTGAGATGTCAGAGAGTAAGAATGAGAAATGGCAGCTGGGCACGGCGGCTCATGCCTGTAATCCCAGCACTTTGGAAGGCCAAGTTGGGCAGATCACTTGAGTCAAGAGGTCAAAACCAGCCTGGCCAACACAGTGAAACCACGTCTCTACTAAAAATACAAAAAAATTAGCTGGGCGTGGTGGTACACACCTATAATCCCAGCTACTCAGGAGGCTGAGGTATGAGAATCACTTGAACCCAGGAAGCAGAGGTTACAATAAGCCAAGATCATGCAACTACACTCCAACCTGGGCAGCAGAGTGAGACTCTGTCTCAAAAAAAAGGAAGAAAAGACTGAGAAATAGCATTCGAAGCAAGAGATTAGATAAAGTTTCCCATTGGAGTAGGCTGTTTAAGCTCTATATATTGGTTTGGATGGGCTAGGTTATGCTACAATAACAAACTATCCCAAATCTCTGTGTCTTAAAGCAAGAAAGATTTATTTCTAGTACACAATGTGTGATCAATATATGCTCCCTGGTGCTCAGCTGGGAACTCTAATCTCTATCATACTCGCTCCAGGACCCAGGCTTATGGAGCAGCCACCAGAGGACCCCTGCTAGTCATCATGCCAGAAGAAAAAGGAACTCTGAGAAGTCTCTTATCACTGGTAAGATTTGGTGAATAACACTATAACTAATAGCTTCAAAGCAGCCATCACATTTCCTGCTCAGCAATCTCTACTACAAATTGAGTTTTACACAGTGGACAAATAGAAAATTATGAGAATTTTACAGACACTCAATATCAAGTCATTGCGTATATGTATCCAAGCACAAGTGTTTCCCAGTCTTTCCATACTTTCACCTTCCTCTTCCCTCTATTTCTTCAGTGTGATCCCCTTTCATCCCAGGAAGATTTCATAGCTAAAAGCAAAGCCTAACTAATCACTCATTTGAGCTCTTTTTAGTATTTATTTATATTCATCTATGCCTACATTCAGTAAATTTATAACACCCTTAATATGTACTAATAGAATAAAACGTTTTTATTGTTAAAATTAGTTACAGCAGCTTATAACTTCCACTCTGTTTCTTTAAGCAAGATTATGGTGTGGTAGAGCAAAAACAGCAGTGTGGGGAATCCAGGTTTCTAGCCTTCACTATATGCTCCAGGCATAATATCTGAAGAAAGTGGCCTTACTGTTGGCATTAGATTTCTGAGAGTAACTTCCATTGCCAAGCCTGGTTAGGTCAGCCAAACCAAATCATATTAAACTAAATCTCTAACAAAAACAGATTAGTTTACAATTGTAATCTTGATATCTGTCGAATCATATTTACAAAGCACAACAAAAGCAGCATTCGATACTCTTTGGCTGTGACTAGGTGGTAAACAGAAATAAGAACTGGATAATAATTTAAATAATGTCAAACAGACGAAAGGAGTTCTACCAGATACTCCAGGAACTTTGTGAACTTCATTAAGTCAGCTGAATAATTCAGCTGTCCAATATGCTAGAGTTCCTTGAACTTCATTCTGTGTGTATCCATTTGCCCTCTTGCAAGTGTGCGGGGGTTGGGGGGTGGGGTGTTACTTTACTTCTAACCAAAAGCCTTGAGGTAGACCAGAAGAATGGTTGGATAGTTAGCAAATTGAATAGGAAGAGGAGGACTGATCACATGGAAAATATTTGGAAAAATCTTAGAAAGAGGAAAAACAGCTCCTGGTATTTCTCCATTCATTCAGCTTCTCCTATGAGCTAGGCACTATTATTGGAGCCAAAGATAGAATAGAAAATAAGACAGGAGAGGCGTTCATGGAGTTTACATTTTAGTTGTGAGGGGAAGACAATCAGCACAAATAAATAAATGTGATAATATCAGACCATAATAAACACTTCTGAAGACAATAAAACAGGATAATGAATGTGATAGATGATGACAATGATTAGGAGATGTTTTAGATATGGTGGTCAGAAAAGGACTTGATGGATTTGAAGTGAGGGCTAATGGTGGGAAGGAGGCAGCCTTGCAGTATCTGGGGGAAGATCATTCCGAAAAGAAGGAAGAGCTAGTGCAAGGCCTCCAAGGCAGGAACAAGGTTGGCAGAGTGAAGGAAATTCTAATAGAGGAAAACACATACCAAGTGGTATGCTGATGAAAAATGTTAATTCAAAGGGTACATAGAAACTTCTATAAGGTTCAGAATAAACAGGTCATTTCATAGAAAAGATACTGGAGCTGACACTGAAGTTAGTGTTTGCTACATAAATGCTGAGAGAGATGGTGGGACAACATTTACAGCTTCTGAGGTAAAGGCTCACTCTTCTGTGAGGACAAAGAAACCTGCTTCAGCACTGGAGGACAAGAATGCCTCTCTCTTAACACTCTTTATGAAGAAAACTATTCCAGGAAGTAGTCTGCTAAAATAACAAATAAATCAGAATAAAGATCTCAAGAAATCGAAAGATGTAGTCTAGACAAAATAGCAGTGAGTTGTGAAACCTGTAAGATTTACTGTTAAGTGATAATGTATTTGTAACATTTAAAATAATTGTTAAGGAAGTATTCCTGGCCGCACACAGTGGCTCACGCCTGTAATCCCAGCACTTTGGGAGGCCGTGGTGGGAGGATCATGAGTTCAGGAGATCAAGACCATCCTGGCTAACATGATGAAATCCCGCCTCTACTAAAAATACAAAAAATTAGCCAGGCATGTGGCACATGCCTGTAGTCCCAGCTACTCAGGAGGCTGAGGAAGGAGAATCACTTGAACCCGGGAGGCAGAGGTTGCAGTGAGCCAAGATTGCACCACTGCACTCCAGCCTGGGCGACAGAGTGAGTCTCTGTCTCAAAAAGAAAAAAAAAAGATGTAACAAAATTCACCTATATGTTTATAAGATTTATAAGATATACCTAAATCAAATGAGATAGATATATTACTATAAGGGCATAGACAAAAAATATACCAAACTAATGCAAAGAGAAAAAAAGCTGAAGTGACTACGTTAATGTCAAAGTAAAGACTTCAAGAAAAAACATTGTTTTAAAGGGATAGTTATTGGTAAGTGTTATAATCCACCCATTTTAGTCTTTTTTTGTTTGTTCGTTTTGCTTAAAAGAAAATACCTATAACTGGATAATTTATAAAGAAAATGAATTTATTTATTACAGGTCTGGGGGCTGAGAAATCCAGGGTCAAGGGACTGCATCTGGGGAAAGCCTTCTTGCTCCTTGCTGGTGGGACCCCCTGCAGAGTCCTGAGGGGGCACAGGGCATCACATGGCAGTGGGGCTGAGTGTCTAGCATGCTTGTTCAGGCCTCTCTTCTTCTTCTTATAAAGCCACCAGTTCCCCTCCATGAAAACTCATTAACCTATTAATCCATTAATTCATGAATAGATTGAGGGGTGAGCCCTCATGATCCAATCACCTCTTAAAGGCCCACCTCTCAATACTGCCACATTGGGGGTTAAATTTCAACATGAGTTTTGGAGGGGACAAATATTCAAACCATAGCATTCCACTCCTGGCCCCACAAAACTCATATCCTTCTCACATATAAATGCATTCATTCCATCCCCATAGCCCCAAAGTCTTAACTCAGTCCAGCACCAACTCAAAAGTCCAAAGTCCAAGTCTCATCTGTAAGCCTGTGAAATCAAAACATATTATCTATGTATAAGCATAGGGTACACATTCCTATTCCAAAAGGCAGAAGTAGGCAAAAATGGGCCAGGTGGCCAGGTGCGGTGGCTCACACTTGTAATCCCAGCACTTTGGGAGGCTGAGGTGGGCGGATCACGAGGTCAGGAGATTGAGACCACGGTGAAACCCCGTCTCTACTAAAAATACAAAAAATTAGCCAGGCGCGGTGGCGGGCGCCTGTAGTCCCAGCTACTCGGAGAGGCTGAGGCAGGAGAATGTCATGAATCCGGGAGGCGGAGCTTGCAGTGAGCTGAGATCGCGGCACTGCACTCCAGCCTGGGTGACAGAGCAAGACTCCGTCTCAAAAAAAAAAAAAAAAAAAAAAAAAAATGGGCCAGGCACAGTGGCTCATGCCTATAATCCCAGCACTTTGGGAGGCTGAGAGGTGATCTCCTGAGGTCAAGAGCTCAAGACCAGCCTTTGACTCAGTGTCCTGCATCCTAGGTACACTGGAGAAGGGGCTTGACCCCAAGATCTCAGGGAGCCCTGCTCCTGTGGCTTTGCTGGGTGCAAGGCACATCACAGCTCTCCCAGGCTGGTTTGCATGCTGGTGGCCCTACAGTTAGGTGGTGTCCTTGGTGGTCCTGCTCCCATGGTTTCATTAGGCATTGCCCTTGCTGGGGCTCTCTGTGGTGGCTCCAACCCTACATTTCTGCTGGGAATTTACCTAATAGAGGCTCTCTGTGGCAGCTCCGCCCCGTGGCAGGTTTCTGCTTGGGCTTCCAGTACAAGTCATTCTTTGAAACATAGGTGGAGGCAGTCATATCCCCATAGCTCTTGTATTCTGAAACCCCGCAGACTTAACACCACATGGATGCCACCATGGCTTACAACTTATACTTCCTGGAGCTGTGGATCAAGATACACCTGGGGCTGCTTGAGCCACGGATGGGGCACTGAGGAGCAATGTCTTGAAATGCAGGGAACAGAGACCCGAAGTGATCCTGGGCAGCAGCCTATCCCTGAAACCACTCTGCCCTCCTATACCTCTGGTCCTGTAATGGGAGGGGCAGCCTCAAAGATCTCTGAAATGCCTTCAGGAGTTTTCTCCCATTGTCATAACAAAGAGCCTCTGGCTTTCTTCCATTCATTCTAATTCTCTCATTAATTAGTCACTTGTTCATATCCTTGGCTTCCTCTGTTGAAAATGCTCTTTCATTCTCTACCACATGGCCAGGCTGTGAATTTTCCAAAATTTTTCCCCTCTGTTTCTTCTCTCATCTTACTATAAACAGCCAAAAGTGGTCATGCAGCAGCCTGAATGCTTTGCTGTTGAAATATTTCTTCTGCCATATATTCCAGTTCATCACTCTTAAGTTCTGTCTTTCATAAAGTCCTCAGGCATGGACACAGTTCAACCAAGTTCTTTGCTGCTTTATAACAAGGATGGTCTTTACTCCAGTTTCCAATACTCTGTTCCTCATTTCCATCTGAGACTTCATTGGAATGGTCTTACTGTCCATATTTCGACCAACATTCTGATTGTAACTGAGTACCTCTATTTTTCTTTCTTTCTTTTTTTTTTTTTTTTTTTTGAGATGGAGTCTCGCTTGGTGGCCCAGGCTGGAGTGCAGTGGCACCATCTTGGCTCACTGCAAGCTCCACCTCCCAGGTTCATGCCTTCCTCCTGCCTCAGCCTCCCAAGAAGCTGGGACCACAGGCGCCCACCACAACGCCCAGCTAATTTTTTGTATTTTTAGTAGAGACGGGGTTTCACTGTGTTAGCCAGATGGTCTCGATCTCCTGACCTCATGATCTGCCTGCCTTGGCCTCCCAAAGTGCTGGGATTACAGGCATGAGCCACCATGCCTGGCCTGTACCTCTATTTTTCTAAGAGAAAGATAATACATTTTTTTAATTTCTTTTTTTCTCCTTTTCTCTTTCCTCCTCTTCCCCTGTTTCCCACTTCCTACTTAGGTCCTTACCAATGCAATTATAACCTTTTACCTTCCCTTCACCAGACACTCTACAGGGCAAGCTTCTCTATGTGCTTAGAAGCTCCAGAGCCAAGAACCTCTCCAACCAGGGGTTTGTCTCCTGAGACAACACTCAATTTACAACCTAAAATATGCCCTCTAGGAAACTCTCTCCTATCTGGAGAGTACCCTGAGACAATGGCCAGTTTACAACCTAGTTCTGCCTGTGATGGCACCAGCTCAGCTACCCAGTCCAGAAGGCACTGAAGCAAGTCACAAAAACTCCACTGGCTCACTCACTCCCCTGCATGCCATTTATGCCAAGTCCCCCTTTATAAACCCTTGCTTTCTGCCCTAGAAGTAAAGCAGTGCCCTTCAGGCAGAAAGCCTGTACTCCTTCCTGTAAGCTAGTTTGGGAATAAAAATTCACTTTCTTCACACCAGACCTCACTGTTGTTAGTTGGACTCTGCACGTGGCAAGCAACTGAATCAGCATTTTGGTTACGTGATACAACCACTTAAGTAATCTCTAAGAAGATTCAGACTTTCCCTAGTCTTCTCTTCTGAGCCCTTACCAGGATCACCCCCTAATGCTCCATTCACACCTAAACAGTTTTTTCTAGCCTGCTCCTCCAAACTCTTCTCGGCACATATGCATTACGAAGTCCCAAGGCTGCGTCCACATTTTCAGGTATTTGTATAGCAACGACCCCACTTCTCAGTACCAATTTTCTGATTTAGTCCATTTTCTGTGGCTTATAACAGAATACCTGAAACTTATAAAGAAAAGGTCATTTATAAAGAAAAGGAATTTCTTTCTTACAGTTCTGGAGGCTGAGAAGTTCAAAGGGCCACATCTGCTGAGAGCCTTCCTGTTGTCACTGGTAAACCAAATTCTTTCTCCACTTTGTATCCATTGCACAGAAAGAACATTCAATTGGAAAAGGCAATCAGGTTTTTATTCACTGGCCAGGGAATGGAGAAGGCAAGCTCTCACTCTAAATGCACCTTCTCTCTGAATGGTGCATGGGTTTTTAAGGACTAGGTTCAGGGTAGAAGAGGAATGTTAGCATGTGCAGAGCGGCCCTCCAGACATGCAGGCTCAATTCATATGCATATGACTTCATACATCACATGTATACAAAACACCAGAGCTTTTCTTTTAGGGGAGGGAATTTTAGCATTGTAATGATATTTTAATGACCTCAAGGCAATTGTTCCAATTTGTGCCGGTTTCGTGAGGTCTTACCTTCCTTTGATACCTGGTCAGGGTCAAGAAGCTCTGTGGCCATCAGGGGCCATCTTATTTCTTTACGCAGCTGTGCCTATAAATAAAGGGACTGAAAAAAAAAAAGTAAGAAAAAAGAAACTTTCCCAGTTATTTCTTCAGGGCTATACTGGTAATGTTGTTGATGGGGACCCTCTGCAGAATCCTGAGGGGGTGCAGGACATCACATGGCGAGGGGGCTGAGTGTGCTAACATGCTTGCTCAGGTCTCTCTTCCTCTTCTTATAAAGCCACCAGTCCACTCCCATGATTGCCCATTAATTCACTAACTCATTAATCCATTAACCCACTAATGGATTAGTCCATTTATGAGGGGAAAGCCGTCATGATTTATTCCACCTCTCAATCCTGCCACATTGGGGAATAAATTTCAGCATGAGTTTTAGAGGGAAGAAATATTCAAAATGTAGCACCACCAAAGCAGAAAAACAATCATAAGCTCTTGCATTAAGTAACATTGCATTGAACTAAAAATGGACAGAATGTAAGAATGTGACATGTTCACCTTGGCATTTGGAGATTTTAACATGCTTCTTTCAGAATTTGAATAATCATTCAGAAAACAAACACACAAATAAGGATGTAGAAGATATGAAAAATTCAATTATCATTCTTGACCTCAAAGGCTATACATGAAAATTTTTGTCAGCAAATAGCAAACATATTTTTTTCAATTCTTTATGTAACATTTATAAAAACTGATACACTATTAAGCTGCAAAGATAATCACAATAAATTAGGGAAGAAAAGTAGTATAAGACCATAATAAAATGAAGTGGAAATAAACATAAAAAGGATTAGAATCATAAACTACTGTATCAATATTAAAATGTATTCTAAATGTAGAGAAATTAAAAATGTTTGGGGTTGGTAATGACAAGATAGATCAATAGAATAGACCAGAAAGTCAAGATATAGATCAAAATGAATATAGGAGTAAAAAGCAGTATTTCAAATAAGTTGGGGTAAAAAGATTCATTAAATCATGTTTCACAATCTATTATAGCCATCTGGGGAAAAAGTCAGATTCTTTCCTCACCCCTTACTTCAAAATAAGTTCCAAACAACCTGTCAATTTAAACATCAAAAAAATGAAATAATAAGAGTGCTGGGAAAAACATAGGAGTTTTAAAAATAATCTTAGAATGAGGAAGACCTTCCTAAGCAAAACATAAAACCCAGAAAAGATAAAATCGATTGATAAAATTTATTTACAATTATAAATTTCTATAGGAAAAATGCAATAAGCAAATCCAAAGTAAAATTTTAAAAACTGGGGTGGATGGCATCTGCAACATTTATAATGAGAATTGACTAATTTCCTTAATAGGTGGAAAGCTCTTAAAAGTCTACAAAATGAAAGTACAACCAACAAACAACAACCAAAAAACCCAATAGATTAAGGACATAATCAGTTCATAACAAAATAAATACTATTGAAAAGATACTCAAAATCATCTAAAATTAGAAACTAAAAAGAGCAGAATCTAAATGAAATAGACCAATAAAAAAGACAATTATTAGTAATACTTGCCACCTGAAATGCAAACACCATAAATTTTTTTCTAAAAAGGTTTTCAATTTTCTTTATGACTTCAATACCAAAATCTGACAGGTGGCTCAAAAAAAAGTATATGCCAATCTCACTTATGAGTATAAACACAAGAATAACCAGAATATTAACAAATAAAATCAGAAGTATATTTTTATTTTTATTTTTTTAGTCAGAGTCTCGCTCTGTCACCCAGGCTGGAGTGCAGTGGCGTGATCTCAGCTCAGTGCAACTTCCGCCTCCCAGGTTCAAGTGATCCTCCCGCCTCAGCCTCCCAAGTAGCTGGGAATACAGGTGCATGCCACCACACCTGGCTAATTTTTATAATTTTAGTAGAGAAGGGTTTCACCATGTTACCCAGGCTGGTCTCAAATTCCTGTCCTCAAGTTGTCCGCCCGCCTCACCTCCCAAAATGTTGGGATTACAGGCGTGAGCTACCACACCCAGCCCGGAAGTATATTTTTAAAAACACACTAACACCAGTTAGGATTTATTTCTGGAATGTAATAATGGTTTAATGTTAGGAAATCCACAAAATTCATGGTAAAAGTCACAATCAAACCATGTATGATAGAGATTTGATATAATTTAATATCCATTACTGATTTTTAAAAAATGTATTCATAAATTAAAGGAGGAAGGCACTCTATCATAGTAAATGGCATTTATAGGTAACGAGAGCAAATGTGATGGTGAATAGTGAGACATCAAATCATTTTCTTCAAGGCAGGAATAAAACAAGGAAGTTCTTTATCACTCTGTGCCTGATAATTCCCTCATCTGGAGTCTTCGTAAATTTGTTTCTGTTGTTGGTTATTTTTCTTGGTTCTTGCTCATGGAGTCCAATCTCCTGAATGTGTACTGGCCATTTTACTTGAAAATTGTAGAAAGATATCTAAAATAACATTATCTTTCTCCAAAGAGGATTTGAAAGAGTTGTTTTTGCCAAGCATCCAGGGCACTAGCGATCTGGATCACCTCAGCCCAAGCACAGGGCTTACAATTCTGCTGGCCACCAAGATTGCTGTAAACTGGATCACAATCCATGCAAGGACTAGATTCTATCTGATGTTCTTTACTCCAGTGGATCAGTCTTTTGGGGGGCCAGCCCAAAGTGCAGGATGGCTTGCTAGGCACTCACCCTTGGCAGGCCCTGGATTACAACCTTAGCCAGTGAGAGTCCTGAAAACACAACTCACCTCTCTGCAGTCTCTTCTTGATTAAGAAACACCACCAGGGGGCTGGGCGTGGTGGCTCACGCCTGTAATCCCAGCACTTTGGGAGGCCGAGGCGAGCGGATCACGAGGTCAGGAGACAATCCTGGCTAACATGGTGAAACCCCGTCTCTACTAAAAATACAAAAAATTAGCCAGTGTGGTGGCGGGTGCCTGTAGTCCCAGCTACTCGGGAGGCTGAGGCAGGAGAATGGCTTGAACCCAGGAGGCGGCACTCACAGTGAGCCAAGTTCGTGCCACTGCACTCCAGCCTGGGCGACAGAGCAAGACTCCGTCTCAAAAACAAAACAAAAACAAAAACAAAAACAAAAAATTGGCCGAGATCCAGCCACTGCACTCCAGCCTGGGCGACAGAGTGAGACTCTCTCAAAAAAAAAAGAAACAGCACCAGGGGCAAAGTGAACCCAAGTGCCAGGCTCAAATTCTGGGCTCTCTTCCTCTCATTCTTCATCATCTTCTTAGCTTTTTGAAGCTTTTAAGAAGAGGGTTTTTAAAAAAATTATTTTTAATTTATTTTAATTTTAATTTTTAAATAGAGACAATGTCTCACTATGTTGCCCAGGCTGGTCTCGAACTTCTGAGTTTATCCCGCCTCGGCCTCTCAAAGTGCTGGGATTACAGGCATGAGCTACCATTCCTACCCTACACAGATTTTTAAATTTGTCACCAGAAAGAGGATTGATCTAAATGATCTCATCCGAAACTCCTAGAAGCAGAAGTCTTACTCTATTCTTCACCATTTTTCCAGAAGTTCTGACCAAAGAAAGATGACAAAATATTTATAAAATATTTATGAAATATATATAAAATATTATAGTTGTTTGAAAACAAGCACAAAAAGCCCCGCTCTTAAATACAATAAAAGAACACAGGTGTGAGTTCCAAAAAACTTTTTTTTTAAAAAATTATCATTATACTTTAGGTTTTAGGGTACACAAAAAACATTTTTTAATCACTTGTTTTTCTATGGAAAATAAGTTATCAGAAAATATAAGGAAAAATTTAGAAGAAAGAACAAAAACACAAAATACAAATGTTATGGTCTTTTCGATGTAGCAACTTGACTAAATTAATATCCCCAGTATTGAATCTAACACTAATCCAGGTGTTGCACTGAAGGTATTTTGTAGATTAAATATCCATAATTGATTAACTTTAAGTAAGGATGATTATCCTTGATAATTTTGGTAGGCCTCATTCAATCCACTGAAAGCCTTAAAAGCAGAACTGGGCCAGGAGCGGTGGCTCACACCTGTAATCCCAGCACTTTAGGAGGCCGAGGTGGGCGGATCACCTGAGGTCAGGAGTTCCAGACCAGCTTGGCCAACATGGTAAAACCCCGTCTCTACTAAAAATACAAATATTAGCTGGGTGTGGTGGCAGGCACCTGTAATTCCAGCTACTCGGGAGGCTAAGGCAGGAGAATTGCTTGAGCCCAGGAGGCAGAGGTTGCAGCGAGCCAAGATCATGCCACTGCATTCCAGCCTGGTCAACAGAGCGAGACACTGTCTCAAAAAAGAAAAAAACAAAGAAAAAACAAAAAAAGAAAAACAGAACTGAGGCTTCCAGGAGGAAGGAATTTCATCTGTGGATAGTGGCTTCAGCTGATGTCCAAGAGTTACAGTCTGCCCTTCCTGATGGCCTGACAGATTTAGACTGTCCTCTCTAGCCCCCCAAATCCCATCATTGTTACACAATTATTGGCAACAAATATTTCAATATGTACCTCCTGTTGGTTTTGCCTTTCAAGTTAAACCCTGACTGATAAAATAGGTAATAAACTAAACAAGAATTTATGTGGAACCTTTTTGAAGAAAAATGTAAAATGCTGCTGAAGAATATAAGAGCAAATAAAGACACTTATCCAATTTCTGTACTGAAAATTCAAAATATTACAAAACTTAATGCAATTTGAAATTAAATCCCAACAAAACATTTCGGGAAATTTGACAAATTTCTTCTAAAAAAAAAAATTGTCATGGCTATGGGGTGGTGGAATTAACCTACCAAATAGTAAAACATACCATAAAGCTACAGTAATTTTAAGTGTGGTGTTAGCAGGGGAAGAAATAAATAGATCAAAGAAACAAAATAAGGAACTCAGAAATAGACACGTGTATGAGTGGGAATTTAGTGTATGATAAATATGACTTTCAAATCAGTACAGGGAAGCTGGATGTACTAGTTATCTTTTATTGTGTGACACACCACTCAGAACCTCAGTCGATAGAAATAAGAACCATTTACATTTATTTAGTTCACAATTTTGTGGCATGGCAATTGGGCTACAGTAAGCCAGGTGGATTTGGGGTCTGACCAGACTTGGCTGATCTTGGCTGAGCCTGCTCATGTGTCTGTAGTCAGCTGGTTGGCCAGTGGAGCTGACTAGTTTTAAATGGTCTCATTCACACATCTCATGATTGTCTGGGAGAAACAGGGGTGAATGGGCCACATGTCTGTTACCATCCGTCAGGCTAACCTGGGCTTGTTTAGATAGTGACAGAGTTCTAAGAGCAGAGAACAGGTAAGCCCCAGTGTGCAAGCACTTTTCAAGTACCCTTTTGTGTCATATTTGCTACTGTCCCATCAGCCTAAACAAGTCAATACCAAACATAGAATCCGTGGGGGAGGGCACTACCAAAGCGCATGGATACAAGGAGGAGTAAGCAAATTGAGGTCATTACTGCAACTGATCCAACACAATGAATTATTCAATAAATGATGCCAGGAAAATTATTTTATTTTTATTTATTTTTTTTTTTTGAGACGGAGTCTCACTCTGTCGCCCAGGCTGGAGTGCATTACCTTAAACTTCTTGATTTCCCCCATAGCGCCCATCATGTAGTAACATTTACTGATTAATTATTAGTTTACATTACTTGATTGACTGAGAGATTTTATGAGGCACCTAAAATGTTTGGGTAAACTTTTTTTCAAGAGACTTGCTCTGTCACCCAAGCTGGAGTGCAACGGTCTGATCATACATAGGTCACTGCAGCCTCGAATTGCTGGGCACAAACCATCTTCCTGCCTTGGCCTCCCAAAGTGTTGGGATTATAGGTGTGAGCCACCACATCCAGCATGTTTAGGTAAGTATTTTCAAGGTGATTTGGTACATCAATAATGCCAATGTCAATTGCAAGCACCATAGCTATATGGATAGTTTGTGAAAGAAGAAAGAAGCCAATTTTCAATCTGTTCTAAAAAAAAAATGATATTCATATCATGATCTTCCAAAGTTCTCTCCTTTTTTCAATATAGTTAAACATTTCTCAAAAAATCTCCTATGTGTTTCTGAAGTTTGAACCCCAGTTCCATAAAGTTTACACAAAAGCTCAATATGGTAATACTTCTTTCAGGTGATACGTTGGATAAAATGGTAATTGAAGTATCTGTTTTTGAACATGCATCAACACTTTTGACTTTTAAAAAAAATGCTTGACCGGACACAGGGACTCACAACTGTAATCCCAGCACTTTGGGAGGCCAAGGCAGGTAGATCACCTGAGGTCAGGAGTTTGAGACCAGGCTGGCCAACATGTTGAAACCCTGTCTCTAATAAAAACACAAAAAATTAGCCGGGCATGGTGGCAGGTGCCTGCAATTCTAGCTACTCGGGAGGCTGAGGCGGAGAATTGCTTGAACCCGGGAGGCAGAGGTTGCAGTGAGCCGAGATCGCGCCATTGCACTCCAGCCTGGGTGACAGAGTGAGACTCTGTCTCAAAAAATAGAAAAATAAAAAAATGCTTGATTCAGGACAATAAAAAATTGTTTTAATCCACTTTCAGAAATTACATTTTGTATGCAAATTATTCTGCAACCAGAAATTTTCATGTTTTCCATTAACCTAATGAAAAATACATAAACAGCAATCTAGGCATTGTATCAACATTTTAATGATCATTATACAATAGCTATGCCTCACTGAGAAACAGGTTTTCTTCCTTGGCAGTAGAATGCTTTAAAAATTGCTTTTCATTACTTAGATATTTTATTATATAATTTTTAGTTTTACATTTCCTATTTATACCACGAATGATTAAGAGTGGATACCACCAAAGACTACTCCAGGACATTTAATGTTGACCAGCCCTTACTCCGCAGGATACTGATGAGTAAGTAGCCATTCCAGATAAGTAAGTGAGTGGCCCGTTATGTAAGCAGTGGGGATGTTTACTGAAAGCAGCTCTGAGAAAATGGGCAGCGGCAGATCCTGCTGGAGAAGCAAAGAGCTGAGAGCAGGTGGGAGTGGAAGTATATACTGGGAAAGTAGTGCAATGATGCAAACCCACTCATCATTAATAGTTTCAGCGTTTATGTTCAAAAAGAGAAATGTATAGAGCAGGTGAGCAGTCAGAAACCAGATTAGCTCAGTTCAGATGGAGTATCCCGGGGAATAGCAAAGATTCAGACAATGGAAAGAAGAAATACTTAAAAACACACACACAGAAAAACAAATGGAATATAGCTGAAATAACCTAGACTTGGCATCAAAAGAATTAGGCTCAAGACCTAGCTCTGGTCTTGATAACTTCTCTGAGGCTTATTTTCTTCCTTTGTAAAATGAGGGAAATAGTATCTGCAGCTTGAATTAAGAGGAGTAAATTGATCCTTGGGGAAACCGTTTATAAACTCTAACATGTCACATGCAGTGTTATTGTTATTTTCTAAAGTTATGTCCAGGCCCCTACGTTCTCTTCCTGCCGCCTTCCTCCCTCTTCCAAGGTTGAGTCAGGGTTAATGACGAGAGCATGTTATTGGCTCTGGGTGCTAAGAGGTAAAGCTTTCCCTGTGAGTAGCTGAAGGACTAAAGCTGGATCAGCATGAGTACAGTGAAATAATTTCCTCCGTTGATCTGGACACAATAATTCCAATTATGCACCTGAAATTTTCATTAGCTTTTTAAGTAGTCAAATCAGCTTGATAGCTTGTACTGAACGCACATTCATATAAAATTGTGAAGACTTCCCTTTTTCTAAATATAATTAATCCTTATTCTATACTTGTGCTGTTGATATTTAAAAGCAGTGTTTAACATTTTTATTCCTGCTAAATTGTATCCGGCTGACTGGCCCCTTGAGTGCAGCCAGCTGAAATCAGGCATCCTAAGCATTAGCCTGCTCTCCCAGATTTACATCATCCATGAGAAGCAGTGTCTCCCTGGAGAAGCTGCGATGTCAAATTAAATAAAGTGGTACATAAAGTTTGCTACACATTCCATGCTGGATAGATCATCTTGGAGATTTACAATGTCCATTACCATACCGGGGCCTCTGATAGTCTATAGTAAGGAATTCTAGTTAACTGTGTTTAGCTTTGTATTTCCCAATTTTTTTGACCATGGAACACACCTTAGGTAATTTTGGTATTAAAAAATGAAATACTGTGTTGCCATGAAAAGAATGAGGTAGATCTACTTGAACTGACATGTAAACATCTTTAAATATTACAGGAGAAAAAGCAAGTACAAAACAACAAGCATAGTCTAACTGCCTTTTAAATTAAATGAATAAATGAATCCAGTACATATGTAGGTACATGTACAGAAATCCCTAAGCACATGTATAAAAGGCTGGAATGATAAATGTCTTCCTGCTTTTGGTGACTATCCCTGGAGATCAGTATAAGATCTAATGGAATGGTGATGAATGGAGACCTTTGTATTTCAATCTATATGTTGCATAGTATCTGAATCTTTACACTGAGAATGTATGATAAATTATTTGTTTAGTAAATATAATTTTTAAGTTATTATAGGATTGTAGGGTGAAGTGGGCCAATATTTTAGCCAGTGATTATGTATAACTACATTTTTATATATTAACTAGCCAAATGGAATAAAAGAAACCAAATAAATATGCAAAATCAAAACAAATGAAAAATTGTACTTCCTGCCCAGATTCTGAAAGTCAATAAATAAGACTTTGCAAGACAAGTTAAGCAGATTTTAAAACCTTTGGTGGAAAATATTTTCCACACAGTTTATTTGGATTAAAAACTAAAGACTATGTAGTATAATTATTACAACGTGCCTTGCCTAAGGATGATGTTAAACAAAGACCGAATCTCAAAATATTATTAAAGATTAAAATAAGAACACTTGTTCTTATTTTAACCACAGATGGTTCTGGTTCAGATCTAGAATTCTATGCTTTCTTTTAAAGCCTCGGTTTCCTCATCTGCAAAACATAGTTGTTTAAGACTTAACTGAGGGAAGGGTAGCGGGAATGGGGACAAAGTGGGGATGATCAATAGGTACAAAAATATAATTAGATAGAAGCAATCAGATCTAGTACTTGATAGCACAACAGGGTGATGATAGTCAACAATTATTTATTGTATATTTTAAAGCAACTAAAAGAGCAGAATTGGAATGTTCCTAAGACAAAGAAATAATAAATGCTTTGGGTGATGGATACCCTAATTACCCTGATTTGATTATTACACACGGCATGCCTGTGTCAAAACCTCACATGTACCCCATAAATATATATACCTCTTATGTACCCATAATAGTTAAAATCTGTTTTTTAATTTAAAAAGACTTAACTGAAAAATATAGGGTAAATTATCTGGCTCAAAATTTACATTAACACTTTTTCCATGCAACAATGTCATGTATTACTTTTGAGAGCAGGCTAGAAGTCTGAGAAAAATTAGAGCTCTGTCAGAAATGAAACCAAAAGACGGACTTGGAATCCAAGAAAAGCCATTTAAGTTTCCTTCTAAGCAAGTATTCATACTCACAACTCGGTGTTTACTACTGAGGCATGACTGTGGGTCCTGACTGTGTGACTCAAAGCTGTGTTCTGCATTCCTAGGTATAACCACGGCGTCCTAACAAACGCCATTGAGTTGTTTTGTCCCCAGAAATGTTTATCCCAGTTCAAGTGAAATGAGAGCCCAAAATTTCAGACCCACAGCAGCTACACAAAGGTGCATTTATGAGAAAAGCATGTCTTAAAGGATTCTTAATTGATACACACTACCTTCGTCAGGCTTTTAGGAACATAATGAGATGAGTCGCTATATTAGAAGGATGGGAAAGAATCGGAGAGGAGAAAAGACTGGAGTTTATGAATGACCTAAAGCATCTGGGCAATGAAAAGCAGTGCAAAATGGTCATAGGTTTATGACTTAAAGAAGTAAAAGCCAACAGAGAAAAAAAATTAAGATTTCAGGAAAGTGAGTAAGAATGGATTTTTAAGTGCTACGTTTTTAAAAGCAATGGATTCACCTCAATTAGCATCAACTAAAAGGATAATGTCTCAAGATGGACAGACTTTACCTTTTTGTGTTTTTTTAATCAGCCCCTTGAATCCTACTGTAAATTCCTTTAAAAATGTAACCCTGTGAGGATGAAGAGTATCATGTCAAGGTATTCTGTAAATTGCATGTAATTTCTCCTCACGCGGACGATGGACTGGAAAACCTGCGTTCTTCTGAGCTGTGGAAGTGGAGCCGCGTTGCCAGGGAGACAGAGTGGTACCCGGAAGAGCCCCTCACCATCAACCTCCGCAAGTGCCTCTTACGATGAGGCGGCTGCGCAGCCAGCAGAAGCAATTCCAGCCAGGCAATCTGGGTGTAAATTACTCAAGTCGAGAATTTTTCATAGCAGATATTTAAGCAGTCGAATCCCTCTTATACACACTTAGTCAGCAATGCTGAGGAGAAATGTCTTGCTCCGTCCTGGTTTCCATGGGGAGGGATTTTTCCCAAGCCTCTCCCCACCGCTACTGCCTCCACCCTAGGGGAACTGGAGGAACTTAACTGATTGGTGAACTTGGGAAATGCAATGATCAATATCCATTCCATGATCTTGGATAAACTTGGGAAATCCAATGATCAATATCATAGCTTCACTCTTCAGAAGGAGCACAGCCTGCAGGAACTTCTCTTCCCAGCCTTAGTATTACCCCAGCAGAATTCGCAGAGACAACAGCCCTGGACCAGACTACCAGGGTCTGCGCTGGTGAATCAGACTAATCCTGAGATCTGGTTAGGACAGCCATTTTGCTTTCCATTAAGACACATCCTCCAACTTGACCTCAATTTTGATATTTGAAAAGAATTTCATTTTCAATTCTGTTCATATTTGAACAGAATTCATTTTTTAGACACTACACATTTTTAAAATTTTATTAAATTATTGACAGACTGGATGGAAAGGAGGGGTGATACTCATTGGGGGCCTCCTCGTATACCCTAACAAGGGTGCTCAAATATGATGAACTCTAAGCCAAATACCACATAAGTCAAAGAATCTTATCTTGATGTATTTGGGTGGGCCCCAAGAAGTCCATGAACTCCCTGGAAATGTATGGAAATTTTTGCACGTAGTGCATTTTTCTTTTCCTAAGAAAAGCTTTAAAATGTCCACCTAATTGTTGACAGCAAAAAACAAAAATGCAAATGAATCACAATGCCAGGCATTTTCAGCAAACCTAACATTTTAGATTAATCTCATTATTTCAAAGGTTCGAACATATATGTAAAATGAAAAGTTGACTTAGCAGCGTTTATGAATGTAAGGCTTAGCTAAATGCCCCATGCAAGAAGACTTTCTTATTATTATCAGCCTCTAATGGTCAGTTTGTCTGGTTTTATTTTTTTATGATGGCTCCTTGGCCAATTTATTACCATCATTAGGATAAATAAAATAGGGAGTTTTTTTTCTTAAATTCTGAGTTTAGGGGATTGCGTCTTGTGAGGAAAAGCCAAATATTGAACAGTTGGCTGCATACAAAAATTTTACCAGGCAGACATGAAGAATAGAAAACTCCAAATCCTGTAAACTCTTGAATAGAACAAACACAGAGCCTATCTCCTTATGATTATTTCAAAAACTAGTAAAATATAACTACATGTATATGCATGTACATAAAGTGCAAACGAAGTTCAAAGAGTGTCCTGTAAAACACTGCAGGCTTGCACCATGGGTAGGTCTAGATTTTACTGTTGAGAAATTAATACAAAAAGTTACCTCAAACCAGTGACAATCCAAGTGGAACCATTAGAAGAAAATCCCACATTACTCCATAAGCCCAAATAAAAAACAAAATTAGCTAAAAAAAAAATAATAATAAGCCAGACATGAAAAAATTACAAACCTTACAAAGAAGCAATCTACCTTAAGGGAGAGACAGCAGATGTGACCAACAGGAAGAGTAATACCTCCAAGAATGCAAGGTAATAGAACAACCTGAGAAAGACTATGCAATCAGTATGCCTGAAATTATTCAAGGAAGGATAATAATAGCTGACGTTTATTTAGTGCTTGACTTGTAAAAATATAATCACTGACATTAATAGATTAAATGGCTCAGCTTTGAAGAAATTAACTAGAATTCAGCATAACGAATATGTAAGACAATATTGAAGAAGAGTTTGATTATGGAATATAGAATTAGAAATTCATATATATATTTGAGTTTCAAGGGAAAAATGTACTCAGAATCGAATAAAAAAAAATCTAAGTCCTCAGATTTAAAGTGCTCTGAGTACGGAACAGGATAAATAAGAGTAAACCCGCACCTAGACAAATGGGAGTGAAACTGAAGCTCAGTATAAATAAAGAGAAAACCTTAAAAGTAAACACAGAGCAAAAGACAGAATACCAGCAATGGTACAATAATTAGCTTCCAACTGCAATTTTCACAGTATCTTCAAAGTGCTAAAATTCTAGACCCAGTTAAGGTATCATTCAAGAATTAGATACAATAATAAAAATTTTCAGAAAAACAAAATTGAAAGAACTTATCATTTACAGATCCTTACAGAAAGAATTGGAGGCTGAATAAAACTGAAGTAAAAAGAAAGAATTGGGCTGGGTGCAGTGGCTCATGCCTGTAATCCCAGCATTTGGGGAGGCTGAGGCTGGTGGATCACCTGAGGTCAGAGGTTCAAGACCAGCCTGGCCAACATGGTGAAACCCCATCTCTACTAAAATACAAAAATTAGCCTGGCGTGGTGGCTCACACCTGTAGTCCCAGCTACTTGGGAGGCTGAGGCAGGAGAATTGCTTGAACTTGGGAGGCAGAGGTTGCAGTGAGCCGGGATTGTACCACTGCACTCCAGCCTGGGCAACAGAGTGAGACTCTGTCTCAAAAAAAATAAAAAATAAATAAATAAAAAGAAAGGATTGAGCTGAAGAAAATATGAGCATAGTAGTCGGTAAACATAAGGTAAATGTAGGTAAGTTTGTGTGTGTGTGTGTGTGTGTGTGTGTGTGTGTGTGTGACAGAGTCTCACTCTCTCACCCAGGCTGGAGTGCAGTGGCACGATCTTGGCTCACTGCAACCTCTGCCTCCCAGGTTCAGGCAATTATCTTGCCTCGGCCTCCCAAGTAGCTAGGATTACAGGCATGGACCACCATGCCCAGCTAATTTTTTGTATTTTTAGTAGAGACAAGATTTCACCATGTTGGTCAGGCTGGTCTTGAACTCCTGACCTCAAGTGATCCACCCGCCTCGGCCTCGCAAAATGCTGGGATTATAGGCATGAGCCACCGTGCCTGGCAGGTAAGTATTTTCTGGAAAAAAAAAAAAAAACTTTGAAGAGAGGGCTAAAAATGAAGAAGACCTAAACTACTGCACATTTATCACATTGAAAATGGGATAGAGAAGGTAGAATTAAAGCACTAAGTTTGCCAGAAGGGATATTATTTTGGACTTCATTAAGTCAATTATATGTATTTAAAATTTAAATATTAGCATAAAAATAGAAACAGAATGTATAACTTCAAAACTATAATAAAGGAAAGAATAAAGGGAGGTAAGGAAAAAAGAAACAAAAATAAGCCAGGAAAAGGTAAAATGGAAGCACAAGGTAGGTAATACAAATAAAACAAAGTATATCAGTACTCATAATAAATGAATGGATAAATTAATTCAGCAGTTCAAAGTAAGAATTTTTTTACTGATTTTTTTCAATCAGCTATATCCCAAAGGAGACACATGAAAAACATATGAATACAGAAAGGTTGAAAACAAGTTGATGGTCAAAGTACACTATGGCTTCTCCCAGAAATCACCAAAGGCTAAAGATTGTAGATGAGGCTGGGGTGGTGGCTCGCACCTGTAATCCCAGCACTTTAGGAGGCTGAGGAAGGAGGATCCCTTGAGTTTAGGAGTTCAAGGACAGCCTGGGCAACATAGTGAGACCCCATCTCTACAAAAAAAAAAAAGACTGCAGATGATTTTGGCGATTAGGACAAGCAGAGAGGGCAAGGATAGAGATAGGAATTGTTCTTGGACACCAAGCTGGCCATCTGATTAAGGAACATGAAGGTCAAGTTCCTGAAGGAAATCTCTCGTTTGCTTCCCTGATTTCCTCCTGGACAAGGTCCTACAGGTGGCATCCTTTCAGAGACATAAAAGGGGTGACTAGCCAGTTTCAAGGTATCTTTGGCTCTTGTGAATAATGACTTATTCATCCAGATATTGGGCACTCCAAGGAAGTAGCTACTGTCTTTCATAATATCATCGTCTCAGCAAGACATCCATTATCTCTTTGAGGCAAGACTGCTGGGGAAACAATGAGCAAAGTGCCTGGGTGCTGTGCTCAGCTTGTGCATCTGATTCCTTCCCTTCTGTAGTGGGTGTCTCTGTCCTCCTGCCCAACAGGCTGCTGCTAATGGATGGTATTGATTGCTGCCACTCTGGGTAGCTTGGCTAAAGCTACCTTGAATGTCATCTCTAAGGCACAACTTTTTCACTCTGATCTCTGCAAAGAGACTCAGTTTCCCAATCAGGAATTTCATGGTCATCTTAAAGATCCAAGAATGACTGGAGTTTCATTGCAGAAAACTCAGGACCCTGCCATACCCACCATAGTGTTTTTATTACACCAGTAAAATTAAATACATTAAACCTAAATGGGTGGAAACTAGATATACCAGGCAAGTGTTAAACAATATAGACTTTCAGATTAAAAAAAAAAAAGAGTAGAAAAGGGAAGGCTAAAAACATAATGATAAAGAGGAAAGTTTTACAAGAAAGATATAACAATTTTGAGGCTATATGCATCTAAGATGTAGCTCCAAATTTTTCAAAACAAAAATTGGCAGAATTACAAAGAGAAATTGATCCATAGTCTCACAGAAATTTAACACACCTCTCTCAGCAACAGATAAAACAAGCAGTTAATAACATAAATTATATATAAGAATTGTCAAACACTAAACCAGCAAGTCACAAATAATCCCCTAAGAAGAATAGGCTAAGTTATCTCCTTGTCTTATAAGAGAGAACTCAGAAACTGCTCGACTCCACAGGGACCAACCAAATGAGGCCAGAGCCTGGCTTGACCCTCAAAAGAAACAATGGAAACCACAGCACTTCAGCTAAGTTCCCAGACTCCAGGGAGCTGTTTCCAGATCCTCCAAAGAGCATGATACCTGCAGGAGAGGGCAGTGAGCCTCAGATTGACCAGTCTTGTCCTGTAGAAGTTGATGAGAAGGGCTATATTGAGTGATTTGGATGTCCAAGCCAGACCCTGGTTGGTCACCTGAGTAGAGTGAATACTTCTGGGAAAGGAAAGTTTAGAATTTCTGCAGATCAGACTGAAGGGTTCTTTCCCATTTCTTTCCTCGAACCAGGATTACAGGGAACAATACACTCTCACAAGGTGTAAATTTGAGTACTTAACACACCATAGCCTTCTTTCCTGATTCACTCCACCCAACCTCCTACAATACCTCATCCATAACCAGGAAGAGGCTAATGAGCTTTGAGAACAGTCTCTAAACACATGTTGAAATTAACAGCTCATCTGGGTTAGTTCTGTTAAGGATCCCACAGATACAGAGAAATGTAATCAGTTTTCAGACAGAAGGCATGAGAGGAATCGAGTTTGGATGCTCTACTCCTACACACACAAAGCTGGGCATCTATCTCCAAACTCAGGTTATAGGAAATTAGGACAGAGAGAGATTTAATGTCTGGGTGAGCCAGGGAGCTGCACAGCCAAGATTAGAACTCCAGGCTCCCAAACCCGCTTCCTCCCTGTCACACTGCTACCTTTTCCTGTTTTTCCACTCCGGCTAATCATTACACAAAATTTGAAAACCAGTCTCCAGGCTGAAGGCTATAAAGCCTTCAGGTAACTAAGGACTCTGTTTATAAAGAGCCAAGAGGATGCAATCTGTACTTAAAATACTTCCCCATATGTGAAATACACAGACGTGAGCTCCAGCAATTTGGATTAATGTTCTGATTCATCTTGTATCTAGCTGATAATTTCATCAAAGTGACACATATTGTGAGAGAAGCATGCTGAAGGTTTTTAAAATTTGTTTTTAGCTTTTAACTCTTCAACAAAAGTCACTGCTTGAAATGGCAAGAAATGAATCAATCGATCAATAAACCATTTCGAAACCTGCATATGCAGAGTCCTAAAATAGGTATTTATTTATAATTTTGACAACAAAAGATATCTTTTGTAAGAACTAAGGCACTTATCCTTCCTGTGAAGGGCTAGGCTAAGGACATGTTCATTATAGCAGATGGTTTGTTCTGCTAGATACTCATGTGTTGCATGTTCATTTCTGCTATTTGTTCTTTTGATGCACTATCGCAGCAATTTCTATAACTTTTTCTACAAAGGGCCAGTTAGGAAATATTTTCAGCTTTATGGACCATACAATCTCCATGCCAATTGCTCAGCTTTGCAAGAAAGCAGCCATGGATGGTGTATGAACAAATGAGCATGGCCAGATTTGGCTTGCCACATCTCTGCTCTACAGGACAAACCGCATTGTGTGGCAGCAGGGGATAACTGGCTGGATGCAGTATACAGTCCAGATCAATTGACTGATATTTTTGTTTGCAATTAAACGGAATCTCTTTTTTGTTTGTTTGTTCTGCTCTGTTTCTTTGACACAGAGTCTCTCTCCATTGCCCTGGCTGGAGTGCGGTGACACGATCATGGCTCATTGCAGGCTCAACCTCCTGGGCCCAAGTAATTCTCTCACCTCAGCCTCTTGACTAGCTGGGAGTACAGGTGCACACCACCATGCTCAGCTAATTTTTTTATTTTTTATTTTTTGTAGAGACTGGATCTCCCTATGTTGCCCAGGCCGGTCTCAAACCCCTGGCCTCAAGCAATCCTCCTGCCTCAGGCCCCCAAATTGCTGGGATTATACGCATGAACCATCATGTCCTGCCTAAGTCTCTTTTCTTTATGACTTATTTGTATGCCCTGTTTCACCAAGGAGAGTGTGAGCTCTTGGATGAGCGGGACAATATTAGTTTAATACTCTCCCAGAAGTTCATACCAGATGACATGCTCTGGAGGAAAAAGCGTGAGCCTAACTGTGAAACAGATCAGAATTCAAGTCCTGGTCTTGCCGTTCATTCGCTGAGTGACACTGGACATGTTCTGTACCCTGAGCCTCCACTTCCTCATCCGCGAAAACGGAGATCATATCTACTTCGTAGAGTTGTTGTAAGGCTGACATGAGGTGAAGCACCTAGTAACTGAGTTGTCCAGCTCCAGGCCAAAGCCCTACGTGTGGCCTTTCAGGCCTGACCATGGGCCGGTACAGGTTTTACGGGCAAGGCCCCTGGTGGTAAGCTGCCCACTGCACACAGATTCGGTGCACTGCCAGTGCTGTGCAATTTTCTGGAGGGAATCAAAGTTGAGGACAGAGGATCCCACACCCCTGCCACCCACCTCCTCTGGGCCAGTGGTGCTCGCTGTGACATCATTCTAGGTGCCTCCGTTCAGAGGCCTCCTTGCTTCCCAGGAGCTTCCACTGAGACCTTCTTATCCAGAGGCTTTGGCTGAGGCACTTTCCTCCACTTGGAATCAGCACTTTCCCACTGCTGGCCCTTACCCCTCTCCCCTCTCCTGGCCCTCCTGGGTCCACAAGAAGCTTTTGACTGAGGACTCATGGGCAGTCAGTCACACAACTCCCCTCATCTGGGCTGTGTGCCACCTGACCCTCACCCCGTGCTGTTTCGTGGGGGGAAATGGAACACCCGGAGCCAGCACTTTCTTTTTGCCTCTTTCTTTAGCAGTTGCAGTCCATGAAAAAAAAAAAAAAAGGATATCGCTTTCAGTTTGGCTCATTGTCTTCATTGACCACAATGACCCCTGAAAGTATCTGAAAAAATAATAATAATTCCCAACAGTATTGCAGAAATGGGGAAGAGGGGCCCTGCATGCCATCAAGATATAAACAACAGTGAGGTGGTGCCGTAGCTCCTGCTCAGGGCACTCATTAAAGATGTCTTAAACAGCACCTGGCTGGGCGTGGTGCTCACGCCTGTAATCCCAGCAATTGGGAGGCCAAGGTGGGCAGATCACTTGAGGCCAGGAGTTTGAGACTAGCCTGGCCAACATGGTGAAACCATCTCTACTAAAAAATAAAAAAAATAAAAAAAATTAGTTTGGCTTGGTGGCATGCACCTGTAGTCCCTGCTACTTGGGAGGATGAGGCAGGAGAATCACTTGAACCCGGGAGGCAGAGGTTGCAGTGAGCCGAGATCACACCACTGCACTCCAGCCTGGGTGACAGAGCGAGACTCTGTCTCGAAAATAAATAAATGAATAAATGAATAAATAAACAGCATCTGATGAGGGTTGAAAAATTACCTATCAGGTACAGCAATCACTATTTGGGTACTGAGTACACTAGAAATCCAGCAATATACCACGTAACAAACAAGCACATGTACCCCTTGAATCTAAAATTTTTAAAAATAATAATTTTTTTAAAAAGTACCTGACATCTCTGTCTCTCAGCACCTGTTGGCACAGTGTGACCTGTAACTCTGAACTTCCACTCTCATTTTTGCATAAACATAAATCTGCGGACTTCAAAATATTGTGTCCATTTTCTTCTCTTTGTGTTCCAAGTTATGAGATCAGAGGAATACATGAATTAACATGGTATGTGTATCAGTTGCACACAGAGGCTACGGGACATCTGCCATATCAAAAAATGTATATTACTCTTACATTTGTATATACAGAATACATATAAATGAAACATACATGAAGGATGATACGGATTCTTGATATTACTATGCGGTTCTACATACTGGTTTAAGAGACGGTGAAACCACAATGTAAATGATAGCAGCAATATCCGTTGAATTTAAAATGTTTTATAATGTTTTTTGTGTTAATGATAATGTATTGTATGTGACCCTATTACAATATCTGAACATGACAGGTAAAATTCATGGTTTATTTCCAATCCAAGTGTTTACTGTTGAAGAGGTTTATTACAAATCCTAGTTACTATCATTTCAGCAAAGTTTATCTAAATTGAATAAAAATTAAATGAAAAATGAATTTTAAAATTAATGTAATAATAAAGATCACCTGAGAATAGAAGTTAAACAACGAAAAATTGATAAAAAATAAATGAAAAAGACTACCCAAGAGGCTGGGTGCAGTGGCTCACACCCGTCATTCCAATACTTTGGGAACCTGAGGCAGGAGGATTGCTTGAGCCCAGGAGTTCTAGACTAGCCTGGGCAACATAATGAGACCCATCTCTATAAAAAGTATCAAAAATTAGCTGAGTATGATGGCGCGCTTCTGTGGTCCAAGCTATTCGGGAGAATGAGTGGGAGGATTCCTTGAGTCCAGGAGTTGAGGCTGCAGTTAGCCCTTATCGTACCACTGCACTCCAGTCTCGGTGACAGAGCAAGACCTTGTCTCAAAAAACAAACAAACAAATGAAAAAAAAAAAAACTACCTAAGAACCCAGGTGATTGAGAAAGTTTTTCTAATTTCACTGTCAACTGAATTATATAAAAGTCTTGATTAAAACAAAATAATCAGTGATTTTGCCGAAATGATAGAAAGAATAAATAAGTTATGTGAGATAGGTAATAGTTTACCAATTGGGAATGTCTTTATTCTTCATCCAGACTTCTAAACATAGCCCATCAAGAGAATATCCACACATAATTCCACTATTTTTAAAATTTTGCTGGCTTCAAGTTCTATAAAAGCTATAAATTTGCAAGCATTATTTTTTCTTTTAAAAGTACAGATGAGGGCTTACTACATTGTCCAGACTGGTTTCAAACTCCTGAGCTCAATCAATCCTGCCTCAGCCTCCCAAAGTGCTAGGATTACAGGTATGAGCCACGATGCCAGGCTGCAAGCATTTTTAAATTTTGTTATTACAAATGTATATTTGTAAAAACAGTAGGATAGCACTCTTTGAAATTGTGGTAAAAGACACATAATATGAAATTTACCATCTTACCCATTTTTAAGTGTACAGTTCAGTCATGGTAACTATATTCACATGGGTGTGCAACCGGTCTCTAGAATTCATCTTACAAAACTAAAACTCTATACTCACTAAACAACTCCCCACCTCCCCCTCCTCCCAGCCCCTGGCAACCACCATGCTACTGTGAAAGGAAAATAAATCTTGAAACCCCGAAATCACTAAGCCAAACGGAAAAGTCAAGCTGGGAACTGTGTATGGCAGGGATCCCCAGCCCCCCAAACCACAGACTGGTACCAGTACATGGCCTGTTAGGAACTGGGTGGCACCGCTGGAGGTGAGTGGTGGGTAAAATATTAATTACCACCTGAGCTCCACCTCCTGTCAGATCAGCCAAGACATTAGATTCCCACAGGATCATGAACCTTATGGTGAACTGCACATGCACGGGATCTAGGTTGCACACTCCTTATGAGAATCTCATGCCTGATGATCTGAGGTGGAACAGTTTCATCCTGAAACCACTCCCCTCCCACCCATGAAACTGGTTCCTGGTGCCAAAAAGGTTGGGGACTGCTGGCATAGGGCAAACCTGCCTCCCAGTCTATTCCTCAGTAAGATAGCTACAAAGATTTAAAAAGCTATATACCTCCCTCAAAAAGCTATGTACCTTGTGGACAAAGGATGGGCAGAACTCAAAGTCATCCCTCTGTCCATGTGAGACAAATGCATATTTGATGCTTCTTTTGCCTTGTTGTTTCACTAGGCCAGACTAAGGCATAAGTGACTATTCCAGCAAATTGTGCACTCAGTGAAAGGCTTGTCAGAAACTCAGAAGAATGCAACTGCTCGTCTCTTATCTATCTGTGACCTGGAAGCCCCCTCCCTGCTTCGAGTTGTCCCACCTTTCCCAACTGAACTCATGTACATCTTACATATATTGATTGACGTCTCATGTCTCCCTAAAATGTATAAAACCAAGTCGTGCCCCAACCACTGTGGGCACATGTTGTCAGGACCTCAGGAGGCTCAGTCAACTTTCTAAATTGATTGAGACCTGTCTCAGATACTTTTTGGTTTACACTACTTTCTTTCTCTCTGTAAATCAGACTACTCTAGGTACCGCATGTAAGTGGAATCCTACAGTATTTGTCTTTCTATGACTGACTTATTCACTTAGCATAAGACCCTCAAGTTCATCCACATTGAAGCATGTGACAGAATCATTCCTTTTTCAGGCTGAATAATATTCTGTTGTAAATCACATTTTGCTTATCCATTCATCTATCCACAGACATTTGGGTAGTTTTCACCTTTTGGCTATTGTGAATAATGCTGTTAAGGAACATGAATAGACAAATATCATTTAAAGACTCTGCTTTCAGTTCTTTGGGTACATAAGTAGATTATTGGATAATATGGTAATTCTACTTTTAATTTTATAGCAGCACACCATTTTACATGCCCACCAACAATGCACAAGGGTTCCAGTTTCTCCACATCCTTCCCAGCACTTGCTATTTTCTGTTTTTTTGTTTGTTTTCTTTTTTGTTAGTAGCTGTCCTAATGGGTATGAAGTGATATCTTATGTGGCTTTGATTTGCATTATCCTAATGATTTGTGATGCTGAGCATCTTTCCATGTGCTTGTTGGGAATAGCACATATTTTATTTAAATTTGTCAATTTGATTTATAACTTTTACATATTTAGACATACAACATATGGGCCTCCATTTGAAATCTTGCCTTGAACCCTGCCAATGTTAGGCACAGGCCTGATAACCAACCCATCCCAGAGCCTTTTATTACCCAGTAAAATATTAATTAACCACATAAAGTAGAGTCATCCCTTGGTATCCTTGGGGGACTGGTTCCAGGACCCCCGACCCCATCCCCACGTATGACAAAATTCATACATACTCAAGTTCTGAAGTCAGTCCTGCAGAACCTCACTCTATTTTCATCTATGTATTAATTGGACCCTTGAAGTTCAAACCCAATTTGTTTAAGGGTCATTTGTAGTTCGGGTAGAAGCATTAGACAGAGGCAGCTGATTCTATTAAAAATTTTTTATTTCAGGTCAGGCACAGTGGCTCATGCCTATAATCCCAACATTTTGGGAGGCCAAGGCAGAAGGATTGCTTGAGTCCAGGAGTTCAAGACCAGCCTGGGCAACATAGTAAGACCCCACCTCTACAAATAATTTAAAGATAGCAACTAATGATAGTGCACACCTGTAGTCCTAGCTACTCAGTAGGCTGAGGCAGGAGGATTGCTTGAGCCTGGGAGTTCAATGCTACAGTGCGTGGTGATCATGCCATTGCACTCCAACCTGGGTGACAGAAGGAGACCCTATCTTGAAAAAACAAAAACAAAAACATTTTAACCAAAGAAGATAAAACTAAGAATAGTCTACTTCTATGACTTTGCTATTCCACGTGTGGTCGCTGGACCAGCAAGAAATGTAACAGAAATGCAGAATTTCCAGCCCCACTGTAGATGTACTGAATCAGGATGTACAGTTTAACAAGCTCACCAGGTGATTTGTATGAGCTCCGAAGTTCGAGAGGCACTGGTCTGTATATTCATACAGGTACCTGCAGGCCTAGAACCAAACAACTTAAATAACAATATAAGTCACATTTATTGAGTACTTACTATGCATCAAGACTCAGGCTAAAGGCTTACCATATATAACTTGATCTTTACAACAAAAGTATAAGGTGAGTGAGAAAACTGACACTCAGAAAGGTTACTTGCACAGTGTCATAGCTAGTAAGTGGTAGAGCTAGGATTTAAATTCAGGCAGTCTGAAAATAGGGTCAGATGAACATCACATGATATTTCTTCTAAAAGAATAAATGGCACCAGCTGTGTACCATTGTGTCCCCTGATAGATACCTACAAAGCACACTGCTACTACCTATTGGTGGTCTCCTATGTCAGGCACTTTACGATATTATTTTTCATCTTAAAAAAGAAAAAGATTAGAAGAGAGTCTTTTTATTTTCCTTTTACAGAGAGGTTAAATTATTTGTAGATGTCCCATAATTAGAAGCTGGAGCCCAAATTCGAACCCAGATTAACTCCAAACTCTGCTTGTTCCATCAAGCTGTTTCCCCTGCCTCCTTCTCATTCCTATGAGTCCCTCAGGTCTCAGGGAAACACTCAGCTTCCTTTCACAGTCTCCCCCTATCAGGATGGTAGGAGTATGGTTAAAATGTTAAACTGACAGGACAGCTGTGAGACAGCAAGGTCTGAAGAGAATCCAGAACAAAGCTTGCAACCTGGCAGGTGGCCAGGTGCACAGTGAGGAGTGGAATTCCTTTATTTGTATCTTAGCCTTGAAAGCGGCTGTTGAGCCCTGGAGCCACCAACCAGGGAGACACATTCTGATGGCTTCATCTCCTAATTCTATGTATGCTACCTCTGTGCTTCTCAACCTGAGTTTCTGCATTGATATTTTCAGGAGAAAGAAGGTTCCAAATGAATGTTTCTAACTCTGTATTTTCATTTTTATGATAACTTTAAAATTTTCATATAAGCATAGGCTGGATCATTAGGATAAGTGTATTATAGTCAAGCAATCCATGAGATTTTTCAGGGTTGTGTGTGCATTCACAGTCCCATTTGTGTTGCTAAGTGGTCATCAAGTGGCAACATTTAGGGCTAAATGCACTGCTTCTCAAGCACTGTGGACATGTGTTCTCAGGGGTCTTCAAGTTCTCACATAAGCCCCTCAGTTTTCTTCTCTATCTGTAGGCGGGAATACTAACTCCATTCTTCCCTTAGAAGCATTATATAGAACATCATCAGAATTCAAAAGCATTCTGTAAGATAGTAGAAATACAGTGGTACTGTCTTCCTACATCGTATTGTTAACCAAGAAGTGACTGTATCAGTCCATTCTTGCACTACTGTAGAGAAATACCTGAGACGGGGTAATTTATAAAGAAGACAGGCTTAATTCACTCATGGTTCTACAGGCTGTACAGGAAGCATAGCAGCTTCTGCTTCTGGGGAGGCCTAGGAAATTTCCAATCAAGGTGGAAGGCAAAGGGGGAGCGAGGCACTTCACATGGTCAGAGCAGGAGGAAGAGGGGGTGGGGAGGTGCTAAACACTTTTAAACAATAAGCTCTCATGAGAACTCTGTCACAGGAGCAGCACCACAGTTATGGGGCTTAACCATTCATGAAGAATCCACCCCTATGATCCAATTACCTCCCACCAGACCTCCTCCAACAGTGGGGATTACAATTGAACATGAGATTTGGTGGGGACACAGATCCCAACCATATCAGTGACTGAGACACTAAATAGAGGTTTATTTAGCCAAAGTTTGAGGCAGCACCTGGGAGAAACACAAGTCACAGGAACCTCTGTGACCTGTGCTTTTTCCAAAGGGGGTTTTTGGAACTTCAACATTTAAAGGAGAAACAGCAAGCAGGAGGGGAAAAAGAGAGGAAGGGTAGGCAGTGAGGCAAATTCTTGTGAGGCTCTGGTTAGCCTCGATAAATCTACATTTTACATGTGGAAAGAGAGGGTAGAAGAAAAAGTCAATTGTGTTTTGTCTTCTGCTCAGTAAATCTACATTTTACACAAGAAAAAGTAAACATGTGCGTTCGTCTCAGGTTGGGTGGAGGGATGATTTCTGGTCTTGTCCTATGCCTGTGAAGATAAGTTGGTAATTGACATCGTCAGGTGCTATTGAACTGAGATCCAACAGAACTTGGTTTTAGGGCTAGTTTATAAGGGGGATATGTCTCCTGAAAGATTGAGGGGCTCATAAGGAATTTCCTTGTGGGCAGTTTGTGAAGGAGGCCATCTGAGGAGATATGTGGCCTTCCCGCATTGTGGTAACCTGGCTTTTATGGATGAGGCTGTGACACAGGGTTGTGAAATCACAGTTATCTGTTTGGGAACAAAAGGAAGGCAGTGTGTGTGACTCAGTTCCTAAGCTTAACTTTCCGTTTGGCATGGTGAGTTTGGGGTCCTGAGATTCTATTCTCTTTCACAATATGCATTCCGTATTCCAACACTATAGGAATATTTTAATTGGGAAAATGTAGAAGTTCAAAAGGTGACAATTTAACTGCCATGAATCTAAATCTTACCTAAAAGAGTTAACCACTGAGGAGGGATGGAGGTGAATTTTTCTCCAGTTCTGAGACTTCCCTGTAAGTGGAGAGCAGAGGGAGCTCCCTAGGGGAAACACTCCTGGCCCCTTCTGCTGGTGTGGAAGGATCAGCCAGTGAGGCACAGCCCCGGCACGGCCCACCTCTCCACCCTCCCAGCTCCAGCCTGACTTCAGAGAGCTTACCTTGTGTTCTGTTCCTCTTTATGGGAAATTTTACAGGTTTAGGCTCAGGACTGGGTGGTTTGGTCTGATCATCATGGGGTTCAGTATTCCATCAAGCCCGCTTTTCATGGACATAGGCTACGTTCTCCAGTGTCAGTTGATATTTGGAACTCCCATTTGCCTTACTCTTTTGTTATATTTCCCTATATTGTTTCCAAAGTTTGAGAAGTGGGATACATTTTTTCAGGCCCCTCACCCCCAATTTAAATTTACAATAATATTGAAAATAGTTTTTATTAATACCTATTTAAATAATTTAGATATATTTAAATAGTATTTATTTTGAAAATAGTTAATATATTTATTTTAAATAATGTTTTCAATTAATACATATTTAATATAATACAGATTAATCATTTTAATAAAATTTAAATATATCAAGAAAAGAATCCTAAATCGGTGAATCAATTGATGGAAGGCCTTATGATTTTCTCCACGCAGCTCTGCTAAGGACAATGGCTGAGAAAGGATTCCAGTATCTGGTTACAAAATATGGCAGCACAGCTCCCCTCATCTTAAGCTATGTTATCACATATAGTGGTGGTAACTCTCCACTCACATCCACGCAAGGCATTTGTTGGCTTGCTAAGAGGGTATAACAGATACAACTTTGACTTTTGTCAGAGTAAATGACTTGTTCAACATAGGCTACAAAGTTATAACCAATATATGTGGGGTGCACCTGCTTAACAATCCAGTGATGGGGGGAGGCTTGTTCTATGGTAATTACTGTGATTTTCAGGGTGTCTCAAGTGTATGGTACAGAGTTTATAAATCCAGTATGACAAGACAGAAAGCAGGCGATGGTTTGTCAAGACAATGTTCCAGGTTTTATTTGTATGCTTGCTGATTACTAAGATTAAAGGGCATTATGTAACTAGTATTTTTTCCAATTAAAGAAAACAATGTGCCTTTCAATATCTAAAGCATTGAAGGATGTTAGTTTGGTTAGGATAAGGATGATCTGAAGCCTGAGGGTCATATAGCTGAGATCAGAGGTCGCACTGCCAAGAAGCAAAAGAAAAGACATTAAAAGCCTGCTTGATCAATGAAAACACTCTGCCACGGTTTCATTTTTCTCTTGGATGTTATGGAAAAGATAAAGTGAAATCTGAGAAAGCTGAAACTTCTGGTGTCTATGGCAGAGATACAATACGCTATATAACATTAGGGGACACATTCATATCTTTGCAATTTGTGAGCAGTCAGGGAAGAAACTTATTTTGGTGCTGCTAAGATGACAGAGTGCATGAGAAGTGGGAGAAAGACTAAAAGTAAGCAATGAACACTTAAGGAAAAAGGTTTCCAAAGGATTTCTTTTTTACAGATAATCAATTTGAGGGGAAAGGAGGTCATTCTCACTGTAGCTGAAGTCCCTGAACTCATTTATTCCCAAATGACTCAGAAAGCTTCTGGGCTCTCATGCCTACCAAACAGGCCATCAGAGATTGCTGAGAATGACAAGCTAATTCCAATATTAGCTAGAGTGACAGGTACTTAGCAAGGTAAATCGGCTTGAAGAATGATGTACAATGCATTCTCCATCAAATAGAAATGATTTTTCAAATATACATAACACATTTTTCCTTTTGCCAGCTCTAGCTTCAAGCTTCCAATCCTTATATAAATACTGCTTGTGTCAGAGATCTACACATAGATAAGGATACCTAGTTTTTATTGAATATGTTGGCACTTCTATTTATCTAATTTCATCCTTATCACAATTGCTCAAGGTAGATTTTATGTCCACTTAACAAGTGAGGAAAGTGAGCCTCTGAGAGATTTGGAAAGCTGACTAAAGACACGTTAAGTAGTAAATAGAACCAGGGTTCAAGCCGAAGGCTACTGAGGCCAAAGTTTATGCAATTTCAACTCTGTCACAAGCAACTGTAATGTTGGCTAGTGATGGCTCTACTGTCTGTCACAAAATGATGTTGACTTCCTGATAGGAAATATACAACAGGTAAATTGCCTATCAGCTACATATTGACTCCTGCTCAAAAGAGGATTTCAGTCTCAAATTATAAAAATTATAGAAGAAATGCTTGAATACACTGCATTTGTGAAATGTGTAAAACTCGGGAAAAATGGAAACCAAGGGACTGGTTTTCCTGTGCTGTTCTTTCCTTAGCAGAATCAGGACAATAACTTGATTTCCTCCTCACGATGTAGAGCCTTCTTTCAACCTCTGGCCATAGAAAAGTCTCCAGCACAGGTAGACCAGCTGTCTTCAAAGAATCAGTTCTACTGAGTCTCCTCAGTTTCCCCAGAAGTTCCTCAACCCCTGTCTAGGGCACAGTTTCCATTCAGAAAGAGCTTAGGGGCAGCAGTCTTATCTGAAAGAGGGGACTGAGTCTTCAGGATCATAGCACTTTACATAAGATGGAAAAGGATCACTGTATATATCAGAAAGAAGGGTTTGGAGCCCCTGGGCCTCTTTCCTGCGAGGGCCTCAGCTTTCACCTCTGCTCCTCTTCCTTTACTTGCTGCTGCCTGTCCTCCACTCAGGGCCTGACTTGTTTTTCTTGCTCAAGTATTTATGTTCCCAGACTTGTTCAGACATTGAGAGAAAATGAGGTCAGAGTGTATGTGGCTGGCTCCAGGCCCCACCCTAGATTTGGTTTTCTGTTCTTTTTCAAAAACAGGTAGCTCAGCCTGCAGAGACTGACAACGCCTAGAGAAAGAGTCACCTTTCCATTCACTTCTTTCCACTCTTTAGGGTTATTTTAAATCTTGATTATCACTGATCTGCCTATTTTTATTATGAGACAGTTGCTTACACACACTAAGAACACTGAGGCTGTCCTCCTAGCACGATGTGTCAAAAGACCAAAGTCTTCTTCTCTTACAGCTGCCACCACTGATGCCCTCTTTCTTCTGTCTTCAGCTTGTACCTGATCATGTGAAAGGCTGTGGGTCAGACCTGTCTTCCAGCACATGCATGACAGGGGTGTGTGTGGGACCCCACTACTAGCCAGCCACTACTGAGCTACCACGTGGCCTTGGCCAAGTCGCTGACCTCCTCTAGGGCTCAGTAGCCCCATCTGTCGAATGGACATATTAATAGTCCCCATCTTACAGAGTCGTTGTGAGGATGACATGAAGGAATCCATGTAAGATACTTAGCTCAGTACCTGGAATTTGCATGTGCTCAATAAATGACCACCGCACTGCTATCATCACTCCCACAAGGCTTTTTTCTAGTCTCTGCTTGCAAAAGGCCTGAGAGCTGCAGCGTTCAGAGCTTAATGAATGTCCCATAATAACGGATGTCTTCTACGAAAAGAGCTCGGTGAGCACGAGCTAGTTTCCAATGAAATGATGCTTTCTACTGGGCCTCCTTAGGGACATGCTATCATGAGGGGCCAGAGTCACACAGAGATGAGTGTCTTTAGTTCTGTCAAGATCTCCAGCCCTGTGAAAGTCAATCTTTGACCTACTTTGACCCCTAAAATCCCTTTATATGAGGGCAAAGTCCTTCATCCTTTCCTTGAAGATAATGCTTAAATCGTAAAAGTTCTCTTTCTGCACACACCACTTTGCCACAGCATCATGAACACAGGTGACATTTTTCTTTCTCCTAAAATTCATCTCAGCACCACTAAGTAAATATAGACACAGTGGGAGCCCTGAAAGGGGAAAATTATATATTGCACTTTATCTGTCTGAATATTTAAACAGAGAGGGTTGCATCTCTCTTCCCCGATGTTCCCTCTACATGTGATGGCAGAATGTCCTGCAATTTTCTAGTCAGGGTTAACCCCACAGGAACATAAACAAGGAGAGAGGTTGACAGTTCTATGAGGGTCATGCAAGGGGGAAAATGTTGTCTCACTAAAAGAGACAAGGTATTCTCCCAGCCAACCCTGAAGATCTCTGTGTTAGTGACCCAGTGTTGAACGAAGCTGAGATTAAAAGCAGAAGGAAGCTGAGGCCCACAGAATGAAGTGAGCCAGCTAGGGCAGGCATGGCAGGGTGGGGCACCCAAGGACAGAGCAAACAACGGGAACAGGGATACAGGAGGGGGGAAATGAGAGACTGCTGGGACTTGTGAGCTCTGCACCATTCAGATTGTCACATAATCCCAAGCCCTGTGAGTACACAGATTCACACACGTTATTGCAAGCTCTTCCCTGGGAAACTTTTACCAGGACACCTTGGCAGGGTCTGATAAAACTCCTCACAAAAGTAGCTCACCTATATTAGGTTGGTGCAAAAGTAATTGTAGTTTTGCCATTGTAATGCCAACCTAATATAAAAATTGATTTTCTATATTAATTACTTAATATAGAACTACTTTTGCACCAACCTAATATAGAAATTGATTCTATTAGGTTGATGCAAAAGTAATTCCATATTAAGTAATTAATATAGAAATTTTTTCATCAACCTAATAGAATCTTAATTTCCCCTCAAAAGCCAGGACTCTTGGAGACTAGAGATGATCAGTTTAAAGATGTTAAGGAACCAGAACAACTAAGGGAAACATTACGTATTTTTCATGTATTTTTCCTAACAGCTTCTAACAAGGATTTCACCTACTGGTAAAACTCTAGACACCATCTTGACAGCAGCCATGAGGTTTAAACTTTAATGGGAGAGTATTGTTCTCCACCTTTACCCAGGGCAGTTGTTTCTGAATCCACTTTTTTTTGGAGGAGGGGAAATGGGCGGGCTGTAAATAAATGCATCCTGCACAGATAAAGGAATGTCCAGTGTTAAATAACAGGAAAAAGTAACAATTCTGAAGCATTTGCTGGTACAGTATAAATTTAATTAGCAGGCCCTCGAACCTACGATGCTAATTTTAGCTACTTCCTTTTGTTCTCTTATTGCCGCCCCCTTGCACTGCCCTTCACCATTTTTTTTCCCCATAGTAAAGATTGCAAGGAACAGCTGTTTTAGAATAAGAAGCCCTTTATCTCACTTATTAGCTCTACTTTGCCATGTGTTAAAAATAATGATGTAATATCAAGGTTCTTTTTTTTAATGAAAGTACATTTAAATTCATTTATCTTTAGATTTTAATAATACCCTTTGAGATGACTTTTTTTCAACCAAACCATTTTGGGAATTACTGATAGGGTTAATATTTGTTGGATATTTCCCCAAATTTTTTCTAAAAGAGGAATTCTTGCAGAGAATCATTGTTACAGTTCTATAATTCCTCATCCACAATTCCAAAACCCAAAAAGTTATGAAAAAAAAGTTTTCTGCAACACAATTGGCAGAAAAACCTGATCTGACCTTAAGTCATTTGAAGGCAAAACCTAACCTGCACTGTCATAAGCCTATTTATAGTTTTTATGTATTCCACAATGTAGTGCAGATGTAAATACACTTTTCTGCAGAAATATTAATGTGCTTTGTCCCATGACGTGGCCCTAGACCCCTAGGTACACCCCAGTATACTAGGGGTCTCTGCCCTAGTATAGCTTTACATGCTATGTGCTACATTATCACTCTAAAATCTGAAGAAAATCTGAATTCTGAACACATCAGGCCTCAAGAATTTCCAATTAGGAATTGTGACCCAATAAATACGTATTAAATAAACAAGTGAACTAAGAACTTAATAAGTACATTTCTACTAGGCTAACCCTAGGTCAGCTCTGACTTTAGATTCTTTAGCAATGACTGTGGCTCCCTCTGTAATCTCGTAGCCATTCATCCAAAGAGAGAGGAGCTCTGAGTCTTTGGCATTGCTTCCAGAGACTTTCTGTGGTAGATAGTGACGAATGGAGGCTGAGCCCTGGGTGCACACTGGATGGTTATATCACATCATCCATTTATCTACTCACTCCCCTATTCACTCCCCAAACATTTATTAAGTGTTACTACCAGGCACTATGTTAGCATAATAAATACAAAGATGAATGAGGGCCTCTTCCCTCTAAAAACTCCTGTTTGTAATATGAATATTATAAAACAGAATGTCAGAAATCTGAAGTTTTCTTCTTTCTAAAATAGTTACCCATTATTTCTAGCACATTATTAAATTCTACACTGTGCCGGGAACTAAGGATACAAAAATGAATAGAACTTGTTAGGGTGCAAGGTCTAGTAAGGGAGGCTGAGGCCCAGGGAAAATGTATCCTTTGGTAGCCATCCTTACATTGGGTGAGAAAATGCCAGTCTCTGGCTGAGAAGGTCAAACAGCCTCCCCAAAGACAGTGATGCTTGAACTAACATGGGCACTTATTTAGGGAGAACATCAGAGAAATATTCTAGGGAGAAGGTGCAGCTATGCAAGGCATTGAGACCAGGAATAGCCTGGCACCTAGAATCAGAGTCTGTTTGGAATGGCTAGAGTCCAGGACGCATGTGGAAATGGAACATTTACAAAGTAGAGGAGAGCCAGGTCACAAAAAGACTATGTGGCCGGGCACGGTGGCTCACGCCTGCAATCTCAGCACTTTGGGAAGCCAAGGCGGCCAGATCACCTCAGGTCAGGAGTTTCAGACCAGCCTGACCAACATGGTGAAGCTCTGTCTTTACTAAAAATACAAAAATTAGCCGGACATGGTGGTAGGCACTTGTAATACCTGCTACTTGGGAGGCTGAGGCAGGAGAATTGCTTGAACCCAGGAGGAGGAGGTTACAGTGAGCTGAGATCATGCCACTGTACTCCAGACTGGGCTATAGAACAAGACTCCATCCCAAAAATAATAAAATTTTAAAAAATAAAATAAATAAAAGCACTGTGTTCCAAGCTAAGGGGAAGCATACACCTGTCCTCTAGACAGTGAGGAATACCAGAAGAATTTTAAAGGAGCTGATTGACCTAATCAGATTTTTATATGAGGAGGATCTCTTGGATAGGGAATTGTTTGGATGAAAACAGAGAAGAAATGAATTTTTTTCCAGCAAAATATTCTTAGAATATGCAAGTAAGAAATGTTTGTATCTTGCAGGACTGGCCCTAGGGGAAAGCTGTGAGGCCCCAAGTGAAACCAGGAAGAAAGCAAATGGATTTTCACCACTGTTCCCCATGTCTCATTTTCCCATAGAGGTCCCATGTACCCCTGTGATGTCCAAACTGCATTGAGAAAAAAATGGCGTTACTTATTTTTATTTATTTTTGAGACAGAGTCTCGCTGTGTTGCCCAGACTGCAGTGCAGTGGTGCAATCTCAGCTCACTGCAAACTCTGCCTTCTGGGC
Organism: Nomascus leucogenys; assembly: GCF_006542625.1. Taxonomy (NCBI): domain Eukaryota; kingdom Metazoa; phylum Chordata; class Mammalia; order Primates; family Hylobatidae; genus Nomascus; species Nomascus leucogenys. The sequence continues at coordinate 90,183,978 of NC_044387.1, read as the reverse complement.
TTAAGTGATTCTCCTGCCTCAGCCTCCCAAGTAGCTGGGACTACAGGCACCTGCCACCGTAACTGGCTAAATTTTTTTGTAATTTTAGTACAGGCGGGGTTTCACCATGTTGGCCAGGCTGGTCTCGAACCCCTGACCTCAAATGGTTGACCCGCCTCAGCCTCCCAAAGTGCTGGGATTACAGGTGTGAGCCACTGTGCCCGGCCACATCTCTTTTGAATAGGAGAGTAATGCAGTAGTAAATAATTTCCCCCTCAAATATTTTTTGCACCGAAAGAAGAGTAGATAACTCATAGAACAAAACATCATATTCTCCATCCTTCTTCCTAAGTATCTGTGTTATGTTTCAGACACTGAAAGGTAAGGGCATTTCGAGAAATGAAGCTGTAACTACAGATTGTTCATACGCAGTCCCTGGAGTCAGCATGATGAAGCAGACATCGCTTGTGGATTCTGGTTTAAATAATAAAATCTGAGTAAAGGCAAGAGGGTAACAATACAAAAAAAATTGCCTGTAGGTTCCTTTATTATAAGTGTAGAGCAGATGTGTGCTATGTCTTTTTTATCATATATATCTAAGGTGTACAATATGGTGTTTTCATAAACAGTGGAATGATTACTACTCTTGAGTAGAGCTCAGGGGAAGCAAATATATATTTTCAGCCTTTGATAGGACAGTATTTAGCAATAAGTATTATTCCTTTAGCCTGGACGCACTCCTTTGTGGCCACAAAAAGGATGGGTGAGTGATTTGATTAACAAGGTCTTTCGTGTCACTTAGTATGGCTACAGTCACACACACATCTTAATAAACGAGGTGAGGATACTGATATGCTTTGATCTGAGATGCTTTTCTAAATTATCTCCTTCATCTGTGTAGCATTTAGCTCTGCTGAAAATAGTGTTGCCTTCTTTAGCTGTCCTCTTTTAAAATTTAAATACCTTCGAAGCCTATTCAGGCTTCCTTCTGAGATGATAATCAGACAATAGAAAGTGTGTGGAGGAAAGCCAGGCACGGTAGCTCATGCCTGCAATCCCAGCACTTTGGGAGGCAATCAGATGGATTGCCTAAGCTTAGGAGTTGGAGACCAGCCTGGGCAACATGTCGAAACCCCATCTCTACCAAAAATACAAAAATTAGCCAGGCATGGTGGCACACACCTGTAGTCCCAGCTACTTGGAAGGCTGAGGCGGGAGAATCACTTGAACCCTAGAGGCAGAGGTTGCAGTGAGCCAAGATCGCACCACTGCACTCCAGCCTGGATGACAGTGAGAGGAAGGAAGGAAGGGAGGAAGGAAGGAAGGAAGGAAGGGAGGGAGGGAGGGAGGGAGGGAGGGAGGGCAGGCCAGGTGCAGTGGCTCATGCCTGTAATTCCAACACTTTGGGAGGCTGAGGCAGGTGGGTCACCTGAGGTCAGGAGTTTGAGACTAGCCTGGCCAACATGGTGAAATCCCATCTCTACTAAATATTTACAAAAATTAGGTGTGGTGGTGCATGCCTGTAATCCCAGCTACTTGGGAGGCTGAGGCAGGAGAATCTCTTGAACCCAGGAGGCGGAGGTTGCAGTGAGCTGAGATTGCGCCATTGCACTCCAGCCTGGGTGACAAAAGTGAAACTCCATCTCAAAAAAAAAAAAAAAAAAGGAAGAAAGGGAGGGAGGGAGGGAGGGAGGCTGAATAGGAAGATGTTTTAAGACTGAAAGTTATACAAAATTGCTCAATTGAGAGAATACTTATTGCGTGCTTCAAGTTGAATGCTAAGCAGTATTAGACATGACACTTATTCTCATAGACCTTAAAACTACATGTCAATAGCATGAGTACATTTCATCCAAGTCCTAGTTGGAAATCCCTCACTACCCAGAGATAACCTGGGAAACTCATTCAGCTCACCAAGCCTCAGTTCCCCTACTGGCAAAAATAGAGCAAAAAAAGATGGAATAAACCTGTCTCTGTCAATTTTTCAGAATGATTACATGGTTTAGATCAGGCAAATTATAGCCTGTAGACTAAATCTGGCTGACCACCAGTTTTGTAAATTAAGCTTTCTTGGAGCACAGCCACACCCATTTGTTTATGTATTGTCTATAGCTGCTTTCATGCAGAGCTGACTAGTTGACACAGAGATCATATGACCCGCAAAGCACAAAGTGTAGACTATCTGGTCCTTTACAGAAGAATAGATGATTGTGGTATGTGTGCAGGAATTTGAAATATGGCACATATATGTTACACCTTGTGCAGGACAGACATCCGGTTGGTCAGAGGACTAGATCTACTAGAGTTTGGGACATCTAGAGAACTAACCTTTGATTCACCCAGCTGTGTGGTAAACACTCAAGATTATGTTAGGGCCATTAATAATGGGTCCCTCACCAGGCTACTCAAGGGTGGGTGTCTGCTGCCTGAACCCTAAATGTTTATTCCAGAGAGCCAAGGCCATGGTGCCCAGCCAAGGCACAGATGTCCCTGAGAACTCAAACATCCCAGAGAGTATCTGAGAACCTACCAATGAAAACAGCCTCAGTGCTCAAACACAGTAGCCAAACAGCCAGAAAATTAACTTAAAAGTAGTTTAGAGGCCGGGCACAGTGGCTCACACCTGTAATCCCAGCACTTTGGGAGGCCGAGGCAGGTGGACACCTGAGGTCAAGAGTTCAAGACCAGCCTGGCCAATATGGTGAAACCCCATCTCTACTAAAAATACAAAATTAGCCGGGTGTGGTGGCACATATCTAATCCGAGCTACTTGGGAGGCTGAGGCAGCAGAATCACTTGAACCCAGGAGGCAGAGGTTGCAGTGAGCCGAGATGACACCATTGCACTCCAGCCTGGGCAACAAGAGAGAAACTCCATCTCAAAAAAAAAAAAAAAAAAAGCAGTTTGGAGACGGGAGGTGGTGTGGAACTCTTCAGCCATCCTGCTGCTGCCAAGGAGTGCCCTGTATGCATGTCCTAATAAACTCATCTACTCGCCAAGCTGGACTTGTCCGAGGCATTCTTTAGTCTCTTGGTACCTTCTGAGTTTGCCGGGGATGGGGCAGTGGGAGCAGACAGCCTCAAGTTTTTCTCATAGCAGCCATCACCCTAGACCTGGTAGGGGGTGGGTCTCTTACACCACTTACACCTGGTGAGTATCCAGAACATCAAGGGGGACCAGGAAGGCATCAAATAAAAATAAATACACCTTTAAAGGCAAACTCGAAACCAGTAGAGTGTGTCTTATAGAGTCTGACACAGCCCCTCCCCTAGTAGCCTATGGGAATTGGGGACCATTAGAGCAAGCGCTGCAGATGGGGAGCATGCTGCTAAATTGCTGGCTCAGAGAAGTCATCCGTGCTCATCTATGTCTGGATAAATACTTTAAGGTTACAATAAGGTGTACAACTTTCAAGTACACACTTCAATTAATTTGTATGTACATATATACATGAGCAAACAATACCTAAATCAAGACAGAGAACATTTCCAATAACCCTAAATGCTCTCTAGAACCCCCATGCAGTTGATAACTCCTTAAAGATACCAAATATTCTGATATCTATCACCATAAATTGGTTTGGCCTGGGATTTGAACATCATGTAAATGGAATCAGACAATAGATTTTTGTGTGTGCCTGGCTTTTTTTTTTTTTTTTTTTTTTTTATAAACAAGCCATAAGAACTCAAGATCAGTCTGTCCCTTTCTTGGCTGGGAAGGCAGAAAGAGAAAAAAAAAAAAAAAGAACAGAACAGAAAAACAGAAATTGGGGCAGGAAACCCACAGCGCTTACCTAGATCTGATGCTGTTGGTTAAAGGCAAAAAATCTCACTTAGTGCTCTTTAGCTTGTGCAAAAATCAGCTGCATTGCAGTTTTACAACAGTAAATATTACTCTGCTCCCTGACAGCTAAAGACCATAAGGGAAGACTCTTCCCTATAATCAAGCACTTGCTTCAGCCTTGCCGACTCAGAATAAAACCCACACCTGCAGCAGTCTGCTCACAGATCCCTGCAGATTTGTGGAAGGTCTGAGCCTCAGCTGAGACCCTGGCGCCTGCACTTCTGCCCCTAGAGAAACACAACCACTCTTATGAAAATAGCCCCTTGCCTGTGGACAAAGTGACCCACCTTGGTAAAAAATCTAACGTGTTTTGCACCAAGTACAGAATCACCAGAGCTAAAAGCACCCTCCAAGCCACAAACCTCAATCTCCATGTGATGCTTATCTCACAAACTGTGCTTCTTATTAACGCCTCAAGACTCAGCCCAGTGGCTCAGTGCAGTTTGGGTCTGTGAGGTGTTCTGATAATTGAGGCCTCCCCTCCCCACTGAGACCTGAACCAATTGGGAAACAAGACAAAAAAGGCAGCTGATGGAGAGCCAAATTATCCCATGTGGTACTGATGAAGCCTCGGTTGAAGGGCATAGATTATTCCTGCAGGTACATCGACTTACTGACAGCAAACCCTAGAATGAGATACTCGTCCAGTCACAAACCTCAGATCCATCCTGACCACATGGAAAAGCTGAGGAAAATGTTTGCTCTCCGTGGGCTGCTCTCTCCCCTGAGGAAGAAGCCAGGTTACAGGTGCCCAATTCACCAAACGGATTGAATCTTTCTTCCTCCCTGGAGAGAAGCAAATGAGAAGGTGGAGAGAAGCTAGGAGTTTTATAATAATCGGAGTTTCCTCACATAGAAGGTAACTTCAGAAGAGAACTATGCCTTCAACAGAAATGTAAACTACCAACAAACTATAAGCATTATTAGTAATTGTTAACACTTAAACATGTTAAGACACAATTACAGCAGGTGGTAAACATTAGCCAAAATGTTATTAATTGAAAACTGCTTTCACTGACCACAGGGGTATGAAATTTATAATTATAAGTTTACTGACATACACTTGTAATCCCAGTACTTTGGCAGGCTGAGGCAGGAGGATTGCTTGAGGCCCAGAGTTCAAGACCAGCCTGGGCAATACAGAGAGCTCTGTCTCTACAAAAATTGTTTTTAAAGTTATCTGGGCATGGTGGCACACACTTGTAGTCCCAGCTACTCTGGAGACTGAGGTGGGAAGATCGCTTGATCCCAGAAGTTCGTGGCTACAGTGGCTACATATGATCATGCCACTATACTCTAGCTTGAGCGAGACCCCCATCTCTCTAAAAGAAAATAAAAGTTTATAATTTTTGCCAATGGCATTAGATGTCAGAACAACAAAATCACTTATAGATTGTATTTTAAACAGGATATACTCATTTTCTGGGTCTGCTTTAAAAGCAAGACTCTTCTTTATAAGTAAGTATTATGAAATAGGATGCAGAGGCTTCATCACAGGGAGAATTCAAAGAACCGAATTTACTATTTAAATCTTTTAATCACCTACTATTACCTTCTGCTAATATATTTCTATCACCTATTAATTCAGGCCAGAAACAAAGCTGCTCTATCTAATCAAAATATCCTTTAGAGCAAAGTGCTATTTTAGCCGGTCTGCATTCCTTATCACAGTCTAACCTAAACACACTCAAGAGACCTGTGATCATATAGTCCCTAAGCTATTACTTCACCTCTAGGATACTGATTATGTAAATAGTACTTATAAGACATGAATTCCCTTTGTTCAACAGCAGTCTTAAAAAGTAAATTTTAGGAACAGAGAAGAGGGAAAAAAATAGCAAAATTTCTAAAATGAGGCTTCATGGTCAAGGGACAGCTAACTGTGACTCCAGCTCTGCCACTAAGCACTTGTGTGATTTTAGGCAAGTTGCAGTTTCTTCTGGTCCCCGTGTCCTCACCAGTACCATGAAGTCACATGATTAAGTCATCTTCAAATCCCTTTCTGTTCTTTGCCATGGCAGAACCAGTGAAGTATAGTGGAGTCAGACTTATTTTCGAGTCCCAGCTCGGCCAATTAGCTGCCGATGTGCCTTCATGCCAGCAATTAAACCGCTATACCATTAGTTTCAATACCACTAATATGGTGGTTGATATAGTTTGGATATTTTTCTTGACCCAAATCTCATGAATTGTAATCTCCAGTATTGGAGGTGGAGCCTGGTGGGAAGTGTTTGTATTATGGGGGTGGATCCCTCATGAATGGCTTGGGCCTTGGTGATAAGTGAGCTCTTGCCCTGAGTTTATACAAGATCTGGTCATTAAAAAGTGACAACCCCCTCCCCGACAAATATTCTTTCTCTTTCTCTCACGCCTGCTCTGGGCATGTGACATCCCTGCTCCCCTTTCACCTTCTGCCACGACTGTAAACTTCCTGAGGCCTCCCCAGAAGCCGAGCAGATGCCAACACCACACTTCCTGTACAGCCTGCAGAATCATAAGCCAATTAAACCTCTTCTCTTTATAAATCACCCAGTCACAGGTTTTGGGTTTTTTTTGTCTATCTGTTTTTTTGAGACAGAGTCTCACTCTGTTCCCCGGGCTGGAGTGCAGTAGCACAATCTCAGCTTACTGCAGCCTCTGCCCTCTGCCTCCCGGGTTCAAGCAATTCTCCAACATCAGCCTTCTGAGTAGCTGGGATTACAGGTGTGTGCCACCACGCCTGGCTAATTTTTGCATTTTTAGTAGAGACGGGGTTTCACCATGTTGGCCAGGCTGGTCTCAAACTCCTGACCTCAAGTGATCTGCCCGCCTCGGCCTTCCAAAGTGCTGGGATTACAGGTGTGAGCCAGTGCACCCAGCCAGTCACAGGTATTTCTTTACAACAATGCAAGAACTGCCTAATACAGTGGTGTATAAACATATTACACATGATATGGAGATCTATCATAGGGTTATAAAGGCATAGAATATAGAGATATAAAGATATTTTCCAAACTGAGTTCTTTAGAAGATAAAATGAGTTATATATATGGCGACAGTTATTTACACCCTGATTTATCTTTTTAGTCAATGCTTGTCATAAAATTGATTTTCCGTTCTGTGGATTATCTAAGGAAATTCAGCACTATGTGTTCCTACTGCACAACTCAGCATGAGTCACCAACAGAAACATTAAATTAGTAAGTTAGTATGGGGAATGCGAAGTGCTATGAAAAAGCATATACTTATGGTGGGGGGGCTCTCACTAATTCTTTAAACCTAATAAAAATCATTTTTGAATTATGTTATTTTACCTTATTTTATTTTTAGGGACAGGGTCTTACTCTGTCATCCACGCTGGAGTGCAGTGGCACAATCGGACCATAGCTCACTATAGCCTCAAACTCTTGGGTTCAAGCCATCCTTCCACCTCAGCCTCCAGCGCATGCCACCACACCTGGCTAATTTTTTTTTAATTTTTGTAGAGATGAGTCTCATTATGTTGCCCAGGCTAATGTCGAACTCATGGCCTCAAACAATCCTCCCACCTAAGCCTCTCTAAGTGCTGGGATTACAGGCGTGAGCCCCCATACCCTGCTGGTTATTTTAGATTTTCCATGTCTTTATCCTTTTATTTTGTTGTGAACGATTACATGTTTGCAAGCTTGTCTAATTTCTCTACTATATTAGGAATGATTCATTTTCCAAGGCTTTATTCTGGGTTCCATGCCAGATATTGGACAGGAAGAACTCATGCTTCTCTGGAGTTTCTCCTCATGAGCTCCTCCAAGAGCTCACAGCCTAGACTGCTGGTGGTCATGGCATATAATTATGAAAAGCTTAATTCTCTCATTCAAAGACTCAAAATGGTATTAAAAATTAACAGCACAATTTTCATGTCTACAGAAAAGCTGCACAAGGGAGTTTGAACTAAATGATCTCAAGATCCCTTCTAAGTTTAAAGTTGGACTCTGTGATTCAGCCCACAGATCAAATATCAAAAAATAACTTCAAAATCTGGAGCAGAATAAACTAATCTTAAAATTCAGTAACTGGCTTTCCTGAAAGCTGCTTTTGGAAAAATACATTTCATTTGCTCTTCTGGCAGAAAAGAGAGAGGGAGCTATTGTAATGGACAACAGGCTTCCAAGTGGAAAAGGTTTTCATTTGGAGGATACCATTTATTGATTGACATTTGAGAGACTTAAGAAGACATTGAAGGGGTCCCTCAACAATTTTCTCCTTGACCTATTTGTCATTCACAAACTTCAAGGACTTCCTGAATGGCAAGCTTGATGGTTCTTATCACCCAGCGTTAGAACTCTAAGCAGAGGTATTTTTTAAATGCTGGTTCTATAAATTATACCCTCTTAATACCAATTACCATCAATTAAATAAGGCTGTTAAGGACTCTATTTCATGCTAGAAAATTATCCTTTGATGAATTGGAGAATTAATCATTCTTCTGAGAAACTGTCTCTCTCTCTACATATATATATTTTATATATATCTATATCTAATGTGTATATATAATTTTTAATGTACTGTAATAGAATGTATTATATGTAATGTGTAATATATAACATTATATATTATATATACGATATGTAATATAGTATATAATAGAGAAAGAGACCCACACTCCCCCCCACACACATATCTATCCACTCCCACACAGAGTCTCACCCATTCCCACACACACACACACCCTTACACACACACACACACACACACACACAGACACACACATCTAAAGAGAGGAACATATACACAGGCATGTATTCTTTGCTGTGATGATATACTGTCTGTAAGCTGCAGATACAACTTCTGCTAATATAAATTGGACTTGAATTCTATAAAAGTTACTCTATTCAATAGCGTTAAAACAGGAAAAAAGTTACGGTAAAAACTCTAGAAGTAGATAAAATTATTACCATTTTATAGATTAGAAAACTGAATTCAGAAAGGCTCGGAGGTCCAAGGTCACCCATCTCACAGAGCCATGTCTCAGGACCCAGGTCTGTCGAGCTCCAGAGCTCTTGCCTCTGCCACTCTATCAAACTGCTCCTCTCCTGAAGGTACAGATGGCATCATGTATTGTTCTTATTTGCATAAAAAGCCAGGCCTTGGTGCAAAGAACATGCATACAATGGGCAGATCATTCATTCATTCATTGAACCGTTTCAATGAGAGCCCACCGTGAGTCAGGCACTAATGTAGGCAATGGGCATAAGCAGTTGAATAATAGACAGGGAATTTATTCTCTGGAGCTTACAATTCAGTGAGGAATGTTAGGCACTGAACTAGGAAACAAATACATGAACACATTAGTGGTAAGTACCTTGAAGAAAACAAAAAGAGGTCAGCTAGGCACGATGGCTCAGGCCTGTAATTCTACCACTTTGGGAAGTCAAGTTGGGATCACTCGAGGCCAGGAGTTCAAGACTAGCCTAGGCAACATAGTAAGACTCGGTCTCTACAAAAAACTTAAAAACTAGCCAGGTGCAATGGTGTGTGCCTGTAGTCCTAGCTACTTGGGAGGCCGAAGCAGGAGGATCACTTGAGCCCAGGAGTTCAAGGCTGCAGTGAGCTGTGATCTCCCCACCGCACTCCAGTCTGGGCAACAGAGTGAGACCCTGTCCCTAAAAAAAATTGTTTTTAAATAGTTTTTCTGAGAGGGTAGATTTGACATTAGACCTAAATAACAAAGGACCAAATACTTCAAGGTACAGGGGTGAGAAAACAGGAAGTGCAAAAGTCAGAGAGGTGGGCCAGGACAGCTAATGGAAAGCCTTGGAGGCCATGGTGAGGAGCTTGTGACGGGAAGTCACTGGAGAATTTTCAGGAGAGGAGGCAGGGCCATGATCTGATTTACACTTTTAAAAAGATCACTCTGCCGTATAGAAGATGAATTGTAGGGGCAAGAGTGAAAGGAAGGAAAGCAATTTATAAGTTACTGCAAGAAACTAAGCAGCAGTTGGCCAGGCGCAGTAGCTCATGCTTATAATTCCAACACATGGGAGGCAGAATTGGGAGGATCATTTGAGGCCAGGAGTTCAAGACCAGCCTGGAAATACAGCGAGGCCCTGTCTCTACCAAAAAAAAAAAAAAAAAGGTAAAAAAATAAATAAAAAGAATCTGAGCAGGAGCTGATGATGTACAGGTATGAGATATATTTTGAATATAGGCTGAATAGCACTTGATGATGGAGTGACTATGGGGAATCAGGAAAAAAGAGAAACCAAGGATTGTCCCTAGGTTGGGGGCTTGAGTAACAGGAAGGATTGTGGCACCTTCTGCTGAAATGGGGTCGGTAGGGGAAATTACAGGTTCTGTATAGGACATATTAAGTTTGAACTGCCTACTAGTTATCTAAGTGGGCATGTCAAGCAGACAATTGGGTATCCATGTCTAAAACTCAGTGAAGTGGTCAGGCCAGAAAGTATTAGTCTGGGAATTATTAGCATGTTAATGGGTTTTTAAACCATGAGCTGTCTTGAGAGAAAGTATACAGAGAAGAAAAAATTGGCCCTATGATCTCCAATGTTTTGTTAGATTTACCAAATTCCTCAAGGAATTTCATATTTGTTCCTGATTTATAAGATGTACCTATATCTGAAAGCCACAGAGGAGGCCAATCTTAAACCTGCATAAATCATTTTCAGTGATCAACATCTGCATCCTCAAACTGTCCAGCAACTGTTGGTGTGGTATCCGCCTCCATCCCAGCTTCATCATCTCTTATTGAATCTTCTGTCCTGACCCCAGCCATATGATACTGGCAGCTTACAGACTGAGAAAGCGTTCCTTCTAATCTCCAAAGTGGCTTGGCCCTCTGCTATTAGATGAGATAAATCCTTCTTCGTAGGTGTAAAATGTAGGGATGTCCCCACGTCCTTGTTCTTGTGCTTCCACATCATATTCTTCTCCATCATAAGCATCTGAATCTTCATCCTCAGCATCTGGATGCAAGTACTGGCATTCACACATTGCAGCGAATGTTGCCTCCAATGCTGATTTATCACTAGGCACAAATCTAAATTTAGTAATAGTTCCATATCATTATCACTATTTTCCTCTTCTTCATCAGCAACAGATTCTTCTGATCCTTCTTCAAATTTGGCTTTCACCATAATATACAAATGCTCTCCTAGTCACTTCGGTCCCTGGACAATGTATGTAAACAAATGGTGGGGTATTCCAGTGAGAATCTTAATCCAGAGCCATCTAACCAAGACAGGTGGCTCTCAGCAATGTAAAGGGTACCAGTGCTGAGGCCCTTCCCATTCACCACAGCCTTGGTGTCTGGCTGCTGCTACAGGAGCCCCTCCACTGGCCCAGACAGTGGGAAACTTTTGAAGAAGCTCATAGCAGTATGGAGTGTGGCAACACAGGCCCGGAGGAGCTGGAGCACAGCAATGCCTGCACTCTGCGGCCCACTCTGGAAGAGACAGTCACTCTGGAAGATCAACTTAGTCTGCCCCCATCTTGAGTTAATTTTGTATATGGTATAAAGAAGGGGTCCAATTTCAATCTTCTGCATGTGGCTAGCCAGTTATTCCAGCACCATTTATTGAATAAGGAGTCCTTTCCCAGTGCTTGTTTTTGCCAACTTTGTCGAAGATTAGATGGTTATATGTGTGTGGCTTTATTTCTGGGCTGTCTATTCTGTTCCTTTGGTCTGTGTGTCTGTTTTTGTACCAGTGCCATGCTATTTTGGTTACTGTAGCCTTGTAATATAGTTTGAAGTCAGGTAATGTAATGCCTTCAGCTTTGTTCTTTTTGCTTTAAGATTGCTTTGGCTATTTGGGCTCTTGTTTAGTTTCATATGAATTTTAAAATAGTTTTTTTTTTCTAGTTCTGTGAAGAATGTCATTGGTAGTTTGATAGGAATAGCCTTGAATCTGTACATTGCTTTGGGCAGTATGGCCATTTTTAATAATATTGATTCTTCCTTTCCATGACCATGGAATGTTTTCCCATTTGCTTGTGTCATCTCTGATTTATTTGAGCAGTGTTCTGTAATTCTCATTGTAGAGATCTTTCACCTCCCTGGTTAGCTGTATTCCTAGGCATTTTATTCCTTTTGTGGTTATTGTGAATGGGATTGTGTTCTGATTTGGCTCTCAGCTTCAACATTGTTGGTATATAGAAATACTACTGAGTTTTGTACGTTGATTTTGTATCCTAAAACTTTGCTGAAGTTGTTTATCTAGGAGCTTTTGGGCAGAGACTATGGGATTTACTAGGTATAGCATCATATCATCTGTGAAGAAAGATAGTTTGACTTCCTCTCTTCCTATTTGGATGCCTTTTTTTCTTTCTCTTGCCTGATTGCTCTGACTAGGACTTCCAGGACTAGGCTGATTAGGAGTGGTGAGAGTGGGTATCCTTGTTTTGTTCTGGTTCTCAGGGGGAATGCTTCCAGCTTTTGCCTACTCAGTATTATGTTGGCTGTGGGTTTTTCATAGATGGCTCTTATTATTTTGAGGTATGTTCCTTCAATGCCTAATTTGTCGGGAGTTTTTAACATGAAGTTTTGAATTTTACTGAAAGCCTTTTCTATATCTGTTGAGATGGTCATCTGTGGTTTTTGTTTTTAGTTCTGTTTGTGTGATGGATCACATTTATTGATTTGTGTATGTTGAACCAAACTTGCATCCCAAGAATAAACCCTACTTGATCCTGGTGGATTCGCTTTTTTAAGTGCTGCTGGATTCAGTTTGCTAGCATTTTGCTGAGGATTTTTGCACCTATGTTCATCAAGAATGTTGGTCTGAAGTTTTCTTTTTTTGTTGTGTCTCTGCCAGGTTTGGGTATCTAAATGATGCTGGCCTCATAGAATGAGTTAGGGAGGAGTCTCTCCTCCTCAATTTTTAAAAATAGCTTCAGTAGGAGTGGCACCAGCGTTATACATCTGGGAGAATTTGACTATGAATCTGTCTAGTCCTGAGATTTTTCTTGTTGGAAGACTTCTCATTACAGACTCAATTTCAGAACTCATTGTTGGTCTGTTCAGGGATTGAATTTCTTCCTGGTTCAATCTTGGGAGGTTGTATGTTTCCAAGATTTATCTATTTCTTCTAGGTTTTCTAGCTTGTGTGTTTGTAGTAGTCTCTGAGGGTTAGCTGTATTTCTGTGGGGTCAGTGGTAATGTCCCCTTTGACATTTTTGATAAGAGTTTATTTGGATATTCTCTTTTTTCTTTATTAGTCTAGCTAGTGCTCTGTCAATCTTATTAAGGTTTTCAAAGAACAAACTCCTGGATTAATTGATTTTTTGTATGATTTTTCACATTTCAATTTCTTTCAGTTAGCTCTGATTTTGGTTATTTCTTATCTTCTGCTAGCTCTGGGGTTGGTTTGCTCTTGTTTTAGTTCCTCCAGGTGAGTTGTTAGGTTGTTAATTTGAGATCTTTATAATTTTTTTGATGTGTGTCTCTAGTGCTATAAACTTTCCTATTAACACCACTTTAGCTGTGTCCCAGAGATTCTGGTATGTTATATCTTTGTTCTAATTAGTTTCAAAGGATTTCTTGATTTCTGTCTTCACTTCATTATATACTCAAATGTCATTCAGTAGCCAGTTGTTTAATTTCCATGTAGCTATATGATTTTGAGTGCTTTTCTTAGTATTGATTTCTAGTTTTATTGCACTGTGTTCTGAGAGTGTGTTTGGTATGACAGGTTTTTTTTTAAATTTTCTGAGGATTGTTTTATGTCCAGTTGCGTGGTCAATTTTAGAGTATGTGCCATGTGCAGATAAGAAGAATGTATATTCTGTTGTTTTGGGGTAGAGAGTTCTGTAAATATCTGTTCAGCCCTTTTGGTGAAGTATCAAGCTCAGGTTCCAAATTTGTCAGTTTTCTGCCTTGATGATCTGTCTAATACTGTAGATGGGGTGTTGAAATCTCCCACTATGATTGTATGGGAGTCTAAGTCTCTTCATGGGTCTCTAAGAGCTTGCTTTATGAATCTGGGTGATCCTGTGTTGAATGAATATATATTTAGGATAGTTAGGTCATCTTATTGAACTGAACCCTTTACCATTATTTAATGCCTTCCTTTTTCTTTTTTAATTGTTGTTGGTTTAAAGTGTGTTTTGTCAGATATTAGAGTAGCAACCCCTGCTTTTTTCTGTTTTCCATTTCTTTGGTAGATTTTTCTCCATCCCTTTACTTTGAGCCTATGGGCATCGTCACATATGAGATGGGTCTATTGAAGACAGTGTACAGTTGGGTCTTGCTTCTTTATCCAACGTGCCACTCTGTCCCTTTTAATTGGGGCATTTAGCCCGTTTACATTCAAGGACAATATTAGTTTGTGTGGGTTTGATCCTGTCATCATGTTGTTAACTGGTTATTACGCAAACTTGATTGTGTGGCTGCTTCATAGTATCAATGGTCTATATACTTAAGTGTTTTTTTGTGATGGCTGGTAATGATCTTTGCTTTTCATATTTCGTACTCCCTTAAGGACCTCTTATAAGGCAGGACTGGTAGTAACAAATTTCCTTAGCATTTGCTTGTTTGAAACAGATCTTATTTCTTCTTCACTTATGAAGCTTAGTTTGGCTAGATATGAAATTCTTGGTTGGAATTTCTTTTCTTTAAGAATGTTGAATATGGGCCCCAATCTCTTCTGGCTTGTAGAGTTTCCCCGGAAACATCTGCTACTAGTCCGATAGGTTCCCTTTGAAGGTGATCTGCCCCTTATTTCCAGCTGCCTTTGACATGTTTTCTTTCATTTTGGCTTTGAAGAATGTGATGACTATGTGTCTTAGGGATGATCATCCTGTATAGTATCTCATAGGGGTTCTCTGCATTTCCTGAATTTGAATGTTGCCCTCGCTATTACAGTTGAGGAAATTTTCATGGATTATATCCTCAAAAATGTTTTCCAAATTGCTTGCTTTCTGTCCCTCTCTCTCAGGGACAACAATGAGTCATAGATTTGGTCTCTTTACATAATCCCATATTTCTAAGAGGTTTTCTTTTTTAATTCTTTATTGGTTTTGCTTTGTTTTTGTCTGACTGAGTTATTTCAGAAAACGAATCTTCAAGCTCTGAGATTCTTTTCCTCAGTTTGACCACTTATTCTGTTAATACTTGTGATTGTATTATGAAATTCTTGAGGTAAGTTTTTCAGCTCTATCAGACCAGTTCTATTCTTTCTTAAAATGGCCATTTTGTCTTTTATGTCCTGTATCATTTTCTCTTATTCCTCAGATTCCTTGGATTGGGTTTCAGTTTTCTCTTGAATGTTGATGATCTTCATTCTGATTCACATTCTGAATTCTATTTCTGTCATTTCAGCCATTTCAGCCTTGTTAAGAACCATTACTGGGGAACTAGTGAGGTCATTTGGAAGTAAAAAGATGCTCTGGTTTTTTGAGTTGCTGGAGTTCTTGCACTGGTTCCTTCTCATCTGTGTGGGCTGGTTTTCCTCTAGCTGTGGTGTAATTAGTGTGTGGTCAGTTGCCTTTGTTTCTGGGTGTTTTCAGAGGCCCAAGGCTTTGTTCAGGGTCTTTATTTGAATTCTTGTCCTTGGTTTCATGGGGGTATATCAGCAAAGCATTTTTGGTATTGCAATTGGGCTGTGATCCAGTAGATGGTGCTTAAGCGTGATGGCTGATAGGCAGGCTCTTGCTGAGCCACATGGCTCCTCTGTATTTCCTCACATTTGCAGTTCTGCTCCCTCTTTGTGCTCTGAGAGTATGAGCTCCTCTCCTACTTGAGTGCTGGCTGCAGATCTAGGCTTGGCACTCCTGGGCTGCACATTGCAGCCCTGGGGTGAGCTCAGCCTTTACGTTCCCTACCCAGCTTCAGGTCAGGGACCTTGGCACAATGGCAGAGGGCCTTTCACTTGTCTCTTGAAGCTCCAATCCAGAGAAATGCAGAGCCATGACCAATCAGTGCAACTGGCCCAGACTTGAGTGGCTGCCTTGTGGGCCTAAGCCAGGAGGCTCTGCCTGGGGACAAACAGCAGGGACAAGGCTCACAAGGAAGACAGACTGCCCTCTTCTCCTTAGGGCAGCTGCAGCTGATGGTATAAGTAAAGCCGTCAGGCTCTTCATCCTTTTCCCCCGTACAAGGGCAGCAAGGGCAGAACCACTGCAGTGGTAGTGGCAGAGGGGCTGTCGGTTGCCTCTGGAAGCTCCACCCCAGAGAAACTCAGAGCCACCACCAGTGGAAATGCTCACTTGGGGGTGGGACAGCTGCTCTGTGGGCCCAGGCTGAGGGCCCTGCCTGGTGAAGGGTAGAAGGTACTTCCCTGGGACGGAGCTCCTAGAGGGAGCAGGCAGGCCCACCAGTTTTGCTGCCTTAGGAAAAGTAGCCACACTGTTTTCCACGTGGGTACGTGTCCCTACTACTCCTCACTGGGCAGAGCCTCCCGATGTGGGATCTCAGCCATCCCATCTCCATCTGGGCTCTCAGGCCAGCAGCTACTCTGCACTTCCCTGGGATGGAGCACCCAGTAGTAGCAAGCAAGCCACTACCTTTGCTGCTTTGCAACTTTCTCCTCCTCTGTTCCCTTCAGGCTCGAGAGGGAGTGAAAAGATTAAGGACTTAGTCGACCCCCAGCACAGCATGGCTGCCTTATGGAAAAGTGGCCAGACTGTTTTCCGTATGTCCCTGCTTCTGTTATACCTCACTGGGCAGGCCTTTCAAACTGGGCTCCTAGCACAACCACCCTGCCTCTGCCTGAACACTTCAGCTGGTGGAGGCTTTATATTTTCTGGGGAGGAAACCCTAGAGACAAACCATAGCCCCTCTCCCATTGCAACTGCAGCAGTACAGATACTGCTGTTACTGCCCTTGGGCTGGGGAAGGAGCAAGGGGCCTAGTCATGTCACAGGCACCTCCAGCATACTGCAGCCACCATACAGAGAGGAGCTCATTCTGTCTTCCCTGTGAGCCCTCACCAGTCATCTGTTGATGGACACTTGGGTTGGTTCCTAAGAGATCTTGGCCACTGTGACTAATGCTGCAGTGAACATGAGATGCAGATAGCTCTTTGACATACTGATTTTATTTCCTTTGGAAATAGGCCCAGTAATAGGATTGTTGGATCATGTGGTAATTCTATTTTTAATTTTTTGAAGAACCTCCATGTTTTTAATAGCATAAGGATTTTTAATACACTTTTATCCAATCATCTCCCTGAAACTTTTATTTATTTATTTTTAACAGCTTTATTGAGTTATAGCTGACATTCAATAAATAAGAAATTGCTTAAAGGATATAATTTCATGTGTGTGTACACCCATAAAATAATGATTAGAATAAAGGAAATGGGCTGGGCGCTGTGGCTCACGCCTATAATCTCAGCACTTTGGGAGGCCAAGGCGGGTGGATTGCTTGAGGTTGGGAGTTTGAGACCAGTCTGGCCAACATGGTGAAACCCCATCTCTACTACAAAAACAAAAATTAGCCAGGTGTAGGGGTGCACGTCTGTAATCCCAGCTACTTTGAGGCTGAGGCACAAGAATCTCTTGAACCCAGGAGGCAGAGGTTGCAGTGAGTCAAGATCATGCTATACTCAAGCCTGGGGGACAGAGCAAGACTCCGTCTCAAAAAAAAAAAAAAAAAAAAAAAGGATAAAGGAAACGAACATACCCAGCCCATACAAAGTTCTTTTGTGCTGCCACCTGCCAACCCATCCCTGGGTTTCTATTACTATGGATTACTCTGCATGTCATAGAATGTTATATACATTCAACTATATAATATGTTTAGTTTTTTGTATGACTTCTTTCAGTCAGCATAATTATTTGAGATTTCTCCATTGTGTAGAGCATATCGATAGTTTGCTCCTTTCCATTGCTGAGTACTGTTCCATTGTATGGATATATCATCATTTGTTTATTCATTCTGAAAAATTTAAATACTACAATTTACATTACATTCAGTGGAAAAGAAAAGCAAGAGGAATTAGACTCAACTCTTCCAGGAAACATGGTAAGACAGCCAAGAAATTAATCTAGGATAGCGGTCCCCAAATTCCTAGGCCCCACTCCTAGAGATTCTGATTCATGCTATTTTAACAATGTCTCCCAGTAACCCTGATGCTGAGCCATGTTTCAGAACCATTAGTCTATGTCAGGGCTGTCCAATCTTTTGGCCTCCTTTCCTGGGCCACATTGGAAGAATTGTCTTCGGCCACACACAAAATACAGAAACACTAATATACTAATGATAGCTGATGAGAAAAAAAAAATCACAAAAAATCTTATAATGTTTTAAGAAAGTTTACAAATTTGTGTTGGGCCACATTCAAAGCCATCCTGGGCTGCATGTAACCCACAGGCTGTGTGTTGGACAGGCTTGGTCTAGGTTATAGCTGGGGCAGTTGTCACAGCAGACAATGTCACGGCCACAACAGGCACAGGTTAGGTGAGGTATAGAGGTTAGGAAAGGCCAGGCCAGGCATAGGTCAGACCAAGTCAAGCAGGATGGAACTTGGTTCAGGCAATCAGGGCTGGCTCCTTTCTGAAAAAATGGCCGTGTCACTGCCAGGAGAGCAGCTACATGCTACCCGGCCAGCAAGTGCTGATGAAAGAGGTTAGTACCTTGGATAGCTCCCTGTTGGCAAAATTGCTTCAGTCAAGCCCCAGGTCTTTCATTCTCAGACACCTGGGCTTATGTGATAAGCTCCAACCCCAGGACACCTAGTTTGGCCAGTAAGAGAGCTTCATATATATGCCGAACATACTTCCTGTAGCATAAGAGAATTATGCTTATTCCTGTACTACCACCACTACCACCACCTGAGCTTTTGATCTCTCTAGCAAATGGGAAAGACTCACAGTCTGCCAGTGACCCTGGAAATTCAACAGGACAGTTTTTGTGGCAGGGGACATGGTAAATTTATTCTTTCAGAATTGTTGAATGCCACACCCTGCTAGATCGTCTCTTCAGTGATTTTTAACACTATCTGAAATATTGAAAACAGCTACTAACCAAAAGATCAATATAGATAAACTGATACCTGAACACTTTTAACTGAGGATAATCACTGAACATGACCAATGACACCTTCATTTCCATGACAAGTCTGCAACTAAATAAAAGAGATCATGGTATTGAAAAGACTCTTAATGGAATATAAAGAATATTTTCACTTAGCCTGGTGTGGTGGTGTGCACCTGTAGTCCCAGCTACTCAGGAGGCTGAGGTGGGAGAATTGCTTGAGCCTGGGAGGTTGAGGCTGCAGTGAGCCATGATCACACCACTGTACTGCAGCTTAGGTAACAGAGCAAGACCCTGTCTTGAAAAAAAAAAAAAATCACTATCTTCTAAAAAAAAAAAAAAAAAAAGGTACTGTCTTGAGCATTGATATGGAAGTCCAAGAAAAGAAGGGCCAATGGTTTTAGAAGCAACTGTGTTATTTCAGAATCTGAAACCTCAAACACAAAAGTAAAATAAAGATATTCACAATGATAGTTTAAACACAATCTTTAAGGCCATTTTTGTTCTTCCAACTGGTTTTAACTCAACCCACAACCAGCATGCGACACAGAATGAATTGGACACTGAGTCCAAGAACAGGATTATTAGTACAAAGAACTGACAAACCTGGTAACTTCCCTGGAATCTCTGAAGCAATAATTGCTGCATGGACTTTAGCTTGGAGAGCTATAATATATTAATATACTAATAGAGTTAACATTGTGTTAAATATATTATACAAATGTATGATACAGATAGAGTAAAAATCTAAGAAAACATCAACTGGGATAGCTAGAGCTGATGATTTAATGTACCTTTATATGAATGTGTATTTTATCTATATTAAAATCTATATTATCCATATTTTCCTTCATTTAAAAATAATAAAACAAAATAAAGGATTCATGTGGGAAAAGGAGCCTTTCATCATCATAAAGGCTGATCTCTTTAAGGATACTTAATTTAAATAAGGTGGTAATTTTCCTAGACAGTTACAATGTATAAAGTTCTCAAAAAGACATGAGAGCCAAGAAAATGCATTTATGGCACCTCTAAAATAAAATGTAATAAAACACAGACCAGTTAGAGCAGCACATTCCCTTAGTGATATTCTTCTTATTCTTCCCCTTCCATTATCCAATTAAAGCAAAAGCACAGAGAATCCAATCAGCATCAGGTTTGGGCACAAGTAGAACAAACTTAAACAAAGAGTGAAAACCATCATCTTTTGAGTCTGAATTTTTTCTTTTCACATTGATTCTGAGTCACCATCACCTAATGTGAAATTAGGTGATCATACTGAAAAATGTATAAAGCCACTGTCATCCTGCCTAAAACACACACTGATGTGCCAGAAATGACAGCAGAGACATGAACTGATGGCTGCTAAGGAGAACTGTGTATGTCTCTGCTGCCCACGCTATTGAGGTAGGGAGGGGAAGACTTGGTGCTATGGTTTGAATGTATGTGTCCCTGCAAAATTCATATGTTGGAACCTAATCACCAAGGTATGATATTAAAAAGTGGGGCCTTTGGGAGGTGACTAGGCCATGAGGGCTCCACCTTCATGAATGAAATTAAAGTCCTTCATGAATGAGATTAAAGTCCAAAGAGGCCTCAGAGAGCTGCCTTGCACTTTCATTTCTTCTGCCATGTGAGGATGCAGCAAGAGGCACCATCTTCCTCTTCTTCTGCCATCTCTTCTTCATCTTCATTATCTTCTTCTTCATCTTATCTTCATCTTCTTCATCTCTTCTGCCATGTGAAAATGCAGCAAGAGGCACTATCTTCATCTTCTTCTGCCATCTCTGCTTCATCATCTTCTTCTTCATCTTCATCTTCTTCTTCTTCATCTCTTCTGCCATGTGAGGATGCAGCAAGAGGCACCATCTTAATCTCCTTCTGCCATCTCTTTTTCTTCTTCATCATCTTCTTCTTCATTTCATCATCTTCTTCATTTTCATCTTCTTCATCTCTTCTGCCATGTGAGAATGCAGCAAGAGGCACCATCTTCACCTTCTTCTGCCATCTCTTCTTCATCTTCATCTTCTTCTTCTTCATCTTCTTCATCATCTTCTTCTTCATCTTCATCTTCTTCTTCATCTCTTCTGCCATGTGAGGATGCAGCAAGAGGCACCATCTTGAAGCAGAGAGTAAGCTTCTCCATACGCCAAATCCACCTTTGCCTTGATCTTGGACTTCGTAGCCTTCAGAACAGCTTTCTGGATAAATAAAGCTTTTTAATTTATTAATTACCCAGTCTGATGTATTTTGTTATAGAAGCAGAAATGGGCTGCTATTTGGGTTTTCTACAAGGGGTTAATTTGGTATGTGAAGATTTGTTTGTTACTAATTTTCTTCTAACTTCTGGGTGTGGAGGAGAATTGCATGAGAGTTAAAATACATGAGTCAATACCTATTCAATAAATATTAATTGAACACTTTTGTAGGCCAGGGAAATTGCCCTAGACCCTACCCTGGAACTTATGGAGTTTATTCATCTAAGGCAAGACAACATTATACTACAATTATATCACATAACATTATGTTCAATATATCATATTAAATAAATATATAGTATAGAGTAAAAATCTAAGAGAACATCAACTGAGGTAGCTAGGGCTGATTTAATGTGCCTTTATATGAACGTGTATTTTCTCTATATTAATTATCTATATTGGTCCTTCATTTAAAAATAATAAAACAAAATAAAGGATTAATTTGGGAAAATTAGTCTTTTGTCATCATAACTGATTTATATATGCTTACCAGCATTCATGGGTTTACTAGTTTGAACAGCATCATAAGCTTACTTACTATTTAGATAAAGCATTTGAACTCAATTTTATCATGAATAGTTTTTCAAATATTTCCACATTTTAATTACTACTCAGTTATAAGAAGTTTATTTTTTTTATTTTCTCTAAGTTGTAAATCTGTTTTCAAGTTGGTGTTGTTGAATTTGATCACCATATCCAAAGAGTCTGCATGAATGCAGTGTTAAAATAACCTTGGGCTGGTTTTATGTGAAATCATCATTTCACAGCAGTGTTTCTCAAAGAATCGTCTTCAAACACTTGCATCAAAGTCACCCAAGATGCCCATTACACATGCAACTTCCTGGCCACTGCTTCAAATGTATAAAATCAGTGTTTCTGAGAATGGAGCCTCCCCAGGTGATGCATGTGCATAGTATGGTTTGAGGACCACTGATTGCTGGAGGCCGAGAGAGTGATGGCCATCATCAACTCAATATACCACTGGAGGCTATATGAGTAAAGAGCAAACTGTTCTCATGAAAGCAGGATGTTGCCAAACTGACAAACTGCGCCTGCCACCCAGAAGGAATGCTGAGGGCAGTCACACCCCAAGTGCAGTGTTTCTTGTGATTAGGTACATCTGAAGCCTGTTAGTAATAATATGAACCTGTAATCAATTAAGCAGCTGACCAATCGTTACCTCCTCGTCCCTGCTCTTGCTACCCAATAAATACAAAGGGCTGTAGAAGCTCAGGGCGGCTGCCTTTGCTCACTAGAAGCAGGGAGCCCTTTTCTTCTTCTCTTCTTCTCTCTTGTCTTCTCTCTTCTTCTTCCCCACGTTACCCTTCCTTTAAAATAGTTACTTTTGTCTTAGGTTTTCATTTCTATGTTCATCCCTTCGTTCAGTCTTGTAATGATGGTCCCAAGTAGCAACTGCTGTAATGACAGTCTCAAGTAGTAACAGGACAGTTGGCCACAACTCATGTGCAGAATGGAACCAACTTGTGCTGATTCTCATTTTGCCCCTTTGCTCATTCAATATGGTTGCCTTGGTCTTTCATTTATTTGTTCAATGAATACTCATTGCACAAACACCATGAACAAGGCTTTCGGCTGAGCTCTGGAGAAACACCAGGGGATAAGACAGAAATGTTCCCAAGAAGATGGGCCAGTTCTATCAGGGAAAGCAACCAACAAATAATTTCATAACTAATTGCTCAATTGCAATTTTGACAGGTGCTACTAAGGAGAAATAAGAGGTATTCATACCAAGGGGCGTTGACTCAGACTCAGGGCTCTGGGATGTCATCTCTGGGGAGGGCTGCTGAAACAGGCTTCTGAAGATTGGGAAGGAAAGAGCAGTCTAGGAAGAAGAGCATTCCAGGTGGAGGGAACATGTTCCAAGGCTCTCGGGAAGAACTAAGGTGGGGAATGAAATCAGTAAGAAACGCAGCTGCTAGAATGAGCAAGGTCTCCAGACTTTTGAGACCAGTTGAGAATTTTGGATTCTATCCTGAGAACAATAATAATCCATTAGAGAGTTTTTAATATATCTGCCTTGTCAGTCAGTTCTTCAACTGTGTATATGGAGGAAAGAGAACAGGAGCAGTCTGAATATAATGAAGGCTCAGACAGAGTTTGGCCCAATGGCAATCAGGCAGAAATGAGGAACTATGCAATGGAAATACAGCTGACAAGTGAAGATGTTCCAATTATGTCTGATGAAGTCAGTGTCCTGGAACATTTTAAGGACGTTGAAATCTCATCTACCAAATCTTACTAACTTAAAAATAACTCTAACAACATATATTGCCTTTATCATCAGTGACAGCCATCCATGAGAATGAAACTAAAAACACCAATGCACATCCAAACTGCTCATTCCATCCCATGCCACGAAAGGACTTCATGTGGTTTGTGGCTGCAGCCCTTTGCCTCTAAAGAGAAGTTAGATTTGGTAGGGGCCCCCTTTCTGGTGGGCAGCACCACCCCTATTAACATGTAGACTATAAACGTGGTGGAGTTGAGGAGCACGACACTCAGCCCCAGGAACCTATTATTCTACAGAGTTAAACACAGGTTTAAGTCAAAAGGCAATGTGTTATTTTAAAAGAAGCATCAACCACTATTTTAGTCAAAAACACACAGTGACTTAGAGTAAGAGAAAAAAAGCTTCAAAGGAAACATGGAATGAAATAATTTTGGAACTTGTAATCTACAATAGGTCAGTCCCTCTTTTTATCCTGGGCTATAATAAACAACAAAGCCCTTTACTTTCCATCCTCAGCACATTGACAATGTGGTTTGTGACTTTGATTTGGATTATGTGTTGCAATAACTGTACTTTGAAAACACAGTCACCTATCACTGAGATTCTCTGCTGAGAGAAAAGTGTTCGTGACAACCATACTTCAAAAGATAACTTCATTTATTTGAACATCACTAAATCAAAAATCTGTGAGATCCAGGCTGATTTAAGGTTTACATTTAATATGATTATAATAAAAAACTTTATTAAGCATATTTCAAACACAAACAAGATTGGAAGGAGAATGCGTAAGGAAATCTTAGAAGATGAAATATTTCAAGAGTAGTCACTGTAAAAACAATTAATATACTATTCACAAATGTCATATCTATTTAATACCACAAGGACAGTGGGATCTCTAATAAAGTCCCTGAATATCTGAGAAAACATAGTAGGCTTTCTTTTATAGCTATAGTAAGATAATTTATTATTCATTGATATATATAGTTAAATATATCTATGTACATACTTGCCATACATACTACAAGAGATTACCAGTTTTTGAAGAATTAGACATAAAAAACATTATCTAAACATAATTGAACTTTCTTTTCCTTGTATATTTGTGTTTTAAATTTACCTATAGTACAAATGTTGATGTTAAGCTCTATGAACACATGCATAGCTTCTTGTAACCACCAAAATAAACAGGATACAGAACAACTCTAAAACTCTAAAGAATTATTTCCTCTTGAAGATTGTCAGATCTTTTCCCCCATCCCTAACCCCGGGCAACCACTGTTCTGTTTTACTTCTCTATGGTTTTGCCTTTTTTAGAATGTCATATAAATGAATTCACACAGTATGTAAATTTTTGAATCTGCCTTCTTTCACTTAGCACGATTCCTCTGGGATTCATCCATGTTGTCGCATACATCTTCTTTTGAGGATTCTCAGTTAGTACTTCACAGCCTCTCAGGCCATTAATATGAAAAACGTTTATATATAAAGTGACAAACATGTAGAAAGTATAAGAGGTAAGATGTAGTTAGTTCTGTGTCACAATGCAGTTTCCTTGACTTAAATAAGATCACCACATCAGCTAGCTTGTTTGCCATTTGTTTCTTTCCAATAAAAATGTCACATAGAAAAACAATGGTAGTTATTTGACTGCATATTGGGCCTCTGCTCAGCGATTTTCAAGGCTTTCCCATTGCCCGTCAACTGAAAACCAAACTCCTTCTCAACCAAAGTTCTCTCAGAACATTTTTTCAATCTTATCTCTATCAACTCCCTCAAGTAACCTACTTTCAACCAAACTGGGCTATTCTTTCCTCCCTGATGTCCTTCTCAGCTTTGCAACATTGTGCCGACTCAGTCTTCAAGGACCTGTTCAAATGCCACCTTCTATGAATATATGCAGTCTTTTCTAATTCCTCCCTTTCTTTCCTTAAGGCTGCCCCTAACTGGACTTCATCTCCAGTTCACACACATAGCATGCTGGGGTACTCTCCTTTGGCACTACTGGTACCTTGCCTTGAGGTAAAGGATCTATGATCCTGTCTCATCACCTCCTTCTCCCATTCCCTCTACTTCTTCCCCACCGCCAGCCCCAGTAGATGGTGTGTTCCTTCTGGGAAATGCTCCGTCTTTCTCATCTTTGCGAGCACAGAGCAGACAGCATAGCATCTTCAATTATTATTAATGTGACACTAAAGAGGCATATTACAAATAAATGTCTGGCACTGGAAGACGTGACAGAGGAAAGACCAGACATCTGAAAACTGACTGAAAAAGAAAATATAGCAGTTGTGACTATAATGTTACTAGGAAAATATTTCGTAGTCTATTCCTGGGACAACAACCATATGACAGCAGTTTCTGAATGAAAATTTTGAAATGGTAAAAAATTGCAAACTACTGTTGTTTCATCTTCTGTTAAATAGAAACACTATACGGTTAAGACTCCAGTCTCTCTAGAGGCCACACATGCCATCTTAATGAAGTAAAACAGTTTTCCTTGCTGGAGTGACTCACGGAAGCTGGTTCACCCAAGGATCAGACAGACAGGTTACACTTTGGATTCTGAAACACTGTTTAGCAATTGGTTACCTATAATACAGTGAGTCATCATCATCTCATGATTCTGCATGGGACTGGACCTCCCCAACTGGTTCACAAACACTGTGCAGGCAGGACTCACATCCTAGGCTTCGTTTCATCTTGGGTGGTGTCCACTGATTCCTTCCCTGTCCCCACCTCCTCCTACCAGGTCCATCACCCACATGTACACACTTCACAGAAGAGATAAACCGAAACTCAAAACCACCCTGACTCTTCAGGCATTTGAGCATCTGAAGTACAGTCCCAATCATTTCCCCATTTCCTAAAGTTACACTCAGCCCTGCAAGGGTGGTGCATGCTTCCTCCGGCTCCTCCTGTCTGTCAGGTTCAAGATTTTGGCAACTTTTAGCTTGGCACTTGTAAAAGGATGGCAACAGTCCTCTCACAAAACCAACAGTAAGGCCAGGCTTGGTGGCTCACATCTGTAATCCTAGCACTATGGGAGGCCAAAGCAGGAGTATCACTTGAGGCCAGCTGTCCAAGACCGGCCTGGGCAACAGAGTGAGACCCCATCTCTACAAAAAAACTAAAAATTAGCTGGGCATGGTGGTGCACGCCTGTAGTCCCAGCTACTTGAGAGGCTGAGGTGGGAGGATCATTTGAACCCAGGAGCTCAAGGCTGCAGTGAGTCACAATAGCACCACTGCATTCCAGCCTGGGCAACACAGAGAAACCCTATCTCTAAAATTAATTAATAAATTAATTAATTAAACCAACAATAGTCAGGGGGACAAAAGAACAAAGTTCTCATTCTAGTTCCACCTCCAACCGGACATATGGCCTCTTGGAAGTCTCCAGACTGTTGTGGGCTTTGGCTTCCTTGCCTGTAAACTGACAGGTTGTATTAGATGTATCAGCTATCTATGCCACATTCCAGTTCTGATATATTGTGGTTTTAACCTTGGTGCACTCTTACATCCCTAAGGGCCAGGTAGAGTCTATATTTGGACTTGCTCTTCATCCCTGCCTGGTTTCCTCTCTAGACAAAGCTCAGTCCAAAGAGTATGCTCTGGGCTTTCTTTTTTTCTTATCTGGCCTTTGCTTGAAATAGGCAAACAGGTATGCTCTATTTGGATAGCCCCACAGAGAAATCTTTGGAGCAGATAATAGGACAGAAAGAAAAATTCTATTTCATTTTGTCTGGTTTCTAATGATTTCCAACTTTGAAAATTGATGACAGGATGGAAGTCTCATCAATATTGCACACACATAGCTCTCAGGAACTGCAGATTCCAGTGTTTAGGGACCTTCAATATCTCAGCTGTTAATAGATAATAAAAATTATTAGATCTTGAATTTATATTCCACTGTTCCTCTGATATAGCTGGGGCTCTACATGAATAACTACTCTCTCTAGCACTCAAGGCCTTCCCTGGGGGTGAATGAGCCACTGGGAAGGATTCATTAACTCCCAAAGGAGCCTTGGGGAGCTGTCTACCTGGCTGCCACACTCATGCCCCCAAGAGGGAGTGCCACACCCCTTTCCTACCATCCCCTGTGAGGAAGTCAGAGTTCTTGGAGTTTGAGAGAGTGAGGGCCAGTGGGGCACAGGCACAAAAGCCAGTCAAATGGCCACAGACAACACGAGGCTTTTTTCTCTCCACACCTCAAGCCTTCAAGCCTCACCCACCCAAGAAATAGGTCCTACTTTTTGATATACCATGGAGTGGCTTGACCTTGGCCAAATCACTTACTCTCCCAGGACTCAGAATTTTTCAATAAATGTATAAGATTTATAAGCTCAACCACAAATGTCCGTAATCAGAATGTTGAGAAGAAAGCTATATGCTAAATCCTCTGTTTCTCTTTCTCTCCGGGGACCTTTCAAAAATCCATCCGCAGTAGTTATAGCGCAAAGTGCTGCATCTTCAGACTTCTACAGTCCCTTAAAATAAATGAAAGAAAGGGTTCTGACGACACACAAACCTTCATAGAAGTGTAGCTATTTTGGTTAAGGAAGGCATACTCTATGCCAAATGCTGTCAGTACACCATCTCATTTGGTTCTCAAAATAGCTGCCACAATAATGTAAATTTGAGTACTTTAGATATGAGGAATATGTCTAAAAGTAATAATAATAATAGCTAATGTTTGTTGAGTATTTACTCAATTACTGCTATAATTTGAATGTATGTGTTCTTCCCAAATTCATGGGTTAGAACCTAAGACCCAATGCGATAGTATTAAGAGGCCTTTAGGAAGTGATCGAGTCATGAACACTTGGCTTTCATGAATGGATCGGTGCTGTTATAAAAGAAGTTGAAGGGGGCACGTGAGGCATCTTATGTGAGAATGCCTCAAGAAGCTGCCATCGATGGGACAGACCCTCACCATACACCAAATCTACTGGGTGCCATGGTCTTGGACCTCGCAGCCTCTAGAGCTGTGCAAAATAAACTTCTACTGTTTATAAATTACTCATTTTGTGGTATTTTGTTATAGCAGCCTGAAAGGACTGAGACAATTACTAAGTGGTTGGATGCATTAAATCATTTAATCCTGACAACAGACCTAGAAGGTGAATTGGTTCTATTATTATCCCCATTTATAGATGAGAAAATTAAGCACAGAGAAGCTAAATAATTTGCTGAAATTCACACAGCTAGCAAGACTTCTGAGTGGTCCAGATGCAGGGCCTATCCTCTTAACCACTAAGCTCCATGTGATCAGTGAGGGGAAGAGAAAGGCTGGCAGACTCAGCAAATACAAATACAAGACATCCGGTTAAATTTGCATTTCAGATAAACAATGGATAATTTTAAATACAAGTATCTCCAATGTAACATTTGGAAAACACTTAGGCTGACAAAATTGTCTGTTTATCCAAAATTCAAGTTTGTTGGACAGACTATATTTATTTTTACTTTTTTTGTGTGTGTGTTTGAGACAGGGTCTCACTCCATCACCCAGGCTGGAGTGCAGTGGTACAATCTCCTCTCACTGCAACCTCTGCCTCCCGGGTTCAAGCGAATTCTCCCACCTCAGCCTCCCCAGTAGCTACAGGCACGGGCCACCATTCCAGACAGCCTGTATGTAAACTGGCAACCCTGTAGGGAAGGAATGCCTGAGATTCATGCCTATGCCTACTTCCAGAGAACCTTCTCACTCCTGCTGCCATATTTTAATACACATTTCTAAAGTCAATTTCATGTCACATTCCGGCCCTGGTGCTGTTCTTGGTCAACCACTGAAATTAAAAGGGCTAGCAAGATAAAATGTAGGAATCCTAAGGCACTATGACTTTTAGTGCTTCTTAAAAACTCTCGAATTCTGTGCCTGACTTATAAGACAAATTTGAGTGGAGACCTGAGGACACATTACAAAAGGTTAAAGGATGAGAACTGGCTCATTTATTTTTATATTCAGAAATGTTGTTTGTTCATAAATACTACAATAATAAATATTAGCAATGTTTTCTTTTTCTTTTCTTTTTCTTTCTTTCTTTTTTTTTTGGAGACAGGGTCTCACTCTGTTGCCCAGACTGGACTAGAGTGCAGTGGTGTGATCACAGCTCACTGTAGCCTTGAACTCTTGGGCTCAAGTGATCACCCCACATCAGCCTCCCAAGTAGCTGGGACTGCAGGTGCGTGCCACCAAGCCTGGCTATTTTTAAAAACAATTATTTGTAGAGATAGGATGCTGCCATGTTGCCCGGGCTGATCTTGAACTCCTGGGCTCAAGCAATTGGTTCCACCTTAGCTTCCCAAAGTGCTGGGATTATAAGCATGAGCCACTGCGCTGGGCCAGCATGGTTTTCTAAGTATTTAAAGATCCCAGTTAGGAAGAGGACTGAGGGTAGGGTAAGGAGAAAATGCAGAATGGCAATAGATAATCATTAGCAAGGGGATTCTTAACCCCCTAATTCCCCTATAACAAATGGGCCATGGTCCCACCATGAGCCAGGAAGATGACATTTATGTTTCTGCTCATAGGACATGTTTGAATATTTACTCAAAACACACTTAGGTTCTAGGACCACTATGGTAAACTGTTGGAATTTTTTAGAAGTCCTCTGTCTTGGAACATTTTGCTGGCTTCCCTTCTAACATTAAGTGATGTCTGTCATTCAGATAAGTTCGTCTGTATTCCCATAAGTCTTAACTTCACAGAAGTGAATCAGCAGAAAACCATCATCTTTAACACATTTCCTATTCACTGACAATCATCCTGGATATGGTGCCCAGTGTACAACGACAAAAGCTTTCTCTCCCTTCTTAGGATGAAACATTTAATGGGAAGAAGAGAATCTTGGCAGAATCCCACTGTTCAAAATGAAGATAACAATGTACAGATTTGGCCCATTGCAGGAAAAGAAGCATTTCACCCAGAGGCCTGATGCTTTAGCTCACAGTCAGACTTACCATTTGAGGAGAATCACATTTAGTGAGCCTTCCTCTGCAGGGGGATTCAAATCCTGGCTTTCCCTCTTAATAGCTCTGTGATCTTCTGTAAGTTATTTAACCCTTCTGTTTTCTTATCTCTAAAATAAAAACAGTAGTAGAAGCTACCTTGCAGCTTTGGAAGGAATTAATGATCTAGTCCATGTACGGTGCTTTAAGCACAGTGCCTGGCCTGTATGAACACTCCAGGAATGTCACTACTGTTATTATGATTGGTCATTTGACTCCCACCAATGTGCCCTCTCACTGGCCCCTTTGTAGAAAAACATATTCTGCCCTTGGGTCAGGTCCCTTTAGATAATTTAACTGCATTCATTCTCAGGGTGACCAGGAGGGTTGGCAAGGGCAGCTGTCATATAACTGGGTTCATGGTATGTAAATGTGTCTATAATTAGACTGCAGCATTCTTAAGAAAGGAGTTCTCAAGTCATCGTTTGTGTATATCTTTTTTAAAAATCTGATTTGCACACATATTTAAATATTTAAGACCTTATAGACTATTGAAAGAAACAGTATTTTTTAAAAAGCTTATTTGTTCGTGAGGTGGTTTATTAGTAAGTATTTAGGAAATAGACTTAGTATGAAAGTAGTCTTCATCTCCTTGTCCCTTAATTAAATATTTACACTTTTCCAAACTAGTTAAATGAGATTTAAAATTAGATTTTAAGGCAAAAACAACTCGCTGCCTTTAATATCACTATTTAAAATGCTAATTACATTGCAGATAAAAAGAATTAAAACTTTTGTAGCTTAAAAATAAATGGAATTCCAGAGTCAATATCATATAAATAGGTGCCCATCTGGCCAACCTTAGGATTGCCAAATTTCTTCTCGCTCAATTGTTTCCTTGTTAACAAGAGTTTAAACAGCTCCCTCTTGTGGTCTAAAAAGCCATTGGCAATCCAGAGTTAGGTCAACTTATCTGTCGTTTTATTCGCTGCACATTTATTTACTACATTATATATTGTGTATTTGCTACAGTAGTGGAGGAGAAGAACAGCAACAGAGGACAGGGATGAATGTTGTTGCCTATGGGGTTAATATGGACACAGTCAGCTCTAATGTTTCATTCAAAGTGTCACTCTGGGATGGTGTTTATGCTGCTTGTAATTCAGGGACGGTATTTCCTAAAATGAAAGAATGAGCTTTGGCCAGAGCAGCTTATTAAGTGAATGTTTGCCTGCCTTGATTGGTTGAGCTGCAAGATGCTCAGAAATCCTGATACCCAATCTACCTATTTTCAGCTGAAAAGCTTCAGATCCGAAAAGGTGTAAATGAAAAGTCCCCTCCATTGACATCTCATTTACATGTTCAGGTAAACTTTGTCATAGTTCCTGAGACTCTGCTTTAATTTGCTCATTTTCTGAGCAGCCATTACATACATGACACTGTGCTAGATGCTGCAGATACAACAGCAAAAAAAAAGACCCGGCCCCACAGTGTCTACTGTCTAGTGGGAAGACAAGCATTAGACAGTTACTCTAACATTTGTGTTGGTAAATGCAATAAATTTTGGTGTTAGGTGTGGCAATCACTGCCAATGAAAATAACAGGAAGATTTAATGTAGACAAGAACATTGGAGGTGGCCTCTCTGAGAAATGACAGAGCAGGAATTTGCCAGGTCAAGGGAGAGTGGGAAACTAAGTAGAAAAAAAAATCACATATACCAATGTTGAGGACGGGGAAAAGCTTGACTCTTGGGAGGAACTGGAAGAACAAAATGGAGCTGCAGAGGTGCCCAGAGACGGCAGGGGACGGTGTCAGGCACAAGCCAGTTCACACAGGGCTTTGTAGACCACGTGCAGGCTGTAGGCACTATCCTTAATGCACTGGGAACTCATGACATGTTTCAAGTATGTGACTAACCTGGTATAATCTGCATTTTTTGTAACAGTCCCACCAGCTGCATGTGTAGACAGGAGGAGAGAGAAGCAGGAATGGAAGTAAGGACATGGATCAAAAGACAAAGCAGACTTTAAGCAGGAAGTACTGCCGGTGGAGGGAGCGAGACTTTAGATAGAATTGAAGATGACATTGACAGGATTTGGTCATGAGATAAAAGAAGGGGTGAGGGAAAAGGAGGTTTAAAGATGAATTCCAACACAGCAAAGACCATGAACTATCTTTGACGACAGACAAAAGAATATGGATCAATCTCACAACTGATGTTTAATTAAGAAGCCAGGCAAGACCAGGAGTGGTGGCTCACATCTGTAATCCAAGCACTTTGGGAGGCAAGGCGGGCAGATCACTTGAGCTCGGGAGTTCAAGACCAGCCTGGGCAACATGGCAAAACCCCATCTCTACAAAAAACACAAAAGATGAGTTGGGCATGGTGGTGCACACCTGTAATCCCAGCGACTCAGGAGGCTGAGGTGGGAGGATCGCTTGAGCCCAGGAGGCAGATGCTGCTAGTTAGCAGCGATTGCACTGCTGCACTCCGGCCTGGGTGACAGAGTGAGACCTTGTCTCAAAAAAAAAAATAAAAAAATCATAGAGGAATGCATCTCGTAGTTTCCACTGCCTCCCTTCTGAGAAGCTGCCAGGTACTCAGTCAGGGGTCTCTTTTGTACCAGTCTGCCTTCCAAAATCACAGCAAGGAGAACAAACATGAAAAAATCAGGGCCTAAGGTTTGAGTAGTAAGAGACAACCAAACAATGAAGAAATCTATGTTTAGTACCTGGGTTGTTCAAGAAACTGCTTAAGCTCTGAGCAGGAGAGAAAGAGAATGTCCATTTCTAAGCATTCTATTCAAAGTAACATAACCTGAGCATTCTGGCCAACAGATTAAGGGAAGTAAAAAATCAGAATTCATATATTTTTTTCCATGGAGATGCTTAGTGTGAATATATGTGGAAAAAACCTATGCCACACAAAACCATAAAAAATATTACTTTGAATTTCCTGCTTATTTCATGCCCATTGTATCACAAAGTTTTCAGTCACTGGTATGAAATCAAAATAGATTTTTGTGGCCCCAAAGCAGAAAGCATGTTCTGGTTAGGAAAAGAAACACCAGCCTCTAAAATTGTCTGAGAGTTAGAATGAGTTTGAATAAGGAGCCCACGCCTTTCAGCCGAGAAAAACCACATTTGAATGTGGGAGATCATCTGAGGACATTATTGGAGAATTTCCCATAGAAGCATCTGACACAAAGGAGGGAAGAAAACGTAATTTCCATATGAAACAGGAAACAAAATATGAGGAAGAGAACCAAGAGTTAAGAGTGCACTTAGGTGGCTTAATTTGGTAATTCATTTCAAAGATAGACGAAAGGAAAGTGTTTAAACAGAATTGCTTTATTTGTTCTGACAGCTCCCAGCCTGAATCAGAAATCTTTACCATTTCAATCCCATGAAGGGGAAAAAATTCTCTTCTTTAGGGCAAGAAACAAATGTTTTCCGATTTGCTTTAGATGGGGTATTGAGTTGACCATTTCAGATTTTGGTACATTTGTCTCATTCTTCATAATTAGTCTTCAGAAAGAAAAGAAAAACAAGACTGAATCCTCAAAGAGAAGATAGAAAGATTCCACAAGTCCAAGAGAGACAAATAAAATCATGACCCCATTTTACTTATAGCATTTAACATCACAAGCTTGAATCTGTTGTGCAATTGCTGGTTTCCAAGCAGAATCCCAAAAGAGCAGATGTGAGACGGAGCGGACACAGTGGTGAGCATCCCTTTCAGGAAGGCAGGCCCTCAGCTGCTGGGGGTGCTGGCAGCACTCTGGGAATCATTTTCCATCTAAAAGAGCCAAATCACTCAAGGTCACTACCTCTTTCAGGAAGGCAGGCCCTCAGCTGCTAGGGGTGCTGGCAGAACTCTGGGAATCATTTTCCGTCTAAAAGAGCCAAATCACTCAAGATCACCACCCCTTTCTGGGGGCAGCCTGTGTCCAATGACTGGTCAAAGTGTGGTATCAAAGTCCAGCCCCTGCCACTTGAGAAAATTCAAAAAGGGCTTCAGTTTCCGCATTCCCTATAGGGTCAGCTGAGGCCTTTGCCAAGACATCATTACCACCCAACTTTTCCCTTGTACTCTCTTGCTTCCTTTCCTGCATATCCACAGGTGTAAATCCAAAGAATGTTCCTTGATAAACTTCCTGCCTACTGGCTTACATCTCAGAGTCCACTTTCCAGGGAACATTACCTGAGACACTACCAAACTGGGGTACTTTGTTTGTTTTCCTAAATGTAGAGGTGAGGGCTGGGTGCAGTGATTCATGCCTGTAATCCCAGCACTTTGGGAGGCTGAGGTGGGTGGATCACTTGAGGTCAGAAATTCGAGACCAGCCTGGACAACATGGTGAAACCCCGTCTCTATTAAAACACAAAAATTAGCTGGACATGATGGTGAGCACCTGTAATTCCAGCTACTAGGGAGGCTGAGGCAGGAGAATTGCTTGAACCCAGGAGGCAGAGGTTGCAGTGAGCCACCATCATGCCACTGTACTCCAGTGTGAGCAACAGAGCAAGACTCCATCTCAAAATAAATAAATACATAAATAAATAAAAGATAGAGGTGAGGGATGGGAGAGTCTTAGTTCTGACTCCTAATCATCGTTTATCTTTCTTTTCTTTGGGGAATTTGAAGGGGTGCAATTACAAAAAGTTCCAGTTAGGAACATTCAGAATCAATCTCAAGTGATTACAAACCAAGGCAATCCTCAGGCTATAAATTAATCTCTATAAAAATAAGGAATTGAAGAATATGATGCTGCCAACTTTCCTGAAATTCTTTCTCTTGCTACTGGACACTGAATTCTTTTGGCTCTCCTGCACCCTCTATGATCATCCATTTCCTTGTGCCTTCTATTGTATTTATTAATGCATAGTGAATAGTTGAAATGTATGCAGAAATCGGTGAAAATATTAACTGTGATATAGAGCTATTAAAATTTTTCCTTTTTCCACATTTCTACAATGATGAAAATAAAAGAAGATGTAAGTAAACATTCACTTAACAAACAGCTATATAGTGAACACATTCTACATACCATAGATGATTTAGAATTGGAGAAAGAAAAAAGGATAAGAGACATTCTTGCCTTTAAGAAGCTTAACATCTGGTGCAGAGTCTCAACCCTGTCAAATCCAACATTTCTTTTTAAAACAAACACTTTGTAATGCTCCCATTACAATTTTGATATAAAATTCATAGATATTACATAAAAATTTAAAAAATATATAGAGCCCTAATTCCAGCATAAAACATAAACAAAAAGAAAGCAAATTTGCTCCTGTGACCTGTTTCTACTCTTAACACTCAGACACCAAATGGATGTATTTCTTCCACACCAACAATCAATTCTCCAACTCTCCCCATAATTGCCTGATGGGTTCTTCTTGTCTGCTGCACAGACAAAACCACTTCACTGAAACTGTGGGATTGCAGTAAAGAAAGAATTTAATGAATCCAAGGCCAAGCATGTGGGAGAACTGGAGTTATGATTCAGTCTGTCTCCCCGAGGCCCATAGGTTAAGGTGGTAGGGAACTAGGGAATGAGTGCTGCTGATTGGTTAAGGATGCAGTGCAGGGTTGTGGAAAACAGTCCTTGTGTGCTGAGTCCACCTCTGGGTGGGGGGCTACAGGACCAGTAGAGTCATGAGTCATGAGTCTGGGTAGGGTCAGTCTGAAAAACACCTTCAAAGACCAATCTGATGTTTATCTATAGGAACAATTGAGGAAAGTCACAAATCTCGTGACTTTGTAATGCCCCCATTACAATTTTGATATAAAATTCATAGGTAATATAATTACTTAAAATTCTAAAAACCAGTATAATGCCTTAATACTGGTATAAAACCTAAAAAGAAAGTATGTTTGCTACTATGATCTACAATATGACTCCTGAGTAGTAAGGATTATAGAAGGTATGCCCACATTTTAGCAGAATTCAAGCCCCTTCCATAATCTTAACCCTGTGGCTTTTCATTACATCTTGTGGCTTTTCATTACTTTTACAAAAGCAGTTTTAGTCCCTGAACAAGGAGATGATCAGTTTTAGGGAGGGACTGTTATTATCCTTGCCTTAAACTATAAATACATCCCATGGTTGGGATGTCAATATGTACCTGAACTACCCAGAGTAGGTGCAGATCTCAGAGGTTAAGAACAGTATCTTACAAGACTGCCTTGACTTCAAATGCCAATCACAAGACTAGGCCGTCCATACTTCTGACTGACTGGCTATAAAATTGGGGGATTCCCACAATGCTCTCCTCAGGTTCAATAATTTGCTAGAATGGCTCAGAAAACACTTTACTTACATTTACTAGTTTATTATAAACAATATTATAAAGAATACAGATGAACAGCTGGATGGAGGGATGCACAGGGCAAGGTATGGGGTGGGGTACATGGAGCTTCCATCCCCTCTCTGGGGGCACCACCCTCCCAGCACCTTAATGTGTTCACCAACCAGGAAGCTCTCTGAACTCTGTGATTTAGGGTTTTTACGGAGGTTTCATTTCATAGGCATGACTGATTAAATCATTGGCCATTGGTGATCAGCTCAATATCCAGCTCTTCTCCCTTACCCAGAGGGATATGTATGGGCCAAGGAGGGTTTGAAAGTTCTAACCCTGTAATCATGCCTTTGGCTTTCTGGCAACCAGCTCCCATCCTGAAGCTAACGTATTAGTCTGTTCTCACACTACTATAAAGATTCT
Source organism: Nomascus leucogenys (assembly GCF_006542625.1). Classification (NCBI taxonomy): domain Eukaryota; kingdom Metazoa; phylum Chordata; class Mammalia; order Primates; family Hylobatidae; genus Nomascus; species Nomascus leucogenys. The sequence continues at coordinate 90,147,020 of NC_044387.1, read as the reverse complement.
GCATGAGACTGGGTAATTTATAAGAAAAAGAAGTTTAATTGACTCACAGTTCTGTATGGCTGGGAGGCCTCAGGAAACTTACAATCATGGCAGAAGGCAAAAAGGAAGCAAGGTATGTCATACATGGTGGCAGGAGAGAGAGAGAGAGAGTGAGGGGGGAGCTGCCAAACACTTTTAAGCCATCAGATCTTGTGAGAACTCACTCACTATCATGAGAATAGCATGGGGGAACCCACCCCCTGATCCAATCACCTCCCACGAAGGCCCTCCCTCAACACAACATCTGGAGATTACAATTCAAGATGAGATTTGGGTGGGGACCCAGAGCCAAACCATATCAGCTGCCTAAAGTTCGCCAGCTAACAGTCATCTTATTAGCATACAAAATACACTCTTATCATTCCAGAGAGTCCAAGGCTCTTTGAAGCTCTTGTTTTAGAAACCAGGGACTAAGACCAAATATTATAACAAAAGATGCTCCTGTCACTCCTATCACTTGGGAAATTACAAGGGGTTTAAGGAACTCTAGGTTAGGAACCAGGGAGAAAAACCAAATATATATTTCTTATTATATAAAAATATCACAGTTGTAATTTTTTTAACATGTAATTCAATATGTAGATGCTACAGAAATAATCAGATGCATAGTGGCAACCTCCAATCATTGTAACAATCAAAAGCTTCCAGCAAATTTCTAAAATGCTAACAGGAGCTGTTCTGCCTTCATTGAAAACCAGTAGTCTAATAATTAAGAATAGGGAAGGTGAAGGCTCAGTTCCCAAGACTGCCACCCTCCAGCCAGACACCAGTCAAAAGTCTGGGCCTCTGGAACTTCTCACCCAATGGCTTCAAGTTGGAGTTCCCATGACCCCTTCTTTGGGTTCGAATAATTTTCTGGAGAGGCTCACAGAACTCAGGGAAACACTTAATGTTTAGTGGTTTATTGTAAAGGATATTACGAAAGATACAGATAAAGAAACTCATGAGGAAGGTATGGAGTATGCACAGGGCTTCTGTGCCCTTCCTGCGTGCGTCACCCTCCAGGAACTTCCACATGTCCAGCTATGCAGAAGCTCCCTGAACCTAGTCCTCTTGGGTTTATATGGAAGCTTCATGGCTTCAATATTACTTCCCTCAGAGTTCGAGGCAGGATCCTCTCTGGGGAGGTTTTTAAGACCCAAAATCAGAAAGGTGGGGAAACATTACAGTTTTGTCTTGAGGCAGGTGAAGGCTTCTGAAAGATTCAGAAAGATTCTGTCCCCTGAGGCCTGACACACCAACATTATAACAAAAGACTGTAACAAGGGCTGAGGGAGTTATGAGCCAAGAACCGTGGACAATATAGATCATTACCACAGACCACCACCTGGTTTCCAATCATGGATACTGTACATCAAAAAATATGTACATAGTCATTACTAATGAGTCCAGTCCATCATCTTGTATGAATGCCTCCCAGGCTGAGGCCACTCAGGTTTGCAGGCTTCCTTTTAGTTTTGTCAGGTTCCAAAAGCAAAAATGATCTTGGCAAACCAGTAGCTCCACCCTTTCAGGCATCTGATATAATTGAGCTAAGAGACAATGTCATCTCTTGCTCTAAGCCTCTTTCAAAGTGTTATGTAATGTTTCATTTCCTTCCATTTATACCCCATTTATTCATCCCTTTACCCTCTGCTATTATTTCTCCTTTCCTTCATTAATACTTTAACTTTTCTACCTTGGAAGGGACATTAGAATCACCACTCTGCTGGTCTAGATTGCAGGCAGCGATGCTAGTCTAGCAAGTAGCTCCTCCTCTGTCCACTCCCATTCAGATAGAGTAAGGTTACAAGGGAGGCCTTAAAATCTCATTAGAAAGGTTTTTATTAACCCAGTAAAATGTGGCTTACTTTCCAATCAGACTCTGGTATAGCATCACGTGACAGCAGATCCTGAAGGAAATGAAAATATTTTACCCCCAAATATATTTCTTGGCCAGGTGCGGTGGCTCTCGCCTGTAATCCTAGCACTTTGGGAGGCTGAGGTGGGCGGATCACAAGGTCAAGAGTTCAAGACCAGCCTGGCCAGCATGGTGAAACCCCATCTCTATTAAAAATACAAAAAAAATTAGGCATGGTGGCGGGCACCTGTAATCCCAGCTACTCGGGAGGCTGAGACAGGAGAATCACTTGAACCCAGGAGGCAGAGCTTGCAGTAAGCCGAGATCACGCCACTGCACTCCAGCATAGGCGACAGAGTGAGACTTTGTCTCAGAAAAAAAAATACATATATCTATATCTATATATCTATAGATATATCTATATAGTTCTTTGTCATATTTTGAAATGTCTGCCACAGGGCCAATAGATTGAATTAGCCCTGCAAAATCATCTTTCGTTGGGGAAATTTGCATTTTAGAGAATCTCTATTAATGCAGACTGGACTTCTCTTTCCAAGACTCTCTATGGATCTAGGAGAGATTAACTGAAAGCCTGACAACCTTAAGGTCTGAAAAGAGACATTTACCATTTATTTTCTCTGAAGCTGCTACCTAGGAGGCTTCATCTAAATAACAAGAACCTTGGCCTCCACAACCCTCCTTATCTTAAGCATTTCTTTCTACTGACTTCACATCTTTAGACAAAGGTTTAACTCTTTCAAACAATCGCCAATCAGAAAATCTTTGAATCCACCTATGATCTGTAAACAATCTCTCCTTCAAGATATTCTGCCTCTTTAGGCCGAACCAATGTGCACCTTCCATGTATTCAGTTATGATTTTACCTATAATTCCTGTCTCCCTAAAATGTACAAAACCAAACTGTAATTCAATTGCCTTGGGCAGACTTTCTCAGAACCCCTTGAGACTGTTCCCTGGGCCATGGTCACTCATATTGGCTCAGAATAAACCTCTTTATAATATTTTAAGAGTCTGGTTTTTCCATTAACAACTGTATTTGTATATAAGGCCTTTAAAGAGGTAATTACATTAAAATGGGTTGGTAAGGGTGGGCCACAATCCAATATTACTGTTGTTCTTATAAGAAGAGGAGATTAAGGCCAGGCGTAGTGGCTCATGCCTGTAATCTCAGCATTTTGGGAGGCCGAGGTGGGTGGATCACTTGAGGTCAGAAGTTCAAGACCAGCCTGGCCAACATGGTGAAACCCCGTCTCTAGTAAAAATACAAAAATTAGCCAGGCAAGGTCGTGTGCATCTGTAATCCCAGCCACTTGGGAGGCTGAGGCAGGAGAATTGCTTAAACCCAGGAAGTGGAGGCTGCAGTGAGCCAAGGTTGTGCCACTGCACTCCAGCCTCAGCGACAGAGTGAGACTCTGTCCCAATAAAAATTTTAAAAAAAGAGGAAGAAAAAGAGGAGATTAAGACACAGAGGGCTGGGCGTGGTGGCTCAGGCTTGAAATCCCAGCACTTTGGGAGGCTGAGGTGGGCGGATCACGAGGTCAGGAGATCGAGACCACGGTGAAACCCCATCTCTACTAAAAAATACAAAAAAAATTAGCCGGGCGTGGTGGCAGGCGCCTGTAGTCCCAGCTACTCGGAGAGGCTGAGGCAGGAGAATGGCATGAACCCGGGAGGCGGAGCTTGCAGTGAGCCGAGATTGCGCCACTGCACTCCAGCCTGGGTGACAGAGTGAGACTCCGTCTCAAAAAAAAAAAAAAAAAAAAGACACAGAGAACACAGACAGAAGGATGACCATGTGAGGACACAATGAGAATGTAACATCTGCAAGCCAACGAGAAAGGCCTCAAAAGAAACCAAACCTGCTGACAACTTGTTCTTGGACTTCTAGCCTCTAAAATTGTGAGAAAATAAATTTCTGTTGCTTAAGCCACCCTGTCTGTGGTACTTTGTCATGGCAACCCTAGCCAAATAACATATACTCTGAGATGGGTGTTGGGAGGTCCCAGCAGCTCTGGATCTGCTGAATCAGGACTGTTAAATCTGAAAAGAAAAAAAAGGACTGAGAAGCAGCACTTCAGGGGAAGGAGAGGAGTAGGAGGGTGAATAGCCTTTGTGGTTAAGGAATTGCATGGCCTACTCATTTAATCTAGCATTGTGTTCAACATTTGAAAAAGCAAGGCACAATCCTCATAGAGTAGTCACTGTTAACAATAACGTCTGTGTTGAGGCAGTAAAAGAGAGCAATTGTGAGCAAAAGCCCAATTCCTAATTGCATTCTCAAAATGTAGTGTGTATAAAAATACACAAAAGAAATTATGCAAGTAAATGTCTAATATCTGCATGGTTAGCAAAAGATTGCTCCCAACAAAATGAGAGTGGGGATGGGGAATGAGGTACACTTATTGTATAAATTAGTAAGAATCCATCTGTTAGGACTTTTTTTTTTTTTTTTAGACAGTCTCGCTCTGTCTGTCACCCAGGCTGGAGTGCAGTGGCACAATCTCGGATCACTGCAACCTCCACCTCCTGGGTCCAAGTCATTCTCTTGCCTCAGCCTTTCAAGTAGCTGGGATTACAGGCATCTGCCACCACACCCAGCTAAGTTTTTGTATTTTAAGTTGAGATGGGGTTTCACCATGTTGGCCAGGCTGGTTTTGAACTCCTGACCTCAGGTGATCCACCCGCCTTGGCCTCCCAAAATGCTGGGATTACAGGCGTGTGTAAAGACATTTTTAATTTCTGCATTCGGTTCTACCACATGTTCATTTTGATGCATTAGTCTGACGTTACTCCAGCCCATTAGATTGTCACTGCATTCTGCGTATTTTCACCATCATTGCTGGTTCACAATAGATCTGAGTTTAACAATTAAAGCTTTCTTTCTTGCAATCAGCTTTGGTGTAATTCCTCATTCCTTGTGACAGTACTATTGACATGAAAGCCATGTTTACCCTAGTATGTAAAAAATCCATACCAGCCACATGCCAAAGGGAGGAATTAAGAAGTGAGTGGAGTATCCCCTTCTCACTATTGAAATTGCATATGAGCAAGAAGGATGTGAGTACTATATGAGCTGAAAGAAGAAAATATTTGCTCCATTGTTCTACTTTCTTACAGTAGCAATTAAATATTTATTAAGCTTTTATTATGTTCTTGTTTCTGCTAAACACTGCAGAAATGCCAACGAAATGATCACCTATCTGCGAAGATGAGACTAGTACATATGAAGTAATTGTTTAGAGCAACTGAGTGCTAAACTTGAAGATGCTGATCATAGGTCTGCCATGACTGAGGCAATCAATCCTTAAGCACTAAGAGCCAGCCCACCCATTCACCAAGGAACGTGTGAGAGAAGCATGGCCAGGTCTCTTCATGCTTATCTAACATTGAGATGGCACCTGCTCAAGTATATTACATCATCAGCAAGCACAGGGGCTTCAATCCTTGCTCCAGTGCTATCTTGGCTTTCCTGAGGATATCCGTGTCAGCATTTTCCATGATTTTATTAATGAGTAATATTGCACATGGAGAGCAAGAGAGGTAGCTTTGAGACAGCATCGACAAGAAAGAATTCCAAACCCCGAGTAGAATGGCAAGAAGTAAATTGCTCCCCAGCCTGGTTTCTGATTTCCATGGATGAAACCAAAATATGTTTAAAACCTAGACATTCAGGAAACAACTTTGCAGACAAGGAAGGAGGAAAAAAAAAAAAAAAAAAGCTGGCAAGAAAAGAAATGCAAGCAAGAGGCCCAAGGAGACTTCCTCAGAGTCAACAGATTTAATGAGATCTCCTGTATTTGTATGACTAGCCTTGCTAGCTTTTGCATACTGATAGGTCCTATCAGATTATAACTCAGGTTAAACACATTCCTATTATTCCTCTTACAATACAGGGCTTGGTCCCATGAAGAGTTCCCCTTCAGTATTTCTGAGAGTCCTAGGGGATGGCTCCTATGTGCACAAAACAGGCCTCTCACATTCTTCCATTTCACTTAGTCTCATGGGCACTAGTTGCCTTACCAACAGTATTGGTGCTGGTCTCTGTCTCTCCATGAAATCTGCACTGTCTCCTGAGGTTCCCAAAAACAGAAACCCTGGAGGTTCTAAAGCCTGGTGCAGAACGTTTGTATTAGTCCGTTTTCATGCTGCTCATAAAGACATACCCAAGACTGGGAAGAAAAAGAGGTTTAATTGGACTTACAGTTCCACATGGCTGGGGAGGCCTCAGAATCATGGCAGGAGGAGAAAGGCACTTCTTACATCGTGACAGCAAGAGAAAATGAGAAAGAAGCAAAAGCGGAAACTCCTGATAAACCCATCAGATCTCGTGAGACTTATTTGCTATCATGAGATAGCACGCAAAAGACCAGCCCCCATGATTCAATTACCTCCCCCTGAATCCCTCACACAACATGCGGGAATTCTGGGAGACACAATTCAAGTTAAGATTTGAGTGGGAACAAAACTAAACCATATCAATGTTCTTTTCCTTTCTCTGGGTCATACTTTTTCTATTAGGAATACACACAGTGCTCCCATGTCCCTGGGTCTCACAGAGTCCTTCCTGCAGCCCCTCTGCTTACCTGGCTCAGAAAGGAGTTCATCCAAGTGGGCTGCAGAAACACTTAGGAGTATTAATAGCTGGTGCTTACGTAGCACATATGTGCCATGTGTATGCTAAGTAGATTACATAAATTAACTCAAAACACCCCTGAGGGGCATTGAACTACTAACATCCCCAGTTTACAAATGAAATTTGGGTACAGGAGGTTCAGCAATTTGTCTGAAGTTGTCACCAGCTGCTATGTGGTAGAACTGGGACCTGAACCCAGGCCCTCTGGCTGTAGAATCTGTGCACTGAAACGCTACTGCTTTACAAATATCAATTCATCCCTTGGCATTCCTTTTTTTCCCTCAGACCCTCTCCCCTCCACCATACAACATATACACAGAAACCACTCTCCTCCAGTCAAATACCCAGTAAGAATAAATTTCTTGGTGTACTGATTCTAGCTGAAACCTTTACTACACAGGCACCTTCCAAAGTTTATTTTTCCTAGCAAAAAAAATTTTTTTTTTTTTTGAGACAGAGTATCACTCTGTCGTTCAGGCTGGAGTGCAGTGGTGCAGTCATAGCTCACTACAGCCTCAAACTCCTGGGCTCAAGCGATCCTCCTGCCTCAGTCTCCTGAGTAGCTGGGACTACAGACACACACCATATGCCAGGCTAATTTTTAAAATTTTTGTAGAGATGGGGTTCTCGCTTTGTGGCCCAGACTAATCTCAAACTCCGGGCTATTCTTCCACTTCAGCCTTCAAAAGTGCTGGGATTACAGGTGTGAGGCGCTGTGCCCAACCTCAATGCAATATAAAAACAATTCTCTTGAGCCCCAAACATCATGCATTCAGTCATTAACATCCGCTTATAACTTGATTTATATGTCAGATTTCCTAGCTGTTCTTTTAGCACTAGTTAGTTATATAAAAGGGCAGAAAAGTCCAAAATAGGGGCCACTATGCCGAATGTACAAACTGTGGCAGGACTCTACAGCGGGGACTGATGGGAGGCAGTGGGAAGTGGCAATAAGGCACAGAGGAGGGGGAAGGCAGACAGGTGACAAAACAAACATCCCAGTTTATTTTCTACATGTGGCCAAGGGACCAGTTGCTGTTATGATGTTATGGCCAAACCTGATTTTTTATTACCCCAAATCCCTGAGCATTAAAAATAAACAAGTCTGGCTGGGCACAGTGGCTCATGCCTGTAATCCCAGCACTTTGGGAGGCTGACGGGGATGGATCATGAGATCAGGAGTTCGAGACTAGCCTGGCCAAGATGGTGAAACCCCATCTCTACTAAAAATACAAAAATTAGCCAGCTATGGTGGCACATGCCTGTAATCCCAGCTACTTGGGAGGCAGGAGAATCACTTGAACCCAGGAGGCAGAGGTAGAAGTGAGCCGAGATCGCACCACTGCACTCCAGCCTGGGCAACAGAGCAATGCTCTTGGCTTGTGCTGTGGGGCCCAAGAAGAAAAACTGGGCAGTAACTCAGGTTGGCAGTTTTGCAGGGGGAGATGAGAGGCCTCTAGAGGGAGAGAAGCAGAGATGATGACCAGCAGAAGCATCCACATCTGTGCAGCAATTAAAACAGTTGGATGGGGTTGGGTGCAGTGGCTCACACCTGTAATCCCAGCACTTTGGGAGGCCAAGGCAGGTGGATCACATGAGGCCAAGAGTTCGAGAACAGCCTGGCCAACATAGCGAAACCTCATCTCTACTAAAAATACAAAAATTAGCTGGATGTGGTGGCGTGCACCTGTAATCACAGCTACTCAAGCTAACCAAGGCTAAGGCATAAGAATTGCTTGAACCCAGGAGATGGAGGTTGTGGTGAGCCAAGATCACACCACTGTACTCCAGCCTGGGCAGCAGAGAAAGACTGTCTCAAAAACCAAAGCAAAAAAAAAAATTGGACAGGAGTGAGCTGATGGCTATGTGGCAGGATCCCCCTTTCTGCCAGGAGCAGGTCATAATTTCATGACCTCTGCTTCCCTTTGATGGCTTTTATTCCTCTCCCTACAAACACTTCTACCTCTGCCTGGCATTCCAGGCATTCCTGCCTGCTGTCCAACAGGCCAGGATCGACAGACACTAACTCAACCTCATGACACCATTACATTAACAGTGGGGCTCCTGAGATGGAGCCAACGTTGTTTTCTCACTTGGCCATTCGAATCCATCTTTTAGGCTGGTTCTTCCTCTACTGTTCGGATGAAAACTAAGATGGATCACTTAGCTCTTAGTCACTGTCAAATAACAAAAAGTCTTCCGATGATGTCATCATTAAAAATTAGTCTCGGTTCAGTGATGAATACGTCCAGTCTAGTGCAATAAGTAAAACTGTAATCTTCATTAAAAGTTAAAGTCTTCCCTGTCAGCTAAGGCCTGCACAGGAACAGGAGGCCTGTGGCTTCTCTCTCTCATTTCTGGCCTTCCACTCCCACAACTGGACACCCCCTCACTTAGGTGCTTCTGGTTCCCAGGGACTGAATTCTCCAAAAATCCCCTTCAGCCATTCTAATTGATGCCAGACACTTTTATGCCTTTCATGTGGGCAATGAATTAAGAGTTGCAAAACTGGCTTTGACCCCCTAAATCATTGATTCACTCAACCAATTCATTAAAATATCCATTTGACTTTTAGATTTAATAATTATTTATTAAATATCTGCTGTATGCTGAACACTGTGCTAGACACTGCAAGAAGACACACTCGCTACCATCCAAAAAATTTCCCTGTAGTTCAGATGAGAAAAGATGTACACAATTAGACTACAAGACCATGTATGCTAAGGGCCCTGTTGTTCATGAGGACAGTAAGTGCTACAGTAAATCAGCGAAGGAAACTGTCCTTTCCATTGGGGAGTATTGGAGATGACTTTACGAAGAAGTGGTATTTGGTTTTTTGTTTTTGTTTTGTTTTGTTTTTTTGAGATGGTGTCTCGCTCTGTCACCCAGGCTGGAGTGCAGTGGCTCGCTGCAACCTCCACCTCCAGGTTTCAAGCAATACTCCTGCCTCAGCCTCCTATGTAGCTGAGATTACAGGCACCCACCACCATACCTGGCTAATTTTTGTATTTATAGTAGTTGGCCAGACTAGTCTCGAACTCCTGACCTCAGGTGATCCACCCACCTTGGCCTCCCAAAGTGCTGAGATTACGGAGGTGAGCAACTGCACCCGGCCTGGAAGTGGGATTTGAACTTGAATCTTAAAGGCTGTGTAATAATAGCTCAATCGATGTTTTACATGCATATTATTACTTAATCTCTGTAACAACTTTATGAGGTAGGGACTATTATTATCTGCAGTTACACATAAGAAAATTAAAGCAAAGCAATATCAAGTAACATGTCCAAGTTCACATAAGCGGGAGGTGAAGTATCAGAGATTCAAGTCTAGAGCACGGGAGAATTTTCCAGAATGAGAGATAGAGGCGGAAAGTGTTATAAACTGGGAAACAAAGGGAAGAAAGATACAGAATGGTCATGGTGTGGATTAACATGACATCCCATTTTGACATAAGGGAATAATCTCAGGAGGCCTGCTACTGCTTAACAGGCAGATGGAAGACGACTTAAAGAATTAGATGAGGCAGTTTGGACTCAGTCATCTCCAAAGTGAGCAGGCATTAAGCACCCTTCACAAAAGAGCACATCCGGTAGGTGCTGCTTCCATCTATGTTCTCCCACTTCCCCTAGTGCTAACTGCATAAAATTTTCTTAAGCTCAACCCTGTCTTCATTTCACCTCTTTATTTCTTTATTTTGGCAGCAGGATTTGATCTGACAACTCCTATATGAGGAGAATCTCTATCTGCACAGTTCATTTTTGTTACTTTCCTTTTCCGTAATTCAGATAAATAAAAATGCCCATCAAAAGTCTCCAGTAGGGGGCTGGGCATGGTGGCTCACGCCTGTAATCCCAGCACTTTTGGGAGGCTGAGGCAGGTGGATCACTTGAGCCCAGGAGTTCGAGACTAGCCTGGCCAACATGGTGAAACCCAGTCTCTACTAAAAATACAAAAATTAGCCAGGCATGGTGGTGTGTCCCTTTAATGCCAGCTACTCAGGAGGCTGAGGCAGGAGAATTGCTTGAAGCTGGGAGGCAGAGGTTGCAGTGAGCCGAGATTGATAGCACCACTGCACTCCAGCCTGAGCGACAGAGCGAAGACTCTGTCTCAAAAAAAAAAAAAAAAAAAAAAAAAGGTTTCCCAGTAGGGAAGCCTGCTTGAGTTTAATCTTTTAGTGTGTTTGAGGGCTGGGTGCAAAAAGGAAGATGTCTGAGAGAGGAGGAAGAGTAGTCAATACTAAGGGATAAAATAGCTGGATGACCTGGAGGATACAGCTGTCAAAATGGAAGAAAAATTCATTTACGTGCTCAGGAAAGACAGTCATTTATGATTTTCAGTGGGCCTTAGGAAGTGTAATCTAAACTGCCATTTAGCCACAAGGATGCCTTTTTATTTATTTTTTAAATTGCAAATTGCCTATTGCTATGTTTGTTGATTACTAGAGTGATGTCCTTATACAATGATGAAAACTAATGGTTTTTCTTCAAAAATCAACTTCAAAGTGCTGCTCCTTCATCTCTCCTGTGTGACCATTTCCCCTCCAAGCCAATGTCTACCCATATATGCTTTTCATCCTGAAAAATAGTCAAATGCATCACTAAGATTTGGGTATCTAATAATTCCCCCCAACTCCGATGTATTTGACTAGACTCCCTGACTACTACTTTTTTTTTTCTAAATTAGAAAGAAACGAACAAAACAACAAACAACAAGTGTGAGATAGCTGGAGAGAGAATGAGTTAAAACTTCAAAACTCGAGTGTGCAGGCTGTTCCTGGGTCTGGCCCTATCATTGTAATTCCTGTAGGAGTTTCTGTAACTTCTCCTGTGAGTGAAGTACAAGAGGGAATTCTGAAAGCATTAGGCGTAAAATACTTGATATTTTTCCATGTGTTTTTCACCACTTCTCAGAGTAGGTATGATCTCAAATTTTGGATTATTTCTTCAGGCTTTTTTAAAAATAACTTTTGAAACCCTGTTTGTGATTTCTAAAAAGAGCAGGAAACGTTTCGAGTAAAAAAGGAAAAAAAAAATGTACATGAGATGCCAATCTAAGAGATTCACAGTGAGGTGCTGATGAGTTCCGTAAAAGTTGTGTTCAATTCTGTTTCACCTGTGAGTTCCTGTACTAAAATTTTTGTAATCAAAATTATTATCCTGTAGCCACATGATAGGAAATGATAAAAACAAAGACAAGCAGCATCTGGGCACAGATTAGATTATAATAAAAGTCTCTGTGGTTGACAAGAGAAAAATAATGGGTAATACAAAACTATAATCATATTTTTCATGCATTAGATACCTATAAATGGCATATCCTGAATATAAGCTGTTGCTGTGAAACTTTAAATGTTTAAGATAAAAAAAAATGAACGAGTCAGAGCTTATCATTTCAAGTCTCAATTTCGTGCTTTTCCCACAGAAATATACTCTAGGATTCCAAAAAGTTCTCTAGAATTTTTGTTAATGGACGTCCAAAAGGTACCTGAGTTACATGCCCTGGCTTCTTCTTCTTTTTTTTTTTTTGCAACGGAGTTTCATTCTTGTTGCCCAGGCTGGAGTGCAGTGGCTCTATCTCGGTTCACTGCAATCTCTGTCTCCCTGGTTTAAGGGATGCTCCTGCCTCAGCCTCCCAAGTAGCTGGGATCACAGGCGCGCACCACCACGCCCGGCTAATTTTTGTATTTTTTGGTTGAGACGGGGGTTTCACCATGTTGGCTAGGCTGTTCTCGAACTCCTGACCTGAAGTGATCCTCCCGCCTCGGCATTCCAAAGTGCTGAGATTATAAGCATGAGCCATCGTGCCCGGCCACCCTGGCTTCTTATCTTACGTTTATAAATAGGCGTGGCCCATTGAAGACTGCACAGATACAACTGTGTACCAGAAAGTATGACTGCAGAGTTTTCTTTTCCAGAAACTGCAATGGAGCCCTCATGTGGCTAATTTAATCCAGACAATTTTCCCTGATTAAGCAGAAAAACGTATAAAGAAGCAGCTGTAGCTGCCGCCGTCGCCTGAGGGGAGTGAGAAGAGGCCGCAGCTACCAGAGAGAAAACGCCCAGTCGCCACCGGAGAGCAGCCGCCGCCAGAGAGCCGCCCGCCCACCCATTCGCCTGTCCCCCTGCCCCGTTCACAATGCAGCCTGCTTCTGCAAAGTGGTGTGATCGAAGGGACTGTGTCTTCACTGAATTTTGTGTTGAAGACAATAAGGATGTTAATTTGAATTTTGAAAAATCCAAACTTATATTCACTTGTCTTGGAGGAAGTGATAATTTTAAGCATTTAAATGAAACTGATCTTTTTTACTCTATTGATCTAAATGATTCCATGCATAAAAGAACGGACGGATCAATTTTATGTTGTTTACGAAAAGGAGAATCTGGCCAGTCATGGCCAAGGTTAACAAAAGAAAGGGCAAAGCTTAATTGGCTTAGGGTGGACTTCAATCATTGGAAAGACTGGGAAGATGGTTCAGATGAAGACAGGTCTGATTTTGATCATTTCTCCGAGATGATGAACAACATGGGTGGTGATGAGGATGTAGATTTACCAGAAGTAGATGAAGCAGATGATGAGTCACAAGACAGTGACAATGAAAAAGTGCCAGATCTGGAGTGGAGTAAGAAATATTATCATCACCTGGATTTTGCGAAAGAAAATAACTTCTCTGCAAGATTTCATAACTGAGAGAATTCCTGAGTTGATAGCCCTAAAGGCAGATGCTGTATTTGCCTACTTTAACCCATCTTTCAACCTGTTTGTTCTTAAAAGGCTTCACTAAGGGTTGATATGTACCATTGTATGGGGCAATTTTAAGTCAGCTAAGGCAATAATCTTATGCATGAACATTTCCCAGACTTTCGTGAAGCTGTTGAGGTCCTAGGCAACTGATGCACCAGTTGTGATAAATAAAAACATCACACCTAAGTCTCCTTTTCTTCATAACATAGATACTGACATGATAGGAAGCTCTCGGCTTAGGTAAAGGGAACAAAATTTTAGTTTATAGGGGAGAGAATGACATTACTCCCCATATCACAGGGAGTGCACACCCCCTTGTGATATTATGCGTAATATCCAGGGAGGGAGAGGATGACATTAGTCTTCATATCGCAGGGCGCGTACATTCCCCGTGATATTGTTCAAAATATCGGTGGGGGAGAGGATAATATTACTCCCCATATAATAGGGGTGTACACCCCCCTGTGATATTGTTCATAATATCCAGGAAGGGAGAGGATGTCATTACTCTCAATATCGCAGGGGATGTATCCCCCCACGTGACGTTGTTCATAATATCCAGGGAGGGAGAAGATGATATTACTCCCAATATCGTAAACACCCTGTGTGTACACCTTCTGTAACATTTTTCGTAATATCCAGTGGGAGGAGAGGATGATATAACTCCCGATATCGAAGGGGGTGTACACCTCCCTATGATATTGTTCGTAATATCCAGAGAGGGAGAGGATGATATTTCTGCCAATATCGCAGGGGGTGTACACTCTGCTGTGATATTGTTCGTAATATCAAGAGAAGGAGAGGATGATGTTACTCCCAATGTCGCAGGGAGTGTGCACCCCCTGTAATACTGTTCGAAATATCCAGGGTGGGGAGAGAATGATATTACTCCCAGTATCATAAAAACTCTGTGTGTGCACCCCCCTGCTGTATTGTTCATAATATCCAGGGGAAGAGAGGATATCACTCTCAATATTGCAGAGGGTGTACAGCCCCTTGTGATATTATTTGTAAAGAGCAGGGGAGGGTAAGATGATGCTACTCCCAATATTGCAGGGTATGTACATTCCCTCCCCTGTGATATGGTTCCTAATTTCCAGGGGGAGATAGAATGATATTACTCCCAATATCGCAGGAGGTGTACATACCCCTGTAATAGTCTTCGTAATATTAACGAGAACAAAGGATGATGTAACTGCCAATATCGCAGAGAACATACACCTTCCTGTAATATTTTTCATAATATCGCGCGGGGGGAGAGGATAAAATTATTCCCAATATCGCAGGGGGTGTACACAACACTGATATTGTTCGTAATATCCGTGGGGGGAGAGGATGATATTACTCTTAATATCGCAGGTGGTGTACATTCCCCTATAATATTATTCATGATATTCAGGGTGGAAAAGGATATTACTCCCAATATCGCAGGGGATGTATGCCCCCTTATGATATTGTTTGTAATATTCAGGGTGGGCAAGGATATTACTCCCAATATCGCAGGTGGGGTACATTCCCCTGTGATATTGCTCATAATATCCATGGGAGGAGACAATGATATTTCTCCCAATGTGGCAGACGGTGTACACGCCCCTGTGATATGATATACAATATCCAGGGGGGAAGTGAATGATATTACTTTCAATATGCAGGGGGTGTACACGCCCCTGTGATATTGTTCGTAATATCCAGGGAGAAAGAGGATATTACTCCCAATATCCCAGGGACTGTACACCCTCCTGTGATATTGTTTGTAATATCCAGGGGAGAGAGGATGATATTACTACAAACATCATAAGGGGTGTACATCCCCTTGTGATATTTTTGAAATATCCAGAGGGGGAAAGAATTATATTACCCCCAATACCGCAGGGGTTGTACACCCCCCTGTGATATTTTTCGTAATATCCAAAAGGGGAGAGGATGCTATTACACCCCATATCGCAGGGGGTGTGCACCCCCCTGTGACATTGTTCATAATATCCAAGGCAGAAGAGTGTAATATTACACTTAATATCTCAGAGGGTGTACACCCCATGTGATATTGTTCGTAATATCTAGGGGGAAGAGGGTGATGTTACTCCCAATATCGAGTGGGGTGCGCACCCCCCTGTGATAGTGTTCATAATACTCAGAGTGGGAGAGGATGATCTTACTCCCAATATCGCAGGGGGTGTACACCTTCTGTGATATTGTTCGTATTTTCCAGGAAGGGAGTGGATAATATTACTCCCAATATCACCCGGGGTGAACACGCCCCTGTGATATTGTTCGCGTTATCCAAGGGAAGAGAGGATGATATTACTCCCAATATCGCTAGGGGTGTACACCCCCTGTGACATTCTTCGTAATATCCGGGGGAAAGAGGATGATATCACTCCCAATATCCCAGGGAATGTACAACTTTGTCATATCGTTCGCAATATCCAGGGTGGGGAGAGGATGATATTACTCAACAATATCGCAGGGGTTGTACACCTTCTTGTGCTATCGTTCGTAATATCCAGAAGGGGAGAAAATGATATTACTCCCAATATCGCAAGCGGTGTACAGCCCCCTGTGACGTTGTTCATAATATCCAGAGAGGGAGAGGACAACATTATTCCGAATATCACAAGAGGTGTACATCCCCCTGTAATATTGTTCATAATATCCAGGGGGAGAGATGATGATATTGCTCCCAATATCCCAGGGGTTGTACAGGCCCCTGTGATACTGTTCGTAATATCCAGAGGAGGAAAGGATTATATTAATCCCAATATCAGAAACATGCTGTGTGAACACCCCCCAGTGATATTGTTTGTAATATCCACAAGGGGTTAGGATGATATTACTCTCAATATCGCAAGGGTTGTTCACTTCCAATTGATACTACTTCCAATATTGCAGAGGGTGTACATCCCCATGTGATGTTGTTCGTAATAATAAAAGGGGGAGAGGAAGATATTACACCCAATATCAAGGTGGTGTACACACCTTTCTGATATTGTTGGGAATATCCGGGAGGGAGGATGATATTGCTACTAATATCGCAAGGGGTGTACATCCCCCTGTCAAGTTGTTCGTAATATCTAGGAAGGCAGAGGATGATATTACTCACAATATTGCAGGGGGTGTACACCCCCCTGTGATATTGTTTGTAATAAACAGGGAGAGAGAGGAAGATACTATTCCCAATATCACAGAAGGTGTACACCCCCCCCGTGATATTCTTTGTAATTTTCAGGGAATGAGAGGATGATATTACTCCCAATATCACAGTGGGTGTACACTCCCCTGTGATATTGTTCATAATATCCAGAAGGGGAGAGGATGATATTATTACCAATATCACAAAGGGTGTACATCCTCTTGTGATATTGTTCCTCATATCCACGGGGGGAGACGATGATATTACTCTCAATATCATAGGGGATATACGTCATAATATCCAGAATGGTAGATGATATTGCTCTCAGTATCGCAGGGGGCGTACACCTCCGTGATATTGTTCATAATATCCACAGGGAAAGGAGATGATGCTCCTTTTCATATCGAGGAGGGGTGTACACCTGCTGCGATATTGTTTGTAATGTCCGGGGAGGGGGAGATATTACTCCCAATATCGTAAACATTCTGTGGGTACATCCTCTGTGATACTGTTTGTAATATCCAGGGTGGCAGAGCATGATATTACTCCTAATATGGCAGGATGCAAAAACCCTCCTGTGATACTGTTCCTAATATGCAGAGGAGGAGAAAATGATATTACTCCCCATATTGCAGGGAGTGTACACTATCCTGTGATATTGTTCATAATTTTCAAGGGGTGGAAAGATGATATTATTTTCAATATCCCAGGGGTTCCACACCTCCGTGATATTGTTTATAATATCCACTGAGGGGGAAATGATATTACTCCCAATATTGCAGCGGTTGTACACCCCCTGTAATATTGTTTATAATATCCAGGGAGGCAGAGGATAATATTACTCATAATATTAGGGGGTTGTACACCATTCTGTAATATAGTTCATAATATTCAGGAGAGGAGAGGATGATATTACTCCCAATATCGCAGGGTGTGTACACTCCCCTGTGATATTGTTTGTAATATCCGGGGAGCGGGAGAGCACGATATTACTCCAAATATCGCAGGGGGTGTACACACCCCTTGTGATATTGTTCCTAATATCCAGGGGGTGAAAAGGACGATATTACTCCCAATATCACAGCAGGTGTACACACCCCTTGTGATATTGTTCCTAATATCCAGGGGGTGAAAAGGATGATATTACTCCCAATATCACAGCAGGTGTACACCCACCTGTGATATTGTTGCTAATATCTAGAGAGGGGGGAGAGGATGATATTACTCCCAATATCGCAGGGGGATGTAAACCCTTCTGTGATATTGTGTGTAATATCCTGGTGGAAAGAAAATGATATTACCCCCAATATCGCAGGGTGTGTACACCCACCTGTGATATTGTTCATAATTTCCACAGGGGAGAGGATGATATTACTCCCTATATCGCAGGGAGTGTACCCCCCTGAGATATTGTTCCTAATATCCAGGGAGTGGAAGGATGATATTACTCCCAATAATGCAGGGGGTGTACACACCCCCGTGATATTGTTCCTAATATCCGGGGGAGAGGATGATATTACTCCCATAATATCATAGGGGGAGTGTACACCCCTGTGATATTAAGAGTAATATCATCCTCTCTCCCCCTGGATATTAGGAATAATGTCATGGGGGTGTGTACACCTCCTGCCATATTGGTAGTAATATCCTCTTTTTTCCTGGATATTAGAAATAAAATCACAGGGAATGTGTACACCTGCTGCAATATTGGGAGTAATAGATTTTTCTCCTTCCCTATATATTAGAAACAATACCACAGCGGGGATGTACACCCCCTTGATATTGGGAGTTATATTATCCTCTCCCACCCTGGGTATTATGAACAACATCACAAGGAGGTGTACACCACTTCGATATTAAGAGTAATGTCATCATCTCCCCCGCTGGATATTACAAACAATATTACAGGTTACACATGCCCTGCGATATTGGAAGTAATATTATCATCTCCCCCACCCCCTGAATATTACAGAGAATATCACGGAGAGTGGGCTCCCCCTGCGACATTGGAAGTAATTTCATCCTTTCCCTGCACGGATATGTTAAACAATTTTACAGGAAGGTGTCCACCCACTGCGATATTGGCATTTATATCATTTTCTTCAACCCTTGATATTGTGAACAATACGACAGGGGGGTGTACACCTTCTGCAATATTGGGAGGAATATTATCCTCTTCTCTTTTGGAAATTGCAAACAATATGACAGGGGGGTGTACACCCCTTGCAATATTGGGAGTAATATCATTCTCTCCCTCCTGAATATTAGGAAAAATATCACCAGGGTCGGGGTGTACACACCCTGCAATATCGGGCATACTATTATTCTCTCATTTTAGATATTAGGAACAATATCATAGGGGGATGTACACTTCCTGCGATTTTGGAAGTAATGTCATCCTCTCCCACACTGCGTATCAGGAACAATATCACAAAAAGGGTGTACCCTTCCTGCGATATTGTGAGTAATATCATCGTCTACCCCCCCTGGATATTAGGAACAACATCACAAGAGAGGTGTTCACCTCCTGGGATATTGGGAGTAATGTCATCCTCTCCCTTCTTACCTGTTAGGAACCATATCACGGGGAGGATGTACACTCGCTGCGATATTGGGAGTGATATCATACTCTCCCTTCCTAAATATCAGAAACAATATCACAGGAAGGTGTACCCCCATGCGATATTGAAAGTAATATCATCCTCTCCCAACGTGGATATTAAGAAAAATATCACGGCGGGGGTACAACCCCTGCGATACTGGGAGTAATATTATTCTCTTTCCCCCCACTGGATATTAGGAACAATATCACAGGGGGGTTGTACATTTCCTGCACTACTGGGAATAATATCATCCTCTCCCAACCCCCAGGGAGAGGAGGACAGGCTGGCCTGAAGGTCCAGAGCGCCGGCCCGGCAGGGTGATCCGGCCACCGTACTGCAGCCCACGCAACAGAGTGAGACCCTGACTCAAAAGTAAATAAAATTTTAAAAATAGAATAACACTGTATTCCTTTGTTCTTGTACATTCTTTCAAGGCCTAACCCATGACCTTCTAAGGCATCCTGGGTCAATATCCAGCTCACAATGATCTCTTCTTACGAATTTCAACATTGCCACTGTCCCAACAGCTTTCATAGTTGACTATTCCAACTCAACTCTAAACTCTAGGCTCATGGTGCATAGGGGCTAGGTTTTCTTTCAACTTAGTCTCAACATCTCCTAAAAATTACTCAATACTTGCGTGTGTGTGGGTGGGGTGGGGCGGTGGGGGATGGAGTCTCACTGTGTTGCCTAGGCTAGAATGCCGTGGTGCAATCTCAGCTCACTGTAACCTCCACCTCAGGTTCAAGCAATTGTCCCACCTCAATTGTCCCACCTCAGCCTCTCCGGGTAGCTGGGACCACAGGTGCGTACCACCTGGCCCAGCTAATTTTTGTATTTTTAGTAGAGACAGGGTTTCACCATAATCGCCAGGCTTGTCTCAAACTCCTGACCTCAAGTGATCCGCATGCCTCAACCTCCCAAAGTGCTGAGATCACAGGCGTGAGCCACCGTGCCTGGCCCCAACTTCATTTTCTTTAAATGGCCACACACCTGATAATGGTGGGACAGCAGATTGAAATCAAAAGGTTATGAATCATTTAACTTCCATTTCTCTTAACAAGTGGCTGATCTGTCTGTTGTATCCATTCTTGGAGTTTATGCCTTGGTTAGAAAAATGCACCTTTCTTAATGATGAAGGAGAGTGTAAGTAGTAAGAGTCCACTCTTCTTGTACTTGGCTCATGGGACATACTTGGCTGGGTTCATTCATTTATTCATTCACACAACATTTACCTAGCTTCTCCAAATGCCTAGCAAGTTAACAGGTGCTGGTATAACAGATCCTCACAATAGAGCTATGACAGCAGGGTGGCAGATTTGCTCCACACAGTGAGACAGGAAACATTAGCTGCTGGCTTTACTGACAAGGGATAGAGCTTCAGGTTAAAAAAGAAGGAAAAGAAAAGAAAAGAAAAAGTCATGGCCGGGAATTCTAGCATCTTGGGAGGCCAAGGAGAGAGGATAGCTTGATATCAGGAGTTTGAGACCAGCCTGGGCAACATAGTGAGACCCTGTCTCTAAAAAAAAAAAAAAAAATTTAATTAGCCAGGCGTGGTTTTGTGGACCTGTAATCCCAGCTACTTGGGAGGCTGAGGTGAGAGGATCAACTGAGCCCACGAGGTCGAGGCTGCAGTGAGTTATGATGGTGCCATAACTCTCAGCCTGAGCAACAGAGTGAGATCCTGTCCAAAAAAAAAAAAAAAAAAGAAGAGAGAAAGAAAGCGAAGGAAGAAAGGGAGGGACGGAGGGAGGGCGGGAGGAAGAAAGGAAAAATGGAAGGAAGGAAGGAAGGAAGGAAGGAAGGAAGGAAGGAAGGAAGGAAAAAAGAAAAGTCACTAGTCTTGCATCAGAACGCTCCTAAGTGTAAGGCTAATCTTGTCCATCTGATCTGAGAGCATGGTCAGAAGGACAAATAAACTCTGAATTTTGTCTAAGCCACAAAGATCAGCCGGCTAGGTCAGCTCCTCCCCCTTGCTCTTCCGAGGCTGCCCTGGGGACGGACAAATGGACTCTGGGGACCTCTCCATGGGCTGGATCCAATCTCCGATGCTGCTGCAGCGCCAAGATCTCCACGCATTCACACCAAGGTGCAAGAGACAGGAAAGGAAAGGGAGAGAGGAGAGGGCAGGTACAAGGGCAATGGTAGGCGGAGCTTTCCCAAGAAAGGTGCCCAACCGAGGAGAACGCGTTAAAAGCTGCGTTCTTTCTCCAGGAGGGGATGGGAGAAAGCAAAGACCCCTGATCGTGACCGCAGGAACGCAGCCAGGCCCTTAGAAACGGGACGTGGACCTGGACGTGGATCCAGGAGCCCGGCAAGCTGGGCCCCCACGGCCACCCGCGTTTCCAACAGCTACATGGCGGACCCCTCCTCTGTTCTCCGCACGCCGACGCCCAGCTCGCCCACCCACCCTAGGGGGCGCGTGGGAACCGCGGAGTCCGCTGCGCACACTTCGGAGTCCCTTCTGGGCGGCTCGGAAGCCTCATCTCGATCGCGGGCCTTCCAGGAGCAGCCTCGGTCCACAGCAGGATAGGATGCGGGCTCCCCAAGGGAAGAACTACAGGAAGATGGAACGGGATTTCTTCACCTGCCCTTCATCGCCTAAGTGGGCCTAGATTCTAACCGGCTATCCCTTCCGTGTCATCGCCACGGTCCCCATGTGCACCCCGTTTGTCCTCCCCCCTTCCTGCCCTGTGTCGCCTTCCCCAACTCCACCTCCCTTCGTGACCGCTGGCCGGGTTGACCCTGCCGGGCCGGCGCTCTGGACCTTCAGGCCAGCCTGTCCTCCTCTCCCTGTGTGCAACCCAACACCTCCCAGCTCGGCCTGGAGCATCTATTAGGTTGGTGCAAAAGGAATTGCGGTTTTGCGATTTTTTTTTTTTTAACGGCAAAAACCGCAATAACTTTTATACCACCCACAAATAGGCAGGGGGAACCTGCAAGAAAAGCCTTAGAGAAGGGGCCAAGATCCAACCGCCTAGCCCGCCAGGAGTATGGGTTTGCCAGAGGCATATGATATATTGAAGCAGGAAAGGAAGAAAAAAGATTAAGGAGACAAATTGTTCGTGATAAGGGGTTTCCTGATAAACTCAGAAACGGCAACTACCAGTTATGGGGCACTTAAACTGACACTATCTCATTAATCCTAACAACGGTCCTCTGCAGGTGGCGGTTTTGTTTTTTACCATCTTACATGCCAGAGCTGCAGTTGGTATGCAACGAAGGCAGCATTTGAACCCTGGCCTGCTCATGCCAGAGCGGGGACATCTAACTGCACCTGCCACAAAGGACAATGGAGGAAGACTGTGTCATTTGTAATATGAGCAAGTGGGGAAAAGACAAATCAAATGCCCGTATTATGCCCAAGTTGAAGTTTATAAACATGAATGAAATAAATATAAAAGAGGCTAACCGTTTTTTTTGTTTTTTTTTTTTTTTTTGAGACAGAGTCTTTGTTACCCAGGCTGGAGTGCAGTGGCACAATCTCGACTCACTGCAACCTCCGCCTTCCCAGGTTCTAGGCGATTCTCCTGCCTTGGCCTCCGGAGTAGCTGGAATTACAGGCATGGACCACCACACCTGGCTAATTTTGTATTTTTAGTAGAGATGGAGTTTCACCACCTTGGCCAGGCTGGTCTTCAACTCCTGACCTCAGGTGATACATCCGTCTTGGCCTCCCAAAGTGCTGGGATTACAGGTGTGAGCCACCACGCCCGGCCATAGCTAACCATTTTCTAAAAACAAAGAGAGTAAATGGGAATTGTCCACAAAATAAAGTTTTAAATTTATGTAGTTTCTTGTTGATTTGTAAAGGGTGCCATTTGTTTGAAATCGTTCTTACACTCTTGGATTAAAACACTGGTTCCTTCACACACTTGTATTTTGAAGGGAGTATAAAATGTGATTCCCTCACACCTGTGATCCCAGCACTTTGGGAGGTCGAGGCGGATGGATCACCTTAAATCAGGAGTTTGAGACCAGCCTGGCCAACATGGTGAAACTCTATCTCTGCAAAAAAATACAAAAATTAGCCGGGTGTGATGGTGGGCGCCTGTAGTCCCAGCCACTCAGGAGGCTGAGGCAGGAGAATCACTTGAACCTGGGAGGCAGAGGTTGCACTGAGCCAAGATCGCATCACTGCACTCCACCCTGAGCGACAGAGCAAGACTCTGTTTCCAAAAAAAAAAAAGAAAAAAAAAAGAAAAAAAAGTTAGAAAAAAGACAGATGTTAGTTTGCTGACTCTGGCAGGGAGTTACCTGTTGGGAGGTAGTTCCCACCACAGCCCAGGATGCCAATGTTTTCTCTAGTTACATGTTAAGGTCTCCAAATCCAGGGCATCCCTCCTCAAACCATGCTAGTCCTAGACTGCTAAATGTTTACTGAATGAATGGATGGATGAAGGCAACATTTTTAGATGTGGGAATCTAGATGTTGGTTCTCTAGATGAATCTCTGGAGGCCTCTTTTGAACTTGGTTCTTAAACCTCCTCAGTTGCCCACATACTACGTCCTAGAGTGAGGTGTTTCTTCAGAGCTCACTTATTACCTTGAAAGTGCCATACTCCCACATGTAGTGCTAGCATGACGTGCTAGCTCTTTTGCCTAAACTCTCCCTGCTCCTCTCCCTGCATTCTCCACCTGTCATTTACCTCCATCCACCCTTTTGCTCAGGCCAAAAACCTAGGAATTTTCCCATTACCACTTTGCTCCACTGCTATAACCAGAGGTGATAGTGACTTGTACCAAGGATACATGCCCACCAGCAAGTTCTGGTTACCAGAAAAAAATTAAGAGCACATTTGGTCACCATGTAATAGAAATGCAAATCTAGCAATGGCAGAAGGAGTATCTTGACAGGAGATATAAATTTGGGAGTTTTGACCTGTGATCTGCCATTGTCAAAACTGTCCAACTCTGTTTCTGAGCAGGGGTTTGACTAGCTCCCTAAAAAATATCTCAGGATATTCTCTCCTGGTATCCCAGAGAGCTCTGGGAGCATTTGAGATCAGTTTCAAACTCATGACAATGAGTCATCAGCGATGTACTAGGGAATAAAGAGCATCAAACTTCTCTGGGTTTTCAGATCTGTGTAATACCAACATCACTTTGGGGTATGTTTTTGTTTTTGTTTTCTTTTGTGTGTGTGTGTGTTTTTTGAGACAGAGTCTCACTCTGTCATCCAGGCTGGAGTGCAGTGGTGCAATCTCGGCTCACTGCAACCTCTGCCTCCTGGGCTCAAGCAATTCTTGTGCCTCAGCCTCCCAGGTAGCTGGAATTATAGGCATGCACCACCATGCCCAGCTAATTTTTGTATTTTTAGGAGAGACAGAGTTTCACCATGTTGGCCAGGCTGGTCTCAAACTCCTGGCCTCAAGCGACCTACCTGCCTCAGCCTTCCAAAGTGTTGGGATTACAGGCATGAGCCACTGCACCCGGCCTAGGGTATGTTTCTTAAAATATTCCTCTGTAAAATGGAGCTAGCTGCTTTGCAGAATTGTGAGAATAACGTTTAGATATGTACAAACATACGTGTGTGTGTAGGTAGGTGGAAAGACAGACGATAAAGGCGCCCTCTACCATTACATTTCTCTTCTCTCCCCCTTCAAAGCCAAAACGACTCAGAACACAAACTCAAATATCAGGCCAATTAAATATCTGCTTAAAGTTTTGCCCTGAAGGACTATTTTGATTTCGCATTCTTTAAAGTGTGTTTTACTTATTTAAAAAATATGGCCAGGCACGGTGGCTCAGGCCTGTAATGCCAGCACTTTGAGAGGCCGAGGCAGGCAGATCACGTGAGGTGAGGAGTTTGAGACCAGCCTGGCCAACATAGTCTCTGTGTAGTAGAGACATAGAGTGAAGACATTTCTATGTCTCTCTTTTAGTAGAGACATAGAAACCCTGTCTGTACTAAAAATACAAAAATTAGCCAGGAGTGGTGGCAGGTGCCTGTAATCCCCGCCACTTGGGAGGCTAATGCAGGAGAATCGCTTGAACCCAGGAGGCAGAGGTTGCAGTGAGTCAAGATCGCAGCACTGTACTCCAGCCTGGGTGACAGAGCAAGACTCTGTCTCAAGAAAGAAGAAGAAAGAAGAAGAAGAAGAAAGAAGAAGAAAGAAGAAGAAAAAGAAAGAAGGAAGAAGAAGGAAGAAGAAAGAAGAAAAAGAAAGAAGAAGAAGAAGGAAGAAGAAGAAGAGGAAGAGGAAGAAGAAGAAGAAGAAAAAGGAAGAAGAAGAAGAAGAAGAAGAAGAAGAAGAAGAAGAAGAAGAAGAAGAAGAAGAAGAAGAAAAGTTATTTCTAGTTCTACTGAAACCTCAAGCTATTTACTCCTAGTATCCCAGAGACCTCTGGGAGCATTTCAGATCAGCTGCAAACTCATGACAATGAGTCCTCAGTAATGTACTAGGGAATGAAGAGCTATCAAACTTCTCTGGGTTTTGAGATCTGTGTAATACCAACATCACTTTGGGGTGCGTTTTTGTTTCCTTTTTGGTTTTTTGTGGGTGTTTTGTTTTGTTTTTAAGGCAGAGTCTCACTCTGTCACCCAGGCTGGAGTGCCCTGGTGCAATCTCGGCTCACTGCAACCTCAAACATACATGTGTGTAACCTCAATTTATGTTCATGACAGTGGGGATTTGTTTATATGTCTACATTCTTTCTAATAAACTGTTGGAAGTCTTCTTGGCTGTCCTTTTAAGTGTCTGTCTTACTGTAATTTTTATGTATTTATCATTTACTGGAATGGAGTTTTTAGTTTTATTTGAGGAAGAATTTGGGATTATTCCTGTTGAAAAAAGAGGCTTGCTGTAATATCACAGGAAACCTTTTTAAAGTGGATCTGTAATACAATATTGTAGATGCACTTCATAGCAGTTGGAAAAGAAAGTGTTGTGATTTGATAGAAATAAAACTAAATGTGTTGTCCTCCTCTAAAAACAAATAAAAAAGAAGCAGCTGTTCTGCAGCTGTAGCCATGACAATGTGCTTTCCTTCTAAGAGTCCAGGGAATAAGCAGCCCTATGACAAACATATATTTCCTCCGAAGGAAAATAATGCCTAAAGATCAAAGGAACAGAGTTTACCTCTTTATTTTGCAGACAGTATCTGAAACTATTGATAAAGCCATTTTCATCAATTTCATGGTGTAGTTTACCAAAGAAAATATCTGAAATTTAGAAGTTATGTCAGCAGTGGGAAAACAGATGTACCTAAAAAAAGCAAAACCACCTATTTCCATGACTCTAATTTCCCAAATGTAAAATAAGAAAACAGTCTCTCATTTATCCAGAAATAATTTATCTGGCAGGCCTCTATTTATCTAAGACACAGCTCAAAAGCAGAAAGTAAGAACAGAAAAAAAATACTGTTCTAAACTTGCCTTATTTGATGATTGCTCCTTGTTAAAAACCAAGGGCAATCATCAAATTCTATCTTGTCTGTCAAGGAGCTATTTTGGTCTGTTTGCATTTATATAACAGAATACCTGAGACTGGGAAATTTATAAAGAAAAGAGGTTAATTTAGTTCATGGTTCTGCAGGCTGGGAAGTTCAAGCACAGAGCCCTGGCATCTGGTGCTGCATCATAACATGGTGAAGAAGGTCAAAGGAAGAACAAAATGTGTAAAGAGGCCAAACCCAAAGGCTACCTCTTGACTTTATAACAATCCACTTTGGTGGGAAAATTTCCATGAGAACTGATCCAGTCTTTAGAGAGTGAGAACTCACTCACTACTGCAAAAACAGCACCAAGCCATTCATGAGGGATCTGCCCCCATAACCCAAACCACTCCAAGGCTGCACCTCCCAACACCATCATACTGGGGTTCAAATTTCCACATGAGTTCTTGTGGAGACAAATTCAAACCATAGCAGAAGCATTCAAGGATCTGCTCATACATTTACAGGAGAGATGCAATGACTCACTTCTCACCTAAATTTCCACACATCTGTCAATCTTGACTCACTTTCTAACGACGTTTTCTTAACTCTCTTGGCTCAAAGATTCCATGGACCACCCTGATAATGTCCTGGTTCGTTGCTGCCAGTGGAATCCCCTTCCCATACACTGTCTTTATGTGTAATTGCCACCCTCTCTCTCACCCTCATGTAGCAGGTAGAAAAGTGCATGTATAATTTTGAAATCTTAGCTCCTTCCCAGAAAAAAAGCTCCTGATAAATCTGGATTTAAATGAGCAGACTACCATTGATTCTAGGTAGGGTGGTAGACAGTGGCTAAATGATTTTGGAATTTATAGAGACCAACACAATGCCTCGCACATAAGTGACCCCCAGTGAGTATTTGCTAAATGATGGCTGGGCGGGTAGATGGATGGATAAAAATGTGCTGATTGGTGTTATGCAAGTATTTTATTCTTAATTTTTAAGCAATAAATTAAATCATTAATGTTCATTGCAACATATATATGGCTTCTACAGTTAAATTTAAGAGGAGAGCTTGCTGCCTTCCTTATCTGATAATCTTATGTGGATTCCGATATTGAAAAGGACAATGCTAGCTATTATTAATAAAATAATTGAATACCAACATTAATTTATAGTGGGTTAATATAATAAAAGTTTATTTTATTATGCTTATAAAGAAGTCCAATCAATTCAGCTGTTATGAATTGTCAGGTGGCCTGCCTGTGTGTGGTGGTAGAGGCTCAGGTTCTTTCTAACTTTGTCTCTGTTATGCCAAGAGCCTCAAAGCCCCCTCTATCTAGCTGGCAGAGGAGGGAGAGAAAGTGAAGTCAACCCTGCTTCTTGAGAAAACCTGGCCCGGAGGTGACACGCATCTCTCCTATTTACTTGCCATCAGCAACAGTTCATCATGCAGCCGCATCAGGATGCAAGGTAGGCTGGGAAATAAAGTCCCTGGCTAGACGATCGCCTCCTACATACCACAAATTCATGCTAAGGAAAGCTGAGCACAAAATAGCCATCTCACTGTTTAACCTCAAAATAAATACTAAACAAAACAATTAGCAAAGATTGCATTTCATGACAATGCTATTTTGAAAACAGCGCTCTCCAGTACTGCTTCTAACTGATAAAAATATATTTTCATTCCAGTTTCTTTTCTTCTTTTCCAACATCTTTATTTTACAGTTTGAGAAACTGTTTCAGAACAATTGCGTGATTTCTCAAGATTTCCAAGCAGACAAATGCAAGGATGGGACTAGAACCTGGGTTTGCCGATCCTTCGTCCAATGCATTTTTTAAAACCTGACCTTTAAGTTATAACTCTGAAGGGACTGAAGACAAGTAGAATGGAGATAAATCAGACAAGCCCTGACTTTTTTATCCTACCATGTGTAGGTTATTCCCAAGCAGCAGTGTCCTTAACTCATGCCAATGGGAAAATAACATATGATCTTTTATTTTGTCTCTATTTATTTATTTATTTAAAAACGTTTTTAGTTTACTCTCCTTCCCCACCCCCGCCTTATTGAGATATAATTGACAAATAAAAATTGTATATAGTTAAGGTGTACAACTTGATGTTTTAATATACATATATTTTTGTGAAATAATCACCATAATCAAGCTAATTAACATAGCATCACCTCACACAGTACCTTAGTGTGTGTATGTGGTTAGAACATGTAAGATCTGCCCTCCTAGCAAATTTTAAACATGCAATACAATATTCTTAACTGTAGTCACAATGTGATACATTATTTTGTTTCAATTTCAAACTGCCTTGTTTACAAAGCAATTTGGGAATATGGATTATGACACTAAGTTTATTCCTGTCTGTGGAGCCAGTAGTTCCTCTAAGAATTTAAACTAAGGTAATATTCTAAAATATTTTTTAAAACTTTATGTAGAGGTGGAGCCAAGATGGCCGAATAGGAACAGCTCCGGTCTACAGCTCCCAGCGTGAGCGACACAGAAGACGGGTGATTTCTGCATTTCCATTTGAGGTACCGGGTTCATCTCACTAGGGAGTGCCAAACAGTGGGTGCAGGACAGTCAGTGCAGCGCACTGTGCACGAGCCGAAGCAGGGCGAGGCACTGCCTCACTCGGGAAGCGCAAGGGGTCAGGGAGTTCCCTTTCCTAGTCAAAGAAAGGGATAACAGACGGCACCTGGAAAATCGGGTCAGTCCCACCCTAATACTGCGCTTTTCCAACGGGCTTGGAAAACGGCACACCAGGAGATTGTGTCCCGCACCTGGCTCGGAGGGTCCTATGCCCACGGAGTCTCGCTGATTGCTAGCACAGCAGTCTGAGATCAAACTGCAAGGCCGCAGCGAGGCTGGGGGAGGGGCGCCCGCCATTGCCCAGGCTTGCTTAGGTAAACAAAGCAGCCAGGAAGCTCGAACTGGGTGGAGCCCACCACAGCTCAAGGAGGCCTGCCTGCTTCTGTAGGCTCCACCTCTGGGGGCAGGGCACAGACAAACAAAGAGTCAGCAGGAACCTCTGCAGACTTAAATGTCCCTGTCTGACAGCTTTGAAGAGAGTAGTGGTTCTCCCAGCACGCAGCTGGAGATCTGAGAACGGGCAGACTGCCTCCTAAAGTGGGTCCCTGACCCCCGAGCAGCCTAACTGGGAGGCACCCCCCAGTAGGGACAGACTGACACCTCACTCAGCCAGGTACTCCTCTGAGACAAAACTTCCAGAGGAACTATCAGACAGCTGAATTTGTGGTCTCATGAAAATCTGCTGTTCTGCAGCCACTGCTGCTGACACCCAGCCAAACAGGGTCTGGAGTGGACCTCTAGCAAACTCCAACAGACCTGCAGCTGAGGGTCCTGTCTGTTAGAAGGAAAACTAACAAACAGAAAGGACATTCACACCAAAAACCCATCTGTACATCACCATCATCAAAGACCAAAAGTAGATAAAACCACGAAGATGGGGCAAAAACAGAGCAGAAAAACTGGAAACTCTAAAAGGCAGAGCACCTCTCCTCCTCCAAAGGAACGCAGTTCCTCACCAGCAACGGAACAAAGCTGGACGGAGAATGACTTTGACGAGTTGACAGAAGGCTTCAGACGATCAAACTACTCCGAGCTATGGGAGGAAATTCAAAACAATGGCAAAGAAGTTAAAAACTTTGAAAAAAAATTAGATGAATGGATAACTAGAATAACCAATGCAGAGAAGGGCTTAAAGGAGCTGATGGAGCTGAAAGCCAAGTTTCGAGAAATACGTGAAGATTGCAGAAGCCTCGGTAGCCAATGCGATCAACTGGAAGAAAGGGTATCAGTGATGGAAGATGAAATGAATGAAATGAAGCGAGAAGGGAAGTTTAGAGAAAAAAGAATAAAAAGAAACGAACAAAGCCTCCAAGAAATATGGGACTATGTGAAAAGACCAAACTTACGTCTTATTGGTGTACCTGAAAGTGACGGGGAGAACGGAACCAAGTTGGAAAACACTCTGCAAGATGTCATCCAGGAGAACTTCCCCAATCTAGCAAGGCAGGCCAACATTCAGATTCAGGAAATACAGAGAATGCCACAAAGATACTCCTCGAGAAGAGCAACTCCAAGACACATAATTGTCAGATTCACCAAAGTTGAAATGAAGGAAAAAATGTTAAGGGCGGCCAGAGAGAAAGGTCGGGTTACCCACAAAGGGAAGCCCATCAGACTAACAGCTGATCTCTCGGCAGAAACTCTACAAGCCAGAAGAGAGTGGGGGCCGATATTCAACATTCTTAAAGAAAAGAATTTCCAACCCAGAATTTCATATCCAGCCAAACTAAGCTCCATAAGTGAAGGAGAAATAAAATCCTTTACAGACAAGCAAATGCTGAGAGATTTTGTCACCACCAGGCCTGCCCTAAAAGAGCTCCTGAAGGAAGCACTAAACATGGAAAGGAACAACTGGTACCAGCTACTGCAAAAACATGCCAAATTGTAAAGACCATAGAGGCCAGGAAGAAAGCTGCATCAACTAACGAGCAAAAAAAAAAAAAAAAAAAAAAAAAAAAAAAAAAAAAAAAAGCTGCATCAACTAACGAGCAAAATAACCAACTAACATCATAATGACAGGATCAAATTCACACATAACAATATTAACTTTAAATGTAAATGGGATAAATGCTCCAATTAAAAGACACAGACTGGCAAACTGGATAAGGAGTCAAGACCCATCAGTGTGCTGTATTCAGGAAACCCGTCTCACATGCAGAGACACACACAGACTCAAAATAAAGGGATGGAGGAAGATCTATCAAACAAATGGAAAACAAAAAAAGGCAGGGGTTGCAATCCTAGTCTCTGATAAAATAGACTTTAAACAAACAAAGATCAAAAGAGACAACGAAGGCCATTATATAATGGTAAAGGGATCAATTCAACAAGAAGAGCTAACTATCCTAAATATATATGCACCCAACACAGGAGCACCCAGATTCATAAAGCAAGTCCTGAGTGACCTACAAAGGGACTTAAACTCCCACACAATAATAATAGGAGATTTTAACACCCCACTGTCAACATTAGACAGATCAATGAGACAGAAAGTTAACAAGGATACCCAGGAATCGAACTCAGATCTGCACCCAGCGGACCTAACAGACATCTACAGAACTCTCCACCCCAAATCAACAGAATATACATTTTTTTCAGCACCACACCACACCTATTCCAAAATTGACCACATAGTTGGAAGTAAAGCTCTCCTCAGCAAATGTAAAAGAACAGAAATTATAACAAACTGTCTCTCAGACCACAGTGCAATCAAACTAGAACTCAGGATTCAGAAACTCACTCAAAACTGCTCAACTACATGGAAACTGAACAACTTGCTCCTGAATGACTACGGGGTACATAATGAAATGAAGGCAGAAATAAAGATGTTCTTGAAACCAACAAGAACAAAGACACAACATACCAGAATCTCTGGGACACATTCAAAGCAGTGTGTAGAGGGAAATTTATAGCACTAAATGCCCACAAGAGAAAGCAGGAAAGATCCAAAATTGACACCCTAACATCACAATTAAAAGAACTAGAGAAGCAAGAGCAAACACATTCAAAAGCTAGCAGAAGGCTAGAAATAACTAAAATCAGAGCAGAACTGAAGGAAATAGAGACACAAAAAACCCTTCAAAAAATTAATGAATCCAGAAGCTGGTTTTTTGAAAAGATCAACAAAATTGATAGACTGCTAGCATGACTAATAAAGAAGAAAAAAGAGAAGAATCAAATAGATGCAATAAAAAATGAAAAAGGGGATATCACCACCAATCCCACAGAAATACAATCTACCATCAGAGAATACTACAAACACCTCTACCCAAATAAACTAGAAAATCTAGAAGAAATGGATAAATTCCTCGACAAATACACCCTCCCAAGACTAAACCAGGAAGAAGTTGAATCTCTGAATAGACCAATAACAGGCTCTGAAATTGTGGCAACAATCAATAGCTTACCAACCAAAAAGAGTCCAGGACCTGATGGATTCACAGCCGAATTCTACCAGAGGTACAAGGAGGAACTGGTACCATTCCTTCTGAAACTATTCCAATCGATAGAAAAAGAGGGAATCCTCCCTAACACAGTTTATGAGGCCAGCATCGTCCCGATACCAAAGCCTGTCAGAGACATAACCAAAAAAGAGAATTTCAGACCAATATCCTTGATGAACATTGATGCAAAAATTCTCAATAAAATACTGGCAAACCGAATCCAGCAGCACATCAAAAAGCTTATACACCATGATCAAGTGGGCTTCATCCCTGGGATGCAAGGCTGGTTCAACATATGCAAATCAATAAATGTAATCCAGCATATAACAGAACCAAAGACAAAAACCACGTGATTATCTCAATAGATGCAGAAAAGGCCTTTGACAAAATTCAACAACCTTCATGCTAAAAATTCTCAATAAATTAGGTATTGATGGGACGTATCTCAAAATAATAAGAGCTATCTAGGACAAACCCACAGCCAATATCATACTGAATGGGCAAAAACTGGAAGCATTTTCTTTGAAAACTGGCACAAGACAGGGATGTCCTCTCTCACCACTCCTATTCAACATAGTGCTGGAAGTTCTGGCCAGGGCAATCAGGCAGGAGAAGGAAACAAAGGGTATTCAATTAGGAAAAGAGGAAGTCAAATTGTCCCTGTCTGCAGATGACACGATTGTATATCTAGAAAACCCCACTGTCTCAGCCTAAAATCTCCTTAAGCTGATTAGCAACTTCAGCAAAGTCTCAGGATACAAAATCAATGTACACAAATCACAAGCATTCTTGTACACCAATTACAGACAAACAGAGAGCCAAATCATGAGTGAACTCCCATTCACAATTGCTTCAAAGAGAATAAAATACCAGGAATCCAACTTACAAGGGATGTGAAGGACCTCTTCAAGGAGAACTACAAACCACTGCTCAATGAAATAAAAGAGGATACAAACAAATGGAAGAACATTCCATGCTCATGGGTAGGAAGAATCAATATCATGTAAATGGCCATACTGCCCAAGGTAATTTATAGATTCAATGCCATCCCCATCATGCTACCAATGACTTTCTTCACAGAATTGGAAAAAACTACTTTAAAGTTCATATGGAACCAAAAAAGAGCCCGCATCGCCAAGTCAATCCTAAGCCAAAAGAACAAAGCTGGAGTTATCATGCTACCTGACTTCAAACTATACTACAAGGCTACAGTAACCAAAACAGCATGGTACTGGTACTAAAACAGAGATATAGATCAATGGAACAGAACAGAGCCCTCAGAAATGATGCCGCATATCTACAACTATCTGATCTTTGACAAACCTGACAAAAACAAGAAATGGGGAAAGGATTCCCTATTTAATAAATGGTGCTGGGAAAACTGGCTAGCTATATGTAGAAAGCTGAACCTGGATCTCTTCCTTACACCTTATACAAAAATTAATTCAAGATGGATTAAAGACTTACACGTTAGACCTAAAACCATAAAAACCCTAGAAGAAAACCTAGGCAATACCATTCAGGACATAGGCATGGGCAAGGACTTCATGTCTAAAACACCAAAAGCAATGGCAACAAAAGCCAAAATTGACAAATGGGATCTAATTAAACTAAACAGCTTCTGCACAGCAAAAGAAACTACCATCAGAGTGAACAGTCAACCTACAAAATGGGA
Organism: Nomascus leucogenys; assembly: GCF_006542625.1. Classification (NCBI taxonomy): domain Eukaryota; kingdom Metazoa; phylum Chordata; class Mammalia; order Primates; family Hylobatidae; genus Nomascus; species Nomascus leucogenys. The sequence goes on along the minus strand of NC_044387.1, from coordinate 90,112,910 downwards.
GAAAATTTTCGCAACCTACTCATCTGACAAAGGGCTAATATCCAGAATCTACAATGAACTCAAACAAATTTACAAGAAAAAAACAAAAAACCCCATCAAAAAGTGGGCGAAGGACATGAACAGATACTTCTCAAAAGAAGACATTTATGCAGCCAAAAAACACATGAAAAAATGCTCATCATCACTGGCCATCAGAGAAATGCAAATCAAAACCACAATGAGATACCATCTCACACCAGTTAGAATGGCCATCATTAAAAAGTCAGGAAACAACAGGTGCTGGAGAGGATGTGGAGAAATAGGAACACTTTTACACTGTTGGTGGGACTGTAAACTAGTTCAACCATTGTGGAAGTCAGTGTGGCGATTCCTCAGGGATCTAGAACTAGAAATACCATTTGACCCAGCCATCCCATTACTGGGTATATACCCAAAGGACTATAAATCATGCTGCTATAAAGACACATGCACACGTATGTTTATTGCGGCACTATTCACAATAGCAAAGACTTGGAACCAACCCAAATGTCCAACAACGATAGACTGGATTAAGAAAATGTGGCACATATACACCATGAAATACTATGCAGCCATAAAAAATGATGAGTTCATGTCCTTTGTAGGAACATGGATGAAACTGGAAAACATCATTCTCAGTAAACTGTCGCAAGGACAAAAAACCAAACACCGCATGTTCTCACTCACAGGTGGGAATTGAACAATGAGAACTTATGGACACAGGAAGGGGAACATCACACTCTGGGGACTGTTGTGGGGTGGGGGGAGGAGGGAGGGACAGCATTAAGAGATATAGCTAATGCTAAGTGACGAGTTAATGGGTGCAGCAAACCAACATGGCACATGGATACATATGTAACAAACCTGCACATTGTGCACATGTACCCTAAAACCTAAAGTATAATAATAAAAAAAACAAAACTTTATGTATGAAGATGTTGACCATAGAGCTATACACAGCAATAAAAAGTTATGACACATAGTAAAATCGTATGACGAGAACAGTTAATTACTTTATCAAACATTTGTCCAATGGCATATTTATGTAGCCATTAAAATATTGATGAAGCATTTTTACAATATTTATTTGTTATAAAGCTTACTTTTAAAGGCCCGTTACAAAATTTTATGTGCAGCATTATTTCATTTAACGAACTATAATAAGATACATGTAGAAAAATGCTGAACATACCAAATATTGTCTGAGGTTGCATCTAGGTGGCATAATATAATAAATTTTCTTTTTATTTTTAGATACTATTCAAATTTTCTAAAATTATTACTGCTTTTTATAGAGACAGGGTCTTGCTATGTTGCCCAGGCTGATCTTGAACTCCTGGACTTAAGTGGTCCTCCCACCTCAGCCTCCCAAACTGCTGGGATTACAGGAATGACCCACTGCACCCAGCCGTAAAATTAATGTAAAACTTTATATGCAGAAATTAAACTCATTAACTTGGAGGGTGAGGAGAATGACCTTGTGTAAGGCAATTACTCAATAGTAATATCCTGTTGGATCCTTCTAGTAACTGCTCCCTACATTCCCAGCTCCTGTTTCCTTGGCTATTTCCCATGATCTTGATCTCAGCTGCTGCTTTTGATGTTCCCTTGTAACATCACCTTGTAAACTCCTCATATTAACTGAGCTTGCTCTCTACCATATCGCCCTCTGTTGTGTCATTTCTGATTTCCTGGTGGTAACACTAGTCATTCAGAATTTTTGCTCTGATCAACTCTGTGATAGTCACAGAGTAAAATGATTAGATCATTTCTTTTAAAGAGACTAACCTGGAACAATGTGTTTGGAAGGTTGGAGTGTGTTAAAGACTTACATAATTTTTACACCGCTTCTATGTGACTAGCAGGAATACTGACTGTACATTTATAGGACTCCTCAGTACAATATAAGCTCCTGGAACATAGCAACTGCGTCATCTTGGTCTTTCCAGTGCCTAACATAGTTCTGACACATAATTGGGACTTAATAAATGTTTTGAATGAACAAATGACTGAATGGATGAAAGGATGGGCAAGTAACTATTTAATGATGGTGACTTCTATTCATTAAAGAGGTCGATAAGTCAATTAATATTTACTGAGCACCCATTATGTGCCAGTTTGTGCTCAGAGCTAGATTCTAAGAAATTGTGGTAGGAAAAGAATTGGTGAATCAGCTGCACTTTTCATCCACTGTAAATATGAAGACTGGGGAATCTCTGGGGCCTTTCAAAGATGTGTTTGGATCATCCAACTAGTGCTATTTAAAGGTTACATGGTCCCAGAGTAACTGATCTGGATTAAGCATAATTGGGCAGACCAGTTTCACCACCATTTAGCTGTATAATTTGCCAGAGTCAAAGTGGCCAAAGGTAAGGCCAAGAGTGCAGTGTCAAAGATTAATGCTACAGCTCATTTAGAGCCCATCAGTAACAATTGTCTGGGATCAGCTCTGCCTGAAGCTTCTGCTGACTTTCAATGCAGTAATTTAGAAAAAAAGTTTATCCTTCCCAAATCTGTTTCTTCTGCAATACAATCACCCATATCTCCCAAATTAGGTCCCCCTGCTATGAATAACTCCTAAAAGAAGTCCTACTTTACAGCCTATTTGGGAATCAGAATCATAATGCTGTGGGGGCTCTGGGCCTTCTCAAAGTTGATTTATCCTCCAGGGGTGGCCAACAGCATGAGTCACAGGACTCAGCTCAATCCTGACTGCCAGAGTGAATGACTTCCATCATTTAGAACCTTAGAAATTCAATTGGCTAAGCCTGTAATTCCTTACACATGTGCTGCTCTATGTGGTTATCCTGCCCTGAGTACACGTTAATGCTGAGTGTCCCAGGACACTTTCAAGTCCTGGGATCCTAAGTGGCATCCTGTCTTGTCTTTAATTTTCAGCAGCTCTCATAACAAATGCAGAAAGAAACGCTTAAGAAGCTAGCTATGACATCTATGGCCTTCAAAGTACACAAAGACTGAAAAAAAAAAAACCTCCTTTTAAAAATACTCTTTTTTTTGAGACAGAATCTTGCTCTGTTGCCCAGGCTGGAGTGCAGTGGTGGGATCTCGGCTCACTGCAGCCTCTGCTCCTCAGGTTCAAGTGATTCTCCTGCCTCAGCCACCCAAGTAGCTGGGATTACAGGCCTAAGCCGAGCCCAGCTAATTGTTGTATTTTTTAGAGACAGGGTTTCACCATGTTGGCCAGACTGGTCTTGAATTCCTGACCTCAGGTGATCTGCCCACCTTGGCCTCCCAAAGTGTTGAGATTACAGGCATGAGCCACCGCACCCAGTCTAAAAATATTCTCTTTGATCTAGAGCTTAAATTTAGATGAATGCTAGAATCAGACACTCTTAAAGAATACATAGGAACTCTTGCTTCCATTTTCTGTCTTTTATTAATCCATGTTTCACCAAGGACTACCACCTACATAGCAAATCCAGTAACTTTTAGATCGAAAAAATACACATTTCATAGCTACTATTGTTGTGTGTTCTCTAAATCTGTATTGTGATCAGGATCCTTTCCTTTTTTAGCATTTTATTTGGTTTGAGAACCTCGAACCATGCCATCCTTACATTTCACTGACTTTACTTGTCACTCTATGTTCTGGTAGCCCACATCTGAGTTCTCATTTATTAGTATTCTACAGGATCACATTCTATGTATCTTGCTTGACACAGATTTCTATAAAAACACATATTTTAAGTTATCACATTATAATTATTAAGGGAAAATCCAAGGTGCTGGCAATCACCAATCAATTCTGCTTTTATACAGATAATTTTTCCACATAAGCTCACTAGCATCATCCCCAATGAAGACATAGATCTAAAAGTATATTGATGACAATTGTGTCACCCCAGATTTGACAAAAAAGAAAAAAAAATACAAACAAATATAACTTTCTCCCCAAGCAAAGTCAGCAATCTGATACAAAGCTATGGATATATTATGGCTTAATTCTAGGGAAACTGGCAATTTTAAAATTATTTTTTCTAATAAAACCGATATCCTAGTTTTTTCTTTCTTTCTTTTGAGACAGGGTCTCACTCTGTCACCCAGGCTGGAGTGCAGTGGCACAATCTTGGTTCACTGCAACCTTCGCCTCCTGGGCTCAAGCGATCCTCCCACTTAGGCCTCCTGAGTATATGGGACCACAGGCATGTGCTACCATGCCCAGATAATTTCTGTGTTTTTAGTAGAGACAGGGTGTTGCCATGTTGCCAAAGCTAGTCTCGAACTCCTAAGCTCAGGCAATCCACTTGCCTCGGCCTCCCAAAGTGTTGGGACTACAGGTATGAACCACTGTGCTCAGCCACCTTCTAACTTTTTCTTTGTTTCACTGAGAAACTTAAAAAAAAGTCTTTCAAAGATACAAATCTCAAAAGAGGATATTATTTATGTCAAACTCACTAGAGGAAAACAAAACATTGAGAGGCTAAAAATTCTGCAATTTCAAACCACTCCCAATGAATTTTATTTGAAAATTTCCCAGCAACCATAAAGACATGAGAAAAGCTCCAGTTTGCCCTAGTGAACAAGAGAAGGTAAGTTATCTTCCCAAAGTAGTGACAAAGAGGTCCTCAATCAACTTAAAGAGGGCAGCAGAATAGTTAAACATTGTATTTCCTTATTTCCTCTTTTACTGGCCATTTTGAAAATGAGGGACCCACAGTTTTGTCCACTGTCTTGACTAAAGGGAGATTCAGAGGATACAGTAAAACCTATGTATCCTGGCAGGACGTGGTGGCTCATGCCTGTAATCTCAGCACTTTGGGAGGCTGAGATGGGAGGATGGCTTCGAGCCCAGGAGTTTGAGGCCAGCCTGGGCAATATAGTGAGATCCTGTCTCTCTCTTTTTTTTTTTTTTTAAAGATGCATCCTTTAGATACAAATTTCCTAAGTTAATTAAACTAGGATTAAAAATGCAAGTGGCTCTGTGAACTACAGACCTTATTCAATCTGGCTGATTGCTAGAGAGACAGTATTGCATAGCGTTGAAAGTACTCTGAAAGGATAGACTATTCAGGTTTGAATCCCACCTCCAGAGCTTGCTGTGTGACTTTGGAAAATTCACGTAACCTCTTTGAATGTTACCTGCCTTATCTGTAAAATGGGAGTAGAAATAGAAATTACCTCACATGACTGGTATGTGGCTTATATCAGTTAGTCTCAGCAAAGCACTTAGTACTATTGTGGTTTATTTAAAAATGCTCAACATTGCTAGTTATCAGAGAAATACAAATTAAAACCACAATGAGATAGTACCTGACACCTGTTACAATAGCAATAGACATTATCAAAGGTAACAAGGGTTGGTGAGAATGTAAGAAAAAGGGAACCCTTGTACACTGTTGGTGGGAGTGGAAATTAACACAGCCATTATGACAAACAGTGTGGAGGTTCCTCAAAAAACTAAAAATAGAACTACTATATGATCCAGCAATTGCACTCCTGAGTATATACACAAAGGAATTGCAATCAACATGTTAAAGAGATATCTAGGCATCCATATTGATTGCAGCATTATTCACAATAGCCAACATAAGTGTCCATCAACAGATGAACGGATAATGTGGTACATATACAATGGAATACTATTCAGCCTTAACCAAGGAAATTCTGTCATTTGTGACAATGTAGATGAAACTAGAGAACATTATGCTAAGTGAAATAAGCCAGTCACAGAGAGACAAATATTGCATAATCTCACTTATATGTGGAATCTAAAAAAGTTGAACTTACAGAAGTAGAGAGTAGAATGCTGGTTACCAGAGGCTGGGGGTTGGAAATGGGAACTGCAGAGATATTGATCAAAGGGTACAAAGTTTTAGTTAGACAGAAAGAATAAGTTTTTGAGATCTATTGCACCACACAGTGACCATAGTTAATAATAACGTATTATATATCTCAACATTGTTAGAAGAGTAGATTTGAAATGTTCTCACTCCAAAAAATAATAGGTATTTGATGTAATTAATATGTAAATTAGCTTGATATAATCATTCCACAGTGTGTATATATATACATCAAAACACCACATTGTATTCTATAAATATACACAATTATCTGTCAATTAAAAATATTAAAAAAGAATAGTTCTATTGTATAGTAAGTACTAGATATAAAACATTTATTAATAATAACTTTGTTTCAAAATGACAGACACTGATAACCTGAAGAAGTAGACCAAATTTGGTCAACTCTACCCATTCCTTCAAAATCACTGTGGGGTAAACATATGAACAGGATAAAATATATTAAATGTCAAATGTTTGAATTAAAATAGAAATTTCATTCATATTCTATAAAAGATGGTTACAAATTATTATTCAGAGCAAAGTTTTAGTTCTGAACTTGAAATTGTGTATAATAAGTGCAGTTTTACGGGTTACAACTGCCAACCTGCTGTTATTCAACTGAAAAATATCAATAATAAATCCTCCAGTTAACATACTTAACATACCTTGAAAACATCCACTTTCCTCCACTCCTTAAGAAGCCTCACTAAAACAAAGATAAAGAAGGTTAAAAAGGGGGACAGAGAGACCATATACTCATAAAAACAAAGAAAACAGGAGAAGAGACAACAGAAAAATGCCACAAAAATTTAGAAATCAGTTGACGTGGGTTGAGTTGCATCCCCCCAAAGGATACATTGACTGTGCCCATATTTGGAAATAGGGTCTGTGTGGATGTGATCAAAACAAAGTGACGGCCGGGTGTAGTGGCTCACGCCTGTAATCCCAGCACTCTGGAAGGCCAAGGCAGGTGGATCGCTTGAGGTCAGGAGTTCAAGACCAGCCTGACCAACATGGTGAATCCCTGTCTCTACTAAAAATACAAAAATTAGCTGGGCCTGCTGGCACATGCCTGTAGTCCCAGCTACTCAGGAGGCTGAGGCAGGAGAACTGCTTGAACCTGGGAGGCAGAGGTTGCAGTGAGCCGAAATGGCACCACTGCACTCCAGCCTGGGCAACAGAGCGAAAATCCATCTCAAAAAAAAAAAAAAAAGATAAAGTGATACTGGATTAGGGTGGTCCCTAATCTAATGGACTGCTGTCCTTACAAAAAGAAAGTTAGACACAGGCAGATGCACTGGGAGAACACGTAATGACAGAGATAGAGATTGGAGTGATTCATCTGCAAGCCAAGGAACACCAAGGACTGCCAGCAGTCACCAGAAGCTAAGGCAAAGGCATGGCACAGATTGTCCCTCAGAGTCCCCAGAAGGAACCAACCTCCTGACACCTTGATTTTTTATTTCTAGCCTCTGTAACTGTGAGGGAATAAATTTCCATAGTTTTAAGCCACCCAGTTTGTGGTAATTGTTATGGTAGCTTTAGGGAGCTAATATACTGGTGAACATATGGACTTCCCAGAGAAAACTGAAACCCAAGTGTTTTCAGAGGTGATGCCTGGAAGCAAGCTCACTGGCACTGCAGAACCTCACAATGGCTCAGGAATTGGAAGTACCATACCTCTCCAGTGGGTTGAGCTGAAAAGATACCATTAAAAGTCCCAGAAGCAGTTAAGACTCCTAGATTTCCTCCCCCGGCAAAGTCAGGGAAACATTCTCTATCCTTCATTCCCAACCTGAGGATTGTTTCTTTTGGGAGATATGGAACCAGGATATGGATTCAGGGACACCAGACACAGCTGAAGGTAAAAATGTTATTATGAAACAGTGGTGTTAAGTGAAGGTATGCATAATTATATCTTATTTTATTTTTGTTTGAGATGGAGTCTCACTCTGTCGCCCAGGCTAGAGTGCAGTGGCGTGATCTCAGCTCACCTCAACCTCCGCCTCCCGGGTTCAAGTGATTCTTGTATCTCAGCCTCCCAAGTGGCTGGGACTATGGGCATGTGCCACCATGCCCGGCTAATTTTTGTATTTTTAATAGAGATGAGGTTTCACCACGTTGGCCAGGCTGGTCTCGAACTCCTGACCTCAAGTGATCCACCCTCCTTGGCCTCCCAAAGTGCTGGGATTACAGGCATGAGCCACAACACCCAGTGGAGAGTTAATTTTATGTGTCAACTTGACTGGACCACAGGATGCCCAGATACCTGGTTAAACGGTATTTCTGAGTGCGGGGGCACTAAGTAAAAGAGATTATCCTCATCAATGTGGGTGGGCATCATCTTATCCATTCGGGTCTGAATAAAACAAAAAGGCAGAGGAAGGGAGGATTCACTCTCTCTCTGCTAGATTCTTGAACTGAATCTTTGATCTTTTCCTGCCCTCAGTGATCCTGGTTTGCAGGACTTCAAACTCAAACTGGAATCTACACCATCGACTCCCCAGTTATCAGGGCTTCAAACTACAATATGGGCTTTCTGGGTCTTCAGCTTGCAGATAGCAGATTGTGAGGCTTTTCAACCCCCATAATCACGTGAGCTAATAGATAGATAGATACAAATATAGGTATAGATATAGATAAATAGATATCTATTCATTCTGTTTCTCTGGACAACCCCGACTAATACAGCGCATATAATGAAATTATTAAGACTCCCAGCCTCTTTCCCACATTGGGCTCCAAGAAGTCCGTATATTCTCAAAGCAAGTAATTACAAGATTACCCTCTAGAAGAAAATAAACAGCTGGTCCTTGCCCCACCATCTTACACCTTGTCCAGCAGTGAACAAGCCTTGCCTATGTCCCCAAAGCACCTTTTTAGAGACTCAACTTTACATATAAATTGACAGCAAGGATCACCACACAAGATGAAGAATGCCTCTAGCAGAAACAACAGGGACAAGTATAAACAACCAACCAACCAAAAAAGACTCAAAAGAATCAAAGTTAATGCAGAGTTATGTAGAAGGCATTTTAAAAAACCCTATAATTTACATCTGCAGAGATAAAAGGAGCTATATTCATGCAAAATAATGTAATGCTATAAAAGAACAGACAATAAAAAGAGCACTTAGGAATAAAGGTATAATAAAAGAAATAAAGTAATCTGATAGTCATTTGTCCAATTAAATTGAAAAAGTCACAGAGAAAGTAGAATAAAAAGAGGAAGAGATAGAAAATAGGACAAACAAGAAAAAGCATCAGCCAAGAAGGTCCACGATCTAAATAACAAATTTCAAAAAAGAAGAGATACAATAAGGGGGGGAGGAAGAAATGATCAAATAAATCATACCAGAAGAATTCCCATAACTCAAGAACATGTGTTTCAGGATTGGAAAACTGATCAACAGGAATGAGAAAAGACCCATAACCAAGACACTCAATTGTGTCGTAGAACACTGGAAATAAAGAAAAGATCCTAAAGCTTCCTGAGACAAAACAAAACAGAAACGAAAGCGGGTTACATATCAAGAAATTTAGTGACCTGTGAAGGAGAAGGAAATATAATGACATAGAGTTTCTCAACAATTCTGGAAGCTAAAATATTGTGGAGCAAGCCCTCCAATATTCCGAATGAAAGTTATTTTCAATGTAGAACTGTGCTCAGCCAGAATAAAAACATTTCCAGACATGCACACTCTGTGGGAAAAAAGACCTGGCAGCAACCTCCCTCAAGGAACTATTGGCGGATATGTTCCACAACATGAGGGTATATAATCAAGAAAAAGGAACACACAGACTCAGGAAATAGAGAACTCACCTCAGGAATGAGGAATAAGACCTTCCCAGGATGGATGTGAAGGAGGCCCAAGGACATCAGTTGAGAGTTGTGCCTTCCAAATTTTGATGTGCATAGGAATTACCAGGGGATCTTGTTGCAATGCAGATATTGATACAGTAAGTCTGGGTAGGGCCTGAGATTTGGCGTTTTTAACAAATTCCCTCAGGATGCTGAGGCCACTGGTTCAGGGACTACACTTTGCATATCAGGGGTGTAGAGAAAAAACAGTCCAAATCGTACCAAGAAGACGACGATACAGAGACAGACCGACAGACATTTATTTCCTTCTTGGAGATAATCAGGAATGAATTAGTGTAAGCCAATAACCGTAGAGTAGGGGAGAGAGAGGGATGGAGGAGAAGGAGAAAAGGATTAATATTTTAAGTAAATATAAATGAAGAAAAAACAAGGAAGGGGCTGTATTGAGGGCAGCCGCATACATCCAACCTTGCCTCTAGTAGACACCTGAAGAGGAAGGTTGGACCACTCTAACGGATTCAGATTCAGTAGTCTGGGTGTCTCTGGAGCGACCCTGGAAGATGCTCCAGAAAGCGTACATGCAGACTACGCTGACAGAAGACTCTCCTTCCCCGCGCCCAGCACGGGAGTGGGCGGAGCCTCAACGCGTCGGGCGCCAGGCCTCAGGGGGCGGGGAATGGGCGGAGCCTTTCCCCTAAATTGGCGCGCCCGGGCGGCGCTGAAATTTGGATTGGAGGCTTTTGAACCCGGAAGAAGTTGGCGGCCCTCGGAAGCGGTCGCGGATCGGGGAATTCTGCTGTCGCTGCAGCTGCAGAATGGTCGGCGGTGGCGGGAAGCGCAGGCCCGGCGGGGAGGGGCAGCAGGTACTGCCGGAAAGGCTGTGCGGGCTACGCGGGGCGCTTTGGGTGACAGCCAGGGCACCAGGAGGCAGCGTGTTTCATTCATCTAGTGACTATTAAGCTTGCTGTGTGTCCAGGGGCTGCGGTTTGCTGCGGGGATCCTGTCCAGGGCCGCTGTTTCGCGCTGTGCAGGGGGTTGGACGAGGAAAGTAGCGCCTCTGCATCTTCTGCACAGCTCCTCTTGGCGCATTTCCTGGGGAAACGGATTAAGCCAACCAACGGTTCATTCATTCGCCCAGCCAGATTGATTGGGAACTGATTACATACCTGACATTGTGCGGGGCGCTGCGGATTGGGGGGTCGACTTGCCTGCCCCTGCTCCTTGTAGAGCCCCCGGCCTGGGGAGGAGGGGCACAAGAGTATATGCATTCTACTGTGACTTTTTCGTTTGGGATTATAACGCTGGTGTGTAGAAAGTGCTATGGAAACACTGAAGGAGGATTTAACAAGTCCCAGGGGGTGTTAAAGAAGACTTTTAAGACAACTCTTTGAAAATTGGTTTTGAAGGCAGAGAAGTTAGATTCTGAGACATAAAACTGTAGGAGATGTTTGGGCGTAGCGGAGCGTTCGGCTTGGCTGGAGCCAGGGAAATGGGAAAATAAGAGGGACCTGATCATAAAAGCACTACTGAGAGGGGAGGAGGAGAGAGTATGTGCATTCTCATACTTTACTACGATTTCGGAAGTTCTGTAGCCACTACAGTAGCAATAAGGGGAATCAGGAAAGAAGTGCCATTGTGATAACTAAAGTTTTAGAAAAGTTACTCTGGTAGTGTCATAAATCGGACAGGGTGAGACATTCTTACAGGGCTTAATTAACTGTTAAAGGGCCATGGGTATAGGCATCCTTTATATTGGGTCATGCATTCTAGGAAGACCAGGGTAAAGAAATGTAGCCTCTGAAGGGGACAGCTGTTCTAAATTCTAGTTGTTAGGGATATGGAGATGCTGAACTAGTGTGTGAGTTAAGGCACAGCTGAAAAAATTCTCTTTGAAGGTGCAGTGAAGAACTGCTTTGGTGGAGTAATGTGCTTAACTAGAAATACAACACCAGAAGTGAAGATTAGTCTGTAGAGACTATAACCATAACGGCCAGCATTTGTATATTATGTGCTTGGACCGTTCTGTGTATTTTTACATATAATAACATTCCTTGTAACAACCCTGATATAGGCACTGTATGCCCTTTTTGCAGACGAGAAAACATCACAGAGAGGTTAAGTAACTTGCCTAAGGTTGGAAATCAGTAGAGTCAGGAGTCAACCCAGGCAACCTAACCATTATGCAAAACTGCCTTTCAGCGAGGCAGATTAAGCCTTTTCTAACATCTTAAGTTGGAGCCAGTCTTTGAACATCTGAACAAAGACAGTTATAAAAACAGAAGATAGGATAGCTCAGGACTTCGTATGTTCCTACTATTCTATATTTGCTGTTGGAGAAGCAACACAGTGAAGTGGTTGAGAATCTGCTGTGGAGCCAGATTTAAACCTGAGTTTAAATCCCTTCTCTTCCACTTCCTAGTTAGGGACATAGGGAAGTTAACCTCAGTTTCCTCAGCTGTACGATGAGGTTAATAGAATCTAGTGCATGAGACAGTTGAGGACTAAATGAGTTAATCCACAGAAGGTGCTTAGAACAGTGAAACAGCACAAAATAAGTTCTCAGTAAGTATGACTTAACTACTTGTTTTTACTATCATATTATCTTTACTATTACTATTTGCTATTATTGATACTCACTTTTGGATTCATTTTTCAACAGCCTTTTTGTTCAACGTAATTTTTTTAATAAATCAGATGCATTATAATCCTTGGCATAATAAACTATTACCATATTCATGATCGTCTTTGACCTTATTTATGTTAAGTAATGTAACAAACACCAGTGAACCCATTGCCCAATCCCAAAGCTGAAACAGACAGTAGCTACTACATCTACGCATGTTCCTCTCCTATCGGTTCAGCCTAACTTCTTCCTGTCAATTATGTTCAATGTAGCCATCCTGAATTTTGTTTTCCCTTGCCTTTTAAAAATAGGCTTATCTCCTATGAGTGTATACCTAAACAATATTTATTCTTAGTTTTTGAACTTCATAAAAAGGCTATCATGCTGCATATAATCAAGAGCTTTTTTCCTCATTAAAAATATTGAATATAGATTGGTCCATATTGTGTAGCCATACCGTAACCATTCGGTAAATGATGGAGATTGGTTCCAGGAGCTTAGGAGAGCATACACTAATTTTTAAAGCAACAAGAAAACAAACCATCTCTTTAGCCAAAGATAACACAGTTAATAGTCTAGTATACAGTAACAAATTTCCATATATCCCCAAATCTGAGCATACCCAGGTTCCAAAGTTGGTCCTGTGGAACCCGAGTATACGAAAAGTTGGCCCTCTCTGTAAGTGGATTTCACATCCCAAGAATGCTGTATTTTTTTATTTGCATCTGGCTGGAAAAAAAATTCATGTATAAGTGGGTCCACAAAATTCGTCTATTGTTTGAAAACCTTATAAATATTCTAACAATAGGTATTTTATTTGTTCTGTTTTGTTTGTTCTTGGAATTAATACCATCATGACCATTCTTGTATCATCTGATTACATTTTGTAGATGTTGAATGATACCTAACATTAATAAACTTCAGACTACTGGGAAAATGGAAGAATATAGATATGAGAAACATCTAGCTCAGAATTTCTCAACTTGAGCACTGTTGACATTTGGGGCCAGTAGTCTTTGTTGAGGATGCCTATCCTGGGCATTATAGGATGTTGAGTATACCTGGCCTCTGCCACACTAGCACCTTTCTTCCAATTTGGTGACAACTAAATAGGTCTCCAAATGTTCCCTGGGGGGTAAAATCACCACCAGTTGAGAACCACTGCTCTAGGTAGGAAGAATACAAAGGAAAGAACTTAATCCAAAAAGAAAGAATCTAGGTTCATAGAAAAACAGATTGCTGCTCAGAAAACTAAACATACGTAACCTCCAATTAAGCATATTGTCTTTACAGAAATTTATCAAATATCTAGTAGGCATTATAAAACCTAGCATACTTATATAATGAACCTGTATTGTGGTGGTCCTAGAGATGAGTATTGTAACTTCATCCTGGCATTAAAAGGCCTTTTCTGAAATAATTGGATTTTTGGCCTAGAGTTTAGTGCTATTCTGCTAACTTTATTAGGAACTGTAGATGTTTAACATTGTCACTAACCTTCCCCCTTTATCTGGAAAATCAAAAGGGAGGTATCTGTTTTTAAGGCTGGGTAATGATTGTAGTGAATAGCTCAGACACAACTCTGGAAGTTGCTAAAGAAACAGCTTTTTAACTGATGAATTATATCCAGTTTCTTCTATTTGTTTCTGGTTTGATCAATTAATCTGTTTAAAAGACTCACACCTTTAACCAAAAGAGGGCATAATCTGCCCTTTCTTTATTCCTCTCTTCCTGCTCTTTATTATTTCTTTTTTTTACCTTTTTTTTTTGTGGTTTCCATTATCTTACAAAAATATATTTAAAGACTTGCTGTGTGGATTCCTCTTAACCACCATATAAACTACTCTCTTTTTCCTGTGCCCAAATGAATTCCCAGATTTTACTCAAAGACCATTTAGAGAGTTTTAAGGAAAACACATGTATTTCATAGAGTTGGGTGAACAAGAGTGAGTGATACTGTTATGCAAAGAGAGTTACTGAAATTACTAAAGATAATTTGGAGAACTAAAGTTTTGTGTGCCAATTTTCAGTGTGAAAAAACAACTGATGTGAAGAAAAGTAAATTCTGTGAAGCTGATGTCTCCACTGACCTTCGAAAAGAAGTAGAAAATCATTATAAGCTTTCTTTACCTGAAGATTTCTATCACTTCTGGAAGTTCTGTGAAAAACTTGATCCTGAAAAGCCATCTGGTGAGTTGCTCCAGAATCATTCGTGTGTTAATGGAAAAAGTAATGTAATAGGAACCGGGCTGGGTGTGGTGGCTCACACTCTAATCCCCAGCTGAGGTAGGAGGATCGCCTGAGGCCAGGAGTTTGAGACCAACCTGGTCGACGTAGTGAGACCTCTTCTGTACAAAAAAATTAAAAAAAAAAAAAAAAAAAAAAAAAAGGCATGGTTGCATGTGCCTATAGTCCTAGCTACTTGGGAGACTGAATGGGAAGATCCCTCCTTGAGCTCAGTAGTTCGAGGTTGCAGTGAGCTCTGGTCACTCCAGCCTCGGTGACACAGCAAGATCCCATCTCTAGAACATACAGTAATTGGCCAGGCATGGTGGCTTATGCCTGTAATCCCAGCACTTTGGGAGGCCAAGGCAGGCAAATCACTTGAGGTCAGGAATTCGAGACCAGCCTGGGCAACACAGTGAAACCCTGTCTCTACTAAAAATACAAAACTTAGCTGGGCATGGTGGCACACACCTGTAGTCCCAGCCACTCAGGACGCTGAGGCAGGATCATTGCTTGAACCTGGGAGGTAGAGGCTGCAGTGAGCCGAGATCACACCACTGTACTCCAGCCTGGGTGACAGAACAAGACCCTGTCGCAGAAAACAAACAAACAAACAAAAAACCTAACCAAGGATATAAACAGTTCATAGAAAAGGAATATTTCCCAAGATGTTTCTAGTAAGAGAAAATATAGAAAGAAATGTAGATTAATGCTATAGTAATGCCACTGTCACCTATTGTATTGGCAAAAGCAAAGGTAAATAATTTCATCACATTCTGGGGGAATGTGAAGGAAAGCAAGCTCTTTCATATGTTGCAGGAGTTGTAACAGTTCTGCTTCCAAGAACTTGTCTTATGGATTACATAAACTAAGAATTATGTTTGAGGATGTTTACTTAAACAAAAAATGAGAAATGGCTTAAATGCCTACCAATACCACATCTATTCAGTAGATCTTCATTGTATTAAAAGCATGAAGCAGATTTTTAGGAAATAATAAACTATCATGCCTGAAATATGTTAAGTGAAAAAGAAGAGTGTATAGAGTATTTTTAGATTTTCTTTTAGTTTAGAAACTTTTTAAAGACAATTGCTTAGAAATAGTTTACTAACTAAAAGCATTATTTCCTATCTGTCTCCAGAAAGTATTGTCTAAATTTATTTTCTTTATAGATTCACTTTCTGCAAGCCTTGGACTTCAGTTAGTTGGTCCTTATGATATCCTTGCTGGAAAACATAAAACGAAGAAAAAATCAACAGGCCTGAATTTTAACCTTCACTGGAGGTTTTACTATGATCCTCCTGAGTTCCAGACCATTATTATTGGAGATAATAAAACTCAGTACCACATGGGTTATTTCAGGTAAAGGATCTTTTCTTCACCTCTAAAATACAGCTGCTGTCCTGCTAATGAAGATAAATAGTTATTCACTAGCCTCACCCAAGGTGAAAGGCATATTTTCCCCTGTTGGTGGATATATGAGCCATCTGTTGTTCTTGCTGTTACCGTTTTAACCTTCCCTAGGATGGGTAAACTCTTTAGGTTTAATCTCACTGGTTTTTCCTTTCCTTGTAGTTTTTTTCCCTTTTGGGTTCAGAAGAGCTCTTTTGGCCCAGGAAAGATAATTTAGAGCAGCTGTGCTTAATAAGCTGTGTGCTTCCAGGTGCCAGAGTGGCAACTGGTAGTTAAGAGTGGTCTCTGGAGTCACACTGGCCCTCTTGTTTATTATCTGTGTGACCCTGTATCATTAGTGACTGTGACTTCTCTGTGACTCGGTTTCCTGTCTTGTAACAATAGGGATAACTGTACGTACCTGATAGGAATATTATGAGAATTAAATGAATGCATGCAAAATACTTAGAGAAACTCCAGGAGGAAAATACCTTGTCCGCTTTTACCAGTAGAGATGCTATCCTTTAAAGTGAAGATTAAATGTAAGGTAATAGAAGGAACGTGCCCAGGAAGAATTGTTGTAGTACAGTAGAATGCACATGCGGCTAGGAATTGAATTATACTGTAGCCAAGGTCCTAACTTACTAGGCCCTTGGCTGAGTAATTTAACCTCTCAGTATTTGTTTCCTCCATTTTAAAATAAAAGGATTTGGTTATATACGTGGATAGGATCCTTTCATCTCTAATGTTTTACAATCCTTTTTCTTGTTTTTCCTTTTTTTTTTTTGTATTTGAGTATAAAAGCAATTAGGTCCTAAGAATCTTAGTTTTAGGTTCTGTTATATAAGATTTATCATAGATATTCCTAAGAAACTTGGAGCTTAAAACTGGCAAATTTGTTTCAATTTTTTAAAAAATGGCCTTATAAAAAAGGCGTCAACCTAGATCCTTGGGAGGGAACTGGCTTTCCTTTTTAAAAGATATTTTACTGGCTGGGCGCGGTGGCTCACGCTTGTAATCCCAGCACTTTGGGAGGCTGAGGCGGGCGGATCACGAGGTCAGGAGATCGAGACCACGGTGAAACCCCGTCTCTACTAAAAATACAAAAAATTAGCTGGGCAGGTGGCAGGCGCCTGTAGTCCCAGCTACTCGGAGAGGCTGAGGCAGGAGAATGGCGTGAACCCGGGAGGCGGAGCTTGCACTGAGCCGAGATCGCACCACTGCACTCCAGCCTGGGTGACAGAGCGAGACTCCGTCTCAAAAAAAAAAAAAAAGATATTTTACTGAAGAGCTGAAAAATGACTAGTGTGGGGTTAGCAGATCGAATAATTTGAAGTAGACCATGCAGTATTCCTACCACTACAATGTAATCATCCTATTTGTGACAGAGAAAGGGGAAAAGTGTAATAATAGGGTGATGTACCTATAATTTGAATAATTTTGAGCTATTGAAATGTCTTTGTAATTTTCACAACTGTTGTCCATTGTTTGAGGATGCTACCTACTAAACTGAAAACGTTCATTCCATATCTACTACATATACACCAGCAACAGTATAAATGTAAGCCTAACTTTGCAATATTTATAATACTTTAGTGATGGAATTTTTTAACATGCAGTATGTAAATGTGCAGATTTTATGCGTGTTGACAAAATTTTTCAGCTTGCAAAATGGGACTGCAATATTGCATTTTTCACTTAAGCAATTTTTTACATCTACATTGTTGCTTTCTAAAATGAATGTGAATGCCATCTTTTATGACTGCAACTTGCCTTTTCCATTACAGAAATTTTTGTTTGATGTAATCGATAAACTTTGGTATGATTTAAGAAAAAAAAAAAAAGGCCTCCAAAAAGGAAAAAAAATAGGTGTAAATTATCTGTAGACCTGAAATTCCACTTGCCTGATAATATAAATTATGGGTAGCTAAATTTTTAATGTCTTTTGCTTACACAGGGATTCTCCTGATGAATTTCCTGTATATGTTGGTATAAATGAAGCAAAGAAAAATTGTATAATTGTTCCAAATGGAGATAATGTATTTGCTGCAGTCAAGTAAGAATATTTTATTTTAGTTTCTCTTGTATTTGTTTACAATGTTTATACTATATTAGTCCATTACAAAGGGGGTTTGAGGGGCTGGGCACAGTGGCTCACACCTGTAATTCCAGCACTTTGGGAGGCCGAGGTGGGCAGATCGCTTAGGTCAGGGGTTCAAGACCAGCCTGGACAACATGGGGAAACCCCATCTCTACTAAAAATACAAAAATTAGCTGGGGGCATGGTGGCACACACGTGTAATCCCAGCTACTCAAGAGGCTGAGTCAGGAGAATCGCTTGAACACGGGAGGCGGAGGTTGCAGTGAGCCGAGATTGCGCCACTGCATTCCAGCCTGAGTGACAGAGTGAGACTCTATCTCCAAAAAAAAAACCAAGCGGATTTGAGACAAGCCCATAATTGTAGATTTCTAGAGATAATTTCCATGACTTTTGCAGGTAGTCTTATCTATACTGTTATTTTGTCACTCTTCACCAAAAAATACACCTCTTATGTAACTATTTTACTTAATAAAAATAATACTTGACCTCAGGTGTTCCATGGCAACATCAACAGTTTTGTTAGACATCTGATTTTAAACACTTGTTAAGAGTTCATTTCTTATGTGTAGTTGAAACAGACTTAATAAAGTAAAAAGAGGTGGTCATAAAATCCTTGGAAGGGTTGAGGGAGCAGGCTGAGCTTCCAGGAATGACAGTTGTGTAGCTCACAGTGGATTTTGCCACCATCAGGAAGCTGGGAAGTTGAGAACTCCTGCCACAATGAGTGGCTCTAGGACCACATTATCTTTGGTATAATCTGGGCCAGGTAAATGGATGCCCTACCCTTTGCCTCTCAGCCCCCATGAAGCTAAGAACCAGGTGCTGGGATCTCAGCTTCAGCTGCTGCAGAACATCAGATGCCTCTACAGCTGTGCTCACTGATGGAGAGCGTGGAAGCACAGCCTCCACCTGGTATCTCTTCTGCCTCTG
Organism: Nomascus leucogenys; assembly: GCF_006542625.1. NCBI lineage: Eukaryota > Metazoa > Chordata > Mammalia > Primates > Hylobatidae > Nomascus > Nomascus leucogenys. The sequence goes on along the minus strand of NC_044387.1, from coordinate 90,093,994 downwards.
AGATTTCAAAGTATTGCAGCTGCTTGGAAGAAGATAGGTCCCATGTGGAGCCTGAGCTAAAGAGTAGTATAGGAAATGCAGCGAACTTTCATGGGGAAGGGATTGGAATAGAGCTGAGTGAGCCAGTCTGTGCTATATCAGCCACAGACATGACTTGAAGCCATTTTATTTGTCAGCAGCTGTGTAGTTTGCATTGTAATGAAGAAAGCAAACTTTATCACTTCAAATACAAGTAGATTATCTTTTCTTTGACCTCTTTTAGTACTGTCTCTTTAAAGGGCTGTTGTTCCCTGTGATTTGATATACAAATTTGCAGTAAAGCGAATTCAAACTAAATCAACCTACTACAACCACTAGACTATGCTACGTACATACTGGTGTATCTACAAGGCAGCTACATTGTAGATGTCCAAAAATGTTCTTTCTTTTCTAATACCTCTCAGTTTCCTATAAAACGTTACTTGGTATTTGTAATTTATAACTTCTTTTAAACTCTTTGGATTTATCATTCAATTTAAATTGGTGCCATCTTTATTAGAAACTCTTGTTTTCTTGCTTGTTGTCTGTCTCTTGCACTAGCATGTAAGTTCCATGAGGCAGAGGGTTTGTTTTGTGCACAGTATCTTCCCCATACTAGATGCTCCGTAAATATTAATTCTATAAATACCTTGGCATGTAAAAACACCTAATTTTTTCAGGCTGGGCAACACAGTGAGACTGTCTCTTTTTGAAAAAACAAGCCTAACTTTTCATTTGTATTATTAGTCATGTTTGAATCTTTTTTTTAAAAAAAAAAAGATAACATAATAGTGGTCATGTAACATAACCCAAGACTCTTCTGGTGTCTTTTTTGTTGTTGTTGTTAAGCTAATTGGAGAACACAGACAGTGAAAAAGAAAAAAGAATACATGGGTGATATTTATAATTTAGGTGAAGATCAGCAAGTGAGTATTTGAGGAACTACCTCCAATAATTTATCTCAAACGGGTAAAAAATTACTCGAGATATAACTATTTTAGTACTTTTAAAGTATTGTAACGGTTTTAGTTTTTTGGGTACTACCTCCTTACGTCAGCTAATCAGAACACTGAATTTCTTTATATATTTTAAAATTTATTTTTATGGCAGACTGAGTAAGGTCTTTCAAGGCATACCTTTGATCAACACATTTTTATTGTCTTTAGTTATTATTAAATCTTGTGTCTGCAATATTTAATAGTAACTAAAGAAATACAAATTAAGCCAGCAAAGATTTTTTTTAAAGGTTAAAGAATGGTAATAACCAATGATGGTTAGGGTATAAAAACCCTTACTGATGTGTTAATTGGTAAAACTTTTGTAGAAATCAGTTTGAAAAATGTTTAAACAACCATATTCTAAGATTTCTTAATAGGTGACATTGCCAGGTACTGTGTGAAGTACACATTTATACCCTTAAGTTAGCAATTTCACTTCTAGCTGTTTATTAAAGGGATTTTGGACAGGTACAGAAATATGCATATTTATTACAGATTGTTTATCAAATGAAAAATTGGCAACATATCCAGCAATAGGGAAGATTAGGTAAATATAAACTATCCATATACTATAATACTTTGGTATTGATTTGTTGAATTTGTTATGAAGTGGGCAAATAACAATAGTGTAGAATGATTCCATTTCATACTGTCTAATGCATATGGAAGTAAACATAATTCTTAAATAACTTTGAACAACAAAGTTAGGAATGATTTTTTTTTCCTTCTGCCTTTTTTTCCTAAAATAACTGGGGTAAATGGTTTTGACCTTGGGTCAGGGACCCTTAGGGTCAGAACTATTTGTGATAATACAATGTTATTTTTGCACCAATGGCACAAAGTTAATAGTGGATAATACTGTTGTCACCTTGGCAGGAATCAAGATAGTGCCACCAGAGTAGCAGCAGTCATTGCATTATTCACAGCAGTAACATGCAAATGTATTTTAAAATGTTTGTGGTGGAGCCCGGCATGGTGGCTACTCCGGATGTTGAGGTGGGAGCATTGCTTGAGCCCAGGAATTCAAGTTCATCCTAAACGACATAGCAAGACCCTGTGCCTGAAAAAAGTCAGTGATGGAGTATACATGTATTAGATGTCTACCACTGAGTGCATCTCTTTAACATTCTGTGATGAAATAGGAAATACATAGAAAGCGTTTCTCATACTGAAGTACTGTGGTTTGTCTCAAGGGAAAAAAAAGCCCTTGTATCATTGAGTTTTGAGATGAACTTTTCCCCACTTTTAGAAAGAGTGACTCATTGACAAACTGGTTATTTTGGTCTAGATACTGGCAGAAAGTCTCTCAAATAAACCAAAGAAAACAACTGACTGACTGTATTTTTTGCCAGTGATAAAATTCAAGATTTCAAATAAAAATTAGATTGAGAAACTTGTAATACCACTGTGAGCACAATAGCTTTTTTTCATAATGTTATGTAATGGAGTGAATTTGATATATAAGTTTCAACACTTACATCTGTGTGACGTAGTGAACCACTATTTCCAAAGGGCCATTGCATGATGCCATATAACATGCATGTGTACAAATTTCATTTGCGTTAAAGACATTCTAATGGATTTAAAGTCACAGCACAAAATGTTCATGTTCATGGTTATGGCTTCAGTTGCACATTGCACCTTATCTTTAAGCATCACACAGTAAAGTGCTAGAGTAGGTTTCGGCAGAGACAAAAACTTAAAGATAGTCATAATAATGTGATATGTATGGCAAGGCAGCTACCAAGTGCCTTCAATGGTGGCGGAGGTAAAAGAGGATATTTTATGTGGGCCTTGATGGGTGCCTAAGAACTTACTAGAAAGAATGGGAAGAAGGATGTTTTAGGTAAGGGAGCAGTATGTGAAAGTGTGAAACTACGTGGCACAGGGTACTTGAATGGCTATATTGCCATGCCAGAGTGTTGAGGAAGATTGTAAAGATCGATTGACACAGGACTGACATGATCAAATCTGCATTTTATGGTTGATATAAACATATCCTCTAGACATACAGCTGGTAATAATTGAAGGTAAGATTTAGTGTAACTGTGTGCTGTAATCAGAAGTTAGATTTTGATGTCTTGGGTTTCTGTGGCATTTTAATCTACCAGTGCTACTGGTAACTCTACTGGTTTAATCTATTAGCTCTCTCAACATGGGTAAGTTGATTATCCTCTGTGCCTTTTTTTTTTTCCTGATAAGTATAATGAAGCTAAGACTAGCACCCACTATAAATGTTCTAAGCCCTTTGATAACAGTGTTGTAGGGAATACTACAAACTCAGATGTTGGCAGTGAATAGAAGTCAGTTTCTTCCTAGGAGTTGTTACTCCCTCAACTTTCTTCCTGGGAGTCTGGCATACCCTCCCGCTCTTCATTTTACTGCTGACCTTTTACATTAATGGCAAAAATCTTAACCTGTTTATGATAAAGTATAAAATTATTTCCATAAGTGGCATTAACATGCTGTATATTCACATACTTTTGAAAACTACTTTGGATTATGCTTTTGTATACGCTTACAAAGTACTTTGCTTTCCTTTTACATTTTCTAAATTTTTCTTAATACAAACTTCAACATTAAAAAAAAAATCTATTGACCTTAAGAGTTATAAGTGTCCTCTGTCTCTTTAAAAATGGGAAAAAAAGGGCCGGGCGCGGTGGCTCAAGCCTGTAATCCCAGCACTTTGGGAGGCCGAGGCGGGCGGATCACGAGGTCAGGAGATCGAGACCATCCTGGCTAACACAGTGAAACCCCGTCTCTACTAAAAATACAAAAAAATTAGCTGGGTGTGGTGGCAGGCACCTATAGTCCCAGCTACTCGGGAGGCTGAGGCAGGAGAATGGTGTGAACCCAGGAGGCAGAGGTTGCAGTGAGCCAAGATCGGGCCACTGCACTCCAGCCTGGGCAACAGGGCAAGACTCCGTCTCAAAAAAAATAAAAAAAGGCCAGGCACAGTGGCTCACGCCTGTAATCCCAGCACTTTGGGAGGCCAAGGCAGATGGATCACCCGAGGTCAGGAGTTTGAGACCAGCCTGGCCTACATGGTGAAACCCTGTCTCCACTAAAAATACAAAAATCAGCCAGGCGTGGTGGCATGCACCTGTAATCCCAGCTTACTCAGGAGGCTGAGGCAATAGAATCATTTGAACCCAGGAGGCAGAGGTTACAGTGAGCTGAGACCTTGCCACTGCACTCTAGCCTGGGCAACAAGAATGAAATGCCATCTCAAAAAAAAAAAAAATTTTTTTTTTTTGAGACAGTCTTAGGCTGAAGTGCAGTGGCACCATCTCGGCTGACTGGTTGGCTGCAACCTCCGCCTCCCGGGTTCAAGTGGTTCTCGTGCCCCAGCCTCCCGGGTAGCTGTGAATACAGGTGTGTGCCACCATGCCCGGCTAATTTTTGTATTTTTAGTGGAGACAGGGTTTCACTATGTTGGCCAGGTCGGTCTCCAACTCCTGACCTTGAGTGATCTGCCCACCTCGGCCTCCCAAAGTGCTGGGGTTACAGGCATGAGCCACCACGCCCAGTCCCTGAAAAATTTTTTTTTTTTTTTTTTTTGAGATGGAGTCTTGCTCTGTGGCCCAGGCTGGAGTGCAGTGGCACGATCTCGGCTCACTGCAAGCTCCGCCTCCCGGGTTCATGCCATTCTCCTGCCTCAGCCTCCCAAGTAGCTGGGACTATAGGCGCCCGCCACCATGCCCGGCTAATTTTTTGTATTTCTAGTAGAGATGGGGTTTCACCGTGTTAGCCAGGATGGTTTCGATCTCCTGACCTCGTGATCCACCCACCTCGGCCTCTCAAAATGCTGGGATTACAGGCATGAGCCACTGCTCCCGGCCTGAAAAATTTTTTTGATGTCTACTTTTTTTCGATGTCTACTTTTTTTTCTGTTAGGTCAGACTTCTCCAAAGTAGTATGCCATATCTTAGTATCAAGTGATACAGTTTAAACTTTGACTAATCTCAGCTTTGTAAATATCCCTTATACCTTTATTGTAGACATTAGAATACTAATATAAATTTGAATCGTATTTGCTCTTTCTGTGACTGGTAGTTTTTTATGAATATTGCTTTACTCTTATTTGAAGAAAACTATTAGGGATTTTGAGAGAAGCGTTGGTGATTATTCTGTGGACTTATTCTTGCATGGAATTTGACAATTTTATCTTGGCTCAACTTCCAAAGGTCTTTGTACTTAGTACAGTGGCCTGCCACATAATGAGGACTTTTACTTCTTTTTCAGATTATTTTTGACGAAAAAACTTAAAGAAGTAACGGATAAAAAGAAAATCAATCTCTTGAAAAGCATAGATGAAAAACTCACAGAAGCAGCCAGAGAATTGGGGTACTCGCTTGAACAGAGAACCATGAAGATGAAACAGAGGGATAAGAAAGTATGATTTCAAACTGTTGGTCTCTGTTTTGCTATAGCATATTTTTTTCCCCTCTTGATTCCTTCCCATCTCTACTTTACCCTTCTCTTCCCTAGTCCTATCTTAAGAGCTGGATGCTGTCCCTCAGGGGTGCTAGGAGGATGGCACTGAAAGAGGATGGCACTGAAACGGGTCAGATGGCTCCTTTGGGTTGGTACACTGATTGAATTGCACAACTGGTGATATCACTGCCGTGGTTGAATAACTCATGCCAGTACTTACCACTCTTTTAATCTTGTTTATCAGTTAATCACTTCATGAAGTTAAGTGAAAGCTGCTTTGTACATACATACATTTTCTCCAGTAAACGTGTATATAAGCAGTGCTTCTTTCTTTTTCCTTATTAATCCTATCATTTTCTTTTGCATCTCTCCTAATGTCTGCAGTGTGAGGGGAGTATTTTGTAAAGGAGCAAATACTTCTTAGTGTTGGATTCTTTTGGTTTTTCAGCTATAGATTTCAGAGTAAGTTAATGACAAGCTGGAAGATTTCTGGTTTGGAGTAAATGAGAATTCTATAGGAGTTTGTTCTTGTGGCCTCTGGGGGAAAAAAAACATTTGTCACTGGAATGAGGGCTTCCCAGTCTCCTCCAGCCTCTCACTGTTTGTCTGCCGTTGCTGGTTCATCTGAATGTTCTAAGCTAAATGGAGAACGTGTTATTCCTTAGTAAACTAGCGCTGGTAATGAAGTACCTTAGTGTACTTAGACATTAGATCCTACTTCAGTTCCTTCTCTGAGCTTGATTCAGCTGCAAGGGTGATATTCTGATAAGCTCTAGGCACTCTTTAGTCCTATAGACTGGAAGTTTTCTTAAAACATACATTTTAATGAAACCCATTACAATACGGCATTTTAAAAATTAAGATTTTATATTGCCATTTACGTTTCTGGTTATCACAGGAAGCTTCTCCCACTTTGTGACTAGGAGGAAGGGTAGCATTTGTAACCTAGTTAATGTATTCCTAATTCGTTTTGACTAAAGTCTGAGCATCCGTACACATAATAGCTGTTAGCAAATTATTTAATCAGTCTTCTTTTTTAATTTTTCTACCACAAGCTGTAATTTATTTCAGACATTTTCTTAATTCTTCCCATAAATATGATTGAGTTTTAAATTTCATAAATATTTTTGTCCTAGACCCCTCCCCCATGAAGTTTCATTTTAGTGTTTGTTTTTTATACAAAAACAGCTGGTAAAAACAAAGACAAAAAAAGAACTTGCAAGACAATCATGTTTTTAATCCTCCCCTGTTGATGATTATACTTTCAAACCCTTTTCTGTTATATGTAAGGTTGTTCTTTTATTGTTTTTGTGAGATCTTCATTTAATTCATATTTTTCTACCGAAAAATTCAATTCCACTAGTATATGTGAGTTAGTGGCTTTGTCCTTGTGTGTGAGCATGAGAATATATCCACTGTAGTATGATAGAGCACTGTGCAGCACACTGGAAATCAGTGTGTTTATACTGACAGTAACTTAGCGTACCTTGGAATGCAGAGTCTTTACCAGTTATATCATTGGATTCCCTACAACAAATCTGCAAAGTTGGAATTATCCTATTTTATAGGTGAGTAAATTGAGGGTTATAGAGGTTTTGTGTCTTGTCCAAAATTTTAAATGACACATGTAAAACCCAACTTCATATTTTTCATATTTAGCATTCTTTCCACCCCATCTTCTTACTAATTGGCTCTCTGCCACTTCACCTTTTCCATACGTAGATTTCTTCATAAGGAACATTGGTTAAATGATGCTTAAAATGATGGTGTGGCACTCCATCCACCTGTGATCTGATGCTTCAGGATGTCACCCACCCCTATACAGTTTTCCTAAATTTGTAATCTTATTCTTCTTAATTTCTTAATAAAATTACGATTCTGATGACTTCTTAATTGATTCCTCTTTATGGACAATTAGTACAGGTAATCATCTGTGAAAAATCTGAACATCTACCATCATTCTTACTGTATGTTGTTCAGCCTGAGTTGGCAACTGTAGCACTGCTGTCTTTTTCTTTCATTATTGCTGCTTTATGTCCTGCTTTTTACACTTGTGAATATGGTATGTTTATCACCTCATATTGCCAATTTAAGATCTACCTCATAATTTTGAGTGGCTGCAGAATACTGTGCTTATGTTCAAAATTTGGGTTGCTTAAGATTTTTCACAAATACAGTCCTGCCATAGATATCCTTTTATACCTTTATTCTCATACTTATCTGGTTATTTTTTTAGAAGAAATTCCTAGACATAGTATTGCCAGGTCCAAAGTAGTTTGTGTGTGTGTATGTGTGTTTGTAGTTTTTCTTTGCTTGTTTCTAATTTTGTGGGGTTTTCTTTAGTCTTTTTAGTTTTTTCCATGCTGATATAAAATTCTGCAGTTTTAATTAGCATTTCTTTTAATTATAAAGGACGTCAAATACTTTCACTTCTCTGTTGATCATTGTATGTTTTTTTTTTTTAACTGCCTGAACTCCGCCCATTTCTCTATCAGGGTTAGAATTAGTCTTTTTCTTACATGTGTTCTAATTTGGATGTTAGTCTTTTCCTTTGTTAGACTCCCTTATAGTTTAAAGACATTAATTTTTATTTACTGTTAAATTTTGCAGATATATTTTATCAGTTAATTTGTCTTGTGTACTTGATTTCACTGGATAGACTTTTTATTTTTATGTAGTCTTCTCTATCAAAAAATTATTTTTTAAAATTTACCTTCTACTAGTTTTATGGCTTTATTTTTTATTTATTTATTTTATTATACTTTAAGTTCTAGGGTACATGTGCCCAACGTGCAGGTTTGTTACATACGTATACATGTGCCATGTTGATGTGCTGCACCCATTAACTCGTCGTTTACATTAGGTATATCTCCTAATGCTGTCCCTCCCCCCTCCCCCCACCCCACGACAGGCCTCGGTGTGTGAGTTCCCCACTCTGTGTCCATGTGTTCTCATTGTTCAATTCCCACCTATGAGTGAGAACATGCGGTGTTTGGTTTTTTGTCCTTGCGATAGTTTGCTGAGAATGACGGTTTCCAGGTTCATCCCTGTCCCTAGAAAGGACATGAACTCATCCTTTTTTATGGCTGCATAGTATTGCATGGTGCATATGTGTATGGCTTTATTTTTACATTTAATTCTGCAATCCAGCTGCAGATTATCTTGATAGAAAGATTAAGATAGAAGACAATGACTTCATTTTTTTCCCAAGTGGTAAGCAGTTGTCTGATAACTTCCTTTGAATAATCTGCCCTTTCTGGCAGCTTAATAAAGGATAATGAAAGAAGCAAGAGCCTGGGAGAATAGGGAGATTAGAGAGAAAAAAATGTTTAAGATATAGAGACTTAGGTAAGAGGCCTTTAAAATTGGAGTTTGGTTTTTGGGTTGTGTCCTTCCTCTGCCTTGGAAACTTTTCACTGAATTGCATAAAGAAGTGGAATATTTGTACAGATGTTTTGCTAAGGAAAGGACCTAAAAATAATGCCACTAACATGAGCTGAAGGAAGCATGGAAACTGGAAGGGTTGTGGTGGTAGTTGTAGTTGGGCCTGTTTTTGTCTTTGAAGACTACCGCTTAATAAAAGCTCACTGGTTATATGATTTGCCTCCATAAAGGATACCACAAACCTAGAAACGGCCCCACTTTTGGGAAGTTTGCAAACAAGCCTAAAAATTCCAGTTAAAAATAGGGGGGTCTGAATTTGGCAGGATGGATGAGAGGAGTTCTGTCCTACCGTATCTTCTTTTTTTTTTTTAAGAGATGGAGTCCCGCTCTTTCACCCAGGCCGGACTGCAGTGGTGCAATCTCGGCTCACTGCAAGCTCCGCCTCCCGTGTTCATGCCATTCTCCTGCCTCAGCCTCCCAAGTAGCTGGGATTACAGGCGCCTGCCACCGCGCCCTGCTAATTTTTTGTATTTTTAGTAGAGACGGGGTTTCTCCGTGTTAGCCAAGATGGTCTCGATCTCCTGACCTTGTGATCCGCCCGCCTCGGCCTCCCAAGTGCTGGGATCACAGGCTTGAGCCACCGCGCCCGGTCATGTCCTACCATATCTTCTTGCGGACAAGAACTGTTTCTTACTTTTTTCTTTTAGACCCAGGTTCCTCTGTGCTTTCTACGAAGAAGGTACTTTGACCTTAGAGGAAACCGATATTTTGGCTTGCCTTTTAGGATGTATTGGGTTCTTCCTTAACAAATCAGGATGCAGACTTCCAAGTGACTGGCACAGTTAAGAAAAGCCAATTATTTCACTGTTCTGTGATTACTTCAAGTGTTTAACTTTTAGCTAATTTTAAAGAAAAAAAATAGTGTTAAATTTTTACCCTGGAGTCCAAATTTACTGAAATAAATTGTCATTGAATGTTACATTTTGGCAGATATGTTGAGGGTTTATGTATTTGGGTTTTTTTTTTTTTTTTGATGTCTGCTTACCATGATTACATTTTAATATTTTCTTTAACGTAGGTTGTGACAAAGACCTTTCATGGTGCAGGCTTGGTTGTTCCAGTAGATAAAAATGATGTTGGGTACCGAGAGCTCCCTGAAACAGATGGTAATGTATTTCATATGTAAACATGTGCATATATGTTAATGCATGTGAATAAAGGTTTTGCTTATATTGGGAAGTAGGTATGTCCATATACCTTTTCTGACACAGTCGCTAGACCTTAGTAATAAAGAGTGAGCTTAGGTTTTAGAGTCAGTCATTCCTGAATTAAAACTGAGTTCGTAGCTGTGTGGCCTTGAACAAATTATTTAACCCTGTGAAATCTTGTCTTTTTCATCTGTAAAATGAAGTTAATCATATGCACTTCATAAAGGAATTTGGGGTGTAAACAAGTATTAAAATACTTAGCAAAATGCTTGCCTCAGTGCTCAAAATTCAGTAGGTTTTTTGTTTTTTTTTGAGACGGAGTGTTGCTCTGTAGCCCAGGCTGGAGTGCAGTGGCACAATCTCGGCTCACTGCAGCCTCCAGCTACCAGGTTCAAGCGATTCTCCTGCCTTAGCCTCCCAAGTAGCTGGCATTACAGGCACCCACCACCATGCCCGGCTAATTTTTGTATTTTTAGTAAAGACGGGTTTCAGAATTTTAACCTATTGCCTACTGCTTGGGAACTATTTCCGAACTTTTGACATTACAGTCAACTTGCAAAATAGTAATTATTGAAATTGTGTGTGTTTTTATGGTTCTTTGTGAACATTTTTTCATCTGCATATAAAATGACTTAGCTTTCAGAAGCCCAAGATCCTGAACTACGTCATCTGTAAGTATAAAAACACTTTGAAAATGGACCACTGCACATAATCTATTTATTGCTACATTAAACATCGAGAATTAAAATCGCTTCTCAACTCTTTTCCCCTTGTCTCCATTCCCTTATCGTGAATAGCCCTGCTGGTATTCCTTTATTGATCATCCTCTTCTGCGGGGATAAAACTTAAAGGGAAATCAAACTTAGCATCTTCTCAAGGAACCACATATTCCTGCCCAACGCACGTATTTGGCCGTCTATTTTTCAGAACAGAACTAACTAGCCTTGGTAGTTACCAGTCTCTGGGGTTGTGACCTGGACATCTGCATTTAAACCAGTTCTCTAAAGCAGTTCTTCTCAAATTTTACTGTGCAGAGTCTCCAGCCAGTAGACAGAGATGTCTTAGGTGGCAGCTATTCATATGAATCTGTTTTTGCTGTACCCCTGCCACTTAGAGGACTGCCATAGGGAAGATGAATGTGGCTGAGCTGTCCAGTGTGATGGCCACTGAGTGCCTCACATGTGGCTACTGCAACAAAATTTGTAACTCGCATTTATTTATCTTTTACTTTTTTTTTTTTTTTGTGACAGGGTCTCACTCTGTCACCCAGGACGGAGCACAGTGGTGCAATTATCCTGTCTCAGTCTCCCAAGTAGCTGGGACTACAGATGTGCACCACCATGCCTGGCTAATTGGTGGGGTTTTTTTTTTTGTCCTGTAGAGACAGGGTCTCACTCTATTGCCCATGCTGGTCTTGAACTCCTGGGCTCACGTGACTGACCCACCTCGGCTTCCCAAAGTGTTGGGATTATGGGCATGAGCCACTGAACCTGGCCTGTAATTTTGTATAATTTTAATTAGTTTAAGTTTGTAAATTAAAACAGGATTAAGTGTTTCTTACATTGATTATATGTTGACATAATACTATTTTGGAAATACGGGTTAAATAAAATATCTTAATTTCACCTGTTTTTTTTTTTTTTTTTTTTTTTTTTTTAAGCTCCTTCTCCTGTCCCACCTGTTTCTTTTTTCATGTGGATACTGGAAAAAATATAACCCACACTGTATTTCTCTTAGGCTGATCTGTTCTATATCTCCTCTTTGAAGCCAGAGGCAATTAGTCTCTGATGGGACCATCGTGGGCCCTAGCTACTGGTCAGTCTTCTGCTTCTACACTAAGTCATCTTCTCTTCGTGTGTCTGCTCACAGAGAGAGCTTTAAAAAAGCACGATTACTATCTCATTTGGGAAAGGTTGAGCACATTTGTTGTAGAGATGGGCAGTCTCTAAAGCTTTTAGGGTGATGGATGTTAAATTGTAGTGCCCTGGAGCAAAGCCTGTTACCCTGCCGTAGTTGTGGTTCTGGGGTTATATATCCAAGTCTAATATTCTAGGCATTAGATCCTTCTGTATTTAATTAGTTTTGAAGTGGTAGCAAAACATAAGAGTGAAGGACCTAATCTTCTTGCTCTTGCCAGTGTCGTTTGCCAGGAGGTATAATTGACTGGCAGTTTGTTAATGTGACAGTGATTAGCAAATCACAACTAAGTTTGTTCTTAACCCTTTGAAACTTCTTACAACAACGCTTCAACTTAGCAAATAAGTTGAAGTTGTGAACATCTTATTCCCATGTTCACAAAGGAAATAGACCCAGGGTGCTCAGCATTAGTCAGTAAGGGCTCTGGTTTTCTTTCTTTCTTTCTTCTTTTTTTTTTTTTTGAGATGAATTTCGCTCTTGTCACCCAGGCCAGAGTGCAATGGCAGGGTCTCAGCTCACTGTAACCTCCTCCTCCCGGGTTCAAGTGATCCTCCTGCCTCAGCCTCCTGAGTAGCTGGGATTACAGGCACCCACCACCATGCCCAGCTGATTTTTGTATTTTTAGTAGAGATGGGGTTTCAACCATGTTGATCAGGCTGGTCTCGAACTCCTGACCTCAAGTTATGTACCTGCCTTGGCTTCCCAAAGCACTGGGATTACAGGCATGAGCCACCACACCCAGCTGAGGGGTACTGGTTTTCATACTTGGTTTTCTGACTGTAGAGTGCATACTACTGTCTGAAGTAAGAAGAGTTGCCTGCCCAGTTGCCTGATTGTTACCTTGACAGAACTATTGTAGCTTAATTTAAGTATTCTAGTTGATAGTAGTGGCAGGGATATAGTAAGAATTCAGCAGTGAAACTCCTAACTCATTGAGTATTTTGAGTAGAAACATTTAAGTCTTCATTTTTGAATAGTTAATTTAAGGCTTCACTGATGTTCTTTAAGTTTGGGTTTCAGTTAAATGAAATTTCTGTAGAATGTTTTATTGCTGGAAGAACATATTTTTCCTTGTACTGATGGTGAGCTGAATATTTTCTTCTCTGTTCTTCAGTGTTTTTCTAGCTTAGTAATTCACATAAGTTGCTTATTCTTTTTAGTCCATATGTGACTTGCCAGGTGTAAAAATAGAAAATATGATACTGGAAAGTGATAAACTTTAAATTCTTCACCTCCATACCCACCCTGATTTGTAGTGGCTCACTGGAGCACAGCGAGAGAGATTCTAAGCGTCCCAGTCAATCAGTTACACCCAAGAGTACAGGGAGGAACCACTTATTTTCCATCCTTAAGGAGCTTTTTGGAGAAAGCCTCATCTCTTGTCTTGAAATGATCGGCACTGATTTTTCTGAAGAAAGGAAGGTCATGAAGCTTATGTAAAGTTTAATTTGTAAAAGGTTTCAAACCAACAAATACGTCACCATTGTTTATAGATAGTTAGAAACGTAGGTGGTGCCGTTTGCCATTCATTCGGTGCGATACTGGTCCACCAAAAGTGGGAAAGGGAACAAAACATTTTGTGACTGGGGTAACAGCATGTGTTCTGTACTGTCACCAAGACTGAACCAAATGATACTCATAGACTGGGGTTAAAAGCACTAGTATATAGTATATTTTTAATACCATCCTTGGTAATTTTTTTTTTTTTTTTGAGACAGGGTCTTACTCTGTTGCCCGGGCTGGAGTGCTGGAGTGCAGTGGCATGATCACGGCTGACTGCAGCCTGCACCTCCTGCACTTGGGTGATCCTCCCACCTCAGCCTCCCAAGTAGCTGGGACTACAGGTGTCCACCACCAAGTCCAGCTAATTTCTCTCTTTTTTTGTAGAGACAGGGTCTCACCACATTGCCCAGGCTGGTCTCAAATTCCTGGGTTCAAGCGATCCTCCTGCCTCAGCCTCCCAAATCCTTCCACTAGGATTACAGGCATGAGCCACTGCGCTCAGCCCATCCTTGGTAATGTCATACCTTATATTTTTCGTTAGTATCATCAGAACATTGTGCCTCATACATATAATTTAACATCACCTATCATTCTTAAGTATAATTGTTAATGTTTTAACCAGTCTTACTCTCCCCCAGTATAGCAGCCACCTGTTTGGAAATGTTTTGTTGGTTTGTTTGAATAATATCCATTATTTTCATTATTATTCTCAAAGAAGTACTGTTTGTTAAAAAGGACATACAGTTTGTCAAAAGGAAGTCTAAATAGATAGTCATACTTCCATCTCATTTGCATCCTGAGATCTGATGTACATTAACATCCAGAAAGAATGAAAAAAATCTTGAAAGCCAAAATTGAAATGTTAATTTGTAAAAATATATTCTTTAGGTAAATATTAGACATTTCTCTCTATTCTTACCTCAGACGCACGCTTGCCATGCCTACCCTTCTCCCACTTTGGTGAAGGTTTTAGTTAAAGGTTTAATTCTGCAGTGATTTCTTGTCTCTTACATTGTTGTCTTTTTCTGGTTTTAATTCACCACAAGTCACAAGTCAGTAATTTTTTTTAACAAATATGGTAGGACAGGGCAAAAAGAACAAATTTTACCTACTTGGATTATTTTTTAATCCAGTTGTCTTAGTATTAGGACCTCGAAGGATACCCAGAATCTGATGCTCAAGTTCCTCATATAAGTTGGTGTAGTATTTGCATAACTTACGCACATCCTCCTGTATATTTCAAATCATTTCTAGATTACTTAGAATACCTAATATAATGTAGACACTATGTAAATAGTTGTTATACTGTATTTTTAAAATCCATATGTTTTATTTTTGAGTATTTCAATCCGCACTTGGTTTAATCCAAGGATGTAGAACCCTCAGATACAGAGGCAACTATATAGTGCCTGAACCAGGCTGGCAGACTCTCCATATAGGGCCAGATAGTAAATGTTTTACACTTTGTGGGCTACATAATCTGTCACATTCTTGTTTGATTTTTCAACCATTTAAAAATGAAAAAAATTTAGTTTGAGGGCAGTTAAACACGGGATGAGCCAGGTTTGGCCAAAGTTTGTGAACTCCTGGACTAGTCTGCTGAATCTTTAAAGCTTATGTAAACTCATGATCACCACCATGGAATAGACTTTTAAAAAAAAAATCATGTAGCTGGGCGCGGTGGCTCACGCCTGTAATCCCAGCACTTTGGAAGGATGTGGCGGGCAGATCATGAGGTCAAGAGATCAAGACCATCCTGGCCAACATGGTGAAATCCTGTCTCTACTAAAAATACAAAAATTAGCTGGGCGTGGTGGCCTGTGCCTGTAGTGCCAGCTACTTGGGAAGCTGGGGCAGGAGAATTGCTTGAACCCGGGAGGCAGAGGTTGCAGTGAGCCAAGATCGCGCCACTGCACTCCAGCCTGGTGACAGAGCGAGACTCCATCTAAAAAAAAAAAACCGTAACTAAATCCTGTGAAATAGTCGCTAATAAATATTTGTTAACCTGTTTTTAAGCTTGAATCCTAAGTAGAAAAGTTACCAAATTGCCATTCTAAATTAGAGTGCTGAAGATTACTACCCAAGGTGACACAAGTTGTACCAGTACAGGAAGTCTTAGGAGGAAAAACCCTCTTTATTATCTTCTTACCTTTGAAGACTGATTCATTTTCTAACTGTGTAGATAATCTTTTATATTATTGATTTCTTTCAGCTGACCTCAAGAGAATTTGCAAGACAATAGTTGAGGCTGCAAGTGATGAGGAGAGACTAAAAGCTTTTGCTCCCATTCAGGAAATGATGACTTTTGTGCAGTTTGCTAATGATGAATGTGATTATGGCATGGGGCTTGAATTGGGAATGGATCTCTTTTGCTATGGCTCACATGTGAGTAAAAAAAAAAAAAAACCCTCCACCTGCTACCCACTGCCACACCTCCCTACTCTCCCCCCAACATCCACACATGAATACCTGCACATTTATACCCCCAAATTCAGCAGAGGTAAGATAGGGATTCAGCTTGTATTTCAAAATGAAGTTTTTGAAGTGATTTTTTTAAAGTAGATGTGCTAAAAATGTTTTAAATTCATCTTATATTCTGGCAAAGGTGAATATTTGCATTCGTTCAAAGGTGAAGATTATTTGCATTCAGGCTTACATTAAAGGGAATTTACTCATTAGACACATTATAGGGACTTTACTCATTAGACACATTATAGGGACATGCCTTCTTGCCATGTGTGTACGTTTGGGGCTAGGTATGGGGGGGTGTGCACACACCTTAGGCTCCATTTCGTTTCCATTGTGTTGGGGGTATTTGTTATTGTGCTTAAATTCTTAGATGAAAAATACACTTTAAATTATTTAAGCTTTATAAGAGATGCTGTTTTACCGTTAACTAATTGCTCATTAAATAAGAAAATTTCACTTAATAGCTAAACCAGTGCTTACTCAACCATAGTTGCCTGCAGGTCAAAGAGGCAATAAGGTGTAGCGGGCATGACCTGTTTCTGGGGCCAAACTGGTTGTAAATCACGTCTTCCCAGTGTGTAAGATTGGGCTAGCTTCCCAACACCTTTGTATCTGTTTCTTTACCTGTAAGATATGTCTGCACATGTGCACGAGTGCGTACCCACACGCAGATCATTTAATTCTCATTTAACCTACTTTGTAACCAAGTCACAGAGAGGCAAAGCATCTTGCCCAGGTTCACACAAGCAGTCTGGCTCCAGGATCAGTGCAGTAATTCCCAAACTAAAATGCATATAACTCAGCTGCAGACATTGTTAAAATGCACTCTATTGTAGGTCCAGGATGAGATCTGAGACTGCATATCTGTCATGCTCCCAGGTGACGGTCATGCTGCTGCTCTACAGACCACACTGGGAAAAGCAAGACTAAACCAGTAGCTCTCCAGCTTTGGCGTGCATCAGCATCAATGGGAAGGCTTGTGCAAATGCACACTGGCACTCTCCCCACCCTCCCAAGTTTGATTGAGTTCTAGGGTGGGTCTTGAGAATTTGCATTTCCAACAGGTTACCAAGTGAAGTTGATGCCCCTGTTCAGGGGTGTACATTTTGAGAACCCTGCTATAAACCATATTACACTACTTTTCTTTGCCCACCTCATAGATAGTTATCAGTAAAAAATAATCAAAATGTTTAACAGCCAGAATGACAGTCATTGACCAATCCAAATAGTACTTGACCTGCTAGAGAGGCCCTAGCCATAAATAAGTAGAGCCATAAGACGTGAACCAGTGAATAGCAAACTGATTGTTGTGAGAATGAAATAACGTGTATGAGTTATAAAAAGGTTTAGCACAGTACTTACCACATGTTAAGGGCTAAATGTTTATTATGATCAGCAAAAAGGTGGTATATGTAGATAATAGCAGTAATCTAAAATCTTTTGATAAGTCTAAGGCAGTGACTCTTAACAGGGATTGGGAGGCGGTACATGTTGGGGATGGGGGAAAGAAGGAATTTGAGGATAAAGGCAATACGATCTGAAAACTCACTTTCAGCATAGCTATTCTTAATAGAATTAATTAAGGAAAATAAAGCTTAAACTTTTGCCTGGGAATACACTGGAGAGAATAACAAGTATTTGTGAGCATTGTTTGGGGTGAGAAAAAGTTGATAAAACCTAAGGGAATAAGGAAGCTCAGATTTAATTTGGTTTTCTTAATTTTCAAGATATGCCATTAGTCATCTAGAGCAACAAGACTGCCTCTTAGAATGCCAGGCGCCTGTCCTTAAATTACGGTCACTAACCACCTGAGGGTGTAGTGAAAATGATTTTGGAAGTAGCCTTTGTTAAACACGTGCTTTGTTGATATATTTTCTGCTACTTATTAGGATATCTGCTATATTCTCTGCTTAATGTTATATTTTTATTTTTCAGTATTTTCATAAAGTTGCTGGTCAGCTTTTACCTCTTGCGTATAATCTGTTGAAGAGGAATCTGTTTGCAGAAATTATTGAGGATCATCTGGCAAACAGAAGTAAAGAGAACATAGACCAACTCGCTGCATGAGTAAGGTGGCTTTGATTGGTGTACAGTATTTCAAAGGACTAGTATTAAACTTGAGATTTTTGTTTTGTTTTTAAGGAATACAAAAAATAAACATTTACTAAAAACGTTTATAAGGTTCTTCTGCCTGGTTTTCCTTCTTTAATGTGCAAGCAAATGGCAGTCAAATCATCTAAATGGTGACCCTAATCACATTTTGGAGGACAACTAAAATCACCCTCTGATATGTCACAGGAAGCCACTGTCTAATGCCTGTGGCTATAACTAGACCATCCTTACAGAGTCCTGTTTCAATATTTATCATCTGGGCAACTAAGAATATTTCTTCTGAGTCTTTTTTTTTTTTTTTTTTTTGAGATGGAGTCTCGCTCTGTCGCCCAGGCTGGAGTGCAGTGGCGCAATCTCGGCTCACTGCAAGCTCCGCCTCCCGGGTTCACGCCATTCTCCTGCCTCAGCCTCTCCGAGTAGCTGGGACTACAGGCGCCCGCCACCATACCCGGCTAATTTTTTTTTGTATTTTTAGTAGAGATGGGGTTTCACCGTGGTCTCAATCTCCTGACCTCGTGATCCGCCCGCCTCGGCCTCCCAAAGTGCTGGGATTACAAGCGTGAGCCACTGCACCCGGCCTCTTCTGAGTCTTGAGTTAATAGCTGTAGCTTTGAGGTTTGGGTTTATGGCAGGTGAAGAGGGGAACACAAGGAAACTTAGAAGGAAACTCATGACACTGCAGTCAGCACTCTCCCAGGGTGCCTGACCCCGACCTACCCAAACTGCATTTTGGGTAGTAGCTCCAGGTGACTCCTAGCAAGTAATCCAGTTATCCCATTAGGTATATTATTTTAAATCTTCTCTTGACTCAGTCATTTACTAATATATAGCCTAGTATATTGATATAGTATACAGTTTTAGTATAAGTAATCAGTATACCATTACTTTGAAGTTTCTCATTGCAAATGATTTCACTGGAATTTTAGTACGAATCTGTGGATAGCTGTGTTTTACTAGATTCAGATTTTCCTTAAACCTGATGATATGTCCCTCACCTTAAAAGGGCAGGGCCGGGCGCAGTGGCTCACGCCTGTAACCCCAGCACTTTGGGAGGCCGAGGTGGGCGGATCACCTGAGGTCTGGAGTTCCTGACCAGCCTGGCCAACATGGTGAAACCCCATCTCTACCAAGTATACAAAATTAGCTAGGTGTGATGGCAGGTGCCTGTAATCCCAGCTACTTGGGAGGCTGAGGCAGGAGAATCGCTTGAACTCAGGTGGAGGTTGCAGTAGATCGCCATTGCACACTGGCCTGGGCAACAAGAGCGAGACTCTGTCTCCCCCACAAAAAAAAAAAAAAAAAAAAAAGGGGGCAGACCATGAAATGCAGAATAGCAAACTTCCTGGATGGGGCTGAGGAACGGATAAGCTTTTTTCCCCTTTCTATGAAGTTCAAGATGGAAAAGTACCGTCCCCCCGCCCCAGGTCACCTAGTTAAACCTCCACATTGTGTAAGATTGATGTGATTTACTCAAATAACTTATTGACTAGCCAGTAGTTCTCCAAAGTTCTGTCAGCTGCCCCCTTAAAATACACTTGAGGTACTTACTCTTTTTTATATAAGGGTATGAGTAGCCTATTAAAAGACAACACTGTATATTTAAAAAGAATTTTAAATACAAGTAGCATTCCTCCTCTCCCCAATTAGGCTGCAAGCTTCTTAATGGCATATATTTTATGGATGTATATCCCCCTCAGTAACACAAACCTTTGGAATTGCACTTACTGAATAAAATGACCCTGTCACATGTTCTTAAGTGCCAGACAGAATCAAACTGGCAAGAGCTGGGAAACTGATAAGATGCCTGGGAGTTAAGGATTCTTGACTTCTCAGACAAAAAGTCTTCTGGGGTCAAAAATCTCTGCCACAACCAAAATCTGTTCCTTTCTGCCAATGGCTCATGCTGCCTTTGGAGGCAGGTAAGATGCTTTCTTCAAGGTAGGTATATTTTGTATAATATCTTAACCAAAACGAAACTGAAAAGATCTTCCGCTTCCCTTTCATAACTGCAGGAACTTTTACAGCTCTTAATGGGGAGGTCTCAGGTTTTAAGGAACTGCCATTTTAGGTAAGTAGCTCCAGGCCCTGGAACCGTCCGAACTATTAACTTGTTTTATATTAAAACATTACAGTTACAATTAGCTCACACATATTTTATTAGAAAAAGTGACCAAATCACATTGATCTTAAATAATTTTAGGCCATAAATTTTAAATAAAATTTTAGAAGTTTGAGCTTTGTTCCTCAGATTTCTTAAGTTTCTAAGGGGCTCAACCATTTCTAAATACTGCCCCTAATGTTAACACACTTAAAAAATATCCAAATTCATGTATCATTAGATAGTTGTTTAGCTAGAAATATTAATTTTGTCACTTGGTGATCCAACAGTCTCAACTGTGTAGTTTGTAAGATTTTTTTTTATGTGCCTTATCAGTAATACGGATTCCAGAAGGATTTCTTATCAAGGAAGAAATGAAAGAGGACAAAAAAGGTGAATCGGCTTTTCATCCATTCCTTACAGAAACCTAACATGAATGTGTATCTTCAGGAAGCTGGGCACATCAGAGCCAAGATAGAAATTGGACACAAACTCTAAGAATATGGTGGTTATGATTCAGATGATACCATTGTGAATGGAGTTTCCTGAAGACAGTAATAAGAAATGTGGATTTCCAGTCTCAAACTCCAACCAGTTGTGTCAGAGGGCTGCTAACCTGTTTCAGGAGGTACTATCTTCCAACTACTGAACATTTTTCATTAAAGAAAAAGCAAGCTCCCTACAGGAAGATACCAAACCTTATCTTTTTCCTTAACTAAAGGCATAGTCCACTTAAACCTAGTTCACTAAATATTACCTAGGATCTGGTCACTCAATGGCTATAGTAGCTTCCAAATGGCATCTATATACCTCTGTTCTCTGAGAACACAGTTTAAATGCCTAGGCTCTTTCATGGATGAAGAACCTTGATCCAATCAGGATTTAACAGAAAATCATTACCAGTTCAAATTTAGCTAAGCTCACCTCTTGGAGTTCAATAATGGAGTTTCTATATAACCTCTCAAACATGTACGTTCAATGATAACACCCAAGGCAAAATGAAAGCTATAAAACAGATTGCTATAAACTACTCTGCAGTGTCCTAAGACCTTTGCATTACCTCAAACACTGACCTTACCAGCTTAATGGCATTCTGTCCAAACTATTCGTATCATAATTAATTTTAATGTCTGGCTGGACACAGTGGCTCACAGCTGTAATCCCAGCACTTCGGGAGGCCAAGGTGGGCAGATAGCTTAAGGCCAGGAGTTCGAGACCAGCTTGGGCAACATGGTGAAACTCCGTCTCTACTAAAAATAGAAAAGATTAGCCAGGCATGGTGGTGCACACCTGTGGTCCCAGCTACTCAGGAGGTTAGGTGGAAGGACTGCTTGAGCCCAAGAGGCAGATGTTGCAGTGAGTCGAGATCGCGCCACTGCACTCCAGCCTGGGCGATGGAGTGAGACTGTCTCAAAAAAAAAATTATATATATATATATATATATATACACACACATATACATATATATGTATATACGTATATATATACACATATATATGTATATGTGTATGTATATATATGTATATATGTATGTATATATATGTAGGTGATCCCTACAATACTCTAACCTCTCAGTTCGACTTACTCTTTCAATGATCTAGATTAGGGATTGATTGACAAACTAGAAACTAGTACCTTCTCAGTACCAATAATGAAAACCTCCCAAATCTCAATCTCAAGCATCCTACTGTCTTAACATCATCACTCATCCTTCCGTCTCTTTCCCTCTAGTACCCCAACAATTTTTTCAACACGACAGTCCCCTACAATTCACAAATGTAACCACCTTTTTCATTCTTCACCCACTCCATTCCTGATTCTCTCTTTACCGAGCCTTTAGATTCTACTCCCCATCATTAAATCATCCCCCGCATCCTCCACTCCACTGCCCTCTCCATTTTTTGTATTTATCTGTTAACCTTAAGCCAGATTTTAAAAACTGTGTATTCCTTATCAGAGTCTGCCCAGTATCAGGTGGCTGGAGAAAAAACACAACCATGGCAGCTCGTCTTATTTTAACCTCAAGTTGGCCACACTGGATGCCCATCGACCCTACTTTCTCATCTCTCAACCCCCAACCCCCACCCCCATCCTCAGTTTATTTCACTGAGAAAATAGAAGCCACCTAAATAACTTCAACAGAATCCCACTGCCCTACCAACTACCCATTATACTCTGCCTTTCCTCGTTTCTATGAAGGTTGAATGTGTGCCCAAGACCCCATCCTCCCTTGCCTACTCCATTTTTCCTCTCAAACATTCCTGTTATTAACAAAAAGCCTGTAATTTCCTGCACCTTAAAATCCGATCGTTCTCAGATTAATTTTCCCTGTCAAACCATCAACAGCGAAAGAAGTTATAATATCCTGCATCTTAAAACTATCACGTATTACTTTCCTGGAAACCTGATAGGAAGAATTGCAATCATTGTCTTCTTCTTCCAATCTCTGTTGGACCCACTCCTTTCAGGCTTTGGCTTGCCACCATCGCGCTGAACCTGCTCTGGAGGAAGTTATCAGTTCTCTCTACATTGGTCCATTTTGAACCCTCATTTCCTTCACCTATCAGCAACCCATGACAGTTAATCATCGCTCCTTGAAACTATTATTCATTTGGCTTAGGGGACTACCCTTGTTTTTTGAGACAGGGTCTTGCTCTGTCACCCAGGCTGGAGTGCAGTAGCACCATCTTAGCTCACTGCAGCCTCCAACTCCTGGGCTCAAGTGATCCTCCTGCCTTTGCCTCCTCAGTAGCCAGGACTACAGGCATGTGCTACCATGCCCAGCTCATATTTTTATTTTTAAATTTTTTGTAGAGACCTGGTCTGTTTCCCAGGCTAGTCATGAACTCCTGGGCTCAGATGATCCTGTCCCCCGCTTGGCCTCTTGAAGTGCTACAGGCCTGAGCTACCACATGCAGCTTATTTTTTAATAAATCCACCAGTGGAATACCCTTCCTTCAAGGTCACTATTCCTAACCCAACCTCACTGGCGGCTCCCTCATTTGCTGGCTCCTTACCTCCCCAAATCTAAACATAAGCATGTGTCAGTGCTCGGTCCTTGTACCTCTTCTCTGTCTGCATTCAATCCACCGTACTCTCCTGTCTCAGGATGATGCCGCCCCGTGTAGCTCTCAGGCTGGGTCCTGAACTCGAGTCTGATACATGCTAATGCCTATGTGACACCCCCACTTGGAAGTCTAAAAGACATTTAAAACAATGTCAAAAACCAAAATTCCTCTGCACACAGCACCCCACCCCCAATCTATTCTGAAGTCTTTCCCAACTCAGCCAGTGGCCATTCCATTGTTCTGTCATTACTCAGCCAAAAACTTTGCAGGCATCCTGGACTCCTCACTTACCGCACTCCACATCCAACCCATTCACAAGTCCTGTCTATTCTGCCTTCAGCATGTCTAGAATCCAACCACTTTCACCACCTCCAGCAGCTTCCATCAGGTTCAGATCTCTACCATATCTCACCTGAATTATTCCAAGAGCCTTCTAGCTGGTCGCCTCCTTCCACCCCTGCCCCCTTATAGTCTATTCCCAACAAAGGAGTCTGAGAGATATTTTAGGTCAGATTATGTGACTTTTCTGCCTCACTGGCTTCTCATTTTATTTAGAATAAAAATCAAATGCCTACACCCCCAACCTCTTTCCTTACCACTTTCTTCCCTCTTATCCCTCTCCAGCCACAGTGACCTACTCGGTGTTCCTTGAACCTGGCAGGAGAATCCTTTGTATATAGCATTTTCTCTTCTTACAACATTTTTTTCTCACGGATAAATGTCCTTCTCTCACTTTCTGTAGGTTTCTGCTCAAATGCTTCCTTATCCCCGAGGCTTTCCCTGATCACCTTCTATAACAATGGGGTGGGTGCACACACCTTCACTTTTTGTGCATTAGAAAAACTATTAGAATGAGGATTCTTGACTGACTTTGTATATTCGTAACAGTGTGCAGCACATAAAAATCATTTTTTAAAATTGCTGAACTAATTCATATTTATCACCATCTGACATACTCTAGATTTCTCTTCCTGCTGGAATGAAAACTTCAAGAACATAGAATAGCGCCTGGCGCCCAGTAATTGCTCAGTAAATACTCGGTGAATATAAATGATCTACTCTGAACTTTTAGTGTGTTCCTTTTTACTAAAAGCTTAATAGTAAAAGACCACATCTTAATCAAAGGTTGTTACTTACCACCCTCTTTTGGCAGTTCTATTAGCAAATGTCCAAGGTGATTTTTTAAAGACATGCAAATAAATCGTTTTACCTCTTTTTCATGCAAATAGCGTAAAAATCACTTTTGAAAGTGAGCTGAAATGAAATCAGTTTTCTGCGGACCTGCAGCTTTCACTGACAAATGGGGGCGCTAAACCATTGCTGCTGGTATGAACATTCTGCTGTCAATCCAGCATCTATCTACTCTTCTGTTGCTCCTTGCTTGCAAAGTGTAGAAATGCTCTGTAACCTGAGAGAAACATTATAATTATTACCTTTTTGGGGCTCCCTGTGCCAGGCATATCGGCCTACACTGCGTAGGGCAGCAGTGAAGAGGGAGGACTGTTACAGATATAATTAAAGGCCAAACCACACATTGTCATATAGATTTTAATAGATTTTCTGATTAACTCATCACAGTAATCATTTTTACTGTAATGATATGCAGCTTTACTACACTAGTATAAATAAAAACAGATAAATACAGCTCTAGGCAACATCACAGATTAACTAAGCATTCTTCGTGAACCAAAACTGAAAACAATTATTAAGAAGAAGAGATGCTGACACCCTTGCCCATTCTCATCATACCTTCTCAAAAAGGGTATTCAAACAAGGCGCTACACTTATTATATTGGTAAATTAATTTGCCAATTAGCCAGGCACAACAATTTCATGGTCTCCACTATTTCATCATTTTGGTTGAAAAGGAGACACACTTCAATGTATGAAAAAGAAAAATGGAACAGATAACACCAAAGAAAACCACTAAATGCATTAAAAATACGGCACTTTTCCTGTATTTTAGCAGTAAGACACGCTAGGGATAGAAATATACCAAAAAAGAAAATTAATCCTTTAATTAATATCCACCTTGAAATGTCAGTCTCTGAAGCAAGATGGGCAATGAAAGGAGGAGCAGAAATAGAAAAGGGAAATATGGAAAATAAACTCCATGTAAAGTTTTATGAAGCTATCTGCAAAGAAACCGATTTGTCCTTTGAAGGCTAGTAACTCAGGACAATTAAGTCATCCAGCAGCCATGCTGAGGAGTTCATAGTCTAGCAATACCTTGCACATAGGCAAATACACTTAAGACAAGTTGGAGATATACAGAACTATCATTTAGAAATGATTTTACTCTGGATGGCCCAAAAAACTTTGAAAGGGCTATGAAGAAAACTTGAAGTCTGTCAAAGGAGAGAAGTAATAAGGACTAATTTTAGGCAGATAGCACAGCTAGGAATGTTTCCCAAAATCCCGAAAATTTTGCTCAACTTTCAATCCTTATTCGTATATGGCTTCATGATCTTATAAGTCTTCAGGATCTTACAGATCTTCATAGGTATATTAGAATTAAGAACTAGGAAGTGAAGAATCACTTTCAAAATGTAAAAACAGCTCATTGCCAGTTGTGTTTCAGAAAATGTCTGTCTGGGCCAGGCGCAGTGGCTCACGCCTATAATTCCACCACTTTGGGAGGCTTACGCAGGCAGATTGCTTGAGCTGAGGAGTTGAGACCAGCCTGGGCAACATGGCAAAACCCCATCTCTACTAAAAATACAAAAAAATTAGCTGGGCATGGTGGCGCGTGCCCGTAGTGCCAGCTACTTGGGTGGCTGAGGCGGGAGTATCACTTGAGCCCAGGGGGTCAATGCTGCAGTGAGCCAAGACCATGCCCCACTGCACTCTAGCCAAAAAAAAAAAAAAAGAAAATGTCTGTTTGCAAAAATTTCATTTTCCTATAAAAAATGCATAATTACAGAATATTTAAGCCAGTCCTTTGAGTAAATTGCCTTTGCCAATTGTGAATTAAGACTGTGATTAAAACAGACAATTCCAAAAACAAAAATCCCAAATATACTCCAGTACATTTTAACTCATGCTGCAAAAAATGTTCAAACCATCATTGACCACTTCAAATATGGATGTGATCTAGCCCGAGACTCAAAGGTTATTTTCAGATAAAATTTTAACTGCTATCTTTGCAATTCTATTGTTTTCAAATTTTTTGTTTGATTTTTTTTAAGAAGGTAAACACTAACTTTTGGTTTTCTCCGAAGTAATGTAGTTTTTCAACTTTCCAGTTAATGGGTCAAAATGGACAGGTCAGAAGACATAATCCAGAGGATGGCAGTGAAAGATCAGAGAAAGGTTTATGTACACACTGGATCACAGAGAGAGAACCACAACCTTTTTTTAAACCTTTGTTCCCACTGTAAACTTTGTTCATATCTCCGTATTTGTAAGTTGAATTATTCTATAAAAATCACATTAAAAAGGTAAAATTACTTAAGTGCAATATTAACTGATCTGTATTTTATAAATTTTAATCCATAAAAATATAAATAAGAATGGTAAATTTTTAAGAAAAAAATATACATTTAGTGCAAGTTATGAATTACATTTCTTCTTCAGTGTCAGCCATGAGATATCTTGAGAAAAGAAAAGAATGACTGATCTAATTTCAATTTAAAAAATTCCAGTGTTTTAACATGCAATTAATACCAGATACAGCTAATCAGAATACTTCCTTCTCTTTACTGTCAAAGCAGCAGCATTTTGTTTAATTATGCTGAACAGCACTTGTATATCATAGTAGTAGTTTTAGAAATAGAAAATTTGCATAAGACCAGGTCACATTATCCATTAAGTCTGAGAGGAAAACAAAAAAGAAAACCGTTTATCCTTTAAAACCAAGCTTCACTGTTTTCGGTTTTGAGCCACACGGCCCACAATGAGAGATTTCGTTCACGCTTCCTTCGAGATTTTACCTGTTTGATCAGCCTTTGTTGTGGTGCATGTGTACTGTTCCAAGCATTTAGTGATGGTACAAACTACATGGTTAATGGCACAAGAAACACTCCCTTCTTGGATGAAACCTCAGTAAAATCACAGTACATCTCAATATGAGAAAGGACTGCTTCAAAAGGGTACACCAATTTAAAGAGGCTTTGTTACAGCTCAGGAGAGAGAGAGAGAGAGAGAGAGAGAGAAATAAAGGCTCTTCTGGAATGTAGAAAGGTAATGCTTAACTATACAATTCATGAATTAAACAGAACAGTTTTGATTAAAAAAAAGGGCAAGACCTTGCAGTTTTATAGATGGCTCAATTCAAAGTAATCCCTCTAGAAATAGGGACTGATAATGTGTCTTTGCAATGTTGGAGCAACAGGCCAGGTGCTCGAGGACTCTGCTGTCATCTCCGTTGAGGCGCAAACCTGCACTATCAGGCACATCCTCAGCTGAATGCATCCAGTGCAGAACAATAGGAGTTGATATGCTGCTTTCTGTTAGGCGGGAAATACCTCACTCCTTTCCTTCTCTCTCTCTCCCCAAACAACGCCTCCATTCCACCAGCATTATTTGCAAACCACGTTGCAAAAACCCGGCTTTATATTTCCTTTCTTTTTTTGTAAAGGAGGAAAAAAAAGTAGACGACTCCCTTGGGTTAAAGAGTTGTGCTATTCAACAAATAAACTTCCTCTTCCGTTTCTTCTCTCTCCTCATCTGTGAGATTCAGTTGAACATTATTGAAGCGGGGTCTTGGTTTGCCGTCTGGGCCATATGCCGGAGGATATCTTTTTTTGTTATAATGCCAAGGAGGCGCCTGAAAGGAATAAACAGAAAACTCCTATGAAATAAAAGGGAAAATAAAAGGAGAAGCTAAATCTATAGCTAAATCCTTTTTGTTGACAGGAATAGAGCAAAGCAAGCAGCCTGATTTTGTATTTCCAAAAAGTACTTTATTGGTAAAGACATTAAAATTATCCAGTAACCATCCTTTGGTATAAAAAGTTACTATGGTCACTAATAGTATGACAGCCTTTTCACCGAGAGTCTGAGGACTGCATGCCTCAATGAAGCAGAGCTATTTTGATTATGCCAACAAAAAAGTAACAAAAAATGGATCGATGTATGACTAGGAAATGATACTGATCCCATTTGAGAAGGAAAACTGATTTCCATCACATGAAGAGAGCAGTAAAATGATGACCAAATCCTCTCAATACTTTCTCTTTTTCATTTATTTATTTATTTATTTTTTTGAGACAGAGTCTCGCTCTGTAGCCCAGGCTGAAGTGCAGTGGCGCAATCTCAGCTCACTGCAACCTCCGCCTCTTGGGTCCCGGTTCAAGCAATTCTCCTGCCTCAGCTTCCCAAGTTGCTGGGATTACAGGCACGTGCCACCATGCCCCGCTTATTTTTAGTAGAGACAGGGTTTCACCATGTTGGCCAGACTGGGCTTCAACTCCTGACCTTGTGATCCACCCATCTCGGCCTCCCAAAGTGCTGGGATTACAGGCGTGAGCCACTGTGCCCGGCCACATTCCCTTTTTTAACCAAAATTAACCAATTTTCCAAAGATAATTTAAGGATTGCCCACTTGTATCAGAATCTTCATGAAAGCACATACTATTGAGATAAAATGCATATAAAATGGTCAACACAGAACGTCAATCCCAAACATCGGAGCCCCAAGAACAAATCTATAAAAGAATCCAAGTTTCTAGGACACTTATCAATGTTTTCCTTTTTTTGATTTAGGCCAGGAAAGTTAAGATACAGTGCTTTTATGAAAGTCTTAGTTGTTAATGCTTACATTAAAAGATAGGTGAAAAATCAGAAGGCAGTCCTAAACGATTATTACAGGTGAAGCAGAAAGCAGAATGAATGAGTAGCTACGATAATATTCTGGTTAGTAGTTTTTAAAAAAAGGATGCATGAAACACTTGTGAAATATTAGCATACAACAGGAATACACAATCAGTTGTGCACTAAACAAACTGGGACAGGTTTCATACAGGTATGACAACTGCAGGGCAAAATAATTTCAGGCATTAATTGCTAAAGCCAGACATTTTTTATGTTATGCAGTAAGATAATTCAAATTTGTAGTCATGAAACCACTAGGACATAAAGCCAGTTAAAATGAATGTATTTGACTCTAAAAGCTGCTTATCGCGTTCTAGAAACATCATACAAAAGGGGCACACACATAATCTAGGTACAATTCACTAATGAGATAGCAGGACACACACTGTGACTTTGAAGATATGCAGGGTATAGCAGAAAAAGAACTAATGCTATGATCACAAATAATATACACATTACACTCTAGTTAGTGTGCCCATTAAAAAATCCATTTAACTGTAAGCAATTCTAATTGCTAAGCTCCTTTAAAATCTTTTAGGAGCTTAGATCTACCATAAGACTACCACAACATCAGGAAACATAAAAAAAAAAAAAAAAAAAAAAAAAAAGGGCTTGCAGGGATGGGTCACACATTTTTAACCAGTCAGGTGTCTTCTGAGACCGGTGTATCCACTGAGGTAGACAGATTTGCCATATTCACTTTAAGAATGTCCAATAATATTCATTTATTCCACTACCAAACTGTTTACAGTTCTGAAATTGTAACGAATGATTTGATGAGAGATGTTAACTTTTGCTTACTTTCTATAAATGGGATTTTACACATATGTAAATTTATCTTACAGACACATTTTATCAGATGCAAATGTAATTGGCAGCATAGTAGCATATTTTTGTTCAGCAGATATCTGGGAAAGAGAGAACTCAACAGTTCACAAGTTTCATGCTTCCTGACTTCTAAGGTGTCTAATGAGGAGATCTGATATATCTAATCACCAAGGGTTCGACGTGCTGCTTTAGTTGCTCGAGATGCTCTAATATGTTCTTCTTTGTGATGATCCCCAAGACAATCCTGAAACAGATTATTATGCTAATAACTGTGTGAGAAATTAAATTAAAAGAGGTTCCAATCATAATGATAAAGAATGAGAGAAAAAATAAAAACATGAACCATAAGAATGAGTCTCATGAACTTCAGAAAAACAAAAATGATTTAAAGTTCCAGGTTCCTTTTGCATAAATTCTACTGACTTTCAGAAGAAACACAATACTAATCTTCAATATTGGTGAGTTATTTTTCTTTTTAAATTAAAAATAATAATTATGAAAGTTTGGAATGAAGATGACTACAAAGCAAAGTACAAAAGAAACTTAACATTGATACGTAGCTATAGACCTCTGATATGTAGAGTTTCATTTACAATGTTCTTTCCTCAGAGGAAAATATTTTTCTAATTTCTATGATGTCACAACACAGCAGCTATCATCTGGATCTACCTTGGTGAAAAGGTAGGAAAAGGCTGTGAGGAGACTTAAAAACTCCCGTGGATTTTACTATAATTTCAAATTAAAATTAAAGGCAATGTGCACTGAATAAATAATGCTGACCAAAAGAAACACTCCCTAATGTTCAGGAGCTGTGACTGCCAATTCTTAAAGTAAGCTAATAAAATGTATTTATGATTAGGGATTAAAAGGACTTTCACTTTGTGCATTTTTTTCTAAATAACAATTGTTTCTCGTTTAGCATGTCATTGTTATCACATCAAGCAAAGTGATGGACATAAATTCTCATAATGAGGATACATGAAAATAATTAGATTGCTAATTAAAACAAAATTATGGTTACTGGTTTTATAATGGAAATTAATGTGGCAATATAAACAGTGAAAATAAAAAAAAACCTTAAAAAAGCTTTAATCTTTAAATTCTGGAATCCCATCCAAAATACCCTTCAGGATGACTGGACATTTCCTTGATGATCTGATTAAGTCAACCTCCCTTGTTAAACTGCCTTTGAACATTCAGACTTGAAGGATGTCACTAGGAGACTTCAAAGTAGCCTGTTCCTATAGCTATGTCCAGGTGTAAAATAGTTACTTTGCTTGATGGCTGGGGTGGGAGGTGGGGGAGCAGGAGGATAGAGAATGGGAAGGATAGAAATGGGTTCTCTGCTCATGTTTTCTCATTATTATGTTAAAAATAATGTATCGATCCTTAAAAGTTCTCAGAGCATGGGAGCAACTTCCCCCTCCAAAAAAGCTCAGAAAATGCACTATATAAAATGAACATTCACTCATTCAATAGATGTTCTTCATTGACTAAACATTTGAGGTTTCTTTTTTTTAAGCCATCAATTCATTTGATTTTATTGTTGTAGTCAGGAAATGTGAAAATCTTGGCAATTAATTAAATATAACACCAACTGAATTCTTACTCATGCTTTTCTATCCAATTATACAGAATGATTAATTTCAGTTAGTATCATCTATATTGGTAAACTCTGCCAAATCACAAAATATACTATGAGGAAGGTTACAAATGTGTAACGATCCAGTGGCAAATTTAGAATTTTACACAGTAATCTCTGTGTTTATAAAGTAAAAGCCCTAAAAGATGGAGAAACACACATTAATGTAGAAGAGCGATTTGAGCATAATAAGGTCAGAGTGCTGCTTTAGTAATTTTACAGAGTGGAAGGAAAATCAATGCAAAATGTGGCTCATATAAAAAATTATTTGCTGTTTCCTTTTGGGCTAAAAACTAATGATGTAAGAGTTAACAGGGCATAACCCAGCATTTCCAAAGCATGTTCCAAGAAACACCAGTTCCCATGAGTTCTTCTATATCCTTCCCTGCAACTCAAAAATAGTTGCATTTTCAAACAAGTCTGAAAAACCATGTATCCTATTACCCATCCCCTCATCTGGGAATCAAAGAATATCAACATATTATCAGTTCTGAGGAGTTCCATAGTAAAGAAACCTCAATTGTATTTAATCCAATACTTTCCAAACTTAGACAGTCACAAAATGTTTTTTTCTGAGTCACTCCTATTAACATCCTGCTAATTCCACCAAAATTAACTGATTTTGAAAAATTCTGCACAGTTAAAATATAAAGTGCAGAAAACCAATAGCTAATTGAAATTTTTATAATTTACAAACATCTTTCCCTTTCATCTATTCTTTTTCTCCTTGCACCTAAGGTTCCAGATTTGTTATCTCTCTTCCTCCAAATAACTATTTTCCACTTCTAAAAATGCAGTATGAACTACACATCAATGATAGCTATGCAGAACTTCATGGTCTCCATTAAAAACCAGAAGATATCATTTATTTTCTGGGTTTTAAACAATTTAAGTGAGAAAAAAAAAACACCTGACTTCCTAATACGCTTCAAACAAAAGTCCCACAAGCCACTTCCCTAAATGATCTCTTTTCTTCCCATATATGTATCAATTTATTTTCCTTGACAGACAGAAATAAGGAAAATATGATGAAAGCAATTAAATATATTCCCTTAGAACAAAGTCCAACCCCTTTTTTCATATGAACAGGCAGGACCAGACAAAATTTTAATTAGCTATCCACCCCTCGCTCTATACACTTCATTATTTTTACACTTTCTTTTAAATATTTTCCTTTCTAATATCTATGCTGCCAAATACCTGGGAATTAATCAACAAACTGAAATATGAAAATTATTCCCTAACAGTTCTGTGATCATAGTTAACCATAACTCAATAGAATAACATTTGTATTTGTTAGTACACAAAAGAAAAAGCCATGCCAGGAACAGAAAACAACTTGAAGCAAATAATAGTTTGTAACAACTCAGCTTAGGTTCCAGTTGAGCCATTTAATAAATAAAAGGGCTCAAGGACTAGCAAAGCTTTATGAAAAGTTGCCCCATTTAACTAGTACTGAGTTTTTAAACTTAATAAAGTTGGTGCCATTATTTAATCAAACAATATTACACAAAGACAAATAGCAACAATAATAACTTATGACATACATCTCTTCTCCAATCAGTATCTAAATTATTAGAATTTAATAATTCTAAACTCCCTGCCTTTAAGGGCTTTATCTCTTTAATGATTTATTTCATATTCCTAAAGAGTTATTTTAATTAGTGCAGTGAAAACATTAAACATAGATCTAATTCTCTAGTTTCATATTTCTATTCTTAACTCAATCTAATATATTGGCCAAGAAAATGCTTTAGTAGTTTAAGAAATCACAAAGAAAGAGGATTTCTATCAGTCACTTAAGCGCAAAACAGTAGCAAGAGGCTGGGGTTTTAAAGTAGTAAAGACGGTCTGATTCCTTGAACCATTACTTGTTCACCACATGACTTTGGGCAAATTATTAAAGCTTTTTGAGCTTTAATTACTACATCTGTCAAGTAGGGATATAACTACCTACTTTGCAGAGGTCCTGCAAAGTTAAATGAGAAAATATGAAGGTGTTCAATAAACAAATTTCCTTCCTTTCTGTTCTTTTTCTCTCCTTTCTCTGGACAGGAGTCATGTATTCTGTCACCAATGTGTTTTCTACAACATGTTAAAAAAAAAAAAAAAACTGCTATGATTCTCTAAGTGTTTAGAATTTCAACCAGCTTTATGCTGTTCAGGATTAGCCATCCAGTTTATGCATAATCCAAGAATACCCTCTGTTTTTCCTCTCTAGCCTTTCTGGTATTTGCTTTCAGATAAAACAACATTCTTAAGTTCAACAAGAAAGAATATATAGTGGAAATAAAGGGTCCTAAAGAAAGAAGTATGGAGAAACAGATCCTAGGTCCAGGAAAAGAGAGCAGTGGTGACGAAGTAGTGTATTTGCTAAATTAATTCTGTGCATTAAGGTCTCCACAACCCCCGTGACATCTGTCTCTTTCCTATATTCCTGTCAATGGAGAAACACTGGCAGTTCATGTGTAAAAGGTGGAAAAATAAATTATCAATGTACACATTTTAAATACATGAGTATTTATTTGTCCTTAGCAGTTATATAAATATAAAAGATTTGTGTATAGAGAAAGGTAGACAAAAGGAGACAAAGCAAAAGGAGATTTTTAGCTAATTTACAAATTTCATTTAAGTATATATTCTTTCCTTCATTACATGATAAATCAAATATTGGCTGAAAGAGTAAATAGCAAAATATCTAGAAACTTATTATTGTACTAAAATTTATATACTAAAAATGAAACATTTACAAAAATAAAACAGGTTTTTGCAGTGCTCCATGCAGGTTAGGTCCACTCTTCCCTAGGAAAAGAAGCACTCTAAGCTCAACATGCTTTCATGCTGGAGATCTTTCAGCACCTCTTTTCTAACTTTGAAGTATTATTTACAAATGTCACTGTTTGGCAAAGAGCAGGCAGATGACATCTTTCTTATTCTTTAGTAAATGTGAAATTAGACTGATCCTATATTTGTGACTATACCACAGGACAGACTTTCCCACCTGGGAGCTGACTCACATGCTCCCTTAATAACTATATAGATTCCACCAAAAAGGATCCTATATTCTAGCAAGTGAACTGATTCCTGTGGTACCAGACTTACCCGTTGTGAGTTACAAGGCACTGCCTCAGTCCCAGCTTTCGGAAAATATCCACCACAATCTCCATTGGGGTGTGGTCTGTCACTGTAAAAGGGCTCATGTCAAGAATGCTTCGAAGCTTCAGTGGCCGAGGACTTTCTGCTGGAAGAGATGGGGTGTGCTGTGCAAAACACACCCGAGAACTGCCAACGATACCTTCTTGTTTTTTCCTGGCACTTTCTGAAAAGAGAGAGAAGAGACCAACACTTTTAAACTGATAGATTTTTAAGTAGGCAACCTGTTTATTCGGAGATAAAAAAAATTAATGTATCCTATAACTTCTGATCCCTTCATTTTTTCCTATCTTCTCCGTAACCAAGAAAGGAGTCAACTGAAAAGCCATTTAGCAATTGTTTGTATTTGATTGAATTAGAAGTCAACAATAATATATCATCTTCATGGAAAGAAATTATTTTTTGGTAACGTTATATCATTGTACAATTTTCTTTACTGAAGCTGTTTTCTAACTTGGGGGCTAATGAAGTGGGCTTGGAATATGGGATTTTAAAACCTGCACAAATTCTGAGTGCAGTTTATTATAGGAATCCATTATCAAATGAAACCTGCCTCTGCTGAATGTTACTTATTCTGCACTGGAGGTGGCACTAAAGAGAGTTTCATCCTTGCTTTGACTATGCTGTGTCCTCCATCCCTATGAATTAGCTGGTTCTTTTTCTTTTCTCATGTTAAAGTATAATTTTCTAGAAAAGTCATGAACATTACAGATGAGATGAAAGTACAATTATGCACATAATGCACACAGACTGATATTGGGGGGTCGTTTTCTTCGTAAAGGCTTCGTTAATTTCTCCTCTCCAGTGTGCTCTGCTTCAAGTTCTTCTGTCCTGCTGCCTACTTCCACTCCACCGTTGAAAGAACTAAAAAAAAAATCTGAATAAACTGCTGATAAAAAAAAAAAGTGCTAGACAAGAAGTGGCAAAGATGGAGAAAAGTTCAGAGATCACACAAGACGGAGAAGGAAACTCAATGGAGAGAATCTGAAAATAAAATAGTCATTCAGCTTTATGTTTCTACTTTGAGTTAGTATTAAAACTGAGTATATACAAATATGATATTTGTTATAGTGAAAGTATTTTGGCTGGTCATGGTGGCTCAGGCTTGTAATCCTAACACTTTGGGAGGCCGAGGCAGGAGTATCACATGAGCCCTACAGTTCAAGACCAGCCTGGGCAACATAGGGAAACCTTGTTTCTACAAAAAAAAAAAAAAAAAAAAAAAAAAAAATTAGCCAAGCATGATGGTGGCCCCAGCTAATTGGGAGGCTGAGGTGGAAAGATCGCTTGAGCCCGGAAGGTCAGGCCTGCAGTGAGCCATGATCATACCACTGCACTCCAGCCTGGGTGACAAAGCAAGACTCTGTCGCAAAAAGAAAAAAAAATATATATTTTGAACACAAATTTTACTACAAAAACATTTAAGCCATAATAAGCATCAGTCCTAAATTGAGAAGCAGATATTACTGCAAACACTGTACTGCTTTTCACTCCTTTTGAACACTACAGACTTCTTAACTATGTTCTAACACATTTGAGTAGGAAGGCACTAAGTAAAGCCCCAGCAACTAGTACTTACTCAACCACCTTAAAAGCATGATCAAGCCGGGCGCAGTGGCTCATGTCTGTAATCCCAGCACTTTGGGAGGCCAAGGTGGGCAGATCAACTGAGGTCAGGAGTTCGAGACCAGCCTGGCCAACGTGGTAAAAACCCTGTCTCTACTAAAAATACAGAATTATCCGGCATGGTGGCGCATGCCTGTAATCCCAGCTGAGGCAGGAGAATCTCTTGAACCCAGGAGGCGGAGGTTGCAGTGAGCCGAGGCTGCGCCATTGCACTCCAGCCCAGGCAACAAGAGTGAAACTCTGTCTCAAAAATAAAAAAAGCATGATCATGGCATAGAAAAGAAGTCCATTAGCAACTGACATAAATGATTTTTGAAAAATACCCATTAAGTTGCTTTTAGCTCATAACAATCTAACAACTGAAAGGTGTCTGACAACTGAATAGTGGAGTGTAAAAACTACTAGAAGTATCATTAATGGATTCACAAAATAAAAAAATGTAAAGTGTGACATCAATAGTATAAAATGTGGACGGGGAGTAAAAACTCTGTAGATTTTGTAAGCAACTGAAGTTAAGTTGTTATAAGAAATATATAGTCAAATTCATAATGCTCTAAAACTGCAGTAGGGTTTGTAAATCATTTCTAACTCTAGGATAAAAGTTGAAAGACAGAAGAATTAAAAATAACTACAGCAGGCCAGGTACAGTGGCACACGTCTCTAATCCCAGCTGCTCCGGAGGTTGAGGAGAGGGGATTGCTGAAGGCCAGGAGTTCAAGTCTACCCTGGGCAACACAGAAGACCTCATCTCTAAAACAATAATAACTATAGCTAAAATAATTCGTTAATAGATATACAAAATAAAAAGACGTGAAGTGTGACGTTAAATAGAATAACATTCTGAATTAAAACTAACCCCAATTATCAATCTTAAAAACCGACAAAATAACAAACACTGTATCAATGAAATTATACTGATTGTTTAAACATTTAATGACAAAATATGTAATTTTAGAAATTTTTAAAAAATTATTTAATGGAATATTTCTCTTATATACAAAGTACCAGAAGTGAACATTCAATCTCTTTGACTTAAATTTGTCATTTAAAAAAATAACACTTTTCACCAGGTTTGGTGGCTCACACTTGTAATCCCAGCACTTCAGGAGGCTGAGGCAGGTGGATCGTTTGAGCCCAGGAGCTTGAAACCAGCCTGGGCAACATGGCAAAACCTTGCCTATACAAGAAATACAAAAATTAGCCAGTCATGGTGGCGCATGCCTGTAGTCCTAGCTAATTAGGAGAGTGAAGTGGGAGGATCACCAGATGCCAGGGAAGTCGAGGATGAAGTAAGCCAAGATCGTGCCACTGCATTCCAGCCTGAGAAACAGGGTGAGATGCTGTCTGAAAAAAAATAAATCACTTTTTTTCTTTCATTTCATTTGGAAATTGCTAAGGAAAGGGATTTTAGATATTCTCCCCACATACAAAAAAAAATCTGAGTTAATTAGCCTGATTTAATCATTCCACAATATTTATATCACATACACATACATATAATTTTTATCAATTAAAAATAAATAAAATTTAAAAACACAAGTATTACTTTTACATAAATACAGTGTTTGTTTGTTTGTTTGCTTTAGAGACAGGGTCTCACTCTGGACTCCAGAGTCCCAGGGATCCTCCTGCATCAACGTTCCCAGTAGCTAGGACTACAGGTGGCACCACCACACCCAGCCAATTTTTTTTTTTTTTTTGGTAGAGACAAAGGTCTTGCAATGTTACCTAAGCTGGTCTTGATTTCCTGGTGCCACACAAACCTCCCACCCTGGCCTCCCGTTTAAAATATTTTTGATGCTATTCATTCAAGGGCCTTTGAAATAAAGAACACTACAATTTTCATTTTCTTCATTTTTTAAAAAATATTTTTAGTGCTATTCATTCAAGGGCCTCTGAAACAGAGAACAACATTACAGTTTTCATTTTCTGATATAATTCAGGCTTTTTTTTTTTGAGACAGGGTTTTGCTCTTCGCCCAGGCTGGAGTGCAGTGGTAGGGCTTACTGCAACCTCCATCTCCCAGGTTCAAGTGATTCTCCTGCCTCAGCCTCCCAAGTAGCTGGAATTATAGGCATGCGTCACCATATCCATGTATTTTTTTGTATTTTAGTAGAGGCGGGATTTCACCACATTGGCCAGGCTGGTCTCAAACTCCTGGCCTCAAGTGATCCACCTGCTTCAGCTTCCCAAAGTGCTGGGATTACAGGAATGAGCCACCATGCCCGGCCTCAGACTTTTTTTTTTTTAAAGTCTCAGCATTCCTGTTGAAATGGCCCTAATCTGAGACATCTCATTTGGATTTAATATTTTACAACATTCTGCTTTAGTATGAAACGGGAATCTATCTAGTTTAGCATATGTCAACCATCTTATTTTATGAGACAGCATGGAAATTTTTTTGTCTTTCAATAAAGCATTTATCCTTATATATATCAATTATATGTATTATATGATGTAACTATATATAACACATACATTTTTAATTTATATACAGATCCGTACACTAGGTTTTCTATATATATAACCTATATATAATTATGTTAATATTTATATAATTATAAATTAACATTTACATAATATAATTTTCATATATAGATATGTATTTTTTACAGAGGATATATAAATATATATCTCTCCCATATAAAAATTACATATGTAAACATATATATGTAATTTTAAATTTATATATATATATATATATATAAAACCTAATATACAGGTCTGTTTTTCCCAGTTAAAAATTTAAAACTTTACAAAAACATACACGGTAAAACATTTAAGGTGTGCTTAAAAAGTCATGTGACTAACATTTCTGATGACATGGCTTGGCACCTCACCTACAGAAAGTACCCTCATTCCCTTAAACCAACCTTATCTCTTATCTCAATATTCTCTCTCTCAAGACAGTGACAAAACTTTAAAAAATACATCCACACAATCAGTGGGATAATGAATAGTTCCTAATTTCCACACTTTAAAAACATGCCTGGCCTTTTCCCCTTACATTTCTATGTAAATACCGAAATTCTGACCTCCTGTTTCTTTTCTTTGGCTGTCTACTAGTAAAAACTAGAGAATGGGAATCTTAAACAATGAAATTCTTTTCTGACTAGGTCTAGCCATGGTAATGGCTAAAAAACTAAAATGCTTGAATGGAGCCAAGCATGACAAAATACTTTGTCATCAGCTCTGGCAACTACTATTGTATTAACTAAGTAAAATTTAGAATGATGGGATTGTTAGGCCTTGAAAAATCCAAAGCTATAGCCTGTTCCCAAACTGAACAGGGTGTTCTCTGTAGGATCTTTTTTCTTTTCCTTTCTTTTTTCTCTCTCTGCTTAACGGTTCTTACAAATTAAAGTTTCCAGTTTGATTTGAGAAACACTCCCCCACATACACTGTCTGGTCTTGTGCCATTCAAATGGCACAAAAATTATTTTTAAATCCTTTTGCAATGGCCACAGAGGTAAGCTGGAAGGGGGATGATATGCTCACAGGAATGACCTTTCAGACAGGCCAAAGGCTTGACACTTGCATTCAGGGTCCGGTACTAAAAACTGGGGAGTAACAAAGCAATGGCTTGATGTACCTATCCTCAGTCACTTTTTAGGGGTTGGAGGAAGAGATACAAGATTGTGTCAAAAAAATATTAAGTCTTAATGGTCTCCTCATCAATATTGTAGGACTATAAGGTAAAGAGAAAAACAAATTTTAGAGAAACAGAACTATAGAAAGTTTAATTCATCTCCAAGAAATATACTATGGCTAATACCTTTAAACAGTATTTTCAGGAAAGTCTGCATAAAACACAACAGGACTGATACATTATACTTTTTCAACCTGGCATTTGATCGGAAATAAAAATCTCAGTGATTGTCACTTTAAATCAGATATTATAAATTAATATTATAATTCTAACTCCGAAGACTGATAAAGCAAAACAGTGTTATTCTAATTTTATGAGACTGATGAAGATGAGATTTTCAATAACTTGTATTCCAATAAACCAACTTTATTAAATACAAGAATGTATTTGGCTGAATGCATTTAGCTAAGGTCTTATATTACATGCTGTTTTGAATAACCAAGATCAACTTATCAAGGCTTATCGGAGTGGGAAAAGAATCTGACTCCAATTTCTGGTACAATGCCAGATCAAAAGACAAAACTGTATTTAGCAGAAAACCATCCACTGAAGCATACCTTCCTTTCCTAAAGAACATTAGATTTTAAGGGACATAAAATAATGTCCCTTGCCCCCACAAATCTAACCCATTAAATGTTATTGCTTATTGCTTTCCTTTCTTCCAGAAATCCATCTCATATATACATACATATATATTTGAAAGGGTACCTATTGCAATTGTCAGGTCTCTTCTGAGGGCAAATCCCACTAATCTCTGAGATTCTTTTGACATTATGACAGGAAATCCATTGTAGCTGGTTTCATTAATCATGTTTTCTATATCATCCACTGTCATATTGTCCTGTGTCAGGACAGCTAAGGGAGGATCGTTCCTTCGAGGTCTCATAACGTCAGCAGCCAGGGTGGTATGAGTGAATTCTTCTTTTGCATCCAAGAAAGGGTATCCATTTAATCGGATGTGTGCTTCATAAATGCCTTCCCTGCCAAAGGCATCTCCAACCCATTTACTGGTCATGACTGCAGCCATAAGGGGAACAATATATTCCAAGCCTCCAGTAAGCTCAAAAACAATAACCACCAGGGAGACCGTCATTCTTGTCACACCACCTGAAAAAAGTAAGCACCCACTGGTCAGGAAGGACAGGATCCTCATCATTACATTTTATTAGAATTTTTGCACTAGGCAGTTAAAACTAAATGGCAAATAGAACTCAGTCAGGGAAAAGCATTATCATCTAAAACTGCTCCTCTTTTAGGACAATAATCACTACTTTTAATAAGCTCTAGAGAAACACCAATTTTCTTTGTTTATAACAGAGAAGACTATTAAAATAACATTTTAAAAACCTGTTTATTTCATATTTAAAAAAATCAAAGCTTACCAACTAAAACAATTTTGCCATTTTGGTTTAGCGCTGTAGCAAAGACATAATTTCACCCTTATAAAAGCTTATTCTAATTATTAAGGAATTTAGTAAAGCACATCATGCTTATCTTTGCTATAATTTACAAATTAAACTCATATGGGTAGAATATTAATATAATAAATTTCTCCTCTAAATTTTTTTCAAAAAGAGTAAAATATTTTGATGCCTTTGATTTACACTAACGATGCAAGTAATACCCACTCACAGAAAACTATTTGGGCCAGGCACAGTGGCTCATGCCTGTAATCTCAGCACTTTGGGAGGCCAAGGCAGGAAGATCACTTAAGTCCAGGAGTTTGAGACCAGCCTGGGCAATACAGTGAGACCCTGTTTCTACAAAAATAAAAACTAAAAAAAGTAGTCAGGCATGGTGGTGTATGTCTGTGGTCCCAGCTACTTGGGAGGCTGAGGTGGGAGGCTCGTTTGGGCGGGGGGTTGAGGCTGCAGTGAGCTCTGCCTATGGCGTTCACACTGCCTGTGGTCCCTTTCTCAGTATTCTCACTGTTATCAACCCAGTCCAAGCCCTCATGACTTTATTCCTTTTTTACTTTGTATTTTTTAAGATTTGGGGTCTCACTCAGTTGCCCAGGCTGGTCTCAAACTCCTGGGCTCCCATGATCCTCCCACCTCAGCCTCTCCAGTAGCTGGCATTACATGCATGTGCCATTGTGCCTGGCTATTCCTTAATTATAATACCATTTTATCTTACCTCCATGACTCCAGGCCCCATTACCACTGTATAAGCCATGTTCCCTGGTTAATCTTTCCTAAGTACTAC
Source organism: Nomascus leucogenys (assembly GCF_006542625.1). Lineage (NCBI taxonomy): Eukaryota > Metazoa > Chordata > Mammalia > Primates > Hylobatidae > Nomascus > Nomascus leucogenys. The sequence continues at coordinate 90,051,865 of NC_044387.1, read as the reverse complement.
TTTTACTGTGTTGCTCTTTTGCTCGAAAACCTACCAGGGCTTGTCAGTTCATACTGTATTAAGCTCAAGCTCTTCCTTTTGTTTTTTACCTAAAAATAGCAAGGAGACAGATCCTACCATATATTACATACTCTACCCTATACCAGGCATGTCCTAATCAGTTTACAAAGACTTGTTTTTCAAACTAGGCACTTATTTTACCAGGCACTATTATAACAGCTTTACATGCATTTTATCTCATATAATCCTCAAAACAATCCTAGCAGATCACCAGCTGTTATTCCTTTTTACATACAGAAAATTAAAACTTCAAGAAGGAACTTTCTCAAAGTCATCAAACTAAAAATGGCAAAGCTAGGAATGCCATAAATCTGACCAACTTCAAATATAGAATCATCCTGACATTAATCAGGTTTCTTGTCATTTCATAATCTGTTCCTTCTCACTAATCCAACTTTATTTCCCAAAAGTACCCAAAATGTACTCTCTAGAGTCAATTTCTTCAAAGCCTCATGAATACAAAATTTATTCCCATCCTCGTTCCTTTGTCTTCACATTATAGTCTTCAACAAAGTCACCTTTTCCTTAAATTCTGCTAATCTTTTAAATAAAGCTCATGTTCTACTCTTCCTGAAGTATTTCAGCTCTTTCTTCCCCTATATTCCTACCATACTTAGACTCTTTTAACCTTGTATATATTCGTTAATATTCCTCACTATTGTATTCTCAGTGTTCGTCTTGTCTCCTCAACTTGATTAGAGTTGAGATTGGGTCCATGTTCTTTTTGTATTATTCACTGTATCTAGCACAATGCTAAAAAGAAAGTGGACATTTAATAAACACTTGCTACTTCGGTGAAAATGATTCTGTCCTTTCCTTTTAATTGATATTACATTTTTAAAGATCAATAATCACATAATTTTTATTCACTAAACAAAACTGGTCAAAATGGCAACCATTAATATTATAACCAGAGTTTAGCTAACATTTTAAATATGAAAAGCAATAACCATTTTTTCCTGCCCCAACAGACATTAAATAGACTCAAGTATTTAATGTAGGTATTTTGCTTTTCTTCTCATTAAAATGAATAGTTACCTTTTCTCATTTTGTTATAAATACACCTTAGATGATGGAGCATGGGTAAATACATCTTTTACTAAGGCTAACAATAAATCATTTCAGAACCAAAGTAAAGCTACTCTGAAACTTTGTTGCAATGCTAATCTTAGGTATCATGCTATAGTTGTTGTAAGTAAGCCAAGATCCTTAACAATGAAAGAATCAAAGACCTCTTTGGTCAGGATCCAAATTAAGCTTATGTTGTACTTAGATGGCTTCTGCCATAGTGTATTAAGTTATATTACAATATGCTAATGCCATTAAATTCTTGTATTAACAAATGTCGTAAGACAGAAAACCCGTACTGTATAATACCCTAATAGTACTACTGTTTCTTATCTGTTAAAACATTTCCTCCCGGCACCCTCCTTTACTCAACCAATCCGCCCACCAATTAAGCAAGAATGTGTCCCACTTTCTCTTGGCTCTCTCAGACTTGCAAACAACCACACACAGGCAGACACAGCCATATTACCTAAGCATGCAGCAGCACCAACCATGGCATAAAGGCCAGGTGTAATGCAATCGGCCCCGACCTCACACCACTCCTTAAAGATAAACCAGTCATGGTGATAGTAGGCAAGCTGCTCCACCGCAATCCCCACAATCCTTCCTGCGATCGCTCCAATAGCCATGCTGGGGATGAACAAGCCTGACGGAACCTATAACAACAACAGAACTCTTTATGGGGCAGAGATCCTCTACTCACATGCTTGAAACTTACATTCTATGCATTTATTTCTAACACTTTTGATTCTTTTCACATTGTATTAATATAGCAAAATCCTAGTACAAATAAAACTAAAGCAAAAATCTTGTACCTTAACAATCCCATGAATTCAGTTACAAAACAAATCACATTCTCTAGGCCAAAGAGAAAAAAATTCAAGGGTTATTTCCTTTAGCTCAAGGTAGCTCAAGGGTGCCCTAATGTCAGTTCCTAACAAAATTTTCATTAGTCCATGGTGAAATGAAAAAAAAAAAAAAAAGGACAATATGCTAGATACAATATATACTACTTGGGTGACAGTTGCAATAAAATCTTAGAATTCACCATTATAGAATTCATCCATGTAACCAAAACCACCTGTAACCCAAAAGCTATTGAAATTAAAAAATACATATTTTTAAAAATACAATATGAAGTATTTTTCATAAAACTCAACTGATTCAGTTTTAAGCACTGTCTTTTACTTCAAGATTATGTGATTATGTCCTCCTATATATTTACAAATGATGGAAATAGTAGATGCTATTCATCTTAAGTGGTACAATGTTAAGTGGACAAACTTATCAGAGTTGCCCAATATTTTAACTGATATACAGACATATCTTGTTTTATTATGCTTTGTGTTACTGTGCTTCACACATGTTGCGGTTTTCACAATTTGAGGTTTATGACATCCCTGCATCAAGCTAGTCCATCAGCACTACTTTTCCAACAGCATGTGCTCTCTCTGTATCATATTTTGCTAATTCTCTCAATACTTCGAAAATTTTCACTATGATTATATGTTACAGTGTTCTGTGATTAATGATCTTTGATGTTCCTGTTAGAATTGTTTTACTGCACCATTAACCATGCCCATAGAAGAAAGTGAACTTAATAAGTGTTGTACGTGGTCTGACTGCTCCACTAACTGGCTGTTCCCCATCTCTCTCCCTCTCCTCAGGCTTCCCTATTCCCTGAGACCCAATGATACTGAAATTAGTACAACTAAGAACCCTACAATTGTCTCTAAGTGTTCAACTGAAAGCAGAAGTCATGTTTCTTGGCTGGGCGTGATCCTGCCGACTCAGCCTCGTGAGTAGCTGGGACTACAGGCATGCACCACCACACCTGGCTATTTTTTTTTGTAGAGATGGGTCTTACTGTGTTGCCCAGGCTAGTCTCTAACTCCTGACCTCAAGTGATCCTTCTGCCTTGGCCTCCCAAAGCATGGAGATTACAGGCGTGAACCACAGTACCTGGCCGTTTTTAGCTGTTGATATAAAGTGAGAGACGTGACTTTTTTTTTGAGAGTAATCAAAGACTTTTTTTTTTTTTAAGTAACCCTTAAATTACGCCAATCTACTCTCTCTGTGCTCTAGAAATGGACCAACAAAGCCTGGATAACAGCGTTATCTGTTTACAGCATGGTTTACTATTTTAAGCCCACTGTTGAGACCTACTGCTCAGACAAAAAGATTCCTTTTAAAATATTACTCATCACTAATAACGCACCTGGTCTTCCAAGAGCTCTGATGGAGATGTACAAGGAGATTCATGTTGTTTTAAAGACTAATTTTGACTTTTAAGTTTTACTGAAGAAATGCATTTCCTATGGCTACAGCTACCATAGATAGTACTTTTGTTACAGCAGGTAGCTAGTCAGGCATGAGCAGGGCAGGACAGGGATCCTCCCAACTCCACCACGAATGTCAGGCAACCATCAGGTGATGATGGTCAGATAGCTCTCACGCTATCTCTCTAAAATAATAATTGGTTGCAGCCTGCGTCAGGGAAAGGCCATCTTCCAATAGACAGAAACACCTGAAACTAGCGATCAGCAGCTTTCCGATAAGATCCCAGGAGTTGGGTGAGTGGGCTCAGGCACGCACATTTAGAGGCAAAATTGCAGAGTTTAACTGAAATATGACCTCCTAGGGACATTCGGCTGGTAAGTGACGAACACCTCAGGTAAACATGCATACAACTCCAGTAAATACACTGCGCACACTCCCCTCCCAAGTGCTAGCAGGCCACTGTGCATGTGGGCAACTCACTCCAAAAGAAGAATCAATGGAACAGGGATGCAAGATGCTGGAAGTATGCCAACATATAAAACCCTAAGTCCAAGGTCAAATGGGGCACTTGTCTTCCAAGATGCCCGCTTGGCCCTCTTTCAAATGTATTTTAATTTCTTTTCATTTCCACTCTAAAGCTTTTTAATAATAAACTTTCACTCCTACTCTAAAACTTGCCTCAGTCTCTTTTTCTGCCTTACGTCCCTCAGTAGAATTCCTTCCTCTAAGAAGGCAAGAGTTGAGGTTGCTGAAGATCTGTATGGTTCGCCCCTGGTAACTTGGAAACCCATCACTGATAACAACTTCTCTGATGCATCCGGGCAAAGTAAATTGAAACGTTCAAAAAGTATTCACCATTCTAGATGCCATCCAGAACATTCATGTTTCATGGGAGGAGGTCAAAATATCAATATTAACGGGAGATTGGAAGAAGTTGATTCCAACTCTCATGAATGACTCTGAGGGGTTCAAGACTTCAGTTGAAGAAGTAACTACAGAGTTGTGGAAATAGCAAGAGAACTAGAATGATAAGTGTAGCCTAAAGATGTGACTGAATTGCTAGAATCTCATTAAAAAAAACTTGAATGTGTAAGGAGTTACTTCTTATGGATGAGCAAAGAAAGTGGTTTCTTGAGGTAGAATCCACTCCTGGTAAAGATGTTGTGAACATTGTTAAAAGGACAAAGATTTTGAATTTTCCTTAAACTTAGTTGATAAAGCAGTAGCAGGGTTTGAGAAGATGACTCTAATTTTGAAAAGAAGGTCTACTGTAGGTAAAATGTTATCAAACAGCATCACATACTACAGAGAAATCTTTCAAAAAGGAAGTGTCAATCAATGCGGCAAGTTTCACTGTTATCTTAAGAATTGCTACAGCCAGTCCTACCTCTAGCAACCACCAATATCAAGGCAAGACCCTACAGAAGCAAAACTGATTACGACTCACTGAAGACTCAGATTACTATTAGCATTTTTTAGCAATCAAGTATTTTTAAATTAAAGTATTACTTTTTTAAAAGACATAATGCTATTGTACACGTAACAGACTACAGCATAGTGTAAACAGAACTTTTATATGCACTAAGAAACTAAGACTTTTATGTGACTCGCTTTATTATGATATTCACTTTATTGTGGTGCTCTGAACTGAACCTATATCTCTCAGGTAAGTCTATTTATATGAATCAATTAAAAAGAGAAAAATATTTATTAAAATCAATGAGGATAATAAATAGGGATAAGACACACCATAAGCAAGATCATTTAAAGACTACTGAAAGAGGCCAGGTTCAGTGGCTCATGCCTATAATCCTAGCACTTTGGGAGGCCAAGGCCTCCCAAAGGATCACCTGAGGTCAGGAGTTCCAGACCAGCCTAGCCAACATGGAGAAACCACATCTCTACTAAATATACAAAAATTGGTCGGGTGTGATGGTGCATACCTGTAATCTCAGCTACTTGGGATGCTGAGGCAGGAGAATCACTTGAACCTGGGAGGTGGAGGTTGCAGTGAGCCAAGACTGCAACACTGCTCTCTAGTCTGGGTGAAAAGGTGAGATCCTGTCTCAAAAAAAAAAAAAACACAAAAAAAAAAACAAAAAAAACCAACCAACCAACCAACCAACCAACTACTGAAAGAGTAATAAACTCCTCTGAATATGAAATGAGCCAAACACAAAATGATGGCATGTTTGAGTCTATTAGGATCATTAAAAGGATAAACAATAGAAAAAATCAAAGTGTGTTTTACACTCTCTTGCCAGGTATGATCCTTCAGCAGAGCTGAGTCAAAGGTGGGACTTAACAGAGGCCTGCCAATTGCCTCCAGCTTCTTGTAGTTCAACTGACTGTGAGAAAATTGGGATTTACCCAACACTTACTTATTGTAGAAAAAAGAGCTTTAACAGCTCTTTTAACTTGATTCCCTAAGAAAAAAGGCAAAACTTTAAGGCTTTTCTATTATTATTATTATTTTTTTTCTTCTTATTATTATTTTTTGAGACAGTGTCTTGCCCTGTCACCTGGGCTGGAGTGCAGTGGCGTGATCTTGGCTCACTGCAACCTCCGCTTCCTGGGTTGAAGTGATTCTCCTGCCTCAGCCTCCCAAGTAGCTGGGATTACAGGCACCTGCCACCACGCCTGGCTAATTTTTGTATTTTTAGTAAAGATGGGGTTTCACCACGTTAGCCAGGATGGTCTTGATCTTCTGACATCGTGATCTGCCTGCCTCGGCCTCCCAAAGTGCAGGGATTACAGGTGTGAGCCACTGCGCCTGGCCAGGCTTTTCTATTATTTAACTCTTGATACTCAGTGGACTTAGGACAATAGAAAAGAGACCTTATTTCAAAAACTAATACCACTCTAATTTTGTAGAAACAAAGCTGTTATTCCACATTAATTTACATCTATAAAAGCGCATTATCACTAGCAAATACTATTACATGAAGTACAGGGGTAGTAATTTAAAGAACAAGAATAAGCTGATATGTGCTTCCCCATATATATCACTGATAGTCACAGAAGAAATTATATTTACTGATAGACCATTAATCAACACATTTTGTTATTTTATAAATCCAAAAGAAGCAATGTCTCAGGGCATAAGGCCCAGCTGCCTTAATTTCTTGATGGAAAAAGGCATGTATTTACAGATCTAGTAATTTAACTGAGTCTGCGGTGTCCTTTCAAGCTAACACCCTATACTGGTATGAGGCAGAATAATGGCTCCTCAAAGATGTCCATAGCTTAATTTCCAGAACCTGTGATTACATTAAGTTGCATGGCAAGGAGGAATTAAGGTTGCAGAAAGAAAGTTTCGAAGCAGCTGACCTTGAAAAAGGAGATTATTTTCTGATTTATCTGGGTGGGCCTAAAGTAATCACAAAGATTTTTCGAATGTGGAAGGGAGATTTAGCAGAGTTTGTGTAAGAGTGATGAGACAAGAGAAAGACTTGACCAGCCATTGCTGGCTTTGAAGATGCAAATAGACTGCCAGGAGCCAAGGAATGCTGGCAGCTTTTAATAGCCAGAAAAGGCAAAAAAACAGACTCTCTCCTACAGCCTCCAGAATTTTAGCACAGTGAGATCCATTTCAGACTTTTGATTTGCAGAACTGTAAGATATTAAATTTGTGTGGCTTTTAAGCCATTAAGTTGTGGTAATTTATTACAGCAGCAATAGGAAACTAATAAAAGTGGTTTTAAAACATGATCATGAATTCTCTGACACTTAGTCCCAATAAGTGTATGTCCCTCCTCTGAATGTGGACGGGCCTCTGTTACTGCCTCAATGAATAGAATAAAACAAGTCATGCTGCAAGACTTCGTTGGCTACATTAAAAACAGCCCTCTTGGGAATCCTGAACTATAAGAAATCCAATTCCCTGAGGCCACCACCCTAGAAAACCAGAGAGAGAGAGAGGAAAAAGAAAGCGAGAGAAAGAGAGAGAGACAGCGGGAGTGAGCACAAGAGACAGAGTATGCGTGATTGATCCCAGGAGCCCAGGTGTCTGAATCTTTTCAGCCTAGGTGCTAGTCATGAATGAAGAAGTCTTTAAACTATACTCAAGAATTTAATTGTATACTTAAAAATAATTAAGAGTATAATTGGATTGTTTGTAACACAAGGGATAAATGCTTGAGGTGATGGATACTCCATTTACCCTGAGATTATTATGCACTCCATGCCTCTATCAAAATATTTCATGTACCCCAAAACTATATACAGCTACTGTGTACTCACAAAACAGTTTTTTAAAAAGGAAATGAAAAAAAAGAAGCTTTGAGATGATTAGCCCTCGCCACATCTAATAACAACTATATGAAAGACCACAAGCAAAAATTGCCCAGTTGACCCCGTCCCAAGTCGTTGATCCAATATCAAGAACGAAATAAGTAGTTACCTTAAGCTGCTAAGTTTTGGGGGTAATTTGTTAAATAGCAACAGATAACATGGTCAACAATACATGCTAAGGAATTATCTTTTTCATTACTTAAAATTAAACTCAAAAGATAAGTACTTTCTTCAGTCATTTATGAAACAACAACTCTCTCATTCCACATATAAGTTTTGAACATGCCAAAATTACCCAAATATCACCTCACATTAGCACTTACCTTGATGCCAAAAGTGAATACTGTCATTATGATTTTAAATATGAGTGCCAGGCATAACTGCCATATAGCTGAATATACTCCAATGCCTGCTGGACGATCAGGAATGTCATCGACAATTTTACTGGCATTCATGTCATTTCTGTAGTCACAAAGAGAAGAGGATTCCAGGGGACCACAGTCTGTAAAAAGCTCTTTGATCAGTTCACTGGTGTTTAGCCTAGTGTATGGATTAGGGAAGGCTATCACAGCAGTAATGGCTGCAACAATAATGACTTCCAGAACGGGATACTTTCCAAATTTGGTTGACTTGCGTCGACGACACCAGGCAATATTTGCCCTAATGAAAAAGGCTCCCCAAAGCCCTCCAAATACCCCTAGGAGAATAAAAGGAAACAGTTCAAAAAGGTACCATGGTGTATGATACTCCACATAAAAAAGGACCAGACGGCTGTTACCAAATGGATTGATGGACCTCAAAACAAATGCAGCCACTAAAGCAGCAAAAAATGATCTCCATAAAGTTTTGAGAGGAAAATAATAGCTAACCTAAAAAAAAGAAAAGGAAAAGAAAAATTAATGCTATAATTTTATAAGATGTTTCTGATATAACTTGAATGGTAAATATCCTAGCTCTAAATTTTGCTGTAGTTAGAATTTACATGTAATGGATTTTACTGTAATAAGAAAAATTGATGTTATTATTATTTTTGGAGATGGTGATCATGATTACAAGTTGACAGTATCAACTGATCATAAATATCTAATAAATACTAATAGAATACCTAGTGCTGCTTTATTTTCAAAATGAGTTTCACATTCAATTCAATCATGGTAGTTGAAAATAAATGTACCATCACCAACTCCTGTTAGCTTATAATGCATTTAATTTGTCTCTTCTACATTAAAAAAGGAAAAAAGAATACAAACAACTAAAAGAAAAAAGTAAATTTAAAAACATTCTTGAAATAAAATAGTTAAATTCATAGAAGTAGAGAGTAGAATAGGGGTTACCAGAGGCTGGGGGTTGGGGAGGTGAACAGGGAAAGGGGAGACATTAGTCAATGGGTATGAACTTACAGAGGAGGAATAAGTTCTGGTGTTCTATTGTACAGTAAGGTGACTACAGTTAATAATATGTATTACATATTTCAAAATAGCTAAAAGAGAGGATTTTAAATGTTCTCACCACCACAAGGACACAATAAATATTTGAGGATTTGCTAATCACTCTGATTTGATTATTCCACAATGTATACATGTATAGACACATCACATTATACCCCATAAACAAAAACAATTATTATTTGTCAAAAAAAATTAAAAAAAATTCCTGGTTACATTTTTATGTAAAAAGAAAAGTCTTAAACACCTATTAAAAAAACAAAAACAAAATAATCCACTGAAGTGACTAAAATTATTTCCTTAAGCATCAGTAACTTAAACATCAGTATCAGAAATAATCACATGGGAAAGACTTTAAAACACAACATAGGAATTGATTAAAATTTTTTAAACAAAAACTACTTGGAAGGCTGAGGCAGGAGAATTACTTGAGCCCAGGAGGCGGAAGTTGCAGTGAGTCAAGATCACGCTATTGCACTCCAGCCTGGGCAACAAGAGCGAAACTCCGTCTCAAAAACAAAAACAAAAACAAAAACAAAAAACAAAACACACACACACACAGCCTGGCCAACATGGCGAAACCCCATCTCTAATAAAAATACAGAATTTAGCCAATGGAAATGGATTGTTTCACATGTCCTCTATTAAGTCAACTTCACATCCTCTTACTTTTAAATATGTCAACAAAGTAAAGTTAGATTTTAAATAATTACTAATATTTATACATGAATAAATTAAAAAAATAGTTTCCTCTAGTTATGAAGCATGAATAACATTTACTTTTTATGTAAGAATGAGTAGAAAACAACTTTAGAAAAATAAATTTGAAAACAAAGTCTCTACCTATTACATCACCTATAAAACTGAAATGTGTGAAATATATTTGTAATGGTAATTATATATAATTTTAATTGTTGTATTTTTTTTACCTACCTCCTCCAGGCTAAAAAGAACTCCTCCAATTGGTGCACCAAAAGCTACAGAAACCCCTGCAGCTGAGGCAGCTGATAGCACCTAGAAAGAGGATATGGCTCATTTCATAATTTCGTAGAAATTCAAATGTACCAAATAAAAATTCTTCATGTTACTTGAATTTTCCAAATGGATTTTCTGAACTTAACTTGCATGTTTCCTTGCTCCCTAAGCAAAGGGTAAGTATTAATTTCTTCTATTAAGATTTGTTTCTTTCTCCTGCGCTTTAATTGAAAGGTCAGTCATGCATTTACTATTCAGTTAAAATAACATTTTTTGCCAGATATACTAATGTGAATAGGGTGTAAAGAAGAGGAGGCAATGAATATAGACAATTTTCAAGATGTATGTTTGTGTAGATAAGAGGGGAGGGCAGTAACTGGGATGGGGGGCTTTTTTAAATAGGATATCATTTCTTCAAATTTTAGAGCTAACTGCTCCACCATAAATACTCTATTGCAAATCCTAGCAAGATATGCAGGGAACTGAAGACCTTGTAAGATTCCCTATATTTTCACTACCCTATGCCCTCTGAAATACTGCTAAAATACTATCAATCTAGATAGCCTCATTCTGAAAGCACACAGAACAGCTCCTCAAGTTACAGTCTCACCAACCAACACCTCCACACAAAAATTAAAGGAAAAGAAAAATCCAAGGACACTCTTCCGTGTCCTCTCTCCAGCTCCCCAGTCTATCAGATGGTAATGGTCTACTTCCCACCAGTATGAAGCCAACTACACCTATAATTTCACTAGGGTTTTATTTGTAATTATTTTTCTAAGAGTCTGTATTCCTTTATTTTTTTCGAGACAGAGTTTCTCTCTTGACTCTCAGGCTGGAGTGCAATGGTGTGGTCTCAGCTCACTGCAACCTCCACCTCCTGGGTTCAAGTGATTCTCCTGCCTCAACCTCCCGAGTAGCTGGGATTACAGGTGCCCGCCACCACACCCAGCTAATTTTTGTATCTTTAGTACAGACGGGGTTTCACCATGTTGGCCAGGCTGGTCTCGAATTCCTGACCTTAGGTGATCTGCCTGCCTCGACCTTCCAAAGTGCTGGGATTATAGGCGTGAGCCACCACGCCCAGCCAAGTGTCTGTATTCCTTTCACTATTTTCATGCAGCAAATATCCAAGGCTACCTAAAGTATTTCTTCAAATGGTCAATTGTTACATTTCCAGAAGAGAAATTATAAATAATCAAAATTAAGCTGTAAATGGTTAAGACCATGAACTCCATAGTCAGGCTGCTGTGTTGAAATCATGGCTCTGCTACTTACTAGCTGTATGACTATGGGTAGATAACCTAACCTGTATGTGCCTCAGTTTTCTCTTCTCTAAAATGGAAATGTGATATTACTTAGCTCTTAAGGATTGAGTAAATATATAGCGAGTGCTTTAGAACAGTGCCTGGCATTCAGTAAATACTTTATAAAAGTTTGGTGAATTGAAAATAAATAAATATTTGTTTTAATCAAATTGTTGGCATTAGAATGTAGACTCTGCTTATTTGGGGAGGAAAGGGAGCAAATTTAACTTTTTTTTTTTTTCTCCACTAAAAGGAATGCAAACATATTTATTTGAATGTCCTGATCCTGCATTTACAACCAAACTAACACCTATGTATCTATAACTCATATACACATTTTAATCCATTTCATACGTATCTAAGAAGCATTTAATTTAAAAATATCAATGCTCTCCCCTCTTGTCTACACAAAACTATGGGACCTTAATGCTTTCAACTAACCGTGAATTCTTGCCATTTATATATACATTAAGGTGACAGAATAACAACATATTAAACATTAACTAATCATTACAGTATGAACATTAAAATTTAGGTAAACTTAATTTCTAAAACATCTAATAAATTACATTTTTTGAACTTAGAATAAGTAAAAGTCTTACCAAAAAATATAAAGGTACAACAGAAAGTAATGGAACTGAATTGAGGAGGCAAATGCTCTAGCTCCATCTTAGCCACTAACTTGCTATGCTACAGGATGGTTTTGAGTTTTGTTTTGAACACACACAAATATATACCCACATAGTCGTAAGGGCAGTAATGTAGTAGATAAGACCACAGACTTTGGAGTCAAAGAAAAATGAATTTTAATCCACGTTCCGTCACTAACTAGGTATGTGGTCTCAGGCAAGTTAGGTAGCTGTTTTCAGCCCTAGTTTCCTAATCTCTAAATGAGGATAACAGGGCCATATTACTAAATTACTGTGAAATTAAGTATTAAAATCCAAGTAAAGTATCTGCCACAGTACCAGATACACAGAAAGTAATCAATAATGCTAGCTATTTTTGTTATAAAGTACTGGAATCACAATTATTCAGAGATGAAACTATGACAATCTGAAGTATTCCACTTTTGGGATATCTACGTCCAATGCAAGGACAATATTTTAATGCGAACATTAAAATGTACTAGAATTATTTCAATTGTAGATTGAACAGTTTGATAAAATATTCTACTTTTTTGGTTATAGTACATAAAAAAAACCCAACAAGATGAAAAGGTCATGCCAGTATTTAATGAGATGTTCTTTAAAAAATCCTATCTTAAAAACCCAAAGATCTCCATACCATCTAGTGCTGTAGATTTAGATTTGGAAAATAGGAAGGGACTGGGCTCCCAAAGTCTAGAGCTAATATAAAGGACTCAGGAAAATGCCCAGAGCAATATGGAAACATCAGAAGAAATCCATAATATATATAAGGTTTCAAGGTCTTGTAGAAGATCTCAGGCTGGCCTAAAGAAACGGTAAAAGAAATTGCCTTAAACAATCAAATGAAAAGGATTTTCTGTAATCTCTTTAATGTGAATTTCTGATTTAAACTTCCAGAGCTTCTAAAGGCCCTCAGAACTTCCCCATCACGCTGGATAGCATTTTTCATATCACACACCACTTACACTGGCACCAGACACTGCCTCCAGGAGGAAAACATAGCTATTAAGATTTCCCAACCTCTTAATGTTGAAAGTAAGAGTGAAAAACAAAGCTAAGCTTAGAAAACACTTCAGAAGGGGAAAGATGGAAGGTAAAGTGAAAACAGGAAGATATTCATGAAATGCAACTGAAACCCAATGGACACCAGCTGTCTATCTAAAGCTTCTCTAAAATTTAAGACTAACTGAGCAGCACTGGGAATGGATTCTAGAAAGATGTTATAGATTATTCAGGAAAAACAAAATTAGCACAAATTAATCTCAAAATTTTTTATCTGAATACAGAATTTATTATTTTTACACTAAGAAATTCTTTACTTAAATAAATACTATATAATATATATTTTTCAGTCAAGTTAACTACAAAAGACACTTACCTCCCTTTTTTTAGCTTCGTTTGTGCTATACTTTGGAAAGAGGTAGGAAAAGATATTTCCACAGCAACAGGCAACATGTACCAGGGGACCTTCTTTTCCTAAACTCAAACCTGATGCCACAGCCAGGACTAATGTGATGGTTTTAATCATTAAAGTCCATTTTCCCAAGTAACCTCTGATGATGAATCCACTTAAAATAGTTTTAATCTACAAGGCAAAGATTAAGGCAGCTTAATGTCCTTTAAGAAACATGAGAATATTAACGAATCCAAGTTATTTTCTTGTTTTACGCACAAAAACAACCTTACAAATTTTAGCAGCCTATAGAAAAATTTAATTTTTCAAAAACTTTACCTGTTATGCTAAATAGAATAAATTGATATTATAATCTAATTCTCTACCCAAGAAAGGACTGAGGGCAACTCTATCTCAGGAACAAAATCAAAATATCAGGCCATGTTAAAATGAATACAGACCTTAACTATAAGGATTATAATTACATAACCAAAAAAAAGAGGCAAATTTGAATATTTCTGTTGTGAAAATAAGCATAATATTTTAAATATATTTCGGATATTATGTTAGAAATAAGAATATTATGTTTTCTCTGAGCACTGTGATTATGTGGAATAGTTTTTTATGTATCAAGAAGGATGAATGACAACTGTTATATACTGCATGATATTGCTTTTTATGAAAGATATTCTTAATACAACCTTAAAGATCACTACAATTCCATTTTAAAAAGAAATGTTAGGAACAAGTTGGTAACTTATTTAACTACAGAAAAATAAAAGAGAAAAGAAATAAGTTCAAATCAAGTTCAATCAATCCTATGTATAACTCTACTTTATTGTGATGAAAAATAAAACCCAAAAGTTTGTACTATTGACTCACTGTGATTAACTACTTTCTCAAAGCATAAAATGGCCAAATTCAAGAATATTTAACTTATCTAATCAAAAGGTAATTATAAAAAGAGAATGAATGAATCAAAATCAGGGTCACAGCCAGGTGTGGTAGCTCACGCCTGTAATCCCAGCACTTTGGGAGGCTGAGGCGGGTGATCACTTGAGGTTAGGAGTTTGAGATCAGCCTGGCCAACATGGTGAAACCCCATCTCTACTAAAAAAAATACAAAAATTAGTGGGGCATGGTGACACGTGCCTGCAATCGCAGCTACTCAGGAGGCTGAGACACAAGATTTGCTTGAGCCTGGGACGCAGAGGTTGCAGTGAGCTGAGATCGCGCCACTGCACTCCAGTCTGGGTGACAGTGCAAGACTCAGTCTCAAAAAAAAAAAAAAATCAGGGTCATAACAGCAAAATAACAACTAATCCATCAAAAAACATTAGGTCACAAGATACTTTTTCCAGGCTCTTGATGTTTAACTAAATAGAATAAATAGTCTGAAACTAAATAGTCTGAAAATTTGCCTAGTCATGTGTTAAATTAGTGGTGAGAGAAAAAAAATCAGCCTCCACAGTAAATGACCAAATGACTATGGGAAACAATATTTTTCAATGATGTCTACCATCAGCTTATACTTTAAAAATTTTTTTTCATATTATGAACAAACTATCCCTTTCCTTCAGACAAGCCAACTTTTATTATCACTAAGGGCAAAAAGATAAACATCACAATAATGTTTAATGACACTAAATATTACTTGGCTTACCTCTGGAATTCCAGAGCCACAGGCATATGGAGCAAATACCTTTACCAGGGAAACTGCAAGAAAGGCAAAACTCAAGGCCCAGAAGATGTACATTATGTAGTTCATGATATAAGAACCAGGACCCTAAAAAGAAAATAGTTCAAGAGTATGAATTTAATTTACATTGCACATCTAATGCAAATGCTTGTCATAAGAAACTTCAGTAAATGGCCAGGCATGGTGGCTCATGCCTGTAATCCCAGCACTGGGAGGCTGAGGCAGGTGGTCACCTGAGGTCAGGAGTTCGAGACTAGCTTGGCCAACATGGTGAAACCCCGTCGCTACTAAAAATACAAAAATTAGCTGGGCATGGTGGCGCATGCCTGTAATACCAGCTACTCGGGAGGCTGAGGCAGAAGAATCGCTTAAACCCTGGAAGCGGAGGTTGCAATGAGCCAAGATCATGCCACTGCACTCCAGCCTGGGCAACAGAGTGAGACTCCATCCCCCTGGCCAAAAAAAAAAAAAAAAAAAAACACAAAGAAAAGAAACTTCAGTAAAATAAGTACAAGTCTCCTGGTTTATTTCCACAATAATAGAAACTTTATATGAACAAAATATTTAAGTAGAATCCGAAAATTAATGCCTATATATACCAAGGAGCCTTAAGCCCATTTAATCTTTTTCCTAATCCCTAAAGTGTTGTTACCAACACATCTCAGCTATACTTCAATCTCTGCCTCCAAACCACTTTTTGGAAACAGTGGAAACAAATTGCATCACCACTCAGATTTCATTCTGTTGCAACTTTCCAGAAGATCATTAAACTCAATTCAATTAAGCCAGGTAAACAGCATAGTACTCATCTTACCACAAATGTATATGTTTTAGCTCTAAGTTCAGCTAAAACAAAATTTAAAAAATATATCCGTCATCATGTAAAAAATATACATATAACATCCTAAGTTCTAAAATGTTCTTTGTAGATCATAGTAAATCAATCATTTAAATGCTGTAATGCCACAAATAAAAACGTCTGATTGTCTTCAATGTATCTCTACATAGGTTGATTTTACTAAATTATTTGATAATCATACTTTCATAATTCAAACTTCCCAATCTTAGTAATATATTAGTTTTAATAACTTGACTTCTTAGTAACTTTACACAGAATTTACTGCAATAACTATCACTTCTTTTCTACTACAGCTCAAATATATTTGCACCACAATCCAGAGGATGTTATATGACTATGCAGTTAACTAATAAAAAAGCTTCTTGAAACAATACTGCACTTAATTCTTTCTTGCTGCAATGTGTTAAGGGTGGATCCACTTAATGTGTATGCAATCATCTAATATGTGATTAATTCTATAATTAAATGAATTGGAAACATTTTGCTATATCAATTATTAATTCATCTTGAGACAAAGCAAGACTTACCTCTGCTTGACCTATGATTAATTCTGCCCATGTTTTCCACTGTGGACATTTATCCCTCTCTTCAAATGTTGTTTCATTAGATCCCCAACAGCACTGTTCGTGGTTGTACCACAACGCACTAAGGCAAATGCCCTCCTTTAGGTCAGTCATCCAATCGGCAGCAATGTCTATTAATCCAGCCAATGCCCCTGTAAAAATATGTTGGAGATGGTAAAAAAATAAGTCAATTTTTTGGGAGTCGAGAACAATCTAGTTAAAAGGCAAGTGGAAAGCAGGAGACTCCTAAATAAAGGGTCATTTATGAACTACATATAAATTTAAGATTTTCAAATTTTAGTTACAAACATATATTTTAAAACTGTAAAGAGTTATTTTTACAATAAAAGTGCTATTTTTGTTTGGAATTTTAAAAAGTTACATCATTCAAATTAATTGTGATCTGAAAAACAGTGTTTAAAAGATACTAAAATATGTTCAAAAGACAGCTACTTGGCAGGAGGTTCACAAATCTAATTTTCAATCGATAATTAACAGACTTATAAATGATGTCAATCTCATTAAAATTTAATGTCCATTAGAAATAATTATTGAAACTCATAGGAATAATATTTATATTTTCTTAAATTACAGAAAACCATATATCAAGATTATTTTATTGAGAATATAAAAAATACACAAATTTATGGTCAAATCTGGGTCCTTCTTATATAAAGAGATCAGTGGGTTACATACATAGAGGCCATAAAATTATTATGCATGCCAATTAGAATTATCAGTACTTTATTCTCTATAAAAATTTTAATTTTTGTGGTCTTCTGAACATAATCTTCCATCATGGAAGCTGAAAGTGATTATAACAGTGCTTAAGATTTGTTTTCAGGTCCTCAACAGCTCTTTCTTAAAATCTCACACATGGGACTTTGTGGCCATGCTGTATAGCAGGGTGATGAAGGGGATAGGTCTTGAGATAGAAGGCTTTAATTCAAATCCTGGTTTAGCCATTTACTAAACTGTATGACCTCAGTCAAACTAAGTTACTTTTCTTCTGCTTCAGTCTCCTCATCTGTAAAATGGTGATAATGACAGCACTGGTACCACAGGATTGCGGTGAGGTTTAAATACATGTCAAGTTTTTAGAACAGTGTACAACATATAGGAAGTACTCAATAAATATTAGCTATTTATTACGATGTTAATATCAAAAGATACTTTATTGATCATCTGATCCAAACCACTTATTTTACAGATATAGAAACTGAGTCCAGAAAGATCAACCAAGCTGGATAAACACGTAAAGTGACAGAGCCAAGACTAGACTTGGAAACCTCCTGCCTCCTAGTCTTATATTTAAGAAGATTTTTTGAAGAAGAGAAACAAATGTTTTTTAAAATCCAATGGTACCTGAAAAAAAACTGAGGGAAGGAGGGAAGAACAGTTTATACTTCTGTTAACTAAAAAAGGATTGCTTGAAAAATTTTCTTTACCTGATGCCAATCCTGTTAGTGTTACTACTAGCCATCCTGACCACGCATCATACAAACTTTTTGTCATTTCCCATGCTGATTCTTTCTTTTTGCTGTTGATCTGAAATTAGAAATGTTTATGCTTCATTTTTCCAACTATGAATAGAAGCCACAGTTCTAGAATCCAGCAATTTTTCTCATTTACCATACCTAGAACAGTAATTTCTGAACTAAATAATGGAAAAGGTAAGTCTGGGGCAAAATCACTACATTACAGACAGTTGTTAATACCTGTAAACCAGACTACGTGTCTTTACCCAAGATCTGCTTTTATTTTTTATTAAAAAAGTTTTTTTCTTTCAATAAATGAGACTGGGCCTCGCTATGTTGGCTAGGCTGGTCTTGAACTTCTGAGCTCAAATGATCTACCTGCCTTGGGCTCCCAAAGTGCTCGGATTACAGGTATGAGCAATCGTGCCCAGCCAAGATCTGCATTTTAATAAGAACCTTGAGATTTGAGTGCAAAGGGTCCACAAACTATATAAAATCTGGCCTAGATTGTTTTAAATTGAATCAAATTTGAACCTCAATTGGTACACATAACTGTCTTTTCTATATGTCTTCTGTAAGACAATATGGTTTGAATTATCAGTCATTCTCTGGTCCTAGCAGTTAAGTGGATTATAATGTTCTTTAACAGACAGGATCTGTGTATAATAATACCATGTCCATAAATACAATGTATTACAGAATAATCATGTGGACAAAGGGACCCCCCAAAACTTACAGGTCTTTTAATATGCAGGTTTGGAGAGCTCCGATCCCATTGCTAGAGTCCAGAGGCTCTTTCTTTACTGTGTAAGGCAAAAGTGTCCTCTACTGGCTATAGTGTAGGAAGTTAGGAGATTAATAAGAGTAATAGATTTGATCCAGATCTCACTATACTAAAACACAAGAAGGTAAGTCTCACCTCTCTTACTAAGAATGTACTTCTAAACCTAAATCCCTAACTAGTCAACACCTCTCTTCTGTTCTACTAGGATTGTTGCTTTAGAAAGCCATATTTTCGGCCGGGTGTGGTGGCTCACACTTGTAATCCCAGCACTTTGGGAGGCTGAGGCAGGTGGATCATGAGGTCAGAAGTTCAAGACCAGTCTGGCCAACACAGTGAAACCCCTTCTCTACTAAAAATACAAAAATTAGCTGGGTGTGGTGGTGAGTGCCTGTAATCCCAGCTACTCGGGAAGCTGAGGCAGGAAAATCACTTGAACCCGGGAGGCGGAGGTGGCAGTGAGCAGAGATCGTGCCACTGCACTCTAGCCTGGGTGACAGAGCTAGACTCTGTCTCAAAAAAAAAAAAAAGTCAATTTTCAGCCCAGGACTTCAGTGCTCAACTGTTCTGAAGGAGGGCTACAGCTGGAATTCAATAACCCAGTCTATTTCTTTTTTTTTTTTTTTAATTATTATTATACTTTAAGTGTTAGGGTACATGTGCACAACGTGTAGGTTTGTTACATATGTATACATGTGCCATGATGGTGTGCTGCACCCATTAACTCGTCATTTAGCATTAGGTATACCTCCTAATGCTATCCCTCCCCCCTCCCTCCACCCCCCAACAGTCCCCGGTGTGTGATGTTCCCCTTCCTGTGTCCATGTGTTCTCATTGTTCAATTCCCACCTATGAGTGAGAACATGCGGTGTTTGGTTTTTTGTCCTTGCGATAGTTTGCTGAGAATGATGGTTTCAAGCTTCATCCATGTCCCTACAAAGGACATGGACCCAGTCTATTTCAAGAATTGGGTCTACTTGAAGTCACGATGCCCCACTAAAATGACACAGTAAGTTCTAAGTTGAATGAGGCAATTTTACCCCTTCTACTCTATAAGCAACCAAACACAGATATTAACCATTCTTTAGAATTAGAAATAGGTTATTTCTTTCAAAAATAATCACTAAATTCCATGTTGCTTTTCCTCAATAAAAATAATGTGTAAGAAAATATGATAATATTAAGCCATTTTCAGACTGAGTCACTGCTGTTTTCTTTATATAACTGCTTGCACAGCATCATAGTCAGTCACTTAAGTAATTGCTTGATGGAGTGTACCAAGTAAAAAAGATATATGTACAGAGAGTTCAATCATCACCGTTCCTAAAATCTGGAAATCATTTAAATGTTCATCAACATAGCATCAGATAAATAAACTGCAGTATACCTATGTAATGAAAAATTCTGCAGCAATTAAAAAAGAATGAGATACATGTAGTGTTATGCAGGAAAAAAGCAAGATGGCCAAAAGTATGCTAAAAGACAGGAATATAAATATTTATGCTTATATTTTTAAAAATCAGAAGATAAACCATAAGTTAAAAATGTAAATTATTACTTATAAGAGGAAGAAGACAATAGGTTGGATGGGACAGAGATAGAAACTAGACTTCTTTGAACATGCCTGTTTTGTACATTTAACTTTGGAACCATGGAAATACTTCATATATGTATAGTAAAACAAAACTAAATCTAAAAAGCAAACCTTAAAAATTGAAGTAAAGTTAAATGAATCGAAGGTGCATCTAACTGGTAACATAATGCCACAGAAGAAACTATTCCAAGGGGCTTTACAACAAAGTAATTTGTATAAACAACTTTGGTGGAATAAATAAAGGATAAGCCAGACGTGGTGGCTCAGGCCTGTAATCTCTGCACTTTGGAAGGCAAAGGCAGGAGGACTGTTAGAGGCTAGAAGTTTCAGACCAGCCTGAGTAGCACAGCAAGATCCAGTCTCTTAAAAAAAAAAAAAAAATTAGCCAGGCATGGTGGTGTGCACCTGCAGTCCCAGCTACCTGGGAGGCTGGAGACAGATTACCTAAAATTTTTCAGTAGGCATATTGTTGGAGATGGTGTTGGTACTGTTATTCTGACAATGTTGTATGTGTGTATTGTGGGGTAAATGAAATGACTGTTTGTGATGTTCAGATTTTTGGCATGACTTAAAGGAAATGCAGATTTAAGAACTAGAGGTTTAGCCCCATAGTTATGAATTCAAATTAGTAGAGTCATATAAACTTAGGAGGCTAGAAACAATAGCCAACCCAGAAGTAACAAGTATCACCTAGTGCCTAGATTGTACCTATATTATATTTTCCTTCAATGGAATCAGAGAGCTCCTTGGAGAAATGGCTGATTCCAGGTTTGCTGCGGGAAATGTCTACGATGAATCAGGACTAGGATTAGGATTATCTAAGGACATGACAAATGACACAGACAGCAAACTAAATAAGTTCCCACTAATCTAAAATAACATGAACATCAATAAGAATAATAACAGTGATGATTAAAACACAAATATACTTAAATCCGTGAGTCCATGAAGACACAGAAAAAAACAACCAAACAAGCAAAAAATCTCATTGGTCAACTTTGAGGATGCTAAGGAACCTAGTATTTCAAGATTTCTCCCTTTCCCGTACCACCTTTCCTTCAGGGAATCCAAATGGTTGATGTGGGGTAAACTCTCTATAGAAATATGCAAGCTAATAAATAAAAAAGGAACAACAATTAAACTGCAACCATTTTGTAAAATACTGAAATAGTAATATTTGAAATTACAGAATGTCAATTTGCTTCGAAATAATCTGGGGTAGGAAGGCTACAACTGTAACAGAAAAGTTCACAGAAAAAAAGAATTAGGTTGGGTATATGCACTGACATAGAAAGGCTTTAAAATTTAATGTAGGCCGGGAGCAGTGGCTCCCACCTGTAATCCCAACATTTTGGGAGGCTAAGACAGGTGGATCACTTGAGGCCAAGAGTTTGAGACAAGCCTGGCCAACATGGCAAAACCCCATCTCTACTTAAACTACAAAAATTAGCCAGCGTGGTGGCGCACGCCTGTAATCCCAGTTACTTGGAGGGCTGAAGCACGAGAATTGCTTGAGCCTGGAAGGCGGAGGTTGCAGAGAGTCGAGATCACACCACTGCTCTTCAGCCTGGGCAAAAGAGCAAGACTCTGCTAAAAAAAAAAAAAAAAAAAAAAAATTAATTTTAAGAACAATAGTAAGTATATAAATGTGTGGAATTTTCCAGCTTTAAAAAATTTTGTTTATATAAGCATGGATCAAAATATTGAAGAATATTTGATTGGTCTAGGAAGAGATGATTGATAAAATTAGCTAGGACACATACTGGCTACTTCATATATTGCTATACCATTTGCAGTATTTTCAAGGACTGTACACTAACCACTTACATACTCAGAGAAAAAAGTGTTTTTTGTTTGTTTTGGAGGGTGACAGGGTCTTGCTGTATCACCCAGGTTGGAGGGCAGTGGTGCAATCATAATTCACTGTAATTTAGAACTCCCAGGCTCAAGGGATCCTCCCACCTCAGCTTTCCTAGTAGCTAGGACTACAGGTGCAAGACACTATACCCAGCTAATTTTTGTTTTGTTGTGTAGAGATAGAGTCTCCATATTTGCCCAGGCTGGTCTCAAACTCCTGGGATCCAGCGATCCTCTGCCTCAACCTTTCAAAGCACTGGGATTACAGGCATAAGCCACTACGACCAGCCTGTTTTGGTTTCCTTTGATCCCAGTTTTCTCTAAAAAAAATTTTTTTTTTTTTTTTGAGACGGAGTCTCGCTCTGTCGCCCAGGCTGGAGTGCAGTGGCGCAATCTTGGCTCACTGCAAGCTCCGCCTCCCGGGTTCACGCTATTCTCCTGCCTCAGCCTCTCCGAGTAGCTGGGACTACAGGCGCCCGCCACCACGCCCGGCTAATTTTTTGTATTTTTAGTAGAGACGGGGTTTCACCGTGGTCTCGATCTCCTGACCTCATGATCCGCCCGTCTCGGCCTCCCAAAGTGCTGGGATTACAAGCGTGAGCCACCGCGCCCAGCCCTTCTCTAAAATTTTATGAACATAGTGTCATGGATACTCTCTAGGTACCACACTTTAAAATATACTTAAGTCCCAACCTGAATACTGTTAATGTCTCTGAATGTATACTTCTAAATACAAATGTATTTACCTAATGATCATACAAGACACAGGATTTATAATGTGTCTGATCTAGGCACTTTGGATTAAAATAGTGATTTTCAAAGTATGGTCTACAGGCACCTTGGAGGATCCCCAGGACCTTTTCAAGGGGTCTGCAAGATAAAACTGTTTACAAAATAATACAAGACATTATGTGCCTTTTTCACTGTGTTGACATTTTTATTGAAAATGCAAAATCAATGGCAAAATTGCTGACTCCTTAGCAAAAATCAGGCAGTGGCACTCAAATGTACTGGCAGTCATTACATTCTTGACTTCCATGCTTCCCAGTAAAATCGAATAAATAAATAATATTATGCCAGGTTCAAATAAGAGCATCTTTGATGAAGCAGTAAAAACTGCTACGCCTCAACCACTGAGTCTTTTTAATATTTTGGTGATGAAATAAGAACCATGCATAAGGAGCTATGCATAACTACACACATCTGCTGCATGTGGAAGTATGAGGTTATGTCCTAAAGAAAAGCACTTGTGTAATTTATTTGAGTTGCAAAATAAACTAGACACTTAAATGGAATATCATTTTTACTTGAAAGAGTGACATCAAACTATGGTTTTCCAGACTTGGGAATTCGACAGGTATTTTCTCAATAATGAAACCAAGTAATCCTGTCATTTTTAAGTTAAATAAATGTGTATTTGTTTCCAATGATAGAATTTGAGCTCTCCAGTAAAAATTAGAATTTTAGGAAACTTCTATCTACCACTGTGAGGATGATAGGTTCCCAATACTTAGAGTCTTTTCTGAAGAGATCAAAGGTAAAATTAACAAATGTGATTTTTAAAATATTGTATTATATTATATAAGTGTCAACATTTAAAAGATCCACATAAATCAGTGAATCAATATTTTCTAAATGATCACTGCATAACGTTACAAAATCATATATTCAAAGTTCAAGGTTCAAAATCAATGCATTTTAATGTAACAGAAGACAAAGTTCATTGATGCAGTTTCAAAGTACACATTACAAATAATCCTTAAGAAACTAACAATTGTCACTTTAGTGTAGTATCAAAGAAGAATATTTGCAATAATCTTAAAATGCTATTAATATACTCATAGCTTTTCCAACTATATTATCTGTGTATGAGGTTGAATTTTCTTCACATGCTTCCATAAAAACAACATATAACATATTGAATGCAAAAGCAGATATGAGAATCCAGCAGTATTTTATTAAGCCAGACAATAATGAGATTTATAACAAATGTAGCACAATGTCATTCTCTCACTAAATTTTTTTTGAAAATATAGTTTTTTAAAAATGTTATTTATGTTAACATGTAATGGGTTTTGTTACTGTTACTTTTAAATGAATTATTTTTTTAAAAACCCTCAGTTTCAGTGTCTAATATGGTAAATATCCATTGATAAAAACCATGTAAACAAAGGCTCCTTAGGGCTCTTCAATGTTTTTTAAGAGTTTAAAGGGGATCCGAGAACAAAAAGTTTAAGAATCACTAGATTAAAGTGCTGATTTCGTGTACTGTATTTTTAGATATGCCCTAAAGGTAAATATCATCTGATGAATCTCAGAAGCTGTACCTTTCATAAACAATATAATATAATTTGAATTTCAGTTTTCACACACATATACATTAATATGGAAGCTTATAATTTGTGTAAATAGTCATTTTCATTGACAAGTAAATTTCCAACGCCAAAATTATATAGGGCCTTTTGAGATTTGGAATTTTATTTTCAAAAAGATTTTCTACTTTGGGAGGTTGAGGTCAGCCAATCACTTGAGGCTAGGAGTTCAAGACTAGCCTGGCCAACATGGCAAAACTTCATCTCTACTAAAAATACAAAAATTAGCTTGGCATCATGGCACACACCTGTAATTCCAGCTACTCAGGAGGCTGTGTACAAGAATTGCTTGAACCTGGGAGGCAGAGGTTGCAGTGAGCCAAGATTGCACCACTGCACTCGTCTGGGCAACAGAATGGGCAACAGTCCCCCGCGCCCCCCCCCGAAAAAAATTGTTGTTTTTTAAAAAACATATTTTGTATAAAAACTAGCCAGGCATGGTGGCGCATGTTTGTAGTCCCAGCTACTCAGGAGGCTGAGGCAGGAGCATTGCTTGAATCCAGGAGGCGGAGGGTGCAGTGAGCCAAGATCACACCACTACACTCCAGCATGGGCAGAGAAGACTGAGACTCTGTCTCAAAAATAAATAAATAAATACAAAATAAAAAATGTATTTTGGATTACATTATCAGTAAGTCACGACCACGAACAAAAAGGACCCATAAATTGTACTTTTATATGTTAAAGCCATTTTTAAAAAAATAGTAAACCATTACAACACTCAATAAGCTTTATTTGGGAGTCAAATTGAGAAATATCTCAGAATCAAATACTGGGAAAGGAGATAAAAGAAAACAGCAAAATCCCACAAGACTATCTGCCCCCCAACAGATTTCTTCTTTTTCTATAGGTAAGAGCTATGCAATAAGTTTCCTTTTTTGCCTTAGCTGGTGGGCTGCTCAAGGCCCAAAATCATGCTGACCTCCATATCTTGAGCTTGGCTTGTTCTTCCCCCCAACTCCTGTGCTGTATTTTCCCTTTCCTTCTTATTTTGTCTTATTGTATTTCCTTGTTTTTTAGCTACCTGAAATTCTTTCTGGAAAGATACAGGGTATAAGTAAGCTAAAAAAATTAAACATAGAAAAAGAAAAAAAACATGTACCACATATGAAATGTAGACATTTACTTATATTAAATGTAAACATATTTTGGCAGCCTGAGATCACTGGCAGAAATACATTATTAAAAGATCTAATTATGCACTATGTTTTTAAAAATTTTTACTAAGAACACTTACCCGTCTATGCCTTTCTCTGTCTTTACATTTTTCTCGCACCCAATCAATAGTATGGAAATCATCATATGTACCAACACCTGGAATTGGTTCATCCAAAAGATCCAGTAAATGTGTAGAACTGTTAATGCTGCCTCCATTTGTCATTGTATAATGAGTTCCTACAAAAGAAAAAAGATGAGTATGTTTTAGAAGAGACAATAGTGAGCTAAGTGACCTTCTTAGAAGTTCATTATTAAGTCATACAGAAATAATATCACTTGAAATCATTGCAATTAGAGAAAAATGTGTTAAGAAAAATTATCCAAAACTTAGAAGTAAGGCCAAAAGATTATGGCATGTCCTTTTAAAATCAAACCCAAATGTCAACAATTAGCTTGCATAATAAGTCACTTGACGTTCTGGAGAATTTTGAAGACTATTTACTACTGATTAGGGAATAGACTCAGTAAAATTAGAAAACGATTTGTAAAAGATAAATTGAAAATAGTAATTTTTATCTGGTAAAATGCAAATGAATTCTGTCCAGTAGAAAAAATAACCCTTAGAGTTGTGGTTTTGTTTTTGCCCTGTAAGAATTTGCTTTCTTTCACTGATGATATACACTTCATCTCACACGTTCTCCTTTCAATCAGCCTTGTCATCAGGCGGGTTCCCTCATTAGAGTCAAATAAATCTTTGACACATGTTCACCATATATCTTATATGAGTATCACAGACTTGAGAAATGTATCAGGAAGGACATTAAAAGATAGCTCAAGAAAAAGAAACACAAGTGGCTTTTAAATATGAAAATAAGCTCAACCTAACACATAAAAAGAAATGCAAATCAAATCCACAATATCATTTCCCTCTATCAGACGAGTAAAGATGAAGTGTGTGAATGCACTAATTTAGCAAAGCTATGGAGAAAGAAGTCCTATCACAAAATTAGTAGTTTTAGTATGAAATGGAATAATCCCTTTGGGAAGGCGAAAGCTAACAAAATTTAATATACACAGATGCTCTTCAACCTAGCAAAGTTCACTTCCAGGTTTTTTTTTCTTGCAGCTACACTTGCATAAATCCTTGAATAAACCCATAAATTATGCACAATGTGGGCAGAATATCTTACTATGTGCTATAGAAAGAAAACAAAAACATATTAATGCCAAAGTGCTCATCATCTAAAACGGGTTGGCGAAGAGCCAGAGAGTAAATATTTTAGGCTTTGGATGCCACACAGTTGCAACAACTCAATTCTGCCATAGTAGCACAAAAGAAATCATAGACAATATGTTCATGAATGAGTCTGAATGTGTTCCAATAAAACTTTATTTACAAAACAGGTGAAGGACAGGATTTGGCACATGGCTCATAGTTTGCCAATCCCTGATCTAAAGTCTGTACAGCAGACTTTACAACTGAAGACTTCTATTAAGAATTTTTTAAATAAATAGCACTTTACAGTATAGCAGATACAAAGATAATAAAAAAAAAAACTGCCCCTGACTTCCAGGTGCAATATAATATTTTTTAATATAACAAATTATATTTCAAAATAAAGTTCCAATACTGAAGTTCCAAGGTTCCAATATTCTTTGACTAGAATTCTAGTCATGTTACCTATATTTAATTTGTTAAAAAGAAAGAAATCTTGGGACTGTAGCACCTGGAACTAGGTGGATTGATCTAAGAAAACTTCCTAAAAAACATGAATTTTAAATTCTAATATGAAATAAATTAGGCTATGGTTTCACAATGAGAATTATAGCTATACATTCCACGTTAGATACACTTAACACCTATTTCTGAAAGAAGAAAAATATATGAGTATAGTCTGCAAAAGACAATTTATATTGCTGTTAGAAAAAGAGCTTTTGGGCCAGGTGCAGTGGCTCACACCTGTAATCCCAGCATTTTGGGAGGCTGAGATGGGTGGATTGCTTGAGCTCAGGACCAGCTTGGGCAACATGGCAAAACCTCATCTCTACTAAAAATACAAAAAAAAAAAAAGGTGGGCATGGTAATATGTGCCTGTAGTCCCAGCTGCTCAGTAGACTACGCTGGGAGAATTGCTTGAGCCCAGGTTGGTCGTTGTGCCACTGCATTTCAACCGGGTGACAGAGCAAGATGCTGTCTCAAAAAAGAAAAAAAAGAAAAGAAAAAGAGTTTAGCGTGTAAAAAATAGGCTGGGTAAGAAATATGATAATCCAAGTGAAAATTATTAGACTTGACAGTGGAAGTAAAGAGATACAAACATTTTGGGAAGCAATTTGGAAATATCTATCAAAATGTAAGGGTTCTACTTCTAGGAATTAATTCTACAAGTGCACAAAGGCTTAAATATTTAATTGAACCATTATCTGTAATACTGAAAAATTCAAACCAATGGAAATGTCTCATCTATTGGTAATGAATGAAATTATGTAATTTATATATAATGCAACAGTTAGAATAAGGTTGATCAATATATGCTGGTATAAAAAATTGGCTACAATAAATCGCAGTTTTTTAAAAAGGGCCAGGTATAGATCAGCATTTTTAATATGCAAATTACTGTGTAAAATTTATACAGTAATACACAGAATAAAGAGAAAGCAGTATGACCAAACATGAGACAACATATTAATAACAGTTATCTCTGGGGATTAGAATTGTCAAAAGCAGAAAATGAACTTTCATTTTCTACTTTGTACTTACAGGTATACATATATGTATAGGCACACACACAGTATTTTCATAGAACCATAGAGACAGCTATGAAAATAGAGAAATTCTAACGAATCCAATCATCATTTAAGTAAATACAGCAATGAACTGTTACCAAAAGGCCCAGATTCTAGTCCTGGACAGCTAACTTTAGACAAGTCACCTTTAAATATTAAGTATCTATCAGCATCCTTGACAACTACATGATACATGCTACAGCTTATAATAAAGAGACATAAACAAAGAAACATTTAAATTTTTTCCAAAGCACTATAAACTTTGAAAACCTCATATATAATTTCAAATAGGTGATTTTAGCATAAGTGATTATAAATTATATCCTCAAATTATTTTGTAATGCAGATTTTAATGCTAAAAATTACTCAGAGGTTATTATTGAAAATGTAACTAATTGATATAGAATATAAGAAGTGGCATTCTATACTAATGTTTAAAAAAACTGTGAAAATAAAACACAAGATATGTTTATTTTATTATAGGACTTTTAAGGAATGGAAGAAAATTCCCAGACTACTCTTGCCATCTTTCTGGTTTAAACAAACTCATTCTCTTTTGTTTACACATAAAAAAACAATTATATACGTTAAAGCCAGAATCTGAACTTTTTGTAATCACTATAAACATTCTTAGACTAGATCAAGAGATCATTTGAAATCAATTTGGGGTGGGATAAGGGAGGAATGAACAAAGAACCACAATGCCAATACTATTAACTAATTTTATTACTGCGGAGATATAAGCCAAATAAACTATAGAGTGGGTTTTTTGATAATTCTGAGAGGACATGAATATATAAGGCGCTAATATTTTAAACAAGGTAATAGTACTAATAAATGTTTGCTTCTACCAGGTCCAACAGGGTTCTTGCTTATCTCCCTATTTATTACATTTAACTGCCTGCCTTGGAAGCCGGGAGTGGTGGCCCACGCCTGTAATCCCAGTACTTTGGTAGGCTGAGGAGGACGGATAGATTGAGCTCAGGAGTTGGAGACCAGCCTGGGCGACATGGCAAAACCCCGTCTCTACAAAAACTAGCTGGGCATGGTGGTGTGCACCTGTAATCCCAGCTACTCGGGAGGCTGAAGTGGAAGGATTGCTGGAGTAGAGGCTGAAGTGGGCTGTGATTGTGCCAATGCACTCCAGCCTGGGCGACAGAGCAAAACTCTGTCACCAAATTAAAAAAAAAAAAAAAAAGTGTACCTTGGAAAGGTGTAAAACTTCTAAAAGGAGAGTGGCACACTGATTTCAGTGTTTTAGCAGAAGTACTCCAAAAAATAATAATAATAATAATAATTGATACCATTCTTGGCCAAAGGTTTAAAGGCCCAATCCCTGCATCAATGTCCATGTTCATTTACATACAATACATACTCAATTGCATCAATAGCCACATTCATTTACATACAACACATACTCAAAAGCTTAAACTTAAAGCTTTAATAAAGCTCTTCCCCACCCTCCATCCTAATTTTATGTAGTAACTTCCACTTTGTAAAAGCTATCTGAAAGGCCACACATTTTCTTGAGAAAAAGCAATTGGAGAATAAATGTAACAGGAACACTTATAATATCTTGACATATGTGAGAATCTCTGACTCTGCTTTCCATATAACATTAAAACTGATCATTTGGAAAATGCAAATGCCACTTATGGCTTTCTGGTAAGATGTACAGTACTTCCGTGGTATTCTGGCCAAAAATGCATAAAATGAATCTTATAAGGAAAAACCAGACACACCCAAACTAAGGGAAATTCTGCAAAATATATGGATTGTACTCTCCAAAAATGTCAAGGTTATGAAAGATAAAGAACTGAGGAACTGTTCTAGATTAAAACAACTAGATGTAACATGTGCTCCAGGATTAGCTCCTAAACCAGGAAAAAAAACTTTTTTCTTTTGTACTAAAGGACATAGTGGGACAACTGGCATATTGG
Organism: Nomascus leucogenys; assembly: GCF_006542625.1. Lineage (NCBI taxonomy): Eukaryota > Metazoa > Chordata > Mammalia > Primates > Hylobatidae > Nomascus > Nomascus leucogenys. Next base: position 90,021,309 of record NC_044387.1, on the reverse strand, counting down.
AAAATGGTCTGCAGATCATGTCATAGTACGGTATCAATGTGAATGTTCTGATTTTGAAAAGTGTATAAGTATACGGTAGCTATACAGAAGAAAATGCCCTTTCTTGAGGGAATACACACACTGAAGTATTTGGGAGTAAAAGCATGTTACGTCTGCATTTTACTCTTTACATGGCTCAGAAAAAAATATATAGTGCATACATGCCCTGTATCTATATAAAATGCTACATATTACATATAATGGCATATATAGTACTTGGAGAATAGAGACATAATGAACAAATGTGGTAAAATATTAACACTTCAGGAACTGGGGTGACAGGTATATGGGATTCTTTGTACTATTTTTAAACTTCTGTAAGTCTGAAGTTACTTTAAGAAAAAGCCTACTATGAAATATTTTGCAAACTTCATTTTCCCTCCTACACTGCCCTTCTCTGGGTAGAGCTGAAGAAATACGGACTACTGATCTTGTTACTCTTTATGCAAAAAAAAAAAAAAAAAAGCGAAATTTCTATACCACTTAACATGTATCCATAATAAATCGTTAGCGCCACTTAAAGAATTCCCAGGCTATTTGCAGCATGAAGATAATAAGCAAACAAAATATACATTTCTCCAATAGACTTATGAATGACGAAGTGGAAAAGTACAGACTGCTGTTCTCATTTTTATGAGGTAGAAAAAGGTACAGTAGTGCAATAAACATTTACATTAGGCATGTGTCTTGCTTTCAGTGACTTTCAAATAATTACTCTATGGAAACTACTCAACATCTTAATTTACACAACGATTCAGCAATTCAAAATCTCTGAAAACCAGAAAATTTTCAAACATCCAAACATTTACTTTAGTATGTGACATTTCAAATATTTTCTCTTATAATTTGTTCTGCCAAACATGGAAATCTAAATAGTATAAAGAAGGAGAAGAAAAGGAAAATTTCTATCCTAAACAGGGGAGAAGTCACTATATTTCTAATGTGAAAAGTAATTTTAAAGGTATTATGTTTTCTAACAATGGCTTTAAAATATTCCTGTTGCACTGTTTCTTTGCATATAATTCTCTGAATGAAACCTAGATTTGTGTAAGATATAACTTACAGCTGGGCGCGGTGGCTCACGCTTATAATCCCAGCACTTTGGGAGGCTAAGGCGGGTGGATCACAAGGTCAGGAGTTCAAGACCAGCCTGGCCAAGATGGTGAAACCCTGCCTCTACTAAAAATACAAAAATTAGCTGGGCACGGTGGCAGGCGCCTGTAATCCCAGCTATTCAGGAGGCTGAGGCAGGAGAATCGCTTGAATCTGGGAGGCGAAGGTTGCAGTAAGCCGAGATTGCACCACTGCACTCTAGCCTGGGCGACAGAGCAAGACTCTGTCTCAAACAAAACAAACAAACAAAAAATATATATATAACTTATATAGGCTAAAATAAGTACAAAAAATTATATATATGTTAAAATTTTTTAAAAGCAACAGTATATCCAATTTTACCTCTCAATTTCATCTTACACATGAATAAAGGATGTATCTTTTAGGTACTGTCACGGCATAAATTAAAGTTCTCTTCTAAATAAAGTACATCTCCTCTTTTTTCCTATAATAATATATCAAAGGCAGGGCATGGTGGCTCACACCTGTAATCCCAGCACTTTGGGAGGCTGAGGCAGGCGGCTCACTTGAGGCCAGGGGTTTGAGACTAAACTGGCTAACATGGTGAAACCCCGACTCCATTAAAAATACAAAAATTATCTGGGTGTGGTGGCACACGTCTGTAGTCCCAGCTCCTCATTTAATTTAATTAATTGGTTTATTTATTTGAGATGCAGACTCACTCGCTTTATTTATTTATTTTGAGATGGAGACTCGCTCTGTCACCCAGGCTGGAGTGCAGTGGCGCGATCTCGGCTCACTGCAAGCTCTGCCTCCCGGGTTCATGCCATTCTCCTGCCTCAGCCTCCCAAATAGCTGGGACTACAGGCGCCCGCCACCACGCCCGGCTAATTTTTTTTATTTTTAGTAGAGACGGGGTTTCACCGTGTTAGCCAGGATGGTCTCAACCTCCTGACCTCGTGATCTGCCCGCCTTGGCCTGCCAAAGTGTCGGGATTACAGGCATGAGCCACTGTGCCCAGCCACAGTTAGATTTTATTAACCTAAGATGACAGGATTTGCCTTGGACCAGCCATTTCTCAAAGCATATGCGGTTCTCACTTACCTGTGAAGACAGTAGTGGAGCTGTAGTGGAATACCTCTGGGAAAGACTAAGCAAGTTTCCTTAGTCCATGCTATTTTCTTGACCCCTCCACACAACTTCCCCACACCAATTCAGTCAGTGACATCCATAGCCATAGGAAAAGAAATACACAGCAGAGCATGGAGAACATGATTCGATATTATGGTATCCCAGTTTCAAATGTAGGCTTCTGAAACCCATAGAGGAGAAAAATTCTTTTTTCTTTAAATTTAAGTTCTGGGATACATGTTCAGAATGTGCAGGTTTGTTACATAGGTGCATATGTGCCATGGTGGTTTACTGCACTTACCAACCCATCATCTAGGTTTTAAACCCCAAATGCATTACGTATTTGTCCTAATGCTCTCCCTCCCCTTGCCCCCAACCCCCTGACAGGCCTCGGTGTGTGATGTTTCCCTCTGTGTGTCCATGTGCTCTCACTGTTCAACTCCCACTTATAAGTAAGAACATGCAGTGTTTGGTTTTCTATTTCTGTGTTAGTTTGCTGAGAATGATGGCTTCCAGCTTCATCCATGTCCCTGCAAAGGACATGATCTCATTCTTTCTTATGGCTGCATAGTATTCCATGGTATATATGTGCCACATTTTCTTTATCCAGTCTACCATTGATGGGTATTTCGGTTGGTTCCAAGTCTTTGCTATTGTAAATAGTGCTATAATAAACATACGTGTGCATGTGTCTTTATAGCAGAATGATTTATAATCATTTGTGTATATACCCAGTAATGGGATTGCTGGGTCAAATGGTATTTCTGGTTCTAGATCCTTGAGGAATTGCCACACTGTCTTCCACAATGGTTGAACTAATTTACACTCCCACCAACAGTGTAAAAGCATTCCTATTTCTCCACAGCCTTACCCACATCTATTCTTTTTTGACTTTTTATAATAATCGCCATTTGACTGGCATGAGATGATATCTCATTGTGGTTTTGATTTTCATTTCTCTAACGATCAGTGATGATGAATACAACTTACGAGGGACGTGAAGGACCTCTTCAAGGAGAACTACAAACCACTGCCCAAGGAAATAAGAAAGGACACAAACAAATGGAAAAACATTCCATGCTCATGGATAGGAAGAATCAATATTATGAAAATGGCCATACTGCCCAAAGTAATTTATAGATTCAGTGCTATTCCCATCAAGCTACCATTAACTTTCCTTGCAAAATTAGAAAAACCTACTTTAAATTTCATATGGAATCAAAAAGGAGCCCGTATAGCCAAGACAATCCTAAGCAAAAATAAAGCTGGAGGCATCATACTACCTGACTTCAAACTATACTACAAGGCTACAGTAACCAAAACAGCATAGTACTGGTACCAAAACACATATATAGACCAATGGAACAGAACAAAGATCTCAGAAATAACACACACCTACAATCATCTGATCTTCAACAAACCTGACAAAAACAAGCAATGGGGAAAGATTCCCTATTTAATAAATGGTGCTGGGAAAACTGGCTATCCATATGCAGAAAACTGGAACTGGACCCCTTCCTTACACCTTATACAAAAATTAACTCGAGATCGATTTAAGGCTTAAATGTAAAACCCCAAACCATGAAAACCTAGGCAATACCATTTAGGACATAGGCACTGGCAAAGACTTCATGACTAAAACACCAAAAGCAATGGCAACAAAGCCAAAATTGACAAATGGGATCTAATTAAACTAAAGAACTTCTGCACAGTAAATAAAACTATCATCAGAGTGAACAGGCAACCTACAGAATGGGAGAAAATTTTTGCAATCTATCCATCTGACAAAGGTCTAATATCCGGAATCTACAAGGAACTTAAACAAATGTAGAAGAAAAAAACAAACAACCCCATCAAAAAGTGGGCAAAGGATAGGAACAGATACTTCTCAAAAGGAGACATTTATGCGGCCAACAAACACACAAAAAGACTAATTCTTAATAGTCAAAACTTTTGAATTCAAAAGATGGGTCTCTGGGTTTCAAAAAGCTTTAAGTAAACAGGCTTAGGGGTTTCTGCAATAAGCCAGATGAAGAACCAACTTTACCTAACTACATGAGGATTGCTGGGGAGGAGAAAAAAGGGAAGGAATCAAGTAAACAAGAGGTTAGAACTATTAAACTGGTGACTGGCTTCAGCCTTTTATATTTTCTATAAGTGAGATATAGGTAAGATCATACTAGCCACACTTAAAAGTTGATTTTTTTCATTCATACTTCCTAAAAATTATTTCACATCATTAAATGCACATGCACATTTTCAGTGACTTCAGAGAACTATATTTGTTACAACATACTATAATTTATTCATTTTACTTTATTTTTTTAGAGATGGGGCCTTGCTCTGCCACCTACACTGGAAAGCAGTGGTGGAAACATAGCTCACTGTAGCCTCAAACCTACGCTCAAGCAATCATCCTGCCTCAGCCTCCCAAGTAGTTGGGACTGCAGGCAAGCACCACCACACCTGGCTACATACTACAATGTAAACAAATCTTCAGGTTGGTTTGCCATTATGATCATTATCAAACATATATGTATCTGCTTAGCCATCCTCTTTTCCAATTAATTTTTACGATTTTAAGTCTTTTCTTATTCTCAACTTTTTCTCCAATCCCACTACCAGATATTCAATACTAATAACCAGGTATATTTCCAAACTTAAAATAATCATATTATCCATTTATTATCTTCACATTAGGGTTATTATTTGTGTAATGGAAACTGATTGTTTTTGCCCACTTGGTATCTCCTTCCCCTTCTTCCTATAACAGAATGCAATTATTTTAGGGAAACTTCTGTCCCTCACTGCATGCAGTCCTGGTGAAGGTATCAATTAAGGTATCTTCTCCTCCCCAGCTAAAGAAAACGCACAGATCCAAGTTAGACCAATCAAACTGTGGCTCCTAGAAATGTAAATCTTGAGCACAGTGGTAATCCGAACCAATTAATTTTAACAGCAGAGCCTTCAAGAGGACTTAGGATAATTCCATAGTTCCTGCTACCTAAATATCCAGCTCTTGGATGATAAGAAAGTATGACCTCAAAGTTAGTAGCTTCCAAGTTTAAGACAAAAAAAAAAAAAATCAAAAACTTTATTGGAGGGCTGACTACCAGATGCCAGTGACTATTATTCTACTACCTAACTCTACTATCTCCTACCTGAAAAACAGTAACAAAAAAGACTGGAAAAAAGATCACTTTTCTTCCAGGTGGCCTAGTAGAGAAATTCCGTGACTTTACTGCACTTTGAGGTCAGAAAGACCTAGAGTCAAATTCCAGCCCTGCCTCCCATTAGTTCTGTGATCCAGCACAAGTTACTTATTAACCCCTTTGAGTACCTTGGTTTTGTTACCCACTTATAGTAGAGTATTGTATATGGACTAGAGATAAATTATGTAAAACATTTAATACTATACTTGACAAATAGTAGAAAAACAATAAACACAAGCTATTATTTCTGCTCAAATATTTGGGTATTTAAAATTTCATCAGGAAAGCCAAGTGTAGTGGTGCACACCTGTAGTCCCAGCTAATCAGGATGCTGTGGCAGGAGGCTGTATCGTTTGAGCCCAAGGGTTCAAGGCAGCCTGGGAAACATAGTGAGATCTCATCCCTACTTAAAAAACAAACAACAAACAAAAACAACCCCCTCCCACACACACACTTCAGCATGCTGCATTATATTACTCATATGACTAAGTTATAATATCACTTAATCAAAAGACTAACAATATGACAAAGAAAGCAAAAAAAAAAAAAAAAAAAAATGTCTGGCCAGGCACGGTGGCTCACACCTGTAATCTCAGCACTTTGGGAGGCTGAAGTAGGCAGATCATGAGGTCAGGAGTTCAAGAGCAGCCTGGCAATATGGTGAAACCCCATCTCTACTAAAAATAAAAAAATCAGCCAGGCATAGTGGCAGACGCCTGTAGTCCCAGCTACTTGGGAGGCTGAGGCAGCAGAATCACTTGAATCTGGGAGGTGGAGGTTGCAGTGAGCAGAGGTTGTGCCACTGCACTCCAACCTGGGCAACAGAGTGAGATCCATCTCAAAAAGAAAAAAAGAAAAAAAGTCTTAAACATTTGGACAATGAGTTCTTCTACAACTGTATATTGAGCAAAAATCCTGTATCCTTATCAGATAACTGAATTCATTATGCCTGGTATGGACACAGAAACAAATTCCTAAAATGCATCGTTCATGCATTTCATAGTTCAGATATTACCAATACTGAAATACCTCCAGCAAGCAGGAAAAATTATCCAATCGATGAACTAAAACTGGCTTGCAACTTTCTTGCAAAAATAACTCTACTAAGAAGATTGTTTTGCCTTATTTTATTTTTTCCAGAGACAGGGAACTTTATAAAGATCAAGCACACCTATGGAAATACAAATCCATTATTTCCTATTATGTGTAATCTAAACATAAAGACTTAAATTTACCTGTAGGAAAATTATTTAAAATTATTCATTATTCTTTTTCCAATTGAGTGACAGGGGTTAAAAAGAAAAAAAAGTATTCATTATTCTTTAAAGAAATATTTTTTCTAGTGAGGAAAGACAGTCCTTTGAATAAATGATGCTGGGACAACTGGCTATTCACATGCAAAAGAATGAAACTGTACCCCTACCTCACACTATATATAAAAATTAACTAAAAATGGATCCTAGATCTAAACAGCTAAAACTATAAAATACAGGAGTAAATTTTTGTGATCTTGAGTTTGGCAGGTTTTTTAGATATGACATCGATGCACAAGAGACAAAAGAAAAAAACAGATAAACCGAACTACATCAGAATTAAAATAATCTTTCCCATGCAGAGGCCACTGTTATCTGGCTCATGTCTAATAATAACAGTAAGAACAGCTAATTTTAATTGAGTAACTTAATGTGTGCCAGACATTGTTCTCAGGACATTACATATATTAGTTCATATATTAATCCTCACAACAACACAATGAGACAGGTATTATTATTTCCACTTTATAAATTTGGAAAACAAGGTGCCAAGAGTTAAATAGGCCCAAGGTCACACAGCTAGCAAGTAGAAGAACAGGGATTCAAACTCTAGCACTTTGATTCTCAAGTCACTAAAATAATTTCATTGTTGGTTTATATGTATACTTTAAGAAATGTGGACAATCTTCTCTCAGAGTAGGTTAAGAACTATTATGTGATGCCTTCTCCCAAACACATATGTATATGCACTTAGCCTTTGGACAATAAATACAATCTTACCCTTCACCATCACCATCCCTCTTTGCCTTTGGTTGCAGTCCACTTTTTCCTATATTATTTAAAATGCTGCAATAGAAAATTGCAGAAGTGGTGAGCACTGCTTTGCTCCCAGCACTCACATCCTTATGCTTTAGCAGAAGTTTATGATAATAATGCATCCCCATTTTCACCCTCCATTGTTCCCAACATGCCACGGGAAGTGTACCTTTACCCCAGGTGTACTTACAAACAGGTTTTCAAACTTTTTTTTAGCTTTTGAAATGTTTTTCAAAAACAAAGTGGAGAAATGTTTCTCACTGACATAGTATATAGATATGTACTTAAATAAAACCAAAGTTTAGTAAACAATGCTTACTCTTACTAGTTGGTATATACTGATATTTTATTTTCTGTTTTCTTTAATTTTTCCTTTTAAAATACTGGTCACAATTCAACTGGTTTCATGATCATGTTAAAACCTGAAGTTTGACAAACACTGAACTAGAAAAATATAGGCATTAATAAAATCATCTGCTTTCCCATAAATACAAATATAATTTTACCCACAAGCTTTCCACATATATTTGCTGAACTGAACTTCAAAAAAAAAAAAAAAAACCACAACCTAAATTGCTGCGCCTTAAACTGAGCTTATTAGTAAATATCACAGTGACATTGGCAGGAGCCTAAGTCTTTTCTCAAAGGGGTTTATCCAAATAATAGTTTTACATGAAAAATGATGTATGTAGTTATTTAATAAGAGTTACTTACTACCTCTGTGATCAATCTCCAAAGATGTGAAATGGTGATCCTTGTCATTTAAGTTCATAATGCAGATTACTGTTACATAAGACACACGCAAAACATATGAACATTTTTTAAAAAAATTATGGAAGGAAGAGGCAGAAATCCAAAATACTGTGTATTCCTTCACAACCTATTTGCTTCTGTATGTTAAGAGCAGGAAGTCTAGCCCCAGATGGTTTTTTTTTTTCTCTCTCTCTGCGACCCTACTGATAAGAAATGGCCATCCTGGTAAGGGAGGGGAAAGTAAATGTTATAAGTTGATAGTGGAAGTTCCAGAATGTTAGCAGACTCCAAATCAAAGATTAAAAACGTAATGGCAAGAATAGTGCCTCACATTTAGCAGGTGGTCAATTAAGTGTCTACTGGGTAAATAAATAGCATAAAAGAAGCATATGCTATTAAAATTTGTTCAGCCATTCAGTCATATTTAACTGTCTAAACTGCAAAGTATAAACTTGCAAGTTAATGTCAAATCCCAAAGAAGTTTACCAAAGATACACAACCAGGCAGCAGCAATACTAAGCCCATATTCACTGTTTTCTTTTCTGTTCTGTTGCCACCTCAAAATAAAAAGCCACATCCTTAGTTAGAGATGATAAAGTGGATATTAAGACATCTGTGTAACTGGAAACAAGTTCCACATTCAATTATTATGTCTGCATATATGATGAGCTGTACAATACATGAATAAAAAGATTTATAAAATTCGCTAAATTTCATATTTCATAAATTTATAAAATTTATTAGAGAAACTAGAGTAAATCCACTTTATGACCTAATTAAAGTTGCAAAGGGCTACAAAGAAACTAGAAATTAAACATATGTTAATTTAAAAACAAGAAACAAAACCTTAAAGTACAATTTTAGCTACCAGTCTCCTGCATAAACACAAAGCAGAAACCTCGATGCTGGGAAAATAGCCAAAATTACAAACTTAATCAATGTGGCAGGAAATCTGTTCACACTTTTAAATCTTGATACAAAGCATTTCTGACAAGCCATGAGATGGCATAAAATTAACCATACTAAAGTGTCAGCTATTTTTAGAAAATCAAGCTAGAGGTAGTAATACGAACCAGATTTTATTGAAGATTTGAAATTCAGATACTGTGGGAAAAGTACATTTAAAAACAGGCTTTGTTTTATACTACTGTTGTAGAAACAAGGAGTTTTTGACACCAAATAATCTTTACTTGTTCCTTTAATTTACAGACACTTAGATGGATTAGTTTTTAAGAAAAGGCTTAATTTTCTTGTTGGATAAAATATTAGGGCCAATAAAAATATCCTAAGTATCTGAATCCTAAAATCATTTTACAAAGAGCCTACAGAATGTCCCTCTGGCAATAAGAATATCATATAACACCTGGATTTTCAAATAATGTGCAAAAAATGATACTTTTCTGAGGGAAGAAAAAGGAACAAACCTCTATTATAATAGAAACCCAAAAAAGCTTTATTTAGATACACTGCTGAGCTAGTGAATGTCAAGAAATAATTTCAGGGAGAAACTTGATAAAATAAGACCCCAAACATTTATTTCAATGGCAAAGCTACACTTTTTGTGGTCTAAGCCCATCATTAGTCCTCTAGGATCTGCCACTCTTCCAACTTCCACCTTTCTATACTACCCTCTCTACTGACTCACAACAAAACTGCCTTTGTTGTACCAAAACTAATCCAAGAGCAACATACTAGGCATTTCCTCCTGTCATCGCATTTACTCATTTTATTATATCCACCAGGAATGCCCTACTGAGTTCCCTTGTGTATGTGAGAACAGTCTACTTTGATAACACTTGTCAAAAGGAGACTAATCTCTTCTTCCCCTAAAGTCCCAAATTGGGGGACTTTAGGGGAAGAAGAGATTTCTATCATTTCTATCATTCACTAGAAATTTACTAACTTCCTCAGGATTTTGTTTGTTTTTAAACTTCTTATGCCTCTACCAGACTTAAAACACAAGTTACTATGAAGATACGTGTAGTGAGAAGCAGTTTAGCCTCATGATTAAAGTATGAGCCAAATATCTGGATGGAATCCTGACTTTTCCTTAACAATTCCTTACCTCAGTCTTGTCAACTAGAAAATGGGGATTATAACAGTACCTACTTCATAAACCTGTAATGAGGATTTAAATAATTTCATACACATAAAGCACTTAGAACAAGCCAGGGCCGGACGCGGTGGCTCACGCTTGTAATCCCAGCTCTTTGGGAGGCCGAGGCGGGTGGATCACGAGGTCAGGAGATCCAGACCACGGTGAAACCCCGTCTCTACTAAAAAATACAAAAAAATTAGCCGGGCGTGGTGGCGGGCGCCTGTAGTCCCAGCTATTCGGAGAGGCTGAGGCAGGAGAATGCGTGAACCCGGGAGGCGGAGCTTGCAGTGAGCCGAGATTGCGCCACTGCACTCCAGCCTGGGCGACAGAGCAAGACTCCGTCTCAAAAAAAAAAAAAAAAAAGAACAAGCCAGGCACAGTGGCTCGCACCTGTAATCTCAGCTACTTGGGAGGCCAAGGCAGGAGGGTCGCTTGAGCCCAGGAGTTGGAGACCAGCCTGGACAACATAGTGAGACTCTCCCTAAAAAAATTTTTTTTGTTTTTTAAATTAGCCAGGCAAAGTGTTGCATGCCTGCAGTTCCAGGTACCAAGGAGGGTGAGATGGGAGGATCTGAGCCCAGTAGTTCAAGGCTGCAGTTTGCTATACTCACTCCATTGCACTCCAGCCTGGGTGAAAGAGTGATACCTCTCTCTTAAGAAAAAACACTACTTAGGACAGTATCCAGGTAACAGGAAATTCTAGTAAATATTAACTATTATTAATATTACTATTTTTATAATTCTCCACAGCACCTAGAAGTGCCGTGTGTGTGTGTGTGTGTTGTGTGTATACACACATATATGCTCACTCTGAATGAAACAATTAAATATTTAAATAATTGTTAAAGGCCCCTCACGGAGTAAATGGAGGCTCAGGCCCAAAAGATCAAATCCATTATAAAGGGTTGGTAGAAGAAAAGAATTTGACCTCTAAAACTACTTAAATATCTTGAACAAATTAAGAAGAAAAAGTGTAAAACTAACAGTCCAAATAAGCCAAATCTTTTTTCCTGATAAAAAACGAAGAGACATTTTGAGAGAGCTTGATTGTTTCTATATAGGAAATCTACCCCTAAAGATGGCTATTTCTGAAATGTCATCTTAATTTCTAATCTATCAATAGTATATCAAACTAATTCTAATTTGAATCTACTTATACTTCCAGACTTGACATATTACTTAAATAGGAAGCTTCACCATTTACCATCTCACCTTGAAAAGTAGTATTAAATTCAATTTACTCAACAAAGGTAATCCCTGGCTATAGCACTCAAGGATTTACTAAACAGATCCATGTTTACTTTATTGATATCCTTCACAATTTTATACTTTATCCGCCTCTTCACTATCAGCCTGAAGATCAATTTTAATCATTATAGTTTTGTTCTTCCTCACAGGGAAGCTGATTCAGTTCTTTTGATTTGTTAGCTGCCTGTCTCCATCAATTCCATTGTGTTGACCCATGGCTACAACGGGTCATAAATTATGGAAAACAAGTAACATCTGACGCATAGACACTAGGATACTACAGTTATGTTTCAGGTAAGACAGTACAGTCATGCAAGCCTAATAACTGGCTTATATCTACTACACACACACAATGTTACTTTCAAATAACAATGGCTTATATTAATAGATTAAGTCTCATCAAGGGATAAAGAACCTATTTGAGCTGCCAAGAGTGGGACTGATTTAGATCCTAAGCAAGATTCTTAAAGGATTATTTATGAAAGTATAATAGAAATAAAAAGCTTACATTTTGGTAATATCAGTAACCATGCCTACTCTCACGTAAGTTTTGACTTATTTCTTATTATTTGCATATTTTACACTGAGACAGTCCATAAGTGAGTTCTGTCAAAGACTGTTAAGCTTCACAAAAGGAATTTAAATTTCTGAAGCCCAGGTATTCTGGTTTATCATCACTAACAATCAAATGTTGTGATAGCATGAGGAAAATATAGTCTGTCTTGTTTTACAGTTTATTACTGATTAGCAAATAATGTGACGTTTGAACAGTCACTATTCATTCATCTTGCTTCCTGTTTAAAGAAATCCTTAACAGAAAACTGATAATGAGAACATAGGAAACAGAAGAACTTATGATCGTAACATTAAGAAAAAAAATTAAAAAGCTCTGGGTGGTGTGATTACGAGAAATTATTTTCTTCTTTATGCTTTTAGATATTTCTTCCAAATGTTCTAACATATACATATACACCTATATCGAAATTTTATTAAGAAGGCAACTCTGTAAGAGAAAGCACAATATATGTAACATGATCCTTACACAGCTTTTCTCAAAATGTAAAAAGCAAGTTTTTACTAACTACAGAATACTACAAGATAAATAATGCTACAACTGTTCAGACCCTAAAATAGTGTGTAGCAGACACAGTGCAACCGACAGACATTTGTTGAATACATTATAATGTTTAAATTATAGTGGAACTTAATACTAAAAAAAAAAAGTGTTATCAGAACACAAAGTATATTTTAAATAAAGCAGGCTAATTATATTAGAAAAACATTATTACTTCCTTATATACTTACAAATAAAAGTTTGGGTTAAATCATAAGGTGAGTTTATAATATCATGCAGTAATTCAAACTAATGTGGCTCAAAAATGAAGTCATATAAGCTAAGAGATTTTTCTTGAAGTTCAATTTTTTTCTAGGACAACAAATGTCAACCAGTCTGTTTTTAATAATAAGCAATTTAACAAAAATGAAAAAAAGGGCAGTAATTAACATGCAATTAATTTTAAGGAGACTGAGGAAGTGCCTGCCAAAAGATTCACAGGCATGCTGGGTGCTCTTCTGCTTTTCACAAACCAATAACTATTATTTTTTCTGACATTTAGTCAAATGTGTTTTATCATATCAAATTTCACAAGATACCTGTGGAAGACAATGCAGGATGTTACTCAGCCAAAATACGTATTAAATAAAAAGTATTAATGTAGAAATTATTCATCTTTACTGTCATTTTAAAATGTTCTAAAATGTAGGTAGAGCTTTTGCTATAAATTTACTTTGTGGTGTAAAATCTACATGGTAATTGGCAGCAGATGAAATATAATGGTACCTAGGCACCTGATTTCTCTGTGTAAATTAAAGGAAATGTAAGTTTTCTGAAGGAAGAAAAACATTACTTTTTAGGTGCCAACCAACACGACTTTAGTTAGCTGTAAAAGCAGATTAATTCATTTTCAGAGTTAGAAAGAAGATTTTCATGCAGAAGATGGAGTCGGAGCCCGACGTGATCTGAAGCAGTACTAATCTGCACAGAGAAAACAATCAGGGATGGCTACATAACCATTCAGAAGCTTGCATTTTCCCCTTACTAACAACCCAGGGCAACTAAACAACGTCCTGCAGTATTTAAAGGACAAACGAGAACCAGTTTAAGCTAGAGGACCGCCCAGCCGCATGCAAAACATACCAACAGAGAATTCACAGCCAGGGGATGGTATTACCTCTTTTATGTAATTCCCTCAGGGGAATATTGTCTCCTCCCCCGTCATAAGGCAAATAAGGGTCGGACGAAGCATCCATGATTAGAATTTTTAAAAAGACGAAAAAGAAAAAGAAAAAGAAAAGCTTGCTAGCTTAAAAAGAAAGTGACATTTCTTCCATCCCTGCTGCAGCAAGCAAGGGAGATGCCATATTTGATGAGGTTGGAACTGTAGTTCGACTCGCTGAAGCAACTGGGTTCTTCCACAGTGGATGATGTCATCAAAGGGAAATTATTGCAGCCTGGTTGCTAGTGGCTACAATCTAGCAAGGCTTAGAGGCGGCACAGCCTTCTTAATCAGGTCCTGCTACGTATGACGATGACTAAGCTCCAAGTATAACACACAAAACTGGTTTGAGAATTTTAAAGCACTCACAATACAGCTTCTGTAGCATCAGTGGTAACTACAGTAAAACAATAGAAACATTATTTCTTTTGGTTTTAAGATAAATATAAAGGGGAAAAAGTAATAGAGATGTAAAAAGGAAATTTTGAATGCAGACAATGCCCTTTTTCATTTCTAATGTAGAAAAATGAGAGCAGCACTCAAGTAAGTTTGTGTGCTTTTACGAGAGAATGTACTAGTTTTATACAGTAATGTCATGTGAGTCATAGCCATAAAAAAACTACAATATGCCAAAGGTTTCTCAAGAAACTTGGTTCTAAGTCTATTAAAAATAAAAAATAGTCTACGATATACAGCAGCCTTTCATTGAGGATTTAAAAACCGAATAACTGAAGAGTTGAATAGTGTCTTATCCCACTCACCAATCTCCTGCAGCAGCTTCTTGTTTCCTTTCTTGAAGGAACTAGCTAGTAAGACACTGTAGCTTTTGAGGAGAAAGAAAATTTATCAACATACTAAGTAACTTTACGATTGCGTGTGCGTAAACTACATAAAAAAGAGGTTTACTACGCAGAGGACCTTCCTATCTCTACTAGCTTCCTATTTATCTTATCTCATAAGGGTTTTGTGTTTTTAAATAACTTTTAGCAAAATGTGTCTCAGTGAGGTAGTCAACTTTTCTAGAAATTGTTATAAAATTCAGAAATTGTCTCTTTAATAGAAATTTTTATGAAGTTCAGCCGGGCGCGGTGGCTCACGCCTGTAATCCCAGCACTTTGGGAGGCTGAGGCGGGCAGATCACCAGGTCAGGAGATCGAGACCATCCTGGCTAACACGGTGAAACCCCGTCTCTACTAAAAAATACAAAAAATCAGCCGGGCGCGGTGGCGGGCCCCTGTAGTCCCAGCTACTCGGGAGGTTGAGGCAGGAGAATGGCGTGAACCCCGGGGGCGGAGCTTGCAGTGAGCCGAGATCGCGCCACTGCACTCCAGCCTGGGTGACAGAGCGAGACTCCGTCTCAAAAAAAAAAAAAAAAAAAAAAAAAGAAATTTTTATGAAGTTCAGAAATAAAGCAACTTTCTTGTTTAAAACTGTCATTCAAAAAAAAAAAAAAGCCCACAATGCTTATTGAAGATCAGAGTTCAACATTTTATAGCAAACTCTGAGAGCATGACTCTGGACTGGGAGATTCTCCTCCTGAAATGCCTGTTACACGGTGTCACTAAACAACAACAACAACAAAAGGTGTTGTTCATTAGAAGCAATTCCACAGAACTCAAGGGTTCTATAAAGTTTGTTTTCCTAAAGTATTGAATGAGACAACCTCTAAGGTCCACTCGAACTGAAAGTGTTTACATGAAAATTGGAGGTGAGAGAAGGAAAGAGAAAACTCAGAGGGCAGTAAAGAGAAGAGAGAAATTCTATTCAATTTGTGGAGTACTAAATTTTACTTATTTGGGGTCTTTTAAACAAACTGTATCGGTTAAATCAAGTTTTTGTATTTTAAATCTCAGATAAACAGAGCTTCTTATAAAATCTCACCTGGAATTTGGGAGATAGGGTTCCAGGAAAGGAATATAGACTAGAATTACTGCCACAGGAATATTCTATCTTATCCTGATTCTAGCTATTAAAATTTATGATAGGATAGTAGATGATTTTTTTCTTTATTTTCTGTATTTTTCAAATATTCTTGGCAATTTTTTCTTCTATGCTCCTTCCTGCACACTGAGCCAATAATTTTTTTTAAACAAGGAAAGCTTTGACAAAGGCTAACTGTACTAAATTAGCTCGATGTAAATTTGGGAGTCTGTGGTTCTTTTATATAAATGTTCTACCACCATATAATTTTTCTAAATATATAAGTGTATGGCATTTATAAAGGATTTTGTTTTTATACCATTCATGTTCTTATATGTCTTTATATAAAAAATGAAAAAGTTTTCCCGGTATTTGTAGGCACTCTCTGAACTTGTTTTTCCCGATCTACAACTTGATCATAAAGAATGAAAATGACAGTCAGCACTCACTAAAGGGAGAACTCCTCCCGGTAAAATAAATATTGACAATGCTTCATATTGTAAAAGTTTTGTAGCCATATTTGAATTATTTTTAAAGATAAACAATTGTGTGTATATATGTATCTATATAATTATATTTGTATAGAATTAAGTTTAGAATAAGACACATCAAGCCCTTAGCAATTGTTATCACTGAGACATAAGGTAGAGAGGTTGGGGTACATTCAGTGTTTATATAATTCCACACTATTTAAACAAATATATTACTTTTCTAATAATAAACCTAAAAATCTTTAAAACTTCAGAAGTAAACATATCTCTTGTAATTATAGGGTCCACAGCTTCTACTTTCTTCAAGTAAAAGAATCAGTACACAGGTTAAGTCCAATCACAATTTAGAAAAGCACAAGGTAGACTGGAAGGTGTGGCAAAAGAGGACTTTGACACATAAGAGGACTTTGACAGAGACTTTTTATTACCAGATTAACATACTGAATTACAATCAGGGTGGAGCCCAGATAGAGACAGAGCAGAAGACAAATTCAAGAATTCCTAGGCATAGCTCTGGAAAAATGCTCAGGATGGAATTCTAAAGAACCAAAATCACAAGTAGCACACAGGAAGGCATCAAAATGCAAAAGGAGAAGTTATTTTTACTTTCGAACGCACCCTCGATTGTAATCTCAACTTGATATGGCAATCTGGATAAATCACAACCTCTCTGGGATGTCTCTGTATCTACAAACCAGGAAGGCAGAATAGATAACAATAATATTTTAAGAGTTCTACCTTTAAGCCCCTTATAACAGTAATGATCTGAGAAATCTACAATATTAGAAGTACTTAAATTTTAAAACAATAAAAATAAATTTTAAACAATTTTTTTGCCTTTAGATCTACCAACTCATAGAAAATACAGGAGCAGAGAAACATGTTAAATGATAGCTCAAAATGTAATCAGGAAAAACCAAACTAGGAAACAAATGACCTGTTTTCTTCGACAAATACAATTTAGTAAGGAAAAAGGGAGAGAGGGAAACCTACAGAATTTTTTTAAAAAGACTTAAAAGATACAGCAATACAATTTTTTAAGAAACAATTGGGGAAATGGGAAACACAAGATATTTGATTTGAAGGAATTATTCATATTTTAAAATAATGACCTTTAAAAGAATCTTAATCTTTTAAAAATATACAATATATATCTACCTATATAAATGACACAGTGTTTCAGATTTATTACAACATAATTGAGGGAGTAGAAATGAAACAAAATTGGCTATGGATTGATAATTATTTAAAGTGACCAGGATGAAAAGGTACACAATATTCTTCTCCATATGTTTCAATGTTTTAAAATTTCTTCCATAATGAAAAGATTTTTCATTTGTATTTATTATTTTAGAGACAGGGTCTCACTCCAACGTCCACACTGGAGTACAGTGGCATGATCATAGCTCACTGAAGCTTTGACCTCCTAGCTCAAGCGATCCTCTCGCCTCAGCCTCCCCAATAGCTGGGGGAATACACACATGTGTGCCACCATGTCTGGCTAATTTTTTAATTTCTTTTTTTGTAGAGACAAGTCTTACAACGTTGTCCAGGCCCACCCAACACTGTCCACTGCACCAAGCCAAAAAGATTTTTAAAAGAATGCTTATAAATACAATCACTTACATGAGATAAACATTAATAAAAAATTACAACCTCTACCCCTCTAATAGAAGCAGGTTAAAAACTGCAGTTTACAATCCATCAGTATGGTTGTAATATGGTTTGGATCTGTATCCTCACCCAAATCTCATGTTGAATTGTAATCCCCAATGTTGGAGGCGGGGCCTGGAGGGAGGTGACTGGATCATGGGGTGGAGCCTACATGAAAGGTTTAGCATCATCCACTTGGTGCTATCTCATTATAGCGTACTCATGAGATCTGGTTAAGTGTGTAGCACCTCCCTCACTGCCCTCCTTGCTCCTGCTCTGGCCATGTAAGACATGCTAGCTTCTCCTTCACCTTCCGCCATGAATGTAAGTTTCCTGAGGCCTCCCCAGAAGACGCCATGCTTCCTGTACAGCGTGCAGAACTGTGAGCCAATTACATCTCTTTTCTTTATAAATTACCCAGTCTCACGTATTTCTTTTTTGTGTGTGTTTTTTTTTTTTTTTGAGACGGAGTCTCGCTCTGTCGCCCAGGCTGGAGTGCAGTGGCGCAATCTCGGCTCACTGCAAACTCCGCCTCCCAGGTTCACGCCATTCTACTGCCTCAGCCTCTCCGAGTAGCTGGGACTACAGGCGCCCGCCACCACGCCCGGCTAATTTTCTGTATTTTTAGTAGAGACGGGATTTCACCGTGGTCTCGATCTCCTGACCTCGTGATCCACCTGCCTCAGCCTCCCAAAGTGCTGGGATTACAAGCGTGAGCCACCGCGCCCGGCCCCTCACGTATTTCTTTATAGCATCATGAGAAGGGACTAATACAGGCTGCTTTAAGTTTACATTTGGACACACTATATGGCACTAAACCTTAACACCTTAACTTGCATTGTCAGTCATTCTCCGTATCAAAATGCCACACAATTGGCCCAGGCATGGGGGCTCATGCCTATAATCCTAGCATTCTGGAGGCTGAGGCAGGAGGATCACTTGAAGCCAGGAGTTCAAGACCAGACTGGGCAACATAGGGAGATTCCCGTCTTTACAAGAAATTTTTAAAAATTAGCTGGGCATAGTGGCACATGCCTGCGGTCCTAGCTACTCAGGAGGCTGAAGTGGGAGGATCACTTGGGCCCTGGAGGTCAAGGCTGCAGTGAGTCATGATTGCACTACTGCACTTCGGCCTGGGCAACAGAGAAAGACCCCATCTTAGAAACAAAAACAAAAAACATCACACAATGATCAACTTTTCAAAATCAGAACCCAAAACAGCAAACATGTTTTAATGCCTAAACAATTCCTTTTGAAGGAATTTCTCAAATATATTCAGGCATGAACATAAGCTAATATAAAGACTAAGCAAAAAAAGATTTTAAGAGTTCTAAATTTTAGAAATATTTAAATCCAAATATGCCACTATTTACATTAAGTGTAACCAAACTAAATGCTCCAATTAGAAAATAAATGCTACCTAATTGGATTTGAAAGTTCAACTATATAGTTCAAGAGCTTCAACAAAACACACAGATGCAGAAAGACTGAAAGTAAAGAGGATAAAAACAGTATAGTATTTCAAACTCTAATCCAAAGAATAATGGGAGTTATATTAATATCAAAGTAGATCGTAAGATAAAAAACTATAATTAGAAAGAGTTATTTAAAAAAAAGAGTGGTTCAATTCACCAAGAAGATATAACATAATAACATAAGATCAAAGTATATAAAGCAAAAATTGACAGAATGACAAGAAGCAGTAGATAAATGTGCAAATACAGTGAAAATTTTTTAACATATCACTTATCAAATACTTAACAGAAACAAACAAGGAGAATAATCAGTAAAGAAACAGAGTATTTTAATAGATTAACAAACTTTACCTAATGGACAAAAACTTCACATTCTGTACTCTTATAGCATACATGGAACATTTACAAAAGTTGACTTTTTTTCTGGGCCACAATGCAAGTTGCAAAAAATTTCAACACACTGAAATTACATAATGCATATTCTCAGACCGCAATGCAATAATGTTATAAATAATTAAAAACAGCCAGAAATTCCTCATGTGTTGGAAATTATAAACTGCACTTCTAAATAACATATAGCCCAAAGTAGGCATCATTATAAAAGTTAAAAATTATTTTTAAATAGTGATAACAAAAAAGGCATATGGCATAGAAATAAAACAATATCTGAAATAAAATTTATAGCTTTAAATGCACTTAAAGGAAAAGGCAGCTTAACTGAGGAGCTAACCATCCACTTCAAGAAATTAGAAAAAAAACTCATTAAAATAAACTCAAAGAAAGTAGAAGGAAATAAGATCAGAAATTAATGAAACAGAAAAGAAATACATAATAGAAAAGAAAAAGGCAAACCAATTCATTGGAAAAACTAATGATTGATAAATCTACAGTGACACAGATTAAGATGGGGGAGGGTAAGGGGAGAGAAAGAACGAGAGAGGGGAAGAAGGGAAAGGAGGGAAGGAGAGGAGGGAGTAGGAGAAAGGAAAGGAGACGAAGAATTGGGAAAAAGAGAAGAAAAAGACACATAACCATTATCAAGATGAAAAACCAATAGTACAAAATGGGGAGTCTAGAAATAGACTCTCCTATATATAATGAGCCCTTCATATATATCAGAGGTGGCACTGTACAAGAGTGGGTAAAAAATTGTTTTCTAGTAATTGATGTTGGGACAACTGGCTATCCAATATGGTTTGGTTGTTCTGTCCCCTCCAAATCTCATGTTGAAATGTTAGAAGTGGGCTTAGTGGGAGGTGTTTGGTTCATGGAGGTGGACCCTTCATGAATGGCTTGGTGCCCTCACCATGGTAATGAGTGAGTTCTTGCTCTGTTAGTTCACAACAAAGCTGGTTGTTTAAAGGAGCCCGGCATCTCTCTCATGCTGCCTCTCTCACCATGGGACACGCCTGCTTCCACTTCAGCTTCTATCATGATTGGAAGCTTCCTGAGGCCCTCACCAGAAGCAAATGCCAGCACTTCCTTCCTATACAGCCTGCACGACCTCTTTTCTTTCTTTTTTTTTGAGACGGAGTCTCACGCTGTCACCCAGCCTGGAGTGCAGTGGCATGATCTTGGCTCACTGCAACCTCCGCCCCCTGGGTTCAAGTGATTCTCCTGCCTCAGCCTCCTGAGTAGCTGGGATTACAGGCGCCCACCACCACGCCTGACTAATTTTTTGTATTTTTAGTAGAGACAGGGTTTTATCATATTGGCCAGGTGGTTTCGAACTCTTGACCTCAGGTGATCCACCCACTTGGGCCTCCCAAAGTGCAGGGATTACAGGCTTGAGCCACTGCACCCAGTCAACCTCTTTTCTTTATAAATTGTCCAGCCTCAAGTATTCCTTTACAGCAATGCAAAACAGACTAACACACTATCTATATGGGAAAAAAATGAACACACTAACACATATACACACACACACACATATACAAATCAGATGACTACAGAACTAAATGTAAATGGCAAAGCTCTTACAAAATAATATAGAAAAATATCTTCGTAACATCAGGGTAGGGACGTTTTTTAAAATTAAGACACAAAAAGCCTTGGCCATAAAGCAAAAGATTAACACATAGGACCACATTACAACTAAGAATATTTGTTCATAATTTGTCCATTAGAAGAGTGAAATGCACTCCATAGAAGACAGCTGTAACACATTTACCCAACAAAAAGTTTGTGTCTAGAAAATAAAGAACTTCTACAAATCTGTAAGATAGACACTCCAATAGAAAAATGAGCAAATGACCCGAATTGGTACTTTGAAAAGGATTTCCAAATAGACATGAAAAGATGCTACATCTCTTTGACTACAAAGAAAATGCAAATTAAAACCATAATCAAAATCCATACATAGCTAGCACACTGACAAAATTAAAAGTGTGAAAATATCAAGTGGTTAGTGAATGTGAAGCAATGGAAGCTCTCATACATTCTTGGTCTGAATGTATACTGAAACACTACTATGGAAAACATAACCTATGACCCAACAAGTTCACATCCAGGAAAAATAAAATTTGTGCACCTAAGGACCTAAGTACCATACAAGTACGTGCATAATATTCAAAGTAGCATTGTTAGTAACCACCAAAACCTGTTAGGAGCTTCAAGATCCATCAAAAGTAAAACGAATAGGTAAACTGTAGTAAATTCATTTTTAAAAAAATGATATATAATAGTTTAGAGCAACCACACAGCTACTACCTGCAACATGCATCATTCTTGAAAGCCACATTGTGTGAAACCAAGAAACAAAGGCACATATACTATATGATTCCATTTACTTCACTTTCAAAAACAGGCAATGCTAAATTATATACTTCTTTTTTCAACACACCATTTCTGGCTTGAATGAATTATATTCTTAAGGATGCATACTTAGATGAGCAAACCATAAAGTAAAGCAAGAAAGTGATTAGACAAAGAGAAAATAGTATTTACCTTCAGAGGGAAAGGAAGGGTTGTGATTAGGGAACAGACGCAGGAGGCTTCTGGAATATGGTTATGCTTTATTTTCTTAACCTGGGTGGGCTACAAAGATGCTTGCTTTGTAATAACTCATTAGACTACACAATTATGTTTTATTCATTTTCTGATGTGTTATGTCACAATTCAAAAGTCAGTTAAAAACACATCCTAAGTATCTCTAATTCTATTAATATCTAATGTGGATTTCTTTTTTTCCCTACCTAAACCCTTCTAGTTTAATCTTACTTACAGTCTCAATCAGTTGTAGGTAACAAATTACATAAGCATCTAAACTGACTTTAATGTGTTCTAAGGTGCTGCTTTTTCCAAGGACTTTCCTCTGTATTTCAGAACTGTGTAAAATAGGTCCATAGACTTCCTATGATTTTATGTATAATCAATCTTCTGTATCCAGGGTTCTACATCTGTGGTTTCCACCTATGTGGATTCAGCCAACTATGGCTTGAAAATATTTGGGGAAAAAATGGATGGTTGTTCTGTACTGAACATGAACAGGCTTCTTTTTCTTGGCATGATTCCCCAGGCAATACAGTAGCACAACTATTTATACAACGTTTACATTTTATCAGGTATTATAAGTAATCTACAGACAATTTAAAGCATATAAGAGGATGTGTGTAGGTGGTATGTAAATACTATGTCATTTTATACAGAGGACTTGAAAATCCATGCATTTGGGTACCTGAGAGGCTCTGGAGCCAAACTCTCACAAATACTGAGAAATTACTATATTCACTTTGGCTTATGATTTTTCAGGTTTAGCACGTAACTCCTCCAGCCCTTTTCAACTGAAATTCTTAACCAGAACCACAACACAAAACATTAAGCTTGAAAATTTTCTCAATTCTCCCAAGGACAGTTTGTAGGTAATATTCTACATGCACAGAAGAAAAGTTAATTTGTCACATCATGATATTAGGGTGAGAAAGGTAGAGTGAAGAGGTAATCATTTTAGTTAACGTTCTTTGAAATTTTTTTGAGAAGAAAATTTTTTTTTGCAGTGCAATGACAATAATTAAGGTGGTAACTGAGGTATAAATCACCAGTTTCTGTATATTATAAAATTAAGCTGATTTCTTTCCAATGATCTTTCTGATGATATCTATCCAGTACTCAATTGACTTTCCACTGGCATCTTAGGCTAATTTTATCAAGGCACCAGTTTATTATTAATACCAACTTCTTTCCTAGTTCATTAGTAACATTCTGAATTACAGCATTTCATAAACTTAGTATGAGTTTGTCTTCCCTAAATGCATTACCTTACTCTTACATAAACACACAAATTTGGGCATTCTCCTACTCCCTCATATAAGTATAATAGGTTAACTAAGTTGCTCTGGCTGAAGCAGTCTCGAGACACAGGTGTAGAAATGTTTACTAAGTAGTTGGCAACAGAATGTGAAGTGTCAAATGTATTAAGAACATGACCCTGCTTAGAATAAATATCAGATGAACTTTAGAATTATTTGTTTATTTCTAAAAATAATTCAGAGTAGAGCATTTAAGAGAGCTTTGACCTTTTCCCAACAAACAGACATTAAATGGTAGCAGTGTTCTGTTAACTTCATTTAAGAATTTCTTATAAAAACTCTACCAAAGATTTACAACGTAACCACCATTCAACACTTTCTAAACTGGCTTAAAAATATATGTTGTCAACTTTGACTTTAGAGTCAAATGTCTTACTCATTAGAATACTACCAATGTTATTGGAAAATGCCAGATAAAACAATAAAACTAAAATCAACTTGTCATCTACTGAAGACAATATGCACACACATAACCTTTGAAACTCTGTAGCAAAGCCAAATTCTTCTAACCGAGAATACTTTTCTTGGAGCTATACCACAACTTTATACTGTTGGAAATTTTTCTGTTCTTATAAATCTACGTACGAGAATACTGTGTTTCCTAAAACACCTTTCTTGGATTGTTTTATTAATGTTTTCTACCAGCAGTTAACATCAAACAAAGAGCTTCATTATTCTTATTCACTGAACCAACTCAACTGTTTTATCAGCACTCAGACTTTATCTTTAGCAACAATTCCACCACTCATTTTTTTTTTCTGTTTTTTTTTTTTTTAGATAGGGTCTCGCTCTGTCACCCAGGCTGGATGGAGTCCAGTGGCATGATCATGGCTCACTGCAGCCTTAACTTCCCAGCCTCCAGTAACTGTCACATCCCAGCCTCCCAAGTAGCTGGGACTACAGCCGTGCACCACCATGCCCCAGCTGATTTTTATATTTTTTGTAGAGACAAGGCCTTGCCATGTTGCCCAGACTGGTCTCAAGCTTTTGGGCTCAAGCAGTCTGCCTGCTTAGGCCTCCCAAAGTGCTGGGATTATAGGCAGGAGCCACCACGCCCAGCCTTCCACCACTAATTTTCAAAACATCGTATTCACTACACATTAACAGATGTTTTATTTCTGGGAACTGAAAATACATTTGTGTATCTGATTATTATGCAACCATTAAAAATGATTAAGCTCTTGCACCATAAGGCAGTGTTTTATATATTAAAAACTCTCTGCCTTATAAATGGCACTACCAACTGCATGTGCTAGAAATACAGAACATTTGTCTTTATACTCCCTCATTCTACATCAAAACAACCAGTGTATCTGGCTGATTTTACTCCTAAATCTATTTTGAATCTCTCTACTCTCTATCACTACCTGTAGTCCTAGACACTATAATTTCTTTTCTGAACTATGATGTTTACCTCCATACTCTCACCACCTAACAGTCCATTTGCCCACATGGCCTCTGAATGATCTTTTAAAATTACAAAGATTGTATGACTCCCTTGATTAAAAAATCTTCAGTGGTTTCCCACCACTCTTGGGGAAAAGTGCCAAAAACTTTACATGTATTATTTAGACCTTGCTTACCTCTTCACCCTCAGTCCCTCCCTTTCTAGTTGTCATTCTCTACACTCCAGCCATTTTACCTCTAACGCTCCAAGCTCCTTCCCTCTGCCTGCAACTGCACCTGTACAAGCTCCTAGCACCTCCAATGCCCTGCTTCCTTCTTTCACATGCCTGACTTGTATTCATTTTTCAGTTCTCATCTTAAATAATACATATGCAATTTTTATTTCCCCACTTACATGTTCTCACATTCATACTTTTTTTTTTTTTTTGAGATATTCTCACTTTATCACCCAGGCTGGAATGCAGTGGCACCATCTCAGCTTACTGCAACCTCTGCCTCCTGGATTCAAGCGATTCTCATGCCTCAGCCTCCCGAGTAGCTGGGATTACAGGCATGCACCATCACACCTGGCTAATTTTTATATTTTTAGTAGAGACAGGGTTTGGCCATGTTGCCTGGGCTGGTCTCGAACTCCTGGCTTCAAGTGATCCATCTGCCTCGGCCTCCCAAAGTGTTGGGATTATAGGCATAGGCCACTGTGCCTGGCTGACATTCATACTTCTTTACAGCCCTTACCATATCACGGTTGTAACTTTTTTTGTGAGACTGTTTAATAGTACTCTCTATCACTAGAGTATAAGCTCCATAAGAGAAGGACACATTCTTCTTCACTGCTCTATCATTAGCACCTACCAAGATGTCTGGTCCACAAAGGAGTCTAATAATTATTTGCTGAATGAAATACACATAGAATTAAGTCTAGAAAAAAACATATCCAAATAATCAGTTATCTCTGGGTGGTAGGATTATGGGTAGTTTTCATTTTCTACCTTATATTTTTTATCATTTATATTTTCCACAATAAGCACATTTTGCTCTTATTATTTAAAAGTTAACTCTTTCCAACCCATTTTTAAAAATAAACTTCATTTTGGAATAATTTTAGATTTACAGAAGTTGCAAAGATAGTACAGAGATGTCCCAAATACCTCTCATTCAGTTTCCCCAATTGTTAACACGTTACATTTCCATGATACATTTGTCAAAACTAAGAAACTGACATTTGTATATTATTATTAAGTAAACTCCAGACTTTACATAGATTTCAGCACCTTTTCCATGAGTGTCCTCTTTCCATTCCAGGTCCCAATACAGGATCCACATTGCATTTAGCTATCTTGTCTCCCTAAACTCCTTTGGTCTTAGTTTTTCAGTCTCCTAGTTTTCATGATCTTGACTAGTCAGGTATCCTGTAAAAATGTCATCCAGTCTAAGCTCATCAGTTGCTTTTCTTGTGATTAGACTAGGATTATGGGTCTTTGGAAAGACTACCACAAACGTGACATGTTCTTCTTGTCACATATCAAGGGTACATGATATCTATGATATATCACTGGTGATATTAATGTTCACTATTTGGCTAAGATAGTGTTTTCCAGGTTTTTCCCTACTCTATTCTTTGGAAGTAAGTCACTAAGTCTAGCCCACCCTCAAGGGAGGTAGGAATTAAGCTTCTCCTCCATAGAATGGAATGGGTACATAAATTATTTGATGGGAGATTTGTCTCTTTTCCCTCATATTTATTCAATCCTTTATATCAACTTATATCCTTTATATCATATATATGGGATTATTTTATACTTTGAGTTATAATTCACGCTACATTATTTTTGTTGCTCAAATTATTCCAGCTTTGACCCTTGGGAGCTTTTTCAGGTAAGTTCCTGTGTTCCTTTGATGTGCCCCCATCCTTTTGTTTTATGAGTACTTCTTCACTCCTGGTACTACAGGACACTCTGGCCACATCTTGTATTTCTACTGTCTCAGTCCTAGACTCTGCCATTTCTCCTAGGCAATCCAACTCATTAATAAGACCTAAAGTTAACCATGTTAAGATTTTTTTTTCTTGAGATGGGGTCTTGCTTCATCACCCAGGCTGGAGTGCAGTGGCTGATCTCGGCTAACTGCAGCCTTGACCTCCGCAGGCTCAAGTGATCTTACCATCTCAGCCTCCTGCATATTCAGGACAACAGACAAGCACCACCATGTCCAGCTAATTTTTCTATTTTTTGTAGAGACAGGGTTTCGCCATATTGCCCAGGCTGGTCTCGAATTCCTGGGATCAAGAGATCCACCCACCTCAGCCTCCCAAAGTGTTGGCATTACAGGCGTGAGCTCCCACGTCCAGCCAACCATATAAGATTTTTATGAACCCAGGATAATCTATCTGAATGTCATGATGTAGGTAATCTGTTTGACAGCTGCAGAAAGTATAAGTAAGTTTAAAGTTTGGGCACTCAGGCCAAAATTATCATAAAGGATTCTCATATATAATATTAAATAGCAACGCTTCCATCATTTCTTCTACCATATTCTTTTATTTTGTTTCCAAAACTAATCTGACTCAGGTAGGTAGAATAGATAACGTTTCCCTTCATTTTTTAGATGAGAAAATCTAAAAGGGTGTGATGATACTGACTAATGTCAGGCAGGTAGCCATTTTCCTCTGTGGTTTTCTCCTGGCTTTCTATTCTATCCCTATTTCCTTCTAGATTACACTACCATTTTGGTGAGCCCTTATGCAACACAGTTTAACAATATAGATAAGTGGCTTATAACCTGCTATTCTACTGAATAACCCACCAGTTTAGCGTCCAGCTAAACCAAAACTTTATATAACTGTATTAGTTCAATAATTTAAAAGGTCTGGGTGCTGTGGCTCACGCCTGTAATCCCAGCGTATTGGGAAGCCGAAGGGGGCAGATCATTTGAGGTCAAGAATTCGAGACCAGCCTGGCCAACATAACAAAACCTATCTCTACTGAAAAAAAAAAAAAGTATAAAACCTTAGCTGGGCATGGTGGCACATGCCTGTAGTCCCAGCTACTCGGGAGACTGAGGCACAAGAATCACTTCAACACTCCACCTGGGAGGCGGGGGTTGTAGTGAGTCAAAGTATCGCCAGGGCACTCTAGCCTGAATGACAGAGTGAGACTCTGTCTCAAAAATAATAATTTAAACAGAAAAAAGACTCCTAAAAGGTATAAAATATGAGCAGTGAATATGTTGAATAGATGACTATTTTACAAAGAAGTAAACTCTTAACGAGCTCCTACTCTATGCATGCCAATATATTAGACATTTGAAAGAAGGAAGGATAAAATAAACAGTATATATGGCTGCCCATTATATATGAATATCCCTTTCCCACAAAATTTGGAAATAGAAAAAAATAAGAATGCTCATCAAGAGTTAAACTATGTAATCAAAATGTAATGGATCAGCTCTAAACAGAACTATGTACAAAGGAAAATAAATTACTTACAAACTAACAGAAATTACTAGGATAATTTTACTGAAGAAAATGTGTTGCTCAATTTAGGAGGAGGGCAGGCTATAAACAAGTAAGACAAATCTATAAACAAGTAAGACAAATACAGATAAAGTCAAGAATGCAAGCACAATAGAAACAACACCCAGTTGACAACATATAAGGGGCCCTTAACTTTAACTGAGTAGTAAGCTAAGGCTTACTAAAGGGACTGAGGGCTAATTAAAGAAGCAAAGTACAAGTAGCACTTTAGTACTACTTGGTATTGGAATACTATTAGTATTCTAGACAAACGACCATGTATAAAGACCTGGAAAAATGGACAGCCAGGCACAAGCTCAAACCTAACATTTACAAGGGCCACAGCAATAGTACAACAGAAGGCCCAATTACCATATGGACAAAATATTTAGTTATACATCAAGTTTAAACTATTAATATGTTCTATCCTATATACAAATATACCTCGGAATGACCTGGAAGTTTAAATTCAGTTTTATAATTCTGCAGCCAAATTGCTGACAATTTGGAAAATACTAAAAGTATAAAGAAAAATTATAAATCGCCAAATTCCATCATGAAGGAAAAGCACATTAATTTGGTGTATCTTCCTCCAACGTTTTTTCTGTGTGTATATATAATATTTGAAGAGAACCGGGAAATCATATATGCGGATTTTACCCTTTTTATATAAACCCTTCACTCTTAAAGTTTTTAATACAATATAACAAGTCACCTTATTCACGTACTCAGTGTGCATTTGGCAGCTAGTTTATCTTAGAATTCTCAAAGTGTGATCAAGTGCGGTCGAGACCCCAAAAATCTTTCTCAGGGGTCCATGAGGTTAAAAACAACACTTTCAATAATACTAAGATATCCGTGTCAGTTTCCTACTGCTATTGTAACACACTGCCATAAACTTAGTAGCTTAAAACAACACAAATTTATTTTCTTATAGTTCTGGAGACCAGAAGTCTAAGATCAAGGTGTCAGCAGGGCAGTGTTCCTTTTGGAGGCTTCAGGGGAGAATCTATTTCCTCGCCTTTTCTAGCTTCCAAAGGCCACTTTCATTCCTTGGATCCTTTTTCTCGCATCACTTCTTCTTTCCATTATCATGTCTGCTACCACTAACTCTGATTCTCCTGCCTCCCTCTTTTAAGATCCCTTGTGATTACATCAGAGATACCCAGATAATCCAAGATAATCATTCCATCTCTAGATATTTAATCACAAAGTCCATTTTATCATGTAAGATGACATATTTACAGGTTTTAGGAATTCGGGTGTGGGCAGGGCCATTATTAAGCAGACCATAACATTCTTTGTCTTGTTCACTGTATTGGCCTTTCATTTATAGTACAAAAACAACAGTGAGGAAGACAGCTTGATATCTAGCATAAATCAAAACAGTGGCACCAAAATTTACTAGAAGTTGTTGTATTGGCCAGGCAAGGTGGCTCACGCCTGTAATCCCAACACTTTGGGAGGCTGAGGCGGGTGGATCACTTGAGATCAGGAGTTCAAGACTAGCCTGGCCATCTCTACTAAAAAGACAAAAATTAGCCAGGCGTGGTGGTGCACATCTGTAATCCCAGCTACTCGGGAGGCCAAAGCATGAGAATTGCTTGAATCCGGGAGGCAGAGGTTGCAGTGAGCCAAGATCATGCCACTGCACTCCAGCCTGGGCAACAAAGCAAGACTCCGTCTCGGAAAAAAAAAAAAAGAAAAAAAAAAGCAGTTGTTATATTTTTCACCACCGTGAATTTGCAGAAAACAAAAGCCTGTTTCACTTCCAAATGTTCTTGATAAAACGGTTAAGTATTCATTTTATTAAATCACAACTCTTGAGTACACATCTTTTTAATATTCTGTGTAACAAACTAGAAAGAATGAACAGAACACTTTCACTCATACTGTTGTACAATGGTTCCGTCTTGAGGAAGAGCACTTATCTGAATATTTGAGTTGTGAGCTGAATGTTTTGCATGGTACACCATTTTTCTTTGAAAGAAAAACTGACACACTCACTTCAGTTATTTAGGCTAAAAATTTTGCCAGACATTTTCTCAACCTGTCTCTTCAAGTAAGACAACTGACAGTATACTGTTGCCAATAAAAAAATTTGAGCTCTCAAGCAAAAACCACATTTTGGAAAACTTGTATTCACCACTGTGAGCCAGAGAGCTTCCCAACACTTTGGAAGGCCGAGGTGGGAGGATCACTTGAACCCAG
Organism: Nomascus leucogenys; assembly: GCF_006542625.1. Lineage (NCBI taxonomy): Eukaryota > Metazoa > Chordata > Mammalia > Primates > Hylobatidae > Nomascus > Nomascus leucogenys. Next base: position 89,990,434 of record NC_044387.1, on the reverse strand, counting down.
GAGTTCAACATCAGCCTGAGCAACATAGTGAGATACCCCATCTCTACAAAAAAAATAAAAATTAGCTGGGTGTGGTGGTACATGCCTATAGTCCCAGCTACTTGGGAGGCTGAGGTGAGAGGATCACTTGAGTCCATGGAGGTTGAGGCTGCAGTGAGCTGTGATCATGCCACTGCACCCCAGCATGGATGACAGAATGAGACCCTGAATTTTTTAAAAAACATTATTTTGAGGCCAGGCACAGTGGTGCATGCCTGTAATCCTAGCATTTTGGGAGGCCGAGGCGGGTGGATAACCTGAAGTCAGGAGTTCGAGACCAGCTTGACTAACATGGTGAAACCCTGTCTCTACTAAATACAAAAAATTAGCCAGGGGTGGTGGTGCATGCCTGTAATCCCAGCTACTTGGGAGGCTGAGGCAAGAGAATCGCTTGAACCTAGGAGGCAGAGGTTGCAGTGAGCAGAGATTGTGCCACTGCACTCCAGCTTGGGTAACGAGAGCAAAACTCTGTCTCAAAAAAAAAAAAATTATTTTGAATGAAGACTCCTGACTTTGCCCATGGGCACAGCCTTTACTTTTCATTAAGAGGACTTCTGGTGGCTTCGATTCAGTCTTAAATTCAGCTGGGCTGTGTTCTATTGCTAAAGAAAAACTAGCTAAATGTAAATAATATACTCTTTTATAATATAGCTCTGTTATAATTCTAAAATCACTGTTATCTAATATATAGCAAACCTTAGAAAAAATATACATTGATGACCTCCTGAAACTCTCTATACAGTCCATCTATTCGAAGATACTCTAAAATACACCTATGAATCCTGCCAGAACATCACAAATAATCAGTGTTTACACTATGTAATAATGGTGTCTTTGTGGAATCTTGTGATTCAAGTAGGAGATATTGAAGAATGTTAATAATAAAAGCCCTGTGAGGCCAGGTGCGGTGGCTCACACCTGTAATCCCAGCACTTTGAAAGGCCAAGGCGGGTAGACTGCTTGAGCCCAGGAGTTGGAGACCAGCCTGGGCAACATGGAAAAACCCCGTCTCTACAAACAAAATGCAAAACAATTAGCCAGGCGTGGTGGTGCACACCTGTAGTCCCAGCTACTCAGGAGGCTAAGATGGGAGGATGGCTTGAGCCTGGGAGGCACAGGTTGCAATGAGCTGAGATCGCGCCACTGGGTGTGACAGAGTCAGACCCCTGTCTGGCAAGAGAGCCTGGGCAACAGAGCCAGATCCCATCTCAGAAAAAAAACAAAAAACAAAAAACAAAACAACAACAAAGCCCTGTGAAACTTTACTGCTTACTCCAAGCACATTCCTAAAAATCACTGTTTCATATACTAGATAGTAACCGCTTCATAATGTCACTCGGAAATTTATCTTAATATTAGTAATAGGGTGTCTGCTGAATAATTGGTTAGGTTTTTGTTTTATAAACACTTTGCATCATTTAACTAAACAGATTCTTTTATTTACTTGCTGCTACGAAGTTTAGAGGCAAATTTGTAGTCTCCTCTTAAAAAGTATATTGGTAAATCGGGCGTGGTGGATCACGCTTATAATCCCACCACTTTGGGAGGCTGAGGCAGGAGGATAGCTTGAGGCCAGGAGTTTGAGACCAGCCTGGTCAACATAGTGAGATCCCATCTCTACATTTTTAAACTTAAAAAATAATAAAAAATTTTAAAATGTATATTGGTAACTTTTATTGGTCTCATGTCTACATTTTAGGTCACCTCAAGTTGTTTTCCCTTTGCTTCATCTGTGTCAAATACTTATGCAAATGATTGAATTCTGTTTATCCTTTTAAGTTGCTTTATATCCTTTTTTGGAATGAAGTAGATTATTAGTATATTTCTCACTGTAAGTACATTTGTATTACGGTTTTACCTAATGAGATCTAAAACCCTAGTTAATATGAATCCACCTCTTAGAGACAGCTAGTTTCATGTTGATGCCATGTTTCTGCGTTTACAGGAGGAAGGGCTGGACCCTGTATTTGTGTTATGCACCCTCACTCTAGGAGGTGTCTTCACACTAAGAGATGGCCATTCAGCTTCTGGCATTATCACTCTGCATCTACTTTGCCAAGCTTCTTCTTTTAAATGTCTCGTGTAGGCAGTAGTTATGAATATGCCACCCAGAAGAATATGAGATGAATAAACTTACAAATATTTTGAATAAAGCTCATCTAACGATAGATATTTGAATGAAAATACTGGAATCTCTTATAATAGCTCAGAAGGTAGCTTACATTTTAGCAGAGGTGGTAGGATCACAACACCTTGACCAGGACAATCCACCTCTGAGCCTCGTCTACTATGTGGTTTTTGAGTTCTGAAGCTCAGAATGTTACATACATAGGAAGTAGAATACAATAATCTATGTAATTTCTCTGGATTCCACTCCCAGTTATCACATGCCCCAAGATTTCCAATAAATCAGAAAACCTCACATTTGCATTTTAGTATTTCCAAAGGTTTTTTATTTTTATTTTGAGACTGGGTTTCACTGTTGCCTAGGCCAGAGTGCAGGGGCTATTCACAGGTGCAATCATAGCACCCCACAGCCTTGAAGACCTGGGCTCAAGCAATCCTCTTGCCTCAGCCTCCCAAGCAGCTGGGACTACAGGCACCCAGCTTCCAAGGCTGTTTTTATTTCTAGTTTTTAAAGTTATGTATAGATAGGAAATCAAAAACTTAGGAGTGAGCCCTCTCAACTTTTACTCCTCTCACATTTCCCTCGCAGTCTATACATAATCAGAAACCTGGGAGACCCTTGATGTTGTCAAGTAAATATTTCAGATGTGATAAAAAAGGATATAGAAGCCTAAATTTTAAACTTACTAGCATAATCACGTTATCAACATAAATTAACTACTGAAAGTTAATTTGCTTAAACATGGCTGATTACAGTTTCTACCCCATCAGTCAATCTCAATAACTTCTCTTACTTCAAGTGAAGATAGTACTATCTATTATAAGAATAATTCTAAAGCTGCACTCATGAACAGTCATGTGCTTCATTTTCAATGAGTCAAGAGCCATATGGTTCTCTTTAATGAATACAACTCTGGCAACAAAATCTTGGCTCTCCTTCCTGTTACTTGCAATAAAAAAATTTTGCATTTTCCATGGAATCTGAATTATTGACCAAAATGACTCACTCAAATTAGATATATCTAATATAGACACATTTCAGGCCTACTTTTTCAGCTTTTTGCTAGCTGAAATTTCTGACTGATACTACTAGTCATCATTATTCAGAAAAACTTTTATTTTTTAATCAGTGTACTCTAGATTGTTTAGCACTCACTCTGAGCAGACTGATTACATTTTTGAGATTAAGTACATATAGTTACTGTCAAAGCAAGGGCTATGCAACAGATATCTACTGAAGTCAGTAGATTCCAAAGCAGTTTATCTCTGACAAGCTAAATGCTAATCCAGGTGTCATATTTGAGTTCTAGAGCTATAGCTTTTCATTAATACTAGTAGAGATGCTACTGACATCTCATTTGAACATGAACATAAAAGAAAACTGCTTATGTTGGGGGTACAGAGTCTAACACATCCAAAGGGGAAGTAATCTAGAAGAAAACAGAAACAGCTACTATTTAGTGGGTCCTTATCATAAGCCAGTCACACTGCTAAAGATTCTATATGCATTATTTATCTGTTAAGATCTCTATATGTATTTAATTCTCAGAGCAATCGTTTAAAGAGTTTATTATTTAGGAGTTTACTACTATGTTGTATATGGGAATAAACTGAAGTATAAACAGGCTATGTGACTTGCCAAAAGCTGGAGAGAGAATAACTGACAGAACCAGGATGTAAATTCAGGTCACCAACTTGAAAGCCACTGAACATCACGGATTTTCATTCAACACATATTCAAAAAAACACTATCAGTACCTTCTGGTAATAGTTATTTTTTGGTATGCTAAAAAGATATGGAGTCACGAAGAATTACTGCTTGACTTACTAACCACTTCCATACTCCCCAGATATTGAGCAGAAACAGAAATAAGTTTTTTCCTCTGAAATCTGCCTTAACCCATAGTGAGAGACCTAATGTGAGGCTCCAACTTCTTCCAAGACATTCCCCTCCCTGCTACTGTTAACAGGAGAATATCAGCTATGTTGAAAGAAAGAATATTCACTGTCTTAAAAAAGGACATTCACTGTTCCACATATATAATAATTCTCCCTATTGCTGGATCTTCATGCATTATCTTCCCTTTACAACAACCTTCCCAATTCTAAAGGGGTATCAAAATGGTATCTTTTTTTGGTGAGATGTAACATCTGGAATCTGTACCACCGAATTTAAAACTCACACAGTTATTTTTGACTGTTACTCCACAACTTATACCTTCGACTACACTAACTTTGAGAACAGAATCTTTATATAAACTACCAATAGACTGGGCACAGTGGCTCATGCCTGTAATCCCAGCACTTTGGGAGGCCAAGGCAAGAGGATCGTTCGAACCTAAAAGTTCAAAACCGGCCTGGGCAACATAGTGAGACCCCATTGCTACAAAAAATTTAAAAAATTAGCTGGGTCTGGTGGTGTGCAACTGTGGTCCTAGCTACTCAGAAGGCTGAGGCACAAGTATCTCTTGAGCCCAGGAGGTAAAGGCTGTGGTTAGCCATCATCGTGCCACCGCACTCCAGACTAGGCAAAAGAGCGAGACTCTGTCTCCAAAAAAAGAAAAGAAAACACCAATGGTTGCCTACACTATAGTCATTCCAACTTTATACTTGCTAATTGGGCCTTCCTCTTGTTTGCACGTTAAAGTGCCTAATTTCAGAGAAGGAATCATAATTGTCCTAATCAATCAGTAATCTCATTCCCCTTTGCCAGTTATCAGTCTTGGGATAGGCATGTGACCCAATTACAGCCAGTGGCACAAAAGGAAGTCTAATGATAAGGTTCTAGAAAAATTATCCTCCCTGATAAAAGAGCAACACAAGTAGATCCTTTCTGTGGCCTTGCCCCATCCTTACTGCTTGGCACTCTCTCCTATTGAAGGCCATGAGTAAAGACATCACCAGCACTTGATGGCAATGTGGGAAGAAGGAAGGAGTCAGTTCTTCCTGTATCTTTCTACTTCCTGGAGTTAATTTTCTGCCTCACATAAAGGGCTAAAGAGCTATTTAAACAGAAAAAATGGGTATGCTATTAATTTCACCTAATGTTTCAAATTATGAATATATGTATTTTTCTTGTTTATAATTTTGTCATTAAAATTAGAAAAAAAAATCTGTGATAAAGACAGCAAATGACCGATAACAGCAAAATATTGTATTTTAAATCAGTAAATATCCAAGGGAGCTAGAACTTGAAGTGTCAATATTCTGAAAAGAACTGAAACAAAGAAAGGTAAAACCCAATAGTCTCAACCATTTTTATTCTTGAGCTATTTCCTGGTGAGAAAATGGTAAGGAAGCAGAAAGGGGTAAAAAGAGGTAAAGTATTCTGAAGTCCCTGCATTTTCCATGAAGTGGCAAAAGTACCAATGCCTAGAACTAATAAATCAAGGATACATGTAATAATCTCTAGGGTAGCCTACTGAACAAAAAATAAGAGAACATATAACAAGGTATTGAAGGTAACAGAAATAAGGGGAGAGGAAAGAACAGATGTGACAAACAGAAAACAAATAGAGGATGGTCTGAAACCAAACATATTGGTGATTATGTTAAATGCAAACAGACTATAAATCAATAAAAGACAAAAACAAATTTAAAAAACAAAATTCATATATATGCTGGGCATTGGCATATGGATAAGACAAATATTTCATGTAACACAGTAGAAAGTCCAGAAACAGATCTACAAAAATATAGCCACTTGATACATGACAAAGATGTCACTGTAGTACACTGGAAAAAGGAAAGTTTTTTCTAACAAATGGTGCGGGGTCAACTAGTTATTCATATGGGAAAAAAATGAATCTGAACTCTTAACCCACATCATATTTAAAAAATTAACTGCAGGTAGGTAGATCTAAATGTGAATACACAAAAATAAAACTTCTAGAATAAAACAGGAGAATATCTTTGTGACCTTGAGGTATGGGAAGACTTGTTAAACAGAACACAAAAAAAACACTAAGAATAAAGGAAAAGTTTTTTTTGTTGTTGGTGGTGGTGGTGGTGTTTGTTTGTTTTTTGAGACGGGGTTTTGCTCTGGTGCCTAGCAGGAGTGCAGTGGTGCAATCAAAGCTAATTTTTTTTTCTTTTGCATTTTTATTGTAGAGACAGAGTCTCGCTTTGTTGCCCAGGTTGGTCTTAAACTCCTGGCCTCAAGCAATCCTCCTGCCTCAGCCTTCCAAAGTGCCGGGATTGCAGGCATAAGCGACTGAGACTGGCTTAGAATAAACGAAAAGATTAGCTGGATTTCATTAGAATTGATGATATCTTCACCAAAAGATTCCTTTAAGAGAGTAAAAAAACATACCACAGAATGAGAGAAGATAACTGCAGTACTGTACATGTATCTGAAAAAGGACTCATAATCAGAATGCATAATGAACTCCTATAAAACAGGGAAAAGGACCGAATAGGTGCTTTAAAAGAGGCCATCTAAAAAGCCAATAAACACACAAAAAGGCATTTAAACTCATAAATCATCAAGTAAACATAAATTGAAACCAAAATGTGAGACTACTGCAACCACACTAGAATAGCCAATTTTTTAAAAACTGGTATCATGTATAGGTGAAGATGTGGAGTAACTAGAACTCTCACACATTGCTAGTAGAAATGTACATGCTACATCCACTTTGGTAGTAGTATCTTTGAATAGGGTAATTGACAAAAAAAAAGAAATGGAAGTATCTCTGATAGTATCTGATAATGCTGAGATATACATATTCTATGATCTAAGCATCCCATTCTGTGATATAAATCATACAGAACTGTGTACATAATGTGCACTAAAACACATGCACATGAAAATTCATAGTGGCACTGCTAGCAATAGCCAAAATCTGGAAAAAAAAAAAAAAACCAAATAATGAAATGTCAATGTAGAATAACTAAATAAATTGAAGCATGTTTACACAATGGGACACTACACCAACAATGAAAATACGTTAACTATTGCTATACACAACAATATAGATGATTTCAAAACGTAAGTAAAAGCCACAGACATAAAAGAGTATACAGTATGAATTCCATATATATAAAATTTAAATACTTGCAAAACTAATCTAGATAGGAATCAAAATAATATTGAAACTGAAGGTGTAACAAGGAAGCATTCTGAAACTACTGGTAATGTTTTATTTCTTGATTGAGGAGTAGCTATATAATAAATGTTCACTTTGTAGAAATTCATCAATTTCCACACTATGATTTGATGACTGTACACCTCTCTGTATTACATTATATTTAAAAGCTTACCCTTAAATGTAGTAGTTTCTTTTGGGGTGATGAGAATGTTTGAAACTAGATAGAGACGGTAGTTGCACAACACTGTGAATGTGCTAAATGCCACTCAATTATACACTTTACAATGGTTAAGTTTATGTTATGTAAATTTGATCTCAAATTTTTAAAGTTAATGAAAAATTCAACCTCAGTAAAATAGTGTCCATATCTATTAGTGGATATTCATGAATACAAACATTAGGCTGTCAGGCTGAACTTACCAACTGCAGTGTCACCATCTAATAAATTGTCATCTTCAGATGTTTGAAAGTCCATAATAACACCTGCTCCATCTAAAAGTTCCTCATCACTACTTGCACTTGTTATACTGTTGTAGCTGTTTCTATAGTAGCCTCTATGGAACAGCTGCTCAGACTCCATTTAGCTGTCTGATTATCTGTGGGGGGGAAAAGGGGAAAAAGTAGTTTTAACATTTTTCAAACATACAATAAAAATCATCTAGTTTAACATCACAAAAGGAAACTTATGATCTATGTGCTAAAAAAAATTAAGTATATTCACTGTAACAATAGTTACCTTTATTAAGTATTTTGGGGTGAGGTAATAATTTTATTCTCATTATACAGTTGTAAAAAAGAATGAAAAATTTCTACAGGTAGATCTCCAATTGTTAAGTTGAAAAATGTAAAGTATATTTACATTTTTGCTTGTGTATGTATAGATTGTCTCAGGAGAGAGTTCCAAGTAAGTTGCCCACAGGGTAGGGAACAAGATGGCTGAAGTACAAGGTTTGAAAGACAGACTGCACCTTTTGAATATTTTATCAGGTGTAAGTACAACCTGATTTTAAAAATAAATACTACAATTAAAAATTTTCTTAAACATTTATTTCATTGTCCTTTCATCATTTTAAAATTTAAATCTTCAGAGCCTATGGTCAAACATTAGCCACTGATAAAATGGTAACAGGCAACAAACCAAAAAAGGGTATGTTTTCATTGTTCTTACTCTCAATATTCTTAAATCTATATTACCCCTAACTAGTTTGATTTTTAAATACATCCACTTACTCAACACCAAAATAAGAGTTCAACGTAAGTATGGGGACGTTAGTAATAGACTTTTAAGCTGCATGTGTGGGACTTGAAAGATGCAGTCATAAAAGCAGTCAAACCAGTAAGCCTTGTAAAACAAGACTTATCAGATATGGCCTAGTAAGTACACACAGAAAATGACAGATGAAGACTAAAGTAAGCACAGTTCAATTCCAGGGCTGAATTCCAGTAGTGAATTCTAATACTGAAGACTTGGAGTGTTTTAAGACAATCACTTCTACTCAGTAATTTTTCCTTCTGCAAATGGAAAAATAACCTCAAAGAGCTTTAATAACAAAAAGGTATTTATGAAGTTTTAGAAAACTAGACTATTACTGACAATAAATATCTTTTAAACAGATTATATAAATTTCCTAACTTAAAGATCACTTTGAAAAAGGTGAAGTTTTGAGAGCTCCTTGAGAGCATGTCTCTACTCTCCACATCTGGCATAATGACCGGCACAGTGTAAGAACAACAAATGTCAAACTATTCAATTAATGAGGTCAAAAAGAGAAATGTATTCAGTTTTCAATTTAAAAAAAATCCTCTCTCCAAGAGTACTAAACTGTTCTTGGAGGAATAACCAAAACTAGCAAGTAAATTAAAAAAGAAAAATGTAAATACTTGCTGCTTTGCAATTTTATGAATGTTTTATAGTTATCGCTACCAAAGATGGCATATTATACTAAGATGAGATTTGTTAGAGTATATTAATTAAAACAATAGGAAAGTATGAAAGTAGTTGTTCACACTAAGAAATTTGCAGTTCCATAGAGGCAAACAAATTAAATATTATGTGGCTTTTGAGAAAATAACCAAAAGGCTTTTAAAAACATAAACATTAATAGTTTAAGAATCATTTAATTTTGATGTATCAAATCAGGTATGCTAAGATTTTGTGAAGAACACAGACACTCTGTTTTTATTTCTTTACAGAACAGAAGGGCTTAACACATGTGGTAACATTTCAGTGAACATTAGCTAGAGGCTACAAAGCACCCAGAAATCTCTCTAAAATCATTAAACCTTTTTATGTGTTAAGACTTCAATCAGCAAATTCCAATATATCTCCTCCGTTTTATCCCTAAAAGTCTCTCAAAAACCATAAGTGATAACTGGAAATTTAACTATTTCTGTTAAAAAAATTAATTTCATAACACCTTTGAGACACCTAGCCTGCAGATCATTCTTTATAACACGAGCATGCAACTGTGCTCCAAATAAACCAATTAAACTCAGGCCTGCAAGGGTTTCTATTTCTATAAATTTGATAACTTAAGATAAAAAAAAAAAACTATTCCACTTATTAACCCAGAAACCTGACTGACTGATGCAGCAGCCAGCAGCTACATATGGCTGTTGAGCCATTGAAACATGGCTGGTCCAAACTGAAATGTGCGCTAAGTGTAAAATACCTAACAGATTTCTAAGACTTAATATTTAAAAACGATGTCAAATATTTGACTAGAAATTTTACACTGATTACATGTTGAAATATTTTAGATCTATTGGGTTAAATAAAATAGACTTAAAAAGAATCTCATCACTTTCTTTTTACCTTTTTAATGTGGCTACTAAAAAATTAAAAATTACCTATGTGGCTTGCATTTGCAGCACTAACACTTTTATTGAACAGCACTGCTATAAAATATTCAAATTTCCATAGTAGCATAAAGGACATATAACAGAAGAAAATCTGAACACTAGTGTTAAATATTTTCAGGTTCTAACCCCAATTTCCAGGCTTGGGCACAAAAGGCCATTTAGACCCTAACACAACAGCTGAAATTTTACTTATTTAAAAAAATAAGGCAAAGTCACCTTTTCTATTTTAATCGCCAAAAAATATAATCATTTCAAAACATTGTAATAGACACACAGTAGCTTGTAAATATATTCTTACAAAATTATAAAAATTAGAGATAAGCTGGGTGTGGTGGCGCATGCCTGTAGTTCCAGCACTTTAGGAGGCCGAGGCAGGTGGATCGCTTGAGGTCAAGAGCTCAAGACCCGCCTGGCCATGGTGGTGAACCCATCTCTATTAAAAATAAAAAATTAGCTGGGCGTGGTGGCAGCCGCCTGTAACTCCAGCTACTAAGGAAGCTGAGGCACGAAAATCGCTTGAGCCAGAGAGGCAGCGGTTGCAGTGAGCTGAGATTATGCCACTGCACTCCAGCCTGGGCAAGAGTGAGACTGTCTCAAACAAAATAATAATAATAATAATTAGAGATAAACTATGAAAACTGCCAGGAATAAGGCCTCATTTACCTAATAAATTCCTATATTATCTATGTGCAATTATTTTGCTTCCTTCGAATCTGATGACACTGCAGCCAGCACATTTTTTTTCCAAAAAGTAAGTTTGATCATAATCTCTCTCCATTCTATGTTAACATCTCTTAATCATTTCCTACTACCCTTAAGAAACAAACTCTTTAACATAGCAGAAAAAGTTCTATGCAGCCCAACCCCTGCTAGTTCCCCAACTTTTTTTTTTTTTTTTTTTTGAGACGGAGTCTCGCCCTGTCACCCAGGCTGGAGCGCAGTGGCGCGATCTCGGCTCACTGCAAACTCCGCCTCTTGGGTTCACGCCATTCTCCTGCCTCAGCCTCCCGAGTAGCTGAGACTACAGGCACCCACCACCGTGCCTGGCTAATTTTTTGTATTTTTAATAGAGATGGGGTTTCACCGTGGTCTCGATCTCCTGACCTCGTGACCCGCCCGCCTTGGCCTCCCAAAGTGCTGGGATTACAGTGTGAGCCACTGCGCCCGGCCCCAGCTTCTTTTAATAGTAGCCATTCTGACTGGTGTGAGATGGTGTCTCATTGTGGTTTTGATTTCCATTTCTCTAATGATCAGTGATGTTGAGCATTTTTTCATATGCTTGCTGGTCAGTTGCATATCTTACTTTGAGAAGCATGTACTTCCTGAAGTACTCTAGACTCACTGATCTTTCAATCTCTCAGTCCTGCCAAGCTCTTTCCTGACTTCTACCCCAAGGCCTTTGTTGTTTCCTCTGCCTGGATCATACCCTCTCCTCTTCACCAACTCACTCTCTTAATATTTTGTTGAAGATGCTTACATCTATGTTCATCAGGGATATTGACCTGTAGTTTTCCTTTTTCATTGTGTCTTTGCCAGGTTTTGGTATCGGGGTGAAGCTGGAATGAGTTAAGGAGGCGTCCCTCTTCATTTTTTGGAGTCGTTTCAGTAGAATTGGTACCAGCTTTCTTTGAACATCTGATAGAATTCAGCTACGAATACATCTGGTCCAGGGCTTTTCTGGTTGGTAGGTTTTTTTATTACCAATTCCATTTTGGAACTCGGTATTGGTCTGTTCAGGATTTCAATTTCATCCTGATTTAATCTTGGGAGGTTGTTTGTTTCCAGAATTTATCCATTTCCTCTAAATTTTCTAGTTCGTGTTTACAGAGGTGTTCATAATAGTCTCTGGGGATCTTTTGTATTTCCATGGGATTGGTTGTAATGTCACCTTTGTTGTTTCTGATTACGTGGTGATTTGGATCTTCTCTCTTTCTCTTTATTAATCTAGCTAACGTCTGACAAAGGTCTAATATCTGCAATCTACAAGAACCAAATAATTCAACAAGCAAAAAACAAACAACATCATTAAAAAGTGGGCAAGGACGGCCGGGCGCAGTGGCTCACGCCTGTAATCCCAGCACTTTGGGAGGCCAAGGCAGGCGGATCATGAGGTCAGGAGACTGAGACCATCGTGGCTAACATGGTAAAATCCCGTCTCTACTAAAAATACAAAAAAATTAGCCAGGCGTGGTGGCAGGTGCCTGTAGTCCCAGCTACTTGGGAGGCTGGGGCAGAAGAATGGTGTGAACCCAGCAGGCGGAGCTTGCAGTGAGCCGAGATTGTGGCCACTGCACTCCAGCCTGGGCGACAGAGCAGTACTGTCTCAAACAAATAAACAACAAAAAGTGGGCAAGGACATGAACAGATACTTCTCAAAGTAAGATATACCACTGGCCAACAAGCAGATGAAAAAATGCTCAACATCACTAATCATTAGAGAAATGGAAATCAAAATCACAATGAGACACCATCTCACACCAGTCAGAATGGTTATTATTAAAAAGCCAAAAAACAACAGATGCTGGCAAGGCTATGGAATGCTTATACACTGTCAGTGGGAATGTAAATTAGCTCAGCCCCCGTGGGAAGCAGTTTGGAGATTTTACCGGGTATACACCCAAAAGAAAATAAATTGTTCTACATAAAAGACACATGTGCTTCTATGTTCATCACAGCACTACTCATAATAGCAAAAACATAGAACCAACCTAGGTGCTCATCAACAGTGGACTGGATAAAGAAAATATGGTACAGGCTCACACCTTTAATCCCAGCACTTTGGGAGGCCAAGGCGGGCGGATCGCCTGAGGTCAGGAGTTCAAGACCAACCTGGCCAACATGGTGAAACCCTGTCTGTACTAAAAAAATACAAAAATTAGCCGGGCGTGATGGCAGGCGCCTGTAATTCCAGCTACTCGGGAGGCTGAGGCAGGAGAATTGCTTGAATCCGGAAGGCAGAGTTTGCAGTGAGCCGAGATCGTGCCACTGCACTCTAGCCTGGGTGACAGAACAAGACTCTGTCTCAAAAAAAAAAAGAGAAAGAAAAGAAAATTGATATATATACACCACGGAACACTACACAGCCATAAAAAGAATAAAATCAAGGCCTTTGCAGCAACGGGGATGCCGCTGGAGACCATTATCCTAAGTGAATTAACACAGTAACAGAAAACCAAATACTGCATGTTCTCATTTTAAGTGGGAGCTAAACATCGGGTACTCACAGACATACAGATGGCAACAACAGTCACTGAGGACTACTAGAGCAGGAAATGTAGGGAAGGAAGCAAGGGCTGCAAAACTGTTGTGTACTATACCCACTTCCTGGGTAATGGGTACAACTGTACCCCAAATCTCAGCATCATGCTATATACCCATGTAATAAACCTATACATCTAAAATAAAAGTTGAAATTATCAAAATAAAAAAGAATTAACTCTCCTACTCATTTTTCAGGTCTTATATCAAGTATCCCTTTATTTAACGAACTCTTAACCAGAACTTACCATATGCTAGGCAATATCTTAAGCCCTTTACAAATTCGTTCATTTAATATTTGTATTAAATATATGACAACCTTAAACTATAGGTGCTATTATTGTCCCCACTAAAAACGAAGAATTGAGGCACAAAGCATGTGATTAACTCGCCCAAAGTCATGCAGTTAGTAAGGAAAGCTTCCCTGACCCATTTACTATCTGGATCAAATTTTCTCATTATTAGTTCTTATAGCTCTCTTTTACAGCACTTACCACAGTTGAATATTAAATTTATTTCTGTGATTATTTAATCTGTCTGCCATTGTAGAACGTGTCATGAGGTCTTGACATTCAATTTTTGCTCAACACTGCATACTCAATGGTTAGCAAAATATGTCACATTAGACCAGGCACAGTGGCTCATAGCTGTAATCTCGGCACTTTGAGAGGCCCAGGAGGGCAGATCACCTGAGGTCAGGAGTTCAAGACCAGCATGGCCAACATGGTGAAACCCCGTCTCTACTAAAAATACAAAAATTAGCTGGGCGTGGTGGTGCGTGCCTGTACCAGCTACTCAGGAGGCCGAGGCAGAAGAATCACTTGAGCCCAGGAAGCAGAGGTTGCAGTGAGCTGTGATCACACTACTCACTGCACTCCAGCCTGGGCAACTGAGCAAGATCCACCTCAAAAAAAAAAAAACGTGTCACAGTAGGTGTTCAATTTTTTTTAATTAAATTTTTATTTTGAGATAATTGTGGTTCCACATGTAGTTACAATAAATAATATAGAAAAAAATCCTGTATATCCTTTACCCAGTTTCCATTAATGGGAACATCTCGCAAAACTATAGTACAATATCACAATCAAGATACCAACATTGACACTGTCAAGATACAGAATATTCCATCACCACAGGTATCTCTCATGTTGCCGTTTTATAGCCATCCCTCCTTAACCCCTAGCAACCCATAGTCTGTTTTCTACTTCAATAATTTTGCCAGTTCAAGAATGTTATATAAATGATATAACATGGGGATTAACTCTTTGTTCTCAGGACAATTATCCAGAGATTCATCCAGGGTGTTACAGGTGCCAATAGTTCCTTCCTTTTTATCACAGTAATCTATGATAACAGATATGCCACAGTTTGTTTAACCATTCACCCACTGAAGAACATCTGGCTTGTTTCTACGTTTTGGTGACTATGAATAAAGCTACTACAAACGTGCATGTACAGGTTTTTGTAAAATGAATAGCCTTCATTTCTTTGGGCTAAATGTCAAAGAGTACTATAGTTGGGTCATACAGCAGTCACGTATTTGGTTTTTAAAGAAACCGCCAAACTGAGAGTGGCTGTACCATTGTACATTTCTACCAACAACGTATGAGTGATCCAGTTTCTTGACATCATTGCCAGAGTTGGTGTTGTCACTATTTCTTGTTTTAGCTATTCTGATAGATGTACAGAAGTATCTTGTTGCTTTAATTTGCATCTCCCTAATGGGTAATGATGTTGAACATTTTTTATGTGCTCATTTGCTATATGTGTAATCATCTTCAGTGAAATGACTATGTCTTTTGTCCATTTTCTAACTGGACTGCTTTCATACTGTTGAGTTTTAAGAGTTCTTTATATATTACTGATACTAGTTATTTCTCAGTTGTGTTATCTGCAAAATTTTCTCCCCTCTGTAGTTTATCTTTTCATCTTTTTAACAGGGTCTGTAACAAAGCAAAAATATTTAATTTTGATGAAGTTTAACTTATCAATTTTTCCTTTAAGGAGTATTCTTTTGATGGCAAGTCAAAGAAACATACGCCTAACTCTACCTCCCCAAAATTTTCTTCTATTTTTCCCTAAAGTTTTATAGTTTAATATTTTTATATTTCAGTCTGGGATCCATTTTAATTTGTGTATGTATAGGGTATGAGACATAGGTTGAGGTTCCTTTATTGGCGGGGGGGGTGGGGGGGGGTGGGACAGTGTAATGATGTCTAATTGCTCCAGTACCAACTGTTGAAAAAGTTATCTACCTCTGTTGAATTGTATTGTGCTTTTGACAAAAACTAGGCATATTTATGTGGATCTATTTCAGAGTTCACTGTTCTGTTCCACTGATCTGTGTCTATATCTATGCCCATACCACACAGTCTGATTACTGTAACTACATAGTAAGTCTTGAAATTGGGTAGATTGATTTTTCACACCTTATTCTTCTTTTTCATTGCCTTTTCATGTAAATTTTAGAATAATCTTGTCCATATCTAAAAAAAATCTTGTTGGGTTAATTATATTGTATGAATAAATAACAAGTGTATAAGAAATAAAGGTACATGTCTTCCTTGATGTTGTAAAAGAGCTAAAATTCAACAAGACCTAAACTAAATAAATATTTGCCCCAAAAGTGCTTGTCGTCCTACTTTTCCTATCTCAGTTTACAGGATCACCATTTATCTAGTATCCAAAGCTAGTTTTCAGAGTCATTTATTCATTTATTTGATAATCATTTACTGCACACTTAGCATGTACCAGGCACAAAGTCAGGTGCTAGGGTAATGAGTAAGATATGGTTCCTGTTCCTAAGGCAGTGAAGGTGACTGACATAAACAAGTAATGACAGTATGGTATGATACACATCAAAGGAGAGGTATATACAATGTATTTGATAAACCTGAGAAAAGTAAGCAAGCTGGCTGGCAAAGAGTCTGTGAGCACTTAATAGAGGGAATGTTTTAGCAGAATATTGAAGAATTAGGTTCGATTAATTGGGCTATGAGGTAAAAAGTCAATACAGGCACACACACAAAAAGTATGTGCAACCGCACAAAAGCATCATAGTAAAACCTGCTTGGGTAGCTTATGTAAGAGGTAAAGGACCAAAGAGTAGTTACAGAGGTGGACATAGGCCAGATCACGAAAGGGAGGGGCTCATGTGTCACGCTAAGAAACTTACATACTCATCTATACACAGGGGAAACCATGAAGAACTAGAGAAACCACATGATCAGACATGAATTTTAGCAAGCCAACACTAGCAGCAGTGTGAAAGACAGATAAGAAGGGTAAGAGACTGAAGGACTACAGATAGAGGAGCTGGAGACGAGACAAGACATCTGAACAATTCTAAACGTAAGATAGGGCATAACTGAACTAAGAGTGATATGATATACATTGGTTTTCATCCATGGTTCCTGATTTATAAGTCTCACAACTCTTATTACATTCTTTTTTAATATTAAATTTAATTTTATGTAAGTAGAGATGGGATTTCACTATGTTGGCCAGGCTGGTCTCGAACTTCTGGCCTCAAGTGATGCACCCACCTCAGCCTCCCAAAGTGATGGGATTACAGAGGTAAGCCACTGTGCCTGGCCTTACTACAGTCTTTTGTTATAATGTTGGGGCACATTAAACCTCGGAAAACAGAATCTCTTCTCTTGCTGACCTTTTCCTGCCCTCCTTTCCACCAACCCAAGGCAGAACTCTAATCTTCCACAGCCTGTCTGACTGTGGGTCATAAGACCTTCACTTTAGAAGGGAGCTTGTCCCAACCCTGGAAGAAGGAATGCTGCAGACAGGCAGAAGAATTTGGACAGGCAGGCCTTACTGGGTTTCCCCACTGGGTCTATTAGTGCTGTTAGGTCATACCCTTTTTGTCCAGTCACAGTTCTACACAGTTGTTGACTGTGCCTATGTAATGAAGCCTCCATAAAAACCCAAAAGGAGTGGATTCAGAGAGCTTCCCGATAGCTGAACATTGGAGGCTCCTGGAAGGTGGCGCACCAAGGGAAGGCATGGAAGCTCCATGCTCTTTCCCCTATCTCCCCCTGTGCATCTGTGCATCTGTTCATCTGTATCCTTTGAATATCCTTTATAATAAACCGCTAAGTGTTTCTCTGAGTTCTGTAAGCTGCTCTAGCACATTAACTGAACCCAAGGACGTAAGGAGTGGGGGGGTCATGGGATCCCTGATTTATAGCCAGTGTTATCAGAAGCACAGGCAAAATCAAAATAACCTGGGGCTTGTGATTAGCATTGGAAGTGGGGGAAGTCTTTTGGGAACTGTCCTCAACCTGTGGTGTCTGACACTGTCTCCAGGTACACAGTACCAGAATGGGGGGCACCCAGTTGGTATCTGCTGCAGAAATGACTGGTTAGTTGCTGTGGGGGGAGAAACTCCCAAGCATCTGGTCACAGAACTCTTCTTTGTGAATTGTTGTTGTGTTGAGTGAGAGAATAAAAAAATACTTCAGCTGTGATTTTATCCTGCTCACTAAGACACACCAATATTGAGAAGCAGAGAGAGTTTGAAGAAATATTTAAGAGGACCTGGTAATTAATAAGATACAAGGAATGGTAAAGAAGAATCTAAGATATCCACTAAGGTTCCAACTTGATTAACTGAAAACAGTTGGCAGAAACAAATTTCAGTCTCCTGCAACTCACAGAACTCAAGACCAGCGTGTTCTTTCCAACTTTAGGATTATACATTTATGCTTTAGTTTCTATTCCAGGTCAGATTATAAAGAAGGTTACCTCCATTACACTGACCTGAGCCCCAAAACTGCAAACACTAAGCAATATGCCACCAGAATTTGGGGAGGGGAGCAAAGATAGGAAAACCATGGAAATGGGTGGCGAAAGGATCCACAGCCTGAGATATGCACACTAATTTTTCATGGTTCCCAACAGTTTTGTCTCTCCCATAAAGGAGACTGACTGGGTACAGTTGAGGACCACATCTAATTCCCAAAGGTGTGTCAGTCAACTCTGTAACTGTTAAGCTAAAAAGAAAAGTAGATATAAACTGGGTGAAAGAAGAATGTCAGCAACTAGAGAGATGGAACAAAAGTCTCAAGAGCAATGATGGCAGAGAGGTGAAAATCTGAGCTAGCCATTTGTATGTAAGGAGCATTTTCATATAAATATTGTAAAAACTGTGCTAAGTACTAGTCACAGATTGAAATGTGAAAAGAGGCCAGGCACGGTGGCTCACGCCTGTAATTCCAGCACTTTGGGAGGCCGAAGTGGCAGATCACCTAGGTCAGGAGTTCAAGACCAGCCTGGCCAACATGGGGAAACCCCAACTCTAATAAAAGTACAAAAATTAGCTGGGCGTGGTGGCAGGCGCCTGTAATCCCAGCTACTCAGGAGGCTGAGGCAGAAGAATAGCTTGAACCCGGGAGGCAGAGGTTGCAGTGAGCAGAGATTGCACCACTAAACTCCAGCGGGGGTAACAGAACAAGACTCTATCTCAAAACAGAAGTCACTACTATACCATAGGAATTAGTGTGGTCTACTGATTACATTAGCACTGGGCAAGGTTCAATTTAAATCAAGTTCTCAAAGTACCCAAAGTAAAATCAACATATCTAATCCTTGCTATACTGATCTAATTTTAAACTGATTTTATAGGATTACTTTTCTTTCTTCCAATACAGTGATTCATCTTCTGCATTTAAGGTAGATTAAAGATATCTAAAAGGATCTATGATACATTAGGGTTGCTGATTTCTATCAGAAAAGTAGGTAAAATTATGAGTATTATTTCATTTTGGAAATATAAACAATTAAAAAATGCAAACATTGTGTTCTATGTAGAGATGCATTTGAGCAAATTGTTAAACCCACCTACTTCCATGAACCATATGAAGTATCACAATAAAAGACACATAACACAGTAAGACTTATTTGTTAAAAAGAAGGGCAAAAGAGCAAGATTAGATGGAGAAAAGGCTGAAAGTGTTTAATTAGACCCATAGGGTTATTAAAAGAGAAGGATTTTAATACAGATTGTCAACACATACAAGATATGACAATAATAAAACTAATTTCTCTCAAAATAATATTACTTGATAGTTTATCCTTACCGTTCATTCAGTTACCTGCATGTCCAAATTGTTATGCCTTATTTTTCCTCAAAAAAGCAATAAATGAATAATTTGCTGAAGGAAATAGCTCTCTGAAGAAAATGTCTTAGACTTACAAAATCTTTTAGTGTCATTCAAAAATTAAACGCTACTATTCACAATAGTCAAGATATAGAAACAACCTAAGTGTCCATCAAGGGATGAATGGATAAAGAAAATGTATATATACAGAATGGAATACTATACAGCCTTTAAAAGGAAGAAAATTATGTCATTTTCAAAAACATGGATTAACCTGGAGGACATTATGCTAAGTGAAATAAATAAGACACAAAAAACAAATACTGCACGATCTCACATATGTGTAAAATCTAAAAAAAAAAGTCAAACTCAGGGAGGCAAACTTTGGTCTACAAAGGCTGGGGGGCGGGAAGGAAAGAAGAGAGGTTAGTCAAAGAATACAAAGTTTCAGTTAGAGGAATAAGTTTTAGAGATCTATTGCACAGCATGGCGACTATAATTAATGTACTATATACCTCAAAATTGCTAAAAGTTAATTTTAAACGTTCTCACCACAAACAAATAGCAAGTAGGTGATATGATGGATATGTTAATTTGCTTGATTTAACCTTTCTACAATATATACATTTATCAAAACATCACATTGAACGCCATAAATATATACAATGATGATTTGTCAATTAAAAATAAATAAAAACAAAAAAAAAAACCCAAATTCCTCAGGGAGCAGGTATAAATGCTAGAGGATTTCAAGAGGACAACGGAATAAACACACATACAAATATAATGCTCAGATTATAACAAGGAAGAAAGATAAAACAATAAACCAATAAAAAGTTGCTGTGGAAGACAGAAACTTTGAAAACTAAATAGTCTTCATGATTTTAAAAGAGACAAACTGTTCAATTATTTCTCACAAGGAATAGCAAGAAATATATTTATTTAACTTGGTTCCAGTCAAAGTTGCAGATCAAATCTATCTGGATTTCAACAATGAAAGTGAGGCAGTGGGGTTCAATCTCCATTTTAAACTTCACTGAAGATTTATCTTTAAGAACCAAAATGAATCACAGCTACAATGTTTATGTACAGATGTGAATGTGCATATTTAAAAATTAAAATGTTTATTAGAGTAGTAAGATTATGAGTATTCCTTTTAAAAACACTATTTCCCAGACTCTGTAATTTTATATTGCTTTTATAATTGAACCTACAAGCCATGTCTCTCCTTGTTTTTCTCTAGCATTTTGACTATTCTAAACCACAGTGTGGTGCAGCAGAGAGCAGGAGCTCTGAAATCACATTCCCAGGCTTCAGTCTCAGTTCTGACAGTTACTGTAGGGCAAGTTAGTAAAATTTTCTGTGCCTCAGTTTCTACGATTGTAAAACGGGATTAGTGAAAGTACCTACTTCGTGGGGCTGGTGTGAAAATTGAGATAATTCGCAAAAATTACTTGGAAAAGAGCCTGAAAACATAGAATGCATTCAATAAATATTAACACTTATTATAAAATATTATACATTTTAGATCCCTGCTGACAAGTTTGACTACCAAACTAAGTTGGAAGTTCTACAAAGCAGTGATAGTGGCCAAACCCCACAGGATACTGCTTTGATATAGGACCCACCACAGAGATCAAATCTGGCTTCCTGAGCCGTCTGAAAATTATGACCAACATGTCACAACAGGAAATGGACAGGCTACCACTAACATGACCTGGAAAATAGCCAATTTACTAACACAAACCCACAACGCCAACAAATCTGTTCCCCTGAACCACATCTATCCAAAAGTAGTTTAAATATTTACATTCTTAATGAGCTATGTATGATTGATAACACATGCTAAAGCACAATTTCCAAGTAAAAATGTAGGTACTACACATTCATATTGACTTCTTAAAATAATTTGACTCATCATTCAAGCAAAGCAGCAAAGTTTTCGAGGTGCTGAGGGGAGTAAGGGGTGGGAAGGGTATGCAATCTGTGATGAATTCTGCCAACAGTGGCTGTCTGTATTAACCATATTCAAGTTGAGAAAATATCTGTAGGTCACACACATGGTTTTTAAAGCCGTATTATAGAACAAGACACTGGGTAGCAGCAGCACCTTTTAAGATGAAAGTCAACAATATATACACAAGCACTTTAACTCCCATATGTACTCTCGAACTGAACAAATATTATTTTGTAGTGACTCACAAAGGGACGTAGTTATTTCCATACCGACCTCATAAAAAAAAATCTTCTAAATTAACTCTTTAAAGATGAAAGTAAAAGCATTCCTGGAAAGATTCAACAATTATACAAGCCACAATGATGCTGCAGTAACTGAACTGCATAGCTCCAAAAGTTTACGTTTGTAGAACTGAACTTTTGAATTATATATCTATGTAAAAGTTATGGTCGCTGTTGATTCAATTCCATGAACAGGAATTTCTTTCTAAAGGAAACAGAAATCTCAGTTTCTAATATGCACAATGCATATGTAATTATCTTCTATGTGCTCCGCAGTTTTAAAATGCCAAACAAAGCATACCACATGCAAAGTTAATTTCTGAGATTCTAAGGCAGTTTCTAGTCAAGTTTAAGATCAAACCACAAATATATATACACAAAAAATATTTTACATACACATGTATCTAAAGATAGAAAAACTGAATATTATTTTTAAATTGGGGAAAATTTAGCGAAAGTAAAACCCACTCCTCTAAGTTTAAAGTTAATCTTCTCCTGGAACCCACTTCCATTTTATTCAGAGGTCCTTCGACGGTTCCTGAAGCAAATGTGTGAAATTTTAAAGAATGTCTGAGGGTATACACCTAATCAGGATGGGTTTGCATCCCAATTCATGATGTACCTTTCAACATTATGTAGGTACATTATAAGAGAAATCAAGATGAGGGCTGTGGCCTCACAGTTGACCCAAAATCTGTGAACAGGAGAGCTGACGACACTTCGCTCATACAATGCAACTCACCTCGCAGCTCAGAGACATAGCAAAATCGGTGGCTGTTTTTTGCGCTGCCTTTGGATTCTGCATCTGTTTCAAACCTAGAACCTGGCTACCCTGGGAGCTCCACTGAAGAAAGCCTGACACAACGAAAACTATCGCGATTTAAAAGATACCTGACGTTTTCTACTGCAGAGGTTACGGAAATTTTGCCCGGTGGGACTTTTATTGTCCTCCTTCAAACACGGGAGCAACATGAAGTTAAATCCTCTCGCTCTGGTGATCCCTAGAGTCAACCTGCTTCTGCCCAAAATTAAAAATAAAAATCTCCAACCTCATTTCCCCCTTAAGACTAAAACTGAATCCATGCTCTAACTCGGGAGTAAAGTAGGATGGCTTTCAACCCACCACACCCTCCTTGCTCATTATTCCGGGTCGCGGGCGAACTAGAACACTGGGAAAGGGGCTGCAGGTTCCGGACCGGACCGGCCCTGACCCACGGAAGGGGAAGAGAAGCTGCAGGAGTCAGGAGCCCGACAGGTACGTCCCCGGCGTCGACGCGTGACGTCACTACGTTGACGTGAACGGCCGTTCAGCGTCCGGCCGTCCAAACACCTCCTCCTCCGGCCACTCTCTGAGCCGCGTCGGCGCCTATTGGGCGGCGTGGGAACGGTGGGCGGGCCGGGACTGGGTCTCGAGGAGGAGGAGCGGGGCGAGGTGCCTGGCTCAGAGGGCCGGCGGGGCTGTGAAGCCTGTCATTAGCGATTAGCTCACGTCAGTCACTCACGCATCCCTGTTTGCCCTGCCGCTGACCTCGCGCGAGGCGGCCACCTTGTGGGAGGTGTTTTCGTGACGCAACAGGCGCTGGCCGTTCCCAGCGTCACGCGGAGTTCGGATCCACTCCAGCGAGAGACCACAGCGTCCGGGAGCAGCTTGTGAAACTCTGGCGAGCGTCAGCCTTGAAAATAAAAAGTATTGGCAGCCGTCGACGAGCACAGGTTCCTAAAATTTAGATCGAAGAGAAGTGCCAGCCTTCGAAAATAAACCAGCACCAAAGTCCCCCTGTGCTTATAGGTGACGTGCGGGCCGGGAGTGCAGTGGTGTCACCTCGCCTTGTATGTAATCGCCGGTTGTGTGCCTAACATACATACAAAAAGGGTAACTCGAATTTAGCCATCACGCATTTTCAAAAATACTGCTTGGAAATTGAATGTTTGGAGAAAAGATACAATCTGGGGTTTCTACACGGTCTGAATTGGGTTCATTTCCATTTAGCAAACATTTATTGAGCTCCCAGCGTGGGTCACAGAATTTAGTAAAGCTGATCCCGTGTTCAAGGTGCTATATTCCGATGCAGGGGCAGGGCGATGCAGTGGAAGAATGGTGGCCACAGCAGTAGCATGCTAATAGCCTGGTGAGCAGGTACAGGTTTTGCATTTCTTTGGCGAGATCACTTTTGAGTGTCACCACTGGGTGGCAGAATTAAGACCCGTGAACGTTTAATATCTCCTGTATATTTAGTATGTTATGAATATATACTGATTAATGAATATTAAGTGCGTGTTGTGTAGTTTGTGCCTCATGAATATTAAATATGACCTGGTCTTGCCAGCCTTTTCTATTTTACATATACGTGCTCCACCGACTGTTTTGCAGGCTGGGAACACGTGAGTTTTGTTCTATTTCTTCTAGGGCAGAATTGAATATTCTCAAAGACAGTTCTGGGCTTCAGAGCTGGTATAGTGCCCATGGTGGTGATCACAGTGCAGTCAAGCTTCTTAGGACCTCTTTCATTACTTTTATCAAGGTAGAGTTTGTAGAACTATGGAAATACCCAAGCACGATTTTCTCTTACCTGGGACACTGTTGGCCAAGATCTTTAGATTCTTCTTAGAAAATGTGGAAAAGCAGGCAAAAATTTTTCCAAACCAAGTGGAATTTTTCACAAGACATTTACTCACATTTTTTTTTCTCACTGTAGTTATGTAGCTAATTTTGGAAACGCACATGAATTTTGAGAACGTAGGCAGTAGTTGTGGTCTATTAGTCAATCTTACCTGCTTTCTATAAGGATGAAAAATTATTTTATGGTAGTGTCGTAGTTTCTTAATGGAGGATTGTTCCAAGGATCTCTCTTAACTGTGCAAGAACAAGTCTATTTGTACGTTGGTTTTTTGTAATATTATCCCTATTATGTACACCTATTTCTTTATGAGAACTTATTTTAAAGTCATGGTTTCTGGCATACATAATCATCACACCAGTAGTTCTCAATCTTCACTTTGCATCAGAGCCATCTAGGGAGCTTCAGAAAAATATCCTTGCTTAGGTCCCACTCCCAGAAATCCTGTCTTAATTGTTCCAATGTTGGACCTAAGCATTCCTGTGTTTAACTCTTCCCAGTTGATCCAAGGTGCTCAGTCAGAAACACTGCGTTACATATGGGGCAATATATTTAAACAATGTGGTATGTGATTGCTTGGTGATAAAACAATAGATCGCATCTGGGAAAAAACGTTCTCTGTAATTCCTCTGGTGTTTTTGTCAGAGAATCTGGTGATGTTGAACTTCCTGTTCAACAGACTGGTGGGAGGAAACACAGGGTAAGCACCATAGCCAGATCTTTGGTACATTTTAAGTGCCCTAATGTGAATACTTTCAGCCTGATCTCATTCCGTTGTGGTAAATACTACAGAAAGGATGCTGATTGATTGGCGTTCTTACCAGATCCCTTATTTTAGTGGGAGTGATTAAGAAGGAACTTCTTAGGGCTGAGATAATTCCCAGTAAGGAGGTTTACAGATCCAACTGTGGGCTTTTCTCCCATATGAAAATAATTTAACAGCCCACCTGATCTCTATACTGTAAATAACTGCTCGCAGAACCCTAAGAAGAGTTTGTATTAGTATCCAAGTGCTGTTGTAACAAATTCCCACAAATTTAGTGGCTTGAAACAGTACAAATTTTTGATCCTAAAGTTCCGTAGGGTAAAAGTCTGACATAGGGCTCACTGGTTAAAAATCAAGATGTTGGCTGGGCAACCTCTTGGTGCCACATGTGGTAGCTCACGCCTGTAATCCCAGCACTTTGGGAGGCTGAGGTGGACGGATCACCTGAGATTGGGAGTTCGAGACCAGCCTGACCAACATGGAGAAACCCCATCTCTACTAAAAATACAAGATTAGCCAAGTTTGGTGGCACATGCCTGTAATCCCAGCCACTCGGGAGACTGAGGCGGGAGAATCACTTGAACCCGGGAGGTGGAGGTTGTGGTGAGCCAAGAGCGCACCATTGCACTCCAGCCAGGGCAACAAGAGCAAAACTCTGTCTCAAAAAAAAAAAAAAAAAAAAAAAATCAAGGTGTTGGCAGGGCTGTTTTCTTTTACAGGCTCTGGGGGAGAATCTACTTCCATGCCTTTTGCAGCTTCTAGAGGTCACTTGACTTCCTTGGCTCATTGCCCACTTCCTCCACCTTCAAAGCCAGCAATGGAAGGCTGAATGTTTCTCATATCATATATAAGTCCCCCTTGCCATGTAAGCTAATATATTCACTGGTTCCCGGGATTGGGGCGGTCGGGCGGGGGGTGTTATCTTGCCTACCACAGGGTGCTTAAATTCATCTTCTAACCACAAGTCTCAGTATGCATTTTTTTTTTTTTTTTTTTTGAGACGGAGTCTCGCTCTCTCACCCAGGCTGGAGTGCAGTGGCGCGATCTCGGCTCGCTGCAAGCTCCGCCTCCCGGGTTCACACCATTCTCCTGCCTCAGCCTCTCCTAGTAGCTGGGACTACAGGCGCCTGCCACCACGCCCGGCTAATATTTTTTGTACTTTTAGTAGAGACGGGGTTTCACCGTGGTCTCGATCTCCTGACCTCGTGATCCGCCCGCCTCGGCCTCCCAAAGTACTGGGATTACAAGCGTGAGCCACCGCGCCCGGCCTCAGTATGCATTTTTTAAAAGGCCCCCAGTATACAGGAAGTATTTGGAGACATAGCAAAATAAGTTATGTGAAAAGGGTCAGTTTCTTCTACTGTAAATCAGATTTTTGGGCTAGGACTGGTTGGAATTTAAGTTAATAATAACAAATACTCAACCAATATTTAAATTAGCTTCACACTTCCCCCACCAACCAACCAACAAAACTCTTGGGGCCTCAAGGAAAGGGAAAAAGGACAAAAAGATTGGCTCACAGTGTAAGAGTTTACCAATTACAACCAGGTGTAGGATAGCCTGTTCACTAGTATATCTGGAACCCTGGCAGATTGAAACAAGAGAAACAAATGATAGACATTACCAGTGAGTGGAGGTGGTACAAACCTTGCCCTCTGCCAGCAATTCTATCTGGAAGTGGCAAGTTGTATGATGCTATTTTATAGAAGTGGCAAAGTAAAGAGCACTGGGAATCATATCTCAGTTTCTTCTATCTTGCTCCCTGGACCGGTAAAGTTATTCTGAACTTTCCTTGAAATAAAAAACCTAGAAATAGGATTACTTACCATAATAACTTAAAAGCATACACTTAAAAAAAGTTCCACAGAAAAACCAAACAAGATAGTATAGCTCTACTTCATGTATTTATGAGTTGTTTCAGAAAAAGAACTTTGATCTTGCCAGGCGCGGTGGTTCATGCCTGTAATCCCAGCACTTTGGAAGGCTGAGATGGGTGGATGACCTGAGATCAGGAGTTCAAGACCGGCCTGCCCAACATGGCGAAACCCCGTCTCTACTAGAAATACAAAAATTAGCCAGGCACGGTGGTACGCGTCTGTAATCCCAGCTACTCGGGAGGCTGAGGCAGGAGAATCGCTTGAACCCGGGAGGCGGAGGTTGCAGTGAGCCAAGATCATTCCACTGCACTCCAGCCTGGCAACAGAGTGAGACTTTGTCACCAAAAAAAAAAAAAAAAAAATTAGCCCGGTGTGGTGGTGCATGCTTGTAATTCCAGCTACTCAGGAGGCTGAGGCAGGAGAATCGCTTGAACCCGGGAAGTGGAGGTTGCAGTGAGCCGAGATTACACCACTGCACTCCAACCTAGGCGACAAGAGTGAAACTCTGTCTCAAAAAAAAAAAAGAAAAGAAAAAGAACTTTGATCTTATTGTTTATGTTTCAGACACAATGGAGAGAGAATGGAAGGGATTAAAACATTCTATTATGAAAATAGTAGCATGGTTCTAGTCTAGAATTTCCTCCTGATTCCACTAGCATCATAGAAGTGAAAGTGACCTTTTCTTGTCTTTTGTCTTTTCCCCAAAGATAACAAGAAGTTATCCAAAATAGCTTTACACTTCTAATTACAATTCGAGACCTCTGACATGGCAAACAGCCTTCCAGTGTAGTGTGATTGTTTCTCACAAAACTGCCTCAGTAGGACTTGATACACTCAAAGCTCTTTCAGCCAATCATATCCTGAAAACAGTCTCATGAAGTGACTCATTTCTCAGGCTGCACACAGCTAAGGGCACAGTGTTTTGTTTTATTCATCCTAGATACGGATTATGATCATTCTCTTCAGATGGTGGACTCATCTGTGAGCCCTGGCAGGTGACCCAATTCAGAAAACCAGAAACTCAAAAGCTGCCTAGATGTTTTATCTTTGCATAAGGAGCTGGGCCTACCAGATTAAGATCCAGAAATTCAGTAGGCTGCTACAGTTTAATTCGTAGCTACACAGAGTTAACGGTGAGTTCAAACCACATAAGGCTAGAGTAGACTTTCAGGAACATGGCTTAAATAACTAAAAATTTCTCGCCTAGAATGTAGCAAGATGGAGTACTAAATGCCAAGATATTGACTTTTTTTTCTCCCTTGGGTTTGAATATTACATGTCTGTAAGAGATCTGGATTTTAGAGAATGCTTTTCTTCATATTTAGTATTTTAGGCCCTTGTCTAATCACAAAAGATTGTAGGTGAGTATGCATGTTCTCACTCATAGGTGGGAATTGAACAATGAGAACACAAGGACACAGGAAAGGGAACATCACACACTGGGACCTGTTCTGCGGTGGCAGGAGGGGGGAGGGATAGCATTAACATGTTAAATGACGAGTTAATGGGTGCAGCACACCAACATGGCACATGTATACATATGTAACTAACCTGCATGTTGTGCACATGTACCCTAAAACTTAAAGTATAATTTAAAAAAAAAAGATTGTAGGTGAGTATAATCAGAACTTATACCTTCATAAATACATGGTCTTTTAATAAAATCATTTACATAATAATTTCACAGAGGGAAAATAGTGTAGTTCTATACCAACCATTTGCT
This sequence comes from Nomascus leucogenys, assembly GCF_006542625.1. Taxonomy (NCBI): domain Eukaryota; kingdom Metazoa; phylum Chordata; class Mammalia; order Primates; family Hylobatidae; genus Nomascus; species Nomascus leucogenys. Next base: position 89,961,723 of record NC_044387.1, on the reverse strand, counting down.
CTAATTTGTTATTCTCTATTTTGTTTCACCTTGCTGCCTGCTTTCTAGAAAGAAGGAATAACAATATCCATTCCTTGAATATGTTTGTCCCCATCATCTAACATATAGTGCTTAATTGTGAATGCATGGCAGAATGTATTTCTGAAAAATCTCTATAGAATAGCTTAGGCATACTACTAGTCCCCTTCCATTTAATATATTGTACTACCACTATTAATAAGGAGTTGAGAAATTTTCATAACCAAGACATAGAAGTGTTAAAGTGAAAAAATATGCATACATTTTGACCCAGCAAACCTACTTTTAGAAATCTATCCCACAGAAGTAATTATACCATTGGAAACAATATGTCTACCGAATGGAGTAGATTTTGGTATAGCCATATCATGAAATACCAATATCATTCACAAGAATTAGTTGATATCCGCATAGATGTTCATTGATACTATTAAATTTAAAAATATACATTGCAAAATAATGTGTATACTATAGTCCCAGCCAGGCACAGTGGCCCACGCCTATAATCCCAGCACTTTGGGAGGCCAAAGCAGGCAGATTACCTGAGCTCAGGAGTTCAAAACCAGCCTGGGCAACATGGTAAAACCCATCTCTACAAAAAACACACACAAGAAGCCTGGGCAACATGGCAAAAACCCTATCTCTACAAAAAAAAATACCAAAATTAGCCAGGTGTGGTGGCACGCACCCATGGTCCCAGCTGCTCGGGAGGCTGAAGTGGGAGAATCACTTGAGCCTGGAAGGTGGAGGTTGCAGGGAGCTAAGATCGCGCCACTGCACTCCAGCTTGGGAAACAGAATGAGACCCTGTCTCCAAAATAAATAAATAAATAAAAGACTAAGACTAATATATAAAATATAAAAATGCATGCTTATGTTTTTAGGAACTTAGAGAAAAATGTAGATGATATTAATTAACTGGTAACATTGGTTTTGTGGAGGACAGCACAGAAGGGAGCTCTGGGAAGGAGACGGTAGGCTTTATCTTTGTGTGCTTGTGTTATTGGCTTGTTCCAAGAAGCAAAAACTTTTTTGTTTGAAATAAAAGTCCAATAAAATATTTAAAGAAAAAGAAGCCCCAAAGCACTCGTGTTTAAAAATAAAAAAAAATTCAATTGTACAGGGGTATATAAACCAGAAAGGGAAATCAAGTAATCCTCTAGGTAACCTGCTTTATTTACTCACCAATATATCAATGGTAACTTTGTATGTCAATAAAGTAGATCTTGATTACTCTTTTAAATGGCTTTAGAGTATTTCATTGTTTGGGTATATTATAATTTAATCAATTCTTTATTGTTATACATTTACATTATTTCTAGTTTTTCTGGTTATAAACAACAACGGTTATCCTTGTGTATAAATCATTGCTCACTTGTCCCAGAAGTTAAATTGCTGAGTCAAAGGATATGCATACTGCTAGCATACCTTCTAGAAAGACTGTAGCAGTTTGTACTCCTACCAATAGTTTATGACATGAGCCTAAAGAATTATCTAAGGAGGTTAGCTGACTAGCCATTCTTCCTGTAAGCAGCAAAAAGAATTTGCTTAGATTAGTAATTGGCAACATTTCACTTCACTTTGATGTACAAAAGGATGTGGGTAGAACTACAATTGTGCATTCAGACACCAAAATTCCTACTAACTGGGGGTAGGAGGGCCCACAGGAGTATAGACTAGAAGTAGAAAGAATAAGGAAAATAAGTCTTTTGTAGCTGTATGGAGATTGAAGAGGAGATAAAACAAGGCAAACTCTCCAGCTTTTCAGGTTGGGTGACTTGCAGCGCCATCGTCTGGCAAAGCCGCCAAAATCTTTCAATGTCCCTAGGAATAAAGTTGCCCTGAGTAGGGCCACTCACGATGACACCAGATGATATCCCTTATTATAGTTTTAGGGGAATCTCTTCCTACCTTCGCCAGTCCTGCAGTGAAAAAAGGTACTTAGACTGCTGTACATTTCCAAACCCTTCAACATACAGACAAGAAATTTATACATACATTAGATGTAAAGGTGTAGAAAACCCCATACAGCTTTTTAAAAATATCTCAAGACTTAAACATTCTTCTGTTTCAGCCATCCAAGATATAATAGGAAAAGGCATGCTTTTTAAAGCAAAACTGCTCTTAAAAATGTGGCATCCTTAAGTAGTGCGCTTTCAAGTAAAATAAAAAAGTCCTTTTCTCGGTGTAGTAGGTATGGGAAAATTTTATATGCTTTATATTCCAAATTGGTTTCAACTAGTGAGTTCTCTCCCGCATCTCTGCATGACTCTTAACAGCTTTACACTGTCTCCATCCTTTTCATCTCTCCCGTCTCCTCCTTTCTGTCTTCCCGCCTGCAGAGCCCACCCCGCCCGTCCCTTCGCACAGCACCCCGCCCAACCCCACGGTTCTAGCCCAGCCTCGGTGCTCTTTCCCAGCCGCCTCCGCTGCGTGCCGCCTTCCGCGCGCTGACGTCACACGCCAGCGCCGGTGACGCGCCGGCCGCTCCCCCTTAGTCTGCATTCGCTGCAGGGTTTTGGGACCTTAGGTTGCGGAGTCCTCACCCAGCCCTGGCGTCTCGAGCAGTTGTCCCCATAACTCGGAATCTAGAGCCGCTGTTGCGAGGCAGGAGCACGTGGCAGTCAGGTAGCTTCCCAGTCCCGAACGCCGCCCGTCCCCGCTACGCCGTGGCCACTAGCAACGACCTCTGTGAAGTTGGAGAGGCGGTAACGGAGGCACTCCCCCTGCTGCACCCCACCGTTTCTACGGGGCTCAGAAACCAGTTTGTTTGTTTCGTCAGGGTAGTGTCGACCTGTCTTACCACGGGCGTCGCCCGAGGCGGGACGGAGTCAAACCCGTGGTGTCAACTGAAGACGAGTGTCAGGTGTGGAGAGTCTCAGTGCCCCCTTTCAGTCTGGACTGTGAGCTACTGCTGGTTAGACAGACTTGGTTTCTCTTTCAGGATGTCATTTTCAAAATGCAGGATGGTACCTCTTCTTTATTAAGCCCCATAGGAAGACTGCCACACCTAGACTGATGCTTATTAGTCATCACCGTTATTCCTACTAACGTCCTGTGTCACTGAGGTGAGTTCCACTTGGGGGAAGGAATGACATGCAAAATGGTAAAAATCATCCTGGAAATGAGATGTGCGTAGACCTGCTTATATTGAGATTACACAGATACCTGAAGTGTTTGCAGGGAAAATACCTTAATCTCATTTAAATGTTAATTCTCTAAGACACTCTGTATTACAAAGCGATTCTTGGACATTACGGTATTTTTAAAAACTAGAGCGGTAATGGGATTAAAATAATAGGAATCTTGTGTGGATAAGCAAGCATTTACATTGCTTATGTTGTGTCCAGTCTTAAATTACAGATAAATTTTAATTAGGAAGCGAATATGAGTAGTAGTTAGCTGGTTACCCTGTAGTCTTAGATTTCCGTTTCCATGATTTGACACAGTTTCCATATGTAAGGCATTAATAGTTCTACTACTTTAAGAGTTTATCATAACTTTTTTTGCAGGCCTATTTTTTGTTTTTTAAGATCTGCTTTAAGAAGCAGAAATATTTTTTATTGCCTTGGTAAGTTTCATTAGAAATGTTTATGAAGGATTAAAAGTAGCATCCAATCTAAGTTAATGACCTTTTCTTATGATGCAGCAGTATTGTAGAGCTGATGGAGGAAAGCCAAATTTGGAGAGAAGTAACTCTTTGTTTCTAGTTTAGATTTGTCTGGTATTAGAGGTTCTACAGATCTGTTTCACTTAAAATTGCCATTGTTCTAGCTGAAATGTAAGGAGCCTATTTTGTGGGAAAACAGGTTTTTTTTCACAGTAAAAGTCACTGTCAGGAATTTAATAAAGGGTGTCGAACTTGATCACAGGAGTTCTTTTGAGGTCGTGTGAATAATACATTGACATTGTATTCCAAGTAAATTTTGCTCTGCTAATCTCCTGCCTTCTAGTCTAAGTCGTGAACATGACACCTTTTCACGAATGTAAATTCTTTATTTACCTGTTGGTAGTCTCCACTACAAAATCTGTTGAATATTGTCTGAATAGACTTACAGAGAAGAAAAAATATTTTGAAAAAAGTCTAATAGAAATTCCATTTTTGCTTTCTGCTTTTTCGAATAAAGGAAAATAAAGAACCTTTTTCCTGAGAAGATACGTGGATCCCCTCCCACTATTCAAAATGGTATTTATTGCTTAGGGAGAACTGTATATATGGATTGTAGCTGCAGACAGCGCCAAAAGACTTCTTGAAACCTGTTGCCATGCCTTTACCATGTTTCGCTTCAAGACAGCCTGTCTATAGAATATCTGAAACACCTGGTGAGAGCTTAATGCTTAACCTAAGTATGTGTTCCAGATTGATCGAAGTTGAGCTTTTCCATTCATATACGCTAAAATTTTTTATATGTGGCTCACAAAATTTTATTATGTCCAAAATTGCTTATTTGTGGCTTTAAGGAAATTCTTAGTGGCTGGGTGCGGTGGCTCATGCCTGTAATCCCAGCACTTTGGGAGGCCACGGTGGATGGATCACTTGAGGTCAGGAGTTTGAGACAAGCCTGGCCAACCTGGCGAACCCCATATCTACCAAAAATACAAAAAATTAGCCGGGCGTGGTGGCGCGTGCCTGTAATCCCAGCTACTTGGGAGGCTAAGGCAGGATAATTGCTTGAACCTGGGAGGCAGGAGTTGCAGTGAGCCAAGATAGCACTACTGCACTCCAGCCTGGGCGACTGAGTGAGGCTTGTCTCAAAAAAAAAGAAAAGAAAAAAATTCTGTGTCAGACGCCGTGGCTCACACCTGTTTTCCCAGCATTTTGGGAAGCCGAGGTGGGTGGATCATTTGAGGTCAGGAGTTTGAAACCAGCCTGGCCAATATGGCGAAACCCAGTCTCTACTAAAAATACAAAAATTAGCTGGGTATGGTGTCACACTCCTGTAATCCCAGCTACTTGGGGGGCTGAGGCAGGGGAATCACTTGAACCTCGGAGGCCGAGATGGAGCCATTGTATTCCAGCCTGGGCAACAGAGCAAGATTCTGTCTCAAAAAAAAAAAAAAAAAAAAGAAATTCTTAGTAAAATGTGAGGAAAGCTGTCTTATTTGACTAGAGGCTGAGGTACTTTTTTCTGGAGCATAGTTCGTATACTTGAAAAGAAGCATTATGCCATAGGAAAACTTTGAATATCAAAAGTGAGGAGTTTGGAGATGGGGAATTGTTGAAGGACTTTAATTGGAGAAATTGATTTAGCCAGTATTCTTACTATTTCTCTCAGATATTATTGTTTTAATATTTATTTATTGTTTTGAATAGATAATACATTTGTATGGTTCAAAATTCAGAAAGTATGAAAGATTGAAAAATCTTTTCAACTATTCAGTTGCCTTCTCTGTAGGCAGTATTACTAGTTTATTGTGTATCTCTCCATAGTTATTACTTATACAACCCAGGGGTGCGTGTGTGTGTGTGTGTGTGTGTTTGTATGTATATATTTATTTATATATTTATATATAAATATAAATATGTATTCTGATCCCTAAAAATCTATATTTATAGATTTTTATATTTATTCTGATAATTCTGATAAAAAGCCATATTTATTCTGATCCCTAAAAATCTAACAGTGTATTGAGAAATTGTATCAGTATAAAAGTTGCTGTGTTGACTGTATGTGGATGGTTACATTTTGCCCTATTAGAAACAGTGCTGCAGAGGATAACTTTGTAGATACTTTGTTTTCCTACATTTGGAAATATTTATAGGGTAAATTCCTAGAAATTGAATCACTAGATCAAAGTTTCTGTACCCTTATAATTTTGGTAGATATTGCCAAATTATTTTCCTTGGTGCTTGTATCAATTTATAGTCCCACCATATTGTTTCCTTCTGTTCCCCCACAATACAGTACAATAATCAACTGTGAATTTTGCCATTCTAATTGATGAAACATGCCGTCTCTTGTACTTTTTAAAAAAAGTTCTGGTTAAATATACATAACATAAAAAACTTACCCCTTGTATTTTAAAATTGTATTTCTTTCTTTTTTTTTTTTTTTTTTTGAGAAGGAGTCTCACTCTGTTGCCCAGGCTGGAGTGCAGTGGCGTGATCTCAGCTCACTGCAACCTCTGCCTCCCAGGTTCAAGCGATTCTCCTGTCTCAGCCTCCCGAGTAGCTGGGATTACAGGCCTGCACCACCACGCCCAGCTAATTTTTTGTATTCTTAGTAGAGATGGTGGTCTCACCATGTTGGCCAGCCTGACATCAAACTCCTGAGCTCAGGTGATCCACCTGCCTCGGCCTCCCAAAGTGCTGGGATTGCAAGCGTGAGCCACCATGCCCGGCCAAAATTGTATATCATTTTACAGGAGATTGGGTATCGTGGCACATTTTATCATAATTTGTATTCATTCTCGGTGTTAACGTTTGACTTCATATCCTTTGTCCACTTTTCTTTTGGATAGTTGTGTTTTTTGGTCTTATAAATATGTACGAGTTTTTTATTTGTTAGAAAAATGAGATCGTTATAATAGCTAAAATATTGGTCTAGTCATATTAATCCCGCAAGGCTTTTTGATTTTGTGTTGTGCTTCAGCTATCCGTTCCAAGACAGAAGTCATTCTCCCATGTTTTATTTTATTACTATTATGCTTTTATTTCTTACATTTCAATGTTTTAGCATCTAGAATTTAGGTTGGTGTAAAATGAGGAAATAAATTAACTTTTTTTTCCCCACATGGCTACCTAGTTGTCTCACTGTTGGCTTTGAACTTTTTATTTCAAAATTCACCTTTTTTCCTACTGATTTGAAATGTCACCATGATTATTCACCAAGTTTTAAAAGTTTTTTGATTTCTGGACTTCCTGTGATTTGCCTATTTCATAATTATTGTAGCTTTGTAATGTGTTTTGAATTAAGCCAAACAAATTTTCCTTCATTGCTCTTCTTTTTCAGTATTTCTCTGGCTGTTCTTCTTCTGTCTGTGTGTGTGTGTGTGTGTGTGTGTGTGTGTGTGTGTGTACTTTAAAATCAGCCTGTCTAATCACCCCCAGCCCCAAAGCTTATGTTTTTATTAGGAGAGCATTAACTGTAGAGATTAGGAATGAAAATCTTTATAATATTGAGTCTTCCTATACATTTCTTTCTCCATCCCCACCCCCATCCCGGTGTGTGTTGTTGTTGTTTTTTAATATTTTTCTCTCAGATTTTTTGTTGAATATTTTCTTTTGGTTCATTTTATAGGTTACTAATCCTGCCTTCTGCTGTGTCCTGTCTGCCATAAATCCATGAATGAGTTCTTAATTTCAGATATTTTATATTTTAGTTTTAGAATGACCACTTTTTAAAAATAAATTTTGAGGCCAGGCGCGGTGGCTCACACCTGTCATCCCAGCACTTTGGGAGGCTGAGGCGGGCGGGTCACGAGGTTGGGAGATCGAGACCATCCTGGCTAACATAGTGAAACCCCGTCTGTACTAAAAATACAAAAAAATTAGCCGGGCGTGGTGGCAGGTGCCTGTAGTCCCAGCTAGTTGGGAGGCTGAGGCAGGAGAATGGTGTGAACCCGGGAGGTGGAGCTTGCAGTAAGCCGAGATCGCACCACTGCACTCCAGCTTGGGTGACAGTGTGAGACTCCGTCTCAAAAAAAATTTTAAATTAAAAAAAAAATTTTTAATTCTTTGTTGAAATTCTCCATCTTAAAAAATCTGTTTTATCCATCTTCTTATCTTATATTCTTAAGACATATTAATTAATCATGGTTACTTTCAAATCCTCTATTAGTAACTTCATGTTTGAGGCATTTGTGAGTCTATATCTGTTTTTTTTAATGTGCATCAATATTTTTTGATGGGATACTAGACATTGTGAATGAAAAGTCTTAGAGGCTCTGAAACATGTATCTTGTAAAAATTGTTAGTTTTGTTTTGGTAGTCTGATGAAGTATCAGTGAATACCTTTGATTTTATCCATGGTTGCTTTTAGGCTTTGTTAGGATGAGACTGTTTCAGTCCTCCTCCATGTATGCACAGGTTAGGAACAGAATAACAGGAGCAGAACTTACTGTAGATTTTTGGACTCCTTCTATTATTTTTCCCTTTCTCCAGGATTTTGGTAGCCCTGAACTCTGACCGCTTTCTCTCCTCAGCAAGACTGCTGCTTTATACTTGAGCTCCATTTTACTGTAGCACAGTTTGGAAACTCTTTTCAGGGAAAAGACTGGGATGAATGTAGAACCTACTAGTATGTTTCCACCTTTCAGTGATTATGGCCCCTCAATGCATTGCTGTTTCTTTATATATTTTATTCAGGTTTTAAATTGTTTTGGAAGGTGGGGTGATCTGATACTAAGGACACCATCATGGTTGAAAGAGAGTCTCACTATTTATTATGTAGACTTTCACTTAATCTCCTAGATCATAGATGGGATTTCCATTCTTAGTTGTGCCTGGTATACCCAATCTAGAGATATCTGTGGTCTTCTTTCAAGGTGGCAGAGGGGTACTTATCTGACTGGGAGAGGTGGAGGAGGCAAACTAAGTGTCTGACACTTCTTACACAAGCTCTTAACTAATCCTGCCTAATATTATCCTCACTCTTAGATGCCCCAGTACTTCCAATTATTGAGCTAGTTTGTGGTGGGAATTGAGTTGTTTCTGACTTATTTCCCACTGCTGGCTTAAGGTACAGCTTTTCTCTAGTCTCCTAAGTCAGTTGCTGCATGTTCTTTTGTATTTGCCAGCTTCCAGAACTGTATTGCTGTTGCCTTCTCTTCTGTTTTGCCTTTTTGGTAATCCCTTTAAAGTCATGTTCCTTAGGTTTGGAGAGGTAGTAGAGGTAAATATGTACAGGTCAATCTAGTATGCTTAACTGTAGATTACAGTTTATTTATTTTTACTTTTTAAATAATTAGGCTAAAGAGGCCGGGCACGATGGCTCAAGCCTGTAATCCCAGCACTTTGGGAGGCCGAGGCGGGCGGATCACGAGGTCAGGAGATCGAGACCATCCTGGCTAACACGGTGAAACCCCGTCTCTACTAAAAATACAAAAAATTAGCTGGGCGTGTTGGCGGACACCTGTAGTCCCAGCTACTCAGGAGGCTGAGGCAGGAGAATGGCGTGAACCCGGGAGGCAGAGCTTGCAGTGAGCCGAGATCACGCCACTGCACTCCAGCCTGGGCGACAGAGCGAGACTCTGTCTCAGAAAAAAAAAAAAAAAAAAAGAAAAATAATTAGGCTAAAGAAATTAGTATGACTTTTTTAAATTTTTTGATGGAATGGCTTTCCCCATCACTCTTACTCTTTGTGGCTAAGAGTACAATTCTAAACAGTGTTGACATTATCTATTTTCTGACTTTTTAATTTTCTTCTCCTTGAGTCATAGACTAGTCGAGTTGGTAAGGTCTATAAAATGGCATTAGGTTTAAATCTTTTGTGTTTCTAGATAAAGAAACTGAAGTCCACAAAAGGCAGATGGTTAGCTTTTGATTATGTAGCTAGTCTTGTCTCTTGATTCTGAATTCATTGCTTTATTAAATGACATAACTCTTTGGAAAGCTCAAATATCAAAAAAGTCTAATTTTTTCCTTGTTGTTTATCTTCAGGATCAGATATGTATTATAGAGATTAAATTGATACAATTATTAGAGACCTTAAGAACACTATAGAGTGAGTAAAGTTGGTATTATGATTTTCATTTGATGTTGGAAACTGAATGGTAGAAAAGGCAAACATTAATTTGAGTTTATTACAATACTGAAGTCAACAGGATTCATATGTTCCTTCATACGATTTTGTATGTGGAAGCCTATATTACAATTTGTTACTGTTTTCTATTTCATTTGTTACGAAAATTTTATGGAATTATACTTCAGTTGAGAAGTCTCACAACTAGGAAATAGCTCAGTTAAATATATTGTAAGATGCTGAAAGTAATCTATTTTTTCATGTTTTCCCTTTTACTTCCTTTAATATACACTGACATTACAAAAAAGGAGAGTTTGTCTGTTTTCCTGAAAGTCATCTACCACAAGTCTTCTGTTGTTCAGAAAAGTGTCTGCATTTGACATATTTGATGGCAATTAGAGTCATCTTTCTTTACTAACAGGATCAGTAGGTCTGCTTTATAGAGTTAGAACCACAATGTTCAGTAATGTTGTTGGCAGTAGAATGCAACACTAGGGACTTGTGGAGCTTCTGTCTTATTAGTGTGGTCCCTAGAAGGGAATTGGCAACTTAATTTTAAGAAATGGCCAAACTGACTAATTTTGTTTCCCTCTCTTGGCAAAAAGTCACAGAATAATGATGATTGTGAAGTAATCTCCTTATATGGCTATTATTTAATTTAATTTATGAAATTTAGATTACTAAGATGAGTTTATCTTGATTTTTTTTGTAAGTAGCATAGTAATGTAATATATTAAACATTTGTGTTCTGGAAAAATCATTAAATTGTGGCTGGTGCCCAGATAGCCATTATATTGTGCCAGTTAACACAACTTGGGCTTGAAAATATATTTGGAACAACTTTTCTTCTTTAACTCACTGATGCTAAAATGCTATAATAATGGTTTATTTCTTGTTTCTCTTAAAATTGCTAAGGGAATCTTGTTTTCTAAGGTAGAGAAAGGCACTCTCTCACAAAATTTCATGAGTCATGCTTATCTCATCAGTGCTACCACAGGCTGAGTTCTGGCCTGTGGTCTGGTCTTGCAGGCACAGAATATGATGTTTGTCATTTAAGGAGATTGGATCATTTTTAGAGGCAAAATAAAGTTAAAAACAAATTTAGCATTGATGGATGAGATGAGAACATGGATTTTTTAATTTACAATGAGAAATATGGTAAACTGCCACAGAAATTTAAAAAGAGTTGTCATGACAAACTTATTTTCTCCTAGAAAGGAATCACACATTGGAAGCCTGCTGTGAATGGAAATAAAAAAGAGCAAGCTAGGTGAATTAAATGTTTATTAGTTTCAGATTAGCATAGTAAATTCATGTATGTCTACAATAAGGGTGATATTGCCAGTAGGTGGTACACATTATTGCTCTTATGACTCTTTCTCACACTGTTTTCAGCTTTCACTAGCTAGCTTATTGTATTCTGGCTTTTCCTGAAACTACCACTCTTTTGAAATTACTATTCCTGAAGATACTAATGACCTTAATCAATTATTTTGGTATGGTAAGGGTTTAAGCGTGATACTAAAAGTAGAAATATAAAGAAAAGATTAATACATTTGTTTATATCAAAATAATCTTTTATACTTAAATAAAGGCAAATAGGATATAAGGGAAAATAATTTATGACAGATAAGGACTTCATTACATAAGGAGTTTTTACAAATTAAAGACTCAGTATAAAATGATTAAAGAACATGGATGAATAGTTCAAAAGAGAAAAAATAGAAATGTTCAATAAATGTGGCCGCTTATGGTGGCTCACACCTCTAATCCCAGCACTTTGGGAGGCTGAGGTGGGCAGATCATCTGAGGTCAAGATTTCAAGACCAGCCTGGCCAACATGGCGAAACCCCATCTCTACTTAAAATACAAAAATTAGCTGTGTGTGGTGGCACACACCTGTAATCCTAGCTACTTGGGAGGCTGAGGCAGGAGAATCGCAGGAACCTGGAAGGCGGAGATTGCAGTGAGCCGAGATCACGTGACTGCACTCCATCCTGGGTGACAGAGTGAGACTGTCTTAAAAAAAAAAGAAAGAGAAATATTCAATAAATATGGAAGAATTTTTCAAATTCACTGGTAAGTAAAAGAAATTAAAATAAAAATGAAACACCATTTTCCCCATTAGATTTAAGGAGTAACAACAATAACAAATAGTGACACAGTGCTCATATGTGCCAAGTACTGTTTTCAGTACATTCTTACATTAATTAATTCTTCCAGCAGTTCTGTAAATATGTACTATGGTTATTCACATTCTACATGTGACCAAACTGAGCACATAAAGATAAGTAACTTGCCTAAGTTTACATAACAAATAAATGATAAAGCTAAGATTTAAACTTAAGCTCTCTGACTCTAAAGTTTTAGTGTTCTTTAACTATTACCCTTTATTGCTTCTCAAAGATTTTAATAAATAATAACCAGTGTTTTGTTATTATAAATGACATTACAGTAAACATCTCCCTAAATACAAAAAATAATAATAACCAGTGTTAATGAGGGTACCTAGAAGCAGGCACTACTGGCTAAATACATATAACATTTCTGTTAAGACACTTAATATATTTGAAAGCCATACTATAACATGGGCATATTATTTGAATTCAGAATTTATCCTAAGGAAATCCTTACAATAAGCACATTAAAATATGTGTACAAAAACTATCCGAAATTGTTCTATACTAGCAAGCATTTTAAACGAATGTTGAATAAGAGGGGATTAGTTAAATAACTTCAAGAAATAGTGTAGTATTAGGTTTTCATTCTTTTTGGAGAAAATAAATTAATGCTACTAATTAATTCATGTAATGCTACTAATTAATGCTACTAATTAATTCATGTAAGTTTGCCTTTCTCTCCATACATTAAGTATATACATTAAATATTTGGCTTTCCAAAGCATTCTTATAAAATTGAAATATCACATTTTTTTTTCTCTTTTTAGATGTAATTAGGTTGTACTAGTAAAGTATATAAAGTGTAACTTTTTTTTTGTATTTTATTTTGTTTTTATTTTTATTTTTTATTATTATTATACTTTAGGTTTTAGGGTACATGTGCACAATGTGCAGGTTTGTTACATATGTATCCATGTGCCATGTTGATTTCCTGCACCCATTAACTCGTCATTTAGCATTAGGTATATCTCCTAATGCTGTCCCTCCCCCCTCCCCCAACCCCACAACAGTCCCCGGAGTGTGATGTTCCCCTTCCTGTGTCCATGAGTTCTCATTGTTCAATTCCCACCTATGAGTGAGAACATGCGGTGTTTGGTTTTTTGTCCTTGCGATAGTTTACTGAGAATGATGTTTTCTAGTTTCATCCGGTGTAACTTTTAGTAAATATATTAAATATCCTTTTTTAAAATGTTAGCAAATCACTAAAGAATTAGAATTTGAATTAAACATTAAAATTGTTATGATATTATAATGTTTTATCTCATGTTATAAATGCTTTATCTTTTTTGTTAGTTTTTTAAATGTGTAGCGTGTCTGTAAAGATGCCTTAGAAAAAGAATCATGGAGAAGTATGTTAGACTACAGAAGATTGGAGAAGGTTCATTTGGAAAAGCCATTCTTGTTAAATCTACAGAAGATGGCAGACAGTATGTTATCAAGGAAATTAACATCTCAAGAGTAAGTATATTTTTAGTTTGGTTTCATGAGTAATAGTTCAGTTACAATAGAGCTCATTGTTAGAGATTTTCTTTAAAAAAAAAAAAAAGGTAATCGATAACCTAAAGCAAAAGACTCCTTTATTCCTGCTAATATCAGAATAGCCTATATATTCTTTCAGATTTTTTCTATGATATGTGCTTATGTTTATATGTTTAGAAAAATATACTTGCTGTTCTGTAACCTAATCTAGTTTGGACATCTTAAAATATTTCTACGTACAGATTCAACTCATTCTTTTTAACTTCTTGCTATATTTTGTTGATTGAACTGTATTAATACTATTATGTTTTAACCACTCACCTATTGATGGACTTTTAGGTTGTTTATTAATGGTTTCATTTACTATTTTCTTTTTCCTCTCATTTAAGATGTCCAGTAAAGAAAGAGAAGAATCAAGGAGAGAAGTTGCAGTATTGGCAAACATGAAGCATCCAAATATTGTCCAGTATAGAGAATCATTTGAAGGTCAGATAAATTATGCGAGAGAGTTAAAAAAATCCTAAGACATTAATAAATCTTTTTGTGAATGCATTCTTAGGAAAAAGATATCATTTTTGCTTAAAAACATACGCATATGAATATCAGCATGATTCAAGGACAATACTGATATTGTGCCTGCGTTTTGTTTTTTTTTTTTTAAATTGAGACAGAGTCTCGCTCAGTGGCTCAGGCTGGAGTGCAGGGGCATGATCTCGGCTTACTCCAACCTCTGCCTCCCAGGTTCAAGTGATTCTTATGCCTCAGCCTCCCAACTGTGCCTGTATAATTTAATACTGGCTGTTATTAGTGATTGCTTTAAAAGAAGCAATGCAGTAAGTGCAAGAATTGAGACAGAGCAAGAACAGTAATTTACATATTTTTAAACTGAACTTCCTGTAAGTGCTGCCACCACTATCACTGAGAAAATGTTCTGATCTTTAGAAAGTATCCTCATTCAGTATGCTCCTCTGTGCCTCACTATTATAATAGTGAGGGATGTTGAAAGTTTTCTCAAGTTCTTAAAGTATTACAGCTATAATGCTGTTTTGGAACTATGTGCATTATATTTAATAATGCAGGTATTAAGATAAGGCAAAGTTTCTCTAAAGGCAGGTCAAAGTGGTTTATTGAAGTCCTACCCAAATATTCTCATTATTATAAATTTCTGTAAACTAAAAAACATAATCTAGATTGAAAGTAGAAGATAATTGAAATGACTCAGGGACATATCACATACCAGTTTCAGAGTCTGAATTAGAGCTAAAGTTACTACATTCCCAGATGAACTCAGTGTCTACTATAAGTCTCTTCTACTTTTATAAAAATGTGATTCAATTAATACATTATGTCACAAGGTACTGTATTTTTTATGCTGGCAGTGAAATGAAGATTTATATTTCATGTGAAAGAGTACAGAATTAACCAACTCTTCCTTTTCAGGACCTTGAATTTTCCTTTATCTTTCTCCTGGCATCTATCCTTTAGTTTCTTTTTTTGTTGTTGTTAACAAAATTTTAATATTTCAAGTTAAAAGGTTTTGAGCAAATATTCCAGCAGATGTTTTGGATTTATATTGACTGCTTCACATAGAAACATCTGTGTGATTCAAAAGGGGTAGCGTATTTTAAAAATAAAACTTTATTATTTCTCTTAGTTTTGGAAGAATACATGCTCGTGTCAAACATAAATGATAGCATAGCATATGTAATTTTTTGCTTTTTGTTTCTTATGCTACATACATTATAACATCTATATACATATTTTATAAATAGTGAATTATACAGTTTTCAGGAGTTTTTTTCACATTATAATTTCTCACATGTATATTTGGATGATCTTTCCAGGTCAATCATAAAAAGTCATACAGATTCTTAATTAGCTTTATCATATAGATTCTTATCCCAGTGGCACATTACAAACAGTAGATCAAAAGAAGATATGTGCACCACGAGTGACAAGAATGTCACCACAAAGTACAAGTAATAAATACTCCTGGAGGCTGGGTGCGGTGGCTCACAATTGTAATTTCAGCAACTTCGGAAGGCTGAGGTGGGAGGATCTCTTGAGCCCAGGAATTTGAGACCAGCCTGGGAAACATAGGGTGTTTGTAGACCCCATCTCTACAAAAATTTAAAAAATTAGCCAGGTGTGGTGGTGCGTGCCTGCGGTTCCACCTACTGTAGAAACTAAGGTGAGAGGATTGCTTGAGCCCGGGAGGTCGAGGCTACAGTGAGCCATCATCGTGCCGTTGCACTCTAGCCTGGCCCCTGTCTCAAAAGAAAAAAAAAATACTGCTGGAAATAAGGCCATAGCACACACAGTAAAAGAAGTGTGAACTAGGAAAACTGTTCTTTGAGTTGTGATAGTCTCAGTACCATGTAGTGATTCAGAAAATGTTAAAAGTGATACTGGCCACTGTTCCTTACTTAAGAAGTAAGGGATGGAAAGAATCATTAAAGTATTCTTCTAAGCCAGACACAGTAGCATGGGCTTGTAGTCCTAGCTATTGGGGAGGCTGAGGTGACAGGTTCGCTTGAGCCCAGGAGCTCAAGGTCAGCATGCGCAAAAGATTGAGACCCTTTTTCTTAAAAGAAAAAAAAAAAAGCCTAAATAAAAAAAGAAGTGTTCTTGTAGTCCTTTCGATCCATAGGAAGAAGCACAGAAGTACCTTTCTCTGTGGACCGAGACATAAAGGTGGATGGGGAAGTGCCCATCTTCATGTTTGTTCACAAATCATATGTAATTTTTTAAAAAGTGCATAAAATTAAAGAAAGCTCCAAGAGGATGGAAACTGTGTCCTATTATATCCTATACACTGTTGAATCCTCAGTTTATCACAACACTTATTATTGTATTTATTTAATAAGTAAGTGATTAAAGTGGATAAAACAAAGCAGAGAATTAATGGCGAGTCGGAAAACTAAGATAACCCATCTCTGATGTGATATATTGGTGGAAAAACATGATTTTATATGTGACATTTAAGGAATTGTATTTATTGAATGAAATCAAGTATATCTGCATTTTGTTTCTATTTCAGAGTGTTTAGGTCAATGTAAACAGCACTATTCAATAAAATGGTGTATTTTTAATAGAAATCATTAATGATGGAGTTTTCTGTTAACCTAAGTCATTATGTAATCTTTGTGACCAGTATACCTTGACTTTGTGCCCTAATCTTTTGAGTATGGTCCTGTTTTTTGTTTAGCAGCTGCTTTTTAGTAAGCCTTTAAGTACCTTTAATTTAGCCATGCTTTTGATGTACGATTTTAAAAGTGGACTGTAATGTTTTTATTTTGTAGAAAATGGCTCTCTCTACATAGTAATGGATTACTGTGAGGGAGGGGATCTGTTTAAGCGAATAAATGCTCAGAAAGGCGTTTTGTTTCAAGAGGATCAGGTAAGTTGCATGTAGGAAATTGACTCAACTCTATTATTGAGAAGTAGTTCAAAATTTGTTTATGTGTGTATTTGTTTTTAACTACAAATGCTAATCATAATTACTAGGGAAGTTTGGTATATCAATATTTTACTCATATTTCCCTCTAATTAGCTGCCACCTTTGTTCAGTTGCCCATCTCCTTTACAGTCTGTAATGATATATTGTTATCCTGTGATGTACGTTATATATAACATGTGTCTGTGTATATGCCTTAATTATTCATTATAGCTGACTAATTAGTCTATATCCTGTCAATCTGGCTTACTGCTGCCAGACTATATATTCCTAAAATGTGGCTTTGCCAGCTAAGTCCAGCTCTAGAAGCCTTGCATTGACAACTGCATTAAATCTAATCTCTCTTTTGATTTCCAGGATCTCTAAAATATGGCCTTTCCCTACCTAAGCAGCCTCATTTTTTTCTATTCCCTAATCTGTACCTCTTTTCATTTACTTTAACAGATATTTATTGAGCATGTACTTTGTGTTAGACACTGGGCCAATGTTTGTACATCTCATTCTCCTTCCTGTGTATTTACTCTGATTATTTCATTTATTTTGGTAAGCCTTTTCCCCAAACTTTGTTATTAATACTCTACCTTTTTTTTAAGCTCAGTTCAAGTCCCAGCTTCTTTAAATTTTCCATAACTACTTTAATCTGTGATATTTTCCTTCTGTACATTCCTATCACATTTCTCATTATCACCAGTTCTTAATTTTAATTGCCTGCTTTTACATAGGGGAGTAGAGGGAGCACTGTGCTAGGAATGTTGTATTTGTTATCTCTTCTAATTTGGATAAGTTTTTTCAATTTATGAGGAATCCAAGAGAGGTTAAGTACTTGCCCCAAATCACACAGTCAGTGTTTGAACCCACCTCTAACTCTAAAGTTTTTAACATTTTCTTTTCACACACTTAAATTATAAAAGTATTGAAGTATACAGAAATGGAAAGTCTTCTTTCTCCACTCTTTTGTTTCTGAGATTACCACTGCTTTTAGTTTGGTGTATTCTTCCAGACTTTCTTTTCCATACTTAACACATGCACATATGTACATTAAGACACACACATTCAGAAATGGGATATTATTATTATTTATTTATTTTTATTTATTTATTTTTTTGAGATGGAGTCTCACTCTGTCACCCAGGCTGAAGTGGAGTGG
This sequence comes from Nomascus leucogenys, assembly GCF_006542625.1. Lineage (NCBI taxonomy): Eukaryota > Metazoa > Chordata > Mammalia > Primates > Hylobatidae > Nomascus > Nomascus leucogenys. Next base: position 89,943,760 of record NC_044387.1, on the reverse strand, counting down.
CACAGTCTCGACTCACTGCAGCATCCGCCTTCTGGGTTCCCGCCATTCTCCTGCCTCAGCCTCCCAAGTAGCTGGGACTACAGGCGCCCGCCACCACGCCCAGCCAATTTTTTGTATTTTTAGTAGAGACAGAGTTTCACTGTGTTAGCCAGGATGGTCTCAATCTCCTGACCTCATGATCTGCCCGCCTTGGTCTCCCAAAGTGCTGGGATTACAGGCGTGAGCCACCACGCCCGGCTGGGATATTATTATTTTTAAGATAGGCTCTCGCTGTGTCACCCCAGCTGGAGTGCAGTGGCACCATCACAGCTCATTGTTGCCTTGCACTCCTGAGCACAAGCAATTTTCCCACCTCACTCTCCGGAGTAGCTAGTGCTACGGGAATGTGCCACTAGGCCCGGCTAATTTTTTTAAAATTTATTTTATTATTATTATTTTTTTATAGAGATAGGTCTTGCTATATTGCCCAGGCTGTTCTCAAACTCTTGGCTTCAAGCAGTCTTCCTACCTTGGCCTCTCAAAGTGCTGGGATTATAGGCACGAGCCACTGTGCCATTTCTAGCCAGGCACAGACATGGGTTTGAGTTCTTGCTCTACTTATCAAGTTGGTAATTGTTCTGTTAACAAGTTCTGAGATTATTTTCTCATTTGTTAATAGGGAAATACTATACATGTGGTGAAGGTCAAATAGTAATGTATGTTAGTATATTCAATGCTATTTTTATTAGAACATTGTCAGATATATTTCATTGTGCTTATTTTCATTCATTTATCCCTATTGAACTTTAAAATGTTTGCTATTAAATGATATTCCCTTATAAAGCACATTGATATTTTATAGATTTGATTCTACTCTTTGATAAGTACTCTTAGTACATAATGGGCTGTGTGTGTGTGTGTGTGTGTGTGTGTGTGTATCTTGTCTTCCTGGAAATTATTATGGAGATTTGTGTAGTTCATCCATCAGTGAAGTTATTCATCATAAATGACAAAAATTTGGCAAGCCATTCTTTTAAGTTAATAGCATTTTTTCTACCCATCTGAATAGCAAGTTCTTTTAGCACAAATAAGGATGCTATTTATTTTAGCCTATTTAAAATAGGAAGAGGTCATTTAAACTACTTTCTGGGCTTTGAAACAGGAAAACTTAGAGCTCCATTAAACTGTAGCTTAGCATCAGTTTGAGATGATTTTGTCCCTTTCTAGAATGTAAGTGGGGAACAGGAAGACCTGTGAAACAGATGATTCTCCAACTACTGAAGCAATTCTCTTCAGTGATACTTCCTGTTTGCATCTTTACTGGGCAAAAATCTAGTCAGGTTAAGAAGCAACCTGAGTCTATGACTTTATTACTAGAAAATAATGAGATGAACTAAATACGTTCCCTTGGACAGTCTCTATATAGATATTTTAAAGATGTACCAGTATTTTTGCCTTGTTTGCAAGATTTGGATGAGTTTTTTTGATAGTCTCCCCACATGTGACTATAAATAATTTTCAGAATATATTCTTGATCAAAATAAAATCTGGCTTCATTAGGGTTGGTCCAAATAGTTAGGTGCAGCAAGAATGTTAATTAAACCAAGAACTTGAGTTTGCTCTGAAAACCTAGAGCATTATATTATCAAACAACTACTAAGGTTACAGAATTGATTTCTGTCTATGAATTTTCATAAGGAATCTTTGATTGGATTTTTAAAAACTCTATTATTTGTTCTTCTATCCTAACATCAGGAAACTGAGCCCAATACATTCTCTACCAAATTTCACCTGTAGTACCTGTAAATTGGGGTGAATTTTTTTTCTTTTTGAGAGTCTCAAAATATGCCAAGGTCCCTGGTTGCTAGATAGAAAGTGACTTTACCACTTGCTTATGACACAGGGACCCTGTAAGTTAGATAACAGGACCGTTTCCTGGCAGCACTAAGTATTGGTTCCACATATATTTCCTTTTTTTTTTTTTTTTGAGATGGAGTCTAGCTCTGTCCCCCAGGCTGGAGTGCTGTGGCGGGATCTTGGCTCACTGCAAGCTCCGCCTCCCGGGTTCACGCCATTCTTCTGCCTCAGCCTCCCGAGTAGCTGGGACTACAGGCACCTGCCACCGCGCCCGGCTAATTTTTTTGGATTTTTAATAGAGACAGGGTTTCACTGTGTTAGCCAGGATGGTCTCGATCTCCTGACCTCGTGATCTGCCCACCTCTGCCTCCCAAAGTGCTGGGATTATGGGCATAAGCCACTGTGCCCAGCCTGGTTCCACATATATTTCCTAGTAGTAGGTTTGTCATAACTGATTACTTGAAAATCATCTCAAATAAGGCACTCCACGTATGGCCTTGGTTGCACAATTGATTTGTCCAATTACATTCTGATAAAAAGGAATATAGATTCTTATTGAATCCATGAAAATTACCAACATTGTCCTGAAAAGTAAAAATACGTAAAACTATTTGCTTCTGAATTCTGAATAGATTATTAAGATCAAATATCATCTTAAGTTTATAAAAACATAATCTAAATTGAGAATTAGATATAGCTTAAGAAAGAAAAAAGGCTTCCTCATCTATTCATTAAATTTTGAACATTAAAAATAATACCAATCATATTCCAAACCACAATTAAATTTTATTTCATTCAGTTCATTCATTCCTCGTAATTCTTGATCTTGGATCAAGCAGTTAGCGTTCATGATGTTTGTCAGCTTATGGACAAAAAAGTCTTGAAGAAATTCTGTCTCAGTTCATTGATAAGTTCCTTGATCATTTAAGCAATGTTAGGTCAGAAACTTGTACCCAAGAGTCTATTTTCTGAAGTGCCAGTAGTTCAGCATTCCTAGTGTAGTCCTTTTCAGGAGCTTTCTGGCAAGAATCAAGCAGCAAAGGCCAATTTGATAATGAGACTGAAAGGCTGTGGTTAGTTTACTATAGTAACCAATAATAGAATAAAATGCTCTGTTGGGGCAGACTACATAGATTTGATAAGGGCTTGATGAATGTTTTTCTTGAGGATAAAAATGGAGAGCAAAGTTATTGACAAATCTCCAGGGCCTTCTCTAAAGCATGCATTTTGTGAAATATTAATAGTATTTTAGCTATACAGACTTAACCTAGGAAAGACTGAGCATCTTTTTAGATTTCGCAAGTCTTCCCAGGCATGTTGTATAGCAGTGTTGAGCTAACAGTTTTTTAGTGAGAAGTATCCTGAAATTTTTTTTTCTAGCAAATAGGTAACATTCTTTGGTTACTTATTTAATCAAAGTGACAAAATATTGTAAAATGTAGATGAAGGAAATAAAATTATAAGGATCTTCACAGTGAGGAACTTTTGTTCAAAAAACATAACCAAATGATAAAATCAGTATAAAGCAGAGAAAATTATTCTGGTAGACATGAAATATCTACTCTTTGAGAAAATTACACAGACAGTAAACGGTAAGCTTTCCTTCTGGTTAGAAGCTCCAAGATCAGTTTACCATTCTAATAGAGAAGCCAAGTTCAAGTTTTTCCATTAATATAATGTTTGGCAATAAAAGCTCATGCCTTTAAAAAATTATGAATAAACCCATCAAAATTGAGCATACTTTGGGAAAATTCTAATACATTTTATTACACATAGAAATCTCAGTTTTGGAGCAGAGAAGATGGATTGTGGTACTGTTTGGTGCTATAAGGCCATCTATACTAATGCAAAATAACATACAACTATAATTCAGACAATTATATGATAATTACTGTATGGTGCTTGATATAATACAACATAACATTTGAATTTAGAAGTCTTCTGAGCAAGAGAATCCCATTTTCGAAACAGCATTTTGTAAATATTAATATGCAACTAATGTGTACATTGAAATAGAATGCACAGATTAGAAGCAGGGTTACAATTTTAAAGGGCTTCCCTCTCCTCCAAGTCCAACCCCATGTAGTCAAACCCTAATGTAGCAAGCGTCTGAACTAGGGTAGACAAAGGGAATGAAAATGTAACATTTATATTTTACAAGCTGTGCCTTCCTCTGCTTTGCTTATATATTCCATCAAAACTGAGCTCAGGAATCACCTCTTCTGTCCAGCTTTATTTTATCGCCTCCAAACTGCGTTGGCTCTCCTTCTCTATGCTTCTTCAACTCAGGACATTACTTCCTTTAATTACTGGTTTACTTACCCATCTCCCTCAATAGTCTTTGATATGGATCAATAAACAATGGCCTGTGAACCAAATTTGGCCCCCATCTCTGTTTGTAAATAAAGTTTTATTAGAACACAGCTAAACTTAATTGTTTGTTTATAATCTGTGGTTGCTTTTCTGCTATAGTGGAAGAGTTGAGTTGAGACAGAAACCATCTGGCCTGCAAAGCCTAAAATATTTACTGTCTGGCCATTTACAGAATAAATTTGCTAACCCCTGATCTCTGAGCTCTTTCATTAATTTTTTTTTTTTTGCTAGTTCCCGCACATATCTGGTATATTGTTGGTACTGAATAAATTTTTGTCAAATTAAGAAGTACAAGTATGGGAAATATGGTAATAGAAGAACACTATCTGTAAAATGAGACATGAGTGGTTTCTAAGATGTGTTCCATTTCTACTGGTAAACTGCATTTTATCAGTAATACTCAACATAATTTTCACTTTCTTTTTCCTGATCTCTCCCTTGTTGAATTAATTGCTGTCTTATTGTATATATCTCTGTTAAAAAGCTTATGCAATGATTATAGATATTTGTGAGTATATTCCTTACCACTGTACGAACTCCTTAGAGAACTGTTTTTGATCTTTATACTTAAAATGCCTTACATGAGTATAGAAAGGAACTGAACAATCTATGTAATCCTCATTAAATACCTATAGAACTGAACTGAGAGTTTTTTTTTTTTTAAAAGAAAATTGTTTTTTTTTTTTTTTTAAATACTGAAGAGATAGAGTAAAAGGTAAACATGTTAACCTTTCATTCCCTCTTCTGCAAATCCACTTCCCTGAGGTAAACACTGTTAACTGATTGGTAGCTATCCTTCTATGCTTCTTTCCTTTATTCCTTCTTTCCTTCCTCAGTGCACGTACACAATTACGTAGATTCAGGTATGGAATATAAGCATATTTTTTTAAATAGGGGTATACTATGCATACTGTTTTGGAACTTCCTTTTTTCACTTAATAGTACATAAACAGTATACATAGAAGTGCTTCATTCTTGTCAGTGACTGCATAGTATTTTTAGTATAGTGATAATACAATATATTTAATCAGGCCCCTTGATGAACATTCAGGTTGTTTATATTTTTGGGTTCCAGCTAACAGTGCTATGGTAAATATCTTATATACATCATTTTATATTTCTGATACTATTTGTAGGATAAATTTGAAATTGAAATTGCTGTTTCAAATGGTATGTGAATTTAAAATTTTCACATATTTTGACAAATGATTATAATTAACCTTTTCACAAACACCTGTGAGAAGAAGGCTTATTTTTCCCAACATTCTGACCAACAGTAGGTATTATTTCATTTTAACCAAGATAATATGGTATCTTAATTTTTTTTTTTTTAATTTGGGAGGGAGTTTTGTACTTTGTATATGTGTTTTTCGGCCATTTTTTTTCCCCGTCATTTGCCTCTCCAGTCTTTTGTCCACTTCTTATTTTGCCTGCCAGTACTTTTCTCAGTGATTTGAGTAACTTTTGCATCTTAGAGAACTAGCAATCTATCATTTATGTTGCAGGTATTTTCTCAAATTATTATTAAACTTGATTATGTGTATTTTGCTCTACAGTTGTTTTAAATTGTATGTAGTCAACTTTATCAGTCTTTTTCTTATGACTTAAGCATTTTATGCCATGTTTTGAAAGTCCTGCTTTAGTCGATTATTACAGATCATTAACCTATGTTTTCTTTTATTATTTTATGTTTTTTTTTAGTTTAAAAATGCCATGTACTTGGAATTATTTTGATGTTAACAATGAGATAGAAATTAAGCCTTTTTATTTCCCAGTGGCCATCTCCAGAGAAGAGTGTTTATATATAATAAATTTTGTGGGAAGAGAAAAAAAATCAGAGATGTCTTCCAAATTTCCAGCTTGATTTTTTTCCTTTTGTGATTTTTATTTATATTTTTAAAAAGCATTATAGAGGTCAGATGCAGTGGCTTATACCTGTAATCCCAGTACCTTGGGAGGCCAAGGCAGGAGGAACACTTGAATCCTCAGGAACTCCTGAGACCAGAAGTTCAAGACCAGGAGTTCAAGACCATTAGCCTGGGCAACATAGCGGGACCCTGTCTCTATAAAAAAACAAAAATAAAAAACTAGCTGCCCGTGGTGGCATGCACCTGTAGTCCTAGCCACTCGGAGGCTGAGGCTGGAGGATCATTTAAACCCAGGAGTTTGAGGCTGAAGTGAACTATGATAACATGACTGTACTCCAGCCTGGGTGATAGAGCAAGACCCTATCCCTAAAGAAAAGGGAGGGAGGGGCATTATAGAAAAAAGATGTATTAAAAACAAAGAAGAATCACCTGTTTGTCTTAATATTCTAAAATATAAATTATTTCCATTTTCACTCATAAAGTTACTTTCCACATTTGTTTTGATTTATAAGAGATGACCCAGTAGCATCTCTTACATTTTGGATTTAGTATGTGCAGAGCTTGTGTTGACTTGAGTATCTATTTAATGTCAGTGCCTACAAAGTTAAAAGAAATTGTAGCCTAAAATTTATTTTTAAGGATTTAGTTCCTCTCATCCCTAAATATTCTTGAATTCTTTTAATGGTCAAGGAGAGGCTACCGTGAATTGTAAATTTTAAAAGAAATGACAGATCTGATTTTTCTTCCTAGATTTTGGACTGGTTTGTACAGATATGTTTGGCCCTGAAACACGTACATGATAGAAAAATTCTTCATCGAGACATTAAATCTCAGGTATGTCATTCTGTCACTGATAACTTCTAAATGGATAAAGACATGGAACCTTCATTGTTTTGGGCCAAAAATTTTTGAACCTGATTTAGTGTGCATCAGAGTATCTGTCTTGTCTCTTCATTCTTATCCTATTCATCTGCGTCCTGTATTAGATCTCCTGCTTGCTTCCCATACTCTAAAAATTACTTTCCTTCCCAGTCTCTAAAACTTACAGAACATTTTTTATAACTCCAAAAAGAACCTCTTACCCATTAACAGTGAGTTCCTATTCCTCTCCACCTAGACTCTGGTAACCCTTAATCTACTTTCTGTCTGTGTGGATTGGCCTATTCTGGACATTTTATATAAATGGATATTATGAAGTATGTGCCTTTTGCCTGTCTGTCTGTCTGTCTATCTATCTGTTGTTTTTGAGACGGAGTCTCGCTCTTTTGCCCAGGCTGGAATGCAGCCGTGTGATTCAGGCTCACCACAACCTCCGCCTCCCAGGTTCAAGTGATTCTCTTGCCTCAGCCCCATGAGTAGTTGGGATTGCAGGCACCTGCCACCATGCCCTGCAATTTTTTTTAGTTTTAGTAGAGATGGGGTCACCATGTTGGCCAGGCTGATCTTGAACTCCTAACCTCAAGTGATCTGCCTGCCTCAGCCTCCCAAAGTGCTGGGATTACAGCTGTCAGCCACTGCGCCTGGCCCCTTTTGCCTATTTCTAAGTCATACTATTTGTTTTGTTGTTGTCATTGTTGAGTTATGCAAGTTCTTTTCTTGATAACAGTTTTTTCTCGAATATATGATTTGTAAAAATTTTCTCCCATTTTATGGATTGTCTGTTTTCTTGATGGTATCCTTTGATGCACAAAAGTTTTTAATTTTGATAGTCCAATTTATCCTTTTAATTTTTTTGCTTGTGCTTTTGATGTCATATCTAAGAAACCATTCCCTAGCCCAATGGCATGAAGATTTATTCCTATGTTTTTCTCTAGGAGTTTTATATTTTAGTTTTGATATTTAGATCTAGACTCCATTCTGAATTAATTTTTGTTTATGATTTGAGGTAGGGGACTTCATTTATTCTTTTGTATGTGAATATCCAGTTGTTCTAGCATAATTTTTTTAACTGGATTTTCTATTTTATGAAAAATGTTGACTCAGAACTGGACTGTAACAATATTTCTAGGGTATTTTTTTCCTGTCTTTTACAGAACATATTTTTAACTAAAGATGGAACGGTACAACTTGGAGATTTTGGAATTGCTAGAGTTCTTAATAGGTAACATGAATTTTAAACTTTGTTTTGATGTAATGTTTTCAGCAAACCTTCAATCCATGACGATGTACATGTGATAATTTATAGTATCTTTAAGTACGTTCTTTACTGGGATGTTGCTTTATTGGGACATGTTCTGAGAAAGGCATCATTAGGTGATTTTGTCAGTGTGTGAATTTTTTTTTTTGAGACAGAGTCTCGCCCTGTCGCCCAGGCTGGAGTGCAGTGGCGCAATCTCGGCTCACTCCAAGTTCCGCCTCCCAGGTTCACGCCATTCTCCTGCCTCAGCTTCCCGAGTAGCTGGGACTAGAGGCGCCCACCACCACGCCCGGCTAATTTTTTGTATTTTTAGTAGAGACGGGGTTTCACCGTGTTAGCCAGGATGGTCTTGATCTCCTCACCTCGTGATCCACCCGCCTTGTCCTCCCAAAGTGCTGGGATTACAGGCGTAAGCCACCACGCCTGGCCAGTGTGTGAATATTATAGAGTGTACTTATACAAACCTAGATGATAGAGTGTGCTACACAGGCAGGCTGTATGGTGTAGCCTGTTGTTTCTAGGCTACAAACCTGTACAGCATGTTCTGTACTGAATACTGTAAGAAATTTTAACACAATGGTATATATTTGTTTAAACATAGAAGAGATATGATATAAAAGATAAAACATGATACACCTTTATGAGACACTTACCATGAATGGAGCTTGCTGGACTGGAAGTTGCTTTCTGTGAGTGAGTGAGTGAGTGGTGAGTGAATATGAAGACCTAGCACATTTCTTTATGCTACAGAGTTTATAAACACTGTACACTTAGGCTATACTAAATTTATTAAAAAAAATAGTAATTGCTCTATTGTATGTCAGTCACCATGTCACTAGGCGATAGGCATTTTTCAGCGTCATTATAATCTTATGGGACCAGCATTATATGTGCGATCTGTTGTAGACCAAAGACAACATTAATGTGGCACATGACTGTGTCTTAAGCTTCTCCAATAATTTTATTTTTCTTCTAGTACTGTAGAGTTGGCTCGAACTTGCATAGGGACCCCATACTACTTGTCACCTGAAATCTGTGAAAACAAACCTTACAATAATAAAAGGTATTTAAAATGATATTCATTATATGGTGTATTTCCCTTCAATCTTTTTGTTGTCATGTTTATTAACCTTTGGAATACTATTCTAAAATCAATAATACATACATGTAAACACATGTCTGTATAAAATGTTGTTAATATATGGTGAGGGGAATTGTAAAAAAGCTATTTGATTATCTTACTGGAAGAACCACAGAAAGAATCACCTTATTATTTATGTTATAATTGAAAGTAGAGTGCTTTCTTCGGTCTTTTCTTCATGATAGTCACTTCTTATTAAATCATTGCTAATATTTCTTGAACACACTATAAGCCAGGTACTGTTTTGAGTTCTGTATATTCTCTTAGTCTTCACGATAATTTTGGGAGATGTGGGTATTAATTATTCCTCCTCGTTTTATAAGGAAACCAAATGCAGAGGGAGGCAAAGTAACTTCTTTGAAATCTTGAGTCTAATAAGTGGTGGAATCAGCATCCAAACTAGGCATCTGGCTCCCAAGCCCATATTTCTAATCACAGCACTGTAGTCTGGCTAGCAGACTATATAATATGTGGGTGGAAAGAGCAATTCTACCATTAAATTCCAGCTACCCTTTATTTTCTCTGTCTAATTGGAAAATCCCAACCAAGGTAACATTGGTCAGTAGCTGTTGCAAATTTCTTAATAAATTTTTAATGTCCTTTAAATTAGTACTTTGTTTTATAATTCTTAAAATCATGGTATTTTACAAATGATTGAAGAAAAAGTTTGAGTTTTATGAAATAAAAATAAACAGAATTTACATGAATTTTTGTGATATTGTTCTTTTAAATATTAAATTTCTTTAATGAAGCTTCAAAGTAATTGTCAGGGCAACCATTTTCTTTTTCCAATCTGGGACAGCTACTTTTGTCATTTGATTATGGTTGAAATTTTTAGTTTTAAAAAATTTTTTCTGGAGCATATTTTTCCAAAACACTTTTATGCTGTTTATGTTTCCTTTAAATGAAAAAATTTTAAAGTACATTACTTAGAGGAAATTTCTCATTTTTATCTTCTCTAGTGACATTTGGGCTCTGGGGTGTGTCCTTTATGAGCTGTGTACACTTAAACATGCTGTAAGTAGAAGTTTCTGAAATACTTCTAAAGTTATGTTAAAAAGTGACTGTAATGTTTTTATTATATTTTAAGTTATATTATCTTTCAGGTAACCCTCATCCTAGAAATTCTCGTCTAAGTCCGTTTTTAAATTTCTCATTTTTTCTGAAGTATAAATCGATTTTCCCTTTATACATATGCATATCAAGTATATTTGCTATTTTATAATATTTCATGCTGTTTTCCAGAAAATTATTTCTAATGACAGAAATAAATTTTGCTATTTTCTTAATGTTAAATTTGGTATGAATTTGATATTTTAGCTTAATAAATTTTACTAGTTTTGTTTTAGCGAATTCTTTCAAAACACCCAGATAGAGTTTGGAATTGAACTAATTTAAAGAATTTCATTCAATATACTCATTGATGACTTTAGAGTAATCATTAACTCAGAGTATTTAAAATATTTACTTTTGAGACTTTTTTTTGAAATAACATATAACACGCTAAAAAGGGGGAGAGTTCTTGTCCTAAGTAGGTTTAATCTTAAAAAAGCAGTTTTTTGAAATGGAAAGTGATTAACATTTTTTACCCACTGATTAAACAATATTGTATTTTCATTACACAAAACTTCAGAAAATATAAATAAGTGAATAAGGATCGTAAGCAGTTCTTCCAGCCAGTATTGACTACCTGTAAAATGAAATTTTTTTTCTTCCCCACAAGTTTGATTAGACTTTATAAGAAATTTTATAACCTGATTTTATTGCTTAATACTATTTGGGGAATATTTTTTCTTGTCATTCTTTTTAATGGTTGCATACTCTTTTACTATATTGCCTTAGATTTTTTTTTCTTTCTTAAGGGAAAAAGCATAAGCTGACAAAGTAATGTGGGATGGTGGTTATCAGATGCTTATTTGAAATAATTGATCAGTTTTTCTGCAACAGTTATTTTAGCTTTAAACCATTGGTTTGTGGGTTTTTAAAAAATCTTTTCATCTACATTGTTCTGTCACCATCTCCTGTATTTTGGGGTTGTTTACTCTTAAGTAGCATGTGTTAAGGTACATGAAATTCGGTAACTTACCCTTTATGAAGAGCATGTCAATTGAGAGATAAACGAAAGTGCATTGGAATAGAGAACCACATCTTTTCTGCATTTAGGATTCCTATTTAGGTGTACAGATGTTTCTATAAGATTGAATTTACTCAAATGACATTTAGGAGAGCTCAACATTTAGTAGAACTTTTATAATCACTGATGCCTAATTTATAGTACATTTTATTTTCTTAATATGTATATTAAGAAGATATCAATATTGTACAATTGTTCTGTAATATTTTAGTGGAGATATCAAAAGCTTAATATTGCCCTCTTTCAAAATGAAATCTTCAGATTTTAAACTGCCCCACTTCTTGTTGTCTTTTTACTTTAAAGTGTATATTGTGTTTAATTCTGACATATATATTCCTATTAAGATATTTTTATATTGCTGATTTCCATAGCTTTTAGGAGCATCACATGCACACATAATAGTGAGCATTGTCTAAAAGGAAAGTATTAGTAGTTTTATTTATTATATTTTCCCCCAATACTTTTAGTTCCGTAGTTAATTTCTTGTTCTAGTCATAACAACAGAGGCACTAAAAGGCAGGTCTTAAATGAAGACCAGTAGGTTGTTCTTTTTCTTCTTGTGGTTCTTTGGCCCTAATTTTGCTACCTCCAAGGCGTAACCTTTCACCATTTGATTATTGTCATAGTTTATGAAACGTTTATTTAATACATCCCATCTTTAAATATTTTGAATATGTAAAAATTACTCTTATTTTTTGAGGGCTGATATTAATTTATAGATAACCAAGTAAACTTTGCTCTAGAAAACATATTCTAATTATTTGGAAGAGGATTGTGTTTCTATTCTACATTGGTAGGAAATGAACTATTTCTTATTACTGATATTCTCAGTTTCAATTTATATATGTTTCCTATATGTTATTTAGTTTGAAGCTGGCAGTATGAAAAACCTGGTACTGAAGATAATATCTGGATCTTTTCCACCTGTGTCTTTGCATTATTCCTATGATCTCCGCAGTTTGGTGTCTCAGTTATTTAAAAGAAATCCTAGGGATAGACCATCAGTCAACTCCATATTGGAGAAAGGTTTTATAGCCAAACGCATTGAAAAGTTTCTCTCTCCTCAGGTAAGTTCTTTTTCCTTTCAAATTAAACAGTAGGGTTATGTTGCTTAGCTAAGACATGGAATCCAGTGTTGAGGAGGGCACATCTGGACCTCGGGGGAATGGCATGCCTTTTTCAAACTACATTGGTGTCACTTTCCTTTCCATGCTCTTTCTTTTTCTTCAGACAGAGTATTGCTCTGTTGTGCAGGCTGGAATACAATGGCAAAATCATAGCTACTGCAGCCTCAAACTCCTGGGCTCAAGCAATCCTTCTGCCTAAGCCTCCTGAGTAGCTGAGACTATAGGTGTGCACCACCACACTCAGCTAAAAAAAATTTTTTTAGAGACAGAGTCTCACTATGTTATCCAGGCTTGTCTTGAACTCCTGGCCTCAAGTGATCCTCCCACCTTGGCCTTCCAAACTGCTGGGATTATAGGTGTGAACCAGTTCGCCCAGCCTTTCCATTCTTACATAACTGTTTTCTTAATGTTTGCTTTCCAGTTGTGCGTTATTCCTCTGTTCTCTGGATTTCTAACTGTAAAATCATTGAGCATTTCTGTGCTTCACTCTCCTTACCTGTGAGCAAAGGGATTATTAAATGTATCTGTAAGGTTGTTGTGAGAATTTAAAGTGATAATACACATAAAGTGCTTAATGTCTAGCATATAAGGGCTCAAAATATTTAATGTCTTAAATATTACCTATATATCAATGTATTTTACTAATACAAATTTTTTTTAATTCTTTTTGAGACAGGTTGTAGTTCTCTGGCGCAGGCTGGAGTGCAGTGTTATGATCATAGCTCACTGCAACTGCCATCTCCTGGGCTCAAGCCATCCTCCCATCTGAGTCTCCCAAGTAGCTAGGACTACAGGCACATGTCACCATGCCCAGTTAATTTTTGTATTTTTTGTTAACACAGGGACTCACCATATTGCCCAGGCTGGGCTTGAACTCCTGAGCTCAAGTGATCTGCCCACCTTGGCCTCTCAAAGTGCTAGGATTACAGGCATGAGCCACCACGCCTGGCTTATAAATGTATTATTAACATAATTTATATATTATATTCTTTTTGATAGGAAATGACTAGACACCATTTATATGTAGGTATACTAGATTACTGACTCATGATTTCTCCTTTAGTGCACACATATAGGTGCATAATAAATATTTGTTGAGTTTAACTGAATTTTAATTTCACAAGATTTTTAAAGCAATCTATATCAAATCAGTTAGCATAAGTTATTCATAAAAATGTGATCACCTGAAATTGGAATTGTTTTACTTTTCTGGTTTAGTGAGGCCTTTGTTAAATAACTGTTAACCTCTTCAGTAAATAAGATTTTCAGCAAAACTATAGTTTTTTTTATTACTTTTATATGCTCATGGAGGAGAAGGAAGTATCATATATCCTTCTGACTTAACAGAACACGCATGTGACCAAATACTCTTCAGAAAACAGAGATGTTGATTTTACTGTTACTACCAGGAGAATGCATTAGTATGCAAGAAAGCCGACTAAAATTTGGAGATTAAAGGTTACTTGTATAGGTCATAGCAACAGTCTCTGAAATGTGGGTGTCTTACAAGACTTCTTTGTTATAAATAATGTTTGCGAGGACACTTTTATTATGTAGTGTACTATTTTTTTTTGGCAGCCACTAGAGAACAAACAATGACTTCATTTAGTCTTGCTGAGGTTTCTTTCTCCCCATACCGGGAGTTGGGACATACCGTCTCAAGGCTGAAGTACTGGAATTTATCTAGCTAGCAATGAAAGAAAATATTCAAGCCTAAAATGTGCCAAACTTATAATATGAAAAACAAGGGTAGATTGTGATTATTCACATATCAGATATTTGACATTATGTGTTTAGGATATACATAGACCCTACTTGTTACTATTTAAGCACCACTTAGATTTCATTCTTCATGAAAACCTTTATCTGCTGTTCCTCAGATTTGTTTTCTACTATATATCACTTGTTGTTTAAAGATAAAAACCTTTATCTGCTGTTCCTCAGATTTATTTTGTACTATATATCTACTTGTACTTAGGTGAGAAGCTTTGTGATACTTTTTTTTTTTTTTTTTTGAGATGGAGTCTCACTCTGTCACCCAGGCTGGAGTGCAGTGGCGCAGTCTTAGCTCACTGCAACCTCCACCTCTGGAGCTCAAGCAGTCCTCCCTCCTCAGCCTCCTGAGTAGTTGTGATACATTTTTTTAAAGGCTATAACTTTGAAACAATTCATGAGCTTTACTCTAACATATGAACTATTATTTCCAGTATCACTATAATGCTCCCTACCATTTTAATACCCAGTCCTCTCAAGGCCATCAACCGTGGTTGATAGGGCCTAGTTTTCAATCTTGTGCACTTTGGCAACTTCTTCCTGGATAGTGGCTTGAAAAACCATGAATAAGTTCTGATTCATTAGGAATATAGGGGCTGTCCAATGGAATGCTCTGTGATGATGAAAATGCTCTGTATCTGCATTGTTCAATATTGTAGCCACTAGCCACATGAGGTTAGTAAGCACTTGAAATGTCCTTGGTATAACTGAAAAGCTTCATATATATATATATATATATATATATAATAAAAAAAAAATATAAAAAAAATATATATATATATATATATATATATATATATATATGTATATATCAAATTTTAATTCAAATAGGTGCATGTGGCTAGTGGCTACTCTGTTGGACAACACAACATAGGGATTTCAGGATCTTCTTGGATTCATATGCCCCATCTCTCAGTTCACATGAGCATTAACACAGGAAAACAAAGACTTCTCCAACAGTGCAAGAAATGATTAGATTAGGGGACAAGATGGAGATCATAAAACACCTATTTTCTTCCAAGAAAAAGAAAAGGAAAAAAATGTATTTGTTGAGAAGAGAACTCACGTTCACATGGTTGCTCTAAATTGCCTGTGAGCCAGACTTGGCTCTTACATTTGTTGGCTAGTGAAAAGATTCTCAAACTTCAGCATGCATCAGAATCACCTAGAGGGCATTGCTGAGTCTTACCACCACAGTCTCAGTTTCAGTAGTTTTGAGGTGGAGCCTGACAGTTTGCATATTTACTAAGTTCCAGGTAGTGCTGATCCTGCTGGTATGAGACTTTGAGAATTGCTCTAGGGATTTTCTTAATGGGAAAAATGACCCCCTCAGATCATGTATTTTTTTTTTTTGCCTATTGGAGTGTCTGAACCACTGTTAATATAGGAAAATTCTCTCACCAAGGCTCAGTTCTCTTGAAAAAAGAGAAAATTCACTTGCCTTTGCCTTCCCCACAAAGTAAGAAGAAAAAGCTTAAATCGAGTTAATTCTTTGTTGGTATCATACTTTTGAAGTTAAGGAGAGAAAAATATGCAGTAAGGAGAAAAAATTACTTGCAGAAAATGTAAATGATTTTTGTTTCTGATTTATAAACATCTATGTTTATAAATGCTGGAGAATATATAATGGAGCGTTTATACTAATATTAAATGGAGACATTTGTTAAATTAAGAATATTTACATATTTATCCAATAACAATAAAATTAATTATAATTTATAATTATGAGCTACAAAACTCATTGGAGATGTTGAGAATTCAGAGTAAAGTTAAAATAACTGAGAGATTACTAGATACTTTCTTTTGATAATGAAGTGATTCTTAAGTAGTTTTGAAGAAAATTAAGGCTATGGATGCACATAGAATATAGAGATTTTTCCAGATAGGTAGTTGTGTTAAATTTTTGAGAGATGAAACAGGCAAGTAATGTATGGATGCCTACCTTGTTCACTAGATTAATTTGAGAAGAAAGCCTCTATCTGGAGAACAAATAAAAATAGTGGTGCTGGGCACGGTGGCACATACCTTTACTCCCAGGACTTTGGGACACTGAGGAAGGAGAATCGCTTGATCCCATACATTTGAGACCAGCCTGAGCAACATAAGGAGACCCCCATCTCCATAAAAAATATACCAAAAAAAGTTTTTTTTAAATCAGCCTGGCATGGTGACACATGCCTGTGGTCCCAACTAATAGGAGGCTGAGATGGGAGGGTTGCTTGGGCCTGGGAGGTCAAGGCTGCAGTGAGCCATTGTTGTCTCACTGTACTCCAGCCTGAGCGACAAAGTGAGACCTTGTCTCAAAAACATACACCCATAGATACATACATAAATAAGATTGGGAGGGAGTTAGCATGAGAGGAATTTATTGAATGGATTTTTTTAAATTTTTGTTAATTTTTAAAATAGAGACGAGATCTCACTGTGTTGCCAGGGCTGAACTCTAACTCCTGTGCTCAAGCAGTCTTTCCCTCAGCCTCCTAAAGTGCTGGGATTTCAGGCATGAACCACGACACCTGGGCTTCTTTTTTTTTTTTTTTTTTAAACTTGGTTTTAGTACAGTTTATTTGGCAACATAATTACTACTGAAAAAGGGGAAAATGTATTATGAGTAATGGGTAGGTTTTTTATTTTGGAAATGTAACATCTTTTCTAATTTTTTTTCTCTTTCAATCTCAGCTTATTGCAGAGGAATTTTGTCTAAAAACATTTTCAAAGTTTGGATCACAGCCTATACCAGGTAAATGAAATCTGATACGAAGCCTTTCATCTGTTTGCGGTAATCAAACCTAATTAAACTGGAAATATATGTAGATATAGTAAGTTGGGATAATTCTAGGATAAATTTAATCCAGAGGAAATGCACCTTAGAATTATTAATGATTTATGGCAATATACAGTTTCTTATAAATTAATAACATTCTCATTTATTGTCCATTTTATTTAAATGAAATCTGGCCTGAAATCTTATGTCTTTATCAAATGCCTAGCTGGTATTTTGAGAACGTTGTTACAGAATTATAAAATGTCCGATTTTGGTGTAAATCTTTATATAAAATATTATCTTTTTTTTTTTTTTTTGAGTTGAAGTTTCGCTCTTGCCCAGGCTGGAGCGCAGTGGCGCAAACTCGGCTCACTGCAACCTCCGTTTCCTGGGTTCAAGCGATTCTCTTGCCTCAGCCTCCGAGTAGCTGGGATTACAGGTATCCACCACCAAGCCCAGCTAATTTTTTGTATTTTTAGTAGAGATGGGCTTTCACCATGTTGGCCAGACTGGTCTCAAACTCCTGACCTCAGGTGATCCACCCGCCTTGGCCTCCCAAAGAGCTGGGATTGTAGGCGTGAGCCACCGCACCCAGTCATAAAATATTTTCTTTGAGAAATATTTCATATTCTGAATTTTTTTAAGTAAGTGAATGTGAAGTCAAGCACTTTATTAAAGATAGGTTTTCTTTTAAACAATGTGACCAGTGGTATTAGAATCATTGTAAGATTGTGGATATGGTTATATACTATGTGTATGTATTTAGATGTATCTATGTGAGAGGGAAATTATTTTTTTCCTGAATAGAATGATTTCAGAATGGATTTCTAAAATCAATGGAAGTTATTTAATACATGAAGGGTATATTGTTTTTCAAACCTAATTATTTGTACTACTGCATTTTGAGTTTGGATAAATTAATAAAAATATATATCATAAAAATGAGCCCATTTAGCTAGAAGTGGTATGACTGTGTGTTCTCAGGAAGGCAAGCTGCGTTTAGCCCTTCTTTTTTTTTTTTTTTTTTTGAGCTGGAGTCTTGCTCTGTCGCCAGGCTGGAACGCAGTGGTGCGATCTCAGCTCACTGCAACCTCTGCCTCCCGGGTTCAAGGGATTCCCCTGCCTCAGCCTCCCAAGTAGCTGGGAATACAGGCGCCTGCCACCATGCCCAGCTAATTTTTTATATTTTAGTAGAGATGGGGTTTCACCCTGTTGGCCAGGATGGTCTCAATCTCCTGACCTGGTGATCCGCCTGCCTTGGCCTCCCAAAGTGCTGGGATTACAGGCGTGAGCCACCAGCTGCATTTAGCCCTTCTTAAAGACCCTTAGACATCCTCTCATTGCAGAGACCACCAATCCCTGAGAAGTCAACTCATTTAAACAGAATTTACCGGAGACCAAGAATCGGCATGATTTCTCTGGGCAGTGGGCAGTCAAGCTTCGTAGAAGTCATGTCTTAATCAAAAGTCTCTTTGTCACAAAAGCTGGAAATACCCAGTGTCAGCACGTTCTTTCCACCTGGATAAACCCATATAGGAATTAGAAAGTAATTTGTCGAGTAGTGTTACTGATAAATACTTTGTGGCCTCCAGTCCCCTATGTTAAACTTCATGCCGTAGGTAGCCTTGTCAATGATCCTGAAAAATAATCTAAAATCAGATAAGTAATTCTTCCTTTTCTCTGTAAAGTAGTTGGGACTATTCATATCTGTTTCTTAGAAATCTTTATTTTTTATGCTTTTGTGCCTCTAGCCCCTTTTCTGGCATACGCTGTATTTCTTTGATTCTATTAACACGTTTAGCCAGGTTGCAGTATTGTGACTGTGTGTGTATATGTGTATGTGTATGTTCTAATTTGATTGTGCAGTTGAACTCTCAAAGGGAAATCTTGTTTTTCTCATGCTTCCTGGTTTCTGGGTCAAGATGCAGTTGGACTATGTGTTTGGAAAACCTTACCCTATCACATCGTATATCCCATATTGTCAACAAAAATTACTTCTGAATCTCTAAAATGCCGACTTAATGGCTTATATTGTTTTTATTTTTAAAAAAGTTTTACTAAATTATATGAAAAATAGATATTATAAAAATGTTTTAAAAGAAATGAAAATTACTCCAATTTTAACACACACTGTTATATTTGATATATTTTTCTGTGATGATATATGCATAATAACTACAGATTTAGAATACGTTGTTAGAAGTTTTGTTTCTTTTAATTTGTACTATTATATGATGGACATTTTCTATTACAATTACATTTTTTTGAAGAACTGAGTTTAGTCGTAGGATTTCATTTTGAACTACCAGTTAAATTTTTTTCTCCTTTCCCTTCCTAAAAAGGAAGAACACTTCTGGAAGAGATTGATTTAAATTGATTTAGCACAATATAAAATCCTGAGCTAGAGAGCAATCTGAAAGTGGAAGAAAGCAAGCTGCTGCTCAGGCTTTAGGGGAGTTTCAGCAGAGGGGTATCTTGGCAGATATTAAAAATAAGAGAGGGAAAGAGGGTTTCAATAAGGGTTTATGTAGACTCTGACTTCTTTTAATATCTTCCAGAGATGTGAATAAATAGTAGAATTTTCTTTTTATAAGGGTGTTTTTCTTGAACTTATCCCTTCTAAGACTGAACCTCATCTAGGCTTCAATAAGGGTTAAATACATAATACTGCAGGGTTTATTCTTGTGCATGGAGTTTCTCTGATTATTTCTTTAATATCAATTCATAAATAATATTCTTAATATAGATTGCTCTCCAGAAAGTGTAACCAATTTATATTTCTGCCAGCAGTCTATAAGGTACCCATTTTGTGGAACCTTTAGTGATAATGATTGTTTTAAGATATTTCTTTTTTGACAGGTCTGTAGGTGTAGATACCATTCAGACATTATATGAAGGAAAAAAGTTGCTTATATTGATGTAATTAATGCTTAACAGTGGCTCTTGATTATCTTCTGATTTTGAAAGTAGTTTCTAAAATGTGAATTTTTAAAAAATTATTTTTAATAGCTCTATTGATACATAACTCACATACCATACAGTTTATACGTTTGGTGTCTGCAATTAAATTTTTTTTAGTATATTCACGATTAAATTATTTTTAGTGTATTCACCGATACATGCAACCATTACCCACAGTCAATTTTAGGGATTTTTTTTTTATATTAAAAACTTCAGCATGTTAGAGGAATTTGGCTTTTAGCTTCTGTCAAAAAATGACTTTAGGGTAAAATAGTTAAGGCATTAGTAAATATTAAGGGATGAATTAAGATATTTGATAGAAAGTTTCAAATACTATCAATGATTATGAAAATTAAACAGTGCTATCTTGAAGAATTCTGAAAGTAAAGAGTTGATGCAAAGAACTGCAGACAAAATTCTTTGTATCTTTTCATCTAGCTAAAAGACCAGCTTCAGGACAAAACTCAATTTCTGTTATGCCTGCTCAGAAAATTACAAAGCCTGCCGCTAAATATGGAATACCTTTAACATATAAGAAATATGGAGATAAAAAATTACATGAAAAGAAACCACTGCAAAAACATAAACAGGTATGATCATGTTACATACCATGTGTTAATAACAAATACAATTCAACCTTATTTCATTGCAGCTCAATTCAGTTACCTTGATATTATAGGATTGCTTTTATTAAGTTACCAAGGAATGTCCTCCTTCTGTGTTTTACCAATCCTCTAAAACTGAGAAGCCTTACAGGAGTCATAAAAAGTCATTAAGTAAATATACTAAGTAATTAGTGCAATAAAAAGCGAATGACATTATAAATAAAATAACTTTTGAACAACTTAAGCAGAGCCATTTGTTTTTGTGCATAAATGAAATAAATACCTATGACATTCTGGATAAAAATCTGGAAATATTTGGTATTTGAGAATTCACAATCAGATAAACAGAATCATAGAGCTGGAAGGAATGTGATCATGTAATCTACTCTATCATATTTCAGATGAAAAATGAAGGCCTGTAGAATTTAAGCGACATGCCCAAGAACACAGTGATAGTTGCAGGAATTTGACATTTTCTTTATGTCGATAGCTGCATGCTTTGGTATATGGAGCTTGTTTCACTTTGGATTACATACACATACATATACATATACACAGCCTTAGATATGTATGTATACACACTGCTGTAAGATAAACTTTTTATAGTAGGAATGATCAGTCACTTTGTTTAAAATCTATCATAGGTCAGGTGTGGTGGTTCATGCCTGTAATCCCAGCACTTTGGGAGGCCAAGGCGGGTGGATCACCTGAGGTCAGGAGTTCCAGACCAGCCTGGCCAACATAGTGAAACCCTGTCTCTACTAAAAATATAAAAATTAGCCGGGTGTTGTGGCGCACACCTGTAGTCCCAGCTACTCAGGAGGCTGAGGCAGGAGGATCACTTGAACCTGGGAGGCGGAGGTTGCAGTGAGCCAAAGAGTGCGCCACTGCACTCCATCCTGGGTGACCATGAGATTCTGTTTCAAAAAAAAAAAAAAAAAAAGAAATTTAGAAAAATTATAATAATAAAATGAGAGATCGTAAATTTTTTTTTTTAAAGCATACAGTAATAGCAGATACAGGAGGCAACTGCTATTCCTAGTGCTGAGGCAGAGTACCCAAAGAAGACACAAATTTTTAAAGAAACCCTAACCCCATCCTGAAGGCTGAGATTCCGACCTTACTGGGTAGGGTATGGCAGTAGCTCACTCGATGGCACCACAGTCTGGGACTGGCAGAGAGGAAAGTGTCCACTGCGGAGCTGACGAAACTCCCTGTGAAACTTCCTGGAGTGTCAGTAGAATGTACTGGGAAGCCACTTGAGGAGCCATTGAACTCACTGGGAAGCCTGCTGGGGTGCCAGTGGAACTTGTCTGGTGCTGCTCTAGCTGGGATGCTGGCTGAGGCATCAGCAGAACTCTGTGGGAAGTTGTTCTTGCAGGTGCTGCTGAAACTCACAGGGAAGCTCGTAGGGGCACTGGCCAAACACTCCTGGAAGGTGCCTGTAGGGCTGAGTGCTGCTGTTTGTCCCACTTGCTGCAGTAACAAGAAGAAAAGAAACACGCTAATCAGGAAGAGAAGCTTCTTCCTTTGCAGTCACCCTCTCACTTTTACTGACAAAGCTTAATATTGTGTTAGCGATCAAAGAAGAAATGTTTACAATGTCCAGCTCTAGCATCACAAGCTGGACAATGAAGAGTAGATTTGGAGCTGAGGGGCAATATGATAACTGGCCTGCTGGTTTTATCTATCTTTAAAAAGGTGTATTCAAACCTGAGTGGGCCAATTCCATCTTATCGTTTTATCTCTCTTTACTTCAGTCACCACAAGAAGCCTAGGACTCCAGCTTTCCCTCACTGCCTAGACTCTCCCATCGCTGTAAGACTCTGGTCATACCCTGATCTGCCCCCACCCCCTGCATAGTTTTCTGTAGGTTGGTGCAAAAGTAATTGGGGTTTTTGTCGTTGAAAGCAAAACCGCAATTAGTTTTGCACCAACCTATAATCTATTCCAGGAAACTCTCTTATAGTACATTCTTGGCAAAATCCACTGTATTTTAAACTTCTAAAGATGTCTTCACCTTTTTTGCTTGAAAACCTGGTTTGTCCCTGAACACACTGTTCTGCAGCTCTCTTACATGCTGGCTGTTTTCTCTAATCCCTTAATATTACTGGGTCTAGAGGTAGGATGAAGGAAATGTTTCCCTTGCTTCTCATTGCCAGACTCTCCCTGCTGCCTAACCCTGCCATTCTCCTCATCCCTCTACCTTGATGCTTTTGCTACCAGACTGTATCTACTGCTCTTCTATGTTAGGATCGTCTGTAGACACTTGTCTTTTTTTTTTTTTTTTTTGAGATGGAGTCTCTGTTGCCCAGGCTGGAGTGCAGTGGTGCAGTCTCAGCTCACTGCAAGCTCCACCTCGCAGTTTCACACCAGTCTCCCGCCTCAGCCTCCCGAGTAGCTGGGACTACAGGCGCCCACCACCACGCCCAGCTAATTTTGTTTTTGTATTTTTATTAGAGACGGGGTTTCACCGTGTTAGCCAGGATGGTCTCGATCTCCTGACCTCGTGATCTGCCCGTGTTGGCCTCCCAAAGCGCTGGGATTACAGGTTTGAGCCACCACGCCCGGCCAACCCTTGTTTTTTGAAGAGTTTAACACCTGACTCACTGTCACTCATTCCAACATTGTCATAATTCTTTACAGTTTTAGTATAAAAAAAAGATGATACTTCCTATATAACATGGCCTTTTGTTTTCATTTTCTTTCTCTTTTCTTTTCTTTTTGAGAAAGAGTCTTGCTCTGTTGCCCAGCTAGAGGACAGTAGTGCGGTCATGGCTCACTGCTGCCTCCACTTCCTGAGCTCAAGCAATCCACCCTCCTCAGCTTCCTGAGTAGCTGAACCACAGGCGAGTGCCACTACACCCAGCTAATTTTTTATTTTTTGTAGCAGTGGGGTTGCGCTATGTTATCCTGGCTTGTCTCAAACTCCTAGGCTCGAGCAATGCTCTTGCTTTGGCCTCCCAAAGTGCTGGGATTACAGGCATGAGCCACCGCGCCTGGCTTATTTACTTGATCATTCTCTTTCAAATATCTTGTCTCCCACTTAAAACTCTCACCTATTGCCATGCCATTAAAATTTTTATTATCAATAATAACAACTGTTTCTTAGCCTCATTTATAATCATCCCATTCCCTGATCACTACTTTCTGTGTTTCTAGCTTAGGAGTCTGCCTCCAAAAGATCTGTCCCATTTGGATCCATGAATCCTAATAGCTTCCTTTATTCCTCCCTCTTTGTTTCTATTTTCCTTACCTGGCTTAAATTCCATATTCATTTATAATAATTTCCAAAAGATCAGCTCTCTTGCCTTCTCTTCCATTATTACCAATAACCAAAAAACTTAACTTTGTAAATCCAACTCTCCACTTCCTTTGTGCCTGAACCTGGTCAGTGGAATATGGCTGGAGAAAGCATATGACTATTGTAACTAGTCTGACTTTCAATATGTAACCAACAATGTCAAATTAGCACCTTCTGGTCACCCTATTATATTTCCTCAGGGTATTTACTCTTCTACTTCCTAGGTAATTATTTTTTACCTTCTCTTTGCTGTTCACAAGGACCAATATTTTCTTCCTACTTCACTGAGAAAATAGAAGCAATTGGAAGAAAACTTTCCCACAATTACTTCTGCTAGTCAGTCTTACCTGTTGGCAAATATTTTGCCTTTCTTCCTTTTACTTTGGATGACCTGTTTCTGTTCCCAGCTAGGGTCAACTCAACCATTTGCATACTGTGATTCTTTTTTGCCTGCTAAAGGACTTTGCACTCTCTCCTGCATCATTATACTTTTTTCTCTCTGCTAAATCATTCACGTTAGCAAACAAATATCCTACATCTTAAGTCTTTTTAAAAAGGAACTTTCCCTTATGTCCTTCCAACTACCTCTATATTTCTGGTCCCTTTAACAATAAAGCTCTCCCAAAAGATTGTCTATACTGTCTCCAGTTCATTTCATTTTGAACCCACTTCACTCATGGCTTTCGTTGTCACAGCTGTTATGAAACAGCTGTTGTGAAATGGCTCCTGACATCTATATTATTAAATCCATGGGTCACTTTTCTTCTTCCTTGACCTCAGTTTTTGACTCATTTGATTGCCTCCTCCTTCTTGAAATATTTTCTTCATTTGAGTCTCTGGTATTACATTCTTCTGGTTTTCTTTCTACCTCATTGACTGCTGCTTCTCAGCCTCCTTTGCAAGTTCCTCCTCGCCTCTAGGGCTTTTAAATGCTGAGGTGCTCAAGGTCTGAGGCCTCAGATATCTTCTCTTTTGTATCCATATGAACTTTCTAGTGGATAACATCTATAAGCTGACTCTCAAATTGGACCCCTTTCCTGAACTTGAGACTGATATCTGTCTTAACATCTCCAGTTGTGTTTCTAATAGACATCTCAGAATTAACATATATAAAAATGAACTCTTGATTTCTCTGCAAATTGATCTTACTTATTTCAGTAAATGGGAACTCTGCCCTTCCATTTGTTCTCATCTTCCATATTGGAGTCGTTATTGACTGCTCTTTCTATGTTGTATCCTGTCAATCGTGACTTCAAAATATATTCATGGTCTGACTACTTCTCATTATTTTTACCACCATATTAGTCCTAGCCACCCTCACTTTCCACCAGGGTTATAATATTAATCTCCTAATTAGTCTAACTGCTTTCAGACTTACCCTCTTAGTCTGTTCTCATGTGAGCAGCCCAAATGTTCCTTTTATGATGGAAGTCAGATCGTTACACTCTCCTGCTTGAAACTTTTCAGTGGCTTTTCATCCCACTCAGTAAAAGCCACGGTTGGCCGGGCCCGGTGGCTCATGCCTGTAATCCCAGCACTTTGGGAGGCGGGTCTCTTGACCTTGATCTCACAAGGTCAAGAGATTGAGACCATCGTGGCCAACATGGTGAAACTCCTTCTCTACTAAAAATACAAAAAAAAATTAGCTGTCCATGGTGATGTGCGCCTGTGATCCCAGCTGCTCAGGAGGCTGAGGGAGGAGAATTGCTTGAACCCGGGAGGCAGAGGTTGCAGTGAGCCGAGATCGCACCACTGCCCTCCAGCCTGGCGACAGAGTGAGACTTGGTCTCGAAAAAGAAAAAAAAAAGCCAGTCTTTACAACTGTCTATGAAGCCCCCGACAGCCTCATTACCTTTCCAAGCCTCATTTGCTACTCTTCCCTTGCTAGTCCCAGTACAGCCTTGCCAAACCTGTTACCCTTAAACCTGCCAAGTACTTACCTGCAAAAATGAGTTTGTACTTGCTGCTGTCTTTTCTTTGAGGTCTGTGCTCAAAACTTGCTTTATGAATAGAGCCTTTCTTGATCACACTATATCAAGTAAAAACCATCCCTCTGCACCATCCCCATATTTCTAGTCTACTTTGTTCTGTTTTTCTCCACAATGTTATCCCTTTCTAATCTATTTTCAATTAGTTTATTACCGGTTTCCTCCATTTCAATGCAGAAATTCATGAGGGTAGGGATTTTTGTTGTTGTTGTCCACTAGTTCCTGGCAAATAGTTCCTGGCCTCAAGTGATCCACCCACCTCGGCCTCCCAAACTTCTGGGATTACAGGTGTGAGCCACCACAACCAGGCTAAGCTTTTATTCTTAATGATTAAAAGTAACTACTGAGGTGATGGATATCCCAGTTACTCTTATTTGATCATTACACATTGTATGCATGTGTCAGAATATCACATCTATCCGATAAATATGTACAATTATTATGTATCCATTTTTAAAAATAAAATTTAATGTAAAAAACCTACTTCAGGTTGAGGTAATGAACAAGAAGCTCTAGAACATTTGAAATTGATTCTGTACATACATATCTAATTCTTGAAATAGAGACTTGATTTCTATTAAAGTTATTTGGTTCTTTGAAGTAATTTGAGTGGTATAACTTTGTAATTTTTTTCTGTGAAGTATGTATTTTAATAAACTTGCTATAATTTTTAGTGTGCTTTTTAGAGTTTTATATAATAAAAGAATAAATCATATCCCCAGTATTTACATACTGCATTTAATGTTACTTAATTTTGTTGTGGGCCTTCCTTTTTGTTTTTTGGGTTTTTTTTTTTTTTGAGATGGAGTTTTGCTCTTGTCCCCCAGGCTGGAGTGCAATGGCATGATCTTGGCTCACTGCAACCTCCGCCTCCCAGATACAGGCAATTCTTCTGCCTCAGCCTCCTGAGTAGCTGGGATTACAGGCATGTGCCACCATGCCGGGCTAATTTTTTTGTATTTTAAGTAGAGTTGAGGTTTCACCATGTTGGCCAGGCTGGCCTTGAACTCCTGACCTCAAGTGATCCACCCGCCTCAGCCTCCCAAAGTGTTAGGATTACAGGTGTGAGCCACCACGTCCTGAGGGCCTTCCTATTTATATTGAAATATATATTGCCTGTATTTTTAATATAGCTCAGAAAGTTTATAGGTAATTTTGTGTTCTGGTGTTTTTACTTAGTGTTATATATACTTTTTGTATATTTTTACTTGTGATTATCAGTGGTTGTATTGTATTTCATTGATATGAAATCAGTTAGGTTGGTTGGATTCTTATAAATGTCCTGTTTTAAAAAAATGTGCCCTGGATCAAAATTTCTTTGGAAATATGTTTTATGTTTTCGAATGGAGTTCAGTGAAATATGAATTCAAAGTAAATTTATTTCATGGACCATTTTTAAGATGTTTATTTGTTCTAAATGGTTTACAAATGTAATCCATTTTAATGTTTGGAATATATACATATAGAGCTCTCTGTCTTCCCAGGGAATAAAACTACCATTGTGGGGGTAGAGAGAGATGGGAAGTTGGGGGTGTTTGTATCTTTATGTCATTATGTCTGTAAGGAATACACTCTTGAGTGGACTTGTAGAAGCGAGTTGCCTTATCTCTTGGCCATGTATCAGCCTGACTGAATGGAGAGATCAGAACTGTTGGTGAATCTGGATAAATGATATCATAGAAAGTCCGTAGTGTTTGAGCAGGATTATAGCCAAGTGTATAATCTGTTTCTTCATATGACTGATGGGATTCAAGTAATGTATTGGTTTTCTTAATGTTTTCCTTATATTCAATTAATATTCAGTATATAAAAACAGCATGCTCTGGAATTTTCAGATTTCAGTTGATAATATTCTGAATAATATCTCTATTATCAAATATTCTGAATCATAGGCAAATGATTCAGATGGTAGTTATAAATGTTTTGAATTTCAGGCAGAGTCATTGCCCTCAAACTTCATTAGGCAGATAAGTATGGTCTGAGTTAGACCATTGAGAACTAAATAATAATCAGCACTTGAAGTATTATATAGCTTATTTTAAAAACATTTCACTGGCTGAGCACAGTGCCTCATGCCTATAATCCCGGCACTTTGGGAGGCCGAGGCGGTTGGATCACTTGAGGTCAGGAGACCTGCCTAACCAACATGGCAAAACCCCGTCTCTAGTAAAAATACAAAAATTAGCCAGGCATGGTGACATGTGCTTGTAATCCGGCTACTTGCGAGACTGAGGCAGAAGAATCACTTGAACCCGGGTGGTGGAGATTGCAGTGAGCAGAGATCGTGCCATTATACTCCAACCTGGGTGACAGAGTGAGACTCTGTCTCAAAAAAAAAAAAAAATTTTTTTTTTTTCACTTAAAACTAAGTTTCTGTGAACAACAATGTGAAAGTATTTAATGCCAAAGAACTGCACACTTAAAAATGGTTAAAATGATAAATTTTGTTTTATGTATTTTACCACAATGAAAGAAAAACAACATTTGAAGCAAAGAAAAAGTAAGTAGAAAAAAAAAAGAAGCGGCAATCAATTGTGTGGAAAGTTTTTCAAATCTTCTAACAATTAAAAGAATTAAAATAAACCCCAGATTTCTGAAGTATTTTAAACATGATTTTTGCATGATTGTAAAAATAGGCTTTTCCCTTGATTTTTTTTCTTTTTTTTTGAGACAGGGCCTGCACTGCACTCAAGCCGTAGTGCAGTGGTGCAATCTTGGCTCACTACAACCTCCACCTCCCAGGCTCAAGCAGTCACCTCAGCCTCTCAAGTAGCTGGGACTGCGTGTGCATACTACCACACCCAGCTATTTTTTGTAATTTTTGTAGAGACGGGGTCTTGCCATGTTGTTCAAGCTGTTGTCAAACTCCTGGGCTCAAGTGATCCACCCACCTCGGCCTCCCAAAGTGCTGAGATTACAGGCGTGAGCCACCACACACAGCCTTTCCCTTGATTTTATTATCTCATTTTTTTAAAAGATTTCTTTTGCCCCTGGAAATTAAAGCATCTTTTAGGTTGAAATTCACAATGGCTCGTTAGAATTTTTAACTTCAAGCCTGAAAAAGGAAACTTTAACCACTCAAGATACTGTCATGTTTTAATTGCACAAATTTAAGCTAATGTGCATTAAGTTGTTATTATTCAACCTGTCCACAAAATATTCATGTATCGTAAGACTTTTCTTTGCTCCAGCTCCTGTAACAGTCAGTTTTTTTTTAAAGGCTCTCTTAAAGCAAAGGAGTGGCCATTAAGCCACCAGAGGGAGCTCCTTGAATATATTATATTATACTTCAGTACTTCGGCTGTGATTTTTAAAAAGAACACAAACAGTTCTCTCAGTGTGGATGTTTTGTGTTTCATATTATTCTCTTCACTATAGAAATAGTGTTCTGAAAATACCTGTGTGATCTTAGAGGAACAGTTTAGTATTTTCATTTCATAAATATTTGAATATCTTATATGTAAGGCAATATGGACCATTAGAAGATGAATGCAATCTTTACCTTCATGTAACTTACCCAGGAGTATATGAATATGTAAACATTCTCTTCTTATTCCACACTATTGTGTAATATATATATATATATAATCCAGTTATTTATATTGAGTTGCTGTATTAATGTTTTTAAATTGCTTGTTTGGTGTTGTAGTTCACAAATTTTGAGAATGGTGCTAGACTGGCTACTAAATTTAACCTGTGCAACATGTCAAAATATAGAATGTAGGGCTCTATGTCCAAAGATTATGATTTAGCAACCCTTGGGATATGTATTTCTAAAAAATAGCTTTATTGAGATATAGTTCCCATACTATATGTAATTCACTCATTAAAAGTTTTCAATTAAATGGTTTTATGTATTTATAGAGTTGCATAACGATCTGCACAATCAATTTTAGAACATTTTTATCACCCCAAAGGAAATCCTTTTTTCATTAGCAGCCACTCCCCATTCTTCCCCCAACCCCGCAGCCATAGGCAGCCTCTGATCTGCTTTCTGTCTCTATACAGATTTGCTTCATCTGAACATTTTATGTAAATGGAATCATATAGTATGTGGTCTTTTGTGACTGGCTTCTTTAACTCAGCATAATGTTTTCACAGTTGACCTATGTTGTAGCATGTGTCAGTACTTCATTTTCTTTTTATTGCCAAATATTCATTTGTTTGGAAGGAATATGTATTTTTACAAAGCTTCTGGATAACACTCCCCACTGTTTAAATTCTGTATACATACAACATACCTTGAAATGTTAACTATGTTTTTGTAATGATACTATGAGGAGCATTATCTACAATTTTTATTTCTTGTACTTCAACTGTAGTGCCCCCAGAGATCTCTCATAAATATTTTAAAACAAGGGGTTGCCATCCATTAGTGGTGGCAAAAACATTCTAGTGGGCAAAGAGCAGGGAATTTTTTGTTTGTTTGTTTCAAGTGAAAGAAAGTAGCAGGGTCTGCTATACATAGTGAAGGTATTTTATGAAACTTAGGGGTGTGTATATATCTTCACTGAGTCCAGATAGGAAATATATTTCTTATTGTGGGTCGCCTTTAGAAAAAGTTTGAAAGCTAATGTTCTTTAAATGTTTCAGCATTATTTTTATCTCATCAACTCTAGTGTCTTTTCTGGGGTAAAGTGGTAACGTAAATGGTTAGCTTAAATAAGAGCTGAATTGAAATAACTAGCCAAAATTAGAGGTCAGGAGTTAGGAACTAATAATACAGTGAAGGCGTGGGATAGTTCTAAGAACCCACTGCTTGGGTTATTTTGTCAGAGAGTAAATGCATTCTTTAGTTAATCATAAGAGTGGAATCAAGTGTGAGATTTAGTACCGCTTATCACATTGTTGCTATAGCCTTGAGTTATAACATACCAATAAAATTGGTTTATGATCATTTAATTAAAATGCCAAAGCACATTACAAAAGATTCATTATTATCATTTATAAGTTTATTAACCCATTGGGTGGTATTAACATATTTTAAATATCAGCATTTTCCTGGGCTCATACTCAGTAATATATTCATTGAAGTAAAATAGTTGTGTTTCATTAGAAAGAAATATGCAGTTTAAATTATACCATTGCTTTCTAAAGCAGAAATGTTATCCCTTTGAATTGTTTTCAGTGTGAAAGTAAATTTTTGTATGCCTTTCTAATTTTTTAATATATTGTGAGACATTTATTTCAAAAATGATGTGAGGGTCATGTTTATTTTGTAATATTTTGAATTTGCTTTTCGGGGTTAGAATTTTAGTGCCTATCTGTTATGGTCATTCTACATAATTTAGAAAACTGAAGCAAAGGATAATATATAAAACTAATTTTATACCAATGACTTATGTTAAAATATAGCTGTGTTAAAATGGAATTGTTAGTAGAGACAACTTTTAATGATATAATCAAATGCTGGATTATTTTACTAATAATGTAAATGACCATCAAAATATTTTTTCCCAAGTAATTTTTTTAAGTAATGTCTGCTTTCCTTTGTATCAAAATCCAGTGTAGGTGAAAAATTGTACAGTATGCTTTTAAAATCATTTTTTCTAAGGTGGCTGAAAAATATATAAACACTGGTACATGATAGAATAACTTAAACTGTTCTATACATTTTTATCTTTTTTGGTATATGGAATTGTATTTAGAATTGTTTGAAAAATTGGTCATGCATTAGGCTTAACCTTGATTACAAAATTGTGTAGTTAACACAGGGTAAAACAAAACTGTAGATCACTTGTAAGAACACATGCAGAAATCCTGGAAAAAAGAAAAGGACTTAAAAAGGGGGAAATCAGGCAGCAGTTTATCAAAAAAATTAATAATTATCAAATAGGATTTATTACAGCAATACAGGGACGTTTCAACAGTAGAAAACCAATTACTGTAATTTTACTACATTAGCAGATTAGAGAAGAAAACCATATAAAAATCATCTCTGTAGATGCTGAAAATTTGGTGAAACTTAACACTAACTTTTGTTTTTAAAAGTTTGATTCAAGAAACAGAAGATAAGTTCTAATACAGTATGTATACATACCTGAAACCTATGGCAGGCTTTATACATAATGATGAAACATCGGAAGCATTATCATTAAAGTCAGGAACAAGAAACCGGGATTTGCTGTCATTGCCGTCGTTTAATTTTGCCAGAGGTTCTAGCTAGAGCAATTAAAAAGAAAGAAATGTAAATATTGGAAGAGGAGAGAAAACATAGACATATCATATTTACATTTGATATGATTACCTACCTAGAAAATCTTGGTGAAGCAGCATTGAACTATTAATAAATTAAATAAAGTGGCCTGATGGAAGGGCAACATGTAAAAAATAAATGATTAGAAAATAAATGGAAAGAAATACCCACAAACCCCCCCAGATACTTGATTTTTTTATTTTTTATTTTTTTTTTGAGACAGGATCTCGCTCTGTCAGGCTGGAGTATAGTGATGTGATCATGGCTCACGGTAGCCTCTACCTCCTGGGCTCAAGAAATCCTTCCACCTCAGCCTCCTGAGTAGCTGGGACAACAGGTGCGGGCCACATGCCTGGCTAATTTTTAAAATTTTTTGTAGAGATGGGGACTCACTATGTTATCCAGGCTGGTCTCAGACTCCTAGGCTCAAGCAGTCCTCCTGTCTTGGCCTCCCAAAGTGCTAGGATTACAGGTGTGAGCTACCACAGCAGCCCCGCCCCCAAATACTTTAGAATAGACCTAATGAGTAAAGTATAAGATAATTGTGAAAGAAAGGAATCAAAATTAATAGAATGCTACATATCCATGGAGAAAACAGATGCAGATATAAATAATAACGTGAGTGAACCTTGAAAACGGTGTTGAGCAAAAGCAAGATACAAAAGAATATATATTGTATGATTCCATTAACAACCCCAAAGTTAGGTAAACAGTATATAAAAGAAGAAATGTAAATATCTAATATATACCATTATGCATTTCACCCATGTAACCAAAAACCACTTGTACCCCTAAAGCTATTGAAATTTTAAAAATTAGTCATTTTTCCATCTAATAACACATTAATATTACATGTATGTAAAAATCATAGCTAAAATTATTGTATGTATATAGTTGAATTGTATATATATCTAAGTACATAAAATAATCTCTAAAGGACACTAATGAAAATATTAACAGTGGTTACTGTTACCTCTGGAGGTGGAGAGCAAAATAGACCATAAATTTTTAATCTTGTTTGAATTTTATATACTGAATATATATTGTGTCACTAATTTTTTAAAAAAAATTATCTCCATCATTGGGCTTTTCAAATGATATTCTATGATAATATTGGAAAACTTAAACATCCATACCTGAACACAAAACTGTTTAGTTGATGATTTGGGAAGGACCCTTTTCCACAGTTTCTTTGAATCTAATGTTTCTCTTTGTTTAACAGCATATCGAAGACTATGATTTTTTTTTTTTTAAAGATAATGTAATTTGGAAGAGAGTTATGGAAGTATTGACTTTACCTTTTTCTTATTTTAAATTTCTGTAAATTTGGGATTTTCAAATAAGTGCCTCAAAATCTTTATTTAATTTGTAGTTTTACTTTTTGTCCAGGCCCATCAAACTCCAGAGAAGAGAGTGAATACTGGAGAAGAAAGGAGGAAAATGTCTGAGGTATAAAGACATCTGGTTATTTTAAAGCTTTGCAAACATAATTTTAAAAAAGAAACAGAATCTTACTATAAAGCCTCCAAACCTTTCCTTATTTCTTTCAAACAAATAACTGTAACTTCTTTTTTTAAAGAAAAACCTCATTGAACATACCTCTGCCATTGGTGTACTACTTTCCTGATGAAACTAGAAAAAACAGGAATTATTATTGATTAAAATGTTCTTTTTTTTATTTAAGGAAGCAGCAAGAAAGAGAAGGCTGGAATTTATTGAAAAAGAAAAGAAACAAAAGGATCAGGTAGTTTTTTGCTCTTGTTTTTCTACCTTTGGCAAGTTGTAAGTGATAATAGGTTCAAGAGTTGTAAGAAGCTTGTCTTTAAAATTGTTACAGATTATTAGTTTAATGAAGGCTGAACAAATGAAAAGGCAAGAAAAGGAAAGGGTAAGAGGATAATCTATTAAATATACTTTTTTCTTAAGGAATACACTGATTTTCAGTTTATTGCTAAATGTATTACATGTATTTTATATTAAATACTTGAAATGGTGTTTTGTTTATTTCTTTTCCCCAAAGTTGGAAAGAATAAATAGGGCCAGGGAACAAGGATGGAGAAATGTCCTAAGTGCTGGTGGAAGTGGTGAAGTAAAGGTAGGCATTTTATACCAATATGGTTATACTGCCATTTTTCCCTCCAGTTCCACCTTGTTCTTTAAAATGCATGTACCTGGGATTTTCTTACTTTAGTGTACAATTAATTTTTATCTAGAATTCTTCAACATTTATTATGAATACTTAGCTTTCCTGCATGTATCTGATATGTAACTTGTATTGCTGTTATGTGACTATACTCAAAATTGCTTTAAAAGTTTTTTGTGAAGACTATGATAACATTATTCCTGTCAGAGGAATTTTTAAAAATTATACACAATTCGTGACACTGCAACCTAAAATCATTCTGTAATTTAATGTAGCCTTGAAGATTAAGTTCTCAGAAGACACTTCTTAATCTGATCCCTGTTGTCTCTCCAACTTCATCTCCATCCATTCCCTACCACGTACTCTATGCTCTATTCATGCTGAAATGAAGACCTTATTTGTAGTTCCATTACTGTATGTAGTCTGCCAAATCTCTTTGTCTTTGCACTTGTGTTTCCTTTTACTTAATAGCACTCTCCATCCCTCCTCACCCTCACCCCCCACCTCCATCTGTTTAGCTAAATAACCAGTTACCTAGATGAGTTAATCCGAACATTCCTTCTGGGTAGATCCACGCTATTTAACCTTGGGCACATTGCTGAACTTTTCTGAGCTTTGGTTTCTTGATTTAAAAAAAAAAAAAAAAAAAGAAAAAAAGGTTTTTTTCCGAGAACAGTGCCTGGAACCTGTCTGGCAAGGGCTTCTATAGTAATTTCCCTTTCCTTTCTTTGTTCTGCCAGTCTGAATCTTGTACTTCTTCTTTTGTTCATGCAGCATCCTACACATATCTCTATTTGTAGTTGGTAGAATTCTAAGATGGTCTCCAAGATTCTTGACCCCTGGTATACACACCTTGTATTATTCCATTCCCTACAGTATAAGTGGTACCTGTAAATACTGTGGTATAGCAGCTCACTTGATTAGGTTGTGTTGTATGGCAAGTGGTGATGGGATGGTCCCTCCCGGGGTTACATTAACATATAAGACTCCTTCATAGCTGACTGGAAGGGAAAAAGAAATTAGAAAGATACAATTCTGCTCACCTGGAAGACAGTAAACATTCATGTGGCAAAACAGTAGAGATGACCTCTACAAGTAGTGGTCTCTGATGGGCAACTAGCAAGAAAATTGTGGTCCTAGTCATACAGCCACAAGGAAATTAATTCTGCCAAGAACCAGTTAACTTGGAAGAGATCCCGAGTCTCAGGTGAGAATTGTAACCCTGGCTGACACCTTGATTTCTGCCTGGTGAGATCCTGAGGAGGGGACCTAGCTAAATGCACCCAGATTCCTGAGCCAGGGGAACTGAGATTACAAATAGATATTGTTTTAAGCTGCTAAATTTGTGATAATTTGTTATACAGCAATAGAAGGTGAATGCACTAATTTGTATCACTGAATAAACTGTAAGTCAGTACATCTTTTTTTTTTTTGAGACAGAGTTTCGCTCTTGTTACCCAGGCTGGAGTGCGATGGCACGATCTCGGCTCACCGCAACCTCTGCCTCCTGGGTTCAAGCGATTCTCCTGCCTCAGCCTCTGGAGTAGCTGGGATTACAGGCATGCACCACCATGCCCAGCTAATTTTGTATTTTTGGTAGAGACGGGGTTTCTCCATGTTGGTCAGGCTGGTCTCGAACTCCCGACCTCAGGTGACCTGCCCGCCTTGGCCTCCCAAAGTGCTGGGATTACAGGCGTGAGTCACCGTGCCCGGCGTAAGTCAATACATCTTCAAACTATAAGTTTCACTCATGTACACCCATTAATCTTGATATTTAGATGTACAATAGATACTTGTCAAATTGGATCGATTGTAATTCTTGTTTTTTTCCCCCAAAAGTTATAATTTGAATAAAAGTTTGTTTTATCTAGACATATACATTCTGCCCTGGATTTATAGATTAGTTTTTCAGTCTCTTGAGATGCAGAAGTTCTTCATATCATAGTAATAATTCATTAAGAGTAACTTTTTCCAAATTTGTATTAATATAGATTATACAGTGTTTTTAGTAGTATAATTTTATCTTACCTTTAAATAGAACTTATTACCTCCTGAATGATCAGGAATGACTTAGAATCTGGTCCATTCTAAAATGACTAACCTCACATCTTAGCTGACTGGAAAGAGAAAGCTTACCAACTTGTATGCCTTCAGATCTTCTCAAGCATTTTTTTTATCAAGTCCATGATTAGCATTGAAGCTTTGATGATTTATTCTTCTCCCTTTTGTATAATAAAGTGCTTTTTCCTGTGATGTCTAATACAGTATTAATCAGTTTTATTAATGTTTAATAACTGAGACAATTTTCAAGTAGATACTATGTGCTGAATAGATTTCTGCGTCACTTTATAAACTTCTGTAATGCTTTCATTGAAGATTAATAAAACATTTTATTTTCCATGATTTAAAGGAAATTCTATGTTAGTTTCTATATTTATTCCTCATTGGGTTTGAAATATTTTAGCTTGTTAGGCTGTTTGATTTCTACATAGTTGATAAGGACCTGAAGGCTCAATATAATATGAATCAAATTAAGGAGATTCCCTAAAAGAAAGATAAAACTAAAACTAAAGGAAGTATTTCAAAATTAATGCTATTATTATATACTTCTAAATAAGAGGCATTATTATTCATAGTATAAATATCCAATGTAAATGTTTTTGATTATTTAGTATCTGCAAAATCTGGACCTTCTTTGTTTTATCCATTTTTAATGTGTCTGTTATGAATGTGTTTTTAGAAAAATTATATATTCCACATTTATGGTTATATGGTGATTATAATATGGAAGAGGTGTATCTCTTGTTTGAAAATATATTGGAATACCATTTGGCAGTAAAAAGAATAGCCTGTTTATACATGCAACACCATGGATCAATCTTAAAAACCTGTGAGTGAAAGAAACCAGATAAAAGAGTACATATTTATGATTTCATTTACATGACATGATAGGAAAGGCAAATCCAACCTGTAGTGACGGAAAGCAGATCAGTGGTTGCTGACAGTGGGAGCATTTACTGCAAAGGAACACAAGGGAACTTTCTGGGGTGATGGATATGCTTTTGACTGTGGTAGTGGTTATGTGAGTGTCTACATTTGTCAGAATTCAACCTGTGCTTATAATTGGTGAATTTTTATTGTACATAAATTATGTCTCAAACAAACATATTTCATCGGTATTCTAATATAGTATTTTCAACATTATTTTGAGTATGAGCATCTTCTGAGATGTTTACATACTTTTGTTTTTGCTAAAGAGAAATGGAGCACTCAGTCAAGATGATACTAGCATTGGGCTAAAGAGTAACCAGTTTCATAGGAAATATGAACACCTTATAACAGAATTCTGATTCTTAACTTCAGATGTACATTTTGAGGATGTATGTAAGGACCACCTTGATGGAGTTCCCTGTTCTAGCAATTTTCATCACTTGTTATTTGAACATCTTTAATCAATTATCTATATATCTTGTATTGATTTTTTTAAAATAATGCTTGCTCATAAAATAGTGTGTAGCTGACAAGATATTAAGACAAATTTTGTCTTATTGGGTTACACTGAAGTTTCTTTTATTGGATTCTGAGATTTTTCTTTGTTTCTTTGATTATTATTTTATTTATTTACTTATTTTTTGAGACAGGATCTCTCTGTGTCACCCAAGCTAGAGTGCAGTGGTGGGATCATGACTCACTGTAGCCTTGACCTCCTGAGCTCAAGCGATCTTCCCATCTCAGCCTCCCAAGTAGTTGGGACTACAGACACATGCCACTGTGCCCGGCTAATTTTTTGTATTTGCAGGGATGTAGTTTCGCCAAGTTGCCCAGGCTAGTCTCAAACTCCTGAGCTCAAGAGATCCGCCCACCTCAGCCTCCCAAAGTGCTGGGATTACAGGCATGTGCCACCATGCCTGGCCTTTGTTTCTTTTTTTAACCAGGCATTTTCCTTAAGATATTATCACCTGGAGGTTTTCCCTTTTTTACGCTCAGTGTTGTGGCTTCTGTTCTCATCACTTCACACACTCAGAAAATGGTTTTTTTAAAGGCTTCCACTCAGCCTTAGTCATATCTGGTGGTCTTAAGATAAGAAAAGTTAAAATAAGTTGACCTTTGCATTTGAGGTTATTGGTTTCTTCTTAATGAAATTCTTTCACCATGACTTCTGTAGCATTATACAGTTTTTATTTACTTTTATCCTTTTCTGACATCTTTATTTTTTACCATGAGTTTTCCATGCGGTTGAGTTCTTATGTCTCTGTGGTTGAGTCTTTAAGTCTTTGCCTTTATCCTTTGTCATTCCTGCAGAGAATCCAAACTTCCTTCAGCATTTACTTTTTCATTGATTGACTTTCTTTACTTCTAGGCTTCTTGGCTTGGTGTCAGGGCAGCAACATCCTTCTAATTAATTC
Source organism: Nomascus leucogenys (assembly GCF_006542625.1). Classification (NCBI taxonomy): domain Eukaryota; kingdom Metazoa; phylum Chordata; class Mammalia; order Primates; family Hylobatidae; genus Nomascus; species Nomascus leucogenys. The sequence continues at coordinate 89,905,004 of NC_044387.1, read as the reverse complement.
CTCTGCCTTACTTTCTTATTTCTGCTTACCATGCATAATATTGACTTACTGACCTTTAAAACTCTGTTGGTATACTACTGCTGCTAGAAACTTTATAAATCCTTTCTATTGTTATTTATTATTTGAACACAAACACCCAGGGCAGACAGCAGTTAGTATTTAGCTATACCAAGCTTTTATAGCCAAACTTAATACTTAATACTTTGCCTTCCTTCTGTTTGTCATCATACTTCCTTCCTCTTCCACCTTCCATACCTAAATATATACATACATTGATTATTTTTACTTTAATGCCTTGGCTCATATTTACTCTCCTTACATTGCTATCAAGACCAGATTAAACACTATCTCTCCCCAAGGCCTTTTTTCTAAATAAGGATTTTACTGTTGATTTTTTTTTACTATTTTGTGAATTTGCTCAGTACTTACTACTTTGGAATCTCTCTATTGTCACTTGTTTACCATAGAATTGAATGTTTTTCTAGTTTTGTGCTATTTTTCCCAACTTACTTGAAAACTAAAGATAGATATGACTTTTTGCCTCTTTTATATACATATGGAACATGTTTTAATAATGTTTATACCTTCATATCTGCTTGGTGAACTTAAGGATTTGGGGTATATTAAAAGCCATATGCAGATGTTTTTGTTAAATATAATTCTGAGTGTTATATAAAAGCAGGCTCTCATAAGCTGTACATAAACAATGGAACAGAATTACATGAAATGTATATTGGAAGCTTATTTCAAAACCTGTTAATTAAGACCAGATTTTTCCATAATTACATGAAATTAGTGTCATTTTGCTGTTTTTGTTTGTCACATTATGCTTTATTATAACAAAGTACACTACTTTTTGATTGTTAATAGTTATAATAGGAAAACATTTTGCTTTAGGCTTTATGTTTGTTAGTATGTTCATATTAAGTAATTAGTTTTTAAAAGTCAAGCATTGAAATTTACTTTTTCTTTTGAGACTAGTACAGGCCTGTTAGGCCTTATAAGATAAACACGTGAGAGCTCTTTGTTTAATCCCTAGGCTCCTTTTCTTGGCAGTGGAGGGACTATAGCTCCATCATCTTTTTCTTCTCGAGGACAGTATGAACATTACCATGCCATTTTTGACCAAATGCAGCAACAAAGAGCAGAAGCTAATGAAGCTAAATGGAAAAGAGAAATATATGGTCAAGGTCTTCCAGAAAGGTATGGCTATGTTCTGCAGAAGTTGCTTATGCTTTGCTTCTGAGATAGTAATGAAAGTCACTGTGCATATTTATCTACAGAGGAATTCTGCCTGGAGTTCGTCCAGGATTTCCTTATGGGGCTGCAGGTCATCACCATTTCCCTGATGCTGATGATATTAGAAAAACTTTGAAAAGATTGAAGGCGGTGTCTAAACAAGCCAATGCAAACAGGTTGGACTGTGATGATCCATGAATTCACCCATGTGTGTAATTTTGTCGTTTGTCATACATAGCTTAGTACCTACACTTTGTGGATGTTTTCTCCATTGTTCACATATGATGTTTTTTGCCTCTTGGGTACAATAATTTTCTGAGGTGCAAATTTGGCCCGTGGTTACACTGTGGAAAGCATGTAGCTCTCCAGTTCAGCCTGATTTTTATGTCTTATTTGTGTGTTTAGACTGAATATACTATTTAAAGGAACATGTGATAACATTCTGCCAACATAATTATAACATTTTATCACCCACTTGCTTTAAGTAAATCAGAATATAAATCTAAATTGAATCACACTTTATGCAGAACCCCAGTGCATTTTTTGCCCTTTTCTTCATCACTTCAAAGCCTACTTTTCTCTTTGTTGTCTTAGCATGCTTTCTCTTCGTGTTCATCTCTGATTTATAACTCTTTGTGATCCTGTTCATCACATTATTTATTTTCTTCCATTGAATTAATTTAATAATGGTAACTGATTAATATGTACTTGAGCAGAGATAAATAATTGAGGTAAATATAAATTAACATTTATATACACGTTATAAATTATATACAGAAGCCTGATATATGAAGCATCTATTTTTTGAGAAAGGAAGGTTACAGACTTACACATGTGCATATTTTTTATGAATAGTGAGACAAATTTTGTGAGAGGCTTTTATTCTCCAGAATTATTGATCTTTCTAGTATATATATTTTTTAATTAGTAAACTTTATTTTTAGAGCGATTTTGGGTTCACAGCAAAATGGAGTGGAAAGTACAGAGAGTTCCCATGTACCCTTTCCTCACACATGCACAACCTCTGTATTGACATCCTCATCTGAGTGATAACATTTGTTACGATCAAACATCGATCCATTATCACCAAAGTCCATAGTTTACATTAGAGTTTACTCTTGGTATTGTACATTCCATGGCTTTTGACAAATGTATAATTACAGGTATCCACCACTGTAATATCATACAAAATTATGTCACTGCCTTCAAAATCACCTGTTCTCCACCTCCCTCCAACCTCCCTCCCAACTCTTGGCAACCACTGGTTGCTTTACTGCCTTCATAGTTTTACCTTTTCTAGAATATCATATACTTGGAATCATATAGTATGTGGCCTTTCACATTGGCTTTTCTCACTTACTAATATGGATTTAAGGTACCTCCATATATCTTCATAGTTTCATACCTTATTTCTTCTTAACACTAATGTCCCATTGTATCGATATACCATACTTTATTATTATTATTTTTTTGGTAATTTTTTTTTTTTCAGACAGATTCTTGTTGTATCACCCAGGCTGGAGTGCAATGGCATGATCACAGCTCACTTGCAGCCTTGACCTCTGGGGCTTAAGTGACCCTCCCACCTCAGCCTCCTGAACAGCTGGGACTATAGGTGCTTGCCACCATGCATGGCTGATTTTTTTATTTTTTGTAGAATGGAGTCTTGCTATGTTGCCCAGGCTTGTCTTGAACTCCTGGGTTCAAGCAGTCCTCCTGCATTGGCCTCTCAAAGTGCTGGGATTGCAAGCATGAGCCACCACGCCCAGCCTGAATGGATGTACTACACTTTATCCATTATTCTACTGAAGGACATCTTGGTTGCTTTTAAGTTATGGCAATTATGAATAAAACTTCTACAAACATTTGTGTGTAGGTTTTTTTGTGGACATAAATTTTTTAAGTATTTAAACAGATGCCAATAGGATGATTGCTGGATCACGTCTTAAGAGTATGTTTGATTTTGTAAGAAGTCACCAAACTGTCTTCCAAAGTGGCTATACCATTATTCGTTCCTCCCAGCAGTGATTAAGAATTCCTATTGCTTCACATCCTCTCCAGCGTTTAGTGTTGTCAGTGTTTTGGATTTTGGCCAATTTAATCAGCGCATAGTGGTATCTCATTTTAATTACAATTCTCTAATGACATATTCAACATTCTTTCATATGCTTCATGCCATCTGTATATCTTTCTTGATGAGTTGTCTGTTCAAGCCTTTTGCCCATTTTTAAATTCGTTTTTATATTGTTGAGTTTTAAAAGTTCTTTGTATATTTTATATAATAGTCCTTTATCAGGTATGTCTTTGGCAGATATTTTCTTTTTCTTTGTGGCTCATCTTCTCATTCCCTTAATATTTTGTTTCGCAGAGTGGAATTTTTTTGTTTTAATGAAGTCCAGCATATCAATTGTTTCTTTCATGGATTGTGTCTCTGGTGTTATAACTGAAAAGTTATCACCATACCCAAGTTCATTTGGGTTTTCTCCTATGTTATCTTCTAGGAGTTTTATAGTTTAATGTTTTATCTTTAGATCTGTGATCCATTTAATTTTTGTGAAGGATATAAGGTCTGTGTCTAGATTCATTTTTTTGCATGTGGATGCCCAGTTGTTCCACATCTCTTGAAAAGACTATATTTGCTTCTTTGAATTACCTTTGCTCCTTTGTCAATGATTGGTTAACAAAGCATTTTTATGTGGGTCTATTTCTGTGCCCTCTGTTCTGTTCTACTGATTAAGTCTTGAAATCAGGTAGTTTCAGTCCTCCAGCTTTGTTCTTCAATACTGAGTTGGCTATTCTGGTTCTTTTGTCTTTCCATATAAGCTTTGTGATAAGTTTGTCCATATCTAAAGACTATAACATGCTGGGATTTTGATTGGGATTGTGTTGAATCTGTAGATCAGCTTGGGAAGAACTGACATCTTGACAATATTCAATCCTCCAATACTTCATATTAGACCTGAAATATATCTTTGATGTATTTCATCAGAATTTTTTAGTTTTCCTCATACCTGTGCATTTTTTTTTTAGATTTGTAACCTATGTATTACATGTTGGGGAGTGCTAATTAAAGTGATAATGTGTTTTTAATTTCAAATTCTACTTGTTCATTGTTTATATATAGGAAAGCAATTGACTTTTGTTTATTAACCTTCTATCCTGCAACTTTGCTATAATCACTTTTTTTGGGAGGGGTATTTTTGGTGTTTCTTTTGAATTTTCTGCATAGACAATCATGTCATCTGCAAACAAAGACAGTTATATTTCTTCCTTCCCAGTCTGTATACCTTGTGTTTTCTTTCCTTGTCTTATTGCATTAGCTAGAACTTCCAATATGATGTTGAAAAGTAATGTTGAGAAGGACCCCTTTGTCTTGTTCCTGATGTTGGCCGGAAAGCTTCAAGTTTCCATTAAATATGTTAGCTGTAGGTTTTTTGTAGATGTTCTTTATGAAATTGTGGAAGTTCCTAAGTTTTCTGAGATTTTTTAAAATCAGAAATGGGTGCTGGATTTTGTCAAATGCTTTTTTTTTTTTTTGCATGTATAGATATGATCATGTGATTTTTCTTCTTTAGCTTATTGATGTGATGAATTACATTAATTGATTTTCAGATGTTGAAACAGCTGTATTTTATTATATTTTGCTATAAGAATAAAAATGCCCTTTCCTTTTGTAGCTGGTAATCACTTATAAGGAAATGGTTTAATTACTATGTGTATAATTTTCTTGTGATCCTTTTCTTAATAATACTCATTGTCTTATATTTACATACACACTGTAATCTTTTCACTGACATGGAGCAACAACTTTCACTACTCCAAATTTAAACTATTGTCTTTGTTCTTCAGTGTTTTGCTTTACTGAAAGGCATTTAATCTTTTTTTCCTTCCTCTCATTCTCACATTCTTTTTAATACTCTTTCTTTTGCTGAATATTCAAGAATTTTCATGTATTTCTGTTTTAAAAATACCAACAGCTAACTACCTTATTATTGGCCTTTCATACAGGGTTCTCCGTCACCTGTTCATAACCTCCTTTTTCTCTCCTTTTTGCTCAGTAAAAAAGAAAACCTAAAGAAAAATCACAAGAGGCTTTTTTTTTTCTGGTTTTACTGCTTGCTAAGTGGTGTAGGTTAGTTTTGGAAAAATTGGAGTATATAGGAGGAGGGTGTTAGGAAACAGGAAAGAAAATAATTCCAAATCCCTACAGAGGCAGTCACTGATGAAGACTTTGGTTAATTTTCTTGCATACCTTTTCCTTTTCTTTTTCCCGAGATAGTGGAAACAAAATCATACATACAAATTTGTATCTTTTTAAATTTAGTGTTCTTACCATACATATTTCCCATGTTGTTTTCAATTTTTTAATATCTGCATAAGATTCCAGTGCCTGAATGTGCTATGATTTATCTAACAAATCCCCTAGTATAACCAGTTGTTTGTAATCCTTCCCCTTTTTGAACATTTTTCTGCCACATTTTATTCTTCATTTTTTATTATTTCTGTGAAATAGAATCTTATAAGGGCAATTATTTTGCTAAAAGATTTGGTCATCTATGTTCCTGATGAAGATTCTTGAAAGAAATATTACTAAGTTTTTTCTTGAAAAGTGCCAGTTTATACTCAACCCAACAGTGTATGACAGTGCCTGTTTTATTGCCCCTGGGCCAGTATTAATAACTTCTTAGGAGCTAAAGAAGTTTTTTTTGTAATATAAAGTTTAAAATCAAAGTAGTATAGGAGATGAAGTTTTCACTATATTCTACACTGTTTACACAACAGGGTAATGACAAACTAGATTCCTGTAAGTAAAAAGTAGCAACTAATATCTAATTGGGCACTTGTGCAAGGACCTGTTCTAAGTAATTTACATATATAATATTTACTATTGTGGATTACGTATTCGCGAATTTGTCTACTCGCTAAACTGTATTTGTAACCTCAAAATCAATATGTGAAGCACTTTCATGGTCATTCATGGGCATGGGCATAGGCTCAGCCCATGTCATTCATGAACCTGGGGTCATTCATGGGCTCAGAACAGCAAAAGTGGCCCAAAAGCATAGTGCTGAAATGTCAAAAGACAGTGATGTGCTTTAGGGAGAAAATACGTGTTTTAGACTTCATTTGGGCATTAGTTATGCCACTATTGGCCATGAATTCAGTGTTAATGAATCCACAATATAATGGATCCAGGAGTCTAACTCTGTATTTACCCTAGGAGCAGTGGTTCTGTTCAGTATTCATGGAGACTTTGTAGAACATAACTACAAGAATAGTGAGAATTGAATGTATTATTAACTCATTTAATCATCACCAATACTGTGAGGCAGGAATTATTATTTTTGCTATTTTACAGATTAAGAAATTGGGGCTATGTGTAATTAAGTAATTTGTTGAAGGTCACATTACTATTAGTGAAACCAGGAGTTGAAGCTGGACAGTTTGGTTCCTAACCTCACTCACTTAACTGTTGTACCATATTGACTTTACTAAGTGTATTAGTCTGTTCTCACACTGCTAATAAAGTCATATCTGAGACTGGGTAATTTATAAAGAAAAAGGTCTAATGGAATCACAGTTCCATGTGGCTGGGTAGGCCTGACAATCATGGTAGAAGGCAAAGGAGGAGTAAAGTCATGTCTTGCAGCAGACAAGAGAGAGAGCATGTGCAGGGGAACTCTCCTTTATAAAACCATCAGATCTCATGAGACTTATTCACTATCATCACAACAGCTCAGGAAAGACCCACCATCATGATTCAGTTATCTCCCACCAGGTCCCTCCCACAACACATGGGAATTATGGGAGTTTCAATTTGAGATTTGGGTGGGGACACAGCCAAACCATATTGCTAAGTCTTGAAAAATTTTATGAGGAATAATTAAAGAATCTGAGAATTGCACTTTGGGAGGTCAAGGTGGGCAGATCACTTGAGGTCAGGAGCTCAAGACCAGCCTGCCAACGTGGTGAAACCCCATCTCTACTAAAATAAATAAATAAATGAACTGGGCATGGTGATGGGTGCCTGTAATCTCAGCAGCTCAGGAGGCTGAGGCAGGAGAATCACTTGAATCTGGGAAGCAGAGGTGGCAGTGAGCTGAGATCGCGCCACTGCACTCCAGCCTGGGTGACAGAGTGAGACTCCGTCTTAAACAAACAAAAAAAGACCGGGTGTCGTGGCTTACACCTGTAATCCCAGCACTTTGGGAGGCCAAGGCAGGTGGATCACCTGAGGTCAGGAGTTCAAGACCAGCCTGGCCAACATGGTGAAACCCTGTCTCTACTAAAAATACAAAAATTAGCCAGGCGTCATGGCACATGCCTGTAATTCCAGCTACTTGGGAGGGTGAGGCAGGAGAATTGCTTGAACCCAGGAGGCAGAGGTTGCAGTGAGCCGAGATCATGCCATTGCACTCCACCCTGGGTGACAAGAGCAAAACTCTGTTTCAAAAAAAACCAAAAGGTGGGCAGCTGGCAAGATGGCCAAATAGGAACAGCTCTGGTCTGTAGCTCCCCATAAGATCGACACAGAAGGCGGGTGATTCCTGCATTTCCAACTGAGGTACCCGGTTCATCTCATTGGAACTGGTTGGACAGTGGGTACAGCCCAAGGAGGGCGAGCTGAAGCGGGGTGGGGTGTCACCTCACCTGGGAAGCAAAAGGGTTCAGAGAACTCCCTCTCTAGCCAAGGGAAGCCATTAGGGACTGTACCGTGCACTCTGGCGCAGATACTGTGCTTTTCCGATGGTCTTCACAACCCACAGACCAGGAGATTCCCTCCGGTCCCTATGCCACCAGGGCCCTGGGTTTCCAGCACAAAACTGGTCTGCTGTTTGGGCAGACACCGAGGTAGCTGCAGGAGTTTTTCTTCATACCCTAGTGGCACCTGGAATGCCAGTGAGACATAACTGTTCACTCCCCTAGAAAGCGGGCTGAAGCCAGGGAGCCAAGTGGTCTGGCTCGGTGGGTCCCACCCTCACAGAGCCCAGCAAGCTCAGATCCACTGGCTTGAAATTCTGGCTGCCAGCACAGCAGTCTGAACTTGACCTGGGACACTGTAGCTTGGTGGGGGGAGGGGCGTCCACATTGCTGAGGCTTGAGTAGGTGGTTTTACCCTCACAATGTAAACAAAGCCACTGGGAAGTTTGAACTGGGAGGAGCCCACCACAGCTCACCAAGGCCGCTGTGGCCAGACTGCCTCTCTAGATTCCCTCCCCTCTGGGCAGGGCATCTTTGAAAAAAAGGCAGTTGGGGGAAGGGGCAGTTGTGGGCACAGCTTCAGCAGACTTAAACGTCCCTGCTTGGCAGCTCTGCAGAGAGCAGCGGATCTCCCAGCACAGCGTTTGAGCTCTGATAAGGGACAGTTGGCCTCCTCAAGTGGGTCCCTGACCACCGTGTATCCTGACTGGAAGACACCTCCCAGTAGGGGCTGACAGACACCTCATACAGGAGAGCTCTGGCTGGCATCTGGTGGGTGCCCCTTTGGGACGAAGCTTCCAGAGGAGGGAACAGGCAGCAATCTTTGCTGTTCTTCAGCCTCCGCCAGTGATACCCAGGCGAACACGGTCTGGAGTGGACCTCTAGCAAATTCCAGCAGACCTGCAGCAGAGGGCCCTGACTGTTAGAAGGAAAACTAACAGACAGAAAGGAATATATCAAAAAGGACATACACTCAGAGACCCCATCCGAAGGTCGCCGACTTCAGAGACCAAAGGTGGATAAATCCACAAAGATGGGGAGAAACCAGCGCAAAAAGGCTGAAAATTCCAAAAACCACAACGCCTCTTCTCCAAAGGATCACAACTCCTTGAAAGCAAGGGAACAAAACTGGACAGAGAATGAGTTTGATGAATTGACAGAAGTAGGCTTCAGGCAGTGGATAATAACAAACTCCTTCGAGCTAAAGGAACATGTTCTAACCCAATGCAAGGAAGCTAAGAACCTTGAGAAAAGGTTAGATGAATTGCTAACTAGAATAACCAGTTTAAAGAAGAACATAAATGACCCGATGGAGCTGAGAAACACTGCACGAGAACTTCGTGAAGCATACACAGGTATCAATAGCCGAATCAATCAAGTGGAAAAGGATATCGGAGATTGAAGATCAACTCAATGAAATAAAACGAGAAGACAAGATTAGAGAAAAAAGTGAAAAGAAACGAACATCCAAGAAATACGGGAGTATGTGAAAAGACCAAATCTACGTTTGATTGGTGTATCTGAAAGTGACGGGGAGAATGAAACCAACTTGGAAAACACTCTCCAGGATATAATCCAGGAGAACTTCTGCAACCTAGCAAGGCAGGCCAACATGCAAATTCAGGAAATATAGAGAACACCACAAAGATACTCCTCGAGAACAGCAACCCCAAGACACATAATCATCAGATGCACCAAGGTTGAAATGAAGGAAAAAATGTTAAGAGCAGCCAGAGAGAAAGGTCAGGTTACCAATAGAAGGAAGCCCATCAGACTAACAGCAGATGTCTCTACAGAAACCCTACAAGCCAGAAGAGAGTGGGGGTCAATATTCAACATTCTTCAAGAAAATAATTTTCAACCCAGAATTTCATATCCAGCCAAACTAAGCTTCATAAGCGAAGGAGAAATAAAATTCTTACAGAAAAGAAAATGCTGGGAGATCTTGTCTCCACAAGGCCTGCCTTATAAGAGCTCGTGAAAGAAGCACTAAACATGGAAAGGAACAACTGGTACCAGCCACTGCAAAAGCATATCAAAATGTAAAGACCATAGACACTATGAAGAAACCGCATCAACTAATGAGCAAAATAACCAGCTAGCATCATAATGGCAGGATCGAATTTGCACATAACAATATTAGCCTTAAATGTAAATGGGCTAAATGCTCCATTAACAGACAGACTGGCAAATTAGATAAAGAGTCAAGACCCATCAGTGTGCTGTATTCAGGAGACCCATCTCATGTGCAAAGACACACATACGCTCAAAATAAAGGATGGAGGAATATTTACCAAGCAAATGGAAAGCAAAGAAAGCAGGGGTTGCAATCCTAGTCTCTGATAAAACAGACTTTAAACCAACAAAGATCAAAAGAGACGAGCATTACATAATGGTAAAGGGATCAATGCAACAAGAAGAGTTAACTATCCTAAATATATACGTACCCAATACAGGAGCACCCAGATTCATAAAGCAAGTTCTTAGTGACCTAAAAAGAGACATAGACTCCCACACAATAATAATGGGAGACTTTAACACCCCACTGTCAACATTAGACAGATCAATGAGACAGTTAACAAGGGTATCCAGGACTTGAACTCAGCTCTGGACTGAGCGGACCTAATAGACATCTACAGAACTCTCCACCCCAAATCAACAGAGTATACGTTCTTCTCAGCACCACATAGCATTTATTCTAAAATTCACCACATAATTGGAAGTAAAACACTCCTCAGCAAATGCAAAAGAATGGAAATCATAACAAAGAGTCTCTCAGACCACAGTGCAATCAAATTAGAACTCAGGATTAAGAAACCCACTCAAAATCGCACAACTACATGGAAACTGAACAACCTATTCCTGAATGACTACTGGATAAATAAATAAATTAAGGCAGAAATAAATAAGTTATTTGAAACCAATGAGAGCAAAGACGCAACGTACCAGAATCTCTGGGACACAGCAAAAGCAGTGTGTAGAGGGAAATTTATAGCACTAAATGCCCACAGGAGAAAGCAGGAAAGATCTAAAATTGACACCCTGACATCACAATTAGGAGAATCAGAGAAGCAAGAGCAAACAAATTCAAAAGCTAGAAGACAATAAATAACTAAGATCAGAGCAGAACTGAAGGAGATAGAGACACAAAAAACCCTTCAAAAAATCAATGAATCCAGGAGCTGGTTTTTTGAAAAGATCAACAAAATTGATAGATCTCTAACAAGACTAATGAAGAAAAGAGAGAAGAATCAAATAGATGCAATAAAAAATGATAAAGGGGATATCACCATTGATCCCACAGAAACACAAACTACCATCAGAGAATACTATAAACACCTCTACACAAATAAACTAGAAAATCTAGAAGAAATGGATAAATTCCTGGACATATACACCCTCCCAAGACTAAACCAGGAAGAAGTCAAATTCCTGAATAGACCAATAACAAGTTCTGAAATTGAGGCATTAATTAATTGCCTACCAAGAAAAAAAAAAAAATACATGACCAGATGGATTCACAGCCGAATTCTACCAGAGGTACAAAGAGGAGCTGGTACCATTCCTTCTGAAACTATTGCAAACAGTAGAAAAAGAGGGAATCCTCCCTAACTCATTTTATGAGGCCAGCATCATCCTGTTACCAAAGCCTGGCAGAGACACAACAAAAAAAGAGAATTTTGGACCAATATCCCTGATGAACATCAGTGCGAAAAATCCTCAATAAAATACTGGCAAACTGAGTCCAGCAGCACATCAAAAAGTTTATCCACCATGATCAAGTTGGCTTCATCCCTGGGAGGCAAGGCTGGTTCAACATCCGCAAATCAATAAGCGTAATCTGTCACATAAACAGAACTAATGACAAAAACCACATGATTATCTCAATAGATGCAGAAAAGGCCTTTGACAAAATTTAACAGCCCTATTTGCGAAAAACTCCCAATAATAACTAGGCATTGATGGAACAGATCTCAAAATAATAAGAGCTATTTATGACAAACCCACAGCCAATATCATAATGGACAAAAACTGGAAGGATTCCTCTTGAAAACCAGCACAAGACAAGGATACCCTCTCTCACCACTCCTATTCAACATATCATTGGAAGTTCTGGCCAGGGTAATCAGGCAAGAGACAGAAATAAAGGGTATTCCAATAGAAAAAGAGGAAGTCAAATTGTCTCTGTTTGCAGATAACATGATTGTATATTTAGAAAACCCCATCATCTCAGCCCAAAATCTCCTTAAGCTGATAAGCAACTTCAGCAAAGTCTCAGGATACAAAATTAATGTGCAAAAATCACAAGCATCCCTATACACCAATAACAGACAAACAGCCAAATTATGAGTCAACTCCCATTCACGATTGCTACAAAGAGAAGAAAATACCTGGGAATACAACTTACAAGGGATATGAAGGACCTCTTCAAGGAGAACTACAAACTGCTGTTCAAGGAAATAAGAGAGGACACAAACAAATGGAAAAACATTCCATGCTCATGGATAGGAAGAATCAGTATCGTGAAAATGACTGTACTGCCCAAAGTAATTTATAGATTCAATGCTATCCCCATCAAGCTACCATTGACTTTCTTCACAGAATTAGCAAAAACTACTTTAAGTTTCATATGGAACCAAAAAAGAGCCCGCATAGCCAAGACAATCCTAAGCAAAAAGAACAAAGCTGGAGGCATCATGCTACCTGACTTCAAACTATACTACAAGGCTACGGTAACCAAAACAGCATGGTACTGGTACCAAAACAGCATGGTACTGGTACCAAAACAGATATATAGACCAGTGGAACAGAACAGAGGCCTTAGAAATAACGCCACACATCTACAACCATCTGCTCTTTAACAAACCTGATAAAAACAAGCGGTGGGGAAAGGATTCCCTATTTAATAAATGGTGTTGGGAAAACTGGCTAGCCGTATGCAGAAAGCTGAGACTAGATCCCCTCCTTACATCTTATACAAAAATTAACTCAAGATGGATTAAAGACTTAAACATATGACCTAAAACCCTAAAAACCCTAGAAGAAAACCTAGGCAATACCATTCAGGACATAGGCATGGTCAAAGACTTCATGACTAAAACACCCAAAACAATGGCAACTAAAGCTAAAATTGACAAATGGGATCTAATTAAACTAAAGAGCTTTTGCACAGCAAAAGAAACTATCATCAGAGTGAACAGGTAACCTACAGAATGGGAGAAAAATTTTGCGATCTATTCATCTGACAAAGGGCTAATATCCAGAATCTACAGATAACTTAAATTTACAAGAAAAAACCCCATCAATAAGCGGGCAAAGGATTTGAACAGATGCTTCTCAAAAGAAGACATTTATGCAGTCAACAAATATATGAAAAAAAAGCTCATCATCACTGGTCACTAAAGAAATGCAAATCAAAACCACAATGAGATACCATCTCACACTAGTTAGAATGGCGATCATTAAAAAGTCAGGAAAGAACAGATGCTGGAGAGGATGTAGAGAAATAGGAATGCTTTTACACTGTTGGTGGGAGTATAAATTGGTTCAACCATTGTGGAAGACAGTGTGGCGATTCCTCAAGGATCTAGAACTAGAAATACCATTTGACCCAGCAATCCCATTACTGGGTATATACCCAAAGGATTATAAATCATTCTGCTATAAAGACACATGCATACATATGTTTATTGCGGCACTATTCACAATAGCAAAGACTTGGAACCAACCCACATGCCCATCAGGATAGACTGGATAAAGAAAATGTGGCACATATACACCATGGAATACTATGCAGCCATAAAAAAGAATGAGTTCATATCCTTTGCAGGGACATGGTAACCATCATTCTCAGCAAACTAACACAAGAACAGAAAACCAAACACCACATGTTCTCACTCATAAGTGGCAGTTGAACAATGAGAACACATGGACACACGAAGGGGAACATCACACACTGGGGCCTGTCGGGGGGTTGGGGGCTAGGGGATGGGGATAGCATTTGGAGAAACACCTAATGTAGATGACAGGTTGATGGGTGCAGCAAACCTCCATGGCATGTATATACATACGTATGTAACCTGCACGTTTTGCACATGTACCCCAGAACTTAAAGTGTAATAAAACAAAAAGAATCTGGGAATTTAGTCATCATTAAAGAAATCATGGTTAAAGGAGCAAACTTGGAAGAATTGACTGACTGGCCATGGTAAAAGAGGAACTAGACACAGGGCGGAAATATAAAGACACATTTCAGTCAGATATAAGGACTGTTCAAAGGTTGGATCATCGTGGGATTTAATGAATATCTTCAAACTGGAAGTATTAACCAGAGGTTTAAATGACAGTGCGTCATGGGGTATTTAGATGGGAATATGGGAATATTTTATTCAATGAAAACTTGGACTAGTTAATACCGAAGGTCGCTTCCAATCTGAATGATTCTTTTGTACTGTTTAGTGGTCACTGGCATAGAACATTTTCTCTGCACACTGGCACAATTTCTGATTATTATAATATGTATGTCATTTTCATTCTTGATTCATTCCTTTCCTTGATTCAGACTGAATCAGCAAACTGAAATCTGTAATCATCTAAGACTTTTTCAGATTCTCTTTTCTTCATAATCACCTTTATTTGCCTGTTTCTTCTTTATGGTAGTAGTTATTTTTCTTCTTCCTTTCTTATCAGTAACTCTGACCAGTCTGACTTTGCTTATATGCAGTTTCTTAATAACATACCTCTTCTGTTAGGATTTTTAATATTAGAAGCTCAAGCCATGTACGGTTCAAATGGCTGAAGCCACTTTTTAATAAATTACGGAGTGCCACCTAACATTTGTGTTTTTATGGTGCTTTTACTTTTTCCAAGTCCTTCTGTCTGTATTGCTTCATTTAATTTGGATAAAACTAACAACAGTTTCATTCCATTACATAGACATGCCCCTTAAGAGGAAGCTAAATGAATAAACCCTTCTACATCATTTTTTCGTCTCAATAATCCTATACCACCCCATCTCTTCTGCCCAATACCATATTACTCATTTTTATTTCTCAAATTATCTGTTACCTAGAGTGCTACTTATTTTTAATGTTGTCTTCAACTTTATCCTTGAGAAGTTTTAAATTTTCTTTATCAGTAAAGAATTTGAACCATGGATGTGAGGCATGCAGTTCACAGCCAAATCTTGTTGCTTATTCATGCGTTTACAATAAGAAAAGGAAAGAAAATAACTTACTCCCTTTTCCTCCCCTTCTCTTGTCAGGGCTAAAAAAAAAGGAAAGTTTGTCTTGGAATAATTATTTCTTGATAAAAGAACACTATACTTTTGTTATCTCTTTGTTTGATGCCCCTTATCCTCTTACGTTATACTTTTTAGTCCATTTTAATGTCTTTGTGTTTTACTATCCAATTCCTAATTTCTTACTATATTTGCATTTATATTATCATCCTCTTATCCTTAATCCAGGTCAGTGTTTTACTGATTTTAAGTGCTATAATTCTGGAACTCAAAAGAACTAGTCTAATTTTTGTAAAACAGAGCATGCTCACCTGAATTCTTAATAGTGTTTAATGAAGAAAATTACTATCAAGAAGTAAACTGTTTTCTCTTAATCCCCATGATCGCAGCACAAACATAGTTTATGCCCATAGTTTAGTAGAGTTGTATTACTTTAGAGAGGACTAAGCATATGGGTTATGGACTATTTTTGGTGTATATGAAGTAGTAAACAGTAATGCATATGAAAAATAAGGACACAGATTTTATAGGTTTTTAAACAGTGTAAGGAGTCATAAAATTGATTTTGTCTTTTATTCTATTAATATATGTATTACACTGATTTTCATATGTTGAACCAACCTTGCCTCCCCAGAACTCTGTTTTATTCATCTTTATATCTTTTGGCAGATATAATGTGGCAAATAGTTGACAATATTTGTTTAATAAATGATAGGAAAAAAGAATTAGTGTTAAACAAAAGCACTACAGTTATTAAGTTTGTGTTTGAAAGCAGCCAGTAATGTAAACCTGCTTATTTAAGCCAGCATAGGAAGCAGCTGTTCAATGAAGCAAAATTTATAAATCATATAAATACATAGAGCAAGTAGTGTTATATATGCATAAATGGTGGGAAAATCTATAAATCAAAACTGTTATACATATGACCAGGTTCTTAGTAAACAATTCTGTTCAACCGCTGTTTAACCTATGCCAATTGTAAGTTCAGGCTAACAATCAGTGGACACAGAAAGCTTCTTAAGATGGGAAGTCAAACATGCTTTACTTCCATAAAAGTTAGAGAAGGAAGTTGATACAATCAGGATACACAGCAGAGAGATCGGCTATCTTGTCTACTTGCAAATGGTGGTGTAAGCTTGCCGGACCCCCCAAAAGAGCCTTATCTGTAACCATAGAGTTTCAGATGACATATCTGAGCATCATACCTGAAGGTTTATCTGCCTTCCTCAGGCCTAGCCTCACGTAGGTGGGCTATAGCAAAACAGAATACAGCCTTGCCTTGATATATGCAGGAAACAAGTTGCATTACAACCAGATATACCCTATTAATTTTATGTCAGAGCATTACACCTGAAAGTTTATCTGCCTCCTCAGGCCCAGCCTTACATAGATGGGGATGTGGCAGAACAGGGTACAGTCCTACTTTGATATATACAGGAAATAAGTTGCATTCTGACCAGATATACCTTATTAATCTCATGTCAGAGCATCACATTTGAAGGTTTGTCTGCCTTCCTTAGGCCCAGCCTTATATAAATAGGGCTATAGCAAAGCAGGATATAGCCTTACGTTGATATATGCAGGACATAAATTGCATTCAAAACAGATAATGCATTATTAATCTCAGAATTTTCCAGTGGCTAATGGGACTGTTAGGGGACGGCACAGGTACACTACAGAGGCATGAACAAATTTCTCATTCACTGTGTTCAACCTACTCAAGCTAACATGGCATTGGTGAAGTGGATTTCTGGATTTAGCGATGTGAAACTAGATTAAGATTTAGCTACCCAGACACATCTGAGAGCAACAGTAATAGGCCTTTAAACCAGCTATAGAGATGATCTAATTCTAGAAAATTCTCATGATGGAAATTTCGTAAGAATCTTTTTTAAGTACTACATGAGGTAAATGAACCTTAGATCACTGTCATTCATAGTTATGTGATGGAATAGATTTTTAGGTTTTACAGCTTAGTTTCATATTTCAAATATTTTTATATTTCAGTTAGTAATTGTTGCCAAAGAATGTAAAAGAAGCAGTTATTTGGTATATGAAAATCAGAAATGCTCAAATCTTACTAGCAGACTGAGATTTATTTCATGTAATTTTCAGGACATAATTTAGTTATGGTCCCAAAGAAAGCCTATATAGGAAGTTTCTGTGCCTTACTAGCCAAAATACAAGTAGAAACACAGCCAACAACTTGCTCATCTTTCTTCCTTACCTCCAAAATTGACTGCAGTTGATGCCATGTTTTAAGTTCTCTGATTACTGGGGCTGGGTTTTATTTATATTTGTATCTTCCATACTTAGCAAGGTAACTAACACAATATATAGTAGATGCGTAATCAGTGTTTGTTATTGATACTTTTTATTTATAGTCTAAGATCAGCATGTTTACATTCTTTCATAATTGTCATAGAAAGACACAAAAGTAAAATTGGAAAAGATTAAAACAAATAACTGTTTTTAATCTTTTCCCTAATCTATCCATTTTACTTTTTCATAGTTGTGATATTTAGGGAATTCAAACATAGCTTTTTACTGTATTTTTGAAAATTCGCACTTAAAGCTTTTGTTCTTTTTGTTAATTTTTTAAATTGCTGCTGTACTGCTTTTATTTGACTTCGCTACTAAGATTCTTATTATATTTGATACAGAGTTCTGAAATAAACTTGGAAACTTCTCAGATTCTTCCGTAATTAAGTGTATCTAAAATAATTATATATGTTTAATAAGTAGAATAGATCAAATAAATATAAAAGAAACCGTCTTGTGAAGACTTAGAGTAGAATTATAGATTTTACTTGTATTTAAAATAATAAAGAATGTGATTTAGATAGTAGATGTCAATATATATTTAGTGATTTCTTCATTACAGAGATAGTGTTTCATCAGCCTTCATATTCTGAAATGAAAAAAAATTTAGGATAAATGAAATTTTTAACTTTTTAGAATATTTTATATTCAGGATGGCTGACTTTGTGATTTGTCCAAATTAGGCAAAAAGGGCAGCTAGCTGTAGAAAGAGCTAAACAAGTAGAAGAGTTCCTGCAGCGAAAACGGGAAGCTATGCAGAATAAAGCTCGAGCCGAAGGACATATGGTATGAATTTTGTTTGTTTGTTTCTGAGATTTTGAATGTATTAGTATTCCAAGTGAAGGTCTGGAGTAAGGTAAGTGTAAGTAAAAAGAATGACATTCCAACAATCTAGGCATAATAAGAGGCAGTAAAGATACTCAGAAGTCATTTGCAAAGTATAAAATTGTGATATCTTAACTCATTTACCTTCTCTTCTGCTGTCTTTTATACCAGGGTGGAATTCTGTTGTTGCTTTGGTTAATTGGGAGTGAGTTCATACCTGTATCCTTCCTTTAAGAGAGTAGAAATGGGTATAGCAACCCAGATATATTAAAGAAATAAGTTCTTAGATTGCTGCATGTTTTTTTTTCCCCAATATGCTTTTGGTTTTACATACTTTTAAGTGGCAAAGAATTTTAGAAGAAAAATGGGAAATAAGTATTTGGGTAAGTATATATGTAAACTATGCATTTGCTCGAAAGCAAATTAGAGGTAGAATTGTAGTAAAGTCTCCAGTTATGCCATTTAACTAAATTATGTATCCAAGAAAATACTAAGATTTTAGATAATCATTTCAATCATTAAAACTCTTTTTTTTTCTCTTTGGTATTTAATAGGATTTGAGATAGTTAAAACTCTTCATAGTTTGATTTGTAGAGGTGCACAAATGCCTTTTGACATTTTTTCGACAGAACAACTGATGATTGTGTTTGTCAGCTCAGCAACCCATGAGGCATCACACTCATATAGGAATAGGTTAATTAGATGGTAATATATTTTAATTAGACTTATTACATATCTGTTGTAAGTTCGTAAGTTGTATCTTTGTGAGTTAATGTAGTTCAATATAGTATGTTTTTTCTTTGAAACAATGTCATAGAAACATAGTTAAATTTTTAAACAGTTACCCTTTATATTGTTAACACAGATACTTCAATTTGTTTTTCTACGTCCTGAATTAATCTGTATTTGTATCTTTCCTCTAGATAGTAGATGAGAACCTCCAGCCTTTTCCTTTGCTCATATCTCCCATGTTAATAGCAGCTGGAATTTTGGTTACAGATTTTTACTTAAAATATTTTTAAAAGAATTGGTAGGCTTACCGAAATTTACAAATTTCTTTTCTCAGCATCATTCCTTATGTCTTACTATTCCCCCCTCGTTTATTTTTTTTCATGCTGGAGAATCTGGTAATTTTTTTTTGAGAGGAACTTTCCAAGATTTGTTGGAAAATGCTCTTATTTTGTCCTCATGCTTGAATGATAATTTGTAATGGTGGACTGCTGGTGAATTTGATTAGCATTTGTATGTCTGAAAAAGTATTTTGCTTTTGTTTTTAACAAATATTTTCGCTGGATATTGTATTATAGGCCGAAACTTTTTACCTCTGGCTTGCCCTATTTCTGACAAGACTATGCATTCATTCTTATCTTGTTCCTTGGTATGTAATGTATCTTTTTTCTCTACTTTAAAATTTTTATCTTTATCACTAGAATCAATTTGATTATGATGTGGTTTGTGTGTTTTTTGTTTTTTTTTTTTTTGAGACAGAGTCTCCCTCTGTCACCCAGGCTAGAGTGCAGTGGCGTGATCTTGGGTCGGTGCAACCTCCACCTCTCTGGCTCCAGCGATTCTCATGCCTCAACCTCCCAAGTAGCTGAGATCACAGGTGTGTACCACCACGCCCATCTTTTATATTTTTTTAGTAAAGATGGGGTTTCACCATGTTGGCCAGGCTGGTCTTGAACTCCAGACTCAGGTGATCCATCTGCCTTGGCCTCCAAAAGTGCTGTGATTACAGACATGAGCCACTGCACCCTGCCTTGTGTAGTTTTCTTCATGTTTATTTTGTATAGGGGTTCATTGAGCTTCTCAGATCTGTGGTTTATGATTTTCATCAAATCTGGAAATTTTTCATCCATTATTTCTTTTTTTTCTTTTTTATTTATTTTTTTGACATGGAGTTTCACTCTTGTTGCCCAGGCTAGAATGCAGTGGCGCAATCTTGGCTCATTGCAACCTCCATCTCCTGGATTCAAGTGATTTTCCTGCCTCAGCCTTCCGAGTAGCTGGGATTCCAGGCATCCGTCACCACGCTAGGATAATATTTTGTATTTTTAGTAGAGACGGGGCTTTACATGTTGGCCAGGCTGGTCTCAAACTCCTGACCTCAGGTGGTCTATCTGCCTCGGCCACCCAAAGTGCTGGGATTACAGGCATGAGCCACCACGTCTGGCCCATTATTTCCTCAAAAAATGTTTTTCTGTTTGCCTCTCTCCCTCTTCTAGGTCTCTGGTACACATATATTAGACCACTTTGTACACTACCAACCATTCACTGATGATGCTCTTTATTTTGTTCAATCTTTTTTTTTTCTCTGTGTGTTTCATTTTGGATTGTTCTATTGCTGTGTCTTCAAGTGCATTAATCTTTTCTTCTGCTGTATATGTTAATTCTATACAGACTATATGTTTTCCATCTCAGAAATTGTTTTTTTGTTTGTTTATTTGTTGAGACAGAGATTTCATTCTTGTTGCCCAGCCTGAAGTGCAGAGACATGATCTCGGCTCACTGCAACCTCTGCTTCCTGGGTTCAGGAGATTCTTCTGTCTCAGCCTCCCGAGTAGCTGGGATTACAGGCATGTGCCACCATACCCGGCTAATTTTTTTATATTTTTTAGTAGAGATGGGGTTTCACCATGTTGGCCAGGCTGGTCTCGAACTCCTGACCTCAGGTGATCTGCCAGCCTCGGCCCCCCAAATTGCTGAGATTACAGACGTGAACCACTGTGTCTGGCCAGAGATTGAATTTTTTATGTTAAAGTTGATTTGGATTTTTTTTATACCTTCCATGTCGCCTGCATTTCTTCATATTCTTAAACATATGGAATATTATTATAATAGCAGTTTTTGTGTCCTTATCTATTAATTCTGCCATCTTTGTCATTTCTGAGTCTCTGTTGATTGATTTTTTTCCCTCATTAGGTTCATCTTTTTTTCTTTACATGTCTGGTGATTTGTAGTTGGATACCAGGCATTGTGTATTTTATAAATATTTGTGGACTTTTTTCTGGGATTGCAGTTAAGTTACTTGGAAATAGTATGAGTCTTTCAAGGTCTGCTTGTAAGCTTTGGCTATAAGCTTTGCTAGGCCAGCACAGAACAGTCTTTAGTCTAGTGCTAATTTGGCCTCACTGCTGTAGCAGTACTCTTTTGAATACCCAATGCTTTATTGGTTTGGAGGTCTTTTCAGTTTGGCTCTTGGGAACATGAGACATTTGCAGCCCTGATTGAACCTCAGGTATTATTGACAATATGCTGTTTGTCATTCAGCAGGAAGCTCTAGAGACCCTCTTTAGATCTTGAGCACCCTTCCCCCATGCAGCTCTTTCTTCTTTGCAGCTCTGTCCTGCAAATTCTAGTGTTCTTCAATTTTCCAAGGTCTGAATGCTGTTTCCTCAACTCAGGGGACTGCCAAGCTCTGTTTGGTTACCTTCTCTCTCTGCTGCAGCCAGGAAACCCTTGCCAGTTAGTAAGGTGGGCAGCTGTTGGGTTTACCACCTTTGTTTCCCTTCTCTCAAGGATCACTCTCCTGTGCTGTCTGTTGTCCAGTGTTTGAAAACCATTTCATATGTTTTGTTCAGACCGTTAGTTGTTTAAGATGGGAGGGTAGATCTGTTACTTCATTATGGCTGCAAATGAGCCTTGAATGATAATTTGGCTGGTTAAGGAAATAATAAATTTGAAGTTTATTTTCCATAGAACTTTAAAGATTCTGCTTTATTATCTTCCAACTTACATTGTTGCTAATGAGACATGTGATGTTCTGGATCTTGTTCTTTTATAAGGAATTCTTTCCTTTCTCATAATTCTTAGGACTATTTTTCTATCCTTGACGTTCTGAACTTAACTTGAATATTTCTCAGTTGTTTTGTTTTGTTTTGTCTTACTGGCTTAAGTTTCCACTGAATGCTTTCAATGTGAGTACTTATCTTCAGTTCTAGGGACATTTGAAATTATAAGTTCTTCAAATATTGCTTCTACATTTTCTCCTCAAGAGAACTCCTATTAGACTGATATATTGGAACCTCTGCATGTAATGTACTTTAAAAAATCTTTTTCTCTCTTTTTACTGTGTTTTGGAAGGATTTCTAGGCCTGACGTTCCAGCTCACTGGAATATATTCTTTAGTTTTGTCTACTTTGACATTCAGCTCATCTAATGAGTTTCCTTTTATTTCAAAAATTTATGTTTTCATGTCCATGAATTCTAATTAGTTTTCCATAAAACTCTTTTCTTATGTTTTCATTTCCCTGGTAGAATTATAATTGTTGTAAAGTCTTGTTCTTAGTGTGCTGTTGACTATGTTACTTTGGTTTCTTCCATTTTAAAGTTTGTTAGGTATTTTGTAGTGTTGGTACTCCTCGAATGTTCAGCACCCTTGCTAGTGTGTTCATGACTGGGAGTATGAATTTTACTGTTCATTGCCTTTGTTTGGGTGACTCCCTGGAAAGATGGCAGTGTGCTAGTGCCACGATCTGTTCTCTGCAGTTTTCAGTGAGAGTGAAGGATGAGTAGGACATACTGGTATTCTTTCAGTGCAAGTGCCTTGACAGCTTATTTTGTGGGCTTAAGAGACTCTCATTCTTCCTAGATATCACCCAGAGCATTGGCCTGTCCTTTCATTCTAAGCTCTCTCTTACCTCTCCTGTTTCAAAGTAACTGACACTGCTTGCTGGTTTGCGGAGATGCTTAGTGTACCGGAGGTAACCCTTTTACTCTAACCACTGTTGTCTGCTATTAGACCTTCTCATGCTCTTAGCTTCCAATGTGTCTTAAACCATGCTTTGTGTCACTCATACCTTCTGTGGTAGTACTCTTTCTGACATGTTTTTCCTCTTGTAAATCCACACTTTAAGCTAATTTGTGTACTTTCCTGGTCTCTAGTTTCCTTTAATCTTAGAACTACCAGGAGTTTTGCTTATTTTTGAATGCTGATATATATTCACTTAAAATAATTTTTTATACTAAGATTTTGCAGGAAGGAAAGCAGCAGTGTTCACTTTGACATCTTGTAATCAGTATTTTTCATTTTATTGTTGTGTTCTCATTTTTTAAAAACGTGCTTTATAGAGCAGCAGTGCATTTTGAGAATGACTTTTATGTGACTTTCTAAGATTCATTCTGTTAAACTATATTGAATTCCTTAATTCCTTAGATGACATAAAACTTTGCCTTAGAAATATGTAGCAAAAAGTGAAGAATTTGTATTTTCTGGTGTACTTGGGTGTGTACATCATATATTGCTTATTTTATTGATTCACTAAATTAATAAGGCAATTTGTTAAACACTGGGAGTAGTAAGTATATAAAGCTTACTCAGAAATAGTTTGTTTCTAAAGTAATTTATAATCTAATGTCGGACAAGAATATCTGCACTAGTAATGAGGCAGAGATCAGAAGTGAGTGCTAAGGTTAACTCTTGGCAGGATAAGAAGCCTCACAGATTTTAAGTTCTAAATTGGAACTTTTTTATGGTAAGGCAGAGGTGCTACTTATAATTTGCCTCTTTGTATTAGTTTTCTATTCTGTTAACAATTTACCATAAACTTAGTGGCTTAAAGCAACACAAATTTATTACTCAGACTTTCTGTGGGTAAGAGTCTGGCATATGCTAGCTGGGTATTCTTCTCATGGTCTCTTAAGGCTGAAATTAAGGTGTCTGCCAGCTGTAATTACCTAGAGGCTCAGCTAGAGCAAGATCTTCTTCCCTGTTCTCCTCAGGGTATTGGCAGAATCCACTTCCTTGTTGCTGTGGACCTGAGGCCTCCATTGTCTGGCTAGATTTTGGCCTGGAACCACTCTTTTTTTTTTTTTTAGTATTAGATAATGGTTTTTTTGTTTGTTTGTTTTTTATTATTATACTTTAGGTTTTAGGGTACATGTGCACAATGTGCAGGTTTGTTACATATGTATCTATGTGCCATGTTGGTTTGCTGCACCCATTAACTCGTCATTTAGCATTAGGTATATCTCCTAATGCTGTCCCTCCCCCCTCCCCCCAACCCACAACAGTCCCCGGAGTGTGATGTTCCCCTTCCTGTGTCCATGAGTTCTCATTGTTCAATTCCCACCTATGAGTGAGAACATGCGGTGTTTGGTTTTTTGTCCTTGCCATAGTTTACTGAGAATGATGTTTTCCAGTTTCATCCATGTTCCTACAAAGGACATGAACTCATCATTTTTTATGGCTGCATAGTATTCCATGGTGTACATGTGCCACATTTTCTTAATCCAGTCTATCGTTGTTGGACATTTGGGTTGGTGAAACCACTCTTAACTCTGAGAGACCACTCTTAGTTCCTTGCCAGATGGCCTCCTCAACAATGGAGAACCTACTGTGCATCAAATCCCTCTCATGCTTCAAACTCCTAACTGCCCTTTCTACAACCAGCCAGAGAAAACTATGATTTTAAAAGGCTCAGGTGATTAGGTCAGTCCCACCAGATAATCTCTTTATGTTAATATCAGTTATTGCATTTAACACAAAAGCTATCATATTCACAGTCCTGGGAATTATGCAGAGTTGACCCAATGGAGTACAGAGAGATAACAAAAACCTTGGAAGTTGCCTTAGAATTCTGCCTACTATACTCCCTTTGCTTATAATTTTAGACCCTACATCTGGAGACAGTAGATTAGACTTAGTAGAGGAGCTACTCTTTTTTTTTTTTTAATTCCCTTTCCCTTTTTCCTTTCCTTTCTTTCGACGGACTCACTCACTCCTTGACTGGAGTGCAGTGGCACAATCTCGGCTGATTCTTCCACCTCAGCCTCCCAAGTAGCTGGGACTACGGGTGCGTGCCATCATGCCCAGCTAATTTTTTTCGTTTTTTTTTTTTTGTTTTTTTTTTTTTTAGTAGAGATGGGGTTTCACCTTGTTGCTGAGGCTGGTCTCAAACTCCTGGACTCAAGCAATCCACCCTCCTTGGCCTCCCTAAGTGCTGGGATAAGCCACTTTGGTATGAGCCACTATGCCCAGCAAATAGACTTTATTTTTTATAGCAGTTTTAGGTTTGTGGCAAAATTGAGTGGAAAAGTACAAGGATTTTCTATATACCTCATGCCCACACATATCTGTAGCCTCCCTCGTTAATCGCCACCCCTACCAGAGCAGTACATTTGTTACAATTGATGAACCTACATTGACACATCATTATCACTCAAAGTCAATAATTTGCATTACGGCTCACTCTTAGTGCTAACATTCTATGGATTTAAACAAATATATAATGGTATTTATCACCATTATAATGTCATACACTATAATGTTTCTCTGCCCTAAGAGAAGCTACTTTTAAGTGCTGTCTTTAGCAACATACTTTGTATTAGAACATAGTAACCCAGGTTACTATACAAGAGCCTTTTTTTATAATTGGTTTTATTAACATATAATTTAAATGCAATAAAATTCTAAGTGTATATCTCAATGAGTATTGACAAATGTATATAGTTACATAGCCACCACCATCATCATATGTAAACTATTTCATTGCCCCCCTAAAAGTTTCCTCATGCCCCTTTGAAGTCAGTCACCTACTCACTGCCATCAGCCATAGGCAACCACTGATCTACTTCCTGTTACTATAGTTTTGTCCTCTCTAGAATTTAATATAAAATTATGAATCATACAGTATATAGTTTTCTTGTGACTGGAGTGTTATCACTAGTTAGTTGTTTTTTATTCCTAAGTCATATTCCTTTGTATGGATGTACCACATTTTGTTCAATTTCTCTGTTGATGAACATTTGTGTTGTTTCCAAAATAGATGCTTTTAAAGCTCATCGGAGTTATGTGATCATTAAATTCACTTATTTATATACATATCTATATAACTGGCTAGCCTGTCTTCCCTATGGAGCCCTATTTTCTGAGTTAGCATATCCCTCCTCATTATGTGTAACTGAACTAGTGACTGTTACTACACTTAGACTTCTGAACACTGCTGGAGAAAATTAAGGCTATGATGATTAATAATGTCTGTTTCTCTGGTTTCAGCCAGTTCCTTCTATTCTATGCCACACCATCTCTTACTTTTGGGCCTTATTCTGTCACTTAATCTACTTAAGAAAGTTTCTCCTCGACTTTGCTTCTTTACCAGTACTTTCCTATAGCATATACACATACATATATATTATATATGTATATATAATATATATGTAATATAATATATATGTATATATAATATATATGTAATACATATCTATAATATATGTATATATAATATATATGTAATACATATCTATAATATATGTATATATAATATATATGTAATACATATCTATAATATATGTATATAATATATGTATATATGGTATATATGTAATACATGTATATAATATATGTATATATGTAATACATATATTATATAAAATATAATGTATATATAATATATACATAATTATATAAAATATAATGTATATATAATATATACATATATTATATTATATGTACATTATATTATATATACATATATGTAATACATATATACATATATTATATATGTAATACATATATAACATACGTATATATGTATTACATATATAACATATACATATATTATACATGTAATACATATATAACATACATATATGTAATACATATATAACATACATGTTATATATGTATTACATGTATAATATATGTATATATAATATATGTAAATATATGTAATACATGTAATATATGTATATATAATATATATGTAATACATGTATATAATATATGTATATATGTAATACATATAGTATATAAAACATTTATTATATATAATATATGTATATAATATATAGTATATCATATATACATTATATGTATATATAATATATGTATTATATATTACAATATATATTATATATACATATATGTAATACATATATAATATATACATATATTATATATGTAATACATATATAACATACATATATATGTATTACATGTATAACATATACATATATGTAATACATATATAACATACATATATGTAATACATATATAACATACATATATGTAATACATAACATACATATGTTATATATGTATTACATGTATAATATATGTATATATAATATATGTAATACATATAATATGTAAATATTGCATATGTAATACATATATAATATATGTAAATATTATATATGTAATACATATATAATGTATATATAATATATATAATACATATATAATATATGTATATATAATATATGTAATACATATATAATATATGTATATATAATATATGCATGTATAATATATATGTAATACATATATAATATATGTATATATAATATATGTATATATAATATATGTAATACATATATAGTATATATACTATGTATGTAATACATATATATTGTGTATATTATATATGTAATACATATATAGTATATATACTATATACGTAATACATATATAGTATATATACTATATATGTAATACATATATAGTATATATACTATATATGTAATGCATATATTATATAAGTATGTATAATATATATACTACATATATGTATGTAGTATATATATTTTCAAATTTCTCACATCATTAACTCTGCATACCTCTGTAGTTATCATTCTTATCTCTTTCCTCCTGTTCGTAGCCAGACTCTTCAAATGAATGAAGCACCTGCTGTCTCTCCTTTCTTATCTACTGTTTAGTTTTCAATTTATTGTTAATAGTTTATCATGTCAAAGAAGTCACTACTATCCATCTTGCCAAATATAATAGACTATTTTTAATCCTCATCCTACTCTGCCTCTCTGTGACATTTGATCATGAACTACTACTTCAAAATTTCCTTCTTCCATGATCCCATATTCTCTTGATTTACCCTTTATTTCTCTGGCTACAATTTCTTAATGCCTTCTATAGAATTATTTTCTTCTCAGTCTTTAAATGCCAGTATTCTCTGCGGTTCTGTCCTTGCTATTTTCTCACTATAAATAATACCCTGGAGTGATCTCACTGATAATTCTACCAGATGACTTGAAAATCTATATCAGTAACTCAGACTACTCTCCTAACTTCTGTGCTGTTTATCCAGTTGCATTCTGGATGTTGTTTCCCAGGTGGTGCATTGGCACCTCATTTTTTGAACATTTTATTTTCAAACGATCATATAGTAATATAGACTTTTTTCCAGAAATTTTAACACATGTATAAATTCATGCAAGCAGCACCACAATCAAGTTACAGAACAATTCCATCACCCCCCTAACTCTTATGCTATCTTTCTGTAGTCACACTCTCTCCTTCTACCCCAACACCTTGGCAACCATTTTGTCTTTTCCAGAGTGTCTTGTAAATTGTATGTATGTATACATACAGATGTTCCTTGACTTACGATGGGGTTACATTTTGATAAACTTTTGTAAATTGAAAATATTTAGTTAAAAATGTATTTATTGCACTTAACCTACAAAACATGGCTTAGCTTGGCCTACCTTAAACATGCTAAGAACACTTACATTAGCCCACAGTTGGGCAAAATCATTTAACACAAAGTCTGTTTTGTAATAAAGTGTTCAATATCTCATATAATTTATTGAATACTGTACTGAAAGTGGAAAACAGAATGGTTGTATGGGTACTTAAGGTACATTTTCTACTGAATGCTTGTCACTTTCACACCACTGTAATGTTGAAAAAGCGTAAATCGAACTATCAGAAGTGGGAAACTGTCTGTACACGTAATGGTATGTTGTAACCTTTTGTGACTGGTTTCTTTCCTGCACCGTAATGATATTCATGCAAGTTGTTGCATGTATAAATAGCTTGTTTCATTTTGCTGCTGAGTAGTACTCCATTGAATGGACATACAGCAGTTTGCTTATCCATTTACTAGTTGTGGGACATTTGAGATGTTTCCAATTTTTGGTAATTATGAATAGAGCTGTTTTGATCATTTATTTACTGTTTTTTGTGTGAGGTCAAGTATTTATTTCCATAGGATAAATACCCAGGAGTGGGTTTGCTGGGTCATATTGTAAGTGTACATTTAACTTGATTTTTTAAAAACTTTTTTTTCCAAAAGTGTTTCAAACATTTTGCATTCCCATCAGCATTGTACTTGAATTCCAGTTGCTCTGCATTCTCATCAGCATTTGTTGTCAGTGTTATTTTAGCCATCTAAACCATGTGTAGGGATATATCACTGTGGCTGAATTTGGATTTCTCTAAATGTTAATGAGGTTGAATGTCTTTATATTTGCCATCCTTATATCCTTTTAGAGAAAGGTCTTTGTCCATTTTAATTGTATGTTTTCTTATTCTTTAGCTTTGAAAGTTCTATTATATGTTCTGAATACAAGTCTTTTATTGGATAAATGATTTGCCAATACTTTCTCCTAGTCTGAAACTTAGCTTTTCATTCCCTTAACAGAATCTTTTGCAGAGGATGAGGTTTTAACTTTGATGAAGTCCAGTTTGTCAATTGTTTTGTTTGGATCATGCTTTTCGTGTTATGTCTAAGAGCTCAGCTTATCCAACAATCATGAAGATTTTTCATTTTTTCTTCTAAAGTTTTTATGGTTTTCATTTCCGCCTTTAGAATTATGATCCAGGAAGAAGACATTTATTATAATAAAATACACATAACATAAAATGTACTCCCTTAATCATTTTAAAGTATACATTTCAGTGGCATTAAGTACATTCACAATGTTGTCTTCCTTGATTTCTATTTTGCTCTTTTTTTTTGTTTTTAAATTTTTATGGATACATAATAGTTATGCATTTCTATGGGGTACATGTGATATTTTGATATAAGCATACAATTTGTGATGTCTTGGTTTTTGAGGTAGCAACTTAAAACATTGAGTTGAGACCTTTCTTCTTTTCTGATAGTGGTATTGCATTTTATAAATTTCCCTCCAAGCATTGCTGTAGCCATATTCTACAAATTTTCTATGCTGTGTTTTCATTCTCATTCAGTTCAAAATGTATTCTAATTTTTCTTGAGATATCGTCTTTGGCCCATGAATTACGTAAAAGTATTCTGTTTAATTTCCAAGTGTTTGAACATTTTCTTGTTGTCTCTGTTGTTGTTTTCTAGTTTTATTTCATTTTGGTCATAGGACATACTTCGTAGGATTTCCGTTAGTCCTTTTACATTTGTTAGGGTTTGTACTTTGATCTAGTGTATGATCTGTCGTAGTGAATGTTCCACATGTACTTGAATGGAATGGGTATTCTGCTATTGTTGGGTGGAATATTACTTTTATTAGATCCAGTTGGTGGATGTTTTATTCTTCTTGATCCATACTGATAGCCTGTCTACATTCTATTTGATACTAAGGAAGTCTTCAAATATAATTGTGGATTTGTTTGTTTCTCCTTTTAGTTCTGTCAGTTTTTTCTTTATTTGTTTTCTTTTGCAATGTAGCAAGTTACCACAATTTAGCAGTTTATCTCACAGTTTCTGTGGATTAGGAGTCTGGGCACAGCTTAGCTATGTCCTCTACTTAGAGTCTCACAAGACTGTAATATGGTCAGCCAGTGTGCATTCTTATCTAGAAGCTAATTTGAGGAAAAATTTATTTCCAAGCTCTGTCATGTTAGTGAGAGAATTTATTTCCTCATGGCTTAATGAACAAGGGCCCCAGCTGCTTGCTGGCTGTTGACTTGAGGTCTCTCTCAGTTCCTAGGGGCCACCTGCATTTGTAGAGACATTTCTTGACACATGGGCCTCCTCAATATGTCTGCTTACTTTATCAAGCAAGGGCAACCTGTGGAGGGTGTATGCTAGCAAGGGCAGAATGGTATATAATGTGACAATTGCAGGAGTGACATCCATTACCTTTGTCATAGTCTGTTGGTTAAAAGCAAATCACAGGTCCTCCCCACACTCTCAGGAGGGGATTTTACAAGATTATAAACATTAGGAGCTGGGCATCATGGGGGCCATCTTATAGTCAGTAAGGCATATCCTTGGTATTTTTTTGTTTTGAAGATAATTTTTTTATAGTAATATACTCATTCCGCTTCTTTCGTTTTCTGTTTGTGTGGTATATCTTGTTCCCTTTTACTTTCAATTTACCTGAATGATTGTTTGAAGTGAGTTTTTTATAGTGAATTTATAGTTGTTTTATGTGTTTTTAAAAAATGTAGTCTAACAATTCCTATCTTTTCATTGGTGTGTTTAAGTAATTACATTACATTATTATACTTAAAGACATTTAATATAATTATTGATATGTTAGGATTTACGTCTCACATTCTGTTATTTGTTTTGTGTTTATACTCTATGATTTTGTTTCTCTCTTTCCATTTCCCTGCTGCCTTTAGATTATTTGAACACTTTTTAATATTCCATTTTAATTAATCTATTGTGATTTTGACTATATTTTTCTTTTGTATGACTTCTTTGTGGTTGCTCCAGGGGTTAAAAATGCGTACTTTACTTTTTACAATCTGTTTATAAACAATATTGTACTATTTCAGTTGGAACATGGAAATCTTTCCAACATAGTAGCCTCTTTACCCTCTCCCCTTTATGGTATAGTTAGTTGTCTTGTATAACATTAGCACACATTAAAATAACACCAGAAAATGTTATACCTTTTCTTTTAACTGTCAAACATGTTTAATAACTCTAAGAGAAAAGGAATACTTTGTTATATTTATACAAATACTTATTTCTATTACTTTTCCTTCATTCCTAATGTTTCAAGTTTTCTTCTTCTTTCCCTTTCCCTGAAGAAATTCCTTTAGCAGCTCTTTGAGATCAGGTCTGCTGACTGTAGATTCCTTTACTTTATTTGAGAATGTCTATTTCATCTTCATATCTGAATGGTGTTTTCACAGGATGCAATAATATTCTTGGTTGACAGCATATTTCTTTTCTCATGTAGAAATGTTACTGTCTGGCTTTCTATCCTCCATAGTTTTCAGTGAGAAATTCTCACCTGAATGTTCAAATGCGTTTTCTCGTAGTTAATGTTTTGTTTTCCTCTGGATGCTTTCAGTAATTTTTCTTTGTCTTTAGTATTCAGCACTATGATTAAGTCATCTCTGGAAATGGATTTTGGGGGATTTATTCTATTTATGGTTTGCTAGTTTCTTGAATTTACAGGGTTATGGATTACACCAAACTTGTCATGTTTTAAGCCATAATTTCTTCAAATATTTTTTCAACACGGCGCTCTTTCTCTTCTTCTGGTTCTCTGATGGCATGAAATGTTAGACTTTTTGTTCTTCTCCCACAGATTTGTAAAGCTTTTAAAGAGGTTCTAACAGATTCAGGTCTTAAACCCAATATGTGTTTTCTGATATTTTAAAATATCAAATAAGCCTGAACAATTATGATTAAATTCTGAGTCTGAAGGATTAACCCTCTGGAATTAGCAACCTGCTGTAGTCAAGTTATTTGAACAGTATATTTTATTAACTGCTTTGGGAAACCACAGTGAATTAAAACAGGTTTCTATGGGAAAATGTAAATAGTTTTTAGGTTGAATTATAGTTTAAAGAAATAATGTATTTCAAAATAATTTTATGTGCTTTTATTTACTTTTATTTTTATTTTTTTTAGAGACGGGGTTTCCCTCTGTCATCCAGGTTAAATTGCAGTGTTGCAATCTATAGCTCACGGCAGCCTCACACTCTTAGGCTCAAGTGATCCTCCCACCTCAGCCTCCTGAGTAGCTGGGTCTACAGGTGCTTGCCATCATGCGTGGCTAATTTTTTAATCTTTTTGTAGAGTTAGGTCTTGCTGTGTTGCCCAAGCTGGCCTCAAACTCCTGACTTCAAGTTATCCTCCCATGTCAGTCTACCAAAATACTGGACTACCTGCATGAACCACGGTGACTGGTCTTATGCTTTTTGATGAATTTAAAATTTTCCCTGTATAGGTAACTGAAACTTTAAAAAAAAAAATGCAGTTTAGGGAAACTCTATCAAGAAGACTTCAAGCCAAATGTTTTTTGTTGGTGGTGGTTTTGTGTGTGTGTGTGTGTGTGTGTGTGTGTGTGTGTGTGTGTCAGAGGGAATGTGGGTTTGCTCTGAACCTTATTAATGCAATTAATTAAAATGACTGAAAATCTACTCCTGATAGTAATTCTTTGTACTGGGGATTTTTATTCCAGTGTTACTGGTTTTAAAACTGGCCAATAGTTACTAGTACTTTGCCCAAGATCACGTAGTAATGCCCAGAAACAGGGTGCAAACACAGAATGTCTGACTTTGAAGATTATGCTTTTAGCTGTTTGACTATTTTGTTTGTGCCTTTTTAAATGGCATATTAGTATTTGCTTTAGTTTAGGTAAAACTTGTAGATATGGCAGCATTGCAAAAGCAGGGGCAGGCAAATATTTTCCTGTAAAAGGCCAGATAGTAAATATTTTAAGCTTTAAACCATATGGTGTTTTGTACAACTGTTCAACTCTGCCATAGTAGTAAAAGACTAAACAAATGAGTGTGGCTGTGCTCTAGTAAAGCTTGATTTTGGAAATAAGACAACAGACTAGATTTGACTTGTTGATAATAGTTTGCTGATCTTTGCTATAGATTATCCTGTATAGTAAATTAGTTCTTCAACACTAAGTTTATTTTGAAAAGATTTTTTTTTCAGATCTTCTTTAAAAATATTCCTTTATTATTCTAAAATAACGTTTGGGCTAGGTGCGGTGGCTCATGCCTGTAATCCCAGCACTTTGGGAGGCTGAGGCAGGCAGATCACCTGAGGTCAGGAGTTCGAGACCAGCCTGACCAAACATGGTAAAACCCCGTCGCTACTAAAAATAAAAAAAATTAGCCAGGCATGGTGGTGCGTGCCTGTAATTCTAGCTACTTGGGAGGTTGAGGCAGGAGAATCACTTTAACCCAGGAGGTGGAGGTTGCAGTGAGCCAAGATTACACCACTACACTCCAGCCTGGGCGACAGAGTGAGACTCTTTCTCAACAAAATAAAATAAAAATAAAATAAAATGATGTTTGGTACATGGAAAGAATATGTTTAATATGTGTATAAATTAAAAAGCAAAATAATATACCCAGAAGATTGAACACTAATAAGTAGCCTGTGTACTCTTCCCTAACTCAAGGATTGGCAAACATTTTTCTGTAAAGGGCCAGATAGTAAGCATTCGTGGCTTTGCTTGGCCGTAAGGTCTCTATCATAGCTACTCAACTTTGCATTATGGCACAAAAGCAGCCATAAACAATGTGTAAATCAGTAAGCATGAATGTGTTCCAGTAAACTGTTTATGGACACTGAAATTAGAATTTCCCATAACTTTGATGTGTTACGAAATATCCTTCTTTTCATTTTTCCATACCATTAAGAATTTGAACACCATTCTTAGCTTTCGGACCATACAAAAATAAGTGATGGGCTGGATTTGGACCATGGACCATAGTTTTCCAACCCCTATTTCATCTTTTTTCTCTGCCTTTCCCTGCAGGTAGCCATTATCCTGAATTTTGAATTTATCATTCCTGTAGATTTCTTAAAATACTCTTTTTCACACACATATGTGTGATTAAACAGTACCTTGTTCTGTTTTATTTTTGAGTATTATAAAAATTATACTGTATATAGACTGAGACATTTTTTCATTCAACATTTTTCTTTTTCTTTTCTTTTTTTTTTTTTGAGGTGGAATTTCGCTCTTGTTGCCCAGGCTGGAATGCTATGGCACGATCTTGGCTCACTGCAACCTCCACCTCCCAGGTTCAAGCAATTCACCTGCCTTAGCCTCCCAAGTAGCTGGGATTACAGGCATGCACCACCACACTCGGCTAATTTTGTATTTTTAGTAGAGACAGGGTTTCACCATGTGGTCAGGCTAGCCCCAAACTCCTGACCTCCGGTGAGCCACTGTGCCTGGCCCATTCAACGTTTTTCTAAGATTCATTCATATTGTCAAGTATTGCTGTATGATGTTCCATTGTGTGACTGTACCACAATTATTCTCCTGACAGTAATTATTTAGGTTGGTTCCAGTTCATCTTTGAACATTCTTGTAGATATATCCTGGTACACATGTGCAAGAGTTTTTCTTGGTTATCTTCTGTTGAATAACTTCACAGAAGAACCTCTGAATTTTACAAAAATGATGAAACAGCATTATTTCCCTTGAGAAATGTTACTTTCTTATTAACTCATCTTAAATCATACTGTATTGATTTATACTAATGGAAAACCTACCTTACAAAATGTGCAGTTAACTGTTAAACTTTGCATTCATTCTTTCATTGATTTAATTTTATACAAACATTAATGACTGTAATATGTTAGGTTTCATGCTAGCAGGAAAATATGAGCAGTAAAGGAGATAGACAAGTAAACCAACAATTAAGTTATAACTATTTATTGAAAGCTTATTATGCCAGGCATCGTGTTAAGCAATTTATACGCATTACCTCTGTATTAGTCTGCTAAGGCTGCTGTAACAAAAGACTACAAACTAAGTGGCATCAACAACACAAATTTATTATCTCAGAGTTTTCAGGGCAAGAAGTTCAAGATCAGTGTGTCAGCAGGGTTGTTTCCTTCTGGGGACTTTGAGGGAGAATCTGTTCCATGCCTCCTTCCTACCTTTTGGTTATTGAATGGCAATTTTTGACCTTCCTTGGTGTATATTATCAGCATCCTGATCTCTGCCTTCATCTTCGTGTTGCATTCTTCCTGTGTGTTAGTCTGTCTGCAAATTTTCCCTTTTTATAGGGACACCAGTCGTACTGAATTAGGACCTATTCTGATGACCTCATTTTAACTTGTCAAACATCCTATCTCTAAATAAGGTTAATTCTGAGGTACTAGGGGTTGAGACCTCAACATTTGAATTTATGAGGGGCACAGTTCAAAATAACAATCTCTTAGTCTTTCCAATAATCTGTTGGAAATCTGTGTAACTCTGTGTAACTCTGTCAAACTTTGATGTGCTAGTCATGTTATAGAGGATGTTGCAGTGTAAAAACCCTAGCTATCAAAAAGTAGTTTCTGCCCAGGTCCGAAAAGAATAGCATAGACTCACTTTGCCTGTTCCTTCCCTCTAAATATAACTAAATACCCTGGAAATCATTTAGCTTACAATTATAATTGGATTATAAATGCCAGAAAGAAGGTGAACTGGTTAGAGACCTTGGGACTTGAGAAATAACATTGGGGTTCTCTGGGTGAACTGGCTAGAGTCCTCAGGACTTGAGAAATAGCATTAGGGTTCTCTGGGTTTTCTGTCTCCCATGTATCTTGGACTGGGTATTAGAGAGGCCTGCAACCCAGATCCACTATAGACAAAAAGCAATATTAAACAAGAAAAGCCTGCCATTACTCACCAAAGGACTGGAAAAGGGCAATCCCGACAAAAATAGGGAACCTCAACATTTTCCTGACACCAGGGACCTGATGAGCGATTCAAGCTCAGGACAGTGGCGAAGCCTCAGGCTATCCCGGCCCCACTCCACAACTTGTTCATGGTACCTCCACCATGGAAGTCTCCCAGCAACAGCCAGTAGCCCAGAGAAGCAACTTCCATTCTCACAAAACAGCAGCAGCAGTGACTGAGCAGGAGCTCTGGAAGCACCAGAAGAATGAAGCAGACCAGAATAGTATCACAGGTTTTCAGAAAACTGAACTGCAATTGGAACTAAAGCCCACAAATGTAGGCTAGAAGCCGATTGCTAAACTTTGACAGGCTACTTCCTGCATAAAATAGATTAAGCAGGACTGTGAGTCTTCTACATAATAACTTGTCAAACCAAGCTGAATGCAGCAAAAACACAATTTGTGTGAGAAATGACATTGATTTGACATTCATATCAAGATGAATCAGTTGTAGGAATTACCTGACAAGGGTTTTAAAGTTGCTGTGATTGAAATGCTTCAACAATCAATTATCTTAAATTATCTTAAAATGATAAAAAGGGAAAACCTCAGCAAACAAATAGAAGTTTTAAGGAAGAATTAAATGGAAATTATAGAACTGAAAAACACAATAATCAAAATTAAAATTCACAGATTAGACTCAGTAGTACAGTGGAGATGATGACAGAAGACAGAATCAATGAACTTGAAGACATACCAGTTCAGTTACTCTGTCTGAACAACAGAGAGTAAAAATACTGAAATTATCAGTCTCAATAATTTATAGGACAATACAAAAATTTAACATTGTATCTTCAAAGCTTAAAGGACAGGAGAAAGTATGTGACTGAAAAATATATTTGAAGAAATAGTGACTGAAAATTTCTCACATTTGGTGAAAGACATAAACCTGTAGATTTAAGAAGCTGAGCAAACCCTACGATAAGATAAACTCGAATCCACACTAAGAAATGTTTTTAAAAAGACAAATCTGAAAAATGGGAGAGAGAAATGACACATTCCATATGAAAGTACACCAATTTGAATAACAGCAGGTTTCTCATCTGAAACCATGGAGTTTTGAAGGAAGTGGTACAACATTTTTCAGGTGCTGAAAGAAGAAAAAGTACTATCAATCTTCAATTCTGTATCTGACCAAAACTGTCCTTTTGGAATGAAGTGGAAATAAAGACATTCTCAAATGCAGGAAACTAAAAGAATTTGTTTGTAATGGAGCAAAATTAAGTTACTAAGGACAAAGATAAAAAGAGACATAGTAACAAAAGAACCATGCACTAAGAAGTTATTGCAATCTTAAATATGTATACACCAAATAACCATACTTTAAAATATAGACAGCAGAAACTAATAGAGCTGAAAGAAGAAATAAACAGGTTCTCAATTACAGTTGGAGACTTGAACATCCTGCTGTCAGCAATTGATAGAACTACTAGACAGAAAATCAGCAAGGATATAGAATAGCTAAACACCATCACTAACCACCAAGATCTAATTTGCACTTACAGATTATTCCACCCCACAATAGCAAAATACACATTTTAAGCATTCATCAAAAATTCATCAAGATAATATACTGAATTATAAAACCTTTACAAATATAGAGAACAGTGGAATTAAACTAGAAATCAGTAGCAGGAAGGTGACAGGAATATCTCCAAACATTTAAAAATTAACACACTTTTAAATAAACCATGGGTCAAAGAGGAAATCTGAAAGGAAATTTAGATGTACATAGAACAGAATGGAAATAGACACACAACACACAAAAATTTGTGAGATAGAGCTGAAGCACTTCTGTGAGGGAAGTTTATAGCACTAAATGCAGACAGTAGAGAAGAAGAAATGTCTCAAATCACTGTAAATTCCTAACTCAAAATACTAGGGAAAAAAAGAGAGCAAAATATTCCCAAATCAAGCAGAATAAAGGAAGTAATTAAGAATAGATATTGATAAAATTGAGACCAGTAATACTATAGAGTAATGTAATGAAACAAAAAACTGACTCTTAGAAACATAAAAGTGAAATTGATAAGTCTCTAGCAAAATTGACAAAGATAAAAAAAAGACACAAATCACCAATGTCAGACAAAGATGGGTATAATTATAGATCTTGTAACAATTAAAAGGATAAATTCAACTTTACATTCATAAATTCAACAACTTAGAATAGATGAACCAATCCTATGAAAATCATAAACTAGCAAAACTTAGCCAAGTTGAAACAGATATCTTAAATTGTCCTATAACTGTTTTAAAAGTTGAATTCGTGATTCAAAAGCTATTGAAAATCTCTG
The DNA here is from genome assembly GCF_006542625.1 of Nomascus leucogenys. Lineage (NCBI taxonomy): Eukaryota > Metazoa > Chordata > Mammalia > Primates > Hylobatidae > Nomascus > Nomascus leucogenys. The sequence goes on along the minus strand of NC_044387.1, from coordinate 89,866,056 downwards.
GGCCTAGATGGTTTCACTGGAAAATTTAACCAGACGTTCAAAGAAGAATTAACACCAATTTGATACAACACTACAATCTGTTCACAGAAGTAGTAGTGGAGTGAATACTAATCAACTCATTTTGAGACTGTATTACCCTAATACCATAACCAAAGACAGCACAGAAAAGCAAACTATAGACCAGTATCTTTGATGAAATTAAATACAAAAATCCTCAATAAAATTTTAGTAAATTATATCCAGCCCCAACCAAGTGGAATTTAGTCTAGATGTACAAGTATTTTACAGTATTAAAAAATCAATGTGATTCACCATATCAACAGGCTAAAGAAGGAAATTCATGTGATTACATCAATTGATACAGAAAATCTTTTGAAAAAATTCAACACCCGTTCATGATTTAAAAAAATAATAACTGTCAGCACACTAGAAATACAGGGGAATGTTCTCAGCCTCACAATAGGCATCTGCAAAAACCCTGCATCTAATATTATACAGGTAAAAGACTGAATGATTTCCCTCTACAATTAGGGAAAAGGCAAGCATGTAACTTTTACCACTCATATTTGACATTGTACTATAAGTTGTAGTTACTGCAATAAAGCAAGAAGAAGAAGAGGCATACAGAATTGAAAAGATGAAATAAAGTTGTTGCTATTTCAAGTTGATATGATTATCTGCATGGGAAATCCCCAGAAGTCTACAAAAATACTCCTGAAACTAAAGAGTGAATTCATTATAGTTGCAGGATACAAGATCAGTACACAAAAATCAATTGAATTTATATATATTGACAATGAGCAAGTGGAAACTGATACAAAAATTATAATGCCATTTACAGTTGTTCCAAAGAATATGAAAAAGAATTCTAACAAAACATATGTAATATTAAATGCAATTAAATTTCAAAATGCTGATGAAAAAAATCTAAGAAGACCTAAATACTTGGAGAGAGACGTTGTTTATGAATCAGAAGACTCACAATAGTAAAAATGGCAATTCTTGTTAAATTGATCTATAGAGTTAATGCAATTCTTACTAAAATCTCAGAAAATATTTTTTAATATAGACAGGCTTATTTTAAAATTTATATGGAAAGAGAAAGACCTTAAAGTAACTAAAACAATTTTGAAGAAGAACAACTTGAGAATAACTCTTCCTGATGTTGAGGCTAACTTATAGCTACAGTAATCAAAACAGTGTAGTAGTGGCAAAGGGATAGACACATAGATCAGTGGAACAGTATGGAGAGTCCCAGAATAGATGCACACAAATATATATGCCTAACTGATTCTTGACAAATACATGAAAGCAATTCAGTGGAGGAAGAGTAACCTTTTCAATATTATTGTGGGAGGAATTGGACATCCGTAAGCTCTATCAACCTTGACCTAAACCTCAAACCATATAAAATAATTACCTCAAAACAGATCATGGGCTTTCATATGAAACTGCAAAACTTCTAGTAAAAAGAGAAGAAAATTTTGGGACCTAGTACTAGGCAAAGAGTTATTAGACTTGACACCAAGAGTATAATCCAAAAAAGGAACAGTTGATAAACCGGGCTTTGTCAAAATTTAAAAATTTGGCTCTGCAAAAGACCCTGTTAAGAGGAAGAAAATGCAAATTACAGATAGGCAGAAATGTTTGTACAGCACTGATCCAACAAAGGGCTTATATTTAGAGAATATAAAGAAGCATCAAAACTCAACATTAAGCATAAAAGATCCAGTTAGAAAATGAGGAAAATTTATACAAAACATTTCACCAAAGAGGATATACAGATGGCAGGTAACACATGAAGAGATACCCAAATCATTTGGAAAATGCAAACTTAAACCACAATGATGTTATCACTTCACACCTATCAAAATGGCTATAATAAAAAAATAGTGATAAAACCAAATGCTGATGAAGTTTTGGAGAAACTGTTCACCTATACATTGTTGTTCGGAATGTAAAATGATACAGTCATTGTGCAAAATAGTTTCACAGTTCGTTTTTAAACTAAAAATGGACTTCATACCAAGAACCAGCGATTTCATTCTTGTGCATATGTTCCAGAGAAAACTTGTTGTCACTTAGAAACTCATTCATGAATATTCATAGAAACTTTATTTGTAATAGCAAAAAACTTAAAACTACCCAAATGCCCTTTAATAGGTGAATGAATGAAAAGACTGTATCATAACACCATATCCACCGCATGGAATACTGCTTTGCAATGAAAAGGAATGAACTATTGATGCATTGCAATACCATAGATGGACCAAATATAATTATATTGAGTGAAAACACTCAGTCTCAAAAGGACACATATTGTGTGAGTCTATATAGAAATTATGACATAATTATCAAGATGGAGAACAGTTTAGTGGTTGATGGGTTAGGGATGGAGCCACAACAGTGTGGCTATGAAGTGTTCCAGTAATAATACAGCTAAGTGTCTTGATTAGGGTGGAATTAACATAAGATGACATGAGTGACAAAATTGTGTAGAGGCATGGCACAAATAGAAGATTATATCTATAATTTGAATCAGTGTCAGTTTCCTGGTTTTGATGGTGTAATGTAGTTACGCAAGATGAGAAATTTGGGAAAGGCTGGGTGAAGGGGCGCACAGGACCTCCCTATATATTCTTTTCACCTTTCTGTGTATCTATAATATTTCAAACTAAAAAGGTTTTAAAGCTTCAGAGTAACTCAGATTCTTGTATTTCTCAAATATCATGAAAGGAAGTTATCGTCTATAGCAATACTCAGTTCACTACCACCCACTCCCCTTAACTTTGTAGATACTCCCATATGCCTTTTCAGAATTTATCTCACATCTTTGCCCAGCGCTGCTTATTTCTTATTTTCCTTCACCTCCCCAACTCTTTGACTTATATATATCTCAAAAGCTCAAATACTGATAAGCTATTGCAAGGACTGTCTTGAAGAGGGGAGGAAACTGAGTGAGTAAAGGCCCTTTGTCATGCTGCAAAAGAAAAAAGGCAGGGCATTCTCTTACAGTAATACTTTTTTGCTCTGTTACACCCAAGAAGTAGATGTTTTTATGCCTAGACTTAACAACAAGTTTAAGCAGTTTTTTTTAAGATCAGCAGTGTTTATGTGATGTTGACAAAAACAAATTTCAGAGTCTGTATGTATTTCATGTTCTTAACTAAAATATACTGCCCTTCCACCATTATAATGCACTCTAATGAGTGCTACTGTGAGAGGTATCTATAAAGAAATGGTATGGAAGGTCAAAGGAAGCACACTTAACTCCCTAGAGAAGGCTTTGAAGAGGCTTCTGGGGTGAGATATTTGGTTCGAGTTTTGGAAGATGAGTAGAGTTACCCATCTTAAGAGGATGAGTGAGATCATGGTACAGTTTACAGACCACAAGTAGTTGTCATAGCCAGAATGTAGGATTTATGACTGAGCAGTGGCAGAGATGAGACTAGAAATGGTGAGATCACAAATGGCTTTACCTGCCATTCAACAGAATGTGAATTAAAGTCTGAAGATAATAGTAACCATTGAAGGATTTGTGTGGGATTTGATGTGAAAGAGAAAGGTTACTCTCAGTGCATTGTAGAGAATAGAATTGTGGGATGTGAGACTAGAGGTAAGATGAGTTGGGAAACTCATTTAGCAATTTAAGAGTCAAAAGAAGAGAAGCTGAGCGAAGGCAGAAACTGAAATGATAAATTATAGAATTATTAGGAGATGGAATTGGTAATTTGGCATATTTGAGTATAGTAGGTAAGAGGCAAATGTAATTCCTAGTTTGCTGACTTGAGTGGCTGATCATGTTCAATAACTGAATTGAGAATAAGATTATATAGTAAAAGGAAGGATAAAGTCAGGTTTATAAATTGAGGTAGCTTTGCTGCGTAAGAGTGGAGTTGCCCAGATGTCAGTTTAACATACACAGAAAGCTGTAAAGAGAAAAGGGCTACAAGGTTTGGGAATTGGCAGCATATGTTAAAGCCTGGGGATGAGAAGAGAAGGAGGGCCAGAAAGTGAAACTCTAGAAAATATTGACATTCAGCAACAAGCCAAGGAGAGAAAAGCCTGTGAAAAATAGTGACAGTTGGAAGAACCCGAGAGAGTGCCATTATAAATACTGAAAGAGAAGAGAGACTTTTTAAAAATGTGTGAATTATAGAACATTTGTATAGTGGAGTGTTATGAATAGTATGTAGTCACTTAAGAATAGTGTTTGTAAGGAATATTAAATGGATGTGGGAAGAGATTCAGGATATAATATTGTCTGGATAACTAGTAAAATACCAGTTTTATAAAAATAAACATGTATGTATTATACATATACAGAGAAGGAAATTTGGAAGACAGTACCCTCAAATTTTAAGTTTCTCAGATGGCAGAATTATAAATGATTCACATTTTCTTTATTTTTTAATAAATTTTCTATAATGAGTATGTATTATGTTATGACAGAAAAAATACATATATAAATTAAGTGGATTCAGTCAAAACTAATTTCCAGTGGAAATGTTAAACGCAAAAATCACTCAAAAGGGCTCATTTCAATTGTGAAGTAGGAAGTCATTGGTGACCTTAGAAAATTTTCAGTCATAATGGGATCAGAAACTAGATTGTAGTGAGCTAAAAAATGACTGGGAAGCAGAAAAATTGAGATGATGAATAAAAAAAGTACACATTCAATAAGCCAATAAAAAGACATTTGATAGGAAAGTGGGACTAAAGAGTTTTTTTAAGGGAGGAATTCGAAGCATGCTTGTATGCTGAAGGAAGAGAAATATATAAACTGTGTTCAAAAATGAGTCTGTGATTGGGTTTGACCATTTGCTGTATAGTAACTGAACATGCCTGAGTGCACACAGCTTGATTGAGATCTCTTAATTAATATACAACCCATTTGTTGAATTCAGAAAAAGTGATCTCAAATATCTTATTTTGTATGTGTTTAGTATATATATAGACATATGTTGAAATGGATTGGCTGTTTGTAGAGGAAAATTTGGTTTGGGGTTTAACCTCCAAAGCAGTGATTTAAAAAAAAAAACAACAACCAAAAAAAACCCTCTTAAGTGACTAATACAAAGATAGCTGGTCTCTGTTTTGAATAATTATGTTTGGGGCTTAATTGCTTCCCTCTATTCTCACTAAATATGTATTTCAGGTTGACATAGGAAAACGCTAGGGTTTGTTATCACAGTTTATCATCAAGAAATGGTCAGTATTTGCCAAAAGAAATAAAGTAGCACCTGGATATTCCTTGGTAAGATAATAATGTAGCCTTAGTCATTCTTTAAACTTAGTACATTAAATGATAAACAGGGAATCCTGCAAAACCTGGCAGCTATGTATGGAGGCAGGCCCAGCCCTTCAAGAGGAGGGAAGCCAAGAAACAAAGAGGAAGAGGTATGCTTCCCGCATGTTCGCTACCTCCATCACATAGCCATTTTTGAATTTATTGCCTTCTTTTCTTGCATGGTTTAAATTCTTAACAATTATTTGAAGATTTTGTAGGTCTATAGGGACCTGTTAATATATTTTTGACTGACATTCTGTGTTATAATTTTGCCCCGTAACTTATTCAGTATTATGATTTCAGTTTCTTTTCTTTTGATTAAATTAAAAATTTGTAATTTTATAATGTATTTCTTTCTTTTCAGAAATAAATTTTTCTTAATTAAACACTTGAAAGCTAATATTACATTTCCATTAACCGGATTTCAGAACTTTTATTTCTTGTGTTCAAATTAACACTGTTCCTTAAATTTAAAAAAAATCTAGCAGTAAAAATGTCAATAGCTTTACTTTTACATTATTATGTTGGGGTTTTTGCCTCCTTGTAGGTTTATCTGGCAAGACTGAGGCAAATAAGACTACAGAATTTCAATGAGCGCCAACAGATTAAAGCCAAACTTCGTGGTGAAAAGGTAGGTTGAAAAGCTGTTTTTTTTAAGAAATTGAATGATATCATAGTAGGTTAACATTTAAAATGCTGTGCCATTAACAACAACAACAACAAAAACAAAAAACTGATGATGATAGTGGAAGTTCAAAGATCAAAAAACTACACATAAAGTAAATCTTATTTATGTAATTTTAAATTGATAAGACCATTTGTTCCAGAGAAATTCTGGGAGGAAAATATAACTAGTATTCATGGGAGGATTAAAATGCATTTTATATCATTATCTTTTTGTTCCATTGTTCTTAAAGGCTGATAGTGGTAGAGAGTTCAGTTGCAGCTTTAGGAGAAAACTAACAGCATTAAATGATTTCCAGTTTATACTTTTAGATTTTAGTTTATTCATTGTTATCTTTCATAGAGCTCTGCACTCAATTTGATGATTCTATCCTAAGTGATTTGCTTATCTACTTATTTTGTAGAAGGAAGCTAATCATTCTGAAGGACAAGAAGGAAGTGAAGAGGCCGACATGAGGCGCAAAAAAATCGAATCACTGAAGGTATAGACTAGAAATGATACAGGTTTTCTTAGAGAAAATTGAAAGCTGAGATAGCAAATTGTGTTTTTTTTGTTTGTTTGTTTTGTTTTTTCTTGAGATGGAGTCTCGCTCTGTCGCCCAGGCTGGAGCGCAGTGGCGCGATCTCGGCTCACTGCAAGCTCCATCTCCCAGGTTCACACCATTCTCCTGCCTCAGCCTCTCCGAGTAGCTGGGACTACAGGCGCCCACCACCTCGCCCGGCTAATTTTTTGTATTTTTAGTAGAGATGGGGTTTCACTGTGGTCTCGATCTCCTGACCTCGTGATCCGCCCGCCTCGGCCTCCCAAAGTGCTGGGATTACAAGCGTGAGCCACTGCGCCCAGCCGCAAATTGTGTTCTTAAGTTTTGCATAGTTATATCACTTTATTTTCTTCCTTTTTCTTTCATCTTTCTCCTCCACTTTTTGGTTTCTAAAAATAGTATTTTTCTCTTTGTATTATATTTATGAAAACAGATAAAACCATGGCATAAATACATGAAACTATCATATAAGTAATCTTGGAAAAAAAATGGTAACCTTAAAAATGAAAAATATACAAATATACATCCCCATGAAGGTAAATGAAGTCTATGTATAACAATTGTTTTAAGTTTTTACATTTTTTTTCCATTCAAATATACCTGCCTTTATTTTCACTCAGCAAATATTTATTGAACACCTGCTGTATGTCAAGGCTGGTTCTAGGTGCTAGAGATTTAGAGTGAGCTTACATTTTTATTCTAAGACTACATGCACATTTCTTTTTTGGCTAATAAGTAAGTATCTTTATAGACCTGGCAAAAAAAAACAAAAAACCCTATGCCCTTCTTTCTGATAACTCATTTTGTTAATTGTTTTTATTTTTAGGCCCATGCAAATGCACGTGCTGCTGTGTTAAAAGAACAGCTAGAACGAAAGAGAAAGGAAGCTTATGAGAGAGAAAAAAAAGTGTGGGAAGAGCATGTAAGATTTAGCTCATATTCTTAATCCTGGTTGTATTAACATTTTTATAGCTCTTCCTGGGTAGTACATCAGTATTATAATTTTCTAATGCTTTTTTTTTTTCTGTTTTTTCATTCTCATTCTCTCTCTCACCCTTTCTCATTACCTCTCTTTCTCAGTCTCTCTCTCTGTCTCTCTCGCATTTAAGAATAATCAATGTGGAAGTTATTTGGGAGATTGATTTGAAATCAGAACTAATTTATTTTATTTATTTATTATTATTATTTTTTGAGGTGGAGTCTTGCTCTGTCACCCAGGCTGAAGTGCAGGGACACGATCTCGGCTCACTGCAACCTCCACCTCCTGGGTTCAAGCGATTCTTCCGCCTGAGCCTCCCAAGTAGCTGGGACTACAGGCGCGTACCACCACGCCCGGCTAATTTTTGTATTTTTAGTAGAGACAGGGTTTCACCATGTTGGCCAGGCAGGTCTTAAACTCCTGACCTCATGATCTGCCCGCCTCAGACTCCCAAAGTGCTGGCATTACAGGCATGAGCCACCGCGCCTGGCCCTCATTTTGTTTTTAAATTTTTAATTTGCCATTGCCAAGTAGCTTATCAAAATCCCAGCATAATTTAATGACTACATCGTCCTTCTGCCACCAATTTATAATGCTACTTGTAAGATTTATTAAATTCCTATATATACCAGTGAATGAATCTATAGCAAGTATGTAACAAGCTGTATCTTCCTTCGGGCTTTCTCCTTTGCTCTATTCTCCATAGTGTTCTCCATAGTGACTGTACTAGTTTAAATTCCCACCAACAGTGTACGAGTGTAAGAGGGTTCCCTTTTCTCCACATCCTTGCCAGCATTTGTTATTGCTAGTCCTTTTGATAAAAGCCGTTTTGACTGGGGTGAGATGATATCTCATTGTCATTTCTGTCTTTTCTGCCAGTACCTCGTTGTATTAGTAATTATTTACAATATGCTTTAATTTCTAATAGAATTCTTTCCTCATTTCCCCTTTACTCTCCTTTTTACACTTATTATTCTTAGTTATTTGCTCTCTTTTTCTTTACCAGATACATTTTTAGGGTAATTCTTGTTTCTTTTTTTTTTTTTCAATCCTATTGTAATTTTGATTAGTATTATATTAAACCTACAAGTTAAGAAGAATTGACATAGTTATAATAGTTTTTATACAGGAACAAGTTAAATTTCTACATTTACTCAGTTTCTTTTATATATCTTACACAAATTTTGATCATTTTCACACTTATCTGTTGTATTTCTTATAAAGGTTATTTCTAGATAGTTTATAATTCCATTTCAATCTTTAAAGGTTTTTTTTCCTAACAGAATATTGCTAATATTTGCAGACATTTTGAGTTTTTGCTTATCCTCTTATCCAGTGAGTTTTCCTGTTCTGCCAATTTTAAGTAAATTTTCTGGGTTTTAGCCTACAACTAGATCATTTGCAAATAGCCATGATACACATCATAGAAACAACAGTTCCCATAGTTTATTGCTTGTTGTGTGCCAGGCATATTATGACCACTTTAGTATTGACTCATGAACAACATGGGGGTTGGGGCATTGGCCCCTTGCACAGTCAAAAATTCACATATAACTTTTGACTCCCCACAGTCTTTACTACTGATATCCTACTGTTGACTGGAAGCCCTGCCAATAACATAGAGTAACATATATTTTATATGTTGTGTGTATTATATGCTGTATTCTTACAACAAAGCTAAAGAAAAAAAGTTATTAAGAAAATCATAAGGAAGAGAAAATATATTTACTATTTTTAAATGGAAGTGGATCATCATAAAGGTCTTCATCCTCATCTTCAGGTGGAGTAGGCTGAGGAAGAAGCAGTAAGAGGGTTGGTCTTGCTGTCTCGGGTGGCAGAGGCAGAAAAAAAATTGTGTGTAAGTGGATTTGTACTGGTCAAACCTGTGTTGTTCAAGGATTAACTGTATATTTATTGTTTTTTTTTTAATCCTTACAACTTTACAAAGCATATATAGAAAGGATAAAATAATTATATAAAATATTTCCAACTAAGGGCAGAACAAAGATTTGAACCTGGATCTGCCCAATGTTGAAGTCTTTTTCTTATGCTGTTTCCCCTGTTTTCTGTAAGTTGTGCCTTAAAAAAAATTTTTTTTTTACTTTTAATTTTTGTAGGTACATGGTAGATGTATATATTTATGGGATACATGAGATGATTTCATACAGGCATAAATACATACTAATCACAGGGTAAATGGGGTATCTATCACCTCGTGCATTTATCCTTTCTTTGCATTTCAAACAATCCAGTTACACCCGTTTAGTTATTTTAAAATGTACAATAAATTATTGTTGATTATATTCACCCTGTTGTGCTATCAAATACTGGATCTTACTCATTTTATCTAATTTTTGTACCCATTAGCCATTCCCGCTTTCATGCACTACCCTTTCCAGCTTTTGGTAACAATCATGTTCCGTTTCCATGAATTCAATTGTTTTAATTCTTTTAGTTTCCACAAATAAGTGAGAACATGCAAAATTTGTCTTTCTGTGCCAGGATTATTTCACCTAACGTAATAGAACTCCAGTTCCTTTCATATTGTTGCAAATGACAGGATCTCATTCTATTTTATGGCTGAAGAGTACTCCATTGTGTATATGTCCCACAATTTTCTTTATCCACTCATCTTCTGATGGACAGTTAGGTTGCTTCCAGATTTTGGCTATTGTGTATAGTCCTGCAATAAACATGGGAGTGCAGATATCTCTGATATACTGATTTCCTTTCTTTTGGATATATACCTAGCAGTGGGATTGCTAGATTGTATGGTAGTTCTATTTTTAGTTTTTTGAGGAACGTCCAAACTGTTCTCCATAGTGGCTGTACTAGTTTAAATTCCCACCAACAGTGTACGAGTGTAAGAGGGTTCCCTTTTCTCCACATCCTTGCCAGCACTTGTAGTTGCTAGTCCTTTTGATAAAAGCCATTTTGACTGGGGTGAGATGATATCTCATTGTCATTTTGATTTGTATTTCTCTGATGATCAGTGATGTTGAGCACTTTTTCATATACCTGTTTGCCATTTGTATGTCATCTTTTTAGAAATGTCTATTCAGATCTTTTGCCCATTTTAAACTGGATTATTAGATTTTTCCTGTTGAGTGGTTTGAGGTCCTTATATATTCTGGTTATTAATCCCTTGTCAGATGGGTAGTTTGCAAATATTTTCTCCCATTCTGTGGGTTGTCTCTTCACTGTGTTGATAGTTTCCTTTGCTGTACAGAAGCTTTTTAACTTGATGTGATCCCATTTGTCCGTTTTTGCTTAGGTTGCGTGTGCTTATGGGGTATTACTCAAGAAATCTTTGCGTAGGCCAGTGTCCTAGAGAGTTTCCCCAGTGTTTTATTTTAGTAGTTTCATAGTTTGAGGCCTTAGATTTAAGTCTTTAATCCATTTTGATTTGATTTTTGTATATGGCAAAAGATAGGAGTCTAGTTTCATTCTTCTGCATATGGATATCCAGTTTTCCTAGCACCATTTATTGAAGAGACTGTCTTTTCTCAAACGTATATTCCTGGAACATTTGTTAAAAATGAATTCACTGTAGATGTATGGATTTATTTCTGGGTCTCTTCTGTTTCACTAGCCTATGTGCCTGTTTTTATGCCAGCACCATGCTGTTTTGGTTACTATAGCTCTGTAGTATAATTTGAGGTCAGGTAATGTGATTCCTCCAGTTTTGTTCTTTTTGCTCAGGATAACTTTGGCTATTCTGGGTCTTTTGTGGTTCTATATGAACTTTAGAGTTTTTTTATTTTTTACAAAAAAATAACACTGGTAATTTGATAGAAATTGAATTGATTCTGTAGATTACTTCAGGCAGTATGGACATTTTAATGATACCAAGTCTCCTTCCATGAGCATTGAATGTACTTCCATTTGTTTATATCATCTATGATTTCCTTCATCAGTATTTTGTAGTTCTCCTTGTAGAGATCTTTCACCTCATTGGGTAAATGTATTCCTCAGTATTTTTGTGTGTGAGTGGCTATTGTAAATGAGATTGCATTACTGATTTCATTCTCAGCTTGAATGTTATTGGAGTATAGAAATACCACTGATTTTTGTACAATGATTTTATGTCCTGAAACTTTACTGAAGTCACTCATCAAGTCTAGGAGTCGTGGTGGAATTGTTAGAATTTTCCAGATACAGAATTAAATTGTCCACAAAGAGATAATTTGACTTTCCCTTTTCCTATTTGGATGTCTTTTATTCTTTTCTCTCACCTGATTGCTCTGGCTAGGACTGCCAGTACTATGTTGAATAGGATTGCTAAGAATGGAATCCTTGTCTTGTTCTAGTTCTTAGGAGGAATCCTTCTAACTTTTTGCTCATTCAGCATGATGTTGGCTGTGGGTTTGTCATAGGTGGTTCTTAATATTTTGAGATATCTTCCTTTGATGCCTAATTTGTTAAGTGCTTTTTATCATAAAGGGATGTTGGATTTTATCAGATGCTTTTTATGTGTATATTGAGGTGATCATATTCTTTTTTAAAATTCTGTTTATGTGGAGAATCACATTTATTGGTTTGTGTGTGTTGAACCATCCTTGCATCCCAGGAATAAGGCTCACTTGATCATACAAATTTTCATTTTAATGTGCTTCTACTGGATTTAGTTTGCTAATATTTTATAGAAGATTTTTGTATCTATTTTCATCAGCAACATTGGCCTGTAGTTTTCTTTTTTTGTTGTGTCCTTGCCATATTTTGATATCACGATGAAACCGGTCTTGTAGAATAAGTTAGGGAGGAATCTCTCCTTCTTAATTTATTTTCAATAATTTCAGTAGGATTGGCATCAGCCTTCTTTGTATATCTTGTGAATCTATCTGGTCCAGGACTTTTTTTTGATTAGTAGTTTGTTTTTTTTTTATTACTGATTCAATTTTGTACTCATTATTGGTCTGTTCAAGGTTTTTTCTTCCTAGTTCAATCTTGGGAGATTGTGTGTTTCCAAGAATTTGTTCATTTCCTAATTTTATAGTATGTGCACATGGAGATGTTTATAGTAGTCTCTGAGGATCTTTTGTATTTCTGTGGGATCCGTTGTAATGTCACCTTTGTTATTTCTGACTGTGTTTATGAATCTTCTCTTTTTTTTCATGTGTTAATCTTTCCAGGAGTTTATTAATCTTGTTTATCTTTTTGAAGAACCAACTTTTGTTTGATCTTTTCTATGGCTGTTTGGTCTCATTTTAGTTCTGCTCTGATTTTAGTTATTTCTTTTCGTCGGCTAGCTTTCAGTTTAGTTTGTTTTTGTTCTTCTAGTTCCTGTAGGTGCAACATTAGGTTGTTAATTTGAGATCTTTCTATTATTTTTGTATCAGCATTTAATGCTGTAAACTTTCCTTTTAACTGCTTTTGCCATATCTCAGAGGTTTTGATATGTAGTGTTTCTATTTTCATTTGTTTCAAAATTTTTTTAAATGTCTGCCTTAATTTTATTGTTTTCCAAAAGTCATTCAGCAGCAGGTTGTTTACTTTCCATGTATTTGTGTGGCTTCAAGAGCTCCTCTTGGTATTGATTTCTATTTTTATTCTACTGTGGTCCAAGAAGATGCTTAGTATGATTTCAGTTTTTTAAAAAATTTATTGAGACTTGCTTTATGACTGAGTATGTGGTCAGTCTTAGAGTATGTTCCGTGTGCAGATAAAAATAATGTGTATTCTGTGGTTGTTTAGTGGAGTGTTCTGTAGATGCTAATTAGGTCCACCTGGTCAAGTGTCCAATTTAAGTCTAGAATCTATTAGTTTTGGGCCCCGATCGGTTTAATGCTATCAGTGGGGTGTTAAAGTGTCCACTATTATTGTATGATATTATTGTCTGTCCCTTTTCTTAGATCTAGTAGTAATTGTTTATAAATCAGGGTCCTCAAGTGTTGGGCACGTATATATTTAGGATAGTTAAATTCTCTTCTTTAATTGGACCTTTCATCATTATGTAGTGCTTTTCTTTGTCCTTTTGTACTCTTGTTGATTTAGAATCTGTTTTATCTGATACAAGAGTATCAAGCCCTGATCTTTTTTGTTTTAAATTTGTGTGATCTTTCCCCATCCCTTTACATCAAGTGCTTTGGGTGTCATTACATGTGAGATGGGTCTCTTGAAGATAGCAGAAGATTGGGTCTTGTTTTTTCATTCAGTTTGCCATTCTGTGTTTTTAGTGAAGCATTTAGGCCATTTATGTTCAGTGTTAATACTGATATGTGAGGTTTTCTTCCTCTCTTAGTGTTAACTAGTTGCTTTGTAGTCTGAATTGTATAGTTGCTTTATAGTGGCAGTAGCTTTGAACTTACACATACTTTTGTGGTAGCAAGTGTCATTCTTTTATTTTCATGTTTAGAACTCCTTTAAGCATTTTTGTAGGGCCTATCTGGTGGTGTCAAATTCTCTTAGCAATTGCTTGTCTGGGAAAAACTTTATTTCTTCTTTGTTTATGAAGCTTACTTAGCTTGGCAGGCTGTGAAATTCTTGGCTGGCATTTCTTTTCTTTAAGAAGGCTAAAAATAGGCCACCAATGTCTTCTGGTTTGTAAGATTTCTGCTAAGAAATCTATTGGAGGAGGAGCCAAGATGGCCGAACAGGAACAGCTCTAGTCTGTAGCTCCCAGCGTGAGCGACGCAGGAGACGGGTGATTTCTGCATATCCAACTGAGGTACCGGGTTTGTCTCACTGGGGACTGTCAGACAGTGGGTGCAGGACAGTGGGTGCAGCGCATTGAGCATGAGCCGAAGCAGGACGAGGCATCGCCTCACTGGGGAAGCGCAAGGGATCAGGGAATTCCCCTTCCTAGTCAAAGAAAGGGGTGACAGATGGCACCTGGAAAATCGGGTCACTCCCACCCTAATATTGCGCTTTTCCAATGGTCTTAGCAAACGGCACACCAGGAGATTATCCCGTGCCTGTCTCAGAGGGGCCTACGCCCACGGAGCCTCACTCATTGCTAGCACAGCAGTCTGAGATCAAACTGCAAGGCAGCAGCGAGGCTGGGGGAGGGGCACCTGCCATTGCAGAGGCTTGAGTAGGTAAACAAAGCAGCTGGGAAGCTCAAACTGGGTGGAGCCCACCACAGCTCAAGGAGGCCTGCCTGCCTCTGTAGACTCCACCTCTGGGGGCAGGGCATAGCCAAACAAAAGGCAGCACAAACCTCTGCAGACTTGAATGTCCCTGTCTGACAGCTTTGAAGAGAGTAGTGGTTCCCCCAGCACGCAGCTGCAGATCTGAGAACGGACAGACTGCCTCCTCAAGTGGGTCCCTGACCCCCGAGTAGCCTAACTGTGAGGCACCCCCCAGTAGGGGCAGACTGACACCTCACACGGCTGGGTACTCCTCTGAGACAAAACTTCCAGAGGAACTATCAGGCAGCAACATTTGCTGTTCACCAGTATCTGCTTTTCTGCAGCCTCTGCTGCTGATACCCAGGCAAACGGTCTGGAGTGGACCTCCAGCAAACTCCAACAGACCTGCAGCTAGGGGTCCTGACTGTTAGAAGGAAAACTAACAAACAGAAAGGACACCCACACCAAAACCCCATCTGTACGTCACCATCATCAAAGACCAAAGGTAGATAAAACCACAAAGATGGGGAAAAAACAGAGCAGAAAAACTGGAAACTCTAAAAATCAGAGTGCCTGTCCTCCTCCAAAGGAATGCAGCTCCTCACCAGCAACGGAACAAAGCTGGACGGAGAATGACTTTGACGAGTTGAGAGAAGAAGGCTTCAGATGATCAAACTACTCCGTGCTAAAGGAGGAAGTTCGAACCAATGGCAAAGTAGTTAAAAACCTTGAAAAAAAATTAGACGAATGGCTAATTAGAATAACCAATGCAGAGAAGTCCTTAAAGGACCTGATGGAGCTGAAAACCACGGCACGAGAACTACGTGACGAATGCACAAGCCTCAGTAGCCAATTCGATCAACTGGAAGAAAGGGTATCAGTGATGGAAGACGAAATGAATGAAATGAAGTAAGAAGAGAAGTTTAGAGAAAAAAGAATAAAAAGAAACGAACAAAGCCTCCAAGAAATATGGGACTATGTGAAAAGACTGAATCTATATCTGATTGGTGTACATGAAACTGATGAGGAGAATGGAACCAAGTTGGAAAACACTCTGCAGGATATTTTCCAGGAGAACTTCCCCAATCTAGCAAGGCAGGCCAACATTCAAATTCAGGAAATACAGAGAACGCCACAAAGATACCCTTTGAGAAGAGCAACTCCAAGACACGTAATTGTCAGATTCACCAAAGTTGAAATGAAGGAAAAAATGTTAAGGGCAGCCAGAGAGAAAGGTCAGGTTACCCACAAAGGGAAGCCCATCAGACTAACAGTGGATCTCTCGGGAGAAACTCTACAAGCCAGGAGAGAGTGGGGGGCATTACTCAACATTCTTAAAGAAAAGAATTTTCAACCCAGAATTTCATATCCAGCCAAACGAAGCTTCGTAAGTGAAGGAGAAATAAAATACTTTACAGACAAGCAAATGCTGAGAGATTTTGTCACCACTAGGCCTGCCCTAAAAGAGCTCCTGATGAAAGCACTAAACATGGAAAGGAACAACCAGTACCAGCCACTGCAAAAACATGCCAAATTGTAAAGACCATAGAGGCTAGGAAGAAACTGCATCAACTAATGAGCAAAATAACCAGCTAACATCATAATGATAGGATCAAATTCACACATAACAATATTAACCTTAAATATAAATGGGCTAAATGCTCCAATTAAAGGACACAGACTGGGAAACTGGATAAGGAGTCAAGACCCATCAGTGTGGTGTATTCAGGAAACCCATCGCACGTGCAGAGACACACGTAGCCTCAAAATAAAGGGATGGAGGAAGATCTACCAAGCAAATGGAAAACACAAAAAGGCAGGGGTTGCTATCCTAGTCTCTGATAAAACAGACTTTAAACCAACAAAGATCAACAGAGACAAAGAAGGCCATTACATAATGGTAAAAGGATCAATTCAACAAGAAGAGCTAAGTATCCTAAATATATATGCACCCAATACAGGAGCACCCAGATTCATAAAGCAAGTCCTTAGAGACCAACAGAGACTTAGACTCCCACACAATAATAATGGGAGAATTTAACACCCCACTGTCAACATTAGACAGATCAACGGGACAGAAAGTTAACAAGGATATCCAGGAATTGAACTCAGCTCTGCACCGAGCAGACCTAATAGACATCTACAGAACTCTCCACCCCAAATCAACAGAATATACATTCTTTTCAGCACCACACCACACCTATTCCAAAATTGACCACATAGTTGGAAGTAAAGCTCTCCTCAGTAAATGTAAAAGAACAGAAATTATAACAAACTGTCTCTCAGACCACAGTGCAATCAAACTAGAACTTAGGATTAAGAAACTCACTCAAAACCACTCAACTACATGGAAACTGAACAACCTACTCCTGAATGACTACTGGGTACATAACGAAATGAAGGCAGAAATAAAGATGTTCCTTGAAACCAACGAGAACAAAGACACAACATACCAGAATCTCTGGGACACATTCAAAGCACTGTGTAGAGGGAAATTTATAGCACTAAATGCCCACAAGAGAAAGCAGGAAAGATCTAAAATTGACACCCTAACATGACAATTAAAAGAACTAGAGAAGCAAGAGCAAACACGTTCAAAAGCTAGCAGAAGGCTAGAAATAACTAAAATCAGAGCAGAACTGAAGGAAATAGAGACACAAAAAACCCTTCAAAAAATCAATGAATCCAGGAGCTGGTTTTTTGAAAACATTAAGAAAATTGATAGACCGCTAGCAAGACTAATAAAGAAGAAAAGAGAGAAGAATCAAATAGATGCAATAAGAAATGATAAAGGGGATATCACCACCGATCCCACAGAAATACAAACTACCATCAGAGAATACTATAAACACCTCTACGCAAATAAATTGGAAAATCTAGAAGAAATGGATAAATTCCTCGACACATAGACCCTCCCAAGACTAAACCAGGAAGAAGTCGAATCTCTGAATAGACCAATAACAGGCTCTGAAATTGAGGCAATAATTAACAGCCTAACAACCAAAAAAAGTCCAGATGGATTCACAGCTGAACTCTACCAGAGGTACAAGGAGGAGCTGGTACCATTCCTTCTGAAAGTATTCCAATTAATAGAAAAAGAGGGAATCCTCCCTAACTCATTTTATGAGGCCAGCATCATCCTGATACCAAAGCCTGGGAGAGGCACACAAAAAAAGAGAATTTTGGACCAATATCCCTGATGAACATCAATGCAAAAAATCCTCAATAAAATACTGGCAAACCGAGTCCAGCAGCACATCAAAAAGCTTATCCACCATGATCAAGTGGGCTTCATCCCTGGGATGCAAGGCTGGTTCAACATATGTAAATCAGTAAACATAATCCAGCATATAAACAGAACCAATGACAAAAACCACATGATTATCTCAATAGATGCAGAAAAGGTCTTTGACAAAATTCAACAACCCTTCATGCTAAAAACTCTCAATAAATTAGGTATTGATGGGACATACCTCAAAATAATAAGAGCTATCTATGACAAACCCACAGCCAGTATCATACTGAATGGGCAAAAACTGGAAGCATTCCCTTTGAAAACTGGCACAAGACAGGGATGCCCTCTTCAACTTTCAGCTTTCTACATATGGCTAGCCAGTTTTCCCAGCACCATTTATTAAATAGGGAATCCTTTACTCATTTCTTGTTTTGGTCAGGTTTGTCAAAGATCAGACAGTTGTAGATATGCGGCATTATTTCTGAGGGCTCTGTTCTGTTCCATTGGTCTATATCTCTGTTTTGGTACCAGTACCATGTTGTTTTGATTACTGTAGCCTTGTAGTATAGTTTGAAGTGAGGTAGCATGATGCCTCCAGCTTTGTTCTTTTGGCTTAGGATTGACTTGGCGATGCAGGCCCTTTTTTGGTTCCATATGAACTTTAAAGTAGTTTAAAGTTCTATTCAACATAGTGTTGGAAGTTCTGGCCAGGGCAATCAGGGAGGAGAAGGAAATAAAGGGCATTCAGTTAGGAAAAGAGGAAGTCAAATTGTCCCTGTTTGCAGATGACATGATTGTATATCTAGAAAACCCCATTGTCTCAGCCCAAAATCTCCTTAAGCTGATAAGCAACTTCAGCAAAGTCTCAGGATACAAAATCAATGTACAAAAATCACAAGCATTCTTATACACCAATAACAGACAATCAGAGAGCCAAATCATGAGTGAACTCCCATTCACAATTGCTTCAAAGAGAATAAAATACCTAGGAATCCAACTTACAAGGGATGTGAAGGACCTCTTCAAGGAGAACTACAAACCACTGCTCAATGAAATAAAAGAAGATACAAACAAATGGAAGAACATTCCATGCTCATGGGTAGGAAGAATCAATATTGTGAAAATGGCCATACTGCCCAAGGTAATTTATAGATTCAATGCCATCCCCATCATGCTACCAATGACTTTCTTCACAGAATTGGAAAAAGCTACTTTAAAGTTCATATGGAACCAAAAAAGGGCCCGCATCGCCAAGTCAATCCTAAGCCAAAAGAACAAAGCTGGAGGCATCACGTACCTGACTTCAAACTGTAGTACAAGGCTACAGTAACCAAAACAACATGGTACTGGTACCAAAACAGAGATATAGACCAATGGAACAGAACAGAGCCCTCAGAAATAATGCCACATATCTACAACTATCTGATCTTTGACAAACCTGACCAAAACAAGAAATGAGTAAAGGATTCCCTATTTAACAAATGGTGCTGGGAAAACTGGCTAGCCATATGTAGAAAGCTGAAACTGGATCTCTTCCTTACACCTTATACAAAAATTAATTCAAGATGGATTAAAGACTTACATGTTAGACCTAAAACCATAAAAACCCTAGAAGAAAACCTAGGCAATACCATTCAGGACATAGGCATGGGCAAGGACTTCATGTCTAAAACACCAAAAGCAATGGCAACAAAAGCCAAAATTGACAAATGGGATCTAATTAAACTAAAGAGTTTCTACACAGTGAAAGAAACTACCATCAGAGTGAACAGGCAACCTACAGAATGGGAGAAAATTTTTGCAATCTACTCATCTGACAAAGGGCTAATATCAAGAATCTACAATGAACTCAAACAAATTTATAAGGAAAAAACAAACAACCCCATCAAAAAGTGGGCAAAGGATATGAACAGACGCTTCTCAAAAGAAGACATTTATGCAGCCAAAAGACACATGAAAAAATGCTCATCATCACTGGCCATCAGAGAAATGCAAATCAAAACCACAATGAGATACCATCTCACACCAGTTAGAATGGCCATCATTAAAAAGTCAGGAAACAACAGGTGCTGGAGAGGATGTGGAGAAATAGGAACACTTTTACACTGTTGGTGGGACTGTAAACTAGTTCAACCATTGTGGAAATCAGTGTGGCGATTCCTCAGGGATCTAGAACTAGAAATACCATTTGACCCAGCCATCCCATTACTGGGTATATACCCAAAGGATTATAAATCATGCTGCTATAAAGACACATGCACACGTATGTTTATTGCGGCAGTATTCACAATAGCAAAGACTTGGAACCAACCCAAATGTCCAACAACAATAGACTGGATTAAGAAAATGTGGCACATATACAGCATGGAATACTATGCAGCCATAAAAAATGATGAGTTCATGTCCTTTCTAGGGACATGGATGAAGCTGGAAATCATCATTCTCAGCAAACTATCACAAGGACAAAAAACAAACACTGCATGTTCTCACTCATAGGTGGGAATTGAACAATGAGAACACATGGACACAGGAAGGGGAACATCACACACCGGGACCTGTTGTGGGGTTGGGGGAGGGCCGAGGGATAGCATTAGGAGATATATCTAATGTTAAATGATAAGTTAATGGGTGCAGCACACCAGCATGGCACTTGTATACATATGTAACAAACCTGCACGTTGTGCGCATGTTCCCTAAAACTTAAAGTATAATAAAAACTCCATTGTTAGTCTGATGGGATTCCCTTTAAAAGAGGCAGTTTGGTTCTTTTCTTTAGCTGCCTTTAAGATTGTTTCTTTCACATTGACCTTGGATTGTCTGATGACTGTGTGCCTTGGTGATGGTCGTCTTATATAGTATCTCACTGGTGTTCCCTGAATTTCTGGTATCTGCATATCAATGTCTCTTGGAAGATTGGGGAAATTTTCCAGAATCATACCCTGAAATATGTTTTCCACCTTCCTTACTTTCTGTTTTTCTCTCTCAGGAATGCCAGTAATTCATAGGTTTGGTTGCTTTACATAATCACATTTCTTGAAGGCCTTGTTTGCTTTTTTAAATTCTTTCTCTTTATTTTTGTCTGACTGAGTTAATTCAAAAGACCAGTCTTTGAGCTCTGAAATTCTTTCTTCTGCTTTGTCTAGTCTGTTGTTAAGGCTTCCAACTGTATTTTGAAATTCCCGTAATAAGATTTTTAATTCCAGAAGTTCTGTTTGGTTCTTTGTTGATACCATTATGTCATCTTTCGTGTCTTGGATCATTTTTCTGGCTTCTTCATATTGGATTTCAACTTCCTCTCAGATCTTGTGGAGTTTCCTTGCCATCAGTATTCCAAGTTCTATATGTATCATTTTAGATATTTCAGTCTGCTTAGGATTCATTGCTAGGGAGCTAGAACGATCCTTTGGAGGTGACAAAGCACCTTGGCTTTTTCTACTTCCAGAGTTCTTGCACCGATTCCTTCTCATCTGAGTGAGCTGACAATTCTTTTTTTGGATTTGTGTTTATTTGGATGGGACTTAATTTTTTTCCCCTTGAAGGTGTAACTGTGATGTTTGTTATGTATGCTTGATTGGCTTTTCTGGGTGCTTTCGGGGGCCAAAGCTCCATATGGGTTTTTTGGTTGCAGGTAGGTTTGTATGGTGGCTTTCTCAGATGCTGTTTTTTGTAGTTTTTTTCTTGGTGGTGTAATTCAGGCTGCAGTCCAGTAGATGGTGCTGAAGAGTAAGATACAGCAGATTTATTTCAGCTGTGTTCACTTTCATCAGAATAGCCCAGAAAGGGCCATTGGGCCCCAGCAGAAAGAACTGCTGCCATGTCCACAATCACGCACTTTGGCCGGATGAGAAGGTGAGAGATGACCCCCTTCTCCACGTTTGTTCCGAGGCATCGGTGGTGCCCCCTTCGGTGGTTAGTGCTGCACCCACATTTCCTGTTTCCCACTGGTGGCTTTGACAGGCTGCTCTGTCTCCTCCCTGAGGGGCAGTTTGTGCCAAGGGTTCAATCTGTGGGAGACCCCAAACTCCCTGAGAATCTGCTGGTGTCATGTACTTGCCAAAGTCAGAGTAGGTTGTGTAGTATGTCTGCGGTTGGTGGTGCAGTGGCTCAAGTGCAGAGGATCTCCACGCAAGGGAGTGGCACCACAGGTACACAACTGGTATGACAACTGCCATCTCAGTTTGAATCGGAGGTGGGTGCAGCATGGCTAAGTCAGCTGCTCACCCAGTTCTCTGTTTTCAGGAAGTCCTCTAATCGCCACCAATAGTGTTGCCCTGGCTTGTAAGGGCTGAGGGGCTCCCCAGCTGTTTAGCAGCCAGTGTGTTGTCAGAGGGGTGAGGGGAGCAGAGACACACTCCCACCTACACTTTCTGCTGGACTCTGAGTTCCTCAGCGGTCGATATCAACCAGACTTTTGCTGCTTTCTTTCTCTCCATCCAATCTTCTTCACGTGGGTACTCCAACAGGTCCTGGCTCTCTTCCCTCCATTTCCTTGTCAAAACTTGATTATTTACCAGTAATTTTGATCATCCTTCTGAGGAGAACTGGCATGAGATGTCCGTAGTCACCGTCTTGAAGCAGCCTCTGAATCTTATTTTTCTATCCATTCTAAATCTTTTGATTGGAGAGCTTTATCACATTAAAGATTGTTATTGATAGGTAAGCACGTACTACTGCATTTGTTATTGTTTTCTGGTTGTTTTTTGGTCCTTTGTTCCTTTCTTCCTCTCTTATTGTCTACTTTTGTGATTTTGTGCTATGTGCTAAGTTTTGATTCCTTTCTTGTTCTCATTTGTGTATCTACTAAGCATCTTATAGTAATAATAGACTATTTTAAGCTGATAACAATTTAACTTTGTCACCTGAAGATATTCTAGACTTTTACCCTCCTCACAGTTATTTTGGCTGTCACAGTTTATACCTTTTTACATTTTAGACTTCATAACAACTTAATGCAATTACAGTTATTTTTGACTGTTTCAACATTTAACCTTTATAATAGCAATTTGAGAGATTTACACACCACTGTTGTAGTAATGGAATGTTCTGAATTTGAATGTATATAAATACCTATCAGTGAGTTTTATACTTTGATATGTTCTTGTGATAGTAATTATTGTTCTTTTGTTTCTGGTTGAAGAACTCTTAAGCATTTCTTGTAAATCAGATCTAGAGGTGATGAATTCCCTTAGCTTTTGTCTATCTGGGAAAGACTTTACTTCTATTTTATTTCTGAAAAACAGCTTTTCTAAGTATAGTATTGTTGGCTGTCAGGGTTTTTTAAATTAGCACCTTGAGTGTATTATCCCATTCTCTCCTGACCTGCAAGATTTCTGCTGAGAAATCTGCTGATAGTCTAATGGCAAGCCCCTTGTATGTTGCTTGATGCTCTTCTCCTCTGCTTTTAAAATTCTTTGTCTTTTACTTTTAATGTTTTAAATTATAAAGTGCCTTGGGGAGGACCTCTTTGCATTGAACCTGTTCGCTAGTTTTCAACTTCAGTAGATATGGATGACCATATCGCTCCCGAGACTTGGGAAGTGTTCAGCAAGTACTTCATTTAAAAAGCCTTCTGTGCCTTTCTCCATATCTTCTCTCTCTTTTTTTTTTTTTGAGATGGAGTCTTGCTCTGTTCCTGGAGTGCAGTGATGTAATCTTGGCTCACTGCAACCTCCACCTCCTGGGTTCAAGCAGTTCTCCTGCCTCAGCCTCCCGAGTAGCTGGGACTACAGGCGCGTGACACCACATCTGGCTAATTTTTTGTATTTTTAGTAGAGACAGGGCTTCACCATGTTAGCCAGGATGGTCTCGATCTCCTGACCTCATGATCCTCCCGCCTTGGCCTCCCAAAGTGCTGGGATTAGAGGCGTGAGCCACCACGCCCGGCCTCTTCTCTTTCTAGAGCTCATACTGTGACATTTGTTCATTTCATGGTGTTCCATAATCCCTGTAGACTTTCTTCACTTTTTCTCTATCTGGGCAACTTCAAAAGACCTATTTTCAAATTCACAGATTGTTTCCTCTGCTTGATCTAGTCTGCTGTTGAAGCTCTCAATTTTTAGCAATTTCATTCATTTAATTCTTCAGCCCCAAGATTTCTGTTTGATTCTTTTTATGTTATGTATATCTTTATTGAGTTTGTAATTCATATCATGTATTATTTTGCTGATTTCATTGAATTGTCTATTCTCTTGTATATCCCTGAGTTTCTGTAAGATCATTACTTTGATTTCTCTTTCAGATAATTTGTAAATTTCCATTTCTTTGGGGTCATTACCTGGAGAATTATATTCCTTTGATGGTGTCATGTTTTCCTGCTTTTTCATGTTTCTTGTGTCCTTGCATTGATAACTGCACATCTAGTGGATCAATGACCTCTTCCAAATTTATAGAGTTGCTTTTGTAGTGAATGATTTTACCTATAGATGATTGCTAGGGGGTCAGTTGAGCAGGGTGCATTGGCTCTGCGGGTGGTGGTGCAGTGGCTCAAGGGCAGAGATTCTGCCTCTGGTTCCAGGTAGGCACGGTAGTGTAGTGTCCATGCAGCTCCTTCAGTTGTAATCAATATGAGTAATGGCTATAGGTACTTTAGCCATGTCTGTAGGAGTGTGTGACAGCAGTGGTAGCAGCATAGGTTATTAGGATTCTCAGTGGCAAGGGCTTTAATGGGGTCCTCCTGCTCTTGTTTGTCCTACCGTGGGGAGACTTTGTTGGGGAAATCATTCTTGTTGTCAGATTTGGCAGAGCTCACAAGAAGCCTACAGTGGTGCTGGGGTCCTGGGCCCAGTGTCTTCCTGAATTACTATGACACTTGTGACTTGAGTACAAGTTCACTCTCTGAGGTATGGGTAGATGAAGCTATTCTACAAAGGTGGGGACTGTGACTCTAAGGCATTCCCCAGTAGCTTGGGCCCGGGTAGCAGGGATATAGCTGTGACTCTGATCCTGAGAGTCAGGGTGCAGCACTGGCATGGGTCTGGAGAAGAAGAGATGTTCTAGAGGCTTGGGCCCTAGGGAGCAGGGCATAACTGCAATTCAGTTTCTGGAGCCAGTAGGGCACAGTGGCAACTCGGACACCAGGAGAGGAGGTTCCTTGTAGTGGTGACTCTGGCATGGCAGGACATAACAATGGACCAGGCTTTGTGAGGCTGGGTACAGCAGCAACAAGGGTCCATGAATGGTGGGGCACAGCTGTGGCTTAGGCATTGGGGGAAGGGAATCGCACAACAATGACTCCACCCTTCTGTATATGGCCATCCTTAGCCTGTGCTTCACAGGATTTCTGCCACTCCCTTGCTATTCTCTGACATTCTCCTTAAGTCATTCTGGTCAAAATGCAATTATCTATTCATTGTTTTTGTCCTTTTTTGTGGGGCAGAGGGTAGAGCATTCGGCATTTGTAATTTGCCATCCTGCTGATGTCACCACCCTTCTTGCCTGGCTGCCTGGCTACCCAGCTGCCTCCTTCCCTCCCTCCCTCCGTCCCTCTATAGTTAGTTTCTATTGCCTTCAACCAAAGAATCTTAACCAATTTACCATGTAAAATGCTCAGCATGGTACCTGGTGAATAGTAACACACATAAATTCATTGGGAATGCTGTGTCTCATGATATTCCCGAGCTGTGCATAGGGAAATGTTCAGGAAACATCTGTTTATTTAATGCACACTGGTATAGTGGGAAAAAAATGAAACTGGGAATCAGAATACCTGATTTTGGTCTCAGCCTTGCCAATTAATTAGCCTGTTTGAGGATTGACTTAATGTTTGTGGCCTTTATTTCCTCATCTAGATGAAGGGCTTATTCTCTAATGTTGCTCTATCTAAATTGTGTAGAAAAATAGTACCCATAATGTAAGTATTTAAGTCCAGCTTAATATACAAAAAAATTGATTAAAGTTATTTATTATTTCAATAGAAAGTCTAATATAGCATAATCTAGATGTTATATTGGGGGATAGTGTTCATATATCTATCTTTATTCATTGACCATTACTTAAGAGTGGTTAACATGGACTTCAGAATTGAAGCTAGCATTATTAAGCCCCCTAAAATATTAATGTAAAGTTTGGCAGTATATATGTTGGTGCATTTTCTTCAGTAAAACCACATATATTTCCTTGGATTCTCGAAAGTATAATATTTTCAATCTAACAAAGGATAAAAATCAGTGCCCTGTAACCAAAACAGCATGGTACTGGTACAAAAATAGACATATAGAACAATGGAACAGAATAGAGAACTCAGAAGTAAACCACATACCTACACGCAACTGATCTTTGAAAAACCTGACAAAAACAAGCAATGGGGAAAGGATTTTCTGTTTAATAAATGGTGCTGGGAGAACTGGCTAGTCATATGCAGAAAATTGAAACTGGATCCCCCTTCCTTAAACTTTATACAAAAGTTAACTCAAGATGGATTAAAGATGTAAATGTAAAAACCAAAACTACAGAAATCCTAGAAGAAAATCTAGGCAATATCGTTCAGGACACAGGCACAAGCAAAGATTTCATGATGAAATGCCAAAAGCAATAGCAACAAAAGCAAAAATTGGCAAATGGGATCTAATTAACTAAAGAGCTTTTGCACATCAAAAGAAACTGTCATCAGAGTGAACAGACAGCCTACAGAATGGGAGAAAATTTTTGCAATCTATGTATCTGACAAAGAGCTAATATCCAGAGTCTACAAGGAACTTAAACAAATTTACAAGAAAAAAACAAAAATGTCCATTTTTACTCATTAAAAAATGGGCAAAGGACATAAACAGACACTTCTTAAAAAGAAGACATGCATGCGGCCAACGAACATGAAAAAAAGCTCAACGTCACTGATCATTAGAGAAATGCAAATCAAAGCCACAGAGAAATACCATATCACGCCAGTCAGAATGGCAATTATTAAAAAATCAGGAAACAACAGATGCTGGCAAGGTTACAGAGAAAAAGGAATGCATTTACACTGTTGGTGGGAGTGTAAATTAGTTCAGCCATTTTGGAAGACAGTGTGGGGATTCCTCAAAGATCTAGAAGCAGATACACCATTTGACCCAGCAATCCCGTTACTGGGTATATACCCCAAAATATATAAATCATTCTGTTATAAAGATACATGCATGCGTATGTTCATTGCAGCACTATTCCCGATAGCAAAGACATAGAATCAACCCAAATTTCCATCAGTGATAGACTGGATAAAGAAAACATGGTACTTGTACACCATGGAATACTATGCAGCCACAGAAAGGAACGAGACCATGTCCTTTGCAGGGACATTGATGGAGCTGGAAGCTGTTACCCTCAACAGACTAACACAGGAACAGAAAACCAAACACCTCATGGTATCACTTATAAGTGGGAGCTGAACGATGAGAATACATGAACACATTGGTGGGAACAACACACATTGGGGCTTTTGAGGGATGTGGAGGAAGGGAGAGCATCAGGAAGAATAGCTAACGGATGCTGGCCTTAATACCTGGGTGATGAGTTGATCTGTGCAGCAAACCACCATGGTACACATTTACCTATATAACAAGCCTGCACATTCTGCACATGTACCCTGGAACTTAAAAGTGAAGAAAAAAAATCACTGCCTTAACTATTGTGATTCTTTGGCGGTATATACCTAATTTTATAAAATTTTCTCTTTGACATATTTAATGATAACATTGTAGTACCAATTGGGATTTAGATATGGAGAACAATGTGTGATGATGGGTCCTTTTTTTGGGAGGGCCAAGTAATATAGTGTTAGTTTTCAGCCATCATGTATGCTATATTGTGAATGAAGTATGTAGGGAAGATAGATTCAATTTTTTAAAAGGGTAGCAATGTTTTAAGAATTAAAATTCAGTGAAAAATAGAATTAGGGAGATTCTGTCTTGATTAGGTTGGATAAAATATTTTGAATATAAATTCTTGTGTATTTCTATTTCCATCTTTGTCTTATTTTTAGACTTTACATGCACGCCTGTAAGGCTCCCCACAGGGTGTACACACTTATTGCTTCTGGCTACGTTGTTCTTATTCTTAGATATTCTTATAAAAGCATTATGGCGATACTAGTTAAGAAAATTTACTCAAATACAAATACGTTTATACTATTGGTTCTTCAAAGATAAGGTTTTGAGACGTTAAGTATGAATTTGGTAAGATTTGGCCATGATATATCTTTAGGCTGTATAAAACTATGTGTGAAATTACTCTATTCAAAATATGAAATTAAGCCATTTAATAATACTTTCCTAACATACATTAAATCCTTACTAATAAGTCAGCATAAAGGTGAAAATATGTTTGTTATTGATCTGTGCATAAAGAGTAGGCACACTGGTGGTTTCATGTGTTTATAAGCCTCACCTCACTATTTGGTGAAATTTTGAGTTTTGTCATTTGGTGGCACTGCTGCTTAATTTTTCAGCACATGGTAAAATTGACACATGAAGTAGAGACAGTTTTACAGTGATAATTGAAAACCTTTTGTGACAATAAAAGCAATGTTGAAAAGCCTTAAATTTATGAACCTTGTGAAAAAAATGGCTAAGAAAAAAAAGCTTCTAAAGTGTTTCTTTTAAACCTGAATTATGAAACTTTCAGGTCAATGTTTTATCTTTTTTTTTTGCAAATTTTTATATTTAAAACTGTGGTTAAACTTTGAAAGACTGTGCTTTGTTTGTTTTGTTTTGAAACAGGGTCTTGCTCTGTCACTCAGGCTGGAGTACAGTGGTGTGAACATGGCTCTCTGCAATTTCGACCTGCTGGGCTCAAGGGATCCTCCTGCCTCAGCCTGTCTGTAGCCGAGACCCTTAGCACACATCACCATACCCAGCTAATGTTCTTATTTTTTGTACAAATGGAGTCTCACTGGTCTGGTGAGACTCCATTTCTACAAGAAAAAAGAAAATTAATTGGGTCTCAAACTCCTGGGCTCAAGTGCTCCTCCTGCCTCAGCCTCCTAAGTGCTGGGATTATAGGCGTGAGCCATTGCACCCAGTGAAAAAGTATGTTTAGAATGAAATATATATTATAGATTTAGCTGGGTTATCAATTGTGTAGTAAAATTGGGTCATTCTTTGTTCCAAATTTTTATATTTTTCTCTTATATGAAACTTTATATTGTTTTCCTGGTTTAGTTAATTTTTGTGATATGTCATATTTGCTCAACTTTCTGTATAAAAGGCTTAGTGTAATGGTTTATCTTTCAATAATTAGAAGTACATTATCATCTTTTATCTCAAGATGTAGTTAATATTGAAAAGCTTTAAGGTTCTGATTATAAATAATATACCATGATGTTTATACAGAAGGCCCAATTCAACTGTACTAATAAGTTACTTAAGTATATGACATTAGCTTATAATGATGTTGACACATGTCAGTAGTCATCCTGAACTACCCATAAATTTTCAGTAACTTAGTTGTCTTTTTAAGTGATTGTAAGAGTTAGTAATCTGTCTTTGTTCATTCGTTTAGATTCCATGTCTGAATTTGTCTGTTTAGGTTCTTCTAATCTGTTTGGTTTAGTTGACCCAGAGGAGAGATCAGTATGCATTTGATTATAGAACATAAGCATTTACTGGAGGCTGCTGAAGATCATTATTATAAAAGTGCCAATAAATTTGTCTCTCACAATGCCCAAATTTTAATTTCTGATCATGGTTAAGATAGGAGGTTTTTGTTTTTAGTCTGCATTCTAAAGATGAGAAACTTGCGTTCTGAAACTTAATACATTTCATCAGGAACTAAAACTAGACTTCTAGTGTTTAAGCCAAATAACCTTATTTAATGGAAACCAAATAAATAACAATTGCTACTATTTATTAGGTACACAGATGTGTACTTTACGTAAATTATCTCATGCAGTCCCTATAGCAGAGAGGCAATGAGTACAGCATTTCTATTTTAGAGAAAAACTGTGAGGTTCAGAAAGGATAAAAACAATGAAAAATCACAGGACTGGTGAGTGTTTTGGGATTTGAATGTAGAACTGTTCTACTTTTATCTGTATTTTATGGCCTTCCCGAACAATGAATGGCTGACCATTGGCTGCTCTGCGAAGGCTGTTCTCACTGGCGCCCCTCTTGGCTTTACAGAGTTCTTTCTATATGTTTTGTTTCATTCTTCCCCAGATCGTTTAGTACGTATCTCTTTATTTTTTTCTCTGTAACATACTGATTGATTTATGTGTTCTTTTTTCTTTTCTAATTTACAGTCCCCTCAGAGAAAATATTGTGTCTAATTCATTTCAGATATCATTATCTAGAACTGTGCTTGGCCTTAATAGGTATTAATACATATTTTAATTTATTGATAAATTAATTTTTATCAAATATTGTGGATTTGTCTTCTCACAGAAATCATGTCAGATTGATGTATTGAAATAGCAGGCCAAACACGGTGGCTCATGCCTATAATCCCAGCACTCTGGGAGGCCAAGGCAGATGGATCACGAGGTCAGGAGTTCGAGACCAGTCTGGCCAACATGTGAAATCGCATTTCTACTAAAAATACAAAAATTTCCTGGGCATGGTGGCACACACCTGTAATCCTAGTATGTGGTAGAGAAGTGATTACTGATTTAAATAAAAATAGCAGAATGTGTTCATTCAAAGTATATTTCTTTTAAGTAATCATCTAGAGAAATAACATATTTGTTCTAAAAATACTGCTGCTATTCAGAACAACTTTGGAGCTTGTTTTTATTCTCTCAGTGTATGAAACCTTATTTGAATTTATATAGTAATTAAAACAAACATAAAGTTTCAAAATATTTAGATATAATCTTTCAAGGTGATAATACTGTTATGTGAGCTCTAGATATTTTTAAAAGTTATTTGTAGTAACTTTTTTTTTTTTTTTTTTTTTTTGAGACGGAGTCTTGCTCTGTCACCCAGGCTGGAGTTCAGTGGCACAATCTCGGCTCACTGCAACCTCTGCCTCATGGGTTCAAGCAATTCTCCTGCCTCAGCCTTCCGAGTACTGGGGACTACAGGTGTGCACCACCATGCCCGGCCAATTTTTTGTATTTTTAGTAGAGAGAGGGTTTCACCATGCTGGCCAGACTGGTCTCGAACTTGTGACCTTGTGATCCACCCGCCTTGGCCTCCCAAAGTGCTGGGATTACAGGCGTGAGCCACTGCGCCCAGCCTATTTGTAGTAACATCTTGAATATTGGTATACTTTTTCAATAATACTGAACTATGGGACTAAAGCAATGTTTCCATCCTTTTTTGAACAAGATAAATACAGGCATACCTTGTTTTATTGTGCTTCACAAATACTGCATTTTTTACAAATTGAAAATTTGTGACAACCCTGCATCAAGCAAGTCTTATCAGTGTCATTTTCCCAACAGCTTTTGCTCATTTTGTGTCTTTGTGTCACATTTTTGTAATTCTTGCCATATTTCAAACTTTTTCATTATTATCATTATATCTTTGATATTACTGTTGTAATTGTTTTGAGGCACCACAGACTGCACCCATATAAGATGGGAAATTTAATTGATGAATGTGTGTGTTCTAATTACTCCACTGACTGGTAGTTCCCCTCTCTCTCTCCTCAGACCTTATTCCCTAAGACAAAATAATATTGAAATCAGGCCACTTAATGACTTACAGTGGCCTCTTAAGTATTCAAGTAAAAGAAAGAGTTGCATGTCTCTCACCTGAAATCAAGATTAAGCTTGGTGATGAAGGCATATTGAAAGCTGAGATAGACACAGAATTAAGCCTCTTGTGCCAGTTATCCAAGTTGTGAATGCAAAGGAAAAGTTCCTGAAGGAAATTAAAAGTGCTACCCCAGACCAGGTACAGTGGCTCATGCCTGTAATCCCAGCATGTTGGGAGGCCAAGGCAGGTGGATCATGAGATCAGGAGTTTGAGACCAGCCTGGCTAACATAGTGAAACCCCATCTCTACTAAAAATACAAAAAATTAGCTGAGTGTGGTGGTGTGTGCCTGTAATCCCAACTTCTCAGGAGGCTGAGGCAGGAGAATCATGTAAACCCGGGAGGGAGGCAGAGGTTTCAGTCAGCCAAGATAGTGTCATTTCACTCCAGCCTGAGGGACAGTGCAAGACTCCATCTCAGAAAAAAAGAAGTTCTACTCCAGTGAACACACACGATAAGAAAGCAAAACAGCCAGATGCCTGTAGTCTCAGCAACTCTGGAGACTGTGGCAGGAATATTGCTTGAGGCCAGAAGTTTGAGACTAGCATGGACGACATAGTGAGAACCTGTCTCTAAAAGAAAAAAAAAGAAAGAAAGAAAAATTAGCTGGATGTGGTGGCACACACCTATAGTCCCAACCACATTGAGAAGCTAAGGCAGAACGATCATTTGAGCCTAGGATTTCAAGGTTGCAGTGAGCTATGATTGTGCCTGGATCTGCACTCCAGCCTGGGTGACAGAGCAAGACCCCATCTCTTAGAAAAAAAAGAAAGCAAGCAAGCAAAACAGCCTTCTTGCTGATATGGGGAAAGCTTTAATGGTCTAGATAGAAGATCAAACCAGCCACAGCATTCTCTTTGGCCAAAACCTAATCCAGAGCAAGGCCCTAACTCTCCTTAATTCCATGAAGACTGGGAGAGATAAGGAAGCTACAAAAGAAAAATCGTTGGGTAGCAGAGATTGGTTCATAAGGTTTAAGGAAAGAAGCCACCTCCATAACATGAAAGTGCAAGGTAAAGCAGTAAGTGCTGATGGAGAAACTGCAGTACATTATCCAGGAGATATAGCTAAGATCATTGATAAAGGTGGTAATACTAAATAACAGATTTTCAGTGTAGACAAAACAGCCTTCTATTGGAAGAAGATGCCATCTAGGACTCATAACTAAAGAGAAGTCAGTACCTGGCTTCAAAGCTTCAAAAGACTGGCTGACTCTCTTGTCGGGAGCTAATGCAGCTGGTGACTTCAAGTTGAAGCCAGTGCTCATTTGCCATTCTGAAACTCCTAGGACCCTTAAGAATTATGCTAAATCTATTCTATTTGTGTTCTATAAATGGAACAATAAAGCCTGGATGACTGCATATCTGTTTACAGCATGGTTTGCTATAAATATTTTAAGCCCACTGTTGAGACCTACTGGTTAGAAAAAAAAATTATTTCCAAATATTACTACTCATTGACAATGCATCTAGTTACCCAAGAGCTCTGATGGAGATGTATTATACAAAGAGATTCATGTTGTTTTCATGCCTGCTAACACGACATCCATTCTGCAGCCAATGTATCAAGAAGTCATTTTGACTTTCAAGTCTTCTTATTTAAGAAATACAATTTTTTAAGGCTGTAGCTGCCATAGATAATGATTCCTCTAATGGATCTGGGCAAAGTAAATTGAAAGCCTTCTAAAAAGTATTCATCATTCATCATTCTAGATGCCATTCAGCACTTTTTTGATTCATGGAGTTAAAGTCATGTTAATGTTAATGTCAACATTAACAGGAGTTTGGAAGCAGTTGACTCCATTCTTCAAGATTTCAGTGGAGGAAGTCACTGTAGATGTGGTAGAAATAGCAAGAGAAGTAGAATGGCAAGGGGAGCCTGAAGATACGACTGAATTGCTACAATCTCATGATAAACTTGAATGGATGAGGAATTGCTTCTTATGGAGGAGCAAAGGAAGTGGTTTCTTGAGGTGGAGTCTACTTCTAATGAAGCTGTTTTGAACATTGTTGAAATGACAAGGGATTTAGAATATTTTGTAAACTTAGTCAATAAAGCAACGGCAGGGTTTGAGACGACTGACTCCAGTTTTGAAAGAAGTTCTACTGTGGGTAAAATGCAACAGCATCACATGCTGCAGATAAATATTTTCATGGGCTGGGCACAGTGGCTTAAGCTTGTAATCCCAGCACTTTGGGAGGCTGAGTTAGGACAGTCGTTGAAGCCAGAAGTTCAAGACCAGCCTAGGCAATATAGTGGACCTCATCTTTATTTAAATAATAAAGAATTTAAAAAATATTTTTACAAAATCAAAAGAATATTTTCATGAAAGAGTCAATGGATGCAGCAAACTTCATTTTTGTCTTATTTTAAGAAATTGTCACAGCCACCCCAACATCCAGCAGTCACCACCCTGATCAGTCAGTAGCCATCAGTATCAAGGCAAGACCCTTCACCAGCAAAATGATTACAATTCATAGAAGGCTCAGAAGAATCATTAGCTTTTTTTTTTTTTGGAATGGGGTGTTTATTAAGGTGTGTACATTGTTTTTTAGACATAATGCTGTTGCACACTTAATAGGCTACAGAATCGTGTAAACATAAATTTTATATGCACTGAGAAACCCCAGAATTTGTGTGACTCATTGTATTGCATTATTACCGTTATTGCAGTGGTCTGGAACCAAGTGCGTAATATCTCAGAGGTATGCCTGTGTTGTTGTAAAATGAAGGTCTAGAAGCCTAAATATTAAAATTGTATTATTACTGTATTTTTAGAAGATAATAAATATTGTGTTTGAAATGTATACTCTCCAGAAAGTCTTGTTTCCTGGAAGACTAGAAATAGGGAGTAGGGAGTAAACTTCCTGCTGTGTTACTATTGTCATACCCATAAATGTCATTTCCTTGTATTAATTAAGGGTTCAGAATCTTACTTTGTTTAGAGTTTAAATGGCAAGATAAAAACAAGCACATATGTTAATACAACATGATATTTTCAATGAAGTAAATCTTATTACCTGGATCTGTTTCTCCTTCCATTCTCATTTATGTTGGCATTTTTATGAGGGCTCTTATGTTGAGTAATTGATATTTGAACTTTGAGAAGATTGTACCCAAACCTGCAGAAATTACAAAAGCATTTATTTTAGAAGTGTAAGATTAACAAAATCTTACACTTGAATCTGTAAAAGACAGTTTTCAGGATCATTTCATGAAACATTGATAATGCAATGAAAGCGGGTTATTTAGGACTATGTGACATGACTATGTTTACATCTGAGACCAGAGGTTTTTTTCTCTAGTCACTGCTCTATCACCAGCATGTAGCATCATAATGCCTTGCTCAGCAGATAATTCAGGAATGAAAAAACTACTTGTGGATAGAGTGGATAAATAGTGATCTGATAGGTACCATTTTATTTCTTCATACAAATATAAAATCCCTAATGTATTTAATAAAATCCTTTTTTATAGTTGGTGGCTAAAGGAGTTAAGAGTTCTGATGTTTCTCCACCTTTGGGACAGCATGAAACAGGTGGCTCTCCATCAAAGCAGCAGATGAGATCTGTTATTTCTGTGACTTCAGCTTTGAAAGAAGTTGGCGTGGTAAGTTTCCTAAGATTCAGAACTCCTCAAAATCAAAAGATTATTTAAAAGGAAATTAAATTTAATGAAATCACATCAATCCCTAATGTCCCTTTCCGGTTTTTCTAAGGAAAAAAATTACTTTTTAAGGGATTTTAGTTTACTCAGAATACTGGAGCCTCATTGTTTATAAGTTTTATATCTAGGACCACATGGTAGATGAAAATATATCATAATAACTCATATTACTTTAAAAGAATATTGAAAAAATAAAATATACAGAGAAATGTACTGAAAACAATACTATAAACATTTTTCTACCCAACCCTCATGATTAACAAATGTTCACTTTAAAAAGAATAATGTCTCTTTGGTACTAAAGTAGCTCTAGGAATTAAGTCCAACACATGTTTACATTTTTTCAAATTTTGTGACATAGCAAATGTTAGAGGACTCAGTAGAACTACAGTTAATTTATCAGTTATTCCATTTACCTTCTACTTCTGAATCTCCATCATGCCATACAGATTGTAAAACAAAGAAACATAGACAAATAAAAAGATTAAACTTAGAAGTATATTTCAGGTATCTGTCTGAAGTGTGAAGACTGTTCAGGGGTTAAGAGAAGTGGGCTCATAGTGTGGAGCTGCTGCCTAGAATTCAACAGACAGAAGGAGAAAAGTCTGCTGAATCAGATAACATAATAAGTTCATTTTCCCTTTTCCTGGTAATGAATGTCTGTACCTTTTATTTGTTTAGTTTCAGTAAATATTTGCAGCCAAAATTGGTACACTAGTTGTTTTTTTTTATAGCCTT
Source organism: Nomascus leucogenys (assembly GCF_006542625.1). Taxonomy (NCBI): domain Eukaryota; kingdom Metazoa; phylum Chordata; class Mammalia; order Primates; family Hylobatidae; genus Nomascus; species Nomascus leucogenys. The sequence goes on along the minus strand of NC_044387.1, from coordinate 89,830,183 downwards.
TGGGTTGATTTTGAAAATAAGACTGAGTAGGAAAATATACGTTTCTTGATCATTCTCAAGAATTTCATGTAAGAAACTATTGTTCTTCAAGTAGGCTTAGTCACTTTTTCTTTCTGATAACGACTTTGCATGTGCTACGTTGTTACTCCAAGTTTAGATACCACTGTGTGGTCCCTTCTTCGTACCCAGTCACACATCTCAATAGCTGTTCATCTCTCTGGTTGTAGGACTGCTAATTCCTGACTACTTTACTGGGTAAAATGTTCTTTGTCTCATTGCTTCATATATTACTTTGAAACTGACCACCAAATTTTTAATTTTTTTTAAGTATTACAAAATTCGAGGTAATCCATATAACTGAATGGTTTTCTTTCTGTGTTGAGTTGGTAAATGTCACTTACTTAAAACTGAAAATTGTTCTTACTTGGAATCTTCTACATGCCTTTGCTTTCATAGCTTTCATAACTGCTAATTTCTTCTTTTTGTATATTTTTTAATTTTAGATAGTCTGGATTGCTTTGACCATGCTAATTAGGAGATAAAATTTATATCATTTGTAGTACAAATGACTCAGAACTAATTTTTGGTGCACTCTGTTTAGGGAGGAAAGCCACTTCTCAATTACATTTAGTACTATGGCTTAACAAGGATATATATACATGAAACATAAAGACAGTTTTAGAATAACACAGCCTATTTTGAATTACTTCATCTATCAAAACTTTTTCTAGTTATAATTAAGAGTATATGAATTTTCCTCTAATTTCTACCACTGAATTTTATTACCAAAAATTCAGGTACCAAAGAGGAAGAGGATATAGTTAATTATGTGAGCAGTAATCCAAAAATATGACAAATAATTGAGAATTGGCCCCTCTCTATGTTGTCTAATTAATAATATTTAAAGGTTAGTCATTGCTGATAATGAAGGAAGCTTTGTTAACATTTTATAGGAATAAAAAATTTACAAGGAACAAATTAATGAAAACCAAAAAGTAACAAGGATATCATATTTTTAAAGGTAGATTTAAAAAAATAAAATCATCTCTTCCTCTGTATCTATCTGCATTTAAAGGACAGTAGTTTAAATGATACCTGGGAAACTTCAGAAGAGATGCAAAAGACCAACAATGCTATTTCAGTAAGTAAAATTTTCAAAGTTTATCAATCATTTTACTTAATGATATACATATTAAAATATCTAATGTTATAACTTTCAGAGTAAGCGAGAAATACTTCGTAGGTTAAATGAAAATCTTAAAGCTCAAGAAGATGAAAAAGGAAAGCAGAATCTCTCTGATACTTGTGAGATAAATGTTCATGAAGATGCCAAAGAGCATGAAAAAGAAAAATCAGTTTCATCTGATCGCAAGAAGTGGGAGGCAGGAGGTCAACTTGTGATTCCTCTGGATGAGTTAACACTAGATACATCCTTCTCTACAACTGAAAGTATGTATAGAAGTATATTAATATCCTATTTAGGTCTAGTATATATGTAAACTTATAGACTAACCACTCTGAAAAAAATGAACACTTAGAAGAATTGAGAGAAGCTGAAAGAATTCTATATATTTTCCTTTTGGGCCAGTAGAAGTGCCTCCCTCTGACAGTGAAATGTGAAGAACAGAGAAAACTAATCAAACTAATCAGCCTTAATAGCAAGGATTTTTATTAGAAAAGTGTATAGTGTGAGAGAGGGAACTAATGACACATATTTAAATTGCATTACTTTAACTCTGTATACCATGTTAAATTAATCTGTTACTATGAATAATTCTTGATGAGAACCAGAGTAATGTCTCAGAAACATCTCTTAGGCATTTGGTGAGAGTATTGAGAAAATCTGACTTAATGATTTATTTATTCAGTGATAATTACTGAGAATCTATATTTCTTACATTGTTCTAGGAATTGGAGATACAGTAACAAAACAGAAACATATGTGCTCTTGTGGAGCTTACATTCTAGAAGGGCAAGTCTGACCATCAGCAAATCTGATTTTAAGTAATTTTTTTCACAGACTGTTTTTGTAGAATTTTTTTCTTACATTGGAAAAAAGCCCAAAGACTTGATAGCATTTATTTTGCTTATTTATTGAACAGTTCTTTATTGGGTGCCTACCATATGCAATACACTCTTAAGCAATGGGAATATAATAATGTTTAGAATGTAGTCCCTTCCCTTAAGGAGCTTAAGGTCTAGTGGAAAGGCAGGCAAGTAAAGAGATAATTGTGGTTGATAAATTCTATGCTAGGAATAATCATAGACTACTGCAGGAATACATAAGAGACCATAAATCAGTCTTGGAAGAGCCCCCATGATCCAGTCACCTCCCTCCCTCAACACAGGATTATAATTGGAGATGAGATTTGGGTGGGGACACTATCTGTCTGCTTTTATTATTTGTCTTAATCACTGGTTTTGAGCAATATGATTGTAAAGTGCCTTGGTATAGTTTTCTTCATGCTTCCTGTCCTTGGGATTCATTGAGCTTCTTGTGTCTTTGGGTTTATGGTTGTCACATTTGGAACACTTTCAGCCATCATTTCTTCTAATATTTTTTCCATGCCTCCTCCTTCTGTCCTTTAGGGACTCCAGTTTCACTTTTTGTCTCATACCTCAGTGGTGCTCTTTTTACTTTTTTTTTTAGATTCTTGTTGTGTTTCATTGTGGATAGTTTCTATTGCTCTATCTTTAATAGATGATAGTCTTTTTTTCCTGCCATACCCAATCTGCTATTAATCCTATTCAATGTACTTTTCATCTCAGATATTGTAGTTTTCACCTCCAGAAGTTTAAGGGGTTGTTTTTCTATCTGCCATGTCTCTACTTAACTTTTTTGATCAGATGGAATACAGTTGTAAAAACTTTATTAATGTCTTTACTTATTCTGACATCTTTGTCAGAGGTTAGAATTTTATTGGGTCCATTTTATTGATTGCCTTTTCTCCTTGTTACAGGTCATATTCTTCTGCTTCTTTGCATGCTTGGCTGTTTTTAATTGGATGTCAGACATTTTGCATTTTACCTTGTTGGGTGCTAGGTATTTTTGTATTTTTGTAATTATTCTGGAGATTTATTCTAGAATGTAGTTAAGTTATAATACTTGGACTCAGTTTGATTCATTCATGTCTTATTTTTAATATTTGTGAGGTGAGATCAGAGCCATGTTTAGTCTAATGCTAATTATCCCCATTTAGGAGATAAGATGCTTCTGAGTGCTCTATACAAGGAATGATGAGGTTTTCCAGTTTGGCTGGTAGGAATAGACACTATTTCATGTCTTGTGTTCTCTGTAATCTTTTTGGGTGCTTTTTTTCCTAACTTGGGTAGTTTTCTCATATATTTGCTCTGCTCATACTCAGGGCTACCGTCTGCAGGTCTCTGGAATTCTCTTTCTAGTTGCCTTGGTCTTCCAGGAATCCCAGCTCTACCTCCTGAACTCAGGGAGTGTGGCAGACCCATTAGCTATAGCCTGAAAACTCTAAAGGCTGGGCAATCATAGGGATCATCTCATTTGTTTTTGTTTTTGTTTTTTCTCTCTCTCAGGGACCCATGTTCTTTATTACCTGTTGTACAATGTCTTGAAACTGCTGTCTCATATATTTTGTCCAGTTGTTTTGGTTATTTAGGGAGCAGCATAACTCTAATTACTCTATACCATCTTAGTAAGAAGTAGATATCCTTGAAACCAGTTTTTAGAGGCTATTGCACTAATCTAGGCAGAAGTTAATGATGACCTTAAGTAAATTACTGAAAGGTAATAAAGAGGAGATATTTAAAAGATACTAGGAGACAGACTTATAGGGGCTTTATGTGAAACTCTTCGAAGAGTTCATCAGAGGAAGACCTTTGCAAAGAAAATGAGGAACAGACAGAGATAAAATTAGGAGACTGTAGTATGGGTTCCAAAGAAAGAAGAGAGCACTTCAGGAAGAGAGGTAACATATTGAAGGCTAAAAAATATATACTGGATTCGTCAGAGAAGAGGCAATGTGAGCTTGGTAAAAGCAGTGTCATTAGAGTGCTAGAGACAGAAATAGAATCCAAGAATTAAGAAGTGAATAGGAGAGGAAATTTAAAAAGAGAGTTTAGAACCTTTTCAAGAAGCTAAACTGCGAAGCAGAACAGAGACGTAAGATGGTATTACTTGGTGGGGATGTAGAGTCATTATAACCTTGTGAAAAAAGAGACTTGAAAATATTTTATGCTGATTAGAAAACCAAAGTATATCACATCACTTTCTCATTTTAAAACTTAATTGGTTTTCATTGCAACTAGAATAAAAGTCCAAAGTTCTTTTCATGATTCAAGTCTCTCCTCTCTCTTGGTTTATGCCTTGCCTGCTCATTGTATCCATTTCCTTCTAACTAGCTCACTAGGAACTACTTACTTCTCACCTTTCACTTCTTAAAACATGCCAAGCTCTTTCTTTTCCATCGTACTCTTCCCCTTCCCTCTTTTCCAAGTCCTTAATATGGCTGCTTCTCTTTTTTTTTCTGTCCCTGTTCTTTAGCTATCACCCCATTTCTGAAAGTCCTCTTTATATCAGAATTCTTCAAGAGCGTTCTCTGTTTACAGTTCTAGTTCCTCTCCTTTATTCTCCCTTAACCTACTTCAACCAGACTTTTTCCTCTACCACTCCATTACAATTCTTTTCATGGTCACCATAGACCTTCATGTCGGTAAGTTTTAAAGGCCCTATTTTATGTATTTACAGCTTTGACATCCTGGATTATTGTCCATACCCGCACACATGTGTGCTCACACATACACACACACACTCTTCTTGAAGCACTTTTTTCACTTTTCTCCCCTCTATTAACAGCAGACCTCTCTCTCTCTCTCTTTTGTATTTTTTGGAGAGATGGTGTTTCGCTATGTTGCCCAAGGCTGGTCTCAAACTCCTGGCCTCAAGTGACCCACCCACTTTGGCCCCCCAAAGTGCTGGGATTACAAGCATGAGTTACCATGCCCGACCCTTATTTTCAAATCATTGAATATTATTTCTGTACTTTAAATATTTATTTATTTAAATCTATTTTATTTGTATAGATTCAGGGTGTACATGTGCAGGTTTGTTACATGTATATATTGCATTATGGTGAGGTTTGGGTTTCTAGTGTACCTACCACTCAAAATAGTGAACATGGTACCCCAACAGGTAATTGGTATTGGTACCCCAATAGGTAATTTTTCAACCCTCCCACCTGCCCAACCTCTCCCCTTTTGGAGTCCCCAGTGTTTTATTATTTGCCTCCATGTCCGTGTGTACCCATTGTTTAGCTCCCACTTAGAATTAAGAATATGCAGTTGTTTTTTTTTTTTTTTTCAAGACAGGCTGGAATACAGTGGTGCAGTCATGGCTGACTGTATCTTAAAATTTCTGGGCTCAAGTGATCCTCCTGCCTCAGCCTCCAGAGTAGCTGGGACTACAGGCACATGCTGCCATGCCTGGCTAAATTTTTTTTTCTTTTTTGTTAGAGATGGTGGACTCACTATGTTACCCAGGCTGCTTTGGAACTCCTGGCCTCATACAATCCTCCTCTCTCCATCTCCCAAAGTGCTGGGATTACAGATGTGGGCCACTGTGCCTGGCCAGTATTTGATTTTTTATTTCTGAGTTCTTTTATTTATTATTTTTAAAGAACTAATCACATACTGTAATTATCTTCTTCATTTGTTTAAGTATAATTTGCCTGTGTTCTGTTTTAGAATATAAACATTTTGATAAAGCTTGTCTTATTTGTACTGCATGTTTATGCTCCATCATGTAGCATGTAATATATACATGAAAAGTAGTTATTAAATAAATGAATGTGAGGACAAAAACATAAATATGAGGACAGACACTGGTGTTGTGAGATCTCTGAGATGGTGGGGCTGGAGATGATTGAGAGCACCTATGAGGAAATAGACCATTGCCGTTGTGAAAGGATGCATGGAGGCAAAGGTAGGAAGATACAAGTAAGTTGGGGGAAAGTGTCAGGATGGCCGAATAAGAACAGCTCTGGTCTGCAGTTCCCAGTGCGACCAATGCAGAAGGCAGGTGATCTCTGCATTTCCAACTAAGGTACCCAGTTCATCTCATTGGGACTGGTTAGACAGTGGGTGCAGCCCACAGAGGGAGAGCAGAAGCAGGGTGGGGCGTTGCCTCACCCGGGAGGCGCAAGGGGTCGAGGAACTCCCTCCCGTAGCCAAGGGAAGCCGTGAGGGACTGTGCCGTGAAGGACGGTGCTATCCCACCCAGATACTACGCTTTTCCGATGGTTTTCACAACCCACAGACCAGAAGATTCCCCTGGGTGCCTACAGAACCAGGGCCCTGGGTATCAAGCATAAAACTGGACGGCCATTTGGGCAGACACCAAGCTGGCTGCAGGAGTTTTTTTTTTTTTTTTTGTACCTCAGTGGCGCCAGGAATGCCAGCAAGACAGAACTGTTCACTCCTCCGGAAAGGGAGCTGAAGCCAGGGACCCGAGTGGTATTGCTCAGTGGATCCCACCCCCACAGAGCCCAACAAGCTAAGATCCACTGACTTGAAACTCTCGCTGCCTGCACAGCAGTCTGAAGTCGACCTGGGATGCTCAAGCTTGGTGTGAGGAGGGGCATCTGCCATTACTGAGGCTTTGTAAACAAAGCCAACAGGAAGTTTGAACTGGGCACGGAACCCAACACAGCATGGCAAAGCCACTGTAGCCAGAATCTAGAGAGGCATCTCTAGATTCCTCCTCTCTGGGCAGGGCATCTCTGAAAGAAAGGTAGCAGCCCCAGTCAGGAGCTTATAGAAAAAACTCCCATGTCCCTGGGACAGAGCACCTGGGGGAAGGGGCAGCTGTGGGCGCAGCTTCAACAGACTTAAACTTTCCTGCCTGCTGGCTCTGAAGAGAGGAACAGATCTCCCACCACAGCGCTCAAGATCTGCTAACAGACAGACTGCCTCTTCCAGTGGATCCTTGACCCCCATGCCTCCTGACTGGGAGACACCTCCCAGCAGGGGTCGACAGACACCTCAAATAGGAGAACTTCAGCTGGCATCTGGCGGGTGCCTCTCTGCGATGAAGCTTCCAGAGGAAGGATCAGGCAGCAATATTTGCTGTTCTGCAGCCTCCGCTGGAGATACCCAGGCAAACAGGGTCTGGAATGGAACTTTAGCAAACTCCAGCAGACCTGCAGAAGAGGGGCCTGACTGTTAGAAGGAAAACTACCAACCAGAAAGCAATAGCATCAACATCAACAAAAAGGACGCCCATGCAAAAACCCCATCCAGAGGTCACCAACATCAAAGACCAAAGGTAGATAAATCCACGAAGATGAGGAAAAACCAACGCAAAAAGGCTGAAAATTCCCAAAACCAGAAGGCCTCTTCTCCTCCAAAGTATCACAACTCCTTGCCAGTAAGGGAACAAAACTGGATGGAGAATGAGTTTGATGAATTGACAGAAGTAGGCTTCAGAAGGTGGGTAATAACAAACTCTCCAAGCTAAAGGAGCATGTTCTAACCCAATGCAAGGAAGCTAAGAACCTTGATAAAAAGTTACAGGAACTATCACTAGAATAATCCGTTATGAGAACAACATAAATGACCTGATGGAGTTGAAAAACACAGCAAGAGAACTTTGTGAAGCATACACAAGTATCAATAGCCAAATCAATCAGGTGGAATAAAGGATATCAGGGATTGAAGATCAACCTAATGAAATAAAGAATGAAGACAAGATTAGAGAAAAAAGAATGAAAAGGAACAAACAGAGCCTCCAAGAAATATGGGACTATGTGAAAAGAACAAATCTATGTTTGATTGGTATACCTGAAAGTGATAGGGAAAATGGAACCAAGTTGGAAAACACACTTCAAGATATTATCCAGGAGATCTTTTCAAAAAAACCAGCTCCTGGATTCATTAATTTTTTGAAGGGTTTTTTGTGTCTCTATTTCCTTCAGTTCTGCTCTGATTTTAGTTATTTCTAGCCTTCTGCTAGCTTTTGAATGTGTTTGCTCTTGCTTTTCTAGTTCTTTTAATTGTGATGTTAGGGAGTCAATTTTGGATCTTTCCTGCTTTCTCTTGTGGGCATTTAGTGCTATAAATTTCCCTCTACACACTGCTTTGAATGTGTCCCAGAGATTCTGGTATGTTGTGTCTTTGTTCTCGTTGGTTTCAAAGAACGTCTTTATTTCTGCCTTCATTTCATTATGTACCCAATAGTCATTCAGGAGCAGGTTGTTCAGTTTCCATGTAGTTGAGCGGTTTTGAGTGAGTTTCTTAATCCTGAGTTCTAGTTTGATTGCACTGTGGTCTGAGAGACAGTTTGTTATAATTTCTGTTCTTTTACATTTGCTGAGGAGAGCTTTACTTCCAACTATGTGGTCAATTTTGGAATAGGTGTGGTGTGGTGCTGAAAAAAATGTATATTCTGTTGACTTGGGGTGGAGAGTTCTGTAGATGTCTATTAGGTCCACTTTATGTAGAGCTGAGTTCAATTCCTGGATATCCTTGTTAACTTTCTGTCTCGTTGATCTGTCTAATGCTGACAGTGGGGTGTTAAAATCTCCCATTATTATTGTGTGGGAGTTTAAGTCCCTTTGTAGGTCACTCAGGACTTGCTTTATGAATCTGGGTGCTCCTGTGTTGGGTGCATATATATTTAGGATAGTTAGCTCTTCTTGTTGAATTGATCCCTTTACCATTATGTAATGGCCTTCTTTGTCTCTTTTGATCTTTGTTGGTTTAAAGTCTATTTTATCAGAGACTAGGATTGCAACCCCTGCCTTTTTTTGTTTTCCAGTTGCTTGATAGATCTTCCTCCATCCCTTTATTTTGAGTCTATGTGTGTCTCTGCACGTGAGATGGGTTTCCTGAATACAGCACACTGATGGGTCCTGACTCCTTATCCAGTTTGCCAGTCTGTGTCTTTTGATTGGAGCATTTAGCCCATTTACATTTAACGTTAATATTGTTATGTGTGAATCTGATCCTGTCATTATGATGTTAGTTGGTTATTTTGCTCGTTAGTTGCTATAGTTTCTTCCTAGTCTCGATGGTCTTTACAATTTGGCATGTTTTTGCAGTGGCTGGTACCGGTTGTTCCTTTCCATGTTTAGTGCTTCCTTCAGGAGCTCTTTTAGGGCAGGCCTGGTGGGAAAATTGATGGACCGCTAGCAAGACTAATAAAGAAGAAAAGAGAGAAGAATCAAATAGATGCAATAAAAAACGAAAAAGGGGATATCACCACCGATCCCACAGAAATACAATCTACCATCAGAGAATACTACAAACACCTCTATGCAAATAAACTAGAAAATCTAGAAGAAATGGATAAATTCCTCGACAAATACACCCTCCCAAGACTAAACCAGGAAGAAGTTGAATCTCTGAATAGACCAATAACAGGTTCTGAAATTGTGGCAATAATCAATAGCTTACCAACCAAAAAGAGTCCAGGACCTGATGGATTCACAGCTGAATTCTACCAGAGGTACAAGGAGGAACTGGTACCATTCCTTCTGAAACTATTCCAATCGATAGAAAAAGAGGGAATCCTCCCTAACACATTTTATGAAGCCAGCATCGTCCTGATACCAAAACCTGGCAGAGACATAACCAAAAAAGAGAATTTCAGACCAATATCCTTGATGAACATTGATGCAAAAATCCTCAATAAAATACTGGCAAACCGAATCCAGCAGCACATCAAAAAGCTTATCCACCATGATCAAGTGGGCTTCATCCCTGGGATGCAAGGCTGGTTCAACATACGCAAATCAATAAATGTAATCCAGCATATAAACAGAACCAAAGACAAAAACCACATGATTATCTCAATAGATGCAGAAAAGGCCTTTGACAAAATTCAACAACCCTTCATGCTAAAAACTCTCAATAAATTAGGTATTGATGGGACGTATCTCAAAATAATAAGAGCTATCTACGACAAACCCACAGCCAATATCATACTGAATGGGCAAAAACTGGAAGCATTCCCTCTGAAAACTGGCACAAGACAGGGATGCCCTCTATCACCGCTCCTATTCAACATAGTGCTGGAAGTTCTGGCCAGGGCAATCAGGCAGGAGAAGGAAATAAAGGGTATTCAATTAGGAAAAGAGGAAGTCAAATTGTCCCTGTTTGCAGATGACATGATTGTATATCTAGAAAACCCCATTGTCTCAGCCCCAAATCTCCTTAAGCTGATTAGCAACTTCAGCGAAGTCTCAGGATACAAAATTAATGTACAAAAATCACAAGCATTCTTGTACACCAATAACAGACAAACAGAGAGCCAAATCATGAGTGAACTCCCATTCACAATTGCTTCAAAGAGAATAAAATACCTAGGAATCCAACTTACAAGGGATGTGAAGGACCTCTTCAAGGAGAACTACAAACCACTGCTCAATGAAATAAAAGAGGATACAAACAAATGGAAGAACATTCCATGCTCATGGGTTGGAAGAATCAATATCGTGAAAATGGCCATACTGCCCAAGGTAATTTATAGATTCAATGCCATCCCCATCAAGCTACCAATGACTTTCTTCACAGAATTGGAAAAAACTACTTTAAAGTTCATATGGAAGCAAAAAAGAGCCCGCATCGCCAAGTCAATCCTAAGCCAAAAGAACAAAGCTGGAGGCATCACGCTACCTGACTTTAAACTATACTACAAGGCTACAGTAACCAAAACAGCATGGTACTGGTACCACAACAGAGACATAGATCAATGGAACAGAACAGAGCCCTCAGAAATGATGCTGCATAGCTACAACTATCTGATCTTTGACAAACCTGACAAAAACAAGAAATGGGGAAAGGATTCCCTATTTAATAAATGGTGCTGGGAAAACTGGCTAGCCATATGTAGAAAGCTGCAACTGGATCCCTTCCTTACACCTTATACAAAAATTAATTCAAGATGGATTAAAGACTTATATGTTAGACCTAAAACCATTAAAATCCTACAAGAAAACCTAGGCAATACCATTCAGGACATAGGCGTGGGCAAGGACTTCATGTCTAAAACACCAAAAGCAATGGCAACAAAAGCCAAAATCGACAAATGGGATCTCATTAAACTAAAGAGCTTCTGCACAGCAAAAGAAACTATCATCAGAATGAACAGGCAACCTACAGAATGGGAGAAAATTTTTGCAACCTACTCATCTGACAAAGGGCTAATATCCAGAATCTACAATGAACTCAAACAAATTTACAAGAAAAAAACAAACAACCCCATCAAAAAGTGGGCAGAGGACATGAACAAACACTTCTCAAAAGAAGACATTTATGCAGCCAGAAAACACATGAAGAAATGCTCATCATCACTGGCCATCAGAGAAATGCAAATCAAAACCACAGTGAGATACCATCTCACACCAGTTAGAATGGCCATCATTAAAAAATCAGGAAACAACAGGTGCTGGAGAGGATGTGGAGAAATAGGAACACTTTTACACTGTTGGTGGGACTGTAAACTAGTTCAACCATTGTGGAAGTCAGTGTGGCGATTCCTCAGGGATCTCGAACTAGAAATACCATTTGACCCAGCCATCCCATTACTGGGTATATACCCAAAGGACTATAAATCATGCTGCTATAAAGACACATGCACACGTATGTTTATTGCGGCACTATTCACAATAGCAAAGAGTTGGAACCAACCCAAATGTCCAACAACGATAGACTGGATTAAGAAAATGTGGCACATATACACCATGGAATACTATGCAGCCATAAAAAATGATGAGTTCGTGTCCTTTGTAGGGACATGGATGAAACTGGAAAACATCATTCTCAGTAAACTATCGCAAGGACAAAAAACCAAACACCGCATGTTCTCACTCATAGGTGGGAATTGAACAATGAGAACTCATGGACACAGGAAGGGGAACATCACACTCCGGGGACTGTTGTGGGGTGGGGGAGGGGGAGGGACAGCATTAGGAGATACACCTAATGCTAAATGACGAGTTAATGGGTGCAGGAAATCAACATGGCACATGGATACATATGTAACAAACCTGCACATTGTGCACATGTACCCTAAAACCCTAAAGTATAATAAAAAAAAAAAAGAAAAAAAAAAAAAAAAAAAGATATTATCCAGGAGAACTTCCCCAACCTAGCAAGGCAGGCCAACATTCAAGTTCAGGAAATACAGAGAACGCCACAAAGATACTCCTTGCGAAGAGCAACCCCAAGACACATAATCATCAGATTCCCAAGGTTGAAATGAAGGAAAAAATGTTAAGGGCAGCCAAAGAGAAAGGTCAGGTTACCCACAAAAGGAAGCCCATTGAACTAACAGCAGATCTGTCTGCGAAAGCCCTACAAGCCAGAAGAGAGTGGGGGCCAATATTCAACTTTCTTAAAGAAAAGAATTTCAACCCAAAATTTCATATCCAGCCAAACTAAGCTTCATAAGCGAAAAAATCCTTTACAGACAAGCAAATCCTAAGGGATTTTGTCACCACCAGGCCTGCCTTACAAGAGCTCGTGAAGGAAGCACTAAACTTGGAAAGGAAAAACCAGTATCAGCCACTGCAAAAGCATACCAAAATGTAAAGACCATTGACACTATGAAGAAACCACATCTAACTAATGGGCAGAGTAACCAGCTAGCATCATACGACAGGATCAAATTCACACATATCAATATTAACCTTAAATGTAAATGGGCTAAATGCCCCAATTAAAAGACACAGACTGGCAAATTGGATAAAGAGTCAAGACCCATCAGTGTGCTGTATTAAGGAGACCCATCTCATATTCAAGGACACACATAGGCTCAAAATAAAGCGATAGAGGAATATTTACCAAACAAATGGAAAGCAAAAAAAAAAAAAAAAAAAAAGCAGGGGTTGCAATCCTAGTCTCTGACAAAACAGACTTTAAACAACAAAGATCAAAAAAGACAAAGAATGGCATTACATAATGGTAAAGGGATCAATGCAACGAGAAGCACTAACTATCCTAAATATATATGCACCCAATACAAGAGCACCCAGATTCATAAAGCAAGTTCTTAGAGACCTACAAGGAGACTTAGACTCCCACATAATAATAGTGGGAGATTTAACACCCCACTGTCAATATTAGACATATCAACGAGACAGAAAATTAACAAGGATATTCAGGACTTGAACTCAGCTTTGCACCAAGCAGACCTAATAGACATCTACAGAACTCTCCACCTCACATTAACAGAATATGCATTCTTCTTAGCACCACATAGCACTTATTCTAAAATTGACCACATAATTGGAAGTAAAACACTTCTCAGCAAATGCAAAAGAATGGAAATCATAACAAACAGTCTCTCAGACCATAGTGCAATCAAATTAGAACTGAGGACTAAGAAACTCCCTCAAAACCGCACAACTACATGGAAACTGAACAACCTGCACCTGAATGACTACTGGGTAAATAATGAAATTAAGGCAGAAATAAATAAGTTCTTTGAAACCAATGAGGAGGAAGACACACTGTTCCAGAATGTCTGGGACAGAGCTAAAGCAGTGTTTAGAGGGAAATTTATAGCACTAAATGCCCACAGGAGAAAGTGGGAAAGACCTAAAATTGACACCCTAACATCACAATTAAAAGAACTAGAGAAGCAAGAGCAAACAAATTCAAAAGTTAGCAGAAGACAAGAAATAGTAAGATCAGACCAGAACTGAAAGAAGATAGAGACATGAAAAGCCTTTCAAAAAAATCAGTGAATCCAGGAGCTGGTTTTTTGAAAAGATTAACAAAATAGATAGACGGTTAGCCAGACTAATAAGAAAAGAAGAATCAAATAGACACAATAAAAAATGATAAAGGGGATATCACCACTGATCCTACAGAAATACAGACTACCATCAGAGAATACTATAAACACCTCTATGCAAATAAACTAGTAAATCTAGAAGAAATAGATACATTCCTGGATGTATACACCCTCCCAAGACTAAACCAGGAAGAAGTTGAATCCCTGAAAATAGACCAATAACAAGTTCTGAAGTTCAGGCAATAATTAATAGCCTACCAACCATAAAAAGCCCAGGACCAGACGGATTCACAGCCGAATTCTACCAGAGATACAGAGGAGCTGGTACCATTCCTTCTGAAACTATTCCAAACAACAGAAAAAGAGGGACTCCTCCCTAACTAATTTTATGAGGCCAGCATCATCCTGATACCAAAACCATCAATTGGTTTGTCATTGTTTCATGCAATTCAGACTAAATTGCAGACATTGGTATACCTTGCCCTAAGTATTTCACAGCATATAATTATTTATTAGAGTTCAATGTTTGTTTTTTCCTTTATGTTAAATTTACATGCAATGAAATGCACACATTGCAAATGTATATTTGCTGGTTTTTAACAAATGCTGAGCTACAAAATAAGAACCTCCATCAAGATATAGAACATTAACATCACCCCAGAAAGTTTGCCCCTGCATAATCGTTCTCTGTTCTTATCCTCCCAGAGGCAACTTTTTCTGAATTTTTTTTCTACCTTAGATTAAATGTTCCTGTTCTAGAATATCATATAAACAGACTCTAACAGTTGGTATTCTTTTGTGTCTGGCTTCTTTCACTCAAGCATAATGATTTTTTTTTTCCCTAATCTCTCACCTCTGACTGAAAGCATAATGATTTTTGAGATTCATCTGTGTTGTAATTATTAATAGCTTTTCTTTTTTAAAAAATCTTTGCTTTATTAAAAGTTTTCTTGGTTTGATATTGATATAGTCACTCCTACTTTGTTTTGCTCAGTGTTAGCCTAGTATATCTTTATCCTTTTTTTCCTCTTAATCTATATGTGTCTTTATATTTAATGTGGGTTTCTTGTGGGCAGCATATTGTCAAATTCATTTTTAATCCACTTATAACCTTTAACTGGTATGCTTAGATCATTTACATTTAATGTGATTATTAATGTGATTGGATTTAAATCCAGATGCTCCTCAATTTACAGTGGGATTACAGTCTAATAAACCCATTGTAAAGTTGAAAAATCTTACATCTAACCATCATAAGTCAGGGACTGTCTGTGTACCATTTTTCTATTTGTTTTTTGTTTGCCTCATCTATGCTTTCTTTCCTTTTTCCTCCTGTTTTGCATTATTTGGGGTTAGTTATTTTTTATTATTCCATTTTACCTCTGTTGTTGAATTAATAGCTACAGCTCATTGTTAATTCAGTGTTTGCTTCAGAGTTTATAGTGTATTATTGTAGCACAGTGTATTAACTGAGCACGGCCTATCTTCAATTTAGTTATACTTCATATATGGTATAAGAATATTACAATAATGTACAGTTGACCCTTGAATAGTATGGGGGTTAGGGGGTATTGAGCCCCCCGTGTAGTCAAAAATCCATGTGTAACTCTTAACTCCCCCAAGATTTAACTAGTAATAGCCTCCTGTTGACCAGAGCCTTATCAATAACATAAAGCCAATTAACACATATTTTACATGTTATACGTATTATATACTATATTCTTATAATAGGAATCAAGAAAAGAAAATGTTACTAAGAGAATGATAAGAATGAGAAAATATATTTACTATTAATTAAGTGGAAATGGATCATCATAAAAGCCTTCACATCATCTTCACACTGAGTAGGCTGAAGAGGAGGAAGGTGGGGGATTGGTCTTGGTGTCTGAGGGGTGGCATAGGTGGAAGAAAATTTGTTTATAAGTGAACCCTGGCATCTCAAAACTTTGTTTGAGGGTCACCTGTACTTACATTTGTTCCCTCCCAACCTTTGGTGCTATTTTTTTTATGCTATAAATCCCATAATACAGCATAGTCATTTATTCTTTAAAAGGATTTAAATAATGAGAGAAAAAACTATTTTGTGTCTACCCATGTAGTTTTCATTTCTTTTCTGTAGAAGATATCTATTTTGTATCATTTTTCTTCTGCCTGAAGGACTTCCTTTAAGATTTTTTGTAGTACAGTCCTGGTGATTCTTTTAACATTTGTATGTCTGTAAAAGTTTTTATTTTTATTTTATTTAGCCTTCCTTTTGAAAAGGTATTTTTTCTGAGACATACAATTCTAAATTGAAATTTTTTTCTTTTAGTACTTTAGTGATGCTGCTCCACTGTCATCTTATGCACATTACTTGTAATGAGAAGTCTTCTGTTAACCCTCACTTTTAGTTTTGTTCCTCTGTGTCTTTTTTCTCTGACTCCTTTTCACATTTTTCCCTGTAGCCTTGGTTTCAGTGAATTTGATTGTGATGTGCCTTGATGTCACTTTCATCATGTTTTGTTGAGTTTTGCCTGGGTTTTGTTGAGCATCTTGGATTTATGAGTTTATAGTTTTCATCAAACTTGAAAAACTCATGGCCATTATTTCTTCTGTTTTTTTTCTGTCTTCAGTATGAATGGACAAGTTCAATGGACAGGTTCATTTATATGAACTTCATTAGGACAAGTTCAATATGGATCTTATTAATGTTTTCTTTACCTCTATCATGGTCAGTCTTCTCTCTAGCTTGTTGAACATATGGAATTCAGTTATAATGACAGTTACAAATGTCTTTGTCTACTAGTTACATCATCTCTGTCATTATAGGGTTGGATTGGATTCATTGATTTTTTTTCCTCCTTTTTTATAGTTAATATTCTGTTTCTGTGCAAGCTTGATAATTTTTTGGGGGCGGCCAAACGTTGTGAATTTTAATATTTGTGCTATGTATTTTTGTATTTGTGCTATGTATTTTTGTATTTCTATAAATATTCTTGACCTTTATTCTTGGACACAGTTTAGTTACCTGTCCATAGCTTGGCTCTTTCAAGTCTTGCTTTTAAGCTTTGTTAGTTGGAACAGGGCAGTAATCTATATTATTAGTATTTATTAGTATTACTATGCATTAGCGTACGGCTAATCTTTTACCTTTTCTGCGTCAACAACCTTTCTGAATAATCTGCCTTGTGAATTATAAATCAGTCTTTTTTTGGCGATGGGAATAGGAACTCTTTCTGGCGCTGTGTGAACTTGTGTTACCTCTGCTTCTTTTGAGGGGTCTTTTCTCTAAACTTTCTCTAAAATTTCTTTACACATTATGTACTGATATGCTGATCAATGCTCAGGTAAAGACTCAAAGGGGCTTTTTACAGTTTTCCTGAGCTCTCTCTCTGTGAAACTTACTACTTCAGTACTCCTGTCTTGCAAACACTAGCCACTTTGGCCTCCCTAGACTCCCATTTCCACCTCCTCAGCTCAGAGACACCATTGACTCCACCTCTGATTTCCTTCTCTGTATTGAAGGGGTTAAATTCCAGTAGTCGGGGGGACAGGAGGGTTTCTCTTATGAACATTTAGTTATCCCAGTTTTGTTTGTTAGAACTTTTTCCCCTTTTGAATTGCTTTGGCACATTTGTCAAACATCAAATGACTGTAAGTTATGGGTCTATTTCTGGGTTCTCTATTTTAACCATCCTTTAAGAAATTCCTCTTGGTAATCATTTTGGCTATATGAAACTAATTATTATCTGCTAATTTGCATGTACTTTCATGGAACTGGTACACTAACTGTATCAATATGTATTAGGTTACCATTGAATGTCTATATACCTTATGGCTCATAATACATAATATTATATCCTGTATGTTACTACTAGGTACCTGTATACTTCATATATTATTACCAAATATTCTAAAGACTCAAACTTCAGTATATAATTTTTATATATTTCTTTGATAAATGTTATTAAAGTGGTTTACCCCAAATTATTATTGTCAATAAGGAAGTAGCAGTTATCTGCCTACTTATGATAAATAAAGCAGGACAAATTTTCTTAGAAATACTTTTCTCTGCTTTTTAATCCATATGTGTGTTTATTTTAAGATTTGTTTTCTATTTTTTCTGTTTAATATATAGAAATGAAATACTAATTTCTGTTTCATCTATTTTTATATTCCCCCCAATTATTGTTTACTTATCTTAGTTTTTTCTATTTTTTCACATAAAGATTTTATAGAAACATACTACAGGTTGAGCATTCCTAATCCAAAATCTGAAATCCAAAGTGCCCCAAAATCTGAAACTTTTGAGTACCAGTGTGACACCCCCACATCTGACCCCATGTGATATGTCAAAGTCAAAGTGAAGGTACACAACACATGGTTTATTCAGCATCCCCAAAGACAAAAAGACCCTCCAGCCATTTTAAAAAGCTATCTGATAGAATACCTTCTCATCCCTTCAGATCCCTTTCTAATCCCTCAGCTGCTTCTGATATTTCTTTTTGCCCATAAAATGAAAGACAGCATAGAGTAACCTTTTAATCAAAATCCAGTTTCGTGGGTGGAGACTGAAAGCCTGCGGTTGCTTAACAGCTCTCAGGTATTCTGGTGATAATACTGTGCTGCTTAGTTATCTTAAACACAATTTTTCACTGTAATGGTATGTCTCTCTTTTTTTAACTATGAAGTATTTTTGTGTGAACAAGTGTAAGAAAATGATTGCTTATTAGCAGCATATAAACTCACAGTCAGGAATGATAGTGATGCCAAACAACCATAGAGGGCCCACATGGGTGGCCAAGACAGTGACACTATTGTTTTCTGATAGTTCTGTGTATATAAACTTTGTTTTATTCACAAAATTGTTTAAAATATTATATAAAATTACCTCCAGTCTATGTGTATAAGATGGATGTAAAACATAAATGAGGCCCGTTGTGGTGGTTCACACCTATAATCCCAGCACTTTGGGAAGCCAAGGTGGGAGGATCACTTGAGCCCAGGAGTCCAAGACTAGCCTGGGCAACATAGTGAGACTCTATCTCTTAAAACACAAACAAATGGATTTCACATTTAGACTTCGGTCCCATCAACAAGATTCTCATTATGTATATGCACATATTTCTAAGTCTGAAAAAAATTCAAAATCCGAAACACTTCTGGCCCCAAGCATTTCAATAAGAGATACTCAGTGTGTATTAATTTATGTTTTTTTCCTATTTTTATATTCCCCAAAACTAGAATTTAATTCATATTCTAAAAGGCAATTATAGATATATTTTTATTGCTAGTTTCATTTGCTTCTGTTCTCGCCATTATTCATCATTCTTTCCCTGAAAGTCTTTGTGTTATAACCTTTTTTTCTCATGAACCACTCAATTGGATAAAAAACCCAAACTCTGCCTTACCATGCAGTATTATTATACTGTTACTGAAAATTGTTTCTTTGTATATTTTTCTTATAGGACATACAGTGGGAGAAGTTATTAAATTAGATCCTAATGGATCTCCAAGAAGAGCCTGGGGGAAAAGTCCAACAGATTCTGTTCTAAAGATACTTGGAGAAGCTGAACTACAACTTCAGACAGAACTATTAGAAAATACAACTATTAGAAGTGGTAAGGAGAAACTAGTAGTTTTTCTATACTAGAAGTAATATTATTAAAAATCTAATTATGTATTTTAAGATTTTTCCATTTTAAGTGAATTATTTTTAATTATCTTTCTGTTATAATAATTTTTTAATTAGATTGAGAATGATTGTATTTTCTAGGGGGATTGTCCAAATGGTAGTCTTGAGTTTTGACCTAATAGACCTAGATGGGATCTAAAAGGAAAAGGAAGTGTGTATGGGTGGAGTCGGAAAAGTCAGAATGATGTTTTACATGAAAACAGATATAGGAGAAATGCATTGAGATGAATTGTGTCTGTTTTGATATGGATTCAAGAATGAGATTGACTAAAAGGTATTTCAGTAGGTGTGACAGACATTATTAATTCTAGGACTGGGGAAGGAGAGTTGTCATGAGGCAGGAGGAAATATTCTTCCTAATCCATAAGTTTTGTGGCCTTTGGTATTACAGCTATGCATCAAGAAGAGTGTCTATGTATGAAACAGGTATTTTCAGATTAAACAGCTTGTTTAAACGATGAGGAAGTGGAGTGTACTTTTCCTCTTTTTAGAAGTTGTGTCTAGGCAGGAATGTGTGTTGCACTTTTGTGTTCTCTTTCCTTCTCTATCTCTCTCACTCTTTTTCTCTGTCTCCCCTTAAAAAGCTTCCAGTGAAACTCATATCCAGAGCTGGTGGAAAAATAACCTAGGAGATGACACTGCTGATATGTTCAATAATGGAATTAGCCAGATGCTGAGAATTAGCCAGTGAAATGAACCTATACACATGTTACTGAAGTGACAAAAGTAGGCTTCTAATAATTCTGTTATTTTCTTTAATATTAAAGGGAGAAAACAATTTGAATTGAGAAATACATACAATCATCTGCAAAAAAGGCAAAAAGTGTATATGTTTGTAATTAATTTGTTCACATTCTCGTATAAGGAAATTTTGCAGTTGTATGCCAAATACTAATTAAAAATACTAATAACTTACTCTGAGCCTGTTTTCAAAATGTTCTATGCTTTATGCAAGACAAAAATGCCTTCAGGCTCTAACTTTTTTTAAATAATAATAATAATTTTACTCTGCAGTGGTGAGAAAAAAAATTCAGATTTTTTTGTAGTCTAAAAGCTCTATAATATGCTGATGCTCATTAACACTATTACTTTTAAAATATTAGATTCTGATTCCTTGATGTCAAGTTCTATTGCTTAAATATATGCAATTTGGTGTACAGTAATACTTAAACCGCATAAAAATTGGGCTTTCATTGTTCGTATTCATCATAATCCATCTGCACAGAATTGGAACTGAGAAATAACTTATGATTTCTCTTTATTCAGTCATCAACAATTTATTGAACACTTCTTAGTTGTGTTCACTATTATATGTTAGATGGTAAGCTATAAAGGAAAAAAAGATCATTCTTGTTCTCAGAGGACAGACAAAAATGAAAACAAATAATAAAATTGCGTGAAAAGGACAAGAATAAAAAGTACCCACAAAGCTCAGAATTAATGCAGAGATATTTAAGTAATTAACTTTATCTTGTATAATCAAGGAAGACATCCCAGACCTGTTATCTGCCCTCTTCTTTTTCTCCCAAATACATTTACTGGGAAGAATATGCTCTGTATTGGGATTTTAAGCCAAAGAAGTGACAGTTTTTACCATCATCGAAATCACATGTGGCAAAATCTGTGTTACAGATGTTTTTTTGTGAAATGCTCTGGGGCCACAGCTGAGTAGCTTTACTTTATCAGTACTATATGCCTTTATTAATGATAACACATATGGCCCTTTTGGGTAAGGGAGAGCCACAAGACAATAAGTAATTTTGGGACCACAGATGAGGTGGCTTTTCTTTATCAGTACCATACAGTTTTATTAATGACAATATATATGGCCCTTTTGGGTAAGGGAAAGCCACAGAGAATAAGCGATTTTTGGGTATATCAAAGATTTTTTTTCAAATAACTCATTAGGTAGATAAGGGGGAGAACGAAATTCCAGGCAATATGCTATTCTAGTATATGCAGAGACAAAGGTTTAGCTCGTGTATGTGGAGGTAGCTTCATGTGGTGGAAAGAGAATGGGCTTTGGTTCCAATCCTGGCTTTATTGCTTGCTCAGCAACAATGGATAAGTTCCTCTGACTTTGGCATTCATTTCCTCCGTGTGTAGAATGGAAACACTACTGTCAAGGCTTGTTTTGTGTATTAAATGAGAAACATTAAAGATCCTTGGTGTTCTTTATTTTAATCTTCCAATTCTTATGTCAATGACTCTTTCGTCATTCTGATTGCTTGAAACTCTTTTTGTAATAGATTCCTTAGGAAGGGCTTGTGTGAACACTACACTCATAGATTTTCCATTTTCATAACAGTTTGTCTTATGACTTTATTTGTGAGGGTCGATTTGGCTGCAAATAAAATCCTTGACTTTTTTTTCCTTGACTGTCTTTAACATATAGTTGTTATATTCTGGCATAAAACATTGCTGCAGAAAGTCTGATGGCAGTTTTATTTTCTTTACCTTGTAAGTGATTTGGTCTTTTTGCTTGGATGCTCAGAGTATATCTTTCTGTTTACATAAAGTCCAATCATTTTCTTAAAATAGATTTTGGCATTGAGTTTATTTTTCTAGTACAGTACATAGTGGGGTTTTGTTTGTTTGTTTAATAGACCTTTTCTTATAGGAGTTTTGGATTCATAGTGATATGGTTTGGCTCTGTGTCCCCACCCAAATCTCATCTTATAGCTCCCATGATTCCCACGTGTTATGAGAGGAACCTGGTGGGAGATGCCTGAATTATGGGGGCAGGTCTTTCCCATGCTATTCTCATAATAGTGAATGGATCTCATGAGATCTGATGGTTTTTTAAAAATGAGAGTTTCTCTGCACAAGCTCTCTATTTTTTTTTAACCTGCCACCATCCGTGTAAGATGTGACTTGCTCCTCTTTGCCTTCTGCCATGATTGTGAGGCCTCCCCAGCCACGTGGAACTGTGAGTTCAGTTGTACCTCTTTCTTTTATAAATTTCCCAGCCTCAGGCGTGTCTTTATCAGCAGCATAAAACGGACTAATACACATAGCAAAATTGAGTGAAAAGTACAGAGTTCCTGTATATGCCCTTCCCCCATACACACACAGCCTCCCCCACCATCAATAGCCCACACCAGAGAGGTACGTTTGTTTTAATCAATAGACCAATATTGACACATCATTATCACCAAAGTGTATAGTTTATATTAAAATTTACTCTTGGTGCTTTAATTTCCCTGGGTTTTGACAAATGTATAATGCTATGTAACCACTATTATTACACAAGAATTTGCTGCCCCAAGAATCCCCTGTGCTCCGCTTATATTATCCCTCCCTTTCTTCCAAACCCTGGCAACCACTGATTATTTTGCTGTCTCCATAGTTTTGTCTTTTCCAGAATGTCATCTAATTGGACTCATACAGTATGTACTCTCTTCAGATTGGTTGATTTCACTTAGTAATATACACTTAAGGTTCCTCTGTGATCTTTTTGTGTCTCAATAGCTCATTACTTTTTAGTGCAGAATATTACATTGTATGGATGTGCCACAGTTTATTTATTCACTTTCAAGATGTACTGAAAGACATCGTGATTGCTTCCAAGTGATAGCAATTATGAATAAAGATGACATAAACATCTATGAGCAGGTTTTTGTGTGGACATAAGTTTTCAATTCATTTGGGTGAATACAGAGGAATACAGTTGCTGGATTGTCTAGTAAGAGTATGTTTAGTTTTGTAAGAAACCACCAGTCTCCCAAAGTGTCTGTACCATTTTGCAGTGAATGAATGAGAGTTCCTGTTACTCCATGTCCTCTCCAACATTTGGTGTTGTCAGTGTTTGGGATTTTGGTTATTTTAATTGCTGTGTAGTGGTATCTTGTTGTTGTTTTTATTTGCAATCTCCTAATGACATATGATGTTGAACCTCTTTTCATATGCTTCTTACTATATGCTGCTTTGCCACCTGTATACCTTAGTGAGTTGCCTGTTGAGATCTTTCACCGATTTTTAAATTGGGTACTTTATTTTCTTATTGTTGAGTTTAAGAATTCTTTGTATATTTTGGTTAATGGTCTTTTATCAAATATGTCTTTTGCAAATATGGGTTGAGTATCTCTTATCTGGAATGCTTGGTATCAGAAGTGTTTTGGATTGGGTTTTTTTCAGAGTTTGGACTATTTGCATTATACCAGTTGAGTATCTCTAATCCATAAATCCAAAATCTGAAATGCTCCAATGAACATTCCTTTGGGCATTATAACAATGTTCCAAAAGGTTCATATTTTGGAGGATTTTGGATTAGTCAACCTGTATTTTCTCCTAGTCTGTGGCTTGTCTTCATGTTCTCTTGACATTGTCTTTTTTTTTTTTTTTTTTTTTTTTGAGATGGGGTCTCACTCTGTTGCCTAGGCTGGAGTGCAGTGTTGCAACATGGCTCACTGCAGCCTCAACATCCCTGGGCCCAGGTGATCCTTCCACCTCAACCTCCTGAATAGCTAGGACTACAGGTATGCACCACCATGCCTGGCTAATTTTTGTATTTTTAGTAGAGACAGGGTTTGCCCACGTGATCCTCCCACCTCAAACCCCCAAGTAGCTGGGACCACCAGTGTGCATCATTGTGGCTGGCTAATTTTTGTATTTTTTTGTAGAGATGGGGTTTCACCATGTTACTTAGGCTGGTCTCAAACTTCTGAGGTCAAGTGAACCATCCGCTTCAGCCTCCCAAAGTGCTGGGATTACTGGTGTGAGCCACTGCACCTGGCCTAGTTTTGCATTTTATATTTAGTTGTGTGATTTATTTGGAGTAAATATTTTTGAAGAGTTATAAGGTCTGTGTCTAGATACATTTTTTCATAAGTAGATGTACAGTGTTTTTTTTAGCACCACTTACTGTAAAAACTATTCCTTCTATGAATTATCTTTGCTCGTTTGCCAAAGATCAGTTGACTATATTTGTATAGGGCCATTTCTGAACTCTCTATCCATTCCATTTAACTTTTTTCCTGTTCTTTTGCCAGTACCCCAATATCCTGATTACTGTAGCTTTATAGTATTTCTTGAAGTCACATAGTGTCAGTCCCCCAACTTTGTTCTCCTTCAATTATGTATTGGCTGTTCTGGGTCTTTTGGATATCCACATAAACTTTAGAGTTATTATGTCTGTATCCACAGAAGAGCTTGCTGGGTTGGCTGGGATTATATTAAATCCAAAGATCAAGTTGGAAAAAAACTGACATCTTAATGATATTGAAGCTTCCTGTCCACAAGTTTTAAATATCTCTTTATTGTTCTTTAATTTTTTCATCAGTTTTGTAGTCCTCATCATAGTGTATCTTTTTAATATGTAGCTTCCAGTCTTTTTTTCCCTTCTCAGTTTTAGGAGTCTTTTTTTATCCTCTCGATTTTAGGAAAATACTCTTGAATTATTGCCTGCCTTCTTCCCACCCCTCCCCTCCCCTCCCCTCCTCTCCTTTCTCCTCCTCTCCCCTCCCTCTTCCCTCCTTCTCCCCTCCCCACTTCTTTCTCTCCTTCCTTCTCTCCCCCTGCCCCACACTTTCTCTCTTTCTCCCTTTCTCCTTTTCTCCTTTTCTCCCTTTCTTTTTTCTAACAGCAATGGAGTCTTGCTGTGTTTCCCAGGCTGGTCTTGAACTCATGGCCTCAAGTGATCCTCCTTCCTCAGCCTCCAAAGGGCTGGGATTATAGGCATGTGCCACCATACCGGGCATCTAGTATTCTGTTCTTTTTCTTCAGTCTTCAGGAATTTCCACTTTGTATATTTTGGGTCTTCTTTGCCTTTCCTCTCAGTCAATTGCTCTTTTTTCTTAATGTTTTATTAACTATTGTGGGTACATAGTAGGTGTATATATTTATTGGGTACATGAGGTATTTTAATACAGATATGCAATGCATAGTAATCACATGAGGGTAAATGGGTCACATAAAGCATTTATCCTTTCTTTGTATTACAAACAGTCCAATTCTACTATTTTAGTTATTTTTAAATGCACAATATATTATTCTTGACTTAACTCTAGTCACCTAGTTGTGCTATCAAATACTGGATCATGTACATTCTGTCTAACTGTATTTTTGTACTCGTTAACCATCCCCCACCACCCACCGCCACCACCCTTCCCAGCCTCTAGTAACTGACGTTCTGCTCTCTTTATCACCATGAGTTCAGTTGTTTTAATTGTTAACTCCCACAGATAAGTGAGAACATGTGATATTTGTCTTTCTGTGCCTGGCTTATATCACTTAATATAATGACCTCCAGTTCCATACATGAAACTGACAGGATCTCATTCTTTTTTGTGGCTGAATAGTACTCCATTGTGTATATGTCCCACATTTTCTTTATCCATTCAACTGTTGATGGACATTTAGGTTGCTTCTAAATCTTGGCTGTTGTGAATAGTGCTAAAATAAACATGGGGCTGCAGATATCTGTTTGATATACTGATTTCCTTTCTTTTGGATATATACCCAACAATGAGATTGCTGGATCACATGGTAGCTATATTTTTAGTTTCTGGAAGAACCTCCAAACAGTTATATATGTCTAGAAATTTATCCATTTCTTCTAAGTTTTCCAATCTATTGAGCTAGAGCTGTTCATAGTAGCTTCTAAAGATCCTTTTAATTTCTGCAGTATCAGTTGTATTATAATTCCTCCTTTTTCATCTCTGATTTTGTTTGCTTGGGTCTTCTCTCTTTTTCTTAGTCTGGATAAAGGTTTGTTGATTTTGTTCATCTTTTCAAAAAGCCAACTTTTGATTTCATTGATCTTTTGTATTCTTTGTTTCTATTTTATTTATTTCTGCACTCATCTTTATTATTTCTTTTCTTCTGCTACTTTTGGGCTTACTTTGCTCCTGCTTTTGTTCTTTAAGATGGATCATTAGATTGTTTACTTGAAGTTTTTCCTCTTTTTTGATGTAGGGACTGATAGCTATAAACTTTCATCTTAGTACTGCTTTTGCTGTATCCCAGAGGTATTGGTATATCGTGTTTCCATTATCATTTGTTTCAAAATTTTTTCAATTTCCTTCTTAATTTCTTCATTGACCCACTGTTTATTCAAAAGCATATTGTTTAATTTCCATGTGTTTGTATAGTTTCCAAAAATTCCTCTTGTTATCGATGTCTAGTTTTCTTCCATTGTGGTCAGAGAAGAAACCTGGTATAATTTCAGGTTTTTTGGATGTTTTAAGACTTGTTTTGTGGTCTAACATATGTTCTATCCTTGAGAATGATTCATGTACTGAGGAGAAGAAGCTGTATTCTGCAGCCGTTAGATGAAACGTTCTGTAGATATCGATTAGGTCCATTTGGTCTACAATACAGATGAAGTCTGATGTTTCTTTTCTTTTTTTTATTTTTCTTTTGCTGCTCCTTGCAGAGCTGCGATGACTCCTAGACAGTGCTACTAGAGTCAGCTAAGTCTGATGTTTCTATGTCGATTTTCTCCCTGGATGATCTGTTCAATTACGAGAGTATAGTGTTAAAGTCTCCAGGTATTATTGTATTGGGGGCTATCTCTCACTTTGACTCTAATAATATTTCCTGTACATATATGGGTACTCCACTATTGGATGCATATATATTTATAACTGTTATATCCTCTTGCTGAATTGACCATTTTATAATTATATAATGACCTTATTTGTATCTTTTTATAGTTCTTGTCTTGAAATCTATTTTGTCTCATGTAAGCATAGCTACTTCTGTTCTTTTTTGGTTTCTATAGGCATAGAATATCTTTATTCATCCCTTTATTTTTGGCCTGTGTGTGTCTTTATAGGTGAAGTCTGTTCCTTGTAGGCAACTGTTCATTGAGTCTTCTTTTTTTTTTTTTTTTATTATACTTTAAGTTCTAGGGTACATGTGCACAACGTGCAGGTTTGATACATAGGTATACATGTGCCATGTTGGTTTGCTGCATCCATCAACTCATCATTTACATTAGGTATTTCTTGTAATGCTATCCCTCTGCCAGGCCCCAACCCCCCAACATGCCCCAGTGTGTGATGTTCTCTGCCCTGTGTCAAAGTGATCTCATTGTTCAATTCCCACCTATGAGTGAGAACATGCAGTGTTTGGTTTTCTGTCCTTGTGATAGTTTGCTGAGAATGATGGTTCCCAGCTTCATCCATGTCCCTGCAAAGGACATGAACTCATCCTTTCTTATGGCTGCATAGTATTCCATGGTGTATATGTGCCACATTTTCTTAATCCAGTCTATCATTGATGGCATTTGGGTTGGTTCCAAGTCTTTGCTATTGCGAATAGTGCCACAATAAACATACATGTGCAGTGTCTTTGAAGTAGCATGATTTATAATCCTTTAGGTATATACCCAGTAATGGGATTTCTGGGTCAAATGGTATTTCTAGTTCTAGATCCTTGAGGAATTGCCACACTGTCTTCCTCAATGGTTGAACCAATTTACACGCCCACCAACAGTGTAAAAGCGTTCCTATTTCTCCACATCCTCTCCAGCACCTGTTGTTTCCTCACTTTTTAATGATTGCCATTCTAACTGGTGTGAAATGGTATCTCACTGTGGCTTTGATTTGCATTTCTCTAATGACCAGTGATGATGAGCATTTTTCATATGTTTGTTGGCCGCATAAATGTCTTCTTTTGAGAAGCGTCTGTTTATATCCTTTGCCCCACCTTTTGATGGGGTTGTTTTTTCTTGTAAATTTGCTTAAGTTCTTTGTAGATTCTGGATATTAGCCCTTTGTCAGATGGGTAGATTGCAGAAGTTTTCTCCCATTCGTAGGTTGACTGTTGACTCTGATGGTAGTTTCTTTTGCCATGCGGAAGCTCTTTAGTTTAATTAGATCGAATTTGCCTATTTTGGCTTTTGTTGCCACTGCTTTTGGTGTTTTAGTCATGAAGTCCTTGCGCATGCCTATGGCCTAAATGGTATTGCCTAGGGTTTTCTTCTAGGGTTTCTGTGGTTTTAGGTCTAACATTTAAGTCTTTAATCCATCTTGAATTAATTTTTGTGTAAGTTGTAAGGAAGGGATCCAGTTTTAGCTTTCTACATATGGCTAGCCAGTTTTCCCAGCACCATTTATTAAATAGGGAATCCTTTCCCCATTTCTTGTTTTTGTCAGGTTCGTCAAAGATCAGATGGTTGTAGATGTGTGGCATTGTTTCTGAGGCCTCTGTTCTGTTCTATTGGTCTATGTATCTGTTTTGGTACCATTACCATGCTGTTTTGGTTACTGCAGCCTTTTAGTGCCGAGACCAGCTCGGTTGGGGAGACCCTAACCCAGCGGTGCTAGAGGAATTAAAGACACACACACAGAAATATAGAGGTATGAAGTGGGAAATCAGGGGTCTCACAGCCTTCAGAACTGCGAGCCCTGAAGATAGATTTACCCACATATTTATTAACAGCAAGCCAGTCATTAGCATTATTTCTATAGATATTAAATTAACTAAAAGTATCCCTTATGGGAAATGAAGAGATGGGCCAAATTAAAGGAATAGGTTGGGCTAGTTAACTGCAGCAGGAGCTTGTCCTCAAGGCACGGATCGCTCATGCTGTTATTTGTGGCTTAAGAATGCCTTTAAGCGATTTTCCGCCTTGGCCAGGCCAGGTGTTCCTTGCCCCCATTCCCGTAAACCCACAACCTTCCAGCATGGGCATTATAGCCATCATGAACATGTCACAGTGCTGCAGAGATTTTGTTTATAGCCAGTTTTGGGGGTAGTTTATGGCCAGATTTTGGGGGGCTTGTTCCCAACATTGTAGTATAGTTTGAAGTCAGGTAGCATGATGCCTCCAGCATTGTTCTTTTGGCTTAGGATTGTCTTGGCAATCCCGGCTCTTTTTTGGTTCCATATGAACTTTAAAGTAATTTTTTCCAATTCTGTGAAGAAAGTCATTGGTAGCTTGATGGGAGTGGCATTGAATCTATAAATTACTTTTGGCAGTGTGTCCATTTTCACGATATTGATTCTTCCTGTCCATGAGCATTGAATATTCTTCCATTTTTTTGTGTCCTCTTTTATTTCGTTGAGCAGTGGTTTGTAGTTCTTCTTGAAGAGGTCCTTCACATCCCTTGTAAGGTGGATTCCTAGGTATTTTATTCTCTTTGCGGCAATTGTGAATGGGAGTGCACTCATGATTTGGCTCTATGTGTGTCTGTTAGTGGTGTATAGGAATGCTTGTGATTTTTGCACATTGATTTTGTATCCTGAGACTTTGCTGAAGTTGCTTATCAGCTTAAGGAGATTTGGGGCTGAGACGATAGGGTTTTAAATATACAATCATGTCATCTGCAAACAGGGACAATTTGACTTCCTCTTTTCCTAATTGAATACTCTTTATTTCTTTCTCTTGCCTCATTGCCCTGGCCAGAACTTCCAACACTATGTTGAATAGGAGTGGCGAGAGAGGGCATCCCTGTCTTGTGCCAGTTTTCAAAGGGAATGCTTCCAATTTTTGCCCATTCAGTATGATACTGGCTGTGGGTTTGTCATAAATAGCTCTTATTATTTTGAGATCTGTTCCGTCAATACCTAGTTTATTGAGTTTTTAGCATGAAGGGCTGTTGAATTTTGTTGAAGGCCTTTTCTGTATCTATTGAGATAATCATGTGGTTTGTGTTGTTGGTTCTGTTTATGTGATGGATTACATTTATTGATTCACGTACGTTGAACCAGCCTTGCATCCCAGGGATGAAGCCCACTTGATCATGGTAGATAAGCTTTTTGATGTGCTGCTGGATTTGGTTTGCCAGTATTTTATTGAGGATTTTTGCATTGATGTTCATCAGGGATATTGGTCTAAAATTATCTGGTTGTGTCTCTGCCAGGCTTTGGTATCAGGATGATGTTGGCTTCATAAAATGAGTTAGGGAGGATTCCCTCTTTTTCTATTGATTGGAATAGTTTCAGAAGGAATGGTACCAGCTCCTCTTTGTACCTCTGGTAGAATTCAGCTGTGAATCCATCTGGTCCTGGACTTTTTTTGGTTGTTAGGCTGTTAATCATTGCCACAATTTCAGAGCCCGTTATTGGTCTATTCAGAGATTCAACTTCTTCCTGGTTTAGTCTTAGGAGGGTATAGTGTTAAAGTCTCCAGGTAGTAATTATGTAAGTATGTGTCCAGGAATGTATGCATTTCTTCTATATTTTCTAGTTTATTTGCGTAGAGGTGTTTATAGTATTCTCTGATGGTAGTTTGTATTTCTGTGGGATTGTTGGTGATATCCCCTGTATCATTTTTTATGGCATCTATTTGATTCTTCTGTCTTTTCTTCTTTATTAGTCTTGCTAGCATTCTATCAATTTTGTTGATCTTTTCAAAAAACCAGCTCCTGGATTCATTGGTTTTTTGAAGGGTTTTTATGTCTATCTCCTTCAGTTCTGCTCTGATCTTAGTTATTTCTAGCCTTCTGCTAGCTTTTGAATTTGTTTGCTCTTGCTTCTCTAGTTCTTTTAATTGTGATGTTAGGGTGTTGATTTTAGATCTTTCCTGCTTTCTCTTGTGGGCATTTAGTGCTATAAATTTCCCTCTACACACTGCTTTAAATGTGTCCCAGGGATTCTGGTTTGTTGTGTCTTTGTTCTCATTGGTTTCAAAGAACATCTTTATTTCTGCCTTCATTTTGTTATTTACCCAGTAGTCATTCAGGAGCAGGTTGTTCAGTTTCCATGTAGTTGTGCGGTTTTGCGTGAGTTTCTTAATCCTGAGTTCTAAATTTGATTGCACTGTGGTCTGAGAGACAGTTTGTTGTGATTTCTGTTCTTTTACATTTGCTGAAGAGTGCTTTACTTCCAATTATGTGGTCAATTTTAGAATAAGGGTGATGTGGTGCTGAGAAGAATGTATATTCTGTTGATTTGGGGTGGAGAGTTCTGTAGATGTCCATTAGGTCTGCTTATTGCAGAGCTGAGTTCAGGTCCTGGATATCCTTGTTAACCTTCTGTCTCGTTGATCTGTCTAATATTGACAGTCGGGTGTTAAAGTCTCCCATTATTATTGTGTGGGAGTCTAAGTCTCTTTGTAGGTCTCCAAGAACTTGCTTTATGAATCTGGGTCCTCCTGTATTGGGTGCATATACATTTAGGATAGTTAGCTCTTCTTGTTGCATTGATCCCTTTACCATTATGTAATGGCCTTCTTTGTCTCTGTTGATCTTTGTTGGTTTAAAGTCTGTTTTATCAGAGAGTAGGATTGCAACCCCTGCCTTTTTTTGTTTTCCATTTGCTTGGTAGATCTTCTTCCATCCCTTTATTTTGAGCCTATGTGCATCTTTGCACGTGAGATGGGTCTCCTAAATACAGCACACTGATGGGTCTTGACTGTTTATGCAATTTGCCAGTCTGTGTCTTTTAATTGGGGCATTTAGCCCATTTATATTTAAGGTTAATATTGTTATGTGTTAATTTGATCTTGTCATTATGATGTTTGCTGTTTATTTTGCCCATTAATTGATGCAGTTTCTTCGTAGCATCAATGGTCTTTACAATTTGGCCTGTTTTTGCAGTGGCTGGTACCAGTTTTGCCTTTCCATGTTTAGTGCTTCCTTCAGGAGCTCTTGTAATCCCTCAGCATTTTCTTGTCTGTAAAGGATTTTATTTCTCCTTCACTTATGAAACTTAGTTTGGCTGGATATGAAATTATGGGTTGAAAATTCTTTCCTTCAAGAATGTTGAATATTGGCCCCCACTGTCTTCTGGCTTGTAGGGTTTCTGCTGAGAGATCTGCTGTTAGTCTGATGGGTTTCCTTTTGTGGGTAACTTGACCTTTCTGTCTGGCTGCCCTTAACACTTTTTCCTTCATTTCAACCTTGGTGAATCTGACAATTATGTGTCTTGGGGTTGCTCTTCTAGAGGAGTATCTTTGTGTTGTTCTCTGTATTTCCTGAATTTGAATGTTGGCCTGCCTTGCTAGGTTGGGGAAGTTCTCCTGGATAATATCCTGGAGAGTGTTTTCCAACTTGGTTCCACTCTCCCCATCACTTTCAGGTACACCAATCAAACATAGATTTGGTCTTTTCACATAGTCCCATATTTCTTGGAGGCTTTGTTCATTTCTTTTTACCCTTTTTTCTCTAAACTTCTCTTCTTAGTTTATTTCATTCATTTGATCTTCAATCACTGGTACCCTGTCTTCCACTTGATCGAATCAGCTATTTAAGCTCATGCATGCGTCACGAAGTTCCCGTGCCATGGTTTTCAGCTCCATCAGGTCATTGAAGTTCTTCTCTACGCTGTTTATTCTAGTTAGCCATTCATCTAATCTTTCTTCAAGGTTTTTAGCTTCCTTGCGATGGGTTCAAACATCCTCCTTCAGCTTGGAGGAGTTTGTTATTACTGACCTTCTGAAGCCTACTTCTGTCAACTCGTCAAAGTCATTCTCCGTCTAGCTTTGTTCTGTTGCTGGCAAGGAGCTGTGATCCTTTGGAGGAGAAGAGGCACTCTGGTTTTTAGAATATTCAGCTTTTCTGCTTTAGTTTCTCCCCATCTTTGTGGTTTTATCTGCCTTTAGTCTTTGATGTTGGTGACCTCCAGGTGGGGTTCTGGTGTAGATGATCTTTTTGTTGATGTTGGTGCTACTCCTTTCTGTTAGTTTTCCTTCTAATAGTCAGGTCCCTCAGCTGCAGATCTGTTGGAGTTTGCTGGAGTTCCACTTCAGACCCTGTTTGCCTGGGTACCACCAGTGGAGGCTGCAGAACAGCAAATATTGCAGAACAGCAAATATTGCTGCCTGATCCTTCCTCTGGAAGCTTCGTCCCAGAGTGGCAGCCATCTATATGAGGTGTCAGTCAGCCCCTACTGGGAGGTGTCTCCCAGTTAGGCTACATGGGGGTCAGGGGCCCAGTTGAGGAGGCAGTCTATCTTTTCTCAAAGCTCAAGCACCATGCTGGGAGAACCACTGCTCTCTTCAGAGCTGTCAGACAGGGTCATTTAAGTCTGCAGAAGTTGTCTGCTGCCTTTTGTTCAGCTATGCCCTGCCCACAGAAGTGGAGACTACTGAGGCAGTAGGCCTTGTTGAGCTGTGGTAGGCTCCGCCCAGTTTGAACTTCTGGGCAGCTTTGTTTGCCTACTCAAGCCTCAGCATTGGCGGATGCCCCTCCCCGAGTCAGGCTGCTGCCTCACAGATCCATCTCAGACTGCTGGGCTAGCAGTGAGCAAGGCTCCGTGGGCATGGGACCCGCCGAGCCAGGCACAGGGGGGAATCACCTAGTCTGCTGGTTGCTAAGACCTTGGGAAAAGTGCAGTATTTGGGTGGGGAGTGTCCCGTTTTTCCAGGTAGTCTGTCACGGCTTCCCTTGGCTAGGAAAGGGAAATCCCCCAACCCATTGCGCTTCCCGGGTGAGGTGATGCCCCACCCTGCTTCGGCTCGCCCTCCATGGGCTGCACCCACTGTCCAACCAGTCCCATTGAGATGAACCAGGTATCTCAGTTGGAAATGCAGAAATCACCCGTCTTCTGCATCAATCACACTGGAAGCTGCAGACTGGAGCTGTTCCTATTCCACCATCTTGGAGCTCCTGTCGAGTCTTCTTTTTTAATCTATTCAGCCACTCTCTGTCTTTTGATTGGAGAGTTTATTCCATTTACATTCAATGGGATTATTACAAGTAAAGACTTAATTCTGCCATTTTGTTATTTGTTTTCTGGTTGTTTTGTGGACTTCTCTTCCTTCCTTCCTTAATATCTTCATTTTAGGGAAGGTGATTTCTTTAGTGGTAAGTTTTAATTTCTTGCTTTTTATTTTTTTGTGTATCTGTTGTATGATTTTTTATTTTTGAGGGTACTATGAGGTATAAATACTATCTTATAACTCGTTATTTTAAACTGATGACAACAGTGATTACAAAAACATACCAAGCAAGCAAAGAAAAAACTAATAAAGACTCTAACTTTGTCCCTCACTTTTCAACTTTTTGTTTCTATTTGTATCTTACTGTATTGTCTCTCAAAAAGTTGTAATTTTTTTTTTTCTTGAGACAGGGACTCACTCTGTCACCCAGGCTGGAGGGCAGTGGCACAATCTCAGCTTACTGCAACTTCCACCTCTTGGCTCAGGTGATCTCACATCAGCCTCCCAAGTAGCTGGGACTACAAGCATGTCCCACTGCTTGTAGCCACAGCACATGGCTAAATTTTTTTTTTTTTTTTTTTTGTAGAGAAAGGGTTTTGCCTGTTGCCCAGGCTGGTTTCATGTTGCATGTTGCCCAGGCTGGTTTCAAACTCCTGGGTTCCAGCAATCCTCCCACCTCAGCCTTCCAAAGTTCTAGGATTACAGGCATAAGCCACCACACCTCACATAATGTTTATTTATTTTATTTCATTTTATTTTTTGAGACAGAGTCTCGCTCCGTTGCCCGGGCTGGAGTGCAGTGGCACGATCTCGGCTCACTGCAGCCTCCACCTCCTGGGTTCAAGTGATTCTCCTGCCTCAGCCTCCCGAGTAGCCTGGATCACAGGTGTGTGCCACCACACCTGGCTATTTTTTTTGTATTTTTAATAGAGATGGGGTTTTAGCATGTTGGCCAGGCTGGTCTCAAACTCCTCACCTCAAGTGATCCACCCGCCTCCACCTCCCAAAGTGCTGGGATTACAGGCGTGAATAATTTTTATTTTCAATCAGTTCATCTTTTAGTCTTTCTACTCAAGATATGAGTAGCTTACACACCACAATTACAGTGTTCTAATATTCTGTGTTTTTCTGTATACTTACTATTACTGGTGAATTTTACACCTTCAGATGATTTCTTGTTACTCATTATTGTCCTATTCTTTCATATTAAAGAACTCCTTTTAGCATTTCTTATGGGTCAGGTCTTGTGTTGATTAAATCCCTCAGCTTTTTTTTGTCTGGTAGTCTTTATTTCTTCATTATGTTTGAAGGATATTTTCTCTGGATATACTATTTTAGGATAAAAGTTTTTTTTCTTCAGTACTTTAAATATGTCCTGTCACTCTCTCCTGGCCAGTAAGATTTTTGCTGAAAAGTCTGCTGCCAGACACAAAGGTCTGCTGCCGCTTTTTTCATTTCTTTGTCTTTGACCTTTTGGAGTTTGATTAGTAAATGTCTTGAGGTAGTCTTCCTTGGATTACATCTGCTTGGTGTTCTATAACCTTCTTGTAGTTGAATATTGGTATCTTTTTCTAGGTTCAGGAAGTTCTCTGATATTATCCCTTTGAATAAACTTTGTACCCCGGTCTCTCTCTCTACTTCCTCATTACAACGAATCACTCTTAGATTTGCCCTTTTGAGTCTGTTTTTTAGATCTTGTAGGTATTCCTCATTCTTTTTCCTTTGTTTTTTGTCTCCTCTGTGTATTTTCAATTGTTTTTTGTCTCCTCTGACTATGTATTTTCAAGCAGCCTGTCTTCAAGCTCGCTCTTTCTTCTTTTGATATGTTCTGCTATTAAAGGACTCTTATGCATTCATCAGTATGCCAATTGCATTTCTCAGCTCCAGAATTTCTGCTTGATTCTTTTTAATTATTTCAATCTTTTGTTAAATTTATCTGGTAAGATTCTGAATTTTTTCTCTGTTATTTTGAATTTCATTGAGTTTCCTCAAAACAGCTATTTTGAATTTTCTGTCTGAAAGGTCATGTATCTCTCTTTCCAGGATTGGTCCCTGGTACCTTATTTAATTATTTGGTGAGGTCATATTTTCCTGGGTGGTCTTGATGTTATGGCTGTTCATCAGTGTCTGGGCATTAAAGAATGTGGTATTTATTGTAGTAATTTTGGGAGGTTGTCTGTGTGCAGGAATTTATCCATTACCTCTAGGTTTTCCAATTTGTTAACATATAGTTGTTCATAATAGTTTCACATGGTACTTTGCATTTCTGTAGTATTTGTTGTAATGGCTCTTTGTTTTTTATTTTCTTTATTTGGATCTTCACTCATTTTCTCTTAGTCTAGTTAGTGGTTTTTCAATTTTGTTTATCTTTTCAAAACGCCAACTTTTGTTGATTTTTTTAGTGTCTATTTCATTTTGTTCTGCTTGATTATTATTTCTTCTACTAGTTTTGCTTTTTTTCATTATTTTTAACTGTAGTCATCCTACTGTACTATTTTAAACACTAGAATGTTATTCTGTTTAACTGTATTTTGTATGCATTAACCAACCACACTTTCCAGCTTCTGATAAGCACCATTCTACTCTCTACTTCCATGAGATCAACTTTTTTAGCTCCCACCTATGAGTCAGAAACATGCAATATGTATTTCTCTATATGGATAATGACCTCCAGTTCTATCCATCTTACTGCAAAAAAAAAAAGATTTCATTCTTTTTATGGCTGAATAATGGTCCATTTTGTGCACGTGTGTATGTGTATTATATATATATATAGTTGTTTTGTTTTAGGTTTAGTGGGTGCATGTGCATGTTTGTTACGTGGGTATATCGCATAATGCTGAGATTTGGGCTTCTGGTGAACCCTTCACCCAAATAATGATGATAGTACCTGATAGTTTTTTTTTTTTGCCTTCTCCCCACTCCCTCCTTCCTTCCTTTTGGAGTCCTCATTATCTTATTATTTTCACCTTTGTGTCCATGTGTACCAATTATTTAGGTTCCACTTATAAGTGAGAACATGTGATACTTGATTTTCTGTTTCTGAGTTAGTTCACTTAGGATAATGGCCTCCAGCTCCATCCATGTTGCTGCAAAGTACATGATAGATACTTCCTTATGGCAGCTTTTACCATTTTGGATTTGACCTTTTTTTGCTTTTCTAGTTCCTTGAAATACATCATTACATTATTTATTTGAAATCTGTCTCTTTTTTTTATAAACAGGGTCTCACTCTGTCGCCCATGCTGGAGTACAGTAGTACAGTTGTAGCTTGCTATAACCTTAAACTCCTGGGCTCAAGCAATCCTCTCACCTTAGCCTCCCAAGGAACTAGGACTACAGGCAGCCACCGTGACCAGCTATTTTTTGTTTTTGTTTTTGTTTCAGTAGTGACAGGGTCTCACTTTGTTGCCCAGGCTGATCTCTAACTCCTGGCCTCAAGGATCCTCCTACTTCAGCCTCCCAAAATATTGAAATTACAGCCATGAGCTTCTGGCCCTTTTGTGATATGGGTGTTTATTGCTATAAACTCTTAGCACTGCTTTTGCTGTTTCCCATAGATTTTGGTTTGTTGTGTTTCTATCCCCATTTGTTTCATGAAATCCATTTATTTCCTTCTTAATTTCTTCATTGACTCAGTGTTTGCTCAGGAGCATGTTGTTTAAATTCCATGTATATGTACAGTTTCCAAAGTTCCTCTCGTGATTGCTTTCTAGTTTTCTTCAATTGTGGTCTGAGAAGGTACTTGATATGAAGTAGTTACGTTTAAATTTGTAGAGATTTGTTTTGTAGCCTACCATGTGGCCTGTCCTGGAGAATGGTCCATGTGCTGATGAGAAGAATGTATATTCTGCTGCTGTTGGATATGTTCTGTAGATGTCTGTTATGTCCATTTGGTCTAAAGTGCAGTTTAAATCAAATGTTTCTTTGTTAATTTTCTGTCTAGATTATCTGTCCAGTGCTGTCACTGGGGTGTTGAAGTCCACAACTCTGATTGTATTGGAGTCTATCTCTCCCTGTAGTTGCTTTATATATCTAGGGGTTCTTCTGTTGAGTGCACATCTATTTATAATTGTTAGATCCACTCGTTGAATTTTTCCCTTCATCATTATGTAATGACCTTCTTTGTCTTTTTTTTTTTTTTACAGCTTTTGGGTTAAAATATGTCTTATCTGATATAAGTGTATGCCTTCTCCCACTCTTTTTTTGTTTCCATTTGCATGGAATATCTTTTTCTGTTTCATTTTCAGCCTGTATGTGTAATGAGTTTATTGTAGGCAGCATATAATTTGGTCATTTTTTTAATCCATTCAGCCAACCTGCGTCTTCTAAATGATTAATTTATTTCATTTATATTAGAGGTTATTATTGATAGGTGAGGACTTAACTCTGGTCATTTTGTTAATTTGTTTTTGGATGTTTTGTATATTTGTTGTTCTTTTCTTTCTCTTTTATTGTTTCATTGCAGTTTGGTTATTTTCTATAACATTTGACTCCTTTTTCTCTTTTGTTTGTGAATGTGCTCTGTCAGGTTTTATACTTTTAATGTGCTTGCATGGTGTTAGATATTGACCTTTTATTTCCACATGTAGCTCTCTCTTAAGCATTTCTTATAGGATCAGTCTGCTGTTGACTTCTGCCAGTTTTTGCTTCTTTGGGAAAGACTTTATTTCTCCTTCATTTTTGAAGGATAGCTTTCGTGGGTATAGTATTCTTGGCTGACAGTTTGTTGTTGGTTTGTTTTTGGTTTTGTTTTTGTTTTCTCAGCACTTTGAATATATCATCCCGTTTTCTGCTATCCTATAAGGTTTCCGCTGAGAAAACCATTGTTAGTCTGTTGGGGGTGCCCTTAGATGTAACTTAATGCTCTTTTCTTTCTGTTTTTAGAATTCTCTTTGACTTTTAACTGTCTGATTGTAGTGTGCCTTGGGAAGATCTTTTTGGGTTGAATCTTTTTGTGTCTTTAAGTTTCCTGTATCTGAATGTCTATATCTCTTAACAAGGCTTGGGAAATTTTCAGCTATTATTTCATTAGAGAAATTTTCTATGTCCTTGCCCATCTCTTTTTTTTCTGGAACACCCAAAATTTGAATATTTGGGCACTTTACAGTTTCTCTTATGTCATATAGACTTCCATTATTCTTTTTTTTTTCTTTTATCCTTTTTTTTCTTTTCTAAGTGGATTATTTTGAAAGAACTGTTTTCAAGTTCAGAAACTCTTTTTTCTGTTTAGTCTACTCTATCCTTGAAGTGCTCAGTTGTACTTTTATTTAATTCATTGAATTTTGCAGTGGGTGGGGGGGTTTGGGGTTTTCTTTGTTAGTTTGTTTGTTTTTGAGACAGGGCTCTGTCACCCAGGCTGGAGTGCAGTGGCAGTGCCATGATCACAGCTCACTGCAGCCTTGACCTCCTGGGTTCAAGGGATCCTCCCATCTCAGCCTCCCAAGTAGATGGGACTACAGGCATGTGACACCATGCTTGGCTAATTTTGTTTATTTTGTGTAGAGACAGGGTTTTGCCATGTTGCCCAGGCTGGTCTCAAATTATCAGTCAGTCAGACAGACAGACAGTCAGACAGATAAAATATTTTTACTTGGTTAGAGACAGGCTGTCTGCCATCCAGGCTAGAGTACATTGGTGCAATCATAGCTCACTGCAGCCTCAAATCCTGGACTCAGGAGATCCTCCCACTTTATCTTCCAGACTAGCTATGGCTATAGGCACATGCCACCATACCTGACTTACTTTTTAAAGAATTTCCTGTAGAGACAGTATCTCACTGTGTTGCCCAGGCTGGTCTCAAACACCTGGCTGCAAGCGGTCCTTCTGCCTTCCTTTTCTAAAGCACTAGGATTACATTTGTGAATCATAGCATCTGGCCCTGTTTGGTTATCTTTAATGATATCTATGTTAAATTTCTCATTCAGACCATGAATTGTTTTTCTGATTTCTTTGTATTATTTATCTGTGTTCTCCTATACCTCACTTAGCTTTAATTTTACTTTGAATTCTTTTAGGCATTTTGTAGATTTATTTTTGTTGGAATCTTGCTGGAGAATTACCGTGTTCTTTTGGAGGTATCATGTTTCCTTACTTTTCATATTTCTTGTGTCCTTATATTGATATCTGTGCATCTATTGTAATAATCACTTCTTCCGATTTTATGGATTGACTTTCATAGGCAAAGACTTTTTCTCATATATGTATCCATAGCGTTGGTTGAGTAGGGTGTTTTGTCTTTGATTCTGGGTGGGCAGAGTAGTACAGTCTTCATATGATTTCTTTGGCTGTAATCAGTGTCAGTGGTATCTGTGAATTCCTGTATGTCTTAGGTTATGGTTGTTAGTGGAGACTCTGGTAAGGATTTTTTTTTTCTTTTTTTTTTAATTTATTTTATTTTATTTATTTATTTATTTTTTTATTAATTTTTTTGCACACAAAAACAATAAACATTTTCTAAAAATACATACAAACAAAAAGATGCGTATCAAACATATTAGGAAGGTTGCACATGGGAAGTCGGGGAATAGAAATGGGGGGTGGGAATTAAAATAAATGAGAGAGGGACTTTATATGGATCAGTGATAATAACTCAATCCTCTATTTGACAAAGAAGAAGGAGAAGGAAGAGGAAGAAAAAGAAAGTGGGATAAAGGATCAGAAAGGGAGGAAAATAGAAAAAATTAGAGTATGACTCCAGGGTAGACCTGTTTTGTTGTCACTGAGTTGGTTGGTTGGTTTGTCTGTTGTATTTTTCATATGTTTCGCCATGTTGGCCAGACTGGTCTCGAACTCCTAGCCTGAAGTGATCAACCCACCTCGGCCCCCCAGAGTGCCGGGACCACAGGCGTGAGCCACCACGTCCAGCCCCCACATTGCTTCTGGCCTCCGTGGTAGACCTCCCAGACGGGGCGGTCGGGCAGAGGCGCTCCCCACATCCCAGACGGGGCGGCCGGGCAGAGGCGCTCCTCACATCCCAGACGGGGCGGCCGGGCAGAGGCGCTCCTCACTTCCCAGACGATGGGTGGCCAGGCAGAGGCGCTCCTCACTTCCCAGACGATGGGTGGCCGGGCAGAGGCGCTCCTCACTTCCCAGACGATGGGTGGCCGGGCAGAGGCGCTCCTCACTTCCCAGACGATGGGTGGCCGGGCAGAGGCGCTCCTCACTTCGACTCTGGTAAGGATTTACTGTGGACAGGGAGCCAGTTGAGCCAGCCCTCAAGCCCCAGTCTTGGCAGCATGCTGAGAATGCAGGTACTTGGTCCCCCGGATGGTGTTCAGGCACTGGTGTTAGTGGGTCCAGGTAATCCTTGGGCCTCCACATGGCTTACTTGGATGCCAGCAGTAGCAATGGTGGGCTAGGTGGGCAGGGCTAGTCCCTGGGTCCATCATCAGCACTCATGGGCACCAGCAGTGGTGGCGGTGAACTGAGAGGGCTAGTCTCCAGGCCTTTAGGTGGCACGTGCAGGTGGATGGTGGCAGTGGCTGCAGGTTGGGTCTCAGGGCCCTCTGGAAGGTATGTTTGGGCATCTATGGTGGCAGACAGAGGTTGGTAGATCTCCAGACCTCTGGACAATATACATAGCACTATTGGGGGCATCGCCAGGTAGAGCAGGCCTGTACTTTATGGTGCATGTGCAGGCAGTTTATGTTGGGCAGGATTGGTTGATCTCCAGACCCTAGATGATGTGTGTGGGTGCTGGCAGGCTGGGTGGGCCCTTTCCCAGGCCCCTGGAAGGCTTATACAGGCACTAGCAGCAGTAGGCATGGCAAATTGATCCCTATGCCCCTGGATGATGCTCACAGGCCTTTGCCAAGGCAGGAGCAGGGCAGGGTGGGTCTGTCTTCAAGCCCTGTGATGGTGCTGTCAGGCACAGGTTGTGCTTAGCACGTCAGGTCTACCCCCAGGACCCCAGACTGCACACTCAGAAATCAGTGGTGGTGGTGGTAGGCAGGAGGGCCTGTCCTCAGGCCCCCGACTGTGTGTGCAGGCACCCGCATCAGCAGACATGGTGGGTTGATCTCCAGTCCTGGATGACATGCTTGCTAGTGCCAGCTCCGATGCATGGGGCAGATTGATCTCCCAGCTACCAGGTAGCACTCTCAGGTGGTGGCATCAGTGAGTGGGCCAGGCCTGACCTCAGGCTCTAGGATGGCACCCAAGCATGCCTGTCTCCATGCTCCTGAAGGTGCACGCAAGTGCACATTCACCCAGGTGCTAGGGGAGGCAGGGTTGCTGTCAGTGCCAGCAACTCCAGGAAGGCAGCTCCCAGGCTCTGGGGAACACATGCTTCAGCTCCCTTTTTTCCAGGGGCAGCCTTCCTAATGTGCTGCACCACCCATTTCCTGTGGTATAGGACTGTATGTGGGCTAGAGGACTAGGGACCTGGCTGCACAGTTGAGTCCAGCTCATGTCACAAGGTTGCAAATCTATAGATGGACATGGAGTAGATGTCAGTAGGGCTCCAGGGGTGTGGAGATTCAGGGCCTGTAGAGCCCTGGGGCAGGTTGTTATCTGGTAGGGGTTGGGTTCTCAAAGTGGCACCATGTTGCAGCTGCTTGGGTCTCAGGATGCTGTGTGAGATCCAGCACAAACTTCCTCTCTAGAATAATGCATCACTTTGACTCCAGGCAGCTTCCTCTGCTAGTCTCAGGGCGCTTGAGGGCTGAGGAGCCATGGCTAGGCTTGCAGGAGTCCATGGTGAGAACATGGACCACTGGGGATCTCTCTTACCGTTTTCCTGCACTCAGGCAGGTCGATCTGTGGTGTTTCTCCTGGCTTCTAGCCAGTCCTAGCCAGGTCAACTGTTTTGCTTCCCTCTCCTTCCATGCCTCAGAGGTTCCCCATCCCTTTCCTGCCGAATTCCTGTGTTCTCTTTTAGGTGCTCTATTCAATGTGTTACTATCTACTTGCTGTTTTGGTACTTCTTTGTGGAACAGGCAAGTGCCAGGTGTCTGTGGTCAGTCATACTGAAGCTCTCTCCAAACCCATTTTCCAAATCAATTAATATAATAGTATAATTTTTCTCTTTTATTATATTAATGTTGCAAATTGCATTGATTGATTTTTAAACATTAAACAGCCTGAAAGGTAATATCCCTTTAAAAATTTTTTTTAACCATTTTTATGTGGTATATATTTCATTGGTTTTATTTTTCCTTTTCTGATTGTGAGTGAATTTCATTATGTTACATTCTGTTGACTATTTTGATTTGCTGCTTTGAAAATTGCCTGTTTATATATTCTCTGCCCTTTTTTCTATTTCATTGCTTTTTGCTATTTTTTAAGAATTTTTATCTAGTATAGATATCCAGCCGGGTGTGGTGGCTCATGCCTGTAATCCCAACACTTTGGGAGGCTGAGGCGGGTCATTTCAGGTCAGGAGTTTGAGGCCAGCCTGGCCAACGTGGCGAAACCCCGTCTCTACTAAAAATATAAAAAATTAGCCAGGCATGGTTCCGTGCGCCTGTAGTCCCAGCTACTAGGGAGGCTGAGGCAGGAGAATTGCTTGAACCCGGGAGGTGGAGGATGCAGTGAGCTGAGATTACACCACTGCACTGGGCGACAGAGCAAAACTCAGGTCTCCAAAAAAAACAAAAAAAAAGATAACCTAACCTCCTCCTCTTCCTTTCCCTATTTCTTTCTATGTATAGACAGAAAATTTTATATCTGGACACCGTACTGATTATTTTTACTAAATCTATTAAGTTTTCTTCCTTGAGATCTTAGATGTTCCAAATGTGCAGATTTATCATCAGTGACAAGAAATAGATTTTTCTCCTATATTTTGATTATTTCCTATTCTTATTGTATTTGTTAGAACCCACTAAAGCAATCTTTAATAATAATAATAATGCAATATGTTATCCTGATTCCTGGTATTAACAGACATGATTTTATTGCAGAATGGTAGGGCTGAAGGAGGAAAAACACAGATGTGATCTCTGCTACAGTCAGTTTGTTTTGGCAAGCAGTTTGTTGAAGTACAGTGCAGGGAAATGATTCTGAAACATTTGCAACACTATAGTTTTGTTCTCTGTTGACTGGAAAGAAGTAAAGAGTAAAACAACTTATAAATACTTGATGAACAACTTTTTTGCTCTGGAAAGTAACTGAGCTAAGGACAGTTCCTGCTAACCCACTGTTATAAAAGGACTGTAGCCAACACAAAGGGCCTACTTGGCTTTAGAAACAATG
This sequence comes from Nomascus leucogenys, assembly GCF_006542625.1. Taxonomy (NCBI): domain Eukaryota; kingdom Metazoa; phylum Chordata; class Mammalia; order Primates; family Hylobatidae; genus Nomascus; species Nomascus leucogenys. The sequence goes on along the minus strand of NC_044387.1, from coordinate 89,785,993 downwards.
AATTTAAATTAAGACCAAGGAGCAAGGATTTCTGTTTTTCTTCAACCATTTTAACCATGTGTATGCAGATATAGTAGGCAGAGAATTGAATTTATGCAAAGTTGGGGTTTTGCCATGTGAATACAATGAGTTGAGGATGCACAAGAGAATGACTATATTATGGAATTTCTATGGATTTTAATGGAGATGACAGAAAATGTAGCAGAATCAGTGCATTGTAGGTACTTTCAGGGTAAAATTTTTTTAGAGTTGGAGTTGTAGAGGCAGAGAAGTGGAAAATGAGTGTTAGAGATTAGAGGGTGGAATACTTAACACTGGAAATTTAAAGAGGCTATAATTAATGACAAGGTCTCTAAGATATGACCATTGGAGTGCTGGAGATAGGATGAAGACTGAGGTAGAGTGAAGTGCAACAAACCAAGAGGCCTACCTATTGGAAGGATTATTGATACAAATACAGAAATCACCTAAATTAGTTATGACAGAGTTAGTGTTGGGGAACTTGTAACCTGGAAAGTAAAATCTTCAACGGATTAATAGGAGTGACAGGGTGGTAAATAACTGCATTAAGTTATTCTGAGGTAATTTTTTTTTCTTTTTATTCTTTTTTGAACCTGTCTCAGGATGTTCTGAGGTAAACCTCCTCTCTCCTGGACCAATTAAAAGTGTGGAGAATTTCAGAGCAATTAGAAGTACTAGGAGTTACCTCATGTAAACAGAATTAACTAGTTAATAATTTAAAAAATAGTATTCTAATACACATATTAATTTTACCAAAAGCAGAAAGAAGGTAAACCATTTTGACCACCATAGAAATTATTATGTACAATTGAAATGAAAGTTGACTTTCATATACTGTAGTCACTTATTAACTTCTAATATGTAACAGAGCTTAACTAGTAATTACCTGTTGCAATAATGCAGCTTTTTGAACTTTGCCCCCAATGCCATTACAGATAAAATTCGTCATTTTGAGAACTAGCATGATTTTTTATTTTTTGTTTTCACAGAGATTTCTCCTGGACAGGAAAAGTACAAACCCTTAATTACTGGAGAAAAAAATGTACAATGTATTTCACATGAAATAAACCCATCAGCTATTGTTGATTCTCCTACTGAGACAAAAAGTCCCGAGTTTAGTGAGGCATCTCCACAGATGTCATTGAAACTGGAAGGAAATTTAGAAGGTATGTTCTAATGAGTCAAAATGAGCTATATTTATTTAGTAAAAACTTAAATTTCACAAGCTTTATAAACAGATTATCAAAATTTGTATATGTTTGGGTAATTCATCTCAAATTAGGTTCACTATTTTTATATTTTTAGTAATTGGTCTTTTTTTTATGACTGCCTAACAAGTCACCCCAAAACTTAGTGTTGAAACACCAACCATTTCATCTCATGATTTTATGTGCCAGGAATTGAGTCAAGACTTGGCTAATGTGATTTTTCCTAATTCATATGCCTTTATCTCAGAGATCAGTAGATGCTGGTCAGCTGGCAGCTAGGCTGGTCTGAAGGGTCCCAAAAAGCTTCACTGCTATCTTGGCAAGTAGAGCTTAGCTAGGCCCCTCTCCCTCTTTATGTGGTTTCAGGGCTCTTCTATGTACTCTTTCTGGCTGGATAGTCTGACTTCTTATATGATGGCCCGGGGCTCACAGATGCTAAGGTGAAAGCAGCTTGTACTCTTAAAAGCTGATCTCAGAACTAGCACAGTATCACTTCTGTCATACTCTATTAGTCAAAGCAGTCACAGCCTAACCTGGATTCAAAGGAAGGGGAAACAGAACCCACCTCTCAATGGGAAGGGCGTCAAAGAATTTGCATCTGTCCTAAATCTGCCATAGTCTGCCCTCTGACCAAAAATTATTTTCATTCCTCCCGTATGCAAAATACACTCACACCTTCTGAAAGCCTCATCTCATTATGACATTAGCTCAGAGTTTAACATGATAACAAAGTCAGTCCTCAGTGCAGATGGGTTTCTCATCTACAGGTCTTCAAGTACAGTTATTCTCAATCTGAAGACCTGTGAGTAAAAAAAAAATAAGTTGTTTTCCATATGTACAAAATACAATGGTGAAACCACCTTTGAGACACCTTTTCAAAAACAAGAAGATGGGAAGCAGATAGCAGTCACTGGTCCCGAGAAATTCTAAAATCCAACCAGGAATAGCATTGTTAGCCTGCTTCCTTGCACCAAAGCTTGTGCTCAAGGGCTCTTCTCTTTTGAACTATGTTTGTCCCCTTCAGTTTGAGCTTATAGTGCTTCCACAAGCAGAATTTCTAAATAATTTTGTGAATATTATTGATACTCACTGTGGTTAACAAAAGCCATTCATGTTTCTGAGACAGACTCTTTTCTACCTTCAGTTATCTATAAGGATACTGTAAGACAGTGCTCTTGAGTTCTTAGAAATTCTTTGTCTAGCAAAGAGGGTCTGCAAGGCATGCCTTTAAATCTTTCTGTGCCATAATAGATCTAGTGTGCACAACCTTGACTTCATCTTTGCCCTGAGGCCACACCCTACTGTCCTACATTTAGTCTTTGTCTTGAGGCCATGTCTTCCTTTGAGAAGCTTTTGTTGCCTAGAAGGAATTATCCTGAGCTCTCTGTATGTCTTCTAAATTCTGCTCATAAGCTAGACTTTTTTCTTCAATTAATCTTTTCTTGTTCTTTATCAGAAGTTATTAGAAGCAGCTGTCACTTTGAATGTTCTGCTTTGATAACTCCTTAGCGAGACCACTGGATCCATAAAGTACATTTACCATCTTCCACATTATTGCAGTTACCAAGTTTTCAGCCATTGTAGAGCAGGAATCCCCTTTTTCCCAGCCACCAGTAACCGTTTTTCACTGGCCAGTCTCTCACCAACAATGTCGTTGAAGCCCTTCCAATTTCTGCCTGCCCTGCAGTCCCAAAGCCAGTGCACACAGGCTTTTACGTCAGCTCCTCGCTTCTGGATATGTAATTCTGCTTCAATTATCTGTTGCTGCAAAACAAATTACTCCTAAAACTTAGTAGCTTAAAATAACAATTTTAGGCCGGGCTTGGTGGCTCACACCTGTAATCCCGGCAGTTTGGGAAGCCAAGGCTGGCAGATCGCTTGAGCCCAGGAGTTCAAGACCAGCCTGGGCAACATGGCAATACCCCATCTCTACTGAAAATATGAAAATTAGCCACGTGTGGTGGTGCATGCCTGTAGTCCCAGCTACTAGGGAGGCTGAAGTGGGAGAATCACTTGAGCCCAAGAGTTTGAGGCTGCAGTGAGCCATGAGTGTGCCACTGCACTCCAGCCTGGGTGACAGAGTGACAACTTGTCTCCAAAATAAAAAACAATTTTTATTTTTATGTTATCTCACAATTTTTTGAGTCAGGAATTTGGAGGTTCTTCTGCTCCATGTAGCATCAACTGGTATTGCTCAGTGGTATTAAGCCTTCAGCTGGGCTTTTTTGGAAGATGCAAAATGATGTCACTCCCATGCCTGGCATATTGACAGGGCTTATCCAGGTCCCTCTCCTTCATTTTAGTCTCAAGGCATTGCAATGTGGTCTTTCAGAATAAACTATTTTCATGATGGCTCGGGCTTCCAGATATCAAATAGAAGCTCCCAGTTCTCTTAAAAGCTCAGCCTGGAACTGACATAGCATCACTTTCACTGTATTCCATTACTCAAGGGAATCACCATGCCAGCTGAAATCAAAGAGGAGGAGAAACAGAGTTCCCTCTAGTTGAGAGGAAAGCCAGAAACTCTGCAACACGTGACCATCCTTAATTCACCACAATAACTTAAATAATCTGATTCGTTAGAAGCATAGTTACTAGTATCATTATGGAATGAAAGTTTGTTCCCCTCCCTACCCCCCCAAAAAATCATATGTTGAAATCTAATCCCTGATGTAATGGTATTGGAAGTGGAGTCTTTGCAAAGTAATTAGGTTATGAGAGTGGCGCCCTCATGAATGGGATTGGTGCCCTTATAAGAATAGGCCAGAGAGCTTTCTGCTTTCTACCACATAAGGATACAAGGAGGAAAAGGTTATCTGCAAAACAGGAAGAGGGCCCTCTAGAACCAACCATGCTGGCACCCTGACATTGGATCCTTCAGCCTCCAGAACTCTGAGAAATAAGTTTCCATTGTTTACACCACCCAGTCTATGACATTTCTGTTATAGTAGCCTGAACTAACACAGTATCTTATGCCTTTTCTTTAGAAAAGAAAAGAAAAGAATGTTGGGCATACTATGGAAGCTGTATAGCCTAGTGCAGGAGTTGATAGACCAGAGAGTAAATATTCTAGGCTTTGCAGGTAATGCAGTCATAAGTCAAGTTTATAGAATAAGTTGATAATGATACAGCTTAAAGTACTAGGAAACAGAGTTATTCATTAAAAAATAAAAAAGGATTTTGCCCCCAAGTGCTTACCTTGAATGAATGACCAAAATAATCATTTGAATAAAAGATAAAAACTTAAAGATTAGTACAATATCAGTTGTCTTTCCAAATAAGACAGATAACTGGAAGCTTTAAAAATGGAGAAGTATGTCTATATTCCAGGGGAAGTAAGAGGGATAGTGTTGGCTTAAACAGGATAGTATTAATAATCTTAATTGGAAAGGAAAAAGAGAAGTTAACAAATACTCTTCTCATTGTTATTCACTTTTGGAAAATATCAGCCAGGTGAAAAATGAGCCACTGCCAGAAAACAGAGGTAACATCTTGATGTTAATTGAGGGTCAGGCCAGGCGTGGTGGCTCACGCCTGTAATCCCAGCACTTTGAGAGGCTGAGGCAGGTAGATCACTTGAGGTCAGGAGTTTGAGACCAGCCTGGTCAACATGGTGAAGCCCCATCTCTACTAAAAATACAAAAATTAGCCTGGTGTTGTTGTGTGTGCCTGTAGTCCCAGCTACTCAGGAGGCTGAGACAGGAGGATCACTTGAGCCTGGGAGGTGTAGGTTGTAGTGAGCCAAGAGTACACCACTGCACTCCAGCCTGGGCGATGGGAGTGAAACCCTGTCTCAAAAAAAAAAAAAATTATTTGAGGGTCTAAGAAAATAGATTTTTAGTTCCATTCAATTATGTTCTCAATATCATTGTGAAAGTCCAGGTAATAGTTTTTCTTTTTTGACTATTAAAAGATATATTTTGAAGATTGAAATTTTAGTTTAGTTACTAATCAGTAATATCACAGTCTGTTCTTCCATATTTCTAACCACAAATATCTTTATTCTTTAAACTGTTTTTATACCTTCTCTAAACGAATTTACATATTACTAAAATTTTAATTGAAGAGAAAATTTTACATAATGGTGAAAAATATGGAGTATACCATATTACCTTTGAGCATTTTTATTACAGTAAAAGGCAAAAGAAGTAGTCTGTCATTTCAGAAATAACCAAAGACTTAACACAATAATACGATTTAAACCCTATAGATAGAATATTTAATTTTTCTGTTTTAATGAATATATTACCCTAAAACTAGGTAGCAGTAATTTATAGAAAGTTTATTCAATATTCTCTTGACAAATTTTGCTTTGAGATGTTTCTTGTTATGTTTATCCTTTGTAGAACCTGATGATTTGGAAACAGAAGTTCTACAAGAGCCAAATGGAACAAAGAAAGATGAGAGCTTGCCATGCACTATTACTGATGCATGGATTAGTGAGGAAAAAGAAACAAAGGAAACTCAGTATGTACATCTTTTCCTTACATTTTAAAACCTAGGTCCCTTTTGTAATAACTTTTAATAAAATACTATAATAAGCTAATATTGCAACATAATATCCTAATATTGTAATGCCTTATAAAAATAATTTTAATAGATATTCATATGGTTCAGAAATAAACAAGTATATAAAATATTTGAAGAGGCCGGGCACAGTGGCTCACACCTGTAATCCCAGCAATTTGGGAGACTGAGGCGGGCAGATCACTTGAGGGCAGGAGTTCAAGACCAGCCTGGCCAACATGGCAAAACTCTGTCTCTACTAAAAATACAAAAATTAGCCAGGCATGGTGGCACGTGCCTATAGTCCCAGCTACTTGAGAGGCTAAGACACAAGAATCACTTGAACCCAGAAGGCAGAGGTTGCAGTGAGCCAAGATCATGCCACTGCACTCCAGCCTGGGCTACAGAGTAAGACTCTGTCTCAAAAAAAATAAAGTGGGCCAGTCACAGTGGCTCACACCTGTATTCCCAGTACTTTGGGAGGCCGAGGAGGGTGGATCACCTGAGGTCAGGTGTTCGAGACCAGCCTGGTCAACATAGCAAAACCCCATCTGTACAAAAATTAGCTGGGCATGGTGGCGGGTGCCTGTAATCCCAGCTACTCAGGAGGCTGAGGCAGGAGAATCACTTGAACCTGGGAGGCGGAAGTTGCAGTGAGCTGAGATGGCACCACTGCACGCAAGCCTGGGCGACAGACTCTCCATCTCAAATAAATAAATTAATTAAGTAAATAATTAAAGTACGACGATATGCAGTAAAAAGTCTTGCTTACATCTGTCCCCATCCACTCTTCTTTCGTATATTTCTAGTATATGCATAAGCAAAAATAAATATATTGTCTTCCTCCTTACAGTTAACTACATTTGTTAGTATAGTGTACACAGATTTTTCCACCTTGTTTATTTTTAGTTAATAATAAATCTGGGAAATTTTTTTTAATAATGATACATAAAGGGCTTTCTTTTTTTCTTATTTTATAGCTAGTTAGTATTCCATTATGTGGAATACCACAACTCAACAAGTTTCCTACCTGCTGGACATTGATTGACATTACAAATGATGCTGCAATGAACAACTTTTTTTATAAAGTGACTTTCGTGTGTGTATATATCTGTAATAAGTATAATTGCTTGGTCAACTGCATTTTTATAAGTTGCATTTGTAATTTGGTTATTGTTCTCTTGGAGGTTATACTAGTTTACACTTTCAGAAAGAATGTCTGAACCCCATTTTCTCCACAGCCTTGCTAAACTTTTCTCATCAAACTTTTTGAATTTTTCCAATCTAACAAGGTAAAATATAGTATCTCTGGGCTGTTAGTTTGTCTAGCTCTTATGGTAGGTAAAGGTAAGCACATCTTTTCAAATGTATAAGTTTCATTTGAACTTCGTTGTCTGTGAATTGTCTCTTTATATCTTTGGCCTCCCTTTTTTTTAAATTTAGTTGTTGGTCTTTTATAAATTAGTAAAAGCTCTTAAAAGTGAGAGATACTTGCCCTGGTGGTTACATGAATTGCAACTGTTTTTTCTCTGCTGGTCATTTATGTTTTGTGTGTGCGTGTGTTGTGGGTTTGCCATGCTGAAGTATATAGTTTATTTTTGTTTATCTTTTATTGTTATCATATTTATCTGAGCTTTGATAGTTACTCAGAACAGCCTTGTTCTTTCTAAGGTTACCAAATTTTTTTTCAGTTTTCTAGTGTCATTTTTTTTTTGCTAGAGACAGAGTCTGATTTTGGTGCCCAAGTTGATCTCAAACTCCTGGCCTGAAACAATCCTCCCTCTTGGGCCTCCCAAAGAGCTGGGATTACTGGCATGAGACTGTGCCTGGCCAGTACTCTGGGACTTTTATTTGAGGCTTTATACATTTAAATATTTGACTTTTTTACATGTAAATCTGTGGAATTTATCATGGTTTATAGATTTGAGTCTGTTTGTATACATTTTTTCCTATTGGTCTGTCTACAGTGAGCTAGTACATACTTTTAATTAATAAATTATAAAATATTTTGGCATTGTTATGTATCGATTATCAGGTTTTTTATTTAGGTTTTCTATATACTTAACAATTTTTATTCACTTCATTGAAATGAGTGAAGGCTTCTTCCTACTAGTGTGTTTCCATTTATTTCGTTTTATATTTCAAGTGATTTTTATCTAATGAATGTTGATCCTAAGTTATGTGGTGCAGATATTCACAAGTATAATACTCTTGTGGCAAATTACACATTATAGCATTATAAAATATCATTGTTTTAGTCTTGCTTAATATTTTTTGACTAAGTTTTATCTTTTTACTTATATTTGCCCAATCTGCATTGGCTCATCCTTCTGTTTTCAGTTTTTCTGAATTATTTTATTTTAATTATGTTTCTGATATGGTTCATGATTCAATCTGAAATTTTTGTATTTAAATATCTAGTTAATTTACAGAAGTATGCTGTATCTTTGATATGCTATAGTAGTTGAATTTTGTTGTCTATTTTATTTTTATATTCTTTTTAGTCTTTTGCTATATTGGCTTTATTGGTTTTTTTTAACTAATAGACTTTTGTGAGCAATTTTAGTTTACAAAAAAATGAGCAAAAATTATAGACTTACTATATACCTCTCACTCCCCACCCCCAACAATTTTTTTTCTTACTCCTGGCAAGTGATATTTTTAACATCTTGCATTAATGTATTTTATTTGTTACAACTGATGAGCCAATATTGACACATTACTATTAAGTTAAAGTTTATGGTTTACATTAGGGTTCACTATTTGGTACATTCTACAAGTTTTGACAAATGTATAATGACATGGATTCACATTACACTATTATTCCTGTACAATCCTCTGTGCTTCACCTGTTTATCCTGTCTTCTTTGCACCCCACAATCCCTGGCAGCCACTGATCTTTTTATTGTCTCCATAGTTTCGCCTTTTGCAGAATGTCATCTAGTTACATAGTATGAAGTCTTTAGATTGGCCCCTTTTGCTTAGCAGTATGTGCCCAGTGGCTGTAATCCCAGCACTTTGAGAGGCTGAGGTAGGTGGATCTCTTGAGGCCAGGAGTTCGAGACCAGCATGGCCAACATGGCAAAACCCTGTTCCTACTAAAAAATACAAATAAATTAGCCAGGTGTGGTTGTGCGCACGCCTGTCATTCCAGCTACCTGTGTGGCTGAGGCATGAGAATCACTTGAACCCAGGTGGTAGAGGTTGCAGTGAGCCAAGATTGCGCCACTGCACTCCAGCCTAGGTGACAGAGTGACTCTGTCTCAAAAAAAAAAAAAAAAAAAAAAAAAGAGTTCCTTAAAGGCAGAAACAGTGCCTTCTATTTTTTAAATCATTTTTATATATTATAGGAATAATAGAAAACCAGTATTTGAAATGTATGTATGGAAATTTAATAAATGGTAAAGATTTCTAATCAACATAAAAAGATAACCTATTTAATACATGCTCTTGAGACAAATCAGTCACAATTTGGAAAAAATAAAATAATCATTTCCATTTCTGAAACCATTCAACAAAACAATACCAGATTGATTAAAGACCTAAATAAAAAAATTTTTAAGGAGGCAGTCTAGCATAACAATTAATATCCAGAATTTATAAAGAACGTGTATAAATTAATAAGAAAAAGACAAAAGTCCAATAGAAAAATGGGGAAAGACGATGAATAGGCTATTCATGAAGGAAGAAACCCAGATAGTTAGTAAATACAACAGTATGATACTTTACGAGTTACAGGGCATCAATAAAATGACAGACAAAGAAGTCAGATTCCTAAGTGTTTGATAGACTAACTTAGTGGAGAACTAGGGTCCTGTGAATGTCACTGCTAGTCAGATACTTACTCCTCCTCAAAGAAGAGTGAGTAAAAGGCAGGGCAAGAGTCCTTTTCCACATCAATGGAAAAGATGAATTTTCCACTGATTATTTTTCCATAAAATAACATGAAGCCATGGGGAAGAGAAATGATACATCAAATGTGTGTGAGGGATTGGGACTACAGTTCTTTGATGGACTGCAAATACATATGTGAAATGGTAGAGCCAGTTCAGAGATCCATTTGACAGTTTTGTTAACGTTTTAAATGTGCACATCCTATAATATACGTCTTTTACTTTTGGTATCTACTCTCCAGATCATTCATACATGAGCACAAAGAAGCAAATGCAGGAATATTCATTCCAGGAGAGTCACAGCAAATAATCTGAAGCAGTCTAAATAATCATTAATAAGGAGGTAGCTAAAAATACTGCTGTGTTTCTGTATACAGCCATCCTTTCGTATATTTGAGGGATTGGTTCCAGTATCCTTCGTATACTAAAATCTACACATACTCAAGTCCCACAGTGGGCTCTGTGGAACCCATATATAATATATGAAAAGCCAGCCACCTGTATACACAGGTTTGCATCCCACGAATACTGTATTTTCAATCCACATTTGGTTGAAAAAAAATTTACATCTAAGTAGATGCATGAAGTTCAGACCCATGTTGTTTAAGGGTCAACTCTAAAGCATTATGGAATATAATACAGCACCTAAAAGAATAAATGGGACTCTTTTTTAATATGGAAATATGTCTAAAACATTGATTAATGGAATAAAATTATATCGAATGAAAAAAGCATCTCCATATATTAGATTAGCATATAAATTTAAAGGAAAAATCTGGTAAGGTGTGCACCAAACTAATAATAGGAAGGGCAACTGGAATTCAAGTAGTTAGGAGTCCTAAAAGGAACTTTACTTTTTTACTGGAATAAAATTCATATAACATAAAATTCACCATTTAAAATTGTACAAGTCAATGACATTTAGAAATCCACAGTGGGGTACAACCATCACCACTATATAGTTCCAGAACATTTTCATCACCCACCTCTCTATCTGTTAAGCAATCATCCCCCATTTTTTTCCTCCCCACCAACCTCTGGCGGCCACTAATCTGCTTTCTGTCGCTGTGGATTTAGCAATTCTGGATATTTCTTACAGAATCATATAGTATGTAGCCTTTTGTTTCTGGCTTCCTTAACATACTGTTTTTAGTTTTTCATCCATGTTGTAGGACATGCCAGTTCTTCATTTCTTTTTATGGCTGAATAATATTCCTATATATATACACCATATATTTTTATAATTCATCAGTTGATGGGCACGTAGGTTGTTTCCACCATCTGGCTGTTGGAAGAGTGCTGTGAAGAACATTGACACACAGTATCTGTTTGAGTCTTTGCTTTCAGTTCCTTCGGGTATATACCTTGGAGTGGAATTGTGGCATCATATGGTAATTCAGTTTACCTTTTTGAGGAACCAAGGGGACATTATAGTTTGAATGAATAAATATGTTGCTTGACTGGGAAAGTGGCTCATGCCTGTAATCCCAGCACTTTGGGAAGCCAAGGTGGGAGAGTTGTTTGAGGCCAGGAGTTTGATACCAGCCTGGGCAACATGGCAAGACCCCACCTCTATGGAAGAAAAAAAAAAAGCCAGGCATGGTTGCATGTGTCTGTAATCCCAGATACTTGGGAGACTGAGGTGGGAGGATCACTTGAGCCCAGGAGATCAAGGCTGCAGTGAGGTGAGCCATGATTATGCCACTGCACTCCAGCCTGGGCAACAGAGCAAGACCCTGTCTCTGAAAATAAATATATATATAAGCTTAAAAAATAAAAAACAGGCTGGACATGGTGGCTTACACCTGTAATCCCAGCACTTTGGGAGGCCAAGGCGGGTGGATCACCGGAGGTCAGGAGTCTGAGACCAACCTGGCCAACGTGGCAAAACCCCATCTCTACTGAAAAATACAAAAATTAGCTGGGTGCAGTGGCATGTGCCTGTCACCCTAGCTACTTGGGAGGCTAAGTCATGAGAATCGCCTGAACCTGGGAAGGGGAGGCTGCAGTGAGCCAAGATTGTGCCACTGCACTCCAGCCTGGGTGGCAGAGTGAGACTCTCTCAAAAATAAATAAAAATAAAATAAAATAAAAACAGAAAATGGTTGAAAATCTGAAAATGAAAAAGTGGAAAATTATTTAAAATTTGAAACAGGCCAGGCGCGATGGCTCACGCCTGTAATCCCAGCACTTTAGGAGGCCGAGGCAGGCAGATCCCGAGGTCAGGAGACCGAGACCATCCTGGCTAACACGATGAAACCCTGTCTCTACTAAAAATACAAAAAATTAGCCGGGCGTGGTGGCCAGCACCTGTAGTCCCAACTACTTGGGAGGCTGAGGCAGGAGAATGGCATGAACCCAGGAGGCAGAGGTTGCAGTGAGCCGAGATCGTGCCACTGCACTCCAGCCTGGGCAACAGAGCGAGACTCCGTCTCAAAAAAAAAATTAATTAAAAAATAAAATAAAATTTGAAACAGATTTAAAAGTATTTAGAAAATAAAAACTTACCTATAAGCTAACTCCCAGAGATAAATTACTGGTACTTTTGGAATATATTCTTCCAGTCTTTAAATTTTTGTTAAAAAAAAATGCATGAATTTAATTCCCAAGCATATAGAGATAAAAATTGTGAGTTATTTTTTATTTTTTTTTCCTCAATCTTAATCCCCTCCCTTTGAGGGTTAAAATATTTTTGTGAATATTATTCTATTTTTCTGTGCTACAAACCCTTTTTTCAAAATCTAACACCATTTAATACAAATTGGTCTGTGAATCACTTTGTCTACTTAACAGTATATCTTGCCTATTCTAATCAGTTTGCATAGATCTCTGCTTCATTTTTTAACAGCTGCATGATATTCCATGGTATTAATATATTGTAATTGTCTTATATTCTCCACTCTTAAGGGGCATTCCCATTCTTTAAAGTAGTGGTTCTCAAACATTAGCATGTATTAGAATGACTTTGGGACTTTTCCCAACTAATTGCTGGGCCTTATCCCCCAATGTTTCTGATTCACAGGTAAGGGTGAGCCTGAGAATTTGTATTTCTAACTAGTTTCTTTACTATGCTGTTGTCTGGGGACTGTACTTTGAAAACCATTGTTATAATACTTGGTGAGCCTGGTTGCTGTGAATGCTTACTGTTTGGTGAGGATTTCAACAGGGTAAAAAATACAGTGTACTTATGTGAGAAAGTATATATGAAAGTGAGAAAAATACTTGGAAGAGGGATCAAAGAATGCTAGTGAACTTGTGTTCCATTTCCTGTATTTTAGAGCACTTTTGTTTCTGGTAAACTGTGTGTGTGTGTTTTTAATTGGTGTACCCATCTGTGGCAGGTCAGAAGATAGGATCACCATTCAGGAAAATGAAGTTTCTGAAGATGGAGTCTCGAGTACTGTGGACAAACTTAGTGACATTCATACAGGTAAGCATCATTGCATTAGTCTAATTACTCTCTGGAAGATGTTAATGATTATTAACATCAACCTATTTTATTTGGGTAATATATAAATAAGAAAGCATTCCTTATCAGTCATCTCAATCATTTTAAAAATATAATAGGCATAGCACACTGAACTACATTAATAAGCCTGGATTGTATGGCAACATGGCAGTGAAAGTTTTTGGTCAGTTATTTTTATTGAATATTAAAAATGAAAAGAATTACTTGCCAAAGCTAAGGCAGTGTACTAAGGACATTAAATAAATTGTCTTCTTTTTAAAATAGTATTAGTTAAAATGTAAGAAAGGTAGGCTGAGTGTAATGGCTTACACCTGTAATCCCAGCACTTTGGGAGGCTGAGGTGGGAGGATCACTTGAGGCCAGAAGTTTGAGACCAGCCTGGACAACATAGCGCTACTCCATCTCTACAAAAAATTTTTTAAATTAGCCAGGCATGGTGGCATGCCTGTAGTCCTATCCACTCAGGAGACTGAGGTGAGAGGATTGCTTGAGGCCAGGACTGCACTCCAGCCTGGGCAATAGACCGAGACCTATTTCTTAAAAAGAAAAGAAAAAATAATTTGTTTCATCTAACCTATAGGAACAAAGATAAACTGGAACTAAATATGTATCTAAATAGTGTATTTTTTCACATTTCTTTGGATTTGTGTCTATTTTCTTCTTCATTTTGTTTGTTTTTCTTGAGAGACAGGGTCTCACTCTGTTGCCCAGGCTGGAGTGCAGTGGCGCGATTATAACTCACTGCAGCCTTGAACTCCTGGGCTCAAACAACCCTCATCTCATCCTCCAGAGTAGCTGGGACTATAGGCATGCGCTACTACACCCAGCTAATTTTATTTTTTGTGGAGACGTAGTCTCACTTAGTTGCTCAGGCTGGTTTCAAACTCCTGGCCTCAAGCAGTCCTCCACCTTGGCTAATTTTGTTTTATTTTTTGTGGAGACAGAGTCTCACTTAGTTGCTCAGGCTGGTTTCAAACTCCTGGCCTCAAGCAATCCTCCCACCTTGGCCTCCTGAGGGGCTGGGATTACAGGTGTTAGGCACCATGCCCAGCCTTGTGTCTGTATTGTAGAACTTTCAATATAGTGAAAGTACATAACAAATTAAATCAACTCTCTAAAGATAAAACATTGTATCCTGTTAAAGATTATTCAGAAGGTAATATACTGACACACATATTTTGATTTTATTTTCCTGATATGTGGGTTTTTTGCTAGAATTTGTGTTACATACTGTGCCTTATCAATATCATTTAGAACTTTAAGTGCTGTATAGACTTACCACATAATCTCTACTTTCTACCACAGAGCCTGGAACCAATGATTCTCAGCACTCTAAATGTGATGTAGATAAGTCTGTGCAACCAGAACTATTTTTCCATAAGGTGATTCATTCTGAACACTTGAACTTAGTCCCTCAAGTTCAGTCAGTTCAGTGTTCACCAGAAGAATCCTTTGCATTTCGATCTCACTCACATTTACCACCAAAAAATAAAAACAAGAATTCCTTGCTGATTGGACTTTCAACTGGTCTGTTTGATGCAAACAACCCAAAGGCAAGTATGGTCCTCAAATGGAAAATATTATCCATTCGATAACGTATATTATTGTTTTTCTTTTATAAACCATAATATTGAGTTTTAATCTCTCAACACGGACACAAACACACATCCAACAAAAACCTCCATCTTCTTAGCAAATGAATTGCAATTGAGAGTACAATTAGGATAAAGACTATTTCATTGGCTTCCTGTTCAGGATTTTTTTTATAGAGTCTTTTACTTGAGCAAAAAGTCCTTTTATATACCCTCATGCACTATTGCTCTTTCCCACTACCCAACCTGACTTCCATTTTTAGTATCACACTAAGCTTAAGCAATATATCTTAAATAGAGGTGCTATATTGCCTAATTTGTGTGTAAAAACATTAATAGATATTCATATGCACTTTCTGGTAGAAGTTTTTCAGACCTCTTTTTCTCACTTGCTATTTTTGAATATATGTAACCAATTTTTTCTTATAAAAAAAATCTCTACAGAAAATGTTGAAATGCAGGTAAAAATAAGAAATGTCATTTGTTATATTACTTTTCATATAAAACCTTATACGTACCTTTTTACCAAAATAAGATTTTATGTATACTCTTTATAACCTTTTCTGTTCAATATATATCATGACGTTATTGCAAATGCCATTATTACAATACTGTGATGAAAATAGCACTTTGTCATTGTCACATATTCTCTTTATATCATCATAAATAACCACATATTCCACTGAGCTGCTTATCATAATCTCTTTATAAATCTTTTTCTATTGTCATGCCTTTCTGCTTTAATTTTTGTTGTTGTAATCACTTACACCTCTTATCTTTGTATATATCTACAATTATTTCCATAAAATAAATTTCTTTAAGTGGAATTCAAAAGGTTATATTGTATACTGCCTGATTTCCAAATAGTTTATAGTGCTGTCAATAGTATATGAAAGTACATCCATTTCTCTGTATGTTAAATACCACCCACTATTATTATTTACTTAAAAATTGTCTATTTATCAAATGAGTAATGGTATTGATTTGTATACGTTTATGTTTCTGTATTTTACAAATGAGGTTGGGCATTTTGTATTTATTTTATTTATTCATTTATTTATTTATTTATTTATTCATTCCTGTAAAGGAATGAATTGCCTGAATTCTTTAGTCCTTAATTATTTTTTAAATATGTCATTTTGGCCAGGCATGCTGGTTCATACCTACAGTCCCAGCACTTTGGGAAGCTGGGGTGGGCGGATCACTTGAGCTCAGGAGCTCGAGACCAGCCTGGCCAACATGGCGAAACCCCATCTCTACTAAAAATACAAAAATTAGCTGGGCGTAGTGGTGTGGGCCTGTAATCCCAGCTGTTTGGGAGGCTGAGGCAAGAGAATCACTTGAACCCGGGAGGTGGAGGTTGCAGTGAGCCGAGATTGCGCCATCGCACTCCAGCCTGGGTGACAGAGTGAGTCTCTGTCTCAAATAAATAATAAATAGTCATTTTGATTTTCAATTTAATTTTCCAACTGGGTATACTTTCATTTTGTGGAGTATTTTCTTATGCTTATCTTAAATTTAGAGATTATTAAATTTCCCCGTTTATCTAATATCAGTCTTTTGAAAGGTGTGAACTACCAAAACAAATTTATGATCTTCAGAGTTAGAGAGAAAGGCCTATGGATAAGGACTATCATACAATTCATGTACTATCATACAATTCATGTACATCTTTATTGCTGTCTATGAAGTTAATATTCTTTGCATAATACGTTATTGCCGTCTATGAAGTTAATATTCTTTGCATAATACATTTGATTGTTTGATTTTCTTCTATGACCTTAAGAGTTCTGTAGAAAAACTTACTCTAGAATTAACCACAGCAAATTAGAAGCAGCAATGCAGATGTCATGTAGAGGAGTATTAGGAAAGAGGCAAGAAAAAACACTAGAAAATCAAAGCAGTCTGTAGCCATTTAGGAAAAGAACACAAAACCATCCCTGCCCATTCTATAAATATTTATATAATCTGTTTACTAAGGTGGGATAATTTAACCTTTTATAAGCATGTTTAAAGCTCTTTTTTGCAAATGTTAAGTTATACTACTGGTGGGATTTTTTTCTTGATTGAGGAAATTCCCCTTGTGCTTTGGATCCCACCTCCTCACTCTTCAAGGAACTGATTCCATTAATTTTGCCATTCTAACCCGTGTCATCAACTTTTTCTATAGTGGATCATTTACTCAACATATATGTTCTCATACATCTCATCAAAAATAGCAAACTTCTTTTGAGCACAGTATCCTTCTTTAGCTACCACTCCATTTCTCTATCCCCTTTTGCAACCAAGCATCTTGACTATGTTGCTGTCTCATTGCAGTTTCCACATACATTCACTTCCCAATACATTCCAATATGGCGTTTAGCTTGCTTGTCCACTGAAGCGGCCCTGTTTAGATCGTCAGTTACCGGTATGTTGCCAAATTCTCTGCACCATTTTCTCTTTCACCTTTCTTAGCTTTTCTTCTTTCAACAGAGTTCATATATGCTGTACTTTTAAATTCACTTTATCTGTTGGCTCCCTTTATACTGTACTTTCCTAGTTTTTCTCTGAACTCGGTAGTCGCTCTTCTGTCTCCACTGCTGGTGGATCCTACTCTAACAAATTTCTTAAAAATAATGTGTGTTTTTCTACTGTGAAATATACTGTGAATGTCAATTAAGTCACATTGGCTGACAGTGTTCAAGTCTTCTGCATCTTTACTGATTTTTTAATCTATTTGAACTATAAATTGCTGAGAAGATTGAAATTCTTAACTACACTTGTGTAGAGTCAGTTTTCACACTGCTATCAAGAACTACCTGAGACTGAGTAATTTATGAAGAAAATAGATTTAATTGACTTACAGTTCCGCATAGCTGGGGAGGCTTCAGGAAACTTAACAATCGTGGCAGAGGGCAAAGGGGAAGCAAGGCATATCTTACATGGCAGCAGAAGACAGAGAGAGAGAGAGAGAGAGAGCATGGGCATGAAGGGGGAAGTGCCACACACTTTTAAATTGTCAGATCTCATGAGAACTCACTCACCATCACAAGAATAGCATGGGGGAAATCTGCCCTCATGATCCAGTCACCTCCCACCAGATCCCTCCACTGACTTTTGGGGATTACAATTCCAGATGAGATTTGGGTGGGGACATAGCCAAACCATATCAACTTGTATAGATAACTATTTCTTCTTTCAGTTATGTCAGTTTTTATTTTATGTATTTTGAAGTTCTGTTTTGGGGCAAATAAAAATTTAGTATTCTTCTGTCTCCTGGATGAATTGATATGTTTATGTTTATGAAGTATCCTTTTTGTTTGATCACGTTGTTCAATATCCTTACTGATTTTCTTTCTACTTATCAATTACTGAAAAGGAGTATTGACATTTCCACTCAGTTGCATTTAAACTAAGAATCAATATGTCTTCTTAATGAATCAACCCCTTTGTCACCATGAAATGAATCCTTTTATCACTGGTCATATCACCTTGTCTGAAACATTTTCTCTGGTTTTACTATAGCCATTCCAGCTTTCTTATGCTTAATCTTTATATGGTATATATACATTCTTTACTACTCTTAACCAAACATTTTATATTTAAAGTGGATTTCTTGCAGTTAGCATGTTAGTCAAGTCTTGTTTTTAACAAGTCTAACAATCTCTTTTAATTGATTAGACAATTTACATTTAATGTAATTATTACTATCACCACCATATGATTGGGTTTAAACCTACCATTTTGCTATTTGTTTTCTATTTGTCTGATCACTTTTTTGTTCCCTTTTTACTTTTATTCTTCCTTCCTTTGGATTATTTTTAGCACCTAATTTTATCTCTGCTGTTTGTTTTCAAGATACATCTTTAGCTTAGCATAATCTCCCTTCAAATAATAATATACCACTTCACATATGTCATAAAAACCTTACAACTATAGGCAGTCATGCATCACATAATGACATTTCAGTGAATTACAGACCCCATATACAGCAGTGGTCCCATAAGATTATAATAGAGCGAAAAATTCCTCTCACCACCTAATGACATCGTAGTGTCACAGTGTAATGCATTACTCACATGTTTGTGGTGATGGTGATGTAAACAAACCTACCACACTGCTAGTCCTATAAAAGTTTAGGACATACAATTATGTACAGTACCTAGTGCTTGACAGCAATAATAATTGACTGCATGCCTGGTTTGTGTATTTTTAATACTTTACTTTTTATCATTATTTTGAAGTGTTCTACTTATTAAAAGAAAGTGAACTGTAAAACAACCTCAGGCAGGTCCTTCAGGAGGTATTTCAGCATATAGTGTATAGGAGGAGATGACAGCTCCATCACAGGAGATGACAGCTCCATTCGTGTTATTGCCCTTGAAGACTTTCTAGATTGGAGGTGGAAGACAGTGATATTGATCATCCTGACCCTCTGTAGGCATAGGCTAACATGTGTCTTCAAGTTTAGAAGGTGAAAAGGTTGTGTTAAACTTGTGTCTTCAAGTTTAGAAGGTGAAAAGGTTACAGTAAGATAAGGTTAATTTATTGAAGACAGAAAATTTTTAAATACATTTAGCGTAGTCTATGTATACAATCTTTATAAAGTCCACAGTAGTGTACGCTAATGTCCCAGGCCTTCACATTTCACTCACCACTCACTCACTGACTTACCCAGGGCAACTTCCAGTTCCACAAGCTCCATTCATGGTAAGTACCTATACAGGTGCACCATTTTTAATCTTTTATGTGGTATTTTGACTATACCTTAGTGTTTAGATAGACAAATATTTACCATTGTATTACAATCTTCTATAATATTGAGTGTAGTAACATGCTATACAGGTTTGTAGCCTAGGAACAATAGGCTGTCCCTCATATCCTAGATATGTAGTAGGCTAATACCTCTAGGTTTGTGTAATTACACTCTATGATGTTCACACAATGACAAAATTGCCTAACAACACTTTTCTCGTAATGTATCTTTGTTAAGCAAAGCATGACTGTACTTCCATTCCCGTCCCGCCTGTTCTTCGTGGTATTGTTGTCGAGTATTTTTCTACCACATGTTATAAATTCCACAATACATTTGTATTATTTTTGCTTAAACATTCATCTTTTACAGAAATCAGAAATTGAGAAAGTATTTTATATTTACACGTTTACTATTTCTGACATTTTTTGTTCCTTTGTGCAGAATTCAAGTTTCTATCTGGTATTCTTTTTCTTCCACTTTAAGAACTTCCATTAACACTTCTTACACAGCCCTGTTGATGATGTTTTTTTTTTTTCAGATTTTGTTTGTATGAAAGTGTTTTTATTTCACCTTCATTTTGAGTGGATATTTTCACTAGATATAGAATTATATTGTCTTCTGGGTTGCATTGTTTCTAACAAATATGTGAGCTTTCTTATCTTCATGTATATAGAGTATCTTTTTCTCTGGCTTCTTTTACAGTTTCCTTTTTATCACTGGTTTCTAGCATTTTGATTATTAAGTGCTTTGGTAAGGGTTTTGGGGAGTAAGGTTTTTGGAGTAAGGTTTTATAGGACTAGCAGTGTGGTAGGTTTGTTTA
Source organism: Nomascus leucogenys (assembly GCF_006542625.1). Lineage (NCBI taxonomy): Eukaryota > Metazoa > Chordata > Mammalia > Primates > Hylobatidae > Nomascus > Nomascus leucogenys. The sequence goes on along the minus strand of NC_044387.1, from coordinate 89,765,746 downwards.
CATCAGCATCACCACAAACATGTGAGCAATTCATTACACTATGACACTACAATGCCATTAGGTGGTGAGAGGAATTTTTCAGCTCTATTATAATCTTATGGGACCAATGCTGTATATGGGGTCTGTAATGTGTGTGTGTTTATCCTGCTTTGGGGTTCATTGATCTTCTTGGACCCTTAGGTTTATACTTTTCATTAAATTTGGAAAAGTTTTGGCTATTATTTCAATTAAATTTTTTTTTCTCTCTCTCTACTACCTTTTCTGTGACTCCAGTTACATACATGTTAGACTCGTTGATACCATTCCATGGGTCACTAAGATTATGTTCATTTTGTTTTCAGTCTTTTTTTCTCTCTGTACTTCATTGTGGATAAATTGTATTAGTATCTATTCATGTTTACTTATCTTTTTTCTGTGATAATATACTATATTAATCCCACTCAGTGAAACTTTTATTTCGATATTGTATGTTTTATCTTTAGAAGTTGTTTTTTGTGTCTTTCATTTCTCTCCACATTATGTTTATGTTTATCCTTTAATACTCCATTAAAATAGCTGGTTTAATATACTTATCTGCGAGTTCCATCATCTCTGTATCTTTTTCTGTTGACTTATTTTTCTACTGGTTATGGATCATATTGTCCTACTTCTGGATGTATTTTATAATTCTTTATTTGAAGGTGGACCTTGTGAATATTATATTCCTAGGTCTCCGATTTTTTTGTTATTACTGTCTTCCTGTAAAGAGTGTTGGGTTTAAGTGAGTCAAGTTACTTGTGGATCTGTTTTATACTTTTAAACTTTGTTTTTAAGCTTTGTTAGGACAATATAAAGTTGTCTTCATTCTATAGCTAGTTCAACTTATTTCCAAGGCATGACCCTCTAGGGCCTCCACTGTACATCACAGGTGATTTTGAGGAAACACCTCTTTCCCAGTCAGTTTGATCATCTCCTACCTGCATGAGCTCTGAGCATTGTTCAGCCTACAACTCCCCAGTTGTTTTGGCCTAGCTTTGTGAAGTTTCATTCTACATATTCATGGCCTGTGCTCATCAAAGACTCAAGAAAACTACCTTGCAAAGTTTTGAAGTTTTCTTTGTTTTACTTTAATGAATCTCTCTTTTCTAGTTCTACCTCCCTGGACTTTGATCTTTGTCTCATCAGTCTAGCAAGGCTGCACCCAAAGTCCAGATATTTTCTCCAGGCAGGAAGCCAGTTTAGTGGTAGGGTTTACTTCATTCATTTCCCTTCTCACAGGGATCACAGTCTTGTGCTGCTTGTTGTTTAATATCTAAACACAATGTCATGTATTTTGTCCAGTTTTCTAGTTGTTTCCTGTGGGAGTTAAGTCTGGCCATTATTGCTCTCTCATGGCCAGAGCTGGAAGTCTCCAGAAGATAAATGTGATATTTCAAGGCTATATCCTGGGCCTCCTCTATTTGCATTTGCTTCCCAAGTAATCTGACCCCAAGACTTTAAATATAATTTATATGCTGATGATACTCAACTTTATTACTCTAATTCTTTCCTACAGATTATTCATCTATTTCATCAATCTTACTAGTCATATCAACCAATTGTTTCCTAACTTCTCTTCCTAATTCTGTGGCTGCCTATGTGAAATCCATTGTCCAAATAGAAACCAGAAGTCTTTTTTAATATTATAAATTATGTCAAATCACAGCCATGCTTAAGACTTCAGTGGCTTTCTGCTGCTTAAATAACATTCAGACTCTTTACCATGGTCTACAAGGTTTCATGTGGCATTGACTGCCTCTCTGTCTGACCCCAAAACATTTTTCTCTAGCTCATTCTAACATTTTCCCTTGATACACCACTCCCTTTCCTGCAGTAGAGTTTGCACTTGCTGTTACCCTGGCCTGAAATGAGCTTCTCTTTGTTCTTTTAAACTGTGACTCATTATAGTCTTTCAAGTAGGGCCTTGGCTTCATTTCCATTTCTAGTAATTGCCATCCCAAGTAATGTCAGACATCATCATCTTGGCCATCGGGTTGGAAAATTACAGTTATAGGACATGCTACTATAGCACATACAGGAAACTCTAATATAGTAGTTGTTAGCTTTTCAGCTTCACTTATTACAGTGATTTTATTATTTTTTTGTTTTGTTTTTTTTGTTTTTTTTTTTTTTTGAGACGGAGTCTTGCTCTGTTGCCTAGGCTGCAGTGCAGTGGCACAATCTCGGCTCACTGCATGCTCCGCCTCCCAGGTTCACGCCATTCTCCTGCCTCAGCCTCTCCGAGTAGCTGGGACAGGCGCCCGCCACCACGCCCGGCTAATTTTTTGTATTTTTAGTAGAGACGGGGTTTCACCGTGGTCTCGATCTCCTGACCTCATGATCCGCCCGCCTCGGCCTCCCAAAGTGCTGGGATTACAAGCGTGAGCCACCGCGCCCGGCTACAGTGATTTTATTTAAAGTATATTCGTGAATGCACTTAATCTTTTTTTAATATTAAAGACATGGTCTTGCTTTGTCTCCCAGAATGGAGTGCAGTGGTACAATCACGGCTCACTGCAGCCTCAACCTCCTGGACTCAAGCAATCCTCCCGCCTCAGCCTCCTGAATAGCTGGGACTACAGGCATGCTTCATCATGCCTGGCTAATTTTTAAATTTTTTGTAGAGACAAGGTCTCGCTATGTTGCCCAGACTGGTCTGGAACTCCTGGGCTCAAGCAATCCTCCCACATTGACCTCTCAAAAGTGCTAGAATTACAGGCGTGAGCCACCATGCCCAGCCACATGTGCTTAATCTTAATCTTTGAGTACCTCTGATAACATCTAGACATTTATGTATCTGTGATACCTAATGTGAGGATTGTTAACCAGTACACCAAAGATCTATCTTAAATAAGATGTACATTAATATATCTTTATGCTCTCAGTTTACTTCGGTGAGTAGTATAAGAAATTCTCTAGGAGACTTTTGTATTTACCTTGAGGATGTTGTTGTAAATTTTATCTACCACACTGTTTGAGAAGGAACAAATAAGTGAAAACACTTGTAATGCATTATGATAATTCCTGTAATGGAGAGATGAATGTGGGATAGTGGGACCACTAAAGAGGAAATGATTAAGTCTGTCCTAGAACAAAGAAAGATTTCTGAAAAAGTTCGCATGGTGGATGAGACATGAGAACATTTAAAGCAAAATTAACTGTCATGAACATGAGATAACACTGTGTGTTTGAGGCATTACAACTAGTTCTTAGTAACTCAGATGCGAAGGAGGTAAGATTCCAGTCATTCTTGTCCTTAAGCAGATGTCCTTAGTTTTCGAATTTGTGGGATCTTTTCCCCGGTTTCTAGAAGAAGTCTCTCTTTTTTCTGAATAAAGGAATACAATGTCTTAAAGAGTTAAAAGTGGAGCTGTTCTTGTGGCCCAAGTCCTCCCTTGTCCTCTTGCCCCTACCCGCCTTCCACCTCACAAGCAGTTCCTTAGCCACGTCTTTAGAGCCCTAGAATTCTGGGAATATGCTCTGGATCATGATACTAAGGCATTCCTTTAATGTACTTTAAAGGGCTCTTTTTGCAGAAACTAAGATGTAATGACAGTAAACTGAATTACATGTTTAAGCAACCATACAGATAGTAGTTAGTGGCTTAGTTGATCACTGTAAGACTGGCAATCAGAGTAATGCTTTGATTGCCACCATTCATCAGCAGGGCTATAAGTGATGACCTGGAATAAGCATGGTTATTCCAGAAGACTGCCCTTCCTTTTATACTATGTATTTGTTTATACCCTGCTTCAGACCAGAAGAATTGATCACATCCAAATATATAGATTGTACTAGAGAATATGCATTACAAATCAGCAAGCCATTAGCGACTATTATACAGTTATTAATATTGAGTATAAGATTTGTTTAAATAATAGTAAAAATGAAAAGAGAATTATAAACTATGCCATATTCCCCAGAGGAGAGAAATATATAAATTGTTCAGGGGAATAAATGCTTTCCTTGCTTCTTCCCTCTGTAAGGAATTTCTCTACTGGAGTTTTCTATAACAGCCAATAAATTCTGTAACCTGTGATAACTTCAGTACTATTTCTACTGTAAATACAATAGATGATTTTATAAGGTAGTTATAAAGTGACTTGCTAAAATGAGGTATCACACTTGGAGATCACTGAAGGTTAGTTTGTGAAAGGTCAAAATTAAATAGTCTAAAATTGTTGTTTTCTCATGCTTTTGTTTACATAAGGACAGATTGTAGGTTACCAAATGAATTAGCTGTTTGTCTTTGAAAGAGTCACATTTTGCAGTATAGCTTTTAATAGATTGTTCAGTGGATGGCACTGAAAAGGCATGCCATGCAGTGCTCTATGTTGTGGGTTGATAACTTTGAAATCCAATGAGGCGGTGATACGATTGATAACCTATAATGGAAAATGACTATAACTCAGACTCTAGTTTGGTTAGGTGGCCAGCTATTTTTGTTAAAGTAGGTTACAGAGCACTTTTTAGTCAAAACTAGAACTTCTTCATGAAAACTTTTGTGTTCATTCACCATTTTGTTCATTCACCATTGATTAGTGATCAGTTTGTTTTAAACCATACAGCCTTAACTCTAGAATTTTAATGTGGGTACTATGAGGAATGTTTGTCTAAAATACAGATTCTTACACCTCACAGCTGAAGGTATTTGTTTTAATATATCTGGAGCAGAGGTCAGAAATATGCATTTTTGGCACACACCATAAGTAATTCTGCTGCTGGTGGTCCACATTCCCCACTTGAGAAATACTGCCACAGATCACAGTTGACCTAATTGCAGCCTGGAAAGTGTTTAAAGTATGTTACATGTCAGCCCTCCTTGATCGCTAAAAATATTAATAATGCTTCAAAGGAATGTCTAATTTTGAGTACTGTGCCTTTCTGATGAACTACAATTATGAACACTTTGTCAAATACATTTATAAATATTAAACAAGTTAATTTTCTATATAGGGTTATTGGATAACAACCAATAAAATTTTGGAAAGAGACTACTAATATGAGGTTTACTTCTTGGTGGTAATAAAAAAGAAGTACCAAATTTAAGACCATATTATCAGAGTAATACAGATTATACTGACCTTTCTGTTGTTACTAGTAGGATGTATGACTAACTCATTAAAATTTAAGCAAACAGATTTGAGATCAGAAAACAGCCTTGCATTGTTCATAATTATTAATATTTTTTATCTTGGGAAGTAGCTATGAACTACTATCTAATAAAAGTATACTAATTATTAGTGTAATAGTAGCTGGCTAATAGTATGAATAGTATGCTATATACTGTTCTAGCTGCTTGACATATAATTACTTCTCACAATGACCCTATGTGACAAATACTGTTTTCAGACTGAGTCTCGCTCTGTCACCCAGGCTGGAGTGCAGTGGCACAATGTGGGCTCACTGCAACCTCTGCCCTCTGGGTTCAGGTGATTCTCCTGCCTCAGCCTCCCGAGTAGCTGGGATTACAGGCACCCACCACCATGCCCAGCTAATTTTTGTATTTTTAGTGGAGACGGAGTTTCACCATATAGGCCAGGCTCGTCTTGAACTCCTGACCTCAAGCAATCTGCCCACCTCGGCTTCCCAAAGTTCTAGGATTAGAGGCGTGAGCCATTGCACCTGGCCATTAATACTGTTGTCTCCATTTTACAGATGAGGAAATTATAATGCAGAGAGGTGAAGTACATGATGGATCAGTATAGATTTTGAAGGACGTATTAGTGACATGAAGTGACTGATCTAGTTTCTTACACAGAGACAAAGACTGATTAAAGGTCATTTAAATTTGTACTTTCTCTTTATCACTTATTTATTCATAAAATAACTGTTGCCTGTGGTGAAGTGCTTCCTGCATCGCCATCTTACGTGAAAACTTGCCTGGAAAACCTTGAAATTTGTTGTAGAGGAATGTGGCATAAAATTTAGGTGTATTTGGGAGGCTGAGGCAGGAGGATCACTTGAATCCAGGAGTTTGAGAGCAGCCTGAGCAACATAGTGAGCCCCCACCTCTACAAAAACATTTTAAAATTAGCCAGGCATGGTGGCACACACCCACCTCTAGTCCCAGCTGCTTCGGAGGCAGAGATGGGAGGATCGCTTGAGCCCAGGAAGTCAAGGCTGCAGTAAGCTGTGTTCATGCCGTCACGCTCCAGCCTGGATGACAGAGCGTGACCCTGTCTCAAAAAAAAAAAAATTAGCTGTAATATTTAAATATTAATAACTATAGTTTGAAGGAGTAAAGAGTGGCTTTAAAAAAAAAAGTGACATAAACTAAATTAACACCACACACCTATGGTGTTAAGTGAACAGAATGGTAGAGTTTATAGCCCACAAATCAGAACAGTCTGAAAAGTTTGGGTCCTTATATTTGTTCATTGAGTGAACTCCATCAAAGAGACATTCAATCTCAATCTCTCTCCCTCTCTCTCTCCTTGCCTCCCTCTTTCCCTCTCTTTCTCCCTCTCTCTTCCTCCCTCACTCCCCCCACCACTCCTCTCAGTCTTATTCCAGCAGAGACCTATGGCTCATGACACATAGATAAGCGTTTCTCCTTTCTGTTGCCACAACTGTTCTCTGGTCTTGTGGTGATAACTTTTCTACGTTCAGAATTCCCAGAGTCAGGATATTTTTCTTCCCTAAAAGTATCATAAGGCAAGGACTAGATCTATTTTCAATTATCATTATATCCTCAGCATCTAATACATGGTTAATGCCCAGTAAATTCTATCTGTGGATCAGTTAGGGACTTTTTACATGTGATTGCTTTGTACCTTACCAAATCTAGCTTTGTTTTGATAAAGGTATAGGCCAAAGAAGTCCAATAGTAGAAGATAATGGTGAAGCATGGTTTAAAGTTCATTCTCTGCCATAAAGCTTTCCTTTTCTTTGTCCTGTTAGGAAGAATTCATCAGTGATGGGTTTTGATTAAAAGCCTTTTACAAAGAGGCTTTTAAAAGTAGAAATCAGTCTAGGGAAACACTGTTCAACCTTCAGAAGGAACAAAGGTAGAACAGGCGATAAGCAGTTTAAAGCCAGTGGTACAGTCTTGTATTCTTCTCTAAAGAACAACTGTTTCTTTAAAAGTACAAACTGGTTAAGCCTGTTTGGTTGTCCTCACAAGTGGATACAGGATGAATTTGTGGAGTTCCCCACCCCTCTGCTTCTCACTCTGAGTCAAGCTATTGTAAGGCAGATTCATTTAGTCAACAAATATTTATTAAATATCTGCTATGTGGCAGGTACCACTCTAAATACTAGAGTTGCAGTAGTGAGGAAAACAGACAAAAATCCTCTGCTCATGGAGCCATTCTCATTGGAGAATATAAATGATAAAATACATGATCATAAATAATTGGAAAAATTGAAGCAAGGCTGGTGAAGAAAGTTTGTGTACATGAGCCCCATTTCTCCTCCTTATCTGGAGCCTGCTAGTCAGGTATGAAGGTATTCCTCAGAGGTTACTCCTGGCTGGGATACATGCCTTCATAATGCAGTGAATGGTCTGTAGGCCAACATAGATTTGTAAAGATTCAAATCAAAACTTTGCATTTGTTGTGATTTTATAAAGGGAAATTATCAATATATTTTTCCAATGGAATTTTTAAAAATAGTAACATTTTCAAGATTTGATTAATTTATAATCCCATGAAATCTGAAGTAGGTTGAGATAGAGAATTACCTGCTAACTCCACTTCATTTGCAGCCAGTTAAAATGACATAAAAGTCAGTCATGGCGGTGCACAGTGGCTCACACCTGTGATCCCAGCACTGTGGGAGGCCAAGGCAGGTGGATCACCTGAGGTCAGGAGTTTAAGACCAGCCTGGCCAACATGGTGAAACCCCATCTCTACTAAAAATACAAAATTAGCCAGGTGTGGCGGCACATGCCTGTAATCCCAGCTACTCGGGAGGCTGAGGCAGGAAAGTCTCTTGAACCCAGGAGGCAGAGGCTGCAGTGAGCCAAGATTGCGTCATTGCACTCCAGCCTGGGCAACAAGAGCAAGACACCATCTCAAAAAAAAAAGTCAGTCATGATCACTGAGGTCTAAAAAAAAAAAAAGAGTCAGATAAAGATCATAATATCAGTTTTATTTTTGATAAAGCTCTACTGGAAAATGTGGCTTAGGTTTGGCCTAAAATCATGCCTCTCAATATTTTCCTCCAATGACTAGTCCTTGGAATCTGAAGAACAAACTTTCTTAACCCACAATAAGAGCTTTATATCCATCAAGCTCCAGTAGCAGGAAGACTGAGAGTGAGACCTATCTTGTCCCTAGAAATCAGGCGTAGGCTTGAGCTATTTGTGCTCACCACAAGGCAACAGAAGGGAAACAGGATACGCACGCACACACTCTGTGGCAGGCAGATCTGAGAAAGAGAACAGGAAGGACACACACTTTATTGTCAGTGTCCTCTTGCAAATTTGCCTTCAATCAGCTCGTGTTTCTTCACTTTAGGGGATAGTGAATAAGGGATGGAGAGAGACCAGATGTGTTCTGTGGATAGGGAGTGGGATGAAAAACTGATCTCCTTTATGAAAACTTGAGAATTTCTTGTTAAAGCAAATGCAAAGTGGCAAAAAATGATTAACGTATAATTCACATAAATAGCACATGTACCTTAGATGTCTTTTGATTTGTTAAAGTATTCCATTATTAGATAATGTCCATAATTTTTGTCTTTGGGAAGTGTTCCTAATTTTTAAATTAATGTTTTAAATCCATTTTGAGCCTGATGTATCGGTTGAAGTAAGCAGGTATTCACAGTGGTTATTCTTAGAGAGCAGCAGCAGCATTTAATTGCAGTAAACAGAGGCTAAACGGATGTGCCCATCATAAGCCATTTGGTAGTGTAACTAGAATACTACTACTTCCTAATTTTATATGAAAAATACTGAAGCTCAAAGAGTGTATTAGAATTACTGTGAGTAGAATTTTTTAGTTGAAGTTCTGTTAATGCAAGTAATACTGAATTCATTCACTATGTTATATGTTTCTCTACACCTTCGAAAAAAATAGAACTAACCAGCAATAAAAACTGAAGGAAACATTTTAAGGTTCCCTAAAATTTGGTACTTCTGTTTGAACTTATCATGGTACCAAATGCTAGATGTGTAAATTATCATGTAACAATCTTGAAAAAAAAATACTATACATGAAGATCTCAGCCAGTGTGTTATAGATGAGCTGTTATTTTCAGAAAGAGTTCTTTTTGTAGATGTTAAAACTATAGAATATTGTTTAAACAACATAGAAATAATAGAATCAGAATTATAGAGCTGAAAGTGTTCTTTTATAAAATTCTCTTGACCAAAGATGAATAACCTGTTTCAAACTTACCAGTCTAGTATCCAGAATCTACAAGTAACTCAAACAAATAAGAAAAAAACAATCCCATCAAAAAGTGAGGAAAGGGCATTAATAGACATTTCTGAAAAGAATATAAACATCCAACAAACATACGAAAAACTGCTCAACATCACTAATCATCAGGGAAATGCATATTAAAGCCACAATGAGATACCACCTTACACCTGCAAGAATGGCCGTAATTTTTTCTTTTCTTTTCTTTATTTTTTTGAGACAAATTCTCGCTCTGTCGCCCAGGCTGGAGTGCAATGGCGTGATCTTGGCTCACTACAACCTCCACCTCCTAGGTTTAAGCAATTCTCCTGCCTCAGCCTCCCAAGTAGCTGGGATTACAGGCGCGTGCCACCACACCTGGCAGGTTTTTGTATTTTTAGTGGAGACAGAGTTTCACCATGGTAGCCAGGCTAGTCTCAAACTCCTGATCTCAAGTGATCTGCTTACCTCGGCCTCCCAAAGTGCTGGGATTGCAGGTGTGAGCGAGCCACTGCACCCGGCCAAGAATGGCCATAATTAAGAAGTTCAAAAACAGTAAGTGGCCGGGCGCGGTGGCTCACGCCTGTAATCCCAGCACTTTGGGAGGCCAAGATGGGCGGATCACGAGGTCAGGAGATCGAGACTATCCTGGCTAACACAGTGAAACCCTGTCTCTACTAAAAATACAAAAAATTAGCTGGGCGTGGTGGCGGGCGCCTATAGTCCCAGCTACTCAGGAGGCTGAGGCAGGAGAATGGCGTGAACCCGGGAGGCGGAGCTTGCAGTGAGCCGAGATCACGCCACTGCACTCCAGCCTGGGAGACAGAGCAAGACGCCGTCTGAAAAAAAAAAAAACACAATAAGTAAAACAGTAGATGTTGGCTTGGATGTGGTGAAAAGGGAACACTTTTACACTGCTAGTGGGAATGTAAATTAGTACAACCTCTATGGAACACAGTATGGAGTTTCCTTAAAGAGCTAAAGGTAGAACTACCATTCGATCCAGCAATCCCACCACTGGGTATCTACCCAAAGGAAAAGAAGTCATTATATGAAAAAGACACACACACACACACGCATGTTTATAGCAGCACAATTTGCAATTGCAAAGATATGGAAACGACCTAACTGCCCATCAACCAACAAGTGAATAAAGAAAATGTGGAATATATGTACCTTGGAAGACTACTCAGCCATAAAAAGGAATGAAATAATGTCTTTTGCAGCAACTTAGATGGAGCTGGAGGCCATTATTCTAAGTGAAGTAACTCAGAAATAGAAAACCAAATAGCATATGTTGTCATTGATAAGTGGGAACTAAGCTGTGAAGACACAAAGGCATAAGAGTGATATAATGGACTTTGGGGACTCAAGGGGGGAAGGGTGAGAGGTAGGTGAGATAAAAGACTGCACATTGGGTACAGTGTACACTGCTCGGGTGTTGCATGCACCAATATCAGAAATCACTGAAGAACGTATCCATGTAACCAAAAATCACCTTTACCCCCAAAGCTATTGAAATAGAAAAAGTCATTTGTATTGTTTAAAAGATGAAAAGGAAAAAATGAAAATAAATAAATCTACAGGGAAAAAAGCTTCCAAAGCCATGGGGGAGCAGGTGGGGGGACTTATTAGTCTATCAAGGAGTACTGTGAACATGAAGGGCTTATCCAGTTGATAGCTGTCAGATTAGTGGGTTGGTATAAACCTGTTCCAGGAGGTAAGTTGTCAAATTACGTGACCACTTGAAATTTCTTTTGGTTAGCAAAAGGAGTAAACTAGAATTGAGATTATTTTACCAGGGCCAGAATGTATCTTAGCCTAAAAAATATTGCATTATTTTATGTAGTCCCCTCAAATTTAAGTATATAATGCATATGTGCTGTTTATTGATTAGCAGGTACCTAAGGAAACCATTTCTGGTACATATTGCTAGTTTATAATATACATGGTCCAAACCATTAAAATAATAAACAAGGAAAGTGTGAATTCTACAGACAGTGGGAAATTCAGCAAAAGAAATACTTCCAGTACCATCAATAAGTGATTTAACAAGCAGTGTACTTTTACCAACTTGTAGTTCATAACAGTTTTTCCCTTGAGTGTGAGAACATTTAAATTATGTTCAAATAATGGAAATCTTTTTCATTATTCTCAAAAACAGATTGTACCAATAAAATTGGCCAAGTATATAAATTTTCATTAATATGCTAAACATTGTGTTTTCCTCACAGGCTCCCATCTGGTGAAGAGTTCTTATCAGTGCCTTAGTAGTCATGTTTCAAATCTCACAGAGTCCTTTAGGGCTAACCCAGCTGCGAGAGTTGTGTATGTAGTTAGTTGTTTCATAGCCCTGTCTATCTATCACATTCTAATTGTTGAAAGGTTGTTGGACAGAGGCTATTTCTATTATCCCTTATCCAGTACGGATTCACATTTTCAACACCTCAACTGTGCTTTTTTTCTTTCCTCAACTCAGTTGTCAGAGTTTCTTCTCACTGTTCCTACAAATTATGCTCAGCATTGATGTCAAAGTGCTTGTCCTTCCAGCCTTCTGTTCTAGTGAGAAAGGTTCCACTCACAGTCCCATGGTCAGGGAAGCACTGATAGGCTTCTCTCTGCACTGATTTGAGGACCCTCATTTCACCAGTATGTGGCTAATCAGCAGTTCCTACAATTGAGTGATACAAGGGGCCGTCAATTATGTGTGGTGGCGCTTAGCCAAACTTCAGACTAACATGCTGCAGCATTTGGGCAAGACTGTGTGGGGCAAGTTGACCATAGGAAGATGAGAGGAACACAGCAGAAACACCATGAAAGTGGAATAAATGGGTCGTGAGTGAGAAGGAGAAAACAGGTAGTTTCTAGCACTGCCTGATTCCTGACAGATTTCCAAGTCCATTCCATGTTTATACCTAAATAAACACTTCTCCCAGTTTTCAATCAAAGGTGGTATCGGGGAATTCCTGTGCTAAAACCCAGGCATAACTCACAAGTTTAGTTTCCTGTGAAAAAAGACTGAGCTGAAATTAAAGAGAATTAGGTTCTAGCTTTATGCAAGTCACCTTTGGATCCTCTACCTCTAAAAATATTTTATATATATATATATATGTATGTAACAAAATTGTGATTAGTTCTAGTTTTCTCTCATTTTTATGTTTTAATTATCTTTCTCCTAATAAGAAATTTGTTGATTTTTATTTTAGATGTTAAGGACATGTTCACTTCCAGATCTCTCAAAGCTGTTCAGAACCCTTATGGATGTTCCCACCGTAGGAGATGTTCGTCAAGACAATCTTGAAATAGATGAAATTGAAGATGAAAACATTAAAGAAGGACCTTCTGATTCTGAAGACATGTAAGTATAATGTCATTAGTAAACAGCATTAAAAGAGTTTCTGAATTTATATGTAAAAAAGTGGAATAACTTACCTAGCTCTTTTTTTAAATCATTAACCTCTGCTTTTATGTCTTCTGTATATTATTTTTATTTATTTTAAGAGACAGGGTCTTACTCTGTCACCTAGCTGGAATGCAGTCTGGACACAGTGGCTATAATGTCATTAGTAAACAGCATTAAAACAGTTTCTGAATTTATATGTAAAAAATAGGGGATAACTTACCTAGCTCTTTTTTTAATCATTAACCTCTGCTTTTATGTCTTCTGTATATTATTTTTATCTATTTTAAGAGACAGGGTCTCACTCTATCACCTAGCTGGAGTGCAGGCTGGACACAGTGGCTCACACCTACAATCCCACCACATTGGGAGGCCAAGGCAGGAGAAATGCTTGAACCCAGTAGTTTGAAACCAGCCTGGGCAACATAGTGAGACACCATCTCTACAAAAAAAAATTTATTTTTTCTTTTGAGATGGACCCTTGCTCTGTCACCCAGTCTGGAGTGCAGTGGCATGATCTTGGCTCACTGCAACCTCTGCCTCCCAAGTTCAAGCAGTTCTCCTCCTCAGCCTCCTGAGTAGCTGAGATTACTTGCCACCACGCCTGGCTAATTTTTGTATTTTTGGTAGAGACGGGGTTTCACCATGTTGGTCAGGCTGGTCTCAAACTCCTGACCTCAAGCGATCTGCCCACCTTGGGCTCCCAAAGTGCTAGGATTACAGGCATGAGCTACCACGCCTAGCCAAAAAAATTTTTTAAATAGCCAGGTTTGTTTCCACATGCCTTGTAGGTAGTCTCAGCTACTCAGGAGGCTGAGGTGGAAAAATCACTTGAGCCCAAGAGTTTGAGGCAGCAGTGAGCCATGATCATGCCACTGCGCTCCAGCCTGAGCAACAGAGTGAGACCCTGTCTCAAAAATGAAAAATAAATAAGCTGGAGTGCACTGGCATGATGATAGCTCACTGCAGCCTCCAACTACTGGGCTCAAGCAATCTTCCCACCTCACTCTCCCAAATAGCTAGGATTACAGGTGTGAGCTGCTGGGACTGGCCAAGTTAATTTATTATTGCAGAAAAATAAATTTATAAATAGTATGCGCCTAAGCGCATACTGTATTTATAAGTCTGTAGTAGTGTATAGTAATGTCCTATGGTAAGTACCCTATAAAGTTTACCATTTTGTATCTTTTATACAATGTTTTCACTGTACCTTTTCTATGTTTAGATATATTTAGAATAGACAGATAGCATTGTGTTACAGTTGCTTCCAGTATTGAGTACAGTCATATGCTGTACAGGTTTGTAGCTTAGGAGTAACAGGCTCTACTATATAGCCTAGGTATGTAGTTAGCTATACTGACTAGGTTTGTGTAAGCACATTCTATGATGTTAGCACAATAATGAAATTGGCTATAACAATGCATTTCTCAGAATGCTTCCTGTTGTTAAGCAATTCATGACTGTGCTCTACAGTTTCCCAGGAGAATGACCAGAAAGCTCCACATCTACCTCCTGCCATGTATGATTTCAAAGCCATGGCAATGGGGAGTTAGCAGGTAGACCAGTTTTGTTCGTGGGTGTGTGTGCACATGTGTCAGTGCACACATGTTTTCTGCATGTAATTGAATTGTTTTCACAAAATTGCTTTCTTTGTGATTCATGGGGAATCCTGAATCTAGGAGGGAAATTCAACAAGCAGTACCTCTGAGAGCTGTGAGGAGTGATAGCCCCTTAGATTGTGCACATGTACCCTAAAACTTAAAGTATAATTAAAAAAAAATTTTTTTCCATAAAAAAAAAAAGGAACCTTCCTTTACCTTGTTCAGTGTTGGTCAGCCCTCTTAACCCCCTCAGACAAATGTTACATATTTTTGGGGGTAATAAAACCAGAGTTTCCTAGAGTAAGGTGAGAAGGTACAGTGTGTTCAAATCACCTGGAGAAGAAGTTATAAAATATTAGAATTTTTATAATCTATTTTGTAATTTCTTTGAACTTGTTTCTGCTTTTTACTTTCACCTTTGGAAAGAACTTGTATTTTGATCTGATTAAAAGTATTATTATCACTCTCATAATGTTTTCTTCTGTAATGAGTTACATAGGATCGACGCCGCTGGCACATTTTATTTTCTGGTTTTTGGTTCTTTTTTAAGCCTTGCCCTGGCTTCGTAAGTTTCTGGTGAAACTTCATTTTTAAAAGATTGCCTTTTTCATTTTTCCTAGAGTTCTGTAGATTTTTACTAATGACCTCACAATCTAGAAGAAAAGTTACCTTTTTACTTTTGTTTCTTCTACTTGACTGTGGTCATTAAATACTGAAATATTGTGTTTTTATTAATCCTATTGGAGAACGTAACAACATTCAGGATTTTTATTGTTGACAAAACTGCTAACTAAAATTTTTTTCCCAAAAATTTTATGAAATCATTTATTTTTATCTGAATGAACTACAGCTTATTTGTGGCTTGTGTTCTTTAATTTTTTTCTTTCTTCTAAGCTGCTAAGTTTGTGTTATGCTTGTGTTCTTTTAATGAACAATTGATGACAGGATTTTATTTTAAAACTTAAGTTAGAAGCCTTTAGTATTAATTGAAAAATTTGAAAACCAAGTTGTTTTTAAAGTACGTTATTTCATATTGTTATAGGGATATTTCACTTGATGTTTGTCTTTTGGAAAATTATTTTTTTTTTTGGTCTAAACTTTAGTTAAGGGTTTATAAGAAAGCCAACTAAAAACTGAATTCAAGACCAGATTTTTTTAAGTACCTTAAAGTTTTTTGGTGCTCATTTAGTAAAAGACCTTAATCTTCTCATACTTTCTTACGGTGGCAAGCTTAGCTGCCTCAATTGAATACCATCTGCAGAGGGCATTAATTCCTCTAGGTCAGCCACTAGATGATTTTATGAACAGGTCAATATTTACTCATTGTAGTAATGGTACATAGCAGGTGTGCATGCTACGTTGATCTTTTTTTTATAATAAAATTTTTTTGGGAGATAGGGTCTCACTCTGTCGCCCTGGCTACAGTACAGTGCTACAATCATAGCTCACAGCAGCCTTGGACTCCTGGGCTCAAGCATTCCTCCTGCCTCAGACTCCCTAGTAGCTAGGAATACAGGCTCGTGCCACCAGGCCTAGCTAAGTTTTTTGCAATTTTTTTTCTAGCGAGGTCTCGCTACGTTGCCCAGGCTGGTCTCAAACTCCTGGCCTCAAGCAATCTTCTTGCCTCAGCCTCCCAAAGGGCTGGGATTACAGGCATGAGCTACTGCACCCAGCCTAAATTAGTCTTGTAACTGTATTAAGTTAAATGCTACTAGTGGGATGATTCAAGAGATTAGACACTATTTTCTCATTCTAATTAGATGCTTTGCTTTTCTATAGCGCCTACAAGTCAAATTATAGGAGTTTGTACGTATAAGTACAAAATAAAGATATTTCTACATAAAAAGATTATTTACTCTTTCCATTAATGGAAATTATATTGACAGTCTTGCACAATAGTGTTTATATTTTAGTTCTTCAGTAAATATTTGATTTGAATCTAAACTTTTAGAAAGGCCTTAATTAGCCCTTGTGTCCTGTTAAGCATTGCCTTCCTGATAGATGAAATCCTCGGCTTCAGTACATAATCTCTTTTAGAAGTCTTCAGACATCTAAAACATCAATTAACTCCTTTAGTCTACAGACTTTTCCATTTACATTCCATGTTAGGAGAAAGAAGCAAATCATAAGAGGAACAAAATTTTTCTGAGTATGTTTCTCAGATATTACAGAAGTGGTCAAAGACCTAGATTTCAGTGCTTTGTCATTTACTGACTATGTGGCCTTGACCAAGTCATTTAAACACTTTGGTTCATAGTTTTCATGTCTCTAAAGTGATTTTCTGTGGATAAAATTTGAGTAATAGGATAAAACTGTTTAAAAAACAAAAGTTCTATATAAATGTAAGGTATTATTTGTATAAGTTATTTCATTCCAGCATCTGTAATCCCATGAAAATAGAATTAATATTCTGACCAATACTTTGGAAACAAAATTCTCCAGTGAAGAATTATGATGGTTGGTATAGGCTAGTTACACAGAAAATCTATTTATTATGTATTTTAGAATATTTTTAAGAATAAGCATCTAAAGATAAGATTTCTGGTGACCATTTTATTCACTGGGTCATCCTGTTAACATGAATATAAAATTTCCTAAGTATTTCTATTTCTAAAAGTTCAAATGTCCAATGGGCATTTATATGGAAAGCCTTTTGTATAGTGTCTAGCTATTAGCCACATGGATATTTTGAAAATTATAAAATTCCATAAAAGAGAAAATAATTTACTATTATTTGTTTTAGAAAAACTTCTATAGTCTGGCCTCTTAAAATATCAAAACATCGTTTCAGAATTTAAGCAGTGAGTAACATTGATAGTTATGTGATTCTCTTTGGCAAGTTGGGATCATTTTAAACAAATCATCTTCTGGCTTATATATTCCAGAATATGTGTTGTGTGATATATTTATCAGTTGTATTCATCCTCAACTTACTGGTGAAAAACAATGTAGGTTTTTTCCAGATTTTTTGTTATCTACTATTAGGATTTTTTAAGAAGTGGCTACATATTAAGTAGAAGTAAAATTTCAGCATCAGATAGTTTTAGTTGTTTAACTTGGTAAATTTCAGTATGTTTGAAACTTTTAGTTGTACTTTTTAAATTTCAGTGTGTTTGAAGAAACTGACACAGATTTACAAGAGCTGCAGGCCTCGATGGAACAGTTACTTAGGGAACAACCTGGTGAAGAATACAGTGAAGAAGAAGAGTCAGTCTTAAAGAACAGTGATGTGGAGCCAACTGCAAATGGGACAGATGTGGCAGATGAAGATGACAATCCCAGCAGTGAAAGTGCCCTGAACGAAGAATGGCACTCAGGTGCATGATCAGAGTTTTGGACCTTTTTCTTTTTCAGTTTACAAATATTTCAAGTAGAGTATATTTTTCTAATCTCTGCTATGAACCATTTCCAACTTTAAATACAACTGAAGCATGCCTCTGGGTCTCTCCCCTTTTTTCATTCTTTTTCTTTTCATACAAATGTGTGATTTTCCATTTTTTAATTAAATTTTTTATTTATTTCTTATTATGTCAATGCTTTTTTGAAGCATTTTTATTCTAATCTCCATTTCTTGACTGATTTTTCCAGTAATAAAGATAATAACATTGTTTTCTTGGCATTCTATATTTTAGAAAGAGCTTTTGCATATATTAATCAGCAGGGTTAACACTGAAAGCAGTTTTTAAAGTACTAAAAACTCTTTTCGTAAATTTGGAAACTTTCTCTTTCATAACATTACCCCTCAGATGCATAGAAAGTGTGTCTGTTTCAATAACTATATTATATTAATTTAGGAAGAAAAGCTAATGTGAAAAGACTAAGTAATTTTTTTCAAAGTATCTTGAGCATGTACATAACAAAACATATTGGCCATTTATACTTTCTAGGTGCTTTCCTGAAATGTAATGATGTATGTCTTAGGTTGTCTACCTTCTGCAGGCTTTTCCATGGTATGGCCCACGTTTATCACCAGCTATTGAAAATACTAGTTAGGGTGGCTGGAGAGTTGATACCTGCAGTCAGCCTGCCAGTGACTCTTAGTGTCTGTTTCTGACTTATTCTTCCTGTCTCTGTCTTCCAACCCCCAATAATATTTCCACCAGGGATGCATCATTTTTACTCCCAGTATTCTGTAGAGAAGGAGTCAGGATGCTGTCTTCCCACAAATAGTACTCAGTAACAAACCAATTGCATTTTAGTTGGGCAGTGCTCCCACCCACCCTCCAGATCCCTTCCAGTTAAAACCCTTCCCTCTTCCCTCCATGTGTTTCTCAGTTTCCCGTTTTGTTTGTTGGATTGTTCCACTGCCCCTCCTCCTCACCCTATCACCCTTGGATCGTAATGTAAAATTCTTTTACCATGTCAAGAAATTATTAAAAATACAGGTACTTTGACCTCTTTCTAAAGCTGCAAAAAAAAAAAAAAAAAAAAAGAAAATACTAGTTAGGGTTAGCTGCTTCAAAGCAAAACATGGAGGTGTGCTTTTTCCACTTTTTTTTTTTCATTTAAGTAACATCTCTAGGAGTGTTTTGATTCCAACCTGATTTATTTTTTATATCTATAAAGGAAAAGTAACATTCTTGTTTAGACAGATTTATACATTTTTTTTTACCAAATAAAGGACAAATATTAAAATGACAAAAAACTGTTTATAATGAAAGTAGAAGTAGTCTATTTCAATGGCATTATTCATTTGTCATAGAATTTTAGTCTATTAGGGTATGAGTTATTTTATTCAGTCTTTTTTAATCAAAATATCTATTTTAATTTTGTTTTTTAGATAACAGTGATGGTGAAACTGCTAGTGAATGTGAATACGATAGTGTCTTTAACCATTTAGAGGAACTGAGACTTCATCTGGAGCAGGAAATGGGCTTTGAAAAATTCTTTGAGGTTTATGAGAAAATAAAGGTAAGTGAAAAGTCAATTAAAACACTTAAAATGTGCCATGTTTGAAGGTTAAAGAAATGTTGTTAATCTGTATTGGTCATTAGATTTATTATAAATAAAAAGTGAAGTCTACAATTAGAGAAAGTTATTCAAATATTAATTTAAATTTGGAAATTTGGTATAGGCTATTCATGAAGATGAAGATGAAAATATTGAAATTTGTTCAAAAATAGTTCAAAATATTTTGGGAAATGAACATCAGCATCTTTATGCCAAGATTCTTCATTTAGTCATGGCAGATGGAGCCTACCAAGAAGGTAAGATTTCCTCACATGTCTGTATAATTTTCAGTAAATGTGAGAAAAACAAGATGATACATGTATATGAATCAGCTTACATCACACCCATTTTGTGAAATCTACTTGGGAACTATATAACTTTTAAGCAATAATAAAATTAACTTTGTCATGTACTTTTACTGATCTGTCACATACTTTTACTGACTTAAGTCCTTTAAGTCCATATTTTTAATTTAATTTACAAGTAACCTTTGAATGAGATTTTTAAAAATCTTACTAGATAGATTTTTGGACAGCTCTAGCAATTAGAATAATTCTAGCCAGGTGCTGTTGCTCATGCTTGTGATTCCAGCTACTTGGGAGGCTTAAGTGGGAGCATGGCTTGAGGCCAGGAGTTTGAGACCAGCCTGGACAATATAGTGAAACCCTATCTCTACACACAAAAAAATTTTTAATTAGCTAGGCATGGTGGTGGGCACCTGTAGTCCCAGCTACTCAGGGGACTGAGGTGGGAGGATTGCTTGAGCCCAGGACTTTGAAGCTGCAGTGAGCTGTGATTGTGCTACTGCACTCAGCCTTGGTGACAGAGCCAGACCCTGTCTCAAAAAAAAATAAAAAATAAAAAATTATAAATTAGAATAATTCATTTTTTTTGTTTGTTTTTTTTGAAACAGAGCCTTGTTGCCCAGGCTGGAGTGCAGTGCTGTGATCTCGGCTCATTGCAGCCTCCACCCCCTGGGCTCAAGTGATTCTCCTGCCTCAGCCTCCCAAATAGCTGGGATTATAGGTGTGCGCCACCACACCTGACTAATTTTTGTATTTTTAGTAGAGACAGGGTTTCACCATGTTGGCCAGGCTGGTCTTGAACTCCTGACCTCTGATGATCCACCCACCTCAGCCTCCGAAAGTGCTGGGATTACAAATGTGAGCCACCGTGCCTGGCCCTAGAATAGTTCTTATCAAGGATGTAGTATTAAATGTTTGTTGTGTGTGTGAGATGGAGTCTTGCTCTGTTGTCCAGGCTGGAGTACAGTGGCACAGTTTCGGCTCACTGCAGCCTCTGCCTCCTGGGTTCAAGTGATTCTCCTGCCTCAGCCTCCTGAGTAGCTTGGCCTACAGGTGCTACCACGCCTGGCCAATTTTTGTATTTTTAGTAGAGATGGGGTCTCACCATGTTGGCCAGGCTGGCCTCGAACTCCTGACCTCAAATGATTCACCCCTCCTTGGCCTCCCAAAGTGCTGGGATTACAGGCGTGAGCCACTGCACCTGGCAAAACTTTTAGACACAAAAAGCAATATGTAAAATTTTGAACAAGAATTCATTTCTAGATTATTTGCCCAAACATTAATTTTATTACTTTAAATGTTTAATTCATAGACTAAAATTGAGGGTTTTAAATGTTGATGCTTAATTTTAGCAATAAAAATGTTTATAAAATGTATTTGTATTCCATACAAAATGTTTGCATATTCATATAAAAAAGTCTAAGATTGCATTTAAATATATATATGTATATAGTAAGAGAGAAAATTAAGTTTTAAAAAAAGTTTGGGGAAGTCAACAAATTGGACAAATGAGCACAAGCAGTATAACATGAAGCCAGGAATGAAGAATACAAACTTCATGTTCAAAAGGTTTCCACATTTTCTAAAAACAGGAAACAAATTTGGTGCTGGTCTTTCTCACAAAGCAGAAAACCTAATTAATTACATGAGTCACAGTATTCATGAGACAAAACATTTTAGTTGCTCAGAGGACAGCTATTTTTGGTATTGAAACCAAAGGAATAATTTTCCCATGATCTTTAAAAAGAGGGCACTATCATACAGTGTTCCTCAAACTTGAATAACGTGGATCCCTTTAAGGATCAAAAAATATTTTTTTCAGGCACAAGAATCCAAGGGTCTATAAACCCCAGTAAAAAAAAAAAAAAAACTCAAGTCTTAGTGGTAGAAAATTTCTGTCAGTTGTGAATTATTACTGTAAAACAGATGTATTTTTCTAAATATTAAAAAATTTTATCAAAATGAAAATATAAAAGGTAAACATTTTCTGGTACTTCTGGATTTCTTATTTTATTGAGACCTTGGACTTCATTTTACAAAACAGCGCTGTAATGGAATGAAAAGTATCCTCAGTAATTTTTACAATATTTAGATTTCATGAGGCTGTTTCTCATATGTCATGCTGTAAGTTAATGGCACGAAGCCAGAGGATGATTCCATTTCAGTAATTCTGTAGAGTGTATCAAACCAATTCTATTCATATTCAGACTATTCCACCTCCAGGCGGTTCTCCTTAAGTATTGTTTCAATAGAGCTTTTCATAAGTAATCAGCAACAATGTGCTTGGGGTTCAGTTTTGCTCAACAAGTATCTGGAGAGCTTTTAGTTTGCCTTGCCCCTTAAGTGGAGAACTGTAACAATCAACTTATTCACAAGGTAGAATTGACATCCTCTTGACAACTGAGCGGCTTCAAAAGGATATACGCCTACACAGAAGGCCATTTCCCCTGCAAAGGACCAAGAATCAGGCTAGGTTAATACACCACTCAGGAAGCAATATCAGATTTTCTCTATACACAAATGAAAAGGGAAAGAGAACCCCAGAGTTCTGTATCATAAAGCCTGACAGTAATTCCTTCAGCCTAGAAAAAATGTAAAGCAATTGAAGATGCCTACCCTGGCAATCTTTTCTAAAACTCTTAGTACATACCATTACAGCAGGTGTAGCTTAAAAAAAAAATTTAGTACAGCCCATAACATATTATAACTTACTATTATAGCTACTAAAGAAACTGGTTATAAAATGGATATTGAATTATGTGGATGACTTGCTGTTTTGTATTGTTAATCATGAGAGTTAAATGAAATGACTGGATTTCGATTTCATATTCATTGATTCAGAATAAATGTTTTGCAGTCCTTCTTATTGGAAGTCAGTAGAGCCCATATATAGCTGTTCTTTTTGATTTGGGGAGTTTTTTGTTGGTTTTTTTTTTTATTATTATTTCTATGGAGACAGGGCCTTGCTCTTTCACCCAGGTTGGAGTGCAGTGGCATGATCTCAACTCACTGCAACCTCCTCCTCCTGGGCTCAAGCAGTCCTCCCACTTTAGCCTCCTGACTAACTGCTACTACTGGTGTGAGCTACCATTCCTGACTCATTTTTGTATTTTTTTGGTAGAGATGGCATTTCGCCATGTTGATCTCAAACTCCTGGCCTGAAGCTGTCCTCCCACCTCAGCCTCCCAAAGTGCTAGGATTACAGGTGTGACCCACCGCACCCAGCCTACCTGTCTTACAGATAGTTGTCCAGACAGCTATCTTTTAGGCCACGTCTAGGAGATGATAAAGCCATGTCATCTGCATATGGTACTTAACACACTTTTATTCTCTGTGTTGGGGAAAAGGGAGAGTAAAGAAGGGAAGGGGTAAGCAAAATTTTATCTCGCTCACCCGAAAGTGACATCAAGTCATTAAGGTACAAGTTAAAAAGAAGATTGTCAAAAACACATTTCTGTTTTATTTCACTGGAAATTATATGAGTCCTGAAAAGACAGCCTCAGCTATTTAACTCTCCTGATACTGTTATGGTGCAGGTTTGGTAAGCGTCAATATCTTCAGCCATTGATAAAGTTAATGCTTTTTTGTCCATAGTTAGATACTATCCAGAGTCAGAAGTCAAATAGAGCTAATAAAATGTGTAAGCGATTTGATAGTATTCCTAATAAATTCTTCCACAAGGAGAGAAGGAGTATAGCAGCTATGGCCAGTGGCAAACTGGCAGAGGCTACCATGTTCTCACATTGAGTATTAGCATTAGCAGCCCAAGTTTATAGATTCTTTTTTTTTTTTTTTTTTTTGAGATGGAGTCAGGCTGGAGTACAGTGGCATGATCTCGGCTCACTGCAACCTCCGCCTCCCAGGTTCAAGCAATTCTCCTGTCTCACCCTCCCAAGTACCTGGGATTACAGGCATGTGCCACCACACCCAGCTAATTTTTGTATTTTTAGTAGAGACAGGGTTTCACCATGTTGGCCAGGCTGGTCTCAAACTCCTGACCTCAGGTGATCTGTCTGCCTCGGTCTCCCAAAGTGCTGGAATTACAGGCATGAGCCACTACGCCTGGCCATTATAGATTCTTAAGGAGACACATACCTTCTCTTCATATTCATTTTAGGTGGAATATTGGGCTGTGTTTATGTAATGAAATTTTATACATCAGCTAAAATGAGTGAGTTAAATTCCATCTATCAATGTGGATAAGCCCCACAAACACGATAAGTTGAATACATAGAATATTACACCATTTATATAGTGTTTCTAAACAATTTTATTTAGATGTCCATGTACGTAATAAAAATAAAAGCAAAAACCCGTGAGCGGGAAGAATACACATCAATTTCAGACTACTGAAAATGCCCTTGGGGAAGAAGAGAAGGCAATAAGATTGAGAAAGGGTACTCTGCATCTGTAATATGCTTTTACTTAAATAATCCAGACCACTATGGCCAAAAGTTAGCTTTTGTTAATTCTACATATTATGGATATGTGTGTTCATTACTTTCCTGATTATTTGAAAAGTAAGTAAATTATAGTACAGAGTGATGTGTTACCTTGGAAGCAATAAAATGTATGTAAGTTGTAAAGTAATGATCCAACTACACTGATGGTGACAGGATAGGTCTTCCTAGGGGAGAGGACATCAAAGTTGGATTCTGAAAGACGAATGGGAATTTAATGCAAATAAGTACTCATACATGGAAGGATGCAAAATGTATTAGGGGAACTATAAGCAATTCAGTGTTCCTAAAGCATAAATTATAGGGGCAGTTGAGGAAGGTGGGGAATGAAATTTGCTAAGATGAGAAATATTTAAAAGGCCAGATCATGAAGGGCTTTGTAATCCACGTTAAGGAGTGTGGATTCCATTTTGAGGCAGCAGGGAGCTAACGAATGTTTTAAGCAGTGCAGTGATTTGACATGACCCTTGGATTTTAATGAAAGATCACTTTTGCTAGAATGTGGAAGATAGTGTTTGCATATAAGATTAAGTTAACCAATCTGTTTAATTCACTTGATTATAATCTTTAGAATTAAAAAAAATTGAAAATAACAAAAATGTCTATAAATAGCAATGGTTAATTATGTCATATCCATTAAACAGAATACTGTGCAGACATTGAAGTCAACATAGAATATATCCATGATTTATTCTTTAACATTTTATTGTCAAATTTTTATCATACTGAAAATTTGAAAGAACTTTACAGTGATCACCCATGCATCCACCACCTAGATTCTAACATTAACATTTTCTAATCTTACATTATCACTTATGTATCCACCTTTCCATTCACTAGGGTGTTTTCAGTGGAAAACCTATGTTTCAAAACTGCATTTTAGTGTAATTTTTAAAAGATATTTGTGTATGCATAGGAAAGCATTGTGGGAGGATTTATATAAAGTTAACATTGGTTATCTTTTCGCTTATAGATGATTTTTGCTTCCCATTCTATTCTTCATTGTATTGTCTGAATGTTTTACAATGAAAGTGTGATAAAATAATTAAAAAGTGTGTTTAAAACTACATTAAAGCTCTTTTCCTTTAGCATGAACAAGAATGTTTTTTTTTTAAAGTAGATACAGCTTGATTTGAAATGAAGTCAATTTTTTTTTCTTTTTTCTACAGATAATGATGAATAATCCTCAAAATGTTTTTTAATCCTCAACTATATGAAAGCATTTGAATTTGGCTTATCAGAATAACAAGCTTCAGTGGGAAATACAGCAATTATTTATTTAAAAAATCAGATTTAAGATGGGCTTGCTTATTGTGTGAAAAAGATGGAGAAACATGCCATTTTTCAATGAAGATTCTAATATTTTATCTATTTTATTTTGTTCATTGAATTCCATGCTTAAATCTTGTAAAATATATACTTTATTAAATCATCCAACCAAAGCATAGGAAACATTGACCCAGAACCTGACTTAATGGTTTTGAAGATTTACTATGCAATAGGGTAAGTTTGAGTTTCAGCAAATGTCTTTAGGTTGAAGGAATTACCTATGTCATGAAGGACCTGTCTGTGGTTTTTCAATGGAGTCTTTAAGCGTGATCTTTTTTCTGTCTACTACTTGTTTTCATTCTGGCCAGCAGTTCTACATTAAATCACCTTGTCAAGGGCTCTGTTTAGATCTATACATTTTGAAGATGAAATTTTTAGCCTTAAAGTTTATATTCTCAAGTCCTTTTACAAGTGTGTCTCCTGAACTAGCACACAGGCTATAGAAACAGTCTTAGAAATCATTGAAAGATTTGATTATGAAAGAATAGCAAAATTATATTTCCTGACATATAAAAAGTTGGTTTAATGCCTTTATTTCTCTTTAAGGACCAGAACCAGGAATACTATATCGAAAAATTAGTCTGTGGATTTAACATTGACCTAGTATATAGCTTAAAGTTGCTCTTTTGGTTTTTGACTTCCTCCATTCATAAGCTTCAAGGACACTAAGATGTTAAAAAGGAGGAAATAATTATTTTTATTTTGACACTGTGACAGTTTTGGTAACTAGGATCCTAGGGAGGGAAATGTTTGCCTGTTGAACTTCTTTCCGTTATGAGAGGATTTAGTTAGGTCATTAAGATGATGATCACACAGCTTCAATCACAATATGCCAAGTATAACCTGGTTTCGTTAGAGGTGTCTACAGTCCAGATGTTCTTCGTAATAAAAGCAAAGTTTTTGAACCTCTGAGTACAAAGCAGGCTGGTTGGCATAATATGTAATTTGAAAAATAAAATCTTATCTTGCAGCACTATCAGTATGTTGAATTTATTATGTATATTATTTCTAATATCCAAAACTAAATACTTGATTTTTTAATGTGTGTTTATTTTCTGATATTGCTATTAAATTTTTATTATCTACCTAAAGTATATCATTGTCTTTTATTTATTATTTTACTTTTTTCAATAGAAAGCCTTTACATCAAGCTGATAATACTTTTGTTGGTTTTGTACCTGATGATTTCTTTCTTCGTAATGGAAGAAAATGAATTCTGTACTTTAATTCTTTACAATCCTGAAAGATGGGCATGATTTTGAGGAGGTTATGTGTTAATTCTTAAACTATTACAACTATTAGAAAAGGGTATAATATGGTAGAAAAAAATTGTTTTAGCCATATTTCAAAAGATGTTATATGTGCAGGAATAAGGATGATCAATAGGATTTGTGCTGTCTCCAGTCGATTAGCAGTGTGTGACTCTGGAGTGTTGTTATGGAAAGATTATGCCAGTGAAGAAAAGGGCTTTTTCAGTAAGGTCTGTTGTAAGTGTTGGAATTGACATGTGGAAGCATCTGTAGATTCATAAATGTTAGCATTAAATGGGCTATCGGGGTAATTTTGTCTTTTCTCCATTTAACATGCAAGGATATTGAGTTGAACATGAAATTAAGTCATTTGTGTAAAGGGTCAGGGTCAGAGCAGTTTCTAGGTCTTACACTGTTATTAGTTGCACATTCTTATCTCCCCCAGAGAATCAAAAAGAATAAATTTGATAGGAATTTGGGAGGCCGAGGCAGATGAATCATGAGGTCAGGAGTTCAAGACCAGCCTGGCCAAGATGGTGAAACCACATCTCTACTAAAAATACAAAAATTAGCCAGGCATGGTGTTGGGCACCTGTAATCCCAGCTACTCGGGAGGCTGAGGAAGAGAATTGCTTGAATCGTGGAGGTGGAGGTTTCAGTGAGCCAACATTGTGCCACTGCACTCCAGCCTGGGCGACAGAGTGAGACTGTCTCAAAAAAAAAACTGATAGAAAATAGTACACCTGGCATTAATGCATTAAGAATTCTACAGGCCAGGCACACTGGCTCACACCTGTAATCCCAGCACACTGGGAGGCAGAGGTGGGAGGATCACTTGAAGCCAGGAGTATAAGACCAGCCTGGGCAACTGAGTGAGACCTCATCTCTACAAAAAAAATTAGCTGGACGCAGTGGTGAGCACCTGTAGTCCCAGCTACTTGGCAGGCTGAAGCAGGAGGATTGCTTGAGCCCAGGAGTTCAAGGCTACAATGAGCTATGATCATGCCACTGCTCTCCTGCCTGGGCAACAGAGCAAGATTCCATCACTTAATATACACACACACACAAACACACACACACACACGCCGATATTTCCTATTTCTGGGAATAACACACCATTCTACTTACCATTTTAAAACTTCTCAACAGAGAGGTTAAAGTTGGGGTTTTTCCCCATAAATTAACACATATTCTAATGCTTATCACATGATTGATGATGGATCTTTGAAGAGTGTGTGTGTGTTTTACACCTAAAAACATGGACAAGAGGTAAAAAGATGATGAATTGCAAGACCAAAGCTTTGAAGAAAACCCCAACTCAGAGAAATAAGTAGAATATTGGTGGGGAAAAAGCCACTTTTGACCTGAAAGCATGTCCAGTACCTCACACTTTGATATAGTGGGCTCATGGGGCAAAAAGGATGAAAGGTAAGGTCAAGGACTATCCTGATTGGAGAATCCCATAGGAAACCCCAAAGAGTTACATCTTCACACTAAGGGAGAGCTAAAACTAAACCCAACCCCAAATTAGGGACTGTACGAAGGGAAAGGGACAGAAAAGTCAGATAAGTTGTGGCCACATATCAGCCTTCAGATGGTTTTTTTTCTGTGTGTGTATGCCTTGAGCACAAAAGCCTGGGTGAATGAAGGACCTTTAGATTTCATATAATTTGAGGTAGTTCGCAACTACTAGTGTCCCCTGAACCTGGCAGAAGCCATTCCAGTACCACTCTGAAGAAAGACACATTAATTAGGTGTTTTGCAAAGCACTGTAAATAAATTTTCAGGAGCAATGATGGACATGGAGTGAAAGATAAAATAGTGCACAAGAAATCAAGCTCTGCACACGCTTTAGATATGGAATTATGAGATGTATTCTTAAACAACTATGCTTATTGTGTTTAAAAAATGATCAATGAACTTGAAAATATTTGTAGGGAAAGAAAAACTAAAAAGGGATACAAATTCAAAGATAAAATATAATTTATATATATGAAAAATACAGTAACCAAAATTTGAAAACTCAGTGGACATTCTTAGCAGCAAACTTCATGGCAGAAGAGAGAACTAGAAAAAATTACCCGTAACATAGCACCGAGAGAGAAAAACATAGTACAGAAGAGAAAGACAAAGATTCAGTGAGAAGGTCTAATGAGTATTTGACTAGAGTTCCAGAGAGAGAGAATGAGGTAAAGTTATTTGAGGAAAAAAAGGCTGAGAGCTTTTGAGAACAATTGAAAACATCAATCCACAGACTGAAGAAGCCCAGTGAATTTCAAGCAGAATAAAGTAAAAGAAATACGCAACTAGTCTCTCAAGTGCAACTGGGAAATCAATGAAAAAAATCTTAAAATAAGCCAAGGATTAAAAGTTATACTGTCTTCAAGAAAATGTCCAAGACTGACAGCTGGCTTCTCAGTAGTAGTAATGAAGCAGTGGAATGATACCTCCAATGGATAGAAAATAATTGTTCCAGGCTTACAATTGACCCTTGAATGACATGGATTTGAGCTGCATGGTTCCACTTTTTTTTTTCTTTTTGGAGTCAATCTCGCTGTGTTGCCCAGGCTGGTCTTGAACTCCTGTCCTCAAGTGATCCTCCCACCTCAGCCTCCTGAGTAGTTGGGATTACAGGCATGAGCCCAGCTTGTGGGTCCACTTTGTGGATTTTCTTCGGTCTCCGTCACCCCTGAGAAGTAAGACCAATCTCTCCCCTTCCTCCTCCTCCTCAGCCTACTCAAGCTGATGACAGGGACAAAGACTTTTACAATGATCCACTTCCACCTCATGAATAGCAAATATATTTACTCTTCCTTCTGATTTTCTTTTTCTTTTTTTAGAGACAGCATCTCACTCTCTTGCTCAGGCTGGAGTGCAGTGGCACATAATTATAGCTCACTTCAGCCTCAAATTCCTGAGCTCAAGCAAGCCTCCTCACCCTCCTGAGTATCTAGGACTATAAGCATGTGCCACCACGCCAGCTGATTTCTTTATTAGAGATGGGGTCTTGCTGTGTTGTCCAGGCTAGTCTTGAACTCCTGGCCTCAAGCAGTCCTCCTGCTCCCAAAGTGTTGGGATTATAGGCATGAGCCACAGTGCCTGACCTGATTTTATTAATAACATTTTCTTTTCTCCAGCTTACTTTAAGAATACAGTATATAGTAAGCATACAGAATATGTGTTAATTGACTAAGGCTTCCAGTCAACAGCAGGCTATTAGTAAAATTTGGGAGCAAGTCAAAAGTTATACAAGGATTTTCAAATGTGCAAGGAGTTAATGCCCAAATCCCCAAGTTGTTCAAGGGTCATCTGTATAGACTTAGCAAAACTATGTTTTAAGAATAAAGAAATGGGCTGGGCATGGTGGCTCACGCCTGTAATCCCAGCACTTTGGGAGGCAGAGGCGGGTGGATCACCTGAGGTCGGGAGTTCGAGACCAGCCTGACCAACATGCAGAAACCCCATCTCTACTAAAAATACAAAATTAGCCGGGCGTGGTGGCGCATGCCTGTAATCCCAGCTACTCGGGAGGCTGAGCCAGGAGAATTGCTTGAACCCGGGAGGCGGAGGTTGCAGTGAGCCCTGATCGTGCCATTGCACTCCCTCCTGGGCAACAAGAGCGAAACTCCATGTCAAAAAAAAAAAGAAATGAAGTCTGACTCACACTTCTGCCCATGATGAAGAAAAGAAAGTGGATTTACTTCTAACCTGGAACACCAGACAAAATGCGTGAACCAATGGGTTTCAGATAGCAACAGACAGCAAAGGACAGTGCCATGAAAGAAGGGAAACCAACAAGGTAAGCTCTATGATTCCCCAAGTTTACAGCACAGAAACAGCATGAGGTAGGTCGAGGTGAGGGGACAGACCCAAACAAAGCCCAGGAGTTTCCCTAAATCAAGGAGGCAGAATTTGCAAGGCAGAGAGGAGAAAGGAGGGCACTGCACAGGCGAGAAAGAGCTCCAGAGATCCGCACAGGGTTTCTTCTTATGTCTTCAGCTGAATACTGATGAGTGCAGCACATGAGGAAACGACCTAAGACTGGTGGAAACCACTAGAACAGAGCAGCGGAATAATCCTTCAGTATGAAACGGAGTCAAGAATAGTTTGTATTTCCACCAGCCTGACTAGAAAGACCTAACACCTGAGGCATAAGAAACAGGAAGGTATTGCATGTATCATTAGTGGAGCCAAATTATCCCTAGATAAAGGCTATTCTGGTCTTGCCTAACAGCTTAAAAGCTAGGCATGCAAACATGCAGGAAAATTGACTCAGGGAGAAAAATCTATCAGTGAAAACTGCAGAAATCATACAGATAATATAGTTAGTAGTCAAGGACACAGCTAAAATATACTCTACACAGTGGCTCTTCCTATCTGGAGGTTCCAAATCCATAGATTCAACCAACTGCAGATCAAAAAATATTTGAAACAAAAATAGGACCTAGAACCAGAAATACCATATGACCCAGCAATCCCATTACTGAGTATATACTCAAAGGAATATAAATCATTCTACTATAAAGATACATGCATACGTATGTTTATTGCAGCAGTATTTACAATAGCAAAGACATGGAATAACTCAAATGCCCATCAATGACAGACTGGGATAAAGATAATGCGGTACATATACGCTGTAGAATACTATGCAGCCATAAAAAAAGAATGAGATCAAGTCCTTTGCAGGGACGTGGTGGAGCTGGAAGCCATCATCCTCAGCAAACTAACACAGGAACAGAAAACCGAACACCACATGTTCTCACTCATTAGTGGAAGTTGAACAATGAGGACACATGAACATAGGGAGGGGACATCACACACCAGGGCCTGTTGGGGGGTGGAGGGCAAGGAGAGGGAGAGCTTTAGGACAAATACCTAATGCATGTAGGGCTTAAAACCTAGATGATGGCTTGATAGGAGCAGCAAACCACCATGGCACATGTATACCTATGTAACAAATATGAATGTTTTGCACATGTATCCCGGAACTTAAAAAAAGATGCAACAATTAAAAATACAAATTTTAAAGGCAATACACTGTAACAACTATTTACATAGCATTTACTTTGTATTAAGTATTATAAGTAATCTAGAGATGATTTAAGATATACAGGAGGATATGCATAGGTTATATGCAAATACTATGCCGTTTTAGTAAGGGACTTGAGCACCATGGAGTTTGGTATCCACAGGGTCCTGGAACCAATAACCCACAGATATTGATGGGCAATTGTACATTTTCTAAAGGTAGAGGAAAGAATGAACATGAAGAAGAAAGGCATGTCAGATTTTATAACATATGTATATATGCCAAGTAGAAGTTCTATAGATGAAAAATGCATGTATAACAAATAGCAAATTAGCTACTCGGAAGAAAATAGTGAACTAAGCCCAATTGACATTTATAAAACATTTCATGTAAAACAAACAATATTTTCATGTGTACATGGTACATTTACTAAGATAAACCATAGTTTGGACATTAATAACCTATCAAGATATTTTAAATGATTCAAATCATACAAAGTATGTTTTCTGATCTCAATGGAATTAAATCCATTTTTTAAAAAGTTCTGGAAAAGCTTTACATATTTGGAAACTAAACACATTTCTAAATAACTCATGGATTAAATGAGAAATCACAGCCAAAATTAGAAAATATTTTGAACTGATTGAAAATTTAAATGTGACATATCTAAATTTGTGGAATGTGTCTAAGGCAGAGCTTAGGAGTGAAATTTATAGCATTAGACACATTGTAAAAGAAGCAATTCAATAACTTAAACTTCTACCTTAAAAAACCAGAAGAAAACAAATTAAATCTAAAATAGGCAGAAAAAAGGAAATGGTTTTTTAAAAAAGCAAAGAAACCAATGAAATGTAAACAGAAAATGAGAGAAGCCAAAAGCTAATTCTTAAGAACATTAATGAAATCGATAAATCTCTAGCTAGACTAAAAAGTGCTTAATACATAAATTTTAAATGTCAGAAATGAGAGAGGCCAAGTGACAGCTCTAAAAGACGTTAAATGGATAATAAGAATGTTGTGAACTATCTATGTGAATATATTTGACAATTTAGTAAAAATGGTCAAATTTCTTGAAAAGAAAGCTGCCTATATTAGTCGGCTTGGGCTGCCATAACAAAATACCACAGACTGGGTGGCATAAACAGCAGAAATCTATTTCCTCATAGTCCTGGAGGCTGAAAGTCCAAGATCATGGTTGTGGCTGATTTGGTTTCTGGGGAGGGCTGTCTTCCCGCCTTGTAGATAGTCACCCTCTCGCTACATTCTCACGTGGCCTTTCCTCAGTGGTGCACTGGGAGGATGGGGGAATGCTCTGTGGTGGCTCTTCTTACAAGCACACAAAGGCACTAATCCTAGAGGATCAGGGTCCCACACTTAGGATCTTATTTAACTTTCATAGAGGCTCCATCTCCAAATACAACTACACTGGGGGTTAGGTCTTCAACATGAATTTTGAAGAGTCACAAACATTCAGTCCATAACACTACCAAAGTTCATCCAAGAAGACAGAAAATCTGTAGAGCCCTATATCTAATTATAAAATTCAATTTTAGTTTAAAACCTTCCCATAAAGAAAACTTTGGGCCCAGATGGCTTCAATGATTAATTCCACCAAACATTTCTTGAAGAAATAGTACCAATTCTACACAAGCTGTTCCAAAATAGAGGCCTGCAGGGAACATTTTCCCACTTATTCTAAGACTGCAACATTGCCTGTTCCCAAAGCTAAAAAAAAAAAAAAAGAGGGGTGGGGGAATTACAAGAAAAGAGTACTACAGCCTCATACACCTCGTGAACATTTATGAAAAAAATTTTTTTTCAGCCAAGCACAGTCATGTCTGTAATCCCAGCACTTTGGGAGGCCGAGGTGGGACGATCACTTGAGCCCAGGAGTTTGAGACCAGCCTGGGCAACACAGGGAGACCATTATCTCCACAAAAAAATTGTATAACTAGTTGGGCATGGTGGCATGCACGTGTAGTCCCAACTACTTGGGAGGCTGAGGCAGGAGGATTGCTTGAGCCCAGGAGATTGAGGCTGGTGTGATTGTGCCACTGCACTCCAGACTGGGTGATAGAGCAAAACCCTGACTGAAAAATATTTTATTTTTAGTATAGTAAATACATAATCAGTAACAGAGTCATTTATTATCATTATCAAGTAGTATGTGCTGTACATAATTGTATGTGTTACGCTTGAAGAAAGAACGTTTATCAAAATTTTAGCAAGTCAAACCCAAAAATATATAAAAAGAACAATGCATCATAACCACGTGGCAGATAGGCCAGGAATGCAGGATGAATTTGCATTTGAAAATCAATCAATGCAATTCATCATATTAACAGACTAAAAAAGAAAAACCATATTATTATCTTAATAAATGCAATAAAAACATTTGAGAAGATTCAACCTCTATTTCTCATAAAATATCTGCCAACTGGGAATAGAAAGGAAATGCCTCAATCTGGTAGAGGTCATCTAAAACAGTAATAAACAAATAAACCTACAGCTGACATACTTGAAATGACTCAAGTTAAAGACTTGAGAATGTGGTGCAGGGGAAGCTCACATACACTGCTAGTGAAAATGTAAAATGAGGCCAGGCGCGGTGGCTCATGCGTGTAATCCCAGCACTTTGAGAGGCCAAGAAGGGCGGATTATCTGAGGTCAGAAGTTTGAGACCGGCCTGGCCAACATGGTGAAACCTTGTCTTTACCACAAATACAAAACTCTGCTGGGCGTGGTGGCACGCACCTGTAATCCCAGCTCCTAGGGAAGCTGAGGCAGGAGAATCTCTTGAACCCTGGAGGAGGTTGCAGTGAGCCGAGATCGTGCCATTGCACTCTAGCCTGGGCGACAAGAGCGAAACTCCATTTCAAAAAAAAAAAGAAAAAGAAAATGTAAAATGATATAGCCACTTTGGAAAAAAACAGTTTGGCAATTTCATAAAAAGTTAAATACACACCTTGCATACCTCCCAGCCATTACATTCCTAGGTATTTACTTGACAGGAATGAAAGCATACGTCCACATGAAGACTTGCAGAGGAATGTTAATATCAAATTTATTCATAGTAGCCAATAACTGGAAACAACCCAAATGTTTGTCAACTGGTGAACGGATAAGGAACTGTGGTATATCCATAAAATAGGATATTACTCAGCAATAAATAAGAATGAGCTATTGATAAAATATGTTTAAGTCACAAAAATGCGCTGCATGAAAGAGGTGAGAAACGAGTTCATGCTGTAGGATTCCATTCATTTGAAACTAGAAGACTAATCTAGTGATGGATAGCCTGGAATTAAAAAGGGAGGGTGTTGAATAACTGAGAGGGAGCAAAATGAAACTTGCTTAGTGATACAAGTGACTGTATTTGCAAAAAAAAAAAAAAATTATTTTTGAGACATGGTCTCATTCTGTCACCCAGGCTGGAATGCAGTGGTGCAGTCACTGCTTACTGCAGCCTCGATCTCCAGAACTCAAGCGATCCTCTCATCTCAGCCTCTAGAGTAGCTGAGGCTGAGACTACAGACCCGTGCCACCACACCAGACTAAACTTTTTTTTTTTTTTTTTAGAGACGGGGGCTTGCTGTGCCCAGGCTGGTCTCAAACTCCTGGCCTCAAGTGATCCTCCCACCTCATTCTCCTGAAGTGCTGGGATTACAGGTGTGAGCCACCACACTCAGCCTACATATAATTTTTAAGTCTACAATATTGATGAGCTCCAGTGACATCTTGCAGATTCCAAAGTAGGTATTTAATTTCTGTCATTTGAACCCACTATAACTTCAGGAAAGTAAGAAGCGCCTTCTTGCCCCTGCATTAAGTTAGGGTGGAGGCATTTGGTTGGAGCTGGACTCAAAACAGTTCTTCTTGAAGTTGGATGAAGTAGATGTATTGATCCAAGTCAATTATCTTCCTTTCATTCTCACCAGTGATGTGCAAAGTTTTATACATGGAGACAGTTGCATTGATTCACGTATATTGGAACACTTCTTTTTTTAAACTATCTGCATAGACGTCATAGAAATATCCACTAGTCCTTTTAGGCTTGGCATAGTGGTGAATTATAGAGCCTCTGAAGAATAAGCCGTTGGTCTTAAGGCAAGAAAGGATGACTCATCTGAATAACTCATGGTTTAAAAATTTCACTTGCAACATGCACTGAAATTTTTAATTCACGCACAATAATTATACACATTTGTGGGGTCCATGTGACACGGATACATGCATACAACATGTAATGATCAAATCAGGGTAACTGGGATATCCATCACCCCAAACATTAATCATTTCTTTGTGTTGGGTACATTCCTAATCTCTGCTAGCTATTTTAAAATATACAAAAGATTATTTTTAAGTACGGTCACCCAACTGTGCTATTGAACACTAAAACCTGTTCCTTCTAATTAACTGTATTTTTAATTTTTTTTTAAGAGATGGGTTCTCATTATGTTGCCCAGGCTTGTCATAAACTCCTAGACTCAAACTATCTTCTCACCTTATCCTGCCGAGTAGCTGAGATTACAGGCTCAAGCTACTGCTCCTTACTCTGACTGTATTTTAATACTGATGTGGGAGGAGGGCAGGGAAGTGCTGGGTAGAGAAGAGCGGAGTCTCTGGTGAGGGCTTCACCCTCGGGCCTGTGCCCATGGACCTAAGTGAGAACAGGCACTCCTGTTTTCATGCCCAAAGGTTCCATTTTCCAAGACCACTCTGGGCAGCCACTCTCCCATCCTGTGCCCATGAAAATCTGAGGCTTTAGCTGGCACAGACACAGAGGCTGGACGTCAAGAGGAGCAAAGGAACCAACCAGCAGACACCAGCAGATACTGGCAGACCAGCGATGGTGGAATGACGCGGCCATCGAGGGGAATTCAGCCAGGGGTGGTCAGAGAAGAGTCGGGCTGCTGGGCAGCGCAACTCCAGGGGAAGACTGCCTTCCACTCCATCCCCCTCTAGCTCCCCACTCATCTCGCTGAGAGCCACCTCCACCACTCAGTAAAACCTTGCGGCCGGGCGCAGTGGCTCACGCCTGTAATCCTAGCACTTTGGGAGGCCGAGGCGGGTGGATTGCCTGAGCTCAGGAGTTTGAGACCAGCCTGGGAAAAACAGTGAAACCCCGTCTCTACTAAAATACAAAAAATTAGCCGGACGTGGCGGCGAGCGCCTGTAATCCCAGCTACTTGGGAGGCTGAGGCAGGAGAATGGTGTGAACCCGGGAGGCAGAGCTTGCAGTGAGCCGAGATCGCGCCACTGAACTCCAGCCTGGGTGACAGAGCGAGACTCCATCTCAATAAATAAATAAATAAATAAACAAACAAACAAATAAAACCTTGCACTCATCCTCCAAGATCCAATGTTCCTGGTACACTGGGCAAGAACTCAGGATAGAGAAAACCCTCTGCCCTTGCGATAAGGCAGAGGGTCTAATTGAGCCGATTAACATAAGCCGTCTGCAGACAGCGAAGCTGAAGGAGCACACTGTAACACATGCCCACTTGGGCTTCCGGAATCGTAAACACTCACCCCAGAGGGTGCCATGGGGTCAGAGCCCAAAGGAGCTCCCTGCGACCTCTGCACCCTCCCCGTCTGCATTGCCCTTCCTAGGGGTTTGAGCAGTGGGGCACCAAAGAAGTGAGCCACAACCCTGTCACACGCTCTGCAAGGGGAATAAGGGTGATCTCCCATTTCAATATCCGTTAACCAGCCTCTCTTCCTTCCTCCTTCTGAGCTTCTGGTAACCATCATTATACCTCCTACCTCCATGAAATCAGCTTCTTTAGCTCCCACATGAGTGTGAACATGCAATTCATTATCCTTCTGTGCCTGGCTTATTTTACTTAACTTATTGACCTTCAGTTCTGTATTGCTGGAAATGACACGATTTCATTCTTTTTTATGACTGAATAATATTTCATTGTATCTATCTACCACATTTTCTTTATTCACCCATTAGGTTGATTCCATATCTTGACTATTGTAAATAGTGCTGCAACATATATGGGTGTGCAAATATCTTTCCAATATACTGATATCCTTTCTTTTAAATATATAGCCAGCTGTGCAATTGCTGGAACATATAGTAGTTTTATTTTTAGTTTTTTGAGAAATCTCCCTACTGTTTTCCATAATGGTTGTACTAATTTACATTTCCACCAACAGTGTGTAGGAGTTCTCCTTTCTCTACATTCTCACCAGCATCTGTTATATTTGCCTTTTTTATAATAGCCATTCTAACTGGGATAACACATCTCATTGTGGTTTTGATTTGAATTTCCCTGATTATTAGTGATGTTGAACATTTTCTCATGCATCTGTTGCCCATTTGTATGTCTTCTTTTGAAAGGTATCTATTCAGCTCATTTGCCCATTTGTAAATCAGATTATTTGTTTTTCTGCTATTGAGTTATTTCAGTTCCTTGGATATTCTGGACATTAATCCCCTGTCAAATGAATAGTTTGCAAATGTTTCCTCCCATTCTATAGGTTGTTTCTTCACTCTGTTGTTTGTTTTTATTTTGCTGTGCAGAAGACTTTTAGTTTCATATGGTGCCATTTGTCTATTTTTGCTTCTGTTGCTTGTGCTTTTGAAGTCTTCTCCATAAAATCTTTGCCCAGAACAACATCCTGGAGTGTTTCCTCTGTTTTTGTCTGGGAGTTTTACAGTTTTAAGTATTACATTTAGGTCTTTGATACATTTTGAGTTGATTTTTGTATAGGGTTAGAGTTGGGAGGCTAGTTTTATTCTTCTGTATATGGATATCCAATTTTCCCAGCACCACTTATTAAAGACACTGATCTTTCCCCAATGAGTGTTCTTGGTGGTGTTGTCAAAAATCAATTGGCTGTAGATATGTGGATTAATTTCTGGGTTCTCTATTCTGTTCCATTGGTCTATGTGTCTGTTTTTAAGCCAGTACCATGCTGTTTTGGTTGTTACAGCTTTGTAGTATATTTTGGAATACAGTAATGTGATGCCTCCAGCTTTGGTTTTTTGCTCAGAATTTTGTTGGCTTTTTGGAGCTTTTGTGGTTCCGTACAAATTTTTAAAATTTTTCTCTATTTTTGTGAAGAATTCCTGTGGTATTTTGATAGGGATTGCATTGACTTTTTGTAGTATGGTCATTTTCACAGTATTAATTGTTCCAATCCATGAACATGGAATGTCTTTCCACTTTTGTAATATCTTCAATTTCTTTCACCAGTGTTTTATAGATTGGCTTGTAGAGATCTTTCATTTCCTTGATTAAATTTCTTCCTAGGTAATTTTTGGTGGCTATTGAAAATGGGATTGCTCTCAAGATTTCCGTTTCTGCTAGTTTGTTGTTGTATAGAAAGGCTATAAATTTTCATATATTAATTTCATATCCAGCAACTTTACTTAATTTATTTATCAGTTAGTTCTAAGAGTTTTTTGGTTGAGCTTTTTTGGTTGAGCTTTTAGTGTTTTCCTATATGTAAGACCATGTCTGCAAACAAGAACTATTTGACTTCCTCCTGTCCAGTTTGGATGCCCATGTTTTTTTTTTTTTTTTTTTTTTTTTTTTGAGACAGGGTCTCACTTTTTCACCCAGGCTGGAGTGCAGTGGCATGATCACAGCTCACTGTAGCTCAACCTCCCAGGCTCAAGCAGTCCTCCCACCTCAGCTTCCCAAGTAATTGGAACTACAGGCATGTGCCATCAAGCCAAGTTAATTTTTTAATTTTTAGTAGAGATGGGTTTCATCATGTTGCCCAGGCTGGTCTTGAACTCCTGAGCTCATGCAATCCACCCTCCTCAGCCTCCAAAGTGCTGAGATTACAGGCGTGAGCCACCATGACCAGCCTGGATGCCCCTTATTTCTTTTCTTGCCTGATTGCCCTGCTTGGACTTCCAGTATTATGCTCAGTAACAGTGAGGAGAGTGGGCATCCTTGACTTATTTTAGTTCTTAAAGGAACCCATTCAGTATAATTTAGCTGTGAGTTCATCAGATATGGCCTTTATTGTGTTGAGGTATACTCTTCTATGCCTAGTTTCTTGAGAGATTTTATTATGAAGGGATTTTGAATTTTATCAAATTTTTTTTCTGCATCTATTGAAATGATCATATAGTTTTTGGTACTTCATTCTATTGATGTGATGTATCATGTTTATTTTGCATATGTTGAATTATCTTTGCATTCATTCCACTTGGCCATGTGAATGATCTTTTTAATGTGCTGATGGATGTGGTTTCCTAGGATTTTTGCATTTCTGTTAAATGGGGATATTGGCCTACGGTTTTCCTTTTTGTTGTATCTTTGTCAGTTTTGATATCAGGGTAATGCTGGCCCCATCAAATGAATGAAGAATTCCCTCCTCTTTAATTTTCTGGAAGATTTTGAGAATCAGTTCTTCTTTAAATGTTTGATAGAACTCAGCAGTGAAGCCATTTTAGGACCTGGGATTTTCTTAGATGAGAGATTTTTTTTATTACTGATTCAATCTCATTACTCATTGGTTTGTTTTGGTTTTCTATTTCTTCCTGGTTCCATCTTGATAGGATGTATGCATCCAGAAATTTATCCATATCTGCTAGGCTTTCCAATTTGTTGGCATATAGTTTTCATAGTGGTGTTTAATGGTCCTTTTTGTTTCTGAGGTATCAGTTGTAATTTCTCCCTTTTCATTTTTTATTTTATTTACTTGGTCTTTTTACTTTTTTCTTAATCTAGCTAATGGCTTGTCAGTTTTGCTTATCTTTTTTAAAAAACCAACCTTTTGTTTTGTTAATCTTTTATAATTTTTTTAGTCTCAAATTCCTTTATTTCTGTTTTATCTTTATTCTTTCTCTTCCTCTACTAATTTTGATTTGGTTCATTCTTTCTTTTCTAGTTCCTTGAGATGCATTGTTTTTTTTTTCTTTTAATCTGAAATCTTTCTAATCTTTTCATGTAGGTGTTTATTGCTATAAACTTCCCTCTTAGCACTTCTTTTGCTGTATCCCATGTTTTGGTATGTTGTGCTTCTATTTTCATTTGTTTCAATAAATTTTTTAAAATTTCTTCATTGACTCACTGGTCATTCAAAAATGTGGTGTTGGCCAGGTGCAATGGTTCATGCTTGTAATCCCAGCACTTTGGGAGACTCAGGTGGGTGGATTGCTTGAGCCTAGAAGTTTGAGACCAGCCAGGGCAACATGGCAAAAATCCATCTCTACAAAAACTGCAAGAAACTAGCTGGGTGTGGTGGTGTGCACCTGTAGTCCTAGCTACTTGGGAGGTTGAGGTGGGAGAATCACCTGAGCCCAGGAGATCAAGGCTGCAATGCACTGTGATCATGCCACTACACTCCAGCCTAGGTGACAGAGTGAAACCCTGTCTCAAAAAAAGGTGGGGGAGTAATTTCCCAGTATTTGTACAATTTGGAAAGTTCCTCCTGTTATTAATTTTCAGTCTTATTCCATTGTGGTCAGAAAAGACACTTGATATTATTTCAATTCTTTTAAATTTCCTGAAACTTGTTTTGTGGCTTAATATGTGGTTTATCCTGGAGAACATTCCATGTGCTGATGAGAACAATGTGTATTCTACAGCTATTGGATAAAACTGTTCTGTAAATATCTGTTAGGTTCATTTGATCTAAAGCATAGTTTAAATGTAATGCTTCTTTGTTGATATTCTGTCTAGATTATTTGTCCAATGTTGACAATAGGTGTTGAATCCCCCACTATTATTGTATTGAAGGCCATTTCTCCCTTTAGATTTATTAATATTTGTTTTATATACCTGGGTGCTCCAGTGTTGGTTGCAGATACATGTACAATTGTTATATACCCTTGCTAAATTGAACCCTTTATCATTATATAATAACCTTCTTTGTCTCTTTTTGCACCTTTTGACTTAAAGTCTGTTTAATCTGATATAAGTATATAGCAATTCCTGCTCACTTTTGTTTTCTGTTTGCATGGAATAATTTTCTTTCATTCTTTCACTTCAGTCTATATGTGTCTTTATAGGTGAAATGAGTTTCTTGTAGGTGGCATATAGCTGGGTCATTTTTTTTTTAAATCCAGTTAGCCAATGTATATATTTTAAGTGAGGAATTTATTTACATTTAAGGTTATTACCAATATGTGAGGTCTTACTCATGTCATATTGTTAATTATTTTCTTGTTGCTTTGTATATCCTTTGTTCCTTTCTTACTGTTCATCATTGCAGTTTGATGGTTTTCTATAGTGATAAAGTTTGATTCTTTTCTCTTTCTCCTTTCTGTATTTGCTCTACCAGTGAATTTTGTACTTTGCATGGTTTCATGAGGGCAATTATTGTCTTTTCTCTTCCAGATGCCATACTCCCTTGAGCATTTTATGTAAGGCTGATCTAGTATTGATGAATTTTCTCAGTTTTTGCTTCTTTGGGAAAAACTTTATGGTGACCTCATTTCTGAAGAATAGCTTTGCTGGGTATAGTATTCTTGGCTGATGATTTTTTTTTCCTTACTTTGAATATATTATCTCATTCTCTCTTGGCCTATAAAGTTTCTGCTGAGAAATCTGCTGTTAGTCTAATGGGGACTCCTTTGTATGTGACTTGATGCTTTTCTCTTACTGTTCTTAGAATTCTCTTTCTGTCTCTGACTTTTGACAATTTGACTATAATGTGTCTTGGTGAGGACCTTTTTGAATTGAATCTATTTAGGAACTTTTGAGCTTCCTGAATTGGATGTTCATATCTCTCCCCAGATGGGAAGTTCTCATCTATTATTTTATTAAATAGGTTTTCTTTTTTTTCATTTGCTCCTTCTTCTGAGGCATAAATAGGCTTTTCTATGCGCTTTCTATCTCTTCTTCTTCTGGACCTCTCATATTATGAACACTTGTTCACTTAATGCTATCCTATAATTCTTATGAGCTTTCTTCACTCTTTTTTATTCTCATTTCTTTTGTATTCTTTAGCTGGGTATTTCAAATGACCTATTTGCAAGATCAGAGACTCTTTCTTCTGCTTGATCAAATTTGCTGTTGAAGCTCTCTAAACATATTTTTTATTTCATTCATTGAATTCTTCAGCTGCAGAATTTATGCTTAGGACTTTTTAATGATAGATATGTGTCTCTTTGTTGGATTTCTCATTCATATCATGAATTCTTTTCCTGATTTCACTGAATTGCCTACCTGTATTTTCTTGTATCTCATTGAGTTTCCTTAATATCATCATTTTGAATTCTTTTTCTGAGAATTCATGGATTTCCTTTTCAGTGGGGTCTGTTGCTGTAGAATTATGCTCCTTTGGTGGTGTCATATTTCCTTGCTTTTTCATGTTTCTTGTGTCCCTGCATTTATTTCTGTGCACATGATGGAACAATCACCTCTTCCAAACTTTCTAAAGAGGCTTTCTTACAGAAGGACTTGCAACCATAATTGTGTCTTAGCATGCTGGTTGAAGGAAGGGTGTTGCAACTTCCTTTCTAGAGTGCATTCCAGGTATGGTGATATGATCTCCATGCAGCTTCTTTGGCTGTGTTCAGTATCAGCCATAGCTGTGGATGCCTCAGTGGCTTAGACTGTAGAAGTCTGGAGTAACACCAGCGGTGGCATCAGTTGTTAATGTCCTTTGCAGCAAGGGCCTTTGGGCTCCCCTTATATTCATTTTCCCCACAATAGGAAGACTTAGGTGAGGAGAGCCCTCCCGGTGTCAAGTCTGACACATCCTAAAAGCAGCTACAATGGTGCTTGGTTCCAGGTTTCAGGTGCAAATGTTTGGAGTGGCTCTGGGGCAGGGTCCTAGGCTCAGGGTCTTGCAAAGCTATTGTAGCAGCTGAGTTTGGGGGTATAGGTTTTTTCTCTGTGGTAAGGTTGAATATAGGTTGCACACTGAGCAAGTGTCTCTGACCTTAAGGCACTCCCTAGGAGCTTGGGTCCAGGGGGTCAGGTTGTAGCTGTGCTTCTGTTCTAGAGGGGCAGGGCACAGCCCTGACCTGACACCAGGGAAGAAGGGATACTCTAAATGTTTGAGACCATGGTACAGGGTATGGCTGCAATTCAGAAGTCTAAACCAATAGGGCTCGTGGGCAACCTAGGTCCTTAGGGATGAGGCACCATGTAGCAGTGATCCTAGATCCTGGGATGGTGGGGCTCAGCAGTATCTCAGACACTTTCAGGCTGGGTGCAGCAGTAGCAAGTACCCTAGAATGGATGAGGACAGCTGTTGTTTAGGCCCCGGAGGGCAAGGAGCAGCACAGTGATGACTCCACTCCCCAGGGAGCGGGTATCTTAGCAGCTCAGGCTCTAGAGCCCTAGTTCCTCTCCAAGGAAGCAGGTTGTTAGAGATTTTTGGCCTGTAGGACAAAGTGTCTTAGCTGAGACACTGCTCTGTTTCCCTGGGAGACAGGGTACTAACATCAACTCAGCCCTGGACTACACAGCTACTCAACTTGGCCAAGGTACCAATTCCCAAGGGGGTGATGTGCCATTTCAGCTTAGACCTGGGGGACATGACTGTTCTGGGTGGTCCCTACACCATTTTCCCAGGATGTAGACGTCCACCAAAGCACTGTTTCCTCAGAAAGCAGTGCACAGTTTCATCTCAGGCCTCTAGTGGTAGGACATAGCCAGAGCTGAGAGTGGTAGATGGAACCATTCTTCCAAAGCATCATTTTCCCGAGAGAGTGCACAGCTTCTGCTCTGGCCTGAGGGAGTAAAGGGAGGAGGAGTAAGTGAAGCAGTTCCACTGCTGCCCAACCCCAGAGGGAAGGCGGAAACAGTTGCTCATGGCTTGTCTTAGTGCAAAGCTATTGTGGCACCTGAGTTTTGGGGTGCAGGTTTTCTCTCTGTGTTAAAGTTGACTGTAGGTTGCACACTGAGGCACCCTCTAGAGCTTGGGTCAAGGAGGGTAAGGTTGGCTGTGATTCTACTCCAGGGTGGGCAGGGCACAGTCTTGGCCTGATTCCAGGGAAGAAGGGGTGCTCCAAAGGTTTGATACCTGTGCCCAAGGTATCGCCATGCAAGCCACAGGAGGTGGCACACAGTGTGAGGACTGCAGGGGACCCCAGTGGTGAGAATAGTAGGTGTCAAAGGTGTTGATGGTGGCTTCCTTAACCTCCTTGCCATAGGGAGAAGTTCTTCCTGGTTCCCAGCTGATACCAGCTGGGGGACGGGGTGCTGGAAGCCTGCTGTTTCCTTCTGTTCTCTGTGTGGCTATCCTGAGTTTCTGTGTTCATCAGGGTTTCTGTTAAATCCTTTGATGTACTCTGTCACACTCCCTTGGTTATTTTTGTTAAAATGTAGTTGCTTAT
This sequence comes from Nomascus leucogenys, assembly GCF_006542625.1. Taxonomy (NCBI): domain Eukaryota; kingdom Metazoa; phylum Chordata; class Mammalia; order Primates; family Hylobatidae; genus Nomascus; species Nomascus leucogenys. The sequence goes on along the minus strand of NC_044387.1, from coordinate 89,720,790 downwards.
TCATTATTTGGGCTGTCTGTGTCAAGGAGATGAGAAAAAGAGACTTCTAGTTGGTAATATTGCTAATGTCATTATTATTTCAAAAGGTTAATTTTCTACTTTTTTCATTATTATCTTCCTTCTAAAGTAAAATCAGAACCAAATTAATGGAGATATTTAAGTAAATAGGGATCAACGGTTTAATTTTTGAAATAGAACAGGTATTAAAGGACCAACGTGGACAAATAAGGTTCATTATCAGTACTTGGATATAGGGTCCATATGTAATACTCAATAAATCCCTTCTTTTAAAACTTAAATAAATGGCTTGAACCCTCATTCTAAGCACTATTGGAAACCCAGCATGTACTTTCTGGAATTGCTAGGGGACATACCTTCTCCTGTTTACCTCTTGACTTAATATCCTACTTGGATTTATCTTAATTCTCTCATCTCTTTCACTATGATCACCTTCTTCCTTGTCTTTGTTATTTCTTCAATTTCTTTTTCCACCTTCCTTCTTGGTAAATATATTATTCTGTGTAAAACCAGTGTGGATAGTACAGATTGTTAAAGTATCAACTAAGAGAATTAACAACTTGGAGAGGGTTCACAAATAAGCTCACAAACATGTCATCCATCTCAGTACTCTCCTGCTTGGCATGAGTTAAGAACAATGGATGCTTTGATATTCACAGGTCACATCTCTAGAATGCGTAGTTCTGTAAGTCTAATTCATTTGAAGTTGGTTAGAACTATATTCTGGTTTGGAGCCACAGATACCAGATACATTTATATTAGCAAGAAAGTCCAGTGATTTACCTTATCAGATTTTTAAAAATTTATGGAACACCTGGTAACTATGGAAGGTATATAACTTTTATAATTTATAAAGCATAATAATAAACACCCATAGACCAGCTTAAGAAACAAAATGTTGTCATTATCACTAAACCCTTTTTTCACTTCCCTAATCACATTCTCTACATTCTCCCCAAAGATAATCACCCTCCTGAGTTTTATTATCCTTTGGACATGTTACTCGTGTATTTATACATAAAATATATATTGTATAGTTTGCTTGTCTTTGAATGTTGTCTAAACAATGTCAATGTATTGTTCTCCTATAATTTGCTTTTTAAATTTTAAATTCATGTTGATGAAAGTAGTTATTTTATCTGTTGAAAAGTACAGCCATGTGCCACATAAGGATGCTTCAATCAACAATGGGCCACATGCACAACAGTGTATAATGCAGCTGAAAAAAAATGCCTATTGTCTAGTGATGTTGTAGCCACGATAACATTCTAGTGCAATTACTATATTTTTAAATAAATTAAATATAGCCTAAGTGTACAGTAATGTCCTAGGCCTTCCCATTCACTCACCACTCACCCAGAGCAACTTCCACTCCTGCAAGCTCCATTCATGCTAAGTGCTTTACACACCCATACCATTTTTTATCTTTTGTACCATATTTTTACTGTACCTTTTCTATGTTTAGATACACAAATGCTTACCATTGTGTTACAGTTACCTACAGTATTGAGTATAGTAACATGCTGTACAGGTTTGTAGCCTAGGAGTAATGGGCTATATTCCATAACCCAGGTGTGTAGTAGGCTATACCATCTAGGTTTGTGTAAGTACACTTTATGATATGTTCACACAATGATGAAATTGTCTAATTCATTTCTCAGAACATATCCCTGTTGTTAAGCTACACATGACTGTATTCAGATACACAAATACATCACAATTTAGTTTCCCACTATCCTATCAATGGACTTCTGGAATATTTTTCAGTTGTTGTTTTTTTCCTTTCACAAACAATGATGCTCTTTTACATGGCTGCTGATGCATACATGTGTCAAGAATTCCTCCTCCTAAGAATAGAACTATTATGTTATAAGAATGATTCAATTTTACAAAGACATGCCAACTTGTATTTCAAAGTTATTGTCCCAATTCATGCATTTATGAGTAGTAGTATTTCCTTTTATACCACATATCAATCCTTATTGTCAGTCTTTTTAAATCATTGTCAGTCTCATGGGTATAAAATTATAATCCACAGTGTTTCCATTTGAATTTCCCTAATTGCTAATGAGGCTGAACATATTTTGATGTTTTCACTGGCCAGTTAGGTTTTCTCTTCTGGCAAGTGTCTGTTAAAGTATCTTATTTTTTTTTAATTTAGGGGCCAGGCATGGTGGCTCATGCCTGTAATTCTAGCACTTTGGGAGGCCGAGGCAGGAGGATTGCTTGAGCCCAGGAGTTCAAGACAAGCCTGGGCAAGATGTTGAGACCTTGTCTCTCTTTTTTTTTTTTTTGAGACGGAGTCTTCCTCTATTACCCAGGAATGGAGTGCAGTGGCGCAGTCTCGGCTCACTGCAACCTCTTCCTCCCGGGTTCAAGCGATTCTCCTGCCTCAGACTCCTGAGTTGCTGGGATTACAGGTTGAGCCACCATGCCTGGCTAACTTTTGTATTTTTAGTAGAGATGGTGTTTCACCATATTGGTCAGGCTGGTCTCGAACTCCTGACCTCATGATCCGCCAACCTTATTCTCCCATAGTGTTGGGATTACAGGCATGAGCCACTGTGCCCAGCCAAGACCTTGTCTCTTAAAAAAAAAAAAAATAGGCCGGGCATGGTGGCTCACGCCTGTAATCCCAACACTTTGGGAGGCTGAGGCGGGCAGATCACGAGGTCAGGAGATCGAGACCATCTTGGCTAACACAGTGAAACCCTGTCTCTACTAAAAATACAAAAAAATTAGCTGGGCGCAGTGGCAGGCACCTGTAGTCCCAGCTATTCGGGAGGCTGAGGCAGGAGAATGGCGTGAACCCGGGAGGCAGAGCTTGCAGTGAGTTGACATCGCGCCACTGCACTCCAGCCTGGACAACACAGCCAGACTCCATATCAAAAAAAAATAGTTCTTTATCTTGTTGATTTTAATGAGTAAATATTTTCAGAATATTAATCTTTGACTGCTATGTGTACTGCATATATATCCTATGAATTTTGGGGTTGATTTTTACTTTTTAAAAATATAGTAATTTTATGATTTGTACTTTTGGGGCCTGGTTTGAGATGACTTTTTAGGCAGAGGTTATGAAAGCCTTCAACATTATTAATTTCTAAAAAATTTAATTAAAGTCCTTAATTCTTATAAAATGGATTTTTGGTTATCATGTAATACTTTTTTATTTTTTATACAAATAAAATATTCCTTCAGCAATAATTGAGTGACCATCCTTTCCCCAGTAATCTATAATGGCACCCTAAATATGTGTAAAGCATCCTCGGACTTATGGATCTGTTTTAGGGCTATGTTAGTCCATTATTTCTCTCTCTCTCTTTTTTTTTTTTTTTGCAATGCATAAATGCCAAATAATTTTTTTTTTTTTTTTGAGGAGTCTTGCTCTGTCGCCCAGGCTGGAGTGCAGTGGCGTGACCTCTGCTCATGGAAACCTCTGCCTCCCAGGTTCAAGTGATTGTCCTGCCTCAGCCTCCCAAGTAGCTGGGACTACAGGTGTGTGCCACTAGACCCAGCTAAATTTTTTTGTATTTTTTCAGTAGAGACGGGGTTTCACCGTATTGGCCAGGCTGGTCTCAAACTCCTGACCTCAGGTGATCCACTAGCCTCGGCCTCCCAAAGTGCTGGGATTACAGGTGTGAGCCAATGTGCCCAGCCTGCCAAACCATCTTAATTGTTATAGCTTTCAAATGCATCATGAACTTGTTTCCAGTCATGGAGGGATGACATGGAACAGATTTGTCTTCTTCTTTAGTCAAAGTCTCCAAAGAAACAGAACCAGCCCGGGAATGGAGGCTCAGGCCTGTAATCCCAGCACTCTGGGAGGCCAAGGCAGGTAGATCACTCGAGGTCAGGAGTTTGAGACCAGCCTGGTCAACATGGTGAAACCCCATCTCTACTCAAAATACAAAAATTAGCCAGGTGTGGTGGTGGGCACCTGTAGTCCCAGCTACTCAGGAGGCTGAGGCAGGAGAATTGCTTGAACCCTGGAGGCAGAGGTTGCAGTGAGCTGAGATGGCACCACTGCACTCCAGCTTGGGTAACAGAGTGAAACTCCGTCAAAAAAAAAAAAAAGAAAAGAAACAGAATCAATAGGATCTGTATATCTATATACCTATCTTATTAATATCTATATAGGACATATATATGTATTTTTTTGAGACAGAGTCTCACTCTGCCGTTCAGGCTGGAGTTCAGTGGTGCGATCTCGACTCACTGCAACCTCCACCTTCCGGGTTCAAGTGATTCTCCAGCCTCAGCCTCCCAAGTAGCTGGGATTACAGGCGCATACCACCACACCTGGCTAATTTTTGTATTTTCAGTAGAGATCGGGTTTTGCCATGTTGGCCAGGCTGGTCTCAAACCCCTGACCTCAGGTAATCCCCCTGCCTCGGCCTCCCAAAGTGCTAGGATTACAGGCGGGAACCACCGTGCCCAGCCCAGGACCTATATATCTATAGAGATTTATTATAAAGAATTGGCTCACACAATTACGAAGGCAGAGAAATCCAAAATCCATAATATAAGCTGGCAGGCTTAAGACTCAGGAGAGCTGGTGGTGTGATTCTAGTCTGAAGGCTGGCAGCCTAGAGACCCCAGGGAAGCCAATGATGCAGATAATGTCCAAAGCAGCTGGCTGGAAATTTTTTCTTTTGCTCAGGGAGGCTAGTCTTTTTGTTATATTCAGACCTTTAACTGATTGGTTGAGGCCTATCCAAGTTCACTGATTTAAATGTTAATCTCCAAAAACATCCTTCAAGTAGATACATACAATAAACCGTTACACCCACCTACCTTAAACAACTAAAAAAAAAAAAAAAAGAAAAAACCCACAAAATATAGTTTTGGACCCAAGGCAGCATAGAACAAGGATCTCTTAGTGAAGGGAATCAAATTAGGTGAAGGGAATCAAATTAGCATTGCTTAGTGATATGGTTTGGATTTGTGTTCCTACCCTAATTGCATGTCAAATTGTAATCCCCAATGTTAGAATAAAGATGGCTGAGTGGGAGGCGATTGGATCACGGAGGTGGATTTTCCCCTTTGGTGCAGTTCTCGTTATAAGAGTTCTCACGCCATCTGGCTATTTAAGTGTGTAACACTTCTCCGTCTCTCTCTTCCTCCCATTCCCGCCGTGTAAGAGGTGCCTGCTTCTCCTTCACCTTCCGCCATGATTGCAAGTTTCCTGAGGCCTGCCCACCCATACTTCCTGTACAGCCTGTGGAACAGTGAGCCCATTAAACCTTGTTTCTTTATAAATTACCCAGTCTTGGGTACTTTATTGTAGCAGTATGCTAACGGACTAATATACTTAGTGTACTGCCTGGAAAAAAATGAAAAAGATGCACTGTAGGGAGGAGCAACTCAGACCATGCGCTTCTCACTAGGATAAGGAGGCAGAGTTGAGAATTTGAGGACACCAAGATGACAAAATCACATAGAATAAAATACTAGGTAGGAGAAAGTACTGCAGATAAAAGAGCGAGCTGCACAGAGAGCACCTGATATCTGCAGGTTTTCCTCAACTGTTCATGTTAGTCTTGGTTAGTGTATGTGTGTAAGGAAACTGTGGGGAAAGAACTACTGGAAAGCAGTGGGCAGAACTACCCCTGGAACAAAGAGAGCCAGGAAGAGTTAATGTTCCCACCAGCTAGAGTGGAAAAACCTAATAATACACAAGGCATTGGGTAGACCGCTCAGAAGTGTATTGCCTCAATAGCGGTGAAAAATTCTCCCTAGACTAAAGGCTGTTTTGATCCTTCATAAGAGGACCAACTTGAAAGTAAGCCTCAAAAGGATCAAAATATTTACAAACGATTTTACTACATCCCATGCAAAGCTCACGGATAGTTAAGGAATACAAAAAACATTAGCAGCCAACAAGGTAAACAAATTACAATGTCTAATTGAAAAGTACAAAGCATGCAAAGAAGCAGAAAAATACAAATCATAATAGGGAGAAAAATCAATCAATGGAAAATGGCTCAGAAGTGATGCAAATAATATCACTAGGAGACACAGACATTACAGCAATTATTATAAATATACTCCATAAATTCAAGGAAAGAAGAAAATGTAAGTATGTTCAGAAATATTATGGAAAATATTAAAAGATCTTAAACTGTTAGGAATAAAAAATACAGTATCTGATATATTGGATAGAATTAGTAGAAAATTAGCTATTGCAAAAGTTCAGTGAACTTGAGGGCACAGTAGTAAAAATAATCTAAATAAAACAGAGTTTTTTTTTTCTTTTTTTGGGGAATCGGGGGACAGGGTCTCACTCTGTTACCCAGGCTGGAGTGCAGTGGCACAATCACAGCTCACTGCAGCCTCGACCCACCAGACTCAAGCAATCCTCCTGACTTAGCCTCCCAAGTAGCTGAGACTACAGGTGTGTGCCACCATGCCCAGTTAATTTTTTATTTTCTGTAAAGATAGGGTCACACTCTATTGCCGAAGCTGGTCTTGAACTCCTGGACTCAAGCGATCTTTCTGCTTTGTCCTCCTAAAGTGCTGGGATTACAGGCATGAGCCGCCACACCCAGCTAAAACACAGAGATTTTTTTTAAGTGAGAAAAGTGAACAGATCATCAGTGAGCTGTGGGACAGCTTTAAGTGGTCTAATATATGTATGAATTGAGTTATCAAAGAATGGGGGTAAAGGTAAAGTATGTGATAGTAGCTCAATAGCTCATTTCTTTTTAGCACTGAATACTATTCTGTTATATGAATGTACCATGATTTGTTTATCCATTCGCTTGCTGAAAGACCTTCTAGTTTTTTCTAAGTTTAAGCAATTATGAATAAAACTTCTACAAATGTTCATGTGTAGGTTTCTGCATGAATAAAATTTCTAATGCTATTTGTTTTTGACATGTCATATGTCTTTTTGTTCCCCTATTCATCCATTACTTCCTTCTTTTATGTTAAATAGAGATTTTCTTTTTTTCTTTTCTTTTTTTTGGAACAGTCTTGCTCTGCTGCCAGGGTGGAGTGCAGTGGCACAGTCTCGGCTCACTGCAACCTCCACCTCCTGGATTCAAGCGAGTCTCCTGCCTCAGCCTCCCCAGTAGCTGGGACTACAGGTATGCACCACCACGCTCAGCTAATTTTGGCATTTTTAGTAGAGATGGGATTTCACCATGTTGGTCAGGGTGGTCTCAATCTCTTGATCTTGTGATCCACCCACCTCCCAAAGTGCTGGCATTATGGGTGTGAGCCACTGCGCTCAGCCTAAAGAGAGATTTTCTAATATACTGTTTTAATTCTTTTGTCATTTCTTTTTATTATATATTTTTGACTTATATTCCTAGTTGTAGTCCTAGGGATTGCAATTAACATTTTAATTTATAAAAATCTAGTTTGGATGAGTAGCAACATAATCGCAAAAGTATACAAAGACTGTTCCAAAATAGCTCCATTTCTCCCTCTTCCTTTGTGTGTTATCATACAATTACGTATTTATATGTGGTATGCCCATCAACACATATTTAGAATTGTTATTTTATACAGTTATCATTTTAGTAAGGTAGTTATATAAAAGTTACAACCAACAAATACATTTATACTGTCTTTTATATTTACCTATGTAATTTCCTCTGGAGTGATTCTCATGCCTCAGCCACCTGAGAAGCTGGGATTACAGGCATACGCCACCAAGCCTGGCTAATTTTTGTATTTTTAGTAGAGATGTGGTTTCACCATGTTGGCCAGGCTGGTCTCAAACTCCTGGTCTCAAGTCATCTGCCCACCTCAGCCTCTCAAAGTGCTGAAATTACAGGTGCGAGCCACCACACCTGGCCTGAAGGATGGTTTTGCCAGATACAGAATTCTTGGTTAGCAGTATTTTTCTTTCAGTATTTTAATGTCATACCACTGCATTCTGGCCTCCATAATTTCTTTTGTTAAGAATCAACTGTTAATCTTATTGAGATTATTTATATGTGATGAATCACTTCTCACCTGCTACTTTAAAGATTATTTATTTGTCTTTAGTTCTCAAAAATTTACTTATGATGTGTTTCAATGTGGACTGATTTGATTTTATCCTACTTGGAGTTCATTAGGATTCTTGGATGGATAGATTAATAATTTTCATCAAATGAGAAGTTTTTGGCCATTATGTTTTTAAAACTCTTTTGCTTCCTTTTCTTTCTCTTTTCCTTCTGAGACTCTTGTTATGTGTATGTTGTTCCACGGGTCTCTGAGGCTCTGTTCACTTTTTCCTTCATTTTTTTTTCAGTTAAAAATATGAATAAACAATTTACCAATTTCCAAATGTTCTATCTCTTTATTCTTCCTGCTCAAATCTTCTGTTAAGACTCTCTAGTGAGTTTATCATTTTAGTTATTTTACTTTTCAATGGAAGAGTTTCTATTTAGTTCTTTTTAAAATAATTTCTATCAGTTTATTTATAGTCTCTATTTAAATAACCAGAATTTTTCTATTTTCCTTTAGCTTTTTACACATGGCTGCCTTCAGTTCACGGATATAAAGTCTTTGTCTAGTAAGTTCAATGTCTTGGCTTCCTTGGGTTTTCATTGTTTGATTTTTTTTCCCCATCGTAGGGACTGTACCTTCTTTTTTTGTTGTCTCATAATTTTTTGTCAAAAACAGGACATTTAAAATAATATAATGTGGTGACTCTGGAACTCAGATTCTTCTCTCTCCCTGTGGTCTGGTGTTGTTGCTGTTTCTTTAGTGACTTTTCTGAACTAACTCTGTAAAGGGTATATTCATTTTCATGTATGGCCACTGGTTTTTTTGCTTGGTTAGCCTAGTGGTCAGCTAATAATGAACAGATTTTCTTAAACACCTAGAGCTAATCAGTCTCCCAGTCTTTGCCTAGGGCTCTAGATGCATATTGGGGTATGCCTTCACCACTCAGCCAGGCAGCGGACAACTCTGCTGTCACCTTTATTTCCTACTTGACAGACCCTCAAGGTCACTGAGAGATAAGAGGTTAGGATCTTCTTTAATCTCTGCAGAACATGTTAAAGAAGAGGACACACTTACCAACTACTTTTATGAGACCAGTAGTACCCTGATACAAAAAAAAAAAAATTAAAAAGAAAGAAAACTGGCCAGGCACAGTGGCTCACGCCTGTAATCCCAGCACTTTGGGAGGTCGAGGCAGATGGATCACGAGGTCAAGAGTTCGAGACCAGCCTGGCCAACAATGGTGAAACCCCATCTCTACTAAAAATACAAAAATTAGCTTAGTGTGGTGGCACACGCTTGCAGTCTTAGTTACGTGGGAGACTGAGGCAGGAAAATCACTTGAACCCGGGAGGCAGAGGTTGCAGTGAGCCAAGATTGCACCACTGCACTCCAGCCTGGGAGACAGAGACTCCATCTAAAAAAAAAAACAAAACAAAAAGAACACGAGAAAACTACAGACATCATTGCAATAATTCTTAACCATATTTTAGCAAATCAAATCCAGCCATATATAAAATGGATAATAAACCATCTTGGTAGAAAACAACAAGAAAGTCATATGATATTTTAATAGATTCAGGGACAAGAGCTAATAAATACCGGCAGCCTCTGGAAGCTGGAAAAGGAAACAAATGGCCTCTGGAGGCTCCAGAAGAAACACAGACCTACTGGTCCTTTTGGACCTTTGACCTACATAACTGTGAAATGATAAATGAGTGTTGTGTTAAGCCACTAATTTTCTGGTTATTTTGTTACATAGTTAAAAAGATGAGTATAGATTTTGGTACCTGGAAGTACGTGCTGACACAACAAATGTCTAAAAATGTGGAATTGGTTTTGAAATCAGACAGTTGGGGGGAGGCTGTAAAAATTCTGAGGAGCATGGTAGTAAAAGCCTAGACTGCCTTGAATAGAAGAAGACTGTTAATAGAAATATTCATGTTAAAAATATTGCTGTTGGGAACTCAGAACAATATGAGGAAGATTATAGAGAAATCCTAAACAGCTTTAGAGAAAGCCTCCATCACCATGAGCAAACTATTAATAGAAATCCGGACATTAAGAATGCTTCTGATGAGGATTTAGAAAAAAAGTGAGGAACATATTATTGAAACAGGAGGAAGGAAGATTCTTGTTACATATTAGCAGAATTTTTAGCAAAATTATGTCCTACAGTGATGTTGGAGTATAGAACTCATAAGTAATAAACTTAAATATTTATCTGAGGTAATTTCCAAGCCAAGTAGTGAAGGTGTTTTCTGATTTCTTCTTGCTGCTTATAGTAAAATGTGAGAGAAAAAAAACAGGATTATGGAAGAACCTTTTTTTTTTTTTTTTTTTTTTTTTGAGACAGAGTCTTGCTCTGTCACCCAGGCTGGAGTGCGGTGGTGTGATCTCAGCTCACTGCAACCTCCATCTTCAGGATTCAAGCAATTCTCCTGCCTTAGCCTCCCAAAGTCGCTGGGACTATAGGCATGTGCTACGATGCCCAGCTAATTTTTTTAAAATATATTTTTAGTAGAAACAGGGTTTTGCCATGGTGGCCAAGCTGGTCTCGCACTCCTGGCACCAGGTGATCCACTCATCTCAGTGGATCAAAGTGCTGGGATTACAGGCATGAGCCACTGCACCTGGCTAGAGAAGAATTGTCACACAAAAAGAAAATAGGACTTGATTTAGAAAATTCTGGGGCCTATCCAGATTGCAAAAGATGCTAAAATTTAGAAATGTCTCTTGAAAGCATGGCATAGAAAAATAAATGCCAAAAATATGACTTTACAACTCTTTGCTGGAACCTTGGAGTGATCAAAATGGCAAAGTATTTATTCACAAGAGACTAACAGCGTGCCTCACGGTTCTTCTCAATCAAACTGGAAGTCTTCTCGAAAGCCTAAGAGCATTGTCCCTCAGCCGTCATAGTAGAAACAAAATATAGAAAAAGGATTAGCTGGGCGCAGTGGCTCATGCCTGTAATCCCACCAATTTGGGATGCCAAGATGGAAGGATCACTTGAGCCCAGTAGTTCAAGACCAGTCTGGCCAATATAGGGAGACTTCATCTCTACAAAAAAAAAAATTAAAATTAAAAATAAAATAAAAAGCTGGGCATGGTGGTACATGTCTGTGGTCTCAGCTGCCTGGGAAACTGGGGCAGGAGGATTGCTTGAGCCTGCAGATCAAGGTTGCAGATCAAAGTGCATGCTATGGCCATGCCACTGCACACTAGCCTTGGTGACACAGTGAGACACTGTCTCAAAAAAAAAAAAAGATTATATCAAAAAGATCTGTGGGTTTAGTTCTTTGAATGGAGTAACTCAACTCAAGACCCATATGGTTCTTGAGAATTTCATACCAGCAGAAACACTTCCAGCTTGGACCAAAGGGGACAGACTGTGTACAAAATGAAAGAAGAATTTCAGATATCACAAATTCTACAGACAGAAAGCAGTCTGATAAAACTGCTCAGCTGGAAAATAATGACTCAGAGGGTGAAACCCAGAGTGCATAAGCAGGAGCTGAGAGCCTGCATGGCAGGGATGTGGATGATTATTCCCAGTCTGTGAAGCCCAATCAAGGAACTTCAGCTAAAATTTGCCCAGCTAGATTTCAAAATCACATAGCTATAGTTTGGATATTTGACACCTCTGAATCTGATGTTGAAATTTTTTTTTTCTTTTTTTGAGATGGACTCACCAGGCTGGAGTGCAGTGACGGAATCTTGGCTCACTGCAAACTCCGCCTCCTGGGTTCAAGTGATTCTCCCACCTCAGCCTCCCAAGTAGCTGGGACTACAGGCACACACCACCACACCCAGCTAATTTTTGTATTTTTAGTAGAGACTGGGTTTCACCATGTTGGCCAAGATGGTTTCGATCTCTTGACCTCGTGATCCGCCTGCCTCAGCCTCCCAAAGTGCTGGGATTACAGGTGTGAGCCACCACGCCCGGCCCTGATGTTGAAATTTTATCCCTAATGCTGGAGGTGGGATGTGGTGGGAAGTGTTGGGGTCGTGGGGGCAGGTCCCTCACGAATGACTTGGTGCCACTCTTGTGGTAGTGAGTGAGTGAGTTCCCGTGAGAGCTGGTTGTTTAAAAGAGCCTGCATCTCCCTTCCCTGCTTGCTTCCTCTCTGGCCATGTGATTTCTGCACATGCAGCTTCCCCCTTTGCCTTTCGCAGTAAGTGGGAGCTTCCTGAAGCCCTCATCAGATACGGATGCTGGTGCCATGATTCTTGTACCACCTGCGACACCATGAGCTAAACAAATCTGTTTTCTTTATTAATTTCCCCACCTCAGGTATCCCTTTACAGTAATACAAACAGACTGATATACATTTAACTAGTGACTTAACTGGCATATCTTTAACTTTTTGTCTTTCCGTTTTTTCCTTTTGATTTTTTAAATTTTTAACTTTTGTGGGTACATAGTATGTGTATATTTTTACAGGGTACAAGCGAAATTTTGATACAAGCAGGCAGTGTGTAATAACCACGTCAGAATAAATAGGTATCCATCACCTCAAGCATTTATTCTTTCTTTGTGATATAAAGAATCACTGTAGTCACCCTGCTGTGCTATCAAATACTGTATTTTATTCATTCTAACTATATTTTTCTACCCGTTAACCATCCACGTTTCCCCCTCAACCACCCCCACCCCTACTCCCCGTCCTAGCGTCTGTTAGCCACCCTTCTACTCTCTATCTCCATGAATTCAGTTGTTTTAGTTGAATTAATTAATTAATTGAAATTGTTTAATTTTAGCTCCCACAAATAAGTGAGAACTTACAAAGTTTGTCTGTCTGTGCCTGGCTTATGATGATCTCCAGTTTTATCCATGTTGTTGCAACTGACAGGATCTTGTTCTTTTTTATGTTGGAATAGTACTCCATCGTGTCTATGTGCCACATTTTCTTGATTCATTCATCTGTTGATGGACACTTAGATTGCTGACAAATCTTGGCTATTCTGAACAGTGTTCCAACAAACATGGGCATGCAGATATCCTTTTGACAGACTGATTTCCTTTCCTTTGGGTATATGCCAAGCAGAGGGATTGCTGGATCATACGGTAGCTCTGTTTTTAGTTTTCTGAGGAAACTCCAAACTGTTTTCCATGGTGATTGTATTAATTTACTTTCCCACCAACAGCGTATAAGGGTTCCCTTTTTTCCATATCCTTGCCAGCATTTGGTATTGCCTGTCTATTGGATAAAAACCATTTTAACTGGGGTAAAATGATATCTCATTATAATTTTGATTTTTGTTTTTCTGGTAATCAATGATGTTGAGCACCTTTTCATATACCTGTTTGCCATTCGTATGTCTTCTTTTTAGAAATGTCTATTTAGAGCTTTTGCCCATTTTAATTGGATTATTTTCCTGTAGAGTTGTTTGGGTTCCTTATATATTCTGGTTATTAATCATTTGTTAGATGGAAAGTTTGCAGATATTTTCTCCCGTTCTGTGGGTTTTCTCTTCACTTTGTTAATTGTTTCCTTTGCTGTGCAGAAGCTTTTTAACTTGATGTGATTCCATTTGTCCATTCTTTATTTGGTTACCTGTGCATATGGGGTATTACTCAAGACACTCCATTTGTCTGGAAGAAAGTAAGGGAAGAGAACATTAAGGAATCCAGAGAATTCTTCTGGATCTTATTCAAGACCACCAAGCGGTACCACTATGAATCTTCAAGAACCACAGCATTACTGGGCTTGGAGCCCAAGTCCTTTGGAATATATGGAAAGCCTTCCCAAGAAGACGGGCACAAACAAGCCCAGATTGTGAAAACTACAATAAATACCCAACTCTTCAATGCCCAGACACCAACAAACATCCACAAGCATCAAGACCATCCAGGAAAACATGATCTCACCAAATAAACTAAATAAAGCACCAGGGGCCAATCCTGGAGAGACAGAGATATGTGACCTTTCAGACAGAGAATTGAAAATAGCTGTGTTGAGAAAACTCAAAAAAAATTCAAGATAACACAGAGAAGATATTCAGAATTCTATCAAAGAAATTTAACAAAGAGATTGATATAATTAAAAAGAATCAAGCAAGAAATTCTGGAGTTGAGAAATGCAATTGACATACTGAAGAATGCACCAGTCTCTGAAAAGCAGAATTGAGCAAGCAGAAGAAACAAGTAGTGAGCTTGAAGACAGGCTGTTTAAAAATACAATCAGAAGAGACAAAAGAAATAAGAATGAAAAACAATGAAGCATGCCTACAAGATCTAGAAAACAGCTGCAAAAAGGCAAATCTAAGAGTTATTGGCCTTAAAGAAGAGGTAGAAAAAAAGATAAGGGTAGAAAGTTTATTCAAAAACATAACATCAGAGAACTTCCCAAACCTAGACAAAGTATCAATATTCAAGTACAAGAAGGTTATAGAACACAAGCAGGTTTAACCCAAAGAGGACTACCTCAAGGCATGTAATTGTCAAACTCCCAAAGATCAAGTATAAAGAAAAGATCCTAAAAGCAGCAAGAGAAAAGAAACAGATAACATAAAATGGGGCTTCAGTACATCTGGCAGCAGACTCTTCAGTGGAAACCTTACAGGCCAGGAGAGAGTGGCGTGATGTATTTAAAGTACTGAAGGGAAAAGACTTTTACCCTAGAATAGTATGTCTGGCAAAAACATCCTTCAAGTGTGAAGGAGAAATAAGCATTTTCCCAGACAAACAAAAGCTGACAGATTTCATCAACACCAGACCTGTCCTACAAGAAATACTAATGGCAATTCTTCAACCTGAAAGAAAAGGACATTAATGAACAATAAGAAATCATCGGAAGATACAAAACTCACTGGGAATAGTAAGTACACAGAAAAGCACAGAATGTCATAACCCTGTAATTGTGGTGTGTAAAGTACTCAAGTAGAAAGACTAAACAATGAGCAAATCAAAAATAATAACTACAACAACCTTCCAAGACATGGACAGTCAATAATACATACAGAGAAATGACAAAAAGTTAAAAATCAGGGGGACAAAGTTAAAGTGTAGGGTTTTGATTGGTTCTCTTTTTGCTTTCAGCCTCAAGAGCGCCTAGGCTGAGAACCCAGTCATGCAATGCCAGACTTCTAACCTACAGAACTATGAGATAATAAATGGATTTTGTTTTACAGTGTTAAATTTGTAGTAATTTGTTATGCAGCAAAACAGAACTAATACATTGTAATCGTGTATTAATCTACTTCTCCTTGCAGTCATATCTGGTTATGTTTCATACATTTTTGAAGTTTTATCATTAGATACAAAAACATTTAAGGATTGTCATGTCTTCTTGATAAATTGGCCCCTTTTTCATTACAAAATGACCCTCTTTATCCTAATATTGTTAGCTCTGATATCTACCTTGTCTAATATTAATATAGCCACTCCAGCTTTCATTTGGCAAATGTTAGCTGGTATTAATTTTTAATCCTTTTACTTTAGTCTATTTATATATTAATATGTAAAATGGGTTTCTTTTGGGAAGGTCTTCTAGTGATGAATTCTTATGGCTTTCGTATGTCTAAAATATATTTATTTTGCCTTTTTTTTAAAGATGTTTGTTATGTTTATAGAATTCTTGTTACTAGGGGTTTTTTCTAGGCCTTAAAAAATATTGCTTAGCTGTCTTCTGGTTGCCATTGTTTCAGACAAGAAGTTTGCCATCAGACTGCCTATAAATCGGGCATCTTTTTTCTCTGGCTGCCTTTAAGAATTTTTCTTTATCAGTGATTTTTATTATTTGTCTTAGTGTCATTTTATGCATGTTTCTCGTACTTGGGGTTTGGATCTGTGGGCTCATAGTTTTCATCATATTTGGAAACTTTGTGGCCATTATTTGTTTATTGTGACAAAAAATACTAACATAAAATTTACCATTTTAATCATTTTTAAGTGTTCAGTTCAGTGGCATTAGGTGTGCTCATATTATTGTGTACCATCACCGCCATCCATCTGCAGCACTTTTTTCATCTTCTCAACTGAAACTCCAAATCTCTTAAACAACTTCCCACCCACTCCCAACCCCTACCAGGAACCATTCTATTTTTTGTTTCCATTAATTGGCTATTATTTCTTTTTCATTTTTATTCCTATGTTTCGAGATGGAGTCTCACTCTGTCACCCAGGCCGGAGTGCAGTGGTGTGATGCTGGCTCACTGCACCCTCCGCCTCCCTGTTTCAAGAGATTCTCCTGCCTCAGCCTCCCAAGTAGCTGGGATTACAGACATGCCACCACACCTGGCTAGTTTTTATATTTTTAGTAGAGAGGGGGTTTCACCATGTTGGCCAGGATGGTTTTGATCTCTTGACCTCGTGATCCGCCCACCTCGGCCTCCCAAAGTGCTGGGATTACAGGCATAAGCCATGGCACCCAGCCATGAAGTGGCTATTATTTCTTAAAATATTTTTCTTTCCCAATCCCTCTCCCCTCTTTCTGGGACTTCGATTATACATGCATTAGTCCAGTTGAAGCTGGAGCTGTCTCTCTCTGAGGCTCTTTCCTCTCTGATACTTTGTCCTGTGAGATCCGGCCTCTTTGGTCTCTTTAGATTCTCAGATTCATTTCAAGTCAACAAGGCTGCAGGGCCCCACCAGGGTTGCCTTTGCCTGTGATTCAGCCTGAAACGTTTCTCTGGCCATTAAGCTGAGGCAAATTGCAGGCCTCACTTTGTTCCTATCTTTTGGTGATCATCGTCCTCTATTACCTCATGTCCAGTGTCTGAAAATCATTGTTTCATATGTTTTATCCAATTATTAGCTGTTTTATGCAAGAGGGTATATCCAATCCCTGTTACCACTGCTTGGTTAGAACCTGTAGTTTCCTGACTTTTGAATTTGGATGCTTACTTCATTAATCTTGTCTCCCTGTTTTCTATTAAATCCTACAAGGATATGCATTTCCAAGTATTCCTGTAGTTGCTTTCTTCAAGTTTTGTATTATTTTTGTTATTGTTCAACTTTTTTTGTTTTCCAACTTCTTTTATGATTTTTTCTTTGACCTGTATATTATATACAATTGTGTTTTTAAGTTTCCAATCTTTTTTAGGACTATTTTATTTTGTTATGCTCTGGTCAAATAATATAGTCTATAGGCTGGAGTCTAGTGGCACAATCATGGCTCACTGTAGCCTCAAACTCCTAAACTCAAGCAGTCCTCCCACCTCAGCCTCTCAGGTAGCTGGGTCTACAGGTGTGCATGACCATGTCCAGCTAGCTTTTAAATTTTTTGTAGAGACAGAGTCTTGCTTTGCTGCCTAGCCTAGTCTTAAACTCCTGACCTCAAGCAATCCTCCCACCTTGGCCTCCCAAAATTCTGGATTACAGGCGTGAGCCACTGTGTCTGGCCTCCATTAGTAAACCTTCAATTTAGTATTATTCAACTGTTATTTATTGATTTTTATTGACTTTCCATCAACTGCTGAGAAATATATGTTACAATATCCCATTATGATAATAAATTTATGCATTTTTCCTTATAGCTTTGTTCATTTTTGCTTTATATATTTCGAAGCAATTTTTTTTTTTGGGGGGGATGGAGTCTCTCTCTTGTCATCCAGGCTGGGGTGCAATGGTGCGATTTTGGCTCACTGCCTCCCGGGTTCAAGCGATTCTCTTCCTCAGCCTCCCAAGTAGCTGGGATTACAGGCGCCCCACCGCCCTCCACAACCCCGGCTAATTATTGTATTTTTAGTAGAGATGAGGTTTCACCATGTTGGCCAGGCTGGTCTCGAACTCCTGACCTCAGGTGATCCACCCACCTCAGCCTCCCAAAGTGCTGGGATTGCAGGAGTGAGCCACCGTGCCTGGCCTTGAAGCAATCTTATTAGGCTATATATCATTTTTATAAATTGAAACTTTTATAATATAGTAATTTTCTTTTGATAACTATAGGGAAAAAGGCATATCTAGACTTAAAGAACATGAGTTAACTGTAACGTAAAAAGTATTTCTAGAGTTAATTCTTCCAATAGTGTCGTCTCATTAGTGTGTTGGAGCTGCCTCATTCCAACCTGTGAGATGTGATTGTTAAATATTCAGGACTTTCACAAGCTTGTTGTTAAACCATTGATGACCTAACCTCAAACACGATGAGAATAATTACATTATAGTGTTTGGCAAATGCTACAAATCAGGGCTTTAATTTTTTTTTTTTTCTGAAAGCCAGTTTACCAGCACACCACCGAATCTAAGCTATTCTTTAAACCTTCTATTGCATTTTTTCTTCTTTAAGTAAAATTGTTATTTAAATATAAACATACCTACAAAACAGTGTCCAATTATAATTGTTCAATTCAATTACTTTTCTTTTTCAACTTTTTTTCTTGAGACAGAGTCTCACTCTGTCGCCAGGCTAGAGTGTAGTAGCACGATCTTGGCTCCCTGCAACCTCCGCCTCTTGGGTTCAAGCGATTCTCCTGCCTCAGCTGGGAATACAGGCGCATGCCACCAAGCCCAGCTAATTTTTTGTATTTTGAGTAGAGATAGGGTTTCACCATCTTAGCCAGAATGGTCTCGATCACCTGACCTCTTCATCTGCCCACCTTGGCCTCCCAAAGTGCTGGGATTACAGGCATGAGCCACTGCGCCCGGCCTTGTTTTCAACTTTTAAGTTCCGGGGTACATGTGCAGGACGTGCAGACTTGTTACATAGGTAAACGTGTGTCATGGTGGTTTGCTGCACAGAACAACCCATCACCTAGGTATTAAACCCAGCATCCATTAGCTATTCTTCCTGATGCTCTCCCTCCCCCACCCAGCCCCCCCAACAGGCCCCAGTGTGTGTTGTTCCCCTCCATGTGTCCACGTGTTCTACTTGTCAAAGACAGAATATACTCATGTAGCCAGCATATGGATAAAGAAAGAGAACATTACTAGCGCTCCGGAAGTTCTATTCTAGCATTACTCCTCAAGGATAACCTCTATCTTTTCTGCTAACATGATAGATTTGTTTTGAGCTATATATAAATGAAGTTATATTATATGAATGTTTTTGTGTTTGGCTCTTTTGCCTGACGTGGTGTTTGTGATATTCGGCCATGTTGTTGCACTTAGTGTCATTTGTTTACTTTGTTCGTTCGTATTAATATATTTCATTATTAAAATATTCCACAATTTACTTATCTATTCTGCTGTTGACAGACAGTTGGGCTACTTACAATTTTTTGATATTTTGAACAGAGCTGTAGCAAATGCTTTTCTACATGTCTTTTAGTGGACAGATGTATGAATCTCTGTTGAGTATATATCTAGAAATGGAATTTTTGAGTCTTAGGATATTCATATGTTCAATTTTAGTAGACAGTGTTAAGCAGTTTTCCAAAGTGGTTGTACCAATCTCACACTCTTGCAGTGCTGTAGGAATGTTCCAGTTGCTCCACATCTCTGCCAACACTTGGTTGCAATTAGCTTTTTATTTCAATTTTTATATTCTTTACTTCCAAAATTTCTACTTTTCTTTCTAAAATTTCCACTTCCATTTCAAATATATTTGGAAGTTGAAAGATGTGCATGAACTGAAGACAGAGAATTTGTGTGTGAGACTCAAGAAAAAAATCATAATTATTAATAGCTGTGTAGGCAGTCTTGATTCTATTATTACTATTGATGATAAAATATAATTATATACACATACATATTTTGGGTATAAAAGTTGATTTGCTGAAGACTTTCTATCCTCAGAGATCACCACAATAGATTAATGGTCCATTTCCTCATCATATTTTTTATTTAATGAAAAAGTTACAGGCATACCTACACAAACATGAGAGACATATATAGGTATACTGAATAATCAAAGGAAGAATTCTAATAGAGAATTGAACTTGAAATTATGTTTTTGAAAATTTCACACAATTTATTCAACAAATATTTGAGTGTTATTACCCGCTGGGCCCTGTTTTAGGCATTAGTGCAGTGGTAACATAAAGTGCTACTCTTTGGAGCTTACCTTCTAGTGGGGACATCAGAGGATAAGCAAATAAAAATATACAATATAATGATTTCAGATATCTATAATCTTATTAAGAAAAATGACAAAAAATAAATGATAACTCATAAGAATTAATAAAACTTGCCAAAAGAGAACGGCTAGGTTAAAAAGATTATTCGAGACAGGGCAGAGAATTTGTTTTCCAATGTAAAGAACTGTAGGCACGTGAAAATGGAGGTTCGTTTGGAAAGGGGGGAATCAAAGAGAGTTGGCCTGAGGCAGGCAGAATGTTTGGGCAGAGGACTAGCAGAAGACAAAAATAGGTGGGTAAAAGATTAAAGACAACGGCCGGGTGCCGTGGCTCATGACTGTAATCCCAGCACTTTGGGAGGCTGAGGCGGGCGGATCACGAGGTCAGGAGTTTGAGACCTGGCCAACATGGTGAAACCCCGTCTCTACTAAAAATACAAAAATTAGCTGGGCGTGGTGGCGTGCACCTGTAGTGACAACTACTCAGAAGGCTAAGGCAGGAGAATCGCTTGAACCCAGGAGGCGGAGATTGCAGTGAGCCGAGATTGTGCCACTGCACTCTAGCCTGGGCGACAGAGAGAGACTCTGTCTCAAAAAAAAAAAAAAAAAAAAAAGATTGAAGATAACAAAAAATTAATAGAGATGATACAGCTAAAAAGTAAGACTGCTTTCTAATGAGAGAATCAGTCCCATTAAATAGCCTCTCCTTGGAGAGGAATATAAAGTATCTTCCATAGACCTAGGTTTTCTGTTCAGTGGAGCTGCATGTAACTGTCAGATGAGTGCTTCCTGAGCTGTGTGTACCGCTGAGATATATGGCCAAGATATTTTGTGAATACAAAGAGGAACATTTTTTCTTTTTTAGCAAGGCAGGGAGATGGGGGTGGGAGGGGTTTTTATTTCCTTAAATCAAAGTCTTCAGAAGCAGATACTGAGACCAGGAGTTGTAGGCCAGGGATTTATTAAGGAAGTGTCCCCAGGCGAGACTGGTATGGAGAAAGGTGGGGGTAGGACAGGGAAAGGTGAAATCTAAGGCAAAGTTTTGCAGAGGGTAGGAGCTTCATCCTGCTCTCCCAGGGGAACTCCCCCAAACCCAAGGTAAGGGAGCTAGGCTTTCATATTCCCATACCTGTCAGGCATTGGTTAAATGCCACCTCCAGAACTTAAATTCTCAGGTACTAGGGCTCTGTGGGTGTAGGCAAAGTGGCCCCATTAGCTGAAGTACAGTTGGTCAAAGAAAAGTTACGAGTATTGACTATGGGAAGCAAAAGCATGCTGAAGCTGAGAGAGGACACAAACATGTTAAAAAGTGATCTGCAGGCAACATTGCTCACTGCAAATATTGTTAGAGAAATGTAATTAGCACATCACAGACAATTTAATGTTTTTGTTTTGTTTTGTTTTGTTTTGTTTTGAGACAGAGTCTTGCTCTGTAGCCCAGGCCGGAGTGCAGTGGCATGGTCTCAGCTCACTGCAACCTCCGCTTCCTGGGTTCAGGCGATTCTCCTGCCTCAGCCTTCTGAGCAGCTGGGATTACAGGTGCCTGCCACCATGCCTGGCTAATTTTTGTATTTTCAGTAGAGACAGGGTTTCACCATGTTGGCCAGGCTGGTCTCGAACTCCTGACACCTCAGGTGATTACCCCCACTTCAGCCTCCCAAAGTGCTAGAATTACAGGCATGAGCCACCGCGGCCGGTCCAATTAATTTTTTGAAAAGAGTCACCTTAAAAAATCATATCAAGTAAGCAGTGCTATAAATAATATGTAGATATGTAAAAATTATTAAATTCGTGTAAAGATGGCTGAAGGTTGGTACCTCCTGGTTGGGGTGTTTGTTTTCATTTATATGCCATATTCAGGAGTTGAGTTTCCATTTGATGGTGGCCACTTTAATCTTTGCCATTCTCCATTCCCTCCTCCCATCCCAAGACAGTGTTCATTCCTCCTTTCTCTGGGAACACCTCAATGCTTTATATGTACCGCAAACTTTTGCACTTCCTATATTGTATCAAAATGATTGAGTTGATATTTCTTCCCTAAAGGCTTTGTGAGGTTCTTAGAGCCAGGACTGTGTGTCACTCATCTCTGCATCTCTAGTGAGTGTCTGGTGCAGAGCTTCGTTTAGAGTAGGTATTCAATAAATGTTTATTGAATTGGATGAATAAAGAAATCCATTACAGCCTGTGGAAATTCTAGAAACTAAAATTTATCTTGAGTATAAAGTTTGTATCTTTTATTAATGAGACAGAAGCAATTAAAATGATAAACCCCCTCTAGCATTCCAATAAAAGTTATTGAGCCTCATCTGATAACTTCTACATTTGGCACAGAAAGGTTCTCACCTGAAAATGGAAATGTAAAACTTTAGTTGAGAAAAGCTTTCTTGATTAAGAGCACTTGATTAAAAAGAGCTCATTAATGAAGAACAATACTATTTTTATAAGGACTAAGCTCTTTTTATCTTGCTTTGCTTTCGTTTCACGCTTCAACAAACAGCACCTTTTGGCAGTCACGGCTCCTTGTACTGCCAAATGCAGTTTCGTGACTCTAGTTATGCCCTTCCTTGACGTCACTCTGAAAGAGGTCATCAGCTAATTAGCTGCATAAACTGGCGGTCATTATTGTTTCCAAGCCCCAAGTTGTGCAGTCTGATGGAATCACAATGACGTATTTGAATTGATTCTTTTTTCTTGATGGCACAAAAATGCTTCTTAGAACGTTGAAACTTCGGACACTTATAATGGAATGTACCTGATTAAAGGTGACCTATAGATATTCAGGAGAGCAGAAAAAACTCGCTTAGACAGGATGAATACTTTTGGCTTTTTCTCCAGATTAGATCTGGAAAAAGTTTCTGTTTTTCAGATTTTGGCTTCTCACTCTCCAACTTCCATCTCCCAATAATATTATCTGCCATTCTTCAAAATGCTGTCTACTGTTTCTTCTCACAAAAGTAGAATCTATCTTCTAGGCTCCTTTACTCACATCTCTTTAACTTTTTTCTCTGAATAGTCAGCACCTTTGTTCTTACTTACCCTTGCCTGCTGAAACCCCAACCTAAGATCTCAACTCAAAAGGTCTTGCATGTCCTGTTTTCTGTTGGTAAGGACCATGTTTCTGTTTTCCAAAGCAATATTTACTCAGTTTGAAATCTGTCATTTATATCTATGTATATCTGTTGATGGTCAATCGTTCTTAAATTGTCTTAAAGTTACTGAAAGAAGCAACTGTGTGTAGATTTCAATCCTTGTTGCACACTATCAGGGAAAGGCTCACAGAAGAGGGAGGGTTGGTTTTGAAGGGCCCTGGAATTATAGCGTAAGTATTTTAGGTCTTATTCCCTTCTGCATTCTTCTGCCTGAGAATGAATTTTCAATGCAGAGCTTTTTTAACATTGAAGACGTAAAATTTAGAGTCAACTATTTCATTATGTTAGCCAAAGGCCGTTACAAAATACAATACAGTCTTTAAAATAAGTAATACAACATAGAATAAAGACTTGAATTGTGACCATAGAACTTTGTAATGGAATTCTCATGTTTATGTGAAATATATGCTCACCTAATCAAAACATCACAAGGAATAACACACTAAGTTGTGAGTTCCATAGTTGGGAAAGGGACTATACTTAGTTCCCTTTTGTTTTCCCAGGGCATCCAGCATGGAGCTTCAGAAACTTTTTAAAGCTTTATCAATATTCTTGACTCAATTAATACAAATAAGAGGCTTAGGGCTTGGCACGTTGGCTCACGCCTGTAATCCCAGCACTCTGAGAGGCCAAGGCAGGCGGATCATCTGAGGTCAGGAGTTCGAGACAAGCCTGGCCAACATGGTGAAACCCCATCTCTACTAAAAATACAAAAATTAGCCAGGCATGGTGGCGCGCGCCTGTAATCCCAGCAAATGGGAGGCTGAGGCAGGAAAATCACTTGAACCCGGGAGGCGGAGGTTGCAGTGAGCTGAGATCACACCACTGCACTCCAGCCTGGGCAACAAGAGTGAAACTCCATCTCACAAAACAAACAAACAAACAAATAAGAGGCTTATTTGGATCACAGACTTTTACATAAAATAGTAATATGCCCTGAGAAAATCCCTTGACTGGTGAAATTTGCTCCAGAGAGAAGTGAATTCTAGCCTGGAAACCTAGCTCAAGTTACTTCGCAGGCTATACATCTGTAAAATGGGACTGCCTCAAACTATTGTTGAAGTTAAGCAAACTACATAAAATGTCTTGAGTAGTCTCTGGTCCACAACAAGCACCCAATGTTTGTAAGTTTCCCTTTATCTTCTTTCAGATTTTATCTTGAACAGCCCCAGTGCACATGTGACATGGCTGCATATACATGAGCGAAATATAAGAGAGTGAAAGATATACCCTAACTCAGGCACTCCAAACATAGCTACCTACTGCACTAAAAATCCTACAACCCCTCTTTGTTGAAATTTGTGCTAATTTTCTTACACTATACCCTATTAAAGATCCTTGGGAAAATTATGATCTGGTCTTAACAATAGAAATAGATATATTTCTCACAAGCAACTAGTTTGTGTTTTAACTGTGTGTTGTGTAATTGATCACATTTCTACCTGTTGGCTAGTAGGAAGCTTATAATCAAATGTATTGCTTCATGTTTAGCAACTATATAGGACATCATTGTAATGTTCTGGCATTAATTTTACTCCTGGCTCTATTTTATATCTCTGTGAATGTTTTCTCCTTTGCAATACATTTTTATCTACATTTAATGTGATTTTGGTATATTGTATATTTCTGTATAAGCTGTCTGAAATCTTATGAAATAGACTAGGAAATACATATACATGCATATATGTATGTGTGCATGTGTATTGTATTAGTTCATTTTTACACTGCTATAAAGATATTACCCAAGACTGGGTAATTTATAAACAAAGGAGGCTTAATTGACTCACAGTTTTGCATGGCTGGGGAGGCCTCAGGAAATTTACAATCATGGCAGAAGAGGAAGCAGGCATGTCTTACATGGCAGCAGGCGAGAGAGAGCATGTGCAGGGGGAACTATCAAACACTTATAAAGCCATCAGCTCTCGTGAGAACTCACTCACTATCCTGAGAACAGCATAGGGGAAACCACCCCCATGATTTAATCACCTCCCAGCCGGTCTCTCCCTTGACATGTGGGGATTATGGGGATTACAATTTGAGATGAGATTTGGTTGGGGACACAGAGCCAAACCATATTTTATATATATATGTATATATAGTGTGTGTGTATATATATGTACATATATACATATATATTTTTTTTTTTTTTTTTTTTTTTTTTTTTTTTTTTTTTTATATATACATATATATACATATGTGTTTATATTTTATTTTTTTTATTACATATATATAATACATATACATATGTGTGTATATATATATGTATAGACAGAGAGAGAGAAACAAAGAGAGAGAGAGTCTTTCATGGCCACAAACGTTGGTTGGAAAGGGAAGTTAGAAGAAAAACAAAAGACCAAAGCACCTTGTCTATTTCCTTTGACAAAACAAAATAATGGAGGATTTCCCTGTTCTCTGTGCTATTTTACCCCTAAAAGTATGCTCATCAAAGTTATTGCTGTAGCCTTACTCTGCTAGGTTTTTTAAATTACAAGTAGAAAAGGAATTTATTTAAAGGATATTGGGAAGGTCATGAAGTCAGCAGGAGTGTTGGAAACCATATCTGAGAAATCTTCAGGAACCTAATTCAGCCAGGCAGCTAGAACTATAGTCTAAGTCACAGCAAAGAGCCAGTGCAGGGAGGACGCTTGCTGCTCTAAACCCTGGATCCCTGTATTAGAGCCATCCACCAGCAGCAGTGCAGGACTGCTGCCCCTGCCATCTGTGGTAACAGAGTGTTGCTGCCACTGCTGCCAAAAGAATAAATTCTCCACAGCCTCCTTTTCTTTGTATCACTGTTTCTGATTCGAAGTTCTGGATGGAAGCCTCTGGTGGCTGAGCTAGGTCATATGATCATTCTCAAGTTGCAAGGCAGCCTGGGAAAATGAGTGCTGGCTCTTTTCTCATCTTTCTCTGATCTGGTCTTTTCCATCTTTCTAGTCAAAAGGAGGGATCTGCTCCTTTCCACGCACAGCCAGTGGAGAATTTCCCAAACACAGAGACAGGGTTCAGATCCTGGATAGGCAAAAGCCACATACATCTTTTACCTCATAGCTACATTTTTTAAAAGAATGTTTATCTAACCAAAACATACAACAAAAAACACGTTTAACCTCTCCCTAATGGGATATAAACCAAAGCCTTATCAGTCACTACAGACAGCTGCATTCCCCCTTGATACCATTTGGATCTATGTCCCCACCCAAATCCCGTGTTCAGTTGTAATCTCCAGTGTTGGAGGTGGGCCCTGGTGAGAGGTGGTGGGATCATGGGGGAGAGTTCTCATGAATGCTTTAGCACTATCCCCTTGATGCTGTTCTCATGATAGTGAGTTCTCGTGAGATCTGGGTGTTTAAAAGTGTGTAGCACCTCCCGCTTCTCTCTCGGTCCCGCTCCTGCTACATAAGACGCCTGCTCTGGCTTTGCCTTCTGCCATGAGTAAAACCTCCCCAAGGCCTCTTCAGAAGCAGATGCTGCCATGCTTCCTATACAGCTTATGGAACCATTACCCAGTCTCAGGTATTTCTTTATAGCAGTACAAGAACGAACTAATACACCCCTCTAGTTTGGGTAAAACCTTGACCAATAGTGTACAATCTATTTAAGTTTCACTATGAATAACACACCCTATGTAAAATAAAGCAGAAAAAGAAGAAAGAAATTTCAACTTAATTAAAGTATATAAACATATATTCATGCAATTAAAAAGAAAACAAGTGTTATTCATTTTATATATTCTACAGAAAAACTATCAAGCTGGAGAAATTTTGATCCATATAGAATCTTTGTGTTCTATTAAAATGTACATACGTAAAAACAAACTTTAAAACTTTTCATTTCCTGGTTAAAATTTTAGTGATAACTCAAATATAGTTATAATTTATCAACAGAAACATAATTCTGAACTGCAGTTTGCTCTTGATAGAATGTTATGTTTTATTGGGATTTATGAATTCATTATTGTTGTAGATGATTGTCCTGCCAGACCTCTATTGAGTTGGATAGGAATGGCACCATGTTCAAGAGGCCGAAGGAGACCTGGAGCCAGCAAACAAGACACAAGGTTTACTGAGGTTTATTCTTTTCTCTACAGGTTAAAGCTGGCATGCACCATTGAGATAACACAATGTGGTCCAACGCCTCTTATACTGATGAGATTAATAAGATTAATACAAGAAAATTAGTTTCCCAAAGCCACATTGCTTGCATCAGCAACTACCATTACCCACAGATCTTGCCCTGTTGTAATCTTGGTCAAAGATGATAACAGTTGAAGCAGGTTTGAGGACTACAAGGCACAATCCCTCTATAAAGAATCTTATCCTCTCACAGACCCACTATCTCCATGTCTGACAACTTCACTCTATGAAGAATACTGTGGTTTTTTTTTTTGTTTGTTTTTTTTTTTTTTGAGACAGGCTCACTCTCGTTCAGGCTCGAGCGCAGCGGCTTGCTGCATCCTCTGCCTCCCAGGCCCAAGCAATCCACTCGCCTCAGCCTCCCGAGTAGCTGGGACCACAGGTACTTGCCACTATGCCTGGCTACCTTTTCTGTATTTTTGGTAGAGACGGTTTCCCCCGTGTTGCCCGGGCTGGTCTCACGCTCCTGAGCTGAAGTGATCCGCCCGCCTCGGCCTCCCAAAGTGCTAGGATTACAGGTATGAACCACTGCATTCAGCCTTTTTTAACTTTATTTCAACTTTCTCTTTTAAAGTCAAATACTGTGGTGTCTACATTGGAAATGTATGGCCCAGTGACCACAATAACATTAATAATATCTTATTTTTTCGAATACTTCAAATATTTTATTTAGAATCATTGAATTTTGGAGTGGAACAGTGACTTAGATATCCAGTCTTATGGTTCTCAATCTTGGCTGTTTAGTGTAATCACCTGGGGAGTTTAAAAACCGCTGATGCTGATTAAACCGCACAGATTTCAATTTAACTGGTGTCAGGTGTGGTCAGGACACTAGCAGTTGAAATATCCCTAGATGAGTCTAATATGCTGTCAGGTGTCTCTGATATCATCTAGCTACGACTTCACTCTCCTCTACATTCATTTTATAGATTAAGGGAGACTTGGAGAGTGTTTGCCTTGCTCATAATCACCAGCTGGTTATCATATTTAGTTTGAAACATCAGTTTAGCCCCCTTTTCCTGATAAGGACCAGGACCAGTGGGTGAACTTGAGATTTTCACTAGCAGGACTGCCACAGGCTAAATTGGGACAGTTGGCAGCACCTGTCCTTGGAGCTTCTCAAACTGCCACACAAGACAAGCCTCATTACTGAATCAAAACGTCTCTGTGAGGTTGGCATGAATTACCTCCAGTTTACAGGTGATGAAACTAGCATTGAGATAGGTTTTCACAAGTCACATAGTTATATTGGGAAACTTTTGAACAAAATCCTGCTATAATTACCTCTAAAGTACACCTAAATTATCTTCTTTTATTTTTAGGAATCATATCCCTTGTCTTTGCACTTAAAACTTCATTGATTCCCAGCCTTGCTCATAAACTAAATGAAAGGAAACATTTTTAAAATAAAAAGAGAAACGTATTATTGTGTGAAGGTATAAACACTTTCACGCTTGTGGCCATTTCCGGTTAACAAGGTTTTTTTAAATACCAATAATTTATTTATCATGGCATTCATATAAGAGGATTTTTCTTAGAGTATAATCTCATAAGAAACATAAAATCTAATGGGAAATATTAATTGGCATGAGTAAAATGCATGAGGTCGTGTGTAAAACGATCATACACAAATAACTGCATTTGTGAATCCTATTCTGAGAGCGGGAGGTAATTATGGTTTCACTGGGAAGGCTTGCCTGAGTAGGCATTGACCAGTCAGCCTGCTGACATTTGGAATCCTGTTCACAGTCACCACCAGATGTGAACCCCCTGGCATTGAAGGGGGAGGGGTATTCAGAGGAACAATGACTCTGGTTGATGACAGGGGGGTGAGTGCACGAAAAAGGGCCATCCCTTGACTGCCTAATTCACAGTGACTCATGCTCTGACCTCTGGGGAAACAGTCGCATCTTTCACATTGTTGCTTCTAACATCTTTTTATTGGAAGCCTAATGGTTATTGAAAATGTTCCACTGGGGGCACATTCTTCAGCTCTCCAGTCTCTCACCAGTTGCTGACCAAACCCAGAAGCTGGTGGGTGTGTTTCTCTTTCAGCCCCTGCAGATATCCCTGGCCACCCACCTGTGGCCGGACAGTCCCTGTGGCCGGACAGTCCCTGTGCCTGCTGTGTGGGGTCATTGTAATTCCTTAGAGTCTTGGAGATCTGACAAACTGCCCATAAAACCTGCTGCCCCACCCATTGCCTTTCTGTGGTAAAGGTGAAAGGAACAGGGGGTAAGAATTTTCTATCCTTTTCACTGATGTTACTGATTTCCAGAATGTAACAAAAATATGTCTGATAGATATATAAATATGTAGGTAGATAAATACGAGTTCTCACCCCTCCCATTTCTCTTTCTCTCTCTCAGCAAATGAAAAAAGATTGAAAGAAAATACACCAAATTGGTAAATAGTGGTGGAGGTGATTTTTTTTTGTCTACTTTGTTACTGTACATTCTAATATATAAAATACATATTACTTATATTTACAAAAATAATATGTGAAATATATTTTACTTATATTTACAAAAATATGTGAAATATATTTTACTTACATTTACAAAAATATGTGAAATATATTTTACTTATATTTATAAAAATATGTGAAATATATTTTACTTATATTTACAAAAATAATTTGTAAAATGTTTTTCTGGTATTGGTGTAACCCATCCTATCTCTTTGGTCTGTGGCAGTCTAATTAGCTAAGGCACTGATTTACCTTAAAACCAGGAAGATGGGTTAAGATATTGCTGCTATGAAAAGGCAACATCCAGAATCCTGGTGGCAATGGAATGTTCTATATCTTGGCTGTATCCATGTCAATATCTTGGTTGTGACATTGTACTATAGTTTTGCAAGATGTTACCATTGGGGAAAACTGAGTAAAGGGTATATGGGATCTCCTGTTTTATTTCTAACAATTACATGTGAATGAACACTTACCTCAAAATAAAAGGTTTCCTTTTTTAAAAGCCCATGAAAGATATTGCTCAGCTATTTCTTAGGTGCATTATTAGCAGAGAGGCTTCATCATTACCCATCTTAGAGTCATTCTGCAGGTGAAGATTTAATATTCTCTCCTAATGATTTCGATAGTACAAATTTTGTTGCATTGTCTTTAATGTTTTAGGCCACAGAAATATATTTCAAAATAACTGTGAACACCTGAAAGAATAAAATAAAAACAAGCATTTTTGGGAGGCAATTCTCTTTGGGTCTCCAGTGTGTCTGCACATCTTGTGAGGCAGACATTGACCACCCTTTGATCTGGACTCTCTCTTCATGGAGGTTTGCTTAGTGAACAGCCTTAGGAGTGTCTCTGTTTAGAGCAAAGGGCGGGTATGCTTGTTGTCCACTTAAAAATATGTAGGTTCCCTAAGCTCAGGGTTCTTCTCCTAGAACACAACCCAAGGTGTCATCTGGACCTCTTTTTGTCACCCTGTAGGAATTGGGTATCAGGGAACCTGTGAAAAAATGCTGATACTCAGGCTACTTCTATTGCTGTAATAAATGGTCCCCTAGCATCCATGAAACTGTACCAGGCTAACTTGTTAACTTGCGAGTACGCTAAAATCTCAGACCCTTCACAGTTCTTGACAATTCTGGTGATGAGGATGGGAGGCTGACAGAGATGTGACTTCTGGAACAGGAAGACAAGGGCCTTGTAAGTGAGATAATGGGACCTAAGGGAAGCCCATGGGAGTTGGCAGAGGCATGTTGACTACATTTTGTGGTCAACAGGGCAATCAGTGGTCTTCCACTTTATTGCCTGTTTATGAGGAGAAATTGGGAAGGTGGTTGCAGGCTGAACACCAGGAAGTAAATTCAAAGACAATTCCCCAACCACCTTGGTTATTGCTAACTCCCCTCCAGATGGAGGGCTTCCTTGCCAATCTGAGAGCAGCCTCAGGTCCACCCCATTGTAACTACTAGTACCAAGATTTGTTGTGGGTGGGCAGAAGGTTCTTCTGCCTTTTGAAATAAACGATAGCAGCCACAAGGACATTGCCATCCAATGTGGAGCCCTGTGAATGCCAAAGGCAATGCAAGTTCATTGGGTTGGAACAATGAGCCATGCTCTATGAAAGTAAATGCAAAGCTTTGTTTAATGGACAGAGCCACTCTGTCCTTCATGACTCATTGCTTTCCTCCTCCTGTACTTCAGTCTCAACCACTTTAATGAGAAAAACAATTAGAAGTGAAGCTAAGGTCTCCCTGGTCCACATCGGGCATCAAAGGTCATACTCATCTGTCCAAGTGTGCTGGAGATTTGAGCGGAAAGGAGAGACTTCCAATTTTATGGCTCTGTTAGATACCTATTAGATACAGGTCCCAAGTCACTGTCCTCTCTGGTCCTGTGGAAAGAGAGAATTCCCAACTTAACCAATGGAATTTGGGCAAGATTTGCAGTGGAGAAGGGAAGCTACAGTGGCCTTGTGCCAGAGCCCTTTGAGCCAATTTAATGTGTGCTGTTGTGGACTCCACTGCTGAATGCATAATTATTATTAATGTTTTACATCCTTGTATTCTAACTGTCCAGAGGGGGTTCTCCTGATTCAGAAGAGCCACATTTAGAGACAAGTTAGTGAAACACATACATTGCTCTGCAGACCCCTCCCTGCACCCTCCGGGGTGCTCCAACAGAAACAATATAGACTCCCAAGGGGGAGAATAATCTTGATTAAGAATTTAAAGGCAGTAAGGATTGTATACAACAGGACTGTATGGCCAGGAAAAAAGGCTAACAAGAGGCAGAGGCTTGCAGTAGATTATTGCCCACTGAATTCAGTTGCTGATTCCATATTCCAGCTGTTCCAGACATTGTAACTGTAATTGAATCCATTACACAGACCAATGGCACTTGGCATGCTTGCCAATGGCTTCTTTGCCATACCACTGGCACCTAAGCATCAAAAACAGTTCCCATTCACATTGCAAGGCCTCCAGTATACATTTGCAATACTCTTCCATGAGCACCTAAATTTCTCTGCCACTTGCTACTAGTCAGGGGGAGGGGTCAGAATTTAGTGCAAGGGCCTCTACCCTTTGATGTCCATAGCTTTGGTTACGCAGATGACGTCCTGTTGGTTGGCAAGCCATAAGTGCCAGTCTCAATGACCTTGAGAATGGTATTAACATGCCTCTGCCAGCAGGTGAAGCTGATAAACCCTGACAAAATCCAGGAACTAGCTCACCAGGCAAAGTTTCCTGGGACTATATACAGCCACACTGGTAGTCAGGGAAAAATTGCTATCTCTTCAGCACCTCCACCCCCATCACCCAAAAGGATGCCCAGAACCTTAATGTACTCTTTGGGTATGGGAGACGGTGTGCACCTCACTGGGCATCCCATTGTTTCTTTTCTATCAGCGTGATATGAGCAGGGTCCAAACAGACTGCATTAGAAGCTGTCCAGCAAGTTGAGACACACTCTTCAGCTTCGGGGCTCAGCAATCCTAATGAAACCTCAGCTCTATGTCTCTGCAACTGATGACTTTGCCAACTGGAGACTCTGGCAAAAGGAGTCAGCCTTCATCCAGAGCCACCTCTTGGAATTTTGGAATTGTGGCTTCCATGACATTGTGACCAGGTCTACCCTCTTTGAAAAGCAGCTCTGAGTTCGCTAGTGGGCTCTTGTCAAAAGAAGGGCCTGACTCTCAGAAGCCTGTGAGTCTTCATCCTGTATTCTCATTTTGTGGTGGGTCAACTTTGACTCCATTACTAACACAATGGGAAAGACCCAACCACCTCATTTGTCAAATGGAAATAGTAGGTTCAAGAACACAGCTGGCCTGGCTCCCACAGTATCTTGGTTTTACGTGAAAAAGTGGCAGATGTTCCTTTGGGTGAAATTCCATCCCCATGCTACTGCCTGCAGCAAAGCTGCTGGCTCAGTGTGGTCCTGGGCTCACAGTGTTCCCCTCAGTGCCTGGGCCAGCTTCACTGGTGATTTGGCTAAGCTGGTACCTGATGGTGTCACTGGGCTATTGTGTCTTTTCAGCTTCAGCACCAGCTATGCAGAACCAAAAATAGAGGTGGTCGTTCTACTGTGTGGGCAGAAAACAGGGACATTCTCATCACTCTGGCCAGTACTGCTTTTGATGAAGCTAGTTATGATTTTACTGACTCTCTGGCGATTGTTGGTGGCTTAGATGCCACTTTGAAAACTATAGATTAAAGACACCTATCTTTGGACCTATGAACTGTGAACTTTGAATTGTGAGAACAAATTGTGGCTGCTGCTGGAACCGCCTGGATCACTCACATAGACACCCACATTAAGGGCCCATTCTCTTGTGGGACCAACAGAGACCAAACTCGAGCCTGTACCAACCACCCTGCCACCATTGCCACCTCGATCCATCATCATTGTATAAGACGTGGCAACATCCACCATTATAGACTTGGCACAGAGTAAAGGACTCTTTGTTTCCAATGGAGAGGCTACTGCTGCATGCCAGACTGTGGAGCCTGTCATAAATGGACCCATTTGTCTTGTGGCAATGGAGGCCACATTGCACAGGGTGTTGCCTCTGTAAACTCCTGGCAGATTGAATAAGTTGAACCTTTGGCCCCTTCTGGTACCTACTGGGGGTGCCTCACCATTATTGACACTTTTTTTATGTATATAATTTTTGTTGTTGTTGTTTTTTAGAGACAGGGTCTTGCTCTGTCGCCCAGGACGGAGTGCAGTGGTGTGATCATGGCTCACTGCAGCCTCAAATTCCTGGCTCCAAGCGATCTTCCTGCCTCAGTCTCACAAATAGCTGGAACTACAGGCTCGCACCACCATGCTCAGCTAATTTTTTTATTTTTTTAGTAGTGATGAGGTCTGGTTATGTTGCCTGGGCTGGTTTCCCACCTCAGCCTTCCAAAACGCTGGGATTATAGGTGTGAGCCACAGTGCCCAGCCTGTTGACGACTCTTTTAGGTTACAGTGTTGCTGTTGCAGTGTGTACAGCCAACTACTCACACCACAGTGGCCCTTCAAATTTCTCTGTGATAAGCTTTTGGCTTTCTGGATGATTTGCAGTCTGAAAGCAGTGCACCTTTGATTGCAAAAACTATTCAACCAAGTGCTAATAGTCAAGGTATTTGGTAGACCTTCCATGCTCCCATCATCCACAGGCCTCTGGCCATTGCAACGGCTTCCTCAAAACTGAAATCAAAAAGATTTCTGACTCAACCTCCCTGACTTCCTTCAGATTCCCACATGTGTCTAAAACAGTTTGGTCACTGAGTGAGGCTGTCCCTAGAAAGTGATCATCTTCTCTCAGCTGCTTCCTAGGTAATATCTTGACAAAATGGGAGGAGACCTTTTTTGGAAATTTGGGATTCTTTTCTAGCACTTCCTGTGTATGGTGTGTCTTTCTTACTCCTAGGAGTAACCCCCAGCTGGCCAGGATTGTACTATCTGAGTGGCTGTCTGTCTCAAATGGGACCCTAAGAAGTCTGGATTCTCCTGTTGGATTGACATGTCCTGGGTCACCAGAACAATGACTACTGGTTGAATACATTGCTCAGAGTCTCCTTATGCTGGCATACATGGGCCAAAATGGAAGATATAACGCATCTCTGTAAGTTTTATAAAAATGCCCTAAGCAAAAATTGACACATGGGATCTAATTAAACTAAAGAGCTTCTGCACTACAAAGGAAACTATCAAGAGAGTGAGCAGACACCCTATAGAATGTGAGAAAAGTTTTGCAAACTATCCATCCAACAGAGGTCTAATATCCGGCATCTATAAGAAACCTAAACAAATTTACAAGAAAAAAAAACCTCATTAAAAAGTGGACAAAGGACATGAACAGACACTTTTCAAAAGAAGGCATATATGTGGCCCACAAACATATGAAAAAAAGCTCATCATCACTGATCATTAGAGAAATGCAAATCAAAACCATAATGAGATACCATCTCACACTAGTCAGAATGGCAATTATTAAAAAGTCAAAAAATAACAGATGCTGGAGAGGTTGTAGACAAAAAGGAATGCTTATACACTGTTGGTAGGAATATAAATTAGTTCAGCTATTGTGGAATACAGTGTGGTGATTCCTCAAAGACCTAAAGGCAGAAATACCATTTGACCCAGCAATCCCATTACTGGGTATATATCCAAAAGAATATAAATCATTCTACTGTAAAGATACATGCACACGTATATTTATTACAACGCTATTCACAATAGCAAAGACATAGAATCAACCTAAATATCCATTGATGGCAGATTGGATAAAGAAAATATGGTACATATATGCCACGGAATACTATGCAGCCATAAAAAGGAACAAGGTCATGTCCTTGCAGGGGCATGGATGGAGCTGGAGGCCATTGTCCTTAGCAAACTAATGCAGGAGCAGAAAACCAAGTACCACATATTCTCATTTGTAAGTGGGAGCTAAATGATGAGAACAAATGGACACATAGAGGGGAACAACACACATTGGGGCCTATTGGAGGGAGGAGGGTGGGAGGAGGGAGAGGATCAGGAAAAATAACTAATGAGCACTAGGCTTAATACTTGGCTGATAAGGCCAGGCACGGTGGCTCACACCTGTAATCCCAGCACTTTGGGAGGCTGAGGGGGACGGATCACTTGAGGCCAGGAGTTCAAGACCAACCTGGCCAACATGGTGAAACCCCATCTCTACTAAAAAATAAGGAAAAATTAACTGAGTGTAGTGACATGCACCTGTAATCCCAGCTACTAGGGAGGCTGAGGCATTAGAATTGCTTCATCCTGAGAGGCGGGGGTTGCAATGAGCCAAGGTTGGGCCACTGTACTCCAGCCTGGGCAACAGAGTGAGGCTCAGTTTCAAAAAAAAAAAAAAAAAAAAAAGACAAACCTAGGTGACAAAATAATCTGTACAACAAACCCCCATGACACAAGTTTACCCATATAACAATCCTACACATGTACCCCTGAACTTAAAATAAAAGTTAAAAAAAAAGCCTTCATCCCTCTTGCACCTAATTTATCTAGACAAAGATGTGGGTGAAGTAGGAGATGAGTAACCACTGGAATGAACACACTGATTCTCTGGTGGTGAGAGCTGGGGAGAGAGTTCCTCCAACCCCAGAAAGTATGAGGGTGGGAAGATACCCTGAGATCTTCCCCAGGAAAGAAAACACTCCAATGCACTAAGTGCCTTGCCTTTAACTAACTGCTGGGCCTGCCATCCTCTGCCAGATAATTATCACCAGGACCTGATTTCCATTCGTGTTAATCTTACCAAGAAGTTTAACAGAAGCAGAAGGGGATAGCCCCAGTTCTTGCCACCCCATTCAACACACTTGCCAAGACCTCTAGATGTCTTTGCCCCTCCTTTTCTTGTAGGTATCACTCAGTCATCGCCCAGAACAAACAAATGCCACCAGCTGGTGGCATGGACAAAAAGGTCAGGTTGGACTCATTGCTATCAGGTAGTTCCTCCACAAACAAGGATTAGATTCAACTGTTCTTCACGGAAAACCCTAATGCCAACCAGCCAGCTAGAAGAATACGTTTGAAGCATCGTGAACTGTGGTCCCCAACAGATGTAGGTCCTCCTTGAGTGGCATTGGCAACTGCAAACATCTCTTCCCTAGGGCACCACGTGCATCTCAGAAACTGTAATTCTTATGTGGAAGCCAGACGTTAACTTGCCTCTCTTCTGGAAACATAGTCATATACCCCTTAAGTATAGTCATGAAAGAGCTTTGAGTATTTTGGGAAAACAAACCTCAGCCCTGTAAGGCATTCAGATAGCTTCAATTCACCGGCCAGGATTGTTAGGAATGATCGAATTGCCCAAGACTTCCTCCTTGTGCTAATACATCCTGCTGTATCTGGAATAATACCTCAAGCCAAGTGGAAAAGTCAAAACACAAAGAGCAAGCTAGTTGGA
The DNA here is from genome assembly GCF_006542625.1 of Nomascus leucogenys. Taxonomy (NCBI): domain Eukaryota; kingdom Metazoa; phylum Chordata; class Mammalia; order Primates; family Hylobatidae; genus Nomascus; species Nomascus leucogenys. The sequence continues at coordinate 89,683,684 of NC_044387.1, read as the reverse complement.
TTTCCAAGTTAGACCACGATGGTTTATAGGATTGGTTTCAACTTGAGACTGGGACTCTGGGGGATGTGATTGAGTTCCACAATGTAAATGGGCCACATTGTGTTGCTTCAAGTCTTGTTAATTAAATTCTGCATAAGACTATTTGAATGGGGTCGGGCACGGTGGCTCACGTCTGTAATCCCAGCACTTTAGGAGGCCAAGGTGAGTGGATCACCTGAGGTTAGGAGTTCAAGACCAGCCTGGCCAACATGGTGAAACCCTGTCTCTGCTAAAAATACAAAAATTAGCTGGGCGTGGTGGTGGGTGCCTGTAGTCCCAGCTACTGGGGAGGCTGAGGCAGGAGAATTGCTTGAACCTCGAGGCAGAGGTTGCAGTGAGCTGAGATCACGCCACCATACTCCAGCCTGGGTGACAGAGCAAGACTCCTTCTGAAAAAAAAAAAAGAAGAAGAAGAAGAAAGATGATTTGAATAGATTTGGTTTCAGCCTCTGTCAGTCAGTTTAATCAGCATGGTTGATGGAGTGGGGTATTCACGGGAAAATTTATCAGAAGCTGAGATGGTTGGGTTGAATGACACCCACCCACACAAAAGATATATCCACTTCTTAACCCCCAGAACCTGTGATGTGACTTTATTTAGGAAAAGGATCTTTGCAGTTTAATTAAATTAAGGATGTCGAGATGAGATCATGTTGGATTATCTGGGTATCTGGGTAGGGTTATCTGGGTAGAATCATGTTGGATTATATGGCCCCTTATGAAAGATTCAGATTTCCTAAACTCATCCAATGAAACGAGTCCTTATAAGAGAACACAGAGGGGGACACAGGAGCTAAGAGGGGAAGGCCATGCAGAGAGAAAGGCAGAGACCAGAGTGATGCAGCCACAAGCCAAGGAACAGCAGGAGCCACCAGAAACCGGAAAGGGCAAGGAAGGCTACTCCTCTAGAGTCTTGAGGGGAAACAGGGCCATGCCAACAGATGCTTTGCCTCTAGAACTGCACAAGAAAAAGTGTGTGTTGTTTTAACCCACCCAGTTTGGGATGATTTGTTATGGCAAATCTCTGGAAGCTAATGCAATAGTATTGAAATCAGGGTTGGACATTGTTAGGAGAAATTTTCCCACAGGTTTGTCACACTCCTATAGTCTCATAAGCAAGGGCTAACTGCTCTTTGTTCTGCATTATCTTTTCAAGGATTTTTGTTTATCAAACAGCCTTGGAAGATAGACATAATATTTTCCTTTGGAGCAAAAGGCAGGTGAGATTATGGCCCCGTATGAAAGACTCGGGTTGCCTAAACTCAAGATTTTGCCCTTGTAATGTAATTGACTGCATGTATAGGATTGTTCTGGTGTCATCTGGCCCTCTTCCTATCACCCTGTGGGAACTGGGTCTTACCAGTGCAAATATGCTGATACTTTGACTATTGCTATTACTGGGAGTAATAAATTGTCTTCTGTCTCTAACCCAAGGGGCCTCATACCTTCTACCAGCATCCATGGAACTATGGCAGGTTAACTTGTGAAATTGAATGTAGGTTAAATCTCAGACTCTTCACAGTCATTGACAGATATTGTTCTTAAATCTCCTGCAGTGAAGCTGTAAGTACCACTTTACCTCTCTCTCCATCTCCTGTAAATGCCTAATTTAAACCTATCTCCTCTCTTACAGTTCCCTAAAATTATGTCAGCATTATTGGTCGAAAAGCAGATAGATTGTAAAGAGATTGATCTATTACAACACTTTACCTTTTCATCAGTTAGGACAGGGAATAAAAGAGGGAAGTTTTTGCCTCTGAAAAGCTGCCGAGGCCAGGACTGGAGACATTGACGAACATGTGAACATGAACACATTTTATTATCTTTACAAAGTCATCTGGAGCCAAGAATGCTTTAGCTGGAATACATCACCCCACTTGTCACCTCAGATTAGATGAAGAACTGATTTGTTGACAACTTTTCTTCAGGCTAGAGACACATATTCCACTCCGATCTCCCACTCCCAGCCCCAGAGAGCTGAGATAAGGGATCGTCCTGGCGCGCTCGTTGAACTTTATGAGATGACTAATTGGTGCCATTTGTGGTTAAATGTCATAAAGGCATCATATCTACAGTGCTGTCATCATTCAAAACTAGGCAGGAGAAAGGAATAGGAAGAATGTTTTCGTTAACAAGCCTAAGCCAGTCAGGGCAGGCTGTAGGCAAAGTCAGGAAACTGTTGAAGTTTGTCTCTGGCACCACCCACTCCTTTTCTTGTTTTAGTGCCTTTACCCAGGATCTGCAGGACCCCTTCCAGCTGCCTTGGGCTGCACAGGCAGTGCCAAAGTGCTGTTCTTCCCAGAATCCTTACCATGCAATGGAAACGTACCTGCCCAGGAATTTCCAAATCGTCACTGTTGCAAACCAACAGCACTCTATTCATCTTTCCTTTCTTTTTAATTAAATCACTCATGGAGAGCCCCAGAAGACCAATTGACAACATTATAGACTGAAAGCCATATGCTAAACTCTGGGAAACTGCATCTTTGCAGGTTGAATTGAGGAATAAATTTCTATGTATGTACACTTTGCCTTTTGAAGAAACAAAGATGGCTATAAAGAAGTGGGAAAGTATTTCAATCTTGCTACAATCTTCTTCTAGCTTTAGGGTGGGGAGGGAGTACTAACCAGAAGGCCAGACAGCCACTCCGCACTGTAGTAGAATCCTCTTCTCAGCCACAAACCCTGCCACCCACCTGCAGGAGTCTCCTTTCAACGCATTCATTCTGTGACTTCCATTCCCTGTAGGCAGCATGGCTGAGGGCGAGGGAGGATATATTGGGACCTCTGGAGAGGCTCAGAGGCAGTGGGAGCAACACAGGCCTCTGTTCATGAATCATGAATCTCCTCTGTAAACCAGAAGGTATCGGAGACAGGTCTCAATCAATTTCCAAAGTTTACTTTGCCAAGGTTAAGGACGCACATGTGACACAGCCTCAGGAGGGCCTGACAACATGTACCCACGGTGGTCAGGGTACAGCTTGCTTTTACACATTCTAGGGAGACATAGAGTTGGTCTGGTAAGGCAGGACAACTTGAGGCAGTCATAAGGAGATAAGAGACAAAAGGTTGCATTCTTTTGAGTCCTTGATCAGCTTTCCACCGAATACACAATTTAGTCTGGCTCAGTGAATCCGCATTTTCACCTAAACAATAGGGCAGAGGAAGCACTCAGATAAACATTTGTCTCAGATGAGACTCAGAGGGATGACTTTGAGTTCTGTCTGTCCTTTGTCCACAAGGAATTTCCTTGTGGCCAAATTGTGAGGGAGATATGTAGCTTTTTATCTTTGTAGTGGTCTTATTTAAAAATAACATGGAAGGCAGGTTTGCCTGACACAGTTCCCAGCTTGATTTCCCCTTGGCTTAGTGATTTTGGGGTCCCAAGATTTATTTTCCTTTGACACCTCTAAAATGGAGAGACACACCAACCAGTCTCAACCAACACTGACAGTTAACAAAAGCAGTTCCCACTGTGTTTGTTAAGACTCCTTCAGTCTTAAGAGACACAATCCCAAATCAAAATAGTTCAATTTAAAATGAATGTACTGACTCATATAATCAAGTCCAGGAATGAAGTACATATCAAAAGTTCAAGAAACTCCAGAGATGTCAACAGGTGTCCCCTCTCTCTTAGCCTCTGCCTCTCTCTCTCTTTCTTTCTCTCTCTCTCGCCTCTGCTTTTCTCTGTCAGCTTCCTTCTCTCCCAATACACATGGGCGTCTTCACTATGATGGAGACATCAGAGAGCTCCAGGCTTTCATCATCCCAGTCGCAATTCTGCATTCTAGAGGAAGTGGTTCCTTCAAGTGCTTGTATATAAAATTCCAACTGAGGTCACATACCATTTGGGGACAACTTTCTGAACTAAGAATGGACAGGCCTGTGTCACTTCCCCCGAACCCTGTGAAGAATGAGGAACGAGGAATGAGGAGGGCTAAGCCTCTTTTGGGGAAGGGGAGAGTGGGAGTGTGGGGGCGAAGATCCCTGCCAGATCTAACAAAGAACGCTGAAGGCTTATGCAGGCCCAACTCTGATAACGCAGTGAAGCTAGGTGTGCTCAGGCAGTTTGCCGCTTGATTACACAATTCGCCTGTGTTTAGTCTGCCATTCTCTGGAGTTTTGGACAATTTCAGATCACTGGTGTCTGGGGCAAGCACTTCATAAGCTAAGTCCACTGTTATATATCACTGCGCATTGTGGAATTGAGTCCCTTAAAAGCTTCAAGGAGGCCAGGCCCTTTAAGCACAGCTTACTATTAATTGTTATATCTTATGTCACACCTGTGGACAGCCATTAGAACAGGGGCAGCAGATAGGTGGCATTCATCCTGCCACTCCCTGCTCCCATGCCCCTAGCAGATATAACTCATTAATCAAAGCACTCTTTCCCACTGAGCCAGAGAGGGCCTCAGAATCATTCTCAACAAAGTTCCCCAGGCAGCCGCCACACCCACTGGGAGTTGGTATGTGAGGCGAGACCTATTTGTTATCTCACAGCTATGGTGTCACAAGCCAATTAATTGATGATCTTTTTTTTTCATTATGCTATGGCCAATCAGCAGAGGGAGGACCTATATGAAATTTCCCATTGGTAAAGTTGCCCAAAGACTTCAAAGATTGAAAAAGCAGCAGGGCCCTTTAGGGGCTGTGGCAGGGGCCGAGCATTGTGGGAAAAGCCTCTCTGATGAAGACATTGTGTGAAACATGCACTAAGATGCAGGTACAACAGTGTTATTCAAGGTCATCAGATCCAGCAGATAGCCAGCTATTTTCCCACAGATTGTATACACATGCTTCCTCCGGATTTCTTTACTTAAAGGTGAATAAATTGAAACAACAATACAGGGACCGTGACAGTTCAGAAAAGAATAAAGAGTATGGCCCTGAAGATGCAGAGCAAATGCATATTTTGGAAGATGATTTACAGTAGAAAACCATGGAAGTCAACCTTTGAAAGCAACCTTTTTGTGATCTCAAACAATTACAAGAAAATACTAACACTGCAAAATTATACAGAAGATATGAAAAATAAATAAAGATGCAGGTTGATGTATAAATGGAGTTGGATAAAAAGGATGAAACAAAGTAAAACATAACCAAAACACTTTGAAGGCAGCAGAACGGATAGTGTAGAAAACTAAATTTGCATGTAAAAGACAAATTAAGAATCTTTGTAAAGACACAAAGGCATACAGACACAGGTGATTTGAACCAAACAATTAACAAGCTTCAGCTAATAGATCTATATGTATAAACCTGCAGTGGGTTTAGATAGCTTTATAAATGAGTTCTATCAAATATTTAAGGACTAGGTCATCTTTATTACATATACACTGTTTTAGAGAATAGAAAAAAAAAGTTTTCCAATTCATTTTATGAGACTATAAATATTCTTGATCTCAAAACCAGACAAAAATAGCAAAATAAAAGAAAATTATAGGCCAATTTTACTAATAAACATAGACTTCATAATGCTAAATAAAATGTTAGTACATCAAATTCTGCAAAACAATATTGTAAAAGAATAATATGTCCAGACCAATTGCAAGGATGTAAGGATGTTTTAACACTAGGCAATGTAATGTAATTCAATGCATTAACAGATTAAAGAAGATAAACCATCTTGGTGAAACAGAAAACTCACAGATAAAATTTGTCATTCATTCATTCATAATTTATGAAGAGAATCTTATTAAACTAAGACTAGAATAGAATTTCCTTAAAATGATGAAGAGTATCAATCAAAAATCTCTATCATGCATGATAGTTAATGTCAAAATCGTGACTTTTCCCTTTAAAAAATCAGATGCAGCCAGGAGTGGTGGCTCACACCTGTAATCCCAGCACTTTGGAAAGCCAAGGCGAGCAGATTGCTTCAGCCCAGGAGTTCAAGACCAGCCTGGGCAACCATCTCTACAAAAAATACAATACCAGCACATGGTGGTGTGTGCCTGTAGTCCCAGCTACCCCCGAGGCTGAGGTGGGGGGATCACCTAAGCCCAGGAGGTTGAGGTTGCCATCAGCCTCCTGTACCACTGCACTCCAGTCTGAGTGACAGAGCAAAACCCTGTCTCAAAAAAAAAAAAAAAAAAAACAACCAGATATAAAAATGCTAACTATCAGCACATCCATTTGACATTGCATTGGAGATTTTAGCAGCACCGTAAGACAAGGAAAAACAGAAGGGATAAGGACTAGAAAGGAAGAAGCGAAACTGTCATTATTCACATGTTATGTATAAAGTTTTGGTGCCGCAAAAGGAATAGCACTCGAATCTAAAATTTTCTTTTTAATTCTCAGCAAGGCAAGTTACTTCTATAGAGGGGTGCACCCTTACAGATGGAGAAATGGTGAGCGCACACTCGGACAAAGGAGGGGAAGGGGTTCTTATCCGTGACACACGTGGCCCCTGCTGCTGTGTCGTTCCCCTATTGGCTAGGGTTAGACCGCACACGCTAAACTAATTCCGACTGGCTAATTTAAAGAGAATGACCGGGTGAGTGCTTCCGCGGGAGTCAGGGCAGAGCAGGTAGCAGGTAATCTGAATGAGTTAGGGTGGAGCAGGTAATCGGGATGAGTCAGGGTGGAGCAGGTAATAGAAAAAGGTTGCTTTACGAAGAAGTTAAGTTTAAAAGTAGAAGGCAAAGAATTGAACATACTGACATATTAATTCTTTGAAAAGAAATTTAGAACTCATATCTAACACACAGATAACATTAATTTCTACATAGAAAAATGCAAAATAATCTGTGGGAAAATTATACAAATTTATTAAACACTTCATATGCTATATATTGGTGAATGCATGTTTGCCCCAAACACACACATTTAGTGAAGAATATTCAATACCTGCCCTGTGCCAGGTCCTGTGACACATGCGGGGTATAGAGTGGGGAATAGAAGAGATAAGACCCTGCCTTCACAATTTACAATCTAGGAAAGGAGACAGGTAGTTAAACAAGAAGATAATAATACAGTGAGATAAGTGTTATCACAGGAACAGAGGGAGAACTTGAGATTGTGGCAGGAGCCTCTAATCCTGGGCAGAGAGAGGCAGGGGGTCAAATAAATCTTCCCCCCAAAATTAAAATATGAGCTGAGGTTTGAAAACTGAAAAGCAGTTAGGCAGAGAGCCTGAGGAGGAGTGTTCCAGTCGCGAGAGTGCCATTGGGAGGTTCGAGACAGAGGGCGTGGCTCAGAAGGTCTGTAGAGCCACATGGGGAGGTGGGGAGGCAGGGAGACTGTGAGGCTCCAGTGGAGAGAGTGGAGGTGGGAGCAGTGGGGTGAAGGGCCTTGAAAGCCATGGCTAAGCTGGTTGAGGTGGCTCATGCTTGTAATCCCAGCACTTTGGGAGGCCAGGGTGGGCGGATAACCTTAGGTCAGGAGTTTGAGACCAGGCTGGCCAGCATGATAAAACCCCGTCTCTGCCAGGGCGTGGTGGTGGGCGCTTATAATCTTAGCTACTCGGGAGGCTAAGGCAGGAGAATCACATGAACCTGGGAGGCGGAGGTTGCAGTGAGATGAGATCGCTCCATTGCACTCCAGCCTGGGTGATAGAGTGAAACTCTGTCTCAAAAAAAAAAAAAAAAAAGACATGGCAAATAGTCAAATAGTCTGAGTTTTATCCTATGGATAAGGGGAATACATTCAAGGCATTTAAACAGTTTGCATTTTAGGAAAATTACTCTGGGCTGGGCTGGGTGGGTGGCTCATGCCTGTAATCCCAGCACTTTGGGAGGTCAAAGCAGGGGGATCGCTTGAGCTCAGGAGTTTGAGACCAGTCTGGGCAACAGAGTGAGAACTTATCTCTACAAAAAAAAAAAATTAGCTTGTTGTGGTGGCATGCACCTGTAGTCCCAGCTACTTGGGAGGCTGAGGTGGGAGGATCAGTTAAACCCAGCAGGTTGATGCTGCAATAAGCCATATCGTACCATTGCACTCCAGCCTGGGCGAGAGAGCAACACTCTGTCTCAAAAAACAAACAAGCCACAAACTCCCCTGTCTGCAGTACGCCAAATGAATGTGGACAGCATATGCCAGACTGGAGCTCAGGAGACTGGCTGCTGGGAAAGTGCACCAAGCTAGGCACGAGGTGAGGTGGCATATATGAGGGTAGAGCTCATAGGAATTGATGGATTTGAGAAGTATTTCAAAGATAGGGTCACAGCAGGTGGAGATGGGTATTCCAAAGATAGGGTCACAGCAGATGGAGATGGCATGGGTGCAATGACATTCAAGCTTTAGGGTATGCCAAAGACTGGAAGAAAATGCACCAGAGTGTTAAAATTATCTCTCAGTTGTAAAATTATGAAGGATTTTTGATTTCTTCTTTATATATTTTTTCTTCTTAATTTTTCTATAAGGTATTTAGGACATTCATGATCAAGAAAAGGTTACAAATAACCATTTTCTTTTTCCTTTTATTTTTATTTTTTTTTTGGGGGGGGGGGATGGAGTCTCGCTCTGTTGCCCAGGCTGGAGTGCAGTGGCGTGATCTCAGCTCACTGCAAGCTCCGCCTCCCAGGTTCAAGCGATTCTCCTGCCTCAGCGTCCCAAGTAGCTGGGATTGCAGGTGCCTGCCACCATGCCCAGCTAGCTTTTTGTATTTTTAGTAGAGACGAGCTTTCACTGTGTTAGCCAGGACGGTCTTGATCTCCTGACCTCGTGATCCACCCGCCTCAGCCTCTTGTTCCTAACATCTATTGCATAGGACTTAATGCTCTTCTAGGAAAATGATTGTAACCCATGCTAACAGAATAATGGGTCAGCCATGTGCTGTTCTCCCATGTGAAATAGTGTGCTTTTTGTTGTGGTTTCTGATGATAACTTGTAATCTCAAGGGACTGGATGTTTTAGAAACTAGCAAGTAATATGGAAAAGTGGGAAAAGCCCAGAGTTTGTAGGAACAGGGACCTCTACTGCTTACCAGTTTAGCAGTCTTGGGAAAGTCACATAACCTCTCTGGAAATACCACCTATCACACTTTCATTGTCAAGTGTAATAGTGTATATGAAAGCACTTGTCAAACACCATACCAATGTTTGTAGCTACGTAGCATTGACTACAGGATAAAGAGTGAACTCCTCTCCTGGCTCTTAGAGCTTTCAAAAACTTACCTGAAATTAACCCTCCAATTCTATCTTGTTACACTTCACTCTTCTGTTGAATACTCCTTACAACTGTACTTTATTTTCTCAAAGCCTTGTACATTTGATTGTTTGCAAAGACTGCGGCAGCAGTGCACATATTCTCAAGATGATGCTGTATAGTGTAGGTGATCGTATGTCCTGGTTTGCCTGTTGCCCTGGTGTCTCATGCGTTTTATATTTATCCTAGATAACTGTGCCCTTTTGTGTTCAGCATTAGGAACTTCAGACCTACTTGGTCTGATAAATGCTGGTGGACTTTGGTTTCAATTCCACAGCACTCAGACCTTGGACAAATGATCGATCTCTCTCTGAACTTCAGTTTGCTCATCGGTAAAGTAGAAATAATAGTATCTGCCCTATGATTATTAGAAATCATATTCAATAAGTGACTGGCACATAGTAGGTATTCAATAAATCAGTAGCATTATTCCAGAAGTGCTGTTGCAATTAGTCTGGTGATTTTGCATTTTCCCAAACCAACAAAATTGCATTATTTTCATCAATATAATCAGCTTTTTGGTAAAGTAGGAATACAGATTTATATTTAAAATAATGTTTGTACATATTTTTATATAACATACAATTTTATGTGCCCAGTCCATTTAATTCTTTCAAGAAATCACTGGATTTTTTTTCTTTTTCTCTTTTTAAGCCAACTGAAGAACACATCCAAAGGAATTCACTGGATTTAACTCAACTAGAGGTAATAATTTGTATTAGTCAGGGTTCCCCAGAGGAACAGAACTAACGGAATATATATATATATATATGAATAGTTTCAGAAGGAATGGTACCAGCTCCTCCTTGTACCTCTGGTAGAATTCGGCTGTGAATCTGTCTGGTCCTGGACTTCTTTTCGTTGGTAGGCTATTAATCATTGCCTCAATTTCAGAGCCTGTTATTGGTCTATTCAGGGATTCAAGTTTTCTTGGTTTAGTCTTAGGAGGGTGTATGTGTCAAGGAATTTATCCATTTCTTCTAGATTTTCTAGTTTATTTGTGTAGAGGTGTTTATAGTATTCTCTGATGGTAGCTTGTATTTCTGTGGGATCGGTGGTGGTATCCCCTTTATCAATTTTCATTGTGTCTATTTGATTCTTCTCTCTTTTCTTCTTTATTAGTCTTGCTAGCAGTCTATCAATTTTGTTGATCTTTTCAAAAAACAAGCTCCTGGATTCATTGATTTTTTGAAGGGTTTTTTGTGTCTCTATTTCCTTCAGTTCTGCTCTGATCTTAGTTATTTCTTGCCTTCTGCTAGCTTTTGAATGTGTTTGCTCTTGCTCCTCTACTTATTTCAATTGTCATGTTAGGGTGCCAATTTTAGATCTTTCCTGCTTTCTCTTGTGGGCATTTAGTGCTATAAATTTCTCTCTACACACTGTTTTAAATGTGTCCCAGAGATTCTGGTATGTTGTGTCTTTGTTCTCACTGGTTTCAAAGAACATCTTTATTTTTACCTTCATTTCATTATGTACCCAGTAGTCATTCAGGAGGAGGTTGTTCAGTTTCCATGTAGTTGAGCAGTTTTGAGTGAGTTTCTTAATCTTGAGTTCTAGTTTGATTGCACTGTGGTCTGAGAGACAGTTTGTTATAATTTCTGTTATTTTACATTTGCTGAGGAGTGCTTTACTTCCAACTATGTGGTCAATTTTGGAATAAGTGAGATGTGGTGTTGAGAAGAATGTATATTCTGTTGATTTGGGGTGGAGAGTTCTGTAGATGTCTATTAGGTCCACTTGGTGCAGAGCTGAGTTCAATTCCTGGATATCCTTTTTAACTTTCTGTCTCATTGATCTGTCTAATGTTGACAGTGGGGTGTTAAAGTCTCCCATTATTACTGTGTGGGAGTTAAGTCTCTTTGTAGGTCTCTAAGAACTTGCTTTATGAATCTGGGTGCTCCTGTATTGGGTGCATATATATTTAGGATAGTTGGCTCTTCTTGTTGAATTGATCCCTTTACCATTATGTAATGGCCTTCTTTGTCTCTTTTGATCTTTGTTGGTTTAAAGTCTGCTTTATCAGAGACTAGGATTACAATCCCTGCCTTTTTTTGTTTTCCGTTTGCTTGGTAGATCTTCCTCTATCCCTTTATTTTGAGCCTATGTGTGTTGTGTGTCTTTGCACATGAGAGGGGTCTCCTGAATACAGCACACTGATGAGTCTTGACTCTTTATCCAATTTGCCAGTCTGTGTCTTTTAATTGGAGCATTTAGCCCACTTATATTAAAGGTTAATATTGTTATGTGTGAATTTGATCCCTTCATTATGATGTTAGCTGGTTATTTTGCTCACTAGTTGATGCAGTTTCTTCCTAGCCTCGATGGTCTTTACAATTTGGCATGTTTTTGCAGTGGCTGGTACCGGTTGTTCTTTTCCATGTTTAGTGCTTCCTTCAGGAGCTCTTGCAGGGCAGGCCTGGTGGTGACAAAATTTCTCAGCATTTGCTTGTCTGTAAAGGATTTTATTTCTCCTTCACTTATGAAGCTTAGTTTGGCTGGATATGAAATTCTGGGTCGAAAATTCTTTTCTTTAAGAATGTTGAATATTGGCCCCCACTCTCTTCTGGCTTGTAGAGTTTCTGCCGAGAGATCCGCTGTTAGTCTGATGGGCTTCCCTTTGTGGGTAACCCGACCTTTCTCTCTGGCTGCCCTTAACATTTTTTCCTTCATTTCAGCTTTGGTGAATCTGACAATTACGTGTCTTAGAGTTGCTCTTCTCAAGGAGTATCTTTGTGGCATTCTCTGTATTTCCTGAATTTGAATGTTGGCCTGCCTTGCTAGGTTGGGGAAGTTCTCCTGGATAATATCCTGCAGAGTGTTTTCCAACTTGGTTCCATTCTTTCCGTCACTTTCAGGTACACCAATAAGATGTAGATTTGGTCTTTTCACAAGTCCCATATTTCTTGGAGGCTTTGTTCATTTCTTTTTACTCTTTTTTCTCTAAACTTCTCTTCTCACTTCATTTCATTCATTTGATCTTCAATCACTGATACCCTTTCTTGCAGTTGATTGAATCAGCTACTGAAGCTTGTGCATGCATCAAGTAGTTCTCGTGCCATGGTTTTCAGCTCTGTCAGGTCATTTAAGGACTTCTCTACACTGGTTATTCTAGTTAGCCATTCATCTAATCTTTTTTGAAGGTTTTTAGCTTCTTTGTGATGAGTTCGAAGTTCCTCCTTTAGCTCAGAGAAGTTTGATCATCTGAAGCCTTCTTCTCTCAACTCGTCAAAGTCATTCTCCATCCAGCTTTGTTCCATTGCTGGCAAGGAGCTGCGTTCCTTTGGAGGGGGAGGGGCCCTCCGAATTTTAGAATTTTCAGCTTTTCTGCTCTGTTTTTTCCCTATCTTTGTGGTTTTATCTACCTTTGGTCTTTGATAATGGTGATGTACAGATGGGGTTTTGGTGTGGATGTCCTTTCTGTTTGTTAGTTTTCCTTCTAACAGTCAGGACCCTCAGCTGCAAGTCTGCTGGAGTTTGCTGGAGGTCCACTCCAAACCTGTTTGCCTGGGTATCAGCAGCGGAGGCTGCAGAACATCGAATATGCTGAACAGCAAATGTTGCTGCCTGATCGTTCATCTGGAAGCTTTGTCTCAGAGGGGTACCTGGCTGTGTGAGGTATCAGTCTGCCCCTACTGGGGGGTGCCTCCCAGTTAGGCAACTCGGAGGTCAGAGACCCACTTGAGGAGGCAGTCTGTCCATTCTCAGATCTCAAACTGCATGCTGGGAGAACCACTACTCTCTTCAAAGCTGTCAGACAGGGACATTTAAGTCTGCAGAGGTTTCTGCTGCCTTTTGTTGGCGGCTATGCCCTGCCCCCAGAGGTGGAGTCTACAGAGGCAGGCAGGCCTCCTTGAACTGTGGTGGGCTCCACCCAGTTTGAGCTTCCTGGCTGCTTTGTTTACCTACTCAAGCCTCAGCAATGACCCCTGCATCTTTCAAGCCTTAATGGTGGCACTAATCTCTGCAATCCCTCCAGTGATCTGATATTGTTTTTGATTTACTATTTTTCTAAGTAGAGGAAGCTCTAATGGCTTCCATTTGGCCTTTCCCACCATAATAGCCCTCATCCTTAATATTCATTCCCATGCCTGTTCTTCAGATTCTGTGTATATAAATTAGAAAACACAAGCAGTTCTTTTCGAGTGTAGCACACCTCCTCATGGGTCACACTCTCAACCTCACCTCTAGGGACCTGCCAGGACTTTAGTCTAGTGATAGGTCTGGAAGCAAACCAGGGTGTTGGGGGTGGCTCCTGGGAGAATCAACATTATCTTGCCTGGCAACTGCCTCAGGGGAGGCCATCACTGTTGCCTCAGGCAGTGCAGGGTTTATCTCCTCAGACAAAGGTGGAAAGGCTGATGGCAGCATGGGTCGGGGAGGGATGTTGCCCCTTCTGGGGATGGGGAAGATGTTCCCTCTGGCAAAAAAGTTTCATCAGAGTTTACAAACTCAGTGCCCCCAGCTTCATCAGGGTCCTCCCACATGTCCCTATTCCATGTTGCTGGGTCCCATTCTTTTCCAATCAATGCCCTCATTTTAACAGTAGACACCTGGCGAGGCTGTGCATGGACCTTTTGTTGCAGGTCAGCCACTCACATAAGAGCTTGTGTCTGTTTTTCCACAATTTCAGCTATTTTTCTACATGCGATAAGACTCTTATTAGGGCAATCTTAGCAGATTTGAGGCTCAGTGTCTGCTTCTGAAGCCGGGAGACAGAATCCCTGAGTTTATCATTTTCTTTCATCACTTTGTCCATTGAACTTAGAAGCAACCAATCAGCTTCGTTATGCTCCTTGGTTCTGCACGTATGGTCAAAGGTATTATGTACAGAGTCACTAAACTCCTTGCCTCTCACGAGTGATGAATAAGGAGTGTCAAATGCATTTATTTTGCATAACTCTCTAAACAGTTCACGACAAGGACTATCAGCATTCTCCATACCATTAGCAGTAGAGTCCTTAGCATTTTTGGGTCTAATCATATTAAGAAGCAAACTCCAGAGACCCCAAAACCAATGAAATAACTCCATCCTTAATATTCTGTCTCTCTAGAGCCACTCCTGGTCCAAAATCTGTATTAGTCAGGGTTCTCTAGAGGGATGGAACTAATGGAATATATATATATATATATATATGTGTGTGTGTGTGTGTGTGTGTATATATATACGTATATATATACACATATATACACATATATACGTATATATATACACGTATATATACACATATATACGTATATATATACACGTATATATACACATATATACGTATATATATACATATATATATATGTGTGTATATATATATATATATATATGAAGGGGAGTTTATTAAGTATTACCTCTCATGATCACAAGGTCCCACAATAGGCCGTTTGCAGGCTAAGGAGCAAGGAGAGCCAGTCCGAGTCCCAAAACTGAAGAACTTGGTGTCTGATGTTCGAGGGCAGGAAGCATCCTGCATGGGAGAAAGATGTAGGCTGGGAGGCTAGACCAGTCTATCTTTTCACATTTTTCTGCCTGTTCATATTCCAGCCGTGCTGGCAGCTGATTAGATTGTGCCCACACAGATTAGGGGTGGGTCTGCGTTTCCCAGCCCACTGATTCAAATGTTAATCTCCTTTGGCAACACCCTCACAGACACACCCAGGATCAATACTTTGTATCTTTCAATCCAGTCAAGTTGACACTCAGTATTAACCATTACACTATTCAATCAAGACAAGAAGATCCCCAAATCTTTAGCACCCACTGAATAAATTATCAAAGGGAAAACTCCATCCTTTCATCCACTGCTCCTCTCAACCTATTTTGTAATTCAAACTAGGTTTTCAGACATGACAGACAAACAGACATAACACACAGCGAAGCTGAGGGGGAAGGAGAGGTGGAGGGTTAACAATCAGAGGAAAATCGATCCATCAACCCTCATCCCTTCCTGCTATGGGATGAAAAACACTTTCAATTACTGTGTCCCCTGGGAAGCACAGAATTCAAAAAAATGTAAGCATCACATAAATTAGAAGTCATATTAAAATTACCTTTCACCCTTTCAAACATCCAGACTGAACTGGACCTCAAAGCCTTCAGAAGCTACTTCCTCCCTTGGGATAAGCAAGTGGCAGCAGCAGCGGCTGTCAAGTGCTTCAAAGGGCTAGGCTGAGATAAGGGCCAGGGATGTCTCAAACTACACCAGTCTGTCGTCAAGGAAAAGCAAGGACCTAGAGGCATCAATTGACTCTTTGCAGCAAGAAAGGGCCAGGGCTGGACTTCTGGGGCAACACGACATTTTTCAACTGGCCTTTGGGGGAAACAAAAATTTCTTTGCCCTTTTCTAAGACCAGGGAAGCTAAATTTCACTGTCTATTTTCCCTGGGATTTATTCAAGAAATAATGTGCTGCAGGCGTTGTGTAGCCTGCTTTATGGGGCCTCAATCTGGAAGCAGGGCCACAAATAGGATAGAACTACACAGCCACAGGGGATGGGAGAGAAAAACTGCAAAGAATCATGCAGTATAAACAGGATCTTTCTTGCATAAGCAAAAATGTTCCTGTGGATTCCCTTTCCCAGGGATGATTAAGTCTTATCTCATGGCAAAATAATTCCTTTCTCCATATCTGTTTGGGCAGCCCTATGAAAATAAGTCAAATTAAACTATTGGCATGATCATATTAGTCTTACTCTCAGAGAATATTTATTCTGAGAGCTATCAGTTGTCTTGCTCATTATATATTTGGGTAAATTTCAAGAAATTATTCCATTTATTATTTCTTTTTGTACTTTCTGATATCTTCCTTTGCTATTTAGGAAAATAATTTATTTACAAAACGGGAATGGTTTGCAAATAGCTTTTTTTCTAAAAGAAAAACTTCCAGTACAGGCTGTAAATCAAGATGATCAGATGCACTGTTTTCCAGAGATGAATCTCCAGATTTTAAATGTTTGGGGGACTTTATATAGAGCTTTATGTAGAGCTTTCAAACCCTGCAGAATATATCTTCACCTCACATCTATCTTTAGAGTTGGAAGGGTGAAGACACTTGTCTATAAAAAATGAAATGAGATCCTTGAGAATTTGATGTCAGGGGGTCTCCAGGAGAGTACACTGAGCAGCGGGAACGCGAGCATGTGAGTCACATGTTCAGGCAATGAGTCCGAGGGTGTTTGGCTGCAATTCAAGTGAGCATGGCGCTGGCCTGGAGCCAGAATCATGAGCTGCAGAAACCATTTGCACTTTGGACTGCCGGGAAAGTGCTGGTGGATTTTGGAGCATGCACATACAGGTTACCTCTGCAGAGCTCACGAACTCTCTCCCTGAACTCCAGAATCACACGCTCTTTCTTTTACTATTCAGTGAATTTAGTCATATTCCCATTTCTGTGCTTCAATTTTTAACAGAAGACTTGGAACAATATTTATATTCCTATACTTCACTTAAGGGAAACATTTGAAGGGATTTTATTAATTTATGAGCTGAAAAACCATATAAATTGTTTAATAGTTCCTTGAATAAGACTTGAAGTACCGAGGTGACATTTTCCAGGCATTAGAAACCTGACAAGCAAGTCCTTTGGTTTTGACATGTCTTTGTTTTACCACATTATGAAGGGACAAAGGGGCAGGGTGTTTAAAAAACTGTTGTTATCTAATTTCTTTGTGCTTACCTGTTTATTGGAGATGATAACACAGAACCTTCCTAGGTTGGGGTGAGGATCACACATATGCCAACAATATCTGGCAGATGATGGGCAGTCAGTAAATATTAGGTTCCTTTCTTTACCCTAAAGTTGACCTGAAAGCTCTGAAATATGTTATTCCAGGCCATTCATTAAACATCAAATAAAAACCAATGATTTCTTAGAATACCAGAAATGTCTAAGAGCACAAGAATAACCCTCCTCATGGGTTCAGTATCATGAGGCAAACTGAGGAATATTTTAAAACTATAAAGTATATAAATAATACAAGAATAAAAAGACAATCCAACTATTCAGAATAAAGAGAGACCTTCTATAACTACACAACAAAAGGACCAATAACTCAATTTAAAAATGGGCAAAGGATCTGAATAGACATTTCTCCAAAAGAGGTGGCTGACAAGCACATGAAAATATGTTCAGCATCACTGCCCATCAGGGACATTGACATCAAAATCGCAAAGAGATACCACTTCACATCCACTACGATGGCGGCAATTTAAACATAGATAATAAGTGTTGGCAAGGGTGTGGATAAACTGGTACCCTCCTACACTGCAGATGGGAATATGAAATGGTGCAGGCACTTAGGTAGACAGTATAACATTTCCTCAAAAGGTCAAATATAGAGTTACCACATGACCCAGCAATCTCACTCCAGGTATACACCTAAGAGAAATGAAAACATGTCTGAATCTGCATAACAGCACTACTCATAATAGCTAAAAAAATAGAAACAAGCCAAGTGTCTATCAACTGATAAATGGATAAACAAAATATGATATAGCCATACAATGGAATATTACTCAGCAACAAAAATAATGAGGTACTGATACAACATAGGTGAACCTTAAAAATATTATACTAAGTCAAAGAAAGCAGTAACAAAAGGCCACATATTATGTAATTCCATAAGAATATCTACAACGGATTAATCTCCAGAGGCAGAAAGTGGTTTAGTGGTTTACTAGGAGGTGGAGGTGGTGGCATCGTTGGGGTGTGCATTAGATTCCTAGGGCTGCTGAATAAAACTGGGTGGCTTACGACAACTGGAACGTATTCTTGCAGTTCTGGAGGCTGGAGGCCTGAAGTCAGCGTCGGCAGGGCCATGCTCCCTCTGGAGGACCCAGGGAAGAACATTTTCTTGCCTTGTCTTGCTTCTGGGGTTTGCCCCCAAATCCTTGTCATTCCTTAGTTTGTTGGCTGCTTCACCACAATCTCTGTCTCCATCTTCACACGATCTTCTCCCCTGTTTGTCTCTGTCCCTGCATCCAAATTGCAGTCTTATAAGGATGCCAGTCATGTTGGATTCAGGACCCACCCTAATCCAGTATGACTTCATCTTAACTTGATTACATCTGCAAAGACCTCACTTCCAAACTGGGTCACATTCACAGGTTCTGGAGGTGAGGGCTTGAACATAATCTTTTTGGGGGGACACAATCCAACTCACAGCCTGGGTGTGGGAAATGAGGAGTGACTGCTACTGCAGGAGAGTTTCTTTGGGGGATGATGAAAACGTCCTAAAATTAATTGTTAGGGTGGTTGCCCCACTCTATAAGCATGCTGAAAAAACCCCACTGACTTGCACATTTTAAATGGGTGAATTGTGTGGTATATGAATTATAGCTCAACAAAACTGTCATCGTAAAGCAAAACTCTAAGCTATGATCCTGCCCTCCTGTAGTTTATGGTTTAGTTAAGGAAACCAGTTTGCTCACATCAAGCAAGTGAACAACAGAAGTCCCTACAGAATGAAACATAAGGTTGTGCCACAACCTGGTCAGGAGTTCAAGACCAGCCTGGTCTTGTGAAACCCCATCTCTACTAAAAATACAAAAAACTAGCTGGGCATGGTGGTGGGTGCATGTAATCCCAGCTACTCAGGAGGCTGAGGCAGGAGAATCCCTTGAACCCGGGAGGTGGAGATTGCAGTGAGCCGAGATCGGGCCATTGCACTCCAGCCTGGGCAACAACAGTGAAACTCTGTCTCAAAAAAATAAAAAATAAAAATAAGATAATACATTAATAATTATTTTAAGTAATGCTGTTAACATTACCTGAAGACCATCATCATTATGTTACGCAGCATATTTTCTTATATTATACCACTTAGGTAAATTTCTTTTTCTTCCAAGAAGAATGTTGAGTGTTTTACAACAAATAACATATAAAAATGAGGTCAGGCATGGTGGCTCACGCCTGTAATCCCAGCACTTTTGGGAGGCGGAGGCTGTTGGATCACCTGGGGTCAGGAGTTCAAGACCAGCCTGGCCAACATGGTGAAACCCTGTCTCTACTAAAAATACAAAAATTGGCAAGGCACGGTGGCAGGCACCTGTAGTCCCAGCTACTCAGGAGGCTGAGACAGGAGAATTGCTTGAACCCGGGAGGCAAAGGTTGCAGTGAGCCGAGATCGTGCCATTGCACTCCAGCCTGGGTAACAAGAGCAAAATTCCATCTCAAAAAAAATAAAAAAAATAAATAAATAAAAATAGGCCATAGATTCTCAAACTTAACTGAGCATTAAGATACCTGAGATGTTTGTGTAGAATGGAAATTTCTGAATCTCACTTCTGGAGTTGCTGATTAGCAAGTCTGTGAGGGGTCTGAAAATCAGCATTTTTAACAGACACCTACAATGATTCTGATACAGATGGTTCCCAGGCCACACTTTGAGAAAAACTGCAATGGAATCCCCAAGCTGAAAATCAGGATCTAACAGAAGAAGTCATATAAACATGATGGAACTGAAAGGGTCAATACAGTGGCTCTCACTGAGTTTACAGTTATTTTGAGGTTCTTGGCCACTCTTACAGACAGAGAGAGAGAGAGAGAGAGAGAGAGAGAAAGGGAGAGATGATAGTTCACATGGCTCTTATTATTGAAAAAGTAGTTCCTTAGGGGAAAAGAAAGTATTTTCCTAATATCAGATACTAAAAAGTATTTTTTTTTTCTATTTTTGAGACGGAGTCTCACTTTGTCACCCAGGCTGGAGTGCAATGGTGCCATCTCAGCTCACTGCAACCTCCGCTCCCCAGGTTCAGGCAATTCTCCTGCTTCAGCCTCCCAAGTAGCTGGGATTACAGGCACCCACCATCACACCTGGCTAATTTTTGTGTTTTTAGTAGAGACGGGGTTTTGCCATGTTGGCCAGGCTGCTTTTGATCACCTGAGGTCAGGTGATCCACACGTGTTGGCCTCCCAAAATGCTGCGATTACAGGCGTGAACCACCGTGCCTGGCATTAAAAAGTATTTCTTGCAAGGGGACTTTACAGAGAGATTTACTCCAAGGGATACTTCCAAGGCTGGACACAGAAAAGGATGTTTGCTGAATGAGAGGTTACCAGTGGCTCCGTTCTCAGGAATGCAGCAGTGGGAACAAAGATAAAGCCACATGCAGATTAAGTTTTGTTCAACAAATATTTATTTGCCATTTACTATGTGCCAGATAGTCTACTAAACATTTGTGAAACAGAGAGTAAGACAGGTCCTGCTCCAGAGAAGCTGATGAGCAAGTGACACAGGGCCTGGCAGGAGAAGCCAAAGGTTGTGCCCTGAGCACGCAGCTGCCCTAACAAGTGGGCAGAGTTCAGGTCTAGAAAGTGGGTTGTGCAGGAGAGTTGCCCAACACGTGATTGGAAAATGCTGAGACGTTTGGACCGAGGCAAGAAACTGCACCTTTTACTAGGGTGAACTTTTCACATGGGCCTTAACTCTGCTCATAGAATCCAGGGCCTCACCTGACAGGAGCCGCACCAGGCCAGAGACGACATCTTAAGTGGTGATGTCAATCATTGTGTCCAGTGGATGATGAACGGCTTTCCACATGAATTAGGTTCCAGATTAGGGTGTAAGGAAAAAAGCATGTTTAATCCAAATTCCTCTAACAAAACTCCTTATATTGTCCATTAAGTGACGTATACATACACACAATATGTGTAGACCTATACAGTATAATAATCAATAGAACATATGCAAAATATAACTTTTATAGTATTTTATGTTACATCATTTCAATTATTTCCCTCTCTGTACCCACTGTCCAAGCACAAATATCTGCTTCACATAAGCTAAATGCATGTATAATGAGATGCCACTGCAAGAGATGGTGCCCTCCATGGAATTCTTCTTTTGCAACAACTACAAAAACAGATTTCATAGGAACTGGTACTTACAGCCCTCTTCAATAAAAACTGAATGCTAAACACTGAACTGTAAGCCAGTTAAGATGATTTTAGCACTAAGCATTCAGTAAATAGGGTCTACAGTAGAGTGTTCAGCAGGCTAACTTGAATTAAGTAGAATTTATGAGCCTAGAATTGCTAAATTCTAGATACTTCATCTCTATGACACTCCCAAAACATTGCCATTCAGTAGGGCTCTTTGTAAGACTAGGCTGGTGTGTTAGTCTGTTCTCACGCTGCTAATGAAGACATACCCCATACTGGGGAATTTACAAAGGAAAGAGGATTAATGGACTCACACTTCCACGTGGCTGGGGAGGCCTCACATTCATGGTGGAAGGCAAAGGAGGAGCAAAGTCACATCTTACATGGCAGCAGGCAAGAGAGCTTGTGTAGGGGAACTCCCCTTTATAACACCATCAGATCTCATGAAATTCATTCACTATCAAAAGAATAGCATGAGAAAGACCTGCCCCTATGATTCAATTACCTTCCACTGGGTCCCTCTCATGACATGTGGGAATTATGGGAGCTACAATTCAAGATGAGATTTGGGTGGGGACACAGCCAAACATATCAGCTGGCAAAAAGCTTAACCATTTGCTCCCTGGTAAGGGCTGTGATGCTGGTGTTCTCTATTGCTAATTCAAATCAGTTCTTTTTAGGAAGACAAAAGAGGTGATTATAGAGGAGATCTTCAAATATGGAAGTTGTGGACCCTAGCCTATGATTTTGACAGAGTAGAAAGGTATCCCACATTCACAAAGAGTGGCCACATAAATATAGATTTTTCTCAGGAACAGCTTTGAACTCACCTTAGTATTTAAACAAATGTTACCCTGAGACCCTGGATTCCTCACCCTATAAAGCAAGGTAGAAATAGTTTCGGTCTGGAAAAAGTTTCAAAATAGATGCTACTGGCTGTCCACCATGGACATATAAAACCTTCATGAGTGGCCTGTCTGGTGGTGAGCAACATGGCTTATCTGTTGTGGCCATTAGAATAAATTAGTCTTAAAATATATTAGGTTTCTGATCCCAGCCTGTCTCCAACTTGCTTTCATTGTGTGGCTGGGTTCTTGCCTCATGTACACACCCTCCCTGACACCTGAACCTCAGCAGCCCTTGTAGGGCTTTAATAGTCCTTCCTTTTCTGTGTTGACAGCTCATAGTGACCTCACTTTGTCAACAGCGGGGATAGGCTAGCTTCTTTACACCTAATCACCTATGGATGGAATTCTAAAGCAGCATTGCCCCAGAGAGCCTAGAATTACAGGATGTAAAGCTTGAAAATACTTTAAACCATCACAGAACGATTCTATTACTTTCATGAATTCTTAATACAAATGATCTTACCCTGATAGTAAAGTGTAGCTGTTAATCATGATTTAGCTCATATAAGAAGTTTTCTTTATTATTTAATTCGTGGAGATTATGGCTCAATTTGCTTTCATACTTGCATGTTTTTACCAAGCTTGAGATACACACACAGATTGGCTGCCTCTGAAGTCAACCTGCTGGGCCAGCCTAAGGGTTTGGATTTCTGTGGTACCTGCTTGGAGGCTGACTTGGAGTCTTGACCAACAAGGCTTTTGGGCCAGTCTTAAGGCAAGTCTTTCTTGGCATATAATCTAATACACATGAAACCAGTCCATCCCAGCAGGAGTAGGTCTTGTCAGAGGCATTGTGTGGTAATTCTAAAACTATAAGCATTTTTCCAACAGGTCATCACTTATCTCAAAGACTTTGTAAATAGAGTGTGACTCCAATCTTCCTACAAAATAATGAGCCCACAGTGTAAGGATTGATTTTTGATAAGCCTGGAGATACCAAATTGAGTTGGATTCACAATAGATCAGACAGAGCTCCTGGAGCTCCTTGGAAGTGGAACAGGATTCTCAGGAGTGGGCATTGCCTGTAGACCCACTTGCATTGCACCTGAAAGGGGAAACACAGACATGAATGAAACACTTGAGTGTCCTTTCTTTGCCAGATCTGCCACTGGTCCTTTATGTATTAGTTCATTGAAACTGATGCCATATGTAAGATTCTATACCTCTAAAAGATCAGGAAACTGAGGCTCAAGAGATTGATAACTTGCCCAAGATAATATACTGAATAGGTGGCAGAGCCAGAATTCAGATCTGGAACCATCTGACTGCACAGTATTATACTTGCCTCTCATCCTGGGACTACTATGAGAAAATTTATAATCACCTTGATCATTCTAGTAAGTAATTGACATGAATAAATATATTCATTCCTCTGTGTGTGTAGATACGCAGATGCTTATTGCTTACTCTAAATATTGGGGTTATTTTTTAGTTGCCTCTTTTCAAAATTGTGGTAAAATACATACAAACATAAAATTTACCATTGTAACTCTTCTAAAGTGTACAGTTCAGTGGCATTAAGTACACCCACACTGTTGGCAACCATCAGTACCATCCATTCTCTAGAACTTTCTTCATCTTCTCAAATGAAATCTCTGTACCCATTAAATACTAAGCCTCCTCCCTCCTTCCCCTCTTCCAAATGTTTTGTGTAGGGTTTGATGCACATGAAGCATTAGGCATGTGAAGGAGTTTAGGCCCTGACTTCTCCCATTCATTCCTCTTTCCCTCCAGAGCTTTCACAAATAGGAAGGTTAGATCGAAGTTTCGCTGGTCAAATGTGGAGCAGGGCATAAACGATTAATGGTGAGTAGAGTTTCCAGGAAACTGTGTTGGAGGATGAAGCTTAGAAATGAAGCCTTTTGGGGTTTTCTGCTCCCTTCTGAAAAATAGACTTTGAGGGCCCATTTAGTCCACTTACACAGCAGCCACAGAGAATCTCAAGCTGCCCTCATCCTCCCAATTGCTAGAAGGGAGAAGATAGAGGGAGGAGGAATACTTTACACAGAGGGGACAGGATGTGAATGGAGGTTCAGGCTGACTAATGGTCACAGACCCACTAGAACCACAGGCTGGGCCACCTGTGACCTGAGACATATAATCTATCTCCTAGTAAGACATGGCCCAGGGAACACCAGGCGCCCCCCTCCCCGTCCCACCCCACAGCAGGTGTCCTCACTCTGTATTCGCCTCTCATGGCAGGGAACAGCAAATCCTGTCTGCTTTGGAAACATGAACAGGGATGATAAATATTCTTGAGCATTTGAGCTATGCCAAGAGCATGACTGAAAACCAGAAATAAACAAGAGGCCTTGAGCCAAGAGGAGGTCACAGTGACAATCTCATTATCCAAGCAAACTTCATGTTCACAGGATTTCAGGGCCTTGTCATTGTCTACCCAGAAGGAGATGGCATCACGTTCTCTCAGCACAAAAATATTTAAATTTTCTCTTTGGTCTAAATCTATATTCAGTTTGCTTTTAGCTTTTCTTAATTTTTTTACAGTAAAATATAGTGCTTTATTGGAAAGTATTGCCTTATTTTGAACAAAATGACTCTAAATCCATTGTGCTACTTTTCTGTTTGCACTAATTGGCACAGTCTTCAAGTAGATGCCAACAAAGCAAGCACTGAGGTTGCAGCTACTACCAAGTTTCAGGAACTAAGGAAATTTGTTTCACATTTTATTTGCATAGTGATATATATATGGTAGTTACAGATTTACATTGATCCTATTACCAGTTTTATGCTGGAGCTTTTCCAGTAGTTTAAAGCATTGCTGTCCTTCATTAATTACAATACCAAATTCCTATATGGTGCTTACCATATCCTACACACTGTTCCCTATATATAACCCATTTAATTCCACAATTCTTTAAGGTACTCTTATTTGCTTCACTTACCAGATGAGGGAACTGAGCCAATAAAAAAATTTTTTTAGTTTTTTAAGAGACAAGGTCTTGCTCCGTCACCCATGCTGGTGTTCAGTGGCATGATCATAGCTCACCGCAGCCTCAAATTCCTGGGCTCAAGCATCCTCCCTCCTCAGCTTCCCAAGAAGCTGGGACTTACAGGTGCATGCCACCAAGCCCAGCTAATTAATTAATTTTTTGTAGAGATGGAGCTTTGCTACAGGGCCCGGGCTGGTCTTGAACTCCTGGGCTCAAGCAATCCTCCCACCTCAGCCTTTCGAGTACCTAGGGCTACAGGTGCACACCACCAAGTCTGGCTAATTCTTTTCATTTTTTGTAAAGACAGGGTCTTCACTATGTTGCCCAAACTGGTCTCAAACTCCTGGCCTTAAGCAATCCTCCTGCCTCAGCCTCCCAAAGCTCCAGAGCTACAGGTATGCACCACCACACCAGGCCCCAAGCAAAAATTTTGAAAGCTATTTTTTTATATCAAAAGATAGGGATGTATTGTATAACACACACACATGAGTTTTTCCTCACTAGCCGAAAGTGTGTGTGTGTGTATTTTTTTTTAGTAGGCTTTACTTTTTAGATCAGTGTTAGGTTCACACCAAAACTGAGTGGAAGGTACAGAGATTTCCCGTATACCCCGTGCTCCCACTCATGCAACTCACCCATTATTAATCTCCTTCAGCGGAGTGGCACATGTGTTACAAATTATCAACCTACACAGGCACATCTTCTCATCCAAAGTCCATAGTTTACATTAGGTTTCACTCTTAGTGTTGCATATTTTATGAGTTTGGACAAATTTATAGTGACATGTCTCTGCCACTGTAATGATATACAGAGTAGTCTCACTGCCCTAAAAATCCTCTGTGCTCTGCCTATTCACCTTTCCCTCCCTACAGCCCTTGGAAACCACTGATCTTTTTACTGTCTCCATAGATTTGCGTTTTCCAGGTTGTCATAGAGTTGGAATCATACAGTATGTTGTCTTTTCAGATTGGCTCCCTTCACTTAGTAATAGACATTTAAGACTTTTCTGTATCTTTTCCTGGCTTGATAGCTCATTTCTTTTTACTGCTGAATCGTATTCCACTGGCTGGATATACTACAGTTCATTTATCCATTCAATTACTAAAGGACATCTTGGTTTTGGCATCTTCCAAGTTTTGGCAATTATGAATAAAGCTGTCATAAACATATGTATGCAGGTTTTGTGTGGAAATAATACTTCAACTTCCTCGGGTAAATACCAAAGGGCACAATTGCTGGATCGTATGGGAAGAGTATGTATAGTTTTGTAAGAAACCACCAAACTGTCTTCCAAAGTGGCCGTACCATTTTGCATTCCCATAAGCAATGAATGAGAGTTCCTACTGTGGCTGGTCTTTACCTTCCAGTTCAGTGGAATCATTGTTGTGTCTCCTCGTGAAAGGGAGTCATGGTGTTGGCTGGGGTGATTGATCCTGACTCCCAAGGGAAAGTTGGTCTACTACCCCACAACCGAAGTAAGAAAGAGCATATGTGGAATACAGGAGGTCACGTGGGGCATCTCTTATTACTGTATCCTGTGATTAAATTACAAAACCCAGTCCAGCCAGGATTATTACTGTCCCATATCCTTCAGGAATAAAGTTTTGGGTTACCATGCCAAAGAAGAATCACAACCAGCTGAGGAGCTTGCTGAAGGCAAAGGGAATATAGAACATGTAGTAGAAGGTTCCTCCTTCCTCCACCCATAGTTAAAACTACTAGCTACCACCATGACTACAAGATCAGTTAGGGCTGTAATTGTCATGATTATTTTCTCCTATGTTGCTATGAATATGTGTGTATATAATCTTTGTTTTCCTTCCTTTCTTATTGCCTTATCATGTAACCTTAGATGTACTGATTTTATATCATAGTATTTCAGTATTGTTAACTTTACATCATAGTATCTGAGTTATGAGATACAAAGGAGAAGAGTTAAGTATCACTAAAGGACCTTACCTCCTTTCCTGGGGAAGAGGTTTGTGTGCTTTTGATTGTTTGCAGGATAGTTGGAGTATGTTAGGCAGAATTATGACCTTTTTGTTGTCTTTATTAGTGTGGATTGGGGAGGTGTGCATGGGTACCAAGTTGACAGGGGTGGATTTGTGAAGGTTAATTTTATGTGTCAATTTGAGTGGGCTTAGAGGCCCCTGGATGAAACATTGTTTCTGAGTGTGTCTGTCAGGGTGTTTCCAGATGAGATTACCATTTGAATATCGTGGATTTAGTTGATTGCCCTCCCCATTGTGGCTGTCATCCACAATAGCAATCAATCAATCCATTAAGGGCCTAAATAGAACAAAGGTGGAGGAGGGAGGAATTTGCTCCCTGCCTCCTCTTTTTTACCTTCCTCACTGCTGGATCTAGGACATCTCATATCATTTTCAGACTGGGATTTACATCAATAGTTCCCCTTGTTCTCAGGCCTTCAAACTCAGAGTAAATTACACCACCAGCTTTCCTGAATCTCCAGCCTGCAGATGACAGATGTGGGACTTCTCAGCCTCCATAATCATGTGAGCCAAGTCCATATAGTAAATCTTTTATATCTGTTGGTTCTGTTTCTCTGCAAACCCCAGACTAATACAGATTCAGCATTTGGTGTTGTCAGAGTTGTGGATTTTGGCCATTCTAATAGGTGTGTAGTGGTATCTCATTGTTGTTTTAAGTTGCACTTGCTGCATTTCCTAATGACATATGATGAGCGTATCTTCATAAGCGTATTTATCATCTGTAGATCTTCTTTGGAAGTGTCTATTATGTTCTGTGGTCTATTTTTTTAATTGGGTTGTTGTTTTCTTATTGTTGAGTTTTAGGAGTACTTTGTATATTTGTATAACAGTCCTTTATCGGATATAACTTTTGAAAATGTTTATTTCAGTCTGTAGCTTGTCTTTTACTCTCTTGAAAGTGTCTTTTTCAGCCAGGCGCAATGGCTCACGCCTGTAATCCTAGCGCTTTGGGAGGCCGAGGCAGGTGGATCACTTGAGGCCAAGAGTTCAACACCAGCCTGGCCAACATGGTGAAACCATCTCTATTAAAAATATAAAAATTAGCCAGGTGTGGTGATGCATGCCTGTAATCCCAGCTACTCGGGAGGCTGAGGCAGAAGAATCGCTTGAACCCAGTAGGCGGAAGCTGCAGTGAGCTGAGATTGTGCTACTGCACTCCAGCGTAGGTGACAAAGTAAGATTCTGTCTCAAAAAAAAAAAAAAAAAAAAAAAGTGTCTTTTGCAGGGCAGAAATTTTTTATTTTAAGAAAGTACAGCTAATCAATTCTTTTTTTCCTGGATTATGTCTTTGGTTTTATATCTAAAAGTCATCATCAACCCCAAGGTCATCTAGATTTTCTCCTATGTTATCTTGTAGGAGTTTTATAGTTTTGTGGGGCTTTTCTGATTTTTTTAATTAAACAAGATTTTGTAAGTATGCAGTAGGTATATATATTGATGAGGTTCATGAGATATTTTGATATAGACATACAATGCGTAATAATCACATCAGGGGAAATGGGATATCTATCGCCTCAAGAATTAATCCTTTCTTTGTGTTATAAACAATCCTATTAAACTCTTTTCCTTATTTTAAAATGTACAATAAATTATTGTTCACTGTAGTCACCCTATAGTGCTATCAAATACTAGATCTTATTCATTCTATCTAACTACATTTGTCTACCCATTAACTATTCCCACTTCCCCTCCATCCCCCAACTACCCCTCCCAACCTCTGGTAATCATTTTTCTACTCTTTATCTCCATGAGTTCTATTGCTTTAATATTTTTAGCTCCCACAAATAAGTGATAACATGCAAATTTTGTTTTTCTGTGCCTGGCTTGGTTCACTTAACATAATGGCCTCCAGTTCCATCCGTGTTGTTGCAAATGACAAGATCTCATTCTTTTTTTTTTTTTTTTTTTTTTTTTTAAGATGGAGTCTTGCTCTGTCACCCAGGCTGGAGTGCAGTGGCATGATTTCAGCTCACTGCAACCTCTGCCACCCGGGTTCAAGTGATTCTCCTGCCTCAGTCTCCCCAGTAGCTGGGATTACAGGCGTGTGCCACTATGCCCAGCTAATTTTTGTATTTTTAGTAGAGACAGGGTTTCAGCATCTTGGCCAGGCTGGTCTTGAACTCCTGACCTCGTGATCTACCCATCTCGGCCTCCTAAAGTGCTGGGATTATAGGCATGAGCCACTGTGCCTGGCCAGATCTCGTTTTTTTTTATGGCTGAATAGTACTCCATTGTGTGTATGTCCTGCATTTTCTTTATCCATTTGTCTGTTGATGGACACTTGGTTGCTTCCAAATCTTGGCTATTGTAAAAAGTGCTGCAATAAACGTGGAAGTGCGGATATCTCTTCAATATACTGATTTCCTTTCTTTTGGGTATATATCTAGCAGTGGGATTGCTGGATCATATGGTAGTTCTACTTATAGTTGTTTGAAGAATGTTCAAACTGTTCTCCATAGTGGTTGTACTAATTTACATTCCCACCAACAGTGTATGAGGGTTCCTTTTTCTCCACATCCTTGCCAGCATTTTTATTGTCTGTCCTTTCAATAAAAGCCATTTTAACTGTGGTGAGATGATATCTCATTGCCATTTTGATTTGCATTTGTCTGATGATCAATAATGTTGAGCACCTTTTCATATACCTGTTTGCCATTTGTATGTCTTCTTTTGAGAATGTCTGTTCAGATCCTTTGCCCATTTAAAAAATTGGGTTATTTTTTCCTATTGAGTGGTTTGAGCTCCTTATATGTTCTGGTTATTAATCACTTGTTAGATGGAAAGTTTGCAAATATTTTCTCCCATTTTGTGGGTTGCTTTTTCACCTTGTTGATTGTTTCTTTGCTGTGCAGAAGCTTTCTAACTTGATGTGATCCCATTGGTCCATTTTTGCTTTGGTTACCTGTGCTTCTGGGGTATTACTGAAGAAATATGTGCCTTGATCAATGTCCTGGGGATTTTCTCTAATGTTTTCTTTAAGTAGTTTCATAGTTGGAGGTTTTAGATTTAGGTCTTCAATCCATTCTGATTTGATTTTTGTATATGGCAAGAGATAGGTGTCTAATTTCATTCTTCTGCATATGGATATCCAGTTTTCCCTGCACCATTTATAGAAGAGACTGTCCTTTCTGCCAATGTATGTTCTTGGCACCTTTGTTGAAAATAAGTTCACTATAGATGTATGAATTTGCTTCTGGGTTCCCTCTTCTGTTCCATTGGTCTGAATGTCTGCTTTTATGACAGTACCATGCTATTTTGGTTAGTACAACTCTGCAGTATTATTTGAAGTCAAGTAATGTGATTCCTCCAGTTTTGTTCTTTTTGCTGAGGATAGTTTTGGCTGTTCTGAGTCTATTGTGGCTCCACATAAATTTTAGGATTTTTTTTTGTATTTATGTGAAGAATGTCATTGGTATTTTGATAAGGATTGCATTGAATCTCTAGATTGCTTAGGTAGTAAGGACATTTTAACAATATTGATTCTTCCAATCCATGAACATCAAATACCTTTCCTTCTTTTGCATGTCCTCTTCAATTTATTTCATCAGTGTTTTATAGTTTTTATTGTAGATATCTTTCATTTATTTGGTTAATTCCTAGGTATTTTATTTTATTTGTAAGTGTTGTAAATGGAATTCCTTTCTTGATTACTTTTTCAGATTGTTTGCTGTTGCCATACAGAAATACTACTGGTTTTCGTATGTTGATTTTGTATCCTGCAACTTTACTAAATTTACCAGTTCTAATCATTTTTTGGTGGAGTCTTTGGGTTTTTTCCAATATGGAAGCATACCATCTGCAAATAAGGATCATTTGACTTCTTCCTTTCCAATTTGAATGCCTTTATTTCTTTTTCTTATCTGATTGCTCTAGTTAGAACTTCCAATATTATGTTGAATAACAGTAGTGAAGGTGGGCATCCTTTCCATGTTCCAGATCTTAGAGGAAAACCTTTCAGTTTTTCCCATTCAGTATGATACTAGCTGTGGGTCTGTCATATATGGCTTTTATTGTGTGGAGGTATGTTCCTTCCATATGCAATTTTTGTGAAAATTTTCATTATGAAGAGATGTCAGATTTTATCAAATTCTTTTTCAGCATCATTTGAAACAATCACGGTTTCTGTCCTTCATTCTTTTGATATGATATATTACTTTAGTTGCATCCTTGCATCTGTGGAATAAATTCCACTTGATCATGATGAATGATCTTTTTAATGTATTGTCAAATTTGGTTTCCTAGTATTTTGTTAAGGCTGTTTGCACAATGTTCATCAGGAATTTTGGCTTACGGTTTTCTTTTTTTGATGTGTCTGTGTCTGGTTTTGGTATCAGGGTAAAATTGGCCTCATAGAATGAGTTTGGAAGTATTCCCTCATCCTCTATTTTCTGGAATAGTTCAGTAGGATTGGTATTAGTTCTTTGTTAAATGTTTGGTAAAATTCAGCAGTGAAGCCATCTGGTCCAGGGCTTTTCTTTGCTGGGAGATTTTTTATTACAGCTTCAGTCTTGTTACTTGTTATTAATCTGTTCAGGTTTTGGATTTTTTTAAGGTTTAATTATGTGGTTTGTAAGTGTCTAGGAATTTATGCATTTTTTCTAGGTTTTCCAATTTATTGGCAAATAGTTGCTCACAGTAGCCTCTAATGATCTTTTGAATTTCTGTGGTATCAGCTGTAGTGTCTAGTGTCTCCTTTTTCATCTCTGACTTAGTTTTAGATTTCTTCTCCTTTTTCTTAGTCTGAAAAAAGGTTTGTTGTTGTTGATTTTTGTTCATCTTTTTAAAAAGCCAACTTTTCATTTCATTGATTTTTTGTGTCTTCTTCATTTCAGTTTCATGAATTTCTGTTCTTACCTTTATGATTTCTTTTCTTCTACTAAGTTTGGGTTTGGTTTGCTTGTGCTTTTCTAGTTCTTCAAGATACACCATTAGGTTGTTTATTTAATTTTTTTCTACTTTTCTGATATAGGTGCTTATTGCTGTAAACTTTTGTCTTAGTACTGCTTTTGCTGTGTCCCATAGGTTTTGGCATGTTGTGTTTCCATTATCATTTATTTCAAAAAAATTTTTTTGAATTTCTTTCTTAATTTCTTCATTGACCCACTGGTCATTCAGGAGCATATTGTTTAATTTCCATGTATTTGTATAGTTTCCAGAATTCCTCTTGTTATTTATTTCTAGTCTTATTCCATTGTAGTCAGAAAAGATACTTGATATAATTTCAATTTTTTTCAATTTTTTTTTTTTTTTGAAACAGAGTCTCGCTCTGTCGTCCAAGCTGGAGTGCAGTGGCGTGATCTTGGCTTACTGCAACCTCCGCCTCACGGGTTCAAGTGATTCTCCTGCCTCAGCCTCCTAGGTAGCTGGGATTATAGGCACATGCCACCATGCGTGGCTAATTTTTGTGTTTTGTATTAGTAGAGATGGGGGTTTCACCGTGTTGATCAGGCTGATCTTGAACTCCTAACCTTGTGATCCACCCACCTCGGCCTCCCAAAGTGCTGGGATTACAGGCATGAGCCACCGCACCCGGCCAATTTTTTTTTAATTTTTAAAGACTTGTTTTCTGGTCTAACATCTGGTATATCCTTAAGAATGATCCATGTGCTGAGGAGAAGAATGCGTATTCTGTAGCCATTGGATAAAGTGTTCTGTAGATATTGATTAGGTCGATTTGGTCTATACTGAAGATTAAGTCAGATGTTTCCTTGTTGATTTTCTGTCTGGATGATCTATTCAATGCTGAAAGTGGGGTGTTGAAGTCTCTAGATATTATTGTATTGAGATCTATTTGTCTTTCTAGCTCTAATGATATTTGTTTTTATATGTCTGGGTGCTCCAGTGGTGGGGGTACACATATTTAAAATCGTTACATCCTTTTGCTGAATTGACCCCTTTATCAGTATATAATGACTTTTGTCTCTTTTTATAGTTTTTGTCTTGAAATCTATTTTGTCTCACATAAGCATAGCTTCTTCTGCTCTTTTTCGGTTTACATTTGCATGGAATATCTTTTTCCATCCCTTCATTTTCAGTCTTTGAGTGCATTTATAGGTGAAGTGTGTTTGTGTGTTTCTTGCAGGCAACAGATTGTTGGGTCTTTTTTTTTTTTTAATCCATTCAGCCACTCATTTCTGTGTTTTATATTTAGATCTGTAATGTAGTTTGAACTAATTTTTGTAAAGGGTATAAGGTCTGTGTCTAGGTTTTTTGTTTGTTTGTTTTTGTTTTCATTTTTGTTTTTTTTTGAGACAGAGTCTCACTCTGTCGCCTAGGCTGGAGTGCAGTGGCATGATCTTGGCTCACGGCAACCTCCACCTCCCGGGTTCAAGCGATTCTCTTGCCTACGCCTCCTGAGTAGCTGGGATTACAGGTGCATGACACCAGGCCCAGCTAATTTTTGTATTTTTAGTAGAGATGGGGTTTCACCATGTTGGTCAGGGTGGTATTGAACTCCTGAGCTTGTGATCCACCCGCCTCAGCCTCCCAAAGTGCTGGGATTAGAAGTATGAGCCACCGCACCTGGCCAGGTTTTTTTTTTTTTTTTTTTTTTTTGGCATGTGTATGTCTACTCGTTTCAGCAGCATTTGTTGAAAAGCCTGTCTTTTCTCCATTGTATTATCTTTGCTCCTTTGTCAAAGATCACTTGACTACATTTATGTGTGTATATTTTAGGGCTTTTCTGTTCCATTGATCTATTTGTTTATTCTTTCACAAATACCACACTGTCTTGGTTACTGTAGCTTGTAGTAGGTCTTAAACTTACACAATGTCAGTTCTCCAACTTTGCTCTCCTTCAATGTTATGTTGGTTATTCGGGGGCTTTTGCCTCTCCATATAAACTTCAGAATAAGTTTGTTAGATATCCACAAAACAACTTATCTGGATTTTGATTGGGATTATGTTGAATTTATAGATCAAGTTATAAAGAACTGACATCTTGACAATATTGAATTCTCCTATCCATGAACATGAAATGTCTCTCCATTTATTCGGTTGGTCTTGTTTTTTTATCAGAGGTTTCTAGTTTTCCTCATATAGGTCTTGAACATATTTTGTTAGGTTTATAACTAAGTATTTCATTTTTAGGGGTCCTAATGTAAATGATATTGCATTTTTTTGGTTGAAATTCCACTTGTTTATTGTCAGTAAATAGGAAAGTGATTGAATTTTGCATTAACTTTGCATTCTGCAACCTTGCTATAATCACTTAGTAGTTCCAGGGT
Organism: Nomascus leucogenys; assembly: GCF_006542625.1. Classification (NCBI taxonomy): domain Eukaryota; kingdom Metazoa; phylum Chordata; class Mammalia; order Primates; family Hylobatidae; genus Nomascus; species Nomascus leucogenys. Next base: position 89,649,530 of record NC_044387.1, on the reverse strand, counting down.
TTTGCGGGGAGTTTTTTGGTCATTTTTTTTTTTTTTTGATTTTCTACATAGACAGTCATGTCATCTGTGAACAAAGACAGTTCTATTTCTTTTTTTCCAATTTGTATACTTTTAGTTCCTTTTCTTGACTTATTGCATTAGCTGGGACTTCCATTATGATGCTGAAAAGCAGTAGTGAGAGAGGAGACATCCTTGCCTTGTTGCTGATCTTAGTGGGAAAGCTTCTTGTTTCTCACCACTTAGTATGATGTTAGCTGTAGGTCTTTTGTAGATATTCTTTATCAAGTTGAGGAAGTTTCACTCTTTCCTACTTTATTGAGAGTTTTTATCATGAAATGGTCTTGGATTTTATCCAATGTTTCTTCTGCATCTGTTGATATAATCTATGATTTTTCTTTTTTGCTTGTTGATGTGATGGATTGCATTAACTGATTTTCGAATGCTGAATCAGCCTTACATACCTGGGATAGCTCTGATTTCGTTGTGGTATATAATTCTTTTAATATAACATTGGATTTGATTTGCTAATATTTTAGGATTTTTGCAACCACAGTCTTGAGAAATATTGGTCTGTAGTTTTCTTCTAATACCTTTATCTGGTTTTGGTACTAGAGTAATGCAGGCCTCATAAAATGAGTTAAGAAGTAATCCCTCTGCTTCTATCTTTTGAAAGAGATTGTAGAGAAGTGATATAATTTCCTCCTTAAGTGTTTGGTAGAATTCACTCATAAACCCATCTGGCCCTGGTGCTCTCTATTTTGAAAAGTTATTAATTAATTAATTCAATTTCTTCAAGAGGTATAGGCCTATTAAGATTGTTTCTTCTTGTATGACTTTTGGCAGACTGGATCTTTGAAGGAATTATTCCTATTTCATCTAGGTTATCAAATCTGTGGACACAAAGTTATTCAAAGTATTGCTTGATTATTCTTTTAATTTCCCTGGAATCTGTATGTATATATAATTGAATACATTGTTGCTATTATTATGTTGAACAAACTGTTGTTAGATAATTAAGAACAAGAAAAATAAAAGTTTTCTTTCCCTTACTTATTCCTTCCTTGATGCTCTTCCTTTACTTATGTAGATGGTAGTTTCAGACCTATATCATTTTTCTTCTCTCTGAAGATCTTCTTTTAACATTTCTGGCCAAGGATGTATATTGGCAACAATTTCCCTCAATTTCTGTCTGTCTGAGAAGGTTTTAATTTCTCCTCACCCTTTGAAGGATAATTTCACAGGGCACAGAATTCTAGGTTTGTGGTGTTTTTTTCTGTCCACACTAAGCATTTCATTCCACTTTCTACTTGCCTGCATGGTTTCTGAGAAGTCACATGTAATTCTTATCTTTGCTCCTTTACAGGCAAAGTTTTTTCTCTCTGGCTTCTTTCAGGATGTTTTTCTTTACCTCTGATTTTCTAGTCTAAAAATGATATGCCTAGGTAGAGTTTTCTTTTGTTTTGTTTTGGAATTTATCTTATTTTGTGTTCTCTGAGCTTTTTCAATCTATGGTTTGGTGACTGAAGACAATTTGGGGGAAATTCTCAGCCATTACTGTTCAAATATTTCTTTTGTTCCTTTCTCTCAATCTTTTCCTTCTGGTGTTTCCATTATGTGTATGTCCCACTCTTTTTGGATATTCTGTTCTGTTTTTTTTTTTTTCAGTCTTTTTTTTTCTGTTTGCTTTTTAGTCTGGGAGGTTTCTACTGAGATATCTTCAAGTTTACAGATTCTTTTTCAGCTGTGTGCAGTCTGCTAATAAGCCATCAAAGGCATTCTTCGTTCTGATTACACTGCTTTTGAGCTCTGGCATTTATTTTTGGTTCTTTCTTGGGATTTCCATCCCTCTGCTTACATTGCCCATCTGTTCTTGCATGCTGTCTACTTTATCCATTACAGCCCTGAGCATGTTAATAATAGTTGTTTGAAATTCTCAGCCTAATAATTCCACCATCCCTGACATATTTTAGGCTGGTTCTCAGGCTTTCTCTGTCTCTTCAAACTACATTTTTGCCTTTCAATATATCTTGTCATTTTTTCTTGACAGCTGGACATGAGGCACTGGGTAAAAGGAACTGCTGTCAATTAGCCTTTAGTAATGTGGTGGTATGGTGTCGGGGTGGGGAAGTGTTCTATAATTTCATGATTAGGTATCTGTCCTTTAGGCAGCCTGTGCTCTGGACTGTGAACTTCACAGATGTGTCTCAGTTCCCACTCTGCACAGGTGGACTGAATGGCTAGAGTGGGTTGGAGTTGGGCATTTATTTTCCCTGGATCAGTTAGAGTCTGATGAAACCCTAGCAGGTTAGGCTCTGGTTAAATAGTTTCTCCTGAGGGCAGGCATTGTTAAGAACACAGTTTTCTGGTGTATTTCAAAATGGTTCCTTTTCTGCTCCCCATGCCAGAAGGAGGGGATTCTTCTCCAATATTCACTGCGAGGAACTTTTTGAGCTCCTGGAGGGGGACTCAGTCCCCTGGAATATTTATTAATATCTCTCAAACTTGTCCACGCTGAGCCTCCAGCAATTCATCAGTTGCAATTCAGGTTTCCCTTCCCTAACACAGGTTCCTGAGAGGTTTCAGCTTGTGGGTTTCTGCTCAGTTGCTCCAATATGGGGGCAGAAGTTTGCCCTGTGACTTCACATCTCTTATGGATCTAAGAATTGTTGATTTTTCAGTTTGTTCTGCATTTTATTTGTTGGTGGGAAAGAGTAGCAGCTTCTTATAAGCTAGACTGGAACCACAAGCCTATTTTTTAGTTTGGTTTTCTTTAGGTAGAATGAATGGAGGCAAGACAAAAGTGGGAATCCAAGTTTTGAAATGAGTTATTTTGAGACCTCAGAAGTCTGAATTTGAGCAGAGTGTATCGCATTCATTGGCCTTTTACATATATCCTATATCATTATTCAGAGATTGGTTTGATTTCAACTTGGCCCTGGGGATATGAACCCAAATACGGTACATTTTGAATGGGATCCCTGATGTGATCGGCCCTGAATGATCCTATCACATCTCAAGTAAAAGTTGACTGGAAGGACTCAGATTGTCTCTCTTTGATCCCATCCTTAGGTTCTTCCATTCTCTCCCGTGAGCTGTTTCGTCTGCGGCCCCCTCCCTCCTGGAGTTCTGTGCGTGTGCTCCGGTTGGCCTGGCTCCTCTCCAGGCCGGCTGCACTGCTCATACTCGGGAACGGCCCCGCACCGTGCTCCCTGCCGGCGTCGACTTTTTCTTAGTGCTCACATTTTCTTCTTTCTTGTTTTACTCTCTTGTTTGGTTGAGGACATCTTCATATTACCTATTCATAAAAATACTCGAGAAAGAGGATTTCTGAGAGTTTTCAGGTCGGGAAATATTTTTGCCCGTCTTCCTACTTAAACGATAGGTTAGCTGGCTCTAAGAATGATTTTCCTCACATATTCTACCACAGCTACCTAACATGAACCTCTGTGTCTCTTTTTCCCCTCCCAGCTCCATGTAACTGTAACTCCTTCTCAAATGGAGCCTAGGAGGCAGAAGGAAGGGCATACAGGGTTTTAGGTGCTGTGGGGATTCAATACAGAGAGGGCCTGTACTGGACCTGGGCCAGAGCATCCTTCAGGCCAGAGAGAGCTTGGGGCCTGAGAGGTACCTTGAGGCAAGGGTCAGAGCTCTGAGGTTACTGAAGAGAGCTTGGCCCATGGGATCCATACACAAGAGAAAAGACAAGAAGGAGAACAACCCAGCTGATCAGGGCAGCCCAATTTTATTTTCTTTTTTTTTGAGACAGAGTCTCTCTCTGTTGCCCAGGCTGGAGTGCAGTGGTGTGATCTCGGGCTCACCGATCCTCCGCCTGCAGGGTTCAAGTGATTCTCACTCCTCAGCCTCCCAAGTAGCTGGGGTTACAGGCACCTGCCACCACGTCCGGCTAATTTTTGTATTTTTAGTAGAGACGGGGGTTTTACAATGTTGGCCAAGATGGTCTTGAATTCCTGACCTCAAGTGATCTGCCCACATCAGTCTCTCAAATTGCTGGGATTACAGGTGTGAGCCAATGCGCCTGGCCTTAGGGCAGCCAAATTTACCCAAAAGAGAGAAAGAAATGACACACAGCTAAATTCCAACTTCACCAGCCTGGGCAACATGGGGAAACCCCATCTCCACAAAAAATAGAAAAATTAGCCAGGCATGGTGGTGCGTACCTATAATCCCAGCTACCCCAGGGAGCTGAGGATAAGGGATTGCTTGAGCCCAAGAGGTCGAGGCTGCTGTGAGCTCTGACTGCACTCCAGCACTCCAGCCTGGGTGACAGAGTGAGACCCTGTCTCAAAAACAAAACAAAACAAAAATTGAATTTTACATCAGTAATGAATAATTCTTTTTATGTAAGTCTGTCCCATGTAATATATTCTACCCAGCAACCCAGCCTACAGCTGACACAACTGTACGTAGAAGGACTTGCTGGTCTCTCTGGCCCTCAAGGAGTGGCGAATGAAATAAGACTTTGTATCTTTGGCCAAGCTTGGTGGGCTCACACCTGTAATCCCAGCACTTTAGGAGGTTGAGGCGGGTAGATTGCTTGAGCTCGGGAGTTTGAGACCAGCCTGGGCAACATGGCGAGACTCCGTCTCAATTATTTTTAAAATTTAAATTAAAAAAAAAGACTTTGTATCTTTACAACTAAGAGAAAATTAACCTTTGTAGCTAAGGAAACTGGGGAGCAGAGAAGAAAAGGTAAGCATTTTCCAGCTGAAGCCTTGTCGGTCTACAGGATCAGAGACCATGGAGCCTCCTGTACTCAAGAGATAGCTGCTGCTGAAGACCTGGCCCCAGGTGAATAACGTAGGCAAAGGAACAACAAAGCCAGAACGGGGAAGAGTGAGCAGAGCATCCAGAAATGGCGGTTGCCAACAAAATAGAACTGCTGAAAAAGGGCATGGCAACTTGAACAGAAAAAGTAATTCGTGCAATTGAGGAGCTTCAATTAGAGCGTTAAACTGGAACTCAAGAACATGATTTTTTAAGTTTAAAAATATAGCAGATGTATTGAAAAAGTGTATGGTAACTATTGAGAAGTGAACAGAGGTCTGGAAGTACAAGGGAAAGAAATCTCTCAAAAAAGCAAACATTTAAAGACAGACATCAAAAAAGCAAATATAAAAGAATCAGAAGATGGATCTAGAAGTTGTAACTTGTAAATAAATAGGAATTTCAGAAGAGTAAAGCAATCGAAGGAAGAGAGACAATATTTAAACAAACAGGTGACGAAAATTTTACAGAGCTAAATAAAGAGTTTTATCCTCAGAATTCTTTGAGTTTCAAGGAACAGGGGATGAAAACTGGAACACACTAGAGATTCCATTACTATGTTGTAATTCCAAGGGTAATGACAAGTTCTACAGTCTTCTAGGTAGAAAGAACAAATTGTTTACATAGAAAAAGATTAAGACTGGCTTTGGATTTCTAACTACAACTTTAATATCAGAAAATAGTAGGATAATAACTAGTGGCAACTGACAATGTGGTTTAAAAATCAAAACCCAAACACATATTACTTAAGAAACCCACGTTAGGCCAGGCACTGTGGCTCACACCTGTAACTGTAGCATTTTGGGAGGCTGAGGGGGGCGGATCACTGGAGATCAGGAGTTCAAGACCAGCCTGGTCAACATGGCAAAACCCTGTCTCTACTAAAAATACAAAAATTAGCTGGGCATGGTGGCACATGCCTGTAATCCCAGCTACTCAGGAGGCTGAGGCAGGAGAATCACTTGAACCCAGGAGGCAGAGGTTGCAGTGAGCCCAGATCATGTCATTGCACTCCAGCCTGGGTGACAGAGGGAGACTCCACCTCAAACAAACAAACAAACAAAAGAAACTCACTTTAAACAAAGTGAGAAAGAAAAGTTAAACTTCAGAGGATATGTAAAAAGATACTGCCGGACGTGGTGGCTCACGCCTGTAATCCTAGCACTTTGGGAGGCCAAGGCGGGTGGATCACTTGAGGTTAGGAGTTCGAAACCAGCCTGGCCAACATGGTGAAACCCCTTCTCTACTAAAAATACAAAAAAATTGTCTGGGTGTGGTGGCGGGCACCTGTAATCCCAGCTCCTTGGGAGGCTGAAGCAGGAGAATCGCTTGAAGGCAGACGTTGCAGTGAGCTGAGATCGCGCCACTGCACTCCAGCCTGGGCAACAGAGCGAGACTCCATCTCAAAAAAAAAAAAAAGATCCACCAGATAAATATAAATCAAAAGAAGTCAAGTCTAGTGGTCCTATTATTGGACCAAACAGCATACATATTAGTATGTAATGACAAAAGGCAAATTGATAACAGAGGTATAACAATCATGAATCATGTTCACCAATCACTGTAGTAGCTAAACATGTAAAGCATAATCTTTATGTTAGGAGATTTTAACACACCTTTTTCAGACTCACATATATCTAACAGACAAAATAAATAGAAACAGAGGAATAGAATAAAACAACCAACAAATTTGACTAAAACATGTATGGAATGTTACATTTCAGAACTATATTTCTTTTGTGTTTTAATGGAACATTTACAAAAGTTAATCTTGTTTTTGTTTCCAAAGGTTATCTAAGTCAATATACAGGAGTAGAGATTTTATAGGCCACATTCCCTGATTATAATCCAAAATTAAGAAACAATATTCTAGGCCAGGTGCGGTGGCTCACGCCTATTATCCCAGCACTTTGGGAGGCCGAGATGGATGGATCACTTGAGGCCAGGAGTTTGAGACCAGCCTGGGCAACATAGTGAAACTCCATCTTTAGTAATACAGAAAGAACAAAAGAAAAAAAAAATTAGCTGTGTGTGGTGGTGCATGCTTGCAGTCCCAGCTACTTGGGAGGCTGAGGCATGAGAATAGCTGGAACCCAGGAGGCAGAGGTTGCAGTGAGCTGAGATTGTGCCACTGTACTCCAACCTGGGTGACAGAGCGAGACTCTGCCTCAAAAAAAAAAAAAAAAAAAGACGAAAGAATATTCTAAATAACTCTTATCAAAATGTAAACAAAACTGAAATTACAAACCATATACAAAGCAATGAGGAAAAAGTTCATACCAAAATATATACAACATAGTTCAAATTATTCCTATGGGAATTCATAGCCTTAATGTTTTATTATTAAGGAAAAAATTTAGGCCAGGCACAGTGGCTCACCCTTGTAATCCCAGCACTTTGGGAGGCCAAGGCAGGCAGATCACTTGAGGTCAGGAGTTTGAGACCAGCTTGGCCAGTATGGTAAAACCCTGTCTCTTCAAAAAATAAAAAAATTAGCCAGGCATGATGGTTGAACCAGGAGTCAGAGGTTGCAGTGAGTCGAGATTGTGCCACTGCACTCCAGTCTGGGCGACAGAGTGAGACCCTGTCTCAAAAAAAAAGGAAAAAAATTAAAAAAAAATTTAAGGTCCAATTAAAAAATTTAGAACAAGAACACCAAAATAAACAAAACATAAAGTTGGAAGAGAGAATAAAGATGAAAATTAATGAACAGAAAACAAAGTATAAAGGGTAAATAAATCTAAAAGCTGATTCTTATGTAAGACTCCCCCAAAGAGATAAAATTTCAGGGAAATCTCCAAAGGCTCAACTGCTGCACACCAAGAAAGAACTAGAATTTGGAACTGTGACGTGAGAGAGGTCACATGACAGGCAAGGGAAAAGTGCAAACAGCGCTGCTGGCGTGCCTTCTTCCCTGCCACACACTGCGCACCCCAACTCTGGAGGAGCCTTGTCGGGGTGATACGGTTTGGCTCTGTGTCCCAACCCAAATCTCATCTCTAACTGTAATCCCCATGTGTGGAGGGAGGGAGGCGACTGGATCAGGGGGGCAGTTTCCCCATGCTGTTCTCACGATAGTGAGTGAGTTCTCATGTGATCTGGTGGTTTTACAAGGGGCTCTTCCCCCTTCACTTTCTCTCTTCTGCCAACTTGTGAAGAAGGTGTCTCCTTCCCCTTCCACCATGATTGTAAGTTTCCTGAGGCCTCCCCAGCCATGCAGAACTGTGAGTCAATTAAACTTCTTTCCTTTATAAATTACCCAGTCTCAGGTAGTATCTTTATAGCAGTGTGAAAACAGACTAATACAGGGGGGCAGGTAGGTAACAGGAGCGATCAGACCCCTCCTAGCCAGCAGCATGGAAGGTAGTAGTGAATCAGGCCTGAGCTAGGGAGAGAGGATAAACTTTGAATTGGATGAGATACGGAGGTTTTAGTTTAGGTTGGATGGAACTACATAATCTGAAAATGGTAGTGTTGTTAGAATCTGAAATGGCTGAAAAACTCACGGGATCTATCGGAAAAGTCACCAAGAGCAAGGAAAATGTTTCTGACAAAAAATGCTTGAGGCAAGAGGGGAAGAAAACAAAGCTGTTCCCTGACTACGCCCTACTAAGCCCGGCTAAGTCAATAAGCCTGTTGTTACACTTGTGTTTCTGGCTTTTTCCTTCACTGGACTGGGAGAAATTAAGCGTCAAAATTATGAATTAATGATAGTAACACATATAGTCCTTTGAAGGAAATTAAGAACCATGAGTACATATTGATACATATAAATATATGAATAAATTAAAAGTTTGATGAGAGTATTTACTTAGTTTCAAAGTACTTCCTGAGAGAATACTAGAGAAAGAAAACATAAATTCATGGTGGAGAAGAAGAAAAGACATCATCTTAAATAAGCTATCAAATTGGACAACAACAAATCCAAGGCATGTGCCATCTGACACGAGGAATACAATGTTGCTTCTTGCTTCATTGAATTTTTTTTCCAAAGGTGCGTAATTTGAATCTAATAATGAGGAATATTTTCAAACCCAAATTCTACAATATATTTGGCCTATAAACTTAAAAAGAATTCAAGAATGAGAAATAATTTCCAAGTTGAAGAAAATTAAAGACACATGAGAGTGAAATGCAATGCATGCTTCTGAATGGGATGGCTTTTTTCTCTTAAAGCAGGGGTCCCCAACCCCTGGGGGCCATCACTGGTACTGTGTCACACAGCAGGAGCTGAGTGGCGGGCAAGCAAGCTAAACTTCTTCTGTATTTACTGCTGCTCCCCATCACTCGCATTAGCTCCTGAGCTCCACCTCCTGCCAGATCAGCAGTGACATTAGATTCTCATAGGAGCGTGAACCCTACTGTGAACTGTGCATGCGAAGGATCTAGGTTGCGCACTGCTTATGAGAATCTAATGCCTGACGATCTGTCACTATCTCCCATCACCCACAGATGGAACTGTCCAGTTGCAGGAAAACAGGTTCAGGGCTCCCACTGATTCTTATGGTGAGTTGCATAATTATTTCTCCTACTGATTCTTATGGTGAGTTGCATAATTATTTCATCATATATTACAATGTAATAATAATAGAAATAAAGTGCATGATAAATATAATGTACTTGAATCATCCTGAAACCACCCCCTCACCCCTGGTCTGTGGAAAAATTGTCTTCCATGAAACCAGTCCCTGGTGCCAAAAAGTTTGGGGACTACTGATCTAGAGGCTATTATTGGGGATTATTATTATTATTAGCAAAATTTACTGATGGCAATATATGAATGTTAATGTCCCAATTTTGATGGTTGTATTGTGGTTTTGTAGGAGAATGTCTGTGAGATGCCAGGGCATCACATTGGCAAATTATTCTGAGATGGCTCAGGAAAATAAAAGTTCTTTATATTGTACTAGCAACTTTTCTGTAAGTTTGAAAATGTTTCAAAATTGTTTAAAATTAATAAGTTATAGAGAAAGTGAAAAGACTATTTACCAACTGGAAAAAGTATTAGCAATGCAAATATCAGATAAGTGGTTAAATTTGTAACATGCAAAGAGCCCTTATTAAACTGAGGAGATAAACACTAATCAATTAACGGGTGGGCACAGTGGCTCATGCCTGTAATTCCAGCACTTTGGGAGGCCAAAGTGGGCAGAACACTTAAGCCCAGGAGTTCCAGACCAACCTGGGCAACATGGCAACCCCCATCTCTACCAAAAATACACACACGCAAAATTAGCCAGACAGCATGGTAGCGCGGCCTGTGGTCCCAGCTACTTGGGAGGCTGAGGTCAGAGGATCGCTTGAGCCTGGGAGGCAGAGGGTGCAGTGAGCTCAGATTACGCCACTGCACTCCAGCCTGGGTGACAGAGCGAGACCCTGTCTCAAAAAAAAAAAAAGACTAATCAATTCAACTAAGAGAAAATCCAACTGACAAATAAACTAATTAAAAGAGATTACTAGTAGTCAGGAAAAATGCAATTTAAAATACTGGCCAAGCATGGTGGCTCATGCCTGTAATCCCAGCACTTTGGGAGGCTGAGATGGGCAGATTGCTGGAGGCCAGGAGTTGAGACCAGCCTGGGCAACAAGGTGAAACTCTGTCTCCACTAAGATTACAAAAATTAGCCAGGCAGTAGTGCACGCCTGTAATCCCAGCTACTTGGGAGGCTGAAGCAGGAGAATCGCTTGAACCCAGGAGGTTGCACTGAGCAGAGATCATGCCACTGGACTCCAGCCTGGGTGACAGAGCAAGACTCTGCCCCAATATATATATTGGCCGGGCGCGGTGGCTCACACCTGTAATCCCAACACTTTGGGAGGCTGAGGCAGGCAGATCACCTGAGGTCAGGAGTTCGAGACCAGCCTGGCCAACATGGTGAAACTCCATATCTACTAAAAATACAAAATTAGCTGGGCACAGTGGCGCATGCCTATAATCCAAGCTACTCGGGAGGTTGAGGCAGGAGAATCACTTGAACCTGGGAGGCAGAGGTTACAGTGAGCCAAGATCGCGCCATTGCACCCCAGCCTGGGCAACAAGAGCAAAACTCTGTTTCAAAAAAAATAATAATAAATAAATAAACACACACACACCCACGTATATACCTACACATATGTATATACATACATATATACACATATATATAATACGTACATATATGTATATCAGATATCATGAGGCACCTACCAAAGTAATACAAATGTAAAAGCACAACAGCCAGCAAGGGTGATTTGGGAATGTGGAATGGATATTTTCATGCTTTCATGATAGATATCTGAATGTTCCATTTTTGTGGTATGAAATGTGGCAACATCCACTAGAAATACACATTCCCCTTGACCAGCAAATTCCATCCTGAAGAATCCATTCTCTACATAAGGATATAGAAACAAGAATGTTTATTGCAGCTTTGATTTTCATAGCAAAAACCAAAATAATGAATGACTACTAATAGCAAAATGATTGTGGGCTGGGGGTGTGGCTCATGCCTATAATCGCAGCACTTTGGGAGGCTGTGGCAGGAGGATGCTTGATCCCAGGAGTTTAAGACCAGCCTGGGCAACATAGTGAGATTCCATCTCTACCAATAAAAAAAAAAAAAAAAGCTGGGCACGGTGGTGTGTGCCTCCCACGGTGGAAAGGCTGAGGTGGGAAGATTGCTTGAGCCTGGGAGACCAGGGCTGCAGTGAGCCATGAGTTGTGATAGTACCACTGCACTCCAGCCTGGGAGACAGAGTGAGAAAGAAAAAAGAGAAAAGAAAATTAAGAAAGAAAAAGAAAAGAAAAATGATTGGGATACAATCATCTCATGGAAAACTATGCAGCCATTAGAATAAGTTAGCTCTATGACAGTTGACTGAATAGGATTCTTACAATATATAGTTTTAGAGAGGAAAAGCAAGATGCAGAGAAATGTATATGTATAAAACAGAATCCTTTTTATTTTCTTTTTTTTAGAGACAGGGTCTCACTGTCTCATCCAGGCTGGAGTGCAGTGGTGTGATCATAGCTCACTGCAGCCTCAAACTCCCGGGCTCAAGCAATCCTCCCACCTCAGCCTCTTGAGTACCTAGGACTACTGGTGCACACCACCATGTCTGGCTAATTAAAAACATTTTTTTTTTGTAGAGATAGAGTCTTTCTATGTTGCCCAGGCTGGTCTCAAACTCCTGGTCTCAAGCAATTCTCCTGCCTCAGCCTCTCAAAGCACTGGGAATTATAGAAGTGAGTCACTGTGCCTAGCTGAATCCTTTTTTGTCTGTATATATACATATGCTCTATAAATGGTTACATGAGCATGTAGAAAGATAGGAAAGCAAGCCACATAGCCGTTACATTGGCTAGGAGGGAATGATGGATACAGGTAAGAAAAAGGAGATGAAGTCCAGGCACGGTGGCTCACGCCTGTAATCCCAACAATTTGGGAGGCCGAGGCGGGCAGATCACAAGATCAGGAGATCAAGACCATCCTGGCTAACACGGTGAAACCCCATCTCTACTAAAAATACAAAAAAATTAGCCGGGCGTGGTGGCGGGCGCCTGTAGTCCCAGCTACCGGGGAGGCTGAGGCAGGAGAATGGTGTGAACCCGGGAGGCAGAACTTGCAGTGAGCCGAGATCGTGCCACTGCACTCCAGCCTGGGCGACAGAGCGAGACTCCATCTCAAAAAAAAAAAAAAAAAAAAAGAAAAGAAAAGAAAAAGGAGATGAAGAACTTTGATGGTATTGTTGCATTTTGACTAATTTCTATCACTCTACTCACAAGTCTTACAATATAGGTTAATTGATTACTGAGATGCTAGCAGTGTGGATAAACTAAGTGAGAAAGACTGCTACTGTGGAAACAGTGAGAAGAAATCGTCTGCCGCCAAGCCTCAAGTAAGAAGGCTGGATCTGAGAAAACCAGCAGTTGGAAGCAAGACAAGTGACTAACATGCTCAGAAAAAAAAAATGTGAGAACAGAGGTTCAAGAAGAATTAAAGATAAAATCTACAGGGAAAGATTATTTACCAAAAGTGGGTGAAGAGGTGGTGAGTAGGAGAGGAGGATTCCAAACGTAAGAGTCAAGCATCAGAGGATGGCACAGGCCAAGAATGTGTAAAGACTTAGGATCAGGTTCTTACAATAAGAATCACATCAACGAAAGCTGGGTCTGGAGCTCAGCAATATTAGAGAAGTAAAGGTGCTGGCAAAGCAGTATGGTTGTGGTGGGCCCTCCAAAACTCTTCCTCCTATATGGCACTTCCAAACACTCACCATTAAAGGTTTGGGCGGCTTCTGATGGCTGTAAAAAGAGAAGAAAGAGAAAACAAAAGAAAAGTTTCTAAGTACAGTCATGCATAGCTTAACAACAGTGATATGTTCTGAGAAATGTGTCATTAGGCGATTTCATCTTTGTGCAAACATCATAGAGTACCCTTACGCAAAATAGAAGGTATAGCCTACTACACATCTAGGCTATATGGTTTAGCTTATTGCTCCTAGGCTACAAATCTGTACAGCATGTTACTGTACTCAATACTGCAGGCAACTGTAACACAATGGTAAATATCTGTGTATCTAAACAGAAAAGACACAGTGAAAATATGGTATAAAAGATTTTTTAAGTGGTACACCTGTCTAGGGACAATTACTGTGATTGGAGCTTGCAGGATTGGAAGCTGCTCTGAGTGAGTCAGTGAGTGGTGAGTGAGTGTGAAAGCCTGGGACGTTACTGTACACCACTGTAGACTTCATAAACACTTTACACTTAGACTACACTAAATTTATTTTAACAATTTTATTTCTCCAATAGTATATTAATCTTAGCTTACTGTAACTTTTCTACTTTATAGACTCTTTAAAAATCTCTTTACTCCTTTGCAATAATACAGCTTAAAACACAAACACGGCCGGGCGCGGTGGCTCACGCCTGTAATTCCAGCACTTTGGGAGGCCAAGGCGGGCGGATCACAAGGTCAGGAGATCGAGACCATCCTGGCTAACACGGTGAAACCTCGTCTCTACTCAAAAATACAAAAAAAAATTAGCCAGGCATGGTGGCGGGTGCCTGTAGTCCTAGCTACTGGGGAGGCTGAGGCAGGAGAATGGCGTGAACCCAGGAGGCGGAGCTTGCAGTGAGCCGAGATCGCGCCACGGCACTCCAGCCTGGGCGACAGAGTGAGACTCCATCTCAAAAAAAAAAAAAGCACACACACATTGTACAGCTATACAAAAATATTTTCTTTATATATATTATATATATCCTTACTCTACAAGCTTTTCTTTATTAAATTTTTTTTATTTTATTATAGATTCAGGGAGTACCTGTGCATGCTTGTCACATGGGTGTATGTGTACTGGTGCAGTTTAAACTTCTAGAGTACCTATTACCCAAATGGTAAGCATTGTACTCAGTAGGTACTTTTTCAATCCCTGCTCCTCATCCACCTTCCCTCTTTTTGGAGTCCCCAGTGTCTATAATTTCCACCTTTATTTCCATGTGTACTTATTGTTTAGCTCCCACTTATGAATGAGAACATGTAGTATTAGGTTTTCTGTTTCTGTTCACTTGGGTTAATGGCCTCAAGCTCCACCCATGTTGCTGCAAAAGACATTATTTCATTCTTTAATATTTTTTTCATTTTAAACTTCTTTGTTAAAAATGAAGACATAGGCTGTGCGCGGTGGCTCACGCCTGTAATCCCAGCAATTTGGGAGGCTGAGGCAGGTGGATCACGAGGTCAAGTGATCAAGACTATCCTGGCCAACATGGTGAAACCCCATCGCTACTAAAAATACAAAAATTAGCTGGGTGTGGTGGCCCATGCCTGTAGTCCCAGCTACTCGGGAGGCTGAGGCAGGAGAATCGCTTGAACCAGGGAGGTGGAGGTTGCAGTGAGCTGAGATCGCACCATTGCGCTCCAGCCTGACGAGAGAGTGAGACTCTGTCTCAAAAACAAACAAACAAACAAACAAACAAAAAACCAGGCATAGTGGCTCACGTCTGTAATCCCAGCACTTTGGGAGTCCGAGGCTGGTGGATCACAAGGTCAAGACATCGAGACCATCCTGGCCAACATGGTGAAACCCTGCCGCTACTAAAAATACAAAAATTAGCTGAGTGTGGTGGCTCATGCCTGTAGTCCCAGCTACTCGGGAGGCTGAGGCAGGAGAATCGCTTGAACCAGGGAGGCAGAGGTTGCAGTGAGCCGAGATCGCACCACTGCGCTCCAGCCTGGGCGACAGAGCAAGACTCTATCTCAAAAAAAAAAAAAAAAAGACATAAGCACACACATTAGCCTAGGCCTACATGGTGTCGGGATCATCAGTATCACTGTCTTTCACCTCCATATCTTGTCTTACTGGAAGGTTTTCAGGGGTAATAGCACACACGGAGCTGTCATCTCCTAGGATAACAACGTCTTCTTCAGGAATGCCTCCTGAAGGACCTGCCTGAAGCTGTTTCACAGTTAGTTTTGTTTTTAATAAGTAGGAGTACACTCTAAAATAATGATTAAAAAGTATAGTAGAGGAAATACATAATCCAGGAACATAATCATTTATTACCATTAGCTACTATTATGTGCCATACGTAACTGTATATGCTATGCTGTTATACCACTGGCAGCACAATAGGCTTGTTTCCACCAGCATCACCAGAAACGTGATGAACACATTGCACTATGACTTTATGATGGCTACAACTTCACTAGGCAACAGGAATTTTACAGCTCCATTATAATTCAGCACTTTGGGAGGCCGAGGCACGTGGATCACCACGATCATATATGCAGTGTGTTGTTGATGGAAAAGTCACTCTGTGGCATGACTGTACAAGATTTAAAAATATAGAATTCTAGTGTTATCAAGAGAAAACTGCTACTAAATGCCTCAATGCAAAATAATCATGGCAATACCAACACTAAAACTAATAATACTAGGACTGGTTAAGCTTTACTGAGTTCTAAGTCCCATGTAAATACACTAAGCACTTCGAACATATTACCTCTTTTGGCTGGGCGCAGTGCCTCACGCCTGTAATCCCAGCACTTTGGGAGGCAGAGGGGGGCAGATCACTTGAGGTCAGGAGTTCGAGACCAGCCTGGCCAACATGGTGAAACCCCATCTCTACTAAAGATACAAAAATTAGCCAAGGGTGGTGGTGCACACCTGTAATCCCAGCTACTTAGGAGGTTGAGGCAGGAGAATTGTTTGAACCCAGGAGGTGGAGATTGCAGTGAACCGAGATCACACCACTGCACTCCAGCCTGGGTGACAGAGCAAGACTCTGTCTCAAAATAAATACATAAAAATTTAAAAAATAAATGTATTATCTCTTTTAAGCTTCATGACAACCTATGAGGTAGGTACCATTATCTCCATTTTACAGACAATGAAACTAAGGCTTATATCTTAGTTTCTTAAGATAGTTTCTAAGGCTTAAATATCTTTCTTTTTTGTTTTTGAGACGGAGTTTCGCACTTGTCGCCCAGGCTGGAGTGCAGTGGCGCGATCTCGGCTCACCGCAACCTCTGCCTCCCAGGTTCAAGTAATTCTCCTGCCTCAGCCTCCCTAGTGGCTGGGTTTACCGGCATGTGCAACCACACCCGGCTAATTTTGTATTTTTAGTAGAGACGGGGTTTCTCCATGTTGGTAAGGCTGGTCTTGAACTCCCGACCTCAGGTGATCCACGTGCCTCAGCCTCCCAAAGTGCTGGGATTACAGGCATGAGCCACTGCGCCTGGTGGTTAAATATCTTTCTTAAAGTCACATAAGTAGAAATTTTGAGCCAGGATTCAAACCCAAGTCTGTCTGACTCTATAGTCTTAACTACTCTGTTTGTACAGTAACCGATGTTTATAATGATGGCTCACAGTCATCTGTAAATGTTAATTTTTTCAATGTCCTCTATTTCAAAAGTCAGTGATACATACTATATATATAAAATATATATATAATTTTATTTATTTACTTATTTATTTATGTTTTTTCAGACAGAGTCTTGCTCTGTTGCCCAGGCTGGAGTGCAGTGGTGCCATCTCAGTTCACTGCAACCTCTGCCTCCCGGATTCCAACGATTCTCTTGCCTCAGCCTCCCGAGTAGCTGGGATTACAGGCATGTACCACCAGGCCTGGCTAATTTTTTTTGTATTTTCAGTAGAGAGGGAATTTCATTATGTTGACAAGGCTGGTCTCAAACTCTTGACCTCAACTGATCTGCCTGCCTCAGCCTCCCAAAGTGCTGGGACTACAGGTATAAGCCACTGTGCCCAGCCAATACCTACTATATTTTAAATGTTTTCCTCCAAATAAAAGTTGGTTTTTTAGAGTGCACCATTCTTTAATAATTCTGGATAGCTGAAACCTTAACTATACTTTTTAGTAATTGGAGCTTTACAAATTGATTGAAATAGAGTTGCAAATAAAAGTTTTATGAAATGCTATAAAATATATTAGTTGTAAATTCTGAGTACTACATAAATTCTATCTATTGCATTTCCTTGTGAACTTCAATTTTTAAAAAGCCTCTTTAATGTTTTTGGCAGAATTTTTTTTCTAAATAATGCTTCAATAAGGACTTTTTCTTGGCAATCCATGTGATTTCCTGGAAGTTACTGCTGAGTATATACTTACTATGTAAACATAAAACTTGATTCTCCTAGTAAAAGCATCAATCATTTCCAAATGCCAATAGGCTTTATAAGCAATTTGCAGCTTGTGAGTAAAGCCATCCCTCTTTTTTCCCCATATTTTCTTTAATGCTTTGTAGTATGGGCCACAGACTATTTTCAAATTCTTCTTTGCTTTAAGATCCTCCCTCTCCCTGACCTTTTGACTAAACATTTCTTCATTTTCCTATAGTGAAGGATCTGATTTTAAAACTGGCCAACTTACCTGATCACATTTCCTCTAATATGTCAACTTAGCCATAACAGCTTTGAACATCTAACCTTTCCTTAACCCCCGTCACATTCATACAACTACACATAACAATATATACAGTTCCTTTTCATTTATCAAAAGAAAGAATCCTTGGGGAATAAAGATTTGACAGCTCCTGTTACAAGATAATTGTAATACTTTAAAAAAGGAGAGAAAGAGAGATGAGACAGATGGTGTACACTGGAGACATGTGGAAGTTTGCTTGAAAAATAGCTTCAGAAATTCAATTGAGACTGAAAAGAAATTATGCAAATCATCATTTTTGCATAAAAGCATTATGGAAAACAAGGAAATTATCTTAATCTTTAGTCTTCCACAATCTTGTCAAAGAGAAAGGATGTCAACTGGACTGATACCATCTTGGGTTCCTATTTTTTTAAACACTCTACAGCCTTTTATTTGAATTACAGGGGAAAGAGATTATTTGAGAAAGATTATTTAAAACATTATTTTCTATATTGCTACACTTAGGTTTAATTCAGTAACATCAACCATTACTAAATTTTTTGATGAGTTACTCAGTACTTTTATTATATGTATAATTTACATGGGGAAAGCTTTGTAATAAATGTATCAGATACTCTATCAGATTAATTTATGTGGCATAAAAAGATGATGGAATTTAATTTTTAAAATTATGTTGGCCAGGTGAGATGGCTTATGCCTGTAATCCCAACACTTTGGGAGGCTGAGGCAGGTGGATCACTTGAGGTCAGGAGTTTGAGACCAGACTGGCCAACATGGTGAAACCTTGTCTCTACTAAAAATACAAAAATTAGCCAGGCATGGTGGCATGCACCTGTAGTCCCAGTTACTAGGGAGGCTGAGGCAGGAGAATCACTTGAGCCTGGGAGGCAGAGATTGCTGTGAGCTGAGATCGTGCCATTGCACTCCAGCCTGGGTGACAGAGTGAGGCTCTGTCTCAAAAAATAAATAAATAAATAAAAGAGTTAGCTATAAACAGAAGAAAATGTTATGGTGGGATCATTTCTACTCATTATGGAATCACAGAATATAGGCTTGTATATGATTACACATATGAATTAGGGTGGATAAATTGATAAAGGCGGCCAACATCCTTTTGCCTAACACTATAATTTAAAAAGAAACCTGAGTCATAATTTTTGAGTTTCTAGTGAATCCATGCACATGTTTTCTTTTTGTGTGTATTTTTAAGCTGGCCTATTTAGATGCATTAGAAAAGTCTACCATTATCTTTAAATTTGATCAGAAAGAAAGAAATCTGAAAATTGATAAATAATCTTTAATATATAAAGATGGTTACCAAGGAAGATTATGGAATTTCATTTCCCGAAGATGGTTAGATAAAGAGATGGATATTTATCTAGTTTCTCCCTAATACTTTGGTTTAGGTAAAGTTTGCTTGTGAGCAAAAAGACCACTTCAAGGTTTGAACTTTTAAAACGATAATGGCATTTGACAAGAAAAATTAGTTTTAATAGAAAGGAACAACTCTTATTTTTTTTTCCTCATATAGGTTAAATTTATCTTTGAACTTTGGTCAGAAATATAGTAGAAGCATCTAATTTTCAGGCACGTTTTTGTTGAAATTTAACAGTACTAAACAACTGGACCTTCTGAGGCTTGATACGGGTGACCTCGTTCACATTTGGGGTCCTGGAGTCGGCTGGGGCCAGCATGTGTGTTTCTCTGGGCAGGCTAATATTTTAGCTCCCTTTTAAAACTGATATCCTTTAAAAATCTGTCCAGCATTTATTAAGAGGAGAGGCTGAGCACTGTACGGAGGGTGGGCAGGGAAGAGGGGCACAGACTGGAATGAATGGAGGTGGCCACACTCAATCCCTCTCCTATTGTCCCTAGCAAACTAGCTCTGGCTCATAGATCCCATATCCTTCTCAACAAAAACAAAGCCCTAGAGTGCCCTTTTAAAATTAGCTTCCCTGGTCAGTGTCTGGGTTATTTCCCTTTAAATGTGCCTCTGGACAAGCCTACGTTTGTGTTTCTCAGTTTGTGGTCCCAGCATCCTGTACATGAGAATCACCTGATTCTTGAACGCAGGCTGGACCTACTAACTCTCCAGGGATGAGGCGAGTGCGTCTGAATTTTAAACCAGTGTTGCAGGTGGTTCTGATTGTATTAAACCTCAAGAGTCTCTCCCTGAAGGCTGGGTTAGAATTAGTCCCTATAGAGAACTCTAACTTTCCCCAGGTATTTCATTGTCAAACACAGCTTCTCTAGCCGGGGGTAGTGGCTCACGCTGGTAATCTCAGCACTCTGGGAGGCCAAGGCGGGTGGATCGCTTGAGCTCAGGAGTTCAAGACCAGCCTAGCAAACATGGCAAAACCCCATCTCTACCAAAAATACAAAAAATCAGTTGGGCATGGTGGTGTGTGCCTGTAGTCCCAGCTACTTGGGAGGCTGAGGTGGGAGGATCGCTTGAGCAAGGAGGTGGAGGTTGCAGTGATATTGTGCTACTGCACTGTAGCCTGGGTGACAGAGCAAGACCCTGTCTTAAACAAAACAAAACAACCCAAAAAACAGCTTCTCAAATGTTCAGACTTGTTTCAAGAAGGCTGGAGGAAGATGCAGTTCAGTTACCTCCTACTCATCAGTCTAACTTTCTTCCTAGCATCCTTCCTGATCGAACTGAAATCCTCGGGGAGTGCCTATAAATATTCCATCTGCTCAGATTTTTTTGCCAGACAGTGGAGTTTGCACTACCTTCCCACTACTGCAGACCAAAATAGCCTCTCTGGGCTTGCCTGACTCTAAGAGCCCGGTTTCCTGACAACTATGGTGCCTCATGACCACTTGGCTTTATACAAGGGGATTCCATTGCCCTTAGATGTCCTTTGTGCAGTTGGGATGGAAATAATTAACGCTGGAAGGAACCTTAGATAGAATCCAATCCACTTCCTAATTATATGGAAACAGATGCAGACAGATACATAGTAAAAAAGGCAAGAAACAAACATTTTATTGGGTCCCTACTAAGTGCCAGGAAGGTGCTATACTAAGTTTTTCATTTTGTCCCTAGTTTTTTTACATCAGGCTTTCAAAGTATATATTATATCCATTTGTATAGATAAGGAAGTTGAAACTCAAAAAAATTAAAGAAATTTGCAAAGTCATTCAGTTAGGTAGTGGATCTATAAAAATAATACTGTCATTTATTAAGCACTTACCATGTGTCAGGCATAGTTTTAAGCATTTCATTTTTATTAACGTATATAAAATCACCACAAAAACTCTGTGGTAGGTAGTGTTGTTAGGCCTATTTTACAGGGGGAACTCAGGCACAGAACACTGGAAACTTGCTCAAGGTCACCGAGTTAGTAGGTCGTAGAAACTTTGACTCCAAAGCTCTCTCCATAATCAGGTGCACTAGAGAGAAATGGAAGCAGGTACTTATTGTCCAAGTAGGAGATAGGCAGGACTGAAATAAGGATTGAGAGGAAAAGAGAGATGTAAGAAGCACTTCTGATGCTCTCTGGATCATCCATCTGGATGGCAGGAGGGGGAGGGATCAGGGGAAGGGGAAGCTGAAGATAATCTGCATTTTCTTGCTTGCCTGGGGAACTGAGGGGATGGTGACGTCATTAACTAAGACCTTGAATAAAGATAAACTGGCACTGCCTTTATGTTCTGTGTTACAGAGCTGGTGTTTAGCTGTTTCTGTAGCTTAACTGTGAAACATAAGAGGAATAATCAAGAATCATGTGTCCTCATCTTCTACATCAAACTTACTGATTGATAGTTTATAAGAAAGACTCTCAATGGAACTTGGAACATTGCCTGCCTGATTTCCCATCTGTAGGGCAGTGAGGTACTAAATATCTATGTAGCTTTAGGATAGCAAGAAATATAACTGTATACTTGATTAACTCCTTATTTGAGAATTAGTTACTGGAACCCACTATGTGTTGGCTGTGAAGGACGTAATGGTAAAGAAGATAGACCCAGTCACTGCCTTCAGGGAACTTATACTCAGGTAAAGAAGATAGGCAATAAATAAGGAATCAAAAAAATTAGACAGCAAAAAGTGCTGCAAAGAAGATAAAAAGAGTACTATGCTGGGATGCAATGGTGCAGGGTCCAAGTGACAGTGAGTCTTGTAAGACAAAGACTATGTTTGACTTTAAATTTCAGGCATGATGGGAAGAAATTGATGAGTTTGGAGCAATGTAGTAACTGCTATGTTATGCATTTTTTGTTGCTCACTCTGAATGTTACTACATTCTGGGCAAGATTATGGGAAGAAGAGTGGAAACAGAGAGGCTGGTTTAGGAGGGCCAGAGACAAAGGGTGATGGTGGCTTAAATAAACTTGCAGTGGAGGCAAAGGAAAGTGGGTATAAATTGAAATATATTTTGGGAGAAGCTAGCAGAATTGATGGAGAGGAAAAGGGAAATCAAAGATGACCCCTAGGTTTCTAGTTTGAACAACTGAATGAAGAGTGCTATCATTTACCAATATCATGGCAACTGGAGAAGGAACAAGGTTTGAAGGAAAATGATAATCAGATACATGTATATATATCCGTGTGAAAGCATAGTACCAAAGTTTAACAAAGAGTGCTCTGGACTGGATATTTAAGTGCCTGATTTTTGTCACCACTTAGAGCAATAACTTATCTACATCTTGTTTTTTCCCATCTACATGGAAATAATCATATCTGTCTTTACCGCTTCTGAGGGATGCTGAGAAGATAGATGAGATAATATATATGAAAGTCCTTTGAAGTCTTGGGAGGATAAGAACTCTGTAAACACAAGCTATCATTATTATGTCACAGGGTTTTATGTTTTTCATGGTTCTACTCAAAGTCACAGGGATCTTAGGCACAACATGCTTACATTCTTTCCTTCATGTTCAGTTCCCAGACATGAAAAGATGAACATGCTTCTCTTCCCCAACTGCTCCTTTCCCTATAGTATTGACAGGACTTTGCAATTACTAGCATTATACCAAACTTATTTATTTATTCGAGACAGAGTCTTGCTTTGTCACCCAGGCTGGAGTGCAGTGGCGCAATCTCGGCTCACTGCAACCTCCACCTCCCAGGTTCAAGCAATTCTCCTGCCTCAGCCTCCCAAGTAGCTGCGATTACAGGTGCCTGCCACCATGCTTGGCTAATTTTTTTTTTTTTTTTTTTTGTATTCTTACTAGAGACAGGTTTTCACCATGTTGGCCAGGCTGGTCTTGAACTCCTGACCTCAGGTGATCCACCTGCCTCGGCCTCCCAAAGTGCTGGGATTACAGGTGTGAGCGACCGTGCCTGGCCTGTCCCAAACTTTTTTAAGACCCTAAGAAGAAAGGACTTCGCCCAGAATAACTGCCTGGGTGATTCTTGGCAGATTATGATAATGATGCTATCTGACTTTAATAGAGATATACAGATTGCAAAGAACCAGCATGTTGTCTCATCTAGTCATCCCACAACACTCTGAGAAACAGATTTTTTTTTCACCATTTGACAGAAAATAGCTCAGGAGGTTAAAGTAACTTGCCTAAAACTTCACTTTACAGCTGGAGTAACTAAAGCTAGTAAAAGTGTTGTGTTCTAAAAACTATAGAACATGCACCAGGGGCATTCAAAGTACTCCGGCCACATCCCAGATAATATTCATGAGATGTATGCCAGATTCTTTGACCACTGCAGTCTTGGGACACATTGTCTTCAGTTCTTTGAAAATGGGTGTGGCCAGGCGCCATGGCTCACGCCTGTAATCCCAGCACTTTGGGAGGCTGAGGTGGGCAGATCACCTGAGGTCAGGAGTTTGAGACCAGCCTGACCAACATAGAGAAACTCCGTCTCTACTAAAAATACAAAATTAGCCGGGTGTGGTGGGTGCCAGCCTGGGCAATAAGAGTGAAACTCCTTCTGAAAAAAAAAAAAAAGAAAAGAAAATGGGTGTGACTATTGATTTTCTTTTGCCGGGAGTTTCAAGAGCTGCACCATTCTACCTATGACCTTGTGTGCTGCTCTCTAAAAATACACATGAAACCAAAATAAGAACACAACAAAAATTGTCCCTTGCTTTCGAGTAATTACATGATTAAGTTTCTTCTTTCCCTTGGGAAGAGACACACTGCTTTGCTTTGCCTAGGGTGGGGATATGACGGTCCTGTGCAAAAGACAGGGCCTTGGAATGGTGGAAAGAGTACTGGACTTGGAATCCAGAGAGCTGGGACTGAGTCTTGGTTCAACATTACCTACTGTGTGACCACGGGAAAGTTAACCTATTTGAGCTTCAGTTTTAATAACTGCAAATAATCCTTATCTGTTTATTGACTGTAATCTTCTGGTCAGTCTCATCTTCATCTATCTGCACAGTTCCACATGCAGAACTAAGTAGTAACTTTCAGTTTGCAAACTGGACTAGGAATTCTCCATTCCGTTCATTCCTTCCGTCGTCTTTCTCAGCTCAAATGCCCATGTATTTGCTCACTTCTAATGGAAGGGGAAGTGGGCTATTATTTTTGGTGTTCATACATTATGACTCTCAGCGTATGAATCTATTTAGAACAAGGCTGAGAAAAGATGACATAGAGGGTTGCTGTGAGAATTGAACTGATGCATGAAAAATGTTCAGCACAGTGCCTGATTTACAGTGAGTGATCATTGTTAGCTGTTATAATTTTTTCAGGCTTATGTGATCCTTATGTCTTGAAATGGTTTAGCTGTGGCCCTAGCTGGAGACTAGAGGATAAACTGAGACTCCTCATCAAATCATAAACGTAGTTGGTGGCCGGGCAGAGATTTCTTGCATCATCTGTTGTAACCCTTTCTTCTTATAACCACCTAGTTTCTGCCCACCTTTGAGGAAGGGTATTTGGGATAACTTTTTGTAAACTGATGGTAAATGCAAATACAACAATGTCAACTTTAGATCAATGACAAAATTTTAACTTGCTTCTCCACTGAATCGAGACTGAAAAACATCACAACCTTTGGACAAGATGTTTTTCAAAACTCCACTTCGGTTTACAGGTGTGTGCTTGGGGCAACCAAAACAAAGATTACTGCGATGAGGATGGCAGCCGCCCAGTCTCAGATAAAAGAGGCGCCTCTCAGCGTGCTTTGCGGTGCCAGCCCATCTGAGGTCAGACTCAATTCTCCCCACTTAGGGCAGGGATAACAGAGCCCCCGAGGCTGGGTTGGAAGCCCATACTACCGTTTTCCTAGCCTTGGGCTTTGGGGTCAGCGGTCCTCCAGGCTTGATCCGGTTTGGGTCCTGGGGTGACTGATGGCTGGGTGCGGACAGGTGGCCGCGGCACTGTCCCCATCGATTCACCACGCCGCTCTCGGCCCTAAGGGGCAACACTTCGCTCCGACTCTACCACGTAAGTGTCCGGGGTGGGCAACCAGACGCAAAGCGCAGCGGGATCGGTTCCCGCCAGGGCTGCTCCCGCCGCCTCCGCGGACCCAGCCCCTCCCGCGCCGCGACTCGCCCAGCCTGGGGAGGAAGGGTCCGTCCAGGGCGCCCAGCCCCGCCGTGGGGAGGAGGACGCGGCGGGACGCTGCACCGGGGCTTCTTCCTGCTTCCCCCAGCCTCCACTCCCGCCGCCTCCCCCTCCGGTGGCTCCATTTTTCAGGCGCGTTCTCCTCAGGGAGAAGGCGTCCGTTCCCGAGCCCTCCCCTCGTTGTCCCCCGGGGGCCCCACTCCCCAGCCTCTAGGCTCTTGCAGCGCCCCCTCAGGCCGCCGCCCCAATCCCGCCCCCGGGCTCCGGCGGGGTACTGGGCACAGGTCACCTCAGCGCGGGAGGCCGGCGCGGCGGCGGGCGGCTCCGAGAGGTGCCGCGCCCGCTCCCGGGGAAGGCGCTGTGGCGCGGGGCCGCCCCCTTGCGCCCCGGGCGCCGGCTGCGGCCCGGCCTCCTCTTCCTCTTCCTCCGCCCTCCTTGGCTGGGAAAGTGGGAGGCGGCGGCGGCGTGGTGTGTGTGCGCGCGTGAGGGGGGCAGCAGAGAGGAGTCTCCCGGTGCCGCCGCGGCGTCAGAGACACTGCGAGCGGCGAGCGCGGTGGGGCCGCATCTGCATCAGCCGCCGCCGCCGCTGCGGGGCCGCGAACAAAGAGGAGGAGCCGAGGCGCGAGGTAGGGCGCGCGGCTGGCGCGGGGCCGGCGGGGACCCAGCGTCGGCGGACCCCTAGCCGCGGAGAAGGCGGTGGTCTCGGCATTCCCCCATCCCCGCCCTGGGTCGGTCTCTCCCTCCTCTCGCCCTCGGGTCCCCGTGGGCCGGGAATCAGGACCTGCGGAAGCGGAGCAGCCCGCGGCCTCTGCCTTCTCCGCAGGAAGCTGCCAGGGCTCCTTGCCGCGGTCTCCCCGGGCGCAGCCCAGCACCCCCTGCTTCCCGGATGGCGCGGTCTCTCTGGGGACTGTCGCCTTATCTCGGCTGGGCTAGAAAGCTGCTTCTGCGTGGCACTCTGTGGGGCTGAGTTTCGCAACTTAAGCCTGCGCATTTATTTTTAAGTCCTTGAAAACTTCCCGCAGTCGTGTAGGGGGATTTGTGTCCCCGGCCTGACCTAAAGGGAGGCGGAGATGAGGGAGGCTGTAGAGTGAGATCCCCAGGCCGGGACCGGCTCCTGCCGGGTGCCGCCGACACCTGGCCCCGGGGTGTGTCTGCGGCGAGCGGCCGCCGCGCCTCCCTGCGGGCTCGGGAGTACCTGTGCTCGGCGCCGTGGGAGCGGGGGCGCAGCCCTGGCGCCCCCCCGCTCCGACTTTGTCAAGAACAGCTGTTGATGTTCCCAGCCAAATCTTTTTACCCCCTTTCTCTTGGGCATTCACATTTACATTTATTTTGGCGGTGGGGGGAGAGCGGCGCAGTAAGTGGCTTGCTTTTTCCTGAATGGCCTCATTTTCATATGCCCACAGTTTCCAGTCCAACATTCCGTTGTCGAATTCTTTTGGTGATAATTTTGCCAGCTTTTCTGAATGGGATTAGGACAGGCCGTTCAGAAATGTGTTTCAGAGTTTATCAACTACTGCCCTGAAGGGCGCTTTTCTGTTTCAGCTGCTTTCAAGCAAATCTGTGTCTTTTAGAATTGTCAACCTTCAGCTCTTTTTGGTTGGGCAAGATTAAACAGTTCTATTTTTAAGAACAGCGAAGAAACATATGTATTTAATATTGGGATCATTTACCACGAGCGATCACATGAGGCATGGTTTCTTAAACGCTAAAGTGGCTTAATAAAGGGAATTTAGTTGGATTTAAAAGTAAATTTCAGGTAGAGGAAACTTTCAATGGCCTCTGTCAGCTTCTCCTATGAGTTGAAGACTTTATTAAAGGCAGCTGATATCACTTTCAGAGCTTAAGAAATTATGTTCCTTATTGCACTTCATAAATCCTTCTGCGGGAATTATGTATAATACTCTGTCTTGTTTTTGCCCAGTGAATCCCTAGATATCTTTAGGGGTTAATTTTGCGTTGTTTAGAAAGCCTGTTTTGTTTTCAGTTGTTGACTTTGGAGTTTAGGAACCCACATTCCAAAGCAAAGCTACACTATTCAGACAGGGAATAGTGTACTTTTGGGTACTTTTTGATTCTTGGCTCCTTTGTGAACTTTTTCCCTAGATAACAACACTCATGTTCTCTTTTCCCCTTTTTCCCCGTGACTCTAGAGCAAAGTCTGAAATGGATGTTACATGAGTCATTTTAAGGGATGCACACAACTATGAACATTTCTGAAGCTTTTTTCTCAGTAAAGTAGATAAAGATGGATGAATCAGCCTTGTTGGATCTTTTGGAGTGTCCTGTGTGTCTAGAGCGCCTTGATGCTTCTGCGAAGGTCTTGCCTTGCCAGCATACGTTTTGCAAGCGATGTTTGCTGGGGATCGTAGGTTCTCGAAATGAACTCAGATGTCCCGAGTGCAGGACTCTCGTTGGCTCGGGTGTCGAGGAGCTTCCCAGTAACATCTTGCTGGTCAGACTTCTGGATGGCATCAAACAGAGGCCTTGGAAACCTGGTCCTGGTGGGGGAAGTGGGACCAACTGCACAAATGCATTAAGGTCTCAGAGCAGCACTGTGGCTAATTGTAGCTCAAAAGATCTGCAGAGCTCCCAGGGTGGACAGCAGCCTCGGGTGCAAGCCTGGAGCCCCCCAGTGAGGGTAAGTAGCCTACAGAGGTAGTTTGGTGAATAAAGGTGGTGATGTCCACATTTTTTCTTTATTCTTTAGCTTGGTGTTTTCGAAGTCAACTCATTGCTTAGGAAACCACACATACTGAAACAGATAGATTATACCTCTGAATATTTTTTTCCCCCATCTTGGAATGAGATTGGATATAAATAATAAATTTTACTGTTTTGAAAATTATCTCTAGATAGTCTCTGTTATCTTTTAAGATAAATTTTGGGCAACAAGTAGCAATTAGTGAATGAAATCTAAACCAGCTTTTGTTGCTGTGCCCATTTTAAAATGGAAATTTGGTATTTTATCATTTTGATGGGGCTGAGAGTCATAATTACATGTATGTAGTACATATGTAGTATATATGTTATAAATATGTGTGTGGGTAAATCATAAATAGGAAATCAAGCCTTAATTTTTATGTTGCTTAGAATCATTCTGTTCGTTTTATGAATACACAGCACAGAATTTACTCGTTGGTGGAATTCTTAACAAATCATGGCTACAGGTAGCAGAGTTTCGTTGCTGTAGCAACAAAATGTCACTTAGGACTACACTAAAACATCTAGCTTTATGTTGGGCTTTATAGTGAATGAAATGAAGTATTTCCATCAAAATGATTTTTCTTGGGATTTGAGTTTGGGCTGAAATAATTTTAGATGAAGCTAATTATTTGGACAGCTACCACAACTGTCACACAAAATTTCTGTATTTATTAGAAATATATATAAATAATCTATATTTATTAGAAATATAGGAATTTCTAATAAATATAAATTATGTTGCAGGTGATGGATACCTGATAAAATGTGCTTTCTCATTTTTGCAAAAATAAAAAGTAGTCAAGAGCATCAGTAATTAAAACAACTTCATTTTTGTAAGAAGAAGGAATTCTAAATTATTGGCCTAACTGGTAAAATCTGCTTTTAAAGAACAATTAATCTAGATGAGAATATTTTTTTCAAATGTCCTCAGTAAGCACTCAAAAGTGACATCTTTCATTTAGTACAGGAACTGCCCATTGGGATGGCATTAGATCCCATAATTCACAGATGTGGATACCAGGCAGTTTTAACAGAATAGTTTTACTACTTCTTTCTCAGGCTCATCTTTTGTAAATGATAGGAAGTATTTAAGTATATAGACCATTTTAATCACTAGAAAACCTGATCAGAAAACAGTTCATCATTAAGGCTGTCAGGTTTCTTTTGACATATTTATTTATTTAAAGATAGTGAGAACTTTGGGATAGGGAGGTTTTCTTTTCCTTATTTGGAGCCCACATGTTGTGAAACTGATCTGCTTACAGTGCTTTTCTTAGATTTCCTTTATTTTATGGAGTTTACTTATTTGGACTCGAATATTTTAATCCCAGAAGCAGTGATCAAGTTGGTAATTTCTGAGACACCTGATGTAGGTCTGTTTAGCTTAATAAAGGTGTAGATTTGCATCTTTGGAAAGGTTTTGTTTCCCTGTTAATTAGACTAGGGAAGGCATGGCTTCCTGGAATACTGTATCTTAGTTGTTGACCCTGCCTTACCTGTTGTGAGGAATGCATTGAATGTTTGTTCACTGATAAAGAGGAATTTAAGGAGAGGCTCAAACACTCAACTTAATGTCTTTTGAATTTTAAGTTTTCTTGTTAACTTGGAAATTGACTATGTAATTCTCATTTATCTGAACTGCTAAGTTCCCAAAATTGAACTTATTAGGTAAATTATTTGGAGATTTTGATCATGTTAGTATTATTTTTCTGGTTTATATGCTTTTCCTAATTTACTTCATGTTTATTCTTTAGCATGAGAAAAATTACTTGCCAAGAAACTCAACTAAACTTGAGCCTTATAACTGGGATAAAATAGTTGAGGTGGATGGAACAGGAAATATGTCTGTTACTTTGCTAGGGGAGGATGGAGGACAAAAACAAACCTATTCAGTAGTCTGAGTTGATGCAATTGATGCAATACTTAGAAAAAGAACAGCCTTTTTTCTAGTTTAAAATAGTTTTTCGAGCCAGGTACTGTGGCACTCACCTCTAGCCCCTAGCTACTTGCATCTGTAGTCCTAGCTACTCCAGAGGCTGGGGCGGGAGGATCACTTGAGCCCAGGAGTTCAAGTCTAGCTTAGACAACATAGCAAGACCCCTCCCTCTGTTACCCCTCCCCCATCCCCTGCCCCCCCCCCCCCACTTTTTTTAACAAAAGGTTTCTCAATAAGTTACTAGTACCTTTTGCTTTCAAATATTCAGAACAGTCAGGGCCATACATGTAGTTCAAACACCTGAAAGATCAATACATTTCCAGAAAAGACTCCTTTTAAGAGTAAGAATTCTGTAACATGAAGCCACATGGATATTGTAAGGCACTTCTTTGGACACTTCCCTTAGGTGAGTGACTGTAATAAATCCCAAATGTGCATCCGCCTCCCTTAAGTGTTCTGACACAACCAAGCGGTGCAGTGAGCCTGTTTCCATATGTTGTGCAAAGCTGAAAGTGATAACGTGGAATGTTGCTTCAGTTTATTAGTTATGCTCTGTTCGGTTAGGCTGTGACCATGTGGCTTCCTCATGCATTTAGCCAAAGTATATTGAATGTTATCAACAGATTTGAACATTTCCATTGTGTGACGCACATCTTGTTCCCAAAATTTTAGTGTTTCCTGCCTAATTTGAAGGAGAAAAGGAGAGTGTGGGATTGGAATCACCATGGGAATCCGTCAGTTTTTTACCTCTAAGTAAAGAATTCCTGTTGGTTTTAGGCCAAAGTAAAGCAGTGGAATGAGCCATAGGGAGAGGGACACTACTGATACCTGTCAATGGCCTAAGCAATGTAGCCGCAGAAGTTAAAATGCATATATATAAATTAGATAAAGGAAAGCGTGGTTTTTAAGTAGTTCCTATAGAATTTAGACCTAATTGCTTCTGCTTTCTATGCACAGTTCCAGTGATTTAAGGAATCATTAAGTAATGATATCTAAACAGACACATGCATAGATATTAACTTCTCTTTAATATTCTCTTAAGCTGGCCAGGTGTGGTAGCTCACGCCTATAATCCCAACAGTTTGAGAGGCCAAGGAGGTGGGTGGATCACTTGAGGTCAGGAGTTCCAGACCACGGTGGCCAACATGGTGAAACCCCATCTCTACTAAAAATACAAAATTAGCCGGGTGTGGTGGCGCATGCCTATAACCCCAGCTACTGGGGAGGCCGAGGCTGGAGAATCGCTTGAACTCAGGAGGCAGAGGTTACAGTGAGTCGAGATCACACCCTTGCACTCCAGTCTGGCCAAAAAGAGCGAAACTCCATTTCAAAAAAAAAAAAAAAATTCTTTTAAGTTCTCTTAGTATCTCTTAACATTAAGTTCTCTTAATATCTGTGCATGTTTCTGTTTAGATATCATTACTTAATGATTTCATGATGCCTCTACTTCACAGCAAATTTATTCATCCAAAAAGTAGATCACATGAGACCCCCTGATTTATACTAATTTATACTTAGTTTATTCGTTGCTTTATTTAATAAATACTTCTTAAGCACTCATTAGGTGCCAGGCACTACACTAGCTGCTGGATAGGTAATGGTAGACACACCATTCTTAGCTTTTGAATGTGTAGTCCATCTTGTGGGAGAGACACATTAGGTTTTGAATGTATAGTCCATCTTGTGGGAGAGACACATTAATAAAATAATAAAAATGCAGGCATGTAATTAAGTAAGTTCTAAGACACAAAGCCAGGGGAGAGGATAGAAGAAAGACCTGCATTTAGTGTGAGGGTGAATTGTTTGTGTGATCTTCGAAAGCTTCCTGAGGAAGAGGCATCTGAGCTGAGATCTAAAGGGTGAAATGATATTAATTAGGGAATGGGGGCTGGGCAGGGAAGGAGCAGAGGGGAAGAATATTTCAAAGTCACTGACCTACACAGGAAGGGGTATGCCTCCTAGGAAGAACTGACAGAAGGTAAGTGTGAACTAGGCAAGCCACAGGGACGGTGTAAGATGAGGCTTCAAATTTGATAATGTAGAAGGCATCAAGAACTGCCCCGAGGACCACGTAGGGTGAAGGGTCAGATGAGTAGGATAGATAGGAAGTGCTCTGCGTTTGGGATAAGAAAGAGGGACCATTGGGACTGAGACGATTAGCAGGGCTGCAGAACAGATATGGGATTGGAGCTTGCGTCAAAGAATGGAGAGACCGGGAAAGAAAGGTAGGGAATTCTAGATATGAGGGAACACAGATGAAATTTATTTTCCCCTGTAAATGCTGTGTCTGCCTTCATTTCTCCATAGCACAGTCATACCTCCTTTCTCCCTCTTTCCCTACTGCTGACTGTTAGGGGCTGAATTATGTCCCCCCACATTGCTACGTTGAAGTTCTAACTCCTAGTACCTCACAATGTGGCCATATTTGGGGATAGGACCTTTAAAGAGGGGGTTAAGGTAACATGAGGTCACATGCATGGGCCCTAATCCAGTAAGACCGGTGTTCTTATAAGAAGAGCAGATGAGGATACAGACACACAGGGAAGACCATGTGAAGACACATGGAGAAGATGCCACTTACCAACCAAGGAGAGTTGCCTTCAAAGGAAGCCAACCCCACTGACACCTTGATCTTGAACTTCCAGCCTCCAAAACAGTGAGGAAATACATTTTTGTTGTTTAAGCCACCCAGTCTGTGCACTTGGATGTGGTAGCCCTAGCCGACCTGTACTCTGACTGTAGACATACTCCTAAAGGTCAGCCCCTTGAGTGGCCTCTTGGTCCACTGCCAATCCCTTCAGTCCTGGTTTCCCCAGAAACTGGCAGTGGTCCAGCCTTCTGTGTTCTGTCGTGGAATACCTTTGAGAAGTTGTTCAGCCCCTCCCTACCCCCTCAACTACCCACATTGCCTGGCATAATTTCGTAAAATATACAGGCATGTTATAAGGAAGTTGAAGTTTATGTGACAATATACCAGATGCACAGAAAGTTCTGGAGGAAATGAAGGAAACATTGAGAGGGGAAAACTACTACTTTCTTATCTCTGACAAGTTGGATTGATCTGTAGCTGGAGTCTGGAGAGAGTGCTTTCCAGGACTCAATAGTACCTAAGGCATTACTCAAGGGATAGGTAATGATGGACAAACCAGATACAGATCCTTACTTGGTGCTTTCCAGGACTAAGTAGCACCCTAGTAAGGCATTCTAGGCTTTATTCCAAGGAATGGCATTGGCAGAAAGAATTGAAGGAAGTAGTGGGAGAAAGTTAGGACAACTGAGTTGCTCCATGTTTGGTGTGGAAAGCAACTGCCAGCTGTGAACTGTGCCATGGGACATCTTTGACATCCATCTATGAACAAGCACCTGTAGTGACCTTCTTTCAGGTCCAGTTATGTTCAATAATCTATACTAGGTCAAAGATGACATTAATGCATGTTTCTTTGAAAAAGTTTACATTTGGGGGAGTTAACACACACAAGAAACAACAAATAAGGCAGCAGATAGTGAAGCATCGGGAGTGGGATAAGATATAGAATAAGTCTCTATCTATGATGGGGTTCTTTTTTGTAGTTCGTGGTCCTTGGATTAAGTGCATGGTCAAAGAATACCAAGTGTGGACCAGAGTGGTTGGGACATGCTCCCCTGGCGTGTGAGGTTCACTGCAAACACTGACTGACAAAGGAATTGTTGTCTCCGCACAGATGGGGATGAGGATGTGTATTAACTTATACCGGACCCAAGCAAGACATTTAATGTGGTGGTTTGGATGAGGGAAATGTTTCTGTGTGTTTCAGAGTGATTGAATTGAAACGGAAAAGGTGGGTTTTGTTTGCTGGCTTGTTTGTTTTGGCTAAACCATGTTTGTTGCATTCTTGACCTCTTATTTTATCCATCCTTGATCCTTACTCCAGGCTTCATGTCTGCCCCATCCCTGACCTTTACTTCATTCCTGAGCTAGGCTTGATGGTGAGGCTCAGAGATGAGATCTTGAACGGGGTAGAAGGCAGGTATGGGAAAGGGGGTCTGTGGTGCATACTAATTGATAATTTTTTTAAAAAAGTAATGATTCTTTTTTATATCACATAAAGTGTCATGTAACCATAATCATGTAAACCTCACAACAGCTTTCTGGGGTCAAGTGTTATTTTATTTATTTATTTTTTTGAGATGGAGTCTCACTCTGCAACCAGGCTCACTGCAACCTCCGCCTCCTGGGTTCAAGCCATTCTCCCACCTCAGCCTCTCAAGTAGCTGGGATTACAGGCGCCTACCACCATGCCTGGCTAATTTTTGTACTTTTGGTAGAGGTGGGGTTTCGCCATGTTGGCCAGGCTGGTCTCCAACTCCTGACCTCAAGTGATCCACCCACTTTAGCCTCCCAAAGTGCTGGGATTACAGGCGTGAGCCGCGGCACCCAGCCTAAGTGTTATCATTTTAAAAGTGAAAAAGAATGTAGATTTCAAAATGTATGTAAAAGCATTCTGGTTGTAAGAAAAATTCAACAATATAGAAGAATATGTTATTAAGTGTGTATATACTTGCAGATCTTTTCATATGTATTTATATGTGTATGCATATAGTTTATTTTTTGTAGAACTAGAATTTCATGCTCTGGATATTCAATGATTTGCTAATTCATTTACTATATCTATGAAATCTTTTCATGTTTAAGCACATAGACCTACTCCAGTTTTTGAAAAAACTCTTTATTGATGTATAATATACATATAGAAAAGTGTACTAATTATGTGTACCATTCATTGAATTTTTCATAGTATTTTTCTCACAGTATTTTTACTCATAGAATTTTTCTTCATAGTATTTTTCTCATAGCATTTTTCTTTCTGTTTAAAAAATACTCAGTGTAAGAAAAATACTATGAGTAGTCTATTTTAAAAATTTAAAATAATACGTGCTCATGGTAAGAAATGTAGTAGTAGAAGACGATGTAAAAGAGAAAATCAAGGTTTCCAATATCTCTGCTCCTCTGTTCCTAATCTCTAGGGGTAACCACTGTCACGAGGTTTTTTTGTGTTTTCTTTCAGACAAAAAATTGAACAGAAATGGAATCACATTGTATATGCAGTTCTGCAATTTGAGGTTTTTAATTTAATGATAAAAGTTGGATAGCTTCCATATCTACTCACATTGATCTATAAGAAGCTATTATGTGTTCTTTTTTTTTTTGAGACGGTCTCACTCCTGCCCAGGTTGGAGTGCAGTTGGTGTGTTTACGGCTCACTATACATTATTATTTATTATTCTTATTTCATGGATGCAGGAGGGGTGGCTGAAAGACTTTAAATAACTCCTTTACAATGACAGTAGACCAGGAAAGCAGACTCTCCTTAGCTTGATGTACGGGGAAGAGTGTGGTTTGGAGGTCAGAAGTGGTGGCCTCTGGTTCCAACACTGCCATGGGCTGGCTGTGGGATTTCTCTGGGCTTCATTTCTTCAGCTCAAAGATGCGGAGCCATAGGTACCTAAGCTCCATGCAGAGTAGTTGTGGGAATGAGGGTGGTGAGGGGGCTGAGTTTGGTTCATCTTTGACTTCTCAGAGCCCTTTGTAGTGTCTGGCACAGAGTACACACTCACAAGAGGTTTGTTGAATAAATGAGTGAATAAGTGAGTGAAGTGAGTACCAACCTCTCTAGGGATCCTTAGCTGTATATTTAATTTCATTTCTATTTGGGATGATGAAAATCAAAGTTACTGAAAAGATACAGAAAAGATTATAAAGTGGATGTAGTGTTTGGCTGTAGAGCTACATAAAATACAGACATGAACTCAGTTATGTTGGTTTCTTGTGTGTGAAAAGTAGCCTGATGCAGATCTCTTTGGCAACCCCGATCCCCTACCTGTCCCAGTTTCCTTCATTTATTATCACTATTGCTCCAGTCCTTATTTATTTATTTATATTTCTCTTTTGGGTGACTGAAAGAGAGAAATTATTCTGTTATTGCTGGCTGGGCAGGGAAAAGGAAAATCCGAGGGAAAGGGAGGAAAGAGATAAAATCTAGTTTTGTTTTAGCTGGAGGTCCGTCTTGTTCTTGAGGTTCTTTGAAAAGTTCCACCTCTGCCCTGGCTCTCTGGCTTTAGCACTTCATCCCTGGCTTTTGCATCAGCTGCTATAGAACCTGTGTCGTGTGTTAACTTCTCTGCCTTGCAGCTCCTTGCACTGCCCTGGCCTGCAACTGTGGTCTGTTCTTTCCAAGTGGCTAAAAGAGGCGCAGTGGGGAGACGGTAGAACAGACAGGGGGAGCAGGAAAGCATTCCTTCTCCATTGCCTTCCTGAAACTGCTTCTCTGGGTTGTCTTCTCAGAATGCTTTGTTTTGCCCCATAATTAGTCTCTGGTCTCAGAAAAGCGAAAGAATAGAATCAGAGGCTCAAAAAAGGCATGTGAGTAGGGGCAGTATGTCAGTTCAAGCCCCTGACTATTTTTCTGTTGCCTGTGGTCTTTTCTCAGCATTCCACGAGCCCCCAGCTCTCCTTTGCACACCTCCATTACTTAACTCACTCTGTTGGGAAGAATGCCTGCCTTTTTCCACTCTGGTCAGACGCTCACTCCATTTATTAATCTATCCCCTCTCTAGTATATTGCTTAATGTAGTTTAAGCAAACCCAAGACAATATGTAAAAAGACTTTAAAAATTTAAGGTCAAAAGGCAAATGACTTTGTAGTTCATGCTGTGGCAGGATTCTTCCTAAGGATCCACAATCCTGTAGCAACCTAGCACAAATATTATAGTGAGATGTACTTGTGATAGAAATACTACACATAGCGACATAGTATGGATAGTGAGGAACTCAGATAGCAGGCAAGCCTCATTTACATAGCAACATAGTATAGTGAGGTGTACGTATGATGGAAATATTATGTGTGGAGGCTGCCTTGCTGGTAAGGCTCCCTCATTTAGAAACTTCAACTCCCTCACCCTCCCAAAGCTTTTATTATAAAGAGTACATGTATCTTCTGCTCTTTTACAAATTTTAATTTTTAGTTTCTTCTGAAGGTAGTAACCTTAAAAAGAAAAATTCAGAGCCCCAGGCACCCTTTTTCATGGCTCTGCAATCCTTTTGTCGCGTATATGTCTGCCAATGCCTAGTCAAGAGGATGGTAGCAGTTGCTTCATGAGTGGTGACATATGGGTGGCTGTAAACACAGCCATTTTAAAGATAGATGTGTGAGTGGGCTCTTTCGGGGTAGCTGGGAAGGGAATGGAGGTGCCATTTCAGATGGCTGACAGAGCAGTTAAATAGTAGATTATTTGTGTTGTGAAACATGAAAAAAGTGAGCAGTAGGAGGATGTGCAAATGAATTTTTAAGTTACATAGTGCAGAAAGGCAAGGGCTGTCAATGTTGAACGTTTTTCTGTTAGCCTAAGGAAATAAATTCCTTAAGGATTAAGGAAATTATTATTATTATTATTATTTTGCCAGAAAAAATCCTTTTGAAACACTATAGTTTCCCTGCTTATCAATTCAGGAATGAATGAACAGGAGTGAATTTTCATTATTTTAATATGTAATGAGTGGTCCCAGGCAATGAACATTTATACAGAAAGCAAGCTAAAGTTAGCTATAGGATGCTTCATATCTAGTTTTAATTTATGTGAAGTACCCCCAAAATAATACAGTAGCAATGTAAGTAAGAGTGGCAGTGTGGGATACAAATATCCCTAGCATTTGTATAAGGTTCCTGGAAACGTGAGCAGTAATGTTGAAAAGCTGAACATTAGATATGTTATAAGGAGATTCAATTCTTGTAGAGCTAAAAAATATTCTTACATTCCTAATTATATAACTGCTTAGTTTTTAAATATCCTTAAAAAACTTTAAAAGTTTTTAAAAACATTAAACACATAGAATAAACATTATATAATAAAACTAGATTTCAAACCTTAAGTTTTCATTTGCCCACCTTATCCAGAGTGACATTTAGTTTACTAATCTCTATTATTTCAGTTTTTTCCAAAATCTTTGAACAGTTTTTTCCCCATTATTGAACTTGTGTTTTATGCACAGTGATGAATTATTTTTCAGCATTTCATATGCTTTTTTTCTGCCACAGTTGAAGTCTATGAGGCTAAATATTTTTGCCATTTTTGGTAGATCTTATTATTTTCGTTCCTGTCTTAACTGTACTATAGTAGCACTTTTATTTTTCTTTTCTCTACTCATTTTTGTAAAACAAGTCTGAAATATTAAGAAGACACTGGAAGTGTTAACACTGTTGTACAAAGCCTGGGATGTTGCTGAAGCTGAAGTGTTGGTTAAAGGCCCCAAAGTGTGACAGCTTGAAATGTTTACATAGCAGCTGTTCCAAGAAAGTTCAAATCTGGCAGCAGAAAAGTATTGGGTCTCCAT
Source organism: Nomascus leucogenys (assembly GCF_006542625.1). NCBI lineage: Eukaryota > Metazoa > Chordata > Mammalia > Primates > Hylobatidae > Nomascus > Nomascus leucogenys. The sequence continues at coordinate 89,611,365 of NC_044387.1, read as the reverse complement.
ATATGAAGCGTGAAAATATATGATGTATGGAAGCTGAGAATCACCTATATGGTGGAAAGAGTGAGGAGACCTACTTTCTAGTCCTGGCTATGTGATTTGAGGCCAGTGTTTTCTCTTCTGTAGGACATAGTTTTCTCTTTTATAAAATGAGGCTTTTCTGATATCTGAGTTCTTTTGTAGCCCTGAAATTTAAAAAATAATTACCCTAGCAAAAGCCAACTTTGATATTGAACATTTAGAACAAACTCAGATTGGCACCTGGATATGATCTTGGTGCATTGAGGTGACATGTGGCTCTCACATTTGCCCATTGACACCAGTAATCTGCCTTTAATGTTCCCTTAGAAGCCCACACCGGGCCTGCCACAGGAGCCTTCAGATGAACTGTTAGATTTAGAAGTGAGGTAGAGCAGAAGAGCAAGGACAGTTTAGGGAGCCCGACTTTGGATTAAGCTCTAAATGGGGCTGATTTGCTTGCTAGATCTCATCTGCTAGAATTATCCACCTCTGTTCTGCCAGATTATTATCTTCATCTAAAGATGTTACACTGCTTGAAATTCCAATAATTAGAGATTATCTGCATATTAAAATGTCCTGCACTTTAGAACCATATTTAGAATTACCTAACCATATTTCTTTTCTCAGTTGTTACTGACGTGAGAACCCCTACTTTGATGGATAGGGCATTTATTATGCTGAAAGAGCAGGGAGGCAGGTAACTGAGCTTCTTTGAGGTCAGGCAAGCCTGGATGGGGGAAGCTGTAGTGAATGGTTTAGGCAGAGTGACCATGTAGTTTATCCTCTACCTTGGGACATTTTTGAGAGTGAAAAGGATGTTGTTGATAATTTTGCAGAGTCAACAAGAGTAAGTCAGGACTGTCTGGGGTGAACAGGGCCATAAGTTTATCCTAGCTGAGAGCAGTGTGAATGAGCACAGGATATAGAAAACAGGATTCATTAAGCACAGGGGAGATGCCAGAGAATACAGAACTTTTCAAAAGTGTTCAGAGGAAATGCAGAGGAATTAATTTCTTCCTTTGAATGTTCCTTTTTGTGTGCTCTGAGATTCCTGCTGGACAGAAAATGTCTGGTAGTAGGAAAAGCAGGAGATTTATTATCAAGCAGAACTTCCTCTGTTCCTTGTTATCTGTGTGGCTCTTGGGCAAGTTACTTCCTTACCGAATTTCTTCATTTGTAGAATGATGAAGAGCTGCTTTCCAAGTTTGCGAGGATTACATGAGATAAGGAATCTCAAATGCCCAAGACCTAGTACATGCTTAATAAACATTAGTATCTTCAGTTTTCCCTTTCTAGAAATTAGAACTTTTAATACCATATCACAGTTATATTGTAAAATAAACTCCGGGGCAAGTGGATTGGCTCACATCTGTAATCCCAGTGCTTTGGGAGGCCAAGGTGGGAGGATCAGTTGTGGCCAGGAGTTTGAGACCAGCCTGAGCAACACAGTGGGACCCCCATCCCCCTTCTAATTTTTTTTTTTTTAGTTAGCTGGGCATGGTGGCATGCACCTGTAGTCCCACCTCCTCAGGAGGCTGAGGCTGGAGGATCGCTTGAGCCCAGGAGTTTGAGGCTGCAGTGAGCTGTGATCTTGTCACTGTACTCCAGCCTGGGTGACAGAATGAGACCTTGTCTCTAAAACAAAGAAAGAAGGAAAGAAACAAACAAAACAGACTATTGGTGTGTATGTAGTCTGGTAATTTAATTAATTAACACTTATATGTTAATACCATAGAACATTTTGTTCTGTTTTAAACAGCTGGCTTAAACTTCAGATACCCAAACTGTTCATAAATTAGTGACTACAGAAGATAGTTCTGGTTTTACAACTATAGTGTGACACTGGTTGAGTCAGTCAGCTTCTCTGGGCCTCATCTGTAAAAGGAAATGGTGAGCAACATTATCTATAGTATCTCTTCCTGTTCTCTTATCCTGTGATAAGATATCCAGCCAGCGGAATTCATTATAGTGTGTTAGACGTCTGTGACTGTTTTCATTGTCCCTCCCTCCCTCCTTCCCTCTATTTCTCCCTCCCTTCCTTCCTCCCTCCCTTCCTCCTTTTCTTCCTCCCTTCCTCCCTTTCTCTTTCCCTTCCTGCCTCCCTCCCTTCCTTCCTTCTCTGCCTCCTTCCCTGTGATTGGGGAAAATAATAGCTCAAGTAATTTAAAAAAATTCAATTTAGTTATTTCTTTAGCATAATACTGAAGACTTAGACTCCTAAGACTTTCTGTAATGGAACTAGATGTGCTTTGTAGTGCAGTCCTAATTTTTAAAATTTAAGGAGACCAGGCATGGTGACTCACGCCTATAGTCTCAGAACTTTGGATGGCTGAGGTGGGAGGATTGCTTGAGCCCAGGAATTTGAGATCAGCCTGGGCAACATAGCGAAACCCCATCTCTACCAAAAACAAAAAATGAGCTGGGCATGGTGGCTTGCGCCTGCTCTCTCAGCAACTTCAGAAGCTGAGGGGGGGAGGAACGCTTGAATCTGGGAGGTCGAGGCTGCAGTGAGCCATGATCACGCCACTGCACTCCAGCCTGGGCAACAGAACGAGACTCTTGACTCAAAAAGGAAAAAAAAAGTAATGTTAGGAAAGATTATTATGCCCATTATTAAAACGTGGATGTTTTAATGCGCTGTTGGATGGATGGATGGTTGGGTGGATCAGTCAATCTATCTGGACTCTGTGTGTGTGTGTGTGTGTGTGTGTATCCATGCATATGCACATGTGTGTAGTGTTTTATTCCTTTGTGGCTGATTTTTGCTTACCCTTCCCAACCTTGCCCACCCTTTCCCTCACTTCCATACCATTAAGATTATGTGGCTTAAGTAGTTATTACTGGTCAGTTTTTCCATGTTTTGGTTATTTTTTAATAGCTCATATCTAGAGCAGCTGATTTCCCTTTTAAAAAATTGTGACATATATAAACAGGTATAAACAAATGCATTTATATACTTTTCTGATGCATTTTGCAAACGCTGCAACAGTGAAGAGTCTTGCTATGCTTCAAATTTCAATGTTTATATATTTTTTAATGGAGTTTCTATTTATAGTTAAAATATTCACGTACTGATTTTATAGGGTAAGAAAGGACACTGGGTGAACATTTTATGAAAATGGTCATTTACTGTGTTTTTAGAAAGTCTCTTCAAAAGGATGTTTCAAAAGCTTGTTGATACAAACTTATTCCAGTGCCTTACTGTCTTCCTAGCCGGGAGGTTCTTTTTTTCTGTTAAAATATAAATTCCTGTCCTTGCAATGTACTCTCATTCTGCTCATCCCATCCTTAATGGAAAAGAAGTGCTCCCCTGTACCTCTTCTTCCTGACCTTGCAGGCTATAGTGCAGCCCTGACCTCCTCTCTTTTTATCTGGGCTGAATAACCAAGTTTCCTTTACATGTCCTCATAGGACCCATTTCCTAACATTTTAATCATTTTAGTCACTCTCCTTTGGGTGCTGTCCAACCCCTGCTTGCTGTGCTTGGTTCAGGTCCAGAAGAGCTCTTAGTGTGGTGACAAAGTTCTGAATGGGGCTTCGAGTTGTGGAAGGGCTGTCATGGGACCCTCCTGCTCCTTGTTTTTACATCCTCATGTTATATACCTTTAAAAATAACTCACTACGTTGCTGGTTCATGCTTTGCCTAGATGTCAGATTTTCTCTTTTCCTTAGATAAATTCAGTTTCCCCCATCTCTTGAGTGGTTAGTTTTTACTACCCTCTGGATTAAACTTGTTCCTGTAATCATTATGGTAGTGTCAGCAATTGGCTACTATCAACAGGAATTGAAAAATGCCAATCCAAAATGCAATTGCTTTAATACATATTTGTGATCAGATGGATACCTGATCTTAAACACATATATACTTTTTTTATTACATTTATTTTGAATATTCTCTGCCCCCATCTGCTATTGTTCTCTAATTAATTGGGCTTTAGTGTTGTCTCCTGTACCAAGTTATAAGGAACTTGAGATCAGGAGCTCTTTTGAATTTTATACCTCTTTTCTCTTCATGACTATGGAAAAGGTAGTAGAAGGTCAGTTCAGTAAATACTTCTTGATGGAACTGATAGATGATTACTCACATTCCAGAATTCCAAGGTCCATCAGGACACATTCACATCCTTGTTAAGTTTGAGTGTCTAACCACACATATATTTTGGCAAGCTTAATCACATTCATTTTCCCACTATTTAAGTCAGCAATGACGTAGTACTCAAAGGCTAGGTAAACCCTTATGAAACTTGACTGTAATTGGATATTGAATAACAATTCTCTTGAGAGCAGCCCTTAAAACATTTTGGTTGCACCCACCATGGTGGTCTAGAAATCATGTTTTCCTAGTTTATTAGAAAGAGTGTTCTGCTGAGTTGAGTCAAAAGCCTTATGGAAGTTAAAATATGTGATATGTTATCTGCTATCCCCCAGGCACATCATTCTGACATAGAGGAAAATGAAATTGATCTAATAGGAATTGGCTGTCCAACTGTCATGTTGATCTTTACCAAACACCTTATAATTTCTCTGCTTGCAAATCTTTTAGAATGCAAAATGTTACATGTATAATGGCTTCTTTTGATGCAGATCATCTGTATACTAAGTAATTCCAGAGGTAGGTAATCCTGTGGATGGTAGGAAGCACAGGTAATGTGGTTAGCAATAGCACTTCTACATTTTAAATCCTATAAGAGGCAACATGCACATTCAAAATTAAATTAAAATTCTTGAGAATGAAGCGGAAAGAGGGAAGAAAAGGGCAGTTAGAAGAATAAATTAGTCCCAAGGGATCCTTTCCAAGTCTCAAATCATAAGCCAGCCAGCTGTGATATGAAACATGACAAAAGCCCATGGGCTGTCTAGCTCAGAAAGCTGCAAGGCTGGATTCTCTGTGATTGTTAATGTATCAACAATTTAACTATATACATGGAAGTACCTTGAGTTATTACTTCTCTCAGGAGACTAAGCTATCTGATACCTACAAATAAGTAACACTAGGTCTACCTAACATTTCCTTATGGATTAAAAAGAATGGCAGATTTTGAGGAGCAACATGCTAGGAAGGCTTGGTAACTTTAGAAATGTGCCACGCTGTGGTTTCTAGGTATGCTATGAATGAAGAGCTTTGTGTGTAAGAAGTGGGAATTCTATGTGAATATTTATTATGTAAATTCTCATGTGTTACTAGGTTTATTTAAGTTCCTTCTTTGCGATCCAAACTTTTCCTTGAGAGGCAAGTTTATTTTTCATATTAACCTGATATGTAAATTTCTCAGTCGCCCCCATCTCCCACCCCTAGGGCTTTTTTCTCTATCCGGTTTCATGGTATCAGGTCAGTATTTGGGCAGAGGGTGTTTATCATCAACAACTAGCTAGAGTCATATTTTTGTTTAACTTCCCCTTTGCTATAATCCACCCATCCTGCCTGTTACTGTGGGTTGTTGCCAGTTTAGGATTTATTTAACATGCCTTATGTTCAGCGATATATGTTGAAATTTAGAATGTATGAAAAAAGAGCCTGTGTTTTGCTTATGAATACATCAGTCCATCAGCACGTATTTATTCCCTGTCCCTGAACTGAAGGTCATCGTTTCTTGGCAGCATTACTAGACATGCTGGGATATTAAGCCAAAAAATAGAATAGATTGGTTAAAGATAGATTGAGGCAAAAATTGATTCACAGTTTGATACTTAAAACCAACTTTCCTGGTCAGTTGACTGTTACCTGGCAATCAGGCAGAGTTGCTAATTATTGGTACCCAGGTGCCAGATGGTAGAGAGTAATTAGATCACAACTGTCTTATCTATCAGTAGCTTTAGAATGAGAATAGTAGCAATTTTCATAGCCCTTTTCAATGGTCATGAAAACATTTTAAGAGCTGATCCTATGGAATATTGTATATCTGACTCCAGAAAGTAAATTTTTGACACATTACCTTGGGGAAAAATATGTAACAAGATATTTTATAATCTTGAAAGAGAGAAGTAATATTTTAGCAACTCTGTGTCCTGTTTGTTGCATCTGGGTTAGCCATGAGTGAATTCATTCTGTTCTCAAAGAACCTGTTTTGCATTGATATCACTGTTTGAAAAAGTAAGCTGTGATACAATTCATAAGCTGGAAAACTCAACATGCTATAAAATGTGAAAACACAGGCCCTCTTAAGTGCAACCTGAAACAAGAGTGAATTGCCTTTACCTAACACATCTCACGTGGTTCTTGAGTCTCTGCACAACATACCAGAGTCCTCACTCTTGTAGGCACACCACCTATCTTTTATAGGCTTCAACTGAAAAATACACTTACTTGGCACAAACACATGTATGATCAAAGGTGAGCTGAATAAAATATAGTTTTGATTGATGAATATGCAAGGCTTTTCTTTAATGGTTGAAGGAAGAATGATATCACAGTTTTGTTAATAAAGGTTAAAGAATGGAATTGTTTCTAGTAGACTGCGCAGCCCTAAATCATTCAAAAGTAATGAAGCAGTTTTCTGAAACAGATTGAGTTTCCTTACAAAGGAAGCCACCTTTGTTCCATGTCACTGATATTCCTTATAGGTGAGGTCACTCTGCATTGCTGATATCTTCCTCCTTTTCATAAAAAGGAGATGGGGACCGCTCCCATTGCATTCCATTTCTCACAATCCGTAAAATAAGGCTTAAATGTACCTGTCCATTAAAAGCTTTTGAAGGACGAAAGCCAATCTCAGAGGCTTTGTGAACCATGAATTGACAATAAAAGACAGTATGCTTCTGTTTTTCAGATAGCCTGTTTAAGGACAAAAGAACTATTCACTCTTACATGACTTTCATGTAGTTATAATAAAAGGGATGAGGATGGTTGTCTTGTTTTGTGCACGATTTTAAGGCTGCTTGACTGAGATTATTTGAAACAATACTCTTCAATTATTCTGACTAACAAAGTCACTGAGAGGAATGTGTGTTACAGAGTGTATACATGTCTTTATGTCTGTTTGTTTAGATGTAACAAAATTTAAAAAGTAGCCTCCTACCTTCCAACCTCCCTGTAAAACCTAAAGGGTGAAAGCATTTTGAGGATATCAGATAAAGCTTTATGTATTGACATAGTCTCCCAACTAACTTTCTATCCATTTGTGTCTCCCAGAGTAGATCCCTTGAACCTCAGTTAGTGTGACATGTCACTCTTGCTCAAAACTGTGTTATATAATGGTCCATTAGACTTCAGCCACATAACTGAGTCCTGCCCTTTTCCTCCACCTTATCTCCTCAGCTTAAGTATTCTGCTCCAGCCATACAGACTTTCTTGCTGTTTATCAAACCACCAAGGCCTAGGGCCTTTGCACCTGGTCTTTGCCCTGCCGGGAAGGAAGGTCAGCTTTTACCCAGATCTCAACGTGGCTTGCTCCTTTCCTTCAGTTTGGTCTCTTTTCAAATGTTACTTCCTTATAAGGGTCTTCTGTGACCACCATATCCAAAAAAAGCCCCACCCCTCAGTCTACTATGAGTCTTCTAGCCTTGCACTGCTTTATTTTTGTCTATCTAAAATCACATTATACATTTATTTGTATAATTCCCCTACCCCTACCCCCACTACCCCACAATAGACAGTAGGCTCCATGAGAACCACGACTTTGATTAAATTTATTCCTGTCTGTATCCCCAGCAGCTAGAACACTGCCTAGTACATAGTAGGTTCTCAATAATAATTTGTTAACTTAACAAATAAATCAGTGAATGAGTTATACTTGATGGATGTTGATGTTACTGAGCACACCTCACGTTGAAAAATATTACAAATAGGATAATGATTGTTATTCATTCAGATGTTTAAGTTGAAACAGTTTTAATAGATGAGAGCATTAAAGTGTCATATATGCGTATTTGGCAATTCACTTTGTATTGTTTTATGAAGATAAATGTGGAATGATTTAAAAAATAATCTTGCCACAAGTTTTTTTTTTTTTTAACCCAAGAGATGAGGAGTGTGATTCCAAACCATAGCAGCATCTCTGTTTTTAGCTCCCAGAAATGAATACAAATCCTTTATAACTGACAGCATTGGTATACTTCAGTGTTCATACTTTTAAAACTACCCAGAACACCAGAAAATGAGAGCATGGAAAGGAATGCTTTTTTATGCATTTCTGCAAATTTCTATGCTTAACATATTCTTAGGAAGAGAAGTGACATTGTTTTTTGTACCTAAAACTGTTTAAGGAGTGGGCGGAAACACCTATTAATCTTGGCTGTGTCGTGACTTGAGCATATTTCCTCATTTGATATAGTGTGGATTCAAATCAGCCTTCAGATAATCATTTTTTTTCCTTTGCAAAATAATACAACCAAATTCTGGGCTGATTCTGTTGAGTGTCTGGAGCCTGATGATTAATGTCAGAGATGAATTTCCTTTTTCTAATATAATCATTGCTATATGGGTTATATGTACAATTCATTGAAATCTCTCCATGTAGTCACTCATAAACATGACTGCAGTCATATGCCTCACAATTACTGTACTTTAATCTGCACTTGTTTCCTCCCACGTATTTACTTAAAGAGTCACAGCTTGCTGGAAATGTATCCTTCCTACTGTTGCTCTGTGTGTGTCCAATGAGGGGATTGGATCCTTGTATGTTTTTTTAACCAGCAGATAATTGTGTGCTTTAACATGCACTGGTACGTAATCTGCTTTCCACATAGAATTAGAGAATACCCTTATATCTCCAGTGGAGTGTCTTAGTCCATTTCTGCTGCTGTAACTAGAGACTGGGAAATTTATAAAAACAAATAAACCCCAAATTTATTTCTCACAGTTCTAGAGACTGGGAAGTCCAAGATCAAGGTGCTGGTGAGTTCAGTTATCTGGTGAGGGCAACTCTCTGCCTCCAAGATGCTTTCTCTGGAGGGGAAGAACACTGTGTCCTCACATGGCAGAGGGCATATGGGCAAGCTAACCTAATGGTAGGTGAAGCCTCTTTCATATGGGGCTTAATCCCATTCACAAGGGAGCAGCCCTCATGGCCTAATTGCCTCTTTTTTTTTTTTTTGAGATGGAGTCTTGCTCTGTCACCCAGGCTGGAGTGCAGTGGCACGATCTCGGCTTACTGCAAGTGCCGCCTCCCAGGTTCACGCCATTCTCCTGCCTCAGCCTCCTGAGTAGCTGGGACTACAGGTGCCCGCCACCATGCCTGGCTAATTTTTTTGTATTTTTAGTAGAGGCAGGGTTTCACCGAGTTAGCCAGAATGGTCTCGATCTCCTGACCTCGTGATCCGCCCGCCTAGGCCTCCCAAAGTGCTGGGATTACAGGCGTGAGCCACCGTGCCCGGCCCTAATTGCCTCTTAAAGGCCCTACTTCTTAATACCATCACATTGGCAACACCTGAGTTTTGGAGTGGACCCATTCAAACCATAGCACAGGAATCACCAGAAACAATGTTGAGTAGTTCTATGAGGTCACTGAAAGTAAGCAGTGCACTTCAATCTGGAGTAGCCTTTGTTGTCTGTGTCCGAATAGTCACAGACACCCACCAGGTGAACGGCTCCAAGTTCCAGATTGGGAAACTGGACTGCCCACGTGGATGTTTCCCCTTTTCCTATTACTTTTTAAACATTTTTTAAAATTTCACTTTAAGTTCTGGGATACATGTACAGAATGTGCAGGTTTGTTACATAAGTATACATGTGCTGTGGTGGTTTGCTGCACCTGTCAACCCGTCATCTAGGTTTTGAGCCTGGCATGCATTAGGTATTTGTCCTAATGCTCTCCCTCTCCTTGTCCCCAACCCCACAACAGGCCCTGGTCTGTGATGTTCCCCTCCCTGTATCCATGTGTTTTCATTATTCAACTCCCACTTATGAGTGAGAACATGGGGTGTTTGGTTTTCTGTTCCTGTGTTAGTTTGCTGAGAATGATGGTTTCAGCTTCATCCATGTCCCTGCAAAGGACATGAACTCATTCTTTTTTATGGCTGCATAGTATTCCATGATGCATATGTGCCACATTTTCTTTATCCAGTCTATCATTGATGGGCATTTGGGTTGGTTCCAAGTCTTTGCTGTTGTAAATAGTGCTGCAGTAAACATACGTGTGCATGTGTCTTTATAGTAGAATTATTTGTAATCCTTTGGGTATATATCCAGTAATGGGATTGCTGGGTCAAATGGTATTTCTGGCTCTAGATCCTTGAGGAAGTGCCACACTGTCTTCCACAGTGGTTGAACTAATTTACACTCCCACCAACAGTGTAAAAGCATTTCTATTTCTCTGCATCCTTGCCAGCATCTGTTGTTTCCAGACTTTTTAATGATCGCCATTCTAACTGGCATGGCGTATCTCCTTGTGGCTTTGGTTTGCATTTCTCTAATGATCAGTGATGATGAGCTTTTTTTCATGTTTGTTGGCTGCATAAATGTGTTCTTTTGAGCAGTGTCTGTTCATATCCTTCACCCACTTTTTGATGGGGTTGTTTTTTTCTTGTAAATTTGTTTAAGTTCCTTAGAGATTCTGGATATTAGCCCTTTTCCTATTTCTATTCCCATTGTTAGCTCCACAGTTTCTATCGTGTGCAGGAATGTCATGATGCCTCCTCAGACTCAGATCGCAAGGCCCACAACCCCTTTATTGTCTTCAGAACAGTAATCCTATTCTCTCTGGCCCATATAGTTGTATACTCCTATCCCCCACCCTATATGTGTTATTACCATTTAGCAAGTGATGCTACTTTGTTCACCTCTCTAGATGCCAGACTCTCAGACACAGATCATGGTAGTCTGGAGTCTGCATCTTCTCCAGGCTCTAGCTTACACCTTCATATGTGCCTCATGTTACCAGGCCTGCCAGCAGCTCTGTGGCTTCCTTCACTTATCACATGTTCATCACTCTCTCCTGGACCAGGTGCATAGCTCTAATGTTGCTGTGGATGCCGTCCACCATTCACTCTCTCAGTAAATATTTATTTGGGGGAAGATCCTTCAGCGAGTGTGTCTGCCTCTCCTGTTTACCACTGCAATCTCTGTCTAAACCTGTCAAGCTCACTTTTGCTCTTTTCCCCACCTCTTCCCTTTTGGTTTGCCTCTTCTTGAACCTCTCCACTGTCCTCTTCTGGCCCCATCTCCAGTTTCAGTGTCTGAACTTTTGTCCTCAGTCATTATCCTTTTCCCAGTGAGCACATCATGTCTTACTCTGCTAAATAGCCCCTTGAAGTCCTCCTTTAATGCCTTAACTACTTTTGATTTATGGTAGAACAATCAGTGGAGAGTAAAGCACGTGGTAAAAGGTAGCTTTAATAGTGTACATTTCTAATTTTCCTGCAAAATGGAACTTTATTGCTTCCCCCTTCCTCTTTTAGATGAAGAGCTATGAGATTATTCAAGTTTTTCTTTCTATAGCAGTCTTGCAAGATCGTCATATTTACCAGGGAATTATTTTATAGATGAAAAAATTTGAATGGGATTTTAGTTTCAGAATGAAATAATTGCTAGTTAAATGACTTACATTAGTGGATCAGACCCAGTTAATGTAAGTTTGTGTCTTTCTTAAAATAAAAGTTGAAAAATTAAATTTGCTCCTTGGTAATTTGATTTGTGGGAAGTGGGGAACAAAGGATTCCAAACAGGTCTTTTAAAATCAGTTCTAATTAATTGCATGTGCAGATGCATCAGCTAAGATTGGGAGGTAATTAGTCTAATTATGTTTAAAATACAGTTGCATGCTTAAATAGACAGTCACACCCTCAGGCCTGCCTATCCTTTTCTACTTTCTCCTTTAGGCACGTAGTGAATTTTTTGGCCATTAAGCATGACCTCTTCAGTGTCTGTGGAGCAGAACAAAGTGACAGAATACAGATGAGCAGGGTTGCACATACTCCTAGCTCAGTTTGATACTTCAGTGATAATATCTATATAGCACACCGAGGTGGAAGTACTGAAATATGCTAGGGAAAATTTGTGTTCTCTAGTTAACTCCCCCTTTTTTGGGTAATCTTATTTTTGGAAATCTGAGCTCTCTTAATGAAATACCTGTCTCATGCTTCAGTTTGGAATAAACTATAGCTGAGTCTTATTTCAAATATTCTGAAATAATTTGATTTCAAAGTAAAACTTGACGAAGTTAACACCTTGCCTAATAATATACCATTTGCATGAATGACTTTGCCAACTTCAGACACGTGGTTCAGAGGGGCCAGTGAAAGTGTCATCTGGGCTTCTGTAGTAGTTTTTTACCCATCACATCTTCAGTTGCTCTGACTTAAAGTGGATATGACACCCCTGGCAGACTGTGTTTTCCTTTTTGACTTAAGCAATTGGTATTTGAACAGGTGAATGAGCTTAGATGTTTATGATTGTCTTGCCTGCCTTTGATTAAAAACTAATGTGACCACTTTTCAGTACATTCGGTTTTATTGGAAGAATCTATTGAAGGTGGTCTTGTACAAATACTCCCCTATTGCCCTTCCTTTGGTTTCTGATAACATTAAAAATTATTTACAAATTACATTTCATTTTATAGAATATCCTGCAGTTACAAGGTTACAGTCTTTATTACTGACCTACCACCGCGATACGGATTTTTCTTTCAGCTGAACTTGCTGTATTTCTGGCCATATTATTTGTAGCAGAAGCTGAGGTTTACTATTATGGCTATATTTATAGGTGGATTATCCGGTTTTCTCCAAGTAGGCAAGAATGGGATCTTGAGGACAGTTAGTTGATGATGTTAGACCAATTGGAGCTTTGTTTTCTGGACTGTTTTTGCTACCCCTGGTATAAGGACATAAGCTTATGTCATCTATGTGCTATCAAAATATAGTAAATTTTAGTGAACTATATAGATAAATTTAGATGGATAATTGAAACATAGACATTTAAATATGTAGACTGTTGGTCAACATGGCTTTTGTTGTGACTTGAGTATACACAATCATTAGGGCCTTCTGATGTTCACATTTTTATCCATAGATAGAGGCTTAAATCTAAGTAGGTTTGCTCAGAAGAGGAAGTTCCATTTTATTTTCTTGTTTGAGGTTACTCAACATCCATCCAGTTCTGACTTCACAGTTAGTAGTTGGTAGAGTTAAAGTTGTATTTAATAAGTTGTTACTTTGTTCTTTGAAACAAGTTACTCTTCTTATAAATATAAACAGCTTCTTTCAAAATCTAGACCAATTTAGGATATTGGTTTATAATGTAGCATGATAGATATATTATTTTAGCAGATGTTTATTGCCAATCCTACTATCATTAAGATGGAATATCCACTTACAGAATACGAGTATAGGTACTGTAGTATATTTACTTCTGTATGTCAGGTGATCTGTATAAATAAGCAACTTTTATTTTGCAAAACCTTTTCTAAAAACTGGATGACTTGTATTTTTGGTTTGTTAACTTTTACCTTTTTTCACACAGTCTTATATACCACTTTTAAATTAATAAAATGTTAAATAATAGTACAATCTAAAGATTAATCAACAGGTTATAACAACAGCAGAAAACCACTGATGAAGTTTAGAAAAGTGCAGCACTGTGGGGTTGTCATTGTGTTTTGGTAACACATGTGCAATTTAAAAAAATTCTGTCCTATGTTACTTTGTAAAATGTCCTTTACATATCAGTTTAGGTTAACTCTTTCTACCTACATTTTGGTTAGTCAGGATGCTGGATCATGTGTGTCTTTCTCTGCCAAGCAGTGCTGGTTATAGTTAGATGAATTTAAATTATTAACTTAGGTTGTAGGAGAATTTAGATTGATTGACATTCTGCCATTGACGGTATAGTGTGTTCTTGAGTCCACAAAAAAGAAGTATTGTGAAGCTCTAGAATTGGGTAGAAAGAGATCATCTGTGCAGTGGCTTAAAAAAAAAACTGGGAAGAGCTTTTACAAAAGCAGCAGGAAGTACTTACTGAATCAGCACTGGTCCATTGTGTGGAGGGGTTTGCAGATTTTTAATTAAGCTGCTGAATACTTAACAGTCCTCAATTCACATGGAAAAATTTAAAAATGGTGGTGGGTGCATGCACATTTGTGTGTTTGTGCAGGGCAGCCAAATATGATTTGCTGGGTAGTGAAAATTAGAAATAACAGGTATGAGAACAGTAAGACAGACTGAAATAGAATGTCTTAAAACATATTAGAACAGCAACCCAAAACTCACTCCATGTAATTTTGAGATCAGACAAAGGGATGGCCAGAGCATAATAGGAGCATGTAGAAGCCTGTTGCTAAATCAGAAATGAACAGGAATGCAGTTCAAAACCTCATTTACTACTCTTTAGTCTGTTGCCCTAGAGACAGACTTCACATATTGACTTTGGCAACTCCAGGGTAGCTTGCCATGTCTGCAGTTATTTAAGTAAAAGTATCTGAATTTGTAACTTAAAAATATAAGTTTACTGTAGTCAGTGCAACAAATTACATTTGTAGTCAGGAGGGAATTTCTAGATGTTCTAAGTCATCTTTTGGAAAATCATGAAATAAATAGAAGAAATAAATAATTCTGATTCTAAAAAGTTCAAATAGGAAAACAGTAAATGAAAGCAAGACTTCTTGAATACCCAGTGCAAGAATCTGTTGAGGACAGATTTAAATTTCAGGCATTACCTCACCTTGTAGCATGAATGAAGTAACTGGAGAATGTAGATAACAAAACTAATAGGGGAGTGCTTAAAATACTGTTTAAAGATTAAACTGAGGGAATTAGCCTAGCATGATCAAGATTCTATCCAGTTCTAATTTTATTATTTATTATTTATTTATTTATTGAGAAGGAATCTTGTTCTGTCGCCCAGGCTGGAGTGCAGTGGCGCGATCTTGGCTCATTGCAACCCCTGCCTGCTGGGTTCAAGCAATTCTTCTGCCTCAGCATCCTGAGTAGCTGGGATTACAGGCATGCGCTGTAATGCCTAGCTAATTTTTGTATTTTTAGTAGAGATGAGGTTTCTCCATGTTGGCCAGGCTGGTCTCGAACTCCTGACCTCAGGGGGTCCGCCTGCCTCGACCTCCCAAAGTTCAGTTCTAATTTTAAATGATACCTTAGAGCAAGTGAGCTTTTCAGTTTTCTCATTCTTATATGCCTTGCCTTTTGGTATTTTTATTGTGTAGTTGTAATGAGAATAACATTTCAAAGGTTTTCTTTATTCTAGGCTAATGAGAGATTGTTTAAAAACTGTCTAATGAAATAAAAATAGTATGGAATTGGGAGAAGGGGTTTGAAGACTGGACAGCTATCTTGGAAATGAGTTCTTTTTCATGCAGCGCTGTTTCTCAAAGTCTGGTCCAAGGACCACCTGCATTAGAAACACCTAGATGCCTGTTAAAAATGCGCATACCTGGTGTCTTGGTCCATTTGTGCTGCTATAACAGGCTGGGTAATTTATAATGATAGAAATGTATTTGGCTCATGGTTCTGGAGGCTGGGAAGTCCAAGACTGAGGGGCCAGATCTGGCGAGGGCTTCCTTGCTGCATCATCACATGGCAGAAGGCATCATATAGCAAGAGAGCAGGCAGGAGATGGATGGCAGTGGGGGCCAAATGTGCTTTTATAACAAACCCACTCCCTTCATAAAGGACAGTCCATTTATGAGGGCAGAGCCCCCATGACCTAAACATCTCCCATTGGACCCATCTCCCATCACTGTTGCATTGGAGATGAAGTTTCCAATACATGAATTTTGGGTAACACATTCAAATGATAGTATCTGGGCCCTACCTCAGATCCACATAATTTGATTTCCTGGAGCTGGGACCCAGAAATTTTCATTTCAAACAAGTTTCCCAGGAGATTTTTATGCACACTAATGTTTGAAGAAAAATACATCCAAAATGTAAGTGCAAATCTTAGCTATTAGGACATATGAATTTAATATTTCAAATCTCTTTTTCCACTGGGGATAATTTTAGAAGCGATATTTCATTTTAAAAACATTGCTTGATAGGAAAAATTACAAAGATGTTAGAACATGGGTCGCTGCACAAGTGGTATTTTTGTGGGGAGAAAAGTTTTCATGTGAAAGCAGTTTTATATTTGTGATTAAATTATACATCAGATCAATGATTGGGATGGGTTTAGGCAGAGTATTTCTCCTTTGGGGAAGAATGAAAGGGAATCATTTAGCATTACAATTTTCACTCCTCCACAAAAAAAAGTATTTTAAATTGAAATAGAAAAATATTTGATTAAGAATTTATAGATCCCTCCTTTCGCATCAAAGGATCCTATTTATAGTATTCTTTGACATATAATCTTCATTGTTCATATATATAATCTTCAGATTTTATTTAAAATCTGAATAAAACTCTCAAGTGACTTGAAATTTTATTTCACATTTTAAATCTAGTGTTTAATGCTGTGCTTTCTGCTGTTTAACTACAAGCAAGTCTGGTGACAGACTTAGGGCTTCCAGCCATAAGGGCCAGAGAAGAGGGAAGTCTCAAAGTTCACTTTACCGAGCATCTGAGGGCCTCACAGGAGGAAACCAGTCCCCATTTCCCAAGAAATGCAGTATCTCAGTAACCATGCCATGAGGTCAAGTTCTGCCCACACAATGTTTCAGCAGGATTTCATTTCAGCCTGTGTTTTTTATTTTTCATTTTAGAAAGATAGCTACATTGTTCTGTTGGTGTAGAGGCATTTCTGGAGCAGCTGAACTTGGGCCCTACTCCAGGGCACACTGGCTTTCTCACTGTCTCTTCGGGTGGAGTTGTGGAGTTCAGGAGCACTGATGTTAGCCATGGCCTGCGCCAAAGCACATCCAGATGCTTTCAACCCCTAAGGCCTTTACTTCCGTGGATGATGGATTAAAATGCAAACAGAGCTCCTACAAAATTAGACCAGATAATCCTATGTAGAATGGGGGGTGAAGTTCACTGCCTTTCTGCTGAAGAGTGAATTTGCTGAAGAAAATCTATTCAAGTTGCTTCTGAATAGTATTTAGCATGTATTTCCAGTATTGATTTCAATGTGTAAACTTGGATAATTTTCACATGGACTTGGGCAGTTTTATTTTATTTGTTTATTTATATATTTATTTTGAGACGGAGTCTCGCTCTGTTACCCAGGCTGGAGTGCAGTGGCGCGATCTCAGCTCACTGTAATCTCCGCCTCCCGGGTTCACGCCATTCTCCTGTCTCAGCCTCCCGAGTAGCTGAGACTACAGGCGCCCACCACCACACTTGGCTAATTTTTTGTATTTTTAGTAGTGATGGGGCTTCACTGTGTTAGCCAAGATGGTCTTGATCACCTGACCTTGTGTTCTGCCCACCTTGGCCTCCCAAAGTGCTGGGATTACAGACTTGAGCCACCGCTCCCGGCCTGGGCAGTTTTAAAAAGGAAAGCTTCACTTCACTTAAAAGGCTTCCTTGCAATGAGGGGGATGCTTGGGTGATGCTTAGTTTGGTCTGGTAGAATACATGGATCGTCTTACTGAGGGGCTCATGTACAAGCGGTATAAGTATGGTAATGAATAAAACAGGCAAGTGCAGCATGGTGACTGTGGTTAGTAATAACGTATTATGGACTTGAAAACTGCTAGGCGAGTAGATTTCAAATATTCTCACAAGAAATGACAGGTGTGTGAGGTGATGAACATGCTAATGAACTGTTCACAATGTATACATATTAAAAATGCTGTACACTACAAATAGATACAATTTATGTATTTGTTAAAGAAGAAAACTCAAAAAAACTCCTTAATACACATTAGTATCTTTAAATTGAACAGTTTCTCAAACTGCTTTCTTAAATAATTAAGTGAAGGGGGCCAGATGCAGTGGCTCACGCTCTGTAATCCCAGAGCTTTGGGAGGCTGAGGTAGGTGGATTGCTTGAGCCCAGGAGTTTGAGACCAGCCTGGGCAACATGGTGAAACCCCATCTCTGCAAAAAATTTAAAAAATTAGGCGGGCATGGTGGCACGTGCCTGTGGTCCCAGCTACCGCAGGAGGCTGAGGTGGGAGAACTATTTGAGCCCAGGAGGTTGAGGCTGCAGTGAGCCGAGATTGCGCCATGGCACTCCAGCCTGGGTGCCAGAGTGAGACCCTGTCTCAAAAAAAAAGGAAAAAAAAAATTAAGTAAAACTGAATTTATTATAATACCCCTTGAGAAGTTTTAATTGACTTTTGAAAAGTTGATTATTTTAAGAAATACCTTGGTGACTTTACTCTTAGATGTTCCAGTGTCCAGTTGGAGTGTTTGTGCTTTGTAATTCTCACTGTAGATCTGAATTACTTTTGTTTTTTTTGAGGCAGTTTCACTCTGTTGCCCAGGCTGGAGTAAAGTGGCATGATCTTGGCTCACTGCAGCCTCTGCCTTCTGAGTTCAAGTGTTCAAGTGATTCTCCTGCCTCAGCCTCCCAAGTGGCTGGGATTACAAGCACACGCCACCACGCCTGGCTTATTTTTGTATTTTTTTCAGTAGAGACGGGGTTTCACCACGTTGTCCAAGCTGGTCTCGAACTCCTGACCTCAGGTGATCCACCCGCCTCGGCCTCCCAAGGTGCTGGGATTGCTGGAGTGAGCCACCGCACCCGGTTGATCTTAATTACTTTTAAAGAAAATTTCTAATCTATACATTTTGTGGTATGCCTTGCAGCTATTCTGAGTATCCTTTAATGTACTTATTTTCATTAAGATGGAAATGTGTGAAAATAAGGTGGACTAACCATTGCTAAAGGTAGAATGGTTAAATTTTTGAAACCTAACATGATGCCTTTTTATTTCTTCAGAAGTTAACTTGGATAAAAGTTAACTTTGAACAGTTATTTTAATAAAAACATACATACATATGGACTGAATAACAGTGACTAGTTCCAAGGTCAATCCTCACAGATGTCTTTTTTTTTGTATTCTGAACAGCACTTGTGATTCAGAACTCACTTCATTAACCTCTCATTATTTCTCTGTATGCTTGGCTTTCTGAATATCGGCTTTTTTTTCCTGCATGTCACTTGGGCACTTGGCCTTCAGTGTATCTTTCATGTTTTAATAGAGATATGCAGTGGTTACAAAAATATTCCCCCTTGTACAAAGTAGGTAGATTTATAACCAGTCTTGTTGGCACAATCTTGGCAGAAATGGCTACCCACATATTGTGAAAAGGCAAAATTTCCAAGTTGAAGAAGGAGGTAAATAAGAAGAAAGATTGCTGAAGAATGACTTAAGTGAGCCAGATGTATCAAGTATATTCTAGTATATTTAAGAATTGACCCAGAATGGTGCTGTGCAGTTAAGCCATCATTTTTGAGAATGAATAGAGGACTGACATGGTATCTTGAGACTGAAAAAGGGCAAGGGGTGGAGGGTGGAAATTAGCTTTGAAGTCATTTACCTGTCAGTTTTATGCCAGAAATACTTATATAGATAGTCTTCAAAGTCAACTAGAAAGAAAGAGGATGGGGAAGCTACAAATGCTTCTTTTGAAGTGATGGAAGGCAGAGCTAAATATGAGGAGGAAGACAGTAATAATAAGAGAATTCTTTATAGCAATATATTAGGGCAGCTGAAATGTTTTCAGAGTGGTAGCAAGCATGCCCTAAGCTGACAAACCTAGAATACTTTGTATTTAGCAGTTAGACCATGTGGAAGAACAAACCTTGACAGTGTTGTTGGCTGGTATGTGCCAGATTCAAGGAGGCAATGACTCACTCCGTCAAAACAGCACAGAGCTGATTCTTGACCTTATTGCTGTCAACTTCAATTTTCGGAAAGTCAGTTCAGCCTGATAGACAACAATTCATAATTCTCAGCCCTGCCTACCTCACAGGCATCTATCAGGACAAGATGTATAAGAATGTACTGGGTGTTTGGAACAGAGCATCCTGTAGATTCATGGTATTGGTAAATTAAGAGGGCAGCAGAGTGTCTGTGGCAGCTCAATATTCATTTTCCTGAAGGTGAAGATGGCTTGTGAGGCCACTGTATTTGGCCAGTGCTAGCATTCCCCACACCCTTCCATGCCCGTGACATCAGGTAGTTAGTTCCTTTCTCCTCTGCTGTGCGGAGTATTACTAGTGCAGGTAGGTGTAGGTACACCCAAATTCTGACCAAGCTTGGAGATGTCAAAGGAAAAATTATTCTGATGCTGGTTGAGATGGTAAGTAAAGCTTTATTGAAGACTATTGCATTAGAGTATTACAGTAGGAGACAGAGATAGGGTTCTATTCTGAATACAGCAAAGACAGCTGGAAATTTATAGCCAATGGGCAGAGTGTGAGGGGAGAGGAAAATTCACTAAGAGGGGAAAATTATTAAGAGGAGACATCAAGTGTAGGGGGATTCTTACTAACCTGACCTAATAGGACTCTTGCTAAAGGCAGGCCAAGGACTTACAGATCAAAGGTGGGAGATGAGGAGCTATATATCAAGGGTGATCAGATTTCAAGGGTGCGGGGCGGGGGGACTCATAAATTGATTTAGCAGGATTCTTGCTAAAATTGGTCCTACAGGTCTTGAATAAGCTTATTTCTTGTTTCTTGTATGACTATAGGGTATACTGTCTTCAGTCTTATTACTAATTCTTTATCAGTAATATGTATTCATCTTTACTATCTTGTGTCTTTTTGCTGACTCTTCTGGTCTTAAGGCACTCTCCTTAATAAGTTTTGAAATCTGTCTAGAACTCACTGCAGCCAAACTTCCTGGATTTCTTTACTGTACATGTGATTCAGCTGGAGATATAATTCCCAAATTCATATTTTTAGCATGCTGGTGGTCAATGTAGGCAGCTACCTTATGGGTATTTCCCCTCTTGAAATCAGCCTCTCTTTTTTAAAAAAATAAAAATTGAGATGGGGTTGGGCTGTATTGCCCAAGCTGGTCTTGAACTCCTGACCTCAAGCCATCCTCCCACTTCCACCTCCCGAAGTGTTGTGATTACAGGCATGAGCCACCATGCCCAGCCTGAAATCAGCTTTAATTGTCCCCCAGGTAAATAAACACCTGGTGAAAATCACCTTTGGAAAATTAATGCTTTTGAAAATAATCCATGAGTCTAAGTATGACTTTCAAATCACCTTCGCCGTGTGTCTGGGAACATTTCAGGTTGATTTCCCACATCACATCACTCCTCTTCTGCTTATTGTATTCCCACTTACTAGACGTCAGGTGTTGGTTTATTAGGAGACATTACTGTGCATGTCACACAGCCAGTTGGCACCACATTTTTGGCTCCTTCTGTTGAATCTCTTTCTAGTTGGCTGGCAAATTAAATCTGTTCATTGAGAAGGGAGTGTGTGCATATTTGTGCTTGTTTATGTATGTATTACTGGCAGGGGATGAGACAGAAGCAAAAGTAGTTGGGTCAGTTAAATACAATCGTCTCTCTTCTACTTTATAGTTTTTGGAGATATTTTTCCATGCCATTTTGTAACAGATGATATCCTGGGTTTTATTATTCAGTCTTTTGTGTCTATCAGTGAATTATTTGTTAGCCTTTGAGCCTACATATTTAGCATTTTATTATGGGAGTAATAATGTAGAAGCAATGTATGTATTTACATATCCATATCTCAGATTGTTAGAGACTGGTGACCAGAGCGATGATATCCGTGAGTTACCTTACATGAGAATTTCTGGGGACAGTAGTGGGTTCTTACTGTGTGCCAGGCAATGTTTTAGGTACATGTAACTTATTTAATTCTCATAGCAACACTATGAAGTAGTTGCTACTATTATCTCCATTTTCCAGGTGAGGAAGCAGACACAGAGAGGTTACATAATTTGTTTAAGGTCACACAACTAATAAGTAACGATATCACTTAGTCTAAATTATGGAATAGTAAGAAACAACCCTGAAATTTGAGATGCTTAATACAACAAAGGCTTATTTCTCACTCAAAGTACACGTTGTGTGGATTGGCAGAGGGACACCCCTCATTATAGTCATTAGAGTCACTCAGAGACCCAGCTGACAAAGGCTCCATCTCAGCACATGCTTCCAGGAAGGGAATTGGCAAGTCGAGCTCTGGCTTAAAGCTTCCACCTGGAAGTGACGTGTTTTACTTCCCACATGTCATTGTCCAAAGCGAGTTACTAAGCCACGATTCCATTTCAAGGAGGTCGGAAAGGGCAGTCCTGCCATGTGTCTGGAGGGAGAGAAGAATTGTAATGTTTATGGTAGAGCCAGGACTGGGATCTAGGTGATTGGGCTACAGATGCTGTGCCAGTGGCTAGAACTGTCAGAAAACACGTGGCAAGGATCCTAAGGCAAATGTTGTCCAGAACAGTTTTGTCACTTAGGGTGCAGAAGAAGTGTCATTGAAAGAAATTAAGTAGGTCAGGCACGGTGGCTCACGCCTGTAATCCCAGCACTTTGGGAGGCTGAGGCGGGTGGATCACCTGAGGTCAGGAGTTTGAGACCAGCCTGGCCAACATGGTGAAACCCTGTCTCTTCTAAAAACACAAAAATTAGCTGGTTGTGGTGGCACACACCTGTAATCCCAGCTACTCAGGAGGCTGAGGCTTGAACTGGGGAGGCGGAGGTTGCAGTGAACCAAGATTGCACCATTGCACTCCAGCTTGGGCAACAAGAGCAAAACTATGTCTCAAAAAAAAAAAAAAAAAAAGAAAAGAAAAGAAGGAAATTAAGTAAAACCCCTTTATAATGTATGCTCATTGTTGATGTAATGATTAATATGGCATATTATTATACGAGAAGCAATGTAGCATAACATGTAAGAATGTGGATTGAATTATTAGGCTGCTTGGGTTGAAATGCCAGCTCTGTCACAGATTGCCTGTGTGACTCTGAGCAAGTTACTTAACCTTTCTGTGCTTCAGTTGGCTCATATTTAAATGGAAATAATAATAGTACCTGTCTTACAGAGTTATCATATCATTGAAAGGGACTTAAAAAATTGTGTGCATGTCACTATAAAACACTAATATAGTAAATGTTGAATGAGTAGTAACTATTTTTTATTATGAATTTTGTCATACCAGAGAGTAAATGACATCGCTAAAAACTTAACCATAAACAAAATACTTTGATGACCAGTTTAGTCTGTAAGGATATCACTGTGTTGTTATGTAAGCTAGATGATCATAATACTTGGGTACTGTTTAGTGTTTAAAATTTCCATTTGTATTCATTCTTATTTTGCACAATAGGATTATAGGAGGAATTCTGTTTTAAGAATATCAACATACAGGAATTTGTTGGTTTAGTTATTCAATATATTTGTACCTAGCAAACCCAATATATCAAAATCTAGATGTGGGAAACTTAAATTAGAAGTTGATTAAAAAAAAAAACCCTCTAAAACAGTGATTCTCAATGGGCATATGGGAGTGATCTTGCCTCTTAGGGGACATTTGGTAATGTCTGGAGACATTTTGTCATGGGGTGCAGGGGAGGGGGTTGCTACTGGCATCTTGTGGGTAGAGGCCAGAAATGCTGTGCGTCCTACCATGCACAGGACAGCCGCACTCCCCGACAAACAACTATCAGGCCCAAATGTCAGTAGTGCCAAGACTGAGAAACCCTGACTTAGAAATAGAAATCAATTTACCATGAGTTGTTTTTAATAGAAAAGATCCCTTAGAGTACAAAAAAATACAGGTAGATTCTTGTAGTAAATATCATTGTAATGATCTATTGGAAATGGTATGAGGGTGTTTCCAAACAATGCCAGGCAGTACTTTCTACCAAAGCTGTGCCGTGAGGTATAGCAAAGTCTATTAAATGGCAAGTCCAGTGTTAGAAGTGTGTTAATTAATTCTCACCCATGAAAGCAGCTATTAGGATATCATTGTTTAGATGTAAATGTTCTTCACCCAAATGAACTTCACCAAAATGTTCTTAAGTTGCTATGGCAGTATATTTGAGGAGTTATGTTTTAATTTGCTTCAGGGGAGAACTGGAAGACCATGGTATTTGGTCTGAGATCATATTCTAAACCAGGGTTTCTCAACCTCACACTCTTGACATTTTAGACTGAATAATTCTTTTTGGGGGGTGGGGAGGGTGTTTCTTTTGTGCATTCTAGGATACTTAACAGCATACCTGGTATCTACCCACTAGTTGCCAGTGGTACATTCCTTCTGGACCCCTGACTAATTATCCCAGGTGGGACAATTAAAAAAAAACTGACATTGTCACACGTTCCTGGCAGGTGGGGATGAGCAAAATTGCCCCCGGTGGAGATCCACTCTTCTAGAATAATTTGTATGAGGACACTGCTTTCTCAGGGGTGTTCCGGTGGACTAAACAGAGACTGAGAGTTAACAGAGTGACGTCGGAAAGGAAAAACAACAACAAAAAATCAGGAGTGCTTTTCAGCTGTGAATCAGAATGGCAGTTGGAGGGTATCTCAGAATACAGGATGGGGAAGCAGATGGTAACTAACAGGCACAGAAAGTGGTTTATAGCTGCTCTGAGGCAGGGGCGGAAATAGAGAAATCGTAGGGGAAGGAAGACCCTCAGACTTACCTGAAAGCTAGATTTTCAATTACGTCTCTTAATGAAATGTCAGCTTGTAAGGGCAGAGCTGACAAGTATGAAAGAGTAATGGTTCTGTGAAATAATAGGGTAGAGGGAGGTGGTTTGCTGATTAAGTTGCTCATTATCTGGAGGCAATGAAGAAAATCAGTCAATGAATTATTGCAGTCAAATATAACTTCCATTTTTCCAGAAGCCAAACAACCAAAGCCATTTAAGACAACCAGATTTGTTTTTTATGACTTACAATGACAATTCGTGTTTATCAATGAGTTAATTGAAGTAAAGTGTAATGCAATGAGTTAATAGATATAAAACACTTTGAAAAGTACCTGTCCTGTGATAAGCCTTCAATAAACGTTAGTTATCAATAGCTGTTGAAATGATGACTATGAATAATCATACTCAATATAGTTTTAGTTTTAAATTATTTTATTCTAATTCTTTGAAATTTGGTAATTATTTTATTATATATATGCTACTGTGCATGTTGACTTCCTGATAACCGGAATGTTAAATTAAGCAGAATATCCCATTTACCAACTGTTCTGAATAAACCACGGTTTACTTTTTTTTCTTTATTTTTTTTTTTTTGAGATGGAGTCTTGCTCTGTTGCCCAGGCTGGAGTGCAGTGGCATGACCTTGGCTCACTGCAACCTCTGCCTCCTGGGTTCAAGTGATTCCCCTCCCTCAGCCCCCTGAGTAGCTGGAATTAGAGGCACCTGCCACCACACCTGGCTAATTTTTGTATTTTTAGTGGAGACGGGGTTTTGCCACTTTGGCCAGGCTGGTTTTGAACTCCTAACCTTAGGTGATCGGCCTGCCTCGGCCTCCCAAAGTTCTGGGATTACAGGTGTGAGCTACTGCGCTCAGCCCAGTTTACTATTAATATAGTGTGCTGCATACGAAGGCTTGATATTTACAACCAGGCAGTTCACACTACTGATCAGCAGACTAGTAGATTGTATGTTGAGAGTTTAGGGATTAAACTGAAGTCTTGCTTATTTATTTGATGGACATGAACCTTATTTGTGGCTTTGAAGTGTATCACTGAAGAGGGGTAAAAACATACCTAGTAGCAGCCATTTTTCAGGATTATCAAAATTTACCCAATCAACTCCCATTTTATTTAGCTATGATATATGTTTCATGCTGTTACAGCCAGAAAGTATCTGATCATTAACTCAAGTAAACTTGAATTCATTTGCTCCAGCCAAACTACTGCTCTGGGATAGGATGTGACCAAAGTTTGTACTTTATTTTAACCTCTAGGGATTGGAGAGAAAGGACCAGTGGGATGAGAAGTCTTGGATTCTGGAGGCCATTTCAGCCTTTTATTCATTATTATGTGACTTTGGGCAAGTCTTGTGATCTTTTTGAAGTTCTGTTTCATATCCATTACCAATGGATAACAGTTCTCACTCCACACAGAATTATGGTAACAGTGAACTAATTTCTAAGACACTGTGAAAAACATGAAGCTCACTGACTTGGTCTACCTGTTTCTAGTTTCTGCTTCCTCCATTTCATTCTTCACGTTGCTATGGTGGTCTTTCCCAAATGTGGATTTGAACATCATTCCCTTTTAAAATTCCTTAACAATAGTCCAAAAATTTTGGCACTGTCTCCAAGAGCCTGTTGGGTCTGATATCCTTTCTTGCCTCACAGGTGCTTACTAGCGCTCATACTGGCCACCCTGGCCATCCAGTGCTTAAAATGCTCTAAGCCAGTTCCTGTATGCCTGGCTTTGCAAACTGTCCTGTCCTGCAGTACCTGTCTACCTAATCAGAAACCTGGCCTGGTGCTCTCTCTCTTCAGTGGAGGCAGTAAGGTCTTCCTTTTTGCTAATACTATGGGATATGTCTCCATTAGAGGAAAAAAATTTAAATTGTTGAAATATTTTCCCCCTTCTTCTCCTTCTAGAATAACAGGTTTTTAAAGACAGGACCTGATACTTGGATATCCTTGAATGTCTAATGTCAAACAGTACCTGACATGTAGTAGGTATTTGATGACTATTAGGCGAATGAGTCAGTAATTGAAAACAGATGGTTCACGCAGAAGTAGAAAGAGGCGTTAGTTGTCCAGGTGATTTGGAAGGGAGCAGTAACGCATAGTGGGTGGTTATGTTGGATGGAGGAGTGAGTATTTTATAGCAGCTTTGAGGAAAAACTAAGTTATTTAGAATCTTGAGTGTAGGAGAAATTTATTTTCCTTTTTATTTATTTATTTAAAAAAATTTTTTTTTCTTTTTTGAGACAGAGTCTCGCCGTGTCACCCAGACAGGAATACAGTGGCGTGATCTCGGCTCACTGCACCCTCTGCCTCCTGGGTTCAAGTGATTCTCCTGCCTTAGCCTCCTGAGTAGCTGGGATTACAGGCGTGCGCCATGACGTCTGGCTAATTTTTGTATTTTTAGTAGAGACAGGGTTTCACCATATTGGTCAGGCTGGTCTCGAACTCCTGACCTCGTGATCTGCCTGCCTCGGCCCCCCAAAGTGCTGGGATTACAGGCATGAGCCACCACACCCAACCTTATTTTCCTTTTTATCTATGAGTAACAAATTTGGGATAACAAACATGACCAGAAAAAGTATAGTAAGAGCAACAATAATGTAATAATGGGCCACATTTGTGGAATGCTTATGTGCCAGTACTATTCTAAGTGCTTTGTATACTTTAACCCAGTTAATTCTCACAACAACCCCATGAGGTAAGTATTATGACCACCTTCTATTTACAGATGAAGAAACTTGGGCTCTGGGAAGGTAAGTAGCCTTACTATGCCCTAGCACCGGTGGCCTTTTGATTACATTTTAGCACCTCACAGGAGTGGACCAAGACACTGTTTTTCAACCTTTTGAGCCTATTGTTTCTACTTGAGGGCTATAAACTTAAAAAATAATTGTCATTTTAATAGAATTTTTTAGAGGGGGACTCCGTAATTTTTTTTTTTTTTTGAGGCGGTGTCTCACTCTGTCATCTACGCTGGAGTGCAATGGCACGATCTCGGCTCACTGCAACCTCTGCCTCCCAGGTTCAAATGATTCTCCTTCAGCTTCTTGAGTAGCTGGGACTACAGGTGTTTGCCACCACGTCCAGCTAATCTGTGTATTTTTAGTAGAGATGGGGGTTTCACCATGTTGGCCAGGCTGGTCTTGAACTCCTGACCTCAGGTGATCTGCCCATCTTGGCCTCCCAAAGTGATGGGAATACAGGTGTGAGTCACTGTGCCCAGCGTGGAACCAGTAATATTTGAATAATTGATACTTAATATTTTTAGCTTTGAGATTTTTATTTTAGATTGAAATATTTCTAGATTTTATAGAAAAACAAATGAAAACTAAAGGAAATTTCCCATCTCTTTAGAATTAACCTTAATTCCTTTTGAGTATTTATTACTCTGTATGAAGGAAAAAACATTTTGAAATGCTTTTCATAAATCTGTCTCTTGCTTATGTGTAGTGGATGGGGCATCTACGGCTCTATTTGAGGGTCAGTATTTTGAATCAGATACATTTGGATTCTTTATAAACATGGGTAGGTTCATTTAGCTGTGTACCATTTAAAGTCACATTGAATTAAAAATTGTTTTTAATTTTATTTTTATTTATTTTTATTTTTGAGACAGGGTCTCACTCCATGGCCCAGGCTGGAGCAGCATGATCTTGGCTCACTGCAGCCTCCGCCCCTGGGTTCAAGCAGTCTCCTGCCTCAGACTCCCGAGTAGCTGGGATTACAGGCATGCACCACCACGCCTGGCTAATTTTTGTATTTATAGTAGAGACGGGGTTTCACCATGTTGACCAGGCTAGTCTCGAACTCCTGACCTCAAGTGATCCACCCATCTCCACCTCCTGAAGTGTTGGGATTACAGGCATGAGCCATCTCCCCTGGCCAAGCATTGTTTTTTAAATGACCCACTCATATAAATACAATTAGAGACAGCAGAGCCTTTTCATATTTGTGTTGTTTCAAGTAGATATTAATCGTAGTTGCAATTTGGCATTGATTTGACATTTGATATTTGAAATGCCTTTCATCCGTCGTATACTCTCAGGAGCATAAAGTGGGGTTGGTTTTGTTCCTAGTTGTGATGAGTAAGCTGTGGGGCTTACTCATGAGTAATACTCTGTGGAGATATGCTCTACATTAGTATTCACTTCTCACTTTCTTGCTTCAGCCCAGGTTATTTATAGGGATGTTAGGAAAACGTTCTGAAAACAGTGATGTTAAGCAAAGTTAGAGGACTTTTAACACTTAGTATGCATTGTGACCCTCTAAAAGGGAGGCATGGTATACGTCCTTTTCCAAATATGTGTGGCCACTGAAGGTTTTTTTTTGGGGTGGTATACCAATTTATGTTTCCAAGTGTTCTAAGGAACACAATTTGGGAAACAAAAAAAGACATCATGTGTTGTACAATAAAGTATTATATTTAGATTGCTGTTTTGAAGAGTCAGAAAATTGTTCCTCTGGTTGTTATTAAAGAAGGTGACCGACGAAAGTATTGGAGAATTGGGTTAAGTTTGACAAAAGAATTGTTTTTAATTAAATTCAAATGTTAATTATTCTAGGTAAGTTTCAATAAAAAAAGAATTATAAAGATGAGTTCAGTTTTCCACATGCCACTGCACTCCAGCCTGGGCTGCAGAACAAGATCCTGTCTCAAGACAGAAAACAAAAAACAAAACAAAACTCTTAAGTATGATTATAGTACATATCAAACCCTGTAAACTAAAAGAGCTCTTTCCTGGTGAGACTGTCATGCCTTTTTTTAAAAAAATAAATCAGGTTAAGCTGTTTTCAGGTTTGCACTCTTGGAACCATCTGGAATTTTTTTTTTTTTTTTGAAGAACAGAATTTTTTTTTGGTTTTTTAAAGTAAAATTCTAACATTACAAAATTATAGGAGACACTTGCGGAAGTATTCACTAGAATTAGTCTAGAGTTATCAAATTAGGGCAGGGAAATCTAAAAAACTTTTGGGTATGGGTATGGTATATGTCTGTGAGTCTGTATGAAAAATAAAATAGAAAGTGTACTGATGGACGATTACATGCTGCAGTAGGCAGACTAGTTTGTCATTCCCTTTCCCTCCCCTCAAGATGTTTACATCCTAATCCCCAGAGCCATGCGTTAATTACATGGCAAAGAGTTAAGGTTGCTAATCAGCTGACCTGGAGAGGAGATGATGATCCTGGGTTATTTGGATGAGTCCAGTGTAATCACACGGGCTTTTAGAAGTGGAAGAGGGAGGCAGAAGACAAGGTCCGAGTGATGTTGTGTGACGAGGAACTCAACCTCCTGTTGAAGATGGAGGAAGGGGCCCCAAGCCAAGTGATGCAGGCAGCCTCTGGAAGCTGGAAAAGGCAAGAAAACAGATTTTTCCCCTAGAGCCTCCAGAAAAAAACACAGCACTGCCAACACCTTGATTTTAGCTCACAGAGACCCATTTTGGACTCTGACCTCCAGAACTGCAAGATAACAAATTTGTGTTATCTTAAGCCATGAAGTTTGTGCTAATTTGTTACAGCAGCTGTGGGAAACACATGTCTACTGAAATATGTTTAGATGGTCTACTTGTGTTTGAAGACTATCTGCCTGTGTAGGCAATATTTTCTAGTGCAGATTTTTCATTCTTGCAGAAGGTATACATTTAGAATATGTACTTAATACATATTCTGTTCAATGATGGTCTGCTCGCTGTTCCTGGAAACAGCTGAAGAAGTAGAATAGGGAGATAACTATGTGAACCAAAATGGTAGTTACAAATGCATTATGTTACTTTTATAGGAAATTAAATCCTTAATAGAATTCAGATCAGGCATTTGGGATTCTGAATCACTTCATGACTCTGTGATTTGTAGAGTTCCCTTCATTCGCTCTTGTGACATTATTTTGAAAAGTTTCTCTTCCTGAATTGAAAAATGCAATAAACTCTGTTCTTGTGTCCAGGGATGGTGCATCTTCCTATGGGAAATTCCACTGTCTATCCCATAGCCCTTTGACATTCCTCTTAAAAGTAACTGGGTCTGGCTTCGATGGGCACTGTTCTATGGCTGTAGATGTGTGGTCTTTCTACCTGTAAGTTGTTTCCAGGCCACTGGTAGAGAAAGGCACACAGAGAGAGTAATTGTAGATCAGTATGGTAGTATAGTAAAATAAATAATGCATAGATGTGATGGAACACCCAGGGATCCCAGCTACCCCTGGCAAATGTTGTTTCAGAATATCAAATGCTAATTCAGATTTTAAACATTCTATTTCTGTGGGCTCCATTACAAGTTCTAAAGCGTAAATTCCAACTCTATGCCTGATACCTGTTAAGACAACTACATATTTTTGTAGTCCATGGATAGTACATGAGTCACTTTGTCATGTACCTATCAGTGAAAGATGAAATATTTGGTGATAAATACAGCTTATTTTTGAAGGAACATTTTTCAAATGCATATAAGAAATAGGGAATAGTTGTTTTTCATTTGCCATTTCAAATTTTTTAGTGTTTAATTCAGAGTTTTTTGGAAATAGGTTATTGATTGATGTTATAGTCTAATGATTTTTGTTATTTCCCATTCTTATCATTTTCTAATTGGAATTAATTAAACTCTTGGTTCTTTCTTATGTGGTTTTTTTTTCAAGGCAGGGTGTTGCTCTGTCACCTGGGCTGGAGTGCAGTGGCATGATCACAGCTTACTGAAGCCTCAACCTCCTGGGCTCAAGCAATCCTCCTGCCTCAGCCTCCCGAGTATTTAGGACTAGAGATTTGTGCCCCCATGCCTGGCTAGTTTTTCACTTTTTATAGAGACAGGGTCTTGTTATGTTGACCAGGCTGGTCTCAAACTCTTGGCCCCAAGTGATCCTCCCACCTCAGCCTACCAAAGTGCTGGGATTACAGGTATAAGCCACTATGCCTGGCCTCTTATGTATTTTTAAAAGCAGTTAGGTGACTGAGGTAGTACAATTTAGATTTAGAATTAGGTGACTAATGCTAGGCTAACACATTCAATTCATCATCCCAATCACAGTTATTATAAGACTTTAGCTTCACTGACAGTTTTGGCATACTGTATAAAATAGATTTACAAAGATAGGTTTTATTATCTACAATAGTTTCCTATAAAATTGATGGTGCATTGTGGCCAATTTTTTAAAAAGCTACTGACCTAAAGTCATTTGCTGCTGTTGTGTGCCTTTCTGTATCTCTCTTTGTAGGGGGGTAAGGAATGGTTAAATGAGATTAGCATGGGCTTTGATGATCTCATTAATTACTTAGTTTATGTATTCTGATCTTTCTTGCTCTTTTTTTTTTTTTTTTAAATGAGGCTCCCTCAAATTTTTCTTCATTATAGCATTCCATGTATTTTGCTTTTCACTGCTATGGAATGGTAGTGTTATGGT
This sequence comes from Nomascus leucogenys, assembly GCF_006542625.1. NCBI lineage: Eukaryota > Metazoa > Chordata > Mammalia > Primates > Hylobatidae > Nomascus > Nomascus leucogenys. The sequence goes on along the minus strand of NC_044387.1, from coordinate 89,579,527 downwards.
GACCAGGAAAACCTTGATGTGTAGACATGACAACTGTGATGAAACGCAGAATGCTTTTGATTTATGAATTTGCAACTGAATTATAAATGTCAAGTGACTGTGAAAGACAAACCAAGTGGGAGTTTAAATTAATTTCAGAAACAAAATATACTCTTTTAACTATAGCGTGACTTGCATTGTCTAGGGGGTTCTTCATTCACTTACCAAAGGTACTTATCCACCTACCTCTTTCATTCATATTAAGTGCACTAAACAAAAGAGACAAACTATGAGTCACAACATTTGGTTGCTCTGATGTCACGACATTAAGTAGAATAATGGCATTAGTCAGAATATTGTTTCTCCTAGAAGTGGTTATCAGAAGTGTGTTGCTATATATATAATAGTTTTATTCATTGTCTCTTCTGTTGTGTTTGAGGGGGCTGTCAGCAACATGGCAGCCACTGCTTGATCATCTTCCCTTATCTGCCAGAGGAACAGGTGTCCCTTCCTCTTTCTAAGGGTAACATGTCTCTGCTCATCTCTTCTGTTTTCTTGTCGTTGGTGGGTCATATCATCCTGCAACTTCAATCTCTCCACTGGATTCTGCTTTTTAAGCTCTGCAAGTTAATTATTTTTACTTTTAAGACATACACACGCACCCAACCTTCCCTCAACTCTGCTACTCCTTCAAGCTACCATCACTTTTATCACTTTCCTTTTATAACCAATCCTTGAAAAATAGTGTAGGCTCATCCACATTTCCTCAGACTGACTCACTTCCTTTAACACTGCAGTCACCTTTCTGTCTTGATGAAACTGCAGTCTTGACAGTCTCCAGACTCTCTTAGTCACAAAATCCATTGGCCTTTTACCCAGTTTACCCTCCTTTACATCTGTGCTTTTAACCCTCTTGCACACAGCATGATTCTTGAAATGACTTCTTCCCTTCCTCATGTCCCTAGCGTTCTATCTAAGGTGTTTTGTGACGTCTGCCTTTTCTCTGGTGGTGATCCTCTTTCCATCTCGTGACTTTAGGGGTCACCATCTTGCTGATAACTCCCAAACAATTGCCTCCAGCCCCCACTTGTGCTGGAGCTCTGGTTCCACAAATCCAGCTGACTTTCCTACCTGTGAGGTTGGCCAGCATTCAAACCTAATATGTCTGAAGCCGAAGCAGGTCATACTACCTTCCTTTTGAAATCCTCTTCTCCTTTCATGATGCTTAGCTTTGGTCATGTCCCTGTCATCCTTCTGTTGCCCAGGGTTAAATCTCAGGGTCAGCTAGTCATTAACTGGCAATAACCTTGTCTTGGTAATACCTTTTGAATTCATCAATGCAGAGCTTTGCCCTCTTTACTCCCAGGCATGTGGTAATTGGTCTCTCTCTGTCTGAGCTGGTCTCCCTCTTTTTAGTCTCTCTTCTTTCCCAACTGCTGTTGGATTACTCTGCTTAAAGTATAAAACCCTTGGGCACCCCATTACAGAATGAGACTCCTGTTACAGAATGAGACTCCATGTCCCTTGGGCTGGCTTTCTAGGCCCTCAGGGAATCTGGCCCCAATTTTCCATTCCAACCTCATGTTTGACTTCCCCTCTTCAATACTCTGCTCCAGCTAGGATTTGCATTAGGCAAATCCTGATGGCTCAGTCTTCAAGATCCTCCTCATCTTATTACATCTGAGCACCTCCCCAAGTCAAGCTGTCATAATCTCCTGCATTACTGCAGTGGTCTTGTACCTGGTTACCCCTGCAGCTACTGTTACCCCCTGGAGCCAGTTTTCCATGTAGTAGACAAAGACATTATTTAAAGATAGAAATCAGAGGTTGGGGGCGGCAGCTCATGCCTGTAATCCCAGCACTTTGGGAGGCCGAGGCAGGCAGATCACCTGAGGTCAGGAGATCGAGACCAGCCTGGCCAACATGGTGAAACCCCGTCTCTACTAAAAATACAAAAATTAGCCAGCCATGGTGGTGCAAGCCTGTAATCCCAGCTACTTGGGAGGCTAAGGCAGGAGAATCACTTGAACCCAGGAGGTGGAGGTTGCAGTGAGCCGAGATTGCGCCACTGCACTCCAGCCTGGACCACAGAGCAAGACTCCATCTCAAAAAAAAAAAAGAAAATTAGATCATGGCCTTATAGAAATAGGCAATACGCCATTTCCTCTGTTTATAGCTCTCTGCTGGCTTCTTCCTTACACTCAGAACAAAATCATAAATATGACCACAAGGCCATACAGGATCTGTCTCAGTGGTTCTCAGTGGGATGTACTGCCTGCTTCCTGTCCCTCATAGGAGTGTTTAGAAATTAGTGGAGCTCGGGGGGGGGCTCAGCTGTATCCGCACTTGGAGGCGAGGGGCGGATCACGAGGTCAGGAGATGGACCATCTGGCTAACACGGTAAACCCGTCCTACTAAAAAAAAAAATAGCGGCGAGGGCAGGCCTGTAGTCCAGCTACGCGGAGGCTGAGGCAGGGAATGGCGTGAACCTGGGGCGGAGCCTGCAGTGAGCCGAGATCGTGCCACTGCACTCCAGACTGGTGAAAGAGGAGACAGTACTGTTGGCATTTAGTGCCACAAGGGCCATGATGCTAAATGCACCAAGACCACAGTATTCTGCCCCAAATGTCAATGGTGCCTTAAGGAGAAACATTCATTCTTACCTGTACTTATCTTTCCAGCAACATCTCTTACCTCTTTGATTCACGTATTTTCTTCCAGCTACACTGGCCTTCTAGCTGTTCTTAAATATGCCCAACTGTTCTGCCCCAGGGTTTTTGCCTGTGCTTTTTTGGCTCCCCTCCTTAGGATCACCTCTTCCCCACTTGAACCCGGTCTCTGCTCATATATCACATTGTTATTGATTATCTGTCTCCAGCCACTGTGCTCTTACCCTGGTTTATTTTTGTTTGTGCTTATCACAACCTGAAATTAACTTCTATAATTATTTGTTGATATGTTTGCCCTTCACCCCATTAGAAAGTAAGCTCCTTTAGATCTTTGAACATGGAAAGAAGGAAATACTTTTTAAAAAAGAAAGTAAGCTCCAAGCAATCAGTGACTGCCTGTCTTATTCATGGTGTGTCGTGGTGTATCCCCCACATCTGGGACCATATGTTCAGTGAACATTTGTTGACTGAATGAGTGAGCGGATGTCTCTCTCCTGCCTGCCTCATGCTCTGGTTTCCCTGTCTTTTCTTAACTATCCATAGTGTACTTTATTTGCATCTCTAACTCCTACCGATCCTTTTAGGGCCATTTTAGCCACTACCTCTTTCACATTGCCTTCTCTGATCTTGCCAGTGCCTCAGAACTCTCATAGAACGTGATGTGTATTTCTTATTACATGTGCTGCAGTTTGTTGAGAGGTGTGGTGGCTTATATTTCTATCTTCCCTTCTGATCCATACTTAGTGGCCATTGCATGTTATTATCCCTACGTGCTGAGCGCAGCACCTTGTGCTTGATGAGGGTCTGTTACCTGTCAATGGAATGTATAGATGTTCTTTTATGTCTTCCTGGCAGAAAGGCCCCAGGAAGGTCCAGGGTCAGTGCCTTAAAGTGAGTCTGCGTGTTGGAGGACTGATGCCACTTGGGAAGGCAGAGGAAGTTGGAGGCAATGTCACATGTGTTTCCCGCCTTGTGAAGAGCTGCAGCTGGGCAAACCACGAGGGGTGCCACATGGTGCCTCATAAAAATCCATGCGAGGACAGGGGTGCTGTCCACACAGGCATTTATAGCCGCCTATTTGGCTTCATAGACAGCTGAGAACTTGCCATTTTAGAAGTGAGTTTTCTTAGCTGAACTCATGTATTGGAAGTGTCGTTGGGGGCAGGAAGGAATAAACATGTTCCATTAAAGTTAAAATGTCACAAAATAGAGAGTTGTTAACATAAGTTCTCAGTTTTAGTTGTAAAATGCGTTTTAGAAGGTGAAAGATTAACAAGGGAAGCAATAAACTGACTGAAATTTGTCCTCAGATTACTATTCCACTTTTATTGAGGGAGACTTTGTTATTATTTTGTTACAGTATTTATCTAACGATGTTATTAATTTGGAATGAAATTCTATTGTCTTAAATTCCTCTTAGGAAGTTCTCAAAATATACAGAACAGTTAATGATTTATATATATATATAAATATATATATAAAATATATGTATATAAAATACATATATATGTATTTTTTAGACTGAGTCTCAGCACCAAGTGCAGTGGTGCAATCTTAGCTCACTGCAACCTCCACCTCCCAGGTTCAAGCAGTTCTCCTGCGTCAGCCTCCCAACTAGCTGTGACTACAGGTGTCTGCCACCACGCCTGGCTAATTTTTTGTATTCTTAGTAGAGATGGGGTTTCACCATGTTGGCCAGGCTGATCTCCAACTCCTGATCTCAAGTGATCTACCTGCCTCAGCCTCCCAAAGTGCTGGGATTACAGGCGTGAGCCACCATGACCAGCCTAATGATTTATAATTTAAGAGCATATTATAATTGTCAAATTGCTGATTTTCTATTGCAGTATCTATGCCTTGGGCAGAAGATCAGCCTACATTTAAGAAAACCCAAAAAGATGGATTGAATATATATTATTATTACATAGTAGACACCTACACTTGATAATGTATAGATGTTCAAGGAAAAACTGTTAGTAGTGTTTTTTTGAATGGATGAGGGGAGGAAGGCTTACTTTGAGAAGTTTGTATTACATAGTCTATTATTACTTTAGTCTATCCACTTAAGCAAAAAGGTTATACGTTAGCTTAGCAGTTCACTGTTTGTACTATGTAACGATTTTGGATCTTTACATAGCCTGCTAATAAAAGGCTATCAGAGTCGTAGAATTCAGATATTACATAAGTGATGAATTTTAAAATTCAGGGCAAATTTTAGGGAGTAAAAGGTGTTTTGTCATCTAGGATTTGACAGTTAACTTTTTTTATTATCAGACATAAAATATGTTGCCTTTATTTTATAGATTACAAGGTATGTTATAAGGAGCATAGTGTTTATATGTTAAAATGAAGTGCTATCATAAAGAACATTTTAGCCTAATGCATGTCTTTGATTGAACTTTCTTTTCCAATGTTAATGTTTTCAAACTTTTCTCGGAACTGAGTTGTTGGTATAACTGATTATGGTATATCTTATGTTATATACTATTTTTCTTTCATAGGGATCAGACCCAGCAAGTTGAGTAATTTTAAGAGTTTTATTTTTGTGGAAACTAGGTCTTAAAAGTACTTCCAACCCCCTGTCATCTGGAAGAGGACTCAGCTGGTTGATAGTCTATCACAGTTTGTTGGAGAGACCTATTTTTTTTTACATTCAGATGCTTCTCAGAGTTCTGTTTATAAACATTGTCAGGAGCAGAGAGTGTTAGGGATCTTCCACTTGAAAGAAAAATGACAAAAAGAATAAAATCACTACTTGACTTGCCTGCGGTTTTGTGTTCAGCCTTTCGTCTTAATGCTATTGAGGATTACTCTTGCTCACTAGAGAGCACAGAATGATGTTGTGTCAGCAAATCGAAAACACTATAAAATGCTATGTGCGCCTCTCATTTCTGATTAACTAGTTGAGACCTTTTCACATTAAAGTTTAGTTATGTCCAGCTCTTTCGACACGAGAGTTCAAAGACCATGTACTTTTAACTAAACCAGAATTGTTTGTCTGCTAAACTTCTGCCTTTAAGGCAAATTTAACCTGTGCCTGACCTTTAATCTCATTAATCTTAACAAAAATCATGACCTCTTCAATGACTTTGTTTTTGGAAATTATAAATACTAACCTAATAAAATGTATGAATTTTTAGATTTTTACTCCGGATTGCATTTCCATGTAATTTCACATTCCTGTGTACATTACACACTAGTGAATAGTAACGATTGTTAGTATGTTCAAGCTTTGTGTTGCATGATGATAACTATAGAGTTTGCGGGTCAGTTGTTTGACAGAGGAATCCAGTACAGTGAAAGCTAATCCCGTTGGAGCTGGGTGCCCAGGTGCCCAGACTGCTGGAAGTGGGGCAGGATTGGGAATTGCTAAAATCTCTCCAAAGGCCAGGCAGGGGTTGCTCTCATGGAAGAAAGCAAGTGTTCCCCACCCCCAACACCTTCCCCACTCCCTAGTCCACACTTGCCAAAATATGCACTCTAAATGTACTAGAAAAAGGAAAATTTATCCTGTGGAGGAGAGGATCAAACAGAAGTTCATTGGGTTCTTTCATTTTTGACCGAGGAAAGCTAGTGTAAATATTTAATCATAGAACTTGCGAAGGAACATGTATTTAAAATGAAATTTATTCTTCTTCAGTCTTCATGTGAAGCGTCAGCTAGCTGTGAACACCACTTGACATTTTTTTTTCAGTTATGGATAAAAGAAGTTCATAGAAAAGAAAGAAATACATGTGAATTTAAATTTCATTATTAAAGCAGACAAAATTATGCACATTTTATAACAAAACTATTCCTTACATTAGTTACTTTTTTCTAAGTTACCGATAGACAATGAAAAATGAGGCATGTTGGTAGACAGATGATTCACTTTGACTGATTTGAAATAATTTTGGTATTTCTTTGCAGCAAAACCCATGTTTCTCCTTTCTCTTTTCTTTTTTTCTCTCTTCTGTCTTTCCTGTAATTTAGAGTACCACATGCTAGTTGGTACTGATTGCCTGGAAGTTGATTGCTAATAACAAACTGTCTATCCAAGTATCATTTTAGTCATTTGAGATGAAATAAAAATGTAGGAATAAAAAGCATGACATTTAAGTGAATAATGATTGCATACAGGGTGACATGTAAATAATTGATTTTCTAATAATTAATGAGAGAAAGTAGTAGAGGGATAAAAATGAAGAAGTATTCTCACCTACAAAATTTATAAACCCCTGGTTTGAACAGCAAGAATGCATGAACACACAGTTCTTGAGTTTGAGTTCTTTGAGTAATTAAAGCAGCTGTCTACTGGCCCTCTGCCTGCAAATAGGCCTGAAGGAAATGGAAAACAGTAGACAAGGAAGAACAAACACAAGCTGCCCCTTATACACCATCCCTCAAATATTTGGTTAGAGATCTCAGAGGAGAGTACATTAGTTTTGGGGGTTTTGGGGTATTTTTGTAAGCGAATAATCTCTGATAGCTTTGAAATAGTTTCTTTTAGGAGGAAAAACCTGAAAATAAAATAATAACTCCTTTATTGGAAATAAGGTGTTGTCATGGGTGAATATATACCTAACTGGAGTTTGTAACGCCAAACACCAGAGCTCTTTTTAAATTTCTGTAATTTTTATTAAATATTTTCTTAAATACATCAAGTACTCCTTACATTGATTGAACAGAAATGATGTGGCATAAATTAACCCTCTCCTGATGATTTAGGATTGCCAGTATGTATACTCATTATTGCACCTTGTCTTAATATAGACTCTGGGGTTTTCTCTGTCTTCTGTAGAGGTCAGTTGTTCCCTCTTCCACTGTTCTTACGCTTGTGTCTATCAGCTCCTCATTGTAATTTTTTTGTGAGTTGGGTAATCAGATAATTAAGCTTACTGTGAATTCTCTGTTATTTAAGAAAGGGTTATTAAGGAGTTTGAGTCTGGTAACTTTTTGGGAAGTTGTATTTGGAGGGAGGAATCATGATTCTTTGCGTATTTTAGAGAGCAAAGTCTGTTAAGAAGTCTGACTGCTAAGTACTGTAAATTATTATATATTGAAGGTACCTTGAATGAATCATTGACTCCTAATTACTTAAAGCAAAATTTTACTTCTGGATTACTTTTACTTAACATTTTTTATTCTTAAATGCTTTTTTCCATTAATGAATCAATTAATTCATGTATTTATTGACTGTGACGCTACCTAGTTTGCATACTCGTATATGTATTTCAGTACTAGCTTTCACCAGCTATAAAACGGCAGTAATGCTGCTCTAATTCTTAAATTAGTCTTTGGCTTTATCTGCATTTTGGATTGAGATGGTGGTGTTCACTTTTCGTCCCTGCTCTGCAGCTGCCCTTCCCTGTGAGTGACTGAATCTTATCCCCAGGCTCTCCTGGCTTCAGGGAAAGGGTAAAAGGAGTTTTTGCACCAGGCCAGTGTTTTGCTTTTGTTTTGGGGGCAAATATATATATATATATATATATATATATATATATATATACATACACACACTATATATACATATATATAAAAATATATAATATGTTTATATTCTATATAATATATAAATATATAATATGTTTATATTCTATATTATATATAAATATATAATATGTTTATATTCTATATTATATATAAACATATTCTATATTATAGATAGAATATTAAAATGTTTATATATTTACATATATTATACATATTAACATATTGATATATGTGTAATCAATATATAATATATTAATATATATCACACACATTCATACATACACATTTAAGATAAAAATGACTATATCAAACTCAATTCTGATGCAAACCCTGGCTACTGCTTATTCCCCATAGGGATAATAGCATTCACATTTAAATTAATTTCTTGCTGGAAGTTCAATCTAGAAGAGTATTACTCGTGTTGTGATGATTTGGAAAACCACAGGAATGTTCTCAGGGAAATTGAAGAGACCCAGTGGCTTCGATCAATGAAGCTGGAAAACATTTTTCCTCATTAAACTTTTTTTTGTTTTTTGGTAAAATGTGCATAAGACTTAACATTTTAAAGTATATGGTTCTGTGGCATTAAGTACATTCACATTGTTGAGCGACCATCACTAGCCAGAATCCATTTATAGAGTTTTTTAGCTTCCCCAGCTAAAACTCTGTACCCATTAAAGAGTAACTCCCTGTTCCCTTCTCCCAGGCCAATGTTTTATTCCTCATATCTGATTCTCAGCTAGCCAGGACCTTGTAGTCCTTTGCCTTATTCCTTTGTCCAGAACCCCTGGTTTAGTAACTTGTCTTGTACACCTTTCAGGTTTAGGCTTTTCTCTCTGTCCCTAGTATTTCCTGTTCTTTCAGTTGCCCGAGTTCCAGACTAGTGTCATGGGCCCTTTTGCCAACTGACTTTCCTTGATTTTGTCTCCCGTTACCTGCCTTGATTTTGCTGACCTGGTGACACACATTTCTGATGGTGACAGCTTTGTTGGACCAGTTCTCTGTTGCCCAGTGACAAGCTTTGGTGTTCTGCTCGTTGGCTTCTAGATTTCTTCCCAGGTCAGTCTGCTCTTCCCACAATTGCCTTTACTTCTGGGTCAGGTCTAGTGCTAGTCCTGTCTAGCCAGCTCAGCTCAGGGTGTTGAACAAAGCCTTGTCTGACTATATAAGAAATAGCAAGAAGATTTTAAATTTCAAACTCGCTTTTTTTTTTTTTTTGAGACAGGCTCTCACTTTGTCACCCCGCTGGAGTGCAATAGCATGGTCTTGGCTCACTGCAGCCTCAACCTCCTGGGCTCAAGCGATCTTCTCACCTCAGCCCCCCAAGTAGCTGGGACTATAGGCGTGTACCACCACACCTGGCTGTTTTTTTGTGTGTGTGTAATTTTTGTAGAGATGGGGTTTCACCATGTTGCTCAGGCTGGTCTCAAACTCCTGAGCTCAAGTGATCCGCCTGCCTCAGCCTCCCAAAGTGCTAGGATTAAAGGCATGAGCCACTGTGCCTAGCCCAAACTCACTTTTTAAAAATGGAAGACCATGGGAAGTGTACTGCACAAGGTACTAGACAGTATTTTGCTTTATTATAAGTTATAATGTTGAAAAATGAAATATCAAATTGTCAAAAACATAAATAGAAGGAAAAATACTAAAGACAATTAACTAGCTTTCTAAAAATTATTTTTGAATTAGTGATTTTTGAGTGAGATGGGGTCTCACTTCATCACCTAGGCTGGTCTCAAACCACTGGGCTCAATTGATTTTTCCACCTCAGCTTCCCATAGTTCTCGGATTGTGGAGGTGAGCAACCATCCCTGGCGGAGAAAGCATTTCCTATTTCTGAACAGACACTTATGTGCTCCATGGTAGTAAATGCATAGATTTTATTTATCCTCACAACAACAATAAAAGGAGCAAGAACAGTTATGGAAAATTTTAGCCAGAAAATATATATGAAAATCTTGTAGAAAAAAATTAAAAATAGCTGAGTATCTTTAATTTAGGTCTCATGAAGACAAATAATGAAAATATTTAAATGCTTAAACTTCATAATTTACAATTATAATTTCCAAAACATTATAATTTCCAATGTTTTCGAAGCTTTTTCAGAATATAGACTTTTATTTTTATTTCTTTATTTCTTTTTTTCCAAATGTGTTATAACAAACTAAGAATATGGACTTCTAAAGATTCAGTAGTAATATTTTGCCCGCCTTAAACTAATGATACAAATATAGCTAACATATATCACAGATACTACATTACCTGACTATTAGGCTGGGCATGGTGGCTCATGCTTATAATCCTATCACTTTGGGAGTCCAAGGTGGGCAGATCACTTGAGCTCAGGAGTTCAAGACCAGCCTGGGCAACATGACAAAACCTTGTCTCTACAAAAATACAAAAATTAACCAGGCATGGTGGTGTGTGCCTGTGGTCCCAGCCGCTTGGGGGGTTGAGGCAGCAGGATTGTTTGAGCTCAGCAGGTTGAGGCTGCAGTGAGCCGTGATTGCACCACTGCACCCCAGCCTGTGCAATGAAGTGAGATGCTTCACACTTTACACACACAGGGAGTTACAAACAAGCAAACAACAACAAAAAAACAAAACAAAAAGTACATTACTTGACTATTAGAAAACAAGTTAGTATCCCACATATTTACAGATAATAAATCTGTGAATTTGATGTTTCTGAGAGAAATTAATGAAACTTCAATAATAAACAAAAGTGAGGGGAGTGAAGAGACAATCTGTATAGGTCTATATTTATTAAAGAGATTTAATCAGTAATTAATAGCCTTCCAAAACAGAAATCCCCAGGCCCAGATGTGGTGAATTCTACCAAACATTGAAGGAAGAAATTATACCAACGCTTCACAGTCTCTTTCAGAAGATAGATGCAGAGGGAATCCTTTGTAACTTACTGTATGAGGCCAGCATTAACCTAATACCAAAACCAGGTAAAGGCATTACAAGAAAAGGAATGCCATATCTGTCATGAACATAGACGTATAAATCTTACCAAAATATTGTCAAATCAAATGCAACAATGTATAAAAAAATTATACACAATGACCAAATGGAATTTATCCTAAGTATGCAAGGCTGGTTCAGCATTGAAAAATCAACTAATGTAATCCATCACAGCAACAAGCTAAAGAAGAAAAACTATATGGTCATACCAGTAGATGCAGAATTTGACCAAATTCAACACCCATTCTTGATAAAAACTGGCAGTAAACTAGCATTAGACGGGACTACCTCAACTTGATAAAAAAAAAATCTACCCCAGATCCTACAGATAACAACATACTTAATGGAGAAAAGAGAAGCTTTCTCATTAAGGTCAAGAACAAGACAAGGATGTCCCCTCTCACCACTTTTTTTCAACAGTATACAGGAATTCCTAGCTAATGTTATAAGACAAAGAAAAGAAAAGGTATAAAGATTGGGAAGGAAGAAATAAAAATGTCTTTGTTTACAGATGACATGATAATATACGTAGAAAATCCAAAAGAATTGACAACAATACTCCTGGAAGTTTTTTTAGTCCTTATTAGTCAATTAGCAAGGTTGAAGGATACAAGGTTAATACACAAAAGCCAATCACTTTTCTATATGGCATCAACAAATGAAACTACAAGTTAAAAACACATTGCCATTTACGTTAGCACCTAAAAGAATGAATACTTATATATATATACACATATATATGGACTTATATACTTATAGCTATAAACCTAACAAAACATGCAATATCTGTGCGAGGAAAATTACAAAAACCCGATGAAAGAAATAAAAAACAAATGAGAGATAATCCACATTCATGGATAGGAAGGCTCAATATTGTCAAGACGTCAGTTTGTTTTCCCAACTTGATCTATAGATTCAACACAATCCCAATCAAAATCCAAACAAATTGTTTTGTGGATGTTTTAGTCCATTTTTGCATCACTATAAAGGAATATCTGAGGCTGGGTAATTTATAAAGAACAAAAGGTTTAATTGGCTTACAGTCCTGCAGGCTGTACTGGAAGCATGGTGCCGGCATCTGCCTGGCTTCTGGTGAGGCCTCAGGGAGCTTTTACTCATGGCAGACAACGAAGTGGGAGCAGGTACCTCACATGGCAGGAGCAGAAGCAAGAGAGTGAGGGAGGAGGTGCCACACACTTTTAAACAGCCAGATCTCGTGAGAGCTCACTCATTATTGCAAGGACAGTACCAAGCTACTTATGAGAGATGCGCCCCCATGACCCAAACACTTCCCTCCAGGCCCCACCTCCAACATTGAGGATTACATTTCAACATAAGATTTGGAGGGGACAGACATCCAAACTATATTAGTGTATATTGACAAACTGATTCTGAAGTTTATATGAAGAGGCAAAAGCCTCATAATAGCCTACACAATATTGAAGGAGAAAAACAAACTAAGAGGACTCACACTATCCAACTTCAAGACTTACTGTAAAGCTACAGCAATCAAGCCAGTGTGGTGTTGGTGAAAGAAAGACAAACCAGATTAATGAACTGGATTAGAGAGCCCAGAAATAGACCCACATAAATATAGTCAAGTGACCTTTTGTCAAAGGAGCAAAAATAATAGAATGGAGAAAAGACAGTATTTTCAACAAATGCTGCTGGAGTAACTGGACATTCACATGCAAAAAAAGAATCTAGAAACAGACTTTATACTCTTCACAAAAATTAATTAAAAATGGACCACAGACCTAAATCTAAAACACAAAACTATGAAACTCCAAGAAGAGAAAATCTGGATGAACTTAGATTTGGTGGTGACTTTTTAGATGCATTCTAAAGGCACAGTATATGAAAGAAACATTCGATAAGCTGAAATTCATTAAAGTTAAAAACTCTGCTCTGCAAAAGACACTGTCAAGAGAATATAAGGCAAGTTATAGACTAAGAGAAAATATTTGTGAAAGATATATCTGATAAAAGACTGTTAGCTAAAATGTATAATGTACAAAGAACTCTTAAAACTCAATAGTAAGAAAATGAACCATTGGATTGAAAAATGGGCAAAAGACCTGAACAGACACTTCACCAAAGTAGATATACATATGGGATATGAAAAGATGCTTCACACACGTGTCATTAGGGAATGCAAATTAAAGTGAGATACCACCATGTACCTATTAGAATGACATAAATCCAGAACACTGACAACACTAAATGCTGGTGAGAATGTGGATCAACAGGAATTCTCATTCATTGCAGGTAGAAATGCAGAATGGTACAGTCACTTTGGAAGACAGTTTGGCAGTCTCTTACAAAATGAAACATAACTCTTACTATATGATCTAGTGCATTGCTTGGTGTTTGCCTAAGTTAGTCAAAAACTTATGTCTTTACAAAAACCTGCACATGGATATTTATAACAGCTTTACTCATAACTGCCAAAACTTGGAAGCAACCAAGATGTCCTTTGAACTATATGACATTCTGGAAAAAGCAAAACTATGAGATAGTAAAAAGATCAGTGGTTGCCAGAAGTTAAGGGGCAGGGAGAATGAATAAGTTGAGCATGGAGGATTTTTTTGAACACTGAAATTATAATGTATGATTCTGTAATGGTGGATACATGTGATTAAACGTTTTTCCAAAACCATGGCATAGAACACCAAGAGGGAACCCCGATGTAAACTGTGGACTTAGGTGGGTGATGCTTGTCAATGTAGGTTCACTGATTGTAAGAAATGTACCCCTTTGGTTAGGGATATTGATTGTAGGAGAGGCTGTGCTTGTCTGTGTTTAGGAGTATATGGGAACTCTCTGTACTTTCTGCTCAGTTTTGCTGTGAACGTAAAACTGCTGTAAAAGAGTCTTTTTAAAAGGGAAAAAAATGGAAGGAAATTATGAAAAGGGAAAAAACATATAGATACTTGCTTAAATATTAAAAAGTCCTGGGATTATTGTGTCATTCTCTTGTATCAAGCCAGAAAGTTTTACTTTTTCTTCGTAATTGATTAAATATTTCAGAGAATCTTTTAGAAATTAGAAAATAGTCCAGGCGCGGTGGCTCACACCTATAATCCCAGCACTTTGGGAGGCTGAGGCAGGCAGATCACTTGAGGTCAGGAGATTAAGACCAGCCTGACCAACATGGAGAAACCCTGTCTCTACTAAAAATACAAAATTAGCTGGGCATGGTGGCACATGCTTGTAATCCCAGCTGCTCGGGAGGCTGAGGCAGGAGAATTGCTTGAACCCGGGATGCGGGGGTTGCGGTGAGCTGATACTGTGCCATTGCACTCCAGCCTGGGCAACAAGAGCGAAACTCCGTCTGAAAAAAAAAAAAAATCAGAAAACAAGATCTTATTGAAACCTTTATTTATTACTTCCAACATTATTAACAAAAAACTAAGTAGTGGAATGACAGGTGAAATGATTAGTTACATTTGGGAAAAAACATGTAACAGTGACTTTTGCAATTTTTCTTATATTTTCATTATATTGAAAAGCCCCCTCTCCAAGAGATGGTGTCAGGAGTGCAGTTATCCAGATGGTGACTTGGGATGGAGTCAGTGTGATGTGCCAGTTTGATTGGCATCTGACAAATTCTCTGACATATACTGAAACAAAACTTGAGAATATTTTCATCCATAAACCACACACATACATTCACACATCTGTATCTAGGCTTTAATTGTTCATAGCACTTCCCCCCTTTTAATTATGAAAAATGCTGTAGAAGCATGCAGGCCTTCATTTGAATTGTACTAAGTGCAGTTTAGACTAGTCCCTTATTCATAGTAGACAAGTGCTATTGTGATAACCTGCTTATTCTAAGTTCTCCATGGAGAGGTGGTAGTTTGGTGTTCTTTGATTTAGTTTCTTCTTTTTTTTTGAGACGGAGTCTCGCTCTGTCGCCCAGGCTGGAGTACAGTGGCCCAATCTCAGCTCACTGCAAGCTCCGCCTCCCGGGTTCACGCCATTCTCCTGCCTCAGCCTCCCAAGTAGCTGGGACTACAGGCGTCTGCCACCACGCCCACCTAATTTTTTGTATTTTTAGTAGAGACAGCGTTTCACCATGTTAGCCAGGATGGTCTCGATCTCCTGACCTCGTGATCTGCCCGCCTTGCCCTCCCAAAGTGCTGGGATTACAGGCATGAGCCACCATGCTCAACACCATGCTCGGCTAGTTTCTTCTTTGGAGAGTGGGTCATAATACTAAATCCTGCTCACCAAAGGACAGTAGAGATATTTTATGGGATTTTGGGTTTAAGGATATAAGTGTTTTGTCTTTTGTCCTTATTTGCGTTGTTCTATAAAAATAAATCCGTTTTGAGGAAGTAGGGTTTTTTGAGAGCATTAAAGCTGCATCACAAAAATTAAGTAATAATTATGCTAAATTATGCATGTGTTAAAAGTAAAACCTTAGACAAACTAAATTGTGTAAAGAACACTTTGCAAATTGGGCAGTCCCTGAGCCAGAATAGGTTGAGAGAGACTCTGGCACTGTGCATGGTTGAAGGTTTGTGGACAGAGAAAGGAAAGTGATGTACAGAAAATGGAACTGAGGTACAGAAACAACTGTCTTCATTACAGCTTGATGTTTTGAACCTTATTTGAATATGATATGAACAGGCTTTAATTGGCTGAAACTCAGTGATTGACACAAGGGTAGGTTACAGTCTTACACATCCAGTCGGGTCACAGTTCACTATGCACGGAGAAACTTTTAGGCAGAACCTAAAATATGTAAGGAGGCCACTTTAGGCTAAACTTAATTTAACATGTTATTATGAAAAGAAAATAATTTTGCATTCATAATTTAGGTAAATGTAACTATTTTAGTAGGGTTTTATTTAATTTTAAAAGAGGCTTACACCACTTTTGGCAGTGATAGATTAAAATCTGCATAATGTTTCACTGTAATTTATAGAATTAGCATTTACTCAAATTTTTTCATCATTCTACAAATAATCATAGGTTAAAGCATATCTGCAGTATGAGCCAAGCAGTCATATAAGATGTTTTGTCTTCATGTGAATTAGAAGGTAAAGCTCACAGTTTTCAAATGCAAATAATTCTTCATGGTAAGATGATGCAAATATGTAAGGGAAATAAATATTGAAAGGAGAGTAGGAGGGAAAGGCAAGAGGAGAGAAGGGTAAAATAGCAGAAAGACTCCAGATGGAGGTGAGAAGGAGATGCATTAGTGAGAGAGGAAGGCAGGAAAAGACCTACAGAATAGAGGTTTGAGAACTAATAAAATGGCATAAAGAGTCCGGGCATGGTGCCTCATGCCTGTGGTTCTACCGTTTTGGGAGGTCAAGACAGGCATATTGCTTGAGCTCAGGAGTTTGAGACCAGCCTAGGCAACATGGCGAACCCCATCTCTACAAAAAAAAAAAAAAAAAATACAAAAATTAGCTGACTGTGGTGACGTGTGCCTGTAGTCCCACCTACTTGAAAGACTAGGGAGAGAGGATCGCTTGAGCCGGAGAGGTCAAGGCTGCAGTGAGCCGTGATTGTGTCATTGCACTCCAGCCTGGGCAACAGAGTGAGACCCTGTCTCCAAAAATAAAAAAAAAGGGCATGAAGAAAAAGCAGTTAACATTTATTGTATGCCATGAATTGCACCAACACTTTCTGGTACATTACAGTGTTATCTATCTTATTATCTTCATTTTACAGATAAGGAAACTTGAGTATATTTATGTCACAGTGTGAGTTAATGGTGGGACCAGGGTTTGAACTTATATTGTTTACTTTTCTAATAATGCTTACTGACTCTCACCATGAGCTTAATGTTGATACTGAAAATACTACAATTACAAGCAAGATATGGTCCCTGTCCTCACTCTGTTATTCCAATAGGGAAGGTGGACTGTTAACTATTCAATTACAGTCCATGAGGATAGGTACTGTAGGATGAGGAATGTAGTAGGAGAGTTCCTAGGGGACGATACCTTAAACTGACTTGGCATCAGGGAAAGCATCCTTGATGAAGTGGATCCTTATCTGAGTACTGAAGGACAAGTTGGCTGAAAGGACACTGTCTTTTTCTATAACTTGCTGCCTCAATCGTTTTTGTTTTTTTGACAGGGTCTTGCTCGGTCACCCAGGCTGGAGTGCAGTGGCATGATCTCAGCTCACTGCAACCTCTGCCTCCTGGGTTCAAGCGATTCTCCTGCCTCACCCTCCTGAGTAGCTGGGATCACAGGTGCACGCCACCACGTCTGGCTGATTTTTGTATTTTTAGTAGAGATGGAGTTTCACCATATTGGCCAGGCTGGTCTTGAACTTCTGACCTCAAGTGATCACCTGCCTCAGCCTCCCAAAGTGCTGGGATTACAGGTGTGAGCCACCACGCCCTGCCCTACTGCCTTATTTTTTATTTTGTTTGGTGTGTTTTTCGTCTTTTGTCTCCTTTTCTTTCTTTCTTTTTTTTTTTTTCAGTCCCTTGCTTATTTTTTTAGTCACAGTAACTATCTTGAGAAAAGTTCTCAAATCTTTATTCATGCCCAGGGGTTTCTGTGTAGGCCCACGCCTACTTCTTGGCTTTCCCTTGAATTACAAAGGACTTGAAATGAATGTTGGGTAGCCTTCCAGGAGCTGGACCTGAATGAAGGAGGCAGAGAGATAAGGCAAGCCTGATGCAGCTTCAGACTAGATGTTTGATGCCTGATTCAAAACTCAAGTGTGTGTCATCTCCTCTTCTCCTTGGGGCACTAAGACAGAGTGAAATTGGTATAACTAAGATGACTAATTGCCTTTTAGATTATATGTTCTTAATTTAGTAATTAGGAATGAAAATAATTATTTATTATTATATCATTAGGAAAGAAATAGTTGACTTGATAGCAACACACACATACACACACACACTCACATTTTTAAGAAACTTTTGTGTCTGTCTTACTAAAAAGAGGTATAATTTTATCACAGTAAGACTTAATTTTCATCTTTTCTCCGCTACCCATTGCTGCTTCCTTTGCCTACTACAAGACTTTCTTTAGGCATATGATTAAAAGTGAGAGGGAAAATGAGGGCACAATGTGTTCCTGTGGGCAACAAAAGGATGAATGAAATTCCTATAGAAGATAAAGTGGGTGGAAGGGCAGAGGTCATTTAAACTCTGGACAGAAACGGCTATTACTTGGGGTCAGGCAGTGGGGGTGGGGATGAAGGAGAGTTAGTGAAGGAATGTGGTTTCCTTTTAGGAAAAAAAAATAAAACTTGAGGACTTAAATAAGCAATTCTGGGCTCAATCTTTACATTTCCAAGTGTGCTTTTATTTTAGCATGTTTCATGTTACCTAGTGCATAGCATCTTACCCCCAGATGTGGAAGCCTGGCAAAGTAGAGTCTATGCTCATTCAATTTTGTTTTGGTTCCCATCCCCCTCTTCCCAGGACCCTGCTTGTCTCTTTGGTGCAGGATCCCCCCCCACCCCTACTGACACCCCCCATGGTGTCATTAGGCCTGTGATCTGAGTCCAGCTCTGTGGGAGGGAGAGGTTTGCTTCTGTGAGGACCCTTTAGAAAGTGGCACCTGTATAAACAACTGTCTCTTGTCCTCTGCTGAGTCTTGGCTTTTGACATAGTAGACAAGGAGTTAAGAAAAAGGGAGCTTTCTAAACAAGTGTCTTACGTAGAGGTAGATGGACTGGGACTGGCCCAGCCATCACATTCTAGAGTTGGGTTTATCTTCACAGCAAAGCTGGAAGCATCCAGAACCTGGACTGCCTCAAGAATGAGAAAGACCACTGCAGAGCTGACCACATTCTATGGACAGAATTCTAGTCTTTGCAGTTCTTCTTAGGGTATTGTTGATTCAGAGGCCAGAGTCTAATCCTAAAAGGTTTTGGTATATGACTTGTTTTAAAATGTAGGAATTTTGGTTTAGCAGATGGTATAATATCCAGAAATTAGATCTCATTTCTCTTTATTATTTTAAAATTACTTATTTATTTGAGACAGGGTCTTACTCAGTCACCTAGACTGGAGCACAGTGGCATGATCATGGCTCACTGTAACCTTAAACTCTTGGGCTCAAGTGACCCTCTTGCCTTAGCTTCTTGAGTAACTAGGAGTACAGGAGCATGCCACCATGCCTGACTAATTCTTTTATTTTTTGTAGAGGTGGGGTCTTTTGGCCAGGCTCAGTGGCTGATGCCTATAATCCCAGCCTGTTGGGAGGCTGAGGCAGGAGGATTGCTTGGGCTTAGGAGTTTGAGACCAGCCTGGGCAACCTAGCGAGACCTCATCTCTACTGTAGAGAAAAAAGTTAGCCAGGCATGGTAGCACCCACTTGTAGTCCAGCTATTTGGGAGGCTGAGGTGGGAGGATGGCTTGAGCCTGGGAGATCAAGGCTGCAGTGAGCTACGATCATGCTATTGCACTCCAGCCTGGGTGACGAGTGAAACCCTGTCTCAAAAAGAGAGATGGGGTCTTACTATGTTGTCCATGCCAGTCTTGAACTCTTGGCTTCAAGTGATCCCAGTTCTTCCTCCCAAAGTGCTAGAATTACAGGCATGAGCCACTGAACCTGGCCTCTTTCTTTTTATAATAGATAATTCTCCATTCATTTTGTCATTGACCTTATTGGTTCTATATTTCCCACTGGTAAAATGAATGCAACACTACATGTCATTTTCTTATGTCTCCGATGGCTTGTGTGTTTTCCTCTGTGCAACCTATAAAGGTTAGACCTTTGATGCACCCAAGGTATCCTGTTAGCTTGGGGCAGGGATTCTCTATAATTTGTCTTTGTAGCAGCAGTGATGAACACTGCACATAATAAGCACTTGTCCCAAATGTTTCTTGACTTCATTTATGTAAAGTGAATCCCTTGATGGACTTTTTTTGTTTTTATATAATTTTAAAAAATTTTTTGTGGAGACGGTGTCTCACCATGTTGCTTAGGCTGATTTGAAACTCCTGGCTTCAAGCCATCCTCCCACCTTGGCTTCCCAAAGTACTGGAATTATGGGTGTGAACCACCCCTCTTCCACCAGCCCCTTGAATGGATGTTAGACTCTAGGGCAGTGTAGGCAAACTCCTAGGTGGGCGTGGGTCACTAAATGATTGCAAAGGGGGATGAATCCAGAGGGACTTCAAACATCCATTTTAGATTGAATCATGTGTGGCATGCTAAGGTATCATTTTCAAATATTTAGAAGTGCTGTCGTTTATAGCATGAAGATTTCATAGGTTTTATCGTATTTTCCTAATGTTCTCTTGAGAGTTGTGATATGCAAGAGATGCTCTTTAGCACCACTGTTCTAAAATCCTTGAAATTACTGATCTTGAAAGAGACTTTTCTTTGTCACTAATGTTTGCATTTGCTGTGTTCCCCAGTTTTATCACTATGTATTCCATTTAAAACTATCAGTTAAAAATATGAATATATTGTTTTTGTAATGTTAGCAGTGGAGAGAACCAGTTGTAAAAGGCCCAAAATGTAAATATCCCTAATGAGCCAAAAATTGCTTTTTTCAGAGGCTATTTTTGCCAAGGATTTGAAATCTCCTTTGGATGCATGTTTGTTTTCTCAAATCAGGATATGGGTTTTGTACATTTCTATATCTGTGGTTGAGAAATTCTTTAAATATTCCTGGGGTTCTCTTTTGCTTTCCTTGAGTCAGAAAAATTTCACTGTGTTGGTATGGTACGTTGGTAAATTTCAAGAAAGGGAAAGAGAAATTTATTAGTCCTGCTAATGTCATTGGGCTCCTTTCAGAGTGAAAAAATATGCTGAAGATTTTCTGACAGGTGCGTATTTGTCAACACTTCATGAGAGCAAATGGGAAAAAAGAACCCAAGAAGGATATGCTCAGTGCTGCACTGTGCTCCGGAGTTCAGGGCAGGCAGTATGTTGACATGCCTGGAAATTGGCCTGCATTTTTTGGTGATTTGATCTTATTTTTACAAAACCAGTTATTAATATAAAAGAGATAGCACTTGGGAGAGTTGCCATGCTTATTACTACCTTATTAGTGGGATTACAAAAATATAAATTAGTTTTTATGATAGAAATCTGACAAGTCATTTCTGTTTCTCCAAAGACATGCACATGTGGTGTTAATTTCGACCTGATTCATAGGTCCTCTGATACCCTAACACACAAAAAGCATATGCAAAAAAGCTAGACTTATTGGCATTAACCTTCTTCCAGCTCTTGCCAACAAAGAAATACTATGTATGAAATCTGAATCTGGTTTCAAAACAAATGTCAGAATTTTAAAACACTGGATTTACTGGAACATAAATAGTTCATTTAATGAAGCTATTTCCCTTGACTCCCTTGTTACTCTGTCAGCACATCAGGTAATTCCACTCCATGTTGCTAGTAAATTTCCATTTTAATGTATGATTCCTCCTTTTCCTTAGTTTACTAATGACTGATTGACCCAGAAAAAGAAACTTCGGTCCTCTTATAAAGCCTTTTTAAAAATCAGCAAGCAACTTCTTAATATTAGAATTTTTTTTTCAAATGTCAGAAACAAGATAAAATATGAGCTCAGACTCTTCAAAAGGAGAAGGTGGCTGGGCGCGGTGGCTCATGCCTGTAATCCCAACACTTTGGGAGGCCGAGGTGTGTGGATCACGAGGTCAGGAGATCGAGACCATCCTGGTCAATGTGGTGAAACCCCGTCTCTACTAAAATACAAAAAATCAGCCGGGCGTGGTGGTGCATGCCTGTAGTCCCAGCTGCTCAGGGGGCTGAGGTAGGTGAATCACTTGAACCCAGGAGGCGGAGATTGCAGTGAGCCAAGATCATGCCACTGCACTCCAGCCTGGCGACAAAACGAGACTCCGTCTCAAAAAAAAAAAAAAAGAGAGAAGATAATATATGTGATAACCAGGTAAGAGTTAGTGTAATTTCTGTAAACTAATTGTGTATTGAATACTCTACTTCATGCTGTTTCTAATATATATGGAGTGTTAAACTTGGTTTAAGTTTTTTGTTTGAGTGTTGTTGGGAGTAAGAGACATTATTATGAAAATGTGTTGTTTAGATTTTGAGGGGGATAAAACCTTTGACAGAGAATAGGATGATTGAATGAAATGATGTGCTGGAAATTTCACTGAATTAGTTTGATTAAAAGATGCACACCTGAAACTTAAAAGAAACTATAGTACTTGGAACCTTTGGGAAGCACCTGAGGAACAGTGCTGCAGTCTTTAGAAAGTAACTCTGTTTTCATCATATTCTCTGTGGGATTTGTTTGTTTTGGTTTACCTCATCTCATTTGATAATCCACCATGGTTTTACTTACCCTTGAGTTCTTTTTCCTCAAAGTTTAAATGAGGTTAAAGTAAGTTAGAGTTAGAGGGAGTGAAGAGAGATGACTGGTATTTTTTGAATGCCTTCGATGTACCAAGATTATGCCAGGCGCTTTCTTCGTAGTAGTCCTGTGGGATAAAAAGTTTTAATTCCCGTTTTGTAAAAAGTAATTGCTGAAGGTCACATAGCTAATTAGTAGTGCAACCAGACTTTAAAACCCTATCTATTTAGTACCAGTGTCTGCGTTATTTTCTGTAATGTGCTTCTAAATACATAATTTTGTAGAATCACAGATCTCTAGTATCTTGTAGGGAGTATGGAAGAGAAGATAAGAAAACTATGGAGATTATTCAGTCATTCGTTTCACAGTTATTTTTGTGTACCAGATACTGTTCTAGGTATAAGTATATCTTCAACCAAACAAGCAAAACAGCTTACATTATTTTCTATCATTTAAATATTCCATACACTTATAGAAGGAAATTCTTGTTTCTGGTAGGGATTGCGGAACAATTAGAACAGAATTCCAGGATTTTTTTTTTTTCTTGAGACAGGGTCTGGCTCAGTTGCCCAGGCTGGAGTGCAATGGTGCCATCTCAGCTCACTGCAACCTCCACCTCCCAGGCTCAAACCATCCTCCCACTTCAGCCTTCCAAGTAGCTGGGATTACAGGCGCACACCACCGTGCCTGGCTAATTTTTGTATTTTTGGTAGAGGTGGGGTTTCGCCATGTTGCCTAGGCTGGTCTCGAACTCCTGGATTCAAGCGATGCACCAATCTCAGCCTCCCAAAGTGCTGGGATTACAGGCATGAGCCACTGTGCTTGGCCAGTTCTAGGATATTTTTATTTGCTCTTTTAACTACAAAGAGCAAGATGCTTTGAGTTATGAGTTGATACTCTGTGATACACTTTAGCAGCTATGTGAATGTGTGGCTTACTAAATAACAGCATGTTCTGAAGTGTTTTCTGTGAGACATTTAGTCAAATAATTTTGGAAAATGCTTGTTTAGCATTTTCTTAACAATAAACAGGTTGTCTTTGCTGCAGAACTTCTCAGAGCCCTTCCACGCTTACCATAGACCTTTTTTTCTCCAAGAGCCATCTATCCCAAATAGTGTTCAGGAGAATATACATTAGTATATAGATGCAGAATGTTATGTCTTCTTCCTTTAGATATATACACTTTAAATTGTTTTCCTGCTGAGAAAGCACACAATTACCAGTTTTTCCGTTTCTTTCTTTGAAGACCACCTCAGCATTTATAATGGTAAATTTATTAAGCTTTACTTTAGGTACAAAGTTTAAGTATCTGATGACAACAACATATCTAAGGGATTCAAAGGGGTTAGATTTTCTTTTTGTCATAAGCTATTTCTCCACTTTTCCTGAAGTTGCTAGGTAAAATTATTGTGTTATTTCTGTAGAAATAGGGAGTTAGGCAGGCTTGGAATTAACAGATGCTTTGGTTTCTGAAGGTAGGTATTTACTACCCTTGTGTTTTCAGAGGTTCAGACAATTGTCACTGTGCTATTAACCCAAATAATAATTATAAGCTAGCTGTAAGGAGAATGAGGTTTTTATTCATTATACATTGTCCTTTAAAAGGAACCACTTCCCCTCCTTCAGATGAGATGGTAAATTGAAACAGTGCTGCCCAGCCTGGACTTCATTTCTCATCCACACAGAGGCTCACTGTCTGAGGCTTTAAAATGTGTACTCTATTTGCCTTGATATGTGGGCACAAGAGAAAAATAGAGAGGGCTGAGAGTCAAGGTTGACCTCATACCAAGAACTAGCCTCCTACAGAGGGAGGTAAACATTAAACTGAAGCATCAGGATAAAGAAACAGTTTTTGTTAGGGCCAAAGCACTAACACTGTTCCTTGTCTTCCCAGCACCAAGAACACAAAGTAGGCCCTTAATAAATATTTGCTGAATAAGTACTTCCATTGCAACTCTATATCTATATCCTGAGGTCAGAGATAGCTGTAAATTTTGGGGGAGTGAGATTTTTTTCGTTTTGTTTTTTAAGCTGACAGCATTGTCTCTCTTTTAATTCTCACAACATTATGAGATACTTTCTCATTTTACAGATGGGTAAAGGGAAACTTGAGAACATTAGAT
Organism: Nomascus leucogenys; assembly: GCF_006542625.1. Classification (NCBI taxonomy): domain Eukaryota; kingdom Metazoa; phylum Chordata; class Mammalia; order Primates; family Hylobatidae; genus Nomascus; species Nomascus leucogenys. Next base: position 89,555,026 of record NC_044387.1, on the reverse strand, counting down.
ACTGTGTCCAAAGACTCCTCTCTCATAGCTATCAGAACTGGGGTGTGAACCCAAGTTCACCGACTCTGGTACAGGTCCTTGCAGTTTGAACCAAGTATACTGTGCTACTAGGTTTCTCTACTTGCCTCTAGTGATGACAGATGGGTTTTCTGTGTTAAGACCTCATCCCCAGGATTTTTAATAGTAACCTTTGACTTACATTGGAAAAAATAAAATCAACATATGATTTCAACTGGGAAATCAGAGCCTCAGGAGAAGTCAATAGTGTTTTCTCTGTGACTTCACAGGAAGTTACCATGGAAATGATTATGGTATTATGAATACAAAATTATAACTTTGACTGGGAAATAAGCTGCCTAAAGAGACAAAATGCTAAGGAATAGCAAAGTCGTTGTTATGAAAGTGGCTTTTAGATTTTAGATGAACACACTTAGCAACATGAAGTCTAAATGCCTAGTCTCCTTTAGCATTCCTGAAACATCAGTGTTAAATTATTCTTTTAACTCTCCCTGGTTTTGTTACTACTTTCAGAACTTGTTGAAAGTAAAATAATTCCCATGTGTGCCTATGTGTTTTTAGTTTGGCAAATATTGTTTTTTACAGATCCTCCCTGCCCTAGCCCCGCTCTAATCCTTTCTTCAAAGTATTCCCAATGGAGATAAATTGTTTCCTGGTTTTTGCATCAACAAATTCCCTGCAGAATAAGTATGCGTTAATTGTTAAAGCCAGCTCTGGCAGTAGATGGAGAGGCCGTGATGTTTTTCTAATAGAAACTTTAATTCCAAATTTCATTGTTCCTGCTACTTTTCACTAAATTTAATCCTTTTAAAAATGTTAATTTTAAAAATATTGATCGTATATTTTACATTTTATCATAGAAAAGGTTTTTTTCAGATTGCCAGTAATCAGAAATGGTGACAATACTGTATTATTGTTTGCCATCTTAATTTCTTTATATTTGGAATCCTGTTGTGTTTTTAAAATTTATTTAACTGACATTGTGTCTGGCTCAAGAGCACACTGAAACTTCTGTTCTCTTACTGCTGTCATTTTACTTTGAAAGGGCCAAGTATTCTAGACAGGGACCTCTAGCTGTTCTAACCCATTAAGCTCTAGAAACTTACCAGTTTACTCATCTCAGTTGGGATGGACTATTCTGGAATCTGATGTACTTGTCTCACCAGACTACTCTGGTATCTAAAGTATCTTCCTAATCTGTGATGGGGACGAGAAGAGTGAATAGCCGTGGAACTTTCTTTTAAATAAAAAGATTTTTAAATAGTAAAGGGAGCACGTAGTTGAACTGGTCACAAATATATGTGCCAGTGTATCACATAGTAATACATATGATACATATGAAAGATTATGTAAGGTATATGTAAGTTATGAAACTTGTTTTTTTCCTCACATTATGTTTTCCGTAACATAATGTTTTTTTCCTCACATTATGTTTCTGATTCATCCCTGTTGTGAGCTGTGGTTCATTCTTACTGAAGTAAATACTTCTTTTTTCTGAAGTAAATATTTATTTTCTAGTGTTTACTTTGACTCATGGGTTATTTAGAAATGCTTTAAAATTTTCTAACTATGGAGATTTTATTTTTATATAATTGATTTTTAACTTAATTGCTTTGTGATTAAGGGGCACGGTCTATATAATACCTATTGTTGGAACTCCATTGAGACTGGTTTTGTGGCTTAACATATACACAGGTTTTGGAAATATGTATGTGAAAACAGTGTGTACTTTTATTTGGCATTACTACACATGTCCTCTGCATCAAACATATTTTAGAATCTCTGACTACATGATGGGTTCATTAATTTCTTCTGTGTTTTCATTAAATCTTGCTCTATACGTATTTGAGGCTATTTTAATAGATGTTTAAATATATGGAATCAGTATACTTTCCTGTTAAATTTACCATTATGTAGGTACTCTATTCCTTTTTTTTTGGTGGAGTCCATTTTACAATGATACTGATGTAGTACATAACTTTATTTAGGTTCATATTTGCCTGGAATATTTTCTCATGCTTTCGATCTTTTATGTCTTTATGTTTTAGGTGTGCCTCTTATAAAGAGCATACTGCTTCATTTTGTTATTGTTTTAAAATACATTATAATATCTAATTTTTAACTGGTAGATTAATTTACATGTATTGTGCTTGCTGAATGTTTGATGTTGTTACTGTCACCTCACCTTAATACTTTATTTATATTTGTCACACCTTTTTATCCATTTCCCTTTCTCTTTTATTGTCTTTCTTTTTAAATTGTTTGAATTTTGTTTGTTTTCTTATTCCCAGTGGATTGGAAGCTGTGACAGAACCTCCTAGCTGCTCTCAAAAACGTATTTGTCTCCTCTGTTTTTTGTTTTTTTTTTGTGCATACACTAAGCCACATTTTCCAGGACCATTTGCTGTTATACATTACTGTGTGACTGAGATCTAACCAGTGGGATGTGAACAGAAGTGACTTTTACCATGTTGGGGTCAAGGCTTTTAGGGAGTGCTTGGACCTCATCCATGCCACTTTTCACTTCTGCTCTCTGGATGCACAAGATTATAAGACCCTAATGGTTGGTGAAGCCACAAGATGGTAAGAACCTGAGTCTTTGAACGTCTGTGTAGAGGAAAACCACCTGCCAACCAAACATTAGACTGTTATGAGAATGATGTGTTAAGCCACTGAAATCTGGGGGTTTGTAACAGCAGCTAATGTTTTATTATTTTATGGGTACCTTGAAATTGTCTATGCATACCTAGCAGTCTAAACCTGATATTAAATGCCTCCCAAATACCATGAGGATCTTCAAATACAACTCCAGTTGCTTCTCTCTTACTTTACATGCTACCCTTTTAAAACCCTAGACTTTATTATTGTATTATTTATTGTTTAGGTTTGCCACTATTTTATCAATTTATTTGCTTCCTTTTCCTTCTTACAACTCAGACCTGCTTTCTAGAAGTATTGTCCTTCTTAAAGTATTCCTTTAGAAGCTCCAGTGGGCAAAATCCTGCTGGTAATAAATCCTCTCAGTTTTTGTCTACAGAGGTCATTATTTTTCTCTTGTTCTTGTTTTAAGTCTAGACTGATGTATTTTCTCTCAGCACTTTAAAGATATTTCCACAAACCGTTGGCCTCTATTGTTTCTGTTGAAGTCTGTTTTCAGCCTAATTGTCATTTCTTTGTTAGATTCTCTTTTTTCTCTTGTAAAGTCTTCTCTTTGTCTTTGATGTTCTGCAATTTTATGATAATATGCCTAGGTGCAATTTCTTTTTATTCTCTTTAGTAATCGTTTTGCTTAATATACTTACGTATACATGTGTAAAGATTTATACAAATTAGATGCTCTAAAAAAGATCATTTGATTTATTTCCATAGAGAATGCATTATTTCTAATAATGTAAATATGTTTCAAAATATACAAATCAGGATGCATGTATTAATACATATATACTATATTTAGCATAATATAAAAAGGAGCAAAAACAAGTATATGTATTTTGTGGACATTCACAGATGTGTATATTTTAAAGTATACATTTATATTGACTAGTCCTATGGAAAATTACAGCATATTAAGCATGAAGAATCTGCTGATTTAACACTCACTCTACTATTTGTAGACTGTTTGCAGTACAGAAGGAGAACACTAATATTAATATAACTGGGGATGTTAAAAGTATTCATTGTGCCAGTATCCTAAGAATTAGGCCTTCATTTGTGGTTTAAAGTGTTGAAAGCCACAGTAACCTGAAAACCAATTTGTGATTATGGAAAGCAAATGAAGATGGAGACGGAGGACTTTGTTTCAGATGTTTCCATAAGGCAATTTGCCTTTTTCTCTAACTCACAAATATTGCCAGAAAGCCTGGAAAATCTCATTAGATGCAATAATTTGGACCAATTGATTTTTCTTAAAGCACAATAGTATTATGAAGCCTTTACATTTCTACATTTAAAGGAGAACATTCTGATTTTGAGGGGTCACTTTGTATTTGGCAGTCTGAGCAAGTCTATGAACCATAGTTTCCTTATACAGCAAAGAAAACAGTTGAAACTTTGTGTATTTTATCTTGATCAGAGTCTTATTATACTTTGGAGTCCACTTTTAGTAATATTTTAAAGGGATATAATATAATATTATTCTAACCAAAAAGTGCTGAAGAGATTTCATCATTTATTAGTTGTAGTAGTATCAGGTCTTTGAATTTGTGATTTTATAAGAAAAGTGTCAGTAAGTTTATACTTATAAAAGGGTTATTACATCATTCTGGATACAGTTTGTTTTATAAGACATAATACAACAAACACAATTATCCTAAGGTGGGCTTTTTTTTTTTTTTTTTTTTTTGAGACAGAGTCTTGCTTTTGTCGCCCAGGCTGGAGTGCGGTAGGGCAATCTTGGCTCACTGTAACGTCTGCCTCCTGGGTTCAAGCGATTCTCCTGCCTCAGCCTCCTGAGTAGCTGGGATTACAGGGGCACCACCATGACTGGCTAATTTTTGTGTTTTTAGTAGAGACGGGGTTTCACAATGTTGGCCAGGCTGGGTTTTGAACTCCTGACCTCAGGTGATCCACCTGCCCCCGGCCTCCCAAAGTGCTGGGATTACATTCGTGAGCCTCCGCGCCCTGCGGAGTATAAATACTTATAAAATATATAAGTATAAATACTTATAAAATATATAAGTATAAATACTTATAAAATATATAAGTATAAATACTTATAAAAATAAATAAAAAAAAAAAAAAAAAAAAAAAAAAAAAAAAAAAAAAAAAAAAAAAAAAAAAAAAAAAAAAAAAAAAAAAAAAAAAAAAAAAAAAAAAAAAAAAAAAAAAAAAAAAAAAAAAAAAAAATATAAAATATATAAGTATAAATACTTATAAAATATATAAGTATAAATACTTATAAAATATATAAGTATAAATACTTATAAAATATATAAGTATAAATACTTATATGTATAAATACTTATAAAATATATAAGTATAAATACTTATATAACATATATACTTATATATTTATATAAATATTTACATAAATATATACTTATATATTTATGTAAATATTTACATAAATACATACTTATATATTTATAGTTATATAAATATAAATACTTATAAAAATATTTTTACTTATTTTTTATAAGTAAAAATAAAAGTAATAGAATTGGCCGGGCATGGTGCCTCATGTCTATAATCCTAGCACTTTGGGGGGCCGAGGCAGGTGGATCACCTGAGGTCAAGAGCTCAAGACCAGACTAGCCAACATGGTGAAACCCCATCTCTACTAAAAATACAAAAATTAGTCAGACGTGGTGGCAGGCACCTGTAATCCCAGCTACTCAGGAGGCTGAGGCAGGACAATTGCTTGAACCCAGGAGGTGGAAGTTGTAGTGAGCTGAGATAGTGCCACTGCACTCCAGCCTGGATGAAAGAGTGAGACAGTGTCTCAAAAAATAATAAATAAAAGTAATAGAATTAAGGATGACCTTTTCTTTTACATTTTTGAGTGCTTTTTTATTCATTATTTTTTAAATAGGCAAAACTAATTAACAGACTTAAAAATAGAGAGTAACATGTCTTATTGGATAAAACTAAAGCAATAATAAACCTACTTCATAGATTAAGTTGTAGCGTTTAAGGTGATAGAGTAAAGGAACAGCTTATTAAAATGAAACATAGGGCCAGGAGCTTTCTGTAATGGTAGAGCAAGTAATTTGGATTAACATTCCTGTTGAAGGAGACTAGAAAAGCAAGATAAAGTATAAAAAAGTCTGCTTGGAGGCATTGGAGAGTTTATAACATAGTAAAGAATTATGGGTCCAAAATCAAGAAGAAAGAAAGTCCAGCTTCTAATCTTCTCATGCCCTGAAATTAGATTAAGGTGATTCCAGAGTACTAGTCCCACAAGATCTGGCGGGAACAAGTTTAAATTCCCTGGAAGAATATATTAATAATATCCTAGTTCTCAAATTACTTCTACTAACAGTTTTGCAAAAGCAGTATCACACCATAAAAAATATAGTACATTTTTACTTAACATTGTCTATAGGTTCTCAGAAACTGATTTTAAGTGAAATGACACATATAGCAGGTCGTTGAATAACATTGTTTTGTTCAATGTGTTTCATTGTAATGTTGATAAGAAAAAATTGGCTTAATTTTTGGTGTTTTACTTAAAGCCACAGTTTCCAAGAACCTATTGATGATGTTAAGTGAGGACTTACTGTAAACACACACTTGAAGTAGGAAGAAAATATCAGCAAAAACTAGGGAAACAATAGCAATAGAAAAAAAATACATTAAAGCTTCATAGATTGGCATTATAGAAATAGACTTTATAATTATTGTGTTGGCTGGGCATGGTGGCTCACTCCTGTAATCTCAACACTTTGGGAGGCCAAGGTGAGTGGGTCACCTGAGGTCAGGAGTTCTAGACTAGCCTGGCCAACATGGCAAAAACCTGTCTCTAGGTTAAGAGACCTAAAGGGTATGGTACGAGATTTCTAAATACTTGTAAATGGAATCTCAGAAGTAGATGAGCACTAAGGTGGACCACAGCAGTATTTGAATAGAAAACGGCTGCGAACTTTGTAACATTGATAAATAACTTCTATTTACAAACTCAAGAAATCCTATGAACTCCAAGAATGATAAATAAAAAAGAAACTCATACCTAGATATATCACTGTAATGCTAATAAAAGCAGAAACAAAGATAAAATCTTGAAAGCAACCAGATGGGGGGGAAAAGAGACAAATTTTCCTAGGAGGTATAATTATAACCAGGAGTAGTAGCTGACTTCTTTCTTAGAAGAAACAGTAGCCAGCAGAAGGCAATGGAACAATATCTTTAATGTCTAGAAAGTAAATAGTTGTCAGCCTGGAGTTCTATACCCAACAACCGTATTCTTCAAGTATGAGAGTGAAATAAAGACATTTTCAGCCAAACTGGAAAATTTTGATACCAACAAACAGACTTTAGCTAAAGGAAATGTTAAAAGTATGTTATTTAGGTAGGATAAAAATTATCTCAGATGAAAGATAAAAAAATGCAACTATAAATGTGACTGTGTGGATAAATCTAAATACCTAATGACCATACAAAACAACATCAATGTCTTGTTGGGTTTTAAGATATACATATGAGAGTTAAAACATGTGATAAATAGTCTTTTGAAAAGGTGCTCAATATCACTTGTTACAGATGAGAGACAAAACCACTACACCCACAAGGTGTGGCAGAGATGTGAGGCAGCAGGAACATTCATATGCAGCTGGTAGGGAACATGCATTGATACAATCACTTGGGAGACTGGTATAATTTACAACAGTTTATGAAATGCGTACCCTATGATCTAGCAGTTTCACTCCTTAGAATACACTTACCAGAAATGCAAACAACAGACACATTCAAGAACATTCATAATAGCATCATTCATAATAACTAACACCTGGAAAGAGCTCAAGTGTTCACCAAGATTAGATGGATAAAATATTTTATATTTGTATAGTGGAATAGTATGCATCAATGAAAAGTAATAAACTGACACTTACATGTAATCATATGGGTACATTTCACAAATATAATATGGATCAAAAGAAGCCAGACACAAAAGAATACAGCCTGCATGATCCATTTAAATAACATTTTAAAAAGGCAGAACAAAACCAGAGTGTCTAAGGATGCATACTTAGGCAAAAGTCATGATTCTGGTTGCATTTTGGGAAAGGGAGAGGGTAGTTACTAGTAAGGTCATAAGGCACACTTCTAGGTTCTGGCAAACTGCGTCTTGTCCTGGTGGTTGTTCCATGAGTGTTTCCCTTTGCGACAAATATTTGAAGTGCACATCTTGGTTTTGTGCAGTTTTATATGCTTTATTTTGCAGTACAAAAAGCCTAAAACAGACACTCATGCAATTTTAGTACTATCTAGAAAAATTTTTAGATGGCGACTGCCTGAACTTCATACACTCTGAGTGTGTGTCTCTGTCTCTGTTTTTTTTAAAAAATGTTGGGATGTTCTCTTGGTAGTTTTCCAGCATATTTCGTGCTGACTACGAAGGTAGTAGGCTAGTCCCTTTTTACGAGTCTGGCACAAACATGAAAAAAAGACTATCCTTGAGATTGCCTTAGCACAGCTGAGAAAAGACTTTACCAAATATCTAAGGAGAGAAAAAGCAGGAAAAGAATTCCAGTAACAGTAACAGTAACAAAGAAACATAAACCTGAAACAGTCCCTTTTGTTCAGATTTTGAAGTTAACAGCTAATTTATTCCCAAGGCTCGTAGACTCTTTTTTCATCACTGAGTGTTAACTTATAAATAGAAAACTCATTCAGTTGCTGTTCCCAGGCTGAGGGACCTTTCCTTCAGGTGACTGGCAGGGCTGTGTGGTGAGACCTTACCTCCTTATTATACATAGGGAGTGATGTGTTCCCTGACAGGACCTGCACTGTAATAATTACTCAGCCATTACAGTAAGCCATAGCATCCTTAGTAACAGGGTAAATGTCTATTTATTTGTCCTAGAGGGAACAATTTTCGAATGACAGTTTTAACTTGCAGACTTAATATCTGTATATACTGAAGTAAAACGTAACAGCCCTGGAATAGCTGCAGGCACTTATTTATGTTTAAAAGAATAAATATCCCCAAATAACTCTCTGGGGGTGGAGTCCTCGTGCATTGTCTGTCGGAGGCTAACACATCTGCAGCTTTTCTGCTGAAAGTTAAAATTTATACCTAAACTTACCTGGGGGAAGGAGGAGAAAAGGAAAAGGAGCTAACATACATTCATTCATTCATTTATTATTTCCACAGGTTATTGGGGAATGGGTGGTGTTTGGTTACATGAGTGAGTTCTTTAGTGGTGATTTGTGAGATTTTGGGCACCCATCACCTGGGCAGTATGCACTGAGCTCTATTTGTAGTCTTTTATCTCTCACCCCCTTCCCACTCTTTCCCTTGGAGTCCCCAAAGTCCATTGTGTCATTCTTATGCCTTTGAATCCTCATGGCTTAGCTCCCACTTATAAGTGAGAACATACAATGTTTGGTTTTTCATTCCTGAGTTACTTCACTTAGAATAATAGTCTCCAGTCTCATCCAGGTTGCCTCAAATGCCATTAATTTATTCCTTTTTATGGCTGAGTAGTATTCCATCATATATATATATATATATATGAAACATATATATGAAACATATATATATATATATGAAACATATATATGAAACATATATATATATATGAAATAGTTTATCCATTTGTTGATGGCCATTTGGGTTGGTTCTATGTTTTTGCAATTGTGAATTGTGTGCTATAAACGTGTGTGCAAGTGTCTTTTTCATATAATGACTTCTTTTCCTCTGGGTAGAAACCCAGTAGTGGGATTGCTGGATCAAATGGTAGTTCTACTTTTAGTTCTTTAAGGAATCTCCACACTGTTTTCCATAGTGGTTGTATTAGTTTACATTCCCACCAGCAGTGTAGAAGTGTTCCCTGTTCACCACAGCCACGCCAACATCTACTATTTTTGATTTTTTGATTTTTTGATTATGGCCATTCTTAAAGGAGTAAGGTGGTATCGCATTATGGTTTTCATTTGCATTTCCCTGATCATTAGTGATGTTCAGCATTTTTTTCATTGTTTGTTGGCCATTTGTATATCTTCTTTTGAGAATTGTCTATTCATGTCCTGAGCCCACTTTTTGATGAGATTGTTTGTTTTTTTCTTGTTGATTTGTTTGAGTTCATTGTAGATTCTGGATATTAGTCCTTTGTCAGATGTATAGATTGTGAAGATTTTCTCCCACTCTGTGGGTTGTCTATTTACTCTGCTGTTTCTTTTGCCATGCAAAAGCCCTTTAGTTTAATTAAGTCCCAGCTATTTACTCTTTGTTTTTATGGCATTTGCTTTTGGGTTCTTGGTCATGAAATCCTTGCCTAAGCCAATGTCTAGAAGGGTTTTTCCAATGTTATCTTCAAGAATTTTTATAGTTTCAGGTCTTAGATTTAAGTCCTTAATCCATCTTGAGTTGATTTGTGTATAAGGTGAGAGATGAGGATCCATTTTCATTCTCCTACATGTGACCAGCCAATTATCACAGCACCATTTGTTGAAAAAGGCTTTTTTCCCCCACTTTGTTTTTGGTTGCCTTGTCGAAGATCAGTTGGCTGTAAGGATTTGGGGTTATTTCTGGGTTCTCTATTCTGTTGCATTGGTCTATGTGGCTGTTTTTATACCAGTACCATGCTACTATGGTGACTATGGCTTTAGTGCAGTTTGAAGTCAGGTAATGTGATGCCTCCAGATTTGTTCTTTTTGCTTAGTCTTGCTTTGGCTTTATTGGCTCTTTGTTGGTTCCACATGAATTATAGAATTGTTTTTTCTAATTCTGTGAAGAATGATGGTGGTATTTTGATGGGGATTGCATTGAATTTGTAGCCCTTGCTTTTGGCTGTATGGTCATTTTCACACTATTGATTCTACTCAGTCATGAGCATGGGATGTGTTTCCATTTGTTTGTGTCATCTATGATTTCTTTCAGCAGTGTTTTGTCGTTTCCCTGGTAGAGATCTTTCACTTCCTTGGTTAGGTATATTCCTAAGTTGTTGGTTTTTTTTTTTTTTTTTTTTTTTTTTTTTTTTTTTTTTTTTTTTGCAGCTATTGTAAAAGAGGTTGAGTTCTTGATTTGATTATTAGCTGGGTCACTGTTGGTGTATAGAAGAGCTACTGAGTTGTGTACATTAATTTTGTATGTTGAAGAGGAGTGGTGACAGTGGGCATCCTTGTCTTGTTCCAGTTCTCAGAGGGAATTATTTCAACTTTTCCCCATTTAGTATTATGTTTGCTGTGGGTTTGTCATAGATGGCTTTTATTATATTGAGGTATGTCCCTTGTAAGCCAATTTTGCCCAGAGTTTTAGTCATAAAGGGATGCTGGATTTTGTCGAATGCTTTTTCTGCATCTATTGAGATGATGATTTGATTTTTGTTTTTGTTTATGTGGTGTATCACATTTATTGACTGGTGTATGTTAAACCATACCTGCATCCCTTTTATGAAACCCACTTGATCATGGTGGATTATCTTCTTGATATGTTGTTGGATTTGGTTAGCTAGTCCTTTGTTAAGGATTTTAGCATCTATGTTCATCAGGGATATTGGTCTGAAGTTTTTTTTTTTGGTTATGTCCTTTCCTGGTTTTGGTATTAGGGTGATGCTGGCTTCATAGAATGATTTAGGGAGGGTTCCCTCTTTCTCTACCTTGTGGAATGGTGTCAATAGGATTGGGACCAATTCTTTGAATGTCTGCTAGAATTCTGCTGTGAATCCATCTGGTCCTGGACTTTTTTTTTTTTTTTTTGGTAATTTTAAAATGACCATTTCAGTCTCTCTGCTTGTTATTTGTCTGTTCAGGGTATCTAATTCTTCCTGATTAAGCTAGGAGGGTTGTATCTCTCTAGGAATTTATCCATCTCCTCTAGGTTTTCTAGTTTATGTGTGTAAAGGTGTTCATAGTAGCCTTGAATGATCTTTTGTATTTCTGTTGTCAGTTGTAATGTCTCTCGTTTTGTTTCTTATTGAGCTTATTTGGATTTTCTCTCTTCTTTTCTTTGTTAATCTTGCTACTGGTCTATCAATTTGATTTATCTTTTCAAAGAACCAGCTTTTTGTTTCATTTATCTTTTGTATTTTTTGTTTCAATTTCATTTAGTTCTGCTCTGATCTTGGTTATTTCCTTTCTTCTGCTGGGTTCAGGTTTGGTTTGTTCTTGTTTCTCTGGTTGCTTGAGGTGTGACCTTAGAATGTCTGTGCTGTTTCATACCTTTTGATGTAGGCGTTTAGGGCTATGAACTTTCCTCTTGGCACTGCCTTTTGCTGTGTCCCATAGGTTTTGATAGTTTGTGTCACTATTGTCACCCAGAAGAATTTTTAAATTTTCATCTTGATTTCATTTTTGACCCAATGATTCAGGAGCAGGTTATTTAATTTCCATGTATTTGCATGGTTTTGAAGGTTCCTTTTGGAGTTGATTTCCAGTTTTATTCCACTGTGGTCTGAGAGAGTGCTTGACATAATTTCAGTTGAAAAGGAGCTAACATTTATTGAGTGTAGCAGACTTGAGTAGCATTAGGTGCTTTCCATACTTGATCTCCCTTCAGCCTTACAACACTTGAATGAAGAAATTAAACTTCAGAGATTCGAGCAACGTGCCCAAGAGCACACAGCTAACCATCAGTGGGTCAGAAATAGGAGCCCACACCTGCCTGGTCCCAAAGCTTGTCTTTTCCTATGCACCCAACTTTCTCTAACAGCATAGGCCATCACTGGTTTTATTTTTAACCTGTGGTATTGCACTGATAGCTGTGGCAACAGAAACTTTATGACTTGAAAGATCTGTAGAGGAGTCCTGGGGAGAGGAAAGCAACGGTGTACCTGCTTTCTTTTCACATGTAGTTCTTTCCTGCCCTGACATGGATCTTGTTCTGGCTTTTCACCTCCAGAGCTGTGACGAGGAGTAAGAAAACTGGTGCTAACTTACCATGACTTCTGCCAGTCTTGGCCCCATGTGGACTGGTCAAAATGGAATACCAGATATTTTTTAAAAAGTGTTTTAATGGGACTAAAATAACAGCAAAACGTCAGCACGAGGTGCTGCCTGCTTTATGACATAGTTGACTAATTGCAGATAGTTTTTTCTGAATTTCAGTGTTTTGGGAAGTGGTATTGTGTTTGCTTATTGTGGTAAATATTCACTTTTGCATCAACGGAAATAGAATTGTGAGAACCACAATGTGCTTCATTTTAGACATTTAGAAAAGCTTCTACTTGAACTGACAAGAATCTCTTCAAAATAACTATTTAAGCCCAAACTATCGTTTTTCTACTAGAATGAGACAGTTAAATTGTATCCCTGGAAGTTTTCATTTTCTTTTTTTCTTCTTGTTGTTTTTTGCTTTTGCACTATATTTATCTTTTTGAAGAGGTTGAGGTAACTACATAATTCCATTGAAAAAGTCAGTTACAAGTGGTACATTGACAAACTATTTCCTTAGTGACGCAACCACCAAAATATTATAGAAGAAAAGAGCATGTGTTTAACGCTCTTTGCTGAAAGCTTGAAGCACAGGCACAAAATTGATAGAGGGAGTATGGAAGAAATTATTTTGCCAATTTTGGCCACTTCTGCATAAAGCTTTTCATTTAGAATTTATTAAACTGCCGTATCCAGGTTGAAATTGCTGCATAAGCCAGAAAGCTTTAAAGATTTTGAGTGTGTCGACGTTTTTACATGTGGGCTTTTTTCCTGTCAGATTTTCAGTGAATTACAATGATTACAAGTACATTTTCATGAGTTTTTATACTGTAAATAAGGGGAGGGTTTTCAGAAATAATTAGAGACAAGCAGTGTATCATTTGTTAATGGTTATACTATTAGATTATTCTAGTGAAAAAGGGAATAAGTTTAAAAAGTTGCTTGTCAACTACACACACACACACACACACACACACACACACACACACACAGAAATTTGTCGTAAAGAAAATATACTATAGGCTGGGCATGATGGCTCACGCCTATAATCCCAGCACTTTGAGAGACCGAGTCAGGATTGCTTGAGCCCAAGAGTTTGAGACTAGCTTGGGTAATATAGTGAGGCCCCATCTCCACAAAAAGTTAAAAAATTAGCCAAGCGTGGTGACGTGCATCTGTAGTCTCAGCTACTCAGAAGGCTTGAGATGGGAGGATCACATGAGCCTGGGAGGCTGCAGTGAGCCAAGATTACACCACTGCGCTCTAGCCTGGGTGACACAGTGAGACCTTGTTTCAATCAATCAGCACATACATACATATATACGTATGTACACTATATAAGCAAGCTAATTTAAATCTTTTAACCAGAAACTAGGAAAAGAGTTGCAAGTTCCTCTAATAAAATAAGAGATAGCAAAAAGAATATTTTTGTGTAAAATAGAAGCCTTGAGGTTCTAAAGAGAATCTTAATATGGCTTGTAATGGAGATGGTGCTATAAACTAAACTTAAAGGAGAGATTCCTTATTGATATGATGGGAATCTCACCTTTAAGTTCAGTTTATTTTCTTGACTTTTAATAGTCAAAATGTTTGTATCTGTAGAAATTTTACTAACATTGGTATTTTCTAAAATAACATAAGTCAACCTAAAGGGTCCTTTTATAATAGTGTAATTTTCACTATTTTTTGCACCTGAAGGAACAAGATGTTTTATAATGGAATCAGAAAGAAAATAGAATTTGATATAAATAAGTGCTTTATAGTTAGTCTCTGAGAAATAACACCAGTTTTATAAAGTGGGATACCTATACTGCCCAAATACATTCATTTTTTTTTTTTAACTTTTAAGTTCATGGGTACATGTGCAGTATGTGCAGGTTTGTTACATAGGTAAACATACGTCGTGGAGTTTGTTATACAGATTATTTCATTGCCCAAAAAATTTGTTAACAATAAGTCCAGGCATTTTCCAGCTACCACTCTCCTTAAAGCTACTGTACTCTCTATTTAGAAAATAGGGCAATCATCGCTCTTGCTGTAGAAGTTATCATTCCTTTACTTGTGCAAAATTTTCTGTATAACCTGCAGATCTCTAAATCTTTCAGCTGGGTGACATTATTCTTTCCTTACCAGTCAAATAAAATGACTCAAGTCTCCATCGCATATATTTTGGGAGGTCTACTGTCCTGAGTGTTTCTGAGGATTGCTGGGGAGGAGGCGGGCAGTGGAGAGTGTATGGGTGAAGGTATGTGTGAATAAGCTTATGACAGGCACTTTTCTGGTCTCTAGTCTTGGAATCCTGCCTCCCCATTTGGTTCTTGATTACCCTGTGTAGTTCCCTCCACCCATGATTGCTGCCCCCTCTCTGATCTCATTGCCTCAAGCAGGGAAAATTTCCCTCTCCTTCATTCCTCAAAGCTTTATTTACCCAAAGCTGTTATTAGCACAGACTCTTCTGAAGGCTGGGGTTACGGTAAAGGAGGTGGAATTAGAACATAGTTCAAGTTCCTATGGGTCTGAGAACCTCCTCAGACTTGTGGCTGTGGCTGTAGTCAGCTCATCTCCCTCCACTCACAGCCCGAAACTACACCCACCTTCTCGGTACTCTAGGCCTTCACCTTTCTTTGTCTCACTTTCCTATCCATGCCAGCTTTGTGAGTTATACCTTTTCAACAACTAAAATACTTCCGTAAAAGAAAAGAATAATGCTCCCTGTGAGTAATGTTTTGTGTTTTTGTTTGTTTGTTTTGTTTTTTTCTGGGCACCTAAAGAGATCAGCTCAGACTGCAGCTCACTTGCAAAATTTTAGAATTCTTCCCTTTTCTCTGCTATGTCTAGTATTCATCAATTGTGTGAGGCTTGTAGTGGGAGGCTATCATTGCCTCCCACCGCTATTTCTCTCTTGGCTGTTGTCCCTGCATTCAGGTGTGGGCTCCCAGACTGCAGAGGCCGTATCTGCCTTGTTCATTCATTTTGTCTTCAATGTTTAGCACAGTGCTTGGCATGTGGTAGGGACCTAATAAATATTTGTGGGATGATTGAACAAAACGAAAGAACAACCATTTTTAGGTAACTATCTTAATATATAGGGAAGGAAATCTTGACACTCCTATTAAACCTTGTCCTTTTCCACTGGAAACTCCATTCTAGGAAGCAGATAACCCCTGATCACACTTGCAGGATGTCTGGAATGAGGAGGCTTTTATCCTGGTGGTCCTGTAACTTCACTATTTGAAAACTAAGGTGAGGGACCTAGAGTTGGAGTCAGGAAATAAAACCATTTATCTCATATACAATCCCTTTCAAGTGTAATCTTGCCTACTGCTGTCCATTTTCTACTGCTTAGTCCAGTTTAGGTTTAGGTGATGCTATTCAAGATGTGATTTAGATTGTACACCCTAGGGTGCAGATTTTGTCTTGGCATATTCTATTCTTAGCCAGTGTGCAAAAAATAAATAAATACCCC
This sequence comes from Nomascus leucogenys, assembly GCF_006542625.1. Classification (NCBI taxonomy): domain Eukaryota; kingdom Metazoa; phylum Chordata; class Mammalia; order Primates; family Hylobatidae; genus Nomascus; species Nomascus leucogenys. The sequence continues at coordinate 89,539,011 of NC_044387.1, read as the reverse complement.
AAAACAAAACTTTCTTACCTCAGGTAATTAGGAAGTCAGGAATCTTTTCTCTACCAGTCTTCCTCATCTAGTGATAGGCATCTCCTTTTTAGTGGCTCATAGTTAATTAGTGATCGCTGTGGACTGAATTTAAAGGTCCTTCGGTTTAGCTCTCTTCAGAATACTATTACATTGTTAAATTTGGCTCAAAAGGAGAGGAATAGCTATCCTCCTGTGAGACTCGGGGAAGTGAAGGAGCTTGCAATGAAGTGAAGCCACCTGGATGCAAGCCCAGGTCTGACTGACTTCACAGCCCATGTTGGTTACATGTGCTTCATGGCCTTGCCATCTGGCTTTCTAGAATCTTCAAGTGTGGAAGCTGAGATCTGTTTGGATGTGTGCATGTGTGATGTGCTCTGGTATTGCTGATAAAGCTAATAACACCTTAAAATTTTGAGGTGAAAAAGCACATTAGCCAAAGCAGTCAGTAGATAATTTGTTCTGAAAATGTAGACATCCTGCAAGAGATCTTCTGCCATACCAAATGGATTTCAGAAGTAGGGGATGTCGGTTCACAGTAAGCTTGCTGGTGGGAGTGCCCTGAGGTCTGGTACCTTCGGAGCAGTCCATGCATTCATGTGAGTGAATTTGCATTAGTCCTCAAAGATTGTGAACACCCTCCAGCCTCCTTACTGCTATATCCCAGGTAACAGATTTAGGCAAAAGAATGACATAAGCTATTACTGCTTTAAAAAACGAACAAAACTTCTGTTAGCCCTGCTAATGGAGACAGTCTGTCACCTTTATCTTTGTAGTCTCATAAACTTCATGATTTTATAGAAATAAAAAGTCCCTTTCCTACATTTCTAGTATTTTAGCAAAGGCTTCCAACAAGCAGTCGTGTCCTAACACATTTGCTTCTTGTTGACTTTTTTTTTCCAGTTTTTTTTTTTTGTTTTTTTTTAAAGAGACAGCATCTCACTCTGTTGCTCAGGCTGCAGTGTGGTGGCACAGTCATAGCTCACTACAGCATGGAACTCCTAGGCTCAAGCAGTCCTCCCACCACAGTCCCTCAAGTAGCTGAGACTACAGTTGTGCACCACCACACCCAGCTAATTAAAAAAATTTTTTTTGGCTGGGCATGGTGGCTCACGTCTGTAATCCCAGCACTTTGGGAGGCTGAGGCAGGTGGATCACCTGAGGTCAGGAGTTCGAGACCAGCCTGGCCAACATGGTGAAACCCTGTCTCTACTGAAAATACAAAAATTAGCTGGGCATGGTGGCAGGCGCCTGTAATCCCAGCTACTCGGGAGGCTGAGCCAGGAGAATTGCTTGAACCTGGGAGGCGGAGGTTGCAGTGAGCCAGGATCACGCCATTGCACTCCAGCCTGGGGACAAGAGCGAGACTTTGTCTGAGACGAAGTTTTGCTCTGTTGCCCAGGCTAGAGGGCAGTGATGCAATCTCGGCTCATTGCAACCCCTGCCTCCCAGGTTCAAGCGATCTCCGTGCCTCAGCCTCTCTAGTAGTTGAGATTACAGGTGCCTTCCACCATGCCTGGCTAATTTTTGTAGTAGAGATGGAGTTTTGCCATGTTGGTGAGGCTGGTCTCGAACTCCTGACCTCAGGTGATCCTCCCGCCTTGGACTCCCAAACTGCTGGGATTACAGGCATGAACCACCATGCCCGCACCCCCCTCACTCCCTGCCCTGCTATGTTGCTCAGCCAGGTCTCAAACCCCTCGCCTCAAGCAGTCCTTCCACTTCAGTCTTCCTTTAGTAGTTTTGGGAAGTCTTCAACTTTAGTAGTTTTGACAAAACTAAAACTACTAAAAACCACCTTTCTCCTTTTTTTTTTTTTTTTGGTTAGAAGAAAGCAGTTCTTTACCTACTAACGTATCTATTTTGTGGTATAATCTTTTCAAGGAAACAGAGTACATTATTCTAATATCTGGATAGTCAGTGTATTGTTCTTTACACTTGAACACTTTGCCTCCTGTAAGTTTTCCTGCAATAAAGCCTGCTATGAAGAGAGGGAAGAAAGGAGAGGTGAATCATTAACAGTGAAACCAGCCATATTTCCTGTAAGCCTTTTATAAGTCATATTAGAGCAAGGTTGGATCTGAAATCCCCAAATTAGTCTGTGATAGAGACTAATAAAATGTCTCTTTTACTGTAGTCTGTAGAGATTGGTTTATGTTACCTTAGTTTCTATACCCTCAAAACCTTCATCATAATATTTGTAAGAAGTTTTAAATTTTCTAGGCAATTAAGAAATTAAGAATGCTTTGAAAAGAAAGAATATATTGGCATTCTTAATTAATTATATATGTGCTGAAACACGTGGATTGTATTACACTCTGTCATCATACACAAGCAACTGCTTAGTGATTTTTGGGTCACCCTCCTTTGTGAGTGTATTTTACCTGATTTGCATATAAAAGTCAGCTATTTTTAGCAAATCAGTTGCAGTAAGGTATTATCTTTTCATTTATAGAGTAAGACACAAATAACTTTAAAATTATTAATTTGATTGCATTGAATCAAGGATATGTGGTCTAAGTATGGCAACCGCATATTTGGATTTTCTGGAATCGTCCCCATTTCAAATATTCTATTCCATTCTTCTAGTTAAGTCACAAAATCTCCATTTATTTCTGCAACAAAAATTGAGTGCCTACTATGTGCTGGGCACAGCTGCAGGCTCTGAAGATACAGCAGTAAATAAAACAAATGTGGTTTTTCTCTTCATTTCGGTGGGAGAGACAAATAACAACTCAAAGAGGTGTCTAATAGAATATCATATGATAGATGGATATGTGATGGACTGTACGGACTATGAAGAGAAATAAAGCAGGATAAGGGGATTTACATAGTGGTGGGCACATAAATAACAGAACATTTTTGTCAGGCCAGTATCCACTTTCTCTGGCATTATAATCTTAGAAGAGTTCCAAAGGTGTAAAGGAGATAATGGATTTTAAAAATTGGGCAAGATAAGGAGTTAAATTGACATGAATGTATTAATTATCCACATAAAGTAGATGAAGGAGTGTTGGGAGGATTTTTACACACTCAGATATCATCATCATGATGCCTCAGATTTTTGGGACCTGAAAGATTTTATCAACCTTCAGGAGTGAGGATTTAAAAGGCTTTTCCAGGGCTGGCGCGGTGGCTCACGCCTATCACTTTGGGAGGCCGAGGCAGGTGGATCATGAAGTCAGGAGATCGAGACCATCCTGGCCAACACGGTGAAACCCCATCTCTACTAAAAATACAAAAATTAGCCGGGTATGGTGGCATAAGCCTGTAGTCCCAGCTAGTCAGGAGGCTGAGGCAGGAGAATCACTTGAACCTGGAAGGCAGAGCTTGCAGTGAGCTGAGATGGCGCCACTGCACTCCAGCCTGGGCAACAGAGCGAGACTCTGTCTCAAAAAAAAAAAAAAAAAAAAAAAGGCTTTCACAAAGTGAGTGTTGGCTAAAAGAATTTTGGATATGAGACATCAGATTGGGAGGAATGAGAAGCTGAGGTACCAAATAAGGGAGGAAAACAACAGGATAAATTACACAGAAAGGCTATTATTTTCAGCATGGCTCACTGTATAGTATGTCTAAGAACATTCGAATTTTGTATGTGATTTTTCTGTCTGGGTTAGACTACATTTCAGATTTCATTTATTTTACTAAGAAAAGAATACAGCATCCTCTGGTCCCTAGAGCGAATTCGTGAATAAAGAGAAAAGAAAGGGTTGCTGGCAGGTGAAACCCTTCAAACCCTTCGTCCAGCTAGTGCTGAGAATGCTAATAGGTGCTCAAGATTTCTAACGATATTTAAAAATATGTTCTTATTTGTTTATGTTAGAGTTAAAAAGGCTAAAGAATAAGTGTCTAAAAGTGGTGGGTTTACTTTTTTTGTTGTTTATATTGAAGTTTATGAAGTTGAAGAATAATTGAGTTTGTTTCAAGTACACAGTAATCTGATATAAATATAATTTTTTTAACGATTTCACAGTGTCTATGAAGTGCTTTTACTGAATATTATTTACTTAAGTAGGCAACAACCAAAGGCCAAACCAATTAAATAAAAACAAAAAACAAGCGGGTAGGGGAACCCCAGGAACCCAAATGCTGGATAGGCCAGACTCCCCTTGTTTACTCTGCGTTATTCTGCATACTAAATGGCCATCTCTTTTCTTTCCCCACTTTTGCTTTGAAGACCAGCACAGATGTAGCTGGTGAGGGGCAATTCACTGGAGTAGTTAAAATTCCTCCGGTTGTGGCAGTGTGTTAAGCTGTAGTGTTATTATTGTAACTGATTAATTATGTAATGTCAACAATTCAATGAGGTGGAGGATCAGTATTTATACAAGCGGGACTTGGAACACGAGCCCTCAGACTCTCTGGTTTGGGTGCATTTTTCTGTACAGGTTTTCAGTTTAACTCTTCTTTTTCTTTTCTATACCTCTTTATTCTTCGTGGGTAATCCCTTTTCAAGTTGGGACATACTGTATTAGAAATTGGAAAGGAAAGAATCAGTTAAAGCCTGGGTTGCATTTTGCTGCATTTGTTTCTTTAGCCTTTGCTGTCACGCAGATGGTCTGGCTTTGGCTGTTCAGCACTGGAACTACAAGTTTTTTCTTTTGTTTCTGCTTACGTCCCCATGCAGTGGATGTGGCCAGAGTTTATGCAGGTTTCTTTAGCGTTACATCTAACATGTTTGATATATTCACACCTTCCTCCAAGAAAGCTTGTTGCAGAATGGAAATCTAAGGGATTTGCGTTCACACCATCCACCATGATTACCAAGGCTTCTGGTATGACTTAGTGGGTGGAATACGTCTTAGAAAAAAAAATACATAATTCTGACAAGATGCTTTTTGAAAAGTCCAACCAGCTGTTTCAATTGGAGCACTGCAAAATTTATTCAAAGTAAATTTTGTTTCACTTGGAAGCAAATGTAGTTCAAAGAATGAGCTAAAATAAACAGTGAAATTGAACTTACTCAAAGTTTGCGCAGTGTTGTCTTTGTATGGGGCTCTCAGGAGCCTTCTTTTCTGTTTTCAAGCTGTGCACCATTCTACTGAAGTTATCCGTGTATAACCTGAAGAGACTGGGAAGTTCTTCAGAGAGGTATGATGCAAGGCTGTGTCTGTTGCTGGTATTGGTTGCTATGTCTGGTATTGAACCTCAGACTGGCCAAAGGATGAGAATTTTGGATATTGGTTCATATGGTTGTATTAGTTTTCTCTTGCTGCTGTAACAGATTACAGCAAATTCAATGGCTTAAAACTATGCAGTAATTTTATTAACTTATACTTTTGTAGGTCAGAAGTCTGACACAGGTCTCCCTGGGCCAAAATCAAGGTGTAGGCAGGGCTATGTTACTTTTTGGTGGCTCTAAGGACAAAATGTTTCCTTATTTACATTTTTATCTAGAAGAAATATTCTTTGGCTTGTGGTCCTCTCCTTTTGTCTTCAAAGCCAGCAAAGTTGCATCTCTGTGACCATTCTTAGTCACGTTACCCTCTCACTCTCAACCCATCTGGGAAAGTTCCCTGATTTAATGGCCCTTGTGATTACAGTAAGCCCACCTGGATAAGCCAGGATAATCTTTCCATCTGTAAAATCCCTTTTGCCATGTAAGGTAACAGATTCATGGGGTCCAGGGATTGGGGTGTGGTCTACTTTCGGGGCCATTATTATGCCTAGCACACATGGTAGGGTCTACTATGCAATGTCTTTTTCCCTGGGCTTCCAGCATTTGGCAGGAGTTTTACATTTGTATTAAGCTGTCAGTGAAAAATAAGTAACTTGATATTACCTAAAACTCTTGCATACTACAAAGTAATTTTCAACAGTACAACCCATTTTGGGGCAGAGCAGTTTGTGTTGATCTGGATCTAATGGATTGTGGAAATCTATCTAAGAATGGGAAAAGACTGATACATTAGGAAATAGCAAAGAAACACAAATTTATTGCACACATAGTCTAGGCCTGATTGGACTGGTTTTATATTCAGGAGAGAAAGGCCTAAATCCCATAAATTTTGGCGCCTCAGATCCCAGTTTATACCTCATCTAACCTGTTTTGGGACAGTGTATTTGCATTCTCATCACCTTCAGACTCCTCTTGCCCCCACAGTATGTCAGAACTAAAGTACCTGTGTTCCAGAGCCCTGTCACCCAGGTCTGGGCCCAAGTCTTGGCTTTGCTGCAAACCAGCTGTGTGACTTTTGGGCATTGAATGTACTTCCTCGTCCTGATGCGAGGAAGTGGGGCTAAATAATTCTTAAGGTTTTTTAGCCCTAAATCCCTGTGATTCTGTGCCTCAAAACATAACAGTGCTTATTTTTTTAAATAAGCATAGTTGCTTATTTTAAAAAAAAATTTTTTGTTTGTTTATTTGTTTACTTTTTTGAGACAGAGTCTCACTCTGTCGCCCAGGCTGGAGTGTGCTGGCACAATCTTGGCTCACTGCAAACTCCGCCTCCTGGGTTCAAGCGATTCTTCTGCCTCAGCCTCCTGAGTAGTTGGGGTTACAGGTGCCCACCACCATGCCTGGCTAATTTTTGTATTTTTAGTAGATACAGGGTTTCACCATGTTGGCCAGGCTGGTTGGTCTCAAACTTCTGACCTCAAACGATCCACTCACCTCAGCCTTCCAAAGGCATGAGCCACCATGCCTGGCCAAAAAAAGTTCTTTTTTACTCTCAAGGATCTTGCCTGAGAGAACCAAGGCCTTTGACTATCACATATATGAGGTGCATATATATGTGTATGTATAACATAGCATATATATATATATATTATAATACATACACATATGTAAGGTTTTCATTCAAATATACAGGGAACTACATCTGTTACCTACATATAAGATCTTTCCTCTATCTTTTAACCTCTAAACCTTATGGAAACTTGTTTACATATATGCAAGCAACTTGAAAGCATTATAGATATTTAAAAACATTTGAATGGTTTATTTTAAAATAGTAGATCAGACAGTTAACACATAGTTGAAATGTGCCTAATTGTAAAACTAACATCTAACATAGTTCTATTAGACTAATTCTTTCAGTGATATGGACATACAGAATTGATTACGAATGTTCTTTCGTGTGTATTTAATATATTTTTATTGCATTTACAAATTTATTGTGTGCTCATTAAAATCAGTGTGGGGATAATTTCAGTGCTTACTTTTATAATAGCTCTTTGTTTCTGTTCTTGCAAGTATTGGCCTTTGCTTATTTGTCTTCTTATTTAATTAGAGAATGAAAAATGTCCCCTTTGGTACAAGTGGGTGATTATAAAGATTCTCTAGTGTACAAGCTGAGGAAATCTTTAGAAAAATGATCTATGTTTTCTGAAAAATTTGAAATTGAAGGACAGAAAGATAAGCAAAACCATAATGACAGGTATTCTTCTGTTTACCAGGCAGCTGTGTGTGCAGGGTTGACATAGGATGCCATACCATCCTTTATTTGCTTTGTAATAATTGAATTACATATAAGTGCTGTACTTAAAGATGGCTTATTATCTATCAAATATAAGTAACCAACAGTGCTTTGAAGAGTTGTAGGCTGGGGGAGGTGGCTCACATCTGTAATCCCAGCACCAAAGTCCCAGCCTCCTAAAGAATGCCAAGGTAGGAGGATCACTGGAGGCCAGGAGTTCAAGACCAGCCCGGGCAACATAGCGAAACCCTGTCTCTACAACAACAACAACAACAGAAATTAACCAGGCACGGTGATATGCACCTTTAATCCTAGCTACCATGCCCAGCACAAGTGGTTTTAATCAAGGAACTATATAAATTGGCCGGGTACAGTGGCTCATGCCTGTATCCCAGCACTTTGGGAGGCTGAGGCGGGTGAATTGCCTGAGGCAGGGAGTTCGAGACCAGCCTAGCCAACATGTAAAACCCTGTCTCTACTAAAAATATGAATAATTAGTCAGGCATGGTGATGCATGCCTGTAATCTCAGCTACTCGGGAGGCTGAGGCAGGAGAGTCGCTTGAATGTGGAAAACTGAGGTTCCAGTGAGCCGAGATTAGGCCAGTGCACTCCAACCTGGGTGACAGAGTGAGACTCTGTCTCAGAAAAAAACCAAACAAAACCCTCAACATTTATGTTCATCTTAGTAAATATTAATATTTGTTTTGTTCAGTTAAAATTAATATTTGTTTTGTTTGGTTAAAATTGATCACCCATGAAAATATTCTAAAATCATATTTCTATTGTTGAACATGTAAGGTAGCTAGCATACCTTACAGGTTTGTGTCACTGGCAAATTAAATATGCCCTAATGTACCGTCATTCAAATTATTGATGAAAATGCTATATATTCCAAAGGATGGACAGTTCCAGAGCTTGGGGGGCACATGACAGATCCATCCAGGCTACTCCCCATTGACTTGTTTATTCCTTTCACCAATGTCTTAGGGATTTTGGGCTGCTAGGACAAAATACCCGACTGGGGAGTATAAACAACAGAGATTTATTTCTCACAGTTCTGGAGGCTGGAAAGTCCAAGCTCAAGGAGCTGGCAGAATCTGTTCTTGGTGAAGGTTCTCATCCTGGCTTGCCACATTCTTACTGTGTGCTCCATGGCCTTTCCTTGGTGTGTGCATGTGGACAGAGAGGAAGAGAAAGGAATCTCTCTTGTGTCTTTTCTTACAAAGGCAGTAATCTCATCATGGGGCCTCCACCCCATGACCTCATCTCCTGTGGTTCCACTCTCATGCTAACCAAACCTAATTACCTCCCAAAGGTCCCACCTCCAAATACTCTCGCACTGGTTAGGGTTTCACTTTATGAATTGGGGGATGGGGGAAGAGGGAAGATACAAATAGTGCAAAATGTATTAAGTGCGTACAACTTGCCCCAGGTATGGATATAGGCCTGTGATTCTCTGTTGAACAAGACAGGTTTTTTAGAGCTTATGGTTTAGTGGTTTTGGGTGGGTCAGTGCCTAGTATAACTTCAGGTAGTGATAAATGTCATGAAGAAAAGGAGCAGGGTAGAAAGTTCAGGGTGAGGAAGTTGTGGTGGGTGCTGGTTGGGTTGAGGCTATTGTGGGATCATTAGGGAAGCCTTCTGAGATGACATTAGAGCAGAGACCTGAATGATGATTAGGACTAAGCCTGTAAAGAATATTCTAAGCAGAAGGAAAAGTAGGAGAAGGATCCTGAGGCCGGGAAGAGCCTGGAGTGGTCAAGAAGCAACAACAAGGCCAGTGTAGCAGAAGTAGGAGGTAGGGATGTGAGAAGAATTGGAGAGGGAGCCAGAGAGGTTAGCTGGGGCCAGATGATAGAAAGCCTTGGGAGCCACAGGAAGGAGTTTGTATTTCAAGTGGGAGGGAAAGCCGTTGGGAGGTTAACAGGCAAGACTGTGGATAATAGGTGCTAGGGTGTTAATAGTGGCAATACAGATGGTGTTGACCTGGCTTGGGCTGGTAGCAGTAGAAATTGTCAGAAGTGGACTGATTGGGTGTTGTTCTGAAGTCAAAGCTGGCAGACTTGCTGATGCATTAACTGGATGTGCGATGCGAAAGAATGGGAATGGAGGCATCACGGTGAAGCCCAGTCTTTTGGCCCAAGCAACGAGGTGAACAGTGGGCTATTTACCGACATTGGGGAAAACTGGTAGAGGATCAGGTTTTGATGGGGGTAGGTGGAAACCAAGAGGTCTGTTTTGGACACGTTGATTTGTAGACGCCTATTAGACATTCAACAGGAAATGTGAAGTAGGCCCTTGGTGCGCAGGGGAGAGGTTATAGCTGAGGTTAGATCTGGGAGACATCGTTGTGTAGATCCATAGTTCCTAGTGCTTCATATGAGAGTCACTCAGGAGCTTTTAAAAATCCATATGCTTCTGACCCAGCCCCAGAGATTTTTATTTAATTGGTTTGGGGTGGGGCTTTAGAAAACTTTAAAAGAAGAAAAAATGACTCCCTAGTTGATCCTAATATGCAGCCAGGGTTGAGAATGGCTTGTGTAAATGGTTTTAAAAGAAGGAAATAGATGAGATCATCTTGGGAGTAAATTTAGTTAGAAAAGAGCAAATGTCAGAAGATGGAGCAATTGAGAAAGAAAAACACCCAAAGGTGATTGGGAAGGAGATTGATACTGGATTCCCCTTTTGCTCAAAGTGTGGCTCCCTGGGCAGCATCAGTATCACCTGAGGCTGTTAGAAATGCAGTCTCTCTTGCCCCACCCACAGGTACTGAATCAGACTATGTATGCATTTAACAGGAACTCCAGGTGATTCGTGCCCTCATTAAAGCTTGAAAAGCACCAGTTTTGGCCTGGCACGATGGCTCACGCCAATAATCCCTGCACTTTGGGAGGCTGAGGCGGGAGGATTGCTTGAGTCTTAAGAATTTGAGAGCAGCCTAGGCAACATAGAGAGACCCTACCCCTACAAAACATACAAAAATTAGCCGGGTGTGCTGGTACGTGCCTGTAGTCACAGGTTTCGAGGGGCTGAAGAGAGAGGATTGCTTCAGCCCGGTGGTGGGGGCTGCAGTGAGCCGTGATTGCGCCACTGCACTCTAGCCTGGGTGACAGAGTGAGACCCTGTCTCAAGAAAAACACTGGTTTTTATTGTGTTATCAGGATGGGGCTGCTTCAGGTATGAATTCAGTCACCATATATATATGACTCAGGAAATTACAATTGAAGAACTAGCATTAGCCATATCCTTAAAGTCAGGTATTTGGTAGTGGTGGTGTGTGAGTAGGGTGATCTTATTTTTCTAAAAGACTTGGTGAGAAAGAGGGTAATAGCCATGTTCTTTTAAACGTTTAAAAATCTTATCTCTGATTAATGAAGTTTTCATAACCAAGGTTCTAAGAATTCATACATGGCCAACTTGCTACCCCTCCTCTTTAAAAGTAGCTTATTTTAAAAAAAGGTAGCTTGTAAATGGTTAGATAGTGGTTTCCACATATTTCACAAGCCCAGTAAGCTAACCCCTCTTGAATTAAGGGAAGGTATTTAGGCTTTTATTGTTTTCTCCAGAGCTAACATGTGTAACCCTCCAGACCCCAGGATCTACAGCGCCTCAGGATCACCAGCTCCTCAGACACAAACACTTAAGGTGAAATCATACTAATTGAATCACAAGGTCTTGCAGAAGCAGGGAGTATGATTGTAGTGACAATTTATGTCTTGTTTTTCATTTCCTCACTCACTGGACTTATTGTGTTCTTTTGCTACTTTTTTTTTTTTTCAATCCCAGAAGAAACTTAGCACAGCAAGCTTGTATTTATTATAAGACATACAGTCTGAATAACAAGGGGGCACGGTGGGAGTTTTACTAATGTCGTATTAATATTTTGTTAAGGTGCCTGAGTCAATTATTTGGTGCAACTGAATATCTTAATCAGGAATGGTCAGGAGCACGTGGGAGTGGGACTAGGTGGATGAGCAGGGACAATAGTAAGGGTCCACCTGGCTTTGCTTCTTTTCTTTTAAAAGCTGATCTACTATGTGGTTGGTGAAGAAAAATACAGAAGGCTTCAATTGCATTTATAATGCTTTATTTCTCAAGTCAGTTTGTGGATACAATGGATTATCTTTTTTATTATTACTCCTCTTTGTATATCTTATTTAGTAAACAAGATACTCTATTTATAGCAAGTATATTAGAATTTTACACACTATTTTTCTTACACATTTTAGTTTTAGAGTAATACCTGTTCATGATAGAAAATACATAACCTCACAAAAGATTCTAAAATAGAGAGCAAGAGTGTCCCTCTCTCTTCTTTCCTGCCCTAGTCCTGCTTTCCAGGGGTAAGTGCTATTACTGTTTTCTATTCTTTAGTTCTACTGGTTACCATTACATCCCACCTTCTTCGCTTGCTTTGTTCTAGCTGCGCTGGCAGCCAATTGGTGGGTCTTTCTCTCCCAGCCCACCAACTCAAATGTCAGTCTTCTCTGGCAACACCCTCACCCCCGCCAGCCAACAATACCTTAGCAACCATCTAGGCATCCCTCAATCCAATCAAGTTGACACCTAATGTGAACCATAATAGTTCACCCCTTGTCAACTTAGCCCCATACACATCTCCTTAAATCATACTTAATCTCCAAATAAAAACAATAAGGTCATAATTACACCTAACATAATACAACTATACTTTGTACAACTGAAAATGCCCTAATCCTTAACCTAAATGCTATTACATAAAGTTAACGACATTTAAATGCTGATATGAAGTCAATAAATCTTATGTTACATGATAAAGGAAAAAGAAAGGAAGTAAAACAAAGATATTTTCTGAGTACAGGTGTATACATGTACAGGCATATTCTTAAAATAAGGAGGAATTACTCATGACAGTTACAGTCCTCCTTTCTGTAACTGGACACATGGTTTTAGCCGGTATTGATAACTGCCGTCTTCTACTACTCATTCTGTATTCCCTTTGCCTTCAGCAAGCAACTGAGCTGGTTGTGGTTTTTTACCTGGTGGGGTGACCCAAGCCTTCAGTAATATGTTTTCAGCTCTTGCTTTCTTAGGTTCATACAGTATCAATTTCAGAGTGGTAAAATTTGGAGTACTTCTACCTCCCACCTTCCTTTAAGCCTAACTCTTAATTTTAGTTCAGCGTATTGTTATTTTGATATTGTCAGAGTTTATAACATTCTATTCTGTAGCTGTAATTAATTCCCCAAGTCCCATAAAAATAGCATTTGCAGTATTATGATTATATAAACATGATTCACTGCAGTGTGGATGGAGAAGAAGCAGATGTAACCTTTTCACCAGACCCTGCCCCACCTCTAGATCCAGTGGATCTTTTTAAAATTTCATTTTCTTCATTTCTTCTAGATCATATTGAGCCACCCGTGTTTCTTGTATCACATTTTATCTCTCTAGGAGTCTTCTGTGGTTTTTTGTGAGGGGAATATGGTAGGCTGGGAGATACTTCCTTGCATAATTGTTATATTTTTCACTTGAAAGGCACAGGTAATAAAGTTTCTGAGATTTGGGGTGTTCAAAAATAATCAGTATTTTGTTCAGACACATATTTAACAGTTTAGCTGGCTAAGTTCTTCTAAATCATGCTCCCTTAGAAATGTAAAGCCTTTTTTCTGCTGTTTACTTTTCTCCTATATTACTGTCAATAAGTCAGATTCTACTTACATTCCAGTACCAGGTAAACTCCTGACCCAAATCTTTTAGAATTTTTCACTTATCTTTGGAGTTTTGAATTGTAATGAGATGTGCCTGAATACAGTCTCTTTCCCCCTCATTAATCTGCTTAGCACTCAATGAGACTGTTCTGAGATCTTGAGTGTGTTAAAAGAGAAACAAATTAAACTCAACAGAATTTAATTTAGCAAAGAACAATTCAGTTCCCCCAGCCATAATAGGTTCAGAGCAACTCTGGTGCTGCTGTGTGGTCAGAGGGGATTCATGGACAGAAATCCTCTCTGATTCACAGAAAACAGAAGTGAGGTACAGAAACAACCTGATTGGTTACACCTTGGTGTTTGCCTCACTTGAACCCAGTTTGAACAGTTGGCCGCCTGCGATTGGCCAGAACTCTGATTCCTACAAGAGTAGGTTACAGTTTGTTTACAAATCTGGTTAGGTTATACTTCACTATGTGTGGAGAAACCTTTAGGTCAAATTTAAATATAAGGAAGCAGCTTTAGCCTAAAATTAAGTTTATAGACAAGTGTTTTTATTTAGTTCAGGAAAATTTTCTTCAATTACTGTGTTTCTTTTACAGTTTTCCTCCTTATTGTCACTTTCTTCTTTGTAACACTCGCTTTAGATAAATATTAGATCTTTTTAGAGCTGTTTTCCCTATCTCTGAACCCTTGTGTCATTTTTCAGCTCTTCTTTTCCAGATCAGACACATACTCTGACGGTAAAAGTTGTATTTCAGACAGATCAGATTAGATCAGACAGATGATCTGATGATAAAAGTTGTATTTCAGGAATATGAATCTGGCAGATCTATAGGATGGAATGAAGGAAGAAGTAGCAGAAAAGTAGTCATCTAATGAGCTGATTCTTTGCTGTGTGTTGTGCCCTCAGGATATGAAGATGAATGAGCTCCAGTCCTGCCCTCACGTAGCTCACAGCCTGGTGAACATGTAAAATTAATTGCTTTGCCTAAAAAAACTTTAGTTAAACAATTTTCAAAAAGCGTATGTTTTAGTATATTGGCAAGATGTTTAAAAATAGTAATTTAATCTGTTGCCATGACCAGAAGTATTCTGATTATTAATTTTTCTCATCTTAAATTTTTCATTAGTAGGAATACAGCTAGCATGATCTGTTACCTTCTTATGCAGTGTACATGAAATGCTTAACAAAAGTAGTCTCAGGTGCACACATGGGCTCTTGCTTGATTTTCTTTGCTATATATTTAATCACCTAGAAACAGAAAAAAATAATGTGTCATTTTAATATAAATGGTTTGTTTTGGTTGAAAACACCTGTAATTCATATTCTACTATTTAATTATTTAGAACAAAATAACATTTGGATTTGGACATGCTGCGACTGGCTTAGTAAACCATTTCCCTTTAAGTTGCTCGCATTTCTTATTTTTGGTGATCAGTACACTTGAATTGGAAGACTTTTTTTTAAGGAAGGCTTAATAAAACTGCCCATTAATCTATCTATTGGTAAAATTGTTCATTGCAAATGGATATTACTTTTTCCAGTAGCATTTCTTGCACAGTCAAATAATGGAGAAATTAGAGCGTAAAGGCAATTAGGATCTTCTAGTAACACTCATTTTAGTACCACAGAATATTTACAAAGTATTTTTAAAGCCTCATTTCCAATGAACCTAGCTATTCAGGAGGCTAAGACAGGAGGATTGCTTGAGCCCAGGAGGTCGAGGCTTCAGTGAGCCCTGATCACACCACTGCGTTCCAGCCTGGTTGACAGAGTAAGACCCTGTCTCAAAAGAAAAAGTGAAAAATAACAGTAAATTTTGATTAAATAAAAAATTTTTAGGTGGTCCAAAGATCTTCCTTCCTTCTCTCACCTTTAAACAAAACCAGTTTTCCATGGATGTCTGAGTTTTTATTTTTTATTTTTTATTTTGAAACAGAGTCTTGCTGTGTTGCCCAGGCTGGAGTGCAGTGGTACAGTCTCAGCTCACTGCAACCTCCGCCTCCTGGGTTCAAGTGATTGTCCTGCCTCAGCCTCCCAAGTAGCTGGGACTACAGGTATGCACCACCACACCTGGCTAATTTTTGTATTTTTAGTAGAGACGGGGTTTTGCCATGTTGGCCAGGCTGGTCTTGAACTCCTGACCTCATATGATCTGCCCGCCTCGGCCTCCCAAAGTGCTGGGATTATAGGTGTACGCTGCTGCGCCCGGTCTTTTTTTTTTTTTTTTTAATGAAAAGACTTAATTATGTTTTAAAGACTTTGAGCCTACCCTATAGGGTTCATAGGATTGGTTTTATATCCTTGTAATAAGTTTATTTCAAAGTAAGAAGATATTTTCCTGAAGCAATTATTTAATCTTTACTGTATAAACTTCACATTTAATTGACTAGAAGAACGCTCCTTTGAGGAATAGTAACAGTAATACACACATATTATGTATTACTTTTTTGACAGCAAAAATAAGGAGATAAAAGGCAGCTTGGTTTGTCTGACCACAGCTGAGCTTGTTTCTGCTTTTCCTAATGACATTGTAGAAGGTCGTGACAGGCTTTGGAGTATTGAAGCTGGCTTGATTTGATTTCTGTAGGCGAATTCATATTCTCATTTCATTTTCTTTCCAAATGTCTCCTCCCTGCTCACTCTCTCATACCTCATCACTATCATTATTCTTGAGATTCCACCCCTAAGAAACAAAGGACAAAATCATCAAGAATAAACTTTTTCTCTCAAATGATTTGATTGCCAAAGAAATCATAGATTACTAGAGATCATCACTCATAGTCTGTCCCTTTGCCTTTGGGCAGAACCAAACGTGTGAGACTGTTCATTTTTTTAAAGTCTCCAGTGAAAGATATCATAATCCATTGCAATATTTAACAACCCTCTCTGTCAGGAAATTCCTTTATCTACCTTAAATAATGCATGCATGAGTTTAAGCCTGTATTTTTTTCTTCGGTGAGTTCCAATCAGACTTACTCTCTTTATGTAAGACCTTTTCATGGTATTTGAAGACTTATTGTAGAAGAACACTGCTGTCCTAATGCATCTCAGTTTCCACAGCTTTTCTGCCAATATTTTCCAACACTTTGATCATCATTGTCTCCCTCTACTGAATATGCCACAGTTCTCTGTTCCTGTTGTTTATGGGATTCAGAATGTATCCTGGACATCTAGTGAGAGACTGACTGGTGCTAATATAGGGTCAGATTCTAGCAGTGACAGTACATTATGTACAGTCATTTCTGTTCTGTGATTTCCTTTTGGAAAAGTAGACATCTTTATGTGCATTAATCTCCATACCTCTGAATTTCAGATTTCTTGTTTTTCTCATTTTGCCATTCTCTTGAATGCCAATGTGACTTGTTATTCATTGTGATACTTTTGCTTTTGTTTTTGTTTTCAGAGGTGAGGTCTCACTCTGTTGCCCAGGCTGGAGTGCAGTGACACAGTCATAGCTCATTGCAACCTGGAATTCCTGTGCTGAAGTGGTCCTTCCACCTTAGCCTCCTGAGTAGCTGGGACTATAGACCTGTCCCACCATGCCCAGCTAATTTATTTTTAATTTTATTTAGAGATAGGGACTCACTATTTTGTCTAGGCTGATCTCAAACTCCTAGCCTCAAGATATCTTACCACCTCGGCCTCCCAATGTTACCTTAATATCCTTTGGTATTGAGGTAAAATTTGTATGTATGAATTATAGTTCTTTAGTGTACGATCTAATAGGTTTTGATACCTTTCTACACCAGGATAACTAACACCTCAATCAAGATATAGAATATATTAATAGTCTCAGAAATTTCCCTCACACCCTCTTTCACTTATTTGTTCACCTCCTATGGGCAACTACTGTGATTTTTACCACAATAGATTCGTTTCACCTGTTTTTGAATATTTTAAAAATGTAATCATATAGTATTATTTTTTTAATTCACATGTGTCAGTAATTCATTTTTTGAAATAGTTAAATAGGATTCCATTTATTCCCATGTTGATGGACATCTGGATTGTTTTCAGTGTTTGGTATTATAAATAGTGCTGTGATGAGCATTTTTGTACAAATCTGGGTGTGGATGTATGTTTTCGTTTATCTTGGGTTAATACCTAAGAGGGGTAGATTGAGGAGTAAATGTACATATAACTTTATAAGAATTTTTCAAACAGTATTAGACCCCCACTAGCAATCTGTGTAACTAGTTGCTCCACATTTTTTAGAAAATTTTCTGTTGTGAGTCTTTAAATTTTAATCATTCTAATGAACGCATTATAATATATCATTGTGGTTTTATTTTGCAGTTGCCTGATGGTGTTGAGTGCCCTTCCATGGCTATACAAACATCTTCTTTTCAAGATGTGTATTCACATCTTTTGCTTGTTTTTATTTTTTAATGTTATCAGTTACTTAATTAGGTTCTTAAGAAATTTAGAGCACCACTTTGTGAGGATAAATTTTATTTGTCAGGGCAAACACAGATTACAGGTAGCCCTGGAGCTGAGGAATGGCTTTGATTTTTGTTAAAATTTATGAGTCCACAGCTTTCTGATCAACCTTGCACTGGTCATTTCTCTTTTTCCATGTTGAAGATACCACCTTCTTGGTATCTGGGCTTCTGCAGCTGCCTCTTCTTGAAGTAAGCAACGTAAGATGTTTTGAGATTTTTACATTGCTGATATCAATTTTGGTTGAGGTGGCAATGACAAATTTCTGGTGTGTTCTTCTAGAGGAACTCAATTGAGGACCAGAGGTCCAGTCACAAGTAACGAGCCAGTAGCCAGCTGCTTCAGGAAAACCATTCTCTTGCCTCTGTGGCACCTAGAGAGGATGATCAGAATGGTCCCTGGGGTGATGCTGGCTCGCAGTTTCTCACATGCTGACTGAAGGTTTTTGCTGTGGCTCAGCAGCTTTTGAGACACATCTTCAGTAGGATAATATCTAAGCATTTTGTGAAGTTTAACCACCTAGGTTACCACCATTCTTCTCACCACCAACTGGTTTTGTAACAGTTGCAAGAACTTTCCTTCTTTTTCTTTTCAACCTTGGATTTATTGGCTGAGTACTTCCTGTTGTACATGGCACTTCTGGAATATATAGCAGATAAGGAATATCTGCCAATTCCTCTAATAAGGATAGGATTTTGGCCACAGTGGGGCTTCCCCTTCTTGGGGCTTTTAGCCTTGAAGTTACCCCTTTTCACCTTACCACCAGCATCAGCCTTCTTGGCTTCAGGTTCCTTCTCTTTAGTATCCAGCTTCTCAATTTTTTCACCACCATCTGGCAAGATGGGAAAGAGCTTTTGCCTGTTTTTAAATCAAATTGTTGGTTAGTAGGAGTCATTTTAATTCTGGATTTGAGTCCTTTGTCATATATATATATATATATTTCCCAATCTGTGGTTTACATTTTTATTTTCTTCATGTGTGTTTTGTTGTTGAACCTAATTTTTCAATTTCGATATAGTCAAATTTGTCAGCTTATGGTTAATTTAGGCTTTTTTTCCCTCCCTACACATCACTAAGGTAATTTCTTGTTTCCCCTATAAAACTTACAGTTTTAGCTTTTACATTTGAGTCTGGGATTCATCTTAAATTAATTTTTGTATATGATGTGAGGTAGGGGCTCAAGATTCATCCCCCTCTATTCCCCATGGGCTTCTAATTGTTCCGAAATCATCTGTTGAAAAGACTTTATTTTCCTCAGTTGAATTGCCTTGACACTTTTGTCTAGTTGTTCATGTGTGTGTAGGTCTACTTCAATATTGCTTTAATTCTGAAACTGTGGACTATCTTTTACATTTAACCTTATGTTTAAATTATATGAGCATCCTCTCTCCAAGGTATTAATGTAAACACTGGACAAAACTAAAAATAGGCAATTGAATTTCACTGAGGCCTTACCTGACCCCCCCTCTTTTTTTTCTCTGAGACAGAGTCTCGCTCTGTCACCTAGGCTGGAGTGCAGTGGCACAATATTGGACTACAGGCACGCGCCACCATACCTGGCTAGTTTTTTGTTTGTTTTTTGTTTTTTAAGAGATGGGGTTTCACCAGATCACCCAGACTAGTTGTGAACCCCTGGCTTCAAGTGATCTGCCTACCTTAGCCTCCCAAAGTGCTGGGTTTGCAGGCATGAGCCACTGCATGGGGCTGTTACCCAACCTCTTTAATACTAAAACATGTTCTCACATACCCCTCTCCCTTTGTGTTTCTGAATCTCCCACTTTCCTGGATTTCTGTAGGATTAGATAAGATGCAAGCAGTCCTGGTACATGATCGTTCCTCCCTATTTAGCCCTACACCCCAGGGTCAGGTTGGAGGCCTAGGGCAGGGCAGTGGCAAGAGAAGGGCAGATTCTTTGCCAGGAATCTGTTTTTCAAATAGGTAGAAACTTGACCTTTTCCCAGGAAATAGTCTCCATCCTGTGATGAGTCTTCAAGATGGTAACTCAAGTTACTGCAGAGAATTTTCCCAATAAATATTCCTGCTCTCTGCAAAATACTGTTGTAATTATTAAACATGTGATGAAACAGAAAACTAATATTCAGGGCAATGAGTGACACAAACTTCTTGCATTTTACTTGAGTGACTGCATGCTCAATAGCTATCTTCACTTGGAGAAATTCATAAAATTTGTTTTCTTTAATGATTTATCTGTCAGTTGGGTACTAAGGCCATCAAGAGAAATGCTGTATCAACTGCATGACTATTTCCTCATAACCACCAAATGAGTTTATAAGGAAAATATTTATTTGCTGTAGTTTGCTACATAATTTGTTTCACATTTTTCAAATGCCAGCCATTTGCTTAGTATAAGACGCTCAACTGCCGATTTCCAGAATGGACTATGTTTTAGTTCTAGTGTCTAGAACACAGTGAAGTTGATACCAGTTTGCAGTGCTTGCTCACGTTTCCCCAGGTTTTTCTGTAGCACCTTAGCATGCCCCAGGTTTCCCAGCAGCCTAGGAAATGGTAATAAAAATGTCTCCTTCAGTATTTCTGTACCTCCCATGTCTCAGAATCAAGTGCCCACCACCTACTGTGTACTTGGGAGGACAGTTTCAAAAAGATGGATTAGCAGTCTACCATTCATGAGGAGTTCCCAGAGACACATAAATACGTGTTTGTATATATTTTGCAATTTGTGTAAAGCTGTTGAGCCTGTCAGTAGAATCGTCTTTTTAGTTGCTTTTCCTTTAGATGTGTTCTTTTTCCACTTAACCTGTCCACACCTTACCACTCAGTCCACTGGAGATAACTTTTGTTCTTTCATTTATTTATTCAGCAAGAAGTTTTTCACAGACACAGAGATAGGTACTCATGATACAAAGATGCATAACACATAGTCCCAGGTCTCCAGGTGGTTACAGTCTAGCAGGAAGAAATAGGTTATAAACTGAGTAAGATAAGGGCCATGATAACAGTATTCATAAGGCAATCTAGATGTACATAAAAAGAGCAGCACTTTCTCTAGACTTGGGTAGAGGAAGGTTGGGAGAAGCTTCCCCAAGGAGGCAATGCCTGGGCTGGGTCCTGATGGATAAGTAATGGCTGTCATATCTGGGAAATAGAAACTGTCCTATTGACCCACACAAGAATCAGATCATTGATCTTGGCCTTATTTACACCTGATTCCAAACAACAAAAGCAGTCATCCTAGACAGACATAAAAATCCAAGTGAAAGAAATGCAGCATAATTATCAGGCACATGATACATACACAAGATGGGGAGGTGGAGGGAGAAATGGACTGTTCTCAATGAATTTTGGTGGAGGAGAGATGGCATATATGAAGTTGGAGGTGATGACAGCAGACTGGTTTGCTTGCTGAGGGTGGAAAATATGAGATGGAACGGACAATCCAAATGGAGGGCCATAAAACTCATGATTTAGACCATTAATGTGATTTAAGAGGTAATTGGGAACTGTCTCCAGATTGTAAAGTCATCGGTGATGTGGACAAAACCGTGTTTCAGGAATTATCCTTGTTACTGTGGTTATAGTTTGCTGGTTTTCGTCCTACCTCTCTAGTTTCCTGTATCTCTCTTTTTTCTGCCTCCTAAGTATAGGTATTTACTAAGCAATGCCCCTTAGCCCACTTTTCCTGCAACATTGCCTTTTAAACATGCTCCTGAGTGCCCCCTCAGGTTCTCCTGTACTTGTAGGAGAGGAAAATCCAGGAGGTGGGACGAATGTATTTCAGTTTGTTTTCTATATTTTAGTTTCTAGAAAAAAAACATTTAATGAAGAGTCTAATAGCGTTTTTTCATTTTGAAGTTTGGAAAACTCTTCTTCATTTTTTTTTTTTTTCTGGGTGTTTGAATATACTCTTGACTTCAGCTACATTCATTATGCAAATGATTAATGATGAGAGTACAGCCCAGGGAAATTGATAAGAAAGCTGCTTTATCTACTCTCCTTTATCTCTAGTTTTTCTTTTTTCTCTCCCTCTACCTTGCCCCCGAAGCCATTAATGCCCCCCACAAAACAGCAAGGCTGCTGGAAACCATAATTGGCTGATTGCTGTTTGGTCAAGAGCTGAGTTAGACACTCCATTAGCGATGGTGGATTGGATTGCAGGAGCTGGGTAAGGAGAGGATAGAGGGTGCAGAGCCCACAGATTAGCATGAGCAGGGCAGCAGACAGCACAGAGTGTGTGCTAAGGAACCACCAAGCGCTAAAAAAGCCCAAAGGCTGGCCTTGGTCAGCCCACATTCTTGAGCTGGTATGGAACTGGAACCAGGTCTGGAATAAGGAGGGAGGCGGGCTGGCTGCAGAGTCTACTTCTGGAGAAAGCTGAAGAAAATGAGTATGCAAGAAAAGGGGACACTGGGATAGCAGAATAAGGGCAAAAAGAAGACATGTGAATGAAGAAATACGTTTTGTCTTAATTTCTGTTTATTTACAGCTGCCATCCTCAAAGTGCTGGTAGATTTGATTAAAGTTAATATGATTAGAAAATTTTATGTAGTGAATTTGGGGTAGGTGGGAGGTAGAAGATTAAGAAAATGATTGTCAGATAAAAATTCCCCAGCACAGTGCTTTCCAGAAATAAATGTTAAAGGAAAGAACAAATGAAAGATGGACTATTGTGGAATTATGGGATTCTCAGTCCCTTCTGATGTTACTTTGGAAAAATAAAACTTTTAATATTTGTCTTGGCCGTCATTGAAGTTGAAACATTTCAAGTGATGGCCAAATCATATTTGAGTGATTATCTGATGTAGATATCTTGAGAATAATACTTAGGAGTTATTAACTATTAAAGAATCAATATTTTCATGAAATACTGTTATTATATCTTGACAGATATTTTACTTTGTAGGGGAAAGCCAACATGTTTTTTGTTATACAAAAGACATTCTATTTTTTTTTACTTTTTTTCTGAGACGGAGTCTCACTCTCTTGCCCAGGCTGGAGTGCAGTGGCGCCATCTTGGCTCACTGCAACCTCTGCCGTCTGCCTCAGCCTCCCAAGTAGTTGGGACTGTAGGCACACCACCACCGTGCTAGTTTTTGTACTTTTTATAGAGATGAGTTTTGCCATGTCATCCAGGCTGGTCTTGAACTCCCTAGACTCAAGTGATCCGCCTGCCTTAGCCTCCCAAAGTGCTGGGATTACAGGTGTGAGCTACCATGCCTGGCCCAAAAGACATTTTTAAAAAATTGTTTCTTCCATCCATTTTTCTACTTCTTACTCTGTGTGGCACTTTCTATTACTATGATTTCTTTGTGCCTCAGTTCTTTCTGGAAAGTTTCTGAAAGTCAAGTTAAAATCAGCGTTGATGCCAATTTAGATATAACTGAGTTATTAAATTATACACATTTTATAGCTGTTCCCACTACAAGAGTGTCTTCTAGATTTTCTTTTTAGGAGGTTATTGAATCTTTTTTACTTTATGGAGCAGTAAGAAATGCATGAAGGAATTTGAATTTAGAGAGGCTGTCTTGCATGTACATCTGGGCATTGGCATTTAGAGTCTATAAAATAAATTGGCAGTGAATGTTTTATTTACCTGTTAGAATCTCAGCTAGATCATCAAGTAGCATTTTGCCAGATATATTGGAATACAGCTGATGGTATGGAAATGGAAGTCTAAAGCATTTAATCAAAAATATTTATATGCAGATCACATGAAGATTTTAATATCTCAAAAGACAACCTGTATGTATGATTTGGAAACAAAAATTATTTGAAATGTAAAGCTGGCCCACTATCATACTTATTTTTTTAATGAACAATATAGTAGATATTTATCAAAATGTATTTTAGATGCGGAATTATTGTAACAGTTTGCCTGACTAAATTGCCAAGCTTTTTGATAAAGCTGGCAGTGTGAATGACAGCCGTAAACCCAAGGTTAGACTGCAGAGTCGGTTTCTCTTTGGCTTTCTCTCCTTTTAAGCCTCCCTTTCATGTGTAGCCAAGTGAAAGTCTCCAAGTGAAATACAAGCTCTGTGGATCCTTGGGGGCCTTGGCCTGATGAGAGGATACAGAAGAAAAGCAGCAGTTTGGAAGGCCTGCAGAGGGCTTGGAGGGCAGAGGGCCCAGTGATGACATGACTCTCAGACCTTTCGAAGGAGATGAATGAGAGGGCAGTGCCTCCATGGGCTCCGGACATATTTTATCCACAGAGTAGTCCTAGGCTATCAAACCAATTGTTTTGGCTTTATCTTTCAGATGTTGCAAAAGGAAAATGTGTTCTTTTATTGCTTTTCCAAGTCGTTTAACCGTTTATCCTTAATCATCTGCAGTCTGTGTGGGAATAAGTCTTTCAAAGATCACTGAACTTTGCTTGATTTAAAATCAGAGTAGAATTCATTTTATTTAATGTGGGAAGCCTTCTTTTCAGAAACTTGACCCAAACTGGCTTTCTAGCCTCATAGAATTTAATTGAAAAAGAATACCATAGAAAAACACAGCCAGATGCACAAATGTTTGTTCATGGGTTAGATTGTCATAAGCTTTATGATTCTTTGTGGTTACTAATCATTGAAACAATTTTAGCAGTCAAGATTTAGCAAGTTGGGATGAATTAATGAATTTTCAGTTGCATCATGGAAATGTAACCCTAGGCTAACCATAATGTATATCACTGTTATCATAGTAAGCTTTCTCCTTGCCACTGGTCTATTAGAATCCTTGATGATTTTAGGAACACGTAATAGATTTGTTTTGTGGAAAAGTTAGTAAGTCCATTAGGCCACTGGTGTGTGGAAGTGATCTGTAAAGAAATAAATTCCTTCAGTTCCCACATCAGCATATCACAAAAGAACCATATTGTGGGTCGTCTGGAATTTTACAGATCTCTTCAAGGAGCAGTTCAGAATGGTTTCTAAGAGTGCTAAATCTGTATCTTGGTGCATGGGTTTGGCTGGCATGGATTTGGACAGAGTGGGCCAAACAGAGCTAATTGAGGTAGGGAAAAAAACAGGCCATAATGGTGAATAGAGTTATTTGTCACCGAGTTTGTAATGGGATTTTCAATTAATTCATGCAGGCTTCCAATGCCTTACATTAGCCCTGTCAAGATGAACTACAGCCACATCTAAAATGCCATCCGCTATTAAACGGTGCATGTCAGTGAATTTGTAATTTCTTCTGTTCAACCAGAAGATGAATGGATTCTACTCAGAAAACAAATGTGTGCTTCAGAAATGCACATTTCAAAATCCTGAACACTTCCTAGGAGGAACATTCTTTGCATTGTTATACAGTGAATATGTATTAAAAATGTAATTGCTATGTGAATTCATCTAAAAGGGAAAGCATCCAGCTGTGGAGAGACAAATACATTGTCAGGTGCCCCATTTCACTGGTAAAGAGGCTTTTTACACTGGGTAATGATGACGATGATGACAATGATGATGGTTCACACATGTAGCATGTACTGCCTGCTGGGTCATTTAAGGTGTGGCTTATACACATGAATTCGCTAAATCCTCACAACAGCCCAAATGAAGAAAGAGGCACAGAGAGTTAACCTGCCCCAAATCACAGAGCTAGTAAATGGGATTCACACCCTGCAATCTGGCTCTGGAGTTTGTGCTTCCAGCCAGTACCCTATACTGCTTGATCAGAGTCTCTTCAGCTATTGTACAAGAGTTTTAGTACAGTACTTGCCAGTTTTCTCTCTCTCTCTCGATTGCTGTGTTTTACTATTATTTCCTCAAACCTATTTTTGGAAATATTGTTAAGCTGTGATAACTAGCCTTGAAGAAATACATAATATAGTGGAGAATATAATGAGGCATCTGAAAGGGTAGAAAAAAATTAGAATTCTTCTTTCCCCAGAGTTGGACACTAATGTAATGTGACCAAAGTACACAGCGTTGTGAATGGCCAGAGTTCTTGGTGGGCATTTCCTTTCTGGGCACAGCAGAATTGCTTACAAGATTAGGTCAAGGCAGAGTAACAGGAATGACGCCATTGGAGGCCAGATCTTAAGACAGAGTCTGAAAGTCAGAGGTCACAGGTGGGTGTCATTACTCTGGAAGGCTCAATTTCCCAGGACATTGGCCTCTCAGGGAAGTTCTAATTAACCAACTACAACATCACATGGACTAAGCCAAGGCAAGATGATTGCCAATAGCATTTTGAGAGCAATAATTAATATTCCTAAACAAATGTTTAGCGAAACAAATTTGGCTTATAGGTAGTCCAGACTCTAAGTCTCTAAGTAGAAACCAAACTAATTTTTGAAAATTGTGTTATGAAGTTCTGTTGCCATCAAGGGTATAAAACTTTGATCCACTTTTTACAGGTCGGGGGGCAGACAATGATATAAGTAATGCTAACTATATTGCTCTACTTCATTGGAAATATTAAACTTAAAAAATATTCAACTAGTTGAGGCCTGTGCTTTGCACATAGCTCTCTGCCTGACTGCCCACTTCATGTCCATTTTCCACACTACTGCCAGACTGATCTGTCCGGCACATAGAACCTAAGTCTATTTGTGCATTAAACACGTAAATTACTTACCATTACCAGAAGAACGCAGCAATAAAAACTCTTTCATATGTTATCAAGACCCTCAATAAACTGGCCTCTGCCTACCTCACCTTTATGTTCCATAATTCTTTTCCAGGAATACTGCATTCTTTATGCTCCCCAGTCCTGCTGCACATGTGACTTCTTACCTCCAGGTCTTTGCTGGTGCTGACCCCTCTGCCTGGAATGCCCTTACTTTTCTCTTTTATTCATTCACTCCAACCTTGACAACTAATTCCTGCGCATCCTTTAAGTCTTGGCTCATGTGTCACTTCCTCCAGGAAGTGTTTCATTTTCCTACTCACCAAACACCAGAGACCTATGTTCTTGGTCCCCATAAGTGGTGTGCATATCTTTATCATTACATTTATTACACTGTATTGTAGTTATTACTAATATCTTTTAAGAAAAGAACTGTCTTATTCTTCTTTAAGGCATCAGCACTTGCACATTGCCTGGTAAAAAGTAAACGCTTGGGCCGGGTGTGATGGCTCATGCCTGTAATCCCAGCACTTTGGGAGGCCGAGGTGGGTGGATTATTTGAGGTCAGGAGTTTGAGACCAGCCTGGCCAACATGGCGAGACCCCATCTCTATTTAAAAATACAAAAATGAGCCAGGCGTGGTGGTGCTTGCCTGCAGTCCCAGCTACTTGGGAGGCTGAGGCATTAAAATCACTTAACCCCGGAGGCAGAGGTTGCATTGAGCCGAGATTGCACCACTGCACTCCAGCCTGGGCAACAGAGCGAGACTCCGTCTTAAAAAAAAAAAGTAAAAGCTTGATAAGTGTTTTCTGGAAGAGTGAATAAATAAATAAAGACTCCAAAAGCAGAAGCCCTGTAATCTTGTTCAGGGAATTATTATAGACGTGTTGGATTTTCCACTTATCTCCTGAATCAATGATACGCAGCAGCACTCAGAGAGGCCAAAGATCTTAAAGTGACAACTGATGCTCAAGATTGGGCACCCCCAATGCCCTTGAAAAGTATCATATTAATCAGTTGATGATTAAATTGCACTGGGGGTTATGTACACAATTTTAAACTTGTAATTTAAAACAGTAATGCAATGCAGGAACATTAAATTCCTCATCTCTTAGCTTATCAGCCTAACAATGTGATCTCTTCCAGGAAAGAGCAAAGTTGAATGATCTTAGACTGTGAAAGACCACGTGTCTATACACTTACAGATTATAAACTTGGGGATGGCAGGGACTGTGACTGTCTCACTCACTGCTGTATCCAGACTCGTGCACAGAGTAGACCCTCGTTAAATACTCGTTGAGCTCATGAAAGAGTAAGACCTACTGCCCACATTAAAAGCAATATCAGGAAGAGATTTGCCCAAAAGCCAAACTCTGATTTTTATCAACCAAGCTTAAAAGCAGTGAGTAAATTAGTAAATTTGGTTTAAATTTTTCCCCTCAGTATTTATCATTTCTCCTCAGTGTTTATCATTTATCCTGATGAATAAAGTAGTTAATGTAGGAAGTTAAGCTTGTTTTTTATGAGTTCTTGAGAGGCAGACCTGGCAGTCATGCTTTCCTATACTGATAACCTCGAAGAAACAAGGCAAAACACCCACTAAGTTAAACTTAAGAATAGAAGCCTAAATCATGGCTGGTGCATGGGTGTCATACTGTTTTTATGTCACTATGGACAATTGTTTTGTGTTTTCTATTTATTGGTAACACATATATATTGTTTTTGTGTGATATTTTCTTCAAGGGGTACAGTGTGGATTTGATCTTGACTTTAAAACAATGACAACGCAGCTGTATTTTCAGAGACATTTTAGGACAATTGTTTTATTAAAATTCATCCCTCTTTTTTTTTTTAAAGGGTATACCTCAGTTACCATGTGCCAAAGCATTATACAACTACGAAGGAAAAGAGCCTGGAGACCTTAAATTCAGCAAAGGTGACATCATCATTTTGCGAAGACAAGTGGATGAAAATTGGTACCATGGGGAAGTCAATGGAATCCATGGCTTTTTCCCCACCAACTTTGTGCAGATTATTAAACCGTTACCTCAGCCCCCACCTCAGTGCAAAGCACTTTATGATTTTGAAGTGAAAGACAAGGAAGCAGACAAAGATTGCCTTCCATTTGCAAAGGTAAAGGTAGAATGTGCTTGTTTTCTGTTTGCCAGCTCTACCTCTGTACCCAGATACATAGAAATACAGCTTGTGTTGCCTTTTGCAAAAAAAAAAAAAAAAAAATACAAGTTTTGTGTGAACTACTCACTATGCTTCTGAAAATGCCTAGAAGCAGTCTTTAAGTCACAAGGAAGGTAATTTTATGCACAGACTTCTTATATGAAAGATTATTTTGGTTGATGCTCTATGTGGTATCATTTTCATATTTAGAGTCTGAATTTATTTCTAAGCCACTTTAAAGGGTGCATGCACCACTCAGGGATTTTAAAGTACCGAATTATGAATAACAAAATGAAATGTCATTACTTTCATATTTTATATGTAAATTTCTTTGCCTAAAAGCATACAGGAATATATCTGCCGAATTGATAAAATGGTTTGGAGTTTTAAGCAGAATATTGTGATTTTTGTGGAGAAAAGCGGTAGGATGTACATTTGTGTAGGCATTTGGTTTATTTTCAGAAAATGAGGAGCATCTGAGAATCAATCTAAAACAGAAACTCAGGAGGCTAGGGTAGGTATCATTTAAGGTTGCAATTTGTAGATCTTAACAGAATTAGCAGCCAGCTCCCTTGCATAGGAGTTCATAGCTTTGTAACAGTTGGAAAGGACACCAGGTGGGCTGGTAGCTACCTTTTAATTCATGAAAACATTTAATCCATGTACTAAAGATATGTCATAGCATTTTTATTCACGTACTCTTTAAAAAAACATGAGTCTCTTTATTGAAAAGGAAAATTAAATGACAAGCTTAATGGTACAGCTTAATGATCAGGTAGATTAATGATTTGCTGTTTCTTCAGGATGATGTTCTGACTGTGATCCGAAGAGTGGATGAAAACTGGGCTGAAGGAATGCTGGCAGACAAAATAGGAATATTTCCAATTTCATATGTTGAGGTAAATTAATCTGTAGAAACTTGAACTGTGTTAATATTCAGCTTACTAAATAAATCTTAATTATGCAATTTGAGTATTAAGAAGTCCTCACAACAAAAAGCACCAGGAATGCCCTGTTACTGATCACTGGACAGATCAGAAAGAATTCCTCCATCCTATCCAACAATTATTGAAGACAGTGAGATACTTGAAACTCTTTACTTTTTCTCCCTGCTAAAAGCATTCCTATGTCTTGTTAAATGTCACTGTATGCTTATTGTCAGTCACCTACACTATTTCCTGTGTATTCCATTTGCTGGCTTTGGTGGGAGTAGAAAGTTGATAAAGTTCTTAAGTAAGATGGAGAAAAGTGTATTTGTTTATTTTTTACTTACTTCTTTGGTTACTTGCTGCATCAGCAGAACCAGAATAGTGATTTGCAAAGTGAGGCTTCAATAAACATTTGTTAAAGAAGTCAATGAATCTTCCTCCATCCCATCCCAGCAACTGCTTAGCCCCCTTTCCCTTTTTAAATCAGCTTTGCTTGGAAAGCTTGTGGCCAAGCTTGACATAGTAAAGTCTTTTTAGAGAGTATGTGTAGTCACATAGTTATATTACTTTAAAGAATAATACAAGCTGAACATAAACAAAGGAGTTACAATTCATAGTAGACTTTCATTACATCATATATTATAAACTAAACGTCCTTTGGGAGTAAGAATTTCTTGCTGAAAATAAAATCGAAGGCATTTTCAAAGAATGAAGCGTGGCCCAGACAACCATTCAAGGTTAGTTGAGGCCATGGAAGGCTTCTGGTAAGAAGTGAGGTCCTAGTAGATACCTGTGTGATGGATAAATAAGGGTTAACCAAGAGACATGGAAAAGGTGTATTTTATGGCAGGACATCCAGACAGGGAGACCAGCATGTGCAAAAGCCAAAAAGTAAGAGAGAGCACAAGATTGTTTGGGGAACTGAAAGTAATCCGGTTGTTTAAAATATCAAAGCACGTATCTTAAGCATGTAAAAATGAAAAACCACTGTCACTTATTTTGCAATCTTTTTATCTGAAGCATTTGTTTTGGCATGATTTTGA
Source organism: Nomascus leucogenys (assembly GCF_006542625.1). Taxonomy (NCBI): domain Eukaryota; kingdom Metazoa; phylum Chordata; class Mammalia; order Primates; family Hylobatidae; genus Nomascus; species Nomascus leucogenys. The sequence continues at coordinate 89,508,761 of NC_044387.1, read as the reverse complement.
AAACTAAAATGACAAACTGTATCATTGTAGCCAGCACTCAATTTCCTCCATAGAGAGTGAGATTGCCAACGTTTTCATAAAAAATCAATTTGACTACCGTATATCCATGGGAAAGTAATTCAAACCATGTATGAGTCTTGAATTTTATCCATACTCTTCAGATGTTCCTGTTTATTGAAATATTTTTTTCCTCCTTTGAAAGCAAACAACAGAAAAAAACCAAACAACCCTTAACTCACAGGCAGTCCTTCCTGTACATTATGTATATATTCTAACTGTGGGTCATGGAAAACTACAAGCACTTTCAAGTATTTGAATAGTTACACTGAAGAGCATGGGTAAGCACAGGATTAGTAATGAAAGCCTGTCTTTACTTGTTAGGTATTATCAATATTACATGCTGATACTTGGTTTGTGATGCATGAAAAGGGATTACTATATTTTTGTTATTGGGTGAGTATAGAATTGTGCAGATGGGCATAAAAGATCCACCCATGGCAAATCCAGAGTCACTTCGAGTCACTTGACTCATCAGGATTATTTACTCTGACTTAAGTTGGAAAGATAAACTGCCCAAGTAGAAAGTATTTTCATTCTGCTTCTTTTCTTTCAAATGAGCATTTTCCTCATTTGAACCAGAATCTTGCCATTTGAGATGTGGTAAACAAGTTGTCTATCTTTAGGAGCCTATGAACATTTCTTTGATGTCAAGCCATCAGGTTGAACTTCCTGGTAGGGAGCAGAGCATCTAAGGATTAGTGACACCTGGTTTAGCCCTTAGGGGAATAAAGTGGAGGCAGACTTCAGTCGCAACCTGCTGAAATTCAACTATTTCAATAATGTCGATTGTCTTACAGGGCATTCTTAGCTGTGGTAAAGCAAACTATAGGAATAAAAAACTGGGGCTTTTTCTTAAGTAATGGTCTTTCTCTAGCTCTGTAAACCTATTCATATTTGCCCCACTTCAGGGGCCAGACAATCCCAGTATAAAAACAGGCTGCATCACAAAAATTGGTAAATAATTCTCTTATAAATAGACATTTAGGTCTCCATCAGTGTTAGGTATTTTGCTTTTTTTGTACAGTCCTGCCAAAAACTGTTATCTCCCAGAAGTTTTGAGAAGATTGAATGAGATGATGTATCTCCAAGGGTCTGACACCGCTATGTCTTATGCATAGTGGTTTGGAGCTCAGATTAGACCATCACAGAGAGGGTACCAGAGCATGGTAATAATCAAATAAAAGAACCTAACCACCATGTGTAATGAGAGAAGCTGAAACTCCCCCTTGACTCCTGCTGGCCGACTTAGGTAATGGATATGCCCAAGGAACTCGCTTATGGCAGAAAGTCTGCACGGGATGGGCCTTGGGGTAGGATTATGGACCTGGAGTAGAATCTCTGGGTCAGAGGTTCAGATGTGGAGCTGTGGAATTAGGAGGGAAGGTAAACTGTAAGGAGCTGAGCACTGGAGGTGGGTAAAGAGAGGACTGAGATGGTGAGAAATGCTACTGGAATAGTTTGCCCTCTCTTCCTGTCCTCAACTATCCTTTTCTTCCGCAACATCCTGTGACTATGGACTGTAATCTCCACATGCACTGGAGTAAGGTGGTAAAATAGCAGTGGTGGTATAGTGACTTGCAAACAAATCTCCTTTTTTTTTTTTTTTTTGAGACAGTTTCGCTCTTGTTGCCCAGGCTGGAGTGCAATGGCACAATCTTGGCTCACTACAACCTCTGCCTTCCGGGTTCAAGCGATTCTCCTACCTCAGCCTTCCAAGTAGCTGGGATTACAGGCATGCACCACCACGCCCGGCTAATTTTGTACTTTTAGTAGAGATGGGGTTTCACCATGTTGGTCAGGCTGGTCTCGAACTCCTGACCTTAGGTGATCTGCCTGCCTCTGCCTCCCAAAGTGCTGGGATTACAGGCATAAGCCACTGCGCCCAGCCAAATCTCCTTTTAATAATGCAAAACACTTTGCTTATTAAAGTAGAACACAAAATTCTTCAAAGCTTGAATGGAGGAGAGTCTGGTTGGGAGAAGTGAGTAGGGGAAGGAATGGCTATATAAATGGCCCTGGATTCTTTGCCTTGGAGTCCTTATTGAGCTCTTAAGATAAGGGTAAGGGTTCTCTTGCTTTGATCACATTCACCCTTCCCCTCTGGAGATTCTTTCAGACCTCTCTTTGTTCGAGCCTTAGAGGTTATGGATTCTATTCAATTTAGACAGGGCCTTTCTTTACTTGTGTAAGCTGGAAAATAGTAAAGGTTAAAAGCAATTCTTGAAGACACCATGCCAGGATATATATAAAAGGGTGTATTTTTTAAGGACTGAATACAGTTTTAAAAAAACAAATTTTTAATCTGCTTCTTTCTTTGTTCAAAAACACTAGTTTTCTGTAAAATAGAAGGAAAGATTTTTAACCCTATTAATTTGGAGCTGACTCATTCATTCAAGTTTGGATGACATAATTCTTAAGCAAGCAAAAAATTTGAATGAAATAAGTGCTGAATATGGAATTTTGGATGCTTCCCAAACATAATTGTGTATTGTAGGCTTATGGTGAACTATAAATTTTTATTAAGTTTCTCATTTTATTTTGATTCCTAGTCATTTGTTTGAAATATCGCCCACTGAGTTTTTCAACACCAAAAAAAATTATTTAGCAACTTGCTCCTCTGCTATAGATGATAAAAGGTAATGTGCAGAAGGCCTGAAGTTGGAGTGGCCTTATAGACAACTATTCTTACTCGGTAGTTACTGCCAGAAACAAGGGCTGCATTTCTCATTTGTTTACATCTCATGTCAGCTGTCACTTCCTCTGACAGACTTTCTCTCACCTCATCTAAGGGAGTGCCTCCTCTTCACTTGCTTTACCCCAAACACATACTGGTGCCATAGTGGGAGAAAGCTTGGACTCTGGAGCCAGATGGCCAGGATTCAAGTCTTTTTTTTTTTTTTTTTTTTTTGAGATGGAGTCTCGCTCTGTCTCCCAGGCTGGAGTGCAGTGGCGCGATCTCTGCTCACTGCAAACTCCGCCTCCCGGGTTCCCGCCATTCTCCTGCCTCAGCCTCTCGAGTAGCTGGGACTACAGGTGCCCGCCACCACGCCCGGCTATTTTTTTTGTATTTTTTTAATCTAAGTGACTTTGAGCCTGGCTCTTCATTTGTAAAATAATAAGTTCCAGTGATACTTAAGAATAGTGCCTGGTACCAGCAAGAGCAGTGTCAGTGATGGCTGTGATTATTATCACCATTGTTATTATTATCCCTAGAAATTATTAACACTTTTTTCTGTCTGTGAGTATTTCCAGTTATTTGTTGATGTGGTTACTAGCTGACCCCTCACCCTCCATTTCCCCATTAGAATTCAAACTCCCAAGGGCCGGTTCCCCAGGGTCTTTGCACAGCGCCTGTAGTAGGCTTTCAATAAATAATGGTTGAATGAATGAGCAACCTATGAACTTTTATAATGAAAGGTTCTAAACCCAAAACAAACATGTTTGTTTCTACATTTTTCAGCTAATTCTCCGATCATTCACTGCTTATGTGTATATCTTATCATTGGTTTATCTTGGTGTTACGTCAAGATGTTACATTCTTCAGACCAGCTGGTCTGTGTGACCTTAATGCGAGCTTTTTTCCTGTTTTTCTTTTTTTTTAAAAAAACTAGGCTATTTGGTTGTACCTAGTTTAGAATTTTCCCAAATTAATGGTAGCAATACTCTATGGATTAGATCTTGTAATCTCTACTGGTTATTTATTTATTAAATACAGTTGTCCCTCAGTATCCACAGGGGATTGGTTTCAGGATTCCTCACGGTTTCCAAATCTGTGGATGCTCAAGTCCCTCACATAAAATGGCGTACAGCAGTCAGTCCTCCATTCCTCGAATGTGGGGCCCTAAGATGCATGTAGAGGGCCAGCTTTGTAGAGAAGACCCCCCTGGGGGTAGCATAGGTCAAAGGATATAAAATTTTAGTTATGTAGGAGGAGTAAGTTCAAGAGGTCTATAGGGTGACTATAGTTAATAACAATATATTATTGTATTCTTGAAAAATTCTAAGAGTGGATTTTTAAGTGTTCTCACCACAAAAAATGATACGTATGTGAGGTAATACATATGTTAGTTAGCTCAATTTAGCCATTCCACAATGTATACATATTTTAAAACACCATCTTATACATGATAAAGATATACAATTTTATTTGTCAATTTAAAAAGTAAAATGTTAAGAAAAAAAGACTCACTGATTCTTTCCGAGATGAATTTTTACCTATTTGCAATTTCTCCTTTGACTTACTTTGAGCTGAGGTAGGATAGACTTATTGTCAAGGATCCTCATTTTTAAAATAAGTTTATTGACATAAGTTACATACAACAAACTACACATATTTAAAGTGTACAATTTGGAGTAATTAGTTGTATTCAACTTCTAGAATCAACCATAGACAAATCATGGGAGATATTTCTCTGGCTATGGATAGAGTGTGTTATCAGCCTTAACAATGGGAAATCAAAGGGCTCAGGGAGCACAAGTGGCCTTAAAGGTGGGGGTGCTAGCTTCCTCTTCTAGGGAATGAGAGAATTGGAAGGTAATGTCTGTGTTCCAAAGAATAAGAAGTAGAAGTGTAGGTACATAGTTTGAAGTTGCCAAGGTGACCCCTGGAGGAGCTAAGAATAACAATGCTAACTTTATTTTTTAACTAAAAGCCTTTCCTCTTGAGAATAATGATAGCAGAAGGGTACAATAATAACCTTTGATCTAATAATCAAAGAGTTAATTGAACTATGTAAAAAGATAGCATCATTTATACTTTTGGATATATTTTTTCCTTTAGATGTATTATTTTCCTTTAAAATTAAAAAGTTAAATCAATGTTTATAAAAGAAATTTAGGGAGATTGTGGGGAAGTTGGGAAGAGGGAATTACTGTGTTGCTTAGCATCCAAATTTCCCTTTCAAACCTGAAGTAAATAAATTTTTATAAGTGAAATTTAAAGACATTGTTGAGAAGTCAGTAAGGGAGAATTACCCTGTTGCTTAGCACCATACTTTAATCTGTAATTCTGACTGACTGAATACATTGGATCTGCCTTTGAGTAGCTTTTTTTTTTTTTAAGCACCGTAGACTATGTCCCATGGTGTAGGTTTTCATATCTTCTGAATGCTATCCACTTGATACAAGTAATTATTGCTTTTCCTTCTGCCACAACAATAGAAGGAAAAGGGAAAATGAGCACTGGCTCCTGAAGTTCTAAAGGCAAAGGCAGGTCTCCACTGAGCTCCAGGAACAGCTGTTTAATAAATATGGCTAAAGACTTAATCTAAAAAGGAGTTGTTTAGGTTAGGTAAGGATTTAGGGTAGTTTATGCTCTATCTATTATTCAGAGGCTTCTTTCTAATTTAAGAGTTTCTTTTTGTTTTCCATCAGGAAAACATTGAGAGAGCTGAGATTGTAAAGATCGGTTAATGTTTATGGAGTTCTCACTTCACGAATGGACAGTTTCCAGTACTCTAGGTAGTTTCATAGAACATAAAAACGCAGATTTCCTGCATAGCCTTAATCAGAGGCCTAGGCTAATCATCAAATGGTATCTTAGGTCCACAATGACTCCCTAAAGAATCGCCAAGTTCTTTAACCTGGCCATATTTTGCTACATGTACTCAGGGCCCTAGCTAAGTTTACTGATCATTCCTGGAAAACATACCCTGGAATTGCTCTCTTTACAGCTCATCAGGGATATTTCTTTGTCTGTATAGAAAGCTCACCTTCAAGGTCCAAATAAATACTATCATTCCTCATGAAGCCTTTCTTCCCTAATTTTCATATGCAACAAAACAAATTCTATGAAACAGAACCAAAAAAAAAAAAAACCCGTCTCCTTGCTTTGAACTTCTACAGTACCCCGTTTATACCATTTATACCATTCTTACTTGCCTGGAACATGCTAAGTGTATAATTAGGTTTGTTGATGATTTATTATTTTCCTGTGTTTCTTGAGAGCCATATCTTATGTAAAGGATTTTTTAATGATTTTATTTCTACAATATAATCATATTCCAGAAAGTTTGGAAAGGAAATGAATAATCCTAAGCGTCATCATGTATAATTTTGGTAAATATCCTTCCATTCTTTTTCCTTATGCTTTAATGATATTACACACATGATTTTGTCTCTCTCCATATAATTGTAGTACTACTAAACATCAGTTTTTATGACTGTCTAATAAACACTCTAGTAGCTAGCCTATAATTTAATTATTTTTACCATTTTGTAGACAAATGTCTTGCTCAGGGGGACACAGAGCCAGGGATTGAGAAAGGAATCATGGCTTCCACTCTGCAGTTCATCGCTTCCCTAGACTTCTGCCCTGCCCTAGTCTCAGAGCACATTCAATAACTAGCATTCCCAATGGTTGGGCAGAATCACTATTATTATCCAGCTTTGCTTAAAAAGTGTATAGGGCATTTTAATGTTTCATAACAAATTATGAAACATTTCATTTTCTCACACCTAAAAGGTTAATTTTCAGAAATGAGTCACTACTCAACAATTTTAAATATCTGAGATTGCCTGTTTTTATGAGAAAAATCAAACTAATTAAAACCATGATATTTTAATGTCTTTTCAACTTTTTATTATTATTTAAATATTTTATTATTTTATATATACAAGCTAAATTTTTCTAGTAACTAAAGCTTTAATAAGCGGAATAGGTTCATTTTAATTAATCAAGTGTTAAGTCATGTCTTATATCATGTAAAAAAGACTTAATGAATATTCTATTCTGGTCCAGCATGTGTGTATGTGTGGCATATAAATGGCTTGAACAGGAGCATCTTTATTACATCAATGGGGAACAGGCTTCTCTAGAATGAAATGGAATGTTTTAGGAAAGTATTTTTCCTGAGTGTTATAAAACAACATTGCTTTTTATAATAAAGTTTAGTGATAATGTACCTATTAGGTTTCACATATTTGTGAGGCAAAAATTCCTCTATGTATTGAGAAGAAGGAAGATCTCAGACAAACGTGCAAAGTCCTGATCGTCAATATCCTTGGTACAGTATTTTCTTTCTGTGCCAGATTCCTTCTTGGCAATCACCAGTCCCCCACCCTGCCCCCCATGCACATCCACACGTGTTTTAAGTATCCAGGATAAGGGAAATACTTGTTCACTGATTTGTTAGCTGATTACACATCACTGTGGAATTTCTGTCAGTGTGTCATTTCACATTGACAAATTTTCACTTAGAATTAATGACAATTCCACGTTCATAACCTCCTGAGATACACGTATATTTCCTTTATAGTATCCCTACATCTGGTAATCAGGTTGTAGAAAATAAAATTTGTCATTGGAATTACACTTTTGGCTAACAGACATTTCTGATTTATGGTGTGCATTCAGTGAACAAATATGTAATAGAAAGAAACATATATATAAAACTTCATGTATTGTCAGATCCAGTAAACACAGTGAAGTGAACTGAGACCAATTTAAAAATTATCCATTGGTCTCTCTCCCCAGCACCACGAATAGACTGTACATCTGTTGCTCCAGAAGTAATAGGCATTTGTACCTCTTTATACTTAATTTTCAGGGTTGAACTTTTAAATTTGTATGCACATTCACTGTTCACAGTTGGGAAGGGTTTTTCTTCCTTTGCGGTTGCTGTCTTCTCTGCCCAGGCCTTTCATCCTCCAGGAACTTGGTCACATCTTTTATATCTTTACTGTTTTGCATGTCAGTTATTCCCTTTCCCCTGGCTATCCTTTAATATAGGAAAATGATCAGCTTTTTACTCTCCCCAAAAACCTATTCCTTGACTACACTTCCCTCAAATTATGATTCTACCTCTTTTCTTACTTCTACTAAACTTCTCAAGAGAATTGCTTATCCCTGCTCTCTGCCTCTGCTTTCTTACTCCCTGCAGTTAGTGTTAGCCTCTGGTCACTCCAGTCTCTCAAATTTTCCTCCTGTTTGCTACGAAGTGACTTTTCTTAGCTCTTGTTTTTGTCACTTTGTCCTCTCAATAATATCTACCACTATTCTTTTTTAAAAATATATTTTTTAGGCCGGGTGGTGGCTCACACCTGTAATCCCAGCACTTTGGGAGGGTGAGGCAGGTGGATCACGAGGTCAGGAGTTCGAGACCAGCCTGACCAACATGGTGAAACCCTGTCTTTACTAAAAATACAAAAATTAGTTGGGCGTGGTGGCATGCACCTGTAATCCCAGCTACTCAGGAGGCTGAGGCAGGAGAATCGCTTGAACCCAGGAGGCGGAGGTTGCAGCAAGCTGAGATAGCGCCACTGCACTCCAGCCTGGGCGACAGAGCGAGACTTAGTCTCAAAAAAAAAATATGTGTGTGTGTGTATATATATATATATATATAATATACTATATAGAATATATAATATTTTATATAGAATATATAATTTATATAGAATGTATATTTTACTAGAATATAGAATATATAGAATAGATAATATTTATATAGAATATAGAATATATAGAATATATAATTTATATAGAATATATAATATTTTAAATATTTTATATAGAATATATAATATTTTAAATATTTTATATAGAATATATAATATTTTATATATTTTATATAGTTTTTAGGCTGGCCGGTGGCTCACACCTGTAATCCCAGCACTTTGGGAGGCTGAGGCAGGTGGATCACGAGGTCAGGAGTTCGAGACCAGCCTGACCAACATTATTATATATATATGTATATATAATTATTATGTATAATATATAATACATGTAATATATATAATATGACCATTATTATATATATAATATATAATATATAAAATATATATTTTTTACAGATTCAGAGGGTACATGTGCTGGTTTATTACATTGGTATTACACGCATATTGGTGAGGTTTGGGCTTTTAATGTACCTATCACTTACATGGTGAACATCATACTCAATAGGTAAATTTTCAGCCGTCACCCACCTCTCATCTTCCCACTTTTGGCATCCTCAGTGTCTATTATTTCCATCTTTATGTCCACTTATAAGTGGAAAAATGCAGTATTTGATTTTCTGTTTCTGAGTGATTTCACTTAGGATAATGACCTCCAGCTCCATCCATGTTGCTACAAAAGACATTATTTCTTTCTTTTTTATGGCTGTGTAATATCCTATGGTGCATATATATCACATTTTCTTTATCCAGTAGACCGTTGATGGACACTCAGGTTGATTTCGTGACTTTGTTATTGTGAATAGTGCTGCAATAAACGTACAAGTACGGGTTTCTTTTTAATAAAATGATTTCTTTTCCTTTGGGTATATACCCAGTAGTGGAATTGCTGGGTTGAGTACACTATTCTTAATCTCTCTGAAACTCTTTGCCTTTTTCATTTCTGGGGCATTGGTTGGATGGTTGGCCTGTAAAACTTTGCAAGGTCTTCTTGTAGATTCTGAGATTCTGAGGGCCTTTTGCTTTTCCTCTTACCCCTACTGTTTTCTTCTCTATTATTTCTTCCCTAAATCAGAGATCACCAACTATTACGATCCCCATGACTTTTATACTTGACTTAGAGTGGTTTTTAAAAATTAGTTGTTGAGATGTAAACTCAGGAGGTTTTACATAAGCTTTCCTTAAAAAAAAAAAAAAAAAAAATCAGTTGACCCTGCCAAGCAGTTGCCCATTGAAAGAAAGCAGACACTCCCCAGTTGACCATAGTTCACTATAGTGTGCCTGCCATTCTCTGTTGGTCTCTGTCTGGCCTTCTTCATTCATTGCCCTCAACTGCCCAAGCTATGCAGACACGTGAATTTGCGCCTCCTATCCTTAATCCATCATGCTCTTTCTTAGGTCTTCTTTTATCATGAGTCAGAAAAGATGTGTCTCTATTTCCCTATTTCTCTCATTTAGTACTGTGCCTGGCTTTTAATAGTCACTCAAAAAAACATTTGGGTGAGTAAAAGGCTCCATTAGGTTTGATTCTGGTCACTGAATACCTGAGGACCCTATTCCCAACACAGAGGTCTTTGCCTATTGAATATTTTGAGTGGGATATTTTTGTTTGGGTTGAGAATAGGTATTTGTAATTTACCTAGGCATAAAACTTTACAGATCATTAAGTCTTGCTTCATGTTACAAATGAGAAATGGGAGGCATAACCCAAGATCAAATGACTTGCCCAAGGCAACAAAGCAAGTTAATGGCAAGCTGGGACTCTGAGTAGTAAGAATAACTCATGTTCATATAGCACTTTATGTGTTACAGAACACTTTAACCCATGCCCATTTCTACCTGGGGTGTGTAAAATTGATGTTAGCCTCCCATTTTATACAGCTAGGGAAACCAAAACCATGGAATTTATATGGTCCACCCAAGGTTACTGAACCAGTGAGGACAAAGACCTAACTCTAACCTAAACCTTTTGGCATGAAGTTCAGGGCTTTTCCTGTGGTTTTCTCTGACAGTCCCTTTTTCAGCTACCTCAGCTAAAATTCTTTTTAGGCTTTTAATGACATGTACCCTCTTTTTATACCTTACATTTCAAAATCAGAAACCTGAACAAGAAAATTCTAGTTTATTTTGTTTTTAACAGCTAGGGCCAACAGAAGTGAAGATAATGAAAATAAGTGAAGAGCTACGTAACTGATGTTTCACCTTCCTAACCTAGTGCAGCCAGTTAGTTAACTTTGAAAATCCTTTTCCCTTGGCAGGATGTAGTGAGGCTTGTATTAGGAGTCCGTGTTCCTCCCTGTCCTACTGCTTAAATGAGTAACCCTTGTAGTTGCTGCCAGTGCACTGCTTCAGGACCCAGGAGGCTTCAGAAATGTGGGCCATAGCGGGTCAGGGGAGTCATTTCAGTCTTCTTTTCTCTGTTCAGCAAATTCTTTGTGCTTAATGAGCCTCAGGAGCACAGCCACCCTGTGTTGCAGCTTCTTTCCCTACAGGAGCTATGGAGAGTCTAGAGCTGTGCCATCCAACGCACATGTCGCTGTTGAGCAACTTGCAGCGAGACTCGTCCAAACTGAGTGGGATGGAAGCACTCCATTTGCACTGGGTTTCAAAGACATAGTACAAAAAAACAATGTACCAATCTCAGTACTTTTTTACATGTATTACATGTTGAAGTGATCATAGTGTAGATACATTGGGCTAAATAAAATATATTATTAAAATGAGTTTTACCTATTTCTTTCTGTCTTTTAAAATGTGGCTACCAAAAAATCTAAATTCCAAGTGTGGCTCATATTATATTTCAGTTGCATAGTGTTGGGCTAGAGGCAGCACTTCCTTCCCTTGGTAGTTCTAAGAGACAAACATTTTTATTCATTCAACAAATATTTACAGAGACCTTAATGGAGCTGTTACCTGAGGGAGGCCTTCATATCAATTTTAAAAGACTCTTGAGTAATCCCTTCAGTCTCTTAGTTATTCCTCTTCTATGGGTAAGTCTTGTATTATAAATGAAGACTGAGCTTGCTTTTATATTTAGGTCATCCAAAAACAAAAACCTTATTACCTAAATTGTGGGGAAGAATAGGAGACAAATGGGAATACCAGTTTCTCATTGCCATTATGGACCATTTTGCAAAGGACTATAATGTGAGGCAAAATATTTTCATGTCTGCTGAGAGGATGTAAATGGGCGTGAATTTCCATTCCATAGCATTTCATTCATTCCCTGATTTTCTTCAAAGTGACTGACTTATCTGGGGAAGGAACATTGGACTTAGTGATGCAGTAGAATGTTGAAGTGCTACATTTAAAACATGGCATTTCAAACCAGTGAGGAAAAGATGGACTGTTATTTAAATGATGATAGGACAACTGCTGAGTCATGTGGAAAAACAAAGTGCTAAATGCTTTCCCGACCTTATTCTTTATGCAAAACCAGATGGGCATATGGTTCACAGACGGAGATGTAAAAAGAAAGAATGAAAAGAAGGAAACATTTAAAAAACTAGGAAAAAATGTAGGTTTCTTATTTAAAACAATTGTGGAATGAAAAGGTTTTTAAAGCATGATGTTAAATCAAGATGCAATAATGGAAAAAACTGATAAATAACAAATTAGAACATTATTTTTAATTTAATAGACAAATATATACACACATATATACATATAAGTTAAAGAGCACTTTACATAATATTATGTAAAGAAAGAATATTTATGGCCAGGCGCAATCGCTCATGCCTGTAATCCCAGCACTGTGGGAGGCTGAGGCAGGCGGATTATCTGAGGTCAGGAGTTCGAGACCAGCCTGACCAATATGGTGAAACCCCATCTCTACTAAAAAAATGCAAAAATCAGGCCAGGCGCGGTGGCTCACACCTGTAATCCCAGCATTTTGGGAGGCCGAGGCAGGTGGATCACGAGGTCAAGAGATTGAGATCATCCTGGCTAACACGGTGAAACCCTGTCTCTACTAAAAAAATACAAAAACAAAATTAGCCACGTGTAGTGGCAGGCGCCTGTAGTCCCAGCTACTCGGGAGGCTGAGGCCGGAGAATGACGTGAACCTGGGAGGCGGAGCTTGCAGTGAGCCGACATCATGCCACTGCACTCCAGCCTGGGCAACAGAGCAAGACTCTATCTCAAAAAAAAAAATGCAAAAATTAGCTGGGCCGTGGTGGCACTTGCCTATAATCTCCACTACTCAGGAGGCTGAGGCAGGAGAATCACTTGAATCCGGGAGGCAGAGGTTGCACTGAGCTGAGATTGTGCCACTACACTCCAGCCTCAATGACAGAGGGAGACCCTGTCTCCAAAAAAAAAAAAAAAAAAAAAAGAGTATTTGTATCAGTGTATAAGAAAAATACAAACAATCCAATAGAAATATGGATAGAGTATGGAAATAAGCAAATCCTAAAAAAAGAAAATAGATGCTTAATCTCATTAATAAATAGAAATACAAGTTAAAACAATATAATACACCTGGTTACTTCAAAAAACGATTTTTAAACTTACACTTTGATCTAGCAAATTCCACTTTTAGGAGTTTACCCTATGGATATGCTTGTACAAGCCTGCCAAGACACAGTAAATGGCAACATCTCTACAAAATGGAATACCATGCTATCAACCTGTCCGTATTGATATGCAAAGATGTTCAGGAAATATTGTTTCATGAGAGAATAGAATGGATTGCTTGGTTTTATTTGTGTTAAAAATCAATAAAGTAGATACATATATAACAACATCTACATAGAAAGTGAAGGATAGATTTTAAATTGTTAAATGGAAATCCATCTGGGAAGTGGATTGGGAAGAGACAGATGTGGGGAACTGGCTGAGGCCTTTTACATTTTACTTCATAATGTTCTATACCAGGGGTGTTCAATCTTTTGGATTCCCTGGGTCACATTGGAAGAAGAATTATCCTGGGCCACACATAAAATACACTAAATCAATAGCTGATGAGCTTAAAAAAAAAGAAAAGAAAAGAAAAAACAAAGCCTCAAAAAAATCTCATAATGTTTTAAGAAAGTTTACAAATTTGTGTTGGGCTATATGTAGAGAACCGTGGGTTGGACAAGCTTGCTCTAGTGGGTTGTGAATTAAAATAATTACTTCTCAGATCTACTGTTTGTATCCTGTAGTGCTCAGAAGCTACAGACTGATTCATCTGTAAAGCTTCCTATAAAATAGTAACTATTCAACTTAGTTCTCATTAAAAATTTTTTCTCTTTAAAATATTGTAAGTCCCGCCTTTTAAAAAAGGCTATATTCTCTCTAGCAAAGAGGGCAACCATACACAAAAAAGTTTATTTTAATGTTTCTTAAGCTGCCTTGTTGTTATTATTGATATTATTTTTGTCAGTATTTCATCTCATATTTATTTATACTTCAAAACATATTCTTTCTACATTTTAGACTTTTAGACTTTTTCTCCAAAAAGGGACATAAGAATTTTAAGATTAATAAATATTTTAGTGTCCCTGCTTTTATCTCTAGTATACTGAATTTTACCTTATATCCAACCTAAGTCTTATCAAAGCTCCTTACCAAATGCTTGGAAGAAGGTATTTTAGGATACAAATTTATTTTGCAAGTGATGAGTGTACTCCTAACATTAAAGGTCATGGTTAGATAAATGTCACAGAAAGCTCACACTACTGAGCTCAAACATTCATACGTGAATTTTATCAAAATTCTATTAGAAGCTATCAGATTCTTGGTTTCCTATTGTTACCAAAGTTTGCTATACTTACAGCAAAAGCTGCTTTATGTTTCTGCCTGATTTACTTAATAGTAAATAGTAAATAGTAAATCTACCAAATAGTAAATAGTAAATCTACCAAATAGTCTTAACTTTATGATTTTCTCGAACTGATACAGGAAGCAAGGAGCAATGTTTTTTAATACTAATAATATATGCTGCTTCCAAAGAAATCTCAAGTAATTTTAAAGTATGACAACATCTTGCTAACAAATATTACTGTCCATGCATAAAAATCAAATGCAGAAAAAATATGCTAGGCTATTTAGAGGAATAGAAATGAAATAGAAAAATGAAACTTGTCCATTTAAAGTGAGATTATGCATTATACATGTGGAGAGCTAAAAGAGACCTAAAAATCACTGGCTCCAGCTTACTTTATAGATGAGGAAGCTGTGAACAATAGAGGTAAAATGGCTCCCTTAAGGCCCCAAAGGTAGGTAATGGCTGTTTTAGGACTAGAACTGTGGTCTTCTACTTGCCAGTTGGCTTGTTATACCACTCCAGGATGTGTCTACCTGCATACACATGATTCTGCATAAATTTTTCTAAGCATCCAACCCTGTGGTCCAGCAGTTCTACTCCTGGACATGTACCCAATATCCAGATGGGAGCTTACGTCCACCAAAAGACACATACTATTCACAGCAGCGTTGTTCTTAATAGCCACTGTCTATTGGAAGGAAGGAAGACAGGAAAGGAGGAAAGAAAACCCACATGTTAATCAGCAGTAGATGGATAGATAAATTATAGTATATTTACACGATAGAATATTACACAGCAATTTAAAGGAAAGAACTACTGATTCATGGAGCAATATGGATAAATCTCAAAAAGCATGTTGTTGAGCAAAAGTAGCTAGACATAAGAAATTATGGAAAGCACTGTGTTATTTTTATGCCTGTTTGTAAGCTCCTTAAGGGCAGAGATCATTTCTCTGCATTTGTAGATCTTTAGCACCAAGCACATTATTCAGCACATAATTGGTGCTCAGAGTCCAGGCACAGTGGCTCACGCCTGTAATCCCAGCACTTTGAGAGGTTGAGACAGGAGGATCGCTTGAGCTCAGAAGTTCAACACCAGCTAGACATCATAATGAGACCTCATCGCTACTAAAATTAGCTGGGTGTGGTGTTGCGTACCTATAGTCCCGACTACTCAGGAGGTTGAGGCAAGAGGATCGCTTGAGCCCAGGAGTTCGAGGCTGCACTGAGCAATGAATGTGCCACTGCACTTCAGCCAGGGCAACAAAGTGAGACCTTTCCCCCCAGCCCCCCCAAAAATAGATGCTCAATGTGTATTTATTTTAATGGAGAATATATGATATGAAGAAAGACACAAAGGAAGCACCCAGTATTGTTCTGTTGAGAAAGCAGCAGGAAATATTGGGAACAATATTTTAATCCTCAGATGTTTATACCAGAGCACAGCATATGGAAACCTGAAATACTAACACAATGTTGAATATATAACTGACACTTGGCCAGCCAGGTATGACCATGACGAGACTACAGTAATTTTTCAGAACCTTTCAAAACAGGCACCACTAATGGAGCCTATTGTTTGACCCCAGAATTAATCTAAACATGATATCAAATAGATGTGATAGTTTCCTCTATTCATATTTTTTGCCTCAATGAGAAGAAAGTCTTCTCAACTCCCTCCTCTACTTCTTACTCACTGGGACAGGAGTGCTGAGTTGAGCAGTCAGTTTCCAGCACACTGATGAGGTTTGCGCTTTTGAAGATTTGTTTCTAGGTGTCTAAATAAGCTTATGGTGGAAGAAGACATTCTCTGGCTCCTTTTTCTCCGGCATTGCCAGGTGCGCTGGCCCTTCATTTCATGAGGGTGTTGTGTGGGGGATGGAGGAGATGAAGTAGCTTTTCAATCTGCTTTGTTTCCAGGCTCCTTACACCCAGCCTGTGCAGGAAAGGGGACCCTACCCCTCCATGGTTCACTGCAGTTTATTGGAGATCTACAGTGAGGTTCGGGCCACCCCCACCATAATATAAAGCATTACTTTGCTTCATTTGGGCTTTTTATTCTCAAGGTGGGATAGCTAGACCAAGAGAGGATTTGTAAATTCTGGATCTCCTGGCCAATTGCCATGAAAATGCTTTTAATAGGGCCACCCTTTACTAGCACTTCATTTTCATCCCTGAACACATACCACAAGAAATCTTTATGATCCTTTCTCCTGCCATTGGTACTTCAGGTATTGACAGGTGTTATTCTGGCATTACCGCCTATTATTTCTGAACGATTATCACGTGGAGAAACTTCTTAAAGTCTGAAGAAGAGATATGGTCATGTTTGATAAAGATTTATCTTACTAATTATAGATTAGACAAGCCACCTGAATTTGAGTCCCCAAGGAGGCTTAGGAACAAATTGTCAGTCAATTTGCAATCATTTGTAGAAGCAGTGACTGCTGAGCTCCAATTAACACAGCTTTGTGAGGAAGCAGTTGTTCCAAAGCAAGTTCATTTCATAAAATATTGACCAAGAGGGTTTCAATTCTTCTAGTAGAGTGATCTTATCAACAGGATGAGAAGACATAGCCTGAACAATTTAAGTGGGAAAAATAGTACATGATGTTATTTTATATAAAGACATTTGTGAAGTGCCCAATATGTAATGCTGAGATGGAAAAATCACTGTTCTCCTTAATATTATATTTAAGTTACCTTTTAAAAGTTTATTATTTTGCATCTCAATTTTTTTTGAGAGGTTAAGCTATGTTTCCCCTTACTGTAATATCTAGGTAAGTTATATGCAGCTTATTGTCATTGTTATATGCAGCTTATTGTCATTGAAGCGTTCCAGAAATGTTTTATTTTACCCTAGGGAAAACAAAAGGCTTGTGTTCTTTCCTTTCTTGCTGATAATATCAGTGGAGTGCACAGATTTTGACCCCTGGTACTCTTAATTTACACCGGGGCTTTTCAGATAGATGAAGTTAGCTTGCCAACAGGACTTGAATTTCATGTCTTATCCTGTTATGATTTAAAGTATGTGCACATAGGATGATTGCTGATACAATGACGTGACAAAAAACATATTAAGAATTTCTGCCAGCTTTTTGTGAGGTTCTCCCAGAATACAGAAAGAAAGGCAGGAGGTAAATATACATGGAAGTACATGAGTTCATTTTGAATGGTTTTATTCTTTGTCTTCTTGCTCATTTTTACCAAACCCAAAAGTTGCCCCTTCATTGTTCAGTTGTGCTTTGAGCAAATACCCAACCATTATTGTGCAACAGGGTGTCACAAAAAGGGTGACAAATACACCATTTTGATTGCTCTTCTTGAAAATTCACAGTGAGCTGAAATAAATTTTCATTTGTTATTGGCAAGTTTTAAAATCAGACATTATGGAAATTCTTAATAAAATTATCTTTTACTCTTTCAGTCTTGCAATGGAATTGTTTATTCTTGATTTAATATCTACCTGTGATATAGATACAATGAAGTCCCAATATTGAGAGAAAAGATATCTCACATGGGAAAAACAGACACTAACTGCATAGGCAAACTTTAAAGTAGTGACTTTAAATTTTGGATGAAATCATGTTGAAAATAAACCTCAGGGAATTCTTGGGAATTGTTTAACCTTCTTATGTTGGTTTGTTGGTTGCTTTTGCAGTTTAACTCGGCTGCTAAGCAGCTGATAGAATGGGATAAGCCTCCTGTGCCAGGAGTTGATGCTGGAGAATGTTCCTCGGCGGCAGCCCAGAGCAGCACTGCCCCAAAGCACTCCGACACCAAGAAGAACACCAAAAAGCGGCACTCCTTCACTTCCCTCACTATGGCCAACAAGTCCTCCCAGGCATCCCAGAACCGCCACTCCATGGAGATCAGTCCCCCTGTCCTCATCAGCTCCAGCAACCCTACTGCTGCTGCACGGATCAGCGAGCTGTCTGGGCTCTCCTGCAGTGCCCCTTCTCAGGTAAATTCTCAAACAAGTGTTATATAAAAAGAGCTCACCCACAAAAGGATCCACTCACAAACATGTTTGCTCACTGGCTGACAAACATTACTTATTTTGAACTTCTGAAGATAGTAGCTTTTCTGGGAAGCAAAACCTGTCTTCATTTTGTAAGTGGAAAAATGGAGAAGGGAAAGCTAACTTGAGTGTATCAACCCAGAACTAACTACTCTGTCATTTTCAAAGGAAAGATCAGAACTTATAAGATGAGTTAAATAATACTTACCAGTTTCACCAAGCAATCACTCAGCCTTACAGAACTTTCTCACAGTACTGCTTTGGGAGATCTTGCCAACTAAAACTTTATCTCCACCCAGATTTAAGATGCCATGGTCCAAACTCGTAACGTTTGTAGTTGCTTGTATCTATGTAACTTACCTTAATATGTAGGCTTCCCAGAATTATAGAGAAAAAAGAGCAAGGACAGAAAGAAGCATTTAATTTAAATTAGAAATTGACCTCACACTTTTTAAGCTCATTAGTTCATTACAACTTTGGACTGGTATGTAAAAAATAGCCACACATTATTCTTAGGTTTATAAAAATACATGGGATGACTGGGGCATTCATTCATTCATTTGGCAAATATTTATTGAGCACTTTACTATTAGACCCTTCTAGGCACTGTGTATACCATGATATATAAAATACAGCAATTTGCTGTGTTAGGCTTTAATTCTGCACTACAAAAAGAACCTAATTATAACCCTGTCCAAGCCACGGGGCTGCTATCATTATCCACTTAGGTGATGGCTGTATTTTCCTCAACTTAAAGGTCAGGGAATCTAGTTCAAAGCCGCCTGTCACAAGCAGAAGGAATTTCTTTCAAGTCTCATGTTTCATCTTGAAAATTCATGTAGGTTTTACATTCTGCTCCACCATATAGCTATGGTGGTTTTTTTTTCTTTAAACATTAAAATGAAATTATGTCCCCTTAAAGAAAAAGAAAAAAATACCAGTCCTGGTCCTCAAAAAGTTTACATTCTAGTAAGTGCCTATTTTGGACCATGGAATGAAAATGTAAAATACAGTTTTTTATATCCCTTGCCATTTTTTTCTCAGCCTTATGTTTGTTTGTTTGTTTTTAATAGAGATGGGGTCTCACTTTGTTGCCCAGGCTGGTAACAAACTCTTGGCCTCAAGTGAACATCCTACCTGGGCCTCCCAAAGTGCTGGGATTACAAGTATGAGCTACAGCCTCAGCCTCATTTATTTGACCCTGCTCCTTTAGATTTATACTGCGTGTTTCAAGTTAAATGCATTCACTTTCTGAATGGGATTGTGGGATTGTTGTTTTGTGGCATTTTTAGGTGGTAGGGCCATGAAACTCTTATTGAGAAATAAAGACATGCACAACGCACAACTAGAACATGAGTGCAGTGAAGGCAACGGTCTTTGTTTTGTACACTGATTATATTCTAAATGGCAGACATACAGAAAGCACTCAACATGTATTTGTTGGATGAATGAGTCACTTGAAAAATGGGTAGAGAGGGGAACCATGTCGTTTTACATGTAACTAATCATATCTGTGTGAGAAATAGACATAGATCGTAGATCAGAGTAGGAAGAGCAAAGTGAGGTTAATCTGGAAAGGTTCAGAACTAAAGATTTTTGAGTAAGGTTCTGAAGGAGGGAGCTAGTAAAGATGGCCACTCACTAAGAGAAAATTGAATCATTTTGATTCTGTGCTTTTTATCTTGGGACCTAGCAACATTTGCACAATGATGTTGTCTTGAAATAAAAGACAAGCTTCTGCCAAGAATAGTGACAGCTCAGAATGGGAATAGCTTTAAAAGAGTGGACAATAATCTTTTGGCATTAGAGAAAATGAAAAGAGAAAAGAAGATACACTGAGCATTTTCATCTTTTGCAGAGAGCTCAGCATTCAGGTGTGAGCATGCCTGACGTTACCACACCAGAGCTGGGAATGAAGACTATAAAAGTAGAGCTATTTTTATTTTGGTTCAAGTAGCTTAGGAAACAAGGCTCTTTCTGTGTTCCATTGAAAGTTTCCCCTTCAACCATTCCACCCCTCCTTCCATATTCCAGTTCGTTCTGTTTTCAGTGGCAGAGTGTTGCCTCAGGGAGAAGTTATTTCTAGAAGAGGCTGGGAGGTGTTTGAAGTGCTGCCTGGTTTCTCCAGCTGAGGTTTACAGAAAACACTACTTATCTAGGGCACTGTGTACATTGGAGGGCACCCCAGGCCACAATAGAGCATTGAGCATGTGTAGCATTTGTGACGTGCAAAAACTCTTCCAACCATGGAGATCAGTGCATATGGGGAAATGGCTCATGTAAGACCATTTAAAACAGGACTCTCCTTTTCCCCTGCCCAGCAAAGGGCCTGGCTGTAGATTTAACTGAGGCGCATTGCTGAATCTGTCCCCTGCTATTGACCTGACTGCTGTCTTCCTTTTCCTTACACGTGTTAACCTTTGCCTGCAATTTCCTTTCCTTTTCTTTTCTTTTTTTTTGAGATGGAGTCTCACTCTGTCACCAAGGCTAGAGTGCAGTGGCACTGTCTGCTCATTGCAACCTCCATCTCCTGGGTTCAAGCAATTCTCCTGCCTCAGCCTCCCGAGTAGCTGGGATTACAGGTGCCACCACCACGCCCGGCTAGTTTTTATATTTTTAGTAGAGATGGGGTTTCACCATGTTGGCCAGGCTGGTCTTGAACTCCTGACCTCAGGTGATCCACCTACTTCGGCCTCCCCAAGTGCTGGGATTACAGGTGTGAGCCACTGCGCACGGCCTCTTTTTTTTCTTTTTTTGAGATGGAGTTTTACTGTTGTCTCCCAGGCTGGAGTGCAATGGCACAATCTTGGCTCACTGCAACCTTTGCCTCCCAGGTTCAAGCAATTCTCCTGCCTCAGCCTCTCAAGTAGCTGGGATTACAGGCATGCGCCACCACACCCGTCTAATTTTTGTAATTTTTTAGTGTAGTTAGGATTAAGTTTGGCTGGATTGATTAGAAAATTGAAAGTAAGGGGCTTAAAAATGTTAGTATTCATTTTTATCTCATCCCAATGAAATCTAGATATAGGCAGTTGGGTGCTGGTGTAATAGCACCACAAAGTCATTAGGGACCTCCGCACCTTCCAGCTAATGTCTACACCATATGAGTGGGTCCTTATGCCCTTGTTTCTATATGGCAATTAGAGATGTCACTGTCATATCCAAATTGCTGGCAGCTGGAAGGTGAAAGGGACAAGAAGGGAGCCAAAGGGCTTGCTTGCTATTATATTTGGTGACTATTTAGTGATGGCTGAACTTTCAAATACATAAATTGGAAGATTACTTATAGGCAGTGCTTTCCAGATCAGATAGATGTTCATGAGTGTCTGTGACTGTGACATGAGTGTCTGTAAAAGCACATGGTGGTACAAGCAGCCAAGATGTTTTGTCTCCTCCTCTGACCACACTTAGGATATTTTTGGCCTCCAGAGGAGTGATTCATAATATTCAGTGTTTCTATGGCATCTTTGTATTCAGTGGCCTCAGGGAAAGCAAGAAACCCTCACCCCCACCTCCTTCTTGCTTACCCCAACTCTTCCCGCCTTTACTTAGCCTTTCTTGTAGAGGAGACAACTTAATTTTTGCAGTTCCATGAGGAAAGGGTAAGCCCAGCAGAAGCTCAGGTTGTCCCTATTCAGGACATTTATTCTAGACATGCTCACCCTTCACTGGTTTACTTCTACTTCTTGTCCTTCTGCGTTTAGTCATTCTTTGGTGACTTTGTCTCTTCCTTTGCCGCAGTGCTAGGAAAGCCCTGTATTGAAGGGGTACTTGCAGGATTCTCCATGTCAGTGCTTCCCTGAAGTGCCTGTGATAGCAGAGACCTTAGGTAGCCTCTTGTCCACCTGCTCACAGGGGTCTAGAGACATGAAGGGACTTATCCCAAAACCATGAGGTCATTAACAGCTAATTATTCTGTCTCCCACTCTGGGCTTTTAGAGAAACGTCAATCAATAATGATCTTTCTCAGATATGTATAGGGTCAGGCCCAGGAAGTTGTATTTTGGTAAGTTTTTTTCTGCCCCAAGGGTTCCTTGATAATAATGTCTGTTACCAGTGCAGGGTGTCCATGTGCTTGGCGTTTTGAACAAAGAATTGGACAAAACACACAAAGCAAGGAAAGAATGAAGCAACAAAAGCAGAGATTTGTTAAAAATGAAAGTACACGCCAGTGTGGGAGCAGCCTGAGCAGCGGCTTAAGGGCCCTGGATACAGAATCTTCTCGGGCCCAAATACTCCTTAGAGGTTTCCCATTGGCCACTTGGTATTCAACGCATGTAAATGAAGTGCTGGCCCACAATCAGTAGTTGGGGAAAGAAACCAATC
Source organism: Nomascus leucogenys (assembly GCF_006542625.1). Lineage (NCBI taxonomy): Eukaryota > Metazoa > Chordata > Mammalia > Primates > Hylobatidae > Nomascus > Nomascus leucogenys. The sequence goes on along the minus strand of NC_044387.1, from coordinate 89,486,215 downwards.
AGAGGCTAAAGTGAAGTTAACAGAGTTGCACTTCTATGCAAACGAAGATTTGGCCCACAATCAGTGGTTGAGGACAGCAACCAATCAGAGGCTGAAGTGAAGTTACAAAGTTACACTCCTATGCAAATGGCTGATTGGTTACAAAAAGCAACCAGTCAGAGGTACTTTCAATTTCCCATCTGCGGTTCAGAAAAGGTGGGGGTTTGCAAAGTAGCCTTTGGTCCATTTGTTACTTAGGCATGGAAAGTTAAGGTTTTCTTTTCAGTTTAGTTCTGGGAAGTCAGCGTGAAACAGCCTTAGGTTCCCTGCCTTCAGACCCTATTCTCCTGCCTCATGTCCACTTTGAAGTGAGCTTCACTGTATCTTAGAAGAAAGGTGACCTCTTAAGTGTGGTGCCAATTTGCAAATGTCCTTGGAGTGTGTATATAGAGTTATTGGATACAATAGCTAAAGGTCATTCGGCTTTGTCCTAGAAGGGAAAACCAGTGTGCTTCCCGTTAGAAATAGGTTGGAAATAGACTTTGGTTCACAGGAAAAATAGAAAATGAGGGTTTGGAGTTCAAGACCAGCCTGCTCAACATAGTGAGACTCTGTCTAATAATAAGAAGTGCAACATAGTGAGACCCTGTCTAATAAAAAATAATGAGAAAGAGAAGAAGAAAAGAAAGAAACTGGGTTTGGGGAGAAACTCTTGTTAGTGCCACCCCCTGGATCTACTTAGTTTCAAACTTTAGTTCAATCAATATATAGGCTAATAGATACAGATGAATTTTAAAAGATTACAGATTCCATGTATAGCATAGATTTATTTGTGAAAATAAATTACATGCCGTGATGCTGATTATCCCTGGCTTTGGTCGGGCCTACCCAAGTGGGAAACTGAAAGTTTCCATTAGGTCCTCTGGGAACTAATCTCTGAGCTTTTCTTTGTCCTGACGATCTTTTTTTCAATGTATGGGAACTGAGAAAACTATATTTGGGATTACATTTTTATTATAAAACCTAGCATTTTGGGTGGGTTATCGTTTTCTTAGGGAGGCAGGTACCAGCCAACCACATTGCTTCTATTCACACTGGAGGGGAAAAAACACTCGCATTTGTGCAGGAACCCATCCCCCTACTTATGTAGCTTCTAGTAACACCACTGCATTCTGCAGTTGGACCTGCTATGCAACCTGAGTGAAATTGATCGAGTAACTTAACACAGGCAATGAAATGACCTGAATAACTCAATTTCTTTCTAGTAAATTAATCTTGGGTTCTATCATGGATAAGACACCTTTGAAAACAACTAATTTGGCTTGACATTGTTCCTTTAAAGATTTTATAAGTAATTGCCTGCTCTAAGCATGTCTAGGCAGCTGCATTTTAATTATGCATCCCCACCAAAAGGTAGAAGTCATGAAAAATGATCCTGAAAATAGCAAAATACCTGAAGAATTTCACATAGATTTAACGTATTGATAGACAGGTGAGTGTTCAGCCACTACCCACCTTAACAGGATCTTCAGGGAAATTGTTAGGAGGCTAGTTGAGCACCAGGCTGGCCATTGGAAGGCCAGTTTGATTCATGGTGGCATACAAAATGAGGCAATGTGTTATCGTGAAAGCCAACGGCGGTTGAATTCTGTAGGTAAGACACTGTCGTGACCAGTATTTATCACATCACTCCCCAGCATCTAGTAAAATGTCTGGTTCAAATTAGGTCACTGGTAAATTTGGGCTGAGCAAACTAAAAGGGATTCTGCCTTCCCCAAACAACAGAAAATACAGATTTTTTTTTTTTGATGTGACTTGCCTTTCTAAGGTTTAGCCAGTATATTCTGTTGTATTAAACATAGTCTTCTTTTTAATAACTTTTCTTTTCTCGGCAGGTTCATATAAGTACCACCGGGTTAATTGTGACCCCGCCCCCAAGCAGCCCAGTGACAACTGGCCCCTCGTTTACTTTCCCATCAGATGTTCCCTACCAAGCTGCCCTTGGAGTGAGTATAGTTTCTCCCATTTTTATTTCTCTTTTAGGTATTTAGTCATGTTAATCTGGCACACTCCACCTCCTAACACCTGCAGTGTATGTTCATACTTGTTAGGTGAGGTGGGTCTCTATCCTTCATCTATTATCTCTGTTAATCTTAACAAAACATTAGAAAGTCCCTTGCCTGTTTCCTGCAAAATTTTTAACAGTGAGGATCAGTGGCCTGAAGCTATTAGAAGAACTCAAAAATACATTTAATTTTCATTAAAATTCAACCTGATTTTCTAAAGCTTAACCTTTATTTCTTTTGAGTTTCTAGATCCTGCTTATTTCTTATAAAGACACATTTATGGAAATACTAAGGAAACAGGTCCTGAAGGTGAATGGTTTACTTTGAGTCACATGACAGATCTATACCAAATCTCTACATTAAAGATTCATTCTTTAATTTCTTGTCTTGTATCCATATGGTCTGTAGCTGTGGCTATCTAAAGGCACCTTCAGTCTTGGAAGGCTCCCGTAGGTTATGTTGATTTCCCTTCTGAAAACATAACATCCTACAGATAGAGTCTAAACGGCTAATTGCTTAAAAACATTCAAATGGGAAAATAATAGGGAGAATTAGGGTAACCAGGAGATACAGATACAAAGAAGAGGGCCATTCTGGAAAGAAAATTAAAAGGGAAGCAACAAGCAAATGCAACCTTCGGTAGTAGAGAAAGACTGTTGTTTAAGACCTTGTTTCCTAAAATTGTAAGCAAGGAACTAGCAGTTGTGAGACATCTCTCATCCAGGCCAAAGCTTTGGCTTATATTGTCTATTTGCTCCAGTGCTGAGTTGAATTACGATAGAAAAGATCATTAAATTAGATTGCCCTAGTACCTATACCATTGCATCATCCTGCCTGCCCACAGTCGTAAGTTGTGCTGTTTGCAGAGAATACCATCGGTGTGTCCCAATGGTGGGGGTGCAGGCCTGCGGTGAAACAGCCAGGGTTTGAAGCCCAGCTCCGCCATTTATTTGTTATATGACCATGGAAAAGGTACTCTGCCTCTTTAAGCCTCAGTATCCCTAGCCATAAAATAAATATCTACTTCACAGAGTTAGATCATAGAAAGGGATGACCATTATTGATCTCCTTTTTGGCCTCGGCTGAGGGCTGTTCCAAGTTGGGCCTGGTTCACTTTGTTACAGTTTTCTTTGCTGTCTGTACCAGGAATAGGGAGGCTTCTAAGCAGCTGGTTTGTTTTTAGGTTGTGGGTTTTATACATGTTGTAAAGATTTTATTTCCCTCTGCTAGAATGCTTAGGGCCAGATTTGTAGCCCCTCCAGCAAAGACTCCACAACATAGTTAGTCGAAATGTTGGCTCCGGCTAGTTTTATTGTTCTCATTTTCCATTTGCCTTGTTTTTCCTATTTGTTATTTATTTTGTCTTGATACATCTATAAATAATTGAAAACTGATTTAGAAACAAGGTGGGATATAAATAAATGTAGAGTTATTACCTAGCTTGACTTAGGCTTTTGAAAACTTTTTAGAGTTAATCATGTTCTTGTATTTAAATGGAAGTTAATAATGTCGTAGCTAGAGGTTAAGGTGTTTTTTGTTTGTATTTTTATTTTCGTTTTTAATGTTTCCTGAACAATTACAACTTTCTTGATAGTACAGCTGCTTGGCGAAGGAGAAGATGCCTGAATTCATCTGGGGAGAAGATGAATTTCAGTTAACTTTTAGTGAAATTTGGTTTCCCTAAGATTCTATTAGCCCCAGATATTTGACCAGAGCCAAGTTCCTTAACCATCATGACCTCTCATCTCCAGGGGAGACTCTCTCCTTTTCCTTCCCACTCACAGTACACGTACACAACAAGTTGATATTTTCATTTCCAGATGACTGCCATGCATGATAAAATTCTAACTTGATTTCTTAAGGGAAAAAAAGGACTTAACTTTTCAGATAATAGAAAATTCAATTATAGGTTAAGCATCTCGAATCTGAAATCCAAAATGCTCCAAAATCTGAAACATTTTGAGTGCAAACATGAAGCTCAAAGGAAGTGCTCATTGGAGCATTTTGGATTTCAGATTTTTGGATTTGGGATGCTTAACTGGTGAAGTAAATATTTTAAAATCTAAAAAAATTCAAAATCCAAAACACTTCTGGTCACAAGCATTTGGATAAGGGATATTCTACCTGTAGTGAGAAAAGACGTAAGGCTGGCTCTTGTGGGCTGAAGATTATACAATGTAGTAAATGGCCAGTTGCTCTTACCTGGAGCTCACTCTGAGGCAAATCAATGGGACAGGTCACAAGAGAACATGGATATACAAAAATCAATTTACATTCAGCCATTTTATTTTAGGATTATATAAGAAAACCTGCATGTTAAGCAAGAGGAAGGTTGATTAAACAGTATGTCTACTGTGCCAATTTCATTTAATGAAAAACTAATTATAAACAAACCTGTCTGTCATCCCAGGAGATGTCTAGATCTCACAGTGCCTGGTAGGTTGGCAGAAATGTTTTAGATTTAATATGTCAGGTTTAAGTGGAAAATCTCAGTAGCATGCGCCCTCTACATCTTATATTAATTGTGTGAAGCATTCTATTTAAAATTTGAAATGGTTCCGAAGACTGTGAGTACTATTACAGCAATGGCACACAGCTTGGTAGAAAAGAAGGCAGGCTTTTCATGGTGTAGATTTATAGGTAATAAATGCCACCAGTAGAATAAAAAATGAAAATTATTTCTAATGCCTTTTTTCATGAATTGAGATTTTTAAATCTTTTATGCAGAATGAAGTTATAAACATTGTCCCATACATTTCACATGTAACAGTTAAAATTTTAAATATCCAACATTATGAGCAATACTGGTATTACATGTATCTAAATCAGACATCAAACTATTAATAGTAGTGATTTTTAAAAAATCTTTTTGTAGGGGAGGAGGTTGAAGATTTTAGTCTCGTGTCTTCTGCATAATGGCAGAAGGACTTTTAAAACAAGTGATGAATAATCCCCGATCCTCTGGACCAGCCAAGAGGTGGTTAACTGCAAGGTATTATAAGGTAGTCAGGTCAATAAAGGTAAATACCACTCATGGCCAATTTATAAACAGATCGCATTCCAAATTTTAAAATTTTAGTCTGGGTGCGATGGCCCATGCCTATAATCCCAGCACTTTGGGAGCCTGAGGTGGGAAGATCGCTTGAGGCTAGGAGTTCGAGACCAGCATGGGCATCACAGAAAGACCCTGTCTCTACAAAAAAAAATTTTTTTTAATTAGCTGGGCATGGTGGTGCATGCCTGTAGTCCCAGCTACTCGAGAGGCTGAGGCAGGAGGATCGTTTGAGCCCAGGAGGTTGAGACTGCAGTAAAACATGATTGTGCCACTGCACTCCAGCCAGGACTAGATGCTGTTCCTAAAAAAAAAAACAAAAATAAAAATAATAAAAATTTTATACACATACATGTTTGTATGTGTGTATCTAAACAAAGTTGAATGATGTCAGATTCTCAAAATAGCCAATATGTAGCCATGGTGGAGGCTAAGCAGAACTTGTTGGTGGGTTCAGGGAATTGGAAGTAGAGGATGAGGCTGTCAACCTTGGTAGCTTGAAAGTTAGAAGTAGAGCCTTTGGAATTGGCAGGAGATCTAAAAATCAGGGTGAAGGGTGGGATATGGTCAGAACTTTCATAGCAGCAACAGGAAAGGATTATAGCATCTTGGGAACTGAGACCTCTTATTCCATATCATATTGTTCTAAGAAGGGGATAGAAGCACATAGTGTATTTTCATTAATGAAATGCTCATTGAGGATCTAGGTGCCACCAATACAAAGACGGGTGACACAGTCCCTGACTTCACAATGTCATTAATCATAACAATAGCTTCTATTTATTGAGCTTCTGCTATGTTCCAGGGCACTGGGAAAGACAATTTACATAAACTATTTCTAATTATTAACTCCATCTCTCAGGTTGGTATAGTGAAACATAGAGACCTTACAGAATTTACACAGAGTCACTTAACTGGTATACAGATCTCTCTTGTTTCTTGTAGATCAAATGTGGAACAATAAATTTATGATTTATGCATGTAGATGGTAATGCTGCTGAACTTGGTAACACTGTTGACCAATTTCAACAGGCATCTCCAAGTAGTAGCTTGAACCATTTCCTCATCAACCAGTATTCATGCATCTGAGTTCAGTACACACAAGGACTGTTTAGACATGTTGATATGTAGGGTTGAAAGTGGGCTGAATGGAAATCAGACATTTAGAAAGGAATAGTGATAGATTAGAGAATATTAATGATATTTGCCCAAGGGACCCAGAAAGGCTCAGTCTATCTTGCCAGTCACTTTTCTACCCTGGGAGGTGTGTGAGGGAGATGCACACATAAGGGACAATTAGAAAGGAAATGAACCCTTTATTTTCAGTTGAACTTGTGTCCAAAGCTCCAATGCAAAGCACTTTACCAGTAAGCTGGCCTGTAGCCCTTGGCCCAAGCTTGAGACGTACTGGACCATTTCCCCTCTCTTTAGCCAGATCCTAAGATCTAATCACTACCTGGGAGGGTTGCATGAAAGGGCAAGCAGAGGGGAGAGTGCCAGAAGGGAGAGGTTTTACACCCATATACTTGAACTTTTCACTCACAGCGTCACTAGCAATGTGGCCTGCCAGTGTTCTGAAATGCTGCCCACTCAGAGAGAAGACACTTCTTCCCTGGGTGCTCACTCTAGCAAAGGAAGGAAGTCGAGGACTACCCCAAGAGACTGAGCCAGGGTTGGAATCTATGTTTTTTTGACCCCAAAGGCCATGCTTCTTCGGTGATGTAACACTGTCTCTTCTTTCAAGATCACTGGGTCAGGAGAAGAGAACCTGGACATGGCAAAATATGACCATTTCCCATTAGCACACCATTCTTAAGTCCTAGTTTTGGTGAGCAGAATATTGTTAACAAAATGTGAATTTTGTGTCATTTTCTAGAAGGTCCATAGCTGTTTTTTGCGTGTAGTAGAGAGTGTATACTTGGCCTCTGGTGCCTGGGCTGGCCTGGACTATGAAATAATAAGCAGGACTCCAGGTCACCTCCGGGTGAATGAAAGGCTATGTGTGGTTTTACTCTGTGGAAATTTCAGGTATTGCAGGACAGCAAACTGCCTGAAGCACAGTACACAGTGGATTACCTTTTGAACTTCCACATCACCAGATTATTTTGGTTTAGGTTGTTTATAAAGCAACCCACAAAATTTCCTAGTCTGTCATGGCTCTGGAGTCACCAGAACCCTATCATTTTACCAACCCCACAGGGGCAAGCAACATCTAGGAATCTGATTTTAATCAGAGTTTCTTGATCTTCATCTGTTTGCTCACATACACACAAATTTACACATGCAAACATGCATGCACTGGGAAAAGATCTGCCCAATTTTATTAAACCATTTATGTTTCAACCACAGAAAGTGAGAGAGAACTCTTTTCTCTCAGGCAGAACCTTTGGGATCTTTCAGGATATCCTCTTTGATGCCATATCTTAATGTCTAACTCTCACTGTTTGCAAAAGTAATGTACATGGAACATTTAGCTTAGTGTATTTTGTGACAAGAAGTGATTTTACATTTTATTGCAAAATTTTATTTATATTACAAAAGATGACATGTTTTTATCAGGTGCATAGATGATTTTTATCTTTTTCTTTTTAGGTCAAATTAGTACAGCCTGTGTTTTAATAAAGTTAAGCTATAATAGACTATTTTAATTTCTGTTTCAGCACATGCCATTAGTTTTCTGCCTTTCCACAGCCACACTGTTTTGAGATTGAGCTTAGAAAGATTTAAATGGAAATCAGTGAAGTGGTAATTTTACAGTTTCTCTGTATATTACTCTCTCTACAGTATAGACTGATTATCTCACCTGTCAAACTGCTGATGCATTGTTATCCATGAACTGTCCAGGTCACATTTGCTGTGACCAGGATTATCTTTATCTCTGCTTTGTCACTGGAAAGAAGCCTAACAGGATAGATGCTTGCCCTTCTCCTGCTTAAAGGTTTTGGAGGCTCTAAGCCTCAGTACATGAAAATTCCAGAGCTATAACAAATCTTAATGCCGCCATATTTTGAATTGAGAATGTGAGGCACATTTTCATGACGTTCCAACTTTTTGAACTAACCTCTGCCTTCTCCTGGTTTGCACTTTGTAAGTGGCTCTGCACCTCATTTGTTTCTGCGCTAAATGTTCTGCAACCACTTTAGCTGCAGTGTGGGAAAAATCTTTATGGAAAGTCGCTTTAGCAAAAAATTAAACATAATGCGTCGAATAGTTACAGCATATGTCTAGAAATTTGAAATTTTTTTCCACTCAGTTCATTATGTTTCTGGAACTATGTATGTCTATATTAACAGCCAGATGTATTATAGTGAATGGTCATGAAATTCAAATTTTTATTCCAAAAAACAGAAATAAGATGACTGGTATAAGCTCTGTTTAGAAATCATTGGATCTTTATTTTGTTAATATGCTGACATATAGAAGCCATTTACCCTTAACTAGGTAAATTCTTTAGTCTTCTTATTTCTCCTTTGACTTAGTTTTTACATCTAGTGGTTCAAAGATTTGGAGAGGACGAGGTAGGGGTTCAGGCAGTCTTTGTGTGCCTGTTTTCCCAAGAGTTTCAGTATACAGACCCTAAAGAATTATCTGGGTTTATAGATCAGAAGGTAACAATTGCTCCATTGATTTTCAAAAGGCATGGAATCCTGTAGGCAGAACCCCATTAGGCTGTGCCCATAAAGGTTACCAGCAGCTTTTCACTGGTGTACTTGTTAAAGATTACCACCCTTGATAGTACCAAATTTCAAAAGCTGGCAAAGTTAAGAAAAGAATAAGCAAAAGTAGCAACAATGGTCCAGTGACTGTGGCTTACTATTGTTTGGGCTTTTTGTAGACCAGGCATCAAAGGAAATTTTCTTCTGAAGGAATGATTTGAGATAGAGTGCAGCTAAATTGTGTGTTGTGTTTAAGTTTCAGATTACAGAAACAATCACAAATTAATTCCTAGCAAGCAGCATGACATAACTACCCGCCTCTACAGGCATTTGGATCCTTGTCCAAGTCCATACTTTAAAATGCTATTAATCTTAAGATTACATGCAATTGTTTCATTTTTTTTTTTTCCCTCCTCCCAAGGGTGATTACTTACCTGTTTGCTGAAAAGGTTGCTTTGGCTTTAAGATTTTAAAGGAGAACAAGAGATGAATTTGTAGAAGCAGGCTTTCATAACAGTTAGCCTGCTGATTCTGCCATGTGTGGATTCCATTAAAGTCTTGTTCTATGGATTTATGATTCTTTTTCTCTCCCACCTTCCATAGGAAGATGTAATCAGTATTTTGTTCCCACCTTCCATAGGAAGATGTAAATCAGTATTTTGTTCCCTTTTTTCCCTTTCTCTTTATGTTTTTCCTATACCAGACTTTGAATCCTCCTCTTCCGCCACCCCCTCTCCTGGCTGCCACTGTCCTTGCCTCCACACCACCAGGCGCCGCTGCTGCTGCTGCTGCTGCTGGAATGGGACCGAGGCCCATGACAGGATCCACTGACCAGATTGCACATTTACGGCCTCAGACTCGCCCCAGTGTGTAAGTGAGGGTGTCATCTATTACTGCTTATGTGTTCATTTAAAACTAAGTCCAAACCTCAGAGGTCAAGAAACACCTTTCTGACATGAGCTGATGACAGCGTTATGGCTCACCAAGCAGTCTATGTCCTGCAAACTTCTACCTGGTCATGCATATAACTAGGGAACTGCTGAAAGAAAGTCTGATACGTGAGCTTGCCAGGTAGCTGTCCCACTAGTGAAGAAGGCCTTTCATAGTTTAGGGAAACACAGTTTGCTTCTTTAGAATATTATATGTGTATGAAACTGCCTCTTTTGTACAACTCCTGTTTGAACTTTTTATCTTTATTTTCATTTCTTGCATAAGAATACTAATAACAGAAAGGTATTCTTCACAAATCATATCTGGGTCTAGTTGGAGTATGAATGTAAAAAGCTTAAGTCCTCAGCAATGAGTATCCAGAAAAGTTTATCCTTTTGAGAGTTTATTTGTGGCAGAATACAGCCAGGTCTTTGTGGATCCTGCATTGTGTAATTTTGTACACCAACAGTTTAAAGCACTGGCAAGAACTATAGGTTAATATTGCCTGCCTGGTTACCATGTGTTCGTGGGCACAGTCACCTTGCATCTTGGGGTTTTGTGATCTGGACTTTGTTTTCTCTTGATTTTTTCAAATTCAGTCTTTTTCCCTAGAACTGAGCATACAAAAGCAGGTGTAGCTCAAGCCTCTAGGTTCAGCTTGTGTGTAGAAGCCAGCGTGTTGTGCTTCCCAATGGGATTTCATACCATATGTTCTCATTTGGGGCTACTTCTCAAGCCTAACAAGTGCCATTTGAAGAGCTCAGTTTTCCTAGTGGGTACATAATCTCTGGTAGCAAGTTAGGCATTCTTGGAAACTGCATTAATTATTTCACACTATGCAAATACTATTTGGTGGGATAATCACTTCCACACTGGGAGGAACAGGTTCTTAATCAGGAAGGCCTCTGCCTACTTTTAAAATGTGGACAGCAAAACCTCTTTCAATGGAGAATTGTCAATGCTACTTATAGATTAAAGGATTATACTTTCAGTTTACATTTGTACAAAATGTTCAACACTTTGTACCAAGGAAGAATTTTGAGCATCTTGGGATTTGTCTATTACTCAGCCTGAAATCAAATATTATTTTCTATTCTAGGTATGTTGCTATATATCCATACACTCCTCGGAAAGAGGATGAACTAGAGCTGAGAAAAGGGGAGATGTTTTTAGTGTTTGAGCGCTGCCAGGATGGCTGGTTCAAAGGGACATCCATGCATACCAGCAAGATAGGGGTTTTCCCTGGCAATTATGTGGCACCAGTCACAAGGTATGGTTTTGAATACATTGTTTACTACGTTCTAAACAGAGAAGCTTTGTTCTTTTCCATGGTTTTCAGCCTATCCAGATTCCTTTCACATTATAATTGCCTGTTACCTAGCCAAGGTTTTAAAAATCCATGTCTACAACTACTAAAATCCCTTCTAACTCTAAAATTTTTAGCTTACTTTTCACATGGATATATGTGAAATTATAGGTTTCTACTAGTAAATGTACTGGGTTTTAAGTTATTTGCTTTAATGGGAGAAGGTTCAACAACACCATTTTCAGTATTTTTCTACTAGGAAAGGCATAGTGTTGATACAAAGAAAAGCTATATTATTAATACTTATGTGTTTATATAATGCGTACTGTGTGCCAGGCAGGCAGATTTATAAATGCATTACACTGATTAACCTTACTTCTTAGTTGCTGTTACATTGAGGCACAGAGATATCATACAGCTTGTCTGAGATCACGTAGTGAAGAAGTGCTCAAACTCAAACCCTGGTGGTCTAGATTTATATTTATTTCATTAACTTTGTAATTACCTCTGAATTCTGACAATGAATTCTATAATATAGTCAGAAATAAAAATTTAAGTATAGCATAGATCCTTCTTAACTGAGGGCAGTTTTGCTCCCCAGGGAACATTTGACAATATCCAGAAATATTTTTAATTGTCACTACTGGAGGTTAGGGGTGCTACTGGCTTTAGTGGATAGAGGCTAAGAGTGAAACATCCAATACATAGGACAGCCTCCCACAAAAAATAATCATAATCTGGCCTAAAATGTCACTGAGGTTGAGCAACCCTGTTATAGTGTGACAGGAGCTTTAGATATGCAAAAATTTACATATTTTATGTAAAGATAGTTCAGCTTTTGGTCACTGAGGAAAGAAGCCTTGGAAATAGAGTTAAATGACCTGTAATGAAATCAACACTGAGGGAGCCCTAGTTTTTGACCACCAGCCGTTTAATATACAGTCCAGGTTTAACTGCATTAAATCATTCCTCAAACCCCCTGATTTTAAACAAACAGCTTAATGAACTGACATGTTTGTCAGCTGTTGGCCTTGATTTATAGGTTGGCCAGCAGCCTAATCAAATGAAAATCACTATTGTTGCAGATGGTGACAGAATGTTAACTTTAATTTGACTTGCAAATTTTTAATCAATATAAACATTCTTTTCTGTGTATGTTAAAATCTACATTCAGAATCCATCCCATCCAGAAAATGGCAGATAGAACCTCCCTGGTGGAAAATAATGATAATAGTAGATAAGAGAAATGCAACAAAGAACAAAAAAAATAAAGTTAATGAAGGAAAACATTTTTATAAAAAATTTTTTATCAAACATTTTTATTAAAAACCAATTATTAGAAGTCTGTCTGCTTGTATAGCCGGGTGCAGTGGCTCATGCCTGTAATCCTAGCACTTCAGGAGGCCAAGGTGGGCAGATCACTTGAGGCCTGACCAACATGGTGAAACCCCATCTCTACTAAAAAAACAAAAAAAAAACAAAAATTAGCCAGGCATGATGGCACGTGCCTGTAGACCCAGCTACTTTGGAGGTTGAGGGAGGATAATCACTTGAACCTGGGAGGCAGAGGCTGCAGTCAGCTGAGATCATGCCTCTGCACTCCAGCCTGGGTGGCAGAGCAAGACTCCATCTCAAGGAAAAAAAAAGAATCTCTCTGTTTGTTTAACTCTAGAGGAATATGTGCTTACAGTAAATTCTGTCATTCATGGTAAATAGTAAGGATGTTCAAGTTAATGAAGTGTTTTCTTAGTAGAAAGTTACTATATACAGAATTGTTATTTAAATGAATTTGGAATATGGAAAAAAATACATTACACAAAACTATACTGAACTTAATTACATTCAGTGAGTAAATAGATGTTTAGAGTTGGCTGTAACCCTGAACATGTGCAAATACAGGATGAATACAGAAGAGTTATTTCACACTGGCCCTGCCTTCAAGGAACTTACCAAGTCAGCAGTATTTGATAAATAATTTATTTAAAAAATAATACACCAGCTAGGCACGTTGGCTCAAACCTGTAATCCCAGCACTTTGGGAGGCTGAGGCGGGTGGATCACCTGAGGTCAGGAGTTCGAGACCAGCCTGGCCAACATGGTGAAACCCCATCTCTACTAAAAATACAAAAAAGTAGCCGGGCATGGTGGCACATGCCTGTACTCCCAGCTACTCAGGAGGCTTAGACAGGAGAATCACTTGAACCTGAGAGGCAGAGGGGTGAGCCGAGATCACACCACTCCACTCCAGCCTGGGCAACAGTGAGACTCTGTCTCAAAAAAATACTACTACTAATAATAATAATATACCACATTTTATAGTCAAGGGCCAAAGCATAAACAATGGTGGAGTTTACAAACAGAATGAAAGAAGAAATCCATGTGAAACAATAGAATCATAAGATCTTAAACCTGAATCTGAGGCAAGGCTTCTTGAACTAACAGTGTTCATGCTGGATCTTGAAACATAAATGAGATTACAATATGTCAAGAGAAGACGGAGAGGACTTTCCACTAGTGCGTGTATGTGTGTGCATGCATGTACACGGGCACATGTGTGATGTGGAGCTGGAGGCAAGTAGGAAGCCAGGAAACAGGAGCAAAGATACGGAAATGGGGATATTGTCAGGGAATGATCCCAGCTTGTTCTATAGATGAAGGCGGAGAATCCAGGGCCTTCAAAGTCAGTGGAGATATTTGGTCTTTTATGGAAAGCTGAATGCAATAACTGTTTATTCTTGAGCAGAGTATGACGTGTGGTTTCTGGTGACTCAGAATATATTTCAAGACCTTTCTCTGTCTCAGAGCCATCATTACTTTGAATTTTCTATTCTTAAACTTTATAAAAATAATTCCATTCATTTTTAAAAATGTTCTATGTTTAAAGCTCTGAGTCATTTTTCTTGCATTTAATTGTTCTTTCTGTCATTTTGCTAATGGACTGGGCTTTCCATCTGTGTTTGTGTCTTGGCAGGGCGGTGACAAATGCTTCCCAAGCTAAAGTCCCTATGTCTACAGCTGGCCAGACAAGTCGAGGGGTGACCATGGTCAGTCCTTCCACGGCAGGTGGGCCTGCCCAGAAGCTCCAGGGAAATGGCATGGCTGGGAGTCCCAGTGTTGTCCCCACGGCTGTGGTATCGGCAGCTCACATCCAGACAAGTCCTCAGGCTAAGGTCTTGTTGCACATGACGGGGCAAATGACAGTCAACCAGGCCCGCAATGCTGTGAGGACAGGTAAGGAGGAACCCAGGCCAGAACATATCAGGATAAAGGACTTACCTGCCTAATAGTAGATCTTTTATGACAGATGTTGAGAAATGTAGATGTAATTAAAATAATGAACAACATTAGGCACAGTCTACTCAGTGGCACCTTGTATCTATTTATTTGGGCTAAGCGTGCCCTGCGTATTACTTCAAGCCTGATGGATAGATCTAAAGTCTGAAAGAAATTAGGCTGATCCTAAGAATGTCAATAGTACTTGAAATTTTGACTTCTATAGTTGAGATCGTATGATCTCAAATCTCACTACTACCATCCATGTGACATTGCGTGATACCCTACTAATGGGTGTGCTGATCATTTCTGATTAACTTAGGCACAAGTCTACTTTGGACCCTATAGGATCTTAAACAGCTTTCTTAGTTCTGTAGCACTGAAAACCTTCCCAAGAGTCTTGGGTAACTAATGGGATGAGGGGTAAACTAAAGGCTTGTGAACTCTATCAGAAAAACATAAAGAAGGAAAATGATTAATAAGAAAAGGGAATGAATAATAGGAAAAGGACTAGAGGGAGACATGGCTTGACACTGTAGAATACCATCAAAAACTGGCTCAGTGTCTCTAACACTGTGGAGGGACTGCCTCCTAAGTAAAAGGACTTGGGTCAGAACTGAGCTTCCAGGCACTCAGTAGACTCAAGGGCTGACCTGGAAGGACAATAGATAGTGTCTAGGAATCCAGCTAAGATTAAGTGCTTTTAGGCCACTGTCCATCCCATCTTTATTGTAATAAATACAATAGCAGCTTTTCATCATGGTCTGATGCAGTGAAATGACTCATGTTTTGGTGAGCAGCATCTATTAGATTGTTGAATTTTGCCGTGTTACCTCTTTCCATCTACTAGTTGCAGTGCACAACCAGGAACGCCCCACGGCAGCAGTGACACCCATCCAGGTACAGAATGCCGCCGGCCTCAGCCCTGCATCTGTGGGCCTGCCCCATCACTCACTGGCCTCCCCACAACCTGCGCCTCTGATGCCAGGCTCAGTCACGCACACTGCTGCCATCAGTATCAGTCGAGCCAGTGCCCCGCTGGCCTGTGCAGCAGCTGCTCCACTGACCTCCCCAAGCATCACCAGTGCTTCTCTGGAGGCTGAGCCCAGTGGCCGGATAGTGACCGTTCTCCCTGGACTCCCCACATCTCCTGACAGTGCTTCATCAGCTTGTGGGAACAGTTCAGCAACCAAACCAGACAAGGATAGCAAAGTAAGACCTTACTTAGTGTTTCTCTGCTTTACTTACTTCCCTGTTTTTCTTCTTATGTTGTGTCTGTCATTTTTAGCTAATGAGAGGACTCATTGTTCAAGAAACCCTCAGGTGCTCCCTACGTGTGAGTCACTATGCCAGGTGCTAGGAGTAGAGTGGGGAAGAAACGCAGGCACCACCCCATCCTCTTATCTAGAGCTCATGTTTCTCTGTGTTTAAACACCCACTACTTGCCAGACTCAGTGCTGCATGTTAGAGGGACCACAGTGAATGAGACATAGTCACTCCTCCTTGTGCAGCTTACAGTCTCATGGAGGAATTTCCTTTTCCCTTTAGTTACTCATTCTTTCATCATATTGCTGTCCTCAAGTCTTCCTGCTCAGTGAGTCTTGCTTGATAAGAGTTCTGTTAAAAATATATATATGTGAGGGGGATGAAACTGTTGATCAAAAGTGTTATTTATGGATTTATTTTATCTACAACAGTGGTCCCCAACCTTTTGGGCACCATGGACCAGTTTTGTTGAAGACAGTTTTTCCATGGACCCAGGGGTGGTGGCAGGGAAATGGTTTCAGAATGATTCAAGCTCATTACATTAACTGTGCACTTTATTTCTATTATTATTACAGCATACTATATAATGAAATAATTATACAACTCACCATAATGTAGAATTAGTGGGAGCCCTGAGTTTGTTTTCTTGCAACTAGATGGTCCCATCTGGGCGTGATGGGAGACAGTGACAGCTCCTCAGGCATTAGATTCTCATAAGGAGTGTGCAACCTATATCCCTTGCATGTGCAGTTTACAATAGGGTTCATGCTCCTATGAGAATCTAATGCCCCTGCTGATCTGACAGGAGGCAGAGCTCAGGCAGTAATGCAAGTGATGGGGAGTGGCTGTAAATACAGATGAAGCCTCACTCACCTCCTGCTGTGCAGCCTGGTTCCTAACAGGCCACAGGCTAGTACTGGTCCATGGCCCAGTAAATCTGACCTTAAGCAGCATGGTTCCTTGAGAGGTAAGACTTGAAATATAAGGAAACATTATTGTCTAAATCCATAGTGTTGTTTTTTTTTAATGTCTCATTTGGGTCTGAATTTTAAAGAAAATATAAATGGAAAGTTGTATTGGAAAGAATAACCAATGGTTGGGTTTAGAGACAGGTGATTGGAGGCAAGAGAAATTGAGAGTGGTTAAATGTAAAAAGAGAAGAGATGGTAACAGATGTGGATAATTTTATTGTCATTATTACTTTTTCCTCACTATTTTATACATTTCCCCTGAAGCTCTATACCAGTTCTGGGAAGTTTGGGGGTGATCATAGACTTTTAGCCACCTGGTTAAGTGGTAATGTATGTCGTTCTATTTAAATGGTTAAGGGAGCCTGTAAACAGCAGTTTATAAGGAAATAAACTTTATGGCCTACTAAAAAGTTAATATTTAATTGTTGGGTTAACATAAGAGTTTTTGAAAAAGATTGGTATCTCTTCAGTGTTTATAATTAACTACATTAAACTTGCACTCAAGCCAACATGTTCAACTTTGTTAATGTATTTATAAATAATTATTTTTATGGTTTAGATTTAAAGACTTGGGGACAATGTGTCTCAGAGCCCTTGCCACTGATAAGAACAGGGACTCTTCAGCTGGGCCCTTCCAATGTAGAATTCACTTAATCTCTGAGGCTTGAAAGGCACTTGTGATAGACAGAATAGTGACTCCCCAAGGATGTCCACCTCCTGATCCCTGGAACCTTTAAAGATGTTTCATTACATGGCCAAAAGGACCTTGCAGGTGTTATTAAATTAAGAGCCCTTTGACAAGGTGATTATTCTGAATTATTCAGGTGGGCCCAATGTAAACACAAGGATGTTCTTAAAAGGGAGGCAGGAAGCTCAAGGCCAGAGAAGGAGATGTGATGGTGAAGCAGAGGTAGGAGTGATAGGGAAATGATGCCACAGGCCAAGGAATACAGGAAGCCTCTAGAATCTGGAAAAGACAAGGGAACAGATTCTTCCCCAGTGGCCTCCAGAAGGAACCAGCCCTGCCAACACCTTGATTTTAGGACCCGATTTTTACCACAAAGTTTGAGTTAACCTGTTACAGCACCATCTAGTACAGGTCCTTACTGGTCCTCCTGTGGAGCACCCATCTCTGACAAACGGCCATGGCTTCTGCCTGGGTGCGTGCCCCATTGACCAAGCAGTGCCCTAGCCCAAGACTGCCCTGTGCCATCTTCAGACAGCTGTAACTCAACTCAACCTTCCAACCGTTGTTCTTTATTTTGAGGGCCTACATAGAAAATGCAGATCTCCTTTCTACATGGTGCCCTGAGGTATTTGCAGGTTTGTCCCCTTGTGTCTTTTTCCTAGTGCTATACTCTTGAAGTTTTCTTTTCCTATTCCTCATATCACAGATTTCAAATTTTCCCTTATTAACTCTCCTACCTCATTTAATGTTCCAAGTCCACTAAAGAGGCTTCTGGTTGATATAAATTTAGTAATTCCATGATTCTTTTCACTTAATCATGAATCTTCATGACTAGAGTGTCTTTAGTACACATTTCTCCATCACATCTACAAGGATGTCCTGGGAGAACTCGCCAGATGCCACATTGAGATTCACCTGCGTTTTACATCATCCTCCCATCCACAGAGTTCTCCCCATTGCCCCACCATTTCTGCTTTGACTTATTGTTAGTGAGTGTCTCCTGTAAGAGTTTTATTTCCCTTTCTAAATGTTCATGAATCTTTTGTTTAATACTGTTTTAGAATTTCCCAGATGGTCTGCAAAGTGCTTTGTTGTCATGAGCTTGAAAACTGGGGCCGTGCGCAGTGGCTCACACCTGGAATCCCCGCACTTTGGGAGGCCAAAGCTGGTGGATCACCTGAGGTCAGGAGTTTGAGACCAGCCTGGCCAACATAGTGAAACCCTGTCTCTACTAAAAATACAAAAATTAGCTGGGTGGGCACATGCCTGTAATCCCAGCTACTCAGGGGGCTGAGGCTGGAGAATCGCTTGAACCAGGGAGTCAGAGGTTGCAGTGAGCTGAGATCACACCACTGCACTTCAGCCTGGGCGACAGAGTGAGACTCTGTCTCAGGGAAAAAAAAAAAAAAAAAAGAAAATTGGGACTTGCACGTGCCCTTCCTTGCCTGTTCAGTTGACCCTCATCCCAGATTCACCAGATTATCAAAGGTTATTGGTTGCATTTCTTCTGCTATTTTTCTCTATACACTGGAGTGAATTCAGACTGTTAAGAGTAATCATTTGATCTCTAAATCCCAACTCTTCACTCATTTTCCTCTTGTCAAAGTTTGTTCTTCCCTTCCAGTCTGAAGATTATCCTTCCCTTTCTTCTTGCCATCCAAGAACCACCATTCTCCACAGTGGGTCTGTGTCTTTCTTGTTCTTCTTGTTTCAAACATAACTTTAAAAGAGCTCTTAAAAAATTTTTTTTTGTCTTTAGCATTTTTTGCAAGCTTAAACTCATTCTGATCTTTAAGCCTTCTTGAATTGCTATGGGCCACGTTATGTTCTTTGTTATGGGCTCTTCTCTTCATCTTTTTGTATGTGCCGTTTAAAAATCTGAGCCATTAGGCTGCTCCCTGGGAGATCACATCAGTACCTTTAGATGCCTCTATGTTTTCATCTGCAGGGATGATTTGCAATTGTATGGGTTAGAATTTCATTTTTGAGAGCCTTCCTATTCCTCTTGAAGCATCTTCCCTTTTGAGTTTCAGGTCATGCATATATTTTCTTTGAACATTTAAAAATCAGTTCTTTTAAACTATAAAGTTCAAACCTGACTATCACCAGCCTCTTTTTCCATGCTTTATTCCAAGTTCTCGATATTTCTGCTTCATCAGCAGAACATCTCCACCCCTGTCTGGTTTCTGCCCTCCCTCTAGTTGATCAGAATTAGATCCAAAGTTGCAGTTTGCTCAACTTTCTGTGAGATTAAACTATCAGCAAGGAAAAAGTGTATTAGAGATCCTAGTTTTAGTTGAGACTTACAGCAGATATCTAGGTATTTGATAACGCCCTCATTATTTCTATCTTTCCTCGTCATTTTGTGAGCATCATCATCCATTTACTTAAACCTACCAGCAATCCATGGTACATCTCCCACATGATAGCGTGTCTGTTGCCCCCTCCTTTTCTCTGTACCCAGCTGCTCTGCAGTGGGTTACTGCTGCTGTTCCACAGAGAAACATAATTTTGTAATGTACAGATGGGACTTTCGCTGCTTCTCTTCTAACCGGCTACTCTTTCGAACAGTATTTTATTTGGAAGTCCTGTTGCGCAAAGTCTCAGGGATCTCTAGACACTGCGTTTTTGTCCTTGTGTTAAAATCTGTAGCTAACTTTGGTGTCTGCACTCTGTGGTTTGATAAAGAGGCATCTGAAACTCTTATGTTTCGTCTCAATTCTTTCTTGTTTGAAATCCTAGACCTTTTCTACCATTGTTATTCCTCCTTCTATGAGAGCCCTAATATTTTCCACCATCATCAGTATAACAACTTTATCTGGACATATTTCTAACTTCATATTCAGTTCAAAGCCTTCATTATTTGATCAACTAATCTCCAGGAAAACGTGTTTCTAAATCTTTGGGAGATATTTTTGTATATATATATATGTTTTATTGTGTTTTGTTGTTATAAAAAGATTAAGGCTGGGCACAGTGGCTCACACCTATAATCCCAAAAGTTCGGGGATCAGGGTGGGCAGATCACTTGAGGCCAGAAGTACAAGATCACCCTCAGCAACTTGGCAAAACCGCATCTCTACAAAAAAAAAAAAAATTATTTTTAATTAGCTGGGCATGGTCGTATGTGCTTGTAGTCCTAGCTACTTGGGAGGCTGAAGTGGGAGGATGGCTTGAGCCCAGGAGGTCAAGGCTGCAGTGAGCTGTGTTAATGCCACTGCACTCCAGCCTGGGTGACAGAACTAGATCACCCAGGCTGGAGTGCAGTGGTGTGATCTCGACTCACTGCAACCTCTACCTCCTGGGTTCAGGTAATCCTCCCACCTCAGCCTCCCAAGTAGTGGTACTACGGGCATGCACCATTATATCCAGCTAACTTTTGTATTTTTAGTAGAGACAGGGTTTCACCATGTTGGTGGTCTAGAACTCCTGGCCTCAAGTGATCCCACTGCCTCGGCCTCCCAAAGTACTGGGATTACAGGCATGAGCCACTGCGCCTGGCCTGAAAAAAAGTCTTTTTGATTAGTACAATTGTGTAATTGTTCTTAAGTTCTCTGAGTTCTAACCCTTACTTTAGAAAAAGAGGAGGGACCACCTCTGATGCTGATATCTACCCAAGCACTTCCATTTTCTACGCATAACTTCAGAATCTCTAGAGGTGCTTTGTAAGTCTTGCCTGACATTGACATTGATTCCATATGAGTCAGCAGGAGTGGGTGTTGGTCAGCATGCACTCTGCCATATCCTAGATCCATTCCTAAAAGCCAGCATTCCTACAGATGGGCCACATAAGGTCAACATTTAGTGTCTCAAATCCCCTGCCCCCAAATTCCCAATGACTCTCCCTTAAGGAGCCAACCACAGATTTTCTTCAGTGTTTTAGGACCTCTTATTGTTCTTTTATTCATTCATTTATTTGTTTATTTTAAGAGATGGGGTCTTATCATGTTGCCCAAGCTAGCCTTGAACTCCTGGACTCAAGCAGTCCTTCCACCTCAGCCTCCCGAGTAGCTGGGACTACGGGTTCATACCACTGCACCTGGCTTATTATTCTTGATTTTCTTAAGCAGAGGTCCTATCTGGTTTTTAAATATTCATTTTATTTTCTGAACATTTTTCTTGAAGTCTCTACTGATCATTTTCTTTCTTTCCTCCTTTATTTTATTATTATTTTTTTAAATGAGGTCTCACTGTGTCACCCAGGCTGTAGTTCAGTGGCACAATCATACCTCACCTCAGCCCGAACTCCCAGTCTTAAGCGATCCTCCCAGCTGGGACTAAAGGCATGAGCCACCATACCTAGGTAATTTTTTTTTGGTAGAGATGGGGTCTTGCTATGTTGCCCAGGCTGTGCTCAAACTCCTGGGCTCAAGCAATCCTCCTGCCTTGGCCTCCCAAAGTGCTGGGATTACAGGTGTAAGCCACTGTGCCCAGCCTCTAGTGACCATTTTCTTTGTTCAAATGATTTTTCTTCCTCCTCCCAGGTGTTTTGTGTTTTTTTTATTGTTTTATTTTGTTTTGCTACAGGGTATCCCTCTATCACCCAGGCTGGAGTGCAGTGGCATGGTCATAGCTCACTGCAACTTCAACCTCCAGGCTCAAGCAACCCTCCCTTCTACCTCAGGCTCCGAAGTAGATGGAACCACAGGCATGCACCACCACATCTGGCTAATTTTTTTATTTCTATTTTTGTAAAGACAGGGTTTCCCTATGTTGCCCAGGCTGGTCTTGAACTCCTGGGCTCAAGCGATCCTCCTGCCTCAGCCTCCCAAAGTGCTAGAATTACAGGTGTGAGCCACTGTGCCCAGCCTGAATGTAGTCTTTATGAATTCATTTAGTTTTTATTTCTGCTGTTGGTTTTTGAAAAAATAATGGTGCTCGTAGATGCTAAGTGTCTGAGTTTGCAAAATGATCTCTTTCAAGTGGAACATTGTTCTGCTAACATAGAAAAAATCAGAATATGCCATTGAAAGCATGGTTCCTTGGAACTAGGACAGCATCTTTTCTGTATTACCACCCCCCACCCCTTACCTCTTGTGCCCTGCCATGATTCCTAATCCTCTGCCTTCTGTTCTGTGGGTAGTCAGCATCAGTTGATGATGATAAGACATCCCTTAGAAGTCATTAAAGCAAGCTGTATTTAATGTGTTTAATCATTTTAGATGAATTAAGTCATCTTTCTTCTTAATCACTTTAGAGGCTGTTCCCTGAGTGCCGTTGAGTTAGTTATCTGATATTTTACTGAGTGCTCAAAACTGAGCTTTTAAGAAATTGCTTTAGCTGTGGCTTGCTGAGATTGTAATTTATCAATAGACTTGGTGTTCTCACTGGACCTTTGGGGGTCCATGGACTAGTGTGTGCTTTCTTACATCATGGCAAGAATAGCTGGAAGTTGCAGCTGACTGCTACCTTAGAAGTGGAAGCTACTGGACGTTATTCTTTTGCACGTCATCTCTTGGCCTTCCAGACCTCAGGCTGTCTACAGTAAGTACAGAGCAGCACTGGCAGGTGTTTGGTCAGACCACTTCATTGACTATAGGCTTTATTGAAAGGCTCATTGAAAGGCTTTATTGCTTCTGGATCTGGGGAATCCAACATATCCTTTATTTCCTTAGGCCTGGCACTAGCTATATTTTTCCTTCCTTCCACTGGTCTCATCCTCTTCCAGTATTTTCTCAGCCTCTAAGCTTTAGTAGGTGTAGGGCCCTGCACTAGGCACTGGGTGAGATAGAGAGGTATATACAGCACTGTCACTGCACTTATGCAGGCAGTCCAAGTTTGTGAGGACATTCATTAGAATGCACATAGTAGCCCCACGGAAAATGTGGCATTGAATGAGTGAAGCGAAAGCGCATAAGATCAGCTGAGGACAGGCTATAAAGAGAAATGCAAAAGGATCTTCCTCTACCCGGGAGAGTTGCAGGGTGGCGGGGATCAGCTAGCTCTGCTCATCTATAGCCCAGGTCAAGCAAGTACAGAAATGACGTTAGCACCCACTCCCACCCTCTCTTCCCATTTCTAGCCTATGGGTTCACATGTCCTTGAGCAGCGTTAGGTAACTGAGGACTATGGTGCACTGTCCCTGGGATGCTTCCTCATAGTCTGATAGATTATTGCTTTTGTCTCCTTTTTTCTGCCATACTGTCTCTAATGGAACAATGTTGTTAGGGATGTAGATTCGTTTTCCCAAGGAGTTTTTACCGAGCCTAAGCTATTATTCCCAAGAAAAATTTCTCAGCAGGCCCCTTACAATTTATGTTTCCCTGTTAGTGGGCCTTAATAATTCCAATTTGCCTACAGGATTTTCTAAAGAAATAGTTCTCTATGAAGTGTTTTCATATTCAAGCAGTGCTTCCATTCAGAGAACTTAATGATATAGTTGACATCTTGGTAAAACAATTTAACAGGATCATGTTAAGCTTGGTCATCAGAAAGAACATTCATGCTTAAGGTTTCAGAATGAAGGAGCACTCTCTTGACATCTGATTTTCCTAGCAGACCAAAGAGAGAAAGTATCAAGAGACAAAAATTCAAGAGATGGCTTCTGTGGAATTGAGATAGTTGAGAAAACAAACAAACAAACAAAAAAAAATGCTTATTTGTATATTTGCTTGCAAAAAGAGAAATCAACTTGTTTATAAATATACTGAAGCTTTCCTTAAAATGGATGTCTAATCAAGGAGGTACTTGCAAGGGAGATGTGGTTTGACTTCTGTTTTATTGGCTTGTTACATTTAATCAAGGTGGCGACATGTGAGAAGTGGTTTAGCTCTTAACTCTCATCACTGCCTGTAAATGATAAGGCTCACGTCCATGCCTGTGGAATAAAGTGCTGTCAGGTTTGCATTTAATTCTGCATACAGTCAGCTCTCACGGTAATTAGAGATAGGATAGGCAGAAGTTCAGGAAATTAAATCCATAATCTGATATTTCCATTTTTTCCTAAAATATCTACTAATGCTTTTACCAAACCTGGGATGTGAGTTGGTGAGTCTTATTGTTTTACATCTTTTTTATCGGTTTATCCTACCTCAACAGAATGTCCAAAACCAAACAAAAAAATATATAGCAGAAAGGGAGAAGGAGGAGAAGCAAAAGGTCAGGTTAGCACCACATAAAACTTGGTGGCCAGATTATGAATAACCAGTTATCAACAGAAATAATGTAAAAAGATCAAACCGAACATTGAAACCATAAGGCCCCGTATACCTACTATGTACCCACAAAAATTAAAATTAAAAATTAAAAAGTAGTAATGAACTATAGGGCCCTTTAGATTACACCAGCAATAGTACTGTCATTCTCCAACTAAGGCTCATTATTTTTTTTTCCAGAAAGAAAAAAAGGGTTTGTTGAAGTTGCTTTCTGGCGCCTCCACTAAACGGAAGCCCCGCGTGTCTCCTCCAGCATCGCCCACCCTAGAAGTGGAGCTGAGCAGTGCAGAGCTTCCTCTCCAGGGAGCGGTGGGGCCCGAACTGCCACCAGGAGGTGTCCACGGCAGGGCAGGCTCCTGCCCTGTGGACGGGGACGGACCGGTCACGACTGCAGTGGCAGGAGCAGCCCTGGCCCAGGATGCTTTTCATAGGAAGGCAAGTTCCCTGGACTCCGCCGTCCCCATCGCTCCGCCTCCTCGCCAGGCCTGTTCCTCCCTGGGTCCTGTCTTGAATGAGTCCAGACCTGTTGTTTGTGAAAGGTGAGTTCAACTTTGTTCCAGGAAAAAACTAAAAAATGAACAACAAGCTTTAGGCTGGAACATTATTGTGATATTTAGGATGTTTTGCCACCACATCTTCCTAAATGTTTTGAAACTGAGCTTATGAAAATAAGCACTGAATTTCTTTTCCCACTTGACAGGACATACTCTGTTTTCCTTTTTCCTCCCATGTTTCTTAATGGGTTGGTCCCCAGCCTTCCTTTTCCTTTATTTTCTCTACTCTGCCATGCCAGAATTGTGTCCAGGTAAAAACTGTCAATCACTGGGAACTTGTTCACGGATTTACTTCTTTCTTATTTTTATTCTGTTGCCACCAATCGCTTTTTTTTTTTAATTTTTTGCCTTTTTTATTAAAAGTTTACATTGTTTCCTGCTAGTTGTGAAGCAGCTAGAGCAGGTGTGTCCAATCTTTTGGCTTCCCTGGCCCACACTGAAGGAGGAATTGTCTTGGGCCACACATAAAATATACTCATATGGCCGGGCACAGTGGCTCACGCCTGTAATCCCAGCAACATGGTAAAACCCTGTCTCTACTAAAATAAAAGAAATAGGCATGGTGGCAGGTCCCTGTAATCCCAGCTACTTGGGAGGCTGAGGCAGGAGAATCGCTTGATCCCAGGAGGCAGAGGTTGCAGTGAGTGGAGATCATGCCACTGCACTCCAGCCTGGGTGACAGAGCAGGACTCCATCTCAAAATAATAGTAATAATTATATATATACACACACACATATATACATACACACACACATATATATACTGTTAAAAAATATTTTACATTACATATATATACACACTAACATTAATGATAGCTGATGAGCTAAAAAAAATTGCAAAAAAAATTCACAATATTTTAAGAAAGTTTATGAATTTGTGTTGCACTGCATGCGCACGGGTTAGACAAGCTTGAGTTAGAGAATTCTGTCAGCTAAGAGAACTCTCTTCTTTTTTTGAGACAGGGTCTTGCTCTGTTGCACAGGCTTCAGTGCAGTGGTGCAATCACAGCTCACTGAAGCCTCAACATCCTGGGCTCAAGTGATCCTCCCACCTCAGCTTCCTGAGTAGCTGGGACCACAAGCCTGTGCCACCATTCCCAGCTAATTTTTTTGTAAAGACGGGGTCTCCCATGTTGCCCAGGCTAGTCATTCAAGCCATTCTCCTGCCCCGGCCTCCCAAAGTGCTGGAATTACAGGCGTGAGCCATGATGTCTAGCGAAGAACTCTCTTCTTCCTGAGCCAGAAGGGTATGGCTAAGTTCTCAGTCTCAGTTCTGACTCTCCTCCTTACCAAGTAACTTGATTCAGTTACACTCAGAGTCTTAGTGATGCCAGCCTTGAAAATTATTACAAAAGGAAGCAGTTCTGTTTGATACCCCACTGGGGTTCTAGGAATGTGTTAGGAAAGAAAATATATTATTTAATGAGACAAATAGCTACTAGGATTATTTAAACTCAGCAGTGAAGCACTATTCATTACGTAGGAAAGCATCATGAAGTATACTCAAAATAGTGGACTCTTTTTATATCTCATATAAATATATAGTATTTGTCTTAAGTATCATCTGTTTTATTGTTTCCGTAAACTTCATTTCCTCTGTGCCTGCATTTCATAAATAAAGCAAATTTCTGCTTTGTGGAGGTATTGCTTTTTTGGTAGCATTTTCTATGTTGCCGACTTGAAATCTTACTATAAAGTGTTAATGTTTTTAAATGCCTTAAATTCACCTTACCTCTGTATTTCAGATGAAGCCATAGGTATATTTGTATCCACCAAAACCTGAGGCCTGCATTCATATTTTTGGCACACTTTTTTACTTAAAAATAAACTAGGAAAAATGGAAAAGAATAAATTTCAAACCTATTTCCATGAAGTACAAAGCTCACAATTTATGATTTTCTTTTTTTTTTTTTTGAGATGGGAGTCTCACTCTGTTGCCCAGGCTGGAGTGCAGTGGTGCAATCTTGGCTCACTGCAACCTCGACTTCCCGGGTTCAAGTGATTCTCCTGCCTCTGCTTTCCAAGTAGCTGGAATTGCAGGCGCACACCACGCCCGGCTAATTTTTTTGTATTTTTAGTAGAGACGGGGTTTTGCCATGTTGGCCAGGCTGGTCTCGAACTCCTGAGCTCAAGCAATCCACCTGCCTCAGCCTCTCAAAGTGCTGGGATTACAGGCGTGAGCCACGGAGCCCAGCCACAATTAATGATATTTATTTTTATAGTGCTGTACAATAATTTTCTATAGTTCTAATCCCCATAAAACCAGTTTTAAAATGAGCCATTACCCTAAAAAAGTGTTCTCTCCCTACAAATGAAATCATTTTATCTGTCCTCTCATCTGTTGTGCTCTTAGTAAAGCTTTGAAATTTTGTCCAGAATTCACAGAATCTCTTTTTCTGAGAGTCAACCTTTTTCCTGCTGTATTGGTTTGCTTTCCAGGGATAGCACCTTCTGTCCCTGGAGTTGGTCCAGTTACTTGTTTGCTTTCTCTTGGTCACAAAGCCTCCCTCCCTCCCTCCAGGCACTGATCTGCAGTTTTTCCTTCAAGCCCTGAGGGCATCTCTCCTGTGTTCCCCCTCATTTGTGATATTTGTGTGACTGTTTTGAGTGATGGTTCACTTTGCCCAGACTCTCCCTGGGCACTGGCATGGGCACTGCAGCCTCCCTCCCCCAGTGCATTCCTTTTCAGTTGCCAGATGTCCTCAGTCTCTGCAGCTTCTGCATTCCGATCCCTTCCTCTTAGAGGAGCTCCTTTCTAACAGCAGGCTCCTGCTGTTCAGTTCATTTGAAAAGAAGGAATCGCTAGCGCAGGCAGGTGATGGCGTTTCAGGGAGCGAGGGATGCACATCAGATAGGGAACATGGAGAATGTAATGACAGGACAGATGGGCCCAGGCATGCTGGAATTCTTTGACAGGTTTTTTTGTATAACCATTTGAATTTTTACAAGTGGGAAAGGGGTCTTTGGAGAAGATTTCTACCCAAGTTTATATTTTTATAATCCATATGTTCAATGGAATATTAAATATAATAGCCAACCTGACCAACTTTCCACAGCCCTTGCTTTCATACAGTGATGGTGATAGTATTTATTTACCTTGGATTCTTAGATCTGTCTCACAGTAAAAGTAACAGGAAAAATGTATGGTAACATATAGGAAAATGTTATTCACTGGGAATGAAATTTTTTGATTAATTAAAAGCCACCAAGTATAGAATTTAGGGATTACTTGTGTTCATATTTTAAACATTTCAACACAATAAAAAGTGCTCAATGCTGAAAATGAAGGAAAGATTTAACTTTTATATCAGTATGATTGAGAAAACATTTCAGGATCTAGGAATAATCCTTGATTTACAATACAAACATCAACAACTCTTGCCCTGGCAAAATGCAGAAGGAGCCCAGGGTTCTTTTGGTAAAAATTCTACTGACTGGTAGAACTTCATAGAAGTATTTTTCAATTTATATTATTGGGACACTATGAGATAGGATTCATCTACAGATTATAATGAGAACAAGCATAAAATTTCCTCTCAAACCATGACCCTATCTCATACATCTAAAGTAAAAGAATGTGCCAGGCATGGTGGCTCACGCCTGTAATCCCAGCACTTTGGGAGGCCAAGGTGGGTGGATCACGAGGTCAGGAGTTCAAGACCAGCCTGACCAAGATGGTGAAACCCTATCTCTACTAAAAATCCAAAAAAAAAAATAGCCAGGCGTGGTGGCGGGCACCTGTAATCCCAGCTACTCGGGAGGCTGAGGCAGAGAAATGCTTGAACCCGGGAGGCGGAGGTTGCAGTGAGCCACACTCACACCACTGCATTCCATCCAGCCTGGGTGACAGAGTGAGACTCCATCTCAAAAAAAAAAGAGAGAGAGAGAATGTGACTGGGGCAGCCGGTGCTGTCAATGGAAAGAAGCAATCACGTGGTATAAAGACTTAAGCAATCTCATAATAAGAAAGGATGAACCTTGAAGTGTGTTGACAGGTCTTGGTGTCAGCAGAGAGAATTCTCTTAGGAACAAAAGGATTCTTCTGTGTTTGTTAGAGAGACTGAAGAAAACAAGCAAGAAATAGCGCTATATCCTGGAGGCAGAAAATGTATAATTGATGACAGCAGAAACAATAGAACAAATATTTTAGGCTCTATTTTAGAGGGATTGAGAAGAAATAATTAGGAAATTGCAAAGAGAAAGTGGAAAGAAAATATTTCAGAAGGGATGAAAAATAAAAGAAAGTATATGACAGGTTTATTTTTCTTCCAAAGAAAAAAAATAAATATATATATAAAGAGTTCGGAGAGACACAGCAAGTCATCTTTATCTGTGTGTATTTTTAAATGTAGGAATTAAACTGAGAACCACATACCTATAAGCTCGTCTCCTAAATTAGAAAAAAAAAAAAACCTATGTATGATCTTTGATCAGGGATTAAGCTAGAACACTTGGAAACATACAAATTGGATAGAGATAGATTTACAGAAAGGCAGCTGGGCTTAACCAGCATGATTAATTTCTTTGAATCAGTGACAATGAACCCACTGGGTGAAGCAATGGACGTAATTTACTTGGACTTGGAGCAAGCTACAAAGGGAACTAGTATGGTTTTGCCAGTGAAATACTTAATTGAATATTAGATTGCTGTGGCAACTGGCAGAAAGCAGTAAGTGGTTACTCACCCAGGTCAGAGTGATGGACTGAGTGCCTCCCAGAGCAACATGGGAGCCAATTTGGGCTATACCAGGGCGATTAGAAATGAAAATGTATGAACTACAGAGAACACCAGAGAGGCCAGAAAAATAAAGGAGACAGGAAATGTATACTAATAAAAGACTGCAAATGCCCATTCAGATGGAAGTTAAAATACCATAGCGTTGGAAGTCTGTGGAGCTTCTTTATATTGCAAGACTCTGTTTCTTGAATTCTACCTTGTCAGTTATCACCAAAAGTTGAATAAGGTCACACAGCCACCAAGAGGCAGAGGCCATTCAGGGACTGATCTGTGAGCCACTCTGGTCACCCCGTAATGCCTCCACAGTGCTTTGTTCAAAGGGAATAAGGGGTGCTTTCCAACCGAGGTGCCAGTCAGCTTTATACATTTTTCCTTTTTTTTTCCCTTTTTTAAACAAAAAAATTTTATTCATTCATGTATCTTATTTTTTAAATTGTGGTAAAGTATACATGAAAATTTACTGTTTTTTCAAGTGCACAATTCAATGGCATTAAGTACATTCATGTTGTCATACAACCATTCACTGCTATCCATTTCTAGAACTTTTTCTCATCCTAAACTGAATCTGTACTCATTAAGCACTAACTCTTCATTCCCCCTCCTCCAGGCCCTGCAACCACCCTTCTACTTTCTCTCCCCGTAAGTGACTTCTGGGCATCTCATAAGTGGAATCATGTAATAGTCGTCCTTCTATGTGCATGCAGCTTATTTCACTTAGCATAACATTTGCAAGGTTCGTCCCTGTTGTAGCACGTGTCAGAATTTCATTCCTTTTTAAGGAGCTTTGTACATTTTAAAAAATAGTTTTTCTATACAACTAGGCTTTTTCTTTTTGCCACTTGACATGCTTATTAAGAATTAAACGTACTATGCTAAGTACTGTGAGGCATATAAAGTGAATTTAGCATCATCTCACCCTTCAAGCAGCTTATGGTTTGGTAGAATAAATGAGACAGGGACACAGATGGTAATAATACAATGTAGACTATGCTAAGTGCTGTAAGACATATACATGGAGGCCTCTGGGATTTAGTCAAGCATGAAATTGCCTCCAGCCATGGGGCTGGAGATTTCACAGGGGAAAACTGGAGCCAGGCTTTGAGAGAGTGATAGGGTATGAGTGGGAGAGAGAGTGTCAAAGGAGATTCCCACTGGAAGGAACTGCATGAGCCAAGGTGTGGCGTGGGGGAAGTAAAGGCCCTGAATAGGGGACATGTTCAGGCTTAGGGGAGTGTTTGGGACTTCTGTGGTGATAATAGTAGCTACAGCTGCCTAAAAAGAGATTAGGGCCTGATCACCAAGGGCTTCGCATACCAGGCTGAGGATTAACCTTGCTCATAGGCATTGTAAAGCTGTTAATGATTTTTTGGCAGTGGGTAGCTGCAAATAGAGTTGCCACTTAAGAATATTAGTATGTGAGCTCTGCATAGACTGGGTTGGGGACAGGAAGAGACTTGAAGCAAGAAAGGTAGATATTTGACCAGGTGGATGCCGGGCCCACCCCTTGTCATACGCCTGTAATCCCAGCATTTTGGGATCCCAGGTGGATCACCAGGTCAGGAGTTAGAGACCAGCCTGGCCAATATATTGAAACCCTGTCTCTATTAAAAATACAAAAATTAGTCAGGCGTGGTGGCATACGCCTGTAATCCCAGCTACTCAGGAGGCTGAGGCAGGAAAATCGCTTGAAGCTAGGAGGCGGAGGTTGCGGTGAGCTGAGATCATGCCATTGCACTCCAGCCTGGGTGACAAGAGCGAAACTCCGTCTTAAAAAAAAAAAAAAAAAAAGATATTTGACCAGGTGGAAGGTAATGAAGTCATCAACTAGGATAGTGACAGTGACAATGAAGAGGAGTGGATGGGGTGCAGATTTTGAAGATAGATCAGCAGGTCCCATGATGTAGGTCATGGGAGAGTATTCATTGACCGCTGAGGTTCAGAACTTCCCCAAACCCCTGTTCATATAGAGAAAAGGATAATCTGAGTGAGGCAGAGGGTGGAGCAGCAGATGTAAAGGGCCTCTGCAGCTGGGCCTTACATCTGTTTGTTGGTCTGTAAATGTTCTACTTGGCAAAGCCTTGCAATGCCTGAAATAGTTGGCCAGTTATGCCCAGTATTTGGCCTTACAAATCTGTATTAGAAAACTCTGCAAACCACCTCACAAGGCTCAAGATCAGGACCTGAGCTGGAAGATTTCTAAGTAGAGTCTATTCCTCCTGCACCTGGTAGTCTTCATACGATCAAGACTGTGTCACAGTTTCCATTATGCACAGTTTCTCATTCCACCCGCCCCCCCAGAGGTTTATAAAACTTAGCAATGAAAATTTGCTCCCACTGGGAACTTGGCAGGAAGAGTATGTTCTTAGCCCAGCAGCAGTTCTAGTTCAAAAAATTTTTGACAAAATTGGTTTAGTGCATTTTATAAAATGCATATATTAATCTAATTCACTTCAAGTTTTTCAATAACCATTTGTATTCCATTTCACCTTTAAGGCAGCTCACAGAGAACAAGTAGGGAATATATCTCATGAGAAATCTACTCTGAATATGTTTTGAGTCACTTGTACATTTTTTCCCAGAATTATAAAGCTTTGCCCTAAATGTTTAACTTGCCCCACATGGCAACTACATCATTGCTTTTTCTGTGGATTTTTAGCATGTTGACATTAGACTTGAGAAATGTCATCTGGATCCTTCTTTCAGATAAATTTGTAATGAAATTATTTGTCTTGCTTTTAAAGGTGTCAGAGGGCTGGGCATAGCGGCTTATGTCTATAATCCCAGCACTTTCTGGGGCTGAGGCTGGAAGATTGCTTGAGCCGAGGAGTTCAAGACCAGCCTGGGCAATATAGTGAGATACCATCTCTACAAAAAATAAAAAGATTAACCAGGTTTGGTGGCACACACCTGTAGTCCCAGCCAGAAGGCTGAGGTAGGAAGATCAGTTAAGCCTGGGAGGTCAAGGCTACAGTGAGCTGTGATTGCATCACTGTACACCAGCCTGGGCAACAAAGCAAGGCCGTCTCAAAATAAAATAAAGATATCAAAGAAGGGATTCCAAAACCCTAACTGTGTTGATCTAAAGTTTGTCAAATCTCATTTTCAGGAAATGCTTTGGGTTGTGGCCTGAGTTCGTTTCCTAGTTAGAGATGTCCAGCCACTGACTGGCCCATCCTTCACCTGCTTGAAGTGCCAGGCCTCTGCCTACTCTTGTCTAAGCCATATGATCATAATGGGAGCTAATATTTTCGGGTTGAACTCTTTGTCAGACACCACACGAAGAACGTCATATTTGTTTAACTCATTACAGTCCTATTCTACAGATGAGGAAACAGACTGAGAGCTGAGATAACTGGCCCAAAATTAAGCTGCTCTAACTGACCTTAAAGACTGTGTCAATCCTTAGGCCAGTGTTTCTCCCACCATGTCATGCTTCCTCCCTCGTTCCATGTTTGATCAAACCCCAGCCTTGTGGTCTATGAATATTCATGTTTGAATTAGCTGAACCTTTCTCAGATATGATAAGCCAGCTTCTGTGCTGTGCTTTTGCTTCAGATCTTGGATAGTAATTTGGTCCCTGTGCCAAAGGAGCTCAGGTTGTTCAAGCAGCCACTTACCTTTTGCAGAGATGTGTTTTTTTAGTGTAATAGTCTGGGACTCTTGCTGTGGTCTTTCTTAAATGGATTTTGGTTTATATGGAATGGGAATTGGTGAAAGGAGCAGGCAGTTTCACCTGGGTTTCAGAAGTTTGGGGACAGTTGTATAGAATTCGTTCTGCCTATCATTTTGAAGCCATAATGTTCTTCACCTTCAGTCAGGAGTGGGTCCCATGAGGCTATAAACTCATTTTCTGACTTTGAGAACCAAATTAAAGTAGAAACCCAAAATCAACTTTATGACTGACTACTCATTACTTAGCATCAAACAGTGAAAGATATATTTATTAGTTATCTGTTGCCATGTAACCAGTTACCCCCAAAACTCAGTGGCTTAAAACAATAATAAGTATGTATTATTTCACAGTTTCTGTGGGTCACATATTTATGGAACAGCTTATCTGAGTGGTTCTGGCTTAGAGTATTTCTTGAGATTGTAGTCAAGACATCAGCCTGAGCTGATGCTCAACTGGGGCTGGAGGATTCACTTCTAAGGTGGCTTATTCACATCACTTTCTGGTTAGTTTAGACTTTTGGAAAGAGGCCTCAGTTCCTTACCATGTGTTTCCTCTCCATAGAGATGTTGAGTGTCCTCACAACATGGCGGCCAATTTTCCTGAGTGACTGATCCAAGAGAAAGTAAAGTGGAAGCCACAATGCCTTTTATGATTTAGCCTCAGAAATCACCCACTGTCATTTCCGCAACATTTTATTGGTCACACAGGTCATCCTATGCATCATAGGAGGAGACTACACAAGAGTGTGAATACCAGGAAGCAAAGTTCACTAGGGTCATCTTGGAGGTTGGCTACCATACACCACCATTCTTTTCCCCCTTTTATTGAGAAGAAGAGTAATGCAAATAATGCTGTAAAAAATAGAGAAAGATAAAAGGATATAGAATGTAAAACAAGTCACCTCCCTCTGGCTTCCTACAAGCTGTAATTCTGCATAGGAAAGCTAAGGAGCATGGAGGCAGAGGCATAGATAATATTAAATCAAGTAGGCTTCTGCCATTTTTAAGTGATAATGACACCTTTCCCACTAACTCCAAATTCTGAGCCAAGGAGAAACAGACCCAAATGTCAGAATAATAGAGATGAGAATGTCAACCTCATTACTGGTAATACTGGATTGGATTTGTGGCCACAGCCCTCCCCTCCATGTCTGGACCTTGGGACTACCTTCCCAAGGGATAATCTGGGTGTGTGGGACAGATTACCTTCCTCAGAATTGCTGCCTCGCCCGTGTCAAACCCCAGTGTAAGGGACATAGGGACACAGAGACAGACCTCCAGACTCACCTTCCTGACCTCTGTGTGCTTACAACATAGATGGAGCAGAGGCTCCTCAGCCTGTGGGCAGGCAGTTCAGAGAGGACTGAACCCCCCTGCTCAGCTACTTCTCCCAGCCTCACCAATCAAATAAACTCACTCCTGTTTCCTTGGAGAGTAGGGAGGGATAGAAATGATACCCCTCCTAGGAAATGAAACAAAACTCTCCTTTATGGCCAAGATACAAACACTAGTAGGGAACAAGGATGGCTGTCCTTGTTAAGGTCACTCAGATGAACCAGTCTGGGCCATCAGTAGTGGGTTGACACACATATCCAAATCTGGTCTTTGTTAGTACCAAGTCTCTACTAAACAGAAAATAGCAGCATTTTGAGTTGTTTTACAATCATGAATGAATTAATGTTATTTCCTATTTATGTTGAAGGTTTGTGCAGACTAACAGTACACCATTTTTTAAAATCACTGCTTTGAATCGCCTTAACCAAAATCTCTTTCTTTTCTAGGCACAGGGTGGTGGTTTCCTATCCTCCTCAGAGTGAGGCAGAACTTGAACTTAAAGAAGGAGATATTGTGTTTGTTCATAAAAAACGAGAGGATGGCTGGTTCAAAGGCACATTACAACGTAATGGGAAAACTGGCCTTTTCCCAGGAAGCTTTGTGGAAAACATATGAGGAGACTGACACTGAAGAGGCTTAAAATCACTTCACACAACAAAATAGCACAAAGCAGTTTAACAGAAAGAGCACATTTGTGGACTTCCAGATGGTCAGGAGATGGGCAAAGGATTGGTATGTGACTCTGATGCCCCAGCACAGTTACCCCAGCGAGCAGAGTGAAGAAGATGTTTGTGTGGGTTTTATTAGTCTGGATTCGGATGTATAAGGTGTGCCTTGTACTGTCTGATTTACTACACAGAGAAACCTTTTTTTTTTTTTTTAAGATATATAACTAAAATGGACAATTGTTTACAAGGCTTAACTAATTTATTTGCTTTTTTAAACTTGAACTTTTCGTATAATAGATACGTTCTTTGGATTATGATTTTAAGAAATTATTAATTTATGAAATGATAGCTAAGGAGAAGCTGGATTATCTCCTGTTGAGAGCAAGAGATTCGTTTTGACATAGAGTGAATGCATTTTCCCCTCTCCTCCTCCCTGCTACCATTATATTTTGGGGTTATGTTTTGCTTCTTTAAGATAGAAATCCCAGTTCTCTAATTTGGTTTTCTTCTTTGGGAAACCAAACATACAAATGAATCAGTATCAATTAGGGCCTGGGGTAGAGAGACAGAAACTTGAGAGAAGAGAAGTTAGTGATTCCCTCTCTTTCTAGTTTGATAGGAATCACCCTGAAGACCTAGTCCTCAATTTAATTGTGTGCGTTTTTAATTTTCCTAGAATGAAATGACTGAAACAATGAGAAAGAATACAGCACAACCCTTGAACAAAATGTATTTAGAAATATATTTAGTTTTATAGCAGAAGCAGCTCAATTGTTTGGTTGGAAAGTAGGGGAACTTGAAGTTGTACTCACTGTCTGAGAATGGCTATGAAGCGTCATTTCACATTTTACCCCAACTGACCTGCATGCCCAGGACACAAGTAAAACATTTGTGAGATAGTGGTGGTAAGTGATGCTCTTGTGTTAAGTCAAAGGCTATAAGAAACACTGTGAAAAGTTCATACTCATCCATTGTGATTCTTTCCCCACGTCTTGCATGTATTACTGGATTCCCACAGTAATATAGACTGTGCATGGTGTGTATATTTCATTGCGATTTCCTGTTAAGGTGAGTTTGTACTCAGAATTGACCAATTCAGGAGGTGTAAAAATAAACAGTGTTCTCTTCTCTACCCCAAAGCCACTACTGACCAAGGTCTCTTCAGTGCACTCGCTCCCTCTCTGGCTAAGGCATGCATTAGCCACTACACAAGTCATTAGTGAAAATGGTCTTTTATGTCCTCCCAGCAGACAGACATCAAGGATGAGTTAACCAGGAGACTACTCCTGTGACTGTGGAGCTCTGGAAGGCTTGGTGGGAGTGAATTTGCCCACACCTTACAATTGTGGCGGGATCCAGGCGAGCCTGTCTTTTTATATCCATTCTTTGATGTCATTGGCCTCTCCCATTGATTTCATTACGGTGCCACGCAGTCATGGATCTGGGTAGTCCGGAAAACAAAAGGAAGGAAGACAGCCTGGTAATGAATAAGATCCTTACCACAGTTTTCTCATGGGAAATACATAATAAACCCTTTCATCTTTTTTTTTCTTTTAAGAATTAAAACTGGGAAATAGAAACATGAACTGAAAAGTCTTGCAATGACAAGAGGTTTCATGGTCTTAAAAAGATACATATGTGGTTGAAGATGAAATCATTCCTAAATTAACCTTTTTTAAAAAAAAAAAAAAAAACACTGTATATTATGTTCCTGTGTGTTGAATTTTTAAAAAAATACTTTACTTGGATATTCATGTAATATATAAAGGTTTGGTGAAATGAACTTTAGTTAGGAAAAAGCTGGCATCAGCTTTCATCTGTGTAAGTTGACACCAATGTGTCATAATATTCTTTATTTTGGGAAATTAGTGTATTTTATAAAAATTTTAAAAAGAAAAAAGACTACTACAGGTTAAGATAATTTTTTTACCTGTCTTTTCTCCATATTTTAAGCTATGTGATTGAAGTACCTCTGTTCATAGTTTCCTGGTATAAAGTTGGTTAAAATTTCATCTGTTAATAGATCATTAGGTAATATAATGTATGGGTTTTCTATTGGTTTTTTGGAGACAGTAGAGGGAGATTTTGTAACAAGGGCTTGTTACACAGTAATATGGTAATGATAAAATTGCAATTTATCATTCCTTTTCATGTTAATAATTTGAGGACTGGATAAAAGGTTTCAAGATTAAAAGTTGATGTTCAACCTTTGTATGTCCCTTGTGTCAATCCTTAAAATTTTGCTTTTTAGAAAAACAAAACAAAAAACCCGGGACACATTTGACCTAATTTGTACCTCACAAAAATTCTTTGCATACACCTCAAGCAGAAGATGTCTACAGGAGTCAATTTGGTGATTATGACACATTTTACCTCTGCAACTAACAAACCTTGTTTATTTCTCCAAGAAGCTTAAAAAGAGTTTGTGGAGTCACACAAGGTCATGTATGGCACTTGCATTCCCCTCTTCCTCTTCCGGTTACTAAAATAATCTGGTGAGTGCTAGAAGTTGTCTTAGCCATAGAAGGAATAGCAGACCTATAACCAATGGTATGATAACCCGTAAGTCTCAGCATGGCTTGGGGACAAAATCTTTAGATTCACCATGGTTTTAATCTCCCATGAAATGAAAGGGCCATGTAAGTCGTGTTAAAAACTATTTTCTTATTAACTTTTGGCTACTGTCAAATGACTTATGAGAATTGAAAATCAGGAATTCTAGGTTGTATTGTAGCTTTTCCAAAAACTACCTCTGTAGCCACCTGGGCAAGTTGATTATTACTTAGTTTCCTCCTTTCGGTGTCCCATGGATGAGGAGCAAAGGAAGATTATCTCACTGGTTTTGAAAAGTGCTATTTTAAGGTGTGGCATTAATGTTATCTCTGGTTTCAAATATTTCATCTCACTCTCTTGGAGTATGTGATATAATGCTTTTCAGGGTCTAATTGGTTTTAGAAGGAACAAATTAAGGTGATGTTTCCAACTGCTATGCATTTAACTTTCTGTTCCTATAATAGAACATATTTGCATACCTCCAGAAGAACATTCAATTCTCTGAATATTTCAATCCAGAGCTATAAACAACATTAGAATTCACGTTTGGAAAATGTGTTTAATAGATGTTTAACTAAGTTTAATAGATGTTTGACTAACAACTCTTTGTGTGTATTCATCAAATTTTTAAAAATGTGTTTTGAATCAATTAAACTATGTCATTATCAATGTAGCATCCTATTTAAATTACTTTTTTTCCAGGAAAAATAATTAGCAGCCTACCAAAATCAATAAGATATTTATAAGAGATTAGTCGTGTCCAGGCAAACGGGTGTAGCCCTTGCTAACTCGCTGTGGCTGCAGGTTGTCATGGGGTATGCTGGGGGACTTTGCCCTGTCCATTAGTATCACCAGAGGCAGGAAGGAGCTATTAGAGTGAGTAGTCACCTGCCAATGTGAACAGCGACAGTTTCAAAATACCTTCTCTCAGGTTTACAGATGAACATCCCTTGGATTCCTTTTGTGTTTCCTACTAATGAATTTCTGATTTGGCTACTTTTCCATTTCAGAAACATCACCTGCATCTCACTCTGTGCAAATTCTTACTGTACTATGACGATCCAGGCTCTAACTATGCTGCAGGCACCTGCTAGTGGCATTAATCTTTGAGTCCCATTCAATACTATTATAGAGTCAGCCTACTCTAATAAGTCTCCAAAGATACTGGAATTATCCCAGCCAGTAACCAGTGAGCCAGCTGCCACTTCTATTGCCTACACCTTAGATAGGAAATTTGGTTCCAAGAGGTCTCTGACCTTGGGGTTGAATCTTTCAAGCTCTGAATCCTTGTGAAAGTACTAGAAGAAACCATGATAGACTTTGGCATGAGAAGGCATTCTTAAATATCATTCAAAATTTAGAAACTATAAAAAAAGAAAACCTCGATAAATTGTACAAAAAATCAAAATAGTTACATGACAAAATACCATAATCAAAGTCAAAAGAATAAACAATGAAATAAATCATTTGTAAGTCCTGTAGCAGGCAAAGAGATAATTTCCTTTACATATAAAAAAACTTCTACAAATAAGAAAAAAACCCCAAAGTAACACTAACCAAGGATTTGTGACAGAAATTGCCAATTGTCTCTGAATATTTTCATTTTCTTTTTTCTTATTAATTGATATCCGGGCTTTGTGCTTAGTTAAAAACCTCATTTTTGTCAGGGTGTGGTGGCTCACGCCTGTAATCCCAGCACTTTGGGAGGCCAAGGCAGGCAGATCACCTGAGGTTGGGAGTTTTGAGACCAGCCTGGCCAACCAACATTGTGAAACCCCGTCTCTACTAAAATACAAAAATTAGCCACCTGTGGTGGTGCATGCCTGTAGTCCCAGCTACTTGGGAGGCTGAGGCTCAAGAATCATTTGAACCCGGAGGCAGAGGTTACAGTGAGTGGAGATTGCCCCACTGCACTCCAGCCTGGGCCACAGAGGCAGACTCAGTCTCGGGAAAACAAAACAAAAAAACTCATTTTCCAGTCTCCCTTAAGGTTAGGTGCAGCCATGTTACTAAGTTCTTGCTGAGACACAAGCGAAAATATCACAGCAAACTTCTGATAAGGCTTCTTAAAAGGGGGAGGAGGCCGGGCGCAGTGGCTCACGCCTGTAATCCCAGCATTTTGGAAGGCCGAGGCAGGTGGATTGCCTGAGGTCAGGAGTTCAAGACCAGCCTGGCCAACATGATGAAACCCTGTCTCTACTAAAAATACAAAAATCAGCCGAGCGTGGTGGCACACACCTGTAATCCCAGCTACTCGGGAAGCTGAGTCAGGAGAATCACTTGAACCCAGGAGGCAGAGGTTGCAGTGAGCCAAGATCGCACCACTACACTCCAGCCTAGGCAAGAAGAGCAAGACTCCGTCTCCAAAAAAAAAAAAAAAAAAAAATTCTTTAGTTTTTTTTTTTTCATAGTTATTGTGAGAACATAGGTGACTGTTGGAAACAGAATGCTTGTTCCCAGGTACTACAAGGAAAAATCAGCATTCAGACAAAAAGTTCTCTCAGCAAGGCATTTTGCTTTCTGCAGAAAGGGTGCTCTTAGCAGATGGAACAATGGCAAGAGCACCCTTTCTAAATTAAAGTGATTTATTGTAGAATTGTAGAAAGTAAATAAAGTTTCCTCTTCAGAGTTTCCCTTCTTGTTAAGGGATAATAATAAATCATAAATGTTAGAAATAATTTCTTTTAAAGACTAACTTCCTTCAAGCCTCCTTGCTTTGTGCTAATAACTCTTTGTTAAGCCCTAGCCTGTGTAGCTGTTAGACATGCTCACAGGGCACATAAGACATTCTATGTCCTTGTACCTTAACCAAGATATTTGTGCTAGACATGCTCACAGGCACGTTCCAGCTTGCAGCCTATACCCCTTCCCTATTTGGCATAAGCAACTTCCTCTTTTCCTTTGTTCTCCCTTGCCTTTACCTATTTAGGACAGTTTTAAATTATTAGCCAGTCAGGTTTTAGTTTAGATTGTGCCGTCTGGCTCCAGCCAGTGGAGACAGGACACAGTAGCAGGGACAAGCTGCGTAAGGGATAAAAATTGCTTACCTCCTTTGTTCAGGTGTGCTCTCGCCATTGTTCCATCTGCAAAGAGCACCCTTTCTGCAGAAAGTAAAATTGTCTTGCTGAGAGAACTTTTTGTCTGAATGCTGATTTTTCCTTGCAGTACCAAGGAACAAGCATTCTGTTTCTAAATAAACATTTTACATATAACAGTGACTTTTAAGATGCAAGAGATGTACTAATGTGTTGGAGAAAGAAGGAAGGAAGGAACATGATGCCCTAGTAAACCTGAGCCTTCATGCCAGCCTGAACTACTCATCCCTAAATATGATTTATTTGAGAATAAACCTCTTGAGTCCAAGCTACTGTAGTCTTAGCCACCACTAACCTGACTGGTATCAATGTAAACTGACAGTTCATTAAAAATATATTTTTTATGTAAATATTATTTCTATATTATTATTTATATATATACACACACTAAAAGATGTTCCACCTAATTTGTAATGTAAATGCAATTAACAACCATGAAATATTTTTTACCTATAAAATGGGAAATTTCTAAAAATGTGAAATAACTGTCGGCTAAATGAGGGATATTCAGTATTTTGCTGATGACAATGTAATTTCAAAAAATGTATAGGGAAGGCAATATAGATAGAAAATACCAAAATTACAAATGTTGTTTACCCATTCTACTTTTAAGAATTTGTTCCAGTATATTTATTCGTCAAGTGTAAAATGACAGTATCATATTCTTTGCAGTGTTGTTTATAATAGCAAAATATTGGAAACGACCTAAATGTTTACCAATACGGAAATGGTCAAATGGATTATGGTAAATCTATACAGCAGTATACTGCATAACCATAAAAAAAAGAATGAGGAAATTTTTTATGCATGGGTATGGAAACATCTCTGAGATAGCTAAACAAAAAAGATGAGTTAGAGTGTGCCACCATTTAGTAAAAGTTAGGAGGGGAGAGAATATATATACCTATTAGCTTCTATATGAATATGATATCTGGAAAGATATACTCGAAAGAAACTGAAATGATGGTTGCATTACCATTGAAGATGGGACCTTGTGCTAACTTAAAGTACATTAAAGTCTCATCAGAAAACAGACACATCAAAGTGAAGTGGCTATGTTGTCTGGGGTAAATAGCTGGAGTTCATCTTCTCACTCCAGGAAAATTAGGACACAGACACTCACAAGGAGTTTAGGAGTGGAGGTTTAATAGGCAAGAGAAAGAGAAAGGAAAACAGCTCTCTCTCTAGTGAGAGAGAGGGGACTTCCAAGAGGAAAAAGACCAGCCAGCAGGGGATGTGCTGGATTTTATAGTCAGGTTTGAAGTGGCAGTGTCTGATTTACATAGGGCTCACAGTTTGGTTTGCATGGTGCGCATGGAAGGCTGGCGGCCCCACCCTAATCTTATTATGCAAATGAACTTTCCCCTTGGCCGGGGCCGTCTTGTCTCCTCTTTACTATACACGTGGCTGACAAAGAGAAGGGAAGATGGAGCTGCCGTCTTGAACATGATTGGCACAACTGCCGGCATCTATGCCTGCAACTAGATTTTACAGGCTGCTCTTTGTTAAGAAATGATTTGGGGCTGCTTTTCATTAAAAATAAAAGCCTCACCCAAGGACTTACCTACCCTCACTATCTGTCTAAGTAATTTCTTCTTAACTCTTGTATCAAAAGCGAAGCCCTTGACCTACGGAAGCCGTATTTTGAAGGGAGAGAGTGAAGAAGGGAGGAGACAAATATTAAAATTGCTTTAGGAAAAAGAGATATTTGAAATTAACTTAGAAAACAAGGGATACCCACTTTGGTGAGAATTATTAATTACTTAATGACTGAGTTCAAAAGCAGACAGAAAAATGACATCATTTAGACAGTCATACCAAATTTCTTCTCCTTTAATAAGTATTCAGAACACACTACCTTTAAGAATTCAAGATAGCCCTGAGGTTGCCTTTCCACAAAGAATTAACTTCTACTTCTCTGCCATTTGGGAAATTGAGAACCAACTGACGTATTTTATGGTGCAATGGAACCCATGAAAAAGGCCTTACATTATAAATTGGACATGTATCTAAATCAATGTATTCCCAAGATGCAGAACCCCTGAGAGACTCCTTCCATGGTGTGAAGCTCCGGAAAAGTATCAAGCAAAGATGAATCTATGGTACACGTATCCAAACTGGGATCTCATCTGAGGACAAACCTGAAACAAGGCAGAACTTCCACAGGTGGCTGTCACTCCTGTGTCTGCTGGTACAGAAACTACCAGAGGGGTTGTCAGCAGTTCTAGTCAAGCACATTACTTACACGTCCGTGGAAACAGACTCATCTTCAACACGTAGCTCGGCATCCAGGTATTGGAAGATGAGAGAGCAAGAGCAAGGGTTGTCTGCTTGGCAAATGTCAGCCCATAGATCTTGCCCACTCCTGTTGGTTCATGTGGAACAAAGCAGCCTCCCAGCCTTAATGCCACACCCCCTCAATAGAGCTTCTTTAGGCAGCAGGGTGAATAGAAACAACGAAAAACAAGACTTCTGTCAATAAAGCAGAAAGCAAGTAAGATGTGAAATTCAGAGGGTCCTTGCTGGCACTATGACTATAAGCTTTCTATAGCTCTTTCTGCAGATTCTCAAGTTTAAGATAATTCAATTATATTTGAAGGTAGAGTCCATGAAGATGCACCACTGAAGGAGACCAATCTGTTGCATTCAGGTGGCCATGAAATCGCAAGGCCTAACTGATAGCTAGAACAGTCTGATGGCCGGGTGCCGTGGCTCATGCCTGTAATCCCAGCACTTTGGGTGGCCGAGGTGGGCAGATCACGAGGTCAGGAGATCGAGACCATCATGGCCAACATGATGAAACCTGTCTCTACTAAAAATACAAAAATTAGCCAGGCATGGTGGTGCGGGCCTGTAGTTCCAGCTACTCAGGAAGCTGAGGCAGGAGAATCGCTTGAACCCAGGAGGTGGAGGTTGCAGTGAGCCGAGATTGCACCACTGCACTCCAGCCTGGGCAACAGAGCAAGACTCTATCTCAAAAAAAAAAAAAAAAAAAATCTGATGACATTTTAAAAATTGAATTTGAATTGCTACGTAAATGGGCATTCTGAATACATAAATGTGAGCATAGGAGAACAACTTTATCAATCCATCTTTTCTAGAGCAGCACTATCCAACAGAACTCCTCGGAACAGTGATGGGGATGTTTTAGATCTGTGCTGCCCGATATAGTAGCAACTAGCCACATGTGGCTACTGAACCCTTGAAATGTGGCTGCGGTGACTGAGGAAGTGAATTCTTTTTTTACAAGGAAACCAAAGAAGCCAGGAAGTGAATTTTTATTAGATTTAATTGTAATCAGTTTAAATTATTCTTTATTTGTATTTTCATTTTTTCGGGTGGGGGGATGGTAATGAGGACCCAGGCTGGAGTTCAGTGGCACAATCACAGCTCACTGCAGCCTTGACCTCCAAGGCTCAAGCGATCCTCCCACCTCAGCTTCCCAAGTGGCTGGGACCCCCAGGCATGCCCCAGTGAACCTGGCCCAGTTTAAATTTAGCCACAGTAGCTAATGGCTACCATATTGGACAGTTCCATTTTAGAGAATAAAATTGTGTGTGTGTGTGTATAGAGACAGGGTCTTGCTATGTTACTAAGGCTGGTCTTGAACTCCTGGCCTCAAGTAATCCTCCAGCCTTGGCCTTCTAAAGTGCTGG
This sequence comes from Nomascus leucogenys, assembly GCF_006542625.1. NCBI lineage: Eukaryota > Metazoa > Chordata > Mammalia > Primates > Hylobatidae > Nomascus > Nomascus leucogenys. The sequence continues at coordinate 89,441,603 of NC_044387.1, read as the reverse complement.
AATTACAGGCATGAGCCACCATGCCTTCCCGAAACTCTATTTTTAAGTGATCACCCACAAAAAGGGAAAAACAAAAACATAGTATTGCAGTCCTGTATCCAGCTTCTTACTTGGAGGCACCAGTGTAGAACTTGATTGTGTTAGAAACCCTACCAGATACATGAAAACATCTTAACTTTGAGCAACAGAGATTATTTCCTTAATTTTATTTACTTTTTTTTTTTTCTCTTTAAGACTCTTGCTCTGTCGCCAGGCTGGAGTGCAGTGGCACAATCTCGGCTCACTGCAACCTCTGCCTCCCGGGTTCAAGCAGTTCTCCTGCCTCAGCTTCCCGAGTACCTGGGACTACAGCCGCACACCACCATACCCAGCTAATTTTTGTGTTTTTAGTAGAGACAGGGTTTCACCATATTGGCCAGGATGGTCTTGATTTCCTGACCTTGTGATCTGCCCGCCTCAACCTCCCAAAGTGCTGGGATTACAGGCGTGAGCCACCATGCCTGGCCTACTTATTTTTGATATAGGATTTCTCTGTGTTGCCTAGGCTAGCATGCAGTGGCACCATCACAGCTCACTGTAGCCTGGAACTCCTGGGCTCAAGCGATCTTCCTGCTTCAGCCACCTGAGTAGCTGGAACTACAGGCGTATGTCACTACGCCCCAGCTAACTTTTTGTAGAGACTGGGTCTCGCCATGTTGCCAAGGCTGGTCTCAAACTCATGGGCTCAAGCAATCCTCCTGCCTTGGCCTCCCGAAGTGCTGGGATTACAGGTGTGAGCATTGCACCCAGTCAATTTATTTAATTCTGAAGTTACTTTTGCCTCATGTCCTTCAAAAAATAGAGGAAGAGAGTGGATTCAATAAGAATTGGGGAATTCTGAAACCTTTTGGTTTGGCTGAATGGACTGCTGGCTTCTATGCAAGGGCGATCTGCCCTTTCCCAAACATCAGGCCTGCCACTTCCGTGCATGTCTCGATTTTAACATTGACCATGCTTTTTTTTTTTTTTTTTTTTTTTTGAGATGGAATCTTGCTCTGTCGCCCAGGCTGGAGTGCCACTGCACGATCTCTGCTCACTGCAACCTCCACCTCCCTGGTTCAAGCGATTCTCCTGCCTCAGCCTCCCGAGTAGCTGGGACTCCTGACATCTGCCACCACGCCCGGCTAATTTTTGTATTTTTAGTAGAAACAGGGTTTCAGCATGTTGTCCAAGCTGGGGGGTCTTTAACTCCAGACCTCAGATGATCCGCCCACATCGGCTTCCCAAGAGCTGAGATTACAGGTGTGAGCCACCGCACCTGGCCTGCCCATGCTCTTTAGCTCACGAAGGGTCACCAGCATGAGCACATGACTCCCAAAGTTGTTAGGATGATGATCCAATGATCTGCCTACGTGAACTTAACGGACATTTTCTCAGCAGAGTGAGATTGGGGTTTATAAAGAAGAAAAATGGCACTCTGGCCCTCTAATTAAACATGAAATGATATCTCTGGAACAAAGGCCATGCTTCTTATTCCCCAACCCCTGTAGCAAGGTCATTCAAGTGAAGGCCAGTGCCTTATCTTTCCAATCACATCTAGTTCATTTCTTTTGCCAGTGAAAATTGAAAGCTTAATGGAATTACCTTCTCCTTTTTTCTAAGCACTCAACAGTGCTATAAGACATAAAGCAAAAACGTCCTTTTGGGTAAAACCAATTTCCTGATAAATTATATTGCAAAAGCACATTCAACAAACTCCCTAGAGGCAGAAACACAGTAAAGACTGATACCTTGCTGCCAGCTCACTCTCTAATATAAGCTAATTTAGCCAGCCCCTGGAGTCATAATTTATAACTCCTCTTTTTTTCCTTTCTTACCAAGGTTTAGTAAGAGCTCCTGTTAAAAACAGATTCTAACTGAGAACTGGGGGGTGTGGGTGCAGATCCCATGAGTAAAATCCTTTTTGTGTTTTAGATAAACATTAAAAGATAACAGCACCACCAGATCTGTGGATCTTCTGTGCAAAGCAACTGTTGGCTTTAACTCCGTATCAAATGAGACCACCTTGTTCGTTGAAACCATCTCTGTACAGTAAATAAAGATGGACACAGAGAATAAGAGACATGGTGCTGAAAAGTGGTTCATGTGGGCCCCCATGGTGCTCAAGCAGCCAAGACCGTGAAAAATAGCAACCTGCAAGGACACAATTCCCAGGTAAGGAGTGAAGGATCCTTCCTTCGTTGCTGTCTGGAAAGGAATTGCTGAGCTCCTGCGGGACTGAGGAGGTGTGAGCTGCCTGCCTCCCTCTGTCGCAAGGCCACCATGGCAATTAGGCAGGCTCCATATATAGCTGGCACTACCCATTCTACTGGGGTAGCAATTGTGGGATTCCTATGATGTGCTGATGGTTGCAGAAGTCAAAGTCGGGCTGGAATTTCTACCCTTTAAACCAAAATGCTTCTTTCCTGTGATTTATTTACCCACTGAGACAGATGTGTGGGATTGGCATATTATCAGTCTTTCCCTATAATAAAACCGAAGTGAGTGAAGCTTTCAAGAAGAGGGTATCACAAAGGAAATGCTTCCCATGAGAAAGCTGTAATAATCTCTCCCACCATCTAAATCTACCAGTGGCTTAGGCCTAAAGAAAATGGCCTCAAAACACTTAAAATCAAAATCTTACCCTTTGATCCTAAACTGTTCCTTATGCCAGAGAATGCATTTTTGCATTTTCTTCTAAAAAAAAAAGAAAGTCCTATGTTTTGGATTATTTCTTCTATTTCTCCCTTATCTCACCTTCTCCGTCTGTCTCCCTATGTCTGCATCTCTGCCGGCCCTACCCTCCTCTCTTCTGCTCCCCAGCACCCAACACTCTCTTCAGTGGTAGCGTTGGTAATGGAGCTGGGTGTCTGGTGGAATATTCCAAGTGTCCTCATCCAGAAATGGTGTTCTCAACTACTTCCCATAAATTCCCATCTGAAAAGCCTTTTTTTTTTTTAAAAAAAAAAAAAAAAAAAAAAAAAAAGAAAGAAAGAAAGACTCTCACTCTGTTGCCCAGGCAGCTCACTGCAACCTTGACCTCCTGGGCTCAACAATCCTCCCACCTCAGCCTCCTGAGTAGCTGGGATGACAGGCACATGCCATCATGCCCTGCTAATTTTTTTTAAATTTTTTGTAGAGACTGGGTTTTGCCATGTTGCCTTGGGATCAAGCAATCCTTCCACCTTGGCCTCCCAAAGTGCTGGGATTACAGGCTTGAGCCACTGCTCTCGGCCATTGTCTTTTTTGTTTTTGTTTTTGTAGTTTGTTTTGACCTTTCCTATCTCTTTAGAGTTGTAACCAAGTCATGATCAGGATTCTGGAATGATAAAAGAGGACATCACAGCTGAATCAGTGTGGGGAAAAGACAAATTATTCCATTTAGATTCAGATTTTTTTTTTTTTTTTTTTTTTTGAGACAGTGTCTCGCTCTGTTGCCTAGGCTGGAGTGCAGTGGCGCGATCTCAACTCACTGAAACCTCTGCCTCCCAGCTTCAAGCGATTCTCCTGCCTCAGCCTCCCTAGTAGCTGGGATTACAGGCGTGTACCACCACGCCTAGCTAATTTTTGTATTTTTAGTAGAGACGGGGTTTCACCATGTTGGCCAGGCTTGTTTCGAACTCCTGACCTCAAATGATCCACCAGCATCGACCTCCCAAAGTTCTGGGATTACAGGCATAAGCCACTGCGCCTGGCTAGATTCAGATTCTTAAAGGGCTGAAATATACTTTTTATTTGCCTAAAATTAATACACATGTGTTCTATCCTATTATATTTAAAAACCAATTACAGATTTATTGAGTGAGTTCTTACAATCCATTTTGTGTTTGGCTAATACAATAAAAGGTATTGTGAGCTGGGTGTGGTGGCTCAGGCCTGTAATCCTAGCACTTTGGGAGCAAGGCGGGTGGGCCACTTGAGGTCAAGAGTTCGAGACCAGCCTGGCCAACGTGTCAAAACCCCATCTCTACTAAAAACACAAAAATTAGCCAAGTGTGCTGGCACACACCTGTAATCCCAGCTACTCAGGAGGCCGAGGCAGGAGAATTGCTTGAACCTGGGAGGCAGAGGTTGCAGTGAGCTGAGATCACGCCACTGCACTTCAGCCTGGGGCACAGAGTGAGACTCCATCTCAGAAAAAAAAAAAAAAAAAGAAATACTTTTTGTTTTGCATATGTTTGAGGATGGCTTACAAAAACATACACAGTAAAAGTGGGAAAAATAAAAATAGGTAAAATGTGGGATAAGGAAAATAAGTAGGATATCAAGAAGATGGGATAAGAAGAAGAAAGAAATGAAAAACATTGTCTCTGCCCTCAAGGAGATTACAGTCTGATTCAGAAGAAAATACATACTCAAAATCATAAGAAATATTGGAAGACAATGTATCAACCCAATAACTGAGGTGGAGACTACAAATATAATATGAGCTCAGAAGAGAGGGAGGTCAAGGAGGGCATGAGTAGGCTTTTGATGGAAAAGTGATGAGAATTGGGCAATGAAGCAAGGAGAAATTTTGGATAGGTATCAGAAAGCAAAGGACTTGCTGGGGACAGGACCACAAGCACAGTGGCTCAGCAGCAGACATCATGCACCCATGTGAGGAGATGGAAAACCCATGACTAAGGCAGAAAATGTGTATATTTTGTAGTTGGCTGAGGGCCAGAGGCTGGCAAGTCATAAAAGCCAAGCAGAGGCTGGGTGCGGTCGCTCACACCTGTAATCCCAGCACTTTGGGAGGCCGAGTTGGGTGGATCACCTGAGGTCAGGAGTTCGAGACCAGCCTGACCAACATGGTGAAACCCCGTCTCTACTAAACAAATACAAAAACTAGGCCGGGCACGGTGGCTCACGCCTGTAATCCCAGCACTTTGGGAGGCCGAGGCGAGGAGATCACGAGGTCAGGAGATCGAGATCATCCTGGCTAACACGGTGAAACCCCGTCTCTACTAAAAATACAAAAAATTAGCCGGGCATGGTAGCAGGCGCCTGTAGTCCCAGCTACTCGGGAGACTGAGGCAGGAGAATGGCGTGAACCCGGGAGGAGGAGCTTGCAGTGAGTCGAGATCACGCCACTGCACTCCACCTTGGGTGACAGAAGGAGACTCCTTTTCAAACAAAAACAAAAACAAAAACAAAAAAATACAAAAACTAGCCGGGCGTGATGGCGGGCGCCTGTAATCCCAGCTACTCGGGAGGATGAGACAGGAAAATCACTTGAACCCAAGAGGCAGAGTTTGCAGTGAGCCAAGATCGCACCACTGCACCCCAGTTTAGACGACAGACAAAGACTCTGTCCCCCGCCCCCCCCCAAAAAAAAAAGCCAAGTGGAAGTTTTACCTTGACTGTACTAATGGGTTCCGCATATGGAAGTGACATGGTGGAAAGATTAGACGGGCAGTGGTAGGTGAGACTGGAGTTATGGAGAGAAGCCAGGGAGAGCAGGGGCCAGGGGAATCACGATAAGACCATGAAGTGATCACAAAGAGTTATACCACAGCAGGTGGCAGAGGAGTGGAGAGGAAAGTAAAGCTAGAAGAGATACTAATATTTTAGAAAAAAGAGCCAGTAGGAATTGACGGCCAAATGAATACAGCAAATGGAGGAGAAAAAAAAAATTACACCTAAGATTTATAGCAAGATGACTGTGGCAATGGTGGAGCCTTTGAAAGGGATGCACGTGCCAAGCACGTTGGCTCATGCCTGTAATCCCAGCACTTTGGGAGGCGAAGGCAGGTGGATCACGAGGTCAGGAGTTCGAAACCAGCCTGGCCACCATGGTGAAACCCCACCTCTACTAAAAATACAAAAATTAGCTGGGCGTGGTGGCCGCCGCCTGTAGTCCCAGCCACTCGGGAGGCTGAGGCAGGAGAATTGCTTGAACGCAGGAGGCGGAGGTTGCAGTGAGCCGAGATCACACCACTGCACTCCAGCCTGAGCGACAGGGCGAGACTCTGTCTCAAAAAAAAAAAAGAAAGGGATGCAGGCTGGACATGGTGGCTCACACCTGTAATCCCAACACTTTGGGAGACGGAGACGGGAAGATCATTTGAGCCCAGGAATTCTAGAACAGCCTGGGCAACAAGGGAGACCCTCATCTCTAAAAAAAAAAAAAAAAAAAAAAATGCCGGGTGTGGTGGCTTGTGCCTGCAGTCCCAGCTACTTGGGTAGATGAGGTGGGAGGATCACGAGCCCAACAGATCTAAGTTGCAGTGAGCTAAGATCACGCCATTGCACTCCAGCCTGGGCAGCAGAGCAAGACTCTGTCAAAAAAAAAAAAAAAGTGGTGGGGTGCTGGGGTTGGTGGGGAGGGATCCAGAAGCTGTATGGGAAGTGTATTTCCAGGTCAAGATAGTATGTTTTATTTTGGAAATGTTGAGTTTGAGATGATGACAGGAGTTTAAAATGTAAATGTCTTACAGGCAGCTGAAAATATGAATCTTAAGTTAAAGTAGGGTGACAGAAAAATACCAGCTGGGTGATCTTGAACTCCTTACCTTAAGGAAAAGGGGTATATGTAGGTGGACAAGCCAATGACCAATGGCTGTGGTTTGGAAACACGGAGAGTTAACTGCATCATGAACAGGACTGTCATAGAAGCTTTTTTTTTTTTTCCTTGGTAACAGGGTAGGAAGAGAGGATGAGAATAAGTCCTGAAGCTAAGAGAGGTTTCCAAAAGTAGAAGTCAACAGTCTCTACTATAGCAGAGAGAAGAACCAAGAAAGAACTTTCTATTTCCCAATGTCTTCTCACATCACCAACAATCCCACTGAATCCCTGAATGGGACGTTACATTTGACATTCTGAGAGATTCTGCTCAAAATGCTTTGGAACCAAACCAAGAAGTTCCTGGCAGCCATCCTGGCCCTTTTTCCCCTTCTGTTAAAAAAAAATGCTATTTTTCTTCAGGAAAAGAATGCAGAGATCTTGTAGACCCAATCAGAGTTAAAATAAAATTTCTGTGTTCTCACTATAATGTGTGCAATGATGTGTAAATCCTGCTGGCAGATCATATGGGGATTGACATATAAAAAGGATGTCTTTAAAATCATATAAAAATCTCATTGAACACTGCATGACATTTGATGGATAAATATGACAATGTTTTCCTTACATTGATTTTTCTTGTGCAAAATAAGAGCAGATCATTTCTGAGAATAGTCCCGTATCACCCTCACCTACTGTGCTGTTCATATAATTGTGTGCGAAGAACTTACATCCCTGGTACGAGTAGCAATTTCGGCAAGTGCTTGCTGCTGTGAACACTTATAAGCATCTCCATTTGCTATTTGGATTCACATCTTGGCCAGTCATTCCCTCTCTGCGATTTTTTCCATCTCTAATTTTCTCTGCTTCTTATATTACATCTCTCATTCTGGGCACATGGCCACAGAGAGGAAAGAAACACACATTGTTGTTGATTCTGCAGTTCTTGTGATGTCTATTAACTCTGCTGGGGATTTCTCAAGATCATGAACATGGGGTGACTTTTAAAAATGTTTCCTTCCTGACAGGACAAAATGGAGAAGTACCCAGAACTGTTTGTGTTTCTGCTTTGCAGCACAAAAACATCCCAGCAACCAGACAATTCTTTGCTGATCCTCAAAGATAGCAAGTCCAGACCACAGATTTGTGTGTCTCAAATTGCAAAGCATGTTCCTGTGTGTAAACGCTGGGAGACTAAAGCTGCCCTCACAGTGCTGGCTTCACCGTGGGCTGGGAGACCTGGGACGGGCGCGTTATCTGATGTGACTCAAGGTCCCGCCCCCCAACCTTGTGACCCATGCTTGTACATTTCCCACCTGTTCTTTCTGTTCTGGGTTGATCAGTTATCACACACAACCATGAAAAAGAAAGGGACGGTCAGAGATGCCACAGGGTGCCACCTATGCAGTGTCAGGCAGCGTGGAGAGTGGGGCTCTCCCATGCGGTCTTGCTGCCAGCTTGGATGCCCGGGCCCAGCCCCGCTCCTCTGCTTGCGGGTGACTCAGGCATCTATGAGGAAGCCACAGAGGGAGGCCCACCTACAGTGTCTCCCTCTGTCTCTTCTGTACTTATTCACGGATAACACAAAGTGAACGTTTTCTAAGCATTTCTCCAGTTTCTTGCAGTGGTCTTTGAAAGGGGCCAATTAGTCTGGCATTTCAGATTGGTCAGCTTTGCACTGTTCAATCTTTTCCTGTGTCTGGTGACTTTTTTCCCCCTTTTGTGGAGAATGGAGTCTTGCTATGTTGCCCAGGCTGGTCTTGAATTCCTGGGCTCAAGTGATCCTCCTGCCTCTGCCTCCCTAAGTGCTGGGATTACAGGTGTGAGCCACCATCCTGGCTGATTTTTTGTCTGTTGTGATCTTGCTTATTCTTAAAGAAGGGGGTCTGTGTGTATCTGATTATGGGGAATTAAGATGTGTCCTTGGCCGGGTGTGGTGACTCATGCCTGTAATCCCAGCACTTTGGGAGGCCGAGGTGGGCGGATCACGAGGTCAAGAGATCAAGACCAGCCTGATCAACACGGAGAAAACCCCTCTCTACTAAAAATACAAAATTAGCTGGGTGTGGTGGCACATACCTATAATCCCAGCTACTTGGGAGGCTGAGGTGGGTGAGAATCGTTTGAACCCGGGCGGCCAAGGTTGTGGTGAGCTGAGATCATGCCATTGCACTCCAGCCTGGGCAACTAGAGCAAAACTCTAACTCAAAAAAAAAAAAAAAAAAAAAAAGGCAGGGCGCAGTGGCTCACACCTGTAATCCCAGCACTTTGGGAGACCAAGGCAGGCAGATCATGAGGTCAGGAGTTCGAGATCAGCCTAGCCAACATGGTGAAACCCCATCTTTACTAAAAATACAAAAATTAGCTAGGCGTGGTGGTGTATCCCTGTAGCTACTCAGGAGGTGAGGCAGGAGAATTGCTTGAACCTGGGCAGCAGAGGTTGCGGTGAGCCGAGATTACGCCACTGCACTCCAGCCTGGGGGACAGAGCAGGACTCTGTCTCAAAAAAAAAAAAAAAAAGTGTTCTTCTAGAATGGTGTGGATTCTGCCGCCAACCTTAGGGAGAAGGGAAGTATTTAGATTTTTTTTTTTTTTTTTTTTTTTTGAGACGGGTCTCACTCTGGCACCCAGGCTGGAGTGCAGCGGTGCGATCTCGGCTCACTGCAATGTCTCCCTCCCTGGTTCAAGCAATTCTCCTGCCTCAACCTCCTGAGTGGCTGGGACTACAGGCGCTCGCCACCACGCATGGCTTATTTTTGTACTTTTAGTAGAGACGGGGTTTCACCATATTGGTCAGGCTGGTCTGAACTCCTGACCTCAGGTGATCCACCCGCCTCGGCCTCCCAAAGTGCTGGGATTACAGGGGTGAGCCACCGTGCCCAGCCATGTTTAGATTTATTGTCGTTTTCTTTTTGTTTTTGTTTTGAGACGGAGTCTCACTCTGTTGCCCAGGCTGGAGTGCAGTGGCGCAATCTCGGCTCACTGCAAGCTCCGCCTCTCGGGTTCATGCCATTCTCCTGCCTCAGCCTCCCGAGTAGCTGGGACTACAGGTGCCCGCCACCACGCCAGGCTAATTTTTTGTATTTTTAGTAGAGACGGGGTTTCACCATGTTAGCCAGGATGGTCTTGATCTCCTGCCCTCGTGATCCGCCCGCCTTCACCTTCCAAAGTGCTGGGATTACAGGCGTGAGCGACACCTTACAGATAACGATAAGTGTAGGTGGAAAGTTGTTAATACCAAAGGCAACCATATTCTTTGGACCTAACGTTTTCTTGTAGGAATAATTTGATTCATTTTACCCCCAAGGAGCAAATGTTCAAGAACCTCCTCCCTATAAGGGCAGAAAATTTAGATGTCAGTCTTGCTGAAATGCCCCAGTGCCCTCCTTCTCACGAGTCCAAGAGTTTCCTCATAGCTTGGTTGGGTCCAGATGGGCTTGGTCCCATGTCTACGTATAATTAGGGTGGAGAGGAGTTGAGGCATAGAGCCTGGTGTCATCAAGTCATGTCCTGAGCCTGGAGCTGGACAAAACCCAGAACTCACCTAGTGGCCAAGGGCATTCAGGAGAGGCAGTATCTCCTACAGAAGTTGATCTCAGCATTTGTGCTGCCATCTCTTCCAGTCTAACTGGCCAGAGACATTTAGGTGAAGACCTTTCACATTGCCTTTCTCTCAGTCAAGGAAGAGGTCAGCTAAATTGGTCCAGGAACTTTGAGTCAAACTCCTTCAATTCCTTGTCAGCTCATGGGTGTAGCATGGCAGAGAGTCACGGTGGTACCAGTGGATATGGAGTTGGGAGTGTTTGGGTCTTCTCAGTAGAAGGGGCTAGGGTAGGGGTTGCATCTGCCTCTGGATTTTGTGATTGTGTTGGTGGCGGTTTTTTATTTGTTTGTTTTATAGAGACAGGGTCCCACTATGTTGCCCAGGCTAGTCTCAAACTCCTGGGCTCAAGAGATCCTCCCGCCTCAGCCTCCCAAAGTGCTGGGATTACAGGCATGAGCCACCATGCCGGCCTGCCTCTGAATTTTGTGTCTTCTTTCCCTGCTGTAGCATTTAGGCTAGAACCAAGCCCTTTTGCAGCAGTTCTGGAAACAGTGACTGCCTACAACTGGGCTTGGCTGCTGGGACCTCACTCCCTACTAGGCCCAAGCTTAGAGTGTTCTATCTCTTAGGGACCAACTGTTTCATCATAAGTACATTCACCCCAGGGGCATAACCCACCCCAGGAAAACGGACTCAACTCTGTACCACCGCAGAGAACACCATTCCTTCTGGCTTCTGAGGGAATGATACCTCTGAACCTGTGGGATGCAGCAGCGCCGCCAGGAGCCTGGCTTGGGATGGTCCCAAACCATCCCACACACCCGCTCTCCAGGGACCCACTCTCCTGGGAACTGAGCAGGTGTCTTCTTAAACCCTGAAAGCCCAAAGTGTCTTGTGAGTTTGCCCCTTTTCTCCAGACGATGTGGATCCTTGACCTACTCCTGCAAGGGAGGGTCCCCTCTTCCACTCTTACCAAGAAGGAGAATGACACAAAGTTCATTTCTGGTAGGGTGCTACTTTAAAAGGCACCCATCACACACATGCCTCAAGCCCATCTGAAACTATCCAGGGTGCTGGCTTTTCTCTACCTATGCAGCTGCCCTCCTGGAGGCCTGGGCTGAGAGGGACCCGACTCATTTAGCAGCCCGTCTATGCTCAGGGTAAGCCCGAGCACGTCAGCAAGGTCTCCCTGGCATGGGATCCAGCATCCGGGAAGCTAAGAGGCATCAGTGGGGCAAGCTGGGATGGCTCCAATGGCCCATGGCCTCCTCTCAGCCTTACCCATCTCACCCCAACCAGAGAGAAAGGCAGGCTCCCTCTGAGGGTGCCTCCCTTCTCAAAGGCAGGATTCTTCCCTCCAGTGCAATGGATCATGACCTGGCTGGTCCTTCTTTCTCTCTGATCTTGGCCTCAATCTAAGTTTCAGTCATGTAAATGACATTATCCCTTACCTACCAGGAATTACATAGGTTTTAAAATACACACACACACACACACACACACTTTGGAATATTTATATCAAAATGTATATGTTTTTTAGGCCAGGTGTGGTGGCTCACACCTGTAATCTCAGCACTTTGGGATGCCAAGGTGGGCAGATTGCTTGAGCCCAGGAGTTCAAGACCAGGTTGGGCAACATGGCGAAATCCTGTCTCTGCAAAAAATACAAAATTTAGCCTGGCGTGGTGGCACACACTCATAGTCCTAGCTACTTGGGAGGCTGAGGCAGGAGGATCACTTGAGCCCTGGAGGTTGAGGCTGCAGTGAACCGTGATCGCAGTACTGTACTCCAGCCTGGGCAACAGAGTGAGACCCCATCTCAAAACATATATGTATATATGGTTTTTTAAGCCAGGTTTCTTGAGGTCATTTCATTGGGAATTTAGAAGAAAAAGAGGCATTCTGGGCGTGATGTATGGAGAATTCTTCTGGAGCGCTTCATGGAACCTAGCCTCTGAAGCAGAAGAAACAACTGAATTCCACCAAGGAGCCCTGGTCACTTCACGGTGTCTTAAATTCTCCACATCTCGGAGTCACTTAACACTTCCAGGACACCAAACAGTCTAACAACTCAGTTCTCATGAAAGAATGCTGCTGGGTTGAATTGAAAAGCAGGCAGAGTTAGAGAACGTGCCTTCTACAAAGTAGCCATCTCAGAGAGACTTGTTTGAGTGAATAGAAAAATGAAACCTTTAGTTAAAGCAACTGAGTATTGAACATATGCACGCTTTAGAACTAAAAAATAGGCCAGGCACGGTGGCTCACACCTGTAATCCCAGCACTTTGGGAGGCCGAGGCTGGCGGATCACTTGAGCTCAGGAGTTCGAGACCAGCCTGGCCACGTGGTGAAACCCCATTTCTACTAAAAGTACAAAAATTAGCTGGGCGTGGTGGAGCATGCCTGTAATCCCAGCTACTCGGGAGGCTGAGGCAGAAGAATCGCTTGAACCCTGGAGCTAGAGGTTGCAGTGAGCCAAGATGGCGCCATTACACTCCAGCCTGTTATCCCAGAACTTTGGGAGTTATCCCAGAACTTTTGGGGACAGAGCGAGATTCTGTCTCAAAAAAAAAAAAAATTATGATTTTAAGACTTGTGATTTTTAAAAAGCAATTTGGAATAATATTGCAATTTTGTTTGTTTGTTTGTTTGTTTTTGAAATGGAGTTTCGCTCTTGTTGCCCAGGCTGGAGTGCAATGGCGCGATCTCGGCTCACCGCAAACTCTGCCTCCAGGTTCAAGCAATTCTCCTGCCTCAGCCTCTTGAGTAACTGGGATTACAGGAATGTGCCACCACGCCTTGCTAATTTTGTATTTTTAGCAGAGACAGGGTTTCTCCATGTTGGTCAGGCTGATGTCGAACTCCTGACCTCAGGTGATTTGCCCACATTAGCCTCCCAAAGTGCTGGAATTACAGGCGTGAGCCACTGTACCCGGGCTGCAATGCTTTTTTTAATTTTAATTTTTTTGTGGAGACAGGGTCTCACTATGTGGCTCAGGCTGGTCTTAAACTCCTGGGGCTCAAGTGATCCTCATTTTCACCTCCCAAAGTTCTGGGATGACAGGTGTGAGCCACCACAACTGGCCTGCAATGCTTTTTTTGGCCAAATATAAGTTAGTTATATTAAATCAGACTAACAGTGATGTTTAATGATACTAAATAAGACCTGGGTAATATAAACCACCTTTTATGTGATCATTAATATTTTTTATGGTAGGCTGTAAGTGTACAGTGACAGAAATGAGGTTCAAAAGCCAAGCAGGTATGCTTGGGATAAGTTATAGCCTTTTGTTAGCTTTATGCCACTAACATTCATAAGGCACATACTATATTCAAGGACAGCACTATGGTCTGAATGTTTGCATCCCTCCAAAATTCACGTGTTGAAATCTTTTTTTTTTTTTTTGTCTTTTTTTTTTTTTTTTTTTTACAGGTAGCCTTCCGAGCTAGAGTAGGCTCAGAGACTCCCTCATCTGTTGAAATAGAATCTCCAATGTTTTGCCTTTAAGAGGTGGGGCTGTTGGGTCATGAGGGCAGAACCCTCGTGAATGGGAATAATCCCGTCATAAAAGAGGCCTGAGGGAGTTTGCTTGCCCCTTTTCTCCTTCCACCATGGAAGAGAGAATGCAGCAAGAAGGTGCCCTGTATGAAGCAGAGGGCCCTCACCAGGCACCGAATCTGGTGGCACCTTGATGTTGAACTTCCCGGCCTTCAGAAATGTGAGCAATAAAATTCCACACTTTTTTTTTTTTTTTTTGAGATGGAGTCTCACTCTGTCATCCAGGCTAGAATGCAGCGGTGCAGTCTCGGCTCACTGCAACCTCCACCTCCCAGGTTCAAACTATTCTCCTGCTTCAGCCTCCAGATTAGCTGGGATTGCAAACTCCACCTCCCAGGTTCAAACTATTCTCCTGCTTCAGCCTCCAGATTAGCTGGGATTGCAAAACTCCACCTCCCAGGTTCAAACTATTCTCCAGCTTCAGCCTCCAGAGTAGCTGGGATTATAGGCACCCGCCACCATGCCCAGCTAATTTTTGTATTTTTAGTAGAGATGGGGTTTCACCATGTTGGCCAGGCTGGTCTTCAACTCCTGACCTCAATTGATCTGCCCGCCTCAGGCTCCCAAAGTGCTGGGATTATAGGGGTGAGCCACCGCGCCCGGCCACATTCTGCTTTTTATAAATTACCCAGTCTAAGGTATTTTGTTATAGCAGCCCAAATGGACTAAGTGTATTTAGACTGCTGGGCATGGGGTTTGGGTTTAGATATTTGAAATTGCAGAGAGATGGGCTATGCCTCACCTTTGCCTGCAGGGCTAGGACAGGTTCTGAGGAATGTTTGTAGTGTCAACTGGACGATGCAGTATTCAAACATAACACAGAAAATGGAATTCCTTAACTCTTGCTTTGCTTCTGTCTTCTCAAAAAAGAACATTTTTCAAATCAAAAAGAACAAACCTATGAGGAGATTGTATGAGAATATTTTCATAGTAAAGAAAATGGAAAGAATTTGTGGCAGTGATTGGGAAATCTTTTCGATGATCTCTAGGAATTATGAAAAATAACCGAGCCACAGAGATGGGAAATATGTAATTCTAATTTTCAAAAAGAAAAAGAAGGTGGATTCTATGACCTGTAGATCAGTAAGCTTGAGATTGATTCTTGGTGAGAGTCTTGAAGAGAATGCTAGAAGGTGCTTTCTGAGCTCTTAGAAACAAGGAGGCAGTGGTTATAGTCAGCCCCAAGTCACTAAAAGCAAATTGTGTTAGCCTGATTCCATCTCCTTTTCTGATAGGATTACTCCACTGGCAAACTTAGAGACACAAGATGGATATGGTCCCTCTACACTTCAGAAAGGAAACTGACACAGTCGCTTGGGTCCCCTGGGGATAAGGTAGAGAGGCAGAGTATCACTCGCAGCTTTTAGGTCACCAAGAACAGAAACAAATTCTAGTGCGTTTAAACAGAAAAGGGGTTTTATTCAAGGATATAGGGAAGTTTACCAGCTCTCCAGAAGGGCCAGACAATCAGGCTCGGATATCCTAAATCTGATATGTGATTTATGGATTTTGGATGCCGAGCCGCATCCACGATCACAGCCCTGGTCTTTGGAGGGCACGACAGCTTGTCAACATCGGCATGAACACCCAGGTTTGCCCTGCTGACACGGCTAACACTAACCCTGGTGTCCTGAAAAGGCTATACAGCTGTCCCCATCCTCTGCCAGAATGGAGTCCTTAAAGTCCCAATTTTTTTGCCTCTCCAGCTCCTGAGTCAAAGTTCAGCCTGATGCCTCTGTTTGGTGGAGCCCAGATCATATGCCCACACCTTAGCTATGGAGGGAGCTGGGAAAGCCAGGTGCTGACATGTTTCACTTCTCATAGGAGGAGTTGGTCTCTGCCTTCTGACAGACTTGCGAAGTAGGGAATTCTCCCACGCAGAAAGGGGGGTCAGATGATGAGCTGCCGTAAAGAATGGCTAATGTTGTCCTCACAGGGGTTGAGGGATAGGGTAATTGTGTTGGTTTTTAACGGGTGGAAGGATCATAGCCAAAGCTTGCTAATTAATCGATTCTTTTTAATCCAGAGGACTGGTTTTATTGGAACACCACAGGACTCTGCATTTTCGTGCCACATGAGGGTTTTTTGTTGTTGTTGTGTTTTTTTTGTTTTTGTTTTTGTTTTTGTTTTATCGGTGGCTTGGCCGAAGACCAAAAATAAACTTGTTGTATTTGCAGGTGACACAGAGCATGAGTGGAATCCTAATACATTCAAGGGCAAAATCAGAACCCCAGAAGATCTCTAAAAGTCTGAATGAATCAGCCCATATTACAAGATAAAGTCCATAATGGTAAACGGAAGGCTCTCGTCTTGGTTTATAAAATCCAACCACTCAAATATGCAGTTGCTGGTAAGAAAAAAAGACATAATTTAATGTGGTTGCCAAGAAAGCTCATTAAATCCTCGGCTGCATTAATAGATGTATGGTATTTACAACAAAGCCCTCTGCCTCATTCTGCACTGGAGAGACCACAGATGAGCCCTGTGCCAAGATATGTGCACCACAGTTTTCAGAGGGCTCGACAAGTTGGAGGCTGTTCAGAGGGGAGCAGCGGGGTGGTAAACACCCCCAGCCCCGTGGTAGAGGAAGAATGATACCACTGCGGGAGCTCAGCCATGAAGAAGGGCCATGGGGGGCGCGATGAGATAGTGGTCACCAATTATCTACAGAGCTTTCACGTGGAAGATGGGTGCAATTTATCCCACGGGGTGTCAAGGCATGAAATTAGGTACAATTGATGTAAATTATAGGGAATCTTCAATCTAAGAAAGGGTTTCCACTGAAGCAACGCAAAAACGGATGAGTCTATGTTGGGAGGGAGCAAGTTACCTCCCTGTCACTGAAGACGTTCAGATTCGAGACTGGATGGCCAGCATCCAGGGGTGCTGTCAAGGGGCCTCAAGCTATGTTTAGTCTAAACGAACTTTCAGCCTTAAGGGTCTATTTTTTTTAAATGAAAACATAAGGCATTACAAAGGAGAGATAAGCCAGGTGTGGTGGCGTATGCCTATGGTCTCAGCTACTCGGGAGGTGAGCTGGGAGGATCTTTCGAGCCTAGAAGATAGAGGCTGCAGTGAGTCATGATTGCACCACTGCCGGGGTGACAGAGTGAGACCCTGTGTCTAATGTTAAAAGAAAAACCACAGAGACATTTAACTTAACAGAGTTTAATTGAGCAAAAGACGATTTGTGAATAGGGCAGCCCCTGGACCAGAATGGGTTCAGAGAAGCTCCAGATTAGGCACATGGTGGAGGAAGATTTATGGACAGAAAAAGGAAAGGGATGTACAGGAAACAAGTGAGGCACAGAAAGAGCCAGGTTGGTTACCACTCGATGATTGCCTTGTTTGTTCATGGTTTGAAGAACTGCCCGCCTTTGGCCGGAACTCGGAGATTGACACAAGAGTAGGCAGCCGTGTGTTTACACACCCAGTCAGGTGACAGTGCACTATGCATGAGCACAGCTTTAGGCAGAACATAAACTATAAGGAGGCAGCGTGAGGCTAAACTTAATTTTACACTAAATAAAGTTTAAAAAATTTAAAAACATTTTTAAAGGTAATACAAGTTAGCTCTAATGTGCATGTGAACATTTAAACTACATTTTTATTTTTTTTAAAAAAGGAAGTTTTGTGGCCATGGGGATGCTGACGAAGATTGCTTGGGATGCACACAAGGCAGCTGCGAAGCCTGGGAGGAGGCGTGCTGCCAGGCCGGGCTCTCCACTGGCCACGGTAAGAATCTTCCTGGGCCTGTTTGGTTTGGCCTCTGTGAGTGTGGGCCAGGATCACGGGGAAATAAATTGCTAGGAAGTCAATTCCTCTCTGAAGGAAGGACTCCAAACAGAGCTGAGGCTGCCGTGTTTTCTGGCCGCCCTCACAAGCCAACAAGCTATTCCCTGGGGGCAACCGCTAATCTCTAACCAGACAACCGGTAATCTCTTATTCATTCTCCGTTGAATTCTTGGGCTACACTCAATTTATAATAGAACTTAAAGAACGTCCTCATTTTACCTAGAGGGTTTGTAATGCTTTTATTTCAATTCCTCATGAATCATTATAGTCATGGATACCTGTGAACCGCAGCTTCCTTGTAGAGAGGGGAGAGGGAAATAAGTGAAATTACTCCAGAGAAAACAAACAAGGACGTTTAGCTCCAGGGCATGTGGAGAGCCACAGTCTGAGTCTCTCACCCGCATACCAGGAGATAAATAATTCAGAGCCCTAACAAAGGGAGGCGGGTAGTCAAACTGGTTGAACACCTGGTCGGCTGCACCCAGCTAAACAGGGCTGGTGTCTGTGAGGGGTTCCTAATCATTGTGGATGACATTTAATGAGAACACTCAAGCAAATGTTGCATTAGAATTTTCTGCTTCCAAGATACCAGTCAGAGTAAGGGCGGGAGAGAAATGAGGGAAAGAACAGATACCTTACTACTTATCATATTGCCTTAGAGTACACATCATGAAAGTAATTATGATTTTCTTTTTGAGATGGAGTCTCGCTCGCTCTCCCAGGCTGGAGTGCAATGGCACGATCTTAGCTCACTGCAACCTCTACCTCCCAGGTTCAAGTGATTCTCCTGCCTCAGCCTCCTGAGTAGCTGGGACTATAGGCACCTGCCACCATGCTTGCCTAATTTTTGTATTTTTAGTAGAGACAAGGTTTCATCACTTTGGCCAGGCTAGTCTCAAACTCCTGACCTCAGGTGATCCGCCCACCTCAGCCTCCCAAAGTGTTGGGATTACAGGTGTGAGCCACCACACCTGGCCTAATTATGATTTTTAAGATGACAACAGGGCTATCAATGTTCATGTCTTTGTGTCTCTATAAGAGATCAATGTATCTCTTGCCTGAATACTTCCCCAGATTAGATTTCTGGAAGCTCAGAGTAGTGCTGATTGCTGTCTGGTCCTGGTCCTGCAATCACACCCCACCAAATGTAGGCAAATTGTCAGTGTACAAGGCTGCCCCTGTGGTGGGAACATTTTGGGAACATAAAAGGAAGGCAGGGATTTCTCTTTTTTTTTTTTTTTTTGAGACAGAGTCTCACTTTGTCGCCCAGGCTGGAGTGCAGTGGCATGATCTCGGCTCACTGCAACCTCCACCTCCCGGGTTCAAGTAATTCTCCTGCCTTAGCCTCCTGAGTAGCTGGGACTCCAGGCGCCCACCACCATGTCCAGCTAATTTTTGTATTTTTAATAGAGACGGGGGTTTCACCATGTTGGCCAGGATGGTCTTGATCTCTTGATCTCATGATCTGCCCACCTCGGCCTCCCAAAGTGTTGGGATTACAGGCGTGAGCCACTGCACCCGGCCTGAGGGCAGGGATTTCTAATGTGTAGTGGGTTTCAAGTTTACAGTGACATCTCAGAGGTGCAAAAATGAAACATTATTTCTCTATAACTGTACTCAATTTGCTTATGAAGTAGTGGAAAACTCTTCATCTTGGCACTTTAGGGTAACTGACACTCTTCTGGTTTCAAAGCTTCCTTAGGGTAATTCCTCCGTCAATCCAGGATTTTAATTCCGTCAGGGCCATGCTCCCTCATCTCCTCCTCTGGATGAGCCCCAGATCTGTCCCATGCTTCCTGTTCTCCGTCCCCCTTGGCCTTGGAGACATCTTGTTGCCTTGGTGATGGGTGTCAGTCTTGGTCACTGTTGCCTTCACCATTGACCCAGTTTGTCAACTGCTCTTAGGCAGCAAGAGGAGAGGTGGCTGCTCCCTGCTGGCCAGGCCCCATCACTGCAGTGGCGTTGCTGCTCTGGCCAAGGCTTCATTCTCTGCCACCTTCCTCGCCCTCACCAGGCGCCACAGGCTCTCCCCCTGATTTTCCCACACAGGAAGGAAGTAGGGGAGATTCAGGTGGGGCGGTTCTTGGAGGCCCATTTTCAGCCCAGGTCTGCCCTGCCTGCCTTTCCACTCTGCTGCTCTCCCCTCTCATGTTCTTGTGGTGCTGGAGGCAATGGTTTTAGAGCAAACAAGGGCCAAGTCCCTTCTGCCCTTACCCCTGTACTCTCTGTCCCCTGCCAGTGAAATGTTGGCTAAGGAGGCAGAGCCACTGCCCCCTTGGGAATAAGCACACCTCTATCTGTGTCTCTTACAACTCTTCTCTCCTCCCCCATATCTGCTCCTCAGTTCCCTGGGTGCTGAGTCAGGAAAGCTTTTATTATCCGCCCCCCAGTAAGCTTTTGCAGTGCCAGGAAAGCTATTTTTTTAATGCTTATTTAAAAAAATTTTTTTTCGAGGCAGAGTCTCATTCTGTCGCCCAGGCTGGAGTGCAGTGACGCTATCTCGGCTCACTGCAACCTCCACCTCCCAGGTTCACGCCATTCTCCTGCCTCAGCCTCCTGAGTAGCTGGGAATACAGATGTGTGCCACCATGCCTGGGCGGGAAAGCAGTTTGTATTACTTTCTTTTGTGGTGGAGAAATGACCATGTGCCATGAGCTGCATCCTTTAGAGCAGGGTGTCCAATCTTTTGCCTTCCTGGGCCACATCGGAAGAAGAATTGTCTTGGGCCACATATAAAATATGCTAACACTAATGATAGCTAATGAGCTAAAAAAAAAAAAAACTCAAAAAGTCTCATAATGTTTTTTTAATTTTTTTTGCACACAAAACAATAAACATTTTCTAAAAATACATACCAACAAAAAGATGCATATCAAACATATTAGGAAGGTCGCACATGGGAAGACGGGGAATAGAAATGGGGAGTGGGAATTAAAGAAAATAAACGAGAGAGGGACTTTGTATGGATCAATGATAATAACTCAATCCTCTATGTCTTTGACAAAGAAGAAGAAGGAAGAGGAAGAAAAAGAAAGTGGGATAAAGGATCAGAAAGGAAGGAAAATAGAAAAAATTAGAGTATGACTCCAGGGTAGACCTGTTTTGTTGTCACTGGGTTGGTTGGTTTGTCTGTTGTATTTTTCATATGTTTCGCCATGTTGGCCAGGCTGGTCTCGAACTCCTAGCCTCAAGTGATCAACCCGCCTCGGCCTCCCAGAGTGCTGGGACTACAGGCGTGAGCCACCACGTCCAGCCCCCACATTGCGTCTGGCCTCCATGGTAGACCTCCCAGACGGGGCGGCCGGGCAGAGGTGCTCCCCACATCCCAGACGGGGCGGCCGGGCAGAGGTGCTCCTCACATCCCAGACGATGGGCGGCCAGGCAGAGACACTCCCCACCTCCCAGGCGGGGCGGCGGCCGGGCAGAGGCTGCAATCCCAGCACCCTGGGAGGCCAAGGCAGGCCGCTGGGAGGCGGAGGCTGCAGCGAGCACGCACTCCACGCCACCGCACTCCAGCGCGGGCAACACCGAGCACCGAGTGAGCGAGCCTCCCTCTGCAGTCCCAGCACCTCGGCAGGCCGAGGCGGGCAGACCATTCGAGGTCAGGAGCTGGAGACCAGCCTGACCAACATGGCGAAACCCCGCCTCCAGCCAAAGGACAAAAACCAGGCAGGGGTGGTGGCGCGCGCCCGCAATCCCAGGCAGCCCGCAGGCGGAGGCAGGAGAATCACGGAAGCCGGAGGCAGGGAGTCTTCAGCGAGCCGACTACATTCCAGCCTGGGCAACAGAGGGAAGAAAAGAGAAAGAAAGGAAGAAAGGGAAGAAGGAAAGGGAGGGAGGAAGCAGTCTCATAATGTTTTAAGAAAGTTTATGAATTTGTGTTGGGCTGCATTCAAAGCCATCCTGGCCTCAGATTGGACAAGCTTGCTTTACCGTAACACCTATAAATGCTATGCTCTGTCCCCCAAGCTTTTACTATCATCTTGCTTATTTATGCCTAGGGTTCCATTATTGGAACGTGAAGCATGTGGGAGTTATTTATATCCTACTGCTCAAGGCATTTCCAAGGTCTGATTTTTCAAATTAAAAAAATTACCACCTCAGCCATAAATGGGTTAAAACTAAGCCATTTTGAAATTCAGAGCAAAACTGCCTCTCTCTCACATGACTAGCTCTTTCAAGCGACTGTGGCTTCAGATGTTGTGCATTATCCATCCGCTCAGCACCTCCAGGCTGCTTTGTTCTCGTTGTTTTCACTTTAAGTAATGAATGCCATTGAGCCAATGGGGGCAGTCAATAACTTTGAAGAAAAAGAACCTCAGTTTAAAATTTCAAAATATTATTTTTAATTTTTGATAACTTATATGCCTTCACTCCAAATAAATGAAGATCAAAATATGTGAATAAAATTCAAGATGACAGGCTGGGTGTGATGGCTCACATCAGTAATCCCAGCACTTTGGGAGCCTGAGGCAGGCGGATCATGAGGTCAGGAGTTCGAGACTAGCCTGGCCAACATAGTAAAACCCCATTTCTACTAAAAATACAAAAATTAGCTGGGGTGGTGGCACACGCCTATAGTCTCAGCTACTCAGGAGGCTGAGGTGGGAGAATCGCTTGAACTCAGGAGGCAGAGGTTGCAGTGAGCCCAGACTATGCCATTGCACTCCAGCCTGGGTGACAAAAAAAAAAAAAAAAAAAGAAAATTAAGATGACGTCACTCTAGTTTGTCCCAATCCTGGTGTAGCTTGAGTAAGGAAAAGCAGATGCCCTCGTTATAGGTCAAAGTCTGTCACCAAGGTTGCTGATGTTTCTGTTTTTAAACCTTCCACAAAGAAAATCACATGTAGGTCACACTGTCCTCACTAATATTTGGTGGAGCCTCATACCATCTGGATTCCTGTTTTCACCTATAAGAGCTGATCATTTTGTTTGTTTTTGTTTTTGTTTTTGGGGACGGGGTCTTGCTCTGTTGCCTAGGCAGGAGAAGTGCAGTGGTGTGATCATAGCTTACTGCAGCCTTGACCTCCTGGGCTCAGGCGATCCTCCCACCTCAGCCTCTTGAGTAGCTGGGACTACAGGCATGCACCACCATGCCCAGCTAATTTTTTGTATTTTCAGTAGAGACAGGGTTTTTGCCGTGTTGCCCAGCCTGGTCTTGAACCCCAGGGCTCAAGGGATCCACCCACCTCAGCCTCCTAAAGTGCTGGGATTACAGGTATGAGCCACCTCATCTGGCAGAACTAATTTTATTTTATTTTATTTTGTTTTATTTTGAGATGAAGTTTCGCTCTTGTCGCCCAGGCTGGAGTGTGGTGGCACGATCTCAGTTCATTGCAACCTCCACCTCCCAGGTTCAAGTGATTCTCCTGTCTCAGCCTCTCAAGTAACTAGGATTACAGGTGTGCACCACCATGCCTGGCTAATTTTTGTATTTTTAGTAGAGACGGCGTTTTGCCATTTTAGCCAGGCTGGTCTCGAACTCCTGACCTCAGATGATCTGCCCACCTCGGCCTCCCAAAGTGCTGGGATTACCGTGAGCCACTGTGCCTGGCCCAGTGGAAATGATTTTTAATGAGGCAGAGGGAGCAGCATTTGATTCACAAACATTTAGTGTATACTGTTTTCAACAGTTTACCACATGCTGCAGGGGGCAGAGGTGGATCCAGGTTTTGGGAGGCCTGAAGCTTACAGAATCTGGGCACCCTTTTTAAGTAGAAGAATACAAAGTTATGTAGATTAATAGTTATCACATAATGAGCAAAGAATGTACAGCAAATCACATTATCAAAAGCTAACAAATCACACAAAATCATAAAACTCCAAAAAATACATAATATTTTATTAACCACTTGCTATACTTTTTTTTTTTCTTTTTTTTTGAGACAGAGTCTCACTCTGTCGCCCAGGCTGGAGTGCAGTGGCGTGATCTTGGCTCACCGCAACCTCTGCCTCCCAGGTTCAAGAGATACTCCAGCCTCAGCCTCCTGTAGCTGGGATTACAGGCACGTGCCACCATGCCCAGATAATTTTTGGATTTTTTTAGTAGAGACGGAGTTTTGCCATGTTGGCCAGTCTGGTCTCGAACTCTTGACCTCAGGTGATCTGCCCACCTTGGCCTCCCAGAGTGCTGGGATTACAGGCGTGAGCCACCGCACCTGGCCCACTTGCTATACTTCTATCGTACTCCCCTACTCGTTGTATTTTTTAGCTGTGTATTCTTAGGTGACCTTTTGAGAGAAAACAATTTTATAATTTCATTTTCTCTAAAGAGAATAGAATCATTCAGTTTTTCCTCTAGCATGGTGGATTGGAATGTACTTATATATAGTTTGAAAGTTTTGTTTGGTAATGTCATTTAAAATTTTCTTTCTTTTTTTTTTTGAGACCGAGTCTCACTCTACCGCCCAGGCTGGAGTGCAGTGATATGATCTTGGTTCACTGCAACCTCTGCCTCCTGGGTTCCAGTGATTCTCCTGCGTTAGCCTCCCAAGTAGCTGGGATAATATATGTGTGCCACAACACTGGCTACTTTTTGTATTTTTAGTAGAGATGGGCGTTTCACCATGTTGGCCAAGCTGGTCTCGAACTCCTGACCTCAGGTGATCGCCCACCTCAGCCTCCCAAAGTGCTGGGATTACAGGTGTGAACCACTGCACCCGGCCTGTCATTTAAAATTCTATCTAAGGTTATTGTTAAATTTGGTATAACCTCTATCAAGTTCTCTTGATATACATACAAGCTATAAAATTGGAAAGAATATTCCCCCAGACTGGCTTCTGGCTGCAAACTGTGTTTTATGTTCATGAGACACATACTTGTGGTGCCAGAAGCCACAGCACACATTTATATCATGATGCAAATTTTGGCCTGCACCTTCATGTCCTGATGCCCAGCGAGTTGGCATGGGGAGAGGGTGTTTTCCTGGAAGCCATTCCTACATCAGGACGAGCAGCAATAACTTCAACTATGCACAGACCCATCTGCAAATCAGATGACTGTGTTTTACCAAGTCCAACTAAATGTATCCCTAACTCAACTTGCTGTTAGCCAGCTCCCCAAAATGCTCACAGCCACTTCTAGGACCCCTAACACAAGCAGCGTTGGAGCAGAATGCAAATGGTCTTAATCCCTTAAAGTTACAATTTCTTACTTTTAGAAATTTTATATATAAACACACACACACACGGCTAAGGGTCCTTGTAGGACCTTGGAAGGAGCCCGTGCAAATGAGGGATTCTGAAGCTTCAACCCCATTAGCTTCACTGCGCAGCCATAGCTGATGGGGTGGGAGGATGCTGAGCAAAGCCAGAAATGAGGTTCTTGCTGAGAAGACCAGCACAAAAGACCACAGTGCCACAGTCCGCAGTCCACAGTCCTTGCTGACTGTGTCACTCTGAAGGAGAGATGTGGGTGGAATAAATAAAGCCCTGAGTGGCAGCTCAGAGAGAGCTAGGAGGGATTTTCTGCAGACCCCGGTACCCACAGTTACATCGCCCTCTTGGTACAGCCTCATGATGATGAGTTTCAAGAGAGAATTAAACAACGCCTCTCCTCCCTTAACTGTTTGGATGCTAAAGTGTTGTGACTTTTGTTAGCACCCTGTTTTTGTTATTACTGTTTCTAATTCAGATGGCTGAAACTCGGTGTTTTCTGATGCATCTGTGAACAAAGATTACACTTAGATAATGTTTAAAATGCAATGCCAGCTGAGTGCAGTGACTCACGCCTGTAATCTCAGCACTTAGGGAGGCCAAGGCAGGAGGATTGCTTGAGCCAAGGAGTTCGAGACCAGCCTGAGCCATATTGTGAGGCCCCCATCTCCACAAAAAAATTAAAAAATTAGCCTGCGTCCCAGCTATTTGGGAGGCAGAGGTGGGAGGATCCTTTGAGCCCAGGAGGTCGAGGCTGCAGTGAGCCATGATCATGCCACTGCACTCCAGCCTGGGTGATGGAGTGAGATCCTGTCTCAAAAAAATAATAAAATAATAAAACAAAATAAAATAAAATGCAGTGACACTTCTACCCTCATATGCTGGAGTTTGGTAGGGGAGCACATTGATTTAGATGCCACAAAAGCAGCATTTAGCTGTGGAATTACAGTCGTTACCCATTTGGGCATATTTTACTCTGCCTGGAAAAGTTCATGTGTTTCACGGTTGCTACTAGGGAAGGACGCAGGCCCTGGGAGATCCTGGTTCAACAATGACTATCTTATGTAACACAGTCATTCTCTTTACGACCACCTTAGGAACCGCTAAGGAACATAGTAAGAAATACACAGAACTGACTGTGGAACTGCTCTTTCTCCCTGCGATTCAGAGGGGAAAAGATAAAGCCACACAGCCCTGGGGCCTCTTGCTTAAGAACACATCTCAGTTTAACCACCAAGGCCGTTATGATAACAAAAGTCAGTATGGAGGCGTGAACATCAGGGGCTATTCAAGGACGCTTCTCTGATCACTGCCATGTCTATCTTTTTTTTTTTTTTTTTTTTTTTTTTTTTTTTTTTTGTCACACTGCCCCCCCCCCCCCCCCCCCCCCCCCCCCCCCCCCCCCCCCCCCCCCCCCCCCCCCCCCCCCCCCCCCCCCTGCTGTGATCAGGACTGTTTTATAAACACCCTTCCTACCCAATGCAATCAGAATTTTAGGGACGATGCTTCAGTAATTATCTTTTTTTCCTCCTTCCTCCCTATTTTCTTTTTCCTCTGAATAGCTGCCAAAGTAACTAGAGTCATATAATTTTAGAGCTGGAAGCTCAGAGAGAGGCTTGGATCCTGATGACCCAAGCACGGGAGGGGCCTGAAAAAATGTCAACAGCGCTCAGTTGTTGATCCTACACATTTACTTAATATGAGCTGGTGCTGGCAGAGGTTTATGTTGGAAAGGCTGTAACTTTCTGTGCCCCACATAAATGAGATAAAACCTGTGGAAAGGAGTGTTGGTTTAAATTAGAAAGGCTCTGGTTTTTGTTTAATACAAAACAAACCATGTAGTTTACAAGTCCTGTGACACTCTAAGAGTTAACCAGCAGTTTTGTTTGTTTGTTTGTTTTTGAGACGGAGTTTTGCTCTTGTTGCCCAGGCTGGAGTGCAATGGCGCAATCTCGGCTCACCGCAAACTCCACCTCCCAGGTTCAACAATTCTCCTGCCTCAGCCTCCCGACTAGCTGGGATTACAGGCGTGCACCACCATGCCCAGCTAATTTTTGCATTTTTAATAGAGATAGGGTTTCTCCATATTGGTCAGGCCGGTCTTGAATTCCCAACCTCAGGTGATCCACCTTCCTCGGCCTCCCAAAGTGCTGGGATTACAGGCGTGAGCCACTGTGTCTGGCCTAACCAGCAGTTTTTAACATGCTACACAGGGTCTGGGAAAGACAGCTGCCAAGATGGGGGCTTTGAAAATATGAGACATCTGTAAATAATAACCTTTGGGTATTTCACCTGTGGTTGCTTCTTTTTTTTATTTTTTTTTTTTTGAGACAGAGTCTCGCTCTGTCGCCCAGGCTGGAGTGCAGTGGCGCAATCTCGGCTCACTGCAAGCTCCGCCTCCCGGGTTCACGCTATTCTCCTGCCTCAGCCTCTCTGAGTAGCTGGGACTACAGGCGCCCACCACCACGCCCGGCTAATTTTTTTGTATTTTTAGTAGAGACGGGGTTTCACCGTGGTCTCGATCTCCTGACCTCGTGATCCGCCCGCCTCGGCCTCCCAAAGTGCTGGGATTACAAGCGTGAGCCACTACGCCCGGCCTGCTTCTTTATATTACTTTTGTGTGTGTGTGTGTGTTTTGAGACAGAGTGTCTTGTCACCCAGGCTGGAGTGCAGTGGCGCAATCTCAGCTCACTGCAACATCCACCTCCTAGGTTCAAGCAGTTCTCCTGCCTCAGCCTCCCTCAGGCACTTGCCACAATGCATGGCTAATTTTTGTATTTTTAGTAGAGACAGAGTTTCGCCATGTTGGCCAGGCTGGTCTTGAACTCCTGACCTCAGGTGATCCACCCGCCTCGGCTTCCCAAAGTGCTGCGATTATAGGCATGAGCCACCATGCCCAGCATATATTACTTTGTTTTAAAATTAATTTAGATCTGGCATCCTCTTTTTGTCCCTCAAATGTTATTTTACCAAAACATATGTTATTGGGACAAGAGGCAAATTGCATGGCCAAGTTGAATGACGTTATTCCCCACTCTGACAGCTTTTGTTTTTAACTCTAGAATTTGTACATATGGTTTTGGAAACCTCATCCAATACTAAGTAATGAACATACATGGGGATATTATGTATTTTTCTTTTTTTTGAGACAAGAGTCTCACTCTGTCGCCCAGGCTGGAGTGCGGTGGCACGATCTCAGCTCACTGCAAGCTCTGCTTCCCAGGTTCACGCCATTCTCCTGCCTCAGCCTCCTGAGTAGCTGGGACTACAGGCGCCCACCACCGCACCCAGCTAATTTTTTGTATTTTTAGTAGAGACGGGTTTTCACCGTGGTCTCGATCTCCTGACCTCGTGATCCGCCCGCCTCAGCCTCCCAAAGTGCTGGGATTATAGGCGTGAGCCACCGCGCCTGGCGATATTATGTATTTTTCAACCTGCAAGCCCAAGATTTCAAATGCTTTGGTTTATTGCAGAGAACACATCTCTCAAATTGTCCTCGATGAGCACTGCAGGAGGTACAATTCATTCCCTGCTAACCCAGGAAGACTGACTGAATTTTTTCAGAGGGAAGATGGGTGGGGGAGAAGTGGGGATGGTTAATGGATACAAAAGAAAAAAAATAGAAAGAATGAGTAAGACCTAATATTTGATAGCATAACAGGGTGACTATAATCAATAATAATTTAATTGCACTTTTAAAAATAATGAAAAGAGTATAACTGGATTGTTTATAACATAAAAGATAAATGCTTAAGGGACAGATACCTCGTTTTCCATGAGGGGATTATTATGCATTGCATGCCTGTATCAAAGTATCTCATGCACCCCATAAATATATACACCTACTGTGCACCCACAAAAATTAAACATTGAAAAGTTAATCTTTTTAATATTTAATTTTTTTTTTTTTTTTGAGACAGGCATGGTCTTGGCTCACTGCAACCTCTGCCTCCTGGGTTCAAGCAATCCTAGTGCCTCAGCCTCTGGAATAGCTGGGATTACAGGCCTGTGGCACCACGCCCAGCTAATTTTTGTATTTTTAGTAGAGACAGGGTTTCGCTATGTTGGCCAGGCTGAACTCCTGACCTCAGATGATCTGCCTGCCTCGGCCTCCCAAAGTGCTGAGATTACAGGCATGAGGCACTGCGCCTGGACAGAAAGTTTTAAAAAAAAATTTGTTCAGAGGGAACCCATTTCCTCTTCTGCTACACAGATAGCCAGGCCTGACTTGCGCTGTTTCTATCCGCCCCCCCAGAAAAGCAACAACATCACCGAGAAGATATTTCTGTTTGTCTTGATGATCAACATAGATCTGTATAGTTGATTTTGTGCCAGCAA
Source organism: Nomascus leucogenys (assembly GCF_006542625.1). Classification (NCBI taxonomy): domain Eukaryota; kingdom Metazoa; phylum Chordata; class Mammalia; order Primates; family Hylobatidae; genus Nomascus; species Nomascus leucogenys. The sequence goes on along the minus strand of NC_044387.1, from coordinate 89,412,711 downwards.
CAGGCTCCAGTCACAATAACATGAGATTCCAGGCCTTTTTGCCTGCCATGCTGGACACAGACTGGGCCATACAGAATAGGAGAACCCGTGTGTTCTTCTGAGTTGTCTGTGAAGAAAAATACACAGGGAGAGGGGTAGATGTGAGTTACCGGAAGAGTGGAGATGTGTTGGGAATTCTCCAGCATTCCTTAATTAGAAAGACAACTCAGTGATGTCCTTTGGAGCCCAAGACCCCAGGAGGCACTGAGTCCAGTGGTCCCAGGAAGCTAAAAATGAGGGCAAGAGTCAGTACGGCCTTGAAAATCTCTGATCACTCATCCCCCAGAATGAAATCTGGGACTCAAAAGCTCTGATGGAAATGAAGCAGACTTTAGGAGGTCTGGTTTCGGGGGTGCTCCAGGAGCTGAATGTGAAATGTTATTTGTTCCAGAAAGTTCTGGCAACTTGGTGCAGCAAATTTGATCAGCACCATACGTACGACCTGTCTCAGGAACGGTGCCATGTGTGTGACTAGGACTGCAAAGCAGCTTGTGTTCGTGGGGGAAATGACAGGCACAGGAAGGAAAAGCTGAGAACACTGAAACGGTTCCTAATCGTGCAGTGGGGAAAGGAGGGCGACTGCCGCGCAGAGTGGCTCGTTGGCTGGAAGAGGGGATTGATCGGCAGTGCTGGCGGGAACAGCATAGGCTTGTCGAGTGATCTAACAGAAGAGGCAGCAATCTGGAGGTGCCCCAGATCAGAGAAGAGACGTCAAGCCCCAGGAGAAATGGATTTCATTTCTCCCCACCCATCAGCTGGGTGGGAAGCCCGAACGAGCCTTTCATGGAACTATGGGAAGGGTTCCTCTGATGCAGAGGGGATGCTGACTGTTTCCAAAGGCTTGACAGTCAGAGGCAGGCATGCTTCAGCCTATTGAGATACTTTACCCAAGGGGATTTCCACTTAGGTTCTGCCTTGAAAGAAATATTCGCTCCCAAATTTCCTCCCATCAAGAGTGCTTCTCCCTACAGATGGCTAAGGCTCACAGGTTGTCCCCAGGGACACATTTCTTTCAAGTAGGATGACTGGTATGTTTAGACTGAAAAGCTGATTTACTGGAAGATTGCTATCACCCCCCGGCCTACCATGTCGTTGGTGTGGCCAGTGTTTATCAGACAGTGGTGTTTCCAGTGTAGGCCTGAATGAAAGAAGAAATAAAAAAAGAGATGCGCCGGGCACGGTGGCTCATGCCTGTAATCCCAGTGCTTTGGGAGGCCGAGGAGGCAGACCACTTGAGGTCAGGAGTTCAAGGCCAGCCTGGCCAACATGGTGAAACCCTGTCCCTACTAAAATTACAAAAATTAGCCAGGCATGGTGGCATGTGCCTGTGGTCCCAGCTACTTGGGAGGCTGAAGCAGGAGAATTGCTTGAACCCGGGAGGCAGAGGTTGCAGTGAGCCAAGATTGCACCACTGCACTCCAGCCTGGTCAACAGAGTGAGACTCTCTCAAACAAGACAAAACAAACAAAAAAGAGGAGGCTGGGCGTGGTGGCTCACGCCTGTAATCCCAGCACTTTGGTAGGCTGAGGCTGGCAGATCACTTGAGGTTGGGAGTTCGAGACCAGCCTGACCAACATGGAGAAACCCCATCTCTACTAAAAATACAAAATCAGCCAGGTGTGGTGGCGCATGCCTGTAATCCCAGCTACTCAGAAGGTTGAGGCAGGAGAATCGCTTGAACCCAGGAGGTGGAGGTTGTGGTGAGCCAAGATCACGCCATTTTACTCCAGCCTAGGCAACAAGAGCAAAACTCTGTCTCAAAAAAAAACAAAAACAAAAACGGAGAGACAGATGTTTCTCAGCTTGGGGAAATGCTGAATTTTCCAGCACGCCTTTGCTCAGAAAAGCACTATGATATAAAGTGACATAGGAACCTTGTCCTTGGAACCAAGCCTAGCCTAGGCTCAGGGACATCATGTGGGAGTGACATAAAGGAGGCTCCTCTGTCACTGTGCTTGGGTTACAAGTAATTCTCGACGTGGGAGCATGTTGATTTCTAACCATCGGTGGCGGAGCTGTGACTTCCCAAGCTGGTGGCTGACCTCAAGAGGACTGTTACAGACATCGTGGGACCACGGCCTGAGAAAAGAATGGCTACCTCCCTCTCTATCCCATGACCTCTAATGGCCCGGTCACCACCATGGCCTGTTGTTCCTGTAGAGGGACAGGAACTTTGGAAAGTGGGGTCGCTCTATTGCTTCCGCAGGTCATCTTCCCAGACTTGCCTAAGCCTCAGAATCTCAGTCTTCTGCTCCGTTTTGCACATCTTTTTTGAAAGGTTTTTAAAAATTACAATCTACTGTACAGAAGAAAATAATATACAGAAAATAATTTTTGAAAATAATATAACAGCTATCTAAGTATCCACCACCCAGATTGGACAGATATTAACATTTTGCCCCATCTATATCAGATATTATTTATTTTTTATTTATTTATTTTTGAGACAGAATCTCACTCTGTCGCCAGGCTGGAGTGCAGTGGTGCGATATCAGCTCACTGCAACCTCTGCCTTCCAGGTTCAAGCGATTCTCCTGCCTCAGCCTCCCAAGTAGCTGGGACTAGTGGTGTGCGCCACCATGCCCAGCTAACTTTTGTATTTTTAGTAGAGACAGGGTTTCACCATGTTGGCCAGGATGGTCTCGATCTCTTGACCTCGTGATCCGCCCGCCTCAGCCTTCTGCAGTGCTGGGATTACAGGCATGAGCCACCTCGCCCAGCCTATTTTTATTTTTTTTAAGACACGGTCTTGCTCTGTCACCCAGGGTGCAGTGCAGTGGCACGATCTTGGCTCACTGTGGCCTCAACCTTCCAGGTACAAGTGATCCTCCCATCTCAGCCTCCTGTGTAGCTGGGACTACAGGAGCACACTACCACACTTGGCTGATTAAAAAATTTTTTTCTTTCTGCAGAGACAGGGTCTCACCATGTTGCCTAGTCAGGTCTTGAACTCCTGGGCTCAAGTGATCCCCCTGCCTCCGGCTCCCAAAGTAATGGGATTACAGGCATGAGCCATCGTGCCCAGCCTATATCAGATTTTTAAAAAACTGCAGATAGAATTAAAAACTTGCATATCTATTTTTAGTAGGGGGAAAAACCTAGATAAGTTTAATTATAGTAAGTTGCTGACTCTACACAACAACTTCCTTTCAGTCTTCAGATAATGGAAACTTTGTGGATTTATGCACAGCACTCAATCCCCAGAGATCTGCCCCAAACAGAAAGATGGCCAACAAAATGTTTGTCTTAATACTTGAACAAATTTTTCTCAGACTTACATTGTATATTTTTCTCCACCAGTTTGCTAAATGTCCACAAGGTTAATACCCGCCCAGCCAAATGAAAAGACCACTGGGATCAGGTGCGGTGGCTCACGCCTGTTATCTGTTCCAGCTACTTGGGGAGGCTGAGGTGGGAGGATTGCTGTAGCCTGGGAAATGGAGGCCGCAGTGAGCTATGATCAAGCCACTGCACTCCAGCCTGGCCCAACAGAGCAAGAGCCTGCTCTAAAAAATCAAAATAAAAAAAATAAAAGAGCACTGGGTCTCCAAAGGTAACAGGTGTGAAATACACATTAGCCTACTCAGAATTTTGCCCCATGAAATAAGTAAGGATTATTAAATATTTCTGGAAACCCAAACAACTCTTTAAACAATGTTTACAATTTTTCAATGTCCACATCAGCCAAACCCACAGAAAGCTAAGCATTAATTCACCTACTGTTGGAGAGGCTAGACTATTTAAGGCATCTCTCCTGAATTCTAGTCCTGAATTTCCAATGCAACTCACGTCCACTAGAATGTTCTGTGAATGTTTCAAGCCTGAGAGGCCTGCAGCCAAACTTGTTTTCTTTCCATCCAATTATATCCTCTTTCCAATGTTCCCCTTTTTTCATTAAAGGCACTGCTATTCTTCCAGCCACCCTGATTCACAGTCTCAGAGCTGGCCTCAATTTCCTTGTCTCCTTCGTCTTCCACATCCAATTATTCACTAAATCCTGTTGAATCTTTTCTCAAAATATTTCTTGCATCTGTTTACTCCATTCTGCTCCCACTGCCACCTTTCAAGTGAGGTATTTTCCACCTGTGTGGTTCGGCTGCTGCAGCAGATTCTGCATCTCCCCTTTCTCCTTTCAATGCATGATCAGTATCAGATTAATCTGCGGAAAGAAGCACTGTGTGCCATCCTGCTCAACATAATTCAGTGATTCCCAGATGGCTTACCAAATAACAGCTTTTAAAAAAATCGAGAACCTTCAGTGATCTTCACGATCTTTATATGCCCACCTTCCTAGACACATCCCACATTAGGAACCCATTGAAACCTCTGCCCCAGGCGCATGGCACTACTGGCTTGCTAATTCTCTGATTCCTGTTCAAGTATTTCTTTGGCCTAAGTATTCCTTCCCCTCCTTCACTACATGAACCAATCTTCATGGTGCTTAATATGAACCAGATCATCTGGTGGGCCTGTAATACAACAGTGAACAAGACAGAAACAACCCCTGCCTCTATATACTCCTTACAGCCTAGCGGAGAAAACAAAAGATGAATTGGCCGTTGGCATGCCAGGCTGTGCAGGAAGAACTGTGACAAGGAAAGACAAGGCTAAGGTGGGCGGATCACTTGAGGTCAGGAGTTCAAGACCGGCCTGGCCAACATGGTGAAACCCTGTCTCTACAAACAAACAAAAAAATTAGCTGGGTGTGGTGGTGGGTGCCTGTAGTCACAGCTACTCAGTAGGCTGAGGTGGGAGAATCTCTTGAACCCAGGAGGTGGAGATTGCAGTGAGCTGAGATTGTGCCACTGCAGTCCAGCCTAGGTGACAGAATGAGACCCTGTCTGAAAAAAAAAAAAAAAAGACAAGGACCCCAGAGCCAGGCATGGGGATTCACAGCAGGCTTTCAGAGGAAGGGACACCCAACCAAGTTATGATCTGTTCTTCATGATGGCTAGTGAGGTGAAGGAGAAGGAGAAGGGGCAGAAAAAGAACTCTACAGCAGAGAGAATCATCCTGCTCAGCCCCTATCCAACCTTTAATGCCCACCTCAAATGCCTTCCTTTTTTTTTTTTTTTGAGATGGAGTCTCGCTCTGTCACCCAGGCTGGAGTGCAGTGGCACCATCTTGGCTCACTGCAACCTCCACCTCCTGGGTTCAAGTGATTCTGCCTCAGCCTCCCGAGTAGCTGGGATTACAGGTGCCCACCACCATGCCCAGCTCATTTTTGTATTTTTTAGCATAGACAGGGTTTCACCATGTTGGCCAGGCTGGTCTTGAACTCCTCACCTCAGGTGATCCGGCTGCCTCAGCCTCCCAAAACGTTAGGATTACAGGCATGAGCCACTGTGCCCAGCCTCAAATGCTTTCTTGACCGACCAGTGGTGTACTGTGAGAACACAGATTTAAAGTCATCCAGAAACAAATCCTAACCCTCCTCTGCTACATGCTAGTTGTGTACATGACCATGCAAAATTGGCTCATTCTCACTACGAGTCAATCTCTTAATCTGTAAAAATACTCTTTTTTTTGAGGGTCTCCCTCAGTTGCTCAGGCTGGAGTGCAGTGGCATGATCACAGCTCACTGCAGCCTCGACTTCCTGGGCCTAAGCTATCCTTCCACCTCAGCCTCCTGAGTAGCTAGGACTATAGGTGTGCACCACTATACCCAGCTAATTAAAAGACAATTGTTTTTTGTAAGGGTGGGGTCTCACTATGTTGCCCAGGCTGGTCTTGAACCTCTGGGCTCAAGCGATCTTCCTACCTCAGCCTCCCAAAGTGCTGGGATTACAGACATGAGCCACCGTGCCCAGCCAAAATACTCTTATATTACAGAGTTTATTCATTCAACAAATATTAAGCACAAGAACCACATACTCTTCTCGTTGATAAGGATAGACTTGAGAATAGGATAGAAATCTTGGCTCTTATGGTGCTTACATTCTAGTAAGGAAAAGGTGACAGTAAATGAGATAAATATGTACATTATGGAGTATATTGGAGGGCGATGGATTCTATGGGGAAAATACATCAGAGAAGGGAGACAGAGAGTAGGGGGGAATTGCAACTTTATTCATTTGTTTATTATTTAACTCATTCATTTATTCAAACAAATAGTATTGAAGGTCTGCTACATGCCATGCCCTGTTCTAGGCCCTGGGCATATAGCAGGGAACAATGGACAATAATCTTTGCCTTTATGGAGCTTACATTCTGATCAGAAAGAGAGATAAGAAGCAAAATAAAAATAGAAAAATATGGAGATGTAGCCAGGCGCAGTGGCTTACGCCTGTAATCCCAGCACTTTGGGAGGCCAAGGCAGGCGGATCACCTGAGGTCAGGAGTTTGAGACCAGCCTTGCCAACATGGTGAAACCCCATCTCTACTAAAAATACAAAAATTAGTCAGGCGTGGTGGCACATGCCTGTAATCCCAGCTACTCGGGAGGCTGAGGCAGGAGAATCACTTGAACCCAGCAGGTGGAGACTGCAGTGGGCTGAGATGGTGCCATTGCACTCCAGCCTGGGCAACAGAGTGAGATTCCATCTCAAAAAAAAAAAAAAAAAAAAAAAAAAGCTGGGTGTGGTGGCTCACATCTGTAATCCCAGCACTTTGGGAGGCTGAGGTGGGTGGATCACGAGGTCAGGAGTTCAAGACCAGCCTGGCCAACATGGTGAAACTCTGTCTCTACTAAAAATACAAAAATTAGCTGGGCGTGGTGGCGTGCACCTGTAGTTCCAGCTACTCAGGAGGCTGAGGCAGGAGAATTGTTTGAACCTGGAAGGCAGAGGTTGCAGTGAGCCAAGAATGCACCATTGCACTCCATCCTGGGTGACAAGGGTGAAACTCTGTCTCAAAAAAAAAAAAAAAAAATATGGAGATGTTAGTGTAAAATAGAAAGATGGATAGGAAAAATAGTAGATGAGTTCCAACATTGGACAGGGAGGCCAGCTAACCCGACTGAGAAAGCAGTAGTTATGAAAAGGTGTGGCGGGATCTAGGGCAGCCGTGTGAACAAATGGAGGAAGAGAATTCCAGGAACAGCAAGTGCAAAGATGCCACAGTGGTACTGCGTGGTGTGGGCAGGAGGAGCAAGTGAGGGGAGAACAGAAAGAGGCAGACAGGGGAGAGCAAGGCAGGTCAGGGCCCTGTGGGTTATTGTAAGGACTTTGGCTTTTACTCGGAGTGATAAGGAAACCTAGTTTGGAGCAGAGGAGTGACCCGATTAGATTTGTATTTTAACCAGAACATGCTGGCGCTGGGCCAAGAATAGTCAAGAAGGGGGACCAGGGCAGACACTGGCAGGACAGCTGGGAGACCACCGCAATCACCCAGACAAGGGGTAAGGGGGGTGTGGACAAGCGTGATGGCAACAGAAGACAGGCAGATGGCAGGGTTCTGGATGTATTTTAAAAGCAGGGCTAACAGGACTTGTGATCAGATACGGGTTGCAGAACTAAATTGATTCCATTTTTGGCTTGAGCAACTGGGAGAATGAAATAGCTCTTTACTGAGGCAGGGAAGACTCTGGGAGGAAAAGGTTGGGGGGGATCTATCAGGAGTCCAGCTTTTGATGCGCTGAGTTAGCTTTAGGGAGATCCTGCAAAATTTCACTGCAAAGGAGATAGTTCAGTAAAGACTTGAAGGAAATGAGGAGCAGAACTTGGGAAGATTAAATGAGAGGATGTTTGAGAGGGCACTTCGCACAGTGCAGTGTGGGCCAGCTCAGGCTCCGTTCATTCCATTCCCTCATCCATAACAAACTTCTTCCGCTCCAGGGGGCAGGGGCTGGGAAGCATCAGTTCATTATTGGAACATCGTCGCTCTAGTGGGTACGCTGCACCTTGTGCATTGTAGTTACCAAACTCTATTTGCTGAATGCACGAGAGAAAGGAATAAGCTATAATTAGTAAACTGTTCCAACCGGCTTCCCTTTCTCCTTCCCTTCCAAAGAAGAGGTTTGAGCCAAGATGCTCTTGCGTCTGGGTGACGGGAATTGGAGGTCTGAATCCTCTGTCTTATGGTGAACACAGCGTGGGGGTTCTCCGAGTGTAGAGCCACCTGCAGCCCAATGAGCAGGGATAGTGGTAAAATATGAATTCCTGGACCCTTTCCCAGACCTTCTCATTCTGAGTTGTTAGGGGAGAAACGGGATCTTTCTGTTACAGACACATGCAGTGCTTCCTTGGAAACTAAAGTTTAAGAACTACCGACACTAGGGAGGATGACCCTTCATTGACATTGCTCCTCAGAGGCAGATCATTGCCAGCCATGATGTGGTGAATTACAGCCGCTCTGCAATTTTATGAATAATGTGTGCTCATCACCTAATCAAACCTCTCCAGTGGAGGTAGAACCTGGCTGGCTCAGATCCCCACTCACATTGTCAGGTGATTGCTTTAGCAAAAGGCCTTCTGCCAAATACCTCTTGGTTGAACTTTGCAGCTTGAGGAGAGAAGTATGCACGAACACGTCAATGCCAAATGTCTTATTATTCTGAGTTTTCAAACAATGAATACGATTCCACCCCACATTCTTGAGAAAGGGCAGCACATCTGTCTCACCCTCAGCTATGATGAAGCAAGAAACTCAGTTTCTTCACATTGCTTGGTGAGTCTATACCACAAACAGGACTAAAAGTCACATGTTGACTTTGGGCACCATTTTATCGTGAGCCTTACATAGCCCATCTTCCAAGGCTATTAAAATGTCAGCTTCATGAGGGTAACATTAGTGTTGTTTATTGCTGTCCTCCCAGTGCCTAGAAGAATGCGTGGCACACAGTAGTCATTCAGTAAACGGCGGAATGAATCCATTCCACTTCCTAAAGTGAGGAGCCAAATCGACACACATTCCCATCTGTGGAGTATCACAGTTTCCTGCAGTTTACTTCCACATACCTCACTCCACCAGTTAACTACCCCCTATATAAATCTGTGCAGTTTTCACTTAAGATGTAACTTTCTGGTGACCCCATAAAAAATTGGCAGAAATTCTCGGAAAGGATGATAATGTAATTGGTCTTGTGGGGGATCCATGGAGGGATACATTTCACATTATTCATGTTTCCAGATGGGCTTCAGTCCCCAGGGCAGTCATTCCAGAACCCTTTCTCAGCGTTAAGTTTACTCCAAAAAATATAAATAGTGATTTAGGGCTTGATTGCTCCCACAAAAGGCACCCCTGTTTTGGTGCAGGGTGGGAAGGGGGGCAGAGGAAGAGGCAGCTGGGAAGCTGAGTGAGGGGCCAGGCGCCCGCTGGGGGGCCACTGGGTGTGAGCCAGCAGCTGGTCAGAGTCTCTCTGGAGGATGAGGGTTTCGCGGGTGGGGGCTGGGGACTAGCTAGAGATGGGATTGTCCATGGTCAGGCAGTTCAGGAAGCTTTCAGCAGCAATAAAGCTTGGATGTGGGCATGCCAAGCTTGGAGGAGATATGGGTCCATTCCCATCCTTCTGAAAAAACAGTCTTCAAACACCACGGCTAGTGTCCAAGGCTACTTAGCTCAGCTGGCTGGGGTGCTGGGCTACTAAAATTTCACTGTAGCATTTCTTGAACTCTTACTAGGCTCATATATTAACACCTTCAACAAATATTTGTGTGTCAGCCTCTATGCTGAGGGCTGGGGATACAGCTATGAACAAGGATGTGAACTAAGTACTGTTTCTTTACCAGTGAATTCTTCCGTTTCATGGGCCTCCAATTCTGGCCGTAGTCAGATATTTCTCAAATGCCTGACGTTGTTTCCAAAGGGGTACATTCGGAGTAGCTAGATCAGAGCAAATGCTTCAAGAGTTCTCAAAAATAGGTCAGTGGAACCTTGATATTCTAAGGACATAATGATCTAATTTAGACTGAAAATCATCTAGCCAAACACACACTAGGCATTTAATTCATGTAAGGCTCAATCAGAACGTCAGTATGAACCTGATAGGACAGAGTGTTCATTTGCAGAGAACAATATCCCGGCTTGCCTGGGTGGCTGCAAACCCTTTAAACTGAAATCCTTGCTTCCACTCTTGCTCCGCACAGCAGCCAAAGCATTTTATCAACCCTCCACCGGCTTCCTGTTGCAATTCAAATAAAATTCCATCTCCTTACCAGGATCTACGCAGCCCTGGAGTCTGGCCCCTGGTTGTATCTCTGACTTCTCTGGAAGCTGGTCCTGGCCTTGGAGTTGACCTAAAACTCTTTCCCGCCTTATCTTTTCTCGCCTGGCTCCTCATTATGCAGAGCTTTGTTCAAATACCATCCCAGGGAGGTCCTTCCTGGCCAGTCTTTCTGGACCTTCCCCATGGCACCTCTTTATGTCCTTAGCATATTTCTTATTCTTCATAGCAGGAATATTATAGCAATTTATAGCAATAAATATTTGTTGAGTAAATTAATATGTATCACACTTACTAAACACCCAAAGGTTTTCTGGGGATGTCTGTGACCATTACCAGATTGCCAATGGTTTGCAGCACTTTATTTTTATATTTTTTTGCAGCCCACCCATAGGAGATGACAGTACTTGATTTTATTTTATTTTTATTTTAAGAGACAGGGTCTCGCTATGTTATCCAGGCTAGTCTCCAACTCCTGGTCTCAAGCAATCTTCCCACCTCAGCTGCCCAAAGTGTCACCAGGCTGGAGTGCAGTGGCACGATCTCGGCTCACTGCAACCTCAGTGAGGTGTGAGCCACCACTTTTAAAACGGGCCTGACAGCACTTTTTAAAATCATATTTGAAAACCTGGTACTTGCCACAGAGCCCTAGAACCTAGTATTAACAAAGTGCTTAATATTTTTGTTGTTGTTGTTAAATTGACTCTAAATTAACACCAGACCAGTGACTGGAAAGATCACATGTGACCAAAGAATCCCATTGATGGTGCCAGACAATGACCCAGGAAGAGGAGTTCATAGCGGCTGCTTGTTTCCTTACTGGAAATGCAGGGTGATAGCAGAGCTCAGGGAACATGGTGCTACCCAGTAAAAGAAACAGTGCATAGGCCGGGTGTGGTGGCTCATACCTGTAATCCCAGCACTTTGGGAGCCCGAGGCAGGCGGATCACCTGAGGTCAGGAGTTCAAGACCAGCCTGGCCAACGTGGTGAAACCCCATCTCTACTAAAATACAAAAATTAGCCGGGCATGATGGCGAGTGGCTGTAATCCCGGCTATTCGGGAGGCTGAGATGGGAGAATCGCTTGAACCCGGGAGGCAGAGGTTGCAGTGAGCCGAGATAGTGCCACTGCACTCCAGCCTGTTGACAGAGCGAGACTCTGTCTCAAAAAAAAAAAGAAAAAAAAAAAAGAAGGAAAGAAAGGAAAGGAAAGAAAGAAAAGAAAGAAAGAAAAGAAAGAAGAAAGAAAGAAAGAAAGAAAGAAAGAAAGAAAGAAAGAAAGAAAGAAAGAAAGAAAGAAAGAAAAACAGTGCATAACAGGGGCAGGGCTGTTTGCAATGTGATGAAAGGGGTAATGGTGCTGCAGTCTTGGGCCTGATGTCATATTGAGACTGGATGGTGGTAGGATGGTGCCCTTCTGTAATATGTTTAGTAGCTGCACTTGCTGAACTGACAGCCTCTCTGTTTAAAACTGACAAGGAGAAAATTAAAGTTTCCCCTGCTTTTCGTGTCATGCATGAATAACCAATTGCTTGGCAGCTAGTTAAAATTCGTATTTCCCTTGTCAGGTTTTTAGTGACTGTGAAGATCAGGTTAATGTGAGCCTTCCCTCCTTTTGCCCTCTTGGCTAACTAGCTAGTTATATTTGCATTTCTTTTTATATAAATCCTTTTTTTCCCCTGTCCCTTTGACAGCACAGTATCAGAGATGGCATATTATCTTCAGATGTGCCATGCTGGAAAGCGTTTGCTCTTGTATAAATATAGAGACAGAAAGAGACTGTCTTTCTTCGCATGTATCCAATCCTTTTAATGACGCCAAGTCAAAGGTTGTTTTTTCTCACCAACAAAAAGGATTTGTCAACTACCAGGAATCTGAGAGTTTTCTAATCCTGCTGGGGTGGGAAGTTCTAAACATTGTGACATAGACTTTTCTATTTGTATAGAGTCACTCACAGATCCTACACCATGCAATTGTATCATTGCCTCATGGAAAAGAAGATGCTCTTCAACTTTAACATGTTTTTGACACCTGTGAAACACCTGGTAATGCTAGCTTTCTACTGAGTTCTCTTCTCAGCTCTCTTCTCAGCTCTGCAGATTATAAATCTTTAATGCTGACAAAGGAGTTATCCTGCTACTGCCAGAAAGAAGCTACACCAATTTTGCGATGCTGTGAGGCAAGGCACAAATCTCTGAACTGTGGAAAACAGAGAATCTTTCCCTCTCTTCAGTTGTGTCTTCTTGATCCACAACTTCCATAGAATTGCAGCTGAGAGTCACTGGCAGCTGTAGCCACATCTTCTCTCCAAGTCACAGAGAAATAACTGAGCAGGGAATTAAGAGTTGTCTCTGGGTTGCACAAACAATGTCTCGGGAACATGCTGGCCACCACTCTGTATGAGGAATGAGAACTGGAGAGCAGGATATGAATTTTTCTCACCCTCAAAAAACCCAGGAGAGATACCCTCCTAAGGTTTATAGGAAATTTGTTTCTGACCCAAGGGTCAGAGAATAGCTTACTATGAATTTTAATTGGCTCCCAAGTAATTGCTAATTCATCTCTGACTTTGGCAGGAAAAAAAATTAAACGTTAAAGAAATGAATTTAGCAGGAAGACTTTTTCCCCTTCTTTTCTTTTCTTTTTTATATGAGCACGGTCCTACAGCTGCTGAAGCCTAACAGAGAAGATGGTAAATAAACATGCAGGGCTAGGGGCGTTCATTTGCAGAACTTTCTGCTCGAAGAGGAGCCTGGAAAACTGCGGGACTCATTTGGGATTACAAATCTTTTTTTTTTTTTTTTTTTTTTTTTTTTTTTGAGACTGGGCCTTACTCTGTCACCCAGGCTGGAGTGCAATGGTGCTATCTCAGCTCACTGCAACCTCTGCCTCCCAGGTTCAAGTGATTCTCCCGCCTCAGCCTCCCGAGTAGCTGGGATTACAGGCACATGCCACCATGCCCAGCTAGTTTTAGTATTTTTAGTAGAGATGGGGTTCTGCCATGTTGGCCAGGCTAGTCTCGAACTCCTGACCTCAGGTGATCCATCCGCCTCGGTCTCCCAAAGTACTGAGATTACAGGCGTGAGCCACTGTGCTGGGCCTGGATTATAAATCTTTAATGCTGACAAAGGAGTTATCCTGCCACTGCCAGAAAGAAGCTACACAAATTTTGAGATGCTGTGAGGCAAGGCACAGTGGGTGGGAGATGCAGAAGAGAGGACACAGGAGGGCCTGTCCCCACCATGCAAGTCACATGAAACAAAAACCAACCGAACTTGGGTTTGAGAAACTAAAGTCCCAGGTGTTGGACTCACCTCTTGTCCTTGTGGACTTCAGAGGATCCATCTTTGTCTCTACCCTTTCCTCTCATTTCCTCCCTTCCCAATTTTTTTCCCTGACATTTCTCTGCTCAAACTCACATTTTCTCTTATTGGATGTCTGCTACATATATAACATACAATATGTTTTAAAATGTATAGTTTGAATCATCAAACATTGAAATTGAGCATTCTTTCTGGGAATTTATGCTGCCTGGCAGATAACGTCCATCTGTTCACTCAGCATGCATTGCCGGTCACCTCTGCCCTTGTCTTTCTCTGTTGTCGAGGCTAAAGAGAGAAATTTTCAACTTCCCCAATTGCCCGTGGCTAGGTGCAACCCGAGGAGTCCGGTTCCTGCTTAAAAACCCAAGTGTGGCCGGGAGCGGTGGCTCACGACCGTAATCCCAGCACTTTGGGAGGCCAAGGCGGGAGGATCACCTGAGGTCAGGAGTTTGAGACCAGCCTGGCCAATATGGTGAAACCCCGTCTCTACTAAAAATACAAAAATCAGCTGGGCATGGTACGGGCGCCTGGGAGCTACTCGGGAGGCTGAGGCAGAAGAATCGCTAGAACCCAGGAGACGGAGCTTGCAGTGAGCCAAGATGGCGCCACTGCACTCCAGCGTGGGTGACAGAACGAGACTCCATCTCAAACAAACAAAAACAAAAACAAAACAACAACAACAACAAAACCAAACCCATGTGTGATTTTTTTCAGGCCTGACCAACTGCTATTCTAGAAGCATTACCCGTCAGGCCTCACGGGAAGGCTGCACAGCCAGTGCCACCTCAGAGAGTCTCTGGCAAGAGGTCAGGCTCCTCTGGCTGCTCCTGCCCTTTTGTGGATCTGCATTCCTAGTCCACGTGCTCCGTTTGGAGGGCTCAGGGACCCTTAAGGGAAGACACTTTTCTTCACTCTGACTCAGTACTTTTACACTCTCAGCTTTTTCCTCTCTAACTACCCAACTCCCCAGCCCCTGGTCCACAGCCCTTCAGGGAGCCTTTGGTTTGGGGCCCTCTCAAGAGTGAGACGATCCCCACATCTGTGCTGATCCTCCTGACCCTCAACTGTATGGGCGCATTGTTCTAAGGGGAAAATGAAGCAGGAGAGCTCAGCACTCCCTCCAGTGTTAGCCTCTTGCTTGTACTACTGCAGTGTGAGATTAAAGTCTTCGCCATTACTTCCATTTGTGCTTGCTGTAGCTTCAAGTGGCTACTCTAACACCTGGCAGCTCAGCTCTCTTCCAGCTCTACTGAGCTCCTGACAGAGCCATGCGATGCAATTTGGGGCAATTTAAGAGGAATTCAGCTGCATGGTTATACAGGGGTATGGGCGGAGAATAAATGACATTCTGCCTTCGTTCTGCCTAAAATACAGGTGTGATGACTGGAGATGCAGAAGCCATTCCATTATATCAACATAAGATGATAAGCCAAGACCCTAAAGATGCTGAGAAAAATGGTCAAAAGAGCTTGGGTTGGTTGGTTTGTTTGTTTTGAGGCAGTGGTCTCACTGTGTTGCCCAAGCTGGTCTCAAACTCCGGGCCTCAGGCCTCAGCCTCTCAAAACTGCTAAGATTACAAGTGTGAGCCACTGCATGAGACTGGGCTGTTTTTTGTTTGGTTTGGTGTTTTTTAGAGACAGGGTCTTGCTCTGTCACCCAGGCTAAAATGTAGGGATGTGAGCATAGCTCACTGTAGCCTCAACCTCCTTAGCTCAAGTGATCCTCCCATCTCAGCCTCCCAAGTAGCTGGGAATATAGACATGCATTACCACACCCAGCTAATTAAAAAAATAAAGTTTAGTAGAGATGGAGGTCTCCCTATGTTGCCCAGGCTGGTCTCGAACTCCTGACCTCAAGTAATCCTCCTACCTTGGCCTCCCAAAGTGCTGGAATTACAGGTGTGAGCCACCATGCCCAGTACTGTCTGGGTTCTTAATAACATTGTTGAGCCATTGCAATAACCTTGGGATATTGCTCTTTGTACTTTTTCTTATGCAAGAAAAACAGATTCACAAGTTATTTGACTCTCTTCCCATTGAAAGGAAAAGTCTAATTCTTTTTCCCTTAATTATGGATCAGCTTGAGCTTGTTGCTTCTAACAAATGGAAGAGAGCAACATGCTAGAGCGATCACATGGAGGAAGCACAAAGGGATAAATGCCCAAGGGGCCCCAGCTGTTCCAGCCCCTAGACATTTGAATCTACTCAGGCACCAAGTAAGCAGGTGAATAGCCTTCAGATGATTGCAGACCACTCCCAGCTGAAGCCAAGTGGAGCGCAGATGAGCTGCCCCTGCTGAGCCCTGCCCAAATTGCAGATTTGGAAGCAAAATGAATATTGTTTTAAGCCACAAATTTGTGAGTGTTTTGTTACATAGTATAAGGAGCCAGAACAGCTCTATGGATGTAAATTATAGTCAGATATGTTGCTATTTATAACCAAAGCATTCCTAACTTATAAATGTTGCAACATTAATAAGCAGAAGAAAGTGTAATAATCTTATCAAGGTAATACAAGGTACTTGTTTAGTATAACCACCTTCATGGCAAGCCTCAATTTCATAACCTAACCACTTGAATCTAATGGGTAGCTTTTTTTTTTTTTTTTAGACAGGGTCTTGCTCTGTCACCCAGGATGGAGTACAGTGACACAATCGTGGCTCAGCACAGCCTCAAACTCCTGGGCTGAAATCATCCTCCTACCTCAGCATCCTGAGTAGCTGGGACTAAAGGCGGGCCCCACCATGCCCAGATAATTTATAATTTTTTTTTTGTAGAGATGGGGCCTTGCTATGTTGCCCAGGCTGATCTTGAGCTTTTGGGCTCAAGCAGTCCTCCAGCTCAGCCTCCCCAAGTATTGGGATTATAGGCATGAATCACCACTCTTGGCCTCTGCATAGCATTTTATAGAAAACAAAAAGTTGATATTATAAATTTTACATTAACAGATTTCTATAATTAAAAATCTTGGCTAGATTGTTTTTCCTTTACTGTTTTTTTTTTTTTTTTTTTTTTTTGAGACGGAGTTTCACTCTTGTTGCCCAGGCTGGAGTGCAATGGCACGATCTCGGCTCACTGCAACCTCTGCCTCCCAGGTTCAAGTGATTTTCCTGCCTCAGCCTCCTGAGTAGCTGGGATTACAGGCATGCATCACCACGCCTGGCTAATTTTGTATTTTTAGTAGAGACAGGGTTTTTCCATGTTGGTCAGGCTGGTCTCGAACTCCCAACCTCAGGTGATCCGCCGGCCTCAGCCTCCCAAAGTGCTGGGATTACAGGCATGAGCCACCATGCCCAGCCTCCTCTATTCTTTTATTAGTAGAGTTAATATCCATTCATTGAGCCCTTGCTATGTGCTAGGTGCTAAGGACACAATAGTGAACAAGATTAATCACCTAAGATCCTTGTCCTAATGAAGCTTACCTTCTGGGGAGGAAAACATGATAAAAATGCAGACAACTATGTGAATATAATAATTTCAGATCATAATGTTGTGAAGAAATTAGTGTGGGATATGTGGGGGAGATGGGGAATAGATAGTTTTGCTTTAGTTAAAATGTCAGGGAAGGCATCTCTAAAGAAGAAACATCAGAGATGAGACCTGGGTGATGAAGGGAGCCAGCCATGGGAAGTTCTAGGGTAGAAGTGCTTCAGACTAAGGGAATAGCCAGTGCAAAGAGCCTGTAGCCAGAATAAGCTTGGTAGAGTCCAGAACAGAAATTTAAAAAAAGTGTGGACAGAGGGTGGGGTGGGGGAGATGGCACTAAGTGAGAGAAGGGGAGCAGGCACGACCCATATCCCTTAGGTCCTTGTAGGCCATAGTAAAGAATCTGGATGTTATTTCTGTAAGTGCAGTGTTAAAGGCAGTGACAGGATATGCTCTGCACTTTTGAAAGATCACACTGTGGAGAATGGAGTGCAGAGGGGCAAGAGTTGAAGCAAGGAGACCCGTTAGAAGGCTGCAGCAGTAATCAAGAAGAGATACTATGGCTTGATTACACATTGGCAATGGAGGTGGTGAGGAGCTCTGAGATCTGGGATAAATTGAGACACAGCTTGAAAGAGAGCTGATGGAAATTGCCAATAGAGTGCTGACAGATTTCCACATCGACTAGAAAGGCAAATTATTAATTTATGTGAATCTCAATGGTTTTGTCATTATTTGAGTGTACCATCCGGTTGTCCCCTGAGCCTACGTGTATGGTGTTTGGAGGATAAATAGAAGGAGCACAATGATGCAGACACTAAGAGTTTAAAGCTGAAGCCAGGCATGTCCTGTGCATTATTTCAAGCAGGTGTTGTTAATTAATGCCCCTCTCTGGCTGTATGGCAACAAGCTGTAGAGCCCCCTTCTGGGGCCATCCCTCTAGCTCTCAGGTCCTTTTGTTCCAAATCAGAGCACTAGGAGTTGGGTTACTTAGGATCTCACATGAATCATTCTTGGGGAACTAGGGGCAGGGTAATGAATGCTACTAATTAGCCTGCTAAGTATTCTCTGTAACTACAGGATATTTGGTTGCAACTAGAAAGCTGAGGTAATTATCTCTTTATTATGTATGAATCTTATTTACATGAGCCACATGGGCATTTATGACCGATTAGCTCAGATAAATGGACATCCAGGCTAATGACAACATCACAAATTCATTCCCTGTAGAATCCTTCTGTTTTAGGGCTGTAAACTCTATTCCTTGTAGTATGAGGTGGCCAGCAAGTCTGGAAACATAGATAATACTATTTTTATTATGTACGATTTATAAACCATTCATTATGCTTTTACCTGTGTTTCAAGAATTTGGTGGCCACCCTGGAGACACTTCTTGGGGTATCTTTACCAAAACTCAACATACCAGCTCTCAAACCATTCTACCTTTCTGAGATGCACCCCATCCACAGAAGTGGGCTTCCAGGGACTCTGCCCACGTGAGTGACTCACCTCGCTGGCCTCAGGTGATTGGACAAGAGCTGAACACTTGATTTAAGCAGGGCCAATCAGATTCCTTCTCCCAGAAGTAGAAATGGAGAGACAGGTACACAGTCTCTGTGAATGAGAGAACAATCACCTCTAAACTTGTTGCTGTGGTTCAGCCATATTCAGCCTTGTGGATAAAGCACCAGAGAAAGCAGGACTCTAGTGTCAGAGAATGAGCTAGATGTGCAAAAAAAGTGGAGGAGAAATGAACCAAGAGTGCATCTTGGGAATGCGGATGCGTTTTCGTTCTCAACTTTGCCCTTCCTAAGGTCTGGCTGTACTCCTGCGTTTGGTTCCTCAACACGCTTTCGTATACATATACCAAATGCCCCCTTTGTGCCTAAGTGGAGTCCAGTTGGTTTCTGTCACTTGCTGCCCAAGAGTCTTAACTAACATGACTTTAGATCTTGTCCACAGTCTCCCCAGGGAATTCCACTGGGCATAAGGGTCAGGAAGGAATACACAGATAAGTATGAATCCATTGTCACTGAAGTGGAAACAATTTAAAACCATCCTCTTCTAGAATGATACCAACACTATCATCTGTAAACACAAAGGGCAGTTGCATCCCGTCCTGCAGAGCAAGGAAACCTCCTCTTTCTATTCCAGAATCGACTTTTTTCTATTAGAAAAGAGTTTCCCTGGGGTACTGACAGAAGAATCTGCTCTTTGAAAAACAATTTCAAATCCTTATATGCCAGCAGATCTGCACAAAATGAAAAGTTGCCCTCAGATATCCGTGGCTGAAATGTCCTCAGAAATTGTTTGCACTGTCCTTTACCAAAACTAACTCTATCAAATATAACCAAATAGACTTGCTTTCCCAGTCCTGGTTCTATGTACAATGCCACCAAACTGCATTTTATTTGATGAAAAAGGTGATGTTTCCAGTTTCAAATGGTTAGCAAAAGGTGGGGGAATTAAGGCTTCTTATTTTGGTGTAATGTCCCTTCTTGCGTTTACATGGTAACTTTATAAGGGTGAGCAAAGAGTATTCCCCCAAAATGGTAAAAGACTTTAAATATAACAAGAAACACAAGAAATAAGGAAAGTAAAAGTCTAGGCTGGGCACAGTGACTCACACGTATAATCCCAGCACTTTGGGAGGCTGAGGCAGGAGGATCACTTGAAGCCAGAAGTTGGAGACCAGCCTAGGCAACATAGCAAGACCCCATCTCTACAAAAATAAAAAATTAGCTGGGTGTGGTTGCATGCAACTTTTGTCCTAGCTGGTTGGGACCCTGAGGCAGGAGGATCTCTCGAGCCCAGGAGTTCAAGGTTGCAGTGAGCTATGATCGTACCACTGCACTCCAGCCTGGGCAACAGAGCTAAACTGTGTCTCCAAAAATAAATAAATAAGCTATATTTTTTAAACAAGAAAAAAAAATTTAAAAGGCTAACAACCCAAATAGCACAACCAGAGGCAGTGGGTGCGGGGCAGATCAGCAGGCAAATTCCTTGAGGGCAAGGGCCCTTTGCCCCAGAGCCAAGCACTTTGCCTGGAATAGAACAGGAAATAAATATTTATAGAGTAAACGATTGTATGAACACATGATTGAAAGCATTGATAAAATGAAAGCCAGAAAACTATATTACCCATTGCTAATAGGACACAAATTGGTTGCTGTCAAATTTAAAGTATTAAAGCCTCCTGAATTTGTCCACCCAATTAGAATCTGATGTAGCCTCTGGATATAAAAAGTAAGATTCTAAAAGCTCATCAGGCTCCTGCAGTTACTGCTTTTTTTTTTTTTTTTTTTTGAGATGGCATTTCGCTCGTCACCCAGGCTGGAGTGCAATGGCAAGATCTCGGCTCACTGCAACCTCCACCTCCTGGGTTCAACCGATTCTCCTGCCTCAGCCTCCCAAGTAGCTGGGATTACAGGCATGCTCAAGTGATCCGCCCGCCTCAGCCTCCCAAAGTGCTGGGAGTACAGGTGTGAGCCACTGCACCTGGCCGCTGCTTTTATACTATTTTGAATATAGGCCGGCCGTGGTGGCTCACACCTGTAATCCCAGCACTTTGGGAGGCCGAGGCAGGGGGAATCACCTGAGGTCAGAAGTTTGAGACCAGCCTAGCCAACACGGTGAAACCCTATCTCTACTAAAAATACAAAAATTAGCTGGGCGTGGTGGTGGGCACCTGTAATCTCAGCTACTCAGGAGGCCGAAGCAGGAGAATCTCTTGAACCCGGGAAGCGGAGTTTGCAGTGAGCTGAGATCGTGCCATTGCACTCCAGCCTAGGTGACAGAGCGAAACTCCATCTCAAAAAAAATTTTTTTTAAAAGAATATAGATATAAGCCACAACCTGAAGACCCCAACCTCCCCACTGCATATGTGAATAGGGAGTTCACTGTGAACTCTTTCTACGTGACCACTCTTGAGTTCTTAATGGCTGCTGTACTTGGGCTGCCTAACTCCATAAAGGACAAGACTGAAAGATTCACCTCCGACCTGGTGTTTGCAGCCTGAGGCCAGCCCTGTCAAAGGTCACAGGGAACCACTGCCACCCCTTTTAATTACAGTCCCTGGAAGAAGAGGCTGAACCCCTTCTGATTTGGAGAAAGCTTGGTTTCTTTATCTTATTAACAACAACATGTCCCAGCGCTCCAGTAATTACAGAGCCATTCCTGAAGCAATCAAATTGCTTATTTGAAAGAAAGACTATTTCCTTTCCCTAATGAATATGAACAGTCCCCCAGAGCCTGAAGGTATGAGTATGAATGTCCCACTGTAACAATGAAAAACGATTATAAATAAATGACACAGAGCTGCTCTGTTCTTAAAAATCACCGCATGATCAATTTGAGAGACATGCATGAAGATGGGACTCACGAGATTTTGTTTTAATTATTCTGCCCGAAGGAAAACGATACTTTGCTCTTTGCTGGCACCACTGTGCAGAGAAGCTTAAAGAGACTTTGAAAACATGATCCTGTTCATCCTTCTCAAACCACAGGCAGACACAGTTGCCCTCATTTTTTGAAAGGGGAAACTGAGGTGTAGACAGATCAGTGTTTTCTGTGTTTAGCAGGCTATTTAAAGACTCATATATCATCATATCCAACATGCTTTTATGTCTCTCCCCTACTTAGCTGTTCTGATCATTGTATTTGAAAACTCACCAAAAAGGGCAGAAATTAACAAAAGGCTATAGAGAAGGTGAGCTTTTACTTGTATAAGCTGCCAACTTCTTAAAATAATTTTAAAATGAGGTGTGTGCACGTGTGCCTGTGTGTGCGTGTGTGCGCACACACATACATACACATGTTTGAGTATGCCTTGGTATTGGGGTCAGGAAATCATAAGGATAGAAAGATAGGAAGAGGTGAGGGCACTTCATTGCAGCCACCAAACCCGGGAGTATCTGCTCCTCCCTGAAGGCTGCAGCCTATTAGCCGGAGGGCCTGGGATATAGCCAGCGACTGGGGCTGGAGTAGCGAGGTTGATGAAAAATCATCTACTTTATAGTTCTGTCAGACCAGGGTACCCTTGGAATAAATCTTTCAGAATTTGAAAAAATATCCACTTACTAGTGAATACAGGACCCCCATCTGAGACCTACTGCTGACCAGGATGGCAGTTTATGGTTAATATTTCATCAGGGGTCAAGCTGCAGACCACCAAGAAGGCCCTGTGAGACCATATTGAAAAATCAACTTGTTACCCTTTGCCATTTTTTTAAAAATAGAAAAGTGAATCCATTTGCAATTCATAGATAGGAGTCTGCAACTGCAAAATTTCCAATAAGATTAACTAAAAATTCCTCAGGAGCCTGAATATTTATATTTCCAGAGATTCTTTACTGCAGTATCTGTACTTCTTAGATGGGTTTGTTGTTTGTGGATGGCAAGTGCCTTTGCATTGCTTCTTTGTACAATTCTTAGCCACATGGCTTTCCTCAGGAGTTGACAGAATCCCCCACCCCCCCAAAAAAAATTCAGGGGAGCCTTATTTCTGCTTACTTTTAAAGGAAGGGAACACAAATTATTTGAAAGGGTGTCTGGAATTTGGCTATCTATATGGTTTGACAGTGTTAAGTGAATCAACTAATCACATTGACCAAATCACTAGCTAATTCAGTAAAGCAATCAGCTTAACCAACTGTCCAGCTGATGATCAAATCAATGAACTGGTCTTGGTTTGGATCTTTTGTTTTTCGTTTGCTTTGCTTTTGACATTGGATAGGCACAGCTCAAGTTGTGCAAGCCAGACATTCTCACCAATACTTACAGAAAAGAAGTGGACAATATACTTAAAAATATGAGAATCCATATGGAAAACAGAACTTCATTAAAGAATTAGATGGAATTAAATGGGTTAAGCTCATCAGAAAAAAAAAAAAATTAAAGGAAAAGGCTATTCTTACCAGGGAATGAAGTCTCTGCAGAAATTGATTATGTAGAGGGTCCCTTTGGGCCTTGGAACAATTAGCTCTCAGAAAATTAGAGGACAGCCTTTGGCTTCTGGGGATTCGAATGTAACAGGTGTCTGCTGTCCCTTAGGAAACTGTTCACTCCTTCTAGCTGCTCATTTTTTGGCTGCCTGCCCCTGCAGGGTAAACCCAAACCCCTGAGAGTTAAAGATTTTGAGTCATAGAGAACCTGAATAATTGGATTCTACCCAAACCCCTGAGAGTTAAAGATTTTGAGTCATAGAGAACCTGAATAATTGGATTCTCGGAGGGCATTACTTTTGCAAGATTCCGCCACAGATGTACTTCCTGGGGTGTTTTCTGTGATAGAAAAAAAAAAAATCCCTTCTCCTACTGAGAAAAGACAAGAACTAAGAGGCCGTATTTCCTAAAGTGGGTAACGGAGAGGAGACAATATTTGTTTCTGTCCCTGTACTAACCTCATTCTTAAGACAGCATGAACACTGGAGGAGGTGACTAGGCCTCCATCTTTCAGATACCTGAGAAAAGTGAAACGTGATCTCTGTGGTGATCTGGGTAGAGTTATTAGGCATGGACAGAAAGCAGGGAGTGCACAAATGCTTTTGTGGAAAGGAGAGTGATTTTCCCATTTTACCTGCTGAGAAACAGTAGAGATATTTATGCCAGGATGGGTGTTATTAAACAGATGAAGGACAATCTGACAGAGAATTAAGGATCTTGAGTGTCAGGAGCCAGAGAAAGAGCGATCTCGCGTAGGAGGCAGGTATGGGAAAGGTAAGTCCACGAGGGAGGGTGAGTGCTTTTCCCACAAAGGGGAGGCAGCACATTCTTGCTTCAGGGTGAAGGATACAACACATTCTGAAATGAGGTTTGGAATATTGTGTATTTTTAGCTGCTGCTGTGAAAATTCCTCCTAAGGAGAGAGCCATCTTTGGGGAAATTGCCTCTCCAAGTCTCCCTGGGAGGGGGCTGAGCCTCCAGGGTTTGGCTAGGCCAAGACCCAGCTCTCAGAGGCCAGGGTGAGGTGAGGCTGCCTATAGAGGATGGAACCTGGGAAGAAGGGGAAGAAAGAGATAGAAAAAGGCTTCCAGAGGGACCTGGGTGTGAAATGACTGGGTCTACACAGGATGTGACTCCTCTCTGTGGCTCTTCAAATCTTCATAATAATCAAACTGACAACGTGTTTGGTGGAAATAGATTTTTTTTTTTTTTTAAACCAGTGAAGTTTGGCCCCCAGAGTGGAACAGAGATAGAATGTGTGGATGTAGGGTCTGGAGAAGAGGACCTCTAAAACTATGTCTGTGCTAGGGGCACAGGAACCATAGTGGGCCCCACCCGATGTCTGAGTTTCAGAGTAAAACGAAGTGAGGCTTTGAGAGTGTGTGCTGTATTTTAATATGTGGTTGCAGAGATCAACATGCAGCAGAAGAGAGAACCACTTTGCAACATAAAAATCTATCTCCAGGCCAGGCGTGGCGGCTCATGCCTGTAATCCCAGCACTTTGGGAGGCCAAGGCGGGAGGATCACCTGAGGTCAGGAGTTCGAGACCAGCCTGGCCAACATGGTAGAAACCCTGTTTCTACTACTAAAAATACCAAAATTAGCTGGGCTTGGTGGCGGGTGCCTGTAATCCCAGCTACTCGGGAGGCTGAGACAGGAGAATCACTTGAACCTGGGAGGCGGAGGTTGCAGTGAGCCACTGCATTCCAGCCTGGGCAACAAGAGCAAAACTCCGTCTCAAAAAAAAAAAAAAAAAAATCTATCTGGAGTGGTGATTCTTATTTAAGTGCACACATTGGCACTTTTTTATTTTGAGGGAACTACGGTAGTATCTATCAAAACTTAAACTAGGAACAACCTCCAACTCAATAACTGCCATATAGAAACACTCAAATATGTGTACAAATATGTAAGTGCAAGGAAGTTGTTTTGAGGCATAAATTGTAAGAGCAAAAACTTGGAAATAACCTGATTGTCCATAAATAGGGAAATAGTCAAACTGATTATTATACAATTCTATGGAAAGATCTCCAGTATACTAATTTTTTTTAATTGGGGCAAAATTCACACAACATAAAATTAACCACAAACCATTTTTAAGTGTACAGTTTAGTGGCATTTAATACATTCATAGTGTGCAACTCAGACAGCCAAATGCCTAGGCAGATAAGAAGGGGTCCCCAGAGAATCTCCAACCCGCCCCACAAGTGTTTACATCGGATGTTTTCGTGCAGATGAGGGATCCTGCCCAAGGCTTTGTCTGGGCATGCCCACAGTGGACTGGAGCTTGACATGCGCACTGGGGGAAGTGGGTGGAGCCATGGGGGAAATGGCGCCCTACACAGGGGAGGAGCCTGCTCTCCCCGGTTCATGTGGGGTGGCTGGGAATTCAGTCTGTGAGGTGGACGGCCTGTTACAGGACTCCGTCTCACTTTGCTGAGTTTTTTTTTTTCTTTTTTTCTTTTTGCCCAATAAAGTCCTGCTCTACTCACCCTTCAATGTGTCCGCGTGCCTAAATTTTCCTGGTCGTGTGACAAGAACCTGAGAGTTAGCTGAACTAAGGAGTAAGGTTCTACAATACAACCATCACTTCTGTTTAATTCCAGGACGTTGTTATCACTGCAAAAGGGAGTCTCCATACACATTAAGCATTCACTCCTCATCACCCTTGAGAAATGATATCTTGAATTTTTGAAACAGGGTCTCGCTTTGTTGCCCAGTCTGGAGTGCAGTGGTGCACTGATGGCTTACTGCAGTCTCAACCGTTCAGGCCGAAGCGATCCTCCCACCTCAGCCTCCCAGAGTAGCTGGTATTACAGGTGTGCGTCACCATGCCCAGCTAATTTATAAATTTTTTGTACAGATAGGGTCTCATTATGTTGTCCAGGCTGGTCTTGAACTCCTGGGCTCAAGCCAGGAGTTTCCCAAAGTGCTAGGACTACAGATGTGAGCCACCACACCTGGCTGAGAAATGATTTTAAATGTCAGAAGAGTATGAACAGTGTCATCCTATATATGTATGAAAACCCTCCAAACTATGTCCTATGTTTCCGTCTACTGACAGAGGCGTTGTAGAATAGTGGTTCTAGGCAGAGCTCCAGAACCAGGCCACCTGGCTTTCAAATCCTGGCCCTGACACAGACCACCTGTGCATCACTGGGGGTGTGTTTAGCCTTTCTGTGACTCTGTTCCCACAGGTGTAAATTGGGCATAATAATAGTGCCTATGGAGTAGTTGTGAAGAGGAAATCAGTAAGGACAAGCCTAATACAGTTACTGTTTAGTCTACTTACTTCTGTGTTTGAAGTTTTCTTTTTTAAGTCAAAATCAGGGGCAAATAAACCTACTGCCAGTGTAGGTAGCAGATGTGTAGAACACACATTCCTAGACTACTCCCTTTCAGGACACCAGCTGAGGGCTACCCCCCATCAGTGCTTGCCCCTTGCTTAAAGCAAAGGCTGCAGGGAGGATGCACATTTTCATGCCAGCACAGAGCACACTTTAAATCTCCTCAAGGTCGTGGCAGAAATGTAGGATTTAAAGAGCAACAAAATCCTGACTGACAAGATTCAAGGGAAGTACCTGATCAGGGAAGTACAAATACAAGATTCAGGGAAGTACCTGAAAATGTAACTTTTAGAACTTATATTTGACTCAAGGGCCAGCAGGCATTTCAGACAGCAAGAGGGAGGGTCTCTGTGAAGCTGAGATACCCAAAGGAGAAGGAACAGAGGGTAGAAGGAAGGAAGGGAAAAGGTAGAAGGAAGAGGGGAAGGAAGGGAGAAAAGAAAGAGAAGGAAGAAAGGAGAGAAAGAGGAAGGAAGGAGAAAGGGAGGAAGAAAAAGAAGGGAGAAAGGGAAGAAGGAAAGAAGGGAAGGAGGAAAGGGAGAAGAAAAGGAGGAACAAAGGAAGAGGGTAAGAAAAGAAAGGAGGAAGAAAGGAAAGAGGGGAAAGAGGGAATAAGGAAGGAAGAGGAAAAGAAAAAAGGGATAAAAAATAGGGTGAAGGAAAGGAAGAAAAGAGAAGGTGAGGAAGTACAAAGAAACAGGTGAGCCCCAGCCCTGCTGTGATTTCAGGCCTCAATTCTAAAGGGTTCAAGTCAAAACAAAGCACAGGCATAGCCTTTTTTTTTTTCTAGATGGAGTCTGGCTCTGTTGCCCAGGCTGGAGTGCAGTGGTGTGATCTCAGCTCACTGCAACCTCTGCCTCCCGGGTTCAAGTGATTCTTCTGCCTCAGTCTCCGGAGTAGCTGGGACTACAGGTGCGCGCCACCATGCCTGGCTAATTTTTGTATTTTCAGTAGAGATGGGGTTTCACCATATTGGCCAGGCTGGTCTCGAACTCCTGACCTCGTGATCTGCCTGCCTCAGCTTCCTAAAGTGCTGGGATTACAGGCATGAGCCACCGCACCTGGCCAGCACAGGGAAAGCCTTTCAACCCAAAAATCAAGGGAGAACTAAGAGAAGTATTTGCGATTTCAATTTTTTTCTACTCAGTCCTAATCTACATGGAGGTCAGAAACTGGACAATACAAAGCTGCCAGGTGTCAAGGAAGGAACAAGCACAGCCGCCGCCAAGCTCTCACATTCCCAGGTGCTTTCTAGGATGTCCCTCCAGGGTGCGTGTGGTGGCCTCCAGGATGCCCCTCCAGGGTGCGTGTGGTGGCCCAGCCCCCAGAGGTGCCTGAGGAAACTGCTGCAAGGGTGGTCCCCTGATAAACCTTTCACTTTGTTTCTGAATCGGAACACAGCCCCAAGCGGACGCTGCTGGGCTGCCAGGGGTTTTTAAATATTTAACAAGGTTTGGAGGTAGTGAACACAAAGCTGAGGTCCACCCAATTTCTTAGCAGAAGGTGGAAATGCAAGTACAGAATTGTCTTGCAGAAAAACGCAGTTTTGAACTTCTGTCTTTTCAAAGACAATATTTTAAAACTCAAATGCTACGAAACTACCAGATAATGAGGTAGTTAGATGGAATTTTGCTAGCATATATTTGCAAATATTTTAAGAACGCTTTGTATGCTTCTGTTGACTTAATGAAGTGATTCAAAAGGGTTAAGCTGCGTTTGGCATCTTCAAAATGGCGATTTTGCTTCTGATAACTTTCTGGAAAAATTAAAGGTGTTGTGAAGGATAAATTATAGTTTGATTTGAGTCGTCTCGTTAAACCGTCATTCCTCTTTCTCAGCAACCTACTTCCCGTCTCATTAAGCCAGTTGACTGGATAGGTCTAGACAATTATGACGATGATTTACTATCTTCATGCTCAATTGTCACTGGGAGCCAAGGGATCAGGGAAGGGAAGTCACATTCCCATCTTACGTGTCTGTTGCAGGGACAATCAAGTCCTCAGCTGTAGCGTTAAACACGGCAATAGAAAGCAGAGACACAGTAAAGCATTTTCACTGCTCTTATGAGCTGAGATATAAAATGAGATTTATTTGCAACAATCTGATAGAGAAAATTGAGTCCTGAGAATTGATGTCCTAGAAGGGCTTTCAAGTCAGCCAGGAGTTACTACAGGACGTGAGTCACACAGCAAAATATCAAAGAATTGGAGGAGAAAAAAAATTGAGCTTTGACATTTTCTGCAGCCACTGTTAAAGAAATTGACCAATGTGTACAATATGAATTATGGTCACAATTACAATCTTCTCTGATCCAGTCTTTCCTAACAGTTGGATACCTTGGATCCTTAGATTGATGTCATCATTCAGCTTTTTGCTTTTTAAAAATATTCAGTTCTACTGCAGATGAGATGCTAAATAAACCAACCCCCTAAATGGCTCTCTCCTTTCCCCCAGAGGTTTAATCCTTATAAATAACTCCAAATAATTGTGATGTATCTTCTGGCATTTCACGGTT
This sequence comes from Nomascus leucogenys, assembly GCF_006542625.1. NCBI lineage: Eukaryota > Metazoa > Chordata > Mammalia > Primates > Hylobatidae > Nomascus > Nomascus leucogenys. The sequence continues at coordinate 89,384,017 of NC_044387.1, read as the reverse complement.
TCTGAAAATTACCATTGAAATTTGAATTTAATGATATAATAACCCCCAAATATATTTTAAACTGAGAGTATAAACTAGAAGTTTTGGTGTAATCTCATTTACTCAGGAATTAATTTAGTGGCCACTATTTGTCATGATTTTAATGTGGGTCTGACATTGGTAGGTCATGTTCGGAGTGAAGATATCTGCAATTTTTCAATTTGCGTAATCCAGTTAGTGCTTCCAGAATGTCTTCCATGTCTCTGCATGTTTGCAAATTACCAGAGGTCACAAGTAAAATTCTAAAACGTGAGAGTTGTTCATGAACATATTCGGGCTTTGTCAAAATCAGGATATCTCCCTTCCCTGTGTAGTTTAAATTTTTTTTTTTTTTTTTAAATAAGTAATGGGTCTGAAGCTTCAGGACACAAGATGACCAAAACCAGTTTTTCTGCTGGGCCCTCTGAATTCAAGATAATGCTACACATTTATATAATGCCCACACCTGCTTATGCTGCAGTAATTCTTTCAAAAGTTCTAGCAATCTGGACTCCTCTTTTTATTCGATTTGGGGATTTAGTCGCTAATCTACAGTTACTTCTAGAAATAAGCAGATGACTGCTTCAAAAAGCAAAAACTTTCTGACACCTTTTATTACCCTCTAGATGAAAATGAGGACGGTAATAACTTTCAAAGGTAACTGATACACTCAATGGTGGCTCACCACCTCATTTCAGTCAACCAGGGGTCCTCAGTGCACAGCTGCTCTTTTATTCTCTTCCAAGAGAGTTTGTGTAAGAACTTTGCAAGCGTTTCCTGTACAATTTGTCTTTCTGGGAAAATTGCATACAGCATTGGTATAACTTGCTTAATAGTCACAATTTATTAATTTCATCATTTTTTCTCAAGAGAGGTAGAAAAAAATGACTAATTGTATGGTGGATGACAGAGAGTCTTTCTTTGGACCATAAAAGGTAACTGGATCAAGTCCCCAAACAGTGTTACTGACTTAAAAATTCACATCTGCACTGTATTTATGGTTACCTTATTTTTTGACCCATTGCTTATGCTTGAACAAGACTCCTTTTTTTTTCTTTGAGACAGAGTCTTGCTCTGTCACCCAGGCTGTAATGCAGTGGCACAATCACGGCTCACTGCAGCCCCCATCTTCTGGTCTCGAGCAATCCTCCCACCTCAGCCTCCCTAGTTGCTGGGACCACAGGCTCATGCCACCATGCCCAGCTAAAAAACAACACTCCCTGCGCCACCTCACCAAACAAAAACAAAAACAAAAACAAAAACAAAGAAGGCTCTTAAGAAGTTTAATTTTCTAAGTAAAAATTTGTGAAACTATTTTTATTGTTTCATTACTACTCATTTCTAAGATCAAAGGATACATATTGTTCTCTGCTTTCTTCTCCCTAAAGCCACTTTTTCTTCTTTCTTTCTATGGTTATGTCATGTTAATTTTTTTTTTTTTTTTTTTTTTTTGAGACGGAGTCTCGCTCTGTCACCCAGGCTGGAGTGCAGTCACGCAGTCTCAGCTCACTGCAAGCTCCGCCTCCCGGGTTCAAGCGACTTTCCTGTCTCAGCCTCCCGAGTAGCTGGGGCTTCAGGTGCGTGCCACTACACCCAGCTAATTTTTGTATTTTTAGTAGAGACAGGATTTTACTATGTTGGCCAGGCTGGTCTTGAACTCCTGACCTCATGATCCACCCCCCCCCCCCCCACCTCCCAAAGTGCTCGGATTACAGGCATGAGCCACCACACCTGGCCATGTCACGTTAATTTTAATGAGGCGAAATATCTATCAAGCTTAAAATCATATGAGAAATTTGAAAGAAAATGATTATAGATATTATTCAGAAAAGATACTCTAGGTCGTCAGTTATTCCTTTTTTTCTGATTATTAAGGCTGATTAAAAAAACTATTTTGAAATATGTATGGGCTCACAGAAAGCTGCAACACTTACACATAGAGTTCCATGTACTCGTCTCCCATCTTTCCCCAGTGGTGACATCTTATATAACCATAGTACCATATTAAAACCAGTAAACTGGCATGGAATAACACTAGTAACTATAGACCTTACTCTGTGTTCACCAGTTTTTACGTGCACTCGTGTGTGTGTATTTATAGTTCTATGCAATTTGACCCCAGTTATAGATCAGTACATAATTACTGTTGTAGCTAACACAACAATTAGGATACAGAATTATTCCATCAGCACAAAGGAACTCCCTCATTCTACCCCTTCACATCCTCCCCCCGACCCCCGTTCATAATCCATGGCAACCACTAATCTGTTCTCCATCTCTACACTTTTGTCATTTCCAGGATGTTCTGTAAATGGAGTCATACAGTATGTAACCTTTTGAGATTGACTTTTTCACCCAGCGTAATGTCCTTAAGACCCACCCAGTTTGTCGCATGTATCCATAGTTCATTCCTTTGCATGGCTGAATAGTATTCCACTGTATGGATATGCCAGAGTTTGCTTAACCATTTGCCCTTTGAAAGACATTTGGATTTTTCACAGTTGTTTTGCTATTACAAATAAAGCTACTATCAGCATTCATATACAGACTTATTCTCTGTGTATATGAAAATAAGCTTTCATTTCTCTGGGATAAATGCCCAAGAGGATATGATTGCTAGGTTATGTGGCAAATGCAGATTTAGTTTTATGAAAAACTGTCAAGAAATTTTCCAGAGTAGATGTACATTTTAAACTTCCACCAGCAGTATAGGAGGGGTCCAGTTTTCCCGCATCCTTGCCAGTAACAAACTTTTTAGATGAGTAAGTGAACGTGAAAACATTGTGAGACGACAAAGGCCACATATAGACTGGGCAAAGTATGTGAAAGGAGATATTTGGCTTGTCTATGAGCCTCAGGCTGCTTTTTCAGGAGAGATGACAGCAACATTTGTTGTAATATAAATTTCCCCTGCTCTTATCAGCCTGTAGCCGTGTATCAGCAATGGCTTCAAGAGACAGAAAATTCAACTACAGCCGTTTAAGCACATGGGGCTATTTTCCTCACAGAACAAGAAGTGCAGAAATCAGCAGCTGCAGAGGCTTAAAGGTGATGGCGGCTGCTGCTGCTGTTACTTCAGGAATCATGTCCACATTCCTCCAGGAAGAAGCAGAAGGAGAAAAGGCAGTGTTTGTATCACAGAAAAAAAAATTTTTTTTTTTTTTTTTTTTTTTCGGGAACACCACAGTGTTCTGTTTTGGTCACGTTGCCCAGAACACTGCCTCAGATCCCCTCATGGCTGGAACAACGTGGTAGGGAGAAGGGCCTTGGAATGCTGACCAGGTCAGGAATTCACTATTATCTGCCACAGGGGACTGTCAACATTAATGGTCAACCTTTGCCAGTTTAAGGCTTCCCCCGATGATGCATGGCCTCATCTTATTGTAATGTCCTCCATCCTAAAGTACTTCTGGGTGTTTCTATGGGGTATCTCACTTGTGCTTATAAGCAAAGTCCAGTCCCACTGCTCAACACCGTTGTTCTCTGCAGGTCCTCATGAGGTACAATGTTGTCTGCAGGGCCTTCCCCTCCCCTCAGCTTCTGGCCTGGTCCTCTGGTTGTCACCATGGAGGAACTAGAAAGTTCACGCAGTTGGGGCTGCATTCCTTGCCAAAGTGGGGAGAGAGCTTTCCCCCCTGCTTTGGGCACCCTTTGTTGTGCTGTGTGCCATGCGTTTCATGACTACCTTTCTGAACCCATTTCCTCACTTGAGCTTATGAATGTTCACTCTTCATTGGTTCATACATTGTCCATGGGGCTGGACAGGTGACCAGACACAAGGCCATCCTTTCCATTGATAATGTCTTTCTCATTCTTACATTCCCACAAAAGTGCAACCTAACATGCCCTTTCTTCTTTTCTTCTTTTTTCCTGTCTTTCTCTTTCTTTCTCCTTTCTTTCTTTCTCTTTCTTTCTCCTTTCTTTCTCTTTCTTTCTTTTCTTTTTCTTTCTTTCTTTCCTTCCTTTCTCCTTCCTTCCTTCTCTCTCTTTCTTTCTCTTTCTTTCTTTTTCCTTTCTCTCTCTCCTTCCTTCCTTCCTTCTCTCTCTCTTTCTTTCTTTCTCCCTCCCTCCCTCCCTCCTTCCTTCCTTTTTCTTTTTCTTTCTTTCTTTTTTTGAGATAGTCTTGCTCTGTCACCCAGGCTGGAGTGCAGTGATGCAATCTTGGTTCACCACAGCCTTGACCTCCTGGGCTCAAGCGATCCTCCCACCTCAGACTCTTGGGTAGTTAGGACTACAGGCGCCACCACACCCAGCTAATTTTTGTAGAGATAGGATCTCCCTATGTTGGCCAGGCTGGTCTTGAACTCCTGGGATCAAGCAATCTGCCTGCCTCAGCCTCCCAAAGTGCTGGGATTATAGGCATGAGCCACTGTGCCTGGCCTAGCATGCTCTTTCCATGGCAAACCAGCGCATGCAAATAAACAGCTGTGTAGGGGACTTCGCCAGCCTCGCCTGTCCAGACGTGAATCTCAGTGTAAGCTGAGAAAAGACCAACTGTGCACAGTGTCTTCCTATTGGATCACCTGTGTGAATTCAGTTGGTCTGACTGAATCACTAACTTCCTCCTCCCTCACTGCTCACTATTTTTTTCCCTGGTGTTTGTTTATGTTACAATTGAAAATGACTGTTTTCCAGTCAAGGATGTAGACCCAGTTAGAGCTTCTTTAGATTCCAGTGGGACAAAGGAAGCTCCCCCTGTTTTATCCTTGGTCTTACCCAAAAGGACAAGAAGTGATCCCTCCTCTTTTCATTGCTGCCTTTTTGGCTTAGTGCATGCAACAGTAGTTGGGATGTGTGTTAGTTACCACGAAAATGCCAGTTGCTATAACAAAGAGCCTGATAGAACAGAGATTTAAGCAAGAGAGAAGTTTATTCTCTCTCAGGTCTCAAAGATGATATGGGACCTCTACCATGTCAAACATCCAGCCACCCATGCTGTTGTTACTCTGCCATACTCAACACACAGCTCCAATCCCTGTGTCCAGTATGGCTGCTCTGGCTCTCACCATCATGTCTATAACTAGCCAGCAAGAAGGTGGAAAGTAGAATAGAAGGAAATATTTTTTTCCTTTTATGGGCATGACCAGGAAGTTCCCTACACAATTTTTGCTTAAATCCTGTTAACCTGACTTTAGAAGCATTGCCCTACTTAGCTGTAAGGGAGGTGAGGCTGGGAAGTATGGTCTTTATTCTGGATATTCTGTTATGACAACAGAATTATACACTTTCAGCATCTAGCAGAATCAGGTACAATGTCCTCTAGATTTGGGGCCAGACAGGAATGCTACAATTTTGGGTGGTGGTTCTCAACCAGGGCAGTTTTGCTCCCCTCTACCCCACTCCGCCCCCATCCCCTTCTAGGAGACATTTGGCAATGTCTGGAGATATCATTGTTTGTCACAACTGGGAGGATGTGTGTTACTGGCATCTAGTGGGTAGATGCTGTAAATATTCTGTGGTGCATAAGACAACCCCCAACAACAACAAAAATTATTCATCCTAAAATGTCAATATTGTTGAGGTTGAGAAATCCTGCCTTAGGAATCTATCTTTACAAAGTCTTAGGCCACCACATGTTAATCTCTCTCAGCTTTCATTTTGCGCTTTTCCAATACAATTTCTGAGATTCGGGCATATCAATGTGCTTCTAATAAATTAGAACTGTAAGACGCTGTTAGTTCTGTTTGCCATAGGTCATTTTAACAAGAAAATGAAACTTCGTTGACCCCTATCCATAGTTCCATGACCACCATTACTAACCCAGCTTTAGTTCTGAAGAGAAAGGTTTCCTTCTTTGGGTTTTCTGAAGCTATTTAATAATATACAATAACCCACTAATCCAGAGTAAAGAAGAAAATCTGTTCAATTAAAGGAAGTGTAATTGTGTATAATTAATCATAGTCTTCTTAATGGAAGTAAACATAATTTGTTTTTAGTAAGAAGGAATCTATAATTATTCAGTGACAGAGGAAAAACCATTCATTAATATATCATGTTTACTTTGAATGTAGTGAAATGCATTGTAGTTTTTGCTGTTAGTTTTAGGCATGAAAAACTGTGTGTTAAATCTTGTCATTTCTAGTTCTGATAATCTGCTTTGATGACAGATTAAAAATGCAGTTTGTCATATCAGGACATTAATCTTAAATAATCAACCTGAGAGAACAGTACCAAACCCTCCAGAGAGGTTTCCAACATGAGAGGTGACACTTCTAAATAAGCTCAGGATTAGTGATGTAACTTGTCACTGGTTCAGCTGGAAAAAGTAGAAAAATGACACAGTTGCTACAGTGACCACTCAGGAGTTGTGTTCTATAAATCTGGAAAATCAACTTCTGGAAATTCTCCCCTGAGATGAAGATGTACGGTGTGTCAGCCATGCATCACAGAAATCTTTCATTATTTTAGGTTGTTATTTAGACATCATACATTTTTCCTGTGGACAGACACAAGCATACTGTTCTTCATTTCCTATTCTTCTGGATCTGAGCACTTTCCTTTTGGGTTCATAGGACTTTGTAATTAACTCTCTTAAAACATCATTTCACAGGGAGTCACGTGCTACCTTTGCATTTTTATTCCATTTCTACCTATTTTATTTTTCATATCTTTGTTATTTGCCTTTCCAATGAGACAGTGTCTTGAAGAAAATGTTTATTTCTTTTATTTTGTTTATCCCACGACATTTAGTACAATTGTTTATATGTACGATACATCGTTACTGATTGTCGTTTTCCCTTTGTTTAATATCACGGCTATAACTGTCCTCTTGTTACAAGTAGACTTAAAAACCATTGTAAGACCGCATGCAATTACACTGTTATTATTATGATGGAATACAAAAGAATTTGGAACACAAAAGAGTAGAAAGGCCGGGCGCGGTGGCTCACGCCTGTAATCCCAGCACTTTGGGAGGCCGAGGTGGGCGGATCACGAGGTCAAGAGCTCGAGACCATCCTGGCCAACATGGCGAAACCCCGTCTCTTCTAAAAATACAAAAATTAGCTGGGTGTGGTGGTACATGCCTGTAGTCCCAGCTACTCGGGAGGCTGAGACAGGAGAATTGCTTGAACCCGGGAGGCGGAGGTTGCAGTGAACAGAGATTGCGCCACTGCACTCCAGCCTGGCGACAGTGCAAGACTCCATCAAAAAAAAAAAAAAAATTGTAGAGAATAAAAGATCGGAATGTTTTGTGACTGTGGTGTATTTTAGGTAGGGAACTAAACACACATATGTATATTAAAACAATGTACAGAACTTTAACTTGTTAATAATCTCTCTCTACTTTCATTTTGTGCTTTTCTAAGAAAATTTCTGTTGTATCAGCAGATACAACAAATGATCTACCTGGTAAGATCATTTAATGCAAAATGTGTCCGAAATATTAAGCTTATGTGGCAATGAAGGAAAACTTTTTAATATCCTTGCTCATTCGTGACAAAGAAGAACACGCAGAGCCTTTGGCATCCAGGCAAAGACTCAAGCCCCTTGTCAGACTTCACCACTTACTAACTGTGTGTCTGTGAGCAAATTACTGTAACCTCAACTAGCTTCATTTTCATTGTGTGTAAAATGGGGATTATGATACATTCCTTTGAAAAATTAAATTAAATAAATTATCATATACATCACCTAACACACTGCCTGGCAGTGTCAGAGTTCTTGGGACACAAGCAATAGAAACCCACCCCGCCAAACTTAAATGAGAAAAGCTCATTTATTAGAGTAATACTGGGGACCTCATAGAATCAAGGAAGAGGTAAACAACTCAGTTTCAGAACTGGGGGACTCTGGGCATCTTCGCAGCAGGAAGTCCTGACAGCTTTCTGGGTACAACATCTCCATGGATGACTGGGCTCATCTTCAACCACTCTTGGTTCTTCTTAGATGTATATTTTTAGGAGAAAGATGCTTATTTCTCTGGACTAGGTTACCTGATTTTACAAAGGCTGGAGGGTTGGGTTAAATCACTGGCAGCCTCACTAGATCAGCAGGAAAGTGGGAATGGAATTCTCTAGCCACTGGACTCCAGCCTGGGTGACATAGTGAGACTCTGTCTAAAACAAACAAACAAACAAACAAAAACAACAAACAATAACAACAACAACAAAAACACCTTCTATGGCTTTCTATTTTCTTTAAGATAAACACCAAAATCTGCAATGTGTCCTATGAAGTTTAGCATAATCTGACCTATGCTTAATCTCTTTTCCTCATCTTGTAGTTTTCTATTCCCTTCTTTCTCAAGCTTCAGGCACATTACCTAAGGTTCAGTTTCTGGAATAGTTTCCATCTCGGTTATTATGTAGCCAGGTGCCTAGACCTCTCTTCTCCACATTTAACAGCCCCTGCCCCACAGCTTTCTTCACTTGATTAACTCTTTCTCATTCACCAAGACTCAACTCCAGTGGAACTTCCTAGGGAGTTTCTCCTGATTGCTCAGGCTAGGATAATTGCCCATTATTCATTTCTACGGCCCCATCCACCTGCATTTTCTTTTCTTAATATTTTTCATAACCATAATTACTTGTTCAGCACCCATCTTGCTCACTATCAGCAGCATGAGGGGAATAACTGAGGTTCACTGCCGTCTTCCTCAGCTCTACCACGATGAAGGGAGTGCAACACCTCACCATGCATCCGTGGGCTCAGGTCTTCAGAAATATGAATCCCCCAGATTAACAAAGATGTGCTAATTAAATATTAATTTAAAAACTTGAACACAGCTGATCACACAGTTTCATTATTTATTTATTTATTTGAGATGGAGTCTCGCTCTGTCGCCCAGGCTGGAGTGCAGTGGCACCATCTTGGCTCACTGCAACCTCCGCCTCCTGAGTTCCAGTGATTCTCCTGCCTCAGCTTCCCAAGTAGTTGGGATTACAGGCGTGAGCCACCATGCCCGGCTAATTTTTTTGTATTTTTAGTAGAGATGAGGTTTCAGCATGTTGGCCAGACTGGTCTCAAACACCTAACCTCGGGTGATCTGCCAGTCTTGGCCTCTCAAAGTGCTGGGATTACAGGCGTGAGCCACTGTGCCCGGCCATCACATAGTTTTAGAGTTAGTCTTCTCCTCATTGATGTGGACCTGTGTTGTGATTTTTTTAAGCATGAAATATCTATAATATGAAGTATACATTTTCTGCTGCTAAGGTTATTCTTAGATCGTGTGATGAAATTAAATATATTGATATTTTGTGGTGTGCCACAAAAAATTCCATGTCCTTAAAGATGGAAACAATAGACACTGGGGACTACTTGTGGGGGTTGGGAGGGAGAAGCGGGACGAAGGTTGAAAAACTATTGGCTACTATGCTCACTACCTGGTGGATGGGATTATTTGTATCACAAATCTCAGCATCATGCAATATACCCATGTAACAAACCTACACATGTGCCCCCCCAAATCTAAAATAAAAGTTGGACTTAATAAAAAAAAGAAGAAAGAAAATTATACTTCACAACTGTATTGGTATAAAGGTGAATATATTGATATTGTACATTAGACATTTTGTCCAACCTAAAAGAAAAAATAAAGGTATTGGTTAAACACAAAAATAGGCCAGATGCAGTGACTCACACCTGTAATTCCAGCCCTTTGGGAGGCTGAGGCATGTAGATCGCTTGAGTCCAGGAGTTCAAGATGTGTTTGGGCAATATAGTGAGATCCTATCTCTACAAAAAAACACAAAAAATTAGCCAGGCATGGTGGCATGTGCCTGTGGTCCCAGCTACTTGGGAGGCTGAGATGGGAGGATTGTGTGAGCCCAGGAGGTCAAGGCTACAGTGAACCAAGATTGAGCCACTGCACTCCAGCCTGGTGACAGAGCGAGATCCTATCTCGAATAAATAAATAAATAAATAAGACAAAAATAAAAAATAAAACAAAGCGAGAGGAAAGAAAAACATTCCATGTCTTTCCTGTGTCATCTATGCTATTTCTGTGAGGCTGGTGTGTGTTAACATCTTTTCTTCATAGATACGATGAGGATGAGACACCCCTATGGTGATTCATGTCCAATACACACTGCTTTGCATGTGTATCTATTTCTGTTGGATTCACCACTTCATCAATAGCTTCAAAACATCTCCCAGAATTCCACATAAGTCCAGACTTGTGCTAAAAAGGAAAATGAGGATGTAATAGATGCTAACAGGGAAATACACTTTATTATGTTAGTCTGAGGACTGGAACTTTAGAAATATATTTGAGGATAATCTTTTACAAATAAAGAAACTTGTTCAGGTTGAACCCTCAGACTTCAGATATATATTTTTAATACATTGATTTGAAAGAAATGGAAGCTAGAAGCCAGAATTTATTTATTTATTTACTTTTATTATTGTTATTTTTTTGAGATGGAGTCTTGCTCTGTCACCCAGGCTGGAGTGCGGTGGTGCAATCTCAGCTTACTGCAACCTCCGCCTCCTGGGTTCAAGTGATTCTCCTGCCTCAGCCTCCTGAGTAGCTGGGATTACAGGCACATGCCCCATGCCCGGCTAATTTTTGTATTTTTTTGTAAAGACAAGGTTTCACCATGTTGGACAGGATGGTCTCAAACTCCTGACCTGAAGTGACCCACCCTCCTCGGCCTCCCAAAGTGCTGGGATTGTAGTCGTGAGCCACCATGCCAGACCCAGAATTGTGACTGACATATTTTGTGTGAGATATAAGAAGTAAGGAATATCAGAAGAAAAACAAAAACAGAAGAAGTTTTCTGACCTGAGAAACCAGAATAATAATATAAGGCAAGTCTCTCAATAGTGATGGCTAAACTATGGCTGTCTGATGCGTAAGTCCAGAATGCCTATTTCCCATTGAAAGGAGGTGCTACTAATTATTAATAATTGTAAGGTGATGGCATCGTGCTAAGTATTTTATATAGGATCAACCTATCTTATGGCTGTCAATAACCTCATGCCAATATTATTTTCCCTATTTTTTGCATAAAGAAATCTTAACCCAGAGAGTTTAATAACTTGCCCAAGATTACACAGCTTGTGGTAGAGCCAGAATTCAAATACAGTAGACTAAATCCAGAGTTATATATGATGCTATATTGCCAGTTTTATATGTTTATGAAATTTTGCCTGAAACAGAGTCTATGTTGTGAATGAAAAGTATTCATGTTGTCATCTGTCACTTTTTTTTTTTTTTGAGACAGGGGGTCTCTGTCTGTCACCCAGGCTAGAGTGCTGTGGCATGGTCACAGCTGACTGCAGCCTAGACCTCTTGGGCTCAAGCAATCCTCCCACCTTAGCCTCCCAAGGAGCTAGGACCACAGGCACGCACCACTACACACAGATAATTTTTCAATTTTAATTTTGTAGACACAGGGTCTTTCTGTGTTGCCCAGGCTGGTCTCGAACTCCTGGGCTCAAGTGATCTTCCCACCTTGGCCTCCCAAAGTGTTGGGATTACAGGCATAAGCCATGGTGCCTGGCCTCTGTCACCTTCTAAGCCAATTCTTTTCAACTGATTTATTCCATCTCTATTTAGTAGAAGGAAAAAGGATACATTCCATAGTTTTGGTTAAGGATCATCTACTTTATACTCATTTGTTTAAAATTATTGTGGTTTAATGGCTAGCCTAGTAAATTAGCCAAATAAATTAATATGTCATTTTTAAAAATAAGATGAATTTTGGCCCATTTTTTCCCACTCATAGGTTATATAGGGACCCATAAATATGTACTCCTCAACTCAGTAACTTAAGCAAATTATGAGTACTACTTGCCAGAGGGGACTGATTCATATTCCTTATAGGATTGGTGTCTGTTTCACTTCTTAAAAATTCATATCTCTCTCCTCATACATTATCACCTCCTTTTCCATTTCTCTTCATATTATTATATGTTGTGTGTTGGTTCTGGGACTCACTACTGGTTACTTGGAACAAAACCTTTACAGATTTCATGGGGCATTGGGCTCAGCTATTAATATTTGAAAAAGAGAAAAAAGCAGTAGTCTGTTAAGGAGACTAAATGGTGTACATGTTGCATTTAAAACAGAGCTTATTTTGAGCAAAGATCCCCTAGGGGGATGCTGCTTGTATGGTGTATCTGATCTGCTGTGGAGCACATGCCCAGCCAAGCCTCCTTGAATAAGGCCACCCACTCTGAGCCCCTGTGGCAACGGTGCTTGGCTGCGGGTGCACCTTCCGCCTTTGAGCACCCCACTCACTCACACAGCAACCTGCCTCCCCCCGCCAATTGCTCGCCACAGGCGCTAATCCATCCCCTCATTAACGACCAATCCAATTCTCTGTCTTGAACAAAGGGAGTCAGAGTTTAGTCCCTTGAACTGAAAAGTCCTATGGGGCTCAGCCATTTTCAACTGTGTGATTAGTAAATAAAGTGGGTCTGCAGGAAGAAGGAGAAATTTAAAACAGAGGACAGCAGAGAAGGGGGCTCTTATGGCCTCAGAGAGCATTAAGGGGGCAGAGGGATGGGCTGCTGTGGTCCTTGTTGCTCCCAATGGGGCCCGTCTCCAGTTCCACGGGGTCCCAGCTTGCTTTTTGTTGATGTCATATTCCGCATTATAAACACATATTTGATTTCTTTCGAGGGCTTTCTCGAGGGCTTCTCTTTCTTGCAGCCAAAAAAAAAATCTCAACTACAATTACAACTATCTAAAGTCAGTTTCCAGATTTGGATTTACGTGTATATGGAACATTTTCAGGATTCCTGGGAAGATGAGGGAGAGACAATATCATGTAGTGGTTGGGGAGAAGGCTCTGTAGCGAGACTGCTTGAGAAGAAATTCTACAAGGTCTGCCACTGACTAGTTGTGTGATCTTGGACAATCTAACATCTCTGTGCTTTGGCTTCCTTGTTTGCAAACATAAGGGTAGCAATATTTTTCTACATCATAGTTTGTTGTGAGAATTAAACACAAGTAGACAGTGTGCCTGGCACATATCATTTAAGTTACCCAATGAGCATTTGCTGTTATATCTTGGTAAGGGCTTACTTTTGTTTTCTTTTTTTTTTTTTTGAGACAGAGTTTCACTGTTGCTGCTCGGGCTGGAGTGCAATGGTGCAATCTTGGCTCACCGCAACCTCAGCCTCTTGGGTTCAAATGATTCTCCTGCCTCAGCCTCCCGAGTAGTTGGGATTACAGGCATGCGCCACCACACCCGGCTAATTTTGTATTTTTAGTAGAGACCGGGTTTCTCCACGTTGGTGAGGCTGGTCTCGAACTCTGGACCTCAAGTGATCCACCCGCTTTGGCCTCCCAAAGTGCTGGGATTACAGGCGTGAGCCACCGTGCCTGGCCAGTAAGGGCTTACTTTTACACACCCACCCACCCACCTACACACTCTCACAAACACATATATGTATACACATACATATAATAATGCATACATACCTATAATGTATACCTATAATAAAATATACACATGTGTATATATGTATACATATATAGATGTCTACACACACATGCCCCCCTGCCTATTTGGCCTGAGCCTGAAGCTCTATGTTCCTATAGCACTTCATTCACATTTACAGCCTTTATCACACTGTATTGTAATCTGCTTGTTTGTCTGTTTCTGTCAACACATGTGAGCTCCACAACTCAGGTAATTGCCTTCTTTGCCCTCTTATCCCCAGAGCTTTACATCTGATACTGGGGATGTTCCTGAGCTCACAGTAGATTCATATTGTTGGACAGGTAGATGCTAGATGATATTTCACTGTTAGGTTGTCATCCCTTTAGCTTAACACTTGGCTCTCGGCTCAATTTACATGTCCCTAGGTGACATAACACTTTATGCTGTTACATTATTTACCACCTAGAGGGAATGAATTTCCAAGTCCTCCCTGAAAGTAAGCTTTGGCAAGAAGATAGGAGAGGACCTCGAGGGGTCTAGATGCTGTGGGCCATGGGCAAGTGAAAAGGATGAGATTCACAATCTTCCTATTTCTGCTCTGGAATAGGTCTCATAGTAACATCCTCTCCCCAGCTCACACAATCAGCAGTGGCTGTGTGATATTACCTAGCAGCACTTTGCAGCTTGCCTGTAGTAGAGAAGAAAGTGAACAGTCACATTGTATTAGTCTGCTGGGACTGCCATAACAAAATACCACAGACTGGGTGGTTTCAACACCAGAAATGAATTTTCTCACAGTTCTGGAGCCTGAAAGTCTGAGATCAAGGTGCAATCGTGTTGGTTTCTGGTGAGGCTTCTCTTCCGGGCTTGCAGATAGCTGCCTTCTCACTGTGTCCTCACATGGCCTTGTACAGGGAGGCAACAGAGAGAGCGAGCGAGAGAGAGATTCCCAGCACAAGCTCTCTGGTGTCCTATTGGATTAGGGCCCTACCCTTAGAACCTCATTTAATCTTAATTATCTCCCTAAGGGCACTATCTCCAAATACAGCCACATTGGAAGTTAGGACTTGAACATATGAATATGGCAGGAGGGGGGGAGGGGGGAGGGGCACGATTCAGTCAATAACACACATTAATTCCAAGTGGAGGCCTATTTTAATTAAGTTTTGTGTATGGCCCAAGTTTTCTACTCTGCGTAACTATTTAATCAAAATCCAAACTGAGAGATGGGTCTCTGTAGCCTGTAGATGAGAAACAAAAAGCAGTGATCCTTAAAATGAGATCTCTACAGGCACACGGGTGCCATCTGGAAATGCAGAAGCCATTACCTGCAAGTCAGTTTCAAATGTTAAACCATACAGTATCGATTCTGGCTTTCCCAGGTGACTTGGAAGAGTGAGAACGTCTTTCAGAGCCCAAGTGCAGTGGAGGCTGCCAGGCCCGTGCCTCTGATTCAGATCTAGGAGTCTGAGCAGCTGCAGGGCCTGGATGAGAAAGGCTCACTTAAGTCTGGGAAACGCAGCAGGTGAGTTGAGAGCCACGTGAGACTATGCAGCCAAAAAGGTAGAGCTGGGAAGGCCCTGAAACAAAGAGATGGAAATGGAATAGTAAGAGGCTGGGGTCAGATGATTGAGGCCAGTCTTAGAACTAATTTCAGGAACACTGAGTTCTCCTCTTCTATGTGTCTTGGCAGTTGTGCTGCATTTGGGGCCTGATTTTAAGTATCCAGAGCTGGCATTATACCATTAGCAAATTTTTGGCTGGAAAAAAAAGAGTTTCATAAAATTTCAGGCATTATGCTCTCCCATGGTACTTCCTGGTGAAATGTCCAACCTAAGTGATCTCATCTAGGCGTAATACTAACTCTGCTTCGACTAACAATCTCTTTCATTATTAACAGTGAATTTTTAATTTGGATTTTTATTCTTCATGTATAAATTATGTTATCACCTAGTTGGCTTTGTGACAACGAATGGATAGTAGCTGTAGTTATCATTCTTTGCAATCTTTCTTTGTTATTATTCATTTACTTTATAGAACATTATGTCCTGAAAGAAGAAGCCTTCTCTGACCCCAGGCCTCCATATTGGATCAATGCCCCTAGTTATGATCCTTCCTAGCAGCCTGTACTTCTCCTTTATAGGTCTTCCCACCATTGGAATTAAATAGTAATTGCATGATTAATTGTTTAATGTCTGTCTTCCTTGCCAGATTATTTTCCCAGTGAAAACAGGCACCAGGTCTATCTTAATCATAGCTGCATCAACACTGGTTCTTGCTTATAGTAATAAATTCCTTTTAAGTGAGTTATTTCATTCACTCATTGATTCATTTGTTAACTCATTTATTTAGCATTCACAAGCCCTAGGAACTGTGTTACAAACAGGGAAACAAAAACCAATGTGATCATTTCTGGATTCAAAGAGTTGGCAATTAAAAACAGAAAGTTTTTAACCATTTTATTTTATTTTTTATGTTTTTTTAAAAAAGATGAGGTCTCTCCATGTTGCCCAGGCTGGTCTCAAATGCCTGGGCTCAGGTGATCCTGCTGCCTCCATCTCCCAAAGTGCTGGGATTACAGGTGTGAGTCACTGCACCTGGCACTTAACCATTTTAGGTGAAAGTCCCCCTTGAGAACCCAGTGAAGGAAGTGGACCCTCTTGCAAGAAGCTACTCATCTAAAAGGCACATGAGATTTTGTATTCAGCTTGGTAGGTTCACAGATCCTTGAGAATCTATTCACTGTCTTCCTAAAATTATGTGGATTCTGACATCACAGTAACTCCATGAAATACAGACTTGAAGACACATACAAGGTAAGAGGACTGGTAAAGAAGGACATCAGCATGTCCTCCTTTGGGTCAGGAGAAGCTTCCATTGCAAGAGATGTTTGAGCCACATTTTGAACGATAAATCTGATGTTACCAGGGGAAGTAGTGGCAGCATTCGAGGTTGAGAAGACAGTGAAAAGCATGGATGTATAGAAGTGGGAATGGTATTTAGGGAGGAGAATCAGCAGGACTTTGTGACTGATTGGATGTGGGATGTTGAGAGAGGGAAGGAATAAACTCCATGCTTCTGCCTTAGGCAACTGAGTGCTAGGTTTAGGTCTCGGTGGGCAGCCTCAGAGGCATAAATGCCAATTCAACAAAATAACAAGCTCACGGGCCACATTTTTTTTTTCCCACTCAAAATGAAATAAGCTTTTGTAAGTGATAAAAAGTACATTCCTTACAATTTAGATTACCCAGCAGATTGGATACAAGAATGCCAATGAGGAAATCAACACGCTTTTTAATCATAAAAGTTATATCTGTGCAGCCACACTAAGGCAGCTTTCTAATCTTTCTTCTTGAAAGAAGAGCATGGTCTGTATGGAGAAGCTACGCTGGCCACATGCAATTTGGGTCATGCAGATTATCATCACTGCCTGAAGAATCCTGGGAGACTGCTTGCTGGCAGGAAGGGTTACACTTCAATTATGGATCTGATAAGCAGGATGTGCTTAGTATGGTGCATTTGTAAAGAGGATTCTCAATGAATATTCAATCATAATTCATAAATTTCTTATAAATAAATTTTCCTGCGTATTTGGAATCTTGGGCATTATAAATCTTGATGTATGAAGAAAATATTCATGAAAGGTACAACTCCCTTATAATTAGTTGCAGATTCAAATTTCATATAACAGGGCAGTAGGCTTTAAATTACATCTTCTTCAATAACAGTTCCATTGGGATATAATTTGCATACCATACAATTCACTCGCTTAAAGTGTACAATGCTTTCAATGAGTTTTTATTTACTTTAAAAAGTTTATGTTTTCTAACTTTTAGCAATTAAATGGTATTCCTTTTGTAATCAGAAAAATAATACAAAGTTTGCATATTTAAAAATTTGTATAACAGTCCTCATACATAAGGAATTGTCTCCTTTGATTGTTGGAGCCAAGAGAAAATATATCCTATGTGGGTTTAAGTTAAAGTATAAAATATGGTTAAAATATTACCACAAAAGTGGCATGTTTAGTGAGAAGGAAAGACTAAAGGTGGGTCGTTCTAATGGCTTCCTTCAATGTCCTGCTGGGTAGGGGAGACCCAGTTTAATTTACAGATCCTCGCTTCACTATCAGGGGCTTACAGAGAAACTTCCCCTGCTGTAACCTTCTCAGCTAATGGGTGATGTGCTGTGATAGATGTATTCTCACCCAGGATAGTGGTGATATTGCATTAAGAGGGAAAAAATAAATAATAATCTTGGGGTTTAACCTGAGGTATGTGTTGAAGAAAAAGCCCAGCTTATCCATTTACTATATATAGACAGTGAGAAAAGTTGGAAGGTTTTCAGAATTCTGAATGTCACCTTATATCATGTGTTAGTGATCTTCATGATAGACGGCATAGATCTAAAAACCTTTTTTTTTTTTTTTTTGCTAAAATAACAATGTGTAGAAAAAATAATCCTTTTCCTAGCAAATGGAGAGAACTGTTCAAAAGCTTGGCCGGGTGCGGTGGCTCACGCTTGTAATCCCAGCACTTTGGGAGGCCGAGGCGGGCGGATCACGAGGTCAGGAGATCGAGACCACGGTAAAACCCCGTCTCTACTAAAAATACAAAAAAAAAAAAAAATTAGCCGGGCGTGGTAGCGGGCGCCTGTAGTCCCAGCTACTCGGAGGCTGAGGCAGGAGAATGGCGTGAACCTGGGAGGCGGAGCTTGCAGTGAGCCGAGATTGCGCCACTGCACTCCAGCCTGGGCAACAGCGATACTCCGTCTCAAAACAAAACAAAACAAAAAAACAAAAGATAAACCTCTCTGGTTTGACCTAAGGTGCAGAAATATAGTTAGCATTTAGGCTGACCCTTATGTTGGTAATTTATGTAAAACAGTTTTTTCTTTCCAAGATTGCATAGAGTATAGTAGGAAAGTGAATAGACAAATTTGATCTGACCCATTTTTACATCACTGGGAAACTAATGTTTGTTTTTTTTTTTTAGAAAAATTTTATTTTGAGACAGGGTCCTGCTGTGTCACGCAGGCTGGACTGCAGTGGTGCAATCATGGCTCACTGCAGCCTCGACCTCCTGGACTTACATGATCCTCCCAACTCAGCCTCCCGAGTAGCTGGTACCACAGGTAGGCCACCATGTCCAGCTATTTTTTTTGTATTTTCTGTAGAGATGGGGGTGGTGGTGGGGGTCTTGCCATGTTTCCCAGTTTGGTTTTGAACTTCTGGACTCAAGCAATCCTCCTGTCGCGGCCTCCCAAAGTGCTGGGATTAGAGGCATGAACCACCACGCCTGGCCTAATAATAGTTCTTAAATGCAGCTCTTATCTTGTTACTTCTGCAGTTAAAGGTCTGTTTAATGCCTGGCACCTTACTTTAAAGCTGACTATAATATAGCACCATCCCGAATTTCTTCAGGCTTGTTTCCTCATTGTTTCAAACATATATTGTTTCAAAGACACAATTTTTATGTGTGACTGTTTGCTTATATTGTTTAACTTCCTATTGTATTTGCTTTTAATAAAGTCTAATAGATGCTATGAAAACAGCCTTACAATCTCTTTTTCTTTTCACGAAGCTCACTGTCTACTACAATGCTTAGTGTGCCATTTTGGAGGACCTATGAGGAGGGAGTTTTGCTCAGGCTTCTCTGCTTCATAACCATGAGGCTTATTTCTTACAGAAATTACCACTTGTAATTATCTTTCCTTTGTTGTTTTCACTGGCGGGAAACTCTAAGTTTATGAATCTCTTCTTTAATACTAAATAGATTCTTATAGCTTGACTTTATTCGTATTTTTTCCACTGACCTAATTTATTGTTCTGGCCTTGTGGGAGAAGGGGCAGTGGTCCTCTTTGCCTTTTAAAATCAAATACTCATGTATTTTTGTAAACCATTTCAAATCTTTTTTTTGGATCTAAATGGAATAGGAATAACAAATTTAAAATATGCTCAACTTGCTTATTTATAGACTTTTTGCTCTTATTTTCCTTTTTTCAAACGTCATCCAGCCCTCAATTCCAGCTTTTCCATGCACCCCTTCATTCTTCACTGATCTCCATTTTCTCGGAGCTCTTGTGTTAATATAATTTTGCATTTTACTAAGTATGATTTTGGATACCTCCTAGTGTTTCATGTGTATTAGTCCTGTAGTTCTGGGTTGCAGTTTTTTTAGTGGTAGGGACCATGGCTCATACTTTTCTGAATCTAGTAAAATAATATTATGTCAAGAAATGCTTTCTGTTTACACTATAATTGTAACAAACATTGAATTTTTTAGCTTATTAACTCTCAGAGCACCCAGTACATCTTAGAATTGCAGGAACCCATTTTTGTTTCTCTACAGCAGCCGAAGCTTGTTTCATAGATCTTGCAAGACTATTCAATCATTCAGTTAAAATTCCTTGACCTCCTGCTGGATGATGTTCGACAGGGCATTCATCTTCACGACACCCTTCGCGATGAATGGTAACATTTATCGCGGGTAGAGGTCCATTTCCACAGCAACTTGGGGGAGGAACAGGTAGGGTAGGTTTTGGTGTGGGTGCGATTCTTGGGGACTTCGTCAACAGGCAGGACATCAAGTCTGTAGCCAAAACAACACCTGGGCGAAGGGCAAATACCGGAGCCCCGACCGGCTCACGCCCAGTAATGCTTGCTCTAGGTTCTAACTACCTGATCAAGTTGTCTCGGTTTGCCAGGGAAAGCCCAGCGTCTTGACAACCCTGTCAGTTCCGAACAAACCAGGTCGATTGGTCACCGGGGCTCGAATCCCGACTGATATGACCCAGCGGGGACAGAGGATCCCCCTAAGTGCCACAAGTACATTTCCCACCGAGCGCCTGCGCCAGTTACTCTCGTGCGTCACGACTACAGGTCCCAGCATGCATCGAGGCCCCCTCCAGGCCATTCTTCCGCCGGCGGGGAGCTCTCGCCGGCGTACTTGTTAGGCGTGGCGCGGAAGAGTCCGTGCGTGATGACGTCGACGCGGCGACGCCGAGCTCTTCCCCCCTTTTTCACGGCCTCTTGCATTACTAGAGTCCGGCCGCAGGAGGTGTCGAGCGGCGTTTTTTCTGCGGTTCGCCTTTTTTCAACCGCGGTTGTTTAAAAGCCTGAGGGAACGTGGAGAGGGGCTCCCACTCCCTTCCCTCTTTCCTCCGAGTTTGTGACTCCGAGATGGACAAAGTGTGTGCTGTTTTTGGAGGCTCCCGAGGCATTGGCAGGGCTGTGGCCCAGTTAATGGCCCGGAAAGGCTACCGACTGGCGATCATTGCCAGAAACCTGGAGGGGGCCAAAGCCGCCGCCGGTGACCTCGGCGGTAGGTATCAAACTGGAGTTGTCCAGTTGTATGGCCGCGGTCCAGGCGCCTAAAGAAAATCTCCTTTGTAAAAAGAGCGGGTCTGGCCTTTAGGGCTCTGGGGTTACTCGATGCAGCCGCGTGCAGGCGCTCTCCCGTTCCAAGGGTAGAGTGCGTCTCGTGCAGAAACCCGCGATCTCCCTATGCCTCGCAGAATGCCGGCCACGCAGCCTGCCGCCGAGGGCCGAACACTTGGGGTTTTCTTTGAGACCTCGTAGTCTTGTGAGGCCCCGCTAATAAGCACCCTCAGCCCTGAGGCTAGTGCTAACTCTGAGGAGCTTCCCTGTTGTGGGAGAGAGCTACGTAATAGTTTACTTTTAATGTAGGGAAAAGGGCGAGTTCTCGGCCCCCGGAGACAGGGCTGGGCCGAAAGGAGTTCAGGCAGGAAAGGTGGGAGTGCAGGTATAAACGGCTCCCTTCAGTTTTGCCCAAGGGCCGTGCCTTGGCCCTGCGCGAATGCACAAAGCAGTGTTTCATAGAGAAACCCTTTTGAGTACCAGCCAGTTTTGAGATACACCTGGTTTGCTTTAATGTTATTAAATTGTTTTGGTGAGTTTTGCAAATGGACAATTAAACTTTGTTCTGCCAAATTCTTTTTTATTGCCTTTAAACTTCAGGGTTAATTTCCGGCTTATTATTAATGTATTAGTCATTTTGTGAATTTAACTCTTCATTGAGTTTAGGGAGAAACAGGACGTTAGATCCGAAGATGCTATTTGTTTAATCACTAGAATGGACAAAATTATGCTTCATTTACCATCAGGGAGGCATGGGGAGAATAGAGGCCTAGGGGTGCGTCTTGTGGCTCTTACTGTTTTTGTGTATGTATGTTTTTTTTTTTTTTTTTTTTTTGAGAGGGCTTCCCATTATGTTGCCCGGGCTGGACCCCAACTCCTGATTTACTGGGCTCTAGAGATCTCGCCTCAGCCTCCCAAGGACCTGGGACTATAGACGCCAGGTGTGGCTGTTCATTTTTAAGTTAACATTATTGATCGGTTTAGTATCACCTGTTCAGTGCTGGTTGGGAGACTTTTGGGCTCTCTAAAAGAAAAAAGATCCTGTAATAGCTCAGGGAGAGTGTCAGTGAATGCTTCTTGAAGCTCGTATTCCTTGCCATTCTAACAGAGGAGGGGAAGAATGGTGACCCTTACTGTGTCACCGCAAGCCATCAGTGTTTGCTGGACTGGATTGAAGCCATTAGTTGGGCTTTCAAAGGTGGTTGTGGACACAAGTCTTCGGGTGAAAACCAAGAGTAAGAGAGACACAGGATGCTTTTGGGTCCTGCATTCCTTTGAATCGTGTTCCATGAGTGATTGGTTTTCATCTAGAAAGTGTAATTCCCCAGGTCGCTTACTGTTTCCAAAGGCTTAATGGGGTAATGTTGGTGTAAGCATATTTGTCAAGGTCAAACAGAAAATAAGGAATTGTTTTAGCTTTTAAAAACAATCCTACATTTTAGAGTATTAAAATGGTAGATTATTACATAGGGAATGCTTTGTTTTCTTTTGAAGTGTAGTTTTTTTTTGTCATTTAACCACTTTTTAAAAGTGGTAACAGTTGCTTTTAGTAAAAAGTGTTTTTTTTCCTCCCCATGGTTTGTAGTTTTAGCATTTTTACAGCTTCCTGTGTTCTCTCTCCTGATGGTCAGGTTTGAATAATAGTCGTTACAATATATGTGCCATAGTGCATCCGTAGCACTTAAGAAGAAACCCAAGAGTTCCTGTTCAGGGCCAAAGAAACTAATTTCAACAAAAACCTGACAGAATTAGACATAAATTTCAAAAAAGGAATATAAAACCCAGAAGACTGTCGAATTGGGTAGCATGAATTCAGTGTTAAAGCTATAAATATTAGATGAATCTTACAGAGCCTTTATAACTTGAAAAAGCCCTCCCCTCTTTGTTGATTAAAAAGAAAATTTTAAAATTAACTTTCTGTAGTAGTACTTTATTTCCTCTTTGTTCCCGCATCCCAGTTTCATTAGACCAACTCTATGAAAGCCAGGCCTTATGACATTACTTTTTTAATCTTTAGGTTCTAGATTAGCACAGGCCTGCCATCTTAGGTAGATGCTTAACAAATGTGTATTGAGTAAATTTAAAATTTGGGTTATAAGTAATTCTTATTTAACTTTGTTGTGTAGGAGATCATTTGGCATTTAGCTGTGATGTTGCTAAAGAACATGATGTTCAAAATACATTTGAAGAGATGGAGAAACATTTAGGTCGAGTAAATTTCTTGGTAAATGCAGCTGGTATTAACAGGTTGGTCACAGATTTAAATAAGTTTCTTATATATATATTTAAAACTTTTATTCCTAATACGTCTTTGATTGGTATAAGTTAATATGTTTATTTTACTTTTAACTGGGAGAAAAAACTATTTTAAAACTTGTCAATCCATAAATTATTTTCTTTTATATTGAGATACAGCATATAATAAATGCGCAGTTTAGTCGATTTTAGCATTGTAATCATCACCCATATTGAGCTGTAGAATGTTTCCAGTGCTCCAGAAGGCAGTGTCTTCTCAATACTTCCTTCTTGGTAACTATTTTCTGAGTTTTGTCACCATAGGTAAGTTTTGCCAGTTTGTGAACTTAATACTAATAGAATCATGGAGTGGATATTATTTTTTAAAAGATGAATTCAGGAGAGAATATTTAGAATAACATATTAATTTTCTTGCTAAACAAGGCTTAGTATGGCAGTTGTTCAGGCCATTCAAACTATTTTGGCTGTGTGGTACTACTTTTAGGGGTTAAGAATATTTGCCACTCAAGCTGAGAAGGGGTAGCAACCTGTCTTCCAAGTGGATCCTTTCTGGTTTATCAATCGTTATTTTAATGTTTCTCAAGCCAAGTACAAAATGGGACTCTAGGTATTCTAGCTATTCTAGCTCAGATAGGAAGCACTTCTTGCACTCTCAGTAAAAATGTTATATTAGTCTTGACCTTTTTGGTTTTTATCTTGTTATTATATGCTATTACATACTGTTTCTTTTTGTAGGGATAGTCTTTTAGTAAGAACAAAAACTGAAGATATGATATCTCAGCTTCATACTAACCTCTTGGGTTCCATGCTGACCTGTAAAGCTGCCATGAGGACTATGATTCAACAACAGGGAGGGTCTATTGTTAATGTAGGTGAGTCTTCACCTTTGTGAATTTATAATTATCCCATAATACCATGCCATAAAAATATTTAATCCACAAATTTGTAATTTATTGTGAAACATGAATGAAATTTATATTATCTATGGAAAAAAGGATTTAATTAATTGATTAATGAATAAAATAAGAATCACACATTCACATCCCTATAGGAGTCAGGCAGGTGTTAAATGAGTGACACCACTGAGTACTAGAAAAATGACGGTACCAGCCATGTGATAAATGATATCCAGCTTCATTGTCCGGAGCCCATATGGAATGGTGGAGGCCACCACTTAGATTCAGTAGATTGTTGCTGTGCAAGAATGTGGTCCCAGTTTTGCCAGCAATTTTGATTTTTCAAGAGAAATTGGATCATCCTGATTTTTGTGTGAATTTTTTTTTTTTTTTTTTTTTTTTTTTTTTTTTTTTTAAATAGGGACGTGGTCACACTATGTGGCCTAGGCTGGTCTTTAACTCCTGGGCTCAGGTGATCCTCCCGAAGTGCTGGGATTATAGGCATGAGCCACGTGCCCAGCCAGGAACCTGATTTTAAAAACATGGACAAGGAATTAAAGTAGACAGTGGGGGCTAAGTAATATTGTCTACAGCAGTTGCATGGGTTACTGTTAAATCTTGTGTAGAGGTTTAAAGGAAGATAAAATTTCTCTGTTTTTAAGAATGGATGTAAGTAACCCTTAGTTTTCAGTTCATCTAACCCACAGGGCAGATAAACTGTGGAGTATATGCCTGTAGAACTTAAAATGCAAAATGACTTGAAATTTTATTTCAGTTTGGTAATTTGGAAGTAATAGTATACCATCTGCTTTTTATTTTCAAATGGTAATACCTTAAAAGGCCACAGAAGGGGGATGCTGCTCCATAAAAGTAAGTGACCCTGTTCTTTTAAATGTAGGAAATGGTTTTTCAAGCCAGAATTTAGAGTTTTTCTGTTTTGAAAGTGAGAAAAGGAAAGAATACTATGCTAATAAACTAAGGGGACATGAGAGCATTTTGGACATTTACCCTTAAAAATTTAAGGGATCCGTTTTCTTATATAAGAGATTAGTCAATGAGTCAACCTTTGCCTTTTAACTCAGCCAGATAAGGACTTTGGATACTTACAAGCAGGCAAACAGGCCTGTATCTGTCACCTGATAACCTGAGGTACGTTTGTTTAACTCTAAAATCTTCTTTTTTTTAGGTGTATTTAAAAAACCCATTAGTCCTCCTTATGCATGCAAAACTTTTAGAATTGAGCTAAAAGTAAATAATAGATAGTAAATTGAGAATCTTACTACAGAAAGGACTACTTTAAACTGCCAGACACTTCATTGATATTTCAGAAATTATCACTTTTTGACCTGATGAACAGTAGTGCGTGGCATGAATCAAAGCCGCTAAAGCTTCTTTTTGGTATTTCTTTTTTTTTCTTTTAAAAGCCACTCATATTTAGCAGTTGGGGGTTGTATACTAATTTTAATGACACTGTTGTTAATAAGTTCCGATAACCCGCTACCATCGGACCCGCCCTGTTTGGTATTTTTTTCGTGCATGTATTTTTCTTTTTTTGTGTCTCTCTGTATCTTTCTTTCTGATAAACACCCCTCTGTCCATATGCATTTCTTCAGTCTGATGTCTTTTCTCTCTGTGTACTTCACAGTTCTCTTCCTTTGTTATTAATTGGCCTACAATATGTAATGTAGATAAACATTCTAATACCGAACTTGTTGATTCTAATAGAGAAATGTTTGGAATGTTTTCTTTTTTTAAAATTACTTTAAAAAAATTTTGTGAGGTCCTTGATTAATTTTTATGTCATAAGTACAGGTCAGTGGTGCAGAAAATTACTTCCCCACTTCTGTTTTGCAAGAGTTTATTTGTATGTAGTTGATATTTGAATTAAAAATTATTACATATTCATTAGATGTGGTTACTCAAGGATCTTCAGTAGGCAGTATAGTTTACAATACATCACTGAATGTAATGAAATTGCAGTTTTACAAAAAGTGTATAATTGAAGCTTTGCCAATTTAGATTGACAGTACAAGCATGTCTCGCAGATATTGTAGCTTTGGTTCTACTCCACCAGAATAAAGCGAATATCTCAAGAATGTAAGTCACACAAATTGAATTGCTGCAATCTCATGATAAAACAAATGGGTGAGGAGTTGCTTCTTATGTATGGATAAACAAAGTTGTTTCTCAAGATGGAATCTACTCCTTGTGAAGATGTGAATGCTGTTGAAATGACAAAGGATTTAGAATATCCTATAAACTTAGTTGATAAAGCAATATCAGGGATTGAGAGGAGTGGCTCCAATTTTTAAAGATCTACTCGGATAAAATGCTATCAAACAGCATCATATGCTGCAGAGAAATCTCTCATGAAATGAAGAGTCAATCATGTGGCAAATTTTGTCTTATCCAGTTGTTTAGTTTCTCAGTGCATGTAGAAGTTATATTATGGTCTATTAAGTATGCAGTAGCATTATATCTAAAAAACAATGTGAGTACTTTGTTGCTAAAAAATCCTTTATTGCTAAAAAATGCTAATGGTCATCTGAGCTTCTGGCAAGTCATAATCTTTTTGCTGGCAGAGGGTCTTGCCTTGATGTTGATGGCTGCTGACTGATAATAGTGGCTGTGGCAATTTCTTAAGATAAGACAAAATTTGCCACATTGATTGACTCTTCATTTCATGAGAGATTTCTCTGCAGCATATGATGCTGTTTGATAGCATTTTATCCAAGTAGATCTTTAAAAATTGGAGCCACTCCTCTCAATCCCTGCTATTGCTTTATCAACTAAGTTTATAGGACATTCTAAATCCTTTGTCATTTCAGCAGTATTCACATCTTCACAAGGAAGAGATTCCATCCTGAGAAACAACTTTGTTTATCCATACATAAGATGCAACTCCTCACCCATTTGTTTTATCATGAGATTGCAGCAATTCAGTCACATCTTCAGGCTCCACTTGTAATTCTGCTCCACTGAAGTCTTGAACCCCGCAAAGTCATCCATGAGGGTTAAAATAACTTCTTTCAAACTCTTGTTAATGTTGATATTTTGACCTTCTGCCACGAATCACAAATGTTCTGAATGGCATATAGAACGGTGAATCCTTTCCAGAAGGCTTTTAATTTACTTTGCCCAGATTTCTAAGAGGAATTACTATTTATGACTGCTATAGACTTATAAAATGTTTCTTAAATAAGACTTGAAAGTCAAAATTATCCCTTGATCCATGAGCTGAAGAAAGGATATTGTGTTAACAGGCGCGAAAACAACATTAATCTCCTTGTACATCTCCATCAGAGCTCTTTGGTGACCAGATGCATTGTCAGTGAGCAGTAATATTTTGTTTGTGGCATCCCAACAGCAGTGAACATCAAGAATCACTGACCACAGATCGTTGTAACAGATATAATAATAATGAAAAAGTTTAAGATGGTATGAAAATTACCAAAATGTGACAAAGAGACACAGAGTGAGCACTGCCCACAGTGAGCCCATGGTGTTGGAAAAGTGGTAATAGAATTGCTTGATGCAGGGTTGCTACAAGCCTTCAGTTTGTAAAAAAAAAAAAAAAAAAAAAAAAAAAAAAAAAAAAAGCAATATCTGCAAAGCACAATAAAGCAGAACAATAAAATGAGTTATGCACGTAATTCAATTTTAATGAGATTTGTCTTCAAATGAACTAGTTTTTAGGGTGAAAATGAGAGCTTTCTGCCTTATGTCTGTGTTGTAGAATCATAAAATTAGTCAGCTTTTGTCTGACTTTTTTTGACTTTAACCTCTACCTGCTGGAAGCCTTTATAAATACCACAGAATTTTCATCATATCTGACCTACTCAGAGATTAGAGTGCATCCCCTTCACATAATGGATCAATTCGCAAGCACCTGCATTGGCAATTTTATATCAGCTGCTTTCAGATGCTCTTTTCTGTATGTATCTGGAGCAGATTTGGACTCTTAAATTTTCTGTAAATGACTGATGGCAATGGTTAGAATTTCTAATTTTAACAGAGGGCAAGGTGAAGTGGGTTTTACCTTTTTGTTTATTGTAAATTATCTGAATTTTCAAGTAACCCCATTAATTGAATTTAATACACTTTTTTTTTTTTTTTTTGTCCTAGGAAGCATTGTTGGGTTAAAAGGCAATTCTGGCCAGTCCGTTTACAGTGCCAGTAAAGGAGGATTAGTTGGATTTTCACGTGCTCTTGCTAAAGAAGTAGCAAGAAAGAAAATTAGAGTGAATGTAGTTGCACCAGGTTAGTGAAAACTTTATTAAAATAACTTGATTGTGATTATTGTTTTATAGGGAAGCCATTAGTTGGAACATTAGTAATTGACATCTGGGTAGAATAGTTTGTAAAATGATTGTGAAAAGAATCAAATAATGAACTGGGGGACTCAAAAAAATTTTTGTACCTCATATTCTATATAAAGTCTATGTGTTAGCCTGTTTGCATTGTTCTAAAGGACTATCTGAGGTAATTCATAAAGAAAAGAGGCTTACTTGGCTCTTGGGCCTGCAGGCTGTACAAGCATGACACCAGTACCCGCTCAGCTTCTGGTGAGGCCCAGGAAGCTTTTTTTCAGTCATGGCAGAAGGTAAAGAGGTAGCAGGCAAGTCATATGGGGATAGCAGGAGCAAGAGAGAGAGGAGGTGGCAGGCTCTAAGCAACCAGCTCTGGCGTGAACTAACAGTGAGAACTCATTATTTACCATGTGGAGGGCACCAAGCTATTCATGAGGAATCCGCCTCCGTGACCCAAACACCTCCCGCTAGGCCCACCTCCAACATTGGGAATCACATTGCAACATGAGATTTGGAGGGGACAAACATCCAAACCATAAGAGTCTTTATTTTTAAATTTTGCACTAATGGAGTAACTTAAGGTGGAGAGGGTCTTAGAAATAATTTTTTCCAGTCATTTTTTTAGATTAGAAAACTGTACCAGGGATTCAGAGTGACTTGCCTAAGGTTACACAGCTAGTTTATGGAAGAACTGTTACTAAAAGCTTTGTCTTTTGGTTTCCATCTAATGGAAGCTTAAAAATAATGTCCTACCAGGTGTGGTAGCTCATGTGGGAGGCTGAGGCAGGAGTATTGTGAGGCCAGGAGTTCCAGATCAGCCTGAGCAACATAGCAAGATGCTGTTTGTACCGGAAAAAAAAAAAAAAAAAAATTAGCTGTGCATGGTGGTGCACACCTATAGTCCCAGCTACTTGGGAGGCTGAAGCAGGAGGATTGCTGGAGCCCAGGAGTTGGAGGTTGCAGTGAGCTATGATCATGCCATTGTACTCCAGCTTAGGTGACAGAGCGAGACCCTGTCAAGACCCTGTCTCTATAAAAATTAAAAAAAAATTCTTTTTAGATTTCCTTTATATCATTACACAAACTTTAGATAGTTTTGTCCCTTTACTACTATGGTCTGTCTAAACTACCTGGAACCTCCCATTTTCCTATTTTTTACTTTTCCATTATTTGCCTTTTGCCAGGGTACTAGTGGATAAAATTGCCTGGATTAATGAAGAGGGCAATAAAAAGGTGCTAAAACTCAAAAATACATGATCACTAATTAGCTGGTGTGCTAGAAATTTTGATTAGGTATTTACTTGGTTTTTGAGTAACACAAGTGTTTTTATCTACCTCTGCCAGTTAGCCATGGAATCTTTGTCCTAGCCTGCTGTAGGTACTTAAGAATTAATCACCTATATAAGAAAAGGCAGTTTATTTTGGTTTGCTGGTCGTTTGTAAGAAAGAGAGGGCTGAAGTAGACCTTTGCCACCTTCCCCTTTCCAGTCACTAATGGCTCCAGCTTGGACCTTACAGTTGGTGTTTTCTTTGGCACTGAAGTTGAGCCAGCAGGTATCAGGGATTTATCAAAATATCCTGTTAACCCTTTTGGTCTACAGTGTGTCTTTATTTCAATTCTTTTCTTTTTTTTTTTCTCACAGCAACTAGCTACATTCAGACATTCTAAATCTATGAATATTTGATAAGTGACTGTGGTTCAGATACATCTATTTTCTGGGAGTAGGGAGAGAAAGAAAAAGAAAAAACAATCCAAAAGCAGCATTGTTGTTACCTTAGCGCTGTTTTCTCTTTGTGTATGCTTTATGCAAGCTGATTGATTTTTCGCGTTAGCCTAGATGAACCATCTATGGAATAAATTATTTGTGGTTTGAAACTACATGTATTTGCTTCCTTCTCTTTTCAGGATTGGAATACTGTGGGTAATGAAGGGTTAATTTTAGTTCATGATAATTTAAAAGCTGAATGATTTAGGGGAATGGAAGTGTTCTTAGCTAACAATAACTCATGCAGCAAACTTTCTGGCATGTCTCCTACGTGCAGGGGCTGAGCTAGCTCCCCAAATTACAGGAATGAATAAGATATTTCTGCACAAGGAGCTAAGTATAGTGAAAAAGACTGACATGTAAACAAATAATTGCAGTGTCATATGATGAATATAAAATAGAGGTACATATATGGTGCTATAGAAATGTTGAAGAAGGAAAGAATGCTTAATTTTGTCTAGTTTAGAGTACATAGTTGTCTAGGCAGTAGACTAAATAGTGGGAAATCCAGTTTACATAGTAAGGGGAAGTTTTGAGATTATTATGGAAGTGTGGTTGTAGTCTTTCTTTCTTAAATATTTTACTTTCCAGTGCAGTCTTTTTTTTTTTTGAAAGTGGTGTTTTTATTTATCACTTCCCTTTTTTGTTGAGCATACAACCCTTGTAGAGCATAATATATATTTATATATTATGGATTTCCAGTGCAGTTTGTACTACAGATAAAAACTTGTAGCTGAAAATGTGGCCATTTAATAGAGTGGCCTTTATGTATATTTAGCAGATTTGATGGTATGAATATGCATCATTGGTCAGAAGTAAAGTGCAACTTGAAATAGTAGAATTAAATCAGTTCTGTGGATTATTTACCAACTTTATTTTAGATAGTAATTTCAACCAGATTCTTCAACAGATCTTGTTAACAGAGCTAACAAACATCAGAGTTAACAAATATGTGTCTTTTTATGTCAGTTTTCCTGGTCACCTTCAAATGGAGTCTCCAATTAGCAGAAAAACAGTTTAAAAGCAAATTATAACAGGAAAAGCAAGGAACAAGGAAAATAATAAATTAGGCTGCCATTCATTGCCTAATATTGTTGACTTTTTAAAGATTAATAGCTGCTAATCTTTGGTATTACTTTAAATATAAAATAAACTGTTCGTGGGAAATCTTACTGATTGGAAAATATTGAATATTAGAAACAATATTTGATAAATGGAACCTATAATGGCTGTATTACTTTAAGAAATATATGTGTTTTGAATAGATAATACATATTGTACAAAATTCAAAAGTACAAAAAGGCATAGTCGTTTCTCCTCTGGACATTCAGTTACTTAAAAGTAATTGCTGTTAACTACATAATTTCTTTTGTATTTCATATATAAGCCAATAAAGCGTGCTGGGCATGAATGTAAGAAAATACAAATTGTATCATGCAATTCATAGCTTTCTGTATCTTCCTTTACTCAGAGAACAATATACCTTGGTGATGTTTCTATGTTATTCCATATAGAGCTGCTTCACTTTTTTAAATAACAGCTTTGTGGAAATACAATTCATATAACATACAATTCACCCATTTAAAGTGTACAATTCAGTGGTTTTAGTATAGTCACAGAACTGTTCAATCTTCACCACAGTAAATTTTAGAACGTTTTCATCATCCTTAAAGAAATCCTAAACCCATGAGCATTCATTCCCTATTTCTTTCCAGTCTCCCCAGGTTTTGGTAATGACTAAACTACTTTCTGTATCTACAGGTTTGCGTATTCTGGACATTTCATATAAATGGAATCATGTAATATTTGGTGTTTTGTGACTGTTGTGTCACTTTTAATGACTGAATGAAAACAGAAAATAATGTTTGTTTTAAGGGTATACCTAATTTATTTAACCTGTTACCTTTTGATGGACATGTAGTTTTGTTCTGAACTTTTTCTGTTACAACTAGTGACACAGTGACAATACTTGTATGTGGTTTATTTTGCACATTTGCAAGTATATGAGTGTAATCTTGGGACTGGAACTGCAAAGGCTTCAGAGATATGTGCATTTTGAATTTCGACAAATAGTATTGTGTTTATTTCTATAGGATACCTTAAGTGTTTCAGTACTTTTATTTATTTTTTAAGTTGAAGAGCTTTTATGTTTACTACTTGGAGAAAATCTTGTTGACAAAGATTTGCATGAGTTTGTTAGCTACTCAGAGCAGATATTCTAAGTGTTCTTATGTGCTGTTTGGAATGAAGTTGATTTCCCACTCTGCTTCCCTCTACAAATACAATGTTAAGACATAGAAATTTGTTCTGGTTAAAATCTTGGTTTAGCTTTTTGGTAAGAGCCTTATTTCTTCTCCCTTAGAAAAGTATCTGGGGTTGTTTTTGTTCTTTCTGAGTCCTAGAAACTTACATCAACAAGTGGACATCTGAGCTGGTAGATACATCAAATAGTGCCCCATCTCACAATTGTTAGTACTAGTGATAGGCTAAAATCCTGATGCCTTTTTAAATATAAAGGCTCTGCTGTATGTAAAAATGTTGAAAACTAAAATAAAGACCTAGGGATATGGAAATGAGGTGTTTCTATTTATACTATGTAGCTAGTCAGAAACAGATAAAGGATATAATCTTTTTTAAAAAATTGTTTAAAAATTTTTTTGAGATGGGGTTTCACTCTGTTGGCTAGGTTGGAGTATAGTGGTGCAGTCTTGACTCACTGCAGCCTTGACCTTCTGGGCTCAAGCGATCCTCCTGCCCCAGTAGTAGCTGGGATTACAGGCATAAGCCACCACACCTGGCCTATATCTTTAGAGTTTATCAAATATAAATCCTTGTTGAGCAGGAGCCGTGCATTTACTTTTTTGAGCAAGAGTGTCCCTGTTCCTAAAGAGTTCCTATAAAAATTGTACTGGGTTTTTAATCACATATATGGAACTGAACTTGAAGTTTCTTTGCTCTAAATTGTTTTAGTGCTTGTCATTTCAGTTATCTTTTCGTTGATTTAAGAAATGATAACTTTGTAGCCACATGGAAACCTCTGACTGTCCAGGTGATGCAGTAGCATCATTTGTTGGACAGTGGCATCTACTGGTAGTCTGTAAATTTTATAGCCTAGTTTGAAAGGCATTGTAAATATATACCTAGCAAAAAGGGGAGTAGAGCACAATTTCCAGAATTTTACAAATGAAGTGAAAGAATGATATGGGGGAGAGTCCTTTGGGGCCAAGGAGAGAGAGCACAGACCGGAAAGTAATACAAGCAGAAAGAAGGGTGTGTGAGTTGTTTAAGGACTATTAATCTCTCCCTTCAGGTCTGTGATACATGATAGGGAACCCAAGAGACCATTTATATGTCATGCCCTGGGTTGTGAATATATTTATAAATGAAGATCATGTGGTTCATAACCTTTACTATAAAATGACATGGAAGTTCCATACAGCCCAGAGTAATTTATCATTAGAGACTAGCTTTACATTTTTAATTTAATTTCTGATAAATTTTATTTAATTTCTGATAAAGTGGGGACACATACATGAGTTTTAAAAAGCTACAGACAGATTATTAGGGCAGTAAAACTATTCTGTATGCTATAATAATGGTGGACACATGATATTAGGCATTTGTCCAAACCTGTAGAACTGTACAGTCTGAAGAGTGAACCCTTAGCATGTGAAGACAAAATGGTACTAAATAAATGAACAAATAAATATATAAAATAGTGAACCCTAATGTAAACTATGGACTTTACTTAATAATATATCAATATTGGTTTATCAGTTGTAATAAATGTGCCACACTAAGGTAAGATGTTAGTAATAGGGGGAAATGGGAAGGGGGGTGATGGAAAAGGGGGTGCATGGGATCTATCCGAACATTGTGTTCAATTTTTCTGTAAACCTAAAATTCCTCAAAAATGTAAAGTTTATAAATTTTTTAAAAAGCTACAGAAAATGAAGAGAGGCTCTTTGGACATGTTCGTGTCCTCCATAGAAAATAACATAATCAAAGAGGAAAAACCAGCATTGGTGAATTCATCCCTTCTTTCAACTTGGCCTTTCTCACCCACTTTACTTTTAGTGCAGAGTTCAGTGATGGCTAGCAGCTGTCCCCTGATATTTGTTTTTCCAAGTATCCATTCATAGGTCTGGGGAGAGGTGGCAAGCTTTCCCTAAATAAATCACACCCTTATCTTCTAAGCCTGAGCAGTGGAGGGAGACTTTTCATTCGAGTGGGTGGCTGAACATCATCATTCCTGTTCTGGACTTCTTGTAATCATGTTGGATTCAGAGGGCACCACTCTCTCTTGTGCAGATCTGACCTAACATAGACATACACCATAGCAGAGATGAATCCAGGCTATAACGTTTAACAAGACCTTATTAAAAGCTTCAAGATGTTAGCCTTTATCTGTTCCATATCTAGCTTACTTGGTGGTTTTTGGGGGCTCACATGTCTGTGCTCCAAATTGGAAATCTCTAACTCTCCAGGAGATGCAGTAGCATTATTTGTTGGACAGTGGCACCTACTGGTAGTTTGTAATGTTTATAGCCTAGTGTGAAAGGCATTGTAAATGTGTACCTGGCAAAAAGGGGAGGAGAGCAAAATTTCCAGAGTTTTACAAATGAAGTGAAAGGATGATATGGGGGAGAGTCCTTTGGGGCCAAGGAGAGAGAGCACAGACTAGAAGGTAATACAAGCAGAAAGAAGGGTGTCAGCCCATGTCTGTGTGGTAGAGGTCATCTTTCCATCTCACTGGGATTGTCCCTGAAAGTGTCTCACTGCTTAGGTCTCCTTGCCTGTCTAAGGCTTGGAGACTTTCCAGTATCTTATGCCTTATTCTAGATCTGCTTTTTTCCCGAGGTGAAAAAACATGTTCAAATGGTCACTCACAACTTTTGTGGCCTTACTTTTTGTCTCCAAAAGGACAAACATATCAGAACTAACATCCAGCCAGAAGGGCCGATCAGTTCCTTTCAACACAGCATGGATGAAAACCCAGGTTAGCATTAGTGCTTCTTGAATTGGAAGTATTCTAACCTCTATGTACCTACCATTGTAAGAACTGAGGGCCGTTTTAGAGGAACTTACTTTCCTAAATTTCAAGTCAAGTTGTCATGAAGAGTACTTAATGAGGCATACTTTTAATCTTTGAATCGTAGTGTTGTAGGGCTAAAAGAAACCTCAGGCCAGGCTGCATGGTGGCTCACACCTGTAATCCCCGTACTTTGGGAGACCAAGGCAGGCTGATCACTTAAGGCCAGGAGTTTGAGACCAGCCCAACCAACCTGGTGAAACCCTGTCTCCACTAAAAATACAAAATTAGCCTGGCGTGGTGACGCATGCATGTAATCGTAACTACTCAGGAGTCTAAGGCAGAGGAATTGTTTGAGCCCAGGAGGCGGAGGTTTCAGTGAGCCCAGATCACGCCATTGCACTCCAGCCTGGGTGACAGGAGCCAAACTCCATCTGAAAAAAAAAAAAAAAAAAAAAAAAATTAGCCAGGCATGGTGGTAGGCATCTGTAGTCGCAGCTACTGGGGAGGCTGAGGCAGGATAATTGCTTGAACCTGGGAGGTAGAGGTTTCAGTGAGCCGTGATTGTGCCACTGCACTCCGGCTTGGGTGACAGAGCCAGACTGTCTCAAAAAAAAAAAAAAAAAAGCAAAAAATTAAAAACAGAAAAGGAACCTCAGAGATCTGTCATTTTCCATCTATTTCATTCATTTTATGATACAGAAACGGTCATTCAGTTGCAGATAGTACATGACTGTTGGGAACAGGCCCCCAAATCTGGCCATAAACTGGCCCCAAAACTGGCCATAAACAAAATCGCTGCAGCACTGTGACATGTTCGTGATGGCCATGACGCCCACGCTGAAGATTGTGGGTTTACTGGAATGAGGGCAAGGAACACCTGGCCCACCCAGGGTGGAAAACCGCTTAAAGGCATTCCTGAACCACAAACAATAGCATGAGCGATCTGTGCCTTAAGGACATGCTCCTGCTGCTGATAACTAGCCAGACCCATCCCTTTATTTTGGCCTGTCCCTTTGATTCCCGTAAGGAATACTTTTAGTTAATCTATAATCTATAGAAACAATGCTTATCACTGGCTTGCTGTCAGTAAATATGTGGGTAAATCTCTGTTCGAGGCTCTCAGCTCTGAAGGCTGTAAGACCCCTGATTTCCTACTCCACACTCTATATTTCTGTGTGTGCGTCTTTAATTCCTCTAGCGCCGCTGGGTTAGGGTCTCCATGACCGAGCTGGTCTCGGCACATGACTTTTCTCAGGTGATAGCTTTAATAGTATTAGCAGAGCAGGGAACAGAATCTAGTTTAATGTGTCCTAATCCAGTGGTTTTTTTAAACCACAGAATACTGCCTTTGAGAAAAGGCCAGGCCAGCAGAGTTAGAAGTTGAGCCTGGGATTTGCATAGTCACAAGGTCTTTCTTGCAAACCATTTCTACTGTAGTTTATTGTGTTTTTCTGTTTTTGTTTTTTAGGTTAAAATGCATCGATTTTTATGCTGAGAGTTTGTGAGAGTTACTGGGAAGTATTCTATGCTAATTTTGCTAGAGTTCGAAAAGAAAGGATAATTGTGTCTATCTTTGAGAAGATAACATGAACTTTCACGTGTTTTTGACAAATTTTATTCATTCTGCTTTTATTACAAGTGTGAGATGAGATTTTCTTCCTAGGATACTCTCTGAGGCACTTTTGAAAATACTTTTGTTGGCTGGGCACAGTGGCTCACGCCTGTAATCCTAGCACTTTGGGAGGCTGAGGTGGGTGGATCACCTGAGGTCAGGAGTTCAGGACCATCCTGGCCAACCTGGTGAAACCTCGTCTCTACTAAAAATACAGAAATTAGCTGGGCGTGGTGGTGTGTGCCTGTAGTCCCAGCTACTGGGGAGCCTGAGGCAGGAGAATCGCTTGAACCCAGGAGGTGGAGGTTGCAGTGAGCCGAGATCGCACCACTGCACTCCAGCCTGGTGACAGAGTGAGACTCTTGTCTCCAAAAAAAAAAAAAAAAAGGAAAATATGTGTGTCTAAAGACAGAAAACTTTGGACAGCAAGAACCCCCATGATATTGTTCTTAAGATGATTGGATTGCCTGTTGATTATTGTGGCTCTTCACTGTAAATTAAGTTTCATTTACAGTTTGTTGTATATTCTACAGAGGCTAGTATCAATATCTGTGTTAGCTGCTCCTCCTTTTATTGCATTCCTTCTGGCCTTCTCATTCTTCTTAAAGATGAGAGGATATGAAGGAAATATTGCTGACTTTTAAAATAAATGTGGTAAGATTTTATGACAGAGAAGACTGTATTTCACAATGTAATTTCACAGTGAAGCATATATAATACAAAATTAGTTTTGTTATTCCAGGCTTTCATTACAGACTATCTGAAGGTAATACTGTGTGTATTTTTTCAACAACTTTTTATCTGAATACAAAAATAA
The DNA here is from genome assembly GCF_006542625.1 of Nomascus leucogenys. NCBI lineage: Eukaryota > Metazoa > Chordata > Mammalia > Primates > Hylobatidae > Nomascus > Nomascus leucogenys. Next base: position 89,346,594 of record NC_044387.1, on the reverse strand, counting down.
TATATATATCTGTTGTAGACAGTTTGGAAAGAGCAGAAAAATACAAAGAAAATAAAAATCATTACCTGTAATTCTAGTATCTAATGATAATCACTGTTAATATTTTGGTATATAGTACTTTTTTCAGTCGTTAGTGTAAGTTCTTTGTTGTGCTTTTAATAGTGGTATAACTTAATTCATTTGTAACCTACATTTTATACACAAATGTTATTTTTAGATTTAAATATCCTTTTATAGCATAATTTTTATTTTTTATTTTTATCTTATTTTATTCATTTATTTGTATAAATACAAATGAATGCAGGTGCAGATGCAGTTTTGTTACATGCATAGATTCCATAGTGGGAAGTCAGGGCTTTTAGGGTATCTATCACCTGAATAACACACATTGTGTCCATTAGGTAATTTCTTATTCACCTCCGTCCCACCCTCTCACCCTTCTGAATCTCCATTGTCATCACATCCATGGGTACACATTCTTTAGCTCCCAGTTACAAGTGAGAACATATAGCATTATTTTTAATACCTGCATTATTCTGTTGTATGGATGTATCATAACTTATTTAACCAGTTTCTTGTTGAAAGACATTCAGCTTGTTTCAGTTTTTTCCTAATGAAAGTGTCATTCATAAGCTTCATGATAGACAAATCTATGAATATTTTTCACAAGACTTTTAAAAAAATGCATAGATATTAGTAACTGCAAACCTAAAGAAAGTTAAGTAATGACATAGTATTGCATAATAAACCAATGGCCTAATGTTAATTCTTAATTCATTGTTTACTTCACATTTATTATGGTACTTTAAAAGGTAATATATTTAGGTTTATCTATAGTTTGAGCTATAAATGATTTAGTTTTAACAGGCAGTTTGGAAACTATATTTTTGAGATTGCACATTAAATGTTTACTTCACGTGTCGTGTTGAACTTTTAGTCCATCTATTTTTCATGACCTTAAAAATTTTTTTCTAACTATTCTTTTCATGAGGATTAATATTGCTTTCTTTTTAAAAACCCAAATGATTGAGTAATGTACAGAATACTGATTATATGGGTTAAGCATTTTATTAATATGTATTTGTATGTCCTGTATTAATCTTATAAGATTTTCTTCATAAGTCTACAGTTCTCCCTGGTATATATTTGTAGTTATTTAGGATTGGTTGGTTATATATTATGTAGTTAGTTCTTTATACTAGTGTAGAACTTAATACATTCTTTACAACATATTCCTGGCAGGCTTTACTGAATGCTTCAGTAAATTTTGAATTTTGAATTTCAGTAAATATTAAATTTTGAATTTTCTGTGTTTACTTGCATCAGAATTGGATATGACTATAAGATTTTAAAATACAGATATGGGAAATACTGGCCTTTCTAATCATCAGCTACCAAATTAGTTCATGTGACCACTTTTGTGATGCCTTCCTTCCCTTGACACTACTTTCCACTTTTCTATCCCTACCTAAGTGAAAATTAATCCATTCTGTGGTATTTTATACATACTTCTATCAGGATATTCACCAGACTTCCTTACATTATAATCAGGTGTGCAAGTGACCATTTCCTCCACAAATTGTAGGTTCCCCAAAGAGTAGAATTTTGTTTTATTCATGTTTGTATCTGCCTACTTACATTTTGCTAGGTGGGCCAGATACTTGGGGGTCAGATATTTTAGTGTCCAGTAAATATTCATTGAGTTAAATTGTATAAAAATGTAGGCCTGGTGTATTGATTACTAACACAACTATTTTGTTTTGTTTTGCTTTTTTTGAGATGGAGTTTCACTCTTGTCGCCCAGGCTGGAGTGCAGTGACGCAATCTCGGCTCACTCCAACCTCCACCTCCCAGGTTCAAGCGATTCTCCTGCTTCAGCCTTCTGAGTAGCTGGGATTACAGGCGCCCGCCACCACACTCAGCTAATTTTTTGTATTTTTAGTAGAGATGGGGTTTCGCCATGTTGGGCAGGCTGTTCTCGAGATCCTGCCCTCGGGTGATCTGCCTGCCTTGGCCTCCCAAAGTGCTGGGATTACAGGCTTTAGCCACTGCACCCGGCCAACAAAACTATTTTATAAACAAGGTTTATTAATAATTTCAAATTATACGGTGGGTATGGTGGCTCATGCCTGTAATCCCAGCACTTTGGGAGGCTGACGTGGGTCGATCCCTTGAGTCCAGGAGTTTGAGACCAGCCTGGGCCACATGACAAAACCCCATCTCTACAAAAAGTACAAAAACTAGCCAGGTGTGGTGGTGCATGCCTGTAGTCACAGCTACTTGGGAGGCTGAGGCAAGAGGATCACCTGTGCCCCAGAGGTCCAGGCTGCAGTGAGTCGTGTTTGTACCACTGCATTCTAGCCTGGGAGACAGAGCGAGACCCTGTCTCAAAAAAAATTGTTTTTTTTTAAAATAATTTCAAATTAAAATTTTCAGAAACAAATTTTTTTTTTTTGAAATTCAGCAGATGTCTTAGTGTGTACCCTTTTCAACTAAACAAACATTTCTCTTTTAGGATTTGTACACACAGATATGACGAAAGACTTGAAAGAAGAACATTTAAAGAAAAATATTCCTCTTGGGAGATTTGGAGAAACTATCGAGGTGGCACATGCAGTTGTATTTCTTTTAGAATCACCGTATATTACAGGGCATGTTCTGGTAGTCGATGGGGGATTACAACTCCTTTTGTAATTTATAGATTATTCAGTTATAGGGGTGGTTAGCATCAAGGGCACACTTTGGCTACTGATTAGACATTTATACCTACATGGGTAACATTTGCTAATCACACCTGCTGATGCTACAAGTGTTAATTTCTGTCTTTATAAAAATATGTCTGAAAAAGAACAGTGTGTGACAAATTGTGGGGTTTTTTTTGGTCTAAGTTACAGCAGTGTTGTTTAAAAAGCCTTCATGAGATACAATTCACATACCATATAAATCACACATTTAAAATATACAATTCAGTGGTTTTAACATATTTAAATACATGTGCAACCATCCCCCCAGACAAATTGTGTTTTCTAAAGGGTATGTATCACTTACCTTTGGTTACCTTATAGACTGTAGCAATCTTAGTGTATAGACATTTTGCAAGTCATATAAACAAGTATTGATTTATATATTTTGCCTCAAAAGTGGAAAAATTATATTGTCTAATTATGATGAATTATTTTCTTGTATCAAGCTGAATTTTCTAAAAGTTAACCTTGTGGGCTGTTGCCAAAGTAAGAGTATTTAGAGGACACTGATTAGTTGTCAATACTTTAGCTAGCCCACTAAAGATAAATATATTCCTTTTGCATGTGCTTGGGTGATCAGTTTTTATACAAGTTGCAAAACATAGTATTCATTAAAGACATGAATTTGGAATTGATTTCTTTGAGTGGTATTTCTCTTGATTGAGCAGCTGGACAAAATAATCTGCAAATTTAACTGTGGCGCATCTGACCCATTCTTGAGAAATTCTCATAAGTGATGAGGATTAGCCCTTATCTTAAGGTTTTAGTACCTGGTACAGTAGTGAGCGGCACAGATTTCATGAACTTAGGACGTGTTTTTTATTCATGAAAAACTTAGAATAGTGAACTACTAATATTTAAAAACAAGAAATACAACATTTAAAAAATTAAGAGTATTTTGCATTAGTGATTATGATTCTTATCCCAAAATTCTAGAAAATAATAAATTCTGTATGAATAACCATAAAAAACAAATAAATATGCAATAACAATAAATTAAATGTCTTTACAAGAAGTGTAAAGACAAGAAAATGTCTTTACAAGAGATAAAGACACAAACTGAATGTAAAATACCAGGTAATAATTATTTTGCACTAAACTCTTTTTATGGGGAATAGTATGATATTTTCAGTGTCACTCCATTCATGTTGATTTGGAGCTGACAGTTATTTTGTGTAAGCAAAGATTTAATTTTATATTGAAAGTCAGTGCAAAATTATGAGTAGGATATACTAATAAATACAAAGTAATAACAAAAGTCAAAGCAGTGTTCTAAATCAAAATTCTGGGTTTCTTAATTATTTTAAATTTATCTTTGAAATAGTTTTCTTAATCTACTCAGGATATGAGAAAGTCAATTAAGTGTGAATAAAGTTAGTATCATTAAACTAATTGTCTATTAAATGCAAGACGTGGTAATATACAGAATTTATCAGGCATTACCAAGTCTGGGCACGTATAGGAAATGCAGCACTCAGAATGGTTTCAATGTAGTAGTTGATGCTTGTAAGGTAGGACAGCTTATTTAGACATAGTAGATAGTTTCTCTAATGCTGTCTCACCTGCTGGCCTTTGGCTACCTGTACTTCCCCATTATGGCAGCCCATTCAGTCTTGAGTTTTCTTCTCTGGACACCTTATGCTCTGAAATCATGAGCGAGGATGATTCAATTGGTGATTTGGGTGGAAAGCAGTATGTTTTGCTGACATTAAGATGTAGGTTATAGATAGGTTTAGCCTTTAAGTGTATGTTTTTATACTTTAAAATAAGAAATATAACCTTTTAAGCTATTCCACCTCCTCCCCCAGCCTATCTCAAACTGGTGGAATATATGGAGAGATCTTGAAAGAGGTAAAATAAACGTTCACTGCTCCACTCCAGGTGAATCCACCTACTCCCACTGACCTAGTAGAATTTGTAATTTAATACTTACAACATTCTATTTCTGAAATCAGTTGTGAACTGTTGCCTTACGTTCAGAGGTTTAAGAACCTCAGTGAATTCATTTTTTAAAATCTGCTGTTCTGAGAAGCATTGAATGAATTCTTAACAAGAAGACTCATCTGTAGCTGTTTGCTGACTCCTATGAGCCCATAAGGGTTCTGTGCTTAGCATTAACAAAATAAGGTTTATAGGTAAAGCCAATGTATTAATTTTTTTTCACATGGAGGGCTTTAAAATTTGTGCTGTTTTTCATATGTTATTCATATTCAATTTATGGTTTATAACTGCTTTTTAGGGAGATAATTATATATTATAAATTAGTTTTGGGGGGAATAATTGTGCAAAGAGGATAATTTAATTTACATGCTTCTGTTATTCAGAATAAAGAGAGAAGACACACTGCATATTCAAGAGTTGTGCCTTACATTGGTGGAACATTTTTTTCTAAGATTTTTAAAAGGAATATGCATAAATTGAGAAATCATAACCACTGTCCTAACTTGGTAAACATACTGTTCTTAAATAAAGTATTTAATGATTTTAAGCTTTCTGATGTTAATTTTATCTTTCTCTGCAACTGTAAGAGTAGAGTTTAAAAATTTGTCTTTCAATTACATTGTAAAACTTTCGGGGGAAGAGACCATACTGTATTCATTCATTTAGCTAATTAAGTAACTCAACAGATATTGAGTGCTTACTAAATATTTTGTATTTGTTTTGATACCCACACCTTGCCTACTCATCTCTGAGTATATTGGATATATGCAATAAAATATTCTTTAGTCATTACATTGTGCCATAGTTGGGGAGATCATTGAGATAAATCTGTTCTGACTCTCAGTTCGTATCTTGGAATATTTCTTGATCAGATTCCTTTGGTTTTTTATGCGACTTTGATGCTTGCTTTCACTTTATAACTGAATTTGCAAAGTGAATCAACTATTTTCTCTTAGGCAGTGTGCTTTCAGTTTGAGTAATTATTAATACCAGCAATTTAATTAGAAAGCTTTGGCCTAATAATCCAAATGGAGATGGTATCAGTATTACCTGGAGAATATTTTTAAAAATAAATTTTAAACATACATCAGGAGCCCCCTCCCTGGAAATTTCAGTAAGTGGTAGGCAGGGTGAGGGAAATGTGGAGATACGTTTAAGACACTTATTTATTTATTTAATTAAATTAATTTATTTTGAGATAGGGTTTTGCTGTGTTGCCTCAGCTGGAGTGCAGTGGCATGATCACAGCTCACTGCCGTCTCCAACTCCTGGGCTCCAGTGATTTTCCTGCCTTAGCCTCCCAAGTAGCTGAGACAACAGGTATTAACCATGCGTGACTAATTTTTTATATTTTTTTGTAGAGACAAGGTCTCACTGTGTTGCCCAGGCTGGTCTTGAACTCCTGGCCTCAAGTGGTCCTCCTGCCTTGGCCTCTGCAAGTGCTGGATTACAGGTGTGAGCCATCATGCCTAGCCAGGAAAAATTCTTAAGGATTCAGATTGTTCATTCATTCACGAAATATTTATTTATTCATACTACATATGTAACACTGCTAGTCATAGGAGGTAGAATGGTGAGAAAAAAACAACAAAAAAATGAACTCTAAGTTTCTGGAGCTCACAGAGTAATACAGTATGGTGAGGTCAAGCAGACTTAATCACACACATATAAAATTGCAACCAAAATATGCATTACAAAAATGAGAAGCTCTTGTTGCTATTAAGTAATTAGGGGAATTTGACCTATTCTAGAAGGTCAGGAATGGCTTCTCTGAGGCAAGGATTGTTGAACTAAAGTTAGAGTACAGTTGGCCCTCAGTATCTTTGGGGATTGGTTCCAGGATCCTCTGAGGATACCAAAATCTGGATGCTCAAGTCCCTTACAAAAAATGGTGTAGTATTTGCATATAGCTTATGCATATCTTCCCATATACTTTACATCATCCCTAGATTACTTGTAATATTTAATGCAATGAAAATAGCTGTTATATTGTTTTTTATTTGCATTATTTTTAATTGTTCTTATTTTTATTGTTTATTTTCCCCCTGGATATTTTCTTTTTTTTTCCTTTCCAACTTTTATTTTAGATTTAAGGGGGTACATGTGTAGGTTAGTTATATGGGTAAATTACATGTCACAGGGGTTTGGTGTACAGATAATTTTGTCACCCAGGTCATCAGCATAATACCTGATAGGTAGTTTTTCAATCTTCTCCCTCCTCCCACCCTCCACTTTCAAGTAGGCCCCAATGTGTATGGTTCCCTTTTTTGTGTCCATGTATACTCAGTGTTTAGCTCTCACTTATTCTAAATGAATTAATGCAGGAACAGAAAACCAAATGCCACGTTTTCACATGTGGTATTAGGATACTTAGGATAATGGCCTCCAGCTCCATTCATATTGCTGCAAAGGTCATGATCTCATGATCTAATTTTTTTTTGTAGCTGTGTAGTATTCCATGGTGCATATGTACCACATTTTCTTTATCCAGTCCACTATTAATGGGGATCTAGGTTGGTTCCATGTCTTTGCTGTTGTGAACAGTGCTGCAATGAGGGCATGAGTCTTCATAGTAGAATGATTTATATTCCTTTGGGAATATATGCAGTAATGGGATTGCTGAGTCAAATGGTAGTTCCATTTTAAGTTCTTTGAGAAATCTCCAGACTGTTTTCCACAGTGGCTGAACTAATTTATATCCCACCAGCAGTGTATAAACGTTCTCTTTGCTCCACAACCACCAGCATCTGTTGTTTTTTGGCTTTTCAAATAATAGCCAGTCTGAGTGGTGTGAGATGGTATCTCATGGTGGTTTTGATTTGCATTTCCCTAATGTTTAGTGATATTGAGCATTTTTTCATATGCTTGTTGGCTGCATGTATGTCTTCTTTTGAGAAATGTCTGTTCATGTCCTTGCCCATTTTTTAATGTCATTTTTTGCTTGTTGATTTGAGTTCCTGATAGATTCTGGATGTTAGACATTTGTTGGATACATAGTTTGCAAATATATTCTCCCATTTTGTAGGTTGTCTGTTTACTCTGTTGATAGTTTCTTTTCCTATGCAGAAACTCTTTAATTGTGTTCCACTTGTCAATTTTTATTGCATTTGCTTTTGGAATCTTCATCAAGTTTTTACCTGGGCCCATGTCCAGAATGGTATTTCTTAGGTTTTCTTCTAGGGTTTTTGTGGCTTTACATTTTACATTTAAGTCTTTAATGCACCCTGAGTTGATTTTTGTATATGGTGAAAGGCAGGGGTTCAATTTCAGTTTTCTGCATATGTCTAGCCAGTTATCGCAGCACCATTTATTGAATAGGAAGTCCTTTCCCCATTGCTTGTTTTTGTCGACTTTGTTGAAGATTTGATAGTTTTAGGTGTGCAGCTTTATTTCTGGGTTCTCTAACCTGTTTCATTGGTCTGTGTGTCTGTTTTTGTGCCAGTACAATGCTGTTTTAGTTACTGTAGCCTTTTAGTATATTTTGAAGTTGAGTAGTGTGATGCCTCCAGCTTTGTTCTTTTTTGCTTAGATTGCTGTTGCTATGACTCTTGGCCCTTTTTTGGTTCCAAATGAATTTTAGAATGGTTTTTTGTAATTATGTTAAAAATGCTATTGGTAGTTTGATAGGCATAGCATTGAATCTGTACATTGCTTTGGGCAGTATGGCCATTTTAACAATATTGATTCTTCCTATCCATGAGCATAGAATTTTTTTTTTCATTTGTTTGTGTTGCTTCTGATTTCTTTCAGGAGTGTGTTATAATCCTCATTGTAGATTTGTTTTATCTCTCTGGTTAGCTGTATTGCTAAGTATTTTATTTGTGTGGCTATTGCGAATGGAATTGCATTCTTTATTTGGCTTTCAGCTTGCCTGTTATTTGTATAGAGAAATACTACTGATTTTTGTACATTGATTTTGTATCCTGAAACTTTCCAGAAGATGTTTATCAGATCTAGGAGCCTTTGGGCATAGATGATAGGGTTTTCTAGTATAGCATTACATCATCTGTGAAGAGAGATCGTTTTACTTCCCCTCTTCCTATTTGAATGCACTTTCTTTCTTTCTCTTGCCTGATTGCTCTGGCTAGAACTTCTAATATTATGTTGAATAGGAGTGGTGAGAGTGGGCATCCTTGTCTTGTTGCAGTTCTCAAAGGGAATGCTTCCGGCTTTTGCCTGTTCAGTATGATATTGGTTATGGGTTTATTTAGATGGCTTTTATTATTTTGAGGTATGTACCTTCAATGCTTAGTTTGTTGAGGGTTTTTAAGATGAAGAGATGTTGAATTTTACCTAAAGCCTTTTCTCTGTCTCTTGTGAAGATTATGTGGTTTTTGTTTTTAGTTCTGTTCATGTGATAATCACATTTATTGATTTGCATATGTTGAATTAACCTTGCATCCCAGGAATAAAGCCTACTTGATCATGGTGGATTAGCTTTTTCATGTGCTGCTGGATTTGGTTTGCCAGTATTTTGTTGAGGATTTTTGCATCTATGTTCATCAGAGATACTGGCCGAAAGTTTTCTTTTTTTCATTATGTCTCTGCCAGGTTTTGGTGTCAGAATGATGTTGGCCTCATAGAATGAGTTAGGAAGGAGTCCCCCCTTGACTTTTTGGAATAGTTTCAGTAGAATTGGTACCAGTTCTTTTTATATCTGGTAGAATTCAGCTGTGAATCTTTCTTGTCCAGGGCTTTTTCTAGCTGGTAGGATTTTTATTGCTGATTTACTCACTGTTTGTTATTTGTCTGTTTGGGGTGTCAATTTCATCCTGGTTCAATCTTCGGAGATAGTATGTTTAAGAATTTATCCATTTCTTCTAGATTTTCCAGTTTATGTGCATAGAGGTGTTTGTAATAGTCTCTGAGGATTAAAAAAAAATCTCTATGGGGTTGGTGGTAATGTCCCCTTTGTCATTTCTGATGGTGTTTCTTTGGATCTTGTCCCTTTTTAAAAAAATTAGTCTAGCTAGCAGTCTATCAATCTTATTCTTTTAAAGAACCAACTTTTGGTTTTGTTAATCTTTTGTATGGCTTTTCTTATCTGTTTCATTCAGTTCAGCTCTGATTTTGGTTCTGTTCTTCTGCTAGCTTTGGAGTTGGTTTGTTCTTGTTTTTCAAGTTCCCTAGGTGTGATGTTAGGTTGTTAATTTGAGATCTTTCTAACTTTTTGATGTGGGCATTTAGTGCTGTAAACTTTGCTTTTGACACTACTTTAGCTGTGTCCCAGAGATTTTCATATGTTGCATCTTTGTTTTAATTAGTTTCAGATAATTTCTTGATTTCTGTCTTAATTTCATTGTTTACCCAAAAGTCATTCAGGAGTAGATTGTTTAGTGTCCATTTAATTGTATGTTTTGAGAGATCTTGTCGGTATTGATTTCTGTTTTTACTGTGCTGTGGTATGAGAGTGAGGTTGGTATGATTTTGGTTTTTTGAATTTGTTGAGAATTGCTTTATGGCCGAGTGTGTAGTCAGTTTTAGAGTATTTCCTTGTGCAAATGAGAAGAATGTATATTCTGTTGTTTTTGAGTGGAGTGTTCTATAGATGTCTGTTAGGTTCATTTGGTCAAGTATCAAGTTTAGATCCTGAGTATCTTTGTTAGTATTCTGCCTCAGTGATCTGCCCAGTACTTTCAGTGGGATGTTGAAGTCTCCTACTATTAGTTTGTGGTTATCTACATCTCTTTGTAAGTCTCTATGAACTTGTTTTATGAATCTGAGTGCTGCAATGTTGAGTGCATATATATATATATTTAGGATAGTTAAGTCTTGTTATTGAATTGAACCTTTTTATCATTATGTGATGCCCTTCTTTGTCCTTTTTGATCATTGTTGGTTTAAAGTTGGTTTTGTCTGACATAAGAATAGCAACCCCTGCTCCTTTTTGTTTTCCATTTGCTTGATAGATCTTCTTCCAGCCCTTAACTTTGAGCATGTGAGTGTCCTTCTATGTGAGATGCTCTCTTGAAGACAGCATACAGTTGGGTCTTGCTTCTTTATCCAGTTTGCCACGCTGTGCTTTTTAAGACGGGCATTTAACCTGTTTACATTCAAGATTAATATTGTTATGTGTGGAATTTATAATGTCATCATGTTTTTAGCTGATTGTTATGTAGACTTGATTGTATTAATATATTTGCTTTATAGTGTTCATAGTCTGTGTACTTGAGTGTGTTTTTGTGGTGATCAGTAATGGTCTTTCATTTTCATATTTAGTACTCTCTTACGGACCTCTTGTAAGGCAGACCTGTTGGTAACAAATGCCCTTAGCATTTGCTTGTCTGAAAAGGATTTAATTTTTCCTTCACTTATGAAGCTTAGTTTGGCTGCGTATGAAATTCTTGGTTGGAATTTCTTTTCTTTAAGGTTGCTGAATATAAGCCCCGAATCTCTTCTGGCTTGTAGTGTTTCTGCTGCAAGGTCTGTTGTTAGCCTGATGGAGTTTCCTTTGTACATGACCTACCCTTCTGTTTCAGGGATGCTAATGAGTCATAGATTTGGCATCTTTACATAATTCCATATTTCTTGGAGGTTTTGTTGATTTAAAAAAATTCTCTTTATTATCTGACTGGGTTAATTTGAAGAACTGTTCTTTGAGCTCGGAGATTCTTTCCCCAGCTTGATCTGTTCTGCTATTAATACTTCTGATTGTTATGAAATTCTTATAGGGAGGTTTTCAGCTCCATCAGCTTAGTTTGGTTCTTTCTTTTCTTTATTTTTATTTTATTTTTTTTGAGACTGAGTCTCATTCACTCTGTTGCCTAGGAGTACAGTGATGTGATCTCTGCTCACTGCTACCTCTGCCTCCTGGGTTCAAGCAATTCTCCTGCCTCAACCTCCCAAATAGCTGGGATTACAGGCATGCACCACCAAGCCTGACTAATTTTTGCATTTTTAGTAGAGACTGGGTTTCACCATGTTGGCCAGGCTGGTCTTGAACTCCTGACCTCAAGCAGTCCACCCACCTCGGCCTCCCAAAGTGCTGGGATTATAGGTGCGAGCCACCATGTCTGGCCTGGTTCTTTCTTAAAATGGCTATTTTCATATTTTTATCTTTTGAATTGTTCTACTGGATTCCTTAGATTCCTTGGAATGGGTTTCATTTGTCTCCTGAATCTCGATAATCTTAATTGCCATCTAGATTCTGAATTCTGTGTCTGTCATTTCAGCCATTTCCTTCTGGTTAAGAATCAATGCTGGGGAGCTGGTGTGGTCATTTGTAAATAAGGAGACTCTCTGGCTTTTAGAGTTGCCAGAGTTATTGCACTGGCTCTTTCTCATCTGTGTGGGCGCTGTTTAACCGGGGTGTAACTTGACTATAGTCAGTTGTCTTCATTTCTGGATGTTTTCAGAGAGCCAAGTCTGTGCAGGGTCTTTATTTGTGGTTGAATTCTTTTTTCTTTCTTTTTTTGAGATAGAGTCTTGCTCTGTTGCTTAGGCTGGAGTGTGGTGGCATGATCTCAGTTTACCACAACCCCCATCTCCCAGGTTCAAGTGATTCTTCTGCCTCAGCCTCCCAAGTAGCTGGAATTACAGGCATGTGCCACCACACCTGGCTAATTTTTCCATTTTTAGTAGAGACAGGGTTTCACCATGGTGGCCATGCTGGTCTTGAACTCCTGACCTCGAGTGATCTGCCTACCTCTGTCTCCCAAAGTGCTGGGATTACAGGCGTGAGCCACCACATCTGGTCTATTTGTGGCTGAATTCTTGTCTGTGTTTTCATAGGCGGGTATATTAGCAAAGTATTTTTGGTGTTGAAGTTTGGGCTGTGATGTGTTTAAGCATACTGGACAGTAGGTAGGCTCTTGCTCAGCCCTGTGGCTCCTTTGTATTTCCTGCCATTTGCAGTCATGTACCTTCTCAGTGCTCCAAATGAGCCTCCTCTCAAGTGGGAGAGGAGGGTGTGGGCTCCTCTCCCACTTCAGTGCTGCAGACCTCAGCTTGGTACTCCCAGGCTTGGCACTGCAGCCCTGGGGCAAGCCAGACTTTTTGTTCTTTTCTCTGTCTTGGGGGTAGCAGAGAGGGAGACCTTGGCAGTTTCAGTGGTAGAGGGCTTTTCATGTGTCTCTTTTGGTTGCACCCCAGGGATATACATAGCCATTGTCAATCAGAATAATCATCCCAGTATGTTGTGGGCCCAAGCTGGCGGGGGGGCCCTGCCTGGTGATGAGCAGGGGAATTGGGGGCTCACAGGAAGACAGACTGGCCTCTTCATAGGGCAGCTGTTGCATGCTGGAGGTGAGAGTAAGGCACTCAGGGTCTTTGTTTCTTCCCCAGTCTGAGGGTAGGTAGCAAGGGCAGTACCACTGCAGTGGCAGTGGCAGAGGAGCTGTCAGTTGCCTGTGGGAGCTCCGCCCCTGGGAAATGCAGAGCCACTGCGAATGGGAATATTCAGCTGGGGGTGGGGCAGCGGCTCTGGGGGCCAAGGCCAGAGGCCCTACATGGTGAAGAATAGGCGGTGGGGGCTCATAGGGAAGAGAGACTGGTTCCTCTCCCTGTGGTAGCTGCGACATGCTGGAGGTACCAGCGAAGCAACCAGGCTCTTTGTTTGTTCTTCAGCCCAAGGGCAGCTAGGGCCATACTGCTGAAGCTGCAATGGCAGAGGGTTGTCTCTGGGATTTCCTCACCAGGCAAACACAGAGCTGCCACTGACTGATCAGGCGGGGGCTGGGTGGCTGTGCTGGGGGCCCAGTCCAGGAGGCCCTGTGTAGTAAGGAGTAGCACATGGACAGGGACCTGTGTGCAAAACAGTCTGGTTGCTTTTCTATAAGGGAGCTGTGCTGTGCTGGGGGCCTGTGATAGTCCTTAATCTCTTCTTTCCATTCCGAGCCGGAGGGCAGTAGGGTCAGGGGTTGCAGTAGTGGCAAAAAATGGCAGGCCTGCTTGCTACTACTGGGAACTCCATCCTAGGGAAGTGCAGAGCTACTACCAGCTGAGAGCTCAGTGGGGTGGGGTGACTGTGCTTGGGTGTGGGGGCAGGGAGGGGGGCTTGTTGGGAACAAGTCCAAAGGCCCTGCCCAAAGAGGAGTAACAGGAGAAGGGACCTGCATGGAAAATAGTCTGGCCTCTTTTTCCGCACGGCAGCTATGCTTTGCTGGAGGCTCAAGATAGTCCTTAACCTCTTTGCTCCCTCCTGATTCTGATAGCAGTTGGGGTGGGGGCTGTGTCGCAGCAATAATGGCAGGCCTGTCTTTTACTCCTGGGAGCTCTGTTCCAGGGAATTGCAGAGCTGCTACCAGCCTGAGAGCTCAGGCAGGGGTGGGGTGGCTGCACTGGGATCCCAGGCCAGTGGGCTTTGCCTAGGGAGGTATAGTTGGGGCAAGGCCTGCAGTTCGTCTGTTTCTCAGTACTGTGGATGCAGCCTCTCTCCTGGGGGTATGCGTGAGAACCTGGCCTCCTTTGTTGGCAAAGCTACAGCTCCTGGTGCAGGAGTACTCAGGGTTCCAAGACCCTTGGCACTCCATTTGTGCCTGAGTGGCACACTCCACACGCTTTCTGTGTCAGCCTGGAGGCCGCAGGGGAAGGGGGTCAGGGGAGGTCTCCAGAGTCTGAAATTGCAAAGGTTCATGGCAGAAACATGGGTTCCTGGGGCTCTTATTCACCATTTTCCTGCAGTGGGGAGCCTCCCGTGGCACTGTGCCAATCCCAGGTGGGCAGCTGTCCTGTCTTGCTTTTTTTTGTTCTTTGTGGACTGCATTGCTTCCTTGATGAATCCCAACATGTCCTCTTGGACTGTTTAGTTAAAGAGCTAGTGTTTACTGGCCACTCTGTCTCCCTTCTGTGAGAGCAGCACACACTAGCTGCTTCTAGTCAGCCATCTTGCCACTCCCCTCCCCCAAATATTTTTGATCTGCAGTTCATTGACTCCAAGGAAGTGATCACACAGGCACAGAGGGCTGACTGTAAAGCCTTTCATTCAGAAGGAACAGCATGGGTAAAGATCTTTTGGTGACAAAGAACATTGTGAGTCTGGAATTGAACAGCCATGATGCCTGGAATGCAGAGGAGGAGAGCATGGTATGAGTTGAGGCTGTAGGTCTAGATGATGCAGATCTTTGGAGGCCATGTTAAGGGTTTTGAACTTTATCCTAAGAAGTATTGAAAGATTTCAAGTAGGAGTATACATGATGCATTAGGAAAGATGATTCTGGCTATAGTATGGAGAAAAGGTTGAAAGGGGCTCAAATAGTGCAGCAAGACCCATGTTTGTAGTAGTTCATGTGAGAGGTAATGGAAAATTGAGTCTAGGATAGTGAGAATAGAAATGGAGACAAGAGGTCAAATGAGATTTAGGAAATCAACAATACTTCGTGATGAACTGAATCTAGGAAATGTGTTTCTGATGTATAAATCTGGATGAGTGGTGGCGCCATTCGCAAAAAAACACTGCATAAGAGCAGGTTTGTTGGTATTCGGCAGGGAGATCATGAGTTTAATTGTAAACATGCTGATTTCAGGTGCTTTGGAGATAGAATAGGAGACATCAAATATGTATGGGTCAGAAACTGAGAGGGGAAAGCCGGGCAAGAAATATCTGTGTAGAAACAGTTACTAAAGTTTCGAGCATTAAGGAATGGAAGGGATTGCTTAGGTAGAGAGTTTAGAGTGAGAGTTTAGATGATAATCGCAAATACTCAGTATTTACTATGTGTCAGGCACTGTTCTACGTGTGAGCATAGGATGGAACCTTGAGGAACACCGGCAGCATTTACTGATGGGTTAGAGATAGATGAGCCCGCAAAGGAGTCTAAGAAGGACTAGTTGGAGCAGTAAGTAGAAAATCAGGAGAAAGCTGAGTGCTAGACGCTGATGAAATGAACTTTTCTTGAAGGAAGGAGTTCTTGATATCAATACTGCTAGGAATATAAGATGGATTGCTAACATGAAAATCATTGGTAACTTCAATAAGAATTGTTTTTGTGGGGGGAGATGCTGGAAAAGATGGCAGATAGGAGACAGGACTAATGTGCAGCTCCCTCTTAGATGGACAGAACAGGGTCTGGAGACTCACACTGTGAACTTTTACTCCAAGAACCACCACAGAAACATATTAGGAAAACTGAAAGAATTCACAGACCCTTTGTAAGAAGTGGCTTGTCACTGCAAATGCTGTGAGACAGCAAAAACTGTGAGTTCCCAAAGTGTGAGGGGGGAAAAGTTGGCCTCCGAACACACATACCCACTGGGGAAATGTGTCAGGCTTCTGAGCCCAAGCTAAGCCATCATATCCCCTGTGACCTGCATGTATACATCCAGATGGCCTGAAGCAAGTGAAGATCCACAAAAGAAGTGAAAATAGCCAGTTCCTGCCTTAACTGATGACATTCCACCATTGTGATTTGTTCCTGCCCCACCCTAACTGATAAATTGACTTTGTGACAATATACCCTTCCCGCCCTTGTGATAATGTACTTTGTGATTTTCCCCCACCCTTGTGAATGTACTTTGTACGATACACCCTCCACACCTTTGAGAAGATGCTTTGTAATATCTTCCCCTGCCCTTAAAAAGGTACTTTGTAATATCTTTCCCTGCCCTTAAGAAGGTAATTTGTAATATTCTTCCCACCCTTGAGAATGTACTTTGCAAGATCCACCCCCTGCCTACAAAAAATTGCTCCTAACTCCACTGCCTATCCCAAGCCTATAAGAACTAATGATAATCCCACCACCCTTTGCTGACTCCTTTTTTGGACTCAGCCTGCCTGCACCCAGGTGAAATAAACAGCCTCGTTGCTCGCACAAAGCCTGTTTGGTGGACTCTTCACATGGACGTGTGTGACAAAATGGATTTAGGGAGCCAAGTGAAATATGAAAGTAGAAGCAGCAGCAGGAGGAGCCCTGTAGGTCCTCCCATTCCTTAGCTCGAGCCCAGGGAAGCTATTTCTGGCCTTAACTCACAGAGGTCCTTGGGGAAGGGAAGGCAGCCAGCAGAATTGGGAAGGGGCTGCAGAGTGAAGGAAGCTCTTTTTTTTTTTTTTTGAGCGGAGTCTCGCTGTGCCAGGCTGGAGTGCAGTGGCAATCTCAGCTCACTGCAAGCTCCGCCCCCCACGCCATTCTCCTGCCTCAGCCCCCGAGAGCTGGCACAGCCCCCCCCCCCCCTATTTTTTTTTTTAGACGGCTCACCATGCCGATCCCCCCCCCCCCCCCCCCCAAGCTGGATCAACGGAGCCCCCCCCCGAAGCTCTTAGCTGAATTTTGTAATAATTTTGACTAAGCACGCACTTTCCTGAGTAGCATCTGGGGTGAGGGGCAAATGGGAAGTGCATATATGAGCACAGAAGCTGCACCTGAACGTGTGGGCAGATGGGGAGGCAAGGCCTGAGAGCCCTGCTTCCTTTCTCAGCAGGAAGGCTTGTAGCTTGTGGCAAGATCTCAGCCCTGCTTGCTGGCTGTCTGGATATAACTCTAGTGCGGTTAGGGAGGCACGGCGGGAGTGAGACTGGTCTTGCTGACTGTGGGGGAGTTGGGTGAGGCCTGTCACTGTCAGCTTTCCCTCACTTCCCTGGCAACCTGTATGATGTAGCAGAGGCAGCCATAATCCTCCTGGGAACATAACTTAATTGGCCTGGGAGCCACCCTTTCCCGACTACATAGTGGCCACAGCAAGCCCTGCCCAAGGAGAATCTGAGCTCAGATGTGTCTAACCCTGCCGCCACCTGATGGTTTTTCTCTCTCCATCTTGGTAGCCAAAATCAAAAGATGAAATTTCTAGGGAGCTCTGTGGCCCTGCTCATTACCTGAGAAACCTGAGTACTCATCCTGGCCAAAGTAGGGCAAGATTATATCTCCCTTCTACTACTGCAGCTGGCAAGCTCTTGAAAGCATCACTTCCTCGCTAGAGGCCAGTGAACTCAAGCCACTACAGCAACCCAGAACAACTCTGCTCCAGAGAAGGAGAAAATAACAGGTAATTCTACCACCTGCCACACCCTAGCTGACTAGAGATCCTGAGTCCTTGTGACAACTTCACTGCTAACATAACCAGCATTCAAGAAAACCAGTGCGCTAAATTACAACCAAGGACTCCCACAGAGTCCACTTTACTCCCCTGCCACC
Organism: Nomascus leucogenys; assembly: GCF_006542625.1. Taxonomy (NCBI): domain Eukaryota; kingdom Metazoa; phylum Chordata; class Mammalia; order Primates; family Hylobatidae; genus Nomascus; species Nomascus leucogenys. Next base: position 89,328,845 of record NC_044387.1, on the reverse strand, counting down.
TCCAATGGAGCAGGTGCTGGTATCCATGGCTGGGAGACCTGAAGATGTATCACATCACAGTACTCTTTGCAGACATTCCCCAGTACCAGCCTGGAGTCTGGTAGCCCTGAAGGGTGGCTAGACCCAGGAGGGCAGTAACAATCACTGCAGTCTGGCTCTCAGGAAGCCCCATTCCTAGAGGAAGTGGGAGAGAACCACATGAAGGGATCACCCCATGGGACAGAACCTGAACAGCAGCTGTTGAGTCCCAGATCTTTCCGCTGAAACAATCTACCCAAATGAGAAGAAATCAGAAAAGTAACTCTGGTAATATGACAAAACAAGATTCTTTAACATCCCCAGGAGATCACACTAGCTCTCCAGCAATGGATCCAAACGAAGAATAAACCTCTGAATTGCCAGAAAAAGAATTCAAAAGGTTGATTATTTAAGCTACTCAAGGAGACACCAGAGAAAGGTGAAAACCAACTTAAAGAAATAAAAAAAAATATATAGGATATGGATGAAACAGTCTCCAGAGAAATAGATATCATAAAGAAAAGACAATCATAATCCGGAAATGAAACAGACAGTGAAATGCTAAACACACTGGAAAGTTTCAGCAATAGAATTGCACAAGTAGAAGAAAACATAAGAGCTCAAAGACAAGGCTTTTGAGTTAACCCAATCCAACAAAGACAAAAGAGAATAAAAAAATGAAAAAAGCCTCCAGTAAATTTGGGAATTATGTTAAACGACCAAATCTAAGAATAATTGGTGTTTCTGAGGAAGAAATCTAAAAGTTTGGAAAACTTACTTGAGGGAACAATCAAGGAAAACTTCCCTGGTCTTGCCAGAGATCTAGACATCTAAATACAAGAAGCTCAGAGAACACCTGGAAAATTCATCACAAAAAAATAATCACCTAGGCACATGGTCATCAGGTTATCAAAAGTCAAGATGAAGGAAAGAATCTTAAGAGCTGTGAAGCAAAAGCATCAGGTAATCTATAAAGGAAAACCTATCAGATTTCCAGCAGTTTTCTCAGCAGAAACCCTGCAAGACAGAAGCAATTGGGGTCCTCTCTTTAGCCTCCTTAAACAAAATAATTATCAGCCAAGAATTTTGTATCTAGTGAAACTAAGCTTCATAAATGAAGGAGAGATAAAGTCTTTTTCAGACAAAGAAATGCTGAGAGAATTCGCCCCTACCAAGCCAGCATTACAAGAAATGCTGAAAGGCATCCTAAATCTCAAAAGAAAAATCTTGAAATACAGCAAAATAGAACCTCCTTAAAGCATAAATCTCACAGGATCTATAAAACAATAACACAATGAAAAAAAACCCAAGGTATTCAGGTAACAACTAGCATGATGAATAGAATAGTACCTTACATCTCAATACTAAAGTTGACTATAAATGGTGTAAATGGTCCACTTAAAAGATACAGAATGGCAGAATGGATAAAGATCATTCAAGACTACTATGAACACTTTTATGGGCACAAACTAGAAAACCTAGAGGAGATAGGTGCATTCGTGGAAATATACAACCCTTGTAGATTAAACCAGGAAGAAATAGAAATTCTGAACAGACCGATAACAAGTAGTGAGATTAAAGGAGTAATTTAAAAATTGCCAACAATGAAAGGCTAGGACCAGATGGATTCATGACTGAATTCTATCAGACATTCAAAGAAGAATTGGGGCTGGGTGTGGTGGCTCACACCTGTAATCCCAGCACTTTGGGAGGCCAAGGTAGGTGGATCACCTGAGGTCAGGAGTTTGAGACCAACCTGGCCAACATTGGTGAAACCCCATCTCTACTAAACATACAAAAATTAGCTGGATGTGGTGGCAGGTGCCTGTAATCCCAGCTACTTGAGAGGCTGAGGCAGGAGAATTGCTTGAATCCAGGAGGTGGAGGTTGCAGTGAGCCGAGATCACACCATTGGATTCCATCCTGGGCGACAAGAAAAGAATTGGTACCAATCCTACTGAAACTATTCCAAAAGATAAAGAGAGAATCCTCCCTAAATCATTCTATGAAGCCAGTATTACCCGTATACCAAAACTAGGAAGGAACATAACAAAAACAAAAAAGCTACATATCAGTATCCCCAATGAACATAGATGCAAAACTCCACAACAAAATACTAGCTAACTGAATTCAACAACATATTAAAGGTAATGCACTATGATCAAGTGTATTTCATGATGGGGATGCAAGGTTGGTATAACATACACAAGCCAATAGATGCAATACACCACATAGACAAATAAAAACAATGATCATCCCAATAGATGCAGAAAAAGCATTTGACAAAATCCAGCAGCTTTTTATGAGTAAAACCCTCAGCAAAATCGATGTAGAATGAACATACCTTAAGGTAATAAAAGCCATCTATGACAAACCCACAACCAACATTATACTGAATGGGGAAGCGTTTAAAGTATTTCCTGTAAGAACTGGAACAAGACAAGAATGCCCACTTTCACTACTTCTCTTCAACACAGTACTAGAAGTCCTAGCCAGAGCAATCAGACAGGAGAAAGAAAGGGCATTCAAATTGGTAAAGAGGAAGTCAAACTGTCACTGTTTGCTGATGATATGATCGTATACCTAGAAAACCCTAAAGATTCATTCAGAAAGCTTCTAGATCTGATAATGAATTCAGTAAAGTTTCAGGATACAAAATCAGTATATACAAATAAATATCACTGCTATACACCAACAGTGACCAAGCTGAGAATCAAATCAAGAACTTAACCCCTTTTACAACAGCTGCAAAGAAAATAAAATATTTAGGAATATACCTAACCAAGTTAAGTATAAGATCTTTACAAGGAAAACTACAAAACACTGCTGAAAGAAATCATAGATGATACAAACGAATGGAAACACATCCCATGCTCATGGCTGTGTAGAATCAATATTGTGAAAATGACCATACATCCAAAGCAATCTATAAGTTCAATGCAATTCCCACCATAATATCACCATTCTTCACAGAACTAGAAAGAGCAATCGTAAAATTCATGTGGAACCGAAAAAGAGCCTGCATGGTCAAAACAAGACTAAGCAAAAAGAACAAATCTGGAGGCATCACATTACCCAACTTCAAACTATACTACAGGCTATATTTACCAAAATAGCATGGTACTGGTATAAATATAGACAGGTAGACCAATGGAACAGAATAGAGAACCCAGAAATAAAGCCAGATACTTACAGCCAACTGATCTTTGACAAAGCAAACGAAAACATAAAGTGGGGGAAAGCACACCCTATTCAACAAATGGTGCTGAGATAATTGGCAAGCCACATGTGGAAGAATGAAACTGGGTTCTCATCTCTCGCCTTATACAAAAATCAATTCAAGATGAATCAAAGACTTAAATCTAGAACCCGAAACCATAAAAGTTCTAGGAGATAACATCGGAAAAACTCATGTAGACCTTGGCCTAAAGAGTTCATGACCAAGGACCGAAAAGCAAATGCAACAAAAACAAAGATAAATAGATGGGACTTAATTAAGCTAAAAAGCTTCTGCACAGCAAAAGAAATAATCAGCAACATAAACAACTCACAGAGTGGGAGAACATATTCAGAAACTATCCATCTGACAAAGGGCTAATATTTAGAATTTACAGGAACTCAAATCAGCAAGAAAAAAACAAATAATCCTATCATAAAGTGGGCTGAGGACATGAGTAGACAATTCTCACAAGAAGATATACAAATGGGCCAGGTGCAGTGGCCCATGCCTCTAATCCCAGCACTTTGGGAGGCAAAGGCGGGTGGATCGCTTGAGGTCTGGAGTTCGAGACCAGCCTGGCCAACGTGGTGAAACCCCGTCTCTACTAAAAATACAAAAAAAAAAAAAAATTAGCTGAGCTTGGTGGTGTGTGCCTGTGATCCCAGCTACTCGGGAGGCTGAGGTGGGAGGATCGCTTGAACCTGGGAGGCAGAGGTTGCAGTGAGCCAAGATTGCACCACTGTACTCCAGCCTGGGTGACAGAGTGAGACCCTGTCTCAAAAAAGATATAAAAAAAAGATATACAAATGGCCAACAAACATGAAAAAATGCTCAGCATCACTAATTATCAGGGAAATGCAAATCAAAACCACAATGTGATACCACCTTATTCCTACAAGAATGGCCATAATTAAAAAATAAAAAAATAATAGATGTTGGCTTAGATATGGTGAAAAGGAAACAGTTTTACACTGCTGGTGGGAATGTAAACTAGTACAACCACTATGGAAAACAGTATGGAGATTCTTTAAAGGACTAAAAGTAGAACTACCATTTGATCCAGCAATCCCACTGTTGGATATCTACCCAGAGGAAAAGTCATTTTATGAAAAAGACACATGCACACCCATGTTTATAGCAGCACAATTCACAATTGCAAAAATATGGAACCAGCCTAAATGCCCATCAACCAACTAGTAGATGAAGAAAATGTGGTATCTGTCTATCTATCTATCTATCTATCTATCTATCTATCTATCTATCTATCTATCTCATGGACTACTACTCAGCCATAAAAAGGAATGAAATAGCAGCATTCGCAGCAACTTGGATAAAGTTGATTGTTATTCTGAGTGAAGTAACTCAGGAATGGAAAACCAAACATCGTATGTTCTCACTTATGAGTGGGAGCAAAGGCATTAAGAATGACATAATGGACTCTGGGGATTTGCAGGGAAGGGTGGGAGGGGGGTGAGGGACAAAAGACTACACATTGGGTGTGCTGTACACTGCTCAGTTGATGGATACATCAGAATCTCAGAAATCACACCTAAATAACTTATCCATGTAACCAAATACCACGTGTTCCTTAAAAACTTGAAATAATAATAATTTGAAAAAAATAGTCTACTAAAAAAAATGTTCTTTTGTGGATTGATGAGGACATAAAGCAAAAATCAAGTAGGGAAGAAATTGAAATTGGTTCTTTACATGATACGCAAAGATAAATTCCAGATGGAAAAAAGTACTTAAATATCAAGATAAAATGCTTTGTAGAACATATGGAAGTGAATATTTTTCTGATTCTGGGGTGTGGCAGGAGTTCTTAAACATAAAAAAGAAAAGTTTGGTCAAATTGACTGTATTAAAATTAAGTCCTTTTATTTATCAAAAAATCCCTTAAAGATAGCAAAGACTGATTACAAACTGATAAAAAGTTTTATGCAATATAGATAACTAATAGTATCAAGAATATATAATGCAACAATAAATCAATAAGGATAACCCCATAGGAAAATGGGCAAAAGATAAAAAACAGGCATTTCACAGAAGAGGAAACACATAGCCAACATATGTTGAACCTATGTTCACACTAGAGATATGCAAATCAAGACCACGAGATTTCAATTGACATTTGAGTGGCAAAAATTAATAAGTCTAATAATATCAATTGATATAGGGCAGGGCTTCTGCAACATCAGCAGGAATTATCTATGGATCTTTTTTTAAATGCATCATTTGATTTAGTAGATTTGGAGTGGGGCCTGAGATGCAGTATTTCTAACAGATTTCCAAGTGATGCTGATTCCACTGGTTTGTGGACTACAATTTCAGTTGCAAAGTTGAAGAGTGTAGATCAGCAGGATCTCTTAAATATGAGAGGTCCGTTTTTGTTGTTGCTGTTAGCTGGCGGCCAGTCTTTCCTTCTAGAGGCTGCCTGCATTCTTTCTCGTGTTTCCATGGGCAACATGGAGGCTCAGTCCACTAGCAGTGGCAGGTTGAGTCCCACTCATGCTTTGAATCTGTCGAACTCCATCCTTCTGCTGCTGTTTTCTGACCAGCTAGAAAAAATTTCTTTGCTTTTAAGGGTTCATGTGATTATATTAGGTCTAGCCAGATTATCCAGGATAATCTATATTTTGAAGTGTGCAGCCTTAGTTATATTTGCAAAATCCCATGAGCCATGTCATGTAACATTCACAGGATCCAAGGATTAGGGCATAGGCATCTCTAGGGGGATCGTTCTGTTTACCATAATGAAAAATTATGGTCTTTTGCTCAGTTCCCAGACTTGGACCAGTTCTCTGATCCAGACCTAATCAATTGAAGGTTATACTTGATGAAGAACCCTGCAATAATACAGCAAATGTACACAGAGCAGCTGTCCAGTCTTTCTCAAAGGAATCTATGCTCACTTGTCCAAGTAACAGTACACTGGAGAAAGGAATCTAATGAGATGTTTCAAAGATTCTTGGGAATACAATCAAGCCAACATTGTTACTCAGGTACCCAAAACACCACAGTGGCTCCCATGTTAATGGGAGCATATGGAGATGGGGTAATGAATGGAGTGCTGGCCCAAATCTGTTTTACAGTTGGGTCCACTGTGTCCCTAGACATACTCTGTGGTCATTTTCCCACTTCCTGAATGCATAATCAGCATGGACATATTTAATAACAGGCAGAACCATCACCCTGGTTCTTTGACTTACAGAGAGAGAATTATCATGGTAGGAAAAGACAAATAGAAGCCACTGAACCTTCTCTTTCTGTGCAAGATAGTAAATCAGAAATAATATAATATCCTGGTAGAATGGCAGAGATTAATGTTGGTCTCGATGACTTAATGGTTGAAGTGTGGTGATTCCTATCATATGCCTACTTAATTAATGAGACTGTCCTTGCAAAGGACTGATGGAATGTGCTAGGTGATGGTGAACTATTACAGTACATTTAATCAAGCAATTTCCTGGCCACAGGTGCTGTACCAGAAATGGTATCTTGACTAGATAAGATGAACACAGCCTGTGGTACTTCATAAGCAACTATTGACATGGAGAATGCCTTCTTTCAGTTCCTGCCTGTCAGGAAAGAGAATCAGAAGGAGTTCACATTCACCTGGAATTGACAAAAGTACACATTTATGGTCATGCCCTAGGGCTGTATCAACTCTTCTGCCCTCTGTCACAGTATAGTCCAAAGGGACCTTGATTGCCTGGACGTTCAGTGAAACATCATGATCCACTCTACTGATGATACCATGTTAGTAACACACTTTGGCAATGCCCTACAATCCTTTTCTCCCTTGCATTTTTATCACACTTTTTTGGTAAAACCATACATTTACATGATAAACTTTTGATTTTGTTCCTGTAGAAAATATAAGGGCTACATTAGAAAGTCATAAAAAAGGGCAGATTGGTTTTATGCTAAATTCACGATTACCAACCTCAAATGGTGACTTTTATTTTCTCTAAGAAATTACTTACTGGCTTTTGGTGTGGCAAAGGAAAGGCACTGGTGTTTGAGGAGAGTAGAGGAGGTTTGAATTTGTCATGATGGAAAGTGAGAGAGTGAGGTGATTAGAATAAGACAGTATAAAGATCAGGCAGTGTTGAGGGCCATCTTTGGAGATGAACTACCACAACAGTTGAGGCATGGAGTATCCTATAATCATGTTTCCTCCCATACTCATTTTTGGAGATTTTCTGGTATTAATAATTGCTTTGTTTTATATTCGTGTAGTTTGAAATGTGTCTATTATTATTCTATCTTCAAACTCAACAGAACTCTAGAATTTCTCTCAATACCATGGTCTATCAGTTTTTGTTTGAGATACACTTTTTAGTACCTCCTCTTGCCTACTCCCCATCCACCTGCTCCAGTATGGACTGAATGGTTTTTAGTGTGCTGCACAATTTTTAAAGTGGGATTTTCCTTCACCACCATCCTAGAAATTTCTTTTGGCTTATTTCTGTTTTCAATGACCTATTTCCTAGGTAGCAGAGACTGCTGATTGTTTTCCAAGGTCCATTATCCCTTTCCTTCATAATAACAGAACTCCTTATTTTTTTTAAAATTATACTTTAAGTTCTAGGGTACATGTGCCTAACGTGCAGATTTGTTACATAGCTATACATGTGCCATGTTGGTTTGCTGGATGCATCAACTCGTCATTTACATTAGGTATTTCTCCTAATGCTATCCCTTCCCCAGCCCCCAACCCCCTGACAGGCCCTGATGTGTAATGTTCCCCGCCCTGTGTCCATGTGTTCTCATTGTTCAACTCCCACCTACGAGTGAGAACATGTGGTGTTTGGTTTGCTGTCCTTGTAATAGTTTGCTTAGAATGATGGTTTCCAGCTTCATCCATGTCCCTGCAAAGGATATGAACTCATCCTTTTTTATGGCTGCATAGTATTCCATGGTGTATATGTGCCACATTTTCTTAATCTACTCTATCATTGATGGACATTTGGGTTGGTTCCAAGTCTTTGCTACTGTGAACAGTGCCGCAATAAACATACGTGTGCATGTGTCTTTATAGTAGCATGATTTTTTTTTTTTTTTTTTTGAGAGGGAGTTTTGCTCTGTTGCCCAGGCTGGAGTGCAGTGGCGCGATCTGGGCTCGCTGCAAGCTCGGCCTCCCGGGTTGCCATTCTCCTGCCTCAGCCTCCTGAGTAGCTGGGACTACAGGTGCCCGCCACCATGCCCAGCTAATTTTTTGTATTTTTAGTAGAGATGGGGTTTCACCATGTTAGCCAGGATGGTCTCGATCTCCTGACCTTGTGATCCACCCGCCTCGGCTTCCCAAAGTGCTAGGATTACAGGCTGAGCCACTGTGCCTGGCCCTATAGTAGCATGAAAAAATGCTCAACATCACTAATGATCAGAGAAATGCAAATCAAAACCACAATGTGATACCATCTTATTCCTGCAAGAATGGCCATGATGAAAAAATAAAAAAACAGTAGGTGTTGGCATGGCTGCAGTGATCAGGGAGCACTTCTACACTGCTGGTGGAATGTAAACTAGTACAGCCACTATGGAAAACAGTGTGGAGATTCCTTAAAGAACTAAAAGTAGAACTACCATTTGATCCAGCAATCCCACTACTGAGTATCTACCCAGAGGAAAAGAGTCATTATATTAAAAAGATACTTGCACACACATTTATAGCAGCATAACTCACAATTGCAAAATCGTGGAACCAACCCAAATGTCTGTCAATCAATGAGTGGATGAAGAAACTGTGATATATACATATGGTGGAATACTGCTCAGCCATAAAAAGGAATGAATTAATAGCATTCACAGCGACCTGGATGAGACTTATTCTAAATGAAGTAACTCAGGAATGGAAAATCAAGTATCTCACTGATATGTGGGAGCTAAGCTATGAGGATGCAAGGGCATAAGAATGACACAGTGGACTTAGAGGACTTGGGGGGAAGGATGGGAGGGGGACGAGGAATAAAAGATTACAAATAGGGTGCAGTGTGTACTGCTCGGGTGATGGCTGCACCAAAATCTCACAAATCACTACTAAAGAACTTACTCATGTAACCAAACACCACCTGTACCCCAGTAACCTATGGGGAAAAAGAAAAGAAAAGAAACCCTGAGGACAGAGGAACATATGGAATTGCACCATGAGTAATCAGCAAAATCCAGGGTGCAGAACACTACTGGCCCAAACAGTCTGCTTTCATCAATAGATAAATTGTAAGAAAAAGAAAGTGATGGGAAGGAATTTTCAGACTAAAAGAAACTATAGAAACTTATTAAATTTTAAAACAGGTAAACCAAACTGTACATTCAAAGTGATTAAAATGGTAAATTTTATGTTGTATATCTTATCCCAATTAAAAAAAATGACAGGGGCACGATTAACTATGTATCTATGGGGCATGTAGAGGGACTTCTGAGGTGTCTGGCAAAGTTTTATATCTTGAGGATGATAATTTCAAGATTGTTAGCCTTATAATAAATCGCTAAGGTATATATTTGTTTTATGTGGTTTTCTGTATCTGTGTTTTAAAGTAATTTTTAAAAGCAGATTGGAAGCTCCATGTGCATAGTTGGGATTGCTGGTAGTGGTCTTCACTGTGGGATGGTGTATGTGGACAGACTTTTTAACTGGTGGAACCCCCAATGTCAGATTCTTTAGCTCATCAGTTCTCAAATGCTTTGGTCGCAGGACCATTTTACATGCTTAAAAAATGACTAAGGACTACAGAGAACTTTTGTTTATGTGGGTTACATTTGTCAATATTTGTTAACAGAAATTAAAACTGAATTTCAAAATATTTATTTATTCATCAAAAATAACAAGAGTAAACCCGTTACATGCTAACATAGATAATCTATTTTTAATGAAAAATGACTCTATTTTTTAAAGTAAAATATTGGAAGAGTGACATTACTTTACATTTTTGTGAATCACTTTAATGTCCAGCTTAATAAAAGACAGGTGGATCCACATCTGTTTCTGCTTTCAATATCTTACAGTATCACATATGGTGCAGCATTTGAAAACTCCACTGTGAACTTTTGAGAGAATTAGAGTAAAACAGGCAAATTATATCGTATTATTTTGCAAATAGATTTGACCTTGCTCACGCTCTGAGAGGAGTGAATCTTAGGAGTTCCTGGACCATACTTTGAGAACCATCGTTATAGCTGTTTTTCTCTTGAGCTGGTCAGATTCTCCAGAGAAGACTCTCCTCCCTGGAAAGCTGACTGTCAATATTCCTGACCATCAGTCTTCTAATTAGCAGCATTCTGGAACCGAAAGAGGGAAGAAAGCTGTAAACTTTCATTTTATTCCTCAATTGTTAGCATAGTAGTCTGTAATAAATTATTCCTGGTATCTCTCAGCCAAGGAAGCTTATATTTTAAGGTTCCGTCTCCTATGCAAGGTATAGGAGAGGATGAGAGAAGTCTAATTGCCATTTTAAGCACTGCCCTCCTGTTGACTTGCAGAAGTACCAAAATCAACTAATTTTATTGTCTTTTAGGAATTCTGTCATGGAAGTTTGGTTGTTTTTCACTTTTTCCTATTTCTGGCCAAAATTCAGCTTTGTGGGTCTGCTGTAAGTTAGTGCCTAACTCCCATCTGCTTTCTAGCATTTGTCTCCTCTTCTTTCTTGTTCTTTTGGACTTACGCCTTTAAAAAATAAACACAAAACTGTCTAAGGTTTTGTTGTTGTTTGGGGACATAGTAGGGCTCAAGGTACTACCTTTAATTGGAAATCCCAGCAGTGCCATTTAAATGGTTGTTTCTCTAGCACTTATTTGTATTTTGTGGTAGTATATTATTTTCATGGGATAAATGCATGTCCTTAGAGAGGCTTTGCCTTTCCCATCAGATTATCCTCATTCTCACATTGGGAAGGATTCTAGTGATATTATCCAGCATCCTTGGGAGCCTGAACAAATCAAGTGAGGCTGCCTCTGCTGAAGCAGTAACCAATAATTCAGCAGATCAAGAAAAACAAAGTTCCTAAGGCCCCCTGAAGATAGTCTCATTAGCAGAGAACAGACTGTCTTGGTCTGTTGTTCTCACCAAGTAACTGTAAAGAACCATGTGCAAATAACCACTGTCTTTCCTGAAGGAAGATTATTTATTACTAACTTTATAGAGATTCTTTGAGGTTCTTGAGAACACAATGGATAAATTCAGACCTTAGTATCAATTGAGCAGGGAGGGAATTAAGATACCTGATCCTCCTAAGACAGTGGTTCTTAAGCTTTGGTGTATATTAGAGTCATCTAGAAGGCTTGTTAAAATTCAGAAATTCTAGAGTTTCTGATTCAGTAGGTTTGGGGTAGTGTTCAGGCATTTGCATTTCTAGTAAGTTCCTGATAGACTGGGGGTCACACTTGGAGTACTGCTGTATACAAGAGGTAACCTTAAAACTTTCCAAAAGAAGGAATTTAGTGAAAGCATGGTTATTGTCTAACACACTTATTTCTAGTGAAGTAGGCAAACTCTTTAATTAGATAAAGTTTTAACAGAGAGAAGAGAATATGAATAAAACAAAATGTCACATGCTACAAATGAAGTCCTGAAATGTCACATGCTCTGAACAGCACAAGTTTATGATTGATATTTCTGGTTTTAGTTGCTTGACAGGCTGTGTTTATGAGAGTCAGTAAGCAAACAGTTGAAAACTAGACCACATAGGAATATAAATGAATACATATAAATTCCATTGCACTTTAGAGGCATGTTGGCATTAAACATCATCTCGTCCAATTCTTTATAAGCACGAAAAGAATTATCTCTGACACTTTTTTCCTATTAAATTCTTCCATGTTCTTTTCTTTTGAAGAAATACAGTTTATGAAAATGTATATATTGTCTAAATTCATTATTAAACTATCCCTTATGGTTGAGGAACTTAAGATCTCATGAGAAAAATAAGGTTGCGAGACTAAGATTGAGAGTAAACTCATAAAACTTTTTTCTTTTCTTTTCTCCCTTTTTTTTTCTTTTCTTCTTTTCTTTTTAGAGGCAGGGTCTCACTTTGTCTCCCAGGCTGGAGTGTAGTGATGTGATCATGGCTCACTGTAACTTCAAACTCCTGGGCTCAAGCAATCCTTCTGCCATAGCCTCCTGAATAGCTGGGACTATAAGCAGCACCACCAGGCCCACGCCTGGCTTATTTATTTATTTATTTATTTATTTATTTATTTATTTATTTATTTATTTTTTAGAGATGGGGGTCTCACTACATTGCCAAAGCTGGTCTCAAACTCCTGGCTTCAAGCCATCCTCCCACTTTGGCCTCCCAAAGTGCTGGGATTACAGGTGTGAACCACTACACTCAGAACTTTATGAGTAAACTCATAAAAATAGAAGTATTTTAGTGTTTGCTAAAATAATTAAGATACTTTTTCAAAAGGGAAATGTCAACATTTTATAAATTTAAAAAGTACTAAAAAGCATTTATTAGCCTTTGATTGCTTGAAATCTTTTAGTCTCCCTGTTCAATACTTTCTATTAGATTCTTGTAAAATGGTATTGCATTATCAGAGGCTTTTTGTTTTTTGTTTTTGTTTTGTTTTGTTTTGTTTTGAGACAGAGTTTCCCTCTTTCATCCAGGCTGGAGTGCAGTAGCTCAGTCTCGGCTCACTGCAGCCCCCACCTCTTGGATTCAAGCGATCCTCCCACCTCACCTTCCTGAGTAGCTGGGACTATAGGTGCGTGCCACTATGCCCGACTAATTTTTGTATTTTTAGTAGAGATGGGGTTTCACCATGTTGGCCAAGCTGGTCTTGCACTCCTGACCTCAGGGTGATCCACCCATCTCAGCCTCCCAAAGTGTTGGAATTACAGGCATGAGCCACCACACCCAGCTTGTAGTGGTTGTTTAGCTCCCCATTCACATGTTCAACTTCTCTCTGATACTTGGGCTGGAAGTTGTTCACTCCCAGCATATTTTGATGGTTATGATGTAAATGGTTATGGAGGACCTTTTAGAGCTCTGCTCAACTTATCAATGGCTGAGTTAGCTTTCTCAAGCATGACTGTAATGTACGTTGAGTATGATCATTTGGCTTTGCTCCTGGGTGCTTTCAGTGGAAAGGATCCTGTATGAGTTCCTTGGTTATTGATAGCCTTTGTGCGGTGGCTTTCTCAAATGCCAGTTGTAGTAGTGATGTACTGGGCATATGAGCCGGCTGACTACCTTCTACAGGGCTGGGACTGCAGAGGTCTCAGGAAGCTTGTCTCATTCTCCAGTGCTGTACCCTTTTGTCAGCAGGCTTTGTATTGGGTTGTGTAGTTTGACCTTCAGGCCTATAGGTGGCACTATTGTCAGTAGGGTGCAGATATCTCTGATATATTGATTTCCTTTCTTTTGGATAAATGTCCACTAGTAGGATTGCTTAATCGTATGGTAGTTCTCTTTGTAGTTTTTTGAGGAATCTCCATACTGTACTCCATAGAGGCTGTGCTAGTCTACATTCCCACCAACAGTGTATGAGTTCCTGTTTCTCTACATTCTTGGCAGAACTTATTATTATTTTTTCTTTTTGTTAATAGCCATTCTAACTAGGATGAGATGATATTTCATTATGGTTTTGATGTTCATTTCCTTGATTAGTGATGTTGAGAATTTTTTTAATATTTGTTGGCCATTTCTTTTTTTTTTCTTTTTGAGACAGAGTCTCGCTCTGTCGCCCAGGCGGGAGTGCAGTGGCGTAACCTCGGCTCACTGCAAACTCCGCCTCCCGGGCTCACGCCATTCTCCTGCCTCAGCCTCTCCGAGTAGCTGGGACTACAGGCACCCACCACCACGCCTGGCTAATTTTTTGTATTTTTTAGTAGAGACGGGGTTTCACCGTGGTCTCGATCTCCTGACCTCGTGATCCGCCCGCCTCAGCCTCCCAAAGTGCTGGGATTACAAGCGTGAGCCACCACGCCCGGCCTTTGTTGACCATTTCTATGTCTTCTTTTGTGAAATATCTGTTCAGATCACTTGCCTATTTTTTAATAAAAAATATTTTTGCTGTTGAAATGTTTGAATTCTTTGCATACTCTGGATATTAATCCCCTGTCAGGTGAAGAGTTTGCAGATATTTTCTCCCATTGTGTAGGTTGTCTGTTCACTCTGTTGATTATTTCCTTTGCCGTGCACAAGCTTTTGGTTTGATATGATAATATTTGTTTTTATTTTAGTTTCCTGTGCTTTTGAGGTCTTACTCATAAAATCTTTTTCTAGACCAATGTCCCGAAGCATCTTCTCAATGTTTTCTTCTAGTTGTTTTGTAATTTTGAGTCCTACATTTAGGTCTTTGATCCATTATTTTTTCTTTTTCAATTAGGATTTGAATGTGGAATTTTAAAATTTCTTTTTTTTAAAATTGTACTTTAAGTTCTGGGATTACATGTGCAGAACGTGCAAGTTTATTACATAGGTATACATGTGCCGTGGTGGTTTGCTGCACCTATAAACCCATCATCTAGGTTTTAAGCCCCTCATGCATTAGGTATTTGTTCTAATGCTCTCCCTCCCCTTGCTCCCCACCCCCCAACAGGCCCCAGTGTGTGATATTCCCCTCCCTGTGTCCATGAGTTCTTATTGTTCAACTCCCACTTGTGAGTGAGAACATGTGGTGTTTGGTTTTCTGTTCCTGTGTTAGTTTGCTGAGAATGATGGCTTCCAGCTTCCTCCATGTCCCTGCAAAGGACATGAACTCATTCTTTTTTATGGCTGCATAGTATTCTATGGTATATATGTGCCACATTTTCTTTATCCAGTCTATCATTTATGGGCATTTGAGTTGGTTCTCAAGTCTTTGCTATTGTAAATACAGCTGCAGTAAACATACATGTGCATGTGTCTTTATAGTAGAATGATTTATAATCCTTTGAAGGATATGAACAGACACTTCTCAAAAGAAGACATTTATGTGGCCAACTAACATATAAAAAAGCTCATCATCACTGGTCATTAGAGAAATGCAAATCAAAACCCCAATGAGATACCATCTCACACCATTTAGAATGGCATTATTAAAAAGTCAGGGAACAACAGATGCTGGGGAGACTGTGGAGAAATAGGAAGGATTTTATGCTGTTGGTGGGAGTGTAAATTAGTTCAATCATTGTGCAAGACAGTGTGGCAATTCCTTAAGGATCTAGAACCAGAAATTCCATTTGACCCAGCAATCCCATTACTGGGTATATATCTTTTTTTATTTTTCAGTTAGGATTTTGATGTTGAATTTGATCCATTTTAGTTGATGTTTGTGTAGAGGGATGTTGAATTTTACCAAATGCTTTTTCCGTATCTGTTGAGAGGATCATATAGTTTTTGTCCTTTATTTTGTCGATGTGATGTATCATGTTTACTGATTTGCATATATTGAACCATCTTTGTATCTTTGGGGTATATCCTACTTGATCATGGTGTATGATCTTTTAAAAATTTTTTTTTATTGTACTTTAAATTCTGGGATACATGTGCAGAACATGCAGGTTTGTTACATAGGTATACATATGCTGTGGTGGTTTGCTGCACCCATCAATCGGTCATTTACATTAGGTGTTTCTCCTAATGCTATACCTTCCCCAGCCCCCCACCCCTGACAGGCTGTGGTGTGTGATGTTCCCCTCCCTGTGTCTATGTGTTTTCAACTCCCACTTATGAGTGAGAACATGTAGTGTTTGGTTTCCTGTTATTGTGTTAGTTTGCTGAGAATGATGGTTTCCAGCTATCATCGATGGTCATTTGGGTTGGTTCCAAGTCTTTGCTATTGTGAACAGTGCCGCAATATACATACGTGTGCATGTGTCTTTATAGTAGAATGATTTATAATCCTTTAGGTATATGCCCAGTAATGGTATTGCTGGGTCAAATGGTATTTCTGGTTCTAGATCCTTGAGGAATTGCCACACTGTCTTCCACAATGGTTGAACTAATTTACACTCCTACCAACAGTGTAAAAGTGTTCCTATTTCTCCACATCCTCCCCAGCATCTGCTGTTTCCTGACTTTTAATGATCCCCATTTTAACTGGCATGAGATGATATCTCATTGTGGTTTTGATTTGCATTTCTGTAATGACCAGTGATGATGAGCTTTTTTATATATGTTTGTTGGCTGCATAAATGTCTTCTTTTGAGAAGTGTCTGTTCATATCCTTCACCCACTTTTTGATGGTTTTTTTTTTCTTGTAAATTTGTTTAAGTTCTTTGTAGATTCTGGACATTAGCCCTTTATCAGATGGGTAGATTGCAAAGATTTTCTCCCATTCTGTAGGTTGCCTGTTCACTCTGATGATACTTTATTTTGCTGTGCAGAAGCTCTTTAGTTTAATTAGATCCCGTTTGTCAATTTTGGCTTTTGTTGCCATTGCTTTTGGTATTTTGGTCATGAAGTCTTTGCCCATGCCTATGTCCTGAATGGTATTGCCTAGGTTTTCTTCTAGGGTTTTTATGGTTTTAGGTCTTACGTTTCAGTCTTTAATTCATCTTGAGTTAATTTTTGTATAAGGTGTAAGGAAGGGGTCCAGTTTCAGTTTTTTGCATATGGCTAGCCAGTTTTCCCAGCAGCATTTATTAAATAGGTAATTCTTTCCCCATTGTTTGTTTTAGTCAGGTTTGTCAAGATCAGATGGTTGTAGATGTGTGGTGTTATTTCTGAGGCCTGTGTTCTGTTCCATTGGTCTATATATCTGTTTTGGTATCAGTACCAGACTGTTTTTATTACTGTAGCATTATAGTATAGTTTGAAGTCAGGTAGCGTGATGCCTCCAGCTTTATTCTTTTTGCTTAGGATTGTCTTGTCTATGCAGGCTCTTTTTTGGTTCCATATGAAATTTAAAGTAGTTTTTTCTAATTCTGTGAAGAAAGTCAGTGGTAGCTTGATGGGGATAGCATTGAATCTATAAATTAGTTTGGGCAGTATGGCCATTTTAATGATATTGATTCTTCCTATCCGTGAGCATGGAATGTTTTTCCATCTGTTTGTGTCCTCTCTTATTTCGTTGAGCAGTGGTTTGTAGTTGTCCTTGAAGAGGTCCTTCACATCCCTTGTAAGTTAGATGCCTAGGTATTTTTTTCTCTTTGTAGCAATTGCGAATGGGAGGTCACTCATGTCTTGGCTCTCTGTTATTGGTGTGTAGGAATGCTTGTGATTTTTGCTCATTGATTTTGTATCCTGAGACTTTGCTGACATTGCTTATCAGCTTAAGAAGAGTTTGGACTGAGATGATGGGGTTTTCTATATATACAATCGTGTCATCTGCAAACAGAGACAATTTGACCTCCTCTCTTCCTATTTGAATACGCTTTATTTCTTTCTCCTGACTGACTGCCCTGTCCAGAACTTCCAATACTATGTTGAATTGGAGTGGTGAGAGGGGGCACCCCTGTCTTGTGCCAATTTTCAAAGGGAATGCTTCCAGCTTTTTCCCATTCAGTATGATATTGGCTGTGGGTTTGTCATAAATAGCTCTTATTATTTTGAGACACATTCCATCACTACTTAGTTTATTGAGAGTTTTTTGCATGAAGGGTTGTTGAATTTTGTCGAAGGCCTTTTCTGCATCTATTGAGATAATCATGTGGCTTTGGTCATTGATTCTGTTTATGTGATGGATTACGTTTATTGATTTGCATATGTTGAAGCAGCCTTGCATCCCGTGGATGAAGCCGACTTGATAGTGGCAGATAAACTTTTTGATGTGCTGCTGGATTCTGTCTGCCAGTATTTTATTGAGGATTTTTTGCATCGAAGTTCATCAGGGATATTGGCCTGAAATTTTCTTTTTTTCGTTTTGTCTCTGCCAGGTTTTGGTATCAGGATGATGCTGGCCTCATAAAATGAGTTAGGGAGGATTCCCTTTTTTTCTATTGTTTGGAATAGTTTCAGAGGGAATGGTACCAGCTCTTCTTTGTACCTCTGGTAGAATTTGGCTGTGAATCCATCTGGTCCTGGACTTTTTTTGGTTGTTTTTGGTTTTTTTGTTGGGCTATTAATTACTGCCTCAACTTTAGAACTTGTTATTGGTCTGTTCTTCCTGGTTTAGTCTTGGGAGGGTTTATGTGTCCAGGAATTTACCCATTTCTTTTAGATTTTCTAGTTTATTTGCATAGAGGTTTTTATAGGATTCTCTGATGGTAGTTTGTATTTCTGTGGGATTGGTGGTGATATCCCCTGTGTCATTTTTTATTGCATTTATTTGATTCTTCTTTCTTTTCTTCTTTAGTAGCCTGGCTAGTGGTCTATTTTGTTGATCTTGTCGAAAAACCAGCTCCTGGATTCATCGATTTTTTGAAGGATTTTTCATGTCTCTATCTCCTTCAGTTCTGCTCTGATCTTAGTTATTTCTTGTCTTCTGCTAGCTTTTGAATTTATTTGTGCTTGCTTCTCTAGTTCTTTTCATAGGGATGTTAGAGTGTTGATTTTAGATCTTTCCTGCTTTCTCTTGTGGGCATTTAGTGCTATAAATTTCCCTACAAATACTGCTTTAGCTGTGTCCCAGAGATTCTGGTACATTGTGTCTTTGTTCTCATTAGTTTCAAAGAACTTATTTATTTCTGCCTTAATTTTGTTATTTACCCAGTAGTCATTCAGGAGCAGGTTGTTCAGTTTCTATGTAGTTGTGTGGTTTTGAGTGAGTTTCTTAATCCTAAATTCTAATTAGATTGCACTGTGGTCTGAAAGACTGTTTGTTATGATTTCCATTCTTTTGCATTTGCTTAGGAGTGTTTACTTCCAATTATGTGATAAATTTTAGAATAACTGTGATGTGGTGCTGAGAAGAATGTATATTCTGTTGATTTGGGGTGGAGAGTTCTGTAGGTGTCTATTAGGTTTACTTGGTGCAGAGCTGAGTTCAAGTCCTGAATATCCTTGTTAATTTTCTGTCTCGTTGATCTGTCTGGTATTGACAGTGGGGTGTTAAAGTCTCCCACTATTATTGTGTGGGAGTCTAAGTCTCTTTGTGGGTCTCTAAGAACTTGCTTTATGAATCTGGATGTTCCTGTATTAGGTGCATATATATTTAGGATAGTTAGCTCTTCTTGTTGCATTGATCCTTTTACTATTATGTAATAACCTTCTTTGTCTCTTTTGATCTTTGTTGGTTTAAAGTCTGTTTTATCAGAGACTAGGATTACAGCTGCTTTTTTTTTTTTTTTTTTTTTGCTTTTTTATTTGCTTGGTAAATATTCCTCCATCCCTTTATTTTGAGCCTATGTGTGTCTTTGCATGTGAGATGGGTCTCCTGAATATAGGACACCAATGGGTCTTGATTCTTTATCCAGTTTGCCAGTCTATGTCTTTTAATTGGGGCATTTAGTCCGTTTACATTTAAGGTTAATATTATTATATGTGAATTTGATCCTGTCATTATGATGCTAGCTGGTTATTTTGCCCATTAGTTGATGCAGTTTCTTCATAGTATTGATGGTCTTTACAGTTTGGTATGTTTTTGCAGTTGCTGGGACTGATTGTTCCTTTCCGTGTTTAGTGCTTCCTTCAGGAGCTCTTGTAAGGCAGGCCTGGTGGTGACAAAATCTCTTAGCATTTTCTTGTGTGTAAAGGATTTTATTTCTCCTTCGCTTATGAAGCTTAGTTTGGTTGGATATGAAATTCTGGGTTGAAAATTCTTCTCTTTAACAATGTTGAATATTGGTCCCCACTCTCTTCTGGCTTGTAGGGTTTCTGCAGAGAGATCTGCTGTTAGTCTGATGGTCTCCCCCTTGTGGGTAACCTGACCTTTTGTGATCCTCCAAAGGAGGATCTTTCTCTCTGGCTGCCCATGACATTTTTTCCTTCATTTCAACCTTGGTGAATCTGATGATTATGTATCTTGGGGTTGCTGTTCTCAAGGAGTATCTTTCTTTTCTCTGTATTTCCTGAATTTGAATGTTGGCCTATCTTGCTAGGTTGGGGAAGTTCTCCTGGATAATATCCTGAAGAGTGTTTTCCAACTTGGTTCCATTCTCCCCATCACTTTCAGGTACACCAGTCAAACGTAGGTTTGGACTTTTCACATAGTTCCCTAATTCTTGGAGGCTTTGTTCGTTCCTTTTCATTCTTTTTTCTCTAATCTTTTCTTCATGCTTTATTTCGTTAAGTTGATCTTCAATCTCTGATATCCTTTCTTCCACTTGATCGATTCGACTGTTGATACTTGTGTATACTTCACGAAGTTTTCGTGCTGTGTTTTTCAGCTCCATCAGGTCATTTATGTTCTTCTCTAAACTGGTTATTCTAGTTAGCAATTCATCTAACCTTTTTTCAAGGTTCTTAGCTTCCTTGCATTGGGTTAGAACGTGCTCCTTCAGCTCAGAGGAGTTTGTTATTATCCACCTTCTGAAGCCTACTTCTGTCAATTTGTCAAACTCATTCTCCGTCCAGGTTTGTTCCCTTGCTGGTGAGGAGTTGTGATCCTTTGGAGGAGAAGATGCATTCTCATTTTTGCAATTTTCTGCCCTTTTGCACTGGTTTCTCCCCATCTTTGTGGATTTATCTACCTTTGGTGTTTGATGTTGGTGACCTTCAAATGGGGTTTTGGTGTGGACGTCCTTTTTGTTGATGTTGAATCTATTCCTTTCTGTTTGTTAGTTTTCCTTCTAACAGTCAGGGCCCTCTACTGCAGGTCTGCTGGAGTTTGCTGGAGGTCCACTCCAGGCCCTGTTTACCTGGGTATCACCAGCGGAGGCTGCAGAACAGCAAAGATTGCTGCCTGTTCTTTCCTCTAGAAGTTTTGTCCCAGAGGAGCACCCGCCAGATGCCAACTGGAGCTGTCCTGTATGACGTGTCTGTCGGCCCCTGCTGGGAGGTGTCTCCCAGTCAGAAGGCATGGGGGTCAGGGACCCACTTGAGGCGGCAGTCTGTCCCTTAGCAGAGCTTGAGCGCTGTGCTGCAAGATCTGCTGCTCTCTTCAAAACTGGCAGGCAGGAACGTTTAAGTCTGCTGAAGCTGCGCCCACCACCACCCCTTCCCCCAGGTGCTGTGTCTCAGGGAGATGGGAGTTTTATCTGTAAGCCCCTGACTAGGACTGCTGCCTTCCTTTCAGAGATTCCCTGCCCAGAGAGGAGGAATCTAGAGAGGCAGTCTGGCTACAGTGGCTTTGCCAAGCTGTGGTGGGCTCTGCCCATTTCAAATTTCCTGGCGGCTTTTTTTATACTGTGAGGGGATAACTGCCTATTCAAGCCTCAGTAATGGCAGACACCCCTCCCTCACCAAGCTGGGGTGTCCCAGGTCGACTTCAGAATGCTGTGGTGGCAGGGAGAATTTCAAGCCCATGGATCTTAGCTTGCTGGGCTCCGTAGGGGTCAGATCCACTGAGCTAGACCACTTGGCTCCTTAGCTTCAGCCCCCTTTCCAGGGAGTGAATGGTTCTGTCTCGCTGGTGTTCCAGGAGCCACTGGGGTATTAAAAGAAACTGCTGCAGCTAGCTCAGTGTCTGGCCAAACGGCTGCCCAGTTTTGTGCTTGAAACCCAGGGCCTTGGTGGCAAAGGCACCTGGTCTATGGTTGCGAAAACCATGGGAAAAGCGTAGTATCTGTGCTGGAATGCACCGTCCCTCATGGCACAGTCCCTCACGGCTTCCCTTGGCTAGGGGAGGGAGTTCCTCCACCCCTTGCACTTCCCAGGTGAGGTGACACCCCACCCTGCTTCTGCTCGCCCTCCATCGGCTGCACCCACTATCTAACCAGTCCCAATGAGATGAGCTGGGTACCTCAGTTGGAAATGCAGAAATCACCTGCCTTCTGCATTGATCTTGCTGGGGGTTGCAGACCGGAGCTGTTCCTATTCGGCCATCTTCGGTGTATGATCTTTCTGATGTGATGTTAGATTGAATTTACTAACATTATATTGAGGATTTTTGCATGTATGTTCATTAGGGATATTGGTCTGTAGTTTTGTTTTTTTGTTATGTCCTTATCTGGTTTTGGTGTCAAAATTATGCCGGCTCTGTAAAATAAGTTTGGAAGAATTCCCTTCTCTTCAATTTTTTGGAATAGTTTGAGAAGAATTGGTAGTTTTTCTTTTTTCTTTTTTAATGTTTGGTAGAATTTAGCTGAGAAGCCACCCAGTCCTGGTTTTTTCCTTGTTGGGAGGCTTTTTATTACTGATTTGTTATCATTACTTTTTATTGATCTGTTCAGTCTGTTTCTTTTTGGTTCAGTCTTGATAGCTTGTGTGTCCAGGAGTTTATCCAGTTCCTCTAGGTTTTTAAATTTATTGGCATATGGTTGTTCATGATAGATCCTAATGATCCTGTGTGTTTCTGTAATATCAGTTGTGACAGCTCCTTTTTTGTTTTTGATTTTGTTTATTTGGGTCTTCTCTCTATATTCTTAGTCTAGTGGCTAGTTGATTTTGTTTCTTTTCAAAAAACCAACTTTTTGTTGATCTTTTGTATTTTTTAAATCTCAATTTTGTTTAATTCTACTCTAATCTTTATTATTTCTTTCCTTCTGCTAATTTTGGGTTTGGCTTGCTTTTTTTTTTTTTTTTGCTCTGCTAGTTTCTTTTAAAACTTGTTTTAGAGACTGGGTCTTGCCAGTGGCTTTTCACAGGCCAAATCGGAGTGTGCTGTAGTCTCAAATTCCTGGCCTCAAAGCAACCTGGCCCGAGCCTTCAGAGTGGCTGGGGCTATAAGTGTGCACCACTATGCCCAGTTTTTTCCTAGATTCTTAAGATGAATCATTCAGTTATTAGAAATCTTTTTACTTTTTCGATATAGACGTTTATTGCTGTAAACGTCTCTTAATCATGCTTTTGCCGTATCACATAGGGTTTGGTATGTTGTGTTTCTGTTTTCATTTGTTTCAAGGAATTTTAAAATTTACTTCTTAATTTCTTCCTTCATCCATTGGTCAGTCAGGAGCATGTTTTTTAATTTCCATGTATTTGTACAGTTTTGAATATTCTTCTTGTTATTGATTTCCAGTTTTATTCCATTGTGGTCAGATAAGACACTTGATATGATTTCAGTGTTTAAAAATTTTTTGAGCTTGTTTTGTGTCCTAATATATGGTCAATCCTGTAGAATGTTCCATGTGCTGATAAAAAGAATGTGTATTCTATTGCTGTTGGGTGAAATGTTCTGTAGGTGTCTGTTAGGTCCATTTAGTCTGTAGTACAGTTTAAATCCAATGTTTCTTTGTTGATTTTCTGTCTAGATGATCTGTCCAGTGCTGAAAGTGGGGCATTAAAGTTCCCAACTGTTATTTTATTGAGGTCTATCTCTCCTTTTAGATCTAATAATATTTGCTTTATATATTTGGGTGCTTCAGTGTTGGGTGCATATATATTTACCATTGTTATGTCTTCTTGCTGAATTGATACCTTTATTATTATATAATGTCCTTCTTTGTCTCTATCATTTTTTAAATAGCCTGCATTATCTGATATAAGAATAGCTACTCCTGCTCACTTTTTGTTTCTGTTTGCATTGATTATTTTTTTCCATCCCTTCACTTTCAGTCTTTGTGTGTCTTTTACAGGTGAGGTGAGTTTTTATTTGGCAGCATATAGGTGCATGGTTTTTTTATTCATTCATTCATTCATTCATTCATTCAATGTCTTTTAATTGGGGAATTTAATTTGTTTACATTCAAGGTTCTTTATTGGTCGGTGAGGACTTACTCCTGTTGTTTTATTGATGGTTTTCCAGTTGTATATTTCTTTCTCTTTAATCCTCCTTATTGTTTATTTTTGTGGCTTAGTGGTTTTCTGTAGTGATAAAGTTTGATTCCTTTCTCTTTCTCTTTTGTGTATCAGCTCTACAAGTGAATTTTATAATTTCATTTGTTTTCATCATGGTGGTGGTTATTGTCTTTTCACTTCCAGATCTAAAACTCTTGAGTGTTTCTTGTAAGGCTAGTCTTCCCTTAGTTTTTGCATATGTGAAAAAGACTTTATTTTCTTTCATTTCTGAGGAATAGCTTTGCTTATATTTAATAAAGAATATTAAAGCAATATTCTTCACTGGCAATATTTTTCTTTTAGTACATTGAATTTATTATTTCTTTTTTTCCCGGCCTGTAAGGTTTCTGCTATCTGCTGTTGGCCTAATGGGTATTCCCTTATATGTGACTTAACATTTTTCTCTTGCTGTTGTTAGAATTCTTTCTTTGTATTTGACTTTTGACAATTTGACTATAATATGCCTCAGAGAGGACCTGTTTAGGTTGAATCTCTTTAGGGACTTTAAGCTTCTTAGAGTTAGATGGTCATCTCTTTCCCAAAACTTGGGAAGTTTTTTGCTATGATATCATTAAATCTGTTTTCTATACCTTTTTCCTTCTCTTCTCCATCTGGAGTTCCAAAATGCAAATATTTGTTCACTTAACAGTGTCCCATACATTCTGTAGGCTTTCTTTATCCTTTTTTTTTTGTCTGCATGAGTTATTTCAAAAGGCCTACCTCCAACTTCAGAAATTCTTTCCCCTGCTTTGTCTAATCTGTTGTTGAAGCTCTTGATTGCATTTTTTATTTTATTCATTGAATTCTTCAACTCTAAGATTTCTATTGGGTTCTTTTTTTATGTTCTTTGTTGAATTTCTCATTCAAATCATGAATTATTTTCCTGATTTCATTGAACTGTTTAGCTATATTCTCTTTATCTCACTGAGCTTCCTTAAGATTATTATTTTCAGTTCTTTTTATGGCATTTCACATATTTCCTTATGATTAGGGTGTGTTACTGGAGCTTTCTTGTGTTCTTTTGGAGGTATCATGGTTTCTTTTTTCATGTTTGATGTGTTCCTTGGTGTTGATTTCTAGTCACCTCTTCCAATTTGATGAAAGGTTTTGTAGGGAAAGACTTATTTGTATTGGGGGATCTTAGAGTGTCAGTTAGGTGGAGTGTGTTGGCTTTGGTTCTAGGTAGATGCACTACTGTATTGTCTGTGCAGATTCTTCAGCTGTAGTCCACTCTGCTGATGTTTGTAAGTGCCCAGTGGCCTAGGCTGTGAGGATTTGTAGCAGTGGTGGTGCAGCTTTGCTGGGGTGGGCTCACTGGATTGTTTCTCACATTGGGGGCATGTGTGTGAACAGTGTCAACCAACTTGGGGTCTTGCTTGCTGGGATTGGGGCCACAGGGATGTTTATCAGGCCCTGGGTACAGGCATGCCCATTTGGCCTGGGGGTGTGTCTGCCAGAAGTGGGCCAAGTGGGCTGTTTCTTGGGCTTGGGACAGTGGTGTGCCTCTCAGCCAGCCAGGGGATGTGTCCATGGGGGTTGAGCCCATGGGGCTCTTTCTTAGGCCCTGGGCATGGTCATGTGACAGCTCACCTGGCCCAGGGGTGTGTCTACTGGAAGTTAATCTCCCAAGCTGTTTCTCAGGCCCTGGGCATGGGCATAGGGCTGCTGGGAAGGTCTAGGGACATGTATGCTGGGATTGGGCCCCCTGGACTGTTTCTCATACCCTAGCCTGGGCACAGGTCCACTGGGTAGGCCTGGGGGCATGTCCATGGAGGTAGGGGGCATTGGGCTGTTTCTCAGGCTTAGGAGATAGGCTGGTACTGGTTCTGGCCTGAGGGCATGTCAGGTGCTTAGCAGCTCAGGGGCCCAGTTTGGCCAGCTCAAGGGTAGGTATGTATGCTTTGGGAGAATTTGCCAGACTGTTTCTCTGTCTAGAAGTTCAGGCAATGATGGTTGGTTTTCCTGCTGTGCAGGACCAGAGTCACAGCCAATCCTGGGCCCAGGTTCTGGGCCTCCAGGGTTGTGGCATTGCAGCCACCCATGTGGGCTTGGTGGAATGACAGAGCCACTGGGCTGGAGAGGTGCATTTGCTACTGGGCCCCACAGCAGGCACCTGAGGGGGTGGAGAGTACATATCTCATGTTCCTAATTCAGAGGAATGCAGCTGTGCAAATCCACAGTGGCTCTCTAAAGTCGGTTCAGGGTTTGTGAGGACTGTGGAATTCTCCTGTAGTAAGGATTGTAGGTGTTTGCAGTGGTAATGGGGGCTGATGGGGCTTTGCTTACGTTTTCCCAGCAAAGGAAAGCTTCTCCTCTTGACTCCAGGCCAGTCAGGGTTGGGGGGTGCAGAGGCATGGGGCAGCAGAGACAAGGTGTCTCCATGCTGCCTTCTGGACTTTCAGTGACTGCAGGTACTCCCACTGCACTCCAGTGCTCTTCCTTTGACACTTCAGTTGAATGTTAACTGTTTGTTCATTTGTTGATCCTTTCTTGGGGGGATGAATGCCAGGAACCTCTAGTCAGCCATCTTGCTGACATCACTCTTATGTAACTTCCCTTCCTTGTCAAATGCTGTTTTTCATATTTATCCCTGCCAATAGAAGTAAATCCATTTCTTTACCTTTAAGTCTGAATAGTAAGTAATATTTCATTGAATGAATTAATTAGTTTTGTTCCTTCTTCTACTAATGACAAATTAGGCTTTCCTCAAATTTTTTTATCCTTTTCTATGTATTTAAGCTTCTGTAGGGCCTGGTTCTTAATTTTTTTTGTGCCATATGCCTTTTTAACCCTCTATTAAATCTTCTGGATCCTTCTCAAAATAATGTTCATGGAGGCATAAAATACATAAAACAAATTATTTTTAAGTAATTATCAAAGTATTGAAAACAAATTTATAATACAAATGCGTATAAATTACAACATCTATTGGTAACTCTAACAACTGCCATAATTTTGAAGTAATGCTGAATTTAGATGGATTTTAAGATATTTCAATATTTGTAATATAATTTTTACTAGGACAGTCCCAGGTATTTTATACTATTGTGTTTTGTTGCCTACATTCATAATTGAAGGAAATTCTAAATTTCAGCTAGGGGGTAATGTTTTTTCCATCCAAGTTCACAAATTTTAACCATCTGTGGAATTTTGCTAGGTGTGTACACGTTTTGTAATTGAAATTTTACTTTAGTTTCCAACTACACTAAAATAATAACTGAAATTTATTGAGCTCTTACTATGTGCCAGGTACCATGTCAAAATTATCATCCCATATAATCCTCACAGCAGCACAAAGAGAGGGATGCTATTTTAATCTCCATTTTCCAAATAAGGAAACTGAGGCTTGGGGAGGTAAAGTAACTTGCTCATGGGTCACACAAAAGATCATAGATCAAAAGAGCTAGGATTCAAATCCTGGTTGGCCAACTCCAACACTCAAGTTCCTCACCACCATAATATAGAAGTTGTATTTCTATAATTTAAAGGGGTCAAACTAAATTTACATGATGATACAGGAGGTTCTAGCTACTGAGCAAGCCAAGGGGATTGTCATGTTATGCATGTTCATAAAAGGGAAAATCAAGGACAAATTCAGCATTAAAATATATAATGAATCTCGTAAACTACATAGCAAGTCATGGGGTATAGAAGACAACGTGAAATACACAATTCTAGTTTAATTCAAATGTATCCTCAAAGCTCCATTATATTGCTTATGTAAAAGATAAAATATTTTTACCTTATGGAGGCTGTGAATTACATAAATGACCAGCTTTCTCTTTCCCGTAGTAGGAAAGCCTAGGCCAAAATATGTTATCCGTCTGTTGTAACTATGTAGATATTAATGCTATATGTGTATATGAATATGGGGGTGTGTGTGTAATCTAATTCCTTGTTCCATTTATACTTATTTTCTTCCTTTTCCCCCTCACTTTTAATTTGTATCATCTTGCTGTATTTTATGTATCCTTGTACGTCATGGCACTGGTATGTATTTACATGCATACCTACAGTACACTGCTGTGGTAGGCAGAATTCTAAGATGGCCCCCAATATCCCCATCCTCTGGTGTATACACACCTTCTCAGTTATCCAATCAAATAGCAATTTAGCTGCTGCTTTGAAGGGATTTACAGATGTAATTAAGGTTCCCAAAGTCAGGTGACTTTAAGAAAGGGAGATTATCTGGATGGGACTGACGTAATTTAAAAGGGACTGGGCCTTTGACAAAGGTGTGAGAGGGATCTGAGGTGAAGGAGATTCTCACCGCTAACCCTGAAGATGGAGTGGGCTACATGGCAAGGAATATAGATGGCTTTTAGGAGCTGAGAACAGCTCCTGGCTGAGGGACTAAATGAGATGTCTCTTCTACAATTGCACAGAGCTATCACAACCACTTGAATTTTGAAGAGGATCTTGAGCTCCAGATGAGAATACAGTCCAGCTGATACAATGATTTTAGCTTTATAAGATCCTGAACAGAGAACCCAGCTACATCCTGCCCGAACTTGATTTACAGAACTGTGAGTAATAAATGAGTGATGCTGAGGCCTCAAACACCACTCAAAGTTTATGCTAATTGTTATGGCAGCAATAGAAAACTAAAACTGAATATTTTGCTTCACAAAACTGCAACTATTATTTGTCAAATATTTATTGATGTTAAATCCACATTACACCAGCACAACAATCCAAAGTAGTAATGATAGTACTTTTTTTTTATAAATACAATATAAAGGTGGCAAAATAATGCTAGTTAATCCCAAACCCAGCAAATCAGCAAAAAAAAGTCACATTCAGAAAAATTTGGCAAGTAAGACATAAGTCATAATTCTACAATAGAGATAGGTTCATGAGAGACTGTGTATGGTATCTTAAATTCCATATTAGCAATGCATATAAGTGTGGTCAAAGAAACTTGAACCACACTACATAGAACATCTGCCACCCGGTGCTCAAGCCTATTAATCACTTAAACCTTGGTTGGTTGGTGTTCTTACAAAGAAGTAGAAAGCTGTACATGTGAAACAGTAATATGAAATATATGGGGTGGTACACAGATACAAAATTATTTTAAAAAATACTACGTATGAATTGAGTAACTGAGCTAAGAGAGGCCACTTATTATAAATAATGAAAGATACATGTGTTTTGCATGAGGAATACAGTGTTTTCTTTTCATAGCAAAGTACCATTAAAGCCTCATGTTTTATACTACTAGGTCAAATTATTTTTCTCCTTTTTAAAATTTATCGGTTCCGACTTAAAACCATCAAGTCTGGTCAGAATCAACTCAGTCTAGCTGATGCAAAATCATATGCATTCAAAAAGCAGTCTTTACCGAGATGCCTTTACAAACCTTGGAATCCAGCACCTTCTTAAGGCAAAGTTTCATGGCAGCAGGGAAGTGAACTAATAATTTTCATTTACCACATCTTGGTGCCTTTGAAAAAATACTTTATGGCACAAACCTGTTTTTGTCTCTCCTTATGTCTCCACTTCCTTCAAGTAGACTAGATCCTACAGGCAATTTCTCATTTATGCCACCATGCAGTCTCAATCCATTTTCAACTTGCTCTACATACCTAAAATCTTCCACTACTACACAAACTTCAGACACACTGCAATCTCCACAGCATGTGTGCTCCACACTTCCAGCTGGCCCTAGGTTCCTTGACTTGTGAATGGCAGTGTTTTTTTCACCTATGTTTGAAGAAAACCAAAGAAAAGCCTGGCCTTTGCTACCTCTCCTGCGCCTTCTACTTTTATCTAAATGAACACACTATAATTATGCTGGTCGCATTTTCCTTCATTCTCCTCCCTACTCCTTCCAAACCCCTGATTCCTCCAAATACTATATATGCCTTGGTCATTTGGGTGGTTTGGATGCTTTTTGTGGAATGAACTGTAATATATTTCTGCTTTATTCAGAGCACTTTATATTATTTATATTTAAATTAGCCTTTTAATATGGTTTGTAAATAAGTTTCCTACCAAGGTAGCATGAAAACACTACACATAAAGAAAAAAATGTTAAGAACTAAGGTATTAACCTTGTTAGAAAACTCTTTTGATATTAATAACATTTAAGGCAAGTAGTTCCTTCCTTATGATTTAATATAAAAACATTTGCAAAGACAAGGCATTTACTTGGATTTCTTTGTCGTTTCTTCTTTTTTTCATCCTTACATATTGCACTTGGTTCACTGTATCTGTCTGAATACACTGTGCTTCAGAATCATTGTAGTACTGTTTGTGGTACAACTCCCTCATTAAACATTTCACACTATCAGGCTACACAGCACCTGTATCTTGTGTTTAAAGGCACTTGTAGATAATACAAATTGTAGTTACCTATGAACAATTGATTTCCTTTAGTATTTTGGCATTTTAGATCACTTTAATCACAGCAATTCCAAAGTTTTAAATTGGACAGTAAAGGTGAATTTTCTGTGCAATGTGTATATTTGTATTAGCATTATCTACTTAAACTAAGTTTGGTATATCAAGTAAGAAAAATATTATTTTGGTGGTTTTTTTTTTATTTCTTATAGTCAAAGGTATGTTTCTGCCTTTTACATAATGTGACAAAGGAATATGTTGGTCAAGGCAATGGCTGTTTCAGTATTTCAGCTTTAACAAGAATGCTGGATTACAGGTCCTCACTTTCTACCAAGGCAGTATTCAGTGTCAGGTGAGATGGGTTGGCCTCAGGTTGGAACGCTGCTTTGATGTCTAGTCCCTGGTCCGAAAGTGCTGCATAGCGACTGGCTGAGGGCCGTACTTTTTTTGGCTTGGTGCTCTGTGACTGCTGATGCCACTGGGCTACAAAGAAAAAGAGTAAATTAAGATTTTTAATCAAGATATACTTGGAAAGCCTTTAGATATTTCAAATAAATACAGAATGTCTAGATAGATGCAAGGCACATACTCTGTGAAAACTGAACACATCCATGGTAGAAACATGGAAAGTTTAGGAACACTTTTGCATTTTACTCACATGTTGCAGATTTACTGTCTATACAGGGTAGTGGGAATAAAGCAGCTAGATTACAAAGGTCAAGTGTAGTTTATCTTTTTTTTTTTTTTTTGAGTAAACACTGCAGCACAGGGAATCCTTTGGAATAGCTGATAAACTTCCTAATTCTCATCCCCCCTCTCCTTTTAAAAAATATTTTCTCTAAAATAATTATAGCACTTAGGAATTCTGCTGGATGTGGATGCTTTAACACTAATCAACTGAAAGGAATCGTACAGTAGGGAAGGTTGAGGCCACACATTTCTTGATGACCCTCACATAGTTATTTCAAGAAGAGGCAAAATCTGAAATAAATTCTTAATTTTTTTCTAGTGTTTTTTTTTTATGTCAATGGATCACATAATGCTGATTGTACTAGACTGTAAATTCAATAGGAATAATTTTCTTTAAATTTGGGATGCATGTACACAAATATACAAACACAAGTCTGCTGGCTGCTTAAGATACATTAATGAGAAAAGCACTAAGCCACAAAAAGTACGCATTCCAGGATCAATGGAACACACGTTTAGAGTGCATTAGGACACTGCGATAGAATATAGGAAGAAATGTTAAAAGGCAGTCATTTGCAGAACACAGTAACAAGAACATGTGAAAAACATGGTTATGCCTTTGCCTACTGTTAACTCCTAAGGATGCTTGAGTAAGGAAGCCACAACTAACTAGCCAATGTAAGAGAAATCAACATGCATATTTTGCTAATAATTCAAAGTTCCTGAATGATACTTGGGTATTTGTTCTCCTGGTGTGGTTCACTATTAATGTCGAGAAACTATAAATAGAAAGAGAGAAAGCAATATGAATTTTTTTGACATAAAACACAATAGTTGTTTATAAGATTATAAAGAGTAATGTGATTTGCTGTCCAGATGTCTAATTTTTCATAATTTAATGAGTAAATACAATGAAATGAGATGAAGTGGCACTCACTGTAAACGTCCAGCCTGGCAGTACAGGACACAATCCCTGCTTCATTCTTGGCTGACACAGTATACCACCCAGCATCTTCTTTTGTGGCTCCCTGAATGAGCAGGCAGATGTAGCCATGGTTGTCCTGGTGCATGCTGGAGAAAAGGATAAAGTCATTAGGGTTCTAAATTTTTTAAAAGTGGCTTTGGACATGAAGCATCATTTTTAATTAGATCATTAGAAACAGAATTGTGCAAGTAGCTGATAATAGGGTCATACTTATTCTGTAGAGATTACTAGCCCCTTTAAAGTTAATGGGAGAAAGAACAGACGTCAAGAGTTGAATACATCTGTGTACTTAATTCTTAGTGAATACATCTGTGTACTTAATTCTTAGTTGAGGATCTGCCTTTACAAAAACCACTGAATAGTCTTTTATCACTAAAACAAATGAATTCATCTTTTCTTTTAGATAGAATGATAAACACTTCTAAGAAATCACCATTAGATCAAATACCCATAGCTTCCTTCTAAAAGCTTAATCCTACATTGGGTAAAGCATGGTTTTTGTCTTTGATTGATTTCATCAAAAATCAAAACATCTATGTGGCTTTTACACATAGATTTCCATGCTATATAAAATGTATCTTTTGATACATCATTAGGACTGAACAGTTATGGATCAGGTTCTCATTGTGCAGTCTTACCTCACTCGGTCAGTGCTGTGAGTGAGTGATTCATTTTCTTTCTTCCAAAATATCTGAGGTGGTGGCACTCCCAATACACGACATTCCAGCCGCACTGGGTACCCATCAGCAACTCCTGTGTTTTGGAGCTTCTCAATAAAAACAGGGGGTTTGTGTGCTTCTTTAGCTAAGAAAACATGAGATGAATTCTCTATCAATCAATGATATACAAAAGGAGCACTAGAAAGAATTCAGAAGGCTTTTGGAATATTGCTTGAATACATCTTTTGATACCATTTTTTACTCCAGGTGGTAAGATGCTAGTTCCCTCTCCAAATTATTCTTTTACCAAGCAAAGGTCTGTATACTTCATTCTGCTCATTTATTTCCTCAATTAATTCAAGTGTGATAGGCTCATACTGTCCACTGGCCATCTGCTTCACAGAATGCCTGTCTGACAGGCTGTGGGAGACTCCTAAGTCATTGCTAGCATCTGTGATGGCTTCACTACTAATTATGTTACTGATCATTCACAGCCTCAACCAACTACTGCCACCTAGTGGTGCTGAGGACAAGTATTTCTAGGAATTTGACCACTTAGATTCCCTCACTGCCATTTGCCATGTTTGCCATGAATATTCCCGAATATTTGTAACTCTTAAGTGAGACATGCCATAGAATTTAAAGGGGGCAATTTAAAGGGGAGGCATCTTTATCTAAATTTGGCAGCTTTAAATAGTTACCTGTAAACTAGGAATGTATATCCTATAAATTACAAATTCCACTTTGTATTCTTGAAGGAGGCTATAAAAAAGCTTTATTATAACCTTAAAGTTATAAAAAATTATAACTAAAAAAAAAGACAACTTCAGTACTTATTCTGAAAAATTCAGGACTGATTGTTAATAACACTCTGAATATTACCATCCAATGGGAAATTTTTTTTTTTTTTGGATCAGTTGTAGTAGTGGTGGAAACTACTTCAGAGAATGAATAAGGTTTACTTATTTTCTTTTGAACTACCAACAATGAATCTGAGAATGCATTCCTTTTCCACCACTACTCCCTCATCTGGAGTGACAGATATATCATAGTAAAGCAGCTAGGAAAGAGCTCAAACAGGATGAAAAGTCTGCCTGAATTTTTCAAATGCTTAATACTCTCCAACACCATGAGCTAGCTAGAAGGTTGGATTTTTATTGAATTTTACATGGTGGCCCATCCTAGGCTATTCTGGGAGAAGTGGGAACAGAAGCTCACTTTGTATTCTTTCTGGGGCTCCAGTTTTGCAAAGAACATAAAATGTATAAAACAAGTCTTAATGTTGTAGCAACTCATCCGTAAGAATAACATCTACCACTTTGGAACATTGCTATGCAGGGTACTAGTTATGCAGAGCTTCATACACATTTTTATGATTTAATCCTTAGGAAAACACTGTGAGGCATTATATTCCCATTTTATATATGGAGAAACTAAGTCGCAGAGATAGCTATTTGCCAAATGTCACACAACTAGTAAAATAGACAAGAGCCGGGACTGGAGCAGATCTGACCCCAAAGACTTTGCTTCCAATTACTGTCCATCACCATCTTCTGACAGGAGTGCTAACTGATGCATACTGAGATATCTATATGATCAAAAGGCACATTTAACAGCAGAAAAATGGTTTTAGTTTGAGGTTAGAGGAATGAAATCAACTGTGGCATGTAAGAATATAGAGTACTTTGTACAAAACTTGAAAGCATGGCTAACCTGTAGCACCACAGTCCACATATTTACCACATTTTAATGTGAAAACATCTGGTGCCATTATCAGAATCATAATCCAAGAGTTTTGTCAAGACATCCTGGGTTTTATTCTCATTGCTACTCTATTTCTTGAATTTAGAAGAGCACTAGGAGTCAACAGATTGTGTTAAATCCAATCATCAGCTTACTAAGTGGCACCCTGGAAAAGTCAGAGAAGATTTGCTTCGATTATCTCATAAGGCTGATGTGAGGGCCAACTGATACATAATGTACATGAAGCACTTTGCATAAAGAGGTAGAAGAAATAAATGTTTTGTTATGTTCTTTCTTAAAAGAGATCAGGTAATCAGAATCTTTACTTACACCCAACTCTTAAGGATGGTATAAAAACCTTTCCATAAATGTGTTTTCCTTTTAGGCTTCTCAAAGCGTAAGACTTCACGTAACAGCACTTTTACAGAATTTACCTACACGATAATCAGTGAAAAAGCAAATCTGAGTGTAGTTTGACAATGACTATGACTTTGAGGGTAGATGACAATGTTGCTTTAAAAACCAGGTGTGTGTGTGTGTGTGTGTGTGTGTGTATATAGATATATAAAACTTTATATATAAGCAAATTCTTTGGTTCTTGGAGTCCATACTGCTGTTACTATTTCTCTATGTAACACTGGGGGCCACTGTACACGCAGTAGGTCGAATGACCCAAAAGAGCTAATAAAATCTTTTTCTCTCTTTGCCAGGTTAGTGGGAGAAATGAAAGATTTCTGTTTCTGTTTTGCTAGGCCTTATAACCATGTCCTCATTGGCTATTTTGATGATGCAATCTATTTTTTCAATACTTTGATTTATTTTCCATATTGGTTAGTAATGTAGAATTAGTTTACATTTGTAAGTCTGATGTTCATTCTGTCAGAAAGCAAGGATTCACAGATGAGCCTACCAGCAACCACAAGCTCCAGGCTGAATGAGTTCTGTCCTGCTCGGTTGGTGGCTATACATGTGTAGATGCCGGCATCACGTGACGTGACTGGCTCTATGATCAGAGAGTGCACCCCGTTCTCACGCACCAGCATCTTGTGAGCACTGTCAGGGCGTACGGGCTTTCCATCTAGTTGCCAGCTTAGATCTGGGGTTGGTAACCCACTGACCTAAATCATAAAAGAAATACATGTAAATTTTGGTATTAAAACAGAGTGAAATCACTGGTAGCTAAGAAGTCTGCATAAATTCCTCCTTCAGTAGTACAAGAGATGGCTTTTTTTGTGTGTGTGACAGAGTTTCACTCTTGTTGCCCAGGCTGGAGTGCAATGGCACAATCTCAGCTCACTGCAACCTCCGCCTCCCGGGTTCAAGTGATTCTCCCGTCTCAGCCTCCTGAGTAGCTGGGATTACAGGTGCCTGCCACTATGCCAGGCTAATTTTTGGTATTTTCAGTAGAGATGGGGTTTCGCCATGTTGGCCAGGCTGGTCTTGAACTCCTGACCTCAGGTGATCCGCCTGCCTCAGCCTCCCAAAGTGCTGGGATTACAAGCATGAGCCACCGCACCGGGCCAAGAGATGGCTTTTAGTATCAGCTCATGTTACTCTTTTGCTTAAAACTTTTCAGTGGCTTCCTGAGCACTCACCAGCTTACATCTAAACAATTCTTACAGAACAACCTAGAGATGACCGAGATGGGATTTAAAAAATTGCCATCATTGTCTTACCTTGCCCAGGGCTATAGAGATTAATGGGATGAGGTCAGCACCAGGCTCTGGGCTTCTTTGAAAAAAGATGTCCAACAATAATAACAAATACTCAGCTGGCATTTATATATAGTACTGTAAAGCTTCTCATCAAGGAGTAGCCATAGTTATGGAGAATGCATTCGTCAGCACATAGGGCTGCTATTATTATTTTATAATCCTTGAAACTGAATAACAAGAGCAATACGAAATTATCCAGAAAGCCATCTCAACAAATTACCATCACAATGGAAACATCATAAAATCTTGAGACCTTGACAGTTGTGTTGACCAGAGATCAGATAAAAGCATATTTAATTGCTAATAACATGCTGTGCCACAAAGGGTCAGGATGGTCGCCATCTGCCAGCTTTTTAGTTTTGCCCTTGATTTTGAATGGAAGAAATGCACTGTTAAGGAAGGCCTTTTTACCCCCTACCCCCAACTTTACTAGTAGGAAGTTATATACAAAAAGATGTCACTTAGACTGTAAAACAGTTCTTTTGAAGAACTAGCTTTGCCAGCATCAGCCAGAGGACTCACAAATTCCATTCCTGCTATGTGATACTCACTGATATTACCTGCAAGATGCCTCCCACCACACATGTAGCAAAGGGCTACAGCATTTAAAGTAAACGTAAATGACTGACTGGTTAAAAGGATGAAGAGGTTTTGGAAACAAACAGCAGTAGTTAGGCAGCTTGGCTTCTGAGACGCTCAGGCTCTGTGTTCTCCTATCTATCCACTTGCTGTCCCCAGCTCTCCATGTACACTGCTTGACCTGTTTGGAGGTCATCAGAAGTGGTGTGGAGGAAGAGGGAGTGGACACCTTTGGTCAGGCTCCTTGTTCCCACGTCTAGAAACAAAGCGGCACTGCTTGTTCCTACTTCTTTACCAGGTTAGATCCTAGATAAGCCATCTACTGATTGAAGCCACAGTATGTTTAGTAGGAGAGATGCCCAAAGCACGTGTACTCTCAAACCACGTGATTCACAGTGAACCTACCCAGTGGACAGTTACTCATGCTAGGGCAAAGAGAATGCCCCTTGTACCTTTTTTCTAACCCCAGTTCTCCTGGCTAAGACAAGACAGCATGATCTCAGGAGCTGAAGGTCACCACCAGCAGGTCACAATGTAACTAGATCTGTACTCTCAGCACACATGGAAATAGTGATGCTTGTTGCTATGGGAGTGGAATTAGTTATTTTCCCGAAAATTTTGTACCAGTTAAGGATAATCAGTGTCTAGGAATGTTCCCTCAGGGGCTAAAAGGGGAGGGGGCTTTTTGGAGGAAAAGCAAGCTGCTGCTTTAGTGTTTGGCTTATCTTCAGGATTTTTTCCCCTTTCAAAGCTTAAATACACTGACTTTTTTTTTTTTCCTGATCTATCTGTACATGTGGCAAGATTTTTCATTTTTTTTTTTTTTTAAAGACAGTTTTGCTCCTTGCCCAGGGTGGAGTGCAGTGGGCACAATCTCAGCTCACTGCAACCTCCGCCTCCTGGGTTCAAGCAATTCTCTTGCCTCAGCCTCCTGAGTAGCTGGGATTACAGGCGCCTGCCACCATGCCTGGCTGATTTTTTTGTATTTTAGTAGAGATGGGGTTTCACCATGTTAGCCAGGATGGTCTCGGATTCCTGACCTCAGGTGATGATCCACCTGCCTCGGCCTCCCAAAGTGTTAGGATTACAGGCGTGACCCACGTGCCTGGCTGATTTTTCACATTTTCTTTATCCAGGTTAGATCATCATAGTGAAACCAATAAGCAGTTTACTTTTTATTTCCAATATTCTTTTAATGGCTGGCGTTTTAAGGATAGTAATGTGCCAGTCCAGTGAAAGACAGTACTATTATTTCTTTCTTAAATATGATTAAAAATAGAGATAACCAGTATGGTGAATGTGTATATACCCATCATTTAGTCTCTCTCATTTTTTATATTTTAAAATAAATCCCAGATTTTATATACTATTACCCCCATATAGCTCAGTATGCATTTCTAAAAACAAGACTTTTCCATAATCACAATTCCATTTTACACGTAAAAATTAATAATTCTTTGGTATAATCTAATAATCTATTTAAAATAAAATTTCCCTGGTTAACTCAAAACATTATTTTACAAGTGGTTTGTATGAATTTTGTAAAGTATTAATTGATAAAAATTGTATATAATTATGCACATTATTTTGAAATATGTATGTGCTGTGGAATACCTAAATTGAGCTGATTAACATATGTATGACTTCACGTGCTTTTTTGTGGTAAGAACACTTAAAACCTACTCTTAGTAATTTTCAAGTATACAGTACATTGTTATTAACTATAGTCACCATGTTGTACAATGGATCTCTTGAACTTATTCCTCCTGTCTGAAATTTTATATGCTTTGACTAACATTTCTCCAACTTTCCCTCTCCCCGTCTAGCCCCTGGTAATCACCATTCTCCTCTCTACTATGAGTTCAACTTTTTTAGATTGCACATATAAGTAAGATCCTGTAGTATTTATCTTTCTGTGCCTGGCCTATTTCACTTATGTCCTCCAGGTTCATTCATGTTGTCACAATGACAGGATTATAATTTTCCACTGTGTATGTATGTATGTATGTATGTATGTGTGTGTGTGTATATATATTATATAAATATATATATTTATATATTTAATATATAAATATATATATTTATATATATAATATATAAATTTATTTATTTATATATATAATATATAAATTTATTTATTTATATATATTATATATAAATTTATTTATTTATATATTATATATAAATATATATATTTATATATAATATATATAAAATATTTTCTTTATTCATTCATCTGTTGACACTTAGGCTGATCCCATATCCTGGCTATTATGAATAGTGCTGCAGTGAACATGGGAATGCAGATATTGCTACTGATTTCATTTTCTTTTTTTGGGAGATGGGGAGTCTTGTTCTGTTGCCCAGGTTGGAATGCAGTGATGCAACTTCTGCCTCCCAGATTCAAGTTATTCCCCTGCCTCAGCCCCCTGAGTAGCTGGGACTACAGATGCATGCCACTACACCTGGCTAAATTTTGTATTTTTAGTAGAGATGGGGTTTCACCATGTTGGTCAGGCTGGTCTCAAACTCCTGACCTCAAGTTATCCACCTGCCTCAGCCTCCCAAAGTGCTGGGATGACAGGCGTGCGCCACCGTGCGTGGCCTCTGATTTCATTTTCCTCGGATATATAAGCACTAGTAGAATTAACTGGATCATATGGTAGCTGTACTGTATAATTCTTAATTATAGACCAAAAATGAAGTAAATACACACTCATATATATATATATATACGTATATATATATATATACACAGACTGAAACACAATTTGTGGATTTATACTGTAAAAAAAATGATCCTGAGAAATAAAATATTTTTGTTATATTCTTTTTATACATTTCTACAATCCCAGATTTACTTTCTGAAGAAACAATGCCCAAATCCTCTAAGCAGCTTATATTTGTGTTCTGATATCCCATATAGAACCAGCAGAGGGAGCCCAAATAACTTTTTAAAACCTTATCCATATTTAAGAGTTAAACTAAATTTAATATCAGTAAATAGGGGGCAAAAAAGAAATCAAACAAAAAATGTTAGAGCAGTGTTTCTTAAATATTTTTTCCCTAAACTCCTTTGAGAAATGGATGAAAGTTATCTTACACACATAATTTTGTAGGTAATTTCAGAGTTCAAACAGCTAATGAAGCCTCCTTACCCAAGGACCTTGGGTTAAAAAGCCTTGCTGTAGGCCGGGTGCGGTGGCTCATGCCTGTAATCCCAGCACTTTGGAAGGCCAAGGCGGGCGGATCACGAGGTCAGGAGTTTGAGACTAGCCTGGCCAACGTGGTGAAACCCCATCTGTACTAAAGATACAAAAAATTAGCTGGGTGTGGTGGCGGGTGCCTGTAATTCCAGCTACTTAGGAGGCTAAGGCAGGAGAATCACTTGAACCTGGGAGGTGGAGGCTGCAGTGAGCCGAGATCACACCACTGCACTCCAGCCTGGGCAACAGAGGCAGACTGCATCTCAAAAAAAAAAAAAAAAAAAACCCACAAAAAACAAAAAGCCCTGCTGCAAAACAGATGAAAGAAAGAAGTCACTCTAACTTATCTTAGAATTAGAAAATGGGGGTGGGGCACTGTGGCTCACACCTGTAATCCCAGCACTTTGGGAGGCCGAGGTGGGTGGATCATGAGGTCAGGAGTTTGAGACCAGCTCGACCAACATGGTGAAACCCCATCTCTACTAAAAATACAAAAATTAGCTGGGCCTGGTGGCGCGTGCCTGTAATCCCAACTACTCAGGAGGCTGAGGCAGGAGACCCAGGAGGCAGAGGTTGCAGCGAGCCGAGACTGCACCACTGCACTCTAGCCTGGGTGACAGAGTGAGACTCCGTCTCAAAAAAAAAAAAAAAAGAATTAGAAAATGGGAGGAATAAAAGTCAGAGTAGATAGATGGATACAAAATTTGTATGAAAAAAGAATGAAGCCATGGTAGATTTATCATATTTATTATTTCAACATTTAAAGGGATTAAAACCTCCTGATGACTTTCTAGAGTAATGTCATGTAGGGTTCTGAGTAAAGAACATATTTAATTTAAAGTAAAAAATCATGGTAAACAATATATAAATATCTGACATATTTCACTTTTTCCCCCCCTTAAGCTAGAATCATTTCATTTTTTGAGACAGGGTCTTGCTCTGTCACCCAGGCTGGAATTCAGTGGCTCGATCATAGCTCACAAAGCTTCAGCTCCCAGGCTCAAGCAGTCCTTCCAACTCAGCCTCCCAAGTAGATGGGACTATAGGCACACGCCACCACACCTGGCTAACTTTTGTATTTTTGGTAGAGATGGGTTTCTCCATATTACCCAGGGTGGTCTTGAACTCCTGGGATCAAGCGATCTGCCCGGCTTTGGCCTGTAAAGTGCTAGGATTATAGGTGTGAGCCACTGTGCCCAGCTCTCATTTTATACTTTATGTAATTTCCCCAAAAGGAGCTATAGAGAAATGGCAAGTGAGGGAGAAGTGAGGCAATAGGATATGCAAGCAATAACAAAATCTTACTTTGCAGTCCATTCTGCAGAGTTTTCCTTCTTGAACAGTCAGATCTCCAGGAGCCTGCAAGAAGTGAGGTCTGAAGAATCGCTCCTGAATTGGTTCATTTTCGTCTCCACTGTCCCTTGATCTAGAACGAGGCCTTGAAACAAGAAAGATGACAGATAGAAATATAGATAGTAGTTATTTCCAGACTTTTAGTCATCTGTTTTCTTAAAATACATGGGGTAATAATATGATTTCCTTATCTGATCCCTACAGCTATGATTTACACATTAAAAAATCAGAAGAGCAAAATCTTATTTAATTTGGAAATTTACTATAAATGTAATTGTCTGCCAATTGCAGACTACTATAAATCATAAAAGAGGAAATGGAAAAAAATGGGGTATTATATATTAACATATTTTTCCTAAATATATTTAAAGCTTTATGAAAAGTAGCATTATTGCTCATTTATTACCAAATCTTTTTCAACAGAAGTTACTAGAACTTTCCACTGTAATTTTTAAATTTGTAGGAAATTAAAAGTTCTGATGATCCTATAAAAATTCAATATATTTTTAATTAAAATTCCTTTTCATATTAAGCAGGAAAACAAATTACATTTTTAGGCAAGTTTTCTTTTGCATTAGTTATCCATATGCCTAGAGGCATTATTTTTTGCTTTAAAAAATGAGATTGTACAAATCTCCCAGATTCTGTGCATCTCTGTCACTTTCAAAGGTTGCCAGAGAAACCTTTAGGAGGAATACAGTTGAAAGTAATTGCAGGGAAGACTTAAAAGATGTTGAATACAAATTCTGTCAGTAGTGACTAGAAGGTAAGTTTAAAAACACTTAACTAGGAAAAGCAAGAGTGGAACAAATGAAGCATACTAGGCTAATAATTATTAGCTTTTTAATATAGTTTACCCTTCTCTAAGTATAGATCTAATTTATGAGAAAAAAGCTTTCCAGGACCCATTCATATAAGGAAAGGCTTAAATGTGTTGCAGACAAGAAAAGCAAAGAGAATAATGCAAGACAATGGACTTAATACTGTATATGCTATGTTTATACTCAAAGATACAGGCTAGCATCCTGTGAATAGGTATTGCCATGATGAAGTTAGAATTAAATCTGCACATGCTCTGGTGCCAGAACTATCTTCCAAATGTTGAACAAAAGTCTGTGTGGATCCAGTCACACAAGGAGGTATCGACACACCACTTGTTTGATGTTTAGTCAGTTTTCCTGCCTACTGTCTGTGAGCTAAGTATGTATTCTCTTCACTAAAGGAGTTTGCACCTATGGCCTGTAATTTAATCAGGACTATTTGAGGATATTCTGTCTATAAAATATCTAAACAGGCCAAGTTGACAGGATGGTTGACTTAATGATTTTTTTTTAAGTGTGAATTTGTTACTAAGAGGTAATATCCTTTCTCTATCTCTGCCTACCATTGTTCCATCAGTGTCCTTGCATAGACTCAGAACTACTAGGAATGGAAAGCATCTCTATTGCTAGCAGATATCTGAGTATTTAAAATGTGACAAATCTTATCTACAAGATTTGTAGTCTAATGGTCTTATGTTTTGAACTAAGTGGCTGAAAAATGAACATTAATAAATGAGCTGATCTTAAGAAACCTAGTGGTAATAGCTTTTTAATGGTCAACTCACACAGCTGTTGGTTAGAAAAGTTTGGTTTCCAACATTTGTGTACCATTTAGTAGTATTTTCATATGCCATTTCAAAGTGCTGAGTCTTGATTTATTTGTCTATAAAATATGTCTATTTAACAACCTAATAGTATATCTGAATGGGCTTAGCACACATTAGCAAATGTTTGTTCCCATTCCCTTTCTGCATCGCAAAGGAGCATAATAATCAAGGAGCCACACACTTCAGGTTTGTATTCATATTCTGTCTTCCAATTATGTTTACTTTTGTGGTTATATGATGATTCTAGTAGTACTA
The DNA here is from genome assembly GCF_006542625.1 of Nomascus leucogenys. NCBI lineage: Eukaryota > Metazoa > Chordata > Mammalia > Primates > Hylobatidae > Nomascus > Nomascus leucogenys. The sequence continues at coordinate 89,285,742 of NC_044387.1, read as the reverse complement.
AATTTATAGTAATAAATAAAATAATAGTAACACTTCTGGGAAGGAACATGTTAAATACCTTCTGACATGAGGATGGCCTGAGGGAGACCGGGGACTTCGACCTCTTTGGTTGACAGCCTGTACCATTAGCCGTCCAGTACAACTGATGCGGCCCTGTAGAAATATCAGGAAATAAATGATTTGCTATTTAAAACTATTAACCACTAAGCACTATCATGCCTACTGTCCTATTCTCTATAAGACATTATTTCATAACAAATTCAGTATGCCATTTGAGTAATGACTAACGCTTTTCAGAAAAACACTTTCCCTGTGAGTTAAGTGCCTCAGTAAAACTATTTTTACTTGAAGAACTTGAAGGTGACAAGGTCTTTTTTTGGAACTCTTAAATAAGCTTTACTGTTTTATCTAGGATGGTATTTAAAATGACAACCCTTGCTTAAGTGTAACCTGCAAAGGTCTCCGTAACACATGACGTTGAATTGTAAAATACAGCAGGAGGACATCAGTCTCTTGTGAAGATTCCATTTTCATGGTCATCTACCAGCTGTAGCCAATTCTGAAATCAAACCTAGACGATTTCAGTTTTCTCTTTTTAGTAATATACTAATTATAGTAATATACTAATATATAGTACATAGTAATATACTAATTAAATGTTAGTGGCTGGCCGGGCGCGGTGGCTCATGCCTGTAATCCCAGCACTTTGGGAGGCCGAGGCGGGTGGATCACGAGGTCAGGAGTTCGAGACCAGCCTGGCCAATATGGTGAAACCCCGTCTCTACTAAAAAAAATACAAAAATTAGCTGGGCGTGGTGGCACGCACCTATAGTCCCAGCTACCTGGGAGGCTGAGGCAGAAGAATCGATTGAACCCAGGAGGCGGAGGTTGCAGTGAGCTGAGATGGTGCCACTGCACTCCAGCCTGGGCAACAGAGCAAGACTCTGTTTCAAAAAAAAAAAAAAAAAGTTGCTAGTGGCATCCTTTCCCCAAACCGTATATTAAAATGAGCATGATAAAATGAGTGTTATGTAAGAAGTATGCATGGGATGATAAGGAGAGCTTCATGACTAAATGAAGCCATATTCTCATGAAATGAACATATTTGAGATTTAAAAACCAGAAGCAGTTAAATACCTAAAATATGTGGGTCATATGATAAGGGCCTATGTAATTAAAAAAAACCCTATATTTTTATCTCTTAAATTTGTCAATTGAAATTTTGATGGGGTGGTGGGGTCGGGGAGATAGCCAGAAGTTGGTTAATGGATACAAAATTCCAGCTACATAGGAGGAAAAAGTTTTAGTGTTTCACAGCACTGTAGGATAACAATAATTTATTGTGTATTTTCATATAGCTGGAAGAGTGGATTTTGAGTATTTCCAACACAAATGATAAATGAGGTGACAGATATGCTAATTACCATGATTTGAACATTACACATTGTATACATGCTTTGAAATATCACACTGTACCTCATAAATATGTATAATCATTGTGTCAATTAAAAATAATAAAAGCAAAAAAAGTTTGATAAATGCTGTCATATGTGAACAGACAAGTAATACTCAGGGCACCCAGATGATATGGATAAGCCACACATTGTTACTTTGGTTTTTGTTTCAGCTCCTTCTCTTAATTTTTTTTTTTTTTTCACTGTTACCAGCAGAGTAGCAAAAAAGATGATTTTTCTGCTCTCTTTCAGAAGAATGAGAAGATGTGCTTCTAAATTTTGATGACTGCTGAAGGTAACAGCAAGAGAGGAAAAACAAGAAGCAGATGTACCATCAATGATTAGACTTAGTGAATTCCAGCTCAGAGTTGATGAGAAGCCCTCATGCACTTACACTCAGAATAAAATTCTTCCATTGGCTCTCATTTTCATTGCAAGCTGCCTATAGAGACAGGTAACAGAAGCTGCAGTGTTCTGTGTGTTTTGAAGAACTGCTTTACAACTGTGAGTAGACTGAAGTAGGGGTCAGGGTGAGGGCACTAGTAGAGGGAATGTAGAGAAAAATCCCATAGCAAGATTCAGTGAAGGGCAGGACTCTAACTGGGGGGGCTCTCTAGGTCTCCTAAAACCTGGACTTCTTTGGGGCTATAACCACCCAGAAAAGGCAAAGACACATAGGAATGTAATACAGACAGGAGAAGAATGAGGAATTACCAAAGAGAGGTCCTCACAAAGAAACAAACATAACTAGTTTTGTACCACTACATATGTGACTCCCTCTGGCATTCACGGTGTTTGCTATTGAGGTCACAGTTAAAACACTGTGTTTCCTGAAAATTTCCAAGGAGACATGAAGTCTAACATTATACAGGAGAATTATTTCTAGCTCAGATTAACTGTATCTGAAGCACAGACCACTTGATACAGATTCTTATGCTAAACTCTTGGCAAACATTTGGGATTCCCTAAACTAGCTTGAAATCTAAAAATTAATTTCATCCAACTTCTCCAGATCTGTACTTGCTATAGAAAATCTAGATATAACTTGCTTAGAAGACCCCCATCATGAACTATCCAACTGATGCATCATACAAGATAACAAATGAACACATAAAATTAATGATTCTTTTTGGAGGTTGAGGACAAGGAAGTGTGTGTGTTGTTTTACACAAATGGCTTCAATTGTCCTGATGTGGGATATGGCTTCCTTATTATGTGCCTTGCGGCTTCCATGATGAAATGCTTATAATTTGGATATATCCTTCCTTGTGATATGAAGCCCAGAAGATCCACGGTAAGTTAAAATGAACTAATCATTTATGCGGTTAGAAAAAGATATAATGTAAGGTAAATTCAGACTTAACCTTGAATTTGGACAAGGAGGTATGGGTTGTTACAGTCAAACAAACCCACCTCACTAACCTGGATTTGAGTGTTGACTTTTCCTAAAACTTTGAGCAAATCACTGAATTTGTTCAAGCCTTTGTTTCTTCTTCTGTACAAATAGGGATGCTACATATATCTCTCACAAGGATGTTTTAAGGGTTAAATGATGTAACCTAAATGCTCTTATAAATATCAAATGGTGTGTGACATCATAAATTATCATGATTAAATTCCTCATAGCTGGTACTGTGTTATCATGGGTCTGAGACATTATGCATGGACGTGCATCAAGATGGTTTTTAGGAGCCCCAGCAGCTTGGCGGACCCCAATAAGAATTTCCATGTGAATCTACTTTACGTGAGGTATATGCTTACCTCATTTTAAAATTCCTTCATATTTAACCAATATCCACCCTGCCACTTAGTGCTCTTAATCCTGGAATGAGCCTTAAATACCTTCGTATGGCATTCAGTAGCTCTGGAATCAGTCTAATTTTGTAAACCAGTTCTGCTGTCCCTTACAGGCGAGTGACTTTAGGCAGGTAACTTAATCTTTCTAAGTTTCCTTCTCTTTAAAACAGGGCCATATAGTTAATACCTAATGGGTTCTTATGAAGACTAAAGGCATTAATACTTGTAAAGCACCTGGCAGCATTGTATTTTGCATGAAGCCAATGCTCAAAATGTTAAATTATTGTAGCACTCAATATGGATATAATTATAATAACCAGTTTTGAGGCATCCTTTAGAATTGTTTATGTAATGGAATTTTATTTTTCTTGGTATTAGAATGTAATTTACTCCAAAGGAAAAACAAAATACCTTTGGCATAGGAGGCAGACTATGTGGGAAGCAGATTAACCTTTTTAACTTCTGCTGGTGCTTGAAAGGTGCTAAGCATAATCATACTGAAATGTACTTGTTTGTTAGTGTGATGGCTGCATTTGATGTGGAGGAGGAAATATGCCCTAATCAGCTCTAAACAGATCCTTGATATGCTTAGCCTGCCTCTTCCTCCCCTCTCAAAAAAAAAAAAAAAAAAAAAAAAAAAGTAAACAGGTTGGCATACTACTCTGGAAAGTTCACACATTTCTACACTGTTTTCAGGGTTTTTGCTGCTACTGCTTAGAACCATATATACAAATATTGCCACAGAATATTTCCTTAACTTCCCAAATTTAAGAAAAAGGGATAGTTACCATTTGTAATCTCTCTATTCTGATACCAACCGTCACTTCTGAACATGAAAGGGGAAGGTGTGGTCTTCAGGAGGCAGAATTATTAGTTTGATTTATATAGTGTTATTGGCTAAATATATTACTAACCAATAAATAACCAGGAGCATTTAGAGAGCATCCAAACTAAGAAGTTGTATAATTTTGTCATTTTTGTTTGGGGGAAAAAAAACCCCAGAGTTCAGTGAAGCTTTTTTGAAAAGATGCCTTCCATGTGCATAATAGAAAGTTCAGGTTTTTAAGTCTGAACATACTATTTTTGACAAAGGTCATACAGAATTAGCAATAAGTGATTTTAATAATAATAGTATGTCTGTTAACCCTGGTAATCATAGTAGGCTCTGATGCACATTAATGCTGCTGCATTTGCTTTTATTAATTTTCTCATTTCTATCTGCTTTACTATTAACATAAGAATAATGGAAGGGAATGTTTAAAGTGAAGCTTGAAATGAGCCAGGAAACCTTATAATGCTAAAACAAAACACAAGCAACAAACTAACATTTTATATTTAACTCAGTTGTGTGTTACTTTTCTATTCCAAACAAATCCACAGAGTTTAAAGCTTATATTACAAATAAGTTTGAATTCTTAAAGTGATTCTGTATTAAACATCCAGCTTGTAAAGATTATTTCATACCTTGTGCAAGGCCAATTATTTAGGTAATATGGAAATAACATTTATATTTCATAGTTTATGAAATTTAACTTGTGGCACACAGGTCTTCATAAAAGCTTGCCACTTGTATACATAATGCAGTTTGAGGAAACATCAGACTGCAAAATAGCCATTCCAAAATCCAAGTGCAATACAAAGTAACTTAGCAACACAACAAAACAAAGTAAAACATTCGTGTTTAGATGTAGTTGTTCTTAAAGATAGGATTAGAGTCTAAAATAAACTGTATTTGTGATCCTCATTTTGGCACTCTCTTTGGTGTAACTGCACAATCACTCATTATTTTGCTAAACTATGTGATTGCTTTGGTCTCTTATGAATTGCCTGAGCTACACACATCGAGTGTGATACACAGCCCAGTATATGTTTAGAGCTGTGTGTTCTATCCCAAGTAGAATTTGGATGCAGTCAACAATATCTAACGTTTTTCTTATTCCCAAAAGATTAACCCAGGTGGAAAAATACCATGTTCTATAAAATATTCTGCTGAACTTTAATATTTTCCTCCCTCCTTGGTTCTCACCCTTCTCTTGGCTGCTTTCCGTAATTATTTTCCACTGCTCAGGAGAGCTCTACCGTCTGTATTTCATTACTGAACTAATTTGTCCACTCTAGTCTTCCTCTTTTCCTTGGTCATTTCATATCATCTGGGCTACAGTGTACTAGAAAACATACATATATTCTCCCTTTCAAACCCAAATACTTTTTTTTCTAAATCCAAATAACTTTTTAAAATTTCAAAATTTAAGTAACTAAAGGGCATTAAGGAAGTAAGGAGTCAACTTCAGTTTTCTGTCAAGTATACTTTATGCTTTTGGTATTACTATATCTTGAAAGATTAGCTATTTTAAATTTTTTTCACTGCCTTTTATGACATGACTAAACTCATGTCTTAATTCATAAATTATAAGAAAAAAATGTTTTAATATACGGTAATAGATGTTGTAAAGTTGAGATTCTAACAGCGTTAAACATTTCCAGAATGGCATCCTTACAGCAACAAATGGTAACTTATGCCAAGAGTTAGGTAGAAAAATGGTCTGTCACTGGTCATGGTTTAAATGCCACTTTGTTTTTCTAATGGATAGTAAAGTTCACTCCAATTTTTAAGTGATGACTCACAGAACTTATATCTGCCGTATTTGGACATACCAGTTACTGAAGACCCTAAGACAGAAAAGAAGGGGTTTTACTCTTGGAATTAAAATCAACCAGGCAACATGCTCCGAAACTTGGAACAAATACTACTACTGCTAAGTCACATAAATATCGAAATTCTCTCACAGCAATTTCAATGGGATATACACACCTACACCCTGAGGCCTAGACTTCATGAGTTTCCCTTCCTTTTGCCCGTCTTGGGTTATTTAGGTAAAGAAGACTCTTAGCCCTACCCCTTAATTAAGACGTTGGGAGTGTCAACTGATCTTTGGAGTCGGTTGGAATACTATAATAGGTAGTGTTAGAAACTGGTCTGGTTACTGTGATGCCGCGGGTTCTCTGAATCTTTTTTTTGCTCCTTTTGATAGACCCAGAGTAGTTATTTTATCCTTGGCTGAAATCACAGGTTGGATAGGATATTCTATTAGGAGGGCTGGTCTTGTCCACTTCTCATTGCTTTGTCTTCTCTCCAAAGGGTAGAGCAAAGAACCAGAGAGGGTTAACCATGGGGCTCAGCATGGGATTTGTAAAGCAGAGAATTCTGGGGCCTGGAATGAGGGCAGTAACCACTGTCTTTTGGGGCTTCTCTTGGCCCTGAGGGTGCTGAGAGCAGAAAGCAGCTTCCCAGCTTCATGTGTGGCTGATGTCAGCTGTGCTATGGGTGTGGCCGTCCTCTAGCTCACAGCTCCTCCACCCAAGCCCACAGCTGTGGCAGTTGTGGCACAGCCACATCTGCTGCCTAAGTCCTTTCCCATGGGGGTGATAAAACAGAAAAGCCAGGAGGTCAGAAGACCACACAGCAGCAACATACTGGGTAGAAATTCCATCCCAAATTGACTTGCTTACTTTCTGACAGTACTGTGGGAACGGAGTACAGTACCTAGACATGGAACTGATCCTTTACATCTGGTTCCACAGGCTTCTGTTGTAGGCCTGCTGCTTTAAGATGGGGTAGTTACTGTCTCTGAATTAAAATAATGACAGTAACTGGCATTTATTGAAAGCATACTATGTGCCAGGTAAACTGAATGCTTTTTACATGTACTATTTAAATCTGTATTATTATTATTATTATTCTGATTTTAAGAAGGAGGAGACAGGCACAGAGAAGTTAAGTGACTTGCTAAGGTCACACAGGTAGTGAGTGGCAGAGCTAGAATTCCAGCTGAGATCTGCCTGATGCCAAACTTCATGCTCGTAACCCCTGTACTGCATGGCCTGCCGGCCTCATCCTAGGTTTTTTGGTATCATCAGTGTTGCCCTACAATCTTGGTATTTGTAGTAACATTTCTTTTTTATTTCCTTCCTTTCCTTTTTTTTCCTATGTTTACAAGGGTTTCTTTTTTTTTGGCATTATATATTGGGCTTTGGGTAAATTACATTTTTTTCTAAAAATTTATTTTTGGCTAATGGCAGTGGCTCACGCCTGTAATCCCAGTGCTTTGGGAGGCTGAGATGGGAGGCCTGCTTGAGCCTAAGAGTTCTAAGCTGCAGTGAGCCATGATTAGGCCACTGTACTCCAGCCTGGGTGACTGAGGAAGACCTTGTCTCTAAATGAATAAATAAAATTTTATTTTTTATTCTAATTGACAAATTATAATTGTATATATTTGTGGGGTACAATGTGATGTTATATGTAATATGGAATGATCCCAGGGAGATTTTCAGCAGCTCACCTTCATCTAGTGACTTCATAATAACTTGTCAAGAGAGTTTAAATGATTGGAGACTACTGACCCCCAAGGCTGGCCTGCTGTCTTAAACTCTGCACACTGCCATTGGCCATGAGCACTGAGTCAGTCCTTCCTCACTGAGAACTTTTCCACATGTAAAAATGCATTATTATAATTTGAGGAAGACACTAAGCAGACTCACAATTGCAGTTTTACGTTTATGTTCTTTTGTTCTATAAAATGGCTTATTCCAATAACAATTTAAAACATGCTAGGAAAAATGCCTTGAAATTAATAGCAGGTTCCCAGTGTTGGCAAATACTTAAGGACCACAGATAATTCCATCCCATAATATACCCCAGCCTTTCTAGGGCAAAAGAGGAATAAACAACCCAACAGGAAGAAAAATTTTGGATTTTGTCAGTTCACCATTTTCTTAGGCAGAAAACTAAACTAAAAGCTAGAATTTGTTAATGTCAAGGAAATGCACTGAAAATATACTAAGGAAAAAAGAGGCCGAGGCAGGTGGATCATCTGAGGTGAAACCTTGTCTCTACTAAAAATACAAAAAATTAGCTGGGCGTGGTGGTGCTGAGGCAGAAGAATTGCTTGAACCCAGGAGGTGGAGATTGCAGTGAGCCGAGATCATGCCACTGCACTCCAGCCTGGGCAGCAGAGCAAGATTCCGTCTCACAAAAGAAAAAAAAAAAAAAAAAAGACAAAACAAGTTCCACTTTTGTTTCTTCATATATATCAAATATGAACACAAACATTAAAATGCAACTTCTTAATAGTAATTTAGACTTTTTCAGGGTGATGGTCATGTATTCACTGATTAAAACATTTAGAACTTCAAGAATGTGCATTAATATAGAAGCTTTTCATTAACAGTGAAGAGTTTGCTGCGCTCTATCACAACCTGATTAGCTGGATAATCTGTTTTCATTCTGATCTTAATATTATTGCAGAAAAATATATTTATATGACCATGGAATATTAGAATATAATAAACCTTGAACAATATTTATTTATTTATTTAGAAACAAAGTCTCAGGCTGGGGGCAGTGGCTCACGCCTGTAATGCTAGCACTTTGGGAGGCCAAGGCAGGCGGATCACGAGGTCAGGAGATCGAGACCATCCTGGCTAACATGGTGAAACCCCGTCTCTACTAAAAATAAAAAAAATTAGCCGGGCACAGTGGGTGCCTGTAGTCCCAGCTACTAGGGAGGCTGAGGCAGGAGAATGGTGTGAACGCAGGAGGCGGAGCTTGCAGTGAGCCGAGATCGTGCCACTGCATTCCAGCCTGGGCGACAGAGCAAGACTCCATCTAAAACAAAACAAAACAAAACAAAACAAGGTCTCTGTCACCCAGGCTGGAGTGCAGTGGCGCTCTTGGCTCACTGAAACCTCCACATCCCAGGTTCAAGTGATTCTCATGCTTCAACCTCCTGAGTAGCTGGGATTACAGGTGCCTACCACCACACCTGGCTAATTTTTGTATTTTTAGCAGAGACAGGGTTTCCTCATGTTGGCCAGCCCCTCCAGGGCTGAAGCAATCCACCTGCCTCAGCCTCCCAAAGTGCTTGGATTACAGATGTGAGCCACTGTACCTGGGCCAGAAACTTTAAAAGTTTATAGTGTCATTAAAATTATTTATATAGTTTCTAATGCTAAATATTTTCTTCAAAAGAAATAATATGGAATGATATAAATAGATCAGAGATTCTAAAAAGATGACTTCTAGAGAAAACTGTTCATTTTACCATGACTTTTCTTTTTAAAAGTGTATTATTTATACTACTTTTGCAGACTTTAGTAAAACTACCTGTTATACATTGAGCTCTTAAGGTACAAAATAACTTCTTTCTTACTCATTTTTGTATCCCCTATATCCAACATAGTGACTAAAATGTATAACATAATAAAAAAGAATTTGCAGGCTTGAACTGGCAATAATACCCAGCAGCCTCCTATTAAATTCTAAGAAGGCAACTGAGTTTTTGACCCTAAGTCTAAAGGCAAATACAAGAGAAAACATTTTGATGAAAACTCATAAACCTGAATGCTATCAAAATTATCATTTGTCTACACTTGCACACTAAATCCCACTGATGTGTTTCTTTTAAAATATTTTACTTTGTTGAGTTTTTCTTATACAGCCTATGCATGCCACTCACTCTTTTTCTCCTTTATTCATGTAATCCTACCTGAAGTTATATTATTTATTTGTTAATTGCTTATTTTTTACCATAGGACTTTGTCCAGTCTACCACTGCAACCCCGTCACCCACAGAGAAAGTGTGTACGTATTAGACCCTTAATAATATTTATGGAAGGAGTAGAATAACACCTGATGGAATAAATAAATATTCATGAAACAAAGAATTTTTCTATTCTCTGAAACCAAGATGGATGTAGAAATTGGAAAAATAGTTTCATAAATCAAAGAAACTTCTTAACTTCACCTTTTATGTCCAATCAAATGCCTGTAAGCACTAGACACAGAACTGAGCCCAGACCTATACCCTTCTTTACCTGAGGGTTTGCAGCCATAATTGTATAATTCCCATCATCATCTAGGGTGGAGGCTGTGGTATGAAGGGAGCAGGTCCCATCGAGATCTCTTTGAATGGTGTAGTGATCGCTCTTTGGAGAGATCTGCTTCCCATCTTTAAACCAATAGATCTGTGAATAGAAACAGATTAAAGATTAAGAGTTTGTGTATTCCTACTCTATTTGGAGAACTGAAAATAGTAACAGTGTGGTTTGCAGAGCTGATCTGAGTTTTCATGTTAAAATGTTAAACCAAATACCTGACTAAGGAATTGATTTTTCAGTGAAAAAAAGCAGGTAACAATTTAAATTCTACATGAGTTTTTAAATTATATATCTACCTTTTGTTTTTTAAAATATGGCACTTACATTCATATATTATTTATATGAAGGGATATATTGAATTTTAGCAATGATTATTTCTATGAAGTGGCATTACAGGCCATTTTTCTTTTTGCTTTTTTTCAAATGTACCAGCAATTAAAATGTATTGTTTATAAAATAAAGGTAAAAAGGTTGTTTTGGAGAACAAAAGCAGACCCCAAACTCTAATCATTTCATTGAACTGTGTTTGACAAATAAAAGAGGTTGGTAGGGATGGAGGTAATGACTAAGGGTTGGTGATGGGTGGAACACTATTGCTTTATTTCTGGGCCAGGAAGCATATGATCAAAGGTTAAATGTTTGTCACCTATCCCCATTATGTTAAAGAAAACACAGTAGTATTGAAAGGTATAATAATTTTCAGCTATATAACTTGGGTTGATAAAAAATTAAATGTGGGCCAGGTTCAGTGGCTCATGCGTACCTATAATCCCAGCACTTTGGGAGGCTGAGGAGGATTGCTGAAGCCCAGGAATTCAAGACCAGCCTGGGCAACATAGTAAGACCCTGTCTCTACAAAAAATAAAAAAAAATTATCTGGGTGTGGTGGTGCATGCCTATAGTCCTCCTAGCTATTTAGGAGGCTGAGTCAGGAGGATTGCTTGAGCCCAGGAGGTTGAGGCTGCAGTGAGCCATGATCACACCACTGCACTCCAGCCTAGGTGACTGAGGCTCTGTCTCAAAAGAAAAAATGTAAAAAATAAATTTTGATTAAATGCAATATTTTTAAGTAGTCCAAAGGGTCCTCCTTCCTTCCCTCACTTTTAAACAAACCAAGTTGTCCACGGATGTCTGAGTTCTAAGGTTTTGTTTTGTTTTGGAGACAGGGTCTCGCTCTGTTACCCAGGCTGGAGTGCAGAGTGCGGTGGTGCAATCTTGGCTTACTGTAACCTCTGCCTCCCAGGTTCAAAGAATTCTCGTGCCTCAGCCTCCAGAGTAGCTGGGATTACAGGTGTGAGCCACCATGCCTGGCTAAGTTCATTATTGTTTTTGATTTAAGTTATGAACAACAGAGTTGAAAGACAGGCCTATCATAATGAATCACAGTGCCAACAGCCCTAACATGGCTGAGATGCTGAATTAATAGCTACATCACCCCACCTCCAGACTTATTAGATAAGCAAATAAACTTTCCTTTTTAAAGCCACAGCAAGCTCTTTGTTGTCATTTTTGTTCTTTGCAGCCAAAAGTATTCCTAACTGATTCCTAACAAAATAAATATACTTTAGACCCTTTAGTTGTTAAAACAAACTTCTTCCTTAATATAAATCAGTATGTAAATTGGTAACATAAACTGGCATTCAAATTCAACTGTCAAAGTATTTGAATCTGAAAAATCTTTTTGAAACCTCCACCTTAAGAAAGGAAAAGACCATAAATATATAGCACTAAATAAATGCATGAATTATCAGGATATGACTGCTCTAACTTTTCAAACTTGTATTTTTCAGATAGCTGCAAATTTACAGAAACTATATTATGTATTAAACTCTAGAATCTAAAAAGTAATCATCAACTAGACTAATAACTTTCAGTTGTAAAACTTAATTTATGTAAAGTATCATACTTCATAATTATTTTACTTTTTAGTAGTTGACTCTTTTTTTTTTACACCAGTCCAGCTCTGTCACCCAGGCTAGAGATCATGCCCAGTGGTGTGATCTTGGCTCACTGCAATTTCCACCTCCCGGGTTCAAGTGAATCTCTTGCCTCAGCCTCCTGAGTAGCTGGGATTACAGATGTGCGCCTCCATGCTCAGCTAATGTTTGTATTTTTAGTTGAGATGGGGTTTCACAATATTGGCCAGGCTGTTCTCAAACTCCTGACCTCAAGAGATCTGCCTGCCTCAGCCTCTCAAAGTGCTGGGATTCCAGGTGTGGGCCAGCGTGCCTGGCTATGGTTGACTATTTCTGATGGAAAAAAGAAGCTGTAATAAGTATACAATTTCTTCCTTTTGCATTCTTGCCACAATGCCAGTTCTTGAGTTATTTATTTACTTTAATCATATTTTTCACCTCCATTATACTTGGCATACAACTTTCAAATAAGATCTAAGAAATATTTCCAAAATTTTACCAAGCTGACTAATGGAGGGAGAAATTCGGGAGGGCACAAGAACGAGAACAGGGTAAATTAGAAATTATTTTCAGTCTTCCTATGGCTCAACTAGAACAAGCATGTCAAGGGAGGAATAAAATATTTTTAAAACATAAGTCTAAAAAACATGTATTTCTTTAAACATGAATATTCCATACTTTAACAATCCTAATGTAATTTATATGGCATATGCCAAAGTAGACCTTCAATAAATGAGAGAGGGAAGAAAAGAATGGGAAGGAGGATGAAGGTTGAGGGAGAGGAAGGAGGGATGAAAGAATAACACTTAACAATAAAAAGTTCAAACAATTAAGTCCCTTCTAGCTGTGAAACATTTAAATTTATATTAGGAAAAAAGTACAGTCATATTAAAAACAAAAGCCCATCTTTCAGGTTAATGTAGTATTCCATAACAATCAATAATCTCAGAACTTCATCAGTGATCTTAAGCCTTGTGTAAGGTTTGAAAATAATATGGAATCTTTTTGTGAATATCTTGGAAGTTCAAGATATAATTCCTTATTGAATTTCATTCATAAGCTACAAATTTATTTTTAATACATACGTTTGATAACATGCTGTGAATACACAGCTGTTAATGCAGATTATGCCAAGAATATTGTAAAAAGTTTTCTATAACAATGGAGTTTATTTTAAAAATCCCATTTTATTAGGAATTATATAGGGTTTGGAAATTCAAGGCTATTTTCTTTGATCTTTGACTTTGGCATTGCAATTCAGTTTTAAGAAAAGAATATGATGGTAAAACTTGCCATAGTGGGAAACCAAAACAATGCCATGGAGCAATAGGAAATTAACACCTAAAAGTGTCAGGTATTTTTTATCACTTTTCCTCCTTTCATTTTATGCCACTATTAAGCTTTTTATTTCATTGAGTACATTGCTCTATGCTTATTTTATAAATTTGTATTTTTTGGTTCTATCTTGTTCTTTCATTATAGTTTCCATTCTTTTAAAAATTGTTTCAACCTTTTTAAAGTTATTTTAGAGGCTACTTAAGATTGTTCAATATTGCGCAACACTTGGCCTTCTGTTTTCCTGTTTCTTGCACTATTGACTCTTAATATGGTTTGGATGTCTGTCCTCTCCAAATCTCATGCTGAAATGGGATTCCCAATGTTGGAGGTGGGACCTGGTGGGAGGTGACTGGATCATGGGGATGGATCCCTCATGAATAGTTTAGCACCATCCCCTTGGTGATAAGTAAGTTCTTGCTCAATTAGTTCACATGAGATCTGGTTGTTTAAAAGTCTGGGACCTCCACCACTTCTCTCTCTTGCTCCTACTCTTGCTGTGTGATTCACCTTTTTTGCCTTTGCCTTCACCATGATTGTAAGCTTCCTGAGGCCTCACCAGGAGCAGATTCTGGTACTATACGTCTGTATACCATGCAGAACTGTGAGCCAATAAAACCTATTTTCTTTTTTCTTTTCTTTTTTTTTTTTTTTTGAGACAGAGTCTCACTGTTGTCGCCCCGAGCTGGAGTGCAATGGTGTGATCTTGGTCACTGCAACCTCTACCTCCTGGGTTCCAGCAATTCTGCCTCAGCCTCCCAAGTAGCTGAGATTACAGGCGCCCACCACCATGCGCAGCTAATTTTTGTATTTTTAGTAGAGATGGGGTTTCACCATGTTGGCCAGGCTGGTCTCGAACTCCTGACCTCAGGTGATCTACCCATCTCGGCCTCGCAAAATGCTGGGATTACAGGTGTGAGCCACCATGGCTGGCCAATAAAACCTATTTTCTTTATAAATAACCCAGTCTCAGGAATCCCTTTATGCAAAAACAGCCTAACACAACTCTCCTCATGGTTATTTCTTCACATATTATTACCTTTATATAAGGCAACTTTTTGATTGCTTCTAAGAATTTTAATCATCCAGCACTAAATTTCACATTTCTCAGCTTTTGGCTCCCTATCATGTGATAGTGTAGTTTAGGGGGTTTAATTTTTTGCGTTTTTTTATTCTTTTCACTCAAGCTCTAGGGAAAAGTATACTGTTTACTGCCTTGCTGGGCTAGTAAACAGTTATTCTAGTCCTTCCTCTGAAAATAGGGCACCTCCTTATCCAGCATTTCCATATGTTTGTATGGAGAGGACTCCCATCCAGGTCATCCTAGTCCTGCATGGTATCAGAATTTGTCATTATCCATTCTAAACAATATTCTTCACCCCACCTCCCTCTGTAAATATTAATATAAGCAGCCTTGGTTTTTTGATTAAAGATTGGAAGTTTTTACAACCAGTGGTGAGCATTACTTCTCTATGGTACAGAGCACTGGGTTCATATGCAGGCCTGGCCACTCAACAGCTCTCTGACCTTGGAAACTCACCTCACAGAACTCAGTTTAGTTATTTGCGATTTGGGAATAACAATGAGGAATAAATGATATAGGTGTGTGAAGAGCTCCCTGTTAGTTATTCTCTACTCTATTCTTCAAACCCAAACTCCACTCCCCCCACCACCTTTTTTGGTTTCTAATGCCTCCTGAAGATGGCCCAGAACTTCAGAATATTTAAAACCCTTTATATCGTGGGTATTGAGAAAGATCATTTGTATCTCTTTCTCCTACCGGCATGCTATATTTTGGAAGTTAAACTCTCCTCAGAGAATGACTCTTAAAAAGCCTCCATCTCCCAGCTCACCTTCGGCTTTGGATTTCCAGCCACTCTACATGTGAAAGTTACTGGCATTCCCTCAAAGATCTTGTAATGTTTCAGCTTCATTTCAAAGAATGGTGCCGTTCCATTTTCCACAGACACATCTCCATACTGAACTTCATCACCTGATTCATCCACAGGAGACCTTTCTAGCCTGTACTCTATTTCACTGATGAGTCTCTGTTCACAGCTGGAGACTTTGTATTCCTGTATCAAGGGAAGTTTAAGTTAGCAGACTCAATCCCTTCTGACAAAGTGTCAAGTCTATCCCTGCCCCCCAATAAGGCCCTAGAAGACAGTGATATTTTTACCATAGAGCTTAAAAACACAGTCTGAGCCCACTTCAATTGCACATGAAACAAAAAACATCTGGAAGTGAGTTTATGTAGTATTTCAGATTGTCTTCAAGTCCTATCATCCAAAAAGAGGGGGGTAAGAAAGATGAATTTTTTTTCCTTCTTTTCTCTTGGGCAAGGGGAAAGAAGGGGAAGGAAAGAAAAAGGCAAAAGCAAAGCTATGTATTCCTAAACTGTTGATAACAATAAAATATAATGGAACACTGATTTCCTTCTGTAGGGTAAAAGCTGATGCAGGGTGGTGCATCTCTCCAGAAGGCTAATAGTACATGTGGCAAGCAGCTGCCATATTATATACAATTTTAGTAAAAGAATAATTAATAGAAAAAATGGTACCATGTTTTGTTGTTGTTTTTTTTCCACCTATAACAATCCCTGCCTTGCAAGGGCCTCCTCTTCAGCTCTGCAGCTGTTAGGAACCCACCATCTTTAGAAGAAAAAATAGGACTGACAGTCTAGCCAAAATTTTGCTTTAAAAACAAACAAACAAAAAAAAACAAACAAACAACCCATCAACATTCCTATGATGATTAAGGTGGATCCTACAATTTCCTTGCCTATAAAGTGCAATAAAGGCCAGGTCCAGTGGCTCATGCCTGTAATTCCCAACACTTTGGAAGGCCGAGGTGGGAGGACTGCTTCTCAAGAGTTTGAGACCAGCGTGGGCAACAAAGTGAGACCCCATCTCTACAAAAAATTAAAAAAAAAAAATAGCTGGGCATGGTGGTACATGCCTGTTGTCCCAGCTACTTGAGAGGCTGAGGTGGGAGGATTGCTTGAGCCTGGGAAGTCGAGGCTGCAGTGGGCCGTGATTGTGCCACTGCACTCAAGCCTGGGCAAAAGAGTGAGACCCTGTCTCTGAAACAAAGAAGTGCAATGAAGACAAGACAGTCTATGTAAAATATTCCCTATTTAATATTAAATGAAAGATAATTTTAACTATGTTTTCTCTTAAAGAAGTTACTCAGTGTTTAAAAAACATTTTGTTGGTTTGAGGGAAGAAATACAACAGTATGAATAAAACTGCAAGAGTTATACCACAAGTTGTTTTGCTTCATCTGATTACTATCAAATTAATCCCTTGAAGAATTAGCACTTTTGTTCCCCATAGAAAGGTATAACAAATGAAAAATTTTTCTTGATTTAATGTTCAGAGTATCCACTAATGACAGAATTAAATTCAAGTCGGAGGCCGGGCACTGTGGCTCATGCCTGTATTCCCAGCACTTTGGGAAGCCAAGGCAGGTGGATCACCTGAGGTCAGAAGTTCGAGACCAGCCTGACCAACATGGTGAAACCCCATCTCTGCTAAAAATACAAAATTAGCCAGGCATGTTGGCGTGCACCTGTAATCCCAGCTATTTGGGAGGCTGAGGCAGGAGAATCGCTTGAACCCAGGAGGCAGAGGTTGCAGTGAGCCGAGATCACACCATGGCACTCCAGCCTGGGCAACAAGAGCAAAACTCCATCTCAAAAAAAATAAATAAATAAATAAAATAAATAAAAATAAATACATAAATTCAAGCTGGTAAATACATGACAAGAAAACTCATGTTGCAGTAATTTTGTGTATCTGATATTAAATGAAACAGACACTGGTCATAGCATTTATAATTAATATATGGCAGAAAAGATAGAAACACACGTAAAACAGGAAGAACAGAGGAAAATAGACACAAAGACTGGAATGAGAAGAAAGGTGAAAAGCTTAACCTTTTGACCATCCAGAGGACTCCCTACAGAAGCATGAGAAGAACCAATGTCCTGTAATGGTAGAAAAAAAGATGTGAAGACTAATAATAGAAATAATAAGAATGCAGCAAGATTTCCAATTTTCCTTAAGTGAAACTTTTGTGCTAGCAATATGCATTTGGTAGTAACGGTACTGTGAGTACTCGCACAACCATTCTGCTTTTCACTTTCGGTACAGGACTCCGTAAATCACATGAGATATTCAATACTTTATTTTAAATAGGCTTTGTGTTAGGTGATTTTGCCCAACTGTAAGCTAATGTAAGTGTTGTGAGCACATTTAAGATAGACTAGGCTAACCTAAGATGTTCAGTAGGTTAGGTGTTATTAAATGCACTTTTTTTTTCTTTTTTTTGAGATGGAGTCTCGCTCTGTCAGCTGGCTGGAGTGCAGTGGCATGATCTTGGCTCACTGCAACCTCTGTCTCCCAGGTTCAAGCGATTCTCATGTCTCAGCCTCCCACATAGCTGGGACTACAGGTGCACGCCACCACACCCAGCTAATTTTTGTATTTTTAGTAGAGATGGGGTTTCACCATGTTGGTCAGGCTGGTCTCAAACTCCTGACCTCAGGTAATCCACCCGTCTTGGCCTCCCAAAGTGCTGGGATTACAGGCGTAAGCCACTGCGCCCAGCCTTAAGTGCACTTTCAACTTACAATATTTTCAACTTACAATGAGTTTATCAGGACACAATCCCATACTAAGTTGAAGAGCATCTGTATATATGTGAAAGAAGATAAAGAGATAATATTTTCTATTTTATTTTGACCAGATATTAAGACTAAACAGTTGATCTTTGAACAACACAGGTTTGAACTGCATGGGTCCACTTATATATGGATTTTCTTCCTCTTCTGCAACCCCTGACAAGCAAGACCAACCCCTTGTCTTCCTCCTTCTCTTCAGACTAATTTAAGACAATGAGGGTGAAGACCTTTACGATGACCCACTTCCACTTAATGAATTGTAAATGTATCTTCTATTCCTTAAGATGTTCTTTGTAACATTTTCTTTTCTCTAGCTTACTTTAAGAGTACAGTCTATAATATAACATACAGAATACATGTTAGTCAACTCTTTGTTATCAGTAAGGCTTCTGGTCAACAGTAGGCTGTTAAGTTTCTGAAGAGTCAAAAGTTGTATGTGTGTGTTTTTTTTTTTTTTTTGGAGGCGGGGGAGACGAACTCTCACTCTGCTGCCAGGCTGGAGTGCAGTGGCACAATCTCAGCTCACTGCAACCTCCACCTCCTGGGTTCAAGCAATTCTCCTGCCTCAGCTTCCTGAGTAGCTGGGACTACAGGTGTGTGTCACCACACCTGGCTAATTTTTGTATTTTTAGTAGAGACAGGGTTTCACCATGTTGGCCAGGATGGTCTCGATCTTCTGACCTTGTGAACTGCCCGCCTCAGCCTCCCAAAGTGCTACAATTACAGGCATGAGTCACCACGCCCAGCCATATGTGGGTTTTTAACTGTGCTTGGGGTTGGTCCCCCTAACTCCAGTGTTGTTCAAGGGCCAACTCTAATGGGAAATATTCACTAGTTATTTCAAACAATGTCAGCGAAAATGTGTTTCTCCACACAAAATTATTTTGCATAAAACATAGGTTAGGCAAATGGAAAGGTACTGGAAAGGAGAATAATCAAGAAGATAAAAAGAACAGGTATCACTGATGGAAGGAATTCTGTCAGTCACTTAACATAGTATGTGCTCAATAAAAATTAGCTGTGAGGTTGACTCATGATATTAATACTGCTTTTCTGTGACTTGCCCTCTACTTTCCACAGAACTAATCCCAAGAACAGTATCCATAAGGAAGATGGAAAAAGGGGACAGAATAAATGCTACCCTAAGAAGTCCAGAGCAACATGTACCTGATTAGCTGTTTCCTCTTCTGGCTCCTGAATATTAAAGACAGTTGCACTGTCAGCACCTAGTAGTCGACGAGCCATTCTTTCTTCATATGTTAACCTCTAAACAAAATAAGTCACAAAAAATACAAAATTAGAAAAAATCACAAATATGTATTACCCTATGAAAAAGAGTAAAAAACAACACACTTTCATGATTTTCTGTAAGTGTTCTCTCTCCAGCTTCAGATACCTGCATATGTCTTTTTCTTGCTTCAGTTGTTCTACCTTTTTACCTCCCTTTCTAGTACTAATGGCCTAATCCAGCGAGCCACCAATTGGTACCGCACAAATTTAAAGTGAGCAATAAGCGACAAGGCAGAAACCATACAGAAAAGATTTGTCATGTCCTTAATGAAAAACATAGAAAAAAAGATATTTAAACAGCAAAATACAATTTAAAAGAAATGTTATTTTTATAGCCATCCATCAGCTTTGGAACAGCCAAGTCAGCTCTAATACTGACTGAAAGGAAAAACAGAAATATACTCAAGAGGAGAATAAACTGACTAAAAAAAGAACAGGTATCGCTAATGGAAATAATTCTATCAGTCATTTAACAGTATGTGCCCAGTAAATGTTAGCTAAAGGAAGATTTGGATGAGCTGGCAATGATGGGGTTCTTACCTCTAAGAGCATTTCCCAGGCTGCTGTGTAATGTAGGGGATTGGCGGCAACTATTATAATCCACAGAGAATGATGCACATGGCTGAATTAGCAACAGGATTATGCAAGACACTTGCCAAAGCTAACAGCCTCAATTGACTTGACTCAGAAGCAGACTGCTTGCCCATCAGGCAAAGAAAGTGGTAGTGTTCTTGCATCTCGCAGCTAGCACTTTGGAATTGGCCCAAACTGTTTAACCTATGCCATTCTTATACATAAGAAATGCCAGCATTTTTGTGTGACTATTGGGGTGATACCTGCTCTTGAATACTCATTCTAAAGTGCCTTAGACTTACAGGTCTGGAAGGAACTTTCAGACACCACCTGCCTCATCGGGGCATTTTATAAGCAAGTGTTTGATTAGAAATAGAGAATAATTGGTAAGGCAGAATCTAAAAAATGTACAGAAATTATTTCAGATAAACTTCCAAACTTCTAAATATAAATGCAGATTTGATTGGAAGCTCTCTAATCAGGAAAATATGTTGGGTAAATTTACAATTTCCAGAATTGCTGGTCTCAATCCCAGCTGAAACCGGGAAGTGAAACGAGTCAAGTGCCAAATGACAAATAGTCCTGCAGTTCAAATTATTTCACTTTAAAGGTCAGAGGACAAGAAGAGGCAGAGGTAGGAGTCTGAGGGCTGCATGAAGCATCTGAGTCCACTATGTTATTAAATTAATTTTCTCACACCTATTAAAAAATCAGTGAATTCAACTTTCAAAGATAGTCTTAAATACCTGATCTCTTAAAAAGCTTTCCTAATCTTTTCATGGAGAATTGTAACACATCAAAGGCAGGCCTGGAGTGATTTGCACTCTGTTCCTTATAAGCAGAAATATCAATTTCATATCTATTCCTTCACCAGAATGCACCTGCTACCACTAGAAGCCAAATATACTTCACAGTTTTGTTTCTAAGTCACTATGCCATCTGGCTATAAAAGCCCTTGTCTACAAACACCAAAGATAAGAAAGAGAATAATATATAATATTAGGAAAAAGTTGGTTGAGAATCCCATTTTCTAAAAAGGGAAAACTTACTTGTCATTTTAAGCTCTCAAATGTGGATACCTGTGGAACTTATTGTGAATGTTATTCACTGCTAAACATGAATATAAATATATATACAATATATATAATGTGAGTTGACCAGTAGCTTATGGAAGTCTTACCTTAACCAAGAGAATCTTAGTTCATAAGGATCATTGACATAAATAGCCAAAAAGAAAAAAAAAAAAGCTGGAGTGATGCTTTACCTGGCTTGAAAAAGTTCCCATATGTATTTATTTTAATCTTTTAAAGGCTTTAGTTGACAGAGCCAGGGAAAACTTCCAGAGTATGTACATTTACACATGCAATCACTTATTTCAGGGATAAAATATTTTCCTCTTGTGAAAATCTTCTATACTCACTGAAATGAGTAACTAGCACAAAACTTCATTCAAATTTTAATCTTTCCTAATCAGATTAAGATACCCTAATAACTAAAATCAGCATTCAGCACCCCTCCTCTGCTCTCCAGCTTTCAAGTGTGGTCTGTTCTCACAGTTTTACTTACCAATGTTTAATAATTAAAATTCTCAGAAAACATAATTATAGAGAGCTTTCTACTCCGAAAAAGGTGTCTGAAAGGGAGATTTTATACAAAAAGATCCTTGTACTTAAGAGCCAGGCAAATTTTTCCAGTGATAATTCCTTAATAAAGCTACAGAAGGTTCCTCTCCTTTACCTGGTAAGTCTTATTTTCTAGATTTGCTTTTCCCATCACCTTAAAATATTCTGGAAACAGTATTTTAAAAAGAAAAGAGTATTTTAAAAGAATAGCATCAACAAAAGAGTTGAAAAAAAAAAAAAAACTGATGAGGAAAGACTTAAATCCAGTGGAGAAAACATCTTACCTATATACTTTACCAAATCTATTTAGGTACTCTGCAGTTCTGCAGCTGTAAAATAATTATTTTTTCCTACAGTTTAGTTGTCTTGCTCTAACAAACCAGAACAAGATTTTGGAACAGGCTTTACTCTTTCAGATGCTGAATTAATATCCAGTAGTAGTCTGGGAGAAAAGAACAGAACTTCCCCAGTGATTTCTCCAGTAGATTTTTGTGTGTGTGTATAAGCAGTACATAC
The DNA here is from genome assembly GCF_006542625.1 of Nomascus leucogenys. NCBI lineage: Eukaryota > Metazoa > Chordata > Mammalia > Primates > Hylobatidae > Nomascus > Nomascus leucogenys. The sequence goes on along the minus strand of NC_044387.1, from coordinate 89,263,619 downwards.
CATGGAAAACAAATTCTTTTTGATACTTTAATTGCAGTTCGCTGTTTCTGGATAGATACAAACCATTCCAAAGCACACCTTCTCCATCCCTCCCCAACCCTATCAGCCAGAATGGAATCCCTGTGTTCCTTTTTTTTTTTTTTTTTTTTAATACCATTGGCATTGCTCATTTGTTCCACTCCCAACCAGATATCTGCCCTTCCTTCTTCCTTTCTTTCCCACTTACTCTCTTCACTCTTAGAAAGGTTTTATGCACAGGAGAAAGCAGTGAAGACTGAATAGAAGGAATGTCTTTCATTTTCTCTTTTGTCTCTGGATTCAAATCCTAATATCAACAGAAATGTTGAGATTCAAGGGTAATAAAATAACGTGGCTGTGTGCACTGGCTCACATCTGTAATTCCAGCAATTTGGGAGGCCGAGGCGGGCAGATTGCCTGAACTCTGGAGTTTGAAACCAGCCTAGGTAACATAGGGAGACTCTATCTTTACAAAAATAAAAAGTTAGCCAGGCATGGTGGCATGTGCCTGTGGTTCCAGCTACCCAGGAAGTTGAGGTCACAGGATTGTCTGGGCCTGGGAGGTCAAGGATGCAGTGAGCTGTGATCACACCACTGCACTCCAGCATGGGTGACAAAGTGTGACCCTGTCTCAATAATAATAATAATAATAATAATAATAATAATGATGATGATGATGATGTTGTGGACAAATATCAAGAACCTAAGTCTTAGAGAAAGGAGGAAAGGTTTGTGGGTAGCTAATATTCCAAGTCCAGGTCCCAAATCTATCAGTACCGGCTGGCCGTTGTTCAGGAGGTCCTCCTTGAAGCGAAGTTTTCGTTCCAGGTCTTGAATAACAGCATCCTTTGTGCCTTGAATTTCCTCATCAGACGCTATTCTAGCAGTTCTACTGGCCTTCTTTGGAAATCCCCTGCAGGACAAAAACACAAGGCAGTATACTTAGTCGTCAGGCATATAAATCCAAGTCAAATGTTCAAGTCCAACAAAGACAGTGCAAGGTGTCAGCATGTTACTCCCACTCTTTTTTATGCTACATCTATTGCAACTATTATGGAAAGAACCATGAAAGCTGGTTCAGGTAACGCTAATTGGATCCAGGTTTCAGAGAAGGTTCACATACATTAGGGGCGTATGCCTTAGTGGGTAGGTAGATGCCAAGGATGGGGAAGGCCTACATTTTAGTCTTAGCGAGGCAGCAGCATAAAGTGAAAGAATATGATTTGTAAGTAGACCTAGGTTTAAAATCTGACTCTATCTCGTATTAAGTTTGTGACCTTGGGCAAGTTTTAAAAAAATATATACCACATATGAATGTTGAGAGGTTGAAAGAGAACGTATTTCTATCATACCTTTATTCAGTCTTCTAGTGCTTTGTAATTATTATTCAACAACAGTGCCTAGCCCATTTGAAATCAATATTAAGTTTGTTACCTTCCCTTCCATCCCCTTATATCCTGATTTGATTAGGGTAGGCCAATGTTATTTGAGGTCTATTTTATATAAGAGGGCTCTGGAAGGTCTGCAGGTCCTGCTGTGCCTGGTGTCCCAAAGCCTCCTGAACTTCTGGTGAGCCCAGGGCTCTTAGGACAGGTGATATCTCACTGCCTCTTTCCTTCCAAAGGCAGCAACAATGACCTGAGCTGTGTGAGCCAAGGGTCATTGGTGCTGGATGCTTGAGGGGTGCAGAATCACTTCTGTTGGTGCCTTAAGCAAGTTGCTTCCTATTTTTCTTCCTTTTCCCTCATAGGGCAGTGGACAAAAATTAATGAGAAATAGAATACTAAGCAATGGGGAAATGAATTGACCTATCGCTACCCATATCAACAAAGCTGAACTTCAAAAACAAAGTTCCGGTGAAAAAAAGCAAGTCACAGAAGAATATATATGATATACTTGTATTTATAAACAGGCAAAAGCAAAACAGTCCCCTACTACAGCAGTGGTTCTCAAGGTGTGGTCCCTGGACCAGCAGCATTAGCATGACCTGAAGTTGTTAGAAATGCAGATTTTTGGCATCACTCCAGACCTACTGAATCACAAATTGAGAGTTGGGGCCCAGCAATCTGTGTTTTAACAAGTTCTCTAGGTGATACATGCAAAAGTTTTAGAAAGAAATGGAGGGGAGCATACATACATGGTAAAACCATAAAGAGAAGAGAATGATTAACTCAGAAATTCAGGGTAGCAGTTACCTCTCAGGGAGAGTAGTGGATGCAATTGGGGAGGGTCACATGGGGGCTTCAAGGGTACTAGAAATGGATAAGAATTTCATTTTATTAAGGTATACATATAAGTTGTATATAGTTCCTTATTTATATTACATAGTTCATGATAAGATATTTCTAAGTTTAAAAAGTTTACTGCAGGCCGGGTGTGGTGGCTCATGTCTGTATTCCCAGCACTTTGGGAGACCAAGGTGGGTGAATCCCCTGAGGTCAGGAGTTCGAGACCAGCTTGGCCAACATGGTAAAACCCCGTGTCTACTAAAAATACAAAAATTAGCTGGGTGTTGTAGTGGGCGCCTGTAGTCCGAGCTACTTGGGAGGTTGGGGTATGAGAATTGCTTGAACACTGGAGGCAGAGGTTGCAGTGAGCTGAGGTTGTGCCACTGCACTCCAGCCTGGGTGACAGAGCAAGACTCCATCTAAAAAAAAACCACACACACACACACACACACACACACAATAAACAACAAAAACTTTACTGCCAAAGCATCAAGGCACTGTATGCCTCATGTCACTTCACTGATACAGTAGAAAGCACAAGTAAGGCTAAGAATGTACCTAAACACTGGGTTCACCATTTCACCCACCAGTGCTGGGAACAAAACAGTCACTAAGTATGCAGCAGAAACTCTGAGGATCCTGTAAAGACTCTGCCACTGTCCCTCCTAAGTCACGATGCCATGCACTCCAGAGGCCTGTGCTCCTGGTCTTCCCAACAGCCGTTCTTTCCTCTTGGCCACTCCCCTTTGTTTCCTTGCTGAATTTTTCCTAATTTTGCTGAGTGTTCACCATTCAATGTGCTTATAGAAATGTTATCCCCCTCCCCAGACTCAGGGGGTAATTAATGTACGCCAATTTAAATGGTCTCAATCGCCTCGAGAGTGATTAGTTTGGCCAAAGGCATGAGATACAGCCTGGGCCAATGAGACTGGGGGAGTGAGAGGGTGGAGGTGCTCTAGTTAAAATTCTCTCATCTCTGAAAAGAAACAGAAGGAAGAAATGCCCCTCTTCTTTCACTGGATATCACTGTGTCAGAAATGCAATGTCAAAAGCGGCATTGTTCACTCCATAACTGTAAGAGGAGAACCCATATGTGCCAATGATGACAGACTGAAAAGATGGAGAGTACCTGGGCCCTGATAATGTTTTGGGGACACTGTCTTAACCTACCATGGAAATGCCCTACCCCAGACTTGTTTAATAAGTCAATAAACCCTGTGCATGGAATCTCCTTGTAGTTGAGTCTCCTGATACCTACAGTGGAAAATATGCTAACTGATTAAAACCTGCTGTTCTAGGTTTGTCCCTTTTAGTCATTTGCCCTGAAGTTCAAATAAGGTAACACTAGACTTTACAAACTGATTTTGATATTTAGGGAGACCCTGAGACAGTAAGAACCATAGGAATTATTTATAACTTCAATTTCTAGTACCATGCAATCCTTTAACAAACACGTGCATAGTTTGCTAGTTTTCCTGAGCCTGGAACCTCTCTCCCCTCCTACTCCTTTATCTGGGGTTATCATCAGTCTTCAGCTTAATGACTCCTTGGAAAAGATGTCCCTGACTAAGCCTGTCCCATTAATTGTTTTCTTGATAGCATCTATCATGTTTGTTTTCTTGATAGCATCTATCACTCTACTATTGTTTTTTCATATTGTCTCTCCCTTACCATGGCTCCTTTGTTAATCACAGTGCTGTTAACAGACACTCAAATAATATTTCTGAAATGAGTGAATGGATGTACTGTCTATCTCTACTTCTGATTTCTCTCTCCCCTCCCCTCCTCAGTCAAGAAAACTTGTGCCAGAGCCATGTGAAATCAGACCATATGTAAAAAGTCAGGCTCAGGACAAGTAAAAATTATACAATTTTGGAAGTGAAGTTCTCTGCATTTGACTACAGCCTTACATCTGAGAACTAGAAGAGCTAGGTTTTGAAGTCATCTTAAAGGCAAACTGAAGACAGCCCGCTCTCTGTTACATCAGCAAGGACTGGGAACACACACGTTCCCATTATTACTGTAAGCCTGTGCGATGTAAACCATTGCACAACTATGTGCTGATGAGCAGCCTTCGATGACAGAAGGCACCACTGCGTTTCTGCAGGTAGACTACACTGAGAGCTGTGTTCTCAGCACAAATGAGAAAGAAAGGGGGGACAGGGGGACCATCAAGGTCAGAACAGGTCATCTCAATCGGAGGAGCAGAGAACTGGTTTTTAAAAGTCAGCCACAAGTTCCCTTGGACGAGAAAATACCTGTCTATTCACTGTAGAATAAGTCCTGTTCCTTGGGAAGCATTTCTCAGTATATTTGACTCTTAAAGGGACTTAGAACAACTGCTCTGGAACATTCCATAGAGTTGTCACCTTGGTTTGTGTCCCTGCCACAAGGGTAATTTATCCTTTCAAAGGGTACAATTACAATTAGTCTTTGGCTCAAGTAAAAACTGATTATTCTACTTTTTTTTTTTTTTTTTTTGAGATGGAGTCTCACTCTGTTGCCTAGGCTGGAGTGCAGTGGCACCATCTCGGCTCACTGCAATCTCTGCCTCCCGGGTTCAAGCAGTTCTCCTGCCTCAACCTCCTGAGTAGCTAGGATTACAGGCATGCGCCACCACGCCTGGCTAATTTTTGTATTTTTAGTAGAGACGGGGTTTCAACATGTTGGTCAGGCTGGTCTTGAACTCCTGACCTCGTGATCTGCCCGCCTCAGCCTCCCAAAGTGCTGGGATTACAGGCATGGGCCACCATACCCAGCCTCTATCTTTTAATAAGTCACTTCCCTCAACATATCAAGATTACCAGTATTAACGGCAGTTAGTTAATTCCTAATTTCCCACAATGTTAAAGACATTTTCCTCTTTACTTACAAATTTAAGGTACTCATGTTTTCTTGGTTCTAAACAATTAGCACAGAAATAAAAATCAATCAGCTGAAATATGTTTTTTCTTTTTATAGACTGGGTTTTACTCTGTCGCCCAGGCTGGAATGCAGTGGTGTGATCACAGCTCCCTGCAGCCTTGACATCCTAGGAGGCTCAAGCAGTCCTCCTGCGTCATCCTCCAAGTAGCTGGGACCACAAGTGCATACCACTGTGCCTGGCTAAATGTCCATTTCTTGTAGGGATAGGTTCTCCCTATGTTGCCCAGGCTGGTCTCAAACTCTTGGGCTCAAGTGATCCTCCTGCTTTGGCCTTTCAAAGAGCTGGGATTACAGGCGTGAGCCACTGTTCCAGCCAAAAGATATTTAAAAATGTCTAATAGTGATTAGACAAATATTTATTGAGCATCTAGCAGGGCCCAGTGCTAGGCCAATACATCAATACAAACCCGTTAAGCCTAGAAAAAAAGAGTTGGTTTCTAAGGTAAGTGATTGTTAATGCCTGATGACATCATGGAATTCTATGTATTATTAAGATTTTATGCATAAAAATGAAAATATATTTAAAAAACCAAAAGCTTCATCATGATAGTCTCAACACTAATAGTTTTTGCTTCTTAGTACATGTAATTCAAATTAGTATATTGAAGAACTGTAACATTAATTGCTTATATCTTCCTTTACTGATCTTTCTTATCTGTTTTTCCACAAAGATAAATGGGAGAAAATTAGAATTTGGACTAATGTATGTTTGTACATACATACATAGGTGGTGATGGAACTGTAGGTTCTTTACCCAAATAGTTAGGTCCTGGAAGAGGACAATTTATAGCAATGGTGACACATGCATTATTTGGTGCCTTGTAGATAGCATGTACAAATACTTGCCTCCATAGTTGGAATGATCATCACAATCTACTACACAGTTTATATTGCATTCATCCTTGAAGGCTATGAAAATTAGATCCTGAACCTAGAGTTAGCTGTTAGGCCACCTCTGCCTCCTACTGAAATGCATGTGTCCAGCCTATCAAAGATTCTCTTCAACAAGCATGAGCTCCATGACATATTACATTGCAAATCTGACTTTTTGCAAATGTACGTGACTGGAGACATGCCAATCTTAGCAGTCAGTGCTTGAAATTGAAACTTGAGGGGGAATAAGAAAAGATTCCAGTGGGCAATTATTTACAATGATTAATATTTGAACATTTTTAACTTACAAAAATGGCAGTTTCATAGAGGCTATATGGTTTAAAAATACAGAGTACTTCATGACTTTGTGTGTCATCCTTGCATAGAGGCCATGCTAATCTTCTCTGTATCATTCCAATTTTAGTATTCACACTGCCAAAGCAAGCACTCAGCATTATTTAAGTGAGATGGCAAAGACCCCCCCCACATCCTAAAGGATGGTCCTTGATCACAAAGGCTAATAACCAAGTTGGGGAATAAGTTAAGGAACAAACCATGTGGTACCAATTCTAGATGCAATGGGAATAAAAAAGAAACAGAAAACAGTGCTGGCTAGAATGACTGCAGAAGACTCCATGAAAGAGGCAAGTTATAAGCCCTTGAAAGATGACAAGGATGTAGACAAGTAGCGTGGAGAAGAAGAAGAAATTCAGAGTCAACATGAATAAAGAAACAGACGTGGGAACCTGTTTCTTTGTTTGTTTTGTTTTAACCACTTAAAAGCTGTGTGGTTTGGGCTAGTGACCCAATGACCATATGTCTCAGTTTCCTCCTTTGTAAAATGTGGGTATTAACAGCTTGTATCTCATGGGATCACGGGGTAAACTACATGAACTAATGTGTACTAAACACTTAGAACAGCGCCTGGTGTAGTAAGAGTGGATCTGAAGTGGCAAACAGAAAATACTCAGGATGGAAGTAAGTCACAGAGACAAGATTGGCTGAGATAAACAGAATGGAAGAGGGGAAGGAGTTTAAAAAGATGCCAAGAATTCTTGACCAGAATTTCCAAGAATGTGCAAATAACCCTTACTGATTGCCTTCTCAGTGTTCAACTCTGTTCTAGGTGCTAGAAATACCACGTTGAACTAGGTCACGATAGTTAGAAAAATTGTATTTTTATGGTGGATATGGCAGAAAGAGATAGAAGAATGTTCGAAGGCAAGACATATCAGGAGGTGGTAAACGCAATGAAAGGACAGAAGTATGAGTAGATGACTGTATCAGACAGTGTGGTCCATCAGACTTCTGAGGAGGTGACTCTACAGTGGTGGCCTAAACCATAGGAAGTGGCTGGCTATGTGAGACCTACAGGGAGAGCTTGGCAGTGCAGAGGTCCTATGACCGGAACCAGCCTGGCAGGGCCAACAGATGGGCACTGTGAACCCTGAGGAAAGAGGTATGGCATACAGTTTTCTCACACTTATTCTAATATGGAACCTCTTCTCTTTTTCAGAGCATCTCACTGGACCAATGTAATCCAGAAACACTTTACGAAATTGTGTTTAAAGCTGAGGACAGGGTTTAGGGGTAGCATGCAAGGTGAGAGTTAGAAATAAAAGTGGAGTATTTTGAAAGGGGAGGCCTGAGGAAAGAAAAGCAATTATAAGTTTTGAGGGAAAAATTTGGCAACTGAGTTTGTTTTCCTATAAAACTAATGCTATGTTAGAGTTTAATGTAAGATGGTTGTAGTTCTGCTCCCTGAAGTGGCACCTTCTTTTGATAAATGAAGAGTAGCAACTCATTAGGAAATAAAAAGAGTGGTGACAAAGAGGTGATCTCCTTTTTTTGATGGTTTGCATAATTAAAAAAAATAAAATAGTATTCAAAGTTAGTAGTTACCAAAACCAGAAATCTTCACAAAAATCTATACTCAGAGGCAAACCTTAACCAATAAACAATTCGTAACAGGCCTCCTGCACTAAATACTTCATTGTATACACACTCAGCCCAATTGTACAAAAAACATTACTGATCTGTTTACTCCAGCTTTAACAGTAAGTCATTTGTCATTTAAAAATAATATTCATGTGGTTAGGATAAAAACATCTCAAACATATACGCAAGCGTCTGGAAGGTAAAGTTTTCCAGATTCGATCACCACGAAATCCCAAGAGGTCTCTTTTTTTGGCTACTGAATAATCTTGAAAGCATCCTTCCCTTGATATGCTATTGCAGGTCAATTCTGTGAGCAGATTTCAGAAACTCAAATTTCCAGAGCACAATACTGATGTAAGAGATAAGGTGCCAGAATCAACCAGAGAATTTAACTATTACAAGTCCTCTTATTCTACTCTTCTCACATTCAGTGAAATCTGATGGTAACTAAATTCCACAAAATTTCAGAGTGAGCAAACTCATTAACATGTTGGCATTTAAATATCACTTATATTCAAGAATGTAATGCATTAATATCTAAAAGAGCCCAAGATATACAAACTGAGTTTTTGTATATCAATTCTATTTTCCTTTTACTGAATTTTATGGTGAAGCAAAGGCTGTTAAAGTACAAAAGATGGGTACCTTAAGCTCATAAAGGAAAATAGATAACTTTATTCTAATATCAAATTCTCACATTATATTTTGGGTTCTTTAAAAAAGAAAATGACAAAGGCACATGGGTCACTTTTTTTTTTTTTTTTTTTTTTTTTTTTGAGACAGAGTTTTGCTCTGTCATGAGGCTGGAATGCAATGGCGCAATCTCAGCTCACTGCAACCTCCACCCGCTGCGTTCAAGCGAGTCCCCTGCCTCAGCCCTCCTGAATAGCTGGGACTACAGGCGTGCACCACCACGCCTGGCTAATTTTTTGTATTTTAGTAGAGATGGGGTTTCACCATGTTGGCCAGGATGGTCTCGATCTCCTGACCTCGTGATCCACTGGCCTCGGGTTACTTCTGTTCATTCATTCTGTACAACTTGGTACACAGCCGTACAGGTCTGATTTTGAGCTGCCCCAGGGGCAGAGACATTTCAACAGAATAACCCAGTCGCAGCAGATCCTGGAGGCCTCGCCTACTAATTTGTTGGTAAATACTTGCCCAGGATTGGATACAACTTGATAAGATACTGGATCCTAATGAGCCCAGTAATAACACCTCCAACCCCTTCAGGTCAGAGAATGAAAAGCCACTCACTATCTGTTTCCTAAAAAATAGGAGAAAGATAGGTATGATGAGATGTCTGCAAAGTACATTGCAGCTTGTACCTGTTGGATTCTTTTTCACTGGTTACTATCTAACCACCATCTTGACTTGAAAACTGTTTAAAATGCCCTGTGTCATGAATCTTAAAGTACAACTAAATTTGTTACAAAGTTTTCCTTGACTCGGGGGATTCTGATTTGCTGCTTCTACAACAGTTTTCTTTAATCAAGAAATGTTAGACATTGGAGTTATTCGAGATGAACCTAAGTCGCGCTATTCTCTCCTTGCTCAGGCATTTCTTCCAGAACCCTGGGAAATCCCGTCACCTCTTGAGTAACAATGATGACAGTGTCCCCACCTACCCGTTTCCTATCAGGGAGAAAGAGAGGACAATGAGATAATGTCCATAAGGAGCTGTGGGCCTATATAATATAAGCTGTCATTAGTACATCTGTGTAAAAGCTCTTATTGACACATGCTCTTCTTTGTGACAAACATGGGGCAACATTTCAAACCAAAGCCCTGCTTATATAAAACAGGCAGTTAAAAGCATACAACATTGTGGCACTGTGGCTATGTGGCACTCCCTTATGAGCACAGATTCCAAGAATGTGAAGATGGCAAAAGAAACAGTGCCAGTCTGGTTCCAGGGATGGGTCTGATCTGATTCACCCTTCAGACTTAGTGTGGCCGCTCAGAGACCAGCAGAGCAGAACTGCCACACTATGCCTGTTGGCACTGCCAAATCTTCTGGGTTTCTTCCATGTCTTAGGGCTTATTTACTATGTGGAGAAACATGGTTACAGCAATGGAGGCTGTAACACCAACTTACCAGCAATAGTGAGGGGAGTAGAATACATTAATTTTATAAAAGTGCAAACAGATACCTCTAAGGCATGCTCTCCTTACTGCCTCCATCTAAAAGAGTTTGTCAACTTAATATTTGTATCTGTCGACAGCTTTGTGCAGGGCAATATTTTCTTTGCCAGTGACCCCAGTAAATTTGGGGAAGATGTAGCATAAAGGAAGAAAGGCATTTGAGGAACTGTATGTATAGAAGTTCCCCAGACCGCAGTCAACCTCTCTCCAGCTCACAGAACAGCATGCAGTTGGTTGACTGTGGTCTGGGGAACTTCTATACATACAGTTCCTCAAATGCCTTTCTTCTCCAAATTTACTGTCTTTTGCCTCGGTTTTGTGGTTTATCACTGACATCCATGACCTTTGTTCCCTGCTTTGACCTCTGCTACCCAAACATATGAGAAACAGAACCTTATCTCCACCAACTGTTTAGAAACAGTACTTACTAACCTTCCTGTCTACAGGTGAAAATAAGAACAGTGTGAAACAAACAGAATACAACAGCAAGTATACAAGTGATGATTAAGAAAACTAAGAGGGGCTGGGCACAATGGCTCAGGCCTGTAATCCCAGCACTTTGAGAGGCCAAGGCAGGCGGATCACCTGAGGTCAGAAGTTTGAGACCAGCCTGGCCATCATGGTGAAACCCCATCTCTACTAAAAATACAAAAACTAAACAGGTGTGGTGGCTCACACCTGTAATCCCATCCATTTAGGTGGCTGAGGCATGAATTGTTGGAACCCAGAGGCGGAGGTGGCAGTGAGCTGCAATTGCACCACTGCATTCCAGCCTGGACAACAGAACAAGACTACTGCCTCAGAAAAAAGAAAAGAAAAGAAAACTAAGATATTAGAAAAACAAGGCAAGTGAAAAAAACCTAACGAATTTCTACTTCATTGCGTTATATATAATCAGTCTATTTGTTGGTACTTGATATATATGGCAAAACCATCCAGCTAAAGAAATAACACTTATAAGTGAAACTGAATATATATATCTTACGATAACTTGGCAGTTCCTGCAAGTTCCAGGATGCCAAAGTCATGTCAGCCCTGATAGGGACACTCAGTCTTTGGCAAATTATTTGGATTATGATGATAAACAAAAATAGTAACATTTTTGTTTTTAATTCAGAATGCAAATGACAGATCCCATAGTATGCCAGAGGAAAAACATGTTTCAAAAGACACATTTGTCAAACCAAAATAATGAATTCTTCAAGTGTGTGTGATTTAGCAACACGAAAATTCCTTGAGGACAAAACGGTAACCACATAATAAAGGCTTACTGAGCAGGCACGGAGCTAAAAATCTGTAGTCTGGTATTGCCACTTCGATGTCACAGCACTTAACTATCTTTGGGTGGTTTTCCATGGCCACAAAATCAGCATGACTTCTCCATTAATTTTTAAGAAATGGCAGGAATGACTGGACTCTTGTGGTAACAATTATAAGCTATTTTGACTCCATAAAATGAGTCACTGTGATAGATGGTGACAAGAAGTACTCCTATTACTTGAGGTAAGCCCTCAAAACTGCTTATCTTCTTAAGGTTTCAAAGTCACTGATCAGCACAAACTGCTGTTTCTACTAAAAATGATAAATGACACAATCATCACCACCTTTGAAAAACTAATCTTTGATCAAATTCTATATGAGAAATATTAGAACAGATTATTTACACAGTACTCCTCTTCCTGGGGAGCAAGACTTGGTACCCTTTAATGAGAGAGGATGAAAAAGTGTCATGCAACAAATTCTGGCTCTTTGGGTCTAATAGCTTCTTTGTACCAAGATAATACACTTCCTTTTCTAACAGCTAAATAAAAGCTCAAAGAGAAAAAGCAGGGGAGAAAGACAAAGGTTCTTCTCAGACAAGTTGACTGACAACTTTTAACAGAAGTCCATTATCACATCATTACTATATTTGGCTCCTTTATTGGACTTGTTTCTTTACATATTCATTTGACTGTGTTTCGTCCAATAAGGATTTGAGAAGAAGCTAGATTTCAAATTCATGTAATCAACATTTAGGAAGTGCCCAACAAAAGAAGCACTGCTAACTGAAGCTGCCTGGTACACTTTTGTCGAGGCCCGACATAGCAATGCTTGCCTTTAAGGTGGCATTAGTGTATCCTAGCAATAGAACACTTTTATAGATGAATGAAAATAACTTGAATTCTAAGATCTTCTCCTTCTTACTCTTTAGTAGAGTTTCCTTCTTTTTCTCTCTGAACAATACTATGCTTCTGGCAAACTCTGAAGTAGGATTTCAGCAGGAAGAGTTGAGATATGGGTGCTGGCTTAACTTTTGCGAGCACTTCCTCATTTTTGAAATCTTCAGTAAAATGAGTAAGTACTACCGTTTACTCATTTTACTCTTCAACCAAACATGCCAAACACCTGTACTGTATTTTTTTTGAGGATTTTACTGTACTTCTGTAGGTGTTATTTATCCTCAAAGATTTTCCATTTTAAAGACCTCATAGGGCTGCCACATCATCACTGTGATGTAAGGAGAGACATATTAGATCACCTGCAAGCAGAGATAGAGGAGGCACGTAATGTATCTCGAGATCACAGGCCAGGGACAAAACTGGCATCATAATTTCTCCACTAGGTTGCATACACCCTCATTTATCTACATCAGAACATAAAGACATCTACGTGCTTTTGCCCCCTTCCAGTCAATCACTAGATTTACACAAACGCTTATTTCTTAAATCTGTTAATTTGGGTTTTTCAAAAACACTAAGTATATACTTAATAACCAAACTCCTTCACATCCATTGTAATGCTGGCATGAAATATTATAATAAAACACCTAGTTTGGTGGTGAGAGCATGGATTCACGTCTCCGTTTAGTGGCTATGTGACTCTGGGCAATTTATTTAACTCCTAGACTCCTCATTAGTTAACTGGGGCAATGCTACCTCTTAGGAATGTTGTATCAAATGAAATAATACATGCGAGTTGCTTAGCACAGTGCTCAATAAATGGTAGCTAAGGCCCCCCCTCGTCATAATGATTGAGAGGGCACTGCATAGATTTTGAATAGTTCCTGATGAGAATCTCATATTAATTCAGACGAAAAAGTTCTGATTTTGATAATGTTAAGTGGCTACGCAAGTATCACTGAGTCAAATTGCCCTTAAGAATTTTTACATCGCACGGAGGGAAATGTGTGAAATGCTACTGGGGCGCTCTGGGTTGCAGGCTGATGGGAGCGCGTGTATGTGGGAGTCCCAGGACGACCCGAGGCGGAGGGGCAGGGAGGTGGAGGACTGCGGCGGTTACTCACGCGGGGGTGACACCCTTGGGCAGCCCCAGGGCGTTGACGGCTGCCGGCGGCGGCTGCGAGGGCAGCAGAGCGCTGAGGAAGGCCGCGGGCGTCTGGCTGTGGCCGAAGCGGGTGGCAGGCGACGAGCAGTGGGACGCCTGCCCCGGGCTCGGGAGCGGCGGTGGTGGCGGCGGCAGTGGGAACACGTCGGGCACCGGGAAGGCAGCAGTAGGGCTGAAGACCGGGGGCGGCGGGGGCGGGGGCGACGGGGAGGAGGAGCCCCACGGGGCGTCGGGCTCGGTGCCGAAGGGCTGCGCGAAGGGCGGCACGGGCGCGCGGCCGAACTGCCTCGGCGTCGGGGACATGGGCGACGGGAGGCTGGACGAGCTGGGGCTGGAGGCCGGCGTGCCGTGGCCCGACGCGGGCCCGAGGTTCTGCGCGGCGATGAACTGCTTGGGGCGCGCGTAGTTGAAGGAGCCGGAGGACTGCATGGCGGGGGCGGAGCGGGAGGCCAGCGCGCTCATGGGCTCCGGGGACGCGGGCGGCGTGCAGGCCGCGAGCTCGGGGAAGGCGGGCGGCGGTGGGAAGGGGGGCGAGGGCGGCGCGCTGCGCGGGGCTGGCGGAGGCTGCCGAGCGCCGGCCTCCTGCTCCAGTCGGATTTGGTTCTGGAGTTGCTGGATCTTCAGAGGGTCCCTGGGGGGAGAGAGAGAAGCGACACCTTCAGAGCGGGAACGGCCAGGAACGTGCATTCCAGGAGTGAGCTCAGCTTGTGAGCATCGCTTGGCACTTAGGCCAGCTACAGAGAACACCCAGGGAACGGGCACACGTTAGCAGCCCGAAGTGTGGTGCCAGCAGTTCATTCCGGACCAAGCGCTAAGTCAGTAAAGTATGCTCGCCCATTTCACTGTCTCATTTAGTTTCACATAAGGTGATCCCAACCAGTTTACAAATCCTGATGGAAATTTTGTCTGACTTCCAGGAGCCATATTTTGTTTTTAACGGATCAAGAAATATTAAGAGAAAAACGTTTCGACATCAGTTCTCAGTCCTCTCATTCGTAGCCAATTTTTGGTAAAAGAATTCTATCAAAATGAGAAAGTTAAAAGCAAAAAAAAAAAAAAACCACTTGGTTGAAGTTATATTTGGCAGATTTAGGTTAGTCCAATTTGCCTACTTCAGTGCTGTCAACTCTACATTCAATAAATACCACAGGTGGATTTTTAAAAAAATTTACTTTCATCTCTACATTTGTCCCCTAAGAAAGTCTTTATGCAAAATTTTAGTAGTAAACTAATTGCCAATTTCTTACACAAACCTTAATGCACACTGATACTGTATGTTATTTCAAACACATGTAAACAAGTGACATCTATAACAGGTAGGTGTTCAATAAACAATAGCAAAATATTTTATAGTAATGTATATTTAATTCCCCCAAATATTTACCATTGAGAAGAGATAGTTCAAATTTTTATTTCTGAAATAAGAGTAAGCAGCTAGCAATGATCTAATATCTCACTCTTTGACTCAAACTTTGCTGTACATCCAGGATGTTTTCCTTTATTCACATGAGGTAAACATAGGGATAGCTGTCAAAAGAAACTTCAACAGAAGGTGGCACTGTAACAAGCAGATAAAACAAGTATCTATGAATAGACAATAAACCTTTTAAAACTAAAAATCAGACCCCAAAACTTTCTTATCCATAGGCAAAAATCAAGCCTTCAGAGACTCAGCAATACAAAGAATTGAAGCGGCCAATAAAAAGTGAAAAAATATCTAGGTCTTTTCGCAAGTATCATGAGCTGTGGGAACATCAGCAAGTTCTAAACTCTGTCCTGTGTCTTCTGTTCCCTTCTATAATTATCCAGTAAAGTGATTACACTTAAGTCCATGAGAAGACAAAGACACACTTTCTTGGGAACTGAAAAGTGTAATGAGGAGATGGTTCTATGTTCTTAATATGTACAGAGCATCAAATACTTGAACAGCAAAGAACTTTGTGGGGTCCTATTGAACTTGAGTATTTTAAAAGTAGCCATGTCACTGCTGGGATTCACCATTGCCCTGAAGTTCCAGATGTCTGTGTGGTTTGGGTAGACCGTCCAGCACATGTGCTCTGGCATTCATTCATTTAGAACTGGCCCAGGAATAGAACTCATAAAAACCACCCACTAGCTCTAAAATCCATTATCCAGCACTCTCCATTCCGAGTCCCCAGATGCTTCATCTCCCTGCCTTTGCTGTCTCTCTTACATTTCCTCACTAGGGCAACATGCATCCCAGTCCCAGGATGTTTATCATCAACACTCTTCCACACCCTTCAGCTGACCTCTGCATCTGGATTGGAAGCCATCTGTGTGGCTCTTCTCAAAGGCGCTGCTCCCCTACTCTGTGAGCCCACCTGGGCTCACGATGGCCAAAGCCACAGCTGTGTTTTAAGTATTTTAGGCTTGGCCTGGCATCAGCAAATTGCTGTGTGTGGTGGCTCTGCTGAAGTAGCTACAGACATCATATCACGCTTTGTACTTGATGTGAGGATTCCCTGGCCCCAGGATTAGGGAGTGACTCTTGAGAGCCAGTCTTCAAAGAAACCAGGGCAGGAAAGCCCAGACCAGGACTATATTGGTTCGAAACTTCTCCATGGGTCAGCCTATTCATTCGGGCATTAAAAAGAACCACCATGTTTGCTAACCCAAGTGGGCTTAAAGCTGTGGAAGTGCTACCTTTAGTATGAAGTGACAGTTTAAGAAATTATTAATGTAGCATTTCACAAGAAATGAATGGGCATTCTAGTGATTTGGCTGCTAGTATATACTGTGGTGAAGAACTTTGCTAGAGTTTTGACTTCCCATTTTTCAGTGGTTCAGTGAGGCATGAAGAATATAATATGCAGGGACTGGAGGGGGTGGGGAAAAGGAGCACAAAAACATTTATTTTGAATTTTAAAGTGTCTGACTTTATTTCTGTGCAAATGATAATCTTTTAAATACTTGAGTTAAATGGATTTCATATCTAGACTGTGATGTGATGAAATGCACAATTTTACCATTTTCTTCTTCCTCATTAAGCTATTTTTAGAAAAGTTGATTTTCACAGAGATAAAAAGGCCAAAAGAATGAAAGGTACCAGAAAGGCAAGGTTGCCTATAGCTTTTGGAAATTACTTAGAAGTTATTTGTCATAAGAAATTCATTACTTCTTTAGTTTCTCCATTTTTTTTTCTGCTGTCTTTTCTCTGAAAAAAAGAAACTGAACTTTTTGGAAATACTATGTATTTCCAAATAGTATGACAAGTTAAGGGTTCTAGATGGCCCTAGTTGCAAATGTACTTTGAGTATCATTTGTTTAAATCTTTGGTCTTGCACAAGTAATTCATCAAATTTCTCCCAGCTTTTTTCCCCTCTCCCCACCATACCCCTAATTCAAAAAATCTAAGCAATTCCCCACTCTTGCCCATCCTTCAATTCTAAAAGTTTTGATACTGAAGGAAAGGAGACTGTCTAGACCTGTCACAGTCTACTTACACATGGGAAGACTGGTTTTAAGTAACACTCAAGGCCACAGAGCAAGTTACCTGCAGAGCCAGGTTAGAACCTGTGTCTGTCCCTGCTCTTTTCACTACATCAGGCATGTAACATAAAAGGACCCTGACCTTCAATGTGACTTAAAAAAAAAATCTGTGACTATATTTTCCTTCTGAGGACTTTATTCACTTTTACACCTTACTGCAGCTGTAACATCGAGGGCCTTTAGGATCTGAATCATCAGTTAAGGTTTTAAATACATATTTAAGAATATATTTAAGAGTATTTGACTTCAAACTTGATTTCATGCTAACTCAATAGATTCCCCTCATACATTATAGAAAATAACTCCCCTACCCCAGTGGTTTGCACAAAGCTTTCAACAAGAATAATTTTACAGATGGTTGGATGGGGCAAAGATTTAGATTTGACAGAGATAAGGAGAGGTGTATGACCCAATTTATTTTCTAATTCAGTCATCTCTCCTGCTACTAGATTAAAGCCAAGTTCAGAAAAAGTTAACCACACTAAAAACAGTGTCCCAAGTGGCAGAATGGCACATGACAAAAAGGGCTAGAGTCACAGTTAGATCGAACTGGCTTGGAACCCCAGCTCAGCTGGCTACTAGCTTGTGGGGTCCTTGTGAGAATTAAATGAGCACAGTGCCTGGTTCAGAGTATGAGCTCAATAAATTATCTTTCGCAGCAGAAGAGAATCATGTCAATCCTGGTTACTTTACAAACCAGACCTTTTAAAACAGGAACAATGTTTTACTTACTGCAGGGGATGTTTCCCTTCAGCTATTTCCATTGCAAGTGGCTGGCAAGGGAACAGCAGTGGCAGGTGGGCAGATGGGGAACTGGAGATGGGGCTGTCATGAGACCAGCTAAGATGGCTGGTTTTAGCACTGCTCCTCCCGCTTCTCCTCAACACGAAGCCGTAGGGCACTTATCATGTGCCCAGCACTGGAGACACACACCAACCCTAGGAGGTAGGGATGGTTATCCCCATTTAAAAAATTCACCATCAGTTAATGAGGTCAAGTAATGTGTCCAAGGGCAGAACCTGGATGTGAAGGGCTGGCTGGCTCAGAAAGCCTGGTGCTACATCATTCTCTATAAAGTGCTCAGTAAACAAAAAAGGTTTGTTAAAATGTTGGCTATTATTACTACATATCACTTTTTCTCTGGGAAACTGCAACCCAAGTTTAAAATAAATGATGTGAAAGTAAACTTCTGGAAAACAACTTTTATGTAAATTGGAAATTCCTGGTATGTCTCTCTGGAGTAGTATCTGGATTGCAAGCAATTTATCCCCTGCTCATAATAATAAAGGTGGGGTATTCGTAATTGTCCAGAAAAACTCTTGAGATCACAAAGCTGAAAAACATTTGTGATCTATGAATAAATATGCTGTTGGTTTATATGCTTTCTTTCATATTTGATTGTGTGACAGAAGCCGTTGTATGAAGAGTTGCAAGACTGTACCCTCTGAACCATAAGCTCCTCTGGTCCTGATATTTATAAGCACTTTAAAGGTAAGGAGGGTAACTTTCGGCATCCTCACAGCACCTGGCCAAACACTAAACATGGGTGGACTCATCACTGTCAATGACAACAATGATATAAATTTCTTACTGCAATTTCTGTACCCCACTGGGTTCATCAGGCATATTCAGTACGACATTCCTATACTAGGAGGGTCCCATATTGGACTGGGAAATCTTAAGAATTTTCAAATGAAGGTAGGTAAGTGATTTAGGGGTAAGCTGGTAGGTGTTTCCACAATATATTCCCATCTGGCTAAGATTAGCTCAGTATCATATGCATGAGACTTCAATGTATCAATTCTGGGAATGTATAAAATAGAAAATAAAACTCCTACAAGGGCTTCCCACTCAGGTAGTACCGATTCAGTTCCATCTATAACTTTATTATAGTAATGCTTCAACTGTCTTTTAAAATTCTATTACTCATAGCTCAATTGATATCTTCATATCACAGAAGCTAAGTCCACTGCATGAAGGTCAATATCTAACAACTTGATTTGTTTAGCACTAACTTATGATTGCCCCTTAGGAAAAGGTATGTAAATCCCAATCTTAAGAATAATCATTTATTTACACAGTAAGGATTAATAAAAGACAAATGAGAATGTATTGCACTGGGCTTATGGGAGGTTGTGAGTGCAAAAATTAATTCAAATACATTCCCCTAAGGTTGGGGGAGAAGGCAGGGATAAAAATCTGGATTTTCTCCAAAGTACCATAAACAAAAAAATGCTAGAATTAAATTAAAATTGATTACTGCTTGGGAATACGTGTAAGTTTAAAATGTATTGCAAAAGGACATAGGTTTCTTTACAAAGCCCTGTTTTTTGACCTTTAATGCATTCTGAACCTTTTGTAAATTGTGCTGACTTTCCAAACAAAGCCAGAACTGAACACAATCACGGAGGAGGGCTCAAGGGAGAAGTGACCTGAGTGACATCAGCACATGACTTGAGGCTCTTTTAGAGAGCCTTTTCCTTTGAACTTAGAATAAGAGCCATATTTGGCTCTGCCACAGAAAAACAGTAGCTTTGTATGTCTTAATGCATAAAGTTGATCTCTATTTGAAGTCATTCCATGTACCGATAGAGAGAGAGAGAAGGAGCGATTGATGACCAATTCCTAATCCTCCTGGGAACTTCTCTGGAATATCAAAGGATGGCTGAGTCTCTCATGTAACATAAGGAATAGGAATGAGAGGTAGGGGAGATGGTGCTCTTCAAGGGTCAGTAGCAATGTGAACTGTTTCTCAGAAGTTGACTCCTGCCGCTGGCTCCCAGATGTTGAGATGTCTCATCTAGGAGGTGTGTGGAGATCCAACTCTCTGTGGGGTAAATGGTCACTTTGGCTCTGAGAGGGCTGCAGGATATGGTCCAAAGCATTTATAGCCCCACCAGAAGAGCAGGATTTGTAGCCTGACATAAATTGCATATGATAAGGGACAGGCTTTGCCAGTGCCTGCAGTTGTGATGTGCCTGAGGAATCTGACTAACACAGAACGCTGGGTGCTTCAGTCCCAGCCCCTTTTTGGGGGAGGAATCCAAAGTCAGCTTCTAAAAGAGTCAACTCTGCATCACAGTTAAATGCCCAAAATGATTTTCATTTCTGCTGATGCAAAGGCCAGTGAAAACAGCAGGAAGATATTAGTTGATTCTTATAAAAACTATGCTAATTTAGTGGACATTAAAAGGAATTAATACTGACTGTTCCTAATAGAAAATGTTTGGTTTTAATTCTTAACATAGACAAAGTACATTTTGAAGAAAAATCTGTTTTTCAACCTTTTTTTTTCAATGCTTGAAGCAAAATCAGTGATGTCATTTCTAATTGAAACACCAAAGAAAAGCTCCCTGTGAGACAGATGTTGAGAAACTTTAAGGTCTTAAGTATAAAATTTCTCTGAGATTTTGAAGAATTAGGGAAGAAAGGACAGACAGATATTTCACTTTCTGTCTTCCAATGAAATGACAAATTTGGCATATTTTAAGGTTTCATATGGTTAGTTTCCCCAACTTTTCATTTTCATTCATCATACAGTGGCTGGTGCCATCCCTTGTGTCAGTCCCATCATAGCTTATGCTTGCTGGGTTGAATACATCCAAAACAGTGGTATGCAGTCAGTATTTATAAGAGTCGATTACTACTAAGGGCAGAGTGTCATCTCTTTCCAAACAAATAACCATTATCTACTCCTCAAATGTCTTTACAAAAAATAGCAATCCTCCCACTTTGCTGAGCCCTCCATTTTCAGTATCTTCCTCTTTACTCACAGGGAAGTCACTCAATAAATATCTGCTGAATTGAAGTTAAATCCCTAGATTTCCATACAATATAAAACTCCCTGTTCCATCAAGCTGTATGGCATTCAGCAACACACAGTTGCATTTTCCTAAGGGAGTACTCTTGGAAATAAAGCCATTATCATGCAGGTTATTTACAAGTAAAAACATGGAGTCAGCCCAGTAGAGAAATGTTCAAATAGTGCAGCTCCTGCTCTGCCACGTTCTGTTTATGACTTTGGATACTTCATTTATCCTTTCTGGGGTAGTTTTTCAACTTTAAGGTCCTAATAAACTTTCAGATTTTATGACCTGTCCTCTTTAGCCCTGTAAGATTTAAACATTATAAAGAACCTAATTTCGAAGAAACTGGTAAACTTAGACAACTAAACAAGTCCAAGTATGGTACTTATTTGTGTGTGTGCATATATTAACCTTATGCATATGCTGTTTTCACACCTATTTCAACTGTTTTTGAAAAATGTATATATCAGTTTTTGGAAAACAGAAGATTTTAAAGGCATTCGAGAGGCAGATAAAAACAATTCCATGGTCAATCTTCTTACAAAAGGAAGAATACTTTATTCTGTGAATAATCTGTTCGGTGAATATTCTGTCAACTAACTGGCTAAAATTAATTGCATTTTTTTCTTAAGACAGATATACCTATAGATACATTCTACCCAGATCAAGACAAAAATAGCTTTTAGGTTTTGTGTGTCTCAAAATAGTTTCTATGGGGCTAGAGTTGGATGTGGTTCTGCTATAATGCTTTCCCTTAAAGGAAACATGGAAACTATTTCAGTGGGAAGTGGCCAATGTTCTGTTAATAACCCTTACCCCTCTTTCTGCCACAACTCTTTTGAATGTTTAGGCTTTGACATTTCATTCAAATATGAAGATAGGGTTGTGCTATGCTCAGCAGTCCTGTGGCTTTTCTCTGCCCTCATTCTTGATATCTCTGCAGCCTCTGACAGTGGGCTCACCCACGCCATCTTTCTTGAAGCACTCTTCTCCCTTGACATCACTAACACAACTCTCCTTGTTCTCCTACTTCTGGGACTGTGCCTTACTTCCTTCACTGGTTCTCCATCTCTCTAAATCTGGGTACCTTACCAAGATCTAAACTTTACGCTCCTCTTTGCACAAGGAGTCAGTCAGCTGCATCACTCTCGCTCCCTGATCTCTCTAACCCAGCCCTCAGTCCTGAATTCCATTATCCACTTCCATGTAACATAAATGTGCTACTTCACTTCAAACTTATGTCTAGACAGAGCTCCTCTCACCCTGATCTAACTTGTCTCCCTAAAATAATATCTGATATTTAAGATAGCCATAATTTGGCCTCAAATAGTCCTAACAGTCTTATCTCCAACTAATGCTGCTCTATCTCTACCTTTTCATTCTTCTAAGTTTGTTACTCTTATTGTTCCCCAAACTGATTTTGAGTTTTCCTTCCTGTTGGCCTCTTCTCACGCACTGCCCTCTTTTGGAAGGCCACCCCCAACAATTTCTCTCCATCCACTGTCTTCATCCTTTAGTGCCCATTTCAATGCCCATTTCTTCTTGAAGCCCTCCTAGTAACATCTAGCAGTTCTTACTCCCTCCTCCATACTACTCCAGCCCACAAGGCTGGCACGGCACTGTCAGTTTGGCAGTGGCATTATCATCTCACACACCAGCCCAGATTGCCCAGAACCAGACATGTTCTATCTTCTTGATTATTACAGTGTTTTGCACATAGATGTCACTTACTACCTGTCAAAAGATTGCCAGGCATCCTTTTGTGTGGAATACAGGAAAGGGAAATGCATCTGCTAATAAAGCAGATACATATGTATCAGAGCTCTTATAGTAACAGTACTTATATATTTCTGGCTTGTTAGTATCCAAAATGTGAAACTCCCAAACCTGAATGAGAGCTTTGTGAACCTGGTAATGCAGCTCCTAATTTGGCATCTGTGAGGCCCTCCATCATGTTCCAGGCAGTGGCAGCCTGTACCAGTGCCCATTTTCCATTTTATTTGGTTATCAGTCAAAAATGCAATAAGTTTATGTTTATCTTGAAGAGAAGTGCCTCAGGGATATTTTCAGTACTTGGTGAGAACTTCAGTCATCTCTAGGCAGTTCTTTTCTTTGATAGGACCCATTCTTCCCATCCCTGCACTGTTCTACAGCCACTTTTTCAAAACATAGACTGTATCCTGAGATAACAAAGTTGGTCCCTATACAGAGAGAGGAAACAGTTCCCTTGTGTGTCCATTGTGTAGTGTAGCAAGTCATAAAAGACCGGACAGAGTGTTTCTAACAAGGCTGCATTGAATGCCTGTGTTGGGGCTAGAATCTAAAGCACTGATGTCTGCCTGGAACATCACACTGATGTCTGTATTCATTTTTCAAGTGTTGTGAAGTGCTGCCAGGAATCGCTTATGGCTGATACTAAGTTAAAGAATGTGTAGGTGGAGGTCATGCTTTATTTCTGGAGGGAGAACGCGGCCAATGGTTGAATGCATCGCAGTAAGCATTCATACAAGCAAGTAATGACTCACTAGTAGGTGGAGAATTGAATGTGTTTCTTCTTAAAGTCAATTTCCTGAAACTCCAAGTGTGGCAGACATTTGTTTTTATTCTCTACCATTCTTCTTTCATCTGGTAACAGCACTCCTCCCTCCCTTTACAGACCTGCTTCTACCCTATTCCTTGTGGGTCTGCCAGTCACAATCCTCTTGCCCTTGGTTGCAGGGTGAGCATGTGATCCAGGACTAGTCAGCTGGTATATGGCTTCAGCAAATTATCCAAGGATAAGTATATAATCCAGGTCAGGCCAGGCCAATCAGGGCCTTTCCCTGGGACTTTTCATACTGAAGATGGAAGGGAAATGTGTCTAAAAGGATAGAATCACCTAGAATTCCTGGCCATCATGGAAGGGTCTACAAAAAGGAAGCCAGTACATAAAAAGCAGCCAACTCCTTATATAAAAGAAAAAGGGAGAGAGGCAGGTAAAATTGGAATACTATTTTAGCAGCTGGATCCAGATAACCCTCAGACCAGTTTTATCTCAGAATTTTTCCTTCTTTTTCTTTTCTTTTTTTTTTTTCTCTTCACTTAAATTAGTTCAAATGGTCTCTTAACACTTTTTAGAAAGTGGCCTTGGAAACCAACAAGTCCAATATCCCTATTTTACGATATGCAGATGGAAACACAGGGAGATCAAGAAATTGCTGTTATCAGCTGATTGGTACCAAAGGCCCAATAAGAACATCTTGCTGGTAAGAACAATATAAAAATTAATCTAATAGCACTATTGGAAGTTGATGAATCAATAAATGGATGAATTCATATGTTGTTCATAAACTTGTGAAATAAACTACCAGAAGGGCTAAAAACAAATAGTTTAAAGTGTTTACCTCTGGAAAGTAAGATGAGAAAGAGGTGGAGGGAGGACATCTTTTATTTTTGCATTTTATACTCTTCTGTACTGTTTGGCTGTTTTTAACTATGTGCATATAAAAAATATAGTGATTAAAAAGACTCTTAAAACATAAAACTCCATAAGTTTGTAACTTAAAGAAGGTCTTAGACAGTAACAAAATATCCTGGAGGCCTGAGAAGGGTATCCATCCATCCATTTCCTGTGTTTAAAGCCACCAGTGGAGGCCTTTTCCAAATAATTTCATCAAGCATGACTATTGCTACTACTGCCAGCACCAACAGCGTCACCACTATCTAGTGATGAGAGCTAACTGTTCTAGAGCACTTACTATGTACCAAACACCATTTAAAGCACTTTTCCATATAAACTCGTTTAATTTTTATAAAAACCCTAGGAGAGAGGCCACTTGTATTATCTGCATTTTACAGATAAGGAAATTGAGGCACAAAGATATTTAGTAAGTTGTCCAAGATTATGCAGCTGGAAAGAAGTGGAGATGGGATTTAAACTGAGGAGCTCTGGCTCATGACCATGATGTTACCGTGTCTCTAACCAAAGCACCACGACTTATCTTGTATTTACCATGTGCAATGTGACTTCCTCAGACACAGAGGACCTTTCTGATTTGGGCTCCACTCAAGACTACAGCTCTAAGTCTGCCCCTCCTATACCCTATTTCTTTGTTATTGAGATACAGATATTGCAGTGGCGCCCAAAACAGCTATAGAGACAGCCAGGCTATGTCCTGAACACATTCCATACATATAATTTTAGGTAGTTATGTCTCATATGCTAGGCTTAAAAACATTTATTGGAAAAACTATAAGAATGTACAAAGCAACCTGGAGGAGTTGACTTTGAAACTAAGAAATTAAATTTGCTTCCAGAATTTATTTCAGCGTAAGTACCATCAACTAGCATTCATTATATTGAAAAACCAATGAATGGTTGGTCTCTACTAACCAAACATCATGTATTTACAGCTAAATATTATATATCCAGAATGTGAACAGGAAGATGAAACCAACTGATAAAGGTTCTTACTTCACATTTTCCTAGTATTAATTCAAATTTCTGAGAAAAATCAAGAGACATATGTCACATAAGAGCAATAAATACTACCATAGAATTTCATGGTATGGAAGTTCCTATATACTTATGGTTCTGTCCTCCACTCTCCTTTTTGAACACAATGTTTGTGGTAGAAAAAAATAAATACAAAAAGAATCATTTCCAAAATAATTAGATTTGAATTCTTAAAAATAGTTTGGTATTTACTTATGTGTTTGTTTATGAATGACACAGGGTCTTGCTCTGTCACCCAGGCTGGAGTAAAGTGGTGTCGTCTTGGCTCACTGCAGCCTCAAACTCCTGGGCTCAAGTGATCCTTCTGCCTCGGCCTCATGAGCAGCTGGAACTACTGGTGTATGTCACCACACCCAATGGGATTTTTTTTTTTTTTTTAACAGAGACAGGGTCTCACTATGTTGCCCAGGCTCAAGCAGTCCTCCCACCTTGGCCTCCCCAAGTGCTGGGATTACAGGTGTGAGCCACCACACATGGCCTAAATAGCTTTGTTTTTAAATCACCGACAGCCCTTTTTAGCATCTCCTGCCACTGGGCTACTTAGTGCTTTCCCGGGTAGAAGTGACTGTGACACCAATTATCTGTGTGGCCTTGACTAAATCATTCTCGGTCTGACTTTCTTCATATCTTTGCAGTATAGTTGGATTATTTTTAAATAGTCCCCTTTAAATATTTTTAAAATGTGCCCATGCTATAAAATTCATTCTTTAGTCTTTCAAGATTGTACATCTGAATATCACTAATATTACTCATCTGTTATGATATTCCATCTCTTGAGATACTGTATTACTAAATATGATACAATTTAGAAACATTATATCACATGGTGAACAACACTATAAAGATGACTTTTCAAATTTCTATTAACATAGGCCTGTAACTGAAGAACTAAACATTTCTGAATAAACAATAATGTAGCCAATAACATTTTCTACATATTTTGGTCTTGCAATCAATGTGAGGAATGCACAGTTGGATCTGGATACTCAGAGCAATGTATTTCCTCTTACAACTCTACCATTGCTAGTTTAAATGCTAATGGCCAAGATATACAAGCCAAAGGGTCCGTGGTGTGAATGCAGGGCTTGCCTGATCACCAGACTTCCTTCCCAACCTCTCATCTGAAGAAGGAGAAAGTTCTTGAAAAAGCTCAAAAATGCATTTTGGCAAGCTCAAGAGATGCAGCTTAGCAGCATGAATTAAGAGACTTGTGACTGTGGAAAAGAACTGTAAATTTTAAATGGCTTTGGCCCTTCTTAGCTTTTGACCAGCTGACCTTGACATTCCTTAGAGGCCAAAGGATGAGATGCAGTGAAGACAGTGCTGCCTAGCCATTTCCCCTCAGGAGGCGGCACCAGTCCTTCAAGCAGTGGATGAAGTCTATCCAGTGTGTCTTGGGGAGAACTGTAATAAACGAGGCTCCCTCCCTGAGAAATGACTAAAACCACGAAAATAAATTCTTAGATGAAACAGCTCAATTATCTAATGTAATTACTCCTAAGGAAAAAATGAGAGAAATTTATCATAGCTACATGAAGTTTCCAATGTGGTTATATATGACTGTTTATAGTCAACAGTTATTCATCTGGCGTTCTATCAAACAGAGTTTTCTATAATATGGTATCTGTGACTCTTTCCAATACAATAAAAATGCTGCAAAATCTTGAAATGCTTTTCAAAAGAAGAATACTTTATAGTATAGTATGTACAGCTGCAGTATTGAGCTTATTTTGCTGTACTTTATTAATCTTTTCCAAAACATGTAAATAATGAAGTTTGTTGCACACCACATCTGGATTTCATGATTATACTGTAAGACTTATAGAGTAGATGGCCCTCCATTTAGGGAAGTAGTATATACACCAGAATGTGCCTTTTCAACATTTAAACAACGGAAAAAGCCACTGAAGTATGTATAGTACCTGTGTGCCGAGATACACAGGAAAGCATGGAATGTGTGGGTGGAAGGAACCGGGATAATCTCATCCAGCTGAGTAATGAGTACGTTTGATGCAGTGCCACACAGAAGGCCACCAGCAGAGCCCAGAGTAGTAACTGGGTTTCTCCACTCTTAGCCTCTCAAGTGATGACACCAAGGTGAGAACTTCTTTCACTAAAAGGCTTAATCTTTTAAATAACTGAACCAGAAAGTCATTTCTAACAAGAATACAGATAAACATTACAAAGAACAAAGAAAAGATATGTTCAAAATCTGTCAGGTTCCAACAAGGGTTACTTTTTCCCTGAAGAGAGATGAACCCCATTGCCTAGAAGTAATGTGTAGCTGACTGTCCCGTGGTTCTATGTCTGAGTAACACAGTCTCATCACTCGTGTGTATGTGAGCATATATACATGTATATGACTACAGTGGTATCAGCAATCATGCGTATTTTCAAGCTTAAATATGATGAAATTGTTAAAGGGCTATAGTCCTAATTACAGCTAATACAGAGCATACTTAATCACACTTCTGTTCCTAACTTGTCCTTTTAGGCATGATCTTATCTCTTGATTGTGGCCACCCGTAAAGAAAAGCATATCTCTAATCTCAGAAGCACAAGGAGTTCATACCAGGAAACCAAGATTAGTAAATATCTTTGTGGTGAACACCTTTTGAATAAGACAGGATTAATGTAACAGTTAAAAGTATAGAAATATAAAAGTTACAAACTTACTAGTGATTTTTTTCTTTGGTGTGGACATTTGTTGATCTTTAAAATATATCATGGGAGTAAATAAAAGATCTATAGAATTTACAAAAATGTCAAAATGAACCAGAAGACATTAAAGTCATTCATGATATATGTTAATGACCTAATAGAGGAAACTTCTTTTTTCCTTTCAGGAACATCATGTATCGTCTTTCAAAATTACTATATAGGATCAGTGGAACACTGGACACTGACAGAGTGGGCCCTGCAGCCTTCACTGCTTCCTCATGGAGGGATTTCCAGGACGGGGGCCCTCTTTGCCCGTCTCCTCTCCTTGTGGCAAATATGGGTGGGGGTTGGATCTGGGCATGCTTACATCAGCCCCTCCCTTGCTCTTCTCTCTTTGGATCTTGCTTGCAGTGAGAGGGCTTTTTCTTCTTGTGTTTTGGAGGGTGGGATCTGCGCGGAGCTGTTCAATGCTGCCTGTGACTGGGTATTAGTATGCTTAGCTCAAGGTGAAGTATAAGCCAGCTCATGAGGCCCAGCAGTGCATCCCCTTTCTTCTCTGAGTTCTCCCCAGTACAAATTTGGTGCTTGGATCTCTTTCTGACTCCTCAGTTTATCTGTCAAATGGTTCCAAACTTGAGTAGGGAGAGAGGATCAACCCCCATCAAATGTACATTATTCATGCACTGTAATGGCATAAAAGAACCCTAGACACATGGGCTCCCTTGCTAATAAGCGCACCTTCAAAGTGATATTCATTATTTAGCATTTATCGGAAGAGGCTGGCCCCAGCTCTGGTGAAGGGCAGAGAAGTGTGGGTGGCCTCACGTGTTCTCAACGTCACAAAATGATAGCATTAAACAGACCCACTCCCTCATGGAAGGCAATCTGACGACCTTCTGTTGATATTGCAACATGTGTCTCTGGCAGCAGGATCTCAGTCCTTACGTCAGGGATATGGGAGGCCTTCCTCCACTTCATGTATATGCTTTCCCTAAGCAGATCTGGCAGATGCAAATTTATCCCTATCTTCTCATTTCCAATGAAGTTTTAGTATCCACATCCCCTCCTGAAGACAGAAAACTTGTCTTTGCAACCCTTTTTATTTCAGCTGATCTAAATTAGTTCAGATTTACCCTGACAAATGGCTTTTACCATTTTCAGTTTCTTACCCTGTAACAAAACACTGCCATCAAGTTTTGATTATGAAAATGGCTGAAGGCAAGGGACCATACGAGAGAGTGCAATCAACAACATAGTCTTTTTGCCCAACATAATTTGACATTTTTGGCTTAGACAATTAAAGCACAATGACTGCTCCTGAAAATCAGTATAGTAGTCATAATAAAACTTTTTTCTTGGCTGGGCACAGTGTTGCATGCCTGTAATCTCAGCACTTTGGGAGGTTGAGGTGGGAGGATCACTTGAGCCCAGATCTTGAGACCAGCCTGGACAACACAGTGAAACCTCATCTATGCTAAAAATAAAAAAAAAAAAAAATTAGCCAGGTGTGATGGTGTGAGTCTGTAGTCCCAGCTACTTGCTTGAGCCCAGGAGAACAAGGCTGCAGGGAGCCACGATCACGCCACTACACTCTAGACTGGGTGACAGAACAAGATCCTGTTTCAAAACAAAGCAAACAAAACAACTTTTTGTTTTTAAAATTGAACTGCTTATTGTAACTGCAGACATTTCTATACAATATTTCTTTTTAATCTCTTGAAATTAAATCCTATTTTTTAAAGAATACACATGATTAAATGAAAACAAAAAACCCCTCCAAACCCTATTGGATTTCCAACCTCAGCTCACAACTGATACCTTATACAAAAGTTAACTAATAGCAGTCTTCAACAGGCCAGGGATGGTGGCTCATGCCTGTAATTCCAGCACTTTGGGAGGCTGAAGGGGGAGGATCACTTGAGCCCAGAAGGTTGAGACCAGCACTGGCAACAAAGTGAGACCCTGTCTCTACAGAAAACTAAAAAATTAGCTGGGCATGGTGATGCATGCCCGGAGTCCCAGCTACTCGGGAGGCTGAGATGGGAGGATCAACTGGGCCCAGGAGGTCATGATCTTGCGGCCACAACACTCTAGCCTGGGGGACAGAGTGAGACCCCATCTCTAAAAAAATAAAAAAATAAAAAAAATCTTCAACATAAATGTGAATCCAAAACTATAAAATTTCAAGAAGGAATCATAGGAGAAAATCTTTGTGACCATAAGTTAGGTAAAGATTTCTTAGATAAGACAACAAAAGGGTGACCCATAAGAGAAAAAAAATTGATGAATTGGGACTTCATCAAAATTAAAAACCTCTGCTCTTCATAATGCAAAAGATATAAAGAGAACACTGAAAATACATCTTCATCTCTTACTTTTTCTTCCCAGTCCAATTTCCCTCTCCAGCATCAACCAAATACTGTTACCATTTCTCAAGTTCCCTCCTAAGCCAGCCCATACATAATAAGCATATAGATATACACCGTGTGGTGGTTCTACTGCTTTTTGACCGAGTTTTTTTAAACACAAAACTTCCGTATTCAGTAGATTTATTTGATTATTCAGTGTAGTCCTACACTCCCAACAGCATTCACTGGTCATCCACGTAGCTGAGGCAAAGTTCTTTGGAAGTCATTAGTTTTGAAGTTTACTTAAGCAAATATGGAAACAAAACATTAAAATTTTTAATTCATTTGCCTTGGCTAAAACAAACAAAAAATATTTCCTAAGTTATCAGCTCACTGTGTATTATTTAGGCCATACTTCATATTTTAGCTATGTCAGCTGTGGTATCCTGGGGGAAAGATGTTGTCATGTGGGGCCTCACACCAAAATATTATTTGAAGTACACACAAACCAGCTTCTTCAATTTCTTCCATTTCTTTGGGTATTGTGTTTTTAAATAATGAAATTCTCTCTTAAAGAACAATGAGGATCTCTTTAGTCACGTTGAGGACTACAGGAAGTATTTGCCTCAGGCTGAATTTTTTGTTTTTTTGAGACTCTGCCATCCCAGACTGGAGTGCAGTGGCACGATCTCAGCTCACTGCAACCTCCGCCTCCTGGGTTCAAGCGATTCTTGTGCCTCAGCCTCCCAAATAACCGGGATTACAGATGTGCGCCACCAGGCACAGATAATTTTTGTATTTTAGTAGAGACAGGGTTTCACCATGTTGGCCAGGCTGGCCTCAAACTGCTGACTTCAAGTGATCTGCCCACCTCGGCCTCCCAGAGTGCAGGATTACAGGCAGTAGCCACTGCGCCTGGCTCTCAGGCTGAATTAAAATCACCTTTTACACTCCACAGCACAACTCACTCACTCAACTATTGGAGTGAGCAAGAAGAGTACTCCCATCTCTCTTTTATTATCTTGTTTTATTTACTTCACAGCATTTATTACTGAAATGACTACATTGATGTGTTTCTGTTTAGACTTTCTGCCTCTGCCCCGACTCTTGCCCTGGGAGTCAGAGGGGGCTTCTGTCCAGCTGTGCATGGCTATGTCTCCACCATACCAACTCCATTTCTACCACTGGGATTGGCCCTTATTACTGTGATCTGGTTTGTACACCCAGCAGCAGTTTTCAGACGCGAAAAGATAAGAGATGAGCATTTAGAGTAATTACCATCAATTCTGCAGCACTGGTTCGGGTGTAAAGGTTGTGTGTTTACCTGATTTCACATCCTCCAGACCTGCACTGTCCCACTTTGGTGGCCGTTAGCCAAATGTAACTATTAAGTGCTTGAACAGTGGTTAGTCAGAATTGAGACGTGTTATAAGTGTCAAGTACACAGCAGATTTAAAAAATGTAGTTTAAAAAGAGATTGGAAAATGATCTTATGACTAATTTTTATATTATTTACATGTTAAAATAATATTTTGAATATATTGGGTTAAATAACATGTACTATTAAAATTAATTTATTTTTCCTTTTTAATGTGACTACTAGAAAACAAACTGCATACGTGGTCTTCATTTGTGGTGGTTCACATTCTATTTCTACTGTACGGTACTCCTTGAGGCCTAGTTCTAAAAGTTCCCTCACTTCTCACAAGGGTTACTATCTGTTTGTCCTACTAGAGGTTCGCCAGATGCGCTACTGAACAGGAATTATACAGCAGAGCCTCAGAATCTAAGGACTTGGTCTCTGAGGGACCAATATTTGGGGTAGTGGTGATAGATTTGTCCATGATAGTGGCAAAAAGTTGTCCTCCAATTTTTTACAAGTTTCCTAACTTATTTGCTGACTTCCCATCAAGTAATATTAGAAATGATTCTAAGCTTGCATTTCTCAAACCTTTCCACTCTTCTAAGACACATGGTCAGCATGTCTGGGGCACCGGTGGTGCTACCTATCGACAGATGAGAGCCCTCCACCTCCAGCAGAGCCTTCTCCTTCAGGCAGTGAGAGAAGACTCCGTTTCCATAGAGAGGCTCCTCCTGTTCAGATCAACTACAAGGCCACAGTTGTAAAGGAGTCAGTCCTGCCAGCAGCTGTGAGCATGGATAACTATCAGTTATGGGGGGAAGCTGTCCCCTCCAGAGACATAGGGTAAACGGCAGAAGATAGCAGGCTGTGGGGTGGAGATGAATTTGACTTTTCTCTCACGTGAAATGCAGTGTAAGCCCCGAGTCACGTAACAGAGCAAAGCAAAAATGTCGTTAACACGTTGACAGGAGGAAGGAATGACCAATTATAACGCTGAGGTTTTATGTTTAAATGCTACAAATTTTTCTCCAGTTTACAAATACGTTTAAATAAAAGTCTTAATGCAAAAGTCCAAAAATGATAGTCTACTGTCTTAAGATGCACAGACTATTTTTATATTTAGAGTAAGGTGAGGGGGATGGGAGTGAATCTAGATTGAATAGTGCCAGACAATGGGCAGAACGTGACTCTTAAACACACATTATCTTTCTCCTAAGAAGCTACTATTGCTTCCTTCTCAAAGCCCGCTCTGGATTTTATATTTTTTGAGACTGGGTCTCATTCTGTTGCCCTGGTTGGAGTGTGGTGGCGCAATCACGGCTCACTGCAGCCTCGACCTCCCAGGCCCAAGTGATCCTTCCACCTTAGCCTCCCAAGTAGCTGGAACCACAGGTATGTGCCACTGTGCCCAGCTAATTTTTTTACTTTTGTAAAGATGGGGTCTCCCTGTGTTGACCAAGCTGCTCTCCAATTCCTAAGCTCAAGCGATTCTCCTGAGTTGGCCTCCCCAAGTGCTGGGATGACAGGCATGAGCACTCTGGAAAGTTAACACAATCTGCTGAACCAAGGTATTATTATTAGTTATCTATCTTTTGACCCAGAAACCAGTATCTCAGAGAAACATGCCAAATTAAAGAGATTACAATGGATACTTTCTTCACACTCGAAATAAAAGGTAGCATCTTAATGCAAGTATTTATGCTTGATCAAATTTTATAAAAACAAGATGCCTGGAAAAATATCTCCCAGCCCATTTATGAGTGTATAACTTAAAGAAAAAATGCCCCCTGATGTACTAACTTTGTGTGGCTAAATATAGTTAGCAGCCCTCATGCTTCATAGCCCATTTTCCCCTGGAATTCAGCTAATATAAATAAAACAAATGAAGGGAACCTGGCCCCCATCCATGAACATTACATCATTCTTCCTTATTAGGAAAACTTCTTCAAATCTGAAATTTTGCTCTAAATAATCAGAGTTTCTGTTTCTCAGTGAGTAACAAGGCAGGGGGCTGCCCTCATCAGAAGTGTTGCTGTGCGGGAAGCAATGTGTGTGACGTGCAGGCTCATCTCAACAGTGATGTTTCCAACAGTAGTAACACCAGGGAAAGCATTAAGGTGCATTTAGGAAAGCGCAGGTAATTCTCTCCAAATTTTTGCTTTCTATATATTCTTGGATATATGCCTGTGTTATGGTAAACAGAAAGATGAGAAAGCAGAAATTCTTAGGTTCTTTTGTAATACTGGTTCTGACCAAAGATTTTTGTATCTGATTGATCTTAATTAACAGGATAACGCAGTGGTTAAAAATATAAGGCAGCTCTGCCACTGCTCCCTGAAACACACTTGAGTTTCCTCTTAAGTGATGTCTAATTTGTTAGACAACTTGAGGTTATCTATTTTTGCTCTCAGCCGTCAGCATATTAACACGCTAGCTAATCTAGGCTTCTTGGTAGGAAAGGTAAGATTTATGAAGTTAATGTGTACATGTAAAATAAAAATCAATTAAAACAAATGTCTTCTTTAAACATTACCTTTCCATGGATTTAAACAGGGCTGTTTATCAGTTTGCTAATTCTACCTGGTGTTTCACCTTTCTTTCATCTTGATGTAAGGACTATTCTCATGAAAAATAAGTAAAAAAGAGTTGGAAAAAACACTTCTAAATGTGAAGTCTACAATGGTGTTCACGAAGCTAGTACCATATTCTAAAACAAATAATTTATAAATAAATTCTGAGATGCAATGGAGCATTAGCGTAAGCAAACAATGAAGCCTTCTTACAGAGCACTGCCTCTGGCAGGCAGTACATACCAGCCCACTCACCGAGTTCTCATTTTCCACTTTGGCTAGCTAACAAAATCAGAGTAGTCAATCAGGCTGTTCATGAAAACATAAAGGGCGAGGAATGGCCATGAGAGAAGGGTTGTCGAGAGAAGGAAGACTGGTCTAGAAAATACGAGGATGGTTCCAACAGTTCTAAGTTTATACTTCTAAATCTCTTTATTTCTGAACTTTTCTAACATTTATGTTTTCAAAAGAAAGAAAAACAAATATGCCTTGTGCTTTGTGCTCACTTAATTGGACTGCTGGATGGTCCTCAGTGTTTCCCGTAACGGGCCCCTGCACTGGCAAATTGGGAAAGCATTTCTATTCAAGGACTCCAAGAACCTTCCAGTTCCAAAGGACCCTTCCATCCTCTAGGAGTTTTATTCATATCCTTCTTAACTGGTTTAGGAATGAAAGGTAATGCTGTACTTCTTAGCCATGTAGGCTCTGGAGTTAGACTGCCTGTGTTTAAACTTTAGACTCTATTATTTACTGGCTGAGTTTCTTTGATCACTTAATTTTTCTGAACCTGCTTCTTCATCTTTAAAATGGGGGTCATATATTTCTCAAAGGAAGATATAAAAGCAGCTGACAAACATGAAAAAATCCTCAGCATCACTAATCACCAGAGAAATGCAAACCAAAACCACGATGAGATACCACCATCTCACACCAGTCAGAATGGCTATTATTACAACGTCAAAAAACAACAGCTGCTGGCCAGGATGTGGAGAAAAGGGAATGCTTATACACTGTTGATGGGAATGTAAATTAGGCCACTGTGGAAAGCAGTTTGGAAATTTCTCAAAGAACTAAAAATAGAACTACCATTAGACTCAGCAATCCCAGTAGTGGGTATATACCTAAAGGAAAATAAATCATTCTACCAAAAAGCCCCACATGGTACATGTACACTCACCCATCATAGCACTGTTCACAACAGCAAAGACGTGGAACCAACCTAGATGCCATCAATGGTGGATTAGATAAAGAAAATTGGTACATATATACCATGGAATACTATACAGCTATAACAAAGAGCAGAACCATGTCCTCTGTAGCAACATGGATGCAGCTGGAGGCCATTATC
Organism: Nomascus leucogenys; assembly: GCF_006542625.1. Classification (NCBI taxonomy): domain Eukaryota; kingdom Metazoa; phylum Chordata; class Mammalia; order Primates; family Hylobatidae; genus Nomascus; species Nomascus leucogenys. The sequence continues at coordinate 89,228,067 of NC_044387.1, read as the reverse complement.
CTGAGCAAATTAACACAGCAACAGAAAACCAAATACCTCCTGATAAGTGGCAGCTAAACACTGTACACATACGAACATGAAGATGGGAATGACAGACACTGGGAACTCCAAAAGTGAGGAGAGAAGGAGGTGGGGAGGGGCTGAAAAACTTCCTCCTGGGTACTGTGTGCACCACCTGGGTGAGAGGATCAATGGAAACCCAAACCTTAGCATCATGAATATACCCTTGTAACAAACCTGCCCATGTAACCAGTGAATCTAAAATAAATAAAATGGGGGTCATCATAGCACTTCCCTCCTAGACTGTGAAGATGAAATGTAGTAGTACATATAAAGTATTTTGAGCAATGTTCAAGCATGCCTTCAATAAATGTGAGCTGTTAGTATTCGGGACAGTCATGTCAATAATTCATTGTCCAAACGTGGGCCCTTTAATCTGGGACAAAGGCTGAACTATATAGAACTCTAGACAACTGGCAGATTGACTGTCCTGGGGAAAAGGGAACATGTAGCCATCCCATTCATATTACATAATGTCAAGGGCACACACTGCACAGAGCTGACTTACCAAAATTAACAACATTTGTGTATCACTGGGTACTAGAGTGTATAAGAGATCAGATGGAATAAGAAAGCCTTAATTAAAAAATCATGAATTATAATTTAAAGCATTTAAGATAGACCTACCACTTACATGTTAATCACTCATTTTGCTGAACTTAGAACACTCCTTTTCAGGCCGGGCCAGGTAGCTCACGCCTGTAATCCCAGCACTCTGGGAGGCCGAGGCACGAGGTCAAGAGATCAAGACCATCCTGGCCAACATGGTGAAACCTTGTCTCTACTAAAAATACAAATTTAGCTGGGCGTGATGGCATGTGCCTGTAATCGCAGCTACTTTGGAGGCTGAGGCAGGAGAATCCCTTGAACCCGGGGGGCGGAGCTTGCAGTGAGCCAAGATGGCGCCACTGAACTCCGGCCTGGTAACAGAGTGAGACTCCGTCTCAAAACAAACAAACAAAAAACCAAAAAAAACCCAGAACATTCCTTCTCAGCATTATCCCAAATATATTGTAAAGTTTAGTTTAAATTATTTTTACAGTGTTTTCATCCTTCTTCATGGCCTCCTTCCCACAAATATCAGGAAAATGGGAACTGATTAGGAGAGTAACATTAAATAAAAAGGGAAGTAGAAGTAATTTTATTGTTGTGTTCAGCACAGACGGACCCAATTACAGTCCTACAAGTACCTGGGTTGCTTCCCTCCTGACCTGGAGAAGAGTCCCCTGGTACACTGTCATTGTGGAAACAGAAAACATATCTGTTAAAAATGAGCTTTAGTGGAAAAAATTCAGCTGGCATTCTCTTTTCCTCTCTGTCGTCCTTTTTTAATAGCACTCTTATGTAAGGTCGTTACTATATATAGTAGAGAACAGGGAGCTGTGATTTGACCTGTACAGAGGCAGTCAGATGTGGGCCATTTCCTACCTTTGTGGGCCCAAAGGCAGCTGAACCTGCCGGACAGCAGGAGCGGCGGCACCTGGAACCCTTGCTCTTTGAGACCTCGGCACGGCTGCACTGCTGTTCTCTTCTTGCATCTTCAGCCTCCCACCTACAAAATCGGCACAGGGCCTACTTCTGATCTAACTCATTGGGGATGCCTGTGGAACCTCAAAGAACATCTGGGAAACATTTTTTTTGGCTTTGTCAATGCGTATTTTTCCTCTGTATATCCATCCAAGATTTATTCAAGAGCTAGAATTCTAACATTCCAGTCTAAGAAACCTAGACCGTCCTACCATCCCTGACCAGCTTGTCCAAGCAAGGTAATTGCTTGTTTATTGTCTTTTTCTCCCACTACCAGTCTTTCTCAAGAGCAGAGTTCACATCTATTCTGTTCGACAATGTATTATCTTAGATACAGCATACCATCCATGAATGAATGACTCCATGAGTAAACAGAGGCAGTAGTAGCGAATATTTACTGAACACTTACCAGGTGACTCTAGACAATTTAATCTCTCGGTACCTCTGTTTTCTCATCTATGTAATGGGGTAATAATAGAACCCACAGAGTAGGGCTGTTGCAGAGATTAAAAGAGAACAGTGCTTAGTTGTTACTGGAATCCTCTCTTCCTGTCAGTGGCACCATCCCTGATCCTGTTTCACAAGTCAGAACCGCAGGAGTCAGGCCTGCCTGTCCCCATCCGCCTCTCTCAGCCACCACGAGTCCTGCCTTTCCCTCTCCTACACTTCTCCCACACGCTGTTCTCTTCCATGCAGCCAGTTTCAAAACCCACATGGAATCCTGTGACTCTTGACTTCCCTGTCCCCAGTGGCTTTCGCTTGCTCTTGGGATCAACTCCAAATCCCTTCACCTGGCCCACTAGGCCTGGTCGCCCCCTGTAGCCTCTTCTTTTCTCCCTCCCACCCCCATTCTCAGAGTCTCAGCCCTTCCCTTCAATGTGTGATTCCTCCTGACTGCACACCTGTCTCTGTCTCCCATTTAGCCTTCAGATGTCAGGTCAAACATCACTTCCTGAGGCTCTTTCCTCAGGCCTCCAAACCACATGAGGTCTTTCAGTTTCCTGCCCTCAGAGGTTGTGGCACATTTTTTCACAGCATCTGCCACACCAGCACTACTTACACGTCTTTTATCTGGTCTCTAATAATTCCATGCACCCAGGCCCTTGAGGGTCTTTTCTAGCTTTGGTAAAATGCAAGCTGGGAGGCAGGATGCTGATAGAGGAATGAGTAAAGGCTGGTCTAGAGAGCATCTGAGAGCTTTTGTGGACTTCCTCTAGAGGGACCATTGATCATCTGTAAAATCACCTGTATTTGACTTTTAAGGCCAAAATTTCTAAGGAAAAAAAATGTCTGTACACACATGGGAAAAGCTAGTAATTATGCTGGCTGAAAGAAAAAGTTACTCTGTGAGATGCTCGTATATGAAGTCCTCTCAGATGTTGCTATCTCACTTCTCATTTTCCTATCAATAATTAGCTATGTGTGACTTTTCTCCCTTTACATTGCAATGTGGTTTCTTCTGTTTTTCCCAAATGGCTAAAATTATGAAAACTAATTTATTAGTCCCAAAAAGTAAACGACATTTTTTGTAAAGTTTAACAGTAAATAAAGAGTTAATATTACCAAAAACAACTGAGGCAGGGAAAAGGGCAATTCCAGTGCAAGGTCTACTACCCACTGATATCTGTCACACACAAAATATTCTAAATACAACATGTAGGTTTCTTGATATCCACACCTAGAAAGCATTAGAGGGAATTAAGAGAAATTGTAGTTGATTAACTCATCTAAAAGCCCACAAAGCAGAATAAATCTAATTACCACGGCTTAAGGCAAATAATACGTCTTGCAAAATAACCAAAAAATTCAAGCTTGAAGAGCAACTACACTCTTGTAGGCACTACTAACTTTGGGGATGGTTCTTTCTTTTAGAGACAGGGTCTCACTCTGTTGCCCAGGCTGGAGTGTGCAGTGGCACAGTCACGGTTCACTGCAGCCTTGACTTCCTGGGCTCAAGCAATCCTCCTGCCTCAGCCTCCTGAGTAGCTGGCACTACAGGTGTGAGTTACTGCACCCGGCTAATTTTTGTAGAGATAGTCTAGCTATGTTGCCCAGGCTTGTGTTTTTTGTGTTTTTTTTTTCTTTTCTTTTCATTCTACCTTCTTTCCCAGCTCTCTCAGTGAATTTAACAAATACTGATTGAGCTTTTACTGCATGTTGGGTGCCAGAAATCTAGTAGTGATCAAAACAGACACAGCACTTGCCTTCATGAAGCCACATGAAGCCAGCAAGTACAGTGTGGCCTAAAACAGAAGAATGTTTAACTGCGTGAAAGCAGGGTGCTTTGTATTGCTGGGTTTGGTGTATATTTCTTTGCTATCTAGTTTAATACACTGAGCTTTACATCTGTGCAGCCTTGCATGTCCATATACCTTTGGCAGGCGTTTCTAGTCAGGTGGCATGGGGCAAGGGGCGTGCTATGTTTTAATCCCTCATTTCTCCAGCCTGTCCAGGTAGTGTCTACGTCTCCAACTCACTCAGGAAGGCAGGAGACTTCCAGATTCACTCCACTGGTATCAACAGTTAGGTTCTGGTGAGAGAGCCGGCAGAAGCTTCAGAGGACCTTGCGTCTTAGCCTCCTTTATTCTGCCCTTAACAGCAAGTTGTTGCCTCCATTTTTCAGAAAATCTCAGCACATTTCCAGGAGACCTGAAATGTGGTGGACTGCTTCAACATTAGATTATTTTGGTAGACAGGGATAGTATTTAGTGTAATGTCACCGATATGCTTATCAAATGGGGTAAGAGAGTCATAATTATGTTAAAGTCTAATATTAATGGTTCTTTAATAAATTACTTATTAAAGTTCCAAGGTATAAGTCTTTTAATAGAAACAGGTTTCAGCCAGGCACGGTGGCTTATGCCTGTAATCCCAGCACTTTGGGATGCCAAGGAGGGCGAATCACTTGAGATCAGGAGTTCGAGACCAGCCTGGCCAGCATGGTGAAACCCCGTCTCTACTAAAAATACAAAAATTAGCTGGGCGAGGTGGTGCTCGCCTGTAGTCCCAGCTACTAGGGAGGCTGAAGCACGAGAATTGCTTGAACCCAGGAGGCGGAGCTTGCAGTGGGCCGAGATTGCGCCACTGCGCTCCAGCCTGAGTGAAACAGCCAGACTCGTCTCAAAAACAAAACAAAACAAAACAAAACAAAACAAAACAAAACAAAACAAAAAACAGGTTTGGAATGAATGCAAAAAATGTACAAGAGACTGGCCAGTTGTACTATTAAGTTATCAAACAGTTTTATCCTGCCTCTCTCTTCCATTTTATATATTTAAGTCACTTTTAATTTATGGGGGTATGGAGGAGAGATAGACTCTGGGGATGGAGAAAATAAAGGTAAGCCAGACTGTGGGTCCACAGGCTTTGTGGCAGGGAATAAATGTTGGTGCAATTGGCAGATTAGAGACACATGGGAGGAAGGGAAGAGGATGTAATTGAGACAAAGACAAGGAGGGAGACTGTAGGAAGCTGTGTGTGTGTGCTGCTGGCCTGGCAGATGGCACCCACTGACTTCCTCTGGCCTCTCAGTCACACTTGGGCCAGATTAATTCATTCAGCAAACTTTTCTTGCCTGTCCATGGAATGCCAGGTACTGAGCTAGGATTCGCAGACACATGCTAAGCAGCAGTAAAAAGTGCTTATTTTGTATAATACTCAGCTACTACTGAGCTAAAACTAGGAGAGCATATTAGAAATGACAGACTTAGGCCGGGCACGGTGGCTCATACCTGTGATCCCAGCATTTTGGGAGGCCGAGGCGGGCAGATCACCTGAGGTCAGGAGTTCAAGACCAGCCTTACCAACATGGAGAAACTCCGTCTCTACTAAAAATACAAAAATTAGCCAGGTGTGGTGGTGCACACCTGTAATCCCAGCTACTCAGGAGGCTGAGGCAGGAGAATAGCTTGAACCTGGGAGGTGGAGGTTGCGAGCCAAGATCGCACCATTGCACTCCAGCCTGGGCAACAAAAGCGAAACTCCATCTCAAAAAAAAAAAAAAAAAAAAAAAAGACAGACTTAGAAATCATGGAAGTGAGAAAAGGAGACTGACTTTCCCTACAGTATATCGCATTTTTCCAGGCTTTTCAAACAGGTTTGCAACGTGCACAATCGTTATCTTTTAGAAGGATTTTAGTAGTGCAGGACTGGACATACCATATTAAAAACCAACCATTTTAGAGTCAGGGAAATGTTTCCCTCTTATCTTTTAAATTCTTGGTGGGGAGTAGGGGCTGAAGGGGGAGCATTCATTCCTTCCAGGAGCCAGGTGGCAGAAGAAAGGCCTCGAACGCAGGAGCAGGAGGGCTGAGGCCTGGCGAGCTGCCCCCACACTTGGTTCTGGCAGATCACTTACATTTCAGGACCTAGGCAAATGAAGTTCCCTGGCTATATGCTAAGACAAAACTTTTCCTGCTTAAAATCGGATCTTTCATTTCTTAGTTATGAGTACAAGGGAGGATTAAAGGAGTTTATTGCTTTAAAAATTAAGGAAATACACTGAAAAACTGGATAGGAGTTTATTAATTGTATTTTATGACACCAAAGATTAGCAAATGCATTCGTAAGTATACATAATAAAATAGAATAAATATAGCCTGGCATCTCTTTTAATGGAGGTAGCTTGGGGGTGAGAAGAGGGAATGGGAAAGAGAAGCTGGGGGCCGGTTCTGAATTCTTTATGAGCCCCCTGATGCAGCCAGCCACACGAGGTATGAATCTCAATAGTGCCAGTTAGTTTTTCTCTCCAAGGGTCAGTGTTTTTTGCCTTAAAAATGGGGATAATAATACCTGTAACGAGATTTCTTGTAAAGTTTAGGTGAGGTTATAAATGTAAAAGTCTAATGTCAAACCTGGCTACCAAGAATTCAAATTTCCTTTCACTTTCCATCAATAATGATAAAACGTGAATATTAAGCGTGGTTTGGATCAAAAGCCTTCTCAGGGTCTCCAAGTCTAGTCGAGAATTCAATTCAGACTTTAAAAAGCAGACATTCAGTTCTCTGCAGATTTGTGAATGAATGCATTGTTACTACAGAAGTTTAAGTGCCAAAATATACACGGTCTCTTCCTTTCTCCTTTTTCTTCTGCAGCTAAGTCGGCCAGAGCATTCTAGAGATCACCTTAAAAATGTATCCCTCTTCTCCTACTGGAGTTTATACAAAAATCTGATCTGGCTTCTTCAAAAAGCAAACAACAAAACATCCCAACACTTAACATAACCCTGAGTCTTTAACAGAAAGCTGGTGCTTGCACCAGGGGCGTGCAGACGTCTGGAACCCACTACAATCAACTCCCTAAGGGGCAGCTTATCTCTTCCTCTGATGCTATCGGTTTGCCAAGGAAAGTTAAAGACAAAAGTCAACTGTTGCACCCAGTTGGAATGTGAACATGTGTGAGAACTTGAAATACACTAAGACTAATTTATGTTCCAATGGGAGTGGCTCTCGTGGTAAGGACTGAATCAGTATATCCTGCTTTAATGAGCAAAATTCTCACAGCCTGCAGGAAGGGCTGCAAAATAACCCCCTCTCATCTTTACTGACTGTAATTAGTGCTCTCGTGTTGCATTTTAGGGAAAGTTCATTTGTGTCTGCAGTGGACTTCGAAGTTAATCATACTACAAAACTGTAGAGAATGAACATCTTGAAATTATTTCTGAAATAAGAGCTCCAAGTAGCCTTTGAGATTGGTAAAGTTTAGAAATAAAGTATACTTATAAAGCTGCATCTTATTACGTTGCAAAAGACTGATGTAGGATCATTATTCGGTGTGAAATACATTTTGCCAATGTAAGCCTTCCTTTCAACTGTTTAAGACGTAGAATACTAGTACATTCTACATTTAATGTTTGAATTCTACCAGTTTTAGAGCTCAGAACTCAAATTAGCATAGTTCTAAGTTTGGCAATAACCCTCTTTTTGCTTTTAATAGTTTCTCCCTTCATGTACTGAGTGTGCCTACATTTTCCTCGAATTGTTTTCTCATTAGTGGTGGTGTGAGAAGCCTTCTTTTAGGAGAAAAAACACAGAACACCACCAAGTAGATCTGTGTCTAAGATGTCCGTCCAGTGCGTTCGGCACACTCTCTGCGCTGACGGGCACTGAACAATGGCTCTTGCCCAATAGGCCTGGTTTCCAGTCACTGACAACAATGATCAGTACCTTCAATCTCTAAATTACACAAATTTACAGCTTTGATTTTTAGTCTTAGAAGCCATCAAGGACAGGCCCCAAGACAAAACTAAGCGGCTCGTTCCCATCTGCTGAGTAAGCAGAAGGGACAGTGGAGTTCCTGTCAGTTTGCTTCACTTTCACCTTGCCCAGGGGTGGGACGGGGTGGGGTGGGGTGGGGTGGGGTGGGTGGGTGGGGTGGGGGTGGGGGTGGGGTGGGGTGGGGTGGGTGGAGTGGGGGTGGGATGGGACGGGGTGGGGGTGGGATGGGACGGGGTGGGGGTGGGATGGGACGGGGTGGGGGTGGGATGGGACGGGGGTAGGGTTGCGGGAGGAGGCTAACTCAGTCCTCAGTCACCACCTGAGGGCCACTCTCCAGGAATTTAACACCCCCTGGGCTCAGTTTTCTTAGAGGTTAAATGAGTAGATTAGGCTAAATTCTGGCTCTAAAATTGAGTAACTATCACAGGGAAGTGAATAATAATTCTGAATAATACTGATTGGGACATAGAGTGTCAGAATTCGTTCTACAGCTAATTAGCTCTCTCTTACTATGCCTGGGACTTCGTTTCTTCCTTTTTTTTTTTTTAACAAAAGGAATATTCATTGTGAGAAATTAAAGTATCGGAAAGTGTAAGTATAAAAGAGTATAACTGGATTGTTTGTAATGCAAAGGATAAGTGCTTGAGGTGATGGATACCCCCTTTACCCTGATGTAATTATTATGCATTACATGTCCATATCCAAAGAGCTCATGTACCCATAAATATACACACCTACTATGTACCCACAAAAATTAAAGATAAAATATTAATTAAAAAACAAAGTGAAAGTAGTGCGATAAAAAAGCAAAAGTAAAGAATTTCCCCCATAACCACCAATCCTCATACAATTCCACTCCACAGGGCAAAACACCGATAATATTTTGGTGCTATCTTTCCAGAACCTTTACTATACAAATATAAATACTTATAACACCCATATGTTTACATGTTTGGGTTTTTGTTCACAAAAGTTGGATCAAGCATATGCACATTCTCCCTCAGTGATCTTGTATCTTTCAATGACGTATCATGGGTATCCTTCCATGTTGGTACATGAAGGTTTATTTCATGCTTTTGAATGGCCTCATAGTATTCCATAGTATAAACCATTCTTTATTAATGATAGACATGCTCTCTTCAAGTAGTCGTTAGTGCAAATGGTGTAGCAATAAAGCTTCCTGTACAACTAACTTGTACTGTATACTTGTTTTGAGTTTTCTGTGGGAAACATGTCTAGAAATGAGGTTATTGTGTCAAAGGATATGTGAATTTGACATTTTAATGGGTATAGTTAAATTGCCCTCAAACAAGTTCTTAGGACTTTATCTGAAAACAGAGGAAAGAATGGATGATCCTTTCCTTTTTTCAACTGAACTTCCAATTCAATTAAGAAGCCTTAAAAGCAGGAATGGCAGATGGGAGCAGCTTGCAATTCCAGTCCCCTTTCAACCAGTCCACTAATTTCAGGCCTTTTCTTTTTTAGCAAGTATCAAAATTCTGTTTTGCTTTGGTCTTAATATTGTCAAATTAACATTTTTTCATGGTAATATTGCTAACCATAAGTGAATTGCTTATTTCTAGTAGTGGGTAAGAAATGGATGTCCTGGTACCTGCTGGATGCCACGGACATGTACCCAGTGATGGTGATGCTGACACCGCCAGTGTGGGCACCATACCCACACTTCGAGAGCCTCGGCTTTTCAGAAAGCCTTTAATTCTTTGGAATAAGCCTGCGGTTAGAGGACTCTTATCTTCCTCTGGGTAGACTGTGATTTACATGTATTTGAATGGTAACCAGTCACCTTAATTAATATAGCTTTTCTGTTACATCTCAATACCATGACATGCAGGCTCTTTAACAGGTCACCTGTAAAGAAGAAACTGCAAAATTCCACATGGGCTTCCTGGAGTTCCTCTTACAGACCATACCTACTCTCCCTCGCATAATGGGTGTTTAAAATTCATTTAAGGCAACTGCAAATAATTCCATGCCATTCTCATCTTATAAAAGGAACTCTTTGTGGATCAGATGTTATTAGTGTTGAAATTGATTCCTTGTATATTATTTAAGGTCTTAGGTTTACAATAATCACCAAGTACCTATAGCTGCTTAAATTACCCATATCAAACGGACATATTTAACTTTCAGTTGTCCACGTTATAAAAGGAAACATGAGAAAACTTGAGACTTCACCTTGACTGTATGTAGTGGATCTGTATAACACTTCCAATCTATTTTCTGTTCTAGATCTTTTATGTAAGAATGAATATAGTAAAGTGTGCAGTGGCATAGGGTTGAGCAAATGGACAAGTTAATATTTGTACATGCATGGTTGAATGCATATCAGAGAAGAGGACTTGGTAATGAAATGACATTCAGTTAAGGAACAGAAGAGTAGCAAAAAGAGGTATTCTAGAACAGCTACTTGCCATCTCAGATTATTGCAGGAGGAAGCCTCACTGATTGAGACCACATTAATTTGAAATCTGTGATACCTCTGAGATTTTCACTAACAATTAAAAAGGGGGCTTGTCAAATCAATCAGTAGTATAACAATTGGCAAAAGTGCTGCTTAAGACAAACAACTTTCAATCCCTTGGGAAGCATTCATTGCATTACTGTTTAAAACCGTGGCTTTACTTCCCACCGGTACTTTCTTAGTCTTCACTAGCTGAGTTCTTTGTATAAATAAATCTTCCTTTTTACAAAATGTTTTATGATTTAGGAGTCTCTTAAACTCTAACAACCTGTCTGGTGAGTACAGTTGTCCCTCAGTATTTGAGGGGGACTGGTTCCAGGAACCCTTCGGATACCAAAATCCACAGATGCTCAAGTCCCTGATAAAAAAATGTCCTAGCATTTGCACATAACCTACATACATCCTCCTGTATATTTTAAATCATCTCTAGATTACTTATAATACCTAATGTAAAGGCTATATAAATAGCTGTCATGCTATATTGCTTATTTCCTTGTATTATTTCTATTGTCATATTATTGTTTTGTTTTTCCAAATATTTTTGATCTGTAGTTGGTTAAATCCATGAATGTGGAACCCAGGGATCCAGAGGGCCAACAATTATCTAAGACAGATGATGCTATTGGAAAAGAAGAAAGGTGTTAGTAAGGGTCCTAAAGTTCCTTAAAGGATCTAGAACAATTTCTCCAATGATATAGACAGGTGGGAAATATTTTGATCAATTTATGACTGTATGCCTTGATCGAAAGCACATTTTCATGTTTTCCATGGCACTTTGGGTGTGGAAAGCAAGGCCTTCCACAGCTGGTAAAGCCTCCCTCACCTCCTCCGCTCTGGTGCCTCTCCAGCCACACCAGTCACCTGCCATCCTCCAGACACACAGCCCTCCCCCTCCAGCTTCTCTACCCACCTTCGGCCTTCTACCAAACTCTCCACTCTCAGCTCTTGGTTCTCTCCTGAAGCTTCTCTGTACTCCCCCAGGCAGAGCTGGTCAGTCCCTCCTCAGAGGACACTGAATCTGTTTCACCCACAGAACTAATCAATTCATTCTGCATCTGGGCCCCTCCCTTCCGAGCCTAACCCATGATGGCCTGGTCAGTGTCCTACTTACTCAGGGGAATGCTGAGCACAGAACAAACTCGTACATGTTTGCTGAATAAATGATACTGGATGTGTCTGCTAGCTTTTTAAAGCATTTGGAAAGACTTTCAAGTATGCTAATAACCTTTTAATATTTGGAGTTCATCCTTTATTAGGAAGTTGGCAGGGAAGATACTCTGTGGGATGCCATAGTCCAATTTCCTGTTGCACAACTTTTTTTTTCCACCTCATATATTCTAATAAATCTCAGATAAAGTTAGAATACCACGGAAATCACAGGGTCTTGCACTGATGGCACAGTTTTTGAAGAGCGACTGGGACTTGGCGAGAGAAAAGTTCAGTGTTAGAAAAGCTCAGCTGCTCAACTATTCTGAAATCCACAAATTCTTGAAATTCTCAAGGCTTGTGGGGTTCCCCACTTCTCTCTTCTGTGTGCGTATATGTGTATTAACAAGGATAAACAATGATCTCACAGGACTGTTGAGAATTAATACAGAATGTAGATAAAACACTTTGTAAATAACCAGCATCACTGAATATGTGTTGACTAAATGGATAAAGCAGTTCACTTGGACTTGGGTAGAAAAAGGCCAGTCAGGTGTAGTCTTAATTTCTAGGCACACTCAATCATGGTTTTTAATTTTTTACAGGTTATTTAGTTTTCTAGAAAAATTGCACCCAAAGAAAAACAAACAAAAAACAAACTGTCAAAGCTCTTTGATTTGCACAACCAGATACGTGACTTTCCTCCTAAGTACAGATTCACAGTAGACAGACAACCTAACAGCATCCTTGTTAATGCGTGAGGAAAGGACACCCACAACTTCCTTCTCTAGCTTGCTAAAATTCAAGGTTACCGACTCCTTTTCACTTTCACTAAAGTTCTTGCTGGATGTGCTATAAAGCTGTAATTACTCCCGAGGCACCCATGAATAAGAGAGGTGCCCATGCTTTGGCGAGGTGTGGTAAATTTGGCACGGAAGTTCAATTTCCGTTAACATTGTTTCCAGCCCAGGAAATGTCTCAGGTGGCTTGGTATGGTGAGCTGCTGCCAGTTTTTCGGGCATGGGCTTGCCACCCTTGGCTGACATCATTTGACTGGATTCTTTACTCTGCTTGCCCCACAGAAGCCTTTGCATTCAATTAGTCTCCATTTTCTCCAACACCCCATGCGATTACCACCATGTCGATGTCTCCAAAAAGCCTAATATGGAAGGCCTCTAATTCATGTGTGGACTCTCCTTGCCTATGAAAATAGCAACAGCAATTACTACTGTGCAAATCAAAACTACAATTGGAAAACTTTCTGACTGTAGCATCATTATTACCTGGAATAATGGGCTACACTATGACTGCGGCATTATATCAACAGAATTCTTATACTACATATGTGCTACACTGAATTTGTTTATCCTGATGCCCAAGAACTATCTGAAATCATTAAATGTCAAATGTAAATTTAAAATACTCCTTTTAAACTAGGTAAACTTTTCTAACTTGAGCTAAACAAAGAAGATAAGCTGCTGACCAGGTGGAACCTGTGATTTTGCAAGCCAAACTTTCTTCTGTTCCCCTGGTCTAGAGGTTGTATCAATTCATTAATCATCCCACGTTTCCCAAATTAGAGTACATCCAATGGGTATTATCTCCTGAAATATAAACTAGCATAAATTTTCCAAAAGGTTTGAAGGGAAGTCTTTTATGTTCTGTGGCCCACTAATGGCAAACCTTCGTGCATTTAGAATTCCTTTCTGGCAAAACCACAGTAATTATGCTTAACAGCTGGTTAGGTCAGGTGGCACTATGTATTTCCCTGGCCTTCATATACTATGGCACATACACAACTACACATTTGTGGGACCCCCGTCTATCATCATTTTTTGGGTAACGAGCACTTGGGATTTTTGAGAAGCTTTTATTTCTAATATAGTTTTACTGATTATGTACAGGCTTATAATTTGAACTAGAATGTGGCACTTACTGATGTCTGAGATTCAGCTTTTTATTTCTCCAAAACCAGGGAATCATATTCCATAAAGTCATCAACTTAAATGTTTTTACCAAATACTCCATGAGAGCATGGAGAGAAGACGGAGCAGACAGAGAGAACTGGATGGAAATGCCTTTTAAGTACCTCCTTACATGGCAGGGACAGCAAGGCTGAGAAGAAAGTAGCACTCCTCTCCTCTAGTCTTTTTGCTTTAAGAGAAGACTCAAGGCAATGTAGGTTGTCTGGGGAAAGGCAGCTGGCTGTGGATGGCCTGAATGAGAGCTACCAGCCCATCAGAAGATAGACTTGGAGTGACAGCCATTTTCTCAGCCAGTTCAGAAAATAAAAGAAAGTACCACAAAGCAAGAGGCCTGCAAGTCCCAGACACATTTCTACACTTGACTCCATCATTAACTCATGATATCTACACAAAGATGCAGATTTCTGGATGGCCAAGGAAAATACCAGGTGTCTGTTAAGCTGGCCAGAAGATGATCCATATGTTCAGCCAGATCCTGTGGTTTCATAAGAGTTTCACCTTTAATCAGATTGCCGTGAGCTGGAATGTCATGTTTTCCCGATTTGTAATTTCAATTGAATGCCCATCACCAATAAAAGTGAAATTGTTTTTCTTTTTTTAACTTTGAAGAATGTAGCAGAAGGGATGCTGTATCTGAAACCAAACCTAAAAGCACGGCGAATGAAAGGAGGAGCAGATTACCTCAAGGTTGGAAGAAAATCCAAAAGCCACATAAAAAGAGGGAATTCAGACCCACAATTCGTAGCAGAGCAACTGCACAACCAAACTTTGTTTCAAGATACTCAGTCTTCATCACATTCCTTGCTAACTCTTCAAATGACAGTATTAACAGTGGAGCTGGATTACTCTGTAAATGCCACATATTTGCTTTATTTTTCACGTAAGAAACCAATAATTGTTGGACTACATAGGATAGGAAGTCTTTCACTATCAGAGTAATTCTGAAATACATGCTAAGATATTTCAGTAGACTGCTGTGGTGACAGGAAACAATGGGAGCCAAATGACATTGGGCAAACATTCAGGAGTCCAAGGTGATTATTCTTTCATTTTCAGATTTGCATTTAACTTAATAAGGAGCCAAAATCAAAATAAGCACATAGGAAAACTGAGCTCCAAGCAGAGTTGTAGAGGCTACGTGGAGCTTACCCAGGAGCTCAGACATTACAGAGCCACAGAAGGATCAGACAGAGAGCGGTCAGATGGTGCCTAGAACACAGCGACTGTCACTCAGTGGCTGAGGTGTCTACTCAACCCCACTGCTGCATTTTCTCCTCAACTGCCAGCCCAGGGCAGCTGGCCAAGTTGTAGAAACTGCCACTGTGTGGTTCCCTCAGTAACCCAACCGCACTTTTCCATTGGAATCGCTTTCCCAAATAAACTGGTCTTCAGGATTTTTAAGCATTTACCCTTAAAAACTTTCCTCCTGAACATGTAGTCAGTGTTCTCCACTTGACTTTGCCGGATTTGCTATCTGTGCTTAAGCTTTTGGAAAATTCTGCAGCTGCCCTTGGTGCACATTTTCAAGTGGTAACATCACTCCGCATCTCAAAGGATGCTTGCTGTGATGAAAAGAAAAACACAGTTGGCCTCAGGAGATCCAGGTCCAACAACTCACCTTGGGAAAGCCCCAACGTTTATACATGTTAATTCTTAAACATTTGTATAGGGGGCCGGGCGCAGTGGCTCACACCTGTAATATCAGCACTTTGGGAGACCGAGGCAGGAGGATCACGAGGTCAGGAGTTTGAGACCAGCCTGACCAACATGGTAAAACTCCATCTCTACTAAAAATACAAAAAGTAGCCAGGTGTGGTGGCACACACCTGTAATCCCGGCTACTCAGGAGGCTGAGGCAGAAGAATTGCTTGAACCTGGGAGGCAGAGGTTGCAGTAAGCCGAGATTACGCCAATGCACTCCAGCCTGGGCAACAGAGCAAAACTTGGTCTCAAAAAATAAATAAATAAATAAATAAATCTGTATAGTGGAGGTGAGGATATCTACCCTACCCAATTCCCCTACTAAACAGCAGCAAATGTCCTGGTATTTTTAAATGAATGGAACTTGACCCTCCCATATAGCACTGCCTTTCACATATCTCAACCTTGATATGCTTTGATGAATCTAAATTTAGGCTTTAAAAAATCTCTCACTATAAAATCATTCCAAATAACTTTTTTAGGTGAGTTGTCAGACTATGTTGTTCATTTGTACCCTGAGTCAAAGAAGTTGATCTGGGTAAAGGTCTGGCAGCTTCACACCTCTGGTCATTTCATTAAGCATCCACGACGCTGCTGAGTAGCTCTGGAAAAGTGGGAGATGAACTGATATTACAATGGTATACTTTTCTAGGTTTGCAAACTGACAACTCTTGGCGGTTGTGTATAAAGAAGGGCCAAGGAATCATGAACTTGGACAGCTGCTGCTTAGCCCTAGCTGATTTTTTCTGCCCTTCAAAGACATTTGCAAGTTCTTGTATATCACTCTCTCTTGCAAATAAAAGCTTCTCCCTGGAGAGGCGAGCTCCTTATCTCTTGTTCCTGGGTATCTTACAGTACTTGCCAGGACAGATTTATAGCTGCTGGTGTGGACAGTATGTACTCAAACGTTCTCTGTTACATAACAAAATGGTGCAATGTGAGAGAAGTATGGAATACATTTGGATTCATTTTGTCTCTTAATAGAGCCAAAAATAGTTTTAAAAAAATCTACATCTTCCACACAAATACATCCATTTATAGTTATGAAGACAAATAGAAAATGAGGCTTTACCAAGAAAAACCACAAGTTTTTCTAACTCTAGTTTTGAATCAATCTATTTGTGGTTTTACTGGAATACACTTTATTTACTTCAATATTCTGTCCCTGGGCAGATTTTGCAGACTATAGCAGAGTCTAGTCAAATGACAGGATCTTTAGTCAACCTTGAAACACGGAGAGCCCAGTTTTCTAACTTTATGCTCTCTTTGGGGGCAAAGTCATCCTCTCCCAAGGCTTTAATTACCATCTGTGGTGATAATTCCCAGATCATGGTCTCCCACTCAGATCTCCTCCCAGAATGGCAGCCTAGGTATATAATTGTGTCCTGGACATCTCCACTTGGAACGTTCAAAGCTAAACTCTCGTCCTTACCTCTGTAAACGGCGGCTCCATCTACCCAGGGTCTGTCAGAGCCCTGGGAGTAACCTCTGATGTGCCCCCCTCCCTCACCCCTCCCATCCCACCAACACCACGTGTAGTCAATTCCCTCTTCTAACTAGCCTTGGAATCCACCTGCTTCATCAGTTCCTTTGCACTCACTCAGCTGACATCACCAATATCTAGTTCTCGTATTATTCTAACCACAAGTGGTTTTCCCGTTTCCCACTGACTACCTACAGAGGGCCCACAACAGTGTGCCAGCCAAGGAGTCATGAAACAGACGTATAAGGCTTCTTCACTGCCAACAGGGGCACCGTCTGGTGGGAATGAGGCTCGACTTAGGTAGTCCCAAGAGAATACTACAAAAGCATATACAATTAAGAATTTTTAGCCAGTTGTGGTGGCTCACGCCTGTAATGCCAGCACTTTGGGAGGCTGAGGAGGGCGGATCACTTGAGCTCAAGAGTTCAAGACCAGCCTGAGCAACATGGCAAGACCTCATCTCTATTAAAAATACAAAAAATTAGCTGGGCATGGCGGCGCATGCCTGTAGTCCCATCTACTTGGGAGGCTGAGGTGGGAGGATCACTTGAGCCCAGGAAGTCAGGGCTGCATCAAGCCATGATTAAGCCACTGCACTCCAGCCTGGGTGAAGGTAGTGAGTCCCTGTCTCAAAAAAAAAAAAAAAAAAAAATTCTTAGTCTAAAACTTAATCCGTTATGGGAATGAGATTAACTCAATGAAGTAATTAACTGTAATTGCTATACAAGTGCTGTTTTGGGAACTATGAACATCAGAGCATTTCAGAGAAGGGAGAGCAATGTGGCAATTAGGACGAAAAGTTTAAATGAAATTTCTGGACAAGTGTGTAGGCTTCCTATAGCAGTCACTCAACAAGCATTAACCATACACGTAGTAAGCGCAGGACTCTGCTCCAAGTAAATGACACAGCAAAAAAAAAGGAGTTAGAAGATAGTCTCTCTCCTCAAGAAGTGAACTAGAGAATTCTGATCTCCAATATACTGTGGAAGGACGTTAAGAGTCAGAATTTGACCATGGGCAGATCCTGAGTGTACATTTCACCAGCTAAATTCAGGCTCCCTTTCTGCCAGGTGACTGTTTCACATCTCTCTCCTCAAACTGCACCCCCGGCCCCGCACTCCCTCCCTGACCCTTGCTCTCCACTGATGACCACACTCCCCATTCCACTAGGAAAACAGAAGCAACACAGAACTTCCACGAGCTTCCATTGCTCCTTCCACCCAGCCCTCACCTGTGCCCCCAGATTCCGCCTGTTTTCCGGCGCTACAGGAGAACCAGCTCTGCGCTCTTGGCTAAGGTCAAGCCCTCTGCTTGTGCACAAAACCCCAGCCGCTCTAGGACATCCCTCCAGCAACTGTCCTCATCTTTCCTGACCTTGGGATAGAAAAGGTCAAGCCCTTTACCAGTCATTCTTGGATACCTCCCCAGTCACTTGCTGCAGTATAAGCAGTGACTGATGAGGGTGACAGGTACTCAACATTTGGTGTTACAACATAAAATGGGTTGCTGTGAGAAACAATAGCATATGTACTCCTGGACTGATTTTGTTATCTCACAGCTGTCCTTCGGCCCGTATTCTCTACTTCCCTGAACTGCAACCCCAGCCTGGCATTCCTCATGCTCCCTGGATCTATTTCTCCACATAGCACATAACTCTATCTGAGGCACTAGCTGTTTAGTTTGTTTTGCTTACGGTTCATCTCTTTCCACTGGCACATAAGCTCCACGAGGGCAAGGATTTCGGCATATTTGTCCATTTCATTCACTGCTTTACCCCCAGAGTCTAACACACAGAGCCTGGGTGACAGGATTTGCTCCAAAAATATTTGTTGAATTAATGAGGTCCCAGACTTGCCATTTCTGATCTGTGTGATCTTGACAAATTACTTACCCTCTTAAAATCTCACTTTCATCATTTTTAAGATGGGAGTGCTGATAGTACTCACTACGTGGGATTGTGGTGAGGATTAAGTGACAAAATGTGTTCAACATTTTAGCACATTTTCTGGTTTGAGGTACTCAACAAATGGTATCTATTCTATGATTAATTCGAATCTTACATCCATTAGCATCCAGGTTTACCTTGAGTCTATTCAGCTACCGATAGGTGCTGGTTTGGACATTCAGTAGACTGGCATGAAAAAGAAAAATAAGATGTCTGCATATGTGCTTTCCTTCTATTACTGAAGACTATTTAAAATCTAACCTTCACTTAAAAAATACTGAACATACAACTAAGCAACATTAATGTCTGGGTCTAGGTTACTAGGTTCTCAGTAAAAATGATGTTTAGTAAGGAAATGATGTCAGTCAGCCTGCAGCTCATATTGATAAGCCATCTAAAATTGGTCCCATAGGTGATGACATCTAGACCTCACTTCTTCCGCTACCTGTGCCCTCTTCCCCCTCTTCTCTTTCCTCTCTGTTGTCACAAAGCCAGCTACTGCCAGGATCCCCCCTCCCCATCGCTCTGCAGTCCAGGGTGGGGTCTCTGTTAGCATAAGGAAACGTGAAAGGAAATGTATCTCTGTATACCTTTATTTTCCCTCCAGGACTTAAATGGAAAAAGAGAGAAGGTGGAGTCCCTTTTGCCATTGTAACTGGAATTAAAAACCTTAAACTCAAGTTGGAGTTCTGAGTGCATTTTCCCACAAAAGCCATGTTATATATAGTGGCTTGGTTCTATGGTACTATTAATAAGACAGAATACTTCAGCTATGATTTCTGGGCTGGCCTGGGAAACTAACCACTAACTGTGACATAGTTTCAGTGAAAAAGTGTGTTCAGGGTTCCCAGCAATGAGTTTTACAAACCCAGAATCAGAACACAACCCATCTGAAAGCTGAGGGCCGACTACTTCGCAGTAGGTTTGACAGCCTCGCAAAGGCATCCGAACGTCATAGACATCAACACCAAGCTTAAGAGTCTCCTGCGTGGCGCTCCAGCAGTACTTCATCTCTGTCTGCCTGACCCCTTTCTCCAACGCGGCGGGCCTACCTCACACCATTTTGTGAGAACTGAAGCACCTGGTTAGCAATAACTATTCAACAAAGGTTAGCTCTCTTCTCTCCCCTTCACTGGTGAAATTTCAGTGTCTGTACTCTTTACTTGGTTTCGTGCATTTTCTTATGAATCTATTTTTAACACTTCTATATGAAAAAAAATACAAAGCTTTTGCCAGTAGAAACCAGAAAACGGTTATTGCTCATTTCTTCTGGCTGACACACCTTGTCTGCAAATGGCAGCTTCTCCCGCAGCAGGAAATCTTTTCCATCAAATAAGCCATTACGCCTTCCAACAGTCTCTGCCAAATTGAAAATCACCATCTTCACTTACCATAGCGGCGGAGCTTTAGCAGTTGGGCTAACGCGCATTGAGCAGGGAGACTCGGCACTGACATTAGCTAACCATCCCACATTTCCATCTTGTTTCCTCGTAGTCATTATCCAAAATACACAAGGAAGAGAGGCTCACCTAACTGGAATGGCTTATGTTACCAATTACGGTCAACCCTAAAGCACATAACCAGTAAGGCAGCTAACACTGACTGAGCAGGAAGAAATCTGTGCCCTAAGTAGTTCATGGAGTTAGGCAGACAACTACACCTGCCACCAGTTTCAAAATGCTTTCTCCTTCCCTGACATCTCAGGCTCTCCTTATTTCATTTTATCTCCATGTCTTTTCTACAAGAATGGGCCACTGTTTTCTACTCATTAAAACTCTTCGAGCCAGGCACAGTGGCTCACGCCTGTAATCCAAGCTACTCAGGAGGCTGAGGCATGAGAATCACCTGTACCTGGGAGGCAGAGGCTGCAGTGAGCCCAGATCATGCCACTGCACTCCAGCCTGGGTGTCAGAGCCAGACTGTCTCAAAAAAACTACAAAACAACAAAAAAGCCTTTGGATGAAACATTTCTCATCTACCATCTCTAATTCTTTATCCTCTCTTAAAATTTGATAACAGAGCTTCCCTTTTTTTTTTTTTAAATCCCTTAAATTAGTGCAATCTCAAAGAGATCTAGGGCTAAACACCTGGGAGACAGAACTAAGAAGAAATGAGCATCTCAATTTCCTCTCTGTATGGCCCTGGAACAAATCCTCACCTTCTCTGCATCTTTGTCTCAAATCTGGTCTAGTTCCATTTCTTGTATGGTGTCTCAAAAGAACATTGCTGGAATGAGCCAATATGTATATAGTACCAGGAGCACTTTCGAAGAACCCTTTAGTGCTCTTTTAATGTATTATTTTAAAAAAGTATATGGTTAGTGTCTATTTTCCCATTTACTTGAAGAAGATTATTCGCAAGATACTGAATGGGAGGCAATTTTTGAAGTATAGTGAATTGTGATTACTCAGCGTTTATCTGGATCTCTTGAAATAAGTGCTGAAAAAGTGCCATACGTTTTGATACAAAATTGTTGAAGTGGAAAATATACACAAAAGAAAATGTCGAATACACCTTTTTATAGTTCCCAATGATTGTGAAAGAAATCTGGAAAGGGGGGAAATCAACAATTGTTTGGACGATTAAGAACTGTTGGAACACGCTAATAATTTCCCCTTGAAATAATGACTTTAGCACCTTGAGCAGTATGAACTCCATGAACATTGCCAGGAAATGCTTTATATGTTTCAGGAATAATTAGTTGCTTCAAATATAACAGAGTCAAAGGCTTACTGTAACCTAGGGAAAATAATATTTTGGAAAAATGCAAAAATGCAACTACCCGCAAGGTAGTCCAAATAATATAGTTCATGAGCAAAGTTTTAAAGGCTTAAGACAATAGAGTAAAATTCTGAAGATCAAGTACAATGCAAGGTGGTGACATTTAATTTTTATTGTGTGTTTTTTTTATTTTTTTAGACGGAGTCTGGCTCTGACACCCAGGCTGGAGTACAGTGGCGTAATCTTGGCTCACTGCAACCTCCACCTGCTGGGTTCAAGTGATTCTCCTGCCTCAGCCTCCTGAGTAGCTGGGGTTATAGGTGCACACCACCACGCCCGGCTAATTTTTGTATTTTTAGTAGAGACGGGGTTTCACCATGTTGGTCAGGTTGGTCTTGAACTCCTGACCTCGTGATCTGCCTGCCTTGGCCTCCCAAAGTGCTGGGATTACAGGTGTGAGCCGCTATGCCCAGCCTATTGTTACCTTTAAAAATATTAAAAGTCAACTAAAAACTATCTAGAGCTCATAAGGATCTACTAAAGCAATACTAAGGCTACTATGAGTAGGACACCTGTTTATTGTTTACTAAGTCAATGGTCCTCACCTGGGACACACTGGGCCTGTAGTTATTACATTATTTAAAGCAGGTGAGCTACCGCACCATCCCAGCTATCAGAATTTTATGATTCATGAATTCCAACAATCACAATAACAATAAAGCTACATTATTTCCAACCATCCCCCATGCCCCTCACACAGGGCACCAAGCTTTCACATAGCCAGAGATGGTTTGGATGTTGGCATATTTTGCTACTTGCTGTACATGCCCAGTTTCTTAATGGATGTGGTCACTGGGAAACCAACCCCACTCCTTTTTCTAACGACAAAGTACAAGAATCAGGAAAAAATAAGTAAAGCTTAGGGATTAGGGGAAAAACTCTTTATTATCTAGCTCTTGTCTATCTCATATGTTTATGGTTCAAGGATGTGCTATTAACTGCCTCTCTCAAGTTATAAATCTTACACTCACACTAAGGCATAGGGGTACATTAGCTTCAAACTATCTCCTATATCCATGGATCTAAACAGACCTGGGGAAAATCAAATTAACTCAAACCTCTTATCTAAATCAAAGTCTGCCAAGTCCTAAGGGGAAAAAAAATTGTTTTGGGGGGATGTAAAAAAAAAAATAGCAAGAAAGATGCTGTCTTTCTAGAAGCAACCCAGACCCAAATCCCTGGACAATTCTCTGGCTATCTTTTCCTTAGGTAGTGGGAGTTCAGAAGACAGTCCTGACAGGAGCCTGCATAACACAAATCAAGAAATTATCCTCACAGCCAAGGCTGGTGACACCATTCCTCAACCTGGCGGAGGGAAGCTTTTCAAGGCCTATGAACCAGGATCATATTATTCCATGTCTCTGAAACTTAGGTCCGTCCGTCTGTCGTTTTCTCGTGCTAGTTTCTCTGTTATTACGCATCAAAATGTAGATCCAGTCATCTCGGGCTCCTAGAGACTCCTAGGTTGAAGAATGCACACCCGTCCTGGAATTTCCCCTGAAGACCAGTAACGGGGCTCGGTGTGCCCGGGCCTGTTCGGGGTGTGCAGCGCAAGACCCGGCTCCGCAGGGTGGGAAGACGCCGGAGCCCAGGGAGACCCGACCGAGACGCCCCCTCTCCTGCCCAGCGCGCCCCCTTCCGTCCCCAGCAAGAGAGCAAAGGTCCCAAGCCTCAATCCGGGCTCAAGCGACCAAACTCCTTTCTGGAGTCTGGACCACTCACCATTCGGGACAGAGCTGCCCCCAAAAGTTAAAATGAGACAAACGGGCGGGAAGCCCCCAGCCCCGGGGCGGGGCCGGCCCAGAGCCCTGCGCTCCAGCTTTGGGAGCGCACCCAGGCCCGGGGAGGGCCAGCCTGGCTGCTCACGGGACCCTCCCTTGTTGGCCTGGCCGTGGCCGGGAACCCACGCGTGGCCGGTGCGCGCTGCCAGCGCTGCAGCTGAGGTTCGGGTTCGGCCCGCGCCCGGCGTGAACAAAGCGGCGGCCAAGGCCTGGGACTGCAGGGACTGAGCCGCCGGCTCCACGCTGCCCCCAGGCCCGGAAGAAACACCGACTGCGGGCGGGGCACAGCACCCAGCCGGGGAAAGGACCCCCCGAGTTACGCCCAAACTTTCTTTGAATGGCGCCCAGGTGGGGTGAGCCATCCGAAAGAAAGGAGGATGGGCTTGGGAAGGGAAGGGCTCGGCTCAGGTCGGGGGGGACCCCTCCGTCCCCACCCCCTCCCCGCCAGCTGCCAGGGGATGATGTCATCGCCCCTCCCGGCCCTCACCCCTTTCTCTGCCAGCCCCGCTTTCTCTGCCCTCCCACCCCAGGTCTGACCCCTCAGGGAGCGTGGCCAAGATTAAGAGAGGGGCGTGGGGGGGGGGTGCGAGGTGTTCAGGGAAGAGTTAGGAGAGAGGGAGGGATCGTCCGTAGCAGCAGAGCATCTTCTCCCGTCCCGGCCCTGCCAAGATGATGCAAACATTCCTATCTGGAGCTCCGCTTTCAGGGATCTGTGCTCCCGCGGGCCGGTGAGGGAAAGGGCTCGGGAAGGGACCGGCTGGGTGGAAAGTGCGCTGAGGAGTCTCTTGTCCTCCCCGCCCCCACCCTGTCCTGAGCCCTCCACTCCCGACTCGCCGCCCACCCTGCACGCTGCACTCCCTTTAATTCACACATTTCTTCCACCAGCCTCAGGGCCGACTCCCCGCGCCTACCTCGGCTCTCCGGGCCGCCTCCCGCTGCTGCCCGATTCCGCGTCCGGAGCGAGCGGGAGCTACAGCGGGCTCCGCGGGCCGGGCGCGGGGCAGGTATCGGGCTTTATACCTCGCCCGCCGGGTGACTCAGGAGGCTCCGAGCCTTCACCCGCCGCCCTTCAAAATAAGAGTCCGGCGGCGCGGCGGGCGGGAGAGAGGAGGCGTGGCTCGCAGCTCTGGGACGCAGCCCCCAGGTTAGGGAGGCTTCCCCGCACCCACTCGTAACCTTGTCCCGCCCTTTGCATCTTTCTGGTCGCAGGCCCCTTCCTGGGGCAGCCAAGTCACAAATCGGGCTTTTCTGGAACGATCGAGAAGTGCTAATAACGGGAAAGAATTTAAATTTTTTAGGCCCATAGATATGTTGTCGGCATGTTAGGATGATTCTCCTCCGGTGTTTGTGTTTTTTCCTTTACAGACTAAAAAGTGTCCAATAAACGCGACTCCAGGGCAGCGTTTTAGGGAAAAGCAATAAAAACTCACGGTGGAAAGGAAGCTGCCCTGAAGGAATGGAACTGCGAGACTGGGGCTGGGGCTGGGACTGGGGCGGTGGGGAGGGAAAGTCCCAGCTCTGAGGACGGCTTTGCAAGTACAGTGCAAAAACGATTGTGTGACATTAAATCGAAAAGCACAAATCATCATGCAGTATATTTCTTTTCTAAGGAAGGGGAAGGATAATTTTTAGATTTCTATTAATTAGTTTACTGTGTTCTGTGTAATAAATAGCTAAATTCAGGAGCCCTTAGGGTGAGAAGAGTAAAGCACTTTGATCTAGCAACATCTGAGGAACCCGGTCCCTATCCTATCCTGTGATCCTCTTAGCTCATAAACTACTGGAGGCCCTGAGTCACTTGTTTTAACGCTCATCTACATAGGAATTTCTGTAGAAGTGTTTTCAAAGAGGAACTGGACTCATTCGTTCCAGAATTAATATTCTATGCAAAATTTGTGACAGATTGTGGGCTTAGCCCTAAATCCAGATCACCAACTTTTCTTTCACCAGATCAGCTAAGGACACCCCTGGCTCTGTGTATAATCCTCTGGTAGCTGGGTTGGCACACCATGTCACAACAATTTCCGTCTTCTTTCTCCTTCCAGAGTGTGCTCCTTGGCCACTGGGACCAAATCTTTCACACACAATAAGCGGTTAACAAAATGAATGCATGAATGAATAAACGAATGGTAATATCTACCATTTACGGGACTTACTGTTGTGCCAGGCTGTTTCAGTAATGTGGTCACTCGGTAACTGCCAATAAATGCCAACTAGTTTTGAATAGCCAGTAGACCACTTGTTTAAAGGGTTTAGTACTGTAACTGTATCCTGCCATCATTACTGATATCTAACGCTAGCATTGCTAGGTTCACTGTCTTCAGCCAGGTAGTCTGTTCCTCCCTCGGAAATATCTTTATTGACTTTTAAATGAATAATGATGTCTGTAAAATATTAAAAACCAAATATTGTTCTTTAAACAATAAACCAAAATTGAATGTCCCTGTGATTTTACTCCCAGAGATAAATTGTTAGCTGCCTAAAGTATAGTCCTCCAGGCTTTTGTATGTGTATTTAAACACACACTTAAAATAGCTTAGATCATTGTTTCCATACAATTTTGTAACTTTTTTTTTTTTGAGACAGGGTCTCACTCTGTTGCCCAGGCTGAAGTGCACTGGTGCAATCATGGCTCACTGCAGTTTTGACCTCCCAGGCTCAAGTGATCCTCCCACCTCAGCCTCCTGAGTAACTAGGGCTACAGGCACATGCCATCATACCCAGCTAATTTAAAACATTTTTTTTTGTTCGAGACAAGGTCTTGCTATGTTGCCCAGGCTGGTCTCAAACTCCTGATCTCAAGTGATCCTCCCACCTCGGCCTCCCAGGCGTGACCACTGCACTCAGCCTATAACTTTTTTTTTTTTTTTGAGACAAAGTCTCACTCTGTCACCCAGGGCTGGAGTGCAGTGGTGTGATCTCGGCTCACTGCAACCTCCACCTCCGGGGTTCAAGCGATTCTCCTGCCTCAGCCTCCCAAGTAGCTGGGATAACAGGCGCCTGCCACCACACCCAGCTAATTTTTGTATTTTTTGTAGAGATGGGGTTTCACCATGTTGGCCAAGCTGGTCTTGAACTCCTGACCTCAAGTGATCCGCCCGCCTTGGCCTCCCAAAGTGCTGGGATTATAGGCATGACCCACTGCACCTGGCCTGTAACCTATTTTTTTTTAACCTGACAATATACTGACCATAGTCATCTTTCTGGGGATAATACAAAGCATTATCATCTCTTGCATTTTTGAGAGGCTGATAGGCCAACAGTTCATTGTCCTGGGACACAAGCTTTAAAGAGTGAAAATCACTTTGCCTATTCTAATATTTCTAACAGTATTTCCCTGTTTAGCTTCACCTTTCTTTGAATTCTCAGCTTGTTTACTCCCATGTCAAATGGCCCTTAGGGCTGCAGCAATGACATCACCTGGCCTGCAGCAGGGTTTTCTTGCAGCCTGTGATGTGACACTGACTAAGAGTGCCACCAGAGGAGAGTTAGGACGTGTGATCTGTGCCATTAACTGTGGGACTATGAAGCTTCCTTATTTCCACAATAATGGGATTAATCTGATGGATTTTTAAGTTACGCTTCTTAAATTTTGTGATTTTATGATTTAGGAGTCCTTTCACAACATAAAGCGCAGAAAGAATAAAACAGATGTCT
Source organism: Nomascus leucogenys (assembly GCF_006542625.1). Taxonomy (NCBI): domain Eukaryota; kingdom Metazoa; phylum Chordata; class Mammalia; order Primates; family Hylobatidae; genus Nomascus; species Nomascus leucogenys. The sequence continues at coordinate 89,201,304 of NC_044387.1, read as the reverse complement.
GATATTACCACCTGTAGTGTTTACCGGCCATGGAAGGGACTGTGGGGTAGAATAGACTTGGAGAGTTGATTGGCTGTGAGAAAACATACGCACTTCCTTTACTCCGAAGAGGCAGCAAAAGAAGGATGATCCATTAGATCTGTCATCTCTGTGTCTGCCTTATTCCAACTACAGGTGCCCGGAAAGATGCATGCACGTGGACCAGTTTTCACTTTTCAGTGCCGAAATCCAGGAAGATTTAAGGCACCGATGCAAAACACTGAATATTCTAATGTTTGCAACTTTGAAGGTTTTACACATGAACTGTGGGAGGTGTGGATACATCTTGGCCATCACTTTGAACAAGCCCCAGAATTGCTAAAACTTGTATCAGTAGAAGCACTGATGATAATTTCTGCCAAGTTTGAAAAAGAATATTCCATCCTCTGAACAATGAAGATTCTGATCAAGTCTTCTCCTTATATTACTTTTATTTCATTCTTCCTTGACTAAAACTTAGCGTTCTGTGGATTTGAGATAAGATGAAAGGGGCAGAGAATAAATACACAATGAACTTTTATTTCGTCAGGAGCGACATTCAAGGAACTCCCCCCAGCTTCGCTTTAGGGCATGCATCTCTGGTTTAGGGCGTGCATCTCTGGCTTTACCTTCACGGGCTCTGGCTCAGAGGCCTCAGGCTTCAAACATGCAAATTTACTTTGAGTTGAAACACTGTACTCAATTCACCAAGTATTTGGGGAGAAAAGTGGAAAGGGTGAAAGTAACACTTCAAATCATTCCTTTTCATATTTTCCTCACAATGAAAATAGTGAAACACAGGTGGTTAAAAACTAAAACACTAAAACGAAAGACACTAAAAACCAACAGTTTCACTAAAGAAAGAAGATATTGGCAGTGAAACCAAATCACAGATCTATCTATTTCAATCGACGGATTGATCTATCTAACTACTGACAGGTATTACACACGATCTAGCTCAAAATGCTCAGCATAGGTAATATTACAATTTATAAAGTAGATATGATTAGCAGACCAAGTAAATGTCTTTTTACTGCTACCACAAATCGACATTGTTCAATCATGCTTTTCTAACTTAAGAATTAAAGCCCAAAATCTATATTTTCATTTATTTTATTTCCATGCAGCAGCAAAGGAATATTAATATATCTTCAGGCATTTTGCTTAATATTTTAATGAAAATTACCAAAACTGGAGATTTTCCTAGAAGATTCCTGGCTTCTGGATTGGCACATTTTCTACAAGGAGGCTTTTGCTATGTATTTCCTCAGATTGATCAATGTTGTCTATAACAGATGTTCTGATAATCAGTTCAGCATCAGGATCTTGTTCCACTCACTTCTGGTGTTTTGATGTTTGTTGTCGTTGTTGTTTTGAGACAGAGTCCTGCAGTGTCACCTGGGCTGGAGTGCAATGGCGTGATCTTGGCTCACTGCAACCTCCGCCTCCCGGGTTCACGCGATTCTCCTGCCTTAGCCTCCCGAGTACCTGGGATTACAGGCGTGCACCATTACACCCAGCTAATTTTTTGTATTTTAAGTAGAGACAGGGTTTCACTATGTTGGCCAGACTGGTCTCGAACTCCTGATCTTGTGATCTGCCTCTTCGGCCTCCCAAAGTGCTGGGATTACAGGAATGAGCCATCGCGCCTGGCCTTTGATGTTGTTTCTAAAAACTTGATTTAGCTCTTACTCTATTTTTTAGAGTCACAGAATCTTGCCTGAATGGCCTGTTTCTTCTATTGTAGTTGCTACCTTTGCAAGGGCTCCCAACTACATTTATCAAACAAGAACAAGACTAAAGAAATAACAGATTAATTATGGATTTTACCTGATATTGATTCATAGTAATGTTATGTTTGGGAAAATGTTTCTGAGAGTAGAATGCTTAAGATCAGCTTTTAGTCCATTCATTTTTAAGAATAAGCAACTTTTAACAATCTTGGACTATTTTGAATTTGGACTCTGTAATTAAGTGTGACATTTTATACAAAACACATTTGCCTCCATATCAACAACTAGTAATCATTCTAACAAAAGTAAGAAACCTTTAAAAACCAAAATGTGGGTCTTCTAAAGAGGCTCAGCCTCATGCATTATCTGATCATGAAGATAATCTATTGGGGAGGAGGGAAAGGGCACCCCTCCAAGGACAGCTCATACTTTGAACATGAAAACAAATTCGTCTACCCTATTGGTAAAGATAACTTTATGGCTCTTTGGTTTGTTCACAACTTTTTATTAAGAGCAGGGAGAATGGATCAGGAAAAAAGAAATGGGACTGTTTGTACTTATATAGACATAACTACAACCCAGTGGACATCAAATGCTATGGACATAACAACCAAGTCTGCAGCTGGAATGTAAAGAAAGGTGACGCTACGATAAACAAAAAACAGGCTGAGCTTGTGAGAGTGAGGCAAGCCTTGAACATCCGAGACAACTCCAGAGGACTCAAAATCAGAGTCGGGAGGGGGCTGAAGAGATCATCTAGGGAAGGCATGTCCTGAAAAGAGCATGGCCTTTGGAGCTGGACCGAGTGGGGTCAGTTCTGCTGTTTCCACGACCTTGAAATCACAAAGGTTTTGTTTTCTCATTTGTAAAGTGGAGGTTAAGGTATGTGCCCTGGACTGCTGTTGAAAAGACACAGTGCGATGCTGCCAGTGCAGCACCTAACATACTGTTTGGTATGTAGCAGGTGGGGAGCTGGTTTTTGTTTGTTTGTTTTTGCCTTTTAATTTTGTTTTTGCAAAACACAGTATTTAGTTACAGATAGTAAAAAAACAAGAGTAAAAAATAATAATCTGAACTTTACTTTGGGCTGGCATTATGCCAATCATGTCACATGCATTCTCCTGTTTATCTAACTATAGATACCATGAGGAAGTATCACTATAACTATCATTCCAGGGACACTGAGCACAGAGAGGTTAGGTAACTTACCCAAGGGCACGGAGCTGGTAAGGGGAGGAGCAGAGACGCAAATCCTTAACTCCAGAGTCCAAGCTCCAAGGAATATATATATTTGGAGTAAAAAATACATATTTATGGGAAGTCCATTCACCATCCATTCACCATCCCTAAGATCTCCATTTTACCAATGGAGCAATTTATTATTGCCAAGTTTTATTGTGCATAGTCAGGTCTGCTTGATGTGAAATAGTTAAGGCAGTTTCTAAACATGTCCTGCTTGATCCACAGTAGAATCTGACTCACTATTGAGTACCCTTTTCCAAATCAAATGAGTTATGCTGGCTCTGAAGGAATCATCCACAGATTCCGTGTGGATTACTAAAGAGGCATAGTGAGAATTTGCCTGTTTATGTGATTCTCCTGAATAAGTGGTGAAATACCATAATCAGTGGACTAAATACTTGAACTTAACCTACATAAGAAAAACCTTAAGTTGTGTCTTATAAATATAGTGATGGATAATAGACAAAGATGGCATATTTAGGTGAGGATTACAGATTTTACATTAATCCCAGTGGCAATTCATGAAGTCATGGGTAAGATCATGCATAAAGTCCTCAGTTTGTTCTTTTAATAGTATTAATATTACCTCTGGTGACACCATAACAAGGAATCTTGTGTCTCATTTCATGTAGATTTCCAGGGTGCTAAGAAAACACCCAGATCAGCCATGATTCCACTGTTGCTCCCAGAAATACAGGAATAAAACTCTCTCAGCAATGGAGCTGATTAGGATGTTGCAGCGCCATTTTCAGAAGAATGAAGTCAATTCAAAGGAAACCATGGACTCTGACAGGCTATGCATAGGGGACTATGTTCACAAGAAGGAGGGAATCGGGTCTATTTCCCTAACTCTGATTAACCTGTCGTCTCTGAAACCTTCCTTCTACCCAGCACTTCACATCTTAAACTTGAATATCCATTCTTTTGGATCAATACACGAATCCTCTGGGTCAAATAAACGGGATTATGTTATCTGAAGTACTTTATTTTTCTCATTAGGAAAATACATAATGATTTGCTTCAGTGCTGAAGTTAAAGGTTTTCTAGCAAAGATATCCAGCCACTAAGAGAATCATCGAGATTATTTTGCAGTATATATCTTTAACAAAATAAAATGTACGAACTAGACTCCAATATGGAAATGGAATGAGAAGAGAGAGAGAAGAGAGAGAATAAGGAGGTCAAATATTCCAATTAAACTTTCTTTAAATATAAAAATTTAATAAATGTATTTAAAATTAGAAAATTCTCTGAATATAGACCATAAGCTCCATAGGAGAAAATATTTGGTAACATTGGCAATTAAAGAAATGAATTTGGCCAGGCACAGTGGCTCACGCCTATAATCCCAGTACTTGGGGAGGCCAAGATGGGAGGATCACTTGAGCCCAGGAGTTGGAGACCAGCCTGGGCAACATGGCAAAACTCCATCTCTACAAAAAATAGAAGCCAGGTGTGGTGGTGTGCGTCTGTAGTCCCAGCTACTTGGGAGGCTAAGGTGGGGATTGCTTGAGCCTGGGAGGTGGAGGTTGCAGTGAGCCAAGATTGTGCCACTGCACTCCAGCCTGGGTGACAGAGTGACACCTTGTCTCAAAGAAAGAAAAAATTTATCTGATATATAGTTTATATAATTGACAGTTAAAACAATTGACAATAATATTGATATTGCCTGGTATGGGCCCTTTAAATGAGTTATACTAGGTCACTGCTGATACAGTGAAGTATTAGATTTCAAGAAAAAAAAATCAAGATTTTTTTTACCTAAGATTTCCATAGATGTAAATGTAAAAGATAATTCCATTGCTCCAAAGAATTCAGATTATTCTTATATTAGTATATGATATGTATGATATTTGTCTGTTTTTAGTAACTTTAGAAAAAGTTCAATGATTTTGAGAAAATTTGGTCAATTTATAAGATTTATCAAAAGACGTTTCAAATTAAACTTTAGTTCAATCTGCTATGTTCAAAGGAACTGGTGGCCCATGAATATTTTCAAATGGCTGTTTCTTTTACAATATGTAAAGGATTTTAATAAGATATGGCTCATGAAAAGAGTTCAAAGAGAGAAGACTGCACTGAGAGAAATAGGAGTTTAGAATATCATTTAAAAAGTATTCACTTAAGAGGATTGGTAAAAAAATAAAAAAATAAAAAATGTATTTCTGGACAAAGTTGAGAAAGCAAGATTTTGAAAGTAAAGTTTTCAATGCAAGTGAAAAGAAAATACAGCAACCATAAATAAAGACTAAATTCAGTCCTGCCTCTTTAAAAGCCAGGCCTTCTGCAAATCATTACCTCAATTTTAGCAAAAGTCTAATTACAGATTAATTTATTGGCAATGGGTATATGCATGTTTGAGCCCATTGTTGCATTTTGCTCATTAGCTTATAGGTGGCAACATTATTATTCCATCTTCATTTGTGGGTGGTATAAGTACAAGCTTGACATAACTTTGGTGTCATTGTTCCCTTGTTTGCCCACTGCATGACACTTAAGAAAACTTTGTGTAGCAATGAATAAACTAGTCTGACAAAAATTCTCTTCACAAACTGACTCCATTTTGGAGAACACAGACACAGTCTTTTAGCATCATGGAGGAATTAATTTTTGATTCAGTTACCTGCTTCGTTGTCATATTATGAACAAAGGGCCCTACATAAGCAGCCCTGGCACAGCACAGTGGACAGAAATACTGGCTTTTCTAGGCCAAGTAGTGTTACATAGGGAGAAAGAGATTTCTTTTTCTTGAGGCAGGATCCTGCTCTGTTGCCCAGGATGGAGTGCAGTGGTATGATCTTAGCTTACTGCAGTCTCCATCTTCTGGAATCAAGCCATCCTCCCACCTCAGCCTCCCAAGTAGCTGGGACTGCAAGCGTGCACCACCCACTGGCTATTTTTTTTTTGTATTTTTTTGTAGAGACAGGGTCTCACCATGTTGCCCAGTCTGGTCTCAAACTCTTGAGCTCAAGTGATCCATCCACCTGCCTTGGCCTCTTAAAGTGCTGGGACTCCAGGCGTGAACTACCTTGCCGAGCAAGGGATTTCTGATTCTTAAGCTGCTCATTGTTCAGAGACAACATCAGGAAAAATAGAAGAAATGGGCCTAGCAGTGTTCTCTGTTACAGTGATGGTAAAAATTGATGGGGCCAGCTATGGTTCCATGAAGTCTCTTTGTCCATAATCTTAGGCAGGGCCAATGTATTCATTAGATTCAGTGGGCAGGGCTGACACTTTGGGCAACCCAAGAAAAAATTTTAATTTTAATAAACCCAGAAGGAAAAAGTGAACATAAATAAATATAATAATGATGACCATATAATAATGAATCTAGCCTGGATTACATTCATTGTTATACCAATACAACTATAAAATATAATTCTTTTTTTTTTAATGGAGAAACGGACCCACAAAGACAAAAGTGCCTAAGGGCCGTGAAAGTCATAATGCAGCCCTATCCTTGGGTATCGGACATTCATCTGAAACTTTGACACTTTTCTTTCATTAGATATAAAGACAAGCTCTACCACCTATTCTCTATTCACCATTGTACTCTATGTGAACCTAAATCAGCAGGTGTCACAAGTTTTTAGAAGAAGAAAACAACCTCCAGTATTCTCAAGCTCTTCATAATCAAAGCGCGGAGACAAAAATCAGCTGTTGACAACAGGTGCTTTGCAGTTGTTCATTCATCTGGACATTTCTTTTATGAGTTAATTACTCATAGCTCCATGGTGAACAATCTGCACATTTGGGAAAATAAAACTGCCCACTGAAAGTGAATTACTAGAGCATAGGTGAAACACAATAGTTAGTTCATTTGGATACCCTTAAAAGGCTTAACAAAAATCCCTGAAGCACTTGGAAGTTGGACTCTGTGTCTGAAGAATGAGTTAGCATCAGGTTGAAGGCTGCAACATAGGAATATGTGAGTCCAACTTCATTCAGCTCCGGACACTTCCCTGGGTCACCCACTCTCTCCTTTACACAGCCACCTCTCCCAGAGCTTCCCATTGATCAGTATCATTTGACCTCATCAGCAAAATGCCCTACTTTTCATTTAAGTACCTACAGATTTCCTTTTCAATTTCATCTTCTTTGTGGTGAAAAGAGAGTACTTTGCTACCTGCCTCCCCTCCTACCTGCCTCCCCTCCTACCTGCCTCTCCTCCCCACCCTGCCCCCTCCCAAAAAAGAAAAAAATCTAAAACCAAACAAAAGCTCTAGTATGTAAAACAGTTCCTAAGCTAGGTTCATTATTATCACACAGCTATTCAGACTTTAAATATAACAAAGACCTAATCAGGTCCTGAGTCCTCTTGGAAATGAGGTCTTGAGACAAAATTCTTGTACTCTCTTAGTTTCCCCATGTATTCTGCGGAGGGACTGGAGGGCTGAGCTCTAAAATTCCCTTCAGCTGGAAGGTTCTGGGATCGGGCCTCAGGCCAGCCCACCATGGCCTGGCATAGAACTTTCAGCAGCTCTTCAAATGGGTGTTGGGGTATTACACAGAGCAGTGGGCTTCAACAACAGTCTACTGAGAGATGAGAAAAAAATACTAAAACTTCTTTTTTTTTTTGAGAGAGCATTTTGTTCTGTTGCCCAGGCTGGAGTGCAATGGCGCCATGTCGGCTCACTGCAACCTCCACCTCTCGAGTTCAAGTGATTCTCCTGCCTCAGCCTCCTGAGTAGCTGGGAATACAGGCACACACCACTACGCCCAGCTAGTTTTTGTATTTTCTTTTAGTAGAGATGAGGTTTCACCATTTTGGCCAGGCTGATCTCGAACTCCTGACCTCAGGTGATCCACCAGCCTCGGCCTCCCAAAGTGCTAGGATTACAGCTGTGAGCCACCGCACCTGGCCTAAAACTTCTCTTTATACGTATATTCATCTCATTCTTCAAATTTTTCTCTCTTTGTGTATATCTGTATGTGTAATAATACATAAAACATGTATATATTTGTACATACATATATATACCCATATCTGCATACACACACATACATATACATGATATTTTACCTAAGGGGATGAATGATGAAAAAAAAAAAAAACCTTAGTATTCCATGGTTTTAAGGTAAGATGAAATAAGTAGAGAACAAATACGTAATCAACTCATCAGATAATGTTTTGCAGAGGACTTAGGATTTCCATTTCTAACGTCATGCTTAGCACTATTTGGTTCATAAACATACACTTTCAAACATGCAAATTTAACTTCAGGTGAAATAATTGAGTCTATTTTCCACTATTTTGGGGAGGAGGATGGATTAGGTAAAGATAATTCCTTCAAATCATTCCTTTATGTGGAGATTCAACTAAATACCCTCACTGTGAGTTACAGAGTAGATTATTCTGGGCATACCTTTATGTCTGTGACATTTGGAGCTTGGATGTGTGGACAAGTAGAGCATGTGACTTGCTAAATCTTTTTCCCTGCTGATGTGACAGGAATCATAACCCAAAGAAATACAGAGACATTGATTGCTCAATAACTGTTATTACGATCCTCACTTAATAAATAATAGTATCATTAGATTCCTTCACTGGTATGACATACAACATTGCAAAATTCATATATGTCTGCCCTCCAAATTTTCACTGATGCAGGTAATTTTTGGAATTATCTGTGTAATTATCATTCTCATATTCAAATACACAAATTATCACCTGGATACCTGGCTTCTGGAAGCCCAACATTTTATTTACTCAAAGTAGAAACTCTTCCTCGTACCTTTAGTCATAGTCAAGAGAATTGTCATCTACTTGGGATACATGTATTTTCAAAAACTTTCACTGAACACCTACAGAAGTAATGCAAGTTCGTGCTTAAGAGCTCATGCTTTGGGTGTAAATCCCAAGGCTGACACTTTGTCTAAATCTCAACATATGCACTTGTGATGCATATGTATCCATATGCATAACTGGCACTATTTCTCCACGTTCTTTTCTAGTACTCAAAGCATAGCTATACAAATAGCTTGCAATTTCACAAGGTAACTATTATTATATCATTTATCATAAACATTTTTACCTTCATAGGTTTAATTGTTACTAGCTTTAATTGCCGCATAATATTCCATTGCTAGGTGTTAAGACTTTGGGGAAGTTATTTAACCTCTCTGTGCCTCAGTTTCCTCCCCTGGTAAAATGAGAATAATAGCACCGCATACCTCATTAATTGCTGCAAGGATTCAACGAGACGTTGGAAAGCATTTGGCATGGCGCACATGGCATTGCTGCCAATAAGTTTAGTTATTACTGAGAAACATGACTTCTGCTACTAAGGAGTTAATATTCTAAATAAGTAACTAGATGAAGCAGAATCACCTTGCCTAAGACAAGACTACAAATTGTCTAGAGCTCCTTCAAACTCTTAAGTCTTTCGAAGTAAGACTGATGGAAGTACTGTTTAAGTTCACCACAGGAGCGGGGCAAGAAGGCAAAGGCAGTAAGTAGAGCTCTAGAGAACAGCCATTAAGGATTTAATTACTATTTTCAACAAAGAACTTGGCTCTGGCATTAACTCCTTGTGAGACCCTGCACAATTCAAATGGAGTCCTGTGTCTCCATTTTCAAATCTCCACTATAGAGGGTTGGATGAGATTACATTTAACATTCTATGATTACTCAATAGTTACTATAAGCCATCACAGGAAATTCTATAAAGATATATTTACTTCTTTGCTTCTCCTCTGCTTTTTGACACCTGGGTGTGTAAATAATTTCTGCATTGTTCTAAGTCGCAATTAATTTTCCCTGGAAATGGAATAATTCAAACAAGCTGATTTATGCAAAATGCTTTCTAATCACTTGGAGTTCTTTGTAATTACTCCCAGCAGTAGTGGGGTCACCAAAACAAAAGCATCGAAAGATTAAATGAACTGCTCTTTGTGAGAACAGTTTATTATGTGATCTCAATGTCAGGATTGGCTCCCAATTGCCATTCAGGGCTTTAGAAGGAGATCCTTGTGCAGGTGCTCTGAATCTTCTCTTTCAATTGGGGTGCTGCTGATGACAGTGTTTAATCCTGGGCTGACTCTGCCAGTCTTTGGTTACCTAACATTATTCACAGCTATACTGAAGGAATCACACACACACACACACACACACACACACACACACACACACACACACACACACAAATGGTCTTGGAGCCTCTGCAGTTACATTTTTGTGTGTGATTATTTTTCTCTCTCAGAATTACACTTGCTGTTTTTAAATAATTGACATTTTGCTATTTTTGCTAGCTTTGCTATTTTTAAATAATTGACAAATCAGGTCAGTAAGTAAAGCGGTTCTATAAATGGCGAAGTCTATTACAACATCACTAACTATCTACACAAAACTTTGTGACTTATATTTCCTGGATAGGTAAACTCTGAAGCCTCAGTTCTTTCTGACTCTGGAACCCTGCCTCTTACCTGTAAGCTTGTTCATCATCATCTTTTTTTGAAAGGCATTTATTATTAAAACACACAAAATAAAGATGACAAAAAACCTACCTCTACGTATAACACACTAGCACCATTTCTCTATGTTCTCTTCTAGTCCTCAAAGTGTAGCTATACAGATAGTGTGTAATTTTACAAGGTAACTTTTCATCATTATTATATCATTTACCATAAACATTTTTGCCTTCATAGGCTTAATCATTACTAGTTTTAATTGCTGCATAATATTCCATTGTTGAGATAAGAGAATATTCTGTGTATTTGACTTCTAAATTTTTTGTTTTGAAATTGTAAAAAATATGTTATACTAAACATCTTCAGCCTTATACATTTCTACTCCCATTTTGAGTTACTTCCTCAGGGCAAATACTGAGAAGTATGATTTTGAAGTCAAATACTCTTTTTCCCACTATTTATTTATTTATTTGAGACAGGGTCTCACTCTGTCGTCCAGGCTGGAGTACATGGTACAATCATGGCTCACACAGTCTTGACCTCCTGGGCCCAAGCCATCCTCTCAAGTAGATAAGACTACAGGTGTGCACCGCCACGTCTGGCTTTTTCGAAATATTTTTTTGTAGAGATGGAGTCCCATTATATTGCCCAGCCTGGTCTCCAACTCCTGGGCTCAAGTGATCCTCCCGCCTCAGCCTCCCAAAGTGCTGGGATTATAGGCGTGAGCCAGCACACCCAGTCTTTTTTCCCTGCTCTTGACATTTATTGCTAAATTGCTTAAAAAAAAAAAAAGTCAACTAGTGAAGCATCGGTATGATGGAGCTTGGTCATTAAAATGACTATTTGTGGGCATAACACTGTGTCTCATTCTAATTTTCTCTTTGTTTGTGATAATAAACATTTCGTCATAAGCCTGACATTTTCTTGAAGCATGATCAAGGTAGCTTATTCAATAGAGTTTATATTTCAGTTTAAGTAGGGGGCAGGTTATTTTTGGAGCCAGAACGCACTACATTGTGTGATCATCTACATGCTGTTGTCAATCTTTGTGTGTTCACTGTTTTGCCCTCCAGTTTAGCTCTCTACCTAAACTCTTCCGGGCAGGTTCTGGTAGTTTCTGATTCAAGTGTGGGCTGTCCAATTTTGTATTTTGCATGAGAACAGAAGGATAGATTTGTTCAATTGCCAATCCTAGAGTTGCCAACAATTTAGAGTTATTGAGGGCTTTCAAAAGTCTTACCCGGGATGAATGTCTTCTATTTATTCCTAGTTGTGGACATAAGTAAATTGATTTCTTGATTAATAGAAATAATTTCTCACTGTTGGTTTTGTAGGACAAAAAAAGGTTATTTCAAATTATGTTTAGGAGTATCTGAAATTCTCCTTCCAAATCTCTGTTCTCTTCCACCCACACTACAAAAAAAGCATCAAAATAAGAGCAGTGTTAATCCATAGGATCAGTGACATATTATTGACCACTCTGGAGAGTTGGGGAGATGGTATTGAGAAGATTAAAACAGGTACTGACAGTTTCTTTGCATAATTTGCCTCTTTTGACATCTTTTTCAGTAACTATCAACATATTTGAGTTAGACACTGTATCTAATGGACATTTAACTGATTTGTTAAGAGGTAAGATTTTTCTCAAAGGATACAATTATAATTCAGTGTTCAGGACATGTCTGAAAATGGGTTTCCAGATATTTCTGTTGGTTCTTGGAAACTTCCATCATCTTGGGCTAAACGTTTCATGAATTACACAAAAAGGGAATGTGATTGTGCTTCTAATGCACAACTTGCATTTTTCTATCTTTAACAAAAGCATGCTTATTATTGCCGTTGCCACTAAAAGAGTTCTAAACATCTCTTCAGACACGTCTATAAAAAGCCAACAGAAAGGGATAGATACGATCTGTTTCTCTCACTCCAGCTGAAAGACCAGAGATACTTCTTTCTCTGTTTATTTTGTGGAACAAGTAAAACAAAAATCCTTTGCCCTTTTTTCTTTGCCTATTTTTACTCTCCGCAATTGCCCTGAGTCCCTGACACACTTCTATTCTGAAATACTTCAGCACTCACTTCCTTATTTGGTCGCTGGAACTGCTCTTTGTCTTGTTCAAACATTCTGCTAAGCTTGCAGCCTCCCTTCACCCCCGCCCCTTGCCCACTGCTCCCCCTTGTCTACACACACACACACACACACACACACACACACACACACACACACACGGGGCTGGCTCCAACAGGTCACTCTGACTCAGCCTTCTCTGTAGCTCACTAGCCAATCCCCCATCAGTTATGCCCATTTAAGGAGTACCTTTTGGAAATCATAAAGGACCAGAGAGTTTTCAGCTGTTTAAAAAGACTGCTATGTTGCATCACTGGAAGTCACCGCAAAGCATGTATTTCACACAATTGCCCTCATCCTATGGCAGGGTATGTATTAAAAAACAACCACCACCAAAAAAACCCAAAAACAAAACTCCAGGCTGCTTAATTAGTGGTTACTTTATTCCTCAGTGTTTTGGCAGTTAGATTTGGCTGATAGAGGCAGAGAGTTCACTATCTGGTTAGTTTTCAATGTTCTCTAATCTATGATTCACGCCAAGCATTCCAAATCTAATACTTAAAATATATATATATATATACACACACACACACACACACATACATATAACATAGGCCTAAGTAGATGTGCCAGTAACACAAAGTGAAGCTCTGGGTTCCTAAGCGAAGAACACACATTTTTGAAAACAAGCAGGCATTTGGAGTGCTGAAGGCTATTTTCTGGTTTCTCTGCTCAGAGGTGAGTGAGGAAAGCACAGCTCTCTGCATTCCCTATTTAAGAAAGAGCTGTAATGGTCCCATCCAGTAACACAGAGCAGTGTTTCCTTACATATAAACAACTGAGAAATTCCTTGGGCAAGCACATAGCCTTTTGGTTCCTGGAACAAAGCAGATGGTGGTATTCATTATGTCAAATAAACACATCATCCACACTCCAAAGGGAAACCTGAAACAATAAGCTGAACAAAGCAGTTTTCAAGGTTTTAATCCTCTTGCAATTAGCCCTTGTCTAACTCAACTGAAAAATTAAGAGGGAGCTATTTTCCCAGAAGAAAGTACCCCTAAGTGATTAAATATCCACAGTTTTTTTTCCCAACACTTGTTCTGAAAAAGAATTGGAGCTCGTTTTCAGATACAGGATATCCTATCACTTAGTAGTATTTCTCATTTAGCCACCGAAAATGGTCTGTACCTTCCCTTGTCCACTGTGATAATTCCTGCAGCCCTGTTACTGGGCAGGCATTGGGCTAACCGCTCCAACCAACCTTTACAGTTACCACTTTGATCAGAATAAGCAGCAGATCAAATCCCATAGGAAGCACGTTCTCTCCCTGCCTTGTTACCATTCAGTCGATTTTGCTTATTTGTGTTCACCATGGTGACCAGTGTGGAAATAGTGTTTAGCTTATGAAATTCCCAAAGTGTATTTCCCTATTTTACGTAGGACAGTTTTAGACTGGCTTGGATGCATTCTCGTTGGAGGAAGACTCAAATCGTTCTTGGATATAGGCAAGGTGTAAATGACAAATATACTTTCAACTATTTCCACCAGTTAGAATCTCAACGAGCCTGGGTGTGCCTTACAAAGTGACTTGTGGGTTCAAAGTTGTTTAGGTTTTAGAGCACATGGAAGTTGTGAATGTTTGCACACTATTACACTTCATTCTATTGCAGGAGCACCAAGGAATTCTGCTAAAAGAAAATGATGCTAGTGTATGCCTGCAATATTGAAACAGCCACAAGCATATGTCCATGAGAAATGAAATCTGTCAAAGCCCTTCCAAGTTAATTTAAAAATGTTTACATTTGCTCATTCATCTTGTTCTTGAAAAGAAAAATGGCAGAGGTCACTAAAAGATTAAAATATTCGACGGGCACGACGGCTCATGCCTGTAATCCCAGCACTTTGGGAGGCTGAGGCAGGTGGATCATTTGAGGTCAGGAGTTTGAGATCAGCCTGGCCAACACGGTGAAACCCCGTCTCTACTAAAAATACAAAAATTAGCAAGGCGTGGTGGTGCACAACTGTAATGCCGCTACTCAGGAGGCTGAGGCAGGAGAATTGCTTGAACCCGGGAGGCGGAGGTTGCAGTGAGTCGAGGTGGCGTCACTGCACTACAGCCTGGGTAATAGAGCGAGACTGTGTCTCAAAACAAACAAACAAACAAACAAGCAAGAATAAAATGCCATTGGTTTTTAGGAGAAAAATTGTAAATTGAGAAAATTATAGACATTCGGGAAAGATGATCACTGTTCACTTTCAGCCCAGTGTCTTGGGAAGCATCACTGGAGAACTGTTGGAATCAAGAACCCAGTCCAAGACTGGGCTTAGAGACCTGCACTCTCCTGCCATTTTTGCTGCAATGCAGTTATGTCACTTTTGAGGAAGTAATTTCGTCCTATGAATCTTACTTTCCACATCTATAAAGTACAGACCTCATTTTAAATCAGAATTCCCAACATGGTTCGGTTTCATCCTAACAGAAATTATACAGTTGCTTAAGGCAGTCCATATAGTCTATTAGTTAATGCATTTCCACCCTCAATGTCCCTGCACTGCTGGTAGACATATTTGATACATGAATTAAGGGATTCGGAATTTCAATTCTTAGTGCAAAAAAATCAGGAATTGGTAGATTGAAATGATTTCAAATAATTTCCCCAAATCTAAACTCCCAAACTTTCAGGAGAGTTGATTCTTATATTTTTGGTGTGTAGCCTTCACACTGATAATTTCCAAATTCAGCCAAAATTTTAGGCTTAGACTCAACCTTTCTCTTTGTTTTCTTGGGATCAGTCTCAAACTTTCTGAGACTGGTTTGGAACATCTTAAAAATGCTGGCAAAATGTATTATTGATAGCGTCTTAATACATTTTTTTGTTGTTGCTTCATCCCACGTTCTCTCTATTGAATTCAGAGTTTACTTTAACTTGATTCTATTTCCCATCACTGAAATTCCTCCCACTCGCATCTTCCCCTGGGCTCAGGGATATCCTGAGGGATGCTGTGAGGTTCCATAATGAAAAGGGGCTCAGAGATGTGGGGAGAAGGTTTCTTATGCATACATTATTTGGTTATAATAGCCTTTCAAAAGCTTCACGAATGATTTGTTTTTTGAGGGAGGTCCAAATATTATACAGATCAAGTTTACCATTTAAAATATATCCAATTACGCGAGACATAATTATACAGCAGCTCACATCTGTAATCCCAGCTACTGGTGAGGCTGAGGCAGGAGGGTCACTTGAGGCCAGGAGTTTAAGACCAGTGTGGGCAACACAGTGAGACCCCCAACTCTAAAACACTTTTTAAAAATTAGCTGGGTGTGGTGGTATGTGCCTGCAGTCCTAGCTACTGAGGAGGCTGAGGTGGGGGGATTGCTTGGGTCCAGGAGTTTGAGGCTGCAGTGAGCCATGATCACACCACTGCACTCCAGCCTGGGTGACAGAGCAAGACCTTATCTCTAAAATCAACCAACCCATCAACCAATCAATCAGATAATGCTATTTTTGTTGTTGTTGTTCTGTAACTGCCTTGCTCCGAAGCAGGGGAAGAGACATAGCCCTTGTTTATCTGGGAAAGTGTTGGGCATGAGGTAGAGTGAAAAGCACTAACTTGGAAGTAAAGAAGATATGTTAAATCCCATGATTCCACTAAAATCAATAATACTTTCATCATATAATCTCCTCCTTGCCTTCTACAGGCTTGAATTTTTACTGGGAGTTATAATTATTTGAGGAAAAAGTACATCACCCTGGTCTTTAAAGATGTGGTAGGAAATAGATTCAAATTCATTTCCCCCCCACCCAAAAATTACGTTTTTCCAAAGAAAGAAAAATTCCAGACTTAAAGAACCACAGGGCCACTGAGCCCTTCTGCAGCAGCATTCCAACCATCAATGTGCCTCTGGGGAGGTCCCTCAGCCCCAGGCTCAGCATTCTTTCAAACAGCCTGGGATCGGGCTGATCAATCTACATGGGGGCTGGGGACCAGTACAAATTTTAGGCTTCACTCTAGTTTCCATTCCCACATTCATACCCCAGGTTTTGATGGAGAAAGAAGGAAAGTAGTTGTCATCAACTTCCCCACCTTTGTTTAAGTGCAAAAAGAGACACATACACTCTTCATTATAAAACTTCACATGAATGAGTATAATTGAAGGCTGCTTTCCCAACTTTGACTCTGAATCTCAACACTCATCAAGGAGGCCTGATTGTGAATGTAACATGCTCAGAATGTCTTCACTCTTAGGAAGAGCTGCAGAAATATCTCCTGAGATGGAAAATATTTGCAAACTAGCAAGCAGGAGAGAGTGTGTAACTTAAATCATCACAGCAATGTGCTGGAAATGCATTCTCGCCTGACATCTGGCCATGACTCAGATTGCCACCCTGGAGGCTTCTTTGCTAAACTTTCTGCCCAACTCCCTGTTCCACAGATGCTGTGCTCCTTGTCTCTCCATGCAGATCAGCCCTATTTGACGGATTCTGTAATTACCCGTAAGAGGCCCAAGGGAGATGTTTCTGTGTACACAGTGCCCCAACAAACCAACTTAAGCTAACCACCTTCATGAAGCGATAAACAGAAAGCAGAGATTCTTAGATACCCCTTAAATCGCCTGTACTGCCGTATTTCTAAGGAGGCCAAGCTTGGACACGGGGGTTGGGAACAATCCTAATTGGCTCCAGGCCACAATTTGTGGTTAGTTTCCCTAACACAAAAGTCTAGTCTTTGTCTCGCCAATCTAAGAGAATAAGGAGAGTTTTATGAAGCCATTTATTAACATGTTTCTCATCAGTCATCATAACCACTCTCACCTCATGTTCTCTTCTTTTATGGAAATACGTTTTTTCCTTGATGTCCTGCTTTATACTTTTGGCCTTTTCTATATTGTCAAACAAAAGTCCCAAAGCAGCTCCATAGCAACCACCTTTCTTATCTCGCTCAACAGACCTTCAGGAAACAGGCGAGGGTAGGACTGTCACCTTCACCCAATATTTTGATTTGGTTTTTATACTTCCATTTGACACCCCTAATATCCAACGCTGAACAGAAGCCACCATAATATCTAAAATTTCCTGTTTCTCTCAATTCAATAAACTGTGTGTGTGTTTGTGTGTGTGTGTGTGTGTGTGTGTGTGAGAGAGAGAGAGAGAGAGAGAGAAAGAGAGACAGGGTCTTGCTCTGTCACTCAGGCTGTCACGCAGTGGTATGATTGCAATTATGGCTCACTGCAACCTCTACTTCCTGAGCTCAAGTGATCCTCCTGTCTCAGTCTCCCGAGTAGCTGGGACTACAGGCACATGCCACTATGCCCAGCTAATTTTTTAAACAATTTTTGTAGACGAGGTCTCACTGTATTTTCCAGGTTGGTCTCATACTCCTGGACTCAAGAGATCCTCCCAGCTTGGCTTCCCAAAGTGCTGGGATTACAGGCGTGTGCCATCATGCCTGGCCATCAGTAAACATTTTTTGAATACCTATGGATTAAAAATACACTTCCTTATCTACTCATGACAAAAGAGAATCAAGATATTAATCTTTCCTTCCAAGCAGACACACACACAATTCCACTCCAAAACAGCCAGGTGCTAGTAGAGAACAAAAGGAAAGGGAATACAGGTATGATGACAGTACTGGAAAAACACCAAGACCCTCTGAGAGTGCATCCTGAAGAATATGTTTGGGATGTCACTTTACATGTTGGCTGAACCACGAATCCAGGCAATTCTTTCTCTTGTGGTTGTCCACAATCTTATTAGTTTTTTGGGTGCGAAGTTGATTCCTTAGAAGATTCACTGTAATAAATGCTGCTGTTCTCTCCCATTGTCCTGAAGTCACCAAATCTCATGTCTTTCAACATCTGTTCTATCTAGGAGATCTCCGTCATCTGACCTGTGAGCACTCAATTTTTTTGTCCTTAACCTCTGACTTTGGAGGGGAAGTGTTTCCATTCCCTTGAAATACTACCTAAGCCCCAACTTGTGGTCATGGTCCCACTCCTTCCAGACTCCTCCAGGGTCCACATCTAAGTATCATACTTTGGCTATCTTGAATTTTCTTTTTCTTTTCTTTTTTTTTCTGAGACAGAGTTTTGCTCTTGTTGCCCAGGCTGGAGTGCAATGGTGCCATCTCGGCTCACTGCAACCACCACCACCTTCTCCTGCCTCAGCCTCCTGAATAGCTGGGATTACAGGTGCCTGCCACCATGCTTGGCTAATTTTTTGTAGTTTTAGTAGAGACGGGGTTTCGCCATGTTGGCCAGGCTGGTCTTGAACTCCTGACCTCAGGTGATCCACCAGCCTCGGCCTTCCAAGGTGCTGGGATTACAGACATGAGCCACCGTGCTCAGCCTATCTTGAATTTTCAATCCTCAAATCTCCTCTTGTCAATGGGCTCCTTACACATTTCTCTTATGCTAAGAACATCTTTCAATGACCTGGCTTGGTGATCAAGAATCATTCTTTCTCTTTCCATTCATCACCAAATGTTTTAAAAACATGGTCTATATATGCTCTTTTCCCATTCTTGCTCTTTTCCTGTTCTTCTCTCTTTTCCCGTCCTCCTCTCAACCTCTTACGATCTTGCTTCTTCCTCTCAAATTATACCAAAATGCCTGAAAAAGTTCTCAGCAGCCACCGAGACACCAAATCTAACTCCTCTTCCTAGTGCTCCCCATTAAGATCTTCAGATTGTTAATCTTTAGAATGAGCCCCATCTTCCTCAGAGGCCGATGTCCATTCCTTGCCCCCACACGCTTCTCTCCACCCTCCTTCTATTAATACTTCCCCGACTACTCCTTCTTAGCTGTGTTCACCGACTCCATTTTGCCCCATGTCTGATTTTTTTTTTTCTCTTTGAGACAGAGTCTCTCTCTGTCACCCAGGCTGGAGTGCAGTGGCACAATCTTGGCTCACTGCAACTTCTAACTCCTGGGTTCAAGCAGTTCTCATGCCTCAGTCTCCCAAGAAGCTAGGATTACAGGCACCTGCTACCACGTCTGGATAATTTTTGTATTTTTAGTAGAGATGGGGCTTCACCATGTTGACCAAGCTGGTCTAGAACTTGACCTCAAGTGATCCACCCACCTTGGCTTCCCAAAGTGTTGGGATTACAGGCGTGAGCCACAGTGACCAGCCCTACATCTGGTTCTTAAATATAGACCTTTCCAAAGTCTGTCTTTAGCCCTCCTCTCTTCTCAGTCTAAGACTTTCCCTGGAGCATTTCTTCTTTCTTATGGCCTTACGTTTCTCTCTAGGTGGATAACTAAAATATGTCTTTAGTCTTAACCTCTCTTCTGAGTTCCAGAAATATCTTTCCAACCATTGCCCTCCAGCCTGGGCAACAGGGTGAGACCCTGTCTCTCAAAAAAAAAAAAAAAAAAAAAAAAAAGGAGGAGGAGGAGGAGGAGGATTTATAAGGGAAAATTTAAATAAAAGTGGGAACACAGAGTGGGAAGCAGAGCACTTGAGGCTGTTTTATCCTGAGGGAATTTCTCAGAAGCTAGAGAATGAGCTTCAGTTTTCATGGCCTCATGAAAACAAGAGACAGAAGACAAAACCCAAGGCTGGCCTGAGGTGAAGAGGCTAATCATAGACCATTCCCTGTAAAGTGAATGAGAAACAGCAGCAAAAGAAACTCATCCACAAATGCTTCCAATATTGGATGTATTAGACATAGGGTATATAAAAATGACACTGTGTTTAAATAAATAAGAGGAGATTTTTTCATCTCCTGTTTCAAAAGATGGTAGTCCACCCCACTGCAAATGCTTAAAATCCCTGGCCTGCTTATATACTTGATATGGTTTGGCTGTGTCCCCACCCAGATCTCATCTTGAACTGTACTCCCATAATTCCCACGTGTTGTGGGAGGGACCCGGTGGGAGATAATTGAATCATGGGGGCGGCTTCCTCCACACTGTTCTTGTAGTAGTGAGTAAGTCTCATGACATCTGGTGGTTTGATGAGGGGAAACTCGTTTCGACCGGCTCTCATTCTGTCTCACGGTGCAGCCATGTGAGATGTGCCTTTCACCTTCTGCCATGATTGTGAGGCCTCCCCAGACATGTGGAACTGTAAGTCCAATAAATCTCTTTCTCTTGTAAATTGCCCAGTCTTGGGTATGTCTTTATCAGCAGTGTGAAAACAGACTAATACAATGCTTTACGTTAAGCTTCTCTGGATGTGCTTCCTCTTATGTATCTACACAATTTTCAACACAAATATGTTTTTTTGTTTTGTTTTGTTTTTTTGAGACGGAGTCTCGCTCTGTTGCCCAGGCTAGAATGCAGTGGTGCAGTCTCAGCTCACTGCAACCTCTGCCTCCTGGGTTCAAGCAATTCTCCTGCCTCAGCCTCTCGAGTAGCTGAGACTACAGGTACACGTCACCATGCCTGGCTAATTTTTTGTATTTTTAGTAGAGACAGGGTTTCACCATGTTAGCCAGGATGGTCTCGATCTCCTGACCTTGTGATCCGCCCACCTCAGCCTCCCAAATTGCTGGGATTACAGGTGTGAGCCACTGCACCTGGCCCCCCTTATATTCTTATATATATTAATATATTTTCCCTTATATTCTCATATATATCATTATATTTTCCTCATGTTTTCATGGGCTTACTGGGATATGTAGTACTTATATTACAGACACGAGATATGTTTTGTTTTTCCCACTGAACTGCTAGCACTTGACACTCTAAATCTTCTCTTAAAACAAAATCTCTGGGCCAGGCACAGTGGCTCACACCTGTAATCCCAGCACACTGGGAGGCTGATGCTGATGGATCACCTGAGGTCAGGAGTTCGAGATCAGCTTGACCAACATGGTGAAACCCTGTCTCTACTAAAAATACAAAAATTAGCTGGGCGTGGTGGCGCATGCCTGTAATCCCAGTTACTCTGGAGGCTGAGGCAGGAGAATTACTTGAATCTGCCAGGCAGAAGTTGCAGTGAGCTGAGATTGCACCATTGTACTCCAGCCTGGGCAACAAGAGCGAACCTCCATCTCAAAGAAAAAACCGAGGCCAGGCTTGGCGGCTCACGCCTGTAATCACAGCACTTCCGGAGGCCAAGGTGGGTGGATCACCTGAGGTCAGGAGTTCGAGACCACCCTGACCAACATGGAGAAACCATGTCTCTATTAAAAATGCAAAATTAGCCAGGCATGGTGGCGCTTGCCTGTAATCCCAGCTACTCAGGAGGTGGAGGTTGCAGTGAGCCCAGATCGCGCCATTGCACTCCAGTCCGGGCAACAAGAGCAAAACTCCTTCTCAAAAACATAATAAAGAAAGAGAGAAAAACATCTCTGAATGAGTCTCAATATGTTGCACAGTACTTTCTTTACAATCAGGAATCAGGAAGTGCTTGTTGAATTAGGTTAAACTGAATATCATTCACCTTGTGTGTGTGTGTGTGTGTGTATGTGTGTACTCATAGCTTTTTTATTGGCCCCCAAAATTTCTCCCTAAAGCCTTTAGTCTTGTGAATCTCCTCACCACTGCCTGCAAATTCCATGCCCATTTGTACCTTCTAACTTTTACTTAGGTTGCTTTCTTTACTCTCCTCTAATCTTTTCCCCCTCCTCCTGCTTACCAAGAAGTTATCTTACTTATTTTGTTTCTGGATCTCATCACCCTGGGTATTGAAGTGCTGTGGTTAGGCACCGTGGAGTCCGCATCTTGGTTGCCAGCACCCAGCACAGCTCCGGGCACACGTTTAGCACTCAATATGCATTTGTTGAAGGAATAAGTGAAACTGCATATATATATATATATATATATATGTAAATGTGTGTGCATATACATGTTTATACACATATACGTATACATATATACACACGTATCGATACATCTTGTCAGCCCAAATAGGTTGTAAGCTCCAGGGAAATAAGAACAAATATTTTATTTTTAAAAAATATTATTCAAATGTAACTACTGCTTGATAAAAACGATCTATGCTAAACGACCACTTCTCCCAGCTGAAGGCAGACCATCTACATTACATTTTTACTCAGTTAAGAGCAAACAGTAATAAGTGAATAGCAGCCTGATTCTGTATGTTAAAAATGATTGGTGATTGAATCTCAGATGTATTAGTCCGTTCTCACACTGCTATAAAGAGCTATCTGAGACTGGGTAATGTATGAGGAAGAGAGGTTTAATCGACTCACGGTTCCACAGGCTGTACAGGAAGCACGGCTGCATGGCTGGGAGGCCTCAGGAAACTTATAGTCATGGCAGAAGGGTGAAGGGGAAGCAAGCACGTCTTACCATGGTGGAGTTGGAGAGAGAGAGAGAGCAAAGGGGGAAGTGCCACACACTCTTAAATGACGAGATCTTGGCCGGGCTCAGTGGCTCACACCAGTAATCCCAGCACTTTGGGAGGCGGAGGTGGGCAGATCATCTGAAGTCAGGAGTTCGAGACTGGCCTGACCAACGTGGTGAAACCCTGTCTCTACTAAAAATACAAAATTAGCCGGGCGTGGTGGCGCATGCCTGTAATCCCAGCTACTTGAGAGGCTGATGAGGCAGGAAAATCACTTGAACCCAGGAGGCGGAGGTTGCAGTGAGCTGAGATTGCACCATTGCATTCCAGCCTGGGTGACAGAGCGAAACTCCATCTCAAAAAATAAATAAATAAACAAACAAACAAACAAACAACTAGATCTTGTGAGAACTCACTATCACGAGAACAGCAAGGGGAACGTCCGCCCCTATGATTCAATTACCTCCCACCAGGATTACAATTTGATATGAGATTTGGGTAGGGACACAGAGCCAAACCATATCATCAAAGGACTACACAACGAACATGAATTGATATCTACTAAGTTGTGCTAGCTACTGGGTCAGGTACATGGGATACAAATCTAATAAATGAGATAAAATCCCTGACTTTAAGAATCTCACATTCTAGAGAAGCAGGGAAATCTATGACCTCTAATTGCAAGGTGCTAAGTGCTGTAACTTACCAGGAGGTAAAAACAGGTAAGGCCAAAGCAATTACCTCTGTAACAGGGGGAGTCAGGGGCTTCTTAGTTCACAAAGAAGGTCTCTGCAAGGATAAGCATGTAGGAATTTAGGGGTGGGTGGGAGAAAGGGCATTCCAACTGGTGGAAACACACGCACAGAGGCATGAAGTTGTGCAAGAGCCCTGCATGCTTAGAACAGTGAAAATCAGTTTGAACATAACCCCAGCGGAAATTCAGGCAAGTTGAAGCATCGGATTGGCCCAAGAAAAGGAAAGGCTGCTTTGGGCCTAAAATGAGAGAAAAAAATTCCTTAAATAGTTTTACTTTCTCTCTTCTCTTATGTCCTTCTAACCAGTATTAGGGTTCACATCTGTCCCTCCCTTAAAGCAAAGCTTACCTCAAATCTCACATTCTTTAAGAGAATGGTTACTAAGAAACCCTATTAGAAATTCAGCCTAGAGACTTAGGAAACGCTTGTTGGCCTATTCAATACTAACCCTCTAAATACACAGCAGGGGGAATTTAGCCTCCCATCTCAAATTTTTGAGTAATGTTCTCACTTTGGGAACTCTTTTTTTTTTTTTTCTTTAGAGTTTCACCCTGCCACCCAGGCTGGAGGGTAATGGCGCAATCTTGGCTCACTGCAACCTCCGTCTTCTGGGTTCAAATGATTCTCCTGTCTTGGCCTCCTGAGTAGCTGGGATTACAGGCGCCTGCCACCAAGCCCAGCTAATTTTTGTATTTTTAGTAGAAATGGGGTTTCACCATGTTGGCCAGGCTGGTCTTGAACTCCTGACTTCGTGATCTGCCTGCCTTGGCCTCCCAAACTGTTGGGATTATAGGTGTGAGCCACCACGTCCCGCCTCACTTTGGGAACTCTTGAAATAAAATAAGCACCTCCCAGTTATTTTCCTTCACGAGAAAACATACATCTACCCATTTTTACTCTGAATACATAACTCTTGTGGTGAAAAGAACAATTTCTTTTGGGACATTGACAAAGATTTGATGTTGTGTATCAAACTATAATATTTACTTAATTAAAGCCTATAGAAATACTAATTTCCATGCTTACTTAATAGTCGGTCAGGTGTGGGTGCATGCCTCTGAAAACAGGTCTTTGCAACTGTTTAACTGTCACTGCCTAGGGTTGCTGCCCTGATGGGCTGATGGGGGCCTATTTGTTTACCTTTGCATCCGAATTTGTCATCACCATGAGCCAGAAACATCACATACCGGCAGAGGCAGAGACTCATAGGATGAGAAGGGACTTTAAGTACAACTGTTGAAGTTTTTTAAACTACCATGTATTGAACAATAATAGGCTTGAAAATCTGAAGATTCTCCTGAGAAACGTCTATTTGACTGGCCTCTGGCTCTCATCACGTAGGTGAAAAAGCAGCTGGTTTCTGGCCTATACCAACTTGTGGGCAAATATATGGAGCCATATCCCAGGGGCCTCACTAATGAGTGAAGTGCTGCATGTTAGTTTCAGGGTTAATATATTTCTAGTTCACTCTACACAGAAGGAACATACCTCTTTCTTTTATAAGAAAAATTAAATCTGTGAGAATACGTTTTCAACCTGGGGCTGTTTTGGGCAGTACTCTCAAGGGCAGTACTTATATCATTAACATACATTGTTCCCACACCAGTGAGTAACAATGTAAAAAGCCAGGCGTGTTTACAACTGTAACAGCTCTACACTGTAAATGGAAAAAAAAAGGATGACAGCATACCACCAGCAGAGACATGCCTGAACAGCATTCCCAGGAATCCTTTAGCCACAGGAAAAACAACTCCAAACAAGCAACCCTCAGTCCAGCACAGGGTGTCAATTAGCTTCCGCTGACAACACACTTCGTACACCGTTTTGCACTGAAGTCCTCTCCCACGCCAAAGACAATAGAGCGCCCTCTAACAACACGGGGCCCTGGCACTGTCCTTTAAACCCTCATGGTTACTGCACATGAGACAGCCAAAACGAAAATTTTTAAATTCCTTGGACAATTTTCCTTTTTTTTTGAGATAGGGTCTCACTCTGTCGCCCAGGCTGGAGTGCAGTGCGCCATCATAGCTCACTGCAGCCTCGAAATCCCAGGCTCAATCCATCTTCCCATATCAGCCTCCCAAGTAGCTGAGACTGCAGGCATGTGCCATAAAGCCCAGCTAAGTTTTGTGATTCTTTGTAGAGACGGGGTCTTTCTATGTTGCCCAGGCTGGTCTCGAATTCCTGCACTCAAGAAATCCACTCACCTCAGCCTCTCAACAATTTTCTTTTTAAAGTTTTTTTCAACTTTTATTTTAGATTCAGGGAGTATATATGCAAGTACATATCCCCCTTGCTGTTCTCATGATAGTGAGTGACTTCTCACAAGATCTGGTTGTTTAAGAGTGTGTGGCACTTCCCCCTTTGCTCTCTCTCTCTCTCCAACTCCACCATGGTAAGACGTGCTTGCTTTCCCTTCACCCTTCTGCCATGACGGTAAGTTTCCTGAGGCCTCCCAGCCATGCAGCCGTGCTTCCTGCACAGCCTGTGGAACTGTGAGTCAATTAAACCTCTCTTCCTCATACATTACCCAGTCTCAGGTAGCTCTTTATAGCAGTGTGAGAAAGGACTAATACATTTGAGATTCAATCACCAATCATTTTTAACATACAGAATCAGG
Organism: Nomascus leucogenys; assembly: GCF_006542625.1. NCBI lineage: Eukaryota > Metazoa > Chordata > Mammalia > Primates > Hylobatidae > Nomascus > Nomascus leucogenys. The sequence goes on along the minus strand of NC_044387.1, from coordinate 89,175,193 downwards.
CTGCTATTCACCTACTATTGTTTGCTCTTAACTGAGTAAAAATATAATGTAGGCCAGGCACGGTGGCTCGCGCCTGTAATCCGAGCACTGTGGGAGGCCGAGATGGGTGAATCACCTGAGGTCGAGGGTTCAAGACCAGCCTCATCAACATGGAGAAACCCCATCTCTACTAAAAATATAAAATTAGCCGGGTGTGGTGATGCATGCCTGTAATCTCAGCTACTCAGGAGGCTGAGGCAGGAGAATCGCTTGAACCCAGGAGGCGGAGGTTGCGGTGAGCTGACATGGTGGCATTGCACTCCAGCCTGGGCAACAAGAGTGAAACTCCGTCTCAAAAAAAAAAAATAAAAATAAATAAATAAATAAAATAAAAAAAAAGTAATGTAGATGGTCTGCCTTCAGCTGGGAGAAGTGGTCATTTAGCATAGTTTATTTTTATCAAGCAGTAGTTACATTTGAAAAATGTTTTTTGAACCCATGTCCTCCCCGCATCATCTCTAGTCATCTGCAGTGTCTATTTTTCCCACGTTTATGTCCATGTGTGCTCAGTGTTTAGCTTCCACTTGAAAGTGAGAACATGCAACATTTGATTTTCCATTCTTGTGTTAATTAACCTTAGGATTATGACTTCCAGTTCCATCCATGTTGCTGTAAAGGACATGATTTAATTCTTTTTTTATGGCTGCATAGTATTCCATAGTGTATAGGTAGCACATTTTCTTTATCCAATCCTGGGACAATTTTCAGTGGGTGTAACGTTTGTACCTCTGAGTGAGCCAAAAAGCAGTTTCCTAGGTCAGGTAGATTTGTTTGAGCAATCCTATTTTTATGTAATATCTCTTGGTTTGTGGTGCTTGATCACTAAACTCTGGCTATGTGAGAAGAATCTAGAATTTAGGCCATGATACTGACTACACAGATAAAAGAGGCAGCAGTTTTTCTCAGTAGAGCATTCCTGAGAAGTAACTCCCCAATTTTGTAGGCTCTCACACACTTCTTAAATGGTGAGTGCACAAACAAAATAAAGTTATCGTGGCTGAGGCTGCTAGCTACTAACCGAATTCCACGTTCTCTTCTTCATGGAACATGGCTAGACTACTTTTCTCAGCCTATCTTGCAATTAGAACTCCTACAAATCAATAAGAAAAAGGCAGAGCCAAGCATTATCTAGTTGTTACCTACGCCACTCTCATCCTCTGGCTGAAGGAGAGATTCTTCATTTGTTCACATGGACCATGTCCTAGAGCTGGTGTTATTTATGGGGTGATGAGGTGAGCAGCAGGTGGGTTCCCTGACACCCAGTGGTGCCTCTGCAAGCACCACGGGGTGTTAATCACAAAAGGAGAGACATCTTAACCCCTTTAATTACTTTCCTTGGGTGTGGATTCTTAGTGATATCCTACTTTATCTGGGGGACTTGGGGGCAGGTCATTCTCTTTGTCTTGTAAGCAATTATCTAAGATAATTTCTATCTGCACGTCTTTTAAAAAAATATTTACAGGCCGGGCGCAGTGGCTCACGCTTGTGATCCAGCACTTTGGGGGGCCGAGGCGGGCAGATCACGAGGTCAGGAGATCGAGCCCATCCTGGCTAACGTGGTGAAACCCTGTCTCTACTAAAAATACAAAAAAAATTAGCTGTGTGTGGTGGCACGCGCCAATAATCCCCGCTACTCAGGAGGCTGAGGCGGGAAAATCGCTTGAACCCAGGAGGCAGAGGTTGCAGTGAGCCAAGATTGTGCCACTGCACTCCAGCCTGGACAACAGAGTGAGACTCCGTCTCAAACAAACAAAAAAAAATTTTACACTTTAACAAAGTTTTGTAGAGCAAACACCCAGATTGTAACCACTGCTCAGGTAAAAAAACAGAACAGAAGATTCCTGTGTGTGCCTCCCTCTCATACCCCTGGGTTTTCCCAGAGTAACCACAATCCTGACTTGCAGAGTTATCATTTCCTTGATTTTCTTTCTAACTTTACTATTCAGTTATGCATCTCTGAACAAGGCACTTGGTTTCTCCCTCCTTTTTCAGCTTTATATCAGTGGAATCTGACTGTATTCTTTTTGTCTGTATGCTTTTGTTCTATATTATGTGTGTAAGATTTATCATGTTGTTTCGTCTAGCTATAGTTCATTTATTTTAATTGCTGAATAATATTTAATTGAATTACTCTACCACAATTTCCTTACTTGTTCTACTGTTGATGGACTTCTGGAATATTTCCAGTTTGGGGTTATTATGAGCAGGGCTGCTATGTACATTTGGGTTACGTGTCTCTGGGTGCACGTATGTAAGCATTTCTTTGAGAAATGTACTCAAGAGTGAAATTGCTAGGTCATAGAGTCTGCATAATGTTGAGTTTATCAAATCATGCCAAACTATTTTCCAACGTGGTTTTTACCAATTTATACTCCCACTGGCAGTACACGAAATATCCTGTTACTTCACATCCTTGCCAGAACTTGGTATTATCAGGCTTAAATTTTTGCCAATTAAATGGGTGTGTAATGGTATCGCTGTTGTTTTAATTCATATTTTTCTTATTACTTAATGAGATTAAACACCTTTTCATGTTTATTGGCAATTTGAATTCTCTCTTTAGTGAAGTGGCTGTTCTACTTTTCACTTATTTATTCTTTATTGCCTGGTAGCTTTTAAAAATTGATTTGTATGAGTTCTTTATTTATTCCATTTGTAACCCATATATTCTGGTTCAATGTTGTCTACACAAGTTGCAAATATTTTCCACTCTATGCCTTGTCTTTTAATACTCCTTAGGGTGCCTTTTAATGATCAGAATTTTTTTATTTGAACTACTTATCAAACTTTTCCTTTACTATCTTTTTATGCCTTGTTTAATCCACTTGGAATCAACTTTTGAATATAGCACAAGGAAGAAATTTCTTTTAAAACAGAAGCATAAAAGTTAGCAAGTATTATTTATAAAAAGAGGAACTTTTAAAGCAAATGTTCTATATTTTTCTCCTTTACTACAGATATGAAGCCTGCCTCTGATAAGAGGCAAATAGATCTTCATGTACCTTTTTTAGGGACAACAAAGTATCTACCTTTGAATTCCTTTAAGAAGTAAGAATATGTAAGTGTGATAGGCCCTCATGTAAAAATCGTCTCCTAGGGTACCCTATATAAGTGCATGAATACACACAGTACACAAATGCTCATAAACGCATGAACCATTTTTGAAAAGATACATAGGAAACAGTTATAGTTGTTACCTGTGGGAATGTATTGTTTACATTTTCTGCCTCAGGGAAAAGAATATAATGTTTAAGATAATTTCCATAGTAGCTTAACAGGAAAGTAGCATCAGATATAACAAAATTTATTTACATATGTTCTTTCAGGAACCCATCTATCCAACGGAAGTGCTGATTTTCAATTATTTTACTTGTGCTTTTCACACACACACAAAAATCTTGGTTACTTAACAAGCACAGGAATTATTGCAATCCACAACTATACTGAATTGCCAGGTACTCAACCTTTTCTAAGCTATGGGACTTGAATTCCAAACACTATTCCCAAATTCATTATCTGAATAAAAGGTAGCACAGTTGATAAGGGATTTGCCCATAAGCTCAAGGTGAGTAGGAACGGTATGACTTAAAGAATTTGTGTTAGAAATGTTTTGATGTTGAGAGAATTTGGTTACCTTTCCAATCAACGGACTACCCTGGGCAAAGCAAAGAACAAGGGTTTTCTCTTTTACTTCTGTTAAAACAAACTAAAAATGGCCTGAGAAGGACTCTGTACTTCTATATTTGAGTCCTTGTGGATGAACTGCAACCTAACTTAATAGGTAAACAAGATTGACAGCCTAAAAGTTTGTGTCTGTGACAGTGGTTGAGTCTTGGCCGATCCCAGCAGCCATACTTCAACCACTCACACACTGCTGAGTGTTCAAACTGTGTTCAAATAAGGCAAACACTGACCTGTAACCAATCCAGCTGTTTCTGTACTTCACTTCTGATTCCTGTACATCACTTTATTATTATTATTTTTTGTCTATAAATTTGTTCTGACCACAAGGCACCCCTGGAGTCTCTCTGAGTCTGCTGTGATTCTGCGGGCTGCCCGATTGATGATTCGTTCATTGCTCAATTAAACTCTTTTAAATTAAATTAAATTTGGCTGAAGTTTTTCTTTTAACACTTCTTTCTACATTTCCTACTGACCAATTTAGCTGTACAAAGAATTAACTGAATTCTCTCACGCTTTAACAAATGAGATAGTTCAAGTTTGCATGGGCAGCAATGAGTTAAGTATTATAGCAAATGAGTCAGAAAATACATATATTTTGAAAAAATTTAAGTATCAGCAGATACTTAATGTTTGTTTCAGTAGGATAAAAATCAGTTTACTGTACGGTTCTACTTTTTAAAAATTTATATTTATGCATTAAAATTAACAGTGATTATTTCTACACAGGTAGGTTATAGTAAAGTTTTAATTTCCTCTGTGTTTTTCACTTACTTTCCAATGTTACTGCAAACCTGTATCTTTATCTATCTAAAGAGAAATAGATATTATAGTAGAAGTGGTAAGAAAATTTTACCAAATGCCTTAGTTTTAATCATAAGAAGCTTTTTTTCTAATGTTAAAACTTTATAAGAAATGACAAATTTAACTCTATTTCCACAACTCAGAAAATGACACTTGCAAATTTTTAAGTTTGAAACCAACTTTTCAAAACAAACAAACCAAAAAAACCCTTTATTTTTCAACTTTTATTCCTTTACATATAATTTAAATTTCTTCTAGTGGCATTCTTATTTAGAGGAATTTACCAAACAGTAGCTTTACCTTTGATATAGCAAGGCCTTTTAGATAAGAAAAAGGCTCCCCGACTGGGGAGGCACAGATAAGTGAGGTGTACTATTAAACATCTACTAATCATAGAAAGCATTCTGGAATGTACTCCACATTTCCTTACATCGCAAACCCTGAGCCTTGGCTCTATTAGTGTCGGGACAAAGTGGGTGACTGGGCAGACTTTTCATAAAAATAAGTTGGGGCTTGTTTGTGTGCAATTTTGAATGTGACACCCTAAACAAGTGTCTGGTTCTGATTTGATGACACTGAACTCAAGAAAAACAGCCAGATTAGGATCAGAAGGGAAGTCGCAAAATTTCCTGATTTACTGAATATGACATTAATATACAGGGGGAAATATGCTTTGTAATGAGCAAGCGAGCAGCTGTATGGTGGTGGGGGTGGGGTTGAGGTGGTAGAAGAGGGAGCTCATATGGCAATCGGTATAACAACAAACAAAAATCTGAGCTAAATCAGCTGTGTGTTCAACTGTTCATTTGGTCTCTGATAGTTTTTAAATTAACTTTTTTTTTTTTTTTTTTTGCAAGGTCACATACGGAATAGTTTGACCATGCCAAGCAAACTGGCAATTCTGTGTTATTGTCACTTCTTCCAAGCCATCTCTTCAGAGTAAAGCTGAGAATATAAATTTGAAACATAAGCCCAGTTCTCACAAATCTAGTTTCTTTTTCGTAACGCACCTGCTCTTTTCCAAGGCAAAAATGCCTAAAATTTCCTTGGGTATGAAATTATCCCAAAGTGATGTAATTGAGGGTGATCTGATAAACTCCTTTGTTAGGAATTAACTCGCTGTGTGGGATGATGATGAACAGGCAGATGAGTAGTTCTGTTTATACTGTTGGATTGTCACGGTGGTCTAAATATACTCAACTTTTGGATGAGTCACAAAATATTGCTACATAGTATTTGGTAAAGAAGACCAGAAGTCAAAAACAGGATGGGGTGATATAGACAGAGGGATTTCAAAGCAAGCCTATGAACATTCGAAAGTATCAGAAAATCATTTAACTATTTCTTTTTTCTTTGCTCATCCAACTGTGTCTCCCTCAAGCCAAGTAATTTTTCAGGAGATAAAAATGTTCAAATATTCGAAGATTGGCACAGGTTGGAATCATAAGTGAACTGACATTACTACTGTACTTAGTTAAGTTTTGAAAGGAAAGTAGAGACAACTCAATTTGGTGAGTTTCTTGGGAAATAAAACAAGTAAAATTTCTTCTTTGAAGCACTATTCATTGCTTTTGCAGAACAGGCCAGGTATTCATAATAAAGTCCAGGGTAACTGTATTCACTAGAGACAGTTCAGGCAGAACAAAATGTACTTTGCTCCTTCTAGCTCAGCTTCACATGACCTTGTATTAGGAGACAAGGAAAGTAAAATGTGTTTTCTATAACAAATTTACCATTACTATGAAAAGGTAAGTGGGTATCCATCCCCTCAATTTGATCAAACTGCATTTTTATGAGAAATTCTATGATCTCATTTCCTGCATATGAATATTTTTAAACTTCTCTTCAAGCACCTAATGGCATCGACGTTCTGTAACATTTACAGAAGATATGCCATTTGAATACTTATCAGCCACCAGTGGTTTTCATCTCATAGATGGAACCTCTTACTCATTCCACAAATATTTATTAAGCATAGGCTGTGGTTCAGATCCTGGGCCGAGAGTACAGGGCCCAGTGGAGAGCCAGATGGACTCCCTTCTAGCCTGGTGTACCTTAATAACTGCCAATCGTGCACATAATGCATGATGAGACAGCAAGATCAGTTAGCTATTACAGGACAAGTGAAACAGCCAAACTGAATGTCAGACACCCGCCAGCATTGACTGGTGTTCTCCTTTGCACTGGGCTCTGAGAAAACATCATCAGAAATGTAAAACTTCTCTTCTCCTTATGTTTGGGGGATACAACAATTATTCTCAAGAAACAATTAGGCCAGCCTGGGCAAGATGGCAGACGCTGTCTCCATAAATACTAAGAAAAAATTAGTTAGAGCTGGGAAGGACAGTGGGGGGCGAGGTGGGAGGTGAGGGTGGTTGATGGGTACAAAAAATAGAAGAATGAATAAGACCCAGTATTTGACTGCACAAAAGGGTGACTATAGTCAATAGGAACTTAATTGTACATTTAAAAATAACTAAAAGCGTGTAATTGGATTGTTTGTAACACAAAGGATAAATGATTGAGGGGACGGGTACCCCATTCTCCATGATGTGATTATTTCACATTGCATGCCTGTATCAAAACATCTCACATACCCTATAAATATATACACCTACTGTGTACCCACAAACACTAAACATAAAAAAATAATAAGTACAAAAAAATAGCCAGATGTGGTGGTGCTTGCCTGTGGTCACAGCTATTGGGGAGTTTGAGGGGGGAGAATTCTCTGGAGCACAGAAATGTGAGGTGGCAGTGAGCTATAATCACATCACTGCCCCCCAGCCTGGGTGATAAAGCAAAGCCCTGTCTCAAAAAAAAAAAAGACAATTAGGGAAAAACATAAAGCAGTTCATGATTAGCTCCCAATTAACTGTATTCACTGCAGAGACCTGTGGGGAATAGAACGTTCTATATTCATTCCTTCGAGCTCATCCACATAGGAACTTTTCTCAGGAAGACTTTCACGTATTAATCATTGAACTTTTTCAGGAAGATTCTCACATGTTAATCATTGTGGTGGACAACTGGAAAACCTCAGATGCTATAGCCTTCACATTTTGTTGACAGCAACCAATATAATACATACATTTAAAATCACAACATATATATATACTTAATTATCTTAAATCACAAATTTTACAAAACAACACCTATTATGCATTCTTGATTTTTCTATTCTTTTTTCTACTATTCGATTTCATTTTCAAATTGCCACTCAAGAACCTTTAAGTCGATTTCACAACAGTGGGTTACCAAAAACACTGACAGGAACTGTACTTTTCAAATGGTGGTAAAGCTATATATAGTGCAGGCATTGTGAGATCTTGCTAAAGACTGGATGTTTGTGTGTCCCTATAATTCTTATGTTGAAATCCTAATTGCTGGTGTGATGGTTTTAGGAGGTGGGACCTTTGGGAGGTGATTAGGTCACAAGAGTGGAGCTCTCATGGATGAGATCAGCGCTCTTAGCCCCAGAGCTCCCGGTCCCTTCCACCACATGAGCACACGGTGAGAAGCCAGCCTTCTGTGAAGCAGGAAGCCGACCCTCACCAAACACTGAATCTGCTGGTGCTTAGATCTAGGACTTCCCAGCCTCCAGAACTAGCAGAAATACATCTCTATTATTTATAAGCCACCCAGTCTATAATGGTTGGTTTCAGCAGCCCAAACAGAGTAAGACCGTAAGAAAACACACTACTATGACTACTACTACTACTAATGATCGCTAATATTCATTGAGCATTTACTATTTACTAAGCACAGGGTTAAAGATATTTCATGGCAATTCTTTCAGCCTCACTTTTGGCTGATTCCCCACAGGCTGTGAGCAGTAAGACAGATGCTGAACATCACCCCTTAAAGGAAAGGGCTAAGCCACCATATCGAGAGGCTAAAAGACTGACGTGTAGGTTATGTCCACAGAGCGAGAAATCAGTTCTGCTAGCCTGGCCACTGATTACCCCTCTAGCTAGTGAAAGAGGGGTTGAGGCAGCCAGAGGGTGTGTGTGTGTTTGTGCGCGCACGTGCGCGTGTGCATGTGCGTGTGTGCGCGTGCATGTGAGCATGTATGTGCGCGTGTGTGCGTGTGTCTGTGCATGCACGTGTGTGTGTGCGCATGTGTATGTGTGTGTGTGCGCGCGTGCGTGTGCGCATGTGTGTTGTGTCTCACCCTGGGGGAGGAGAGGATTGCTTTCCCCCACCTTCAGTGAAGTGGGAGGGGCCTCGAGAGGACCCCTTAGAGGGCCTGAGTAAGTCCCTTGGAATTTCAGGCAGGTGGGAGAGGGTGACACTCTCACTGCCCGAGGACAGGCCATAGGCACGCAGGAGTTTTGCCTCAGGCCAGGTGGGCCTGCGAAGGAGCCTACCGGGTCACTATCACAGAACTCCATCCACAGGACCATCCTGCAGGGGGAGGGAACCTGAGAGGGCAGCTGGAGGAGCGGGCCTGGAGAATCCCCGGAAAAGCCCCGAGGCTGAGGCTGAGGCTGAGGACGTGAGGAGCCGCGCCACTGCACCTAGAGGAGAAACAGCCCCTAGAAAGTTAGGGAGAGCCAGAGAGGAGGCCAACCCTGTGCCTCCCCGGCGGATGCCCCAGGCAGAACGTGGCCTTCCTGGAATAGTGTGAGGGTGGGGAGAGGTTTCACCTAGGCCTAGACCCAAGTTTAGATGATTGAACCAGACAAGATTTTAATTACTATACTGAGAATGATCTGTTTCTGATGGGAAGACTTCCATCTGAAAGCTACTAGAAAGCTATGAGATCTCTTGGGATTTCACCCAGTGCAGAGAAAGAACCACAGGGTAGGAGATAACGACTGGGGGAGGGAAAGATTAGCTGTGCTCTTCCTGTGCGTATCTTCATGATGTTCAACATGTCCAGTGTTGATTGAGCACTTTACCCATTTCATCCTTCCAGCAACCCCACTTTGCCACCCACTTTTTACAGATGGGGAAACCGATGCTCAAGGAAGGGTTAAGTCATCTCATGCTAGTGAGTGGCAGAGCCAGGATTCAAACTCAGGTGGTCTCACTTAAATACTCTCTACCCTTCTTTGTGAGGCAATCTGATTTGGGGTGACGTGGGAGGGAGCAGGAAAGCAGAGTTAAATAATTTAACTAGTATTCAGGCAAAGCACTGGTCTCCATTCTATATTTTTATTGTGATATGTGTGTGTGTGTGTGTATATATATATCACATATATATGCACACATATATATATAATATGTAGGTATATTTACTTGTAAATTACATACGTGTATTATGTACATTTAAAAATACGCCCCACTCCTGTAATCCGAGCACTTTGGGAGGCCGAGGAGGGTGGATCATTTGAGGTCAGGAGTTAGAGACCAGCTTGGCCAACATGGTGAGACCCCGTCTCTACTAAAAATACAAAAATTAGCCAGGCGTGGTGGCCTATACCTGTAATCCCAGCTACTCGGGAGGCTGAGGTAGAAGAACCGCTTGACCCCGGGAGGCAGAGGTTGCCCTGAGCCGAGATCACACCATACACTCTAGCCTGGGTGACAGAGTGAGACTCCGTCTCAAAAAAAAAAAAAAAAAAGAAAAGAAAAAGAAAAAAAATAAGATTAAATAGAATTTATCTGCTGGGTTCACACACCCAGCATCCTCCCACACAGATGTGTTTTGGAGTGGGTAGACTACTTTGAACTTTGTCCCTAGAGTTCCCGGGCTATACAGGCTCACCTCTCTCTTCTGTTTGGGTTACTTTTGTGGGAAAGTTTGACGAGTGAGAGGCTTGAGTTGAGGAAGGAAGGAAAGCTTCTTGGAGTGGAGAGGACTCAGGTGCACCTTAAGGATGACACGATTTTGGGTAGGCGAGAGGAAGCAGAAGAGTCATAGAGAGGCTCAGAGTGGGGGATGGGGGAGGCTGTGGAGTAAAGACAAACTTCCTTTACTTGGCAATATTCCCTAGGTTAGTTCTATTTTCCTCAACTCATTAGGTATTGCGTAAAATTACTCTCCTTTTTTTTTTTTTTTTTTTTTTTTAAAGCAACCCTGTTCTGAAGCCATTTTTATTCTAAAAGGGGGCTGAGTAACTTTTGGGAGTCAGCTTCTGCTCCATGATGCAACGTGAAGTGTGACAAGGAAGCTGGGGACACCAGAAGCCCCCACAGGAATCTTGATCCAGTGACGTGTACCTCACCAGAAACCAATTACACAGAGATACGAATCTCTGCTGAGGGCAGCAGCCTTTAATTTTCTGAAATCCTACACAAAACTGTAGCTATGTACATATGTGCATTCTTCAGAAGAAAGTGTCTACCATTTTCATCAAATTTTTGAAGAGTTCCTTGGTCCCAAAAGATAGGAATGACTGTTCAGTACTAAGTATTCATTTGAATAGTTCCTCCTTGAAAACAGAACTTATCTTGGGAGGGGGAAGCAGTGTTTTTTTGGTTTTATTTTGTTTTTTAAGATTTTATGTTATAAAAGAAGTACTTATTTGGAGACATAAAGTGACACAAAGCAGTAAGGAAATATCTAAAGTATCCTTCCCCCAACCTCCTGATCCTGTTCTCTAGAAGGCAGCTTTGTTCATAGTTTGTTGTGTAGGAGCTTGAAACAATCTTCAGAATTATTTCAATCAGATAATCAACACCAAGCTTAAAATCTATCAGGATCTGATATGGTTTGGCTGTGTCCCCACCCAAAATCGCATCTTGAATTGTAATCCCCATAATCTTTACGTGTCAAGGGAGAGACCAGGTGGAGGTAATTGAATCATGGGGCCCGTTTCCCCCATGCTGTTCTTGTGATAGTGAGTTCTCACCAGATCTGATGGCTTTATAAGTGTGTGGTAGTTCCTCCTGCGTTTTTTTCTCCCTCCTGCTGCCTTGTGAAGAAGGTAGTTGCTTCCCCTTTGCCTTCCACCATGATTGTAAGTTTCCTGAGGCCTCCCCAGCGATGCAGAACTGAGTCAATTAAACCTCTTTCCTTTATAAATTACCCAGTCCTGGGCAGTTCTTTATAGCAGTGTGAAACGGACTAATACAGGGTCCCAGAGGGGAAACTGGAGATTGACTTGTGGTGGTGGTGGAATAAAAGAGGGATCATTTTGGAGAAAGGACTACTCTGCAGAGGGACACATGATTAGGGCATTCCACGGGGCTTTGGCCAGGCAGAGGTCACTGTGCAGAGGAGAGAAAGGTACAAGTGGATTCAGGTCAGGGCTGCAAACACACTTCCTCCCGGGCCCTAGAGGGGAGTGGGTGTAGACTGCTTTGGGGATCATTCCTGTGGTCTTGGATGCCAGTTGTTGGTGTCAAATGATAGGTCTGATGTCTGTTGTAGGGATATGGAATAAGAATATACAAAGTCTAGATGAAGACTATGGCAAAACTTTATTGAAGGCGTTAGAATTAATGGAGAGAGAGTCATTTTCATGGGTGGTGAGAGTCAGTGATCTAAAGATGTCAAATCTCCACAAAATCAAATTTCAATTTTAAATCAATATCTCAAAATCACAATGGAATACTTTTCTGAAATTAACATATATATGCAAAAGTTTATCTGATAATAAACAGTAATAAAAGAGAGGAATACTCAGTGTGTGTGTGTATGTGTGCTAATATCTCTGCTAGCAGATGCTGACAGATTTTAAAGGTACAGTAATTAAAACAGCATGACACTGGCTAAAGTGAAGACAGCGAAGACAACAGCATAGAACAGAAAATGAGAAAGAGCCATAAGCATGAATAATTTTGAGAATGATAAAGATGCCATTTCAAATCAGTGAAAAAGCATGGATTGGTCAATGAACTGCGGGGAAAAATAAATTTCAATCTGTACCCCATGCTAGATGACAATATAAATTCCAGATGGTTTAAATTCTTACATTAAATAAAAAATATGCCAGGCACGGTGGCTCAGGCCTATAATCCCAGCACTTTGGGAGACTGCGGTGGGCAGATCATGAGGTCAGGAGTTTGAAACCAGCCTGGACAATATGGTGAAATCCCGTCTCTACTAAAGGTACAAAAATTAGCCGGGCATGGTGGCACGTGCCTGTAGTCCCAGGTACTGGGGAGGCTGAGGCAGGAGAATGGCTTGAACCCAGAAGGTGGCGGTTGCATTGAGCCAAGATTGCGCCACTGCATTCCAGCCTGGGTGACAGAGCAAGACTCTGTCTCAAAAACAAAACAAAACAAAACAAAAAACCCGCAAAATCTCAGTTTAGAGCAGTAGGATTTGGAGACATTCACACTGCCAGGCCTCCTGCTGCCCTACACAAAACTGGAGAGAAGCAGGCCAGAGAGGCAGGTCCAGAATTTTGCAAAATTCTGGTCTTACACTTGGGCAAAAGTCTTGTTTTTACACAACTTCAAAGGAAGATACTGTTTAAATTTGCATATTTCAAAAATTATGCCTTCTCAAGGACAGCAGTGTTTTGTTTTTTTCACAGTGTTAAGTTAAAAATAAAGAGAAAAATCCCCTACCAGATTAGATTATACTTTTTCCTTAGGAAATTGTCTGACTGCAGGGTAAGTACACTCTGCTAGTGAGTTAAATTATGATATATGAATACTTTAAACCTGAAATGAAAATACAAAAGTGTTTGTGTTCAAGTTATCAGCATTACTTCCTACTAAATATCTTTTTTTTTTTTTTTTTGAGACGGAGTCTCGCTCTGTTGCCAGGCTGGAGTGCAGTGGCACGATCTCGGCTCACTGCAACCTCTGCCTCCTGGTTCAAGCAATTCTCCTGCCTCAGCCTCCCGAGTAGCTGGGACTACAGGCACATGCCACCAAGCCCGGCTATTTTTTGTATTTTTAGTAGAGGTGGGGTTTCCCCATGTTGGCCAGGATGGTCTCAATCTCTTGACCTCGTGATCCGCCTGCCTCGGCCTCCCAAAGTGCTGGGATTACAGTCGTGAGCCACCATGCCCGGCCCTAAATGTCTTTCCTATGCTGCATTAGAACCTAGGAAAATTACATACTTGCAAAAATTACAGAAGTAATACATGTATTTTAAAACAAATCAAATACACTGGCTAACATTTTCTTCATATTTTTCCTCCTTCGCCAACTCTTCCCGTTGCACAGTCGCATGCATTGATCGAGCTCTCCTCTTAAAGATGGTATAATGTTTTACTTAGAGCCAAGGTTTACAGAAATGCTCACCAACACTAAAAAACATGAATGAGTGTCAAAAATAAATTTTTAACAAAAGAATCAAGATACGAAAGAGTATGTATGTCATGATTCCTCTTATATAAAGTTCCAAACCAGGAAAACTACATTATATTGTTTTAGAAATGCATACATAGATCATACAATTATAAAGAAAAGAAATTTTACCACGAAAGTCAGGATTCTGGTTTACCTCTCAAGGTGGGGAGAGTTGCAAAAAGGAAGAAGTATATGAAGTTGGGGTGGCAAGGTTCTATTCTTTTGATCTGGGTGGTAGTATATATATTAATCGTGCTTTACTCAATCATTTATTGTCATTAATTTTAAAATAGATTTTTAAATTCATTTATTTTTAAATTCATTTATCATTAATTTTAAAATTGTATTTTTAAGAACAGTTTTAGGTTCACAGCAATATGAGCTAAAGGTACAGAGATTTCCCATGTATTCCCCGTCCCTACCTATGCCCAGCATCCCCCATTACCAACATCTCTCACCAGAGTGGTACACTGGTTACAACTGATGACCCTCATGACACATGATTATCACCCAAGGTCCACAGTTTACACCAGCGTTCACTCTTGGTGTTGTACATTGTATGGATATTGACGAATGGATCATGACAGGGATCCCCCATCACAGTACCACCCAGAATGATTTCACTGCCCTAAAAATCCTCTGTGCTCTCCCTATTCATCCTCTGCTCCCCTCAACTCCTGGCAACCACTGACCCTTTTACTGACTCTATAGTTTTGCCTTTTCCAGAATGTCATATGGTTAGAGTTATACAGCATACAGCTTTTCCAGATTGGCTTCACATTAAAAAAATATATAATTTCTACTTGAAAATTAATGCTGCCTCTAAACACAAAGAAAGTAGAATAATAACCAGTCATTATGTATTTTCCTTTTCTAGACATTTTTCTAAGGAAGATCCAGTTAAAAGTACTTGTAAGGAACTTTGGAAAATTCCCGGGTTGTGATTTAGTCCTTAGGTTGCTACTCAAATGCAAATTAGGAATGCGATCATTTCACCTTCTATCTATGGGAGTAAGCAATATTTCTTGTTAAAAATCACTGAGATTTTTGGAATTGCATGCTACACAGCAAAACCCAGTGAAACGTCACTACCTAACAGATGCCAGATTAGTTACAGTTTAACAACTTAACACTAATGACCATGTTTAGAGCGAAGTTATACAGACTGTTTTCCTGCTGTTGCAAACCTGAAGTCTCATTTACAACCATTTCAAATTAATATTTAACCAAATTTATATAAACATACATAAATGTGTAATGTTGGCCCTTTGATGCCTGCTCTCTCGAGCCGGTGCTGACAAATAATGAAATTCTGAAAAGCTTATTGCTTCGAGAGCTAGGAGCAAGAGCTTAGGGAAAGGAGGAATAAAAGAAAGTAGTTGACTATCAGCAAACATCTGAATTCTTAAGTAATGAAGAGAAAAAATGTGAAAAGTGCCTTTTTATACACAAGTGTTCTCAGCAATTAGGTTTAGACCAGCATTGCCCAAGAGAACTTTCTGTGATGACATAAATGTCCTGTATCACTACTGTTCAGTATGACAGCCACTGGCCACATCTGGGTATTCAGAAATTGAAGTGTGGCTAGAGTTATAGAGAAACTGAATTTTTACTTAAATTTAAATAACCACATGTGGTTAGTGGCTACTGTGCTTACAGCACAGGTTTAGACAGTCTTACCAATGTAGTACCATCACCCTTCTAGAAAAAAAATGCTCAATTGTAAGAAAACTTCAATAGTACTTCCAGATAAACTGCACTTATTATAAATCAGGATGGTAAGTAGTCTCCCTTTATCTCTTGTGCTCAGGAAGCACACACACAATATGACTTAAAACAGAAAACTTGAACAAAGAAAAATATTCTAATAGTTTAATCTTAGGATTCCTGATTACCTGGCTGATGGGCAGGTTCTTAATAAATATTGGTGGAAAAAATAAGTAAATATGTTCATGAATGAATTAGCTGACATCTTTCACTCCCTAACTAGGGAAAAGAAAACCTTCCTGGCAAAGTGTAAACATTTCTTTGAAATTTAGAGTCATTATCTCCCATGTTTTAAAAATGAGTTTCATGAATATGCATAATAGCTGGACAGATGGATAGAAGGTAAGTTAGCTAGCTAGCTAGATGGATAGATAATAAGTTTGATATATAGACCTTGATAAAAGATTGTCAAGTGTTAACCTCCCACTGGGATGCTTCCCTCTTGCTTTGGGACCCTATGAAGGTTGCAAGCCACAGCTTTTCATGTTCTTATAACCCCCAAGTTGTTTTCAAATTTTGTATAACAATTTTAATTAATAACAGTGTCATAATTTTCTATCCAGTTTTTTTCTTTGTTGCTGACAATATATGTGCGTGCATATAATATTATGAAATATTCTGAAATTAAAATTCAATTGTACTTCATAGTATATTTACTGCTTTTTAAATGTTCCAATATTCGTAAACATATATGTATTTTTTGAGACAGGGTCTCGCTCTATTGCCCAAGCTAGAATGCAGTGGCTCAATCATGGCTCACTGCAGCCTCGACCTCCTGGACTCAAACTGTTCTCCCACCTCAGCCTCCTGACCACAGATGTGTACCACCATGCCTGGATAATTTTTTTAAAAAGTTATTTTGTAGAGACAGGGTTTTCATGTGTTGTCCAGCCTGGTCTCGAACTCCTGGGCTCAAGCGATCTTCTGGCCTAGGCCTCTCAAAGTGCTAGGATTACAGGTATGAGCTACCATACCTGACAGGTAAACATACTTCTATGCCAATACGTATACGTCTATGAAAATATTATACTTCTTCTTTTTTTTTCTTTGAGACGGAGTCTCACTCTGTTGCCAGGCTGGAATGCAGTGGTGCGATGTCAGCTCACTGCAACTTCTACCTCCCGGGTTCAAGTGATTCTCCTGCCTCAGCCTCCCGAATACCTGGGACTACAGGCACACACCACCAAGCCCAGCTAATTTTTGTATTTTTAGTAGAGACGGGGTTTCACCATGTTGGCCAGGCTGGTCTCGATCTCTTGACCACATGATCCGCCCTCCTCGGCCTCCCAAAGTGTTGGGATTACAGGCATGAGCCACTGCACCCGGCCGACAATAATGTATTCCTACCATACTATTTGAATCATTTTTATTGGCCACACAGTATTCCATTGCCCAACATATTAATGTGAATCACACACCTATCTCTCTCCCTCTATGCATTTTTCTGTGGCTTTCTGATGCTAATTCAGCAACTTTCTTCAAGTTGGTTTGAAAATGCTATATATATCTCTACAGTTTATTAGAACTGACTCTGTCCCTTCTCCCTTTATTTTAAAGCCAGTAGGGTAAATGCTAGGCCTCCCTGTTATGTCACTGTCTTCCTTTGAGATGACTGGACTTTAAATTTGAGGCTGAAATTGTTAACTGGGTCTCCTCTCCACCAGTAACGGGGTAAATACGCCAAACCCAGACAGCAGCTGTCAGATCTTCCCAAACCCGAAGTGGGGTTTTGGAAATGAGGAAGGACAATTAAGCTTATATAAGAACTTTCAGAAGACTGCAGAATTGCCCAGGAGTTACTGCTTCCCAGAATATGGGGAAGCTCTGAATCAAAGGGTCAATGTTCAAATGTTTCACTGTAGTTCTGAGTGCGTTGTTTTGGTTTAACTCTGAAAGTCTTTGAGTTCATCAGCATGAAAAATGAATTTCCACTGGATTTATTCAGTAATCCAAACTTGTATTTGTAGAGAAGATAAGGGTTGGATGATGCACAGCGTGTTCTAGCCGAGTGAACTTGGAACCAGTAGAGGAGGCAGGAACAAGGGCT
This sequence comes from Nomascus leucogenys, assembly GCF_006542625.1. Classification (NCBI taxonomy): domain Eukaryota; kingdom Metazoa; phylum Chordata; class Mammalia; order Primates; family Hylobatidae; genus Nomascus; species Nomascus leucogenys. The sequence goes on along the minus strand of NC_044387.1, from coordinate 89,157,657 downwards.
GTGATTCACTTTCATATGTCGAACAAACAGCGAAGCTCCTTAAACTCCGCATTCACACACATAGCTAGCATCTGAGAGCGCACAGTGCTCCCCTTGTTAAAATGGAATCCCACTGGCTAGCTAATTGATTCACAAGTCTGCTAACTAATTCCATAATAATAGCTTAAATTAAAAGTTAATGAAACACAGCCAGGGCCCCATTATATTTCCCTTGTAACAACCCTTTTTACAAAAAAAAAAAAAAAAAAAAAAAAGCAAGAGGGAGAAAAAAGCTGGGGCTTCATTAAAAGGCAAATGTCTGGGACACCACCCTGGGCTGGAATGCACCCACAACCAGAAGCATTCCTCAGACCAGCCTCTCTGCCAAGTCTCACGGAAGCCACTGCTCCGACAGGAAAGAAATCCCCACAGGTATCCCGTGACCAGACTGACCAGAGCTCATAAGGCGGCATTGTTTGTGGCTCTGCAGGGTCTGCTCAAGATGGGAAAATCTGTTCTCATGGACTACTGTGCACTTAACAACTTCACACTCTTCCTGCTATGAAACTCACACTTGACTTGCATTCCCAAGTAAGAGGAGGGAGAGAATCTCTGTATCCTCTTTTCCGCCTACCCCAGACTTGGGTTGACAGCAGCAGTTTGTCTCTTCCAAATCAATGAAGGTGTGAGCAATGTTCAAGACTCAATGCCCTGCTCTTTCTCCCACCCACTTCCCTTGTCTCAACACGTTTGCGGTCTCTTCTGTGCTCATTGTTCCCAAGTGTCCATCTCTAGCCCCAACTCAAGCCGCCCTCTGCCTGCAGGCTGTGTCCACCTGGGCACCAGTACCTCCAACACAACATGTGCAAAAGCATTCCTCGGCTTTTTCCCACGAAATAATTCTCCCACGTGGCTTCCTCACCCCTGCAGTGGCACTGAGTGCTGGAACTGGAGTTACCTTTCTTTTGTCTTTTCTTTCTTTCTTCCTTTTTTTTTTTATTTTTTTTTATTTTTTTTATTATTTTTTTTTTGAGACGGAGTCTTGCTCTGTCGCCCAGGCTGGAGTGCAGTGGCGCAATCTCGGCTCACTGCAAGCTCTGCCTCCCGGGTTCACGCCATTCCCCTGCCTCAGCCTCTCCGAGTACTTTTATTTTTTTAAGAACAGGGTCTTGCTCTGTTTCCCAGGCTGGAGTGCAGTGGCATGATCACAGCTTACTGCAGCCTTGAATTCCTGGGCTCAAGCAATCTTCCTGCCTCATCCTCCCAAGTGGCTGGGACCACTTTTACAATTTTTCTCGTCATTGCTTAAGAATTCAGACGTCTGTTGGTAGCCAACTACTTTCTTTTATTCCTCCTTTCCCTAAGCTCTTGCTCCTAGCTCTCAGACCAAAAATTTTTTTAATATTTTGTAGAGATGGGGTCTCATTATTGTTGGCCAGGCTGGTCTCGAACTCCTGGCCTCAAGTTATCCTCCTGCCTTGGCCTCTCAAAGTGCTAGGATTATAGATGTGAACCACAGCGACTGGCCTCAGGAGTTACCTTTTACATTCCTCACTTACTGATCACCCATTTGGGATCAGGGGACAATTACGAAAGCCTAGTTGGGAGTTTGGCTATTGTCCTGAAGGTAGTGGACACTACAGGTCCCTTACTATACAGCTACATCATCAAAGTGTTTTTGGAAAATTATTCTTGTCCTCAACCTGACTCCATCTTACCATATCTTATTAACCAATCCCCACCTCTACCTCCAGCATTTATTTGTTTGACAAATACTTATATAATACATATTCTTTGTCAGGAACAACTCTAGGAATTTTACAAATATTAACTTTCTAAATTTTCATGACAGCCCTATGAGGAAGCTACTGTTACTCTCCATATCTTATGGATGAAGGTGAAGAGGCACAGCCAGCATGATCGTCTTGCCCTGGCTAGCCTAGTTACCTGCTTTCTTTTAACTATTCGTTTTCTCTGATTGTATAATCTTTGTTCATGCTCCTCCTGGTCTCATCACCTCTCCCCCAGATGCTCTCCTGTCTTTCCCGTCTTTAGAAATATGTGCTGGCCCTCAGGACTCATCTAGATCCACCCCTCCTCCTGAAGACCAAACTGTCCCAGTGCACATGGGTCTCTCTGCATTATGCTTATTCTACTGCTTTGCAATATTATTGCTTAGCTCTCTTACACTATGAGCTCCTGGAGATCAGAGGCTGCCAGGAGTTTTAAAATCTTCCCTTAGTACTGAGTAATAAGAACATAACGGGTACTCAGCAATAAATATTTAACTAAATCAAAATAATAAATATTGCCATTATCCATGAAAAAGGAGGAAGTCACTTAAAGGTATCTTTTGCTTTCTGCAGCTACCATGAATATATGGTTTTATCTGTTCAATAGAAACAGTACTATACACACACACACACACACACACACACATATATATAATTTGTGAGTAGAAATGCTGTTTTCTTTAGACTAGGGGTTGGCAAACTATGGTCTATGGTCCAAATCTGGCCCACTGCTTGCTTTGGTAAAAAAAAGTTTTTTTTTGTTGTTTTTTATTTTAAGGCAGAGTCTCACTCTGTCACCCAGGCTGGAGTGCAGTGGTGTGATCTTGGCTCACTGCAACCTCCACCTCCCGGATTCAAGTGATTCTCATGCCTCAGCCTCCCAAAGCGCTAGGATTACAGGCATACATCACCATGCCAAGCTAATTTTTGTATTTTTTTTTTTTTTTTTTTTTTTTTTTTAGTAAAGACAGGGTTTCACCATGTTGGCTACGCTGGTCTCGAACTCCTGACCTCAAGTGATCCACCTGCCTTAGCCTCCCAAGTGCTGGGATTACAGGCATGAGCCAGCGTGACCAGCCTGTAAATAAAGTTTTATTGGCACAAAGCCATGCCCATTCTTGTATGCATTGTCTATTGCTGTTTCACAAGGACTATGTAAAATACCTATTATAGAGCCCATATGGTCTTCTAAGCCTAAAATATTTATTTGGCTTTTTGTTTTTAGAAAAATTTGCTCATCTCTGGTTTAGACAAAAAGTAAACAAAACATCTGAATAGGAAACACTTCTGTTCATTGTTTTTATTTTTAGCTTAAACTTACTTTTCTCTACTAATTTTCTGGACACTATCTGCTGATTTTAAAAATAAAGCATCTACCTATGGTTTGGGATCAAAATTAGAGTAAACATACAATTTGCTCTGCATCGACAGCACAGTTGCAAGCACACTCAAAAAGAGTTGGCTAACAGAGGGTGCACTGAAAAGTTTCTTTTCGTGAAGTTCTGTTGCACCTCAGTGTTTCATGGCAGTCAGCATCTTTGAATGTGGTACACGGTTGTACTATAATATTCAGCTTCAGGCACTGGTAGCAGTCTGGTCAAGTTTGCTTGTGGTTACCCAGATTTTCCATGCCAGTGGAGGCAGGAAGAGACATGGCTAGTAACATCAGATAATCCCTAAGCAAACCAGGCATGAACCTGGTTGGGGAAGGCAGGTAGAGACAGCATTTAGCTCTGATGGGCACCAGGGTAGTTTTTTTTCTTTTAACAAAACAATGATAGGAAGAGAGGGCCTTCTCACTATGCCCAAGCAATAAGGCAAAATCAGTCAGTGGGTACATTACTTTTTCATCACATCTTTTCAATATAATGATGGCATGACTTTTAGCTTGTACTTGAACTTGTTTGGTCCAGTCTTGTTCCTGGCTTCTGTGAGCTGTGTTCCGAATTGTCTGTCTTGTCCCTCATTTCTGTATTCCTCTCCTGGTATCCTACCTTGTAACCAGCCCTCCTAAAATGGTATGATCTTCATAATCCTTAAGAGTTCTGACCTACAGCCCAGCGCCTGCATCACTGTGGTCTGCTGACAGTTTTCCTCAATGCTGACAGCCTGTTCACCTCCCTCAAATCTCCAAACAGCATTTGCTCCGAGGCTTCCTGTCATCATGTCACTGCAACATGCTGTGCTGTGACAGGCTTCCTGGCCTCTGCCCCTGGCCATACAGCATGTCATAGTTAACCTGGCCATACACCGTGTCATATCTGCCCCTGGCCATACACCATATCATAGTTATCCTCCTCCACACCAGCCATGCTGAGCAACCGTGCTGCGTGTGCCAGTGCACAGCATGGTTCTCCAGCTGCTGGCTCCTGGTTTGCCGTTTTCCATTGCAATTAACTAGGCTCTGCCCACTTTTGACTTGAAACTGGCCAAAATGCAGGGAAGGAAGATACTCCCAAAACCTCAGTAAATCTTCTCAAATATCATCCTGTTCAACAGTCACGAACCTGGTGTATACATAGCCAAGTCCAGTAATTTTCCTAATTTTGATTCCATGCTGGTGTTATTAAAGGCCCTGAGGATAAATTGACTTACTACTCAAAAGTCAAATCCAACAGCTTTGTCATCACAAAAATTGAAAGAAAGCAAGCCAACAAGTATCTGTGGCTCCGTTTTCCAGGGAAGTATTCTGTTGGCGTTTAAAAAAATGGTTTCAAATGTCGACTCCTATCTGTGGCTCTTTTGAAAACTACACGTGGCCGGGTGCAGTGGCTCATGCCTGTAATTCCAGCACTTTGGAAGGCTGAGGTGGGCAGATCACCTGAGGTCAAGAGTTTGAGACCAGCCTGGCCAACATAGCGAAACCCTGTCTCTACTAAAATTACAAAAATTAGCCAGGTGTGGTGGCAGGCGCCTGCAGTCCCAGCTACTCGGGAGGCTGAGGCAGGAGAATCGCTTGAACCTGGGAGGCAGAGGCTGCAGTGAGCCGAGATTGTGCCACTGCACTCCAGCCTGGGTGACAGAGTGAGACTCTGTCTCCAAAAACAAACAACAACAACAACAAAAAACAAAACTACACATGCGGGCACATGCACATTAAATATATAATATTTGCCGTTACGCTGCAACGGTGTCTGCCATGGCCACCCCTTTCATAACAACTGGCTACAGAAAAGGAAAAGGATGAGGCAGGATACGAGAGAATACTGGATAATCTTGTGTGAAGAGAAAATGTTAGAGCAATTACACAGGACACCTATATTATGAGCAATGCCAATCTTAATAAGAAACAGCAAAATATCTAGCCTCTCATTTTTCATAAAGCTAGGTGAGACTAAGAAAGCTGGATTAAAATCTTCAGAGAGCAATGCTGCATCAGTCAGGGACTGCATCTTATTGCCAAGGGGCAGCTGTGTGTGCCATGGGAAAAAAGGTTGGTAGGAAATAGATCTGCTCTGTGCATGCCCTGCCTAAGGGAAAAGAGGGGAAAATAGGATTTTGGCACAGAGAGTGCTAACAAAACCATATTAAGAATCTAATGTGGTGAGACCAGGTGCGGTGGCCCACGCCTATAATCCCAGCACTTTGGGAGGCCAAGGTGGGCGAATCACTTGAGGTCAGGAGTTCGAGACCAGCCTGGCCAACATGGTGAAACCCCGTCTCTACCAAAAATACCAAAATTAGCCAGGCATGGTGGCGCACAACTGTAATCCCAGCTACTCGGGAGGCTGAGGCAGGAGAATCGCTTGAACCCCGGTGGTGGAGGTTGCAGTGAGCTAAGATCATGCCACTGCAGTGCAACAGAGCGAGACCTTCTTTCAAAAAGAAAAAAAAAAAAGAATGTGTAGTAGATTAGAAATGAATAAAAAGAGGCACAGCAAAAGTAAGCCCAAAGTAAAGAACAGTAGAAGGAATTTGAAGGGAAAGTGACAAAGATATTAAATGAGGAACGAATCTATTCAGAGTCAAATGGTTAAATTTAGAATGTTACAGGGAATTATTTGGAGTCAAGTAATTAATTAAAAATGTTGTGGCAACTTTTATATAATTGTAGTCTCCCCTAAGTGAGTAGAAAATAGAAAAATATGACAAGAGTATAAAGAGTTTTACTGTGTGGTGCATTAAAAGCCAAATAAGTCACAAAATCTAAAAATGCATGTTCATGACTATCTTAGAATTTATAAATTAGATGCAAGGGTGTGCATATGTGTATGTGTGTGTATATATATATATATGATGTTTTATATATATATGATGTTCACATGAAGTTTATATGTCTAAGCTTTAAAACTATACAATATTTCATTATCAAAATAAAACACAGGAATGTTTTCTCTCCAGCATCCTTATGTTGGAGAGTTTCAAATGAACAGTTCCTGAAGAACAAAGGAGTAATTTCATGTTTCTAATACATTACAGAATGCAGAAAGAGTAAGAAACCAAATTGCAAAAGGAATCTTTAATTTCCATATAGTAAGAGAAGAAGCACTGATGCTTTTTAAAGTAAAAATGTAATTAGTAATGTTGAGTAAGGAGTACACTAACAAATGTATGCCTCCGTATGGATCAAGCAACATAGAATCAATAATCAGTGGGTAACTTAGGAAGTGAAGATATATTCTGATGTCTAGTTAACTGTCTCAGATCAATGAAATCATCATATAATCCCCTTTTTCATGCAGAATCATATCACAATTTCATAAGCGTCATAACATTAATGACTGAGAAATTCAATGTCAATGTATTCTTAGCAAGTGTTTAGAGCAGGACCTCTTTGGCTGAGTACGGTGGCTCATGCCTATAATCCCGCAGCATTGGGAGGCTACAGCAAGAGGACTGCTTGAGGCCAGGAGTTTGAGACCAGCCTGGGTGACACAGGGAGACCCTGCCTGTACAAAAAATTAAATAAACAAATAAAAAGAATCAGTCTGCTTGGGTTCAAATGCTGGCTCCTCCCTTTACTAATTGTGTGACCCTGGACAAGGTGCTCAGTCTCTCTGGATTCAGTTTTCTTTGTAAAATATAGATAGTAATGACAGTTTCCTTATGTGAGTGAGGAATAAATGAGCTTATATTTTTGAGGTATTTAGCACGGTGCTTGGTACATAATCAGTGCCCTGTAAAGGTTTGTTATGTAAATATTTATTAAGTATCTACTGTGTGCTAGACACCCGAGATCTGATTATGACCAAAGCCAGCTCTGCCCTAAAGGGATTCAGCAAGGAAATCATAGTTACATGCCACAGTACGACACACAAGCAAAGATGCAAGCTTAAACCTCTATTTTATGAAAATTTATATTCTAAGTCCCATACATGAGTAAATACATTGAATATAGTGATTATACAAGGTGTTTCATCTGTCTTAAACCACAAGTATTATTAACAATTTGGATCAATTCCTTAGAGATTCAGATGTTCTTCTGGAGATGACTGGGTGATGCATTTCTGCTCAAAAGTGTCCATCCTCCCACTGCCTCCCAGTAAGCTAGAAACAAAAAGATCCCACTGAAAACATTCTGCTTTGTCTTTTTAAAAAGTTGAGGCTGGAATATTTGAAGACTTCTCTAGAAAAAAAAAATTCAGGAAAGAAAAGAGGAAGGAAAAGCTGTCCTGCCTTTGGTTCTCCTGCCCCTTTTTTCCTTGTTCATCCTTCACTGTGCTCTCCCACAGACACAAAGTTCACAAAGTTCATCCAAGACGAAGAAAAGTGGATCCAAAACATAATCTGAGGTTGAGGTGAGTCTGATACCCGCTCTGGGTTCTTCAGGATTATAAAATAGCCTGAGATTACTTACCCTGTTGGCAGAGGTAGCTGGCTCCCTGAATTACAGTGCAGGACTGGTGATGAGACCCAAGAAGTGAGTGCTCATTAGGCAGCGTTGAATGAAGGGGGTGGGGAGAGTCCCATGCATGTCAAATGCCATTGTCTGTACCAACCTAAGGCCTGAACACGGGTTGAGGTATTGTTCTCCGAGGAAGTAAGTTACTGCTAAACTGGGCTGGGAGGAGGAAGTATTTTCTGGATATATCAAGAAGAGGGAAAAACAAAACAAAACAAAACAAAACAAAACAAAACAAAACAAAACAAAACAAACCAGTATGCTCTCAGGTGAACAGCCTCTCTAGTCTAGCCTTGGTGTTCTTATCTGTTAGTTGGGTATTGTGGCCTTGGGTTGCCACAGTCCCTGCTGCTACTGATATTCTGAGTCTACGTGTAAAACCCATGGGACCACGCTGGGCTTGTTTCCTTCTTACCTCCTTGTTTTTGCTTTCCATTTTCTCTTATCATGCAGGTGTCTGAAAATCATTTCCTAAACCCTGTCTCCCCCATCACATTTATCTTGGGGCAGTGATTCTATTTCAGTCTAAGGCAGCAGGAAGTCCTGTGTCAAGACTGGACAATGGAGCAATGATGGGATAAGGCAGTATTTACAGCATTCTTCCAAGCCACACTGCAGCAGTGCTTACTGCTTCTCCTCCGTATCCCTCTTTCCCAGTTTTCACTGAGGCTCACTGAGTATGCTTAGTCTCATGTTAGCTCTACTCAGGAAGGTTGAAAAGTCTTGTGGCCTGTCTCTCCTACTGTTTTCCTAATAAACTTCAGTCAGGACCTCACCATGTAAGATTGTGGGGAGTGTGTGTGTGTGTGTGTGTGTATGTGTGTGTGCCTCTGTGTGTGTGTATTCCCATCCTTGATTTTCAATGACCCTCAGCCAAAGTCATACAAAATTTAAAATGGAAGAAAAGGTTGTTATTTTGTCATTAAGTAAACTGTAGCTACCGTAGCTAGAGTTTAGTGCAGAGAGACTAAATCTAACAAGCCAGATTGGGATCCCAAATTATCAAGTGTACTGGGAATATTTAAAACATAAAAAACTAAATATGATTTCCGTAAATCAAATACAACAATAAAGGTAATTACATCATGATGAAATGGGGCTTATCTCAAGACTATAGAGGTGGTTTAACATTTGAAAATCAACAGATATAATTTTAGAAAATTGTATGATCATCTCAGTAGAGGCAGAAAAGCATTTAACAAAATTCAACATCCTGATAAAAAATTCTAAGTGAACTAGGAATAGAAGGAAACTGCCTTAATCTAATAAAGGGCATCTCTGAAGAACCATAGCTAAAACATCATACTTAATAGTAAAAGGCTGCATGCTTTTTCCCTAATATAAGGAACAAGGCAAGGATCTGCTCTCACCACTTGATTCAACATTTTACTGAAGGCTTTGGCCATTGCAATATAGCAAGAAAAATAAATAGCAGGCATCTAGTTTGGAAAGGAGGAAGTAAAGCTGTCTTTATTTGCGAACAACGCTATTATGTAGAAATTCAATGGAATCTATAAAAATGCTACTAGAATAAGTTTGGTAAGGTTGCAGATTATAGAATCAATAATATAGAAATAAATTGTATTTCTACATACTAGGAATAAAAATCAGAAATGAAATTTAAGAACTCACAAGAGCATAAGAACATAAAATAGGAATAAATCTAACAAAAGATGTACAAGACCTGTTACACTGAAAACTCATAGCTGAGAGAAATTCAAGAAGACCTAAGTAAATGGAGAGATATACTTTGTTCATGAGACAGGAGATGCAATGTTTTTGAGATGTCCTTTCCTCAAATTGATCTATAAATTCAACATAACCTTGATTCAAATCCCAGCAAGCTTTTTGGTAAAAATTGACAAGCTGATTCAAAAATCTATAGAGAAATGCAAAGGACCAAGAGTAGCCAAAACAACTTTCTATTTAGATTGAACAAAGGTGAGAGGCTAACATTATCTGATTTTAAGATGTACTGTAAAGCTATAGTACTCAAAACAGTATGGTGCTGGCATAAAGACAAACAGACTATTTGAACAGAACAGAGTCCAGAAATAGACTCACACATATATGGACAACCAATTTTGACAAAGTTATAAAGGCAATCTAGTAGAGGAAAAGACAGTCTTTCCAACAAATGGTGCTGGAACAATCAAATGCATATGTAAACAAATAAAAAAGAGCTTCAATTCATACCTCATATCATATAAAAAATTAACTTAAAATAGACCATAGGTCTAAACATATAGCATAAACTATAATATGTGTGCCTGGAAGAAAACACAGCAGAAAATCTTTGTGAGCTTGGATTAGGCAAGAATTTCTTTGATAAGACATCAAAGCATGATACACAGAAGTTGATAAATTTGACTTCATCAAAAGTAAAAACTGCTCCATCACTATGAAGGAAATTAAAAAAAAAACCCACAGACTAGGAGAAAATATTTGCAAAGCACATGTCTGATAAAGAACTTGTATCTAGAATACATAAATACTATAATAAGAAACTTGATAATAAGAAAACAAGCAATCCAATTAAACAATGGGCAACAGATTTCAGCAAACACTTCACCAAGGTAGATATACAGATGGCAAATAAACACATGAAAAGATGCTCAAATCATCAGTCATTAGGGAAGTGCAAATTAAAACCATGATGAAATTCTACTACACACTTGTTAAAGTAGCTAAAATTAAGAAAAACTGATGATACCATGTGCAGACTAGGATGTGGAGAAACTGGAACTCTCATACAATGATGGTGGGAAGGTAAAATGATATAATCATTTTGGAAAAAAGCCCAATAGTAAAAAATTGAAAATGATGTAAATATCAACAACTGAATGAATAAATATGCTTATATAGCATAGATGTCATAAAATACTTATATAGCATAGATATCATAAAATACTCTTTAGCAATAAAAAGGAATGAGCTATTATACATATAACATGACATGGATGAATTTTAAAGTAATTCTGCTGAGTGGAAGAAATCAAACAAAAAGAGTATATATGGAAAGATTCCATTTATAAAAAACCTTAGAAAATGAAGACAAATATATAGTGACAGAAAGCAGATCAGCAGTTACCAGGAGGGAGCGGGTGGCAGGAGGAAGGGATTATAATGGGGTAGGAAGAAATTTTTGAGGATGATGGATGTATTTGCTATCTTTTTTTTTTTTTTTTTTTTTTTTGAGATGGAGTCTTGCTCTGTTTCCCAGGCTGGAGTGCAGTGGCATGATCTCGGGTCACTGCAACCTCCACCTCCCAGGTTCACGCAATTGTCATGCCTTAGTGCCCCAAGTAGCTGGGACTACAGGTGTGCACCACCACACTCAGCTGATTTTTGTATTTTTGGTAGAGACAGGGTTTCACCATGTTGGCCAGGCTGGTTTCAAACTCCTGACCTCCAGTGATCCGCCCACCTTGGCCTCCCAAAATGCTGGGATTACAGGCATGAGCCACCACACCCAGCCAGTATTTGCTATCTTAATTGTGATAATGCGTCCAAGGGCATGTACATATGTCAAAACTTACGACATTGCATATATTAAATATGTGCTCTTTCTTATGTATAGCAATTATACCTCAAAAATGTTAAAAATTATCTGCAATGAAAAAAATACACAAGGATGTAAATACTATAAGTTAATATAATGCTGACTTTGAAGGTGGCAGGGGCTGTGACTGGGATGGGTCACATGGCTTCTGAGGCAAGTACAAGTAGAAAGTTCTATTTCTTTCATTCATTATATATACAAATTATATAATGAATTGTTTTACTCAGTTTTCTGAATCTGTTTTATTTTACACCGAATATATGTATTTTTTAACTGCAAAAAAAAAAAAAAAAAAGAGACAGAGAGAAAACAGTGGCTTGAGAGGAGGGGACACATAAAATGTGACTCAGCTTATGATAGGCACATTTCCAACTCTTATTCCCAGGGCTATACAATACGGAGGAAAAGGAAACTGAAATAATACATGGTTAAATTGAAAATGAAGTTAAATAGACTTGTTAAATGGCTGGAGCATTTAATGAACATTTCCTCAGTGCTGGAGGGGAAACTAACTAAATGCTATCTGAAGTTGGGTGTGTACCCTTGACCTTTCAGATTTGAGGGAGAGAACAGGCAGCGAGGTGGGTGGGGAGGCCGGGTGGGGCTCAGCAGATGCCATTGTCGCCAAGGAACAGACATTAATAAGAAAAGGCAAGCGATGAAAAATCAGCAGGTCTTGGCATATCCTAGATGAAATTCACCACTGGGCAGTACACGATGATGGCTGAGTGCAGAGGCTCTGGAGCTGCGGTTATATTTTTATTCTACCACGTAGACCAGTAACTTGCCTGTTGTCTGCCTCACTTTTCTCATCTGTGAAGTGGTGACAGTGATGGAAAATGCTGAGAGAGCTGTGAGATCACACCTGAACAGCACTTAGAAATCAGGCCTGACACTCAGTGGGTTATTTTTATCCCTGAATTTCTAAACTTATAAACTTTAAATCTTAGTGATTAAATAAAGGAGCATGGTTTTAAAAAGACCTGCTTGTAGTCCAGACTATTTCTAGGGCTTGCCACAATGAAAACCTGGTGGAAGCTCCTGCTGGAAATCTGTTCAGAGTGTGTTTTCATTTTGGACTTCTTCAGACACCAGGATTTTGATAGATAAGGGCAGGCTCGGGTGTTCAGATCACACATGGCTTTACAGTTATTCACTTTAAGACAACAATTTAATTTCATTGTTATTGTTATATTCTAAACAATATAATTCCAAACAGGTACCTGGAGTCCAAACAATGCTAATTTTACTTGTTACCATCATGTTCTAAAATCCTCTCCTACTCTAAACTCTTGAGAGAATGTCATAGGCGGAAAGAGACAAGCCAGCATGGAGCCATCAGAGATGCCTCATTTTGAAACAATGACTGTTAAGGAATGATGTAAACCCGTTAAACGTCCAGCCAGTGACCCACGCCATGCCCAAGACAGCATGCATGAGTGGCCGTCTTTCTGAAGAGGCTCACCATCCTTCCCTCTTTCCCTCTTTCTCTTTTCATTCCTCACTCACTCCTTCCTTCCCTCCTTTCTTTTTTGGCATGGGACTTACTGATCTTTGCAGTAATACTTTTATTCATTCATTCAGTATATTTATTGAGCACCCACTAGTGCTGAGCCCTGGAAATACAGAGATGAACGGGATGCGTGTTTTTTGCTTCAAGAAGCTGGCCTCCACTACGGCGTCAGGCACGTTTATGCAATGAGGGCACATACACGTAATACAGAATACAATTGGAACTATGTACCTCTGTCATTCACAGAATATAGAAACCTTCTATTTATAAGCTTTCAACTTAAAAGCTTCTATGGACAAGACCAAAGCTCAGCTCCAAAACTCATTGGCATGGCACTGGTTGCTATGGTCATTTAAGTTTTGGGCATCATCACTCTGGGGCTGTTTGTGCTTTTTTTGAGGAGGTTTAGTAATTATCAGCTCCATTTTGCAAAGTGAGAGACTTGCAAATACATGTAAGGGGAGGTGTACAATGAAGACGAAAATAAGAGCAGAGATAACATGAACATTGAAAGGTGAGAAAAAAGTGCCATTTGTGTGGAATAACTTTGGCACCGACTTGGCTTTGGTGCATGGTGTTAGGAGCCTAGATCCTGAAGGCCAACAGCCTGTGTTCAAGTCCTAGCTGTCACTTGCTCACTCTAGTCATTTTAAGAAAGTTATTGCACCTCTGGTCTCTGTTTCCTTATCTGTAAAATGGGAATAAAATTAGTCCTATTTCGCAAGGCTGTTGTGAGTGTTGAATGCTAGGCACATACTAAGTATTATTAACCCTACTCAGTAGAAGAGGTTCTATGTGTTAACCAACCATAAACGGATAGAGTATGCCTGTGCTGATGATTTTGCTATCAGAAAAATGGTTTAATTATTAATAGAAAACAAGTTTCTATTTACAAAAATATATACTACCCCTCTTATTTCCTAAATACTCCTTCAGGGGTTCTCTCTTGATTAGCAAGTTGAGTGACAACGACATGCTGCTGCTACCCTCCCTAGCATCCAGGGAAGGGGGACTTATACCTGGATTGTGGACAAATGAAACTTTCAACATCCAGGGTCCCCAAAGCTACAACCAAGGGGTGCTGGCAGAGGGAAGGAGAGTGGCCCTGAGGGAATCAGGTGGTAAAGAGCTGGGTGTGTTTGGGGGGTGATGGCTGAGACCAAGTGTAGACAAGCCCTCTACGGTGTGGGCACCCAGAGTTAGAAACAATTCCACTTCCAGCAGGGAGACCACACCACACTGATGCCCTGCTTAAGTGAAGGCCAATGCCCAGCCTGGCAGTCTTTGGGGAATGAGGTGACATTTCTGTGGGTGTGAATGTATGGGTGCCTGCCTTCTATGCCTCCAGGAAGGGATATTAATGAGCAACAGTCGGATAAGCAGGACCACACCACAGCAAGGCTTGTTGAGGCCCGTTCCTGAATGTCTCTTCCAGGCTCTCAACAACTGTGCATTTTTGAAGTTGAGGCAAAGACGGTATACATGTGTTCATGTTCTAATTGTCTTTAAAGTATAATATTTAATATGTCATGCTTTGAATATTAAGCTTGCATAACCCTGCAGTAGTGGGTATTCACACACTTTTGTTTTTATTATATTTTACATACTTAAATCTAAGGATTCGTACAAATTCATGCCAAAGGGATAAGATAATCACGTATTTCAAAAGCAATAAAATGTGTACTTTGAGATAAGAACATTGAGACCTTTGGAGGAATATGTATTTGCATTCTGGGTTTCAGAAACTAAGGTGTTTTTTTTTTTTTTTTTGAGATGGATTCTTGCTCTGTTGCCCAGGCTGGAATGCAGTGGTGCGATCTTGGCCACTGCAACCTCTGCCTCCTGGCTTCAAGTGATTCACCTGCCTCAGCCTTCCAAGTAGTTGGGACTACAAGTGCCCACTCCCATGCCCAGCTAAGTTTTTGTATTTTTAGTAGAAACAGGGTTTTGCCATGTTGGCCAGGATGATCTTGAACTCCTGGCTTCAAGTGATCCACCCGCCTCAGCCTCCCAAAGTGCTGGGATTACAGGTGTGAGCCATGGCACCCAGCCCAGAAACTAAGTTTTGATTCTTAGGAATGTGTTAATTGGCTCGTGAAGCTCTGGCTGTCTCTGAAGTGTATAGGAAACAGGCATCAGTTGAATGTTGATGGTCACAGAAAGTCATGGAAAACCCCTTGGTTCAGGGCTGACTTTGGAGAGGGTAGAACAATCCCATCTTCAATGGGAAAAGACAGAAGTACAGAAAAGATTTGAGTGCCCTATGAAAACCAGAGACACTTCCTTCTCCCAGGAAGGTTAGAAGCCAAGCTTAGCTTCTCTCCTTTTATTGGGTTTGTCCTGAAGATCGCCAGCACTTGCGTATCAGGCCCATCTCCATAAGGACCTGTTAAATGAGCAGGCAGCACTGGAGAGCTATCCACGGGTGCAGGTCAGTTGTTACTGACTGTGTGAACCTTCAATAGCCCAGCTATTCTCAGGGCGGAGGGGTACACACAAAAACATAGGGCAGGACCTTGCCTGAAGGGCGACAGGCTTTTCTATTCTCAACAGCAATCCAACATTTAAAGTGCTAGCAAATTCTTTTAACTAAGCTTAAGTAATCCAAGTCTGAATATTACCAGAAAGGGCATAACCTTAAACAACCGTTTCCAGAGTAGATGTCACTAGTGATAGAAAGAAATCATCGTAATTGGTTTGCCTTTCCTGACCTATTAATGTTGCCCTCTCCCCCAACTCAGCCTTGACCTTCCAAGACCCCTCTCTTCCTTTCCCCCAGCCTCTGTCTCCTACAGAGATAGCACCATTTCCCTTCAAGTAAAAAGAGTAGATTTGGATGTCTGCCTGTGCTTGGTATGGATGATGCTGAAGGCTCTGCACATAGAAGGAAATTTGTGCACGGCCTCATTTGGGAGAGAGGAAATATTTTAATAGCAGTGTTTATATTCTCAATCTGTAGATAACTAAAAACCAGCAAGATTTTACATTGGGCTTTGAAATGAAAAATATCACCCACTCAATGGAAATACAAATTTCATCCCTCCTGCCCTCTGGCCCTTTCAACATTATGAGTGCTCTTCTAGATTTTCCTGCCCTCCTTGAGATTTCTGAGTCACCGCAGAGGGAGACCCAATGTGATGTCTGGCCAAGTTTTGCAGGTTTAGCATTCTCAAGAAAAGCAGACTTAAAAGGTTTCCTTTCAGAGTTCCCTAAGCTCCTCAGACAGTCTGGAGCAGAAACTGTCCTGGGACCCATGATAGAGCAGAGAAGAATTGTAGCAGGCAGGGGGAGTTCAAAAGGGTAACATCAGCCCACGGGTGAGTTCCAGGCAACAGCTTTGAGACCAGTCCGGCCCCATCTCTCACAGACCAAGGCGGAGACACAGAGTTCCCAGACTCTGTGCTCGATCTCAACCTTTCAAGCTTTGCACTTTGAGAGATTCAAGCCTGAAATTCCCAATCCTTTCTCCTCTCTCTAAAGACAAGACCTTATACAGACGAGGCCAATTTTTCCACGTCACCGTGAGGACAGTTCTAACGGATAGCTCCAGGGCAGGCATGTGCACAGATACACTCTTCCAGGATTGTGTGTGTGGAAATCTGATTTATAGAAGCCAGGAGAACAGCTTATTTTTAATATTTGACTGGGATACAATGAATGTTCTTCACTGGAAAAGTCACCAATACACACTCAAATAAAACACATACCGGCCGGGCGGTGGCTCATGTCTGTAATCCCAGTACTTAGGGAGGCCGATGCAGGCGGATCACGAGATCAGATCAAGACCATCCCGGCCAACATGGTGAAACCCCGTCTCTACTAAAATACAAAAAATAGCTGGGCATGGTGGTGCGTGCCTGTAGCCCCAGCTACTCAGGAGGCTGAGGCATGGGAATTGCTTGAACCTGGGAGGCAGAGGTTGCAGTGAGCTGAGATGGCACCACTGCACTCCAGCCTGGTGACAGAGCAAGACTCCATCTCAAAAAAAACAAAAGAAAAAACATACCATTCAAATTAGCTGCCATGGCCAGATTTATTTATTTTTTATGTTAGTCTATGCTCTCCAAAAATAAACTGGGTCTATGTGACACAGGCTGAATAAAAACAATTTTAGTAAATAGATCATATGCATATAGTCATGCATGTAGTATATAAATGTAAGAAACTTTTCTGAAACTAATGGCCCTGAACCTATTAAATAGAACATATCTTTATTTCCTCCCTCTATCCTTCATCTTGACCTTTATTCCACCGTCTGATCATCCATGTCTTAAAGCAAAGTGTTCCAGATTCAGGGTAATTAATGTGAACATTCAAAGAAGAGCATTCACAGGTAGAGCAGATGTTTTAGCTTTTCTTTTTTTGACACGGCTTTTATATGCTACAGTTTGGACAAACTAAAGTTTGCCCATCGATATTGTGGCTCCCAGGGTAGGACTTGATTGTAGTTAGGTGCATCCAATTAATTACAATCTCATGTGTTATAAAAGAGTAGTATCAAAGATCAACAGAAATATAGATAAGAGAACCGGGGATTCCAATGGAATGGGGATGGGAGTGGAAGTCGGGTAAACTTCATGGAAGAGGTAACATTTGAACTACGTCTTGAAGGATGAACAGGAGGTTTTCCAAAAGGTCAAATGGGGGAGATGAGGGAATCTAGGAGCTTGCAGGGAGTATGGAAGTCTGAACCATGGTGGGTATGGGTAACAGGTGGGCAATGGTGGAGACAAGGCTGAAAAGATGGGCTGGTGTAGGGGTGAAAGCCAGCCTTGGACTGAGGTCTTCCTCTGAGGGTAAGAAGAATGATATAAGATCAGAGGCTGGGCGCGGTGGCTCATGCCTGTAATCCCAGCACTTTGGGAGGCCGAGGCAGGCGGATCACCTGAGGTCGGGAGTTTGAGACCAGCCTAACCAACACAGAGAAACCCTGTCTCTACTAAAAATACAAAATTAGCCAGGTGTGGTGGTACATCCCTGTAATCCCAGCTACTTGGGAGGCTGAGGCAGGAGAATCGCTTGAACCCAGGAGGTGGAGGTTGTGGTGAGCTGAGATCGCACCACTGCACGCCAGCCTGGGCAACAAGAGGGAAACTCTGTCTCGGGAAAAAAAAAAAAAAAATCAGAGACAGGGAGTAAATAAACCTCAGTATGTAAGGAAAACCATGAATACTGACATTTTTATTAAAAATAATTTACTGGTATTAGCCTAAGTTAACAATGTTATCTCTGGATACTGCAATTTGGGTAGCTATTGTTCAGCTTTGTACATTACTATGCATATACATTAACTGTATAGTGAAAAGGGGGAAATCATTCAATGTGTTTGTCCAGAACAGGGGAGAACTGGCTGTAGAGCAGGTCATGTGTAAGGGCCTGGTGGCTGTACCCAACCACAAGCACGGTCTGTGGCACGAGACGACGATGGAGGCTGAAATAACTAACGCAAAGGCAAACTTCAGAGAAAAGCAGCACAGGGTCTAGGCGAAGGGCAGAGGTAGTGATGGAGGGTTGGGTTGTTACAGTCCCAGTACTTCCTGGGCTCTTATTTGGCCGGTTGTGAAATGTTGCATCCAGTTCTAGGGACCATAATTTAAAGAGTTGAGTCTGTCTGGAAGAGGACTGTGAGGAGGAGGAAGATTTCTGAAAGCCAAGTCATAAAAGGAAGATTTACAGTATCTTGAGATGTTTATACTAAAGAAGAGATAACTTACAGGGTCATTGCAGCCATCTTCAAATACTTGATGAGCTGCCACACCAATAAGATAAGACCCATCCTCTACATTTCTCAAAATTAGAACTAACACCAATAGCTGGCAGTTACAGAGAGGCCAGTTTTGGCTAGACATAGAAAAACAACTTTAAATGACCATGTTATTGCTAGAATGACTGAGATCATAGCCAACAGCTTCATAGTTGATAAGTGACTCATTCTAAGGCGCAGTGACTTCTCCCCAAGGTCATTCAGCTGGTCAGTGGAAGAACAAGCACCGAACCAATTCCCATGCCTCCCAATCTTATACTCTTTCCCCCTCATTATGCTGTCTTGCAGCCACTACAGATGCCCATCATGGCTTGGCCTACTCAGGAAGCAGGCTGTCCGTCTCTGCATGTGTCCATTCACAGGCTGGATGACCGCCTGCCTTGGGTGCTCCCAGGGAATGTCTGTGATGGGCAGAATGTTGGAATGGACAGTCCCTAAGACTGCTTTCGAGTCCATGACACTACCATTTGAGTTTTGGGAAGTGACCTGAAAATGTGGGTTCTTTCAGGTAGAGCTCTAGTATTCACTAAAGAGAAGTCTAGGAACTTATTATTTTTTAAGTGAAAGCAAGTTTATTAAGGAAGTAAAGGAGTAAAACAATAGCTACTCTGTAGGCAGAGCTGCCGAGAAGTCTAGGAACTTAGGAGGAATGGTGGGCATATAAAAAAGGTGGAAAAAACTTCTTAGTACCCTTTTCCAGTTTCTTAAGAACCTATTGTGGTTACTATTGGTATTATTGCGTTGATATTCTCACTCCCACACCTCACATTTGGCAGGATTCAGGGGTGTGTTGGGTGGGGAAGATAATCTTCCTGCTTTGGTCCTTACTCTGCCAACCAGAAACTGTGAAATCCCTACAGAAAGGGACTAAGTCCATATGGGTGTGCCCAGAGCCGTGGCAGAAAGCCACCTGGACATGGTCACCGAATAGATTATAATAACATTCAAAGCATTTTCATTCATTTTGGCCTATGCCAAGAAAGACACACCCTCTTCTCTTCCTCCCAACCCCTACCCACCACACTTAACAAAATCCACACCCCCATGAGTAATTCAGCCATTTATTTGGCCCACAATCAGAAGTAAAGGGCTGAATTGCTGACCTCACTAGTACATATCTAGATCCTGAATCTACACTTAAAAGAATGTATGGCACAGGATTTCCCTCATTGCCACTGAGCTGCAGATGACAAATTCATTAATTAAAAGCTACTTTCTGGCTCCTGGTATGTCTGGTCTTTGGGAAAGAGATTACAATCTGTGGCAAACAGTAAGTTAGCTTATAAAACCAGAACCCAGTTCTGCAGTGTGAGCTGGCTCTGAACTTCTTGTCCATGAACATGTAGCTAAATTAAGACCACATTGTGAAGTGGGTGACAATGGGATGTAATGTCACCTTGGCTCTGAGGTCATCCCATATTCCCAAGTACCCATTCTGACTTGCATTACCTTGAGTCCTCTTTGGATGGAATTTCCAGTACATTCCTACCCTTGTGTTCCCTTTCCCTATAAAATGCAGCAATTCCTAATCTCTCATGTCCTCTGGGCCACGCTCTGTGTCTCTCAAGATGGCTACTCATTATTTAGCAATTTTCTCCTCTTCTTCTTCTACTCTGTTTTTCCTTCTCCCTCCTTCAGTATCATCACTTCCATTTACTAAACCTTCTCTACTTTCAAATATTGTGCTGTATGTTTTACATACATGATCTCATTTGTTCATCATTATTTTTATCTTCATTTTTCAGATGATGGCAATAACTTGCCCAGGTTAAAGCTAAGGACTAGAGATTAGATTCAGAATAACTTTTTCTGATTCCTAAGCCTGATAACCATCACATTGTAACAGAAGACCTAGAGAGGAGGCTACCTACTACAAAGAAATCATGTTCTTTCCTGTTTACATTGTAAATGGTGTATTGGGGAGTGTATAAACCCTTAATTCAAACAAGAAAACGTTATCTGACGCAAAAGTGAGGCTTTAAGTGAAGCTCACTCAGCATGCTCTGACCAGGAGGAGGCAATGGAAAGAGATGATGAAGGTGTTGTTTATTGACACCTGGAGCCAAGAGAGGTGTGGGAACCAAAGGAGCAGGTTAGAGAGAAAAGAAAACTTGCTTAGAGATGGTACGGTCATCTCTAAGCAAGTCTTGGAGATGAATCTCAAAGAGATAAATCTTTGAATCTGAGAAGAATCTGAGAAGCTGTCTTTTTGCCTAACGCATGCAGACCTGTAAGAAAGGGTTTGGAATAAACATACTGAGAGGGATTTTTTCTGAGCCAGAAAAAAAAAACTCTAAAAGTTGGGCACAGTGGCACACATCTGTAGTCGGAGCTACTCTGGAGGCTGAGGTGAGAGAATCTCTTGAGCCTGGGAATTTGAGGCCGTAGTGTGCTATGATTGCACCTGTGAATAGCTATTGTGCTCTGGCCTGGACAACACAGCAAGATCCTGTTTCTAAAAAAATTTTTTTAAATGTTCCTAAGGGCCAACATAGAGTGAATTTTCCAGTCTAGAGGTGATTTATTTATAAAATATATTTTATATCAAACTATCATATGTAATATAGAAATATATTACTTATAGGAAAATGATAGAAATTGGTCCTGTATTAAATTATGTTCTCTTAGGTCAAGTAACAAGGGTCCATTACTCACTCCTCTATTCATTAATATGTTTATTCATTTTATTCGTCGCTAAATATTTACTGAGCACTCACCATTGACAAAGTCCCATATCTATAAGAAGACAAATAGTAAGTATACTCTCTAAAGGAATTTCTTTAAGTGGTTTTTCTTCCCATATTCATATCCGTGGCACTCTGATATCCACAAGGATGCTGGTTAATATTACTGCAGTAAATATTTGTAGGTGAATAAAATAAACATATGAATAAATAAATAGAGGCATGAATAACGGACCCTTGTTATTTGACCTAGAAGAACATGATTTAATACAGGACCATGTGGGAGAGGGCTTCTAAGGCTCTGAGGCTCGCTTGGGGAGGAAACAGACAAAGGTCTGTGGGAGGCCTGGTCACTTCTGACCTGATGGAATGCGAGCTGCATTCATTTCTTTTCAGTTCTGGATTTTTGTATC
Source organism: Nomascus leucogenys (assembly GCF_006542625.1). Classification (NCBI taxonomy): domain Eukaryota; kingdom Metazoa; phylum Chordata; class Mammalia; order Primates; family Hylobatidae; genus Nomascus; species Nomascus leucogenys. Next base: position 89,136,107 of record NC_044387.1, on the reverse strand, counting down.
TGATGCTGATCTAAAACAAAAACCATGGCCAGGGTACAATGGCTCCATGCACTGGTGTTCATGCTCTCTCTATCCCAGAGCAGTCCTGAGGTTCTTAACTCACTCAGAGTAGAAGTCAGCTTGTCCCACTTCCTGCTGCTGTGGTACCAGGACAGCATCTCCAGGGAAACACCTTCTGCTCAACTCCTAGTGTCTTTTCTGTAAGTGTGTGGCTTCAAAAACACTCAGTCATCTACTTCATTTAAATATCTTGGACATTGTGTGGCCTAAAAGTGCCATGTGTCTTCAAATCTTACTCAACCTCTACTCCATGTGAGGCTTCGGGCTGTGGAACGGCTGTGAACCTCTGTTTCCTCACAGGTGGGAAGGAGATAATGCCACCTGCTTAGCAGGGTTCTTGTGAGAATTAAATGTCAATGAAATGGAAGATTCTAATTAGAGTACCTGGCACATAGTAGGTACTCTATGGTATCTGAAGATTGGGTCTAAATTTCATAGAAAGACACTGAAATAATTTCATATATTAAAACAATGTTGTAACTGGTTTCAAGCTCTGAGATTAAAAATATATCAAATTCTGTAGAGAATGGCATTTTTTAAGTTATACTTTACGTTCTGGGATGTGCAGAATGTCCAGGTTTGTTACATAGGTATACACGTGCCATGGTGGTTTGCTGCACCCATCAACCTGTCATCTACATTAGGTATTTCTCCTAATGCTATCCCTCCCTTTGCCCCCTACCCTGACAGGCCCCAATGTGTGATGTTCCCCTCCCTGTGTCCATGTGTTCTCATTGTTCAACTCCCACTTATGAGTGAGAACATGTGGTGTTTGGTTTTCTGTTCCTGTGTTAGTTTGCTGAGAATAATGGTTTCCAGCTTCATCCATATCCCTGCAAAGGACATGAATTCATCCTTTTTATGGCTGCATAGTATTCCATCATGTATATGTGCCACATTTTCTTTATGTAGTCTATCACTGATGGGCATTTGGGTTGGTTCCAAGTCTTGCTATTGTGAACAGTGCTGCAATAAACATATGTGTGCATGTGTCTTTATAGTAAAATGATTTATAATCCAATGAGTATATACCCAGTAATGGGATTGCTGGGTCAAATGGTATTTCTAGTTCTAGATCCCTGAGGAATCGCCACACTGTCTTCCACAATGGTTGAACTAATTTACACTCCCACCAACAGTGTAAAAGCATTCCTATTTCTCCACATCCTCTCCAGCATCTGTTGTTTCCTGACTTTTTAATGATCACCAGAGAATGGCTTTTTTGGGGGGGGATAGGGTCTCACTCCAGTTGCCCAGGCTGAAGTACACAGGCACAATCTTGGCTCACTGCAACCTCAACCTCCCAGGCTCAGGCAACCCTCCTACCTCAGCCTCCCCAGTAGCTGGGATGACGGGCACATGCCAGCATACCTGGCTCATCTTTGTATTTTTAGTAGAGATGGGGTTCCATTATGATGGCCAGGCTGGTCTCGAACTCCTGGACTCAAGCCATTTGCCCGCATTGGCTCCCAAAGTGCTGGGATTACAAATGTGAGCCACTGCGCCCAGCTGAGAATGGCATTTTTATGTGTTTTAAATTCAGTAATATGTAAATGCTCAATAAACGCTTGCAATTATCACATGAAGCAATTTAAAATAATCAGAATTTGTACATATGAGTCCCAAGTTACTTCGCAATGTTTATGACTATTACAAAATGAATTTTTAAAGGATCCCTAAAAATAGACTTGTCTTTTCTTTTCTTCCCTTATAAATGAAAACCATACGGAAATAAGACTGAGTTTGGAGAAGAATAAGAGAGTATTACAAAGTGACAAAACCTAAACATGGTTCATTAGGAAAGAATGACTGAAATTCTAATCCTGTGCAGGTCCAGGATTATGAGGGAAGCAAAAAGAATGCCACTGACACTAGAATAGAATATTTCCTGCCGGGCATGGTGGCTCATGCCTGTAATCCCAGCACTTTGGGAGGTGGATGCAGTGGATCACTTGAGCCCAGGAGTTTGAGATCAGCCCGGGAAACATGGTGAAACCCCGTCTCTACCAAAACAAAAAACAAAAAACAAAAAAACAAACAACAACAACAAAAATAGCTGGGCGTGGTGGTGGGTGCATGCAGTCCCAGCTACTCAGGAGGCTGAGGCAGGAGAATCGCTTGAGCCCGGGAGGCGGAGGTTATAGTGAGCTGAGACTGCACCACTGCACTCCAGCCTGGGTGATGGAGAGAGACCCATCTCAGAAAAAAAATTCCCAAAGCCACTTTCTAGCTACCTTACAAAGAAAGGTGCCATATATAATATATTTCATGTAAATCCTGTGGATATGACTTTAACTGGAGGGGAAGAATCTCCGAGTTTTACATGCTAATAAGCCAGAGACTCCAGAGTAGCCCTACAGTGGACCACAGGAACACAGGGGACTCATTGGCGAAACTTCCAGTTGGAGAAATGCTGAGCTAAAGACAGCGGCTTTGGAAAACACTGTGGGAAAAATATACTCCATGGAAATGTGCGTCTTAAAACTTTTCCGTATGAAAAACTAAAAATATTTCTTCCTCCACAGCAGTGTTCTAATATATAAGTAGTTTAAGAACTACTAAGAAGGAAAGAACAACAGAGATTTTTGTCTTTGGTTCAAACTTAACATTGATAAACACTTTGACTTACAAGTCCGTCCTGGGGTTGCAAGAATGACTGAGAACAAAAAATGCATTGGACATTTCTAATAAGGTACATTTCTTTTCCTTGAGATGGTAATTCCTATTTCCTGTAGCTTTCCATCTGCTGAGGTTGAGCCATCCATACTTCTTGAGAAGGGCAGAACTCAATGGATAACAAGAAACCATTGTTCCATTTTGACATCAAAATAGATTTTGAAAGTTACAAGTAAAACAATAGGCATAAGTGTCTAGGTTTCAATTTCAAGAACCAGGTACCTGAAGGAGAAAACAGAAAAGTCTTTTCTTGGTTTCCCATAGCTGGACATTCAATATCCAGAATCAATCTTTGGACACTGAAGCCAAAGAATTTTCCAGCATGCTCTTGGGTGAGACAGATGTTAGACATGGGGTTTCTCTCCACAGAGGGAAGTAGTAAAAATCCTGGACTGGGGGAATATTTTTTAGGAGAAATTTGGAGGGATAAGACTATGGTGAAATTGCTACTTGGGTTCCTTCTGAGGCACCCGGTATGCCCCTACTTCCCAGTAACTCACGAGAAAGAGAAGAGATGAAAGAGATCATAGAAACCTCATAGATTTGAGGGGGAAGTGAAAATCAGAAAAGTCCCATGCTGCAATTTGGTACTTGGAAGTAGGTCACCGAGCCCGGAGCCAAAAGGAGGTAGTCACAGTAAGGTAACCAAGGGGCTGGCTGTGTTTAGGCCCCCCGCACCCACTGCCAGAGCTGGGAACGAGGGAGAATCACAAGTTCCCAAACGCTCCTGTGGCTGTGAGATGAGAAGGCCAAAGAACCTGACAACCCTGCAGCCAAGATGAGGAGGGCAGAGTCTGTGCAGAGACTGAGGCTGGAAGTCAGAGGAGATTTGCAATGTGGACAGAGGCTGACACGTCAAACACAGGGGGAAGTGCCATGTGGAAACGCCAGGGAGGGAGAGAGGCCTCATGCCTTGCAGTTGTGACAGCACATAACTTGCTTTTTTTTTTTTGAGACAGTCTCTGTCACCCAGGCTGGAGTGCAGTGGTGCCATCTCAGCTCACTGCAACCTCTGCCCCCTGGATTCCGGCAATTCTCATGCTTCAGCCTCCCCAGTAGCTGGGATTACAGGCGTGTGCCACCACATCTGGCTAATTTTTGTATTTTTAGCAAAGATGGGGTTTCACCATGTTGGCCAGCTGGTCTCAAACTCCTGGGTTCAAGCGATCCACTGCCTCCACCTCCCAAAGTGCTGGGATTATGGGCATAAGCCACTGCGCCCAGCAGGAAATATTCTATTCTAGTGTCAGTGGCATTCTTTTTGCTTCCCTCATAATCCTGGACCCGCACAGGATTAGAATTTTAGTCACTCTTTCCTAATGAACCATGTTTAGGTTTTATCACTTTATAATGCTCTCTTATTCTTCTCCAAACTCAAAGTCTGATTTCCCTGTGGTTTTCTTCTTCTCACAGGTTCCTCTTTCCCCAAAGAAACAAAGAAAGGATGGATGGGTGGGGTCCTTTGAAGCCGGGTATGGTAAATGCTACAGAGATTGAGTTAACCTGGAAAAATTGTGGTTTGAAACAGGAAGTGACTCAGTTTCCTTGAATAGGTGAGTGAGGTCTAGGTACCTTCCTGCCAAGCAGAGCAAGGTGAATTCATATTTTATAAATAAAGGTGCTTTTCTGCACGTAAATGGTACTGTGCATTTTAAAATCCTACTATACATGAATACTTAGGGGATGATTGAACTGGAAAAGTAGAGAAAGGATAAGATCGGTGGGGTCAGTATAATGAAGCATATATTGTGTGTATATATATATATATATATATATATATATATATATATATATAATTTTTTTTTTTTTTTGAGATGGAGTCTCACTCTTGTCACCCAGGCTGGAGTGCAATGGCACAATCTCGGCTCACTGCAACCTCCGCCTCCCAGGTTCAAGTGATCCTCCTGCCTCAGCCTCCTGAGTAGCTGGGATTACAGGTGCCCGCTACCATGCCCGGCTAAGTTTTTTTTGTATTTTTAGTAGAGACAGGGTTTCACCATGTTGGCCAGGCTGGTCTGAACTCCTGACCTCAGGTGATCCATCCGCCTTGGCCTCCCAAAGTGCTGGGATTACAGGCATGAGCCACCATGCCCAGCCTTGTTTTTATACTTTTAATCTAAGAAATCCATTTGCACAGGCCCAGCCCATGGATCTGTGAGTCTAGCATGTAGTATTTCTTGGTGAGAGAAACTAGGGATTTCAACTATGCACAAGTGAGGGATGTGGGAGGGGGAAAAAAACATTTTAAAACATTTAAAATTTACTGTTCGTGGTTACAAGTTTCCTTAGGAGACATAATATTTTTTTTTCTCTAGTCTAAAAAAATAATTTGGGCTAACCTCAAAAAAGCTGGGTTTAATGTTTCTCAGACTGTTTCCAAGCAGACTAAAATACCAACAAACTCATATCCACAGGGAGAGGTTTATGGTTCACCAAGTTTGCATGATTCATGCTGAAGAACCTGAGATGCATGGATGTGCCTTCTGAATGCAACGTGTGGAACACACACACACCCAAGCAGTGGGTTCTTTAGAAGGGCTGCCTGACATGGAGGGCCACTGTAGAGAAAGTGGAGTCACTGAAAGGAAGACAGGAGAAAGAGGACAGGCAGCATTTCACATTCATTTTGGATCTGTATGGGAAAAGTATTCTGGTAGCAGCTTTGGAAATTTGAGTTGGATCAATATCTGAGCCAACAGTTTCAGATGCTTATTCAAATCCTCTTCAAAGCAACAGCTCTTGAGCTTGAAAAGATGAGTTGTAAACACTTAAAAAAAAAAATAGCGAGAAGGAGCCATCAGGATAGCTGGGCCAACCATGCTCAAACTGTCAGAGTTGGAGAACTAATTTAATATAAATGAAAGAGCATTTTAAATGGTCCCTATGATTAAATATGTTATTATTATTTTTTAAGATGAAGTCTCGCTCTGTTGCCCAGGCTGGAGTGCAGTCGTGTAATCTCAGCTTGCTGCAACCTCCGGCTCCCAGGTTCAGGCAACTCTCCTGCCTCAGCCTCCCAAATAGCTGGGATCACAGGCATGTGCCACCGCACCCAGCTAATTTTTGTATTTTTAGCAGAGACGGGTTTCGCCATGTTGGTCAGGCTGGTCTGGAACTCCTGACCTCCAGTGATCCTCCCACCTCGGCCTCCCAAAGTGCTGGCGTGAGCCACCGCACCCGGCCTAAATATGTTAATTTTAATGAAAAGGCTTTGTAAATTCTAAAGTGGTATGATGACATCTGTTACTATTGCCGTTGTCATTTTCACTTAGTCGTCATGCCGCCAACAGCTACAGCAGCCCAGAAGTGATGTGTCACATACCTCACCGTTGTGGCCCTCTGGCCATGAGGTCTAATTACAGATGGACATGGGACTGTCCTGAGATTTAGTTCTTTCTGTCAGAAAATAATCATAATGCTCATTTGAATCACAGAAATGGCTATAAGTAAACTAATAAATGGGAGTCGTTCTCATAATAGAAGATTTAAATTATTTCTTAATGTTTCCATTGTCATCTCAAATCATTACATGGGCACTGGACACAAATGATGCCAGCACCCCCCCCAAGTCGGTAATGACACCATCATATTTAGGGCATCAGCAACCCGAGTAATGACTCCTCTTTTTCACAATTTAGCCTTTCAGGCACTCACCCTAGGATGTTTTTTTTGACTTGGCAATGTAATACATTGGGATTTAGAAGTTATCTAAAATTTGTCACCTTGTAGATAAGAAATCTGAGGAAATCAACATTTCCAGCTGGGTACTGTATCAGTTTTCTGTTTGTCCTCACAGCTAATTCCTTGAAAGATCTGTTTGCATTTCATGGTGTCTACTTTCCTACCTTTCATTCTTTCAACACACTTCACTCAGGTTGCCGTCTCGGCCCCTTCCTGGAATGTCAACCAGGACCTCGTCTTGTCCAATTCAAAAGATTATTCTCAGTCCTCATTTGTTTTGGATACTGTGTAGCATTGATAAAATGGATCACTCATTTCTTTTCTTCCTGAAACATCGTCCTCATCTGGAAACTCTTCTGGGCTTTCCATCTTACTGGGTACCCCTTTTCACCTTCGGCCTCTAATGCTAGAGTGCTTCAAGGCTGGTTCTTAGAACTTCTTTCTATTTACATTCACTGTCTTAAGAGACAGCAAATAGTCTCATGGCCTTAAACACAATTTCTCCTGTGGTGACTCTCAAGTTTATAGCTTGAGTCCAACATTTTTGTGATTTGTATTTCGAGCTGCCTGCTTGACATTCCCATATGGAAATCTATAAACACACCTCAAACTTAACCTGGCCACAGATCTCTTGGTTCTCTTCCACGTCCCAAATTGCTCTCTCTTACTGTTCACCACATCCATAAATAATACCACCTTTCATGCAGTTCTTAGGCCAAAACTCAACAGTTATCCTCGATCCTTTTCTTTCCCTTCCATCCTGAGTGCTAGCCATCAGAAAATCCCATCATTCATGTCCTGAAAGCTCATCACTACTTTATTTTTCAATAGCTGTCTTTCATTACATTATTAAAATATCACAAATAGGTCTTAGGAATTATCTGACATCTTGTTTCTGTAGCTGTACAACTCTTAGATCTTACTCATCAGCCTGCTGAACTGTCCCTTTTTCAGAGACATAGATACCATCCAAAAATTTCTGATATCCTGGTTTTTAGCTGTTGTGGTTTGCTGAGTCAAAGCAGCTTAATTTGAAACAAGTTCAATGTCATTTCCTTTAAGGATGAACTCATCTTTCTGAGCTTGGGATATTGAACAAGCAACACCTGGGCTCACTCGAACCCTGCAGATATATTTTTCGCTCAAGAAAGTTCTGACTTCTGCAATAGAGCTATTCTCCTGCATAATGACATTGATGGGGAAGTGAGCACACAGAGACCTCATATTGTCACAGAAGCCCAGTGTAATGCCCTTGATCATCATCTGTGCATGACTACAGATAGCACGCATGGCAGCCAATTCCTATCTTTTCAGCATTTGTCAACCCGGAGCCTCTGCTCTTTCTTTCCAAGGAGCCCGAGTTCTATACTGACGTGACTGAAGTCCCTCTGCAGGGCTCCTCTGGGGCCTTTCACAAGAACTGTGTCCCTTCAGAGTGATGTCGACATTTTCTGGAATGTGGACAGTCTGATCACTGAGAATAGCCTTCATTCTTGCAGCAGATGCAGCTCCCATCACTTCTTATTGCCTCCACTAACTACTTCCACCCCACAAACCACCATGGTTTCTGGCCTGAACTATAGTAACCCTTCAAGGGGTCTTGCTGGCTTTCTCGCTACCTCCAGACTATTCTTCATGCAGCTGCCAAGTGTGCTATTTAAAAAATTAAATTAGATCATATAACTTCTTTGCTTGGAATTTTCTTGTGGCTTCTCATCATACATTGAATAGACACCAAAGTCCTTACCCTGGCTTGCAAGTTTCCTGTTTATTTCTCCAATCTCATCTTCTACTGTATCCCCCTTCCCCATCATGTCCTATGCACTCTGACAGCCTCTATCATCTCTTACTCTTAAGCTCCCACATGTCAAGCTTCTGTTCACTCAGGGCTTAAAAACGTGATCTTTCCCTGTTAGACATGTTCTTCCCCCAGATCTCTGCATGGTTTGCTCTTTTTATATAATTCAAGTCCCTGCCCATATTTTACTCCCTTGATCTCCATCTAAATTAGATCCCTCAACTTTGCAGCCATTGTCTATCCCTCTACCCTGTTTTTTTTTTTTTTTTTTTTTTTTGAGATGGAGTCTCACTCTGTCTCCCAGGCTGGAGTGCAGTGGTGCGATGTGAGCTCACTGCAAGCTCCGCCTCCTGGGTTCGTGCCATTCTCCTGCCTCAGCCTCCCGAGTAGCTGGGACTACAGGTGCCCACCACCACGCCTGGCTAAGTTTTTTGTATTTTTAGTAGAGACAGGGTTTCACCACGATAGCCAGGATGGTCTCAATCTCCTGACCTCGTGATCCACCCGCCTCGGCCTCCCAAAGTGCTGGGATTACAGACGTGAGCCACCGCGCCCAGTCACCCTTTTCTTTTTAGTACTTAACAATATCCCATATTACATTGTTTTATACTTGTTTTCCTATTAACTGTCTCCCAGACTAAAATGTAAACTTCACGAGGGCAGAGCCTTTGTCTTGTTCATTGTTCCATCCCCATGTGTGGAATAATGCTTAGCACAGTTGAGCCCTAAGCAATGCACGCTAGGCATTCTTTGAACATCTGTATAGTGTGTATGGAATGAATGTTTAAGGACTTGGAGCCAAACACTGAACAGAAAGATGGGAGTGAGTCAGTGAGATGGAAATAGCACATTTTACTTTGAGATACTCCATATCTTGGTTGAATCCTGATTTTATCTAAAATCACACAATTGTTTTTCTTCAGACTGTTCCCGTATACAAATCATCACCATGTAATGAGCTTAAGAAGCACCAGAATGGAAAATAATAGCATAATGTAACAGTATTTGAAAAGTAATACTTGGAAATCCACAATTAGGATCTTATCTCAGTTTTGTTCTGGAAGATGTCAATAGTAATTTTACTGTATCGCACTGAGGAACTTGCATGCACATCAGCTCATTTGAATAAACATCAATCATTACCTTAGGCATGAAATAAACCATGTGTCAAAAGGAAGTTAACTAAAAGGTATACTCATATATAACCATCTTAACTAAGTAAGGATGACTAAAACTTTAAACACACACAATGGAAGAGCACTGATATTTTGCCAAAAATGTTAGCAGGAGATGAGGCTTCTGAAGTATAGATTAGCAGTGATTTCTTATAGGTTTTGTTACACATTTTCTCTAAATAACAAAGAAGGAAAGTTTGCATCCTTCTTCAAATTCTACAAGGACAATTACTAGAGGCTCTAAATACTCAAGGGAGATAATATTCTTATTTAAAAAGCTCTGAATTTTTTATCCTTAGATTTCTGACTTTTAAAGTATCTGTATTATTGTATACTGTTGCATACCTATTATATAGTATGTACTTGTTGCATAACCTATTACCCCAAAATTTATTGGCTTAGAACAACAATAAGCATTAACTGTCTCTTATGGTTTCTCTGAGGCAAGAATTTGGCAGTGGTCTAGCTGGGGGTTCTGGCTCTGTGTCTCTCATGAGTTTGCAGTCAAGATGTTGATCAAGGCCACAGTCAGCTAAAGGCTTGACTATGGCTGAAGGATCCATTGCCAAGGTGGTTTGGTCACATGGCTGGCAAGTTGGTGCTGGTCATCATTGGGAGGCCCCAGTTCCTATCCGCATGGGCCTCTACACAGGACGAGTGAGCATCCTCCCAAAATGGAAGTTGACAGAGAGGGCACAAGTAGGAAGCCACTATGCATTTTTTTAACCCAGCCTTGGAAGTGACACACTGTCACCCCCACTATACCTGTGAATTACACAGACCAACTCTGAGTCCATATGGGAGGAGACTACAGAAAAAGCATGAATACCAGAAGACAAGGTTCATGGGGCCACCTTGAATGCTGGCTAGGGTGGAGTGGCATGGGTTCATTCTTCTCAAATCCCTCCCAACTCAGAAGCAAGGGAAGAGGAGGAGGAGAGGGTGGGAGGGAGAGAGAGACAAAGGGGTGGGTTTGGGGGGTCAGGAAGCAGGGGAAGGAGGGAGGGAAGAAGGTTAATGACAGAAATGTTGAGGTGTCTGAACTTGGGGCCAAAATGGGTTCTCAAATATTAAAAGAACTACAAGCCTATATACCTCCCTACTTTCTCCTTGTACTTAAATGGCATGTAAGGTGGGGATTAGTTTATTGATATCAAGAGGGGAGAGTCTTCTCTAGCATTAGTCAGGTGGCTGCTATATTTCCTCCAAGGATAAGCAATGAGAGTTTTCGTAATGTCAACTGAGATTTGCCAAAATCCTTTCTCTTGCTTGTTCGCTTTGCCATTGTCTCATAAATGTACTCTTAATATAGTTTAGCTTTTTTTCACCCCATGTAAAAGCTTTGGTCACAAGTCTAGGCTGCCTCCTCTTTCTTCTCCTCCTCTTCTTTCTCTTCTCTCTTACTCTTTTCACTCTCTAAATTTCTCCTCAAAGTTATTTTGTAATTATTTATACTATAAGTTTTAAAAGATTTTAGGTACTGGAAATAGTAATCAATATACATTGGGAATTTAAGTAAGTTTTGTGGTCACTAAAAAGTAGCTTCAAGTTATGGAGGTCACCAGTAGATATAAATGGCAAAAAAAATTACTACCATATTTTCAAAGTATATAGATGCCAATGTTATCATATGCATGGAATAGTTATCAGGATATTCTCTGTGGAAACAGAATAAAAAATTTAAAGGGGAACCACAATGCCACCTAATCTCAGAACACAGAACTGTACAACAGACTTTTAAAAAGGTACAAATCTAGAATATCTTAGTACCCGCACTCTTGCATAAACACCTTGGCCAAGATAACCATCTCTATTCTATGGAAAAGCAACATCTGCCTTTTATCAAGAAAATTATGGGAACTGATGACTGCAAGGAATGAAAATAACTCTAGCATGGTATTTAAGAAATAGACTTTTTTTTTTTTTTTTTTTTTTTTTTTTTTTAGGCGGGGTCTTCCTCAGGCTGGACTACAGTGGCGTGATCTCTGCTCACTGCAACCTCAGCCTCCTGGGCTCAAGTGATCCTCCCACCTCAGCCTCCTGAGTAGCTGGGACTACAGGCGCATGCTGCCAAGCCCAGCTAATTTTTGGAGTTTTTTGTAGAGTCAGAGTTGCGCCATGTTGCTCAGGCTGGTCTTGAATTCCTGTGCTCAAGCAATCCACCCGCCTTGGCCTCTCAAAGTGCTTGGATTATAGCCGTGAGCGCCCAGCCTACAAGAAATTGACTTTTAGTTTGAACCTGATCTTGTGAATTCCTACATTTGGCAAGGAGGACTGAGTGTTCAACATCACCCGGATCTGTCATAACATCCCAGCTCTGACTCACTCCAAGCAGGCTTTCATGTTCTGTGTAATCCTCAGAACAGTGTTTAGGACAATTTTATTTCATCTCCCTTGGTTTTGTGAAAATGACCAGCCTTCCCATGCTACTGATTAACATGGAATTCCTTATGTCCTGTCCCTCTACCCACTCTTTTTCTAGTATTCTAACCACTAAAATCACAACCAAAGATGGAGACTATTTATAAAGAACTGTAGGAATGATCCAGTGTTTATTTAGTCTACATTTGCTAGCAGGTTACTGTCCTACCAAATGAACATGATACATGTGCATGCTAACCTCCTGGAGATGAGGTTAAACTGTGGAGTCCATGCCCTGGGGTGAACTGTGTTAAGAAATGTTAATGCTTCCAAGTTGATATTAAGAACAGCTTGATATTTATTCAGTAATGACTCTATTAAGGAAAGTGAGATTTAGCGACATTAAGTTTCTTGCTCCAGGTCACACAGCCATTAATTGGAGATGTCAGGCATGGATCTCAGGGCTATCTGATTGCCAAGCTGCTATGACAGGCTATTGCTCTCCCAGTGTGGTAATCTACACTGGATAGATTTTAGTGTGTCCCAATACCTAAAATTAATTGCTTTTATAATTAATCAAACCTTATGTTAGCATGTATTATACTGCCTGAGAGGCTTCGAAAATATAATATGTGGACTGGGCACGGTGGCTCACACCTGTAATCCCAGCACTTTGGGAGGCTGAGGCAGGCAGATCACCTGAGGTTGGGAGTTTGAGACCAGCCTGACCAACATGGAGAAACCCTGTCTCTACTAAAAATACAAAATTAGCCAGGCGTAGTGGCACATGCCTATAATCCCAGCTACTCAGGAGGCTGAAGCAGGAGAATCGCTTGAACCCGGGAGGTGGAGGTTGCGGTGAACCAAGATTGTGCCATTACACTCCAGCCTGGGCAACAATAGCAAAACTCCATTTAAAAAAAAATATATATATATATACACACATATATATGTGTGTGTGTGTGTATGTCTATACACACACACACACACACACATATAAAATATGTGATCTCATGAATGTAACATCTATTTGCTGAGTTTGTTACCTTCAGTTACCATCCAGACAGAGACAAATCATCTATCCAAATAATGGTAAAGTAAACCGGAAGTACAGTAATAAATGGGCACTAAAATGGAGAACACTTCCAGTTAGAAGTATTAGGAAAGTCTTTCTGGAGAAGATATTTGAGAAGGGCCTTAAGGCATAACTAGGGGGTGGGGACAGGAGGCCACAGAAATAGTGTTTCTGTCAAACCCAGCTGAGTAGAATAACTTTTTTCTTCCAAACTCACTGAATTTTTCTTGCAGTTGGAAGAAAAATCTATCTTTGACTTCAACTTGCTAACTAAGACTATAGTCAGTGACTTTTTTTCAAAAGTGCTTCATGTACAAAGAAAAAGCATACTAAATAGTGGTCAATTTTGTTAAAAAATATATATATAATTTCTGCAACATGGTGAACATATCCTAAACCACAAGTCAAACCTTTGTATAATCCCCTGGACTTCAGTATAGACAGAAACTGTGACTTGTTTTTAACCAACAGAATATAAAGGTGATAGGAAAATGTGGTACATACACACCATGAGATACTATGCAGCCATAAAAAAGAACAAAATTTTATCCTTTGCAGCAACATGGATATGGCTGGAGGCCATTATCCTAAGCAAATTAATACAGGCACAGAAAACCAAGTACCACCTGTTCTCACTTATAAGTGGAAACTGGCCAGGCGTGGTGGTTCACGCCTGTAATCCCAGCACTTTGGGAGGGTGAGGTGGGTGAATCACCTGAGGTCAGGAGTTTGAGATCAGCCTGGCCAACATGGTGAAACCCCGTCTCTACAAAAACACAAAAATTAGCTGGGTGTGGTGGCAGGCACCTGTAATCTCAGCTACTCAGGAGGCTGAGGCAGGGAGAATTGCTTGAACCTGGAAGGTGGAGGTTGCAGTGAGCAGAGATAATGCCACTGCACTCCAGCCTGGGTGACAGAGTGAGACTCCAACTCGAAAAAAAAAAAGTGGAAACTAAGCACTGGGTACACATGGACATAAAGGTGGCAACAACAGACACTGGGGTCTATGAGACAGGAGAGGCGAGGGAGGGAGAGGGCAAGGGCTGAAAAACTACCTATTGGGGTACAATGCTTACTACCTGGGTGACAGAATCATTTGTACCCCAAACCTCAGCATCACACAATACCCCCATGTAACAAATCTGCACATGTACCTCCTGAACCTAAAGTAAAGGTTGAAATTATCATTATTACTGTTATTGAGATGGAGTTTCAGTCTTGTTGCCCAGGCTGGAGTGCAATGGCATGATCTCGGCTCACTGCAACCTCTGCCTCTCGGGTTCAAGTGATTCTCCTGCCTTGGACTTCTGAGTACCTGGGATTACAGGTGCCCACGATGCCCAGCTAATTTTTGTAGTTTTAGTAGAGACAGGGTTTTGCCATGTTGGCCAGGCTAGTCTCGAACTTCTGGCCTTAGGTGATCCAACTGCCTTGGCCTCCGAAAGTGTTGGGATTACAGGCATGGGCCAGCACTCTCGACCAATTATTTTTTTAAAAAAGGTGATAGGAAGTCACTCACTCAATTAGTCACATTATATAGTGTGTTCGGCCGTTCTTGCGTTTCTGTAAAGGACTACCTGAGACTGGGCAATTTATAAAGAAAACAGGTTTATTCATCTCATGTTTCTGCAAGATGTACAGGCATGGCACCAGCATCTGCTCAGCTTCTGAGGAGACCTCAGGAAGCTTTTACTCATGGTGGAAGGTGAAGCAGGAAGAGGCAGGTCACATGGTGAGAGCAGGAGCAAGAGAGAGAGAGTGGCAGAGAAGTGCCACATACTTTTAATGAGAACTCACTAATGCCAGGACAGCACTAAGCCATGAGGGATCTGCCCTCCTGCCCCAAGCACCTCTCACCAGGCCCCACCTCCAACACTGGGGATTACATTTCAACATGAGATTTGGCAGGGACATATATCCAAACTCTGTCACAGGGTAAAGGTGATGGAAGGTCACTCCCATGATTATATTATATGACATATATGACACCATCTTAGCAGACTAGAGAGAGACTCCTGCTGGCCTTGAAAGCCTTGCAGAAGCAGCAAATTGCCACACTGTTAACTGCCTCTGGAGAGGGCCACATGGCAAACAACTGGAGTGGCCTCTAGGAACTGAGGGCAGCCTCCATTAAATGGCCAATAAGAAACCAAGGCCCAGTCATATAACCACAAGGAAATGCACTCTGCTAATAACCTAAAGGAGCTTGGAAGCCCATTCTTCCCCAGTTGAGCCTCCAGATGAGAATACAGCCTGAGTGACACCTTGATTGCAGCCTGTGAGACTCAAAGCAGAGGACCCAGCTAACCTGTGCTTGGATTCCTGATCCACAGGAACTTATGAAGCTTATTAAATGTGGGGTGTTTTAAGCCACTAAATCTATGGTAATTTGTTTTACAGAATAGGAAACGAATACACCATAGAAGTTGACCAAGCTTTTATTCTCCCAAAGGATTTGATATATTCACCCCTATATTACTTAGAACTGTCATCTAATAATCTAGTTATGCTTGTCTGATTTATTTGTACCAGTGGTTAGAATAACCTGGTGTGCTTGTTTAAATACATACAGATTGCCAGGTCCCACCCCAGAGTTTCTGGTTCAACTGATTTGGGGTGAGACTGAAAATCTGCATTTTCCACAAATTCCTAGCTGATGCTGGTGTTGCTGGTTTGGAGGACCACATTTTTAGACCCATTGATCTCTACTAATTTGTTTTGTAAATATTTTTGTGTCAATGTATATCTCTAGGGTAAAAGGATAAAATATGTATTTTTCAAATATTTGATTATTTAGAATACTGAAACCTTTGTGTCAATACTCTAACATTTTCTCCTGTTCCTCCATCCATTATCCGTATTTCTCTCTTCTGAAGAAAAAATTACAAGTAAATTCAGAAAGCTGATCACAATGGGGAATGTCAAGTGGGAACTGATAAGAAAAAGGATCCTACTTTTCCCAATATTTGAGTTTGACTTGGGAATAAAGACTCTGGAATACTAGTATAAAATGGGCAAAATATTTATAGCAAAAATAATTATTCTAGGAGTTACAATTGCTCAAAATGTTGGAGTTCTTGAAGATATTTACAGTATCTCAGCCACAAGATGTTAATAATCTATCTTTAAAATTCTCTTAACGCAAAGCTAAAGTTTAGGTTGGGAAGGTTGCTTGGCTTCCCTGAGACTAGGAATTTTCTTTATAAAATGAAGTGAACTGACAAGGCAACTGGCAGGTCCCCCAACTCCATATCCCATGGCTTTATGAAGTCTTGGGTCTCTTTCTCTACAAACAATGAAATTTCCCTGCCTTCTCTACATATGGTGACCATATAGCCTGAATTTCCTTGGACATCTGTAGTTTCAAATATACTGTCTCATTGTCATAGTATGTGTCTGAAGTTTTAACTCTGGAAATAGTTATACTGACATTTTTCACTGTTAGGAATAATACCTTCAATTGGGAGTAGGCTACATATCCTGTTTGCCTTTACTGTTCTCTCTTGATTTCTATGCTTTTGCTGAGAGCTGGGCATGCTTTTCCCGCAGGAGTGAAAACTGACTCTCAGCCTGCAGGCTGGACTTCCTTGCCTACTGCCTCAGCCTCAGGGTGGTGTCCTAGACATGCTGTCTTCTCCCACATGCCTCTGTGGTAGCAAGTGATCTACCCATTTATGCCGCTGATTAGAGTGTGGCACCAACACCGTATGAGAAACCTCAGAGCATAAAAGATAAATAGTAGTAATTACAGCTATCTGCTTTTAGGTAACTATTGTGTACCCTTTTCTATCTATACACTAAAAAATGTGTAGTAAATAGAATCCAACTTAATAAGAAACAGGCATCATTTCAGATCTTAGCTCCAATGTCTCTATCAGATGGACTATTTTAGCTCTGGTACTTTATCGCTGTCTTTCAGGCATACATTTCTCTGGACACATCTCCAACCTATGCATGGTTATCTGATCATGCAGTTTTCTCACTTGGAAAAATGTCAAGTACCTTTTCTTAGATCATACTCCTATGTCATTTTCATTAATGTCTTCTCAGTCATTCAACTATTGTCTCAACCCCTTTTGATGACCCCCCTCTTCTAAGCAGGATCTTTACAACTTTAAATATTTCCAAGTTATTATCATTTATATCTCTTGGTCCCTTGATGTATCAATTTGTTTCTTATGTTTCTAGTTCTGTGAGTGAATGTCTAGGCATTTAAAAATAATAGCTTTCACAAGAACCATGGTTCATAATTTTTTCTGCCCAGGGAAGAAAATCGGTACAATACTCATAAGTTAACCAGAATGGAGAACGGGCTTGTTATTCACTCAAATATTTGTTCAAATGTACTATGCACTAAGAACTGTGCTAGCTCCAGAGACACAGGGATGAATACGACAGTCCTTATGCTTAAGGACTCATATTCTGTGTCACACGGGTTTTCTGTCTCAGGTGTTACTACCAGCACTAAGGTTTCAGGTCCCTCCTCTTTATTTTATTTATTTATTTATTTTTTGAGGCGGGGTCTCGCTCTGTCGCCCAGGCTGGAGTGCAGTGGCGCAATCTCTGCTCAGTGCCAGCTCCGAACTCCTGGGTTCATGCCATTCTCCTGTCTCAGCCTCCCGAGTAGCTGTCAAGTCCCTCTTCTTGATGAGGAAAAGAGCTGAATGAGGGTAAGCTGATTATCCAAGCAGGCTTTATAGAATTCACATATCTATATTTTATGCTTAAGTGGGGGAGGGAAAAAAGGAAATGATGTTGAACTAGAGATTCTGATTCAAGCTGGTGAAAGAAGAGAAAAGGTGGTAAGAACAGGGACATTGTATAGGCCAGAATAAAGTGGAGCTCACATCTGATTTTATTTTGGACCCATGATTTCCCGACCTTTGTGTAGTCATGATGTAGCAAAACTTAATGAATAAATGTGAGGGGTCAGACTCAACATTCTTGAGTACATATAGCAGATGCATTTAAAGCACATTCAGAAAATAATTTTTATTTTAAAGTTGGAAAAGTTTTATCCAGCCCTCCTCTTTTCTCCTGCATATAGTCCTCAAGCACTCAAAGCTCACCAATTAGTTTGGATCATTTAGATCACGTGCAAAATAGCGCAGGCAGTTTTTACACCAAAATGGTCACTTAGAATTCTTTAAGCAGAATATACTTAATTTTAGGAGTTTACTGTGTCTATACTGGAACGGGAAAGTAATGAAAATAATGAATAGAAGAGAACTCTTAACACATACTTCCTAACACACTAGAATGTGTTGTAAAATGAAAATACCATTAAACTCTAATGGGATTGCAACCATACATAAACAAAATCCAAAATAAATTTAAGTTACATATATTACCTTGATGCACAATATGCTCTTTTAAAGTGTTACACCCCTAATCATTCCAGTTGAAGAAGGAAAAAAAAAAACGTGTTATATCCTCTTTTTAAGAGAATGAATCATTATTTGCCCCCCAGTATCTCACAGCCTCTAACTAATGATGTCACCACAGTCTATACTTAAACTAATATAGATTGGGGTACCCAATGAAGTATTAACAACATATGAAGGCGATTCAAAGGGCTGTTGTAAGAGGAATGCTGAGCTAGGAGGCTTGGGTCCTAGGCTCCAGCTTTGATGATCATGATAATGATGAAGAAGATGAATAGTTGCTATTAATTTTTAGGTACTTACTGAGTGTCATGCATTAGGCCATGTGCCTTACATGAATTTTCTCTAATGTAATCCTCTTAACAGTCCTATGGTGCTATTATTACTTTTGTTTTATCAATAAAGCTAAAGCTTAAAGAGGCTAAGTGACTTATTCAAGGTCATAGCTGAACTAAAAAGGTAGAGTCAGGATTCCAGCTGATGCCTGACTCCGAAGCCTATACAGACGCTCCTTGACTTAGAGTGGGGTTATGGCCCAATAAACTCATCGTAAGTTGAAAATATCGTAAGTTGAGAATGCAGTTAATACACCTAACCTACCGAACATCATAGCTCAGCCTACCTTTAATGTGCTGAGAACACTTATATTGGCCTACAGTTGGACAAACTCATCTAACACAAAGCATACTTTATAATAAAGTGTTGACTATCTCATGTAATTTATTAAGTCCTGTACTGAACATGAAAAACAGAATGGTTATACTTGAAATACAGTTTCTACTAAATACATATCACTTTCACTCCATCATAAAGCTGAAACATCATAAGTTGAATAATTGTAAGTTGGGAACTGTCTTAATTGTCCTCTTTGCCACCGCTAGACCACGTCTTCTGAATCACTTCTAAAATAACAGAGGGGTTGGACCAGGTGACCTCTGAGGTTCCCTTTGGCTTTAAATTTTAGAAACCCTTTGATGCCCTGTTGGAAGAACATGAGACTGGAGTTGTGTTTTTCCCCACAGAAAACAGAACTTGTCTTGGCTCTGTTTTATTCTGCTCTATAGCCTGGAGACACAGAGAGTAAGTCTGTGACCTCAAGGCTGTGGAGGGTGTGCAGGCACCCTGTAGATTGACCATGGTACAGAGAAGAAAGAACTGGCCCAACAGAGATACTTTAGTCTCACTGATCTATATTCCTAAGCAAGCTGACTCAATACAAACAGAAGCAGAGAACAAAGGGGGCCCCCAGGGAGTCATCTGTTAGCAGCACTCTCTTCCTGGACACGCAGGATTCTCACACTTTATACACCACACTCACCCCAGAGGTTAGGCTCTCTCCTCGGTTATTTGGAGAGGAAAATATCCTATGACTGAAGTGACTGCCCCAGAGTGTTGTCCTCTGGGCTGAGAGCTTTCATGAGGACAGGACTTTACTGGCTTCTGGCATCTGTTTGCTCTCCCCCCACCCCTTTTCCAGGGAAGGCAAACGCAGAGAACTCTGTGGAGCTTTCAGACTCAGATTTTTTTCTGGGATTCCCCTCTATCTATAGCAAAGATTTCTCAGACAGTGGAAGCAAATTCCCATCTGTCAAAATTTGGAAATTTCCAAATTCCCCTTATTTATCTTGTGCTTGTTTTGGAAAATCTGGGAGATGTCCACAGATAGATACGTGGCGGTCTCCTGAAGGATGTTTTCAAAAGATTGCAAAACTGAATCACAGTGAAAGTCAAACTGCAAGCAAGCTCTTATTTTTAGGCTCCATGCCAGACCTGACCAAACAAAACAAGCAGAAAATAAACAAGGACATCAAGTTAAAAGACCCAGTCAGCAACCTCATTCAAACTGTTTATCTATAACAGAGACCAGGGTGAGCATCGCCAACCAAAGTTCTAAGTTTAACTTTAAGCTACTTACAGACCTAAAATCATGGTACTGCTCACTTAGTAGGAATTGAACAAACCCATCAAATCTTACATTATAAGTTGGAATTTTGAAAAAAGGAGTGCCTTTTCATAGAACTGCCTAGTGATAGGACAGGAAACATCATCATTAATGTCTTTTATCAAAATCTGTAGTGTCCCCATTAAAAAAAAACTTGAAAGTAATTGAACAATATTAAGTTTCTGTCTCAGACACTGTGCTAGGTGCTGGGGATTAAACCATCATTGATATCTTCATAGATACCATGTTCCTTCAGAATATGATAGCCTCGTGGTGTAATCAAGCATCCAAATGGATGTCACTCAGTGTGACAATGAATTCAATCCACCCATTAAACAAAGAGATATTTATTGAGTGTAGATTATGTGCCAACCACCAGGGCAGGGGCTGGGGCAAGGTAAAGAACAAGATATAACACAATCTTTGGTGTCAGAGAACCCTGAGAGAGTAATTGCGTGGGAGTTATCATAAGGGAAATCTCTACTGCTGGGGAGGACACAGAAGGGAATCTATTCTAGTCTATAGCTCCTGGAAGGCAGAGAATGGCATTTAAACTAAAAGATGGTAGGAGTTGGTCGGGCAAATGGAGATTACAAAAGAGAATAGCAGGAGGAAGGCCAGGAGTCCAGATGACCTGAATCATTGAAAATCAAAAGGAGGGAGTGAGATTGTCAAGGCATTCTTTGTAGTCTGAAGGAAATCCAACTACATTCAATAAATTACTAGAATTCTTTCCGCATTTAGTGCTAAACAGAAAATATATAACTGTCAATCAGAGCTTATGATTAGCATATGTAGGGTTAACACAGTGAATGTGATTGCCACTAGATGCAAATACACCCATCATTTCAGTTGACCTGTGCAACGAACTAGATTTTTTGAAATACTGAAAACTACTAAAAAATTCTGATTATTGATTTTCTTTCACCATAGTTGGGAAACACTGTTCTACTAAATTAGTATCGGGAGCAAAAGAACTCCCACGTCTGGTATGTTCACGGAGTGGAAACTGTTCAGGTCCTCAAACCACCAGGCATTTGACCTTCTAGCCAAATGAAGTACTTCTATGAAAATGAAAGAACATCTTAATACTATCATAACACTTTAAATGAACCTGGCTTTAAAACACTCAGTCTTCTCCTCTCAGTGACTTATTTCAAATGTACTTATTCCTTCCCTGGGATAGATTTGGCCTCTCTATCAACTCAGAGGTCAGAGAGCTAAGAACACCTCCCCTTTGAGGGATAAGCAAAAGCAGGAGCTGAGAGAGTAGACACAGCCTAGGTCAGATAAAAAAGATTGATTTGTTCAAGATGCACTGGGTATGGAACTTGAGAAGGATGGAGAGACGGACAACACTTGCCAGTGATGCAGAGAAGCCACGACCTCCACATTAAAATCCATAAAGCCCTCTGAATAGAAAAATCCAGTTGAGCACCATCCATATGGCTTCCTCAGAAACACTTGGAATAGCAAACCTCCCTAGATGCTGGGCAGCCAGAGCACAGGTGGTGGATCTGCAAGGTTTTGCCCGCACTGGAAAGTCAGAAACCAGTGGGCTTTCTCTAGTGAAGCTGGGACATGTCGAAATGCAGCCACTTCCCCTTTTGTCCTGGTCACAGGGCACTGGGCTTTTGTGTGCTCTGACAAATCAAAAAATAAAGTCAGCTGTCAATGAAGACTGGTTCCCTCGCTCTCCCACCCCTCCAAAATGTTTCTGTTTATTCTCCAAGATTTGTCCAATAGGAGCTTTCCAGGACCACTGAGCCTCATCAGAAGAGGCACTCATGTTCTAGGTCTTTGCAGGATGAATTGCGCTTTTTATTTTCCTCTCTCTCTCTCTCTCCAACCATTCTTTTTTGTTTGTTTTTTGTTTTTGAGATAGGATTGTACTCTGTTGTCTAGGCTGGAGTGCAGTGACACGATCATAGCTCACTGCAGCCTTGAATTCCTGGACTCAAGTGATCCTCCACCTCAGTGTCCCGAGTAGCTGGGACTACAGGCTTGAGCCATCATGCCAGCTATTTTTATTTTTTTTTAAAGAGCCATGCTGCTCAGGCTGGTCTCAAACTCCTTGGCCTCAGGCAATCCTCCTGCCTCTGCCTCCCAAAGTGCTGGGATTATAGGCGTGAGCCACCACGCCCAGCCTTGACAACTATTCTTATCAAAAAGATCACACACCACACACACACACACACACACACACACACACACACAAAACAAATATAAGGAAGGAATCTTTTTTAGAACTTGGACTTCCTCACTAGTTCAGGAGCCAGTGACCTCATATTATAGCGATGAAGACAAATAAGAATAGTTTCTGAATTGTCACTATTCTCTGTAATTTCTTCCATTTTTGGTGTCCTTGAAACATGACAGCAGTACCAACTGGATAAGAGTGATCCCCCATCCAGAGTTTGATTTAGTTTTATGGAAATGAGCCATATATAGGGATAGATCATGAAGCCAATGGGAAAAATTTAAAACTTGAGATGAAGTTAATCAAGCCCGTATTACACTTAACAGTCTTCTCTATTAAATAAAGTTCTCTTCCTTCAAGATGCTATTTTGAACAAATAAGATTTCTGCGATTCTGCAAGACTGAAGTTAAACAGCATAGCAAAATGGAAAACAGATGTCACAGAACATTTTCAAAGGATTTTAATGACATTCAGCCTGTTTTCTTAGACTCGTTTGCAGTTGCTATCACACCCTGCACTTAAGTTCATTCCTGAGTTGTTGGAATGGGAGGATTTATATCCATTTCATATAACTGGCAGTAGAAAATCTATTCAAAGAGAAGTACAGTTGTGGGAATCTTGCAGAGTTTTTTTGCTCCATAACCTGACTGGCTCTTTTGGCTTAAACTCTTGAACTCTTTTAATGTTTTCCATCTTTCAAAAGAACTTTCCATACCACCAACTCTGATTCTAATTTTTAATGGTTCTTTCTGGTAGTCTCAGGTTTAATTATTCTGAAAGCACCTGCAAGATTGACTAAGAAACTTAGTATCTGTCAATTCCAGCTCAGAAAAAACCACAGTATGAGGAAATTTTGGGAGATGAAACTCCATGTTAATTCAAGTATAGGCATCCGCAGTTAGATTTTTAATGTAGTTTTTCATACATTGGGGAATATTATATTCAAGATTCAAAACTGCAAAGGTCTCTTTAAAGTATCAAAATTTCAGATGACACTGAAGAGAAGAAGTAAGTTTACTTTCTCAAAAAGTGCATTCAGAGGGAAAATGTAGAGTGACCAAATAGGATATTATAGAGAATCTTGTGACTACTTTTCTTCTTTTGTAACTCATCCTTTAAAGCATCTTTTAAGATATTTCCCAGTGCTTGAAACCACATGATGATTATTGACATATGTCCCAAGAAGCATTACAAAATTTACAAGATTTTTTTTTATACAGGAAGCTCAACTACCTATTAAAAATGGCATGTGTCATTTGTTTTCCAGTTTCAACTGACATGGGAATTAAGAGGAAGCAATGAATTATCATGCTGCCTGTTGTTTATATAAGCATCCCGTGCAACTTTCAAACCAGGGGCTGTTTTAAGCTGAAACAATGGTATCTTTCAAATCAGAGAAGAGATGACATAAATACATGCTACAAGTGTGAAACAAAAGGACAAGAATTCTAATTAGAGCAGCAATAAAGTAAATCTGAAACAAAAATTCACACAGTAGGTGGGTACTCTTATCTTGGGCAATGGCTTGTTTCTGGTGCTGCCTTTATGAAATGTGTGATGGAGAGGCTTGCAACTTCTATATTATCATCAACATGGGCTTTTTTCTTGTCTGGACTTTTAAAAAGTTGATGCGAGTATTTATACATATTAATGGGGGATATGTGATATTTTGTCACATGCATAGAATGTGTAAGGATCAAGTGAGGGTATTTAGAGTATTCATCAGCTCAAGTATTTATCATTTCTGTGTTGGGAACATTTCAAATCCTGTCTACTAACTATTCTGAAATATACAACACCTTACGGTTAACTATGGTCACCCTATTCTGCTAGCAAACATTATAACTTATTTTTCCTAACTGATATTTTCACCTATTGACCAAGCTCTCTTTATCTTCCTCCAAAAACCCTTCCCAGCCTCTAAGAAAAGGGAACTTATATATTGTTGGTGGGAATGTAAATTAGTATAGCCACTACGGAAAACAGTATGGAGATTTCTCAAAAAACTAAAAACCGAACTACCATACCATCCAGCAATCCTACCACTGGGTACTGATCCAAAGAAAAATGAATCAGCATATCAAAGAGATAATTGCACTTCCATGTTTACTGCAGCACTATAGCCAAGATATGGAATTAACCTAAATGCTCATCAATGGACCAATGGATAAAGAAATGTGGTATATACACACAGTGGAATACAATTTGGCAATGAAAAAATAATGAAAGGCTGTCATCTGCAGCAACATGAATGGAATGGGAGATCATTGTATAAAGTGAAATAATCCAGACAAAGAAAAACAAATATTGCATGTTCCACTCATACATGGGAACTAAAAATGTTGATTCCATGAAGGTAGAAAGCAGAATGATAGATAGCTGCCTGGACTCGATGCTTGAAAGTCTTCTCCTTTTATTTCTAAGAAAGCTTTATAATTAACTATTTTTTCAAGAAGTATTATACAGTACTCATTAATGTTGCCATCTGTAATTTTTGATATGCTAGGTATTAATATAAAAAAAAGAGTAACATAACGAAAACTGGAGGAATTGATTTGCTGTAGTTGGGCTGGGTGTGAATAAGAGTTTAAGAAGGATTAACATGGGGAGACACTGAAGGGAGAAAGATCAGTTTAGCTGTTGTGGAGCACTTAGAAGTGAGATGTCCAGGCCTACAACAGGGTGGTAGCAGTAGGAAAAGAAAAGTAGAGAGAACACTGGTTGGGCGCGGTGGCTCACGCCTGTAATCCCAGCACTTTGGGAGGCCAAAGTGAGTGGATCACCTGAGGTCAGGAGTTCGAGACCAGCCTGGCCAACATGGTGAAACCCCATCTCTACTAAAAATACAAAAATTAGCCGGGCGTGGTGGTACACACCTATAATCCCAGCTATTTGGGAGGCAGAGGCAGGAGAATTGCTTGAATCTGGGAGACGGAGGTTGCAGTGAGTCAAGATCTCACCACTCTGCTCCAGCCTGGGTGACAGAGTGAGACTACATCTCAAAAAAATAAAAATAAAAAATGAAAAGTAGATAGAACACATATTAAAACAACAAAGTAAAAATTATGGAGCATTGTGGACTCTTCTTAACACTTGCTACATCCAAGTCTCGTGTGTGTTCTGTGTCTTCCATAGAGGCTCCTTCAGCCATCTCAGTCCTCTTTCATTCTTGTCCTCCACCCCCACCCAATCCATGATCAGGCCATTGTTCTAAGTGTATGTCTTCTGAGAAGGAAATCTTAGTTATAGAAAATGACTCTTGAAGCATAATTGATTCCAAACCCTGACCAATAACAGGTTTTAAGTTCTCCTTTTTCATGTCAGTTTCTGGCCACAAATCAATGAAAAATGCAAAGTGAAATGGCCTTGAAAGCTGAAGGCTAGGACAAAGGTAATGTGGTTTTAAAATGAGAAAGAATGGTCAGATTCCTTCCATGCTTGGAATTCATGGACAATCCTCCTCCAAGGGGACTTCATAGTTTAGAAAATGTGTTGGGAAACAGATGAGCCTCACAGCTGCTGCCGTCTCTGGTCAGCATGCTATGCGTGTTTTGCTCAGCCCGAAACCACTGCCACAGCGTCTCAGCAATCACCCTGTCCTCGGTGTTTGAAGCGAAACTACTAAACTACTAAGCTACGCCCTTTGGAAGGGTTAGAGGTATGGGCCGAATTATTTCTTCTCTTTCTTACTTGACCTTGATCTGTTCGTCACTAACAGGTGGTCACCATAGACACAAGGAAAAAAGATAGGTTCTTTGTAAGGCTAAGCATATATTGGGAGATTGACAAAACTGCCACACCTTCATGGAAACAACCAGAATGTCACTGAGGAATGCAGAAAAGATGAGGAAAGAAAGCAAAGTAGTGTGTTTTTGTTTGACCGCAAAGCCCCTTTTTAGTAAAGAAAACTGTTTTCAAAAAAAAAAAAAAACAAAAAAACAGATTGGCATCTGCCATTTGTGTCACCCAGTAAGTGAGCATATTGTACATGGAGAAAATCCTTTCCAAACTCCTCATGACTGACATAGCCAACAATTTTCTTCTAATGTGCCTTAATCTTGGAAGTGTGTTTTCTTTAGTTTCTCACTCTACAGATGTCTTCTCCATCTGGCACTCGAAAATATTGTTACTTGCATATATCATTTGACTTCTAAAAAAAAAAAGAGGCCCCAAATGTGTTATAGGAAGAATCTTTGAGTTATCTTAAGGGATGTGAGCATTTTGTTCATTAGCCTCTACTCCATTCTTTTGAAGAGTGTTTTGGCCCTATTTGTTTTGTAGGTCAGATTAAATCTGGGTGTTTAAAAGAGGGGAGAACAAACCCTGGTATTCTTTTTTGCATGCATAGAATGTAATACATTATAGCAATTGTGGTCAGCAATTTGCATATTCCAACTGTTCTCCAAAAGGTACCTAAATCTGCCTTTTGAAAAGAAGAACACACACATATAAATCTTCTTTACACTGCCACAGACAATCACGTTAAGCTTCTTGTTTCCTATCTTTCAATGTTTTAAACTTCATGTTAATAACCACTCCCCTCCCACTCCCACCGTTTCTCCCGAGGGTCTGTTTTTCTCTCCTTGTCTCTTCATCACAGTTGTCAGCACATTTTTGACACTGAGGTCACTAGCAATTGGAAGCACAAACTTGAGGGTCAATTTTGTGAATGTTTTAAAACATGTTGTGGGAGACGCTGTTCCGCTTGTAGCTCCCTCACAGCCATCTCCACCCAGGCGGAATCCTGATTTTCAGATGGTGGATGGAGATCCTTTGCATCTAGGCCCTTCTGCAAGTCCAGGAATGAGTTATGCCTGGTCTCTATGAGGATTCCATTCACCTTTGCTGGATCATCATTCCCCAGCCTTTCTTACAACTAAAAATTGACCCGAGACACCGTTGTGTTCAATGGCACTTAAGAAGTCTCCCAGAAAGGACTTCGGAATAAAATAAGCAGAGCCTCACAAAATGTGTTGCTTCTGCCCCATCCTTCCTGCTCTGGAGATGGTGACAGGACTTGGTATTTGAGCAGCTACAGCTATCTTCTAATCATGAAGGAAAGGCTAAAGCCTTCAAATGCATTCTGATGTTTCCGAGCTACTGACCCAGGCCTAAGCTACCAACACATACATACTGTGTGCGTGTGTGTGCATGTGCACACATGCATGTGTGATGCTTTCTAAGTATGTATAGATACCAAAATAAAAGTGTAGTAATTATTAATGATTAGTGCAAACACTTTGTTTTCACAAAATGAGACCATTTTTGAGAAAGGAAAAACAAAAGCAAAATTGTGGCAATGAATAGACTCAAATTAAAGATGTGGTCACAGGCAGACTTTCCACTGCTGCCCGAGCTCTGCCACTCATTGAGCCACTGAATGAGCTCCAGTGGCAGAGCTCATTCCACTTATACCACATCACTGGAGAGTTTCTGGGTCTTTCTATGCTGTTTCCTTTTGGCAAAGCTTGGGTTAACCTGTGGAATGTTAGTCAAGTGCCCAGCTATTAATACGAGTAATTCTGCTTTTCACAGACTGGCAATAAAAGTAATTTGCAAATGTGGGAGGTAGAGGAACAAGGAAAGAGAAAGTCAGAGTCAAAACGGATACAATTAATCCTCACTTGTGCAGAAGACACACTTCCAGCAACCATCAAAGATGAAGACCCAAAGCTGAAACTTACTGCCCCCAGCCAGGAAGAAAAGAGAAAGAACAAGAAAAAAGAAAAAAAAGGCCCTGAGGGAGTTTTCACCAACATGATTATTGACTGTGTACACTAGAAGCACCCAGAAACAACAGTACCTAATGGAAGGAGGGAAAAAGCTTTAAAAATTAGAGAAAAGGAGTTTCAAAGTATGAATGGGTTTTTGCCCTCCCTCTCATCTCTTTCTGGCACCCTGCCTCAGGTTGCAACATAATCGTCATGAACAGTGAGATGAAGAAAAGGGACAGGCTCAGAGAGCGTAAGAATGTATTCTATTATATGGCAATAGGTGGTTAACATGAGTAGGAGTGACGTTTTATTTTCTTAAAGCTGTTTTCTCAGGAAAGTGAAGGACGGATTCTAAATACTCTCTTTCCTTCTCCTTGGCAGGCTGGGCGGAAGTGCTGTTTGGGGGATATACTGAATGGAACTGATGAAGTGAGGGCCGGGTCCTCGAGGAAAGGCCAGTGAGGTGAGAGCAGTGAGGGCAGGGGACAGGCAGTCTAGTCTGTGGTGCGGATGCCTGTCTGCCAATGGGGAGGGCACATAACTTTTGAACTCAGTGGCCATGCTGATTGTGTAGGACTAAGGCATTGTTTAGGGGGCAAACAGAATCAAATACTATATTGCAAGAGGCTCAATCTTTGATATTCATGAGAATGACTCTGAGCCTCCAAGAAAAGTTTCAGTTATTATATAGAAAAGTAGACATTTCAGAACGTTGCCATCCTTATTACACTACTACTACTAGCATCACCTTCTCCCTCGTCTTTCTCTCTCTCTCTCTCTCTCTTTTTAAGAGATGGGGTCTTGCTCTGTTGCCCATGCTGGAGTGCAGTGGTGCCATCATAGCTCACTGCAACCTTGAACTCCTGGGCTCAAGTGATCTTCCTGTCTCAGCCTCTCAAGTAGCTGGGACTACAGGCGTGCGCCACCGTGCCTGGCTCCTCCTCCTCCTTTTCAGTTTTAGTGCTTAACGGAATAGTGTTAATTTTCTAATGCCATTAGTTAGTTTCCTGGAAAGGCCATTTTTAAATAGAATATTGTACTCCTTGAGGGTAATTTTTAAAAATGTTTACAGCAGCTTATCCATAGTAACGGCTAATGAAGAGTGAAGACAGAGCAAGACAGATGAAATAATAGGTGCGAATGGCTCACTTGAGCCGAAAGAAGCTCAAAGCAGAAATATGTTCAAACTAGAAAAAAAGAAAATTGGCAACTACACGCAGTTTCAAGCTGCACCATTCCTCCACCACATCCCCTGCTCTCAAATCTTTTAAAACAAAAACAATACAGGAGACACATAGATTACAGCCAAGACATTCTATGTGGATGTTTGACCAGAGCTGTCAAGCCACTGATTAGCTTTGTGTCAGCAGGATGTACAGTTGGTTTCTCCACCTACTGAACACAGATAACTTTTTACACTTAAAAAATAAAATCAAAACCAGGACTTACACCGTTATTTTATATTTAACCTTAAAATAGTAAATTTTTTTGGGAAACAAATGAGTTGCCATAGTTAACACTGATGTTACTAATTAAGATGCAAATTCAAATCCTAGATACGCATTTGAAAAATGATTCCAGAGCTCACGATTTTCTAAGTATCAAATCGATATCTCAGATACTCAGGATTTGAGATTTTAACAATAATATTACTACTTAAAACATTTCTGTGGCCGGGCGCGGTGGCTCACGCCTGTAATCCCAGCACTTTGGGAGGCCGAGGTGGGCGGATCACAAGGTCAGGAGATCAAGACCATCCTGGCTAACATGGTGAAACCCCGTCTCTACCAAACATACAAAAAAATTAGCCGGGTGCGGTGGTGGGCGCCTGTAGTCCCAGCTACTCAGGAGGCTGAGGCAGGAGAATGGCGTGAACCCGGGAGGTGGAGTTGCAGTGAGTCGAGATAGCACCACTGCAGTCCGGCCTGGGCGAAAGAGCGAGACTCTGTCTCAAAAAAACAAAACAAAACAAAACCAACAACAACAACAACAACAAAACATTTCTGTAATCCCAGCCCTTCAGGAGGCTAAGGGTGGGAGGATCGCTTGAAGCCAGAAGTTCAAAACCAGCCTGGGCAACAAAGCAAAACCCCGTCTCTACCCACCCACCCCTGCCCCCCAAAAAAAAGGGAAGGAAAGAAAAGAAATAAAACATTTCACATTTTCTTAATTGCTAATATCTAAAGCAACTAATATTTTACAATTATGATCAAGTTGTACTCATCACATTGGTCATATTTTTCAACCCATCTCAAACACTTTTAAAAAATGGGATAAGTCAAATGGCTAATGAAAGCCAGCTAAGATTTAGAACTTCTCTACTTAAAAGGAAGAGAAAACATGCAGGAGTCATCCCTAAGCAGTAAATTTGTAGAATATCAGGGTTACGAATGAAAATATTTTTTATTTAAAGGTTAACTTAAGAAGTTGGTTAATGGGTATAAAAATACAAAGTTCTAGGATTTGATAGAACAGTAAGGAAATTATAGTTAATAAATTATTCAAAATATTAGAAGAGAACTTTAATGTTCCCAACATAAAGATAAATGAGGTGACAGATATCTCAATTACCCTGACTTAATAATTACACATTATGTATACGTATTAAAATATCACATGTACCCCCCAAATATGACAATTATGATATATCAATTAAAAAAAGATACTGAGAATTTATGCTTACATGAGTCCTAACCATTTCTTTTAACCATAAGTTTCTAGCTTATGTGTATTATCACACAATATCAAATTTCTTTTTGTAAGCATGAGGAACATCCCTATAAGTCTTCTGACCTTTCCTACTACTGAATGTGGAGCTCCTAGTTACATGATCTGTTCTGGTTAAGACTTTCGGAGCCAAGATGGCCGAATAGGAACAGCTCCGGTCTACAGCTCCCAGCGTGAGCAACGCAGAAGACGGGTGATTTCTGCATTTCCATCTGAGGTACCAGGTTCATCTCACTAGGGAGTGCCAAACAGTGGGTGCAGGACAGTTGGTTTAGCGCACCGTGCATGAGCCCAGCCGAAGCAGGGCGAGGCACTGCCTCACTCGGGAAGCGCAAGGGGTCAGGGAGTTCCCTTTCCTAGTCAAACAAAGGAGTGACAGATGGCACCTGGAAAACCGGGTCACTCCCACCCTAATACTGCACTTTTCCAATGGGCTTGGAAAACGGCACACCAGGAGATCGTGTCCCGCACCTGGCTCGGAGGGTCCTACGCCCACAGAGTCTCGCTGATTGCTAGCACAGCAGTCTGAGATCAAACTGCATGGTGGCAGTGAGGCTGGGGGAGGGGCGCCTGCCATTGCCCAGGCTTGCTTAGGTAAACAAAGCACCCAGGAAGCTCAAACTGGGTGGAGCCCACCACAGCTCAAGGAGGCCTGCCTGCCTCTGTAGGCTCCACCTCTGGGGGCAGGGCACAGACAAACAAAAAGTCAGCAGTAACCTTTGCAGACTTAAATGTCCCTGTCTGACAGCTTTGAAGAGAGTAGTGGTTCTCCCAGCATGCAGCTGGAGATCTGAAAACGGGCAGACTGCCTCCTAAAGTGGGTCCCTGACCCCCAAGCAGCCTAACTGGGAGGCACCCCCTAGTAGGGACAGACTGACACCTCACTCGGCCGGGTACTCCTCTGAGACAAAACTTCCAGAGGAACCATCAGACAGCTGAATTTGCGGTTCATGAATATCTGCTGTTCTGCAGCCACCGCTGCTGACACCCAGGCAAACAGGGTCTGGAGTGGACCTCTAGCAAACTCCAACAGACCTGCAGCTGAGGGTCCTGTCTGTTAGAAGGAAAACTAACAAACAGAAAGGACACCTACACCAAAAACCCATCTGTACATCACCATCATCAAAGACCAAAAGTAGAAAAAACTACAAAGATGGGGAGAAAACAGAACAGAAAAACTGGAAACTCTAAAAAGCAGAGCACCTCTCCTCCTTCAAAGGAACACAGTTCCTTACCAGCAACGGAACAAAGCTGGATGGAGAATGACTTTGATGAGTTGAGAGAAGAAGGCTTCAGACGATCAAACTACTCCGAGCTACGGGAGGAAATTCAAACCAATGGCAAAGAAGTTAAAAATTTTGAAAAAAAACTAGACGAATGTATAACTAAAATAACCAATGCAGAGAAGTGCTTAAAGGAGCTGATGGAGCTGAAAGCCAAGTTTCAAGAACTATGTGAAGAATACAGAAGCCTCAGTAGCCGATGCGATCAACTGGAAGAAAGGGTATCAGTGATGGAAGATGAAATGAATGAAATGAAGCGAGAAGGGAAGTTTAGAGAAAAAAGAATAAAAAGAAACAAGCAAAGCCTCCAAGAAATATGGGACTATGTGAAAAGACCAAACCTACGTCTGATTGGTGTACCTGAAAGTGACGGGGAGAATGGAACTAAGTTGGAAAACACTCTGCAAGATATTATCCAGGAGAACTTCCCCAATCTAGCAAGGCAGGCCAACATTCAGATTCAGGAAATACAGAGAATGCCACAAAGATACTCCTCGAGAAGAGCAACTCCAAGACACATAATTGTCAGATTCACCAAAATTGAAAAGAAGGAAAAAATGTTAAGGGCGGCCAGAGAGAAAGGTCGGGTTACCCACAAAGGGAAGCCCATCAGACTAACAGCTGATCTCTCGGCAGAAACTCTACAAGCCAGAAGAGAGTGGGGGCCAATATTCAACATTCTTAAAGAAAAGAATTTTCAACCCAGAATTTCATATCCAGCCAAACTAAGCTTCATAAGTGAAGGAGAAATAAAATCCTTTACAGACAAGCAAATGCTGAGAGATTTTGTCACCACCAGGCCTGCCCTAAAAGAGCTCCTGAAGGAAGCACTAAACATGGAAAGGAACAACCAGTACCAGCCACCGCAAAAACATGCCAAATTGTAAGGACCATCGAGGCTAAGAAGAAACCGCATCAACTAACGAGCAAAATAACCAGCTAACATCATAATGACAGGATCAAATTCACACATAACAATATTAACTTTAAATGTAAATGGGCTAAATGCTCCAATTAAAAGACACAGACTGGCAAATTGGATAAGGAGTCAAGACCCATCAGTGTGCTATATTCAGGAAACCCATCCCACGTGCAGAGACACACACAGACTCAAAATAAAGGGATGGAGGAAGATCTATCAAGCAAATGAAAAACACAAAAAGGCAGGGGTTGCAATCCTAGTCTCTGATAAAATAGACTTTAAACCAACAAAGATCAAGAGACAAAGAAGGCCATTACATAATGGTAAAGGGATCAGTTCAACAAGAAGAGCTAACTATCCTAAAAATGTATGCACCCAATACAGGAGCACCCGGATTCATAAAGCAAGTCCTGAGTGACCTACAAAGAGACTTAGACTCCCACACAATAATAATGGGAGATTTTAACACCCCACTGTCAACATTAGACAGATCAACGAGACAGAAAGTTAACAAGGGTACCCAGGAATTGAACTCAGCTCTGCACCAAGCAGACCTAATAGACATCTACAGAACTCTCCACCCCAAATCAACAGAATATACATTTTTTTCAGCACCACACCACACCTATTCCAAAATCGACCACATAGTTGGAAGTAAAGCTCTCCTCAGCAAATGTAAAAGAACAGAAATTATAACAAACTGTCTCTCAGACCACAGTGCAATCAGACTAGAACTCAGGATTCAGAAACTCACTCAAAACCGCTCAACTACATGGAAACTGAACAACCTGCTCCTGAATGACTACTGGGTACATAACGAAATGAAGGCAGAAATAAAGATGTTCTTTGAAACCAATGAGAACAAAGACACAACATACAAGAATCCCTGGGACACATTCAAAGCAGTGTGTAGAGGGAAATTTATAGCACTAAATGCCCACAAGAGAAAGCAGGAAAGATCCACAATTGACACCCTAACATCACAATTAAAAGAACTAGAAAAGCAAGAGCAAACACATCCAAAAGCTAGCAGAAGGCAAGAAATAACTAAAATCAGAGCAGAACTGAAGGAAATAGAGACACAAAAAACCCTTCAAAAAATTAGTGCATCCAGGAGCTGGTTTTTTGAAAAGATCAACAAAAATTGATAGACCGCTAGCAAGACTAATAAAGAAGAAAAGAGAGAAGAATCAAATAGATGCAATAAAAAAATGATAAAGCGGATATCACCACCGATCCCACAGAAATACAATCTACCATCAGAGAATACTACAAACACCTCTCCACAAATAAACTAGAAAATCTAGAGAAATGGATAAATTCCTCAACAAATACATCCTCCCAAGACTAAACCAGGAAGAAGTTGAATCTCTGAATAGACCAATAACAGGATCTGAAATTGTGGCAATAATCAATAGCTTACCAGCCAAAAAGAGTCCAGGACCTGATGGATTCACAGCCGAATTCTACCAGAGGTACAAGGAGGAACTGGTACTATTCCTTCTGAAACTATTCCAATCGATAGAAAAAGAGGGAATCCTCCCTAACACATTTTATGAGGCCAGCATCATCCTGATACCAAAGCCTGGCAGAGACACAACCAAAAAAGAGAATTTCAGACCAATATCCTTGATGAACATTGATGCAAAAATCCTCAATAAAATACTGGCAAATCGAATCCAGCAGCACATCAAAAAGCTTATCCACGATGATCAAGTGGGCTTCATCCCTGGGATGCAAGCCTGGTTCAACATATGCAAATCAATAAATGTAATCCAGCATATAAACAGAATCAAAGACAAAAACCACATGATTATTTCAATAGATGCAGAAAAGGCCTTTGACAAAATTCAAAAACCCTTCATGATAAAAACTCTCAATAAATTAGGTATTGATGGGACGTATCTCAAAATACTAAGAGCTATCTATGACAAACCCACGCCAATATCATACTGAATGGGCAAAAACTGGAAGCATTCCCTTTGAAAACTGGCACAAGACAGGGATGCCCTCTCTCACCACTCCTATTCAACATAGTGTTGGAAGTTCTGGCCAGGGCAATCAGGCAGGAGAAGGAAATAAAGGGTATTCAGTTAGGAAAAGAGGAAGTCAAATTGTCCCTGTTTGCAGATGACATGATTGTATATCTAGAAAACCCCATTGTCTCAGCCCAAAATCTCCTTAAGCTGATAAGCAACTTCAGCAAAGTCTCAGGATACAAAATCAATGTATGAAAATCACAAGCATTCTTGCACACAAATCACAGACAAACAGAGAGCCAAATCATGAGTGAACTCCCATTCACAATGGCTTCAAAGAGAATAAAATACCTAGGAATCCAACTTACAAGGGACGTGAAGGACCTCTTCAAGGAGAACTACAAACCACTGCTCAATGAAATAAAAGAGGATACAAACAAATGGAAGAACATTCCATGCTCATGGATAGGAAGAATCAATATCGTGAAAATGGCCATACTGCCCAAGGTAATTTATAGATTCAATGCCATCCCCATCAGGCTACCAATGACTTTCTTCACAGAATTGGAAAAAACTAGTCTAAAGTTCATATGGAATCAAAAAAGAGCCCGCATCACCAAGTCAATCCTAAGCCAAAAGAACAAAGCTGGAGGCATCACGCTACCTGACTTCAAACTATACTACAAGGCTACAGTAACCAAAACAGCATGGTACTGGTACCAAAACAGAGACATAGATCAATGGAACAGAACAGAGCCCTCAGAAATAATGCCACATATCTACAACTATCTGATATTTGACAAACCTGACAAAAACAAGCAATGGGATAAGGATTCCCTATTCAATAAATGGTGCTGGGAAAACTGGCTAGCCATATGTAGAAAGCTGAAACTGGATCCCTTCCTTACACCTTATACAAAAATTAATTCAAGATGGATTAAAGACTTACATGTTAGACCTAAAACCATAAAAACCCTAGAAGAAAACCTAGGCAATACCATTCAGGACATAGGCATGGGCAAGGACTTCATGTCTAAAACACCAAAAGCAATGGCAACAAAAGCCAAAATTGACAAATGGGATCTCATTAAACTAAAGAGCTTCTGCACAGCAAAAGAAACTACCTACCATCAGAGTGAACAGGCAACCTAGAAATTGGGAGAAAATTTTTGCAACCTACTCATCTGACAAAGGGCTAATATCCAGAATCTACAATGAACTCAAACAAATTTACAAGAAAAAAACAAACAACCCCTCAAAAAGTGGGCTAAGGACATGAACAGACACTTCTCAAATGAAGACATTTATGCAGCCAAAAAATTC
Organism: Nomascus leucogenys; assembly: GCF_006542625.1. Classification (NCBI taxonomy): domain Eukaryota; kingdom Metazoa; phylum Chordata; class Mammalia; order Primates; family Hylobatidae; genus Nomascus; species Nomascus leucogenys. Next base: position 89,099,806 of record NC_044387.1, on the reverse strand, counting down.
ATGAAAAAATGCTCATCATCACTGGCCATCAGAGAAATGCAAATCAAAACCACAATGAGATACCATCTTACACCAGTTAGAATGGCGATCATTAAAAAGTCAGGAAACAACAGGTGCTGGAGAGGATGTGGAGAAATAAGAACACTTTTACACTGTTGGTGGGACTGTAAACTAGTTCAACCATTGTGGAAGTCAGTGTGGTGATTCCTCTGGGATCTAGAACTAGAAATACCATTTGACCCAGCCATCCCATTACTGGGTATATACCCAAAGGATTATAAATCATGCTGCTATAAAGACACATGCACACGTATGTTTATTGTGGCACTATTCACAATAGCAAAGACTTGGAACCAACCCAAATGTCCAACAACGATAGACTAGATTAAGAAAATGTGGCACATATACACCATGGAATACTAGGCAGCCACAAAAAATGATGAGTTCATGTCCTTTGCAGGGACATGGAGGAAACTGGAAACCATCATTCTCAGTAAACTATCACAAGGACAAAAAACCAAACACCGCATGCTCTCACTCATAGGTGGGAATTGAACAATGAGAACACATGGACACAGGAAGGGGAACATCACACTCCGGGGACTGTTGTGGGGTGGGGGGAGTGGGGAGGGACAGCATTAGGAGATATACCTAATGCTCAGTGACGAGTTAATGGGTGCAGCACACCAACATGGCACATGGATACATATGTAACAAACCTGCACATTGTACACATGTACCCTAAAACTTAAAGTATAATAATAATAATAATAATAATAATAAAATAAATAAATAAATTTCAAGCTTCTGTAGGCATATCAACTTTAAAAAAAAAGACTTGCTTTGTGAAATAGTTTAAATGGAGCAAATAATGAGTTGTGAGGAATAGACTATCAGATTGTATAAAAATCTGTGTCATAAGTATTTTAATGTTCTGATGAATCATATTTTAAATCAGTGCAACACTTTTGTCTTTGGGTAGTCTCAGCTTGAATAAGAACTGAATTACAGCAAGATTAGAAAAGGAAGAAATTCACTTTGAGGTCATTTTTACCTTTGGAACCATCCTTAAGCCCCTATGTTTTTCTGAGTTTTCTGGTTATGTTCCTGGCCTTATAGAAATTTGTGTTTATTCTCACTTTTTAAACATTTCCAATCAATTCTGAATTTTCTGAGCTTCTAGTGATATTCTCTTGCCTAAGAGGAAACAAGAGTGGAAGAGCAAGTGGCTTTCTAGAAAAGGCTACTGGGCTTCATTGTAAATGCAGGTTATTCTAGGCCTATCCCAGATAATACATATCACATTTCTTCTAAATATAATGATTCGAGCCTTCTTTAGATCATCTCTAGATTTGTTTTTCAAGTTATTTACTACTCAGCACTGACTCTAAGTCAATCAATCACCTGCCAGTAGGAGAGGAAAAGGGGAAATGAGAACTTCAAGAGAACTGACAAGAAATATGCCACAAGTTCTTCGGAAACTCTTTGTACACATGATATCGTGGAATAGGGATTTGTCCGACGCTACAAACTCGGATGAAAGTAGTAGGTACATTTTACTTTGTGCAGCACTTTGTCACAGAATGAGATGCAGCGAATTCAGAAGTATCTCCCTAATGATATCTCCACTGGTTGTTAAAACAAAATTCCTGGAGGGCTCCAGCATTTCAAAGCAGAAAGCATGACAAGTTAAGTATTAATTTTCAGCCTTTCGCCATCCATGTGTAACATGTCTGACAAAATCCTCTGTCTAGTGGTCTGTTAAGTGTTTTCTGCATGATTTCATATCTAAACTTGCACAAAAGAACCACTTGTTTATCAATCTTTTGTAGCCCACAATCTGTAACCTGGTATCAGCTACTTCCCTCTCATTTTTGATATTCAGCTTACTAGAGTTCATATATGCAATTTCCAGGAACTTTAGGGTGGTTTGAATTGAAACAAAAACTTCTAATTGGTCAGTGATTTTTCTATCTTTTTTTCCTTGCCACTTCTTGAAGGTAGAGGAAGAAAACTCAGCACAGCACAGGAGTAATTCACTTACAGTTTTTTGCAAGTTTTGCAAATTGCTTATTTCTGAAACTTTCTATATGTGCGTCAAATAACAAAGGATTCATTGTGAACATTCTCTTAATAATAACAAAAACAAAGACAGATAATATCAATTGGACTATTTGCCCTTTGGCATGCCCTGTGCTAGCACATTATTTCATGTGACCACACTGCTGTGAGGTAGATACTGTCACGATTCCCTCTTAATGAAGAGGGAACTGAAACGGAGCACTGAGTAGCTTATCTAAGGTCATCTAGCTTGGGAATAGAGGAGATTCTGTCTGTCCTATACTGCTTTCTTTAGCTAGAAAGAATCATCTTCAAAAACAAGCTGTGAAGTCTCATAAATTGACATCTACTTAAAGATGGCAGATTGAATGGATGTGTTTATTTTTGTTCCTTGCTTCATCGTGAAAAAACTGAGAGCAACGGATTGTGAAACTGTAAGTTCACTGGAATTAAAAGGATGAGTTGTCACTGACTTAGCAGGAGAGGAAAACCAAAGTGCCTACAGAGAGTGAATCAAACATGAAGGATGCTAATGTGAGCAGCAGAAACCTTGATCACTAGATTCCTCTGAAGGTGGGGAAGAGGAATGCAGCTTAATACAAGAAGACTGGCTGAAAGTTTGTAGAATGGCAGCTGACTGCCTTCCCCCATTTCTTGTAGGTAGTCAACCATTCCTCCTCTATGACTCTAGAATATAGAAAGCTCATTTTATGGAGATGGAGAGCCAAAAGGGTTTCAAACTCGGAAACATCTGGCACAGCAGAATGAACAGGTGAGGGAAGAGGGTGAAAAATGGGGGTAAGGAATTAGATGAATGTATATGTCTACTAAATGATGAAAGCCAACCCCCTTCCCTTACTCAGCCTCCAAATGCTGTCTGCCAAGCATGTTACCTGCCCCCACAACCACCCCCACCATCCCAAGGAAGGTGGCTGAATGTCTTTCTTTCTAGAGAAACTGATTAACCCAAGACCTGAATATATTGGCACTTGGGGGCCTTGCCCAATCCTAGGGTAAAATCTGCCTATTGACACATTCCAGCTAAGTGTATAGTTTCCAATCAACTTGCTAGTGCGAAAAATCATGCTTTCCATGTTTATGGAAAGCCTCAAACATGAAATTTAGTCGAAATGCACACACAGAAAAAAAAAAAAAAGGAATTTTAAGAAATAGAGACAATGCAGGGAACGGGGAAGAAAACAAAACAAAATGAAAGTAACAACAGGATTCCCTCCTCCAAAATCCAATGATTAATATGAGGCAAAGGACACGATTGCATCCATAAGACAGAACAGAATGCCATGAAAGAATATAGAGAATGAGAAAGAATGCTTGGAAATTAAAAATACAATAGCGGAAATAACAGATTCAGCAGAAGGTCTGGAAGACAAAGGTGAAGAGGTCTAAAGAAAGTACAATAAAAATAGGCAAGAAAAGAAAAAAGTGAGAACATCAATTAGGAGTTTTATTATTGTAATAATACAAGTTTCACAAAGAGAACGGAAAATGGAGAAGAAATTAAAAAATAAGAAAATTTGCAGAATGTATATACATGAGTGATTTCAGATTGAAAGGGCCCACTATTTTCTATAATTTCTGAAAAATATATATCATCACAACATTTCAAAGCACTAGGAGTGAAGAGATAGTTTTAGAATGAAAGTCAGTCATATACAGGATCAGAAACCAGATTGGCACTGAATTTTGCTACAATAACTCTAGGAACTAGAATCTGAAGCAATTCCTTCAATGTTCTTAGGAAAAACTCATACTCTTAAACCTAGCCAAACAGTCAATTTAGTGTGAGGCTAGAATAAAGACACTTTTCAGACAAGCAGGGTCTAGAATCTTAATGTGATCTGTACCCTTTCTTTGGAAGCTACTGGAGAATGTGCTTCTGGTAAATGAGATGATAAAATAAAAAGTGAAATATATGGCATTTAGGAACCAAGGGAGCCAGGAGAAGAAGAGGGTAAAAGTACACGAGAATGATGTTGAAGGGAAGTCCTAGGAGAACAACTGCATTGAACCTAGGGAGCAGTAGTCAAGGGTAGAATGAATGATGGGGAATTCAGTGAGGGAGTTTTCCTGCCTTTAAGAGGCACTACTTCTGAAGCAGGAAAATGTCATGAGAAAAACAATGTTTAAGAAGATGCCCAGGCCAGGCACAGTGGCTTACACCTGTAATCCTAGCGCCTTGGGATGCTGAGGCAGGAAGATTGCTTGAGCCCAGGAGTTCAAGACCAGCCTGGGCAACATAGCAAGACCCTGTCTCTACAAAAAATTAAAAAAAAAATTAGCCGGGTATGGTGATGCACGCCTTTAGTCCCAGCTACTCAGGAGGCGGAGGTGGGAGGATCCCTTGAGCCAAGGAGTTTGAGGTTGAGATCCAAAGCAAAAGCACAGTAGTTGCCCATGATGTAGCACCCGGCAAAACCCTAGAACTGAATTCAGCTGGTGTCCTCCTCCTTTGTTCTGACTAAAAAGACCAAGAAATTGGACAAAATTTAAAACATGTACCTTCTTTTTATCCATTTCACTTCCCATTTTAGTTGGAATACAATTCTAATTTATTTAGGTCGCTTACTACTATCACCAAGTTAAAACAGAACTTCATCTTAGAAAGGCAAAACACAGATGTCCTAGCCAGAGCAATCAGGCAAGAGAAAGAAATAAAAGGCATCCACAAAGGTATAAGAATGATACGATGGACTTTGAGGACTTGGGGGGAAGAGTGGGAGGAGGGCGAGGGATAAAAGACTACAAATATGGTGTAGTGTATGCTGCTAGGGTGATGGGTGCACCAAGATCTCACGAATTACCACTAAAGAGCTTACTCATGTAATCAGATACCACCTGTACCCCAATAACTTATGGGAAAATAAAAAAAAATTAAAAAGAAATAAAAGGCTTCCAATAGGAAAAAAGAAATTCAAACTATCTCTTTTCACTGATGATATGATTTGATATCTAGAAAATTCCTAAAGACTCCACCAAAAGGCTACTAGAATGGATAAACAATTTTAGGAAGGCTTCAGGATACAAAATCAATGTACAAAAATCAGTAGCATTTCTATACACTAGTAATGTCCACACTGAAAGTCAAATCAAGAACACAATCCAATTTACAATATTCTCAAAGAAAATAAAATACCTAGGAATACAGCTAACCAGGGAGGTGAAAGATCTCTACAAGAACTATAAAACACTACTGAAAGAAATCAGAGGCAACACAAATAAATGAAAAAACATCCATGCTAATGGATTGGAAAGATCAATATTGTTAAAATACCCATACCACCCAAAACAATTTACAGATTCAATGCTATTTCCTGTCAAACTACCAATGTCAACCTTCACAGAATTAGAAAAAACTATTCTAAAATTCATATGGAACCAAAAAAGAACCCAAATAGCCAAAGCAATCCTAAACAAAAAGAACAAAGTTGGAGGTATCACATTACTCGACTTCAAGCTATACTATTAGGCTACAGTAACCAAAACAGAATGGTACTGGTACAAAAACAAACACATAAACCAATGGAACACAATAGAAAGCTCAGAAATAAAGCCACAAACAACCATCTGATCTTTGATAAGGCTGACAAAAACAAGCAATGGGAAAAAGGACTCCCTATTCAATGAATGGTGCTGGGATAGCTGGCTAGTCCTATGCAAAAGAATAAAACTAGACCCTTACCTTTCACCATAAACAAAAATTAGCTCAAGATAGATTAAAGATTTAAATACAAGACCTCAAACTATAACAATCCTAGAAGAAAAGCTAGGAAATAACCTTCTTGACCTCAGCTTTGGCAAATAATTTTTGGTGAAGTCTCCAGAAGCAATTGCAACAAAACCAAAAATTGACAAGTGGGATCTAATTAAAGAACTTCTGCACAGGAAAAGAAACTATCAACAGTGTAAACAGACAACCTACAGAATGGGAGAAAATATTAGCAAACTATGTACCAAACAAAGGTCTCATGTCCAGAACCTATAAGGAACTTAAATCAACAAATAAAAGACAATCCCATTTAAAAAATGAGCAAAGGACATGAACAGACACTTCTCCAAAGAAAACATACAAGCAGCCAACAAACACATTAAAAATTGCTCATCACTAATCATCAGAGAAATGCAAATCAAAACCATAATGAGATACTGAGAGGTGACAGAGTGCTGGCAGTCCTCACAGCCCTCGCTCACTCTCGGTGCCTCCTCTGCCTGGGATCCCACTTTGGCGGCACTTGAGGAGCCCTTCAGCCCACCGCTGCACTGTGGGAGCCCCTTTCTGGGCTGGCCAAGGCGGGTGCCGGCTCCCTCAGCTTGCAGGGAGGTGCGAAGGGAAAGGCACGAGCAGGAAGCGGGGCTGGGCAAGGTGCTTGCGGGCCAGCTGGACTTCCGGGTGGGCGTGGGCTTGGCCGGCCCTGCCAGCCCCGGGCAATAAGGGACTTAGCACCTGGGCCAGCGGCTACGAAGGGTGTACTGGGTCCCCCAGCAGTGCCAGCCCACCGGCGCTGCGCTCGATTTCTCACCGGGCCTTAGCTGCCTTCCTGCAGGGCAGGGCTCGGGACCTGCAGCCCGCCATGCCTGAGCCTCCCACCCCCTCCATGGGCTCCTGTGTGGCCCGAGCCTCCCTGATGAGCACCACCCCCTGCTCCACGGCACCCAATCCCATCGACCACCCAAGGGCTGAGGAGTACGAGCACACCGCGGGACTGGCAGGCAGCTCCACCTGCAGCCCCGGTGCAGGATCCACTGGGTGAAGCCAGCTGGGCTCCTGAGTCTGGTGGAGATGTGGAGAACCTTTATGTCTAGCTTAGGGATTATAAATACACCAATCAGCACCCTGTGTCTAGCTCAGGGTCTGTGAATGCACCAATCGACACTCTGTATCTAGCTACTCTGGTGGGGCCTTGGAAAACCTTTATGTCTAGCTCAGGGATTGTAAATACACTAATCGACACTGTATCTAGCTGCTCTGGTGGGGCCTTGGAGAACCTTTATGTCTAGCTCAAGGATTGTAAATACACCAATCGGCACTCTGTCTCTAGCTCAAGGTTTGTAAACACACCAATCAGCACCCTGTGTCTAGCTCAAGGTTTGTGAATGCACCAATCGACACTCTGTATCTAGCTGTTCTGGTGGGGCCTTGGAGAACCTTTGTGTCGATACTCTGTATCTAACTGATCTGATGGGGATGCGGAGAACTTTTATGTCTAGCTCAGGGATTGTAAACACACCAGTCAGCGCCCTGTCAAAACAGACCACTCGGCTCTACCAATCAGCAGGATGTGGGTGGGGCCAGATAAGAGAATAAAAGCAGGCTGCCCGAGCCAAAAGTGGTAACCTGCTCGGGTCCCCTTCCACACTGTGGAAGCTTTGTTCTTTCGCTCTTTGCAATAAATCTTGCTACTGCTCACTCTTTGGGTCCACACTGCTTTTATGAGCTGTAACACTCACCGTGAAGGTCTGCAGCTTCACTCTTGAAGCCAGCGAGACCACGAGCCCACCGGGAGGAACGAACAATTCCGGACGCGCCACCTTAAGAGCTGTAACACTCACCGCGAAGGTCCGCAGCTTCACTCCTGAGCCAGCGAGACCACGAACCCACCAGAAGGAAGAAACTCCAAACACATCCGAACATCGGAAGGAACGAACAACTCCAGACGCGCCACCTTAAGAGCTGTAACACTCACCGCAAGGGTCCGTGGCTTCATTCTTCAAGTCAGTGAGACCGAGAACCCACCAATTCCGGACACAATACCATCTCACATCAGCTACTATTAAAAAGTCAAAAAACAACAGATGCTGGCCAGGCTATGGAAAAAAGGGAATGCTTATATACTGTTGGTGGGAATGTAAATTAGTTCAGCCCCTGTGAAAAGCAGTTTGGAGATTTCTCAAAGAACTTAAAATAGAGCCACCATTCAACCCAGCAATCCCACTACTGGGTATATGCCCAAAGGAAAATAGATCATTATACCAAGAAGACACAGGCACTTGTATGTTCACTGTAGCACTATTTATAGTAGCAAAGACATAGAGTCAACCTAGGTGCCCATCAGTGGTCAACTGGATAAAGACAATGTGGTACATATACATCGTGTAATACTATGCAGCCATATAAAAGAATGAAATCATGTACTTTGCAGCAACATGGATGGAGCTGGAGGCCATAATCCTAAGCAAATTAATGCAGGGATAGAAAACCAAATACTGCATGTTCTCATAAGTGAGAGCTAAACATTGAGCACACATGGACTTAAACGTGGAAATGACAGACACTGCTGACTGCCAGAGGGGGAAGAAAGGGAGGAGGCTATGGGTTGAAAAACTATCTATTGGGTACTGCATTCACTACATGGGTATAATATCCCCGTGTAACAAACCTGCACGTGTATCACCTATTAACTAAAATAAAAGTTTATTATTATTATTTTTTTTAGAAAAGGGACAGCATCTCATCTGCCTGGAGGATGAACTCTGTCTGACCTCTCAAAGTGTCTGCTGAACCCTGGGCTGAGTGTGGTGGCTCATGCCTATAATCTCAACATTTTGGAAGGCTAAGGCTAGAGGATCGCTTGAAGCCAGGAGTTTGAAACCAGCCTGGGCAACAAAGCAAGACCCTGTCTCTACAAAAAAGAGAAAAATTAGCCAGGCATGGGCAACAGAGTGAGACCTTGTCTCAGAGAAGAAAAAAAATTAAAAATGTGTACTGAACACAAGGTGTACCACACCTTAAAGAAGAGAGCATGAATGATCCTGGGTACCTGGTGTAATAAAAATAAAGAGAACACTTCATAAAAAAGAAAAGCAAGATACATTATTGTAATGCAAAATAAGAAAAATGCAAGTTTCTCTCTAGTTGATACCTTGATGAAAATGGGGTCCTCAGCGTAAATCAACTTTTCAAGTTACAGGACCTTCAAGATTCATCTAATTCCTTTTAGAAACTTCTGACAGTTTTTAGTAAAAATAAAAAATTCCTAACATTTCTCTCCAGTAAGGCAGCCGTTCAGTACCAGGAAGTCTTAATTATGACAATAACCACATATATTTCTGCTTTTCAAAGATAGAATAATTACAACAAACATGAAGTGAAACTCTTGCTGTTGTTCTAGAATGCTTCATCATGAGTAATCCCATCTGTGTAAAATTGTTTTGTGATAGAATAAAAATACACATGAATATTTCACATTTGAGTTAGAGGATGCCCTTTGAAGAAAGCAGTGACTATGAGGGAAGGGAAGGCACATAAGAACAGTCACCTGGAGCAAGAATTTGCCCCTGTCACTAGCACTGTTTGGAAGACTAAGCTACTCTTTTTAGAGTTTTAGTTTTTTCTAAAACTCTATTTTAGAAATTAAAGAGAACAGGCTGGGCATGGTGGCTCAGGCTTGTAATCCCAGCACTTTGGGAGGCCGAGGCGGGCAGATCATGAGGTCAGGAGATCGAGACCATCCTGGCCAACATGGTGAAACCCATCTCTACTAAAAATACAAAAAATTAGCCGGGTGTGGTGGCAGGTGCCTGTAGTCCCAGCTACTCGGGAGGCTGAGGAAGGAGAGTGGCGTGAACCTGAGAGGCGGAGCTTGCAGTGAGCAGAGATCGCGCCACTGCACTCCAGCCTGGGCGACAGAGCGAGACTCCATCTCAAAAAAAAAAAAAAAAAAAAAGAAATTACAGATAACAAAATATATTGTTCTTTTTCACTGTATTGTACTCAAGCCACCTTTTATGGCTTTTAGGGTTTTTTTTGTTTCAAACATTGAGCATAATGATACAACCCTGAAACCAGATGGTATATGAACTATTTTAACAAAGAAACAAGGAAAAGAAAATATTTGTGGTCTTTCCAGAAATCTTTTACAACTTACTCATTTAATGGCAATTACTAGGAAAGCAGAAGTGTGAAATTGTAGCTGAGGCATATAATTACCCATTTTTGACCTATTTATAAACTTCTCTGAACAAAAAGAATAGTCAATGGCTACACCTACTCTTTTCCATTGCTGACATATAAAAGTGAGGTGAAAATATTTGGCTAGGCATTCAACTGTTAGTCATTCAGTTGTTTCACTAGTTTCACATCCAGAGGCTCACAGCTGGAGTGCCTCAAATGCTACCTATTGTGGATACATACATCATTACATTTAAATAACAAAACAGACCTAAAGAACAATGTGAAATGGAGCAGAGCATAGAGCAGACATTCCCAGGGCTTCAGAGTTGAGACGGTGTAGAGTAGTGAGCTCTAGGAAAACACAGTGGGAATGTAGATACAGAAATTAAGTAAATGTACATATTTATGAAGGCCTTTCCTCTCAGCACCACAAAAAACCCTTGCAGTGAGTGTGCATCCTCATGACAGCCTTGGGCAAGAGGAGCCAGTATCATCCCACCAGGAAACCTTCACATCCGGAGGTTGGAAGGCATGAACCTGGTATGCTCCTATAGCAAAATCTGAGGTTCTGATTGTAATTATGGTTTCTCTTTGAATAATGAAGCAAAGATGTGTGTTCAGATTGACGTGTGATTTATCTGGCCAACTTATTTTAGAAAAATCTACATTTGACAGAATCAATTTAATATGTTCATCATTCTTAAAATCAAATGACATACTATCTAATTCCTTGTCACATATGGAAGAAGTTTTTTAAAAACCACGTTGACTCCACTGTCATCCACAAGGTTTGTGTAATCATCACTTTAGTCAGGTAAGGAAACAGTCACTCTCAGATTTGTTGGAAAATGAACTCTCTGGTTTTACACTTGTAATAGAAACCAATTAAAATAAACCTCCCTGTAACTAATGTTCTCACTATTAGGAGATGTTATTAGTATGAATGAAAAACTCACACATTTGCAGAAAACATAAATCAATGGTAAAAAAATTGGCAACCTAATGTATTTCAGCCTGTAGTAGACAAAAATAAATTCTCTAGTAGTAAAAGTTGTAAACATAAAATGAAATTAAGCAAATATGAATTAGAGAGTCATTAGTTGAGAACAATCATTTTAAAATACACAAATTAGGAAATGTGCTTGTTCAATAAGAACCCAATTCAGTACGAGGTCAAGAGACCAAGACCATCCTGGTCAACGTGGTGAAACCCTGTCTCTACTAAAAAATACAAAAAAAATAGCTGGGCATGGTGGCATGTGCCTGTAATCCCAGCTATTCAGGAGGCTGAGGCAGGAGAATTGCTTGAACCCGGGAGGCGGAGGTTAGAGTGAGCCAACATCGCACCACTGCACTCCAGCCTGGCCACAGAGGGAGAGTCCACCAAAAAAAAAAAAAAAAAAAAAAAAAGCCCAACTCAAAGTCATACTTAGTAATCACAAAATGGATCAAGGTGCTACCATGTAACTAAAATAAACAGGAGCCTATAAAATAAGTAGTAATTATATTGGAAATGCCTCTATTTGCTTCCAACTACAAGTAATCTTGGTCACTCTTCATGAAATAGCAGCAAGTGATCCTTAGGACGATGCTTTTGCTCCCCAGCATCAGATGGTATAGAGTAGTGCGCTCTAGCACAACACAGTGGGGATGCCGACGCAGAATTTCTGTATCTGCCCTAGCATCCAGAGGTTCGTAGTGCAAAACTCTGCACTATAGCTTTCTTCCTCATCTTCCTTCTCCAGTTCTTCCTTGAATTTCCTTTTCTAGATCTCTTCTATTGTCTATGGGATTCCTTGGCTGTTTCTAACCAAACTCTGCTTCCTCAAACCTTTTCCTTGGAAATGCTTTGTCTTAACTGAAGTCTGGCTTTCCCTGATGATGTCTCCAGTCTCCTCAGTATCCTTCTGAGCAAGGAGGGTTCTGCAGGGTCCTTGTTTCCAAAGGCAACTCTCAGAAGAGTTCTGCCATCACTACGAAATATCTGCTCCTCTTTTGAAGTCGGTGCACTCCACCTACAGTCATTCTCTCTTGCCTGCTTGTCACCAACAACCTTGGTCATCTCCTCACTTTTCTCAATGACTTTACTATTTAGCATTTGGTTTTCTGCCATCACTGTTGGCCACCATCCATGTTAATGTTCCTTCTAACATCCTGGCTTCATGGTTCCCTGACCACTTCCTCTGCTCCTGCGACCTTAACTTCCACTTAAACTATCCACTCAAACAGATGCGTCTTACATTCTTTTATCACTTGGAAAGAGTTTAAGATTTTTAAACTTTTAGAATCCTCTCTTTGATCACAACCACTGCTCCCTCTCCATATTTTCCCATCTGACACTCCCCATTTTCATTCTTGGTGTAACTTCCATTTTCTTGATTCCTTTCTCTTTTCCCCTCAAGCCTTAATCTTGTTGAATCTGTTTCCTTTTCTGAACCTACACACGGCTTGGCTGATAATCTCGGTAATGTTTCTCAAGGATCATCTAATTAAATACCACAACATCCCACTGTGCCAGGACTGCCAATGACATATGTCCTGTTTCTACCTTCACAGTGCTCATTATTGCTGAAATAAAGTCATGAAACCATGCTCACTGAATTGAATGGGGGTTTACACTCTTGAAATTCAAATGGGTTCTCTTGATTGCCAGGAAATATACACATTCCTTTTTTGGTATTCTTTCTCTCTCATAGTTCTCCACCCTTTTCGTGCTTTGTACTATTACCCACAGTTACCACGACTGTCTTTCCTCTTTCAGCAGATGCCTTCATCGCATACTTTCCTGACATTATTGTTATTTGAATTGGAATCTTAGTCTTGCCTTCATTGCATCTTTGCTCCTTCACCATTGTCTCTGAGGGTAAAGTTTTCATCCTACTTTCTGTGTAAGGCCTTGTATGGATTATACTGTAAATGTTGGTCTTTAAAGTATTTGGTTTACTTTTAACTTCAAAATTGGCCAGGTGTGGTGGCTCACGTCTTGTAATCTCAACACTTCGAGAGGCCGAGGCAGGCAGATTGCTTGAGACCTGGCTGGGCAACAATGGCAAAACTCCATCTCTACAAAAAATAAAAAAAATAGCTGGGTGTGGTGTTGTGCACTTGTAGTCCCAGCTACTTGGGAGGCTGAGGCAGGAGGATCACCTGAGCCCAGGGAGGTCAAGGTTGCAATGAGCTGTGACAGACCACTGCACTCCAGCCTGGGTGGTAGAGTGAGACCCTGTCTTGAAACTACATACATACATATATACATAAATGCCTTATTCATATCATATTCATTTAAACACCTGAGCTGTACAATTAAAGGGATAAGAGTTTTGTTTGGTGGGGGCAAGTGTTGTTGGAAAACAGTGTTTGTGGAGGAGTAAAGTTATTTTGGAATATAGGACATTTTCTGGGGAAGGATTCCTAGGAAGAGTTCTAAAAACCTGGATGGAATCCTGAAGGTCATTGGTTTCTAGAAGGAGCTCCCACAGGGGAGGTGAGAACATTCAGTGCCAGGGCATTCCATTTCCAAATGTGCTCAAAATTAAGCTTACTTAGCAAGCAACTATTATTTAACAAGAAGCATCCATGATGAAGAGTCAAATGAACTGAAGTTTAATGGAGGAAGGAGGATGGAAGAGAAAGGATCAAAAGTACCTATTTATTTCAAAATAATACTTTATAATATAAACACATTATTGTCAAAAGGTTGGAAAATCAGGAATAGTTAATGAGAAGATATAATCTGCCCAAATTTCCAGCACTCAAAGAACCACTGGTTACATTTTGGTGTATTTCCTTCTAATATATAATATACGTTTTACTTGGTTAAAGTTATTATTTTTTATTTTTTCATAAAATTGACATTAAGTTACATATATCATTTTGCCTATTTTCACTTAACACTATATTGTTCATATTTTCCATCAAATTCATAGCTTTACCTATGAGCATATTGTTCATATGTGGCTCCATCTTATCTCTGAGCTTAGCAACTCCACCTTTTTAAAATAAAAGGTCTCTACCCAGTAGGGATGACTATTTTCACCTTACTTTGTAATTACTAAAAGAGCTCTCCTACACACTTAGGTAAAATGAAGATATGTTGAAGAAATATTGTTATCGTTATGTATTCCTTCATGTAAAACACCTCATATTTGAAATAGACATATGGTATTTCTTATGGATGATTGAGTACCACTTCAAACACAGATAGGGTAACTGCAAGTATTTCCAATTATATTTCAGACATCAAATAAGACTCCTAATCATAAAAATAGAACTCAGCTTTCTTCTGGAAATGTAATTAAACATTACATTCACCAAGAGACTGGCACAGCAAAGCACAATTAGCCTAATATCTAGGAATGTGGCACTGTGTCAGAGCCAGTATTTACATTAAAAAATCATGAAGATGAATGCACCTAAACGTTATTCCTTAGTTAAAAAAGTTTTATACTTCAGGAAGTTCCTTGATTGGACTTTTCATTTTCAGGGAAGGGTTGTTTGCAAAGTGATCCAAGACCAACACTGCTAATGCAAATACCTTCACATGAATGAGTTTATAGGATATGCCTTTCTCTTAAGACAAGATTTATGGAACAATCGGGTATCTAAGCCTGGGAGTGAGAGAAAGGAGGAAGAGAAATGCAAGTGCAAAGTCATCATCACATTGCATTTATGAAGAGTCCATACCCGCATAGCCATGTACTGCAGAATTAGAACCCGTGACTACTCCTACGTTCCTTATCATCCTCCAGTGTGTTTGGTGACTCAGAGTGTGTGTATAATTTTATAACAACAAACTGAAAAAAATGGTTTTCTGCTCTATCTTCCCTAATATTTTGAAGACCCCTCTGGTCCATACTTTATACTTTTGCCATTACTAAATTGCTTTGTTATTTGACTAGCCTTTGAGGATAATGAAAATCACTTAACCAGAAACAGAAGCTGGTGCATATTAAATCTTCAGAATCAAAAACTGAATGATGTATCTTTTAAACATTAAAGTGGGAAGAGAAGGCATTTGGATTGCACCGAATCTGATTTAGGGATTGGCCATTCTTCTACAAAATTTGTATGATGCTGAAAGATGTGCAGAATTTTGTGTATATGTGTGTGCATGTGCACGTTCTTGCCAAAATCATCGTAAAGATAACCAGGTTATAGATTATTCAAAGGTACTGCTCTTGTCTCTTTCATCTTTGTGTTTTCAGCACCCCACATTACCCAACATTTTGCCGATGTTCAACTAACAGTGAGGAGATGAACGGTGTTCTACTATTCAGAACAGCACAGACATGGAATCAACCTAATGCCCATCAATAGTAGACGGGATAAAGACAATATTCACAATGCAATACTATGCAGCCATATAAAGGAACAAGATCATGTCTTTCCCAGCAACATAAAGCTGGAGGCCATGATCCTAAGCAAACTAACACAGGAACAGAAAAACAAATACCACGTATTCTTACGCAGAAGTGACAGCTTGACAGCTTAACAACAACACATGGAAACTAGGAGGGGAACAACAGACACCGAGGCCTGCTTGAGGGTGGAGAGCGGGAGGAGGGAGAGGATCAGAAAAATTATCTATTGGGTACTATGCTTATTACCCAGGTGACAAAATTATCTGTACACCCAACCCCTGTGACAGGCAAATATATAACTAATGTACACATGTATCCCTGAACCTAAAATACAAGTAAGAAAAACTTTTTTAAAGAATACTTTTGGCTGGACATGGTGGCTCACACCTGTAATCCTAGCACTTGAGGAGGCTGAGGCGGGCAGATCACCTGAGGTGAGGAGTTCAAGACCAGCCTGGCCAACATGGTGAAACCTCGTCTCTACTAAAAGTACAAAAAAATTAGCCGGGCGAGGTGGCGGGTGCCTGTAATCCCAGCTACTAGGGAGGCTGAGGCAGGAGAATCACTTGAACCCAGCAGGTGGGGGTTGCAGTGAGCCGAGATTGTGCCATTGCACTCCAGCCTGGGTGACAGAGAGATAATTTTTCTCAAAAAAAAAACAAAAAGAATACTTTTGATAATCACTTAGATCAATGAAACTTAGACCGGTGGCTGGGCGCAGTGGCTCACACCTGTAATCCCAGCACTTTGAGAGGACGAGATGGGTGGATCACAAGGTCAGGAGTTCAAGACCAGCCTGACCAACATGGTGAAACCCCATCTCTACTAAAAATACAAAAATTAGCCAGGTGTTGTGGTACATGCCTATAATTCCAGCTACTCAGGAGGCTGAGGCAGGAGAATTACTTAAACCCAGGAGGCGGAGGTTGCAGAGAACTGAGGTCGCACCACTGCACTCCAGCCTGGGCAACAGAGCAAGAGTCCGTCTCAAAAAAAAAAAAAAAAAAAAAAAAAAAGAAATTTAGATTGGCAACAGTAGAGAAAGGAATTATCAATCATTTCTACAATAAATATATACAATCACTTAAAAATAAGACTTTTTAGGCCGGGCGCGGTGGCTCACGCCTGTAATCCCAGCACTTTGGGAGGCCGAGGCAGGCGGATCATGAGGTCAGGAGATCGAGACCCTCCTGGCTAACACGGTGAAACCCCCTCTCTACTAAAAATACAAAAAAAATTAGCCGGGCGCAGTGGCGGGTGCCTGTAGTCTCAGCTACTTGGGAGGCTGAAGCAGGAAAATGGCGTGAACCTGGGAGGCAGAGCTTGCAGTGAGCCGAGATAGCGCCACTGCACTCCAGCCTGGGTGAAAGAGCAAGATTCCGTCTCAAAAAAAGACTTTCTAATTACTCACATGAAACATCTCTAAAATCTACTGCTAAATAGAAAAGGCAAGGTGCAGAACAGTATATGTGGTGGGTAGGCACTTGTCTAAAAATAAAAAAAAAATACACACACACACACACACACATATATACATATATTTGCTTGATAGGCATGTAAACAATCTCTGGCAGGATACACAAGACAGTGACAACTGGTTACTGAGTTCGAGAGGCAGACTTTTCAGTGCATATATTTCTTTACACTTTTAACTGTGTGATTGTATTACCTAGAAAAAACAAATTTAAGTTGAAAAGAAATGAAAGTAATGGCTAGCTAACTGAACATAAATGAAATTCCATGGAAATTACGGATGTCTACAGATTGCAGACATGTAAAAAATTAAGAATCTTGGTTAAGAAAAAAAGTGTGCTAGATTTTAAAATAGATTTATGTACATTCCACGATTACATTTCCTTGACCCTTTGTTACTTATTTTGCCCCAACTTGTTTTTGCTTACCTTCTCTTTGCCTTTTTTGTTTTTATTTTGCTTTGCTTTTCAATCAACCAGGTAAGGTTTATACTAGAATAGAACCTAAGAAACCATTTGTATTCTAATGTCAAACAGTAATATAGTGAGATCTTGAACCCTAACTAGTAGAGGTTGAAGGACGGGATAATGTTCAACTTTGTAAGTTTCATTGCCAAAGCCACACGTTGGAGTTGAAGCTGCAGTCCAACATAAACAGGACAGGAAGGGAGTAGCACAGAAGCTCTTGGCTCTTCATCACAAGTCTGGCATCTGATGGGGTGTTAACATGTCAAGTACACACACCTTGAAATAGCAGTGTGATTGCACTGTGGCCAACTGACATTGCAAGTATGTACTAGAGAGTGAAAATGTCCTCCTAGTCCTTCCGAATGTCTCATTTTTTGTAATGTTTTAAATTAAGATGCTAATCAAATGAGAACACAGAAGAAATGAGGAAGGAGTTGAAAGTGTTCCCAAATTAAGTAACTTGGACAAACTTTTCTAATGTAATTCTATCCCATGAGATTCTTATTTAATTCTTCATACTCATTTGGTTTACACGATAAATGATGTCAGTTGGAAAAGTACTGTAATGTGGGAAAACTCTGGAGTTGATGGGGTTTGAAAATACAAGTCCTGCGGTATATCTAGGTGAAAGGCAGATCAGCCGGGCATGGTGGCTCACACCTGATATCTCTGCACTTTGGGAGGCCGAGGTGGGTGCATCACCTGAGGTCAGGAGTTCAAGACCAGCCTGGCCAATATGGTGAAACCCCGTCTCTACTAAAAATACAAAAATTAGCCAGGCGTGGTGGCACGTGCCTGTAGTCCCAGCTACTCAGGAGGCTGAGGCAGGAGAATGACTTGCACCCAGGATGCGGAGGTTACAGTTAGCCAAGATCGCGTCATTGCTCCATTGCTCTCCAGCCTAGGTGACAAGGTGAAACTTCATCTCAAAAAAAAAAAAAAAAAAAAAAAAGAAGATTAGGCAGATCAAATGGGGGTTGCTCTAAAGGCGGGAGATATTTCTTTTCCTCTTTTTTGTTCTGCTTTTGCTTCATTCATTCAAAAAATATTGTTGAGCATCTACTATTTGTCAGGCCCTGTTCTAGGGTCCTAGTGAAAGAACAATGAAATAAGACAGTCAGGGTTCCCATTCTCAGAAAGCTACATTACAATATTGGAGGCAGGGAGCAATTAAAAAAAAACAAACAGCAAGTAACTGTCGGAAATAATTATGTGGTATGCGATAATTAATGAGGATGAGTTATTGGAACATGGCTGGGTGGCTGCTTTAGACTGGGTGGTCAGGGAAGTGGTGACATTAAGCTGAGTTTTGAAAGACAAGTAAGAGCCAGCCACTAGAGGCGGAACATTCTGGGGAGTGGAACATTCCAGGCAAGGGAACAACTTGTACTTCAATTTGTGTCTAGGAGTGTGGAGGAAACCCATCAGGAATTTCCAAATATAGAAAACCTCAGTAATAAAGAGAATGATAAAGGCTGCTAATTCCTTCTCTTCTAGCTCTCAAACACATCATCTCATGAAATGACATTTTCCTGATTTTCTGCAGTGCTTATTATTGCTTATTAAGATGTACTTCACTTTGTTAGCCTAGAACTGCACTGAGGTGATGCTAACAATCCCTAACAGCTCAGTATGAATTTTATAGGCTATGTCTTTCTCTGGAGACAGGATTTGCAGAACAATAGGGCATCTAAGGGTGGGAGTGAGAGAAAGGAAGAAGAGAAAAGCAAAGGTTGTAAAATGCAGTAATTTTGAAAATGTTGATTCGGCCTGAAATCATTTTACTCTTTTTTTTGTTTGTTTGTTTTTTGTTTTGAAACAGAGTCTCGCTCTTTTCGCGCAGGCCAGAGTGCAGTGGAGCGATCTCAGCTCACTGCAACCTCCACCTCCCGGGTTCATGCCATTCTCCTGCCTCAGCCTCCCGAGTAGCTGGGACTACAGGTGCCCACCACCACGCCCGGCTAATTTTTTGCATTTTTAGTAGAGACGGGATTTCACCATGTTAACCAGGATGGTCTCGATCTCCTGACCTCGTGATCCGCCCGCCTCGGCCTCCCAAAGTGTTGGGATTACAGGCGTGAGCCACCGCACCCGAACTGTTTTACTCTTTTAAGACAGAAAACCATAATACTGTTTCTTCTTTAGAGACTGGGATAAGAGCAAGTAGTAAGAATAGGAGCAAGGGGAGCTGTTGATTTAGCATGTAAACACTGAACAATCATTTCATTATTATTCTCCCAGGCAAAAGGACACAGACTTTTATGGCAATGCACATATTTTTGGCACTAGAGTAACAAATAAGCATCATTTTATCTGCGGATCTGTCGCAAGGTAAGGACTTTCCCATCGCATCACCCTTCAGTAACCTCCCTTTGGAGTTCTCATTTTGCTCGTCTACAGGCTTAGAGTCCTACCTTTCTCCCACAAGACAAAGGAAGTAATAAAGGGGGTTTGAAAATAGCATATTGTTATTTATATATTGTTTGATCTGCTGTAGGAGGTGAGCTCAGTGGAAAAACATGACCATGCCTTTCTATATGCTTGGCAAATCGCCTACCACATTTTGCCATTCACAGGTTTCCCCTCAGAGCTTATTCCTGGGGGATTCCATGCATGTCTATGGTTTGGAAGGACCGCTTTTTTTTTTTTTTTTTTTTTTTTTTTTGAGACGGAGTCTTACTCTGTCGCCAGGGCTGGGGTGCAGTGGCGCTATCTCGGCTCACTGCAGGCTCCGCCCCCCGGGTTTATGCCATTCTCCTGCCTCGGCCTCCAGAGTAGCTGGGACTACAGGCACCCGCCACCACGCGCGGCTGATTTTTTGTATCTTTAGAAGAGATAGGGTTTCACCATGTTAGCCAGGATGGTCTCGATCACCTGACCTCGTGATCTGCCCGCCTTGGCCTCCCAAAGTGCTGGGATTACAGGGGTGAGCCACGGCGCCCTGCCTGAAGGACCGTTTTTTTGGCAGGAATAAAGAGAAGCAGAGATTTTTCGCAGTGAGCCCTACTTTTATTTTGATCTTCAGGTATCATTTGTAATGAGAGGGCAGCAAGGAACCAAGGAAAAGAATAGTGTAGAAGTTAGGTTTACGCTCATTCCCTCCTTTTTTCTCCTGTTAAGATTATGACCTAAGCATTGTGTTGCTTCTTTCGTGCTGCGATTGAAGATTATGAGTGTCAGCCACTGAGCTGCAGAAATAATACTATTAATTTTTTCTTGTGCAGCATTTAAGCACACTTCGCAGTCCCACAGCGGGTGGTAAAGGCATTGCACAAATCCTGTGTGTGGGACATCTGGGACTCACCAAATGGCCTACATTTAATTATCTTCCACTTACACTTGAGGGAGAGTGTTAGAAACAAAGGGAGATGTAGGAGCTGAAGTGGATATGTACACGATACTAAGCCAGGAACCCTCACTTTATGAGAGGTACCACAGACTGAGCCAGGAACCCCCACTTTATGAGAGGTACCACAGACTGGGCCAGGAACCCTCACTTTATGAGCGGTACCATGGACTTGGCTGGAGGTCTGGGATGGCTGTGAGTGTATTGGTGAGGACGACTTCTATTGGACAGTACAGGGTGAGGGCTGGGCCTAGTTAGAGAAAAGAGCTCATGACCTTTCCAGGTTTTTGTTTCATTCTTGAATTTTTTTTTTCTTTTCCCACAATCAGTATTGGAGCTATTCAAGAGAGAAAAATAATGCAGAGTTTTTTTTTTTTTTGAAAATGATCTTTCTTCCCCCAGACATCTGAGACATCAGACACCATTTTCAGATTAGTTCATTGTGAGAGTAAATATTTTAGTTGCTAATTACTTGCGCCCTCCGAATTGTTTCCTATTAGTTCGTTTACAAATGATGAAGATGCACAAACTGCCATAACGCCACCAAGTATAAACCTTTCCTCTAGTGAAAGAAAATCAGATCATAAACTGATGAAAAGAAGATTTGAGCAAACCATAGTTTTTCACTGCTGACCATACGAGGCAAATAAAATCTCATATTTTCCCACAATGTATGAAAAGAAAACAATGAATGTGTAAGAATTTCACTTGGCAGTTACCTATAGTCATTCATTATCAATAACTCAGATGCTGTTCTAAATTATTTGTAGATGTCATTCAACAGCATTTCTCTATCAGTAATACAACTTTGAGAACACTGAACAAATCTTTTTTAGAAAAGGTTGTGATAATACAGAATATCACACCTTTGTGAGGGGTGGAAGAAGGGAAGCAGAGAGTACTTTGAAAACTGAACAAACACTGAAAGAAAACTTTGAAAACACTGAAAAAACCTTTTTTAGAAAAGGCTCTCATAATACACCATACCACAGCTTTCAGAGGGGTGGGTTGGAAGAAGGGAAGCAGAGAGTATAAACTTTAATATCCTCTGTGTTGTTTGAATTGTCACATCAAGCATCCACTGATTTTGTAATAAAACAAAATCCAATAACATATTCTAAATCATAAGAAAATTTAAAAATATATACTTAAAAAGTATCATCACATATTATTTTCTACCTAGTTAAATGGCAGGTAAATATGCAACACAAAAAAACAACAATCAAGTGATGCCCTAAGAATATGTTTAAACATACGAAGATTTGAAGAAAAAAAAAAAACAAAACAGTGGGAAGACCTAGTAGAAGTAAATGTTGTTTCTAAGCTGTTGGGTTTTGTGTTTAGGTGTTCTGCTTTTTCCCTTAAGTTTCCTCATGAAGGAAGAGTAACCCATTTATTTGGGCCTCAAACATTTAAGTCCATTTTTTCTGCATCTTATTTTATATTTTATCTTATATTTATATATGTATTTATATTTTATCTCACAAGCAAATCCTGATGTTCTTTAAACTTGTGCTTAAGCTGTCATCCTCTTAATGAACATGAAGTTGTTTTGTCTGCATTCTGTAGATATTACCCCCTTGCCATATGCATTAACCTGGCTGCAAAGCAGAGCTAAAAGCTGCAAAGCTGTTGAAACTCCTGAGATAAGATGGGCTGTAGATGCCTCTTAACAGCAACTCGTGTTTGCGCTCCTGTGATTTACGTCCAATTTATGATAGACTTTACTTAATCAAGACTACAGTCAAGTCCTAGTCATTCAACACATTTGCCCTTTCTCTCCCTGGAGAGCAGGTCCTTTGTTTCATTAAAAGCACTGCAAATACATATTCAAAATGCAAAGATGAAAGAAGTCAGCAGTGGCAATTAATTTTATGGGTTGCTGCTACAAGAGCATAAATCTCTTTTAAGGCCACCATTTTTTAGCTCATTATACCTGTTGGGCCTCTGAATGGAGATGGCGCATAGGTATTAAATGTTCACCAGCACCTTTCACACTATTGTGTACACGCTTAGTGAGTAGCCCTACTGTCTTAAAAGTGAGCCAGAACACAATGCAAAATGAAGTAGAGGGTAGCAATAGATACATTTTTGAAACTGCAACACAAGATTGTCCAGAAGTCTAGTTTTATAAAATTGTTTGCCCATTTGTTAACTTAAGGTATTCTTTTGACTTTTTGTTATTTGATTAGTCTAATGTTCATGAAATCACCCAGTAAATAATAAAGTGATGTACAAAGGTAAGGTGTTATTCTAATTCAAATATCTTTTAAATTCTAACATTTCTAAGAAGTGAACTGATCAGAGAGAGAAAAGAGTAGGCTGTTCAATGCTAGGGAAATAAAGAATAACCCCTAAAGAAGCCCTTCCTGCCCCAAATCAAAAACATCAGATATGGGTAAATAGAAGGGGCTTTCCTAGGTTCTGGCAAATACATTCTCATGGGAATGTGACCTCATAGAATACATACACATTCACTATGACTCTTACATTTCCACTGACCTCTGGCAGGGCAGTAATTCAGGGTCTGTTGTGCTATGATAGACTCGTTTGAGCTAATGTATTTCTGCCTCTCTCTGACATTGTAATGGCTCCATTCATAACAACTCTCTGCTGTGCGGTGCCAATGGAAACAGCTCATGCAAGGTTTATCATCCTAAGAAAATAATGGACATCAACTGTGAAGATGGTATTCATGGAAATATGCAGCTCCATGGAATTCCAAGCCAAGTAGCCTGTGCTGTGAAGGGTGCTCTTCTTGCCCACAAGCCTGCGTCCCTCTGGTTTCATTGCCCTGCCAGGATCTGCACCCTGAATTTCCAGCCTCAGTTTTTAGTCTTTCCCTGCTTGTCTGTATCAGATCTCCTTACCGATAATATTTAAAGTAACAAACGTAAAGTACTTATACTCACTTTTTGAAATACTTTTAATAAAGGGCTCAAAGGAGATCCCCCTTTTCCATGGCCTCCGGGGAGTGGCTACGTCCTTAGCTGTATGTTGGAAGCCCACACTGGGCACAGATATTTTCACAGCCATAACCAGTTACAGCTGTCAGCAAAGGGCAGATTTCACCAAGCTTTTCATTTCCCTTCTTTATTTTTAGGTATCTTTTACATTGTTGAAGGACACCACTTGGCAGCAAGGTCCCATGAGTCAAGGACAACCTGCCACATAGTTAATCCAGGCAAAAGTTTTTTTCTCACCAGAGAGGAAATGTAACAGGGGTATGGAAATTATTATAAAACCATGCAGAAATACTCACAGTTTTGGTTTGGCAAGCAGAGGTGGTGGCTCCTTAGTGGGTGAAAGCAGGACAGCTGGTGTTGGAAGAGATTTATTACTCTTAGCTTTGCCGTTAATCAGTCCATTTACTCCATGGCTGGGATGGACTCCGTTCGTTTCCCTCTCGGCAGCATTGAATTGCATTTGAAGGGCTGCCCTGCTCAGGCCTAACTCAGGGTTGTTCACCTGCTGGATCTCAGATGGTTTCTTTGAAGCCAACTCCAAGGAACTTGTCTCCAAGATTGGAGGGGGAGGTGGAAAGTGTTGGAAGTGGTCATTGTTGGATTCTCCCACTGACTTGTAACTACAATTTTCAGTGTTGGCTAAGGAAGGGGAAAGAGAGGAAAAACATAAGAAGATGCTACTAGTTCAACAAGTGATTTCACACTGTCAGAGTCTTCTGAGAATCCCTGTGTTGTGTGAAGTTGTTAAAGAAGAGGTGATTGTGCTGCTCTCATCTGATGCAGAAGCACTGCCAGCTGGAGGGCCTGCTTCTTTCAAGCTTGTTTTGAACGAGTGCTACCGTTTTATTTCCTGACTGAGCTCACATGTGGGGAAACCAGCTACCAAATCATAAAAATTTCAAACAAGAGCTAAACATAGAACTTGGCAAAAAAAAGTGACAACACAAACAGTATCAACTAATAATGCTTTGTCTTCTCACGTTTTGGTCCATGGGTCCTACTGAACATCATAGCTGTCACTACTCAAATTGGCTCAAGCTGTAAAGGTTTTTTTTTTTTTTTTTTTTGAGACGGAGTCTCGCTCCGTCACCCAGGCTGGACTGCAGTGGCGCGATCTCAGCTCACTGTAAGCTCCGCCTCCCGGGTTCATGCCATTCTCCTGCCTCAGCCTCTCCGAGTAGCTGGGACTACAGGCGCCCGTCACCACGCCCGGCTAATTTTTTGTATTTTTAGTAGAGACAGGGTTTCACCGTGGTCTCAATCTCCTGACCTCGTGATCCGCCCGCCTCGGCCTCCCAAAGTGCTGGGATTACAAGCGTGAGCCACCGCGCCCGGCTGCTGTAAAGGTTTTATGTGGATATTCATCTAAAGCTAGGGAAGGTAAAGCTTGGAGTCCAAGTAAAATTTCATAATCTCATAAAAATATTTTTTTTTCTGTATTAGGTTATTGCTCCAACTATAACTCAGTATGAAAGAGATTTTTATGTGTTGCCCTCAGTAGGCTGAAAGCATCTTGAGATCATGTCTTTTTTAGATTCTGCACCTTGCCCAGAGCCCAGCAGAGCTCCTGGCATGCACTCAAAAATGCTTACTGAGGTAAACAAAAAACTCAAAAATATTTGTTGATTATGTTTGACCTATAGCAGATTTACCGCAGAAACAATGGAAAATATTACACACAAATTTTTGCCACTCAGACTTATAGAGCCCAGGGTTTTGGCCATATTATTTAAGCACTGCACTCCTGCTATGGCCATTTGACGGGACAGTGTTGAAGCCAACTCGAAATCAAAACGCTGGGGTCCTCCTTGCTCTGTAACTCCGATCCTGACACTTAGGTTCCTTTTAGCACTTAACAGTAGTCGTTCACAGAAACCATTTCCCATTTAAGATGACCCTCCCGTTTCTTTTCTTAATTAAGATGAAAAAGCATTTACAATTGCCACTCTGAGGGCCCTAAATCAGTTTTGGTTGTGCCTCTGCTGCCACCTAGCGCCAAGTTCTTGCTCTACTGAAGGAATCCAAGTACAATTCAGTTGTTCTCTCCAAGTCCGTATCATTCAACAAATGACCCATTTATTGATTCTCTACTACGTACATTATGTGCCAGGCTTGGTCAAAAACATATTTTAAAAATATCTTTAAGATGAATGGCAGAGATGAGGCAATTAAAGTAAGCTAACGCTCATTAGTAACTAGAAAACAGACAAATAAAAATAAAAGAAAAAGAAAAAAATCTGTTTCACATTCCTTTCCCTAGTGGTAAGTTTTTGAGTTTAGAAAATATCCATATATTTTTGAAAATTGGCTTCAATAATACAATGCATTGCTTTCTTTTTCATATTAGTTATATACTATCATTGATATAGACTATCAATGAAATTTGAGTTCGAAGGCCTTTACAGCTTCTCTGAGTTTATCTTGTATTACATTTTATACAAGAAGGCTTATCTTGTATTACCTTTCCAGAAGTTTCAACAGTGGATTGGACAATGGCTTATTTGTACAAGTATCTCCAGATCTCATGTGTTGGCACTGCTGAGAAAGTGACTGCACCTCCGATGTAGAGGTGGCTTTCCAATGTGAATATGATTCTAGGTTAGCAGGAGGATGTTAGGAAACCAGCTCCATCGTTTCCAAGACCAAGACGGCACGATTTTAAAGAAAGCCCATGTGTGTTCAGTTGCTACATGATCATTATCTTTTTGTTTGTCATCTCCACCTCACTCCTTCTCCTCCCCTCCCCTCAAGCCTTTGTTTCACGATGAAACTTAGATTGTTAGGGTGACTCCTGGAGTGGCCAGATTCCTGAAGGCTGAGCTGAGCTCTCTTCCTGGGACAGTCCCTTCCTCCCTTCCTTCCTCCCTCCCTCCCTCCCTTCCTCCCTTCCTTCCTCCCTCCCTCCCTCCCTTCCTCCCTTCCTTCCATGACAGTCTCACTCTGTCACCCAGGCTGGAGTGCAGTGGGACAATCTCGGCTCACTGCCACATCCACCTTCTGGGTTCAAGTGATTCTCCTGCCTCAGCCTCCAGAGTAGCTGGGATTACAGGCATGCACCACCACACTCAGCTAATTTTTGTATTTTTGGTAGAGACAGGGTTTCACCATGTTAGCCAGGCTGGTCTCGAACTCTTCACCTCAAGTGATCCGCCTGCCTCGGCCTCCCAAAGTGCTGGGATTACAGGTGTGACATGACCCAGTCATTTTTTTTACTCTTCACATACCTGAGGTGACAACCAGCTGGGCAGTGCTGGTTGCTGATCCGTAATCATTTCTTGCTGAACATGTAAAGATCCCTGCATCTTCAGGGAAAGTCTCAGCGATAACTAGGGTGCAAATCTCCTCTGGAAGTGAAGAGAACAGAATCATTCATCAGAGTTTAACCATGAAGTCACTTTTAAGAAGTGAGACCTCCACCTTTCCACAACAAACAAATTAGGTAATGATTATTACAGATTCACTTTACAAAAATGTTTGCAATAGAATCTCTTTACATTTAATTTAGCAATTCTGCCTAGCAGAAAAAGCTTTGGAGGTAGACCCATTCTTTGTGATGTTGGACAAGAGCTGTCTCGGTGTCCTCATCAATAAAATGGGGATGATACATACCTAATGGGTTATCTGTGAAGATAAAACGAGATGTCTGCAAGTGTGTAACTCTGTACTTTGCATGTAGGAGTTAAGCTGATTGCATGTCAGAGTTCTTTCTGTACATATAGCTACCTGGTATATCTGCTCAGCTGCAAAGCAAGCAGTGGGGAAAATAAAGCTCTTCTGAAATGCTGACCACGTGGGAAAAAAGAACATGACCTGTGTATATTTGACCTGTAGACAACTATTCTGGAAGGTACTGTTAAGTGGCATGGCAGTGTTGTAGGGTATGAAAAGGCCAGACTCGAAACAGCTGCCAGGGCTTGAATGAGGGTCCTGCCACATCTTGCCTTTGTGACTTTGGTCAGTCTCCCTGAACTTCAATGTTCTTCTCCGTAAAATGGAGACAATGATAGAAGCTACCTCACAGAGTTTGTATTAGTCATGCATGACACACAAAATTCACCACCACAGGGTTATTGTGAGGGGGATGATGATGATGATGACGATGATAACAACAAGAGCTGACAGCTATATAACCCTTACCATACACTAGGTATTGTTACCAGCACTTAACATAGATTAAATCTAATCATCACGTCAATCTTATGAGTTATGTAAGTGTATTATTAGCCCATTTTATAGATAGAAAATGGAAGCACAATAAGGTTAATTCACTTGTCCAAGGTCACACAGCTAATAAATACTAACATAGGGATTCAAACCAAGTTGGGGTCCAGACTCCAAACCCTAAACACCACCTACTTTTGTGATATGACATACTGTGCTTAGGACATTGCCTGGCATATAGCAAATGCTTCATAGCCAGTGTTAGCTGTTACCATTAAAAGGAAGCTATATCTAGAGTATTAATTAGTTTCACTAGTTGAATAATTGCTTATATTGTACCAGTAAAATAAAGATAATTATGTGGGCAAACGTTAAGAAAAGTGATATATTTTGGATTCCCATGAAGTGATTCTATTGGTTATTCACATATTTTTGGGGTAGCATAAGACCGTGTATTATAGATTTCTTAGTAATAATGCCTGCAATTATTCCTTCCTTTGTAGACATGCCTCTTTGTAATGTCCCTCTGCAACACCTTCCATCAAGTGGCAGAGTCTATTGCCCCATCCCTTGCACCTGGGCTGGCCCTGTGAGTTGCTTTAGCCTAGAATGTGGTGAAAGTGATGTTGTTGGCCAATTCTGAGCCAAATCCTTGAGAGGCCTGGCCTGCTTCTGCTCCATCTCTTGGAACTCTGATGAACCCTTACGTGAACAAGGCTGTGCTAGCCTGTAGGAGGAAGAGACCATATGGAGCAGACATAAGCCTTTCCAAAAGAGACCATCTTAGACTAACTGACTCATTCCTAGTCATCCTGGCAGCTGACCATGGCCGCACTGAGAGAGCCCAGCTGTCGTCAGCCCAGCCTGGCACAGACCACAAAAACCACCCAGCTGAGGCCAAGCCAAATAGTTCACCCACAGAATTATGGTTGCTGCTTTAAGCAACTAAATTTTGGGGTGCTCTACTGTATTACAGTAGCTAACTCAGAATTTGATAAGATAAACCTCCTTCACTAACATCCTTCTAAGAGCAAACATTTCAGACCATCAGTAATTAAAATCAGCAAATCTGTTTCAAAACATTTTATGTTTTAAACCCTGAAACAAAAAAAAGTACTAACTGTAGGTAAAAGTGCTATGTTTTTAAAAAAAACATTTTTGTCTATTGAAGAGAGCTTTAAATATTTTAATTTTTTACCTATAAATCAAATAAATAAGTGCAAACGTAAATAAATTAAACAAAGTATAAAATAAAGTGTAAATGTTTCTCTTTATAATCGAATTCCCTTTATATACCTAATACCCCTTAATAATCTCACTCTTGAAAGGCAAATGCAGAGTTTGTTGTATTTGATTCTAGAAAAAAATTCGTGTATCTATCATTTCAAAATTTGTCCAAGTATTATCAAACTATATAGTTTTTGATGTCATGTTATTGGGTCAAATATGTATTTTTTTTTGTATTACCAAGTAATATGGCCTATAGGCATCATTGAGTTTTACTCCATTTCTCACTCCATTCTTAGGTTTTATCAAGCCCCCTGCCCCACCCACCAAAGCCTTTCCTTTTCCCCATTTCTGATGATGCTGATGGTAATCTGGTTAACAGACTGCTTGAGATTTTGTTAAAAGCTACAATGCAAGGATTCTTCTGTGTCAAAATGTTATGTCCCTTAGGAAAGATCTGAGGACTACGGTGATTATAAGCTTTTGAGAGGTTAGCATTGTTGTGTAGCTCAAGCTCAACTCATTTCTAAGATATATTAATACAGGTTTAAAATTGCAAGAGTTGTAAAAACACACACCTTATTCTTCCAGCATATTATTCAATTTGATGTTTAAATGGGGTGTGAAAAACTTAGTTTATTCTTTATGTTCTATTATTAATTTTGTGTTCTACATTGAACCTAAATTATTCAGTTGAGGTAAAAGTAAACGGCAATGACAGTAGGAGAAATACTGCAAAATTCCACTTAAGAGGTATCTAAACTGGTCATACTCTTAGAAGCAGAAGGTTGAATGCTGGTTGCCAAGCACTGGGGTGAAGGAGGAATGGCAGTTGCTGTTCAGTGGGCATAGTTTCAGTCATGTAAGATGAAAACATCCTAGGTATTTGCTGTACAACATTAAGCATATAGTTAACAATACTGTAGTGTATACTTAAAAATTTAAGAAGGTAGATTTCATGTTATATGTTTCTTTAACCATAATAAAAAAAAGTAAAGGGCAATGAAATCTATATTAAGTATTCATCCATTTATGGTAATTTAAGGCCAGGCGCAGTGGCTCATGCCTGTAATCCCAGCACTTTGGGAGGCCGAGGCAGGCGGATCATTTGAGGTCAGGAGTTCAAGACCAACCTGGGCAACATGGTGAAACTCCATCTCTACTAAAAACACACACAAAAAAATTAGCCAGGCATGGTGGCAGGTGCCTGTAATCCCAGCTACTTGAGAGGCTGAGGCAGGAGAATTGCTTGAACCCGGGAGGCGGAGGTCGCAGTGAACCAAGATCTGGCTGGCCACTGCACTCCAGCCTGGGCAACAAGAGTGAAACTCTGTCTCAAAAGAAAAAAAGAAAACCAAAAATGCTAATTTAAGTAAAACACTGTGATAGGTATCATAAATGCAAAGACATTAAAGTCAGGAAGAAGTTGCTCATTCTACATCTTTCTTGAAGAACAATAAGAACAAATGGTTCCTAATTGCAGCAAGAGGGCAGAAGGTAGGTTAAATGAATGGAAAGTCTTGTTAAGGAAAGGTTTTAAGATGTTGAGAAAATTTTTTGAGATAAAGTCTGGAATCTCCATCCATGAACAGCTCCTAGAAGCTTTTACAGTCATCTCTCTACTTGTTAAGCATTTTTAAGAGTACACTGTCTTAATATTTTATAGCTGCAGATATAGAGATAATTAATGGTTCCTGCCTTTGAGTTGTCTGTAATCTTATTAAAGGGTTGAGACACATCTTTTACATGAATTAGACTTGAATTAGAAAATCATCAGGTCTGGCCGGGTGCGGTGGCTCACGCTTGTAATCCCAGCACTTTGGGAGGCCGAGGAGGGCGGATCACGAGGTCAGGAGATCGAGACCATGGTGAAACCCCGTCTCTACTAAAAATACAAAAAAAAAAAAAAATTAGCCGGGCGTGGTGGCGGGTGGCTGTAGTCCCAGCTATTCGGAGAGGCTGAGGCAGGAGAATGGCGTGAACCCGGGAGGCGGAGCTTGCAGTGAGCCGAGATCGCGCCACTGCACTCCAGCCTGGGCGACAGAGCGAGACTCCGTCTCAAAAAAAAAAACAAACAACAACAACAAAAAAGAAAATCATCAGGTCTATTCCAACTCCAAAAGCTTACACCCTCAATGCCCACATGACAATGGCATAGTCTTTTAAGCCCTCCTTCTCTCTTTCCTTCAAAATTGTGCTGTCTTAAAAAGGCAGTTAAGTCAGCTGCAAGCAAAAATGTTTGCCAGAAACTATTTGGCAAAAATTTTTTGAAATAGAAGATGGAAGTAGGAATATAATATAGAATTAAAATTTTTAGGCAATTAAGAATTAAAAGTTTATTTCAGACTTCTGAAGAAATTAAAATTCTAGTTCATTATGCAATATTTTAAAAAATTGACCAAATATTTGATCTACTGTAATGATCCTATAATCACAAAGACAGGATCTTTTTGGTCATTTTCTCCCACTTGTCTTGATAGCTTTGCAACCCCTCCTATTGAGTCTGTAAAAACAGAACCAAATGTAGTTTCCCGAATTGTCTTCTTTTTCTTTATTCTTAAGATTTATCTCTGCCATTTAAAGAATTTTATTTTTTTTGAATAGGTAATACAAATACAACATACAATTTTTTTTTTTTTTGAGACGGAGTCTCGTTCTGTCGCCCAGGCTGGAGGTGCAGTGGCGCAATCTCGGCTCACTGCAAGCTCCGCCTCCTGGGTTCACGCCATTCTCCTGCCTCAGCCTGCCTAGTAGCTGGGACTACAGGTGCCCGCCACCGCGCCCGGCTAATTTTTTTGTATTTTTAGTAGAGACGGGGTTTCACCATGTTGGCCAGGATGGTCTCGATCTCCTGACCATGTGATCCACCCGCCTCGGCCTCCCAAAGTGCTGGGATTACAGGCGTGAGCCACCGCGCCCAGGCAACATACAAATTTTTTAAGGTACAAACAGGTATATGGTTCTCTATCTTTTAAATAATTAAAAATTTTCGTGAAGCTTCAATTTTAAAAGAGACAATATATTTCAGCTTGTATCTATACACTAAAACTTGTTACAAAGAAAGAACAGAAATATCCAGTTATATAAAGTGATAGATTATTTCAGGTTATATATATATTTTTCATATCTATATATGAAAAACATATAGATACAAATCTCAAAAATTATAAAAAAATTTAAAATAATACATTAAAAATATATGCAAATAACCTGAAATAATCTATCCCTTATCTAACTGGATATTTCTGTTGTCTCTCTGTAACAAGTTTAGCATATATGCATAGGCATCAATATATGAAAAACACCAAAAAGTACAGCAATTTCAAGCGAGCTCAATGGCCTATATTTCAATTACAAGAGACTCAAGAGTGTTTTGTTTTTTTTTGAGAGGAGTTTCGCCCTTGTTAAACAGGCAGAAGTGCAATGGCGCAATCTCGGCTCACTGCAGCCTCCGCCTCCCAGGTTCAAGCAATTCTCCTGCCTTAGCCTCCTGAGTAGCTGGGATTATAGGCATGCGCCACCAAGCCCAGCTAATATTGTGTTTTTAGTAGAGACGGGGTTTCTCCATGTTGGCCGGGCTGGTCTCGAACTCCTGATCTCGTGATCCGCCCACCACGGCCTCCCAGAGTGCTGGGATTACAGGCATAAGCCACTGCACCCAGCTAAAAATAATGTACTGTATATCTTAAGATAGCTAACAGAGTATTTTAAAGAGAAATGATAAGTATTTGAGGTAATGGATGTGTTAATTAGCTTGATCATTCTACAAGTATACATATGTCAAAAGCTTGCATATTATCCCATACTTAACAATTATTTTCTCATAATATATAATAACGTATCTTATATGTATTTATGTATTATGATATTTACCAATTCAAAATCAGACAAAAAATAAATATAAAAACATGTCAAAACTATGAAGCATAATGTATATTTAAACTATTTTGATATTTTTAAATCAGTGAATTTTGTTTAAAATGATGAAGAAAAACTAAAGGATAGAAAAATGAATTGGCAACTCTGAAACAGGCAGGACTCTGCATTACTTTAATTTTATTTCTATCCTACATGTGGCCTTTGGTATACACTCAAGGATGTAGATATAACTATTATTAACATTTGTATTAGATATGCCTTAATTCCTCAATAAGATTGGGTTATTCTGGTTGCGATGGGGAGACACAGCTATTTATAAGATAGGGTGGAGATTATTGTTAACTTTTTGAATCTTGAGTTTTTCACGGTGGCATTTTCCAAACTTGTTTGATGGGAAGAATCACCTGCAGCACTCACTGGTTAAATATGTTGATTACACAGGGCCTTCCTCTCCCTTGGAGATTCTGATTTAGTGGATCTGGGTTGGGGCCAAGCGTTTTTTTTTTTTTTTTTTTTTTTTCAATGCCCTTTCCAGATTATTTTTATCTTGAGAAAAGTATAGAGAACTGTGTCCTAAAAAAATAGGTTTCAAATATTTTTCATTGAAATCCACAGAAGAGATACATTTTATGTCTAACCCAGTCACATGTATAGGATAGGTACATATACAAACATACACACACACACACACACACACACACATAATGGAAATAAAAGTTTCACGAAAGAATATTTAAAGTTATTACACAAGGTGCATGCTACTATTTTTATTCTACTTTTATAACATGGTGGTTGCCATCCACCTTCATGGGCCATGAGCAGCAGTTTAAAAATACTGCCCCACAGCACAGTTCCTGGCTCAATAAATATCAATGAATCCTGGGTGATTGACATATTAAGAAAAGGGTTTCCAGATAAAGGTTTGAGAGATACTGACACACGTAGAGCATACAGTAATTATTTCATTAAAAAGTTCACGGAATAGAAGGAAAACAGTAAGACAACAGAGAGAGTATGAAGTAATCCTGTGTTTTTCGACTGTACTATATACACAGTTCTTGGCTTTCCATTTGAAGAGGAAGATAGAAAGTGTGGAAATAATTCAAGCTGGAGCTTCACGTAAGATTAATCATTTGGAAAGTGAGATGTCTCTGGAAAGTTACAAGGGATTGGGAAATTTTAAATTGAATGCATATGGTCACAGAATGAGTTAAAAGTGTGGTTAGCCATAGAAGGGGAAATACAAGATCAGTGCTGTAAGAGATTGATTAGGTCAAATCCCTCATTTCTTCAGGCTCAATATCAATGAATCCTGGGTGTTCAAAGTGATTTTCTCAGGGTCCTGGCTAATTAATGCTAGAGCCAAAATGCTGAAGGTCAGCATCCCGTCTCCCACACGCATGTCCTTTTCTTCTTTCTTCTTGAGATGGAGTTTTACTCGCCGCCCAGGCTGGAGTGCGATGGTGCTATCTCGGCTCACTGCAACCTCTGCCTTCCAGGTTCAAGTCATTCTCCTGCCTCAACCTCCCAAGTAGCTGGAAATACAGGTGCACGCCACCACACCCAGCTCATTTTTTTGTCTTTTTAGTAGAGACAGGGTTTCACCGTGTTGGTCAGGCTGGTCTCGAACTCCTGACCTCAGGTGATCC
This sequence comes from Nomascus leucogenys, assembly GCF_006542625.1. Taxonomy (NCBI): domain Eukaryota; kingdom Metazoa; phylum Chordata; class Mammalia; order Primates; family Hylobatidae; genus Nomascus; species Nomascus leucogenys. The sequence goes on along the minus strand of NC_044387.1, from coordinate 89,065,308 downwards.
ACCCGCCTCAGCCTCCCAAAGTGCTGGGATTACAGGCGTGAGCCACCACACCCAGCTAATGTTCTTTTTTTCTACAGCACAAAACCTCTCTAGTTGTGCTGCATTTTTCCTAGTTCAGGACACAAGAAATCTTATGTAAAGTAAGGTAATGAAAGATTTAAGTCAGGAAATGGAGTTTCCCGATGCTGAAAAAACTATTCTCATTATCCAAATGATTCATGAGGATTATTCATCTGCACAAGGGGAGGGCAATATGTCCTCTGAGGTATAAGACACATTGGAACAGGATATAAGCTTATAATGCGGACATGCTTAACAGCCCCTTCTTACGAGGTTTGGAGCAGTGGGCTTCAGGCAGTGCTCAGTCACTTTCCTTCTCCCTTCGCAGAGGTTGCTGTGAGTGGTGAAGGCTTCTCAGCTTTCAGTAACACCTGGGCACTTCCTGCCTAGACAACCAGGGCTTACGACCCTGGACTATCTTCCCAGGGCTTAGCGCTCTCTGGAAAGCACTTCTTTCAACCTTGAATCATCTACACCTGGAAAGACAGAGGTTCTGGGAACACTGAGAAAAATGTCCTTGCCAGTTCAATGCCTGAGGATACTTCAACTATAAACATAGACATAATTCTGTGCCTTGAAACCTACATTTAAAAACAGGATACAATTTTATTCAGTAGGGATAATATAAAGTGGTTTTAGAGCGACAATCTTGATGACTTGTAAAGAATTCCTTCTGATGCTTCTATGACTTTGTGATTCTTTTAGTCATGCCATTTTTCAGAAAACCTGAGGGTGAATATACAGTTGCTCCTTCTAAATCAGAGGGCTCTTTTAATAAGAATGAAATTTTATCATCCTCCCATCCTTCCATGACTTTGAGAATAAAATAAAACATTTTAACGTGGTCTCTGAAGCCCTGCATAATTAGGTCCCTGCTTCTGGTCAGGTTCCTTCTGTGCCTCGCACATCACTGCCTTCTGAGCACTGGGCACATGGGCTCTGGGGCAGCTCCTTGAGAAGCCACGCTCTGATAAGTTTCTAAGCCCTGGCTCCTCCTGGAGTACTTAGCACTGTCCTACTCAGTCTTATGTTTCCCCATAAACATTACTTTCTCAGAGAATCCCTTTTTTTTTTCATTAAACTTCATCAGTTTTACCACCTTAAAGCAATTTTAGGATGGTAAACTTTTTTTGGAGACATCACAACTGTAATTAAGTAATATCTATCATAAATAATATCATCACAACTGTAATTAAATAATATCTAGCTATCTATTGACTCATAAAGGTAGGGTCTTGCTCTGTTGCCCAGGCCTCTAGTGGGAGATTTTAGCAGATAGTACAAGACAATCACAAAATCAAATAAAGCTGGTGCAGTTTTATTTTATTTTTAAAATCTTTTTTTAGAAACAGGGGTTTCGCTGTTGCCCAGGCTGGAGTGAAGTGGCATGATCATAGTTCACTGCAGCCTTGAACTCCCGGGCTCAAGCAATCCTCCTGCCTCAGCCTCCTGAGTAGCTGGGACTATGTGCCACCTCACCCTGCTAAATAATTTATTGTGTAATTAGTTAGTTTCTGGTTCCCTGAAATATAACCTCTGAGTGCAGAAACAATTTTTGTTCAGGGCCATATTCTTAGCATCTCACACATGGTAGGCTCCCTATAATTATTTTTAAATAAATGCATGCATGAAATTTAGATGAAGGAAAAAAAAAACACTTGCTTTGTAAAAAGACTATTTTCTAAAGGAATTCTCAGTAAGACCAATTTTCCTACAAGCTTCCTTTGTGTGTTTCAGAGTTGATTGAGTGGAATTCATTGTGTATGATTTTATAGGAATACTTCCATGCATAAATAAGGTATATGCCTGTATATAGTTCATGACACATGGAACATTTAGAAAAATTACAGAATTAAAGAACAAAAATAGAAAAATAAAAAATAAACACTAGGATGTTCTTTTAGTGATCCTCACGCATTGAAATGTCACAGCGATTTTTGCTAATTTTTTTTAACTAGATAAAATTTTAATACAATGTCCCACAGGTTCCTCGGCTTTTCTTCTCAAAGAAAATGTCATCCAACAGTGACAAGAGGCTCACATTTTGTTGAGAGAAAGAATAATCATAGCTTGTATGGTTCTGACATTGTAAAAATGAAGAAAGCTATGAGGAAATGAGATGAGCCAGGTTGTAATACTGAATTTTCTTTCTTTTTTTTTTTAGATGGAGTCTCGCTCTGTCGCCCAGGCTGGAGTGCAGTGGCGTGATCTTGGCTCACTGCAAGCTCCACCTCCTGGGTTCACACCATTCTCCTGCCTCAGCCTCCCGAGTAGCTGGGACTACAGGCGCCCGCCACCACGCCCTGCTAGTTTTTTGTATTTTTAGTAGAGACAGGGTTTCACTGTGTTAGTTAGGATGGTCTCGATCTCCTGGCCTCGTGATCCACCCACCTCGGCCTCCCAAAGTGCTAGGATTACAGACTTGAGCCACCGCACCCGGCCAATACTGAATTTTCATCTGGTGGCATCTTACTTGAACAAAGATGTATAAGACATCTGTAAAATAAATTTTGGTAAGGAATGGAAATCAGAAAATGACTGCTTATGTCACATAAAGGGAGTTAGAGACTTACTTATCTGTACTAAAAAAACTGTCTCCAGTATAAATGGAAAAATTTAAAGTTATTAATAACCTTAATTATGATGCATTTTAATCTAATTTTCCCATGTTTGGATTTCCTAAGGTTTTGATTTGAGGGCATTTAATAAATTACTAAATCAGAAACTGTTTTTACTGGTGACAAATTCTGTTCTTTATAGTTACCTAAAAATTACAAAATTACAGCAATATCTCCCAGAAGGCAACCTTGAATTGCATTCAAGTTCCTGGACCTACTTAACCTTGGTTAAATACAAATAAAAACCATTTTATTTGTGGAAACTCATAAAATGATGAGGCAGCAAGGATACGATTACTGGGTCCCCTGGGTAACAAAGGGACATTTTCATAAATGGCTTCCTTTACAACTATGTTTTTTTTTTGTCCTAAGTCACTAAAAAAGAAATCCAGCTTTTACCTTTCACACCACATGGTTTGGCTAACACCGTTGGTAAAAAGAACTCTGAGCTAAAATCAACAAGATGAAATGCAGTGTGGGTAAATGTAATGCGTGTATCAATATTTGCACAGGAGGCTGGGCACAGTAGCTCACGCCTGTAATCCTAGCACTTTGGGAAATTGAGGCTGGTGATCACCTGAGGTCAGCAGTTCGAGACCAGCCTGGTCAACAAGGCAAAACCCCATTTCTACTAAAAATACAAAGATTAGCCGGGCATGGTGGTGGATGGCTGTAATTCCAGCTACTTGGGAGGCTAAGGCAAGAGAATCAATTGAACCTGGAAGGCAGAGGTTGCAGTGAGGAAGATCATGCCACTGCACTGCAGCCTGGGCGACAGAGCAAGACTCTGTCTCAGGAAAAAAAAAAAAAATTGCAAAGGATTTTTTTAATTGTCAATTGTATTTAATATCATATATAAAGAAGGATATTTAAAATGTACCATTTAAGGAATAACAGTGAAATGAACCCCTGTGTATCTATCCTCAAGTCTATGAAATAAAACATTTGCAGTGCTTTAGAAGTATCTCATAGGCTCTCCCCAATTTAATTTTCCTTCTCCTTTGAGATAATAATTCCTTTGATTTTCTTTATGCATTTACCATATATGTATGTATCCTTAAAAAATGCAGTCTTTAGTTTAAAAAAAAGTGAGTAGTGAGCACAAATCTTGGTTGACTAAAGAAAAGGTAACCTTGTCACTGTTAGGAAAAAGATCCCAAGAACCATCTTGGGCCATCAACTAGATTCGACGTCCTTGAAAGTTTCCAAAAGCCCCACAGGGCACTCAGTGGGTAAGGTCTTGAGTGAATCTGGGAAATATAAGGCTCACTCAGTGGGGCAGTCTGGTGGGGCCTCATGTGGGCATCCAGCAGGAATACAGTTGTTGCTGGAGATGGTATGTCCATATTTTGTTTCTTTTTTTAAATTAAAAAAGATTGTGGTTACATAGAAAGTATATATATTTACTGGGTACATGACATGTTTTGATAAGGGCATGCAGTATGAAATAATCACATCATGGTGAATGGGGTATCTGTCCCCTCAAATATTTATCCTTTTAGTTATTCAATCCAATTATATTCCAATTAAACAATCCAATTACACTCTTTTAGTTATTTTAAAATGTACAATTAATTTCTTATTGCCTACAGTCACCCTGTCGTGCTATCAAATACTCGGTCTTATTCTTTCTTTCTAACTATATTTTTGTACCCATGAACCATCTGCACCTCCCCCCACAGCCCCTCAATACCCTTCCCAGCCTCTGGTAACCATCCTTCTACTGTTTTGATTTTTAGATCACACAAATAAGTGAGAACATGTGATGTTTGTCTTTCTGTGTCTGCCTTATTTCACTTATCATAATGAGCTCCAGTTCCATCCATGTTGTGCAAATGACAGGATCTCATTCCTTCTTATGGCTGAATAGTACTCCATCGAGTATATGTACCACATTTCCTTTAGCCATGCATCTGTTGATGGATACTTAGGTTGCTTCCAAATCTTAACTATTGTGAATAGTGCTGCAACAAACATGGGAGTGCAGTTGTCTATTTGATATACTGACTTCCTTTCTTTTGGGTATATATCCAGCAATGAGATTGCTGGTATTTTCTGCTTTTTACCCATTTATGCCTAGTGTTCCATTATTGGAACGCTAAGCATTTGGGAGTTATTTATATCCTACTGCTCAAGGTCATCGTCAAGGTCTGATTGCAAAAATTCAAAAAATTGCAACCTCAGGCATAGATGGGTTAATTAAACTCAACATGGCCGACTTCTAGATGTCAGGACTGAGTCAAAGCAGAACGCTTCTGTGGGGGTAAAATGAGTGTTCCCAGCTGATCCAGGTGACAGTCCAAGGAGGTGAGAGCAGGACAGCCCAAGTAGGGATGAGATTTTTGGGTCAGGCTTACCGCCCTGCCATTCTGTCATCCAAATAAAAGACGGGCTGGACCAGAGGCAATGAACCTCCTAATGATGAAAGCCTTACTGCATTTATTTCTTGAGACACGCGGCTTCAATCTGAACTTGCCCTTCATTCCTGATGCACAGCTGTCACCCTCCTGGGGGGGTGCCCTTTGCCTCTTGCTTGGATGTGATCTCCTGCTTCCTGTACCCCACCTCTTGCCCTTTCTGGATTAATTCTCTTGCTGTGGTAGAGCACACTGTCGGGTTCCAGAGGAAAATTTGGGGACCTTACAAGTCTGAAAATATCTTTGCTAGATTTCCATGTGAAGTTTTGCCTAGGGGCAGAATTCCAAGTTGTAGATAACTTTTTTCACAGTTTTGAAGTTCTTGCTTCATTGTCTCGTTGTGTCTAGTGTGACTGCTGAGAAGGCCTACGCTATTTGCATCTTGCTAGTTTGTATATAACCTGATGTTTTCTCCCAGGACACTTATAAAATGATCTCCTTGTCCTGGAAATTCTGAATTTCATGATGACGTGCCTGGCTCTGGGTTTATTCCATATGTTGTGCAATCAGTGGATTTTTCCATCTGGAAACTGATAACTTTCAGTTTGGGGAACCTTAAAAAAATTATTTCATTGATAACCCTGTCTCTTGCCTCTTCTTTCTTCTCTCCTTCTGGAATCCCAGTTATTCAGCTATGCATCTCTAATTTTGTTGCCTTTTCTCTCTTACATCCCTTCTTTGTCATTTTGTTGTACTTTGTGGAACATTTGCTCAAGTTTCATTTCTGCTATGAACTTTTCATTTCAAGAACTCTGTTTTTCAAGTGTCCTCCCCTCTCTCTCTTTTTTTTTTTTTCTAGAAAGCTTTTCATTTTTATTTCTTGGGTGGAATGATTTCCTTATATCCTTTAAGAGGTATTTTGTTTGTTTTGTTTTGTTTTACATTTTCCTTTCTTTGCAAATCCATTTTCTCCAAGTTCCCTTTTAGGAAGGTCACTTGTTTTTTTCTATATCATTCATGCTAGAGGTTTTCTCCAGATGCCTTTTCTCTCTGCTTTTCTGACAGGGATGGGAGTTTATGAAGCTCTGAGTACAAGAGAGGAACTTATCCACTTTGGCCTTCCCTATAGCACAATCTAAGTGGCATCTTTATAAGAGAAACTCCCAAATCATTATCTTTGGATTTATTTTTTCTCTCAGGATTTTAAAATTGCCCAGAGAAGAGTCCTTCAGTCTCTGCTGAGAGAGGTAAAGTTCACAGGCCAGCAGGCTGGAATGTGAGTCCTGGAAGAGGACTGGAAATAGGCACATTTGGCATTTAGAATTCCAAAACCCACTCAATTTTCTTTTTGGTGTGTACTCAAATGGGTCTTGAATCTTCCCCCTCTCCCTCTAGAGCAAGCTTGTCCAACCCGTGACCTCTGGGCCACATGTGGCCCAGGACAGCTTTGAATGTGGCCCAACATAAATTCATAAACTTTCTTAAAACATTATGAGATTTTTTGTTTAAGCTCATAAGCTGTCATTAGTGTTAGTGTATTTTATGTGTGACCCAAGATGATTCTTCTTCCAGTGTGGCCCAGAGAAGTCAAAGGATTGGATACTCCTCCTCTAGAGAGTAAACCAAACTTTCTTGGTTCATGGGACTCCAAGTTTCTCAATACCTTTTAAATGGTGCTCCTAAGCCAAAAGACATAACTAATAGTTATGTTTGTTATGTAGTTATTTCCAAAGAACTTAATAAGTATTTATGCCTAAAAAATTTAGTGTTTAAAAATACATATAAATTGAAAGAAAAATACTATTATTTTATTCTTAAATAGCCACTATTTCTTACTAATGGCTGTGTGCATCTGCTGGGCACTGTACCACCTCTCTTGGAATCAGATTGGATGAGCCAGCCTCATTTCATGTTTCACATGGATTTTCATGAGGTACTTACTTTTTATCACACACTCATCAAAAACTCAGTTTCACAAAGGGATTATGTCATAGAAAAGAATGGAGGGTGATCTAATGTTGAAATTCTGAACTAGTTCAAGCCAGTCATTGTGTCATATCTGTCAAATGTCAAGTTTGAATGTGTTTGCATAAAGAAATTTCAAATATATTACAGCATCCCTGTCAGCATGGTGTGGCACCCCAGGGTATCTTTTCACACTCTTGGTGAACTATAAGTTTCATATGGCCTACTTTTGTTCAACCCACCATCCTAACCTAGAACATGCATTAAGTTTTTACAGCATACACTCTACTGGGATCTCAAGAAACATCCCTATCATTGCCCTCCTACAACAGCACCTTAGTACATTTAACTAAGTGTAACTTACTTTATATTCTGAATCAGAGAATCAAAGCCTAGACTCTACTGTACAAGATCTAGCATGGGTCACGCTGGTTAGCAGAAATTAAAATTGAAAGCAGGAGGCAATATACTTTTATATGTATAACTCCACAACCAGTAAGACACGTTTTTGTGTTTTTAATTTTGCACGCTATTAGATAGTGCTATAGAAGTAACTCAACACAGTTTGTGGCTGTTTCCAGACAGCTGAGTAAGAGACTGGGTATTAACAGCTGTCAAATGAGTCTTCTGTGCCCCCCACCCGCAGACTAGTCTTTGAAGGAGTCTATCAGTACAAAGTCAGAATTTCAAAGAAGGCCAGAGAAGGTACTATGACAAACGGATGTTGGTCTTAAGTAAGCTGACTAGCTATTAATTCACAAAACAGTCTGAAAAGATTTGTGATGCAAGCTGACTTCTGTCTAGACAGAGAGGGGAGTGTAAAACACATCAGACAGATACGACGCAGCAGTGACAAGAAAAACCTGTTTCAGTTGCACAGATGCATTTGGAGACAACCTGCTATTTCCTTCTTTATCTAAATATCTAATTCCTAATGGGGCTATATCTAGGTACTAGGGAATCTCAATTTTATTTCTGGAGCTTTAAAACATCTTGCCCATGAATAAGGAAGAGAGTAAAGAGAAGAGAAAAAAAAGAAATAAAAAGAATGAGGGAGTAAGATGGAGAAAGAGGAAGAGAGGGAGGGAATGAAGGAGGTGAGGGGAGAGAAAGAGACAGAGAGGAGGGGGAGAGAGCAAGCAAGAGTGACTCTGTCAGAGGAAAGGAAGAGGGTAGGAAGAGACAGTAATAAAAACAGAATGCTTAAATGTTTTCCTGAATTTCAAAGGCTATTTATGTTTTAGCATTTGGAAGATATCACCGACCTAGTCCTATAAAATTTATCTCTTGCCTCAGATGTATTGTAGTCATGTCTGTTTTTCTTCCTTCCACTCAACAATGGCTAAGAAAACAGTTTTTAGGGAAGCCGGTTCCTGCATACTTCTATATAGTTGAATAGCTCAGAGTTCCATTAGATATAACAGTCAATCAGGTCATTTAAAGAAGGTAAACAGTCATATTTATTTTTTGTTTTTTCCTCTGACATAGCAACTTCAAGGTCAATGTAAGGAAAACACTTGGCAACTGGTAAAAGAATCATACCTAGTTTTGACAGGCATGACAAAACATTGTTTAAGCACAAATACGCTGTAACATTTGCTTGTTCTGAAGTTCTTACTCATAACAACTCATATAATTAGTCACTTGAGTAGTCATTCATGTGTTTAAGGGTTTTTTTTGTTTAACAAACATGATCATGGATTTTATTTAATGCTGCATGCCAACTGCTGATTTCCTGAAGCACAGCATTTTAACGCTGTAAAAGGGAAAGAAGAAAGTCTCGTAGTGTCATGGTAAAAACAATTGTGGAGAAATCATCGTAGGTCAGGAAAACTCATTGTGTTAGTTTTTAATAGCTCCTGACTATATAATATTTTTTTGGTGTATTGACAGATTTGCTAGAAATATTTCTCTGCCAGGAGAAATTTTTCAGAAAATGCTATTATTGTAGTTGGAATGAAGGAGTCTGTTTTCTTAAACACTTTCAAATCTAACTACGTAAATAAGAAAATTCAGTGAACACAAAGAGGAAAAATTTTTCTGCATTGCTAGGACAAGGGATTTAAAAGGAAGGCCTTCCATATCTTGCTCTTTTCTGCATGATTTTGCTACGTTAAAGCAAATGGCATTTAAGTACGTTCTAGAGGTCAGGTGATTCCATGAAGCTGTTTAGGACTAATTTTATTAAACAATTCACGATCAAAACTATATTTTAGAAGCAAAGCAACAAACCGTAACTGAAACAGAAGGAGTGTATGTAAGGTGGTAAGTGATAAGGACGCAGGGCGTAGGGTAGATGTGAAACAGAAGGAGTGTATGTAGGGTAAGCCATGAGGACGCAGGGCGCGGGGGAGATCTGAAACAGAAGGAGTGTATGTAGGATAAGTGATGAAGACGCAGGGTGCGGGAAAGATGTTTCCTTCCTCCCTCCTCATCCAGATTTATTCTTCCTTAGCCAGCATATTCTGAGTGTTTTTCATTTTCAAATATACACATACCGAAAACTAAGCTGCACAGTTTCTAACCAATGTTTGACTTTGCAGATGACAGTTTGTGATTTTCCAACCTACATTTGATAAATCATCATCACCTATGTGCATGATGACAACGTATAACAACACAATGAAAAGAGAGTTGCAGGAGTTCACTCCGAATCCAAAACGCAATGTCAAAAGCTGTCTTAACTCATGCCAGCAGTAACATTTTTACAATTTTTGGCTTAAAATTTTAGTCTTATTTATACACAAAGCATTAAAAGACATAAATTGCTTTATAGGTTTGTTTCACATAATAAGCTATTTCTTGTAGATAAAAGGTATTTGGTTCCTACTTTTATATCTACCTATCTATCTAAAGTTGTTTAAAATAGCAAATGCACAAGATGTGCCCTAACTCCCTACAGGATTCCCATAATAACTCATGCAGCAGATTTAATCTCAGAAAATCCATGTATCAGAAAAGTAGCATTATGCAGTTTTATTCAAAGATATTTCACAGACAAAATATGCAGTTGTATATTTCCACAGTCTGGAAAGTGACTACAGTATTTGATGTGATGATTGACACATTAAGTGGGGGGACTTACTCTGCTTGTAATTCATGACAAGAGGGCAGCAGATCAATTCCACTTGTTCCCTAAGGATGCTACTCAGCCTCCCTTAAACTTTGGATCCTAATAGGGTCAAACTCTGCTTTTAAAGATCCAGTGCACAGACATGAGAGGTTCAGGGACTGACTGCAGTAATCTGACCTGCAGTGGCCCAAAGAGGACTTTCCAGTTCCCCCAAGAAGAGTCAGAGCACGGTCATGGCTCCTAAGACACATGTGGCAAGATCTGCTTGACACTGAAGCAGAGGAACAAACAGGAGAAACAGGAAAATGACTTGTTTTTCTACCCTTTGTTCAGAAATAAGTGAAACTGTGACTCTGCTGATGGGAAAAATACAAAAGAAAATAGTCTTGAGGAGGACATACGATGAAGTACCTAGACAAAAATTTGTTTCCTTTACAAACACTGTTTCAGTCCACAAGGAACCATAAATATGCAACATGTCTGAGGCAGGGAACAGCTGGGCCCGAGGCTCCTGGATCACATAGCACTGTGATCTGGTCAAACGACCTGATAATTAAGAGTGATCTGGGGGCAAGATGACTTTCTTCATGCTTGCAGAATAGTAAAAGTTTATGGCTCAGGGCACACAAATGAGAAACACCTGGGGGTCCATTTGAGCTGCTCTCATTTGAGACACATTTCTAAGCTGGGGTTGTTAGTGGGTTCTGATCAGTACAAGTAGGCAGTAGATTGTCCTTCTCTACTGGAATTTTAGGAGGATGTTTTTTCATCATCAGCTTAGTTTGCTTTCTGAGCCTAAAAGACTGTATTTTAAAAAGCCTGAAGTCACTGAGCTTGACCTTCTTGCCTGAATGGAACTTAATGTTTTACTAATAAAGACGTTGATGTAAAATGCAGTGTACAGACTCCATGATAAAGAAGATACTGTTTTTAACCAGGTTTCACATTTCCAGGGAACCACAAAAACACTGTTCTGCTTATGGTTTTAAGATAGAAACAAAGAACTATTGAGACCCAAAAGATACGTTATCCGCTCCCCCACCACCAAAAAAAAAAAAAAAAAACCCTAAAAATATTCTTACCAGGTTCAGCTGTAGATCTAGGTTCTGTTTGCCACATGAAAAAAATAATTTGAACAAAGTATTAGAATGCGGTTCCATTAATTAAAAAAAACCTACTTGTTCCTTTCCATTACCTTGTCTAGGACATGTCTGAAGAAATGTTACAGTCAGACTCCATCATACAAAAGATATAAAGTGATGGATCAGTTTATATTTCTATAAATATAAAAACTCAAATTCCTGTATCAACTAACACTAAGAAATTTTTCCAACTGCAGTTCATAGGTGGGCTCTAGGAGCCTTGTAAACCTCCTAAAATTATTCATGCAAATTTGAGTACAAATGTATACATGCATTTTTTAAGAAGAAAGAATATATGACTTTCATTAGAGTTTCAAGGGGGTCACAGTTTCCATTCACTGGATTTCAACACACTGAAGATTATCTGATCCTGTCACTCTTTGAAAATAGACATCAATTCATCTCAATGACTTAACCCTTCTTGGTTTTCTTGAAGCTGGAGAGAATAAAATGGTCAGATTTGGGGACATGGGCACTTCTCCTTACTTTTCTGTAGAATTCGGAAATCTGGAGAGTCTTGGATTTCACTCCCTTGCCGAAACCACTGGACCCGCAGAGGGGGTGCCCCACGGACCCGGCACTCCAGAACCACCACCTGGCCTTCCGCCACGGCTGTGTTTTGCAGTTCCTGAAATTCAAGGAAAACGTACCCCATCAGACTTTGGTGCATTTTTAAGCAATTTCACAACACAGAATAAAAATTCCAAACCTTAGACAAAACAGATACAAACACAAAATGCAAAACTTGCATCATAAAATAATTAGCACTGACTCAGGTAAGGATAAACACCTTTGAACCCACTGATTAATCAGCTTTTCACCCTCTCCAAGTCATAAAATGAGTAAAGTTTCCCATAAGTCCTGTAGAGCTTTCTGGCCTGTCTGCAAATTTGCACTGACCGCTCTGCATTTATGGAATTTGATGGTAACCAATGTTAACTTTCTTTATCTACATTTAAGAGGAAGCGAGTGGAATGTGAATTTCTTGAAACAACCACACTCTAAATAAAAGTAGATTCTTATGAAAACTAGACAAGAAGAGAAGAAAGACATGCATTTGTTTTCACATGCCTCAGCCTTTTCATGTACCACCTCTGCCTGACTAGTTTCCTATGTCGAGTTTATTAAGCTAAGGGGTTTCTATATTTTCTCATTTTGAGATTCTGAGTAATGAAACATGCTGCACTTCTTCCTTATTGACCTTCATTTCCTCCTTCTTTGCTCCTGCCTTTGTTGTCCCTCACCGCACTCCAACTCCAGACCAATAAATCTTTACAACCCAACAGATTAGAAATTAATTTGGCTTTATAGATACAAAGAAGTAAAGCTTTTATACTTGTTCTTAAATATCAGGACATTAATATTTCCCTCACATATATCTTCTCTACCCTCCCTCTCCAGAATTAACTAGCAATAGGGCCTTTTAAACTTTCTTACTATTTATATTTCTGACTACAGAATATTGGATCTCGGCCAGGTGTGGTGGCTCACATCTGTAATTCCAGCTCTTTGGGAGGCCAAGGTGGGTGGATCGCCTAAGGTCAGCAGTTTGAGACCAGCCTGACCAACATGGCGAAATCCCGTCTCTACTAAAAAAATAAAAATTAGCCGGGCATGGTGGCAGGCACCTGTAATCCCAGCTACTGAGGAGGCTGAAACAGGAGAGTCACTTGAACTCAGGAGGCAGAGGTTGCAGTGAGCCAAGATCACACCATTGCACTTCAGCCTGGGTGACAGAGTAAGACTTCATCTCAAAAAAAAAAAAAAAAAAAAAAAAAAGAATATTGGATCAAAAGTAGGGTGTAGGACTCTCAAAATAACTCAAACATAATTTACCCATATATAGACCAAAAGCAAACAAATTCACATTAGGAAGTGTGAATTGTTTTGTTTGTTTGTATGCATGTGTGTTTAAATTATCTGTTGGGACAACAAATGATGTCCTGGAAAAAACCAATTCTGTAACCAATGTCCTGCAGTAAGTGTGCTAAAACCCTGAGGAAATTCTAAAAGCCTATGACTTTGGCAGAAGAACTATAAAAGTCTAATGTGAAGTCTGAGAAGACATTTGATGAACATTTTGGTAGTTAACTAGAATGTCTTTAAGTGAAAAGGTTTAGATGATCAACTATTTCTGATTGCATTCTTTCTTCTTTCTTATTTTTAAATGGAGAAAGTCTCCGGTTTTAAATCACATTTTTCTTCCTTTGTGACTGGGTCCATAGAATAGCTAATTTATTAGATCAAAACAGGGTAAGTGTCACTTATGGGGTCCAGCTTCTATAGATTAACCTATTAAATGTCTCTAGGCTTGTCCAGGAAGCTGTTCAGGATAGACTACAAATGGCACCAAAATATTTTGCATGCTTCAGCTTTGAGGCACCAAAAGAGACTTTGATTTATTCCTAAGATTATGCATTTTTTTTTTCAGTGTCGGAAAGTCAGAGATGTAGGAAATGGGTCGATGCCAAGTAACTTAAGCAGTCAAAGCTCCATGGTTATTCCAGGATTGCCATTTGGATCCTCCTGGAGCTAACAGTTTTATCTTGGCAAAAGCCATGGCTAAACATAGTAAGGCATTAGGAGAACCTTTGGGAACATAATGAGGAGCCCCAAAGGAGACTGAAAGTCAACCTTTACAGGATGCACCTGGCAACCTAGATCATCTACTTTGTGTAGGATCTGGGGGCCCTGGGGGTTTCAGGATCCATATAAGGACCCCTCTTGCCATACCATCAAGTCCACCTTACATTGTGATTCCTTGGAGGGGTCTATTTGGGAAGCAATGTCACATATATGCCCATACTACCCACAGTCCTGTGGTCCACCAATCTGCCAGGTGGCCTGCAGGCAGGAGCACTGGCTCTGCCTCTGACCAGCTGTGAGACCTAGGAATCTCTTCCAGAGTAGCATGATAAAACAGATGGAGGCAACCCTTGGATTGTGAAAGCCAGCCCACCTGCCATTCACTGTCATCATTATGCCTAAGAGAAAGCCTAAAGAAGGTGCTGTAAGTGACAAAGTCAAGGCTAGTTTGAGTTACAGAGGAGATCAGCAGGATTATTTTCTAAATCTACCCATCCCAAACCAGAGACCAAGCCTAAGAAGGACCCTGCAAATCGGAGACAGAAGCTGCCCAAAGTGAGAAAGGGAAAAGCAGATGCATCAAGGAAGGGAACAGCCCTGCAGAAGAGAGATGTTCCATGGTCCAGACACAGAAAGTGGAAGGCTGGAGAAGTGGCTCTGAGCTTCCAGTGGCTCTGAGCTTCCAGTAGCTCTGAGCTTTCAGTGGCTCTGAGTTTCCAGTGAATTGACAATTTGAGAGTTCTTAAAAATCAACCTACATAAAAAACAGAGTTTTGGTTTACTTCTCTTTAAAGCTGTGCTGTTAGCACAAAGAATGCTTCATGGTTTTCTTTTGGGGAAGGGGAAAAGACCACTAATAGAAAGTCTATGTTGCGGGAGCCGGATTGCAAGGGAGGAAACAGGATTTTGTGCTTAGTATCTGAGAGTTCCTCTTGGTGCCCAGGAGGAATTCCATAATATCTACACATGCCAGACCCATGCAGGAAAGCCCGGTAGTGAAAGAAAGCAAAACTTTGCATCCTCTTTTCCTTCCCTTGTGCCACCAGCATGGACTTTTTGTTTAAACCAAGAGGCATGTTGGGCCCTGGCACCCCCAAATCAACTGTGTCTTGGATACCAATACATTGGACAACACACCCTTTCTGGTGATGACCTTGGGAAGCTGCTTGTGCAAAACCCTTAAACTACATCCTAAATGTGGAGTGTCCACCCCTCTGTAAACATTTTCTGTTCTAAACATCAAAGGAAGACTTCATTGATTGTCAGATTGACATGGTTTTAGGCAGGGTTTTACATGACTTCTTTGTTAGTAGTCTAGCTAGGAGGGTAGTTTCCAAGTTGTTACCACCTGTTATCATTTGTTGCCTGTGCCCAACTGGAAGTACTATAACTGCTTATGAAAAGATATTTTATAAAGCTTGGATTCAACCAGCTGAAGGGAGAAAAATCACTCCTTATATGGAGATTACAAAAATGCTTTTCTTTACTGCCTCACAAAAGCTTTATAGATTTGCTTTCACATTTGTCTTTAGTTTACTAGGAATTGTTTGTCGTGAAAAGTATGAGGTAGGAGTCCAACTGGATACTTTTTCACCTCTGCTGAAGAATTCATTCTTTCTCCAGCGATTTGCAAGTTTCTGTAGGTATTCAGTATCTTTGTGGGCTCTACTCCGATTACACATCAATTTCTCTAGCCTTGTACCAGTACCATACTGTCCTAATTACTATACCTTTAAAACGTCTTGCTATCTTATAGGACAAATCCCATTCCTTCCTAACACTACCTTATTTTCCTTCCTCAGCTGTATCCTGGCTATTCCTAGCCATTTTTTTCCTCCACACAACTTTTTGAATCAGGTTGCTAAATTCTATATCAAACAAACAATTAAAAACCAAGAACCTGTGCTTGCTTTGGCAGCTCATATATACTAAAATTGGGATGATACAGAGAAGATTAGCATGGTCTCTGCACAAGGATGACATGCAAATTCGTGAAGTGTTCCGTATTTTTAAATGTGGCTCATATATACTATGGAATACTATGCAGGCATAAAAAAAGAATGACTTCATGTTCTTTGCAGGGACATGGATGAAGCTGGAAACAATCATTCTCAGCAAACTAACATAGGAACAGAAAACCAAACACTGAATGTTCTTACTCATAAGTGGGAGTTGAACAATGAGAACACATGGACACAGGGAGGGGAACATCACACACCTGGGGCCTGTCAGGAGGTAGGGGACAAGGGGAGGGATAGCATTAGGACAAATATCGAATGCATGCAGGGCTTAAAACCTAGATGACGGGTTGATAGGTGCAGCAAACCACCATGGCACATGTATACCTACGTAACAAACCAGCATATTCTGCACGTGTATCCCAGAATTTAAAGTAAAAAAACCAAACCAAAACAAAACCAAAAAACCCAGGAAGCTGTTGGAATTTTAGCCAGATTACATTAAATACAGATTAATCAGGGAGTCATGACTTTATATAGTCTGTCAGTCTGCAAGCATGGCATATGGTCTCCATTTATTTGGGCCTTTTAAAATGTCTTTTAATAAAGTTTTATAATTTTCTCTAAAAAAAAAAAGGAAGGAAAAAGGAAAAAGAAAGAGAAGAAATGTGGAATATATGGAAGCATTTCTGACTTGAGAGGCTGACCAATGAAATGGATGTCATTCAGCCTGGCAATGCAAATTCCGGACTCAGGACAAATGGAAAATTAGTCAGTTTTTCTGAATTTCCGTAAAACTTGCTAGATCTCCCAAGCAATTTCCTACACAGCAGTGTTTAATTTTTTTTTTTCTATCTGTCTTGGCTTTCCCACCAGATTTTAGGCTCTATCAGGTTCCTGCTCACATCTCTCAGCACCCATCACAAGATTACAGTCACACGGCAGTCGTTCAACAAATATCTATTTAGTCCCAAAGGTAACCATGGTAATCAGCCTACTAATCTGTTCCTTTTAATTTTTAAAGATTGCTATGCAAAGCCACATGTAAATGAAATTTAAGGACCAAAGCAAACACAGAGAATGAGACTTCCAGATGGCAGACCTTTGTAAAAACAGGAGGAAAGTAGGCAGTGGTGGTTCCATCAGGTCGGCAGAGATATGAAGTTGGACTGTGAACCTGCAAAAGCAGAGACATGTGGATCAAATTCTAAATATATAAATTGCCTAAAAGATGGGCTGAAGAAACCTTTCATTATGGGGATCGCCCACTTGAAGGAAACGAGTGAATGACAGTATCGCCATACATCATTTTGCTCGTCTACTCTTACAGTACAAACATTGTTCCACTTCCTCATTTCACATCTGTTACTCCTCTCTGTTCAGAAGGATATTCAAGGTAAAAGTTCCCTGGGTCCTTGGGGATCCACGAGCTTTTAAATGCTATTACCAAATGGATTTCTGTGTGTGGGACTTCCACACGGGTCTTTTTAAAAGTTCTCGTAGACATTGTATTTTATTTTTAAATACAGTTTGGATTCAATGCATAAAAGCCATTGGCTATCAGCAGTGGAGGGTAAATTATCAAACATCTACCTATCTTATTTAACTTGTACTCTTTTTTGATATAGGGATTATGGGAAAGGAGAGAAAAGAAATTTTTTTTAGTGACGTGCAAAAAACAAAGGTGCTAAAATACCTATTGAATGACATTCATCTCTGGAGAAATATAAGGATTTCAGAGTAGTGAATGGAAAATATTTCTTTGTGTACTATCACTTCTTTTTAAATGATCTGGATTTATTCACTTATGTAAGTGGTTGTTAGCTTCTTAACCCAAGATGATGGGGATCTTGTATCGTGTGTCTAAATATGCCACGGGACATCATGAAGAATTTTGGCAGAGCTGTAGAGATGCTAGGATGGTAATGGAGCTTATTCATTACCCCTGGAAAACTTTACTGGCCTGTAATTCAAGAGGTCTGGGTTTCACTTTTCACTGTCTTTTTATGTCCCAAGAATATGTGAACACCCTTATAGTATTAATATTTACTCTATGCCAGGGACTGTTCCAAGTGTCATATGAAGATTAACTCACTGGATCTTCAGGACAAACTTATGAGATACATGGTGTTATCATCTTCATTTTACAGATGAAGAAACTAGGCTTGAAGGGTTACATTATTTGCTTAAGGTCCCTCCGTTAGGAAGTGATAGAACTGGGATTCAAACCCAAGCAGTCTGGTTCCAGAGCATTACCTGATGTCACATTGCCTGCAATAATAAAGTGATGGAGTTTCTCTGGGCGCTTCATTCTCTCAACTATAAACATGGGGAAAATTACCTTCCATTCCATGTCTTTGTAGAATTTAATCCATTTAAAAATGCACTCTTTACATTACTGTGGTATTTACATATCTCGATGTGTGTGTATCATTCTATTTCCTAGGCTTCTGTCTTACTTCTAAATATATTCTGTCACATTCACCCCATTTGGGAATGGGGTGGGTGACATTTTTTTTCCTGCCATGAAATGCCTAGCACAGTACCAAGCACTCAATGAATATTTATCAATATTTAAACATCAAATACCAAAAAATGCCCACTGATTTAATCAAATATTTCTTTTTTTTGAGACAGAGTCTCGCTTTGTCACCCAGGCTGGAGTGCAGTGGCGCAATCTCGGCTCACTGCAAGCTCCGCCTCCCGGGTTCACGCCATTCTCCTGCCTCAGCCTCTCCGATTTAATCAAATATTTCTATAAATTCCACTCTGGTTAAGGGGTTTAAAGGAAATATATACTATATATGCCATCTCTGAGTAACTGATACTGGTTGATTCAAGTTTATGAACCCAAATGTCTTCTCTCTACTGTTCGTATTTTCCACATATTAATAGTACATATTGGCCTCTATAGTGACTAAAACACCACTGAGCATTCAATAGGTAATAAAGGCTGAGGGAGGACATGGTGGTACTTACAAGACATACTCGTCACTTAGCATAAGTTTACATTTCAAGACTGTGGGGGAAAACCTTTCTGTGAGTGTTGTCTTTGAACATATTCATTAAATCATGATTTAGAGACATCCAGATGTAATGGTTTTTTACTTTTTTTCTTAAAGTTCATATTGTTTGTGTTTGCAAAGTAAACTCGTTACAGTTACTTTCCAGTAGTTTATATTATTGTTCTTTCATGGCTATAGCAGTCTCACAATAAAATAAAAGCAAGATCAAAAAGCATGGTGAAGTCAAGGGATTTGAGTTGTTTTTTCTTATTTGTTTAGCTTTTAGGAGTGGGAAAGCTTTTTGTTGGTATGCAGACTTGTCTTTTAATTTATAATGAGCTAATAAATTTGGCTATATGAAAGAGCATACACATGTGAGGGAATAATCAAATAGTTACAGCTAAAACAGACATCATTTTGTCAGATTATTAGCTGTTAGAGAAAGAAGTTCCCAATGGAAATGGCAAATGTTGACTAATTGGCAGTGTGGCTTTGGATAAAGGTTATTTTTAGTCAACTGAAAGGAGAAACATTACCTACAATTTTCTTTGCTCCGAATTTTGTGTCCACTTAGAAAATATTTCAAGGGAGTATACTAGTTAGAATCAAAGTCATATTCTTAAAATCCACAAGTTTGCTGATGAGTTCGACCCCTTATGGCCTCTGGCTCAAGGTACACTTACCTGTTGCACAGGGACAGATAATGGTTGAATCACAGCTGTGGTCACCCCTGTCTTTGGAGATGATGATCCTATTGTCAAGGAAACAGAAGTTGTTTTCTTTTGAGCTCTGGAAAATAGGAAGGTGAGTGTTTAGTCAGAATTTGTTGTTGTTGTTTTGTTTTTAGCAGAAATAATTCCTTGAAACATTTCAACAGAAAAGCTGGGTTTCTTTTTGTATAGTCAATCCACTTCAACTGTAATTGCTTCCACAATGGGAATGCATAACCTACGGCTGTGGTCAGTATATGCATGTACCTTATAGAATGTACCTTATAGACATTTAGCAAAATCAATACATGAGTAAAAGGAAAGTAGCTAGATGTAACCGAGACACTGTTGAAGACGCTAATGTATTAAACTTGAAAATCCTAAGTGAAAATATTTGGAAAAAATCCAATCTTTATTAACAAGCAGAGATTTGAAATGTTTAGGGTTAGGGTCCTATATTTAACTCAAAGTTTTGGTTGTCTATTTTAAGTCTAGCAGCTGTTCTTTGTTCTGGTTTCTAATTTTGTTGTCGGTATCTTGGAATTTTTGTGTTTTCTTAGTGCATATAAGCTAGTGAGATATTCAGAGAAGATTAAGAAGAGTTGATTTCGGCCGGGCGCGGTGGCTCACGCTTGTAATCCGAGCACTTTG
Organism: Nomascus leucogenys; assembly: GCF_006542625.1. Taxonomy (NCBI): domain Eukaryota; kingdom Metazoa; phylum Chordata; class Mammalia; order Primates; family Hylobatidae; genus Nomascus; species Nomascus leucogenys. Next base: position 89,045,183 of record NC_044387.1, on the reverse strand, counting down.
GGAGGCCGAGACGGGCGGATCACGAGGTCAGGAGATCGAGACCACGGCGAAACCCCGTCTCTACTAAAAAAAATACAAAAAATTAGCCGGGCGTGGTGGCGGGCGCCTGTAGTCCCAGCTACTCGGAGAGGCTGAGGCAGGAGAATGGCGTGAACCCAGAGGCGGAGCTTGCAGTGAGCCGAGATTGCGCCACTGCAGTCCAGCCTGGGTGACAGAGCGAGACTCCGTCTCAAAAAAAAAAAAAAAAAAAAAGAAGAGTTGATTTCTAGGCCCAGCTTTGTCAAGTAGCTGGCTGTGAAATCTGAAGCAAGCCATGTAACTTCACTAAACTTGAGCTCCTTATCAAAAATCAGGGGTGGTAAAATAATCTCATAAGATCCTTTAAGCATCACTAATTATTTGATGCTGAATGGATATAATTTTTATGTACACATTAGCAGATAAAAGAAATTTATTAGAACAGACTCAATATTTATGGACTTTTCCATAATACGAATTTCTGGTAGATTTTATTTTTGCCAAATAATTAAGATACTAACATTTTAATAATTGGTATGTCTTTGTAGGAATAACTAATTTTTGTGAATTTCGGGTACAAGATCTAAATAAAAATAGATTGTATCCAAAGGAAAACCTACTTCTGGCCTAATTAGATATCTTCCAACTTGCATAAATAAATTGGTCCTCACATTTTAGTAATGATTTAATTGATTTTCTCTTAATGTGACTTCTCTTTCCATACATTTATAATAAATTAGATGGCTGTCTTTGAAACTAACATTGCATATGGTAAAATTCTGGCATATCAGTGACGAAATGCAGACTTCAAAGTTCAAATTTACAAGTTAAAAATTGTGTTCGGGCTGGACATGGTGGCTCATGCCTATAATCCCTCCCAACACTTTGGGAAGCTGAGGCAGGAGGATTGCTTGAGTCCAAGAGTTCCAGATAAGCCTGAACAACATAGTGAGACCCCGTCTCTACCAAAAAATAAAAAAAGATTAGCCAGGTGTGGTGGTGTATGCTTATAATCCCAGCTACTTGGGAGGCTAACGTAGGAGGACCACTTGAGCCTGAGAGGTCAAGGCTTCAGTGAGCCATGTCACACCACCGTACTTCAACCTGGGTGACAGAGTAAGACCCTGTCTCAAAAAAAAAAAAAAAAAAAAATGTGTTCCAACCTCAGTATTTGATCTCTGATTAACATCAGTTGACTTTTTTCTTCAAAGCACAGCAAGCATTGTTTCATACCCCAACCATTCTGTTGCCATTCTTTGTTTCCAGATAATCGATGGAATTGTAGGCACTTACTGTGGCATAGCTCCAGCTTTTGATTTGAAAGCTAAACTTTCACTGTCAGAATCTGTTGAACTGGCACCTGGGAAAGTATTAAAGATAATGGCAAAGTTAAGATATCAGTGTTATCTATAATAATTGCAAAGAATTATATTTCTTTAAATAAAATAACATAAAAAGTCTTTTTGACCAAAACACACAATAAAATAGAGTGACTCAGGCTCAGACCATTTTTTATTTGTACTGTTTCTTCAGAAACTCATTTTAAAAAAGTACTACTATAAATAGCTTTCTTCAGAGCAATATACTTTTAATGGCAGATGTATTATTAGTTTCATTTTTATCACTGTGGTCATCACAACCGTACTTTTAAATGGCTATAAACTATGAAATAAAGATGTGTGTGTGTGTGAAGAATATCCATGCTTTTAAACTGTAACCTTCTCCAGAGATTGCAGGGTAAGGATTGATAATGTCTTTTTTTGCTCATTAATCAGAAGACGCTTTCTGGCTCTTGAGTAAAACTGAGTATGACAGTGATCCTGTTCTTGAATAAGAGGGCCTTTGATTTTGGATCATGCCTTCCCAAATTCACTTGCATTATTACAGTTCTTAAATAAAGGGTCAACTTACCAGATTTTTAGTCAAAAGGTAAACTGCAGTAAGATTTTGATGTTTACATATTTCACGTCAAGAGATTTTAGGTGACAGACTTAAAAAATTACAATGGTTCAAAGTATATTCTTAATGTTTACAAGATACATTTAACTTGGGTCATTTATATTCTTTTATATAATAATACATGCTTATAGGAAAATAACCATATAGCACAGAATTGTGCAGCCTAATAGTAAAGATCAGTGGGTACCTTCCTAAACGCCATTCCCAAATACCACATTAAGTCTGATGTGTATTGTTCCAGATAAGTCATTTTTTTTTTTTTTTTGAGACAGAATCTTGCACTGTCACCCAGGCTGGAGTGCAGTGGCGCAATCTTGGCTCACTGCAACCCCTGCCTCCTGGGTTCAAGCGATTCTCCTGCCTTCTGAGTGGCTGGGATTACAGGCATGTGCCAACTCACCCTGATAATTTTTGTATTTTTTTTTTTTAGTAGAGATGGGGTTTCACCATGTTGGCCAGGCTGGTCTTGAACTCCTGACCTCGAGTGATCCGCCCACCTCGGCCTCCCAAAGTGCTGGGATTACAGGCGTGAGCCACCGCACATGGCCTGGATAAGTTTAATACAGCATATCAACATATTTACATTTATGTACATATTTATACAAATGGATTCACATGGCATGTTCACTTGGCATTTGGCTAGTTTTGCCTATCAGTAGATTTAGAATACATACGTTCACTGCATTCTCTTGGATAGCTGCCTGGTGTTCCTTCCAGTGAGTCTACTGTGATATGTTTTTCAGTCTTTTATTGACATTGAAAACAGTCATGTTTAGGTAACTCTGCTGGAATGTTTGCTGTCCCTTCGCATTTATTTCTGTGTCTACCATCCAGTGTAGGCTTTCTTTGCCTGGGGCCTGGACTACCATAATCCATTCTTGTCTTCCCATCTCCTCCTTCTCAAATTCATCGTTGCCCTCCCTGTGTCGGATAGATTTTCCTAGAGCACACCTTCCCTGTTAAAAATGAGATGATTAGAGTCTCTACTCAGTAAAATAAAAAACCCCAAATTTGTCATTTAATGGCCCTCATGATTTCCAACTTCATTTTCTACCTCTATCTGCCAGAACTTCTTGGACTTCCAAGTCACGTAACCCTAAGTCAGAGAGCTGAGTGTGTGCACTCCATAAGTAAGGCAGATACGCAGTGAAGAAGACACACACACACCACATCCATACTCACCCCACCACACACCACACACACCCCACCACACACCACACACATACCCCACACACACTACAAACCCCCACACACATCCATACTCACCCCACCACACACACACCCCACCACACACCACACACACCCCACCACACACCACACACATACCCCACACACACTACAAACCCCCACACACATCCATACTCACCCCACCACACACACACCCCACCACACACCACACACACACCCCACACCCTACACACACCCCACACACATCCATACTCACCCCACCACACATACACACACATACCCCACCACACACCACACCCCCCTCACATCCATACTCACCCTACCACACACACACACCCCCACACACCACACACACACCCCACACCCTACACACACCCCACACACATCCATACTCACCCCACCACACATACACACACCCCACTACACACCACACACACACCCCCACACCCTACACACCTCCCACACACATTCATACTCACCCCCCACACATACACACACACACACAGCCCACCACACACCACACACACACCACACAACCCACACACCACACACACCCCACACACATCCATACTCACCCCACCACACACACACCCCCCACACACCACATCCATACTCACCCCACCACACACTCACACCCCACACCATACACACCCCAAACACACCACATCCATACTCACCCCACCACACACGCACCTACACACACCCACACCACACGCACACACCACACACCATACCCATGCTACACACACCCACACCACGCACATACCATACCCACACCACACACATCACACCCACACACACACCACACCCCGCCACACCCACTACACATACACACACCACACACACATGCCACACCACCACACACACGTGCCACACCCACACGACACACACCACACATGCACACCATACCCCCCACACACCATACCCACACCCACCACGTACACCACACACACACACACACACACACACACACACACACACACACCTCTGCTCTTGTGAGGACACAGAAGAGAAATAAGTACATGATACAGTGGTGAGTGAAGCAGGAGAATCATCAAGCAGGGGAGGGGCACGGGCCGTGGTGGGACTTCCCGGGGGGCTGCAATTTTAAGGGTGGTGGCAAGGAAGGCTCCCCTAGGACACAGAGAAGGTGGGGACTCTCTCTCCCTGCTTGTTTTCCATGCCTGTACCTTAGTCATAGTTTTCACTCCCTAGGAAACTCCTGTCCATCTTTTCTTGATGACGCTATCTTCCACGGTCAGCCCAGGCACTGTTCTGTGCTCTTTCTCTGAACTCCCAGCGTTCTTGTTTACAGCACTCATGTCACCTAGAATATCATGCCTGCTAGAAAATGATGAGTTCCCTGAGGATAGACGCTGGGTTAGGAAGGGAACTACCGATTTTTGCATATGTCCTATGTGCCTGGCGTCTGCTGGGCACTTTACCTCATTTAATCATCATCATCATGAAGCTCACTAACAAGCGAGTTATGTCCAATTTATAGACAAGGAAACCAAGAAACCAAGAGGTGAAGTAATTGGCGGAAGGTCACATAACTAGAAAGCAGTGGTGACAGGCAAAGCACTGTTGTTGTTTGAGCCTCGTGGTCTGTGACCTTCCCCCCACACCACGTGACCTCCCCCCACTCCACGTGACCTTCGTGAGGTGCGCGCGTGTGGGTTCCTCAGAGGGCCTAGCTTCATGCCTTGCTCACACACACCTTCCAGGCTTCTGCTGGAATGAAGAAAGATAACTGGCAAGTGGTAAAGCTTGTCTGGGGACGAGGCGCAGATCGTGCAAGGAGAGAAGAGCAGGAGGCTGGGGGCAGTAACGGGAGGCAAATCTCGAAACACAAGACAGGACCGGGACGCTGGGCTGACTTGTTTGAACTTGGTCGTGTCGGCACCGAGAGTGGGGGCTGGGAAAAGCCAGTGTGCAGGATTAACTGGCGGGGTAGGGACACAAACGGGACAAACAACAAACCACCTAAAACAACTTACGGGCCAGGAGAAAGTTTTCTCTGGATGAGGAGGTGCGGGGAGCTGAGAAACCCCGAGGAAAAGCCAGTGAAGGCGATCAGAAGGTCGGGGGTAACCCGGGAGACCATTTTATTGGAACATAAAAGCATTTAGGAGAAGGGGAGGGGTGGCAAAAATCATATGGAAGTTATCACAGACACTCTCAAGGTAGCCAAATATTGGGGAGAGAAAACGGTTACTTTTCACCTGATTCAAAATGTTTCAATCATTAAAAAACAAAAAAATTCCTTCTGATGACCTGTCTTTAGAAAGCCATTCTTGCTACCTTCTTCCAGCTGATTTTCAAAGGAAGAAGGGGCCAAAAAGGCTGGCGCCCCCTGAATAAACACACATTTGCTAGCTTTTGCACACCTGTCCAACCCTTGTGAAATCTGAAAGTCACCTTATGTCTCAGGTGTCAGAGCAGCTCTTGCAGATGGGGGCAGATCAAATCTCCCTCTCTGTGCCAGCCAGTTCCCTGCCTTCCCCTCAGGGCGATTCTCCCGCCCTCTCCCACTCTGCTCCCACTTCAGTCATCTGCTTTGCACCTGCTGGTCAGGGAAAAAGAAAACAAACAAACAAACAAAAAAAAACACTACGGAGTCTCAGGTTAACGTCTTTCTCTGTATTTATTAACCATCACTTTCAGTTTTGGATGTAGGCTCCAGTCTGAAAGAGTTACATATTCTAGCCCTTGTAGTTAGTATCATCTGTTCGCCTAACAGTTATCTGCCTAAACCTTAACTTTTCCTATTCTGCCTCCCACGCAGAGTGCAGGAATCACACACCAACGATTGTGCTCCAGGCTTTGGCCAGTGGAAGTGTCACAAAAATGAGTCTCCTGCCTTGACTTTAAAAGGTGCTCCCTTTTCATTTTAAAAACCTACCGGCCGGGCGTGGTGGCTCACGCCTGTAATCCCAGCACTTTGGGAGGCCAAGGCGGGCAGATCACAAGGTCAGGAGATCGAGACCATCCTGGCTAACATGGTGAAACCCTGTCTCTACTGAAAATACAAAAAAATTAGCCGGGCGTGGTGGCGGGCGCCTGTAGTCCCAGTTACTCGGGAGGCTGAGGCAGGAGAATGACGTGAACCCAGGAGGCGGGGCTTGCAGTGAGCCGAGATCCCGCCACTGCACTCCAGCCTGGGAGACAGAGCAAGACTTTGTCTCAAAAAAAAAAAAAAAAAAAAAAAAAAAAGAAAAAGAGAAAACCTACCCAATGTAATACTTTCTTGTGGGAAAAGACCCAGGAAATACATGGAAGCAAAAATGAGAGGAAAAAAAATCATTTGGAATACCACCACCCAGATATTATTGGAATACATTCTTCCAAAGTTTATCTCTGTGTACACAGACAATGCTATGTACACCATTCCATTATTGCTTTTTCTCCCACTTAATATTTGTAAAATGCCTTTACATGTCAGTAAATAGGCACTTCATTATTGTCTATAGGTTGCTTCAAATTCATTTGTGTGGATTTACCATAATTTTATAATTCCAATGTTATTGGATATATTTATTATTTCCATTTTTTACATCTCCCCAGAGATATGTATAAAATTACAATATATCAAAATGTCCATTTCCCCATACTCATGAAAATGCTATGTTGTAATTATTTCTGTCTATCTGATATCTTCCTCGAAAAAATATATTTCTGAGTAGAAATAAACTAGATGTGAATCACATAGCTTCAACTTCAAGAAATAGGATGTCTTCACAGAGGTAGATATCAACCATTAAAAAATACATATTGGCCGGGCGCGTCGGCTCACGCCTGTAATCCCAGCACTTTGGGAGGCTGAGGTGGGCAGATCATGAGGTCAGGAGATTGAGACCATCCTGGCTAACATGGTGAAACCCCATCTCTACTAAAAATACAAAAAAAAAAACATTAGCTGGGCATGGTAGTCCCAGCTACTCGGGAGGCTGAGGCAGGAGAATGGTGTGAACCCAGGAGACGGAGCTTGCAGTGAGCCGAGATCGTGCCACCACACTCCATCCTGGGCAACAGAGCGACAGAGCAAGACTCCTCAAAAAAAAATTTTTTTTTATATATATAATTAATATATATAAGTAAAATATGTAAACATATAAAAATAAAATATATATTATGTTTGTATATTATATAGATATGTTTTAAATCGCTAACTGACTTTACTGAACTGAGTCATGGAGTTTATCCTTTTATACATATTTTGCCTTTCAAGATTTGAGGAATAAATACATCCTTTCATTTCTATTATTTACTTCTTTTCCTCTCTTTTAAATCGGTTGCTATAATTACTAATACAGCAAGAATCATTTACAGATCAGAGTAACTGAAGCAATGTCAGTGACACATAACTTTATAAATGATGAACGACTACAAAGGAATTAAAATGGTTTTAAAGAATGTTTAATGACATGGGTAGATGTCTGTGACAGAATAGGTTAAATTAAAAAAAAAAACAGTTCAAAAGAGTAGATACAGCAAAATTTAAGTACTCACATGTAGGAAAAAAATTGGAAAGATAAAGATATTAAGAGCGACTTTCATAAGGCAGTGGGATTAGACATGCTTTTTTATTTTTATTTTTTGAGACAGGGTCTCACTCGGTCACCCAGGCTGGAGTGCAGTGGTGCCATCCCAGCTACTTCTGCCTTGACCTGCTGGGCTCAAGTGACCCTCCCACCTCAGCCTTCCAAGTAGCTGGGACTACAGGTGTGCACCACCATGCCTGGCTATTTTTTAAATTTTTTGTAGAGATGGGGGTCTCACTATGTTGCTCTGGCTGGTGCTGAACTCCTGGACTAAGTGATTTTTCTGCCTCAGCCTCCCAAAGTGCTGGGATTATAGGCATGAGCCACCATGCCTGGCCTAGACATGATTTTTATATCTTCTTTTTATCCGTACATTTTAGCTTTTTAAAAATAAAAATACAGTATTTAAAAATAATGGCCTACACTGTGTGCTAGGCACCACCCCAGTGGATTAACCCACTCAGCCCTTACAACAATCTAATTTTCTCCAAATGAAGAAACCAAAGCATAGAGCCATCATAAAATACCATGAAAGATTATTTTAAAATAGATAACACGAAGAATGGCCAAAGCTAAACTGGTTTAGCTTCTCTCCAAAAGTTTTCAAAACCCAGTGAATGGAATCTCTGCCTAGAGAGGCATGGCAGTGGTCCTGGCACCAAGGGCTTTACCCATCTGATTATTAGGAACAATTCCACATTTCACATCACAGCACGCTTCACAATGTCACTTCAAAGGGGCACACATTTTATCTGATTATTCGTAGCACTGAGAACCTGTGTCAAACAGGACCTGCCAATCTGCCTCATGCTGGTTCCCTTCCCTACCTTTTTAATGCTGCCCTGCCCTTCTCTCCTCCTGACCCCAATCCTCTTTATCCACAAGGTCCGGTTTAATCCAGATTCCTTCATCCCACATTTCAGGGCCACCATCTTGCCCTCTTTGGAGCTCATAAAGCTACTCATTTTACAGTCTGTGTAATTCATTTTACAATCACAGGAGGAGGCAGTGGTGGAAACTTGAGATGTCTGTTATTTATTTTACATGTTTACATGGATCTGTCCTATTTACATAGGAAATTCTTGAGAAGCTCTCTCTGCCAGCTAGTTCTTGAGGGTACCCTCTCACCATCTAGTACAGATTCCATTTCCTTTCCCCATCTTACTCTCCTCCCTCCTGCATTATCTATTTTTCTCTCTTGCACCATCTTCTTCAGCCTATAAACATATTCTAGTAACTCCTGCCTGAAAACACACACACTGTAAAAACCATCTTTTTGACCCCGTGCTCCACTCCAGATACCAGCTCCTATCTCTGTTGGCAGTTAAGCAAAACTTCTCCAACAAATATGTTATTTGCTGCTTCTCTTTCCATATTTCACAAACTTTTCTCAACCAGTACCATTTGATCTTTAACCCTGTTCAGATTCCTCAAGCTCCTCTTGCTAAAATCGCTGACAACATCCACTGTTGCTGACCCCAGTGGTTTCCTCCTGGCCCGCATCTGATTGGAGCTCTCAGCAGCAGCAGACACAGCTCGTAGCCCCCTCTTCTGGAAACCCTTTCTCTTGCCTTCCCTTAACACCATTCTGCCTGGTTTCTCTCACACCCTGGGGGCTTTTCTTTCTTATCTTGTTTGCTGGCAACTCCTCTTTCAACAGGCAGGAGTATCCCAGGCTCAGACTCAGATCCCTTCCTCGTCCCCATCCCCTCTTCCTCCCTAGCTGATCTGACTGGAGGTGTGTCCAGTTCCACAGCTTTAGTTACCATCTATATTCTGATGCTCCCCAAATACAGCATTCTCACCCTGTGCTCCAGACATCTATGTTTATATTTGCAACTACCGGCCTGACACATCCACGTGGCTAGCTAAGTAGAGATTTCAAACACAGCATGTTCGGGCTGGACGAAGTGGCTCATGCCTGTAATTCCAGCATTTTGGGAGGCCGAGGTGGGTGGATCACTTGAGGTCAGGAGTTTGAGTCCAGCCTGACCACCATGGCAAAACCCCATCTTTACTAAAAATATAAAAATTAGCCAGGCATGGTGGCTGGTGACTATAGTCCCAGCTACTTGGGAGGCCGAAGCAAGAGAATCACTTGAACCCAGGAGGTGGAGGTTGCAGTGAGCCGAGATTGCGGTACTACACTCCAGCCTGAGCGATAGAGCGAGACTCCCTCTCCAAATACACACACACACACACACACACACACACACACACAGCATGTTCAAAAGACAGCACTTAATTCCTTCTGTCCCCAATCCTATTCCTTTTCCTTCTTCCTCATTTTAGAGATTGACACCATTGTCCTCACAAATAGTACAGCTGAATCCACAGTCATCCCTGATTCCTTTCCTCCCTTCGCCTCCACATAGAACCACTGCAGGGCTTTGGGCCTGCCTCTGAACCCAGCTCGAATCTGACTCACTCCCTCATCTCCGCTGTATCCTCCTGAGGCACCCGCATCTCTCCTCTGTTCTGCTGCAATAGGCTTCTACCAACCAAAGTGTCAGTTAGAAAACATGAATCAGTTTAAACTCTCCATGATTTTCAATTTTATTTAGCCAAACTAACAGTGACTATAGGCCCTGTGTCCTGCGTACCCCAGCTACGGCCCACACCTCTGAGCTACCTCCTCCATCTGATGTTCCAGTTACCCTGGACTTCTTCCTGCAACCTAGGCACATCTGGCTGTCCTCACCAGGGCATTGTTCCCTTGGTCTGGAGCACTCTTTCCCCAGCCTTCCCTACTGGCTCCTTCTCAGGCTCCTATCGGAGACCAAATGTCGTCTCTTTGGAGCAGCCTTCCTGATCACCGCATCCCATCAGCCACCTTTATTTCTTTCACAGCACTTGCCGCTGCTGGAATGCCTTATGAGTTTACTGGGCTACTCTGACCCCCTTCTGGAGTGTTCGTGCAGTGAGGGCAGAGGCCTGCTTATTCCCTGCTGTGTGTCTCCAGGGTGAACCACTGCCTCCCTTACAGTAGTCACTTGCTATATTCTTGAGAATGACCAAAAAGTGCTCAATTATATGCCCTGAAAAATGCTGTGCTCAGATCTGAAATCCTGTTGCGAGATGAAGGCAAGGAACTGTAGCTGCCCCAGTGATGATGAGTTTGTCTGGATTTTATACTGTAGGGTAGAGGGCAGATTCAGGAGCCAGACTGCCTAGGTTTGAATCCTTGACTCCCAGGCGTGTGTGTGTGTGCCGTGTGTATATGTGTGATCTTAGTCATTGCTTAGCCTCTTAAAACTTCAGTTTCTTCAACTATAAAATAGGGTAATTTTTAGTTTTCACATATGAGTGAGAACATGCAGTGTTTAACTTTCTGTTAAAAAAGTTAATCTCGGCCAGGTGCGGTGGCTCACGCCTGTAATCCCAGCACTTTGGGAGGCTGAGGCGGGCGGATCACGAGGTCAGGAGATCGAGACCATCCTGGGTAACACGGTGAATCTCCATCTCTACTAAAAATACAATTGGCCGGAAGTGGTGGCGGGCACCTGTAGTCCCAGCTACTCGGGAGGCTGAGGCAGGAGAATGGTGTGAACCTGGAAGGCAGAGCTTGCAGTGAGCTGAGATAGAGCCACTGCACTCCAGCCTGGGCGACAGAGCGAGACTCTGTCTCAAAAAAAAAAAAAAAAAAAAAAAACAGTTAATCTCATAGAAGCGAAAAGCAGAACAGGGACTAATGGGGTTGGAAAGGAGAAGGAGAAGAGAGGATAGGAAGAGACTGTTAAAGGATACAAAATTACAGCTAAAAGTGTAAGAGGAATACATTGTTCTAACGTTACATACCACTATAGGATGACTGTAGTTAACAATAATACCTTATATGGTCTTAAATAGCTAGAAGGAGGATATTGAGTGTTCTCAACACAAAGAAATGATGTTTGAGATGATGGATATGCTAATTACCCTGATCTGATCACTATACGTAATATGTATCAAAGCATAACTACATACCCCATGAATGTGTACAATTATTATTTGTCAATTTAAAAAAATAAAAATTTTTTAAATGGAGTGATTTTTGTAAGGATGAAATGAGGTGATCTCTGTAAAAATGAAGAACAGTGCTTGGCTCCTAGGTGACACTAAATGAATGCTAGCCACTGTTCTTAAGCTCTAATTTCTTTTGTATCATTCTAAAACTTGATGCATGAGACAGTGGAATTTAGACAGTTTCTAATTAGTACGTTGTTAAACTTTTAGAGAAGGCTTTGCTGAGATTTTAATTTCAAAAAGAAACCTTTCTACCCTCTGATAGATAGGCTGCCAACGACAGGTGATGTAGTAATAACATGCTTCAGGAAGCAATTCAGTAGGAATATGGGTGAGTCTAATTTAGTGCTAGAATAAGTAAAATAAAAAGATTTCTTACTTTGAGTCATAAGTTGAGGCTAAGAATTTATCTGAGGTTCTCTCCCACTTCACATAACTGTTCTTAGGGATTAAAACACGAAAATCTTTTTTTAAAAAATTATTCATATTTCACAAGGCCAAGGAGCCAGTTTTCTAAAGCACTTGTTGGGCTTAGCAGGCTGAATCTTCACAACTCTTCATTCTTGCTATGTCCAGCTTCCTTAACCTCCCTTCAATTTATCTAAAGTCACTTATGATCTATCTATAGTCAGAGGTACCCAATGGCGTCGGATGTCTCAGTAAGTTCAGCAATATCACATGAAAAGCTGTGCACTGCAAGAAATCCACTATCTCTGTTGAAGTCCCGAATATGAAAGATACGTGGCACATAGAACTAGAGGGATATTTTTCTCATATTCAGAACCTCAGGCAGATGATTTGAAAGGACTGGCCGAAGAGGACTGTATACAGAGGCTTGTATACAGAAGAACCACATTTAAAGTTAAAGATCAGTATGGTGAGAGTTTGAGTCTATCCCAGTTGGATTCTGCAGCTGGTTTCAAGAGGCAGTGAAATATCTCATTTTATAGTATATATATGATTTTATATATATCTTATATATCATGCATTTAACTTATATAAGTTCTTAAAATGCTTTCAATTTCTCTTATACCACTTGTTAGAATATTACTTTATCATTTTACAATCTGTTTTTTTTTTTTTCTTTTTTTTGAGACTGAGCCTCGCTCTATCACCCAAGCTAGAGTGCAGTGGCATGATGGGTAGCTGGGACTACAGGTGCCTGCCATCATGCCCGGCTAATTTTTGTATTTTTAGTAGAGACGGGGTTTTACCATGTTGGCCAGGCTGATCTTGATCTCCTCCTTGGCCTCCCAAAGTGCTGGGATTACAGGCGTGGGCCATTGTGCCTGGCTTTTTTTTTTAAAAAATGTGTTTATCTGCTGTTAGATTGAGAACTCCTTGATATCAGGGATTGTCTCTTAACCACATTTATACCTGCACTGTGTGGCACTTAGTAGGGTCTTAATAAATGTTGGTTAAATTAAGTTGACAGGCTTTTACTTAAATCCAATGTGATTTCATTTAATATTTGTAGTATGAAAGCAGCACATCCCAAAATTTATCATATTTCTAGCAATCTTGCAAGCAAATAAAGAATTTCATTTAAAAGTGCTCTATCTGAACTTGGAGACACATCTGATCATCATTAGCAGACAGGATTTTTATGGAAGTTTAAGTTCCCTTCACTGTATTTTAAGATGCCTTAAGAAGTTTGCTACACAACCCACCCCTGAATAATACTGCTAACTTATTACTGAAATTTTAAACATCTTTTTGTCATTCATTTTTCATTCATGCAGCATTTTGAAATACCTATCAGTATGATAGAGTGGTTAATATGGGCCCTGGAGCAAGACTGTCTTGGTTCAAATTCTTGTGTGACTTTGAACAAGTTTCTTCTACCTCTCTGGGCCTCAGTTATAAAAAAGGAACACTAATAATACCTCGTAGGCTACGGCAAAGTGTAAATGATTGTGTGTGTGTGTGCATTTTGTAAGTGTCATGTAAGTATTAGTTGTTACTACATATAAAATGTTTGTTTTTATTAATAGGACAAGGTCCCTTGAGGCACTCCAAGATGTTTGCTACCAAAGGTAATATGGAGGATCCTTTCACTGAAAGTAAAGGTACATACTTTGAGTCATCAGTAATCGTTACCTTGTATTTTTAAATTTTTCTCTTTTTTTAAGAGATGGGGTCTTGCTCTGTCTTCCAGGCTGGAGGGCAGTGGTGTTATCATAGCTCAATGTAACCTCGACCTCAGGGGCTCAAGCAATCCTCCCTCCTCACCTCCTCAGCCTCCTGAGTAGCTGGGAGTACAGGTACACACCACCAGGCCAGGCTAACTTTAAAAAAGTTTTTTTTGTGTGTGTGTGTGTTTTTTTTTTTTTTAGAGACAGGGTCTCAGTATGTTGCCCAGCCTGGTCTCGAACTCCTGGCCTCAAGTGATCCTCCTGCCTCGGGCTCCCAAAGTGCTGGGATTACAGGCATGAGCTACCTCACCCACCCCACTTTTAAAGCTAATTATTGTGGGTCAGTTCTTGAAGGAGTTATAAATGGTGGCTCACATCTTGCCTTCTTCACCTCCACATAATGAAGATATTGGTGCTATTAAATAGTTAAAAAAAGTACGGACCTCAAGGATTTTAATATTTTCCTTTCTATATTTTAACCATTATTTTTAAAGCAACCTATTAACAGAGCAGTCATCAATTTATGGATTTAGGAATAGTATAAACACTACAGTGCTTAAAACACTTCCAACTATTCTAAATTATTGGTATTGATCAAAACACAATAAAAATATAAAATATAATGCTTTGATATCAAGTTTTTCAATTCCCTGGAGATTGAATCCTGTCAAAAACGAACAGAACAACAGAAATAGCCCATTCTCGGCTTACCCCTCTTTAATACAACATTGATTCTTGAATATTCTCACCTAGTGATTGCAAGTTTATAGTACATTTAGAAGGAATAATGGGGTCTTAACAAAAGAGGCAAAATTCTAGAATTTAGTAAAAATGAGAACATTAAAAAGTATTAAATCACTTAAAATTCTCATGAATGACTTCCTGAGTCATTTATCGTTTAACTTTGCTTGATATGGTATTTCAATTATGTTTCTATGCTTCATTTACTAGAGAAAGACAAAAATAATTTGGATACCTTACATTTTAAATAATTCAAGTTAATGGAGTGGAAACATTCTACATTAAAAGGAACAAATGTTGACATCAGAGATAGTTGATGGGTACCTAAATGTCGGAACAGTTCAACTTATAAAGGTTTTCAGGGAAATGAAGTTTGAATTAGAACACCATTGTGCCATTTGCATTGGAAAGGCACATTTGCACGCCCAAGATACTGGAGTGATTAGACCATTGACACCCCTTTATCCCCCATTACCAGGCACCCTCCTTACCTTCAATGAACACCTCAGCAGATGTTGTGTCTGAGCCGCTGGGATTCGTAGCCAGACAGGTGTAGCGACCTGTGTCGTCCTCAAAGGCCTCTGCTATGATCAGGGTATGGAGGTCCCCTCCCTCACAGTGGATTTGAATATCAGGAGTGTTGTGCAGTTCTTTCCCTTCACAGAACCATCTGCAGGCCAAATGGAGGTCAAAGGATAGGAGGGAAAGAAAGGAAATGGTGATGTTTAAAACAACAAAGCAGAAGTGAAGGCTGGTTGCTATGCAAAATGATGTTTGTTTGATTAAAAAAAAATCAATGTCAGTGTTACTAATGGAAACTCTACAATTTAGACTGTGAAATTAATGACTAGACAATTCCCATCGGTTTTCTTTGTAAAGCATCTTGTACATTTTATCAACCCAAGTGACGCTGTCAAACTCAGAAAGACCGTTTCAGTTGTAAAATAAAAGGAACAGAAACTCAGCATCTTATAAAATGCTTTATAACAAATACCTCCTCCATTTATTACAATTTTATCTATTAGTCTTATCTAAAGAAAAATAGAAAAGTAATATAAACATTATGCTCAAAATATTTAATATATGAAAAGAAACTTATCATCATGTTAAAAAATCACAGGCAGCAATATTTTTGTTGACCTTAAGACTTCTGATCAGCTGAGCAGTAACAGATTTAATGCCTTCCACATTTCTGATGTTTACAAAACTTTCTAGCAGACCGCCTTGGCCTCCAAGATGTGGAGAGATATAGCAGTTGTGCTGTAATTCATTCTTGCTGGTCAGCACTTTTCCTTTCCCAAACAATCAGATCCTTCGTGTGGGAAATTTCAGGCTGCCAGACTGTTTGAACACAGGTTCTCTCACTCTCTCTCCTTTCTTCCCCCAGCACCTCAAATTCTCAGTAACATTGGTGGCCTTTACATTTTGCCAAGAAACAAACATACAAACAAAACAAAACAAAGCCCAAAGCTGCCCTAAGAAAAACCCCAAATGGGATTTATTTTTAAAGAAATGTGTAGAAATCTGCCACTTACAACTAAAAGGACTGAATTCTCCAGGAAAATATTGTCCATTTAGCTCTTAATGAGCACTTAGAGATTTTCTCTAAGTCTAGTTTCCTATAAAATTACTTGGATTTCACATCCTTTTGTGAAATATGACACGGAAGACATTTTTTTCTGTATTTAGAGTAGAATAATATAGGTTTTTGTCTAATTTAATTTGAAAATAAAGTTAATAAAGCAAATGAGTTTGCTAATGCTCTGAGTATCAACCCCATAAACCATGCTCAACAGTAAATATGTGATTCCCACCAAAGAAGAGATAAGACCTGGGGAATTAAAGAACATACAATTATCAGCCAACTGAGCATTCCATGCAATGCAAACCGTATTATTTTGGGGGCAACTGAGCAGGACAGTATTTCTTGATTCTAGCGCACTGTATGGTTTTCTTTGTTGTCATAAAGTCTTGATGAACTTTCCAGCCCAGAGTCATCCTCCAGTCTCTTTTTTTTTTTCTGTTATCTTTCCAAAGCCATAGTCCAGCTCCTCACCCATTAGGATTAACTGTGGCTTTAGTGTTTTAATTGGTCTCTCCATCACCAGCAGACTACAAATTCTTTCTATATTCTGTCATCAGATTAATGCTCTTGAGGTTTTTCCCTACATACATCATTCTCTAAACTTCAGATCTGTCACTGTGGGTTTTCATATAACTTGGCCCTATCGTTTTCTTATACTAATCCTGTTTCTGTCGAATATTTGCATGGACTTACTGCTCCTTACATAGCCCTCAAATATTACCTACCTACTT
Organism: Nomascus leucogenys; assembly: GCF_006542625.1. Taxonomy (NCBI): domain Eukaryota; kingdom Metazoa; phylum Chordata; class Mammalia; order Primates; family Hylobatidae; genus Nomascus; species Nomascus leucogenys. The sequence continues at coordinate 89,028,277 of NC_044387.1, read as the reverse complement.
TTCTGTGCCCAGATTTTCTTCTCCTTGGAATTATCTCCTTGCCCTCTTCATTAATCCCATCTAGGAACTACTCTTCCTTAAGACCAAGCTAAAGGCATCTTCAACAGACTAAATAAACTGAATATACACTTACAGAGCTTCTTCTATGTGTGAGGAACTGCATTACCTACTACAGGTAATAGAAAAAATAATGCCTGCTAAACTCTGAAACTAGTTGAGTTTGTCTGTCTGTACTGTGAATTAGAGTGTTTCTACCTAAAAAAGATATAAACCACCTATTAGGGGGAAAATGAAGCATAAAAAAATGCAACAGAGGTTCAATAGAGAGAAGGATTCGTTTCTTTTGGTTAGATGTACTCCATAGGGAAACCTTTGCTTACTAAGTGACTAGTATGTTGTCCTCTAACTTAGCGAACTTATAGCCTGGAAGCCTACTGCCTGTTTTCATATGGCCCTTGAGCTAAGAATGGTTTTTATACTTTTAAAGGTTGGAAAAAAAATCAAAAGAAGAAGAGTATCTTGTGACATAAAGTTCACATTTCCGAGTCCTTAAATAAGGTTTTTTTTTTTTGGTGGGGGGCGGAGAACATAACCATGCTCATTCATTTACATATTGTCTATGTCTGCTTTTGCATTATAGTCACAGAGTCAAGCAGTAGTTGCAACATACTATATGGCCCTCAAAGCCCCAATTATTTAGTATCTGGATCTTTATAGAAAATAGTTCCCCACTCCTGCTTTTTGCTCCTCAAAGTGTGGTCCTGGGGCCAGCAGCATCAGCAGCACCTGGAGGCTTGTTAGAAGTGCAGTATCTTGACCCTCATCCCAAATCTACTGAATCAGTTCAGATCCCCTAGGTGATCATGTGCACTTTAAGAAGTGTTGGTCTGATAAGTTCTGGACCAGAATGACCCGCCTCACAGAGTCTTGGCTCTCCATCCAGGTTGCTCACTTGTTTAACATAGCAACAATTTTTTTTTTCTTTTTTTTTTTTTTGAGATGGAGTCTCGCTCTGTCACCCAGGCTGGAGTGCAGTGGCGCGATCTCGGCTCACTGCAAGCTCCGCCTCCCGGGTTCATGCCATTCTCTTGCCTTAACCTCCTGAGTAACCATTTTTTAAAAATGTATATTGTATCTCTGGTCCCTTGCATGCCAAAGCAGCAGAGACATTGAAAATTAAAAGGCATGCTTAATACATTCATATGCCAAACATTGTGCTAGAACCCAGAGAGTAAGTTAATATAAGACCAGGCCTCTACCCTGGAAAAACTGACATTCCAATAGGCTAGAAAGGCCCATCAAGAGCTAATTTCAGTATAACATGGAAAGTTAAGTACCATGGTTGTGATAAAGACAAGGTGTCAAATCCATCAATACATTTAAAGGTCCAAGGTGGGCCTGTGATCTCAGAAACATGATTGTATCCTAGTATATTTCAAGTAAGCTAAGCCATTAACTACTTGAACCCTTCATCAAAGAATTTTCTACATCATTTTGTGAAATATTTTTTAACACAATTGTTAAAAATACACTCTTACATTTAACCAAAAACCCTTGACATTTTATCTCCTCATACAGATGAGGAACCTGAACTGGAAGGCGAAATGACTTTCCTAAAGTCACAGTTGAGCCTCTTTGCTCTGCCATTGCTAGTTCCATTGAGCAAATGATCCTAATCATAGATCAAACACACACTGATCTAAATATTGGCCAGAAACTATGCTGCCCTTTTTGTTTTTAGGGAGAGCCTGCCATCCAAATATTTGCAGGTTTTTTTTTTTTTCCTCCTCTTCTTGGGTAACACCCTAACTTACCACATTTTAACAACGTAGAACTGGCGACTTGACAGGCACTTACGTCAACAACTGACTTTCCCTGGCTGTCAGTTGCTTTCCCTGAAAGCAATATGCATGGCTCATGCTAATTATTTTACTTATACCTTACTGGGCAAATTTATTCTTTTCTCTGCATTATTTCTTCTATGTGTTACAATCTGAGATGCTGTTTCAATTTTATTCACTGGGCTGGAGAACAAAAAGCACCCATATTTAAAAAACAAAAACAGGTCAGCCTAGTGGTTTACAAGCACCAATCATTTTGCCATATGCAGTTGCTGAAGAGTTTTATTACATAATGAACCATTTCAGATGACTAAATAGATGAGTTAGACTGAGGCAGAAAATGCATTCATTGTCTTAACTTTTCTGCCAGTATTAAGGTATATTTCAAGCACTTCATTGCACTTACTGATTATTTTCTGTAGCCTTAAACTTATCATTATCACTTAGTTTATAATTAGTCTTAATTTATTTTTTTAAAGTACAAATTCCATGGAAGAAACAGGACAGAAAAGCATTCTGTAACATATTCATGGGTTGTTAGCAGGTACTCAATGAGAACAAATTTCATGGTCAAATAAGGTTAGTAAATGGCTGGATTGAGACAATGTTAAACAAATTTCTTTGCTGCAGGCCTTCCCAGGGCTTTAAATGAGGAAATGTGAATTGCAAACACCAAGGAGTGAGATGTAATATGTATGTAGCATTTTACAAATCTATTAGAGCACAGATTTCTTCACTATTTGTTATTTCATCGGATGCATGTTCTAAAGTAAAGTGGGGCTGATAATAAATATTTTAAAGCATCAACTATGTTCAATACTCTATGGATCAATTTTAAGTTAAAAATTGCATTTTTTTTAAACAATCAAGAAGTAGTTGATTTCTAGTTGGGGAAATTGGCATAAATGCATTTGATATCAAATAATGGCATGAGGAAACAATACAGACGATATCAGAAAGGGACAAATGATCAATTGTCAAATGAATGAGGTGAATTATTTTTGAGTACAGAGAGAAACATACAAAAAGAACATAATTTTGCATGCATTCAATTTTGCATCTAGGACATTGCTGACCCTGCAGGGCCTGCCCCTCCCAGGGTTAGCCAGTTCCTAGAAGTGTTAAAGACCCTCCGGGGAGCGTGCCCTCCATATGCAAACTAACCAGTCCAGAGCCCACACACTCAGCACCCCCTCTATTGGGCTCTCATACTCAGGGTCACAACTTCCCTTCCCACATCAACCCAGGGCCAGATACCAGACAACCAGAAACAGCCCCTATGCTTGAGAACCCACTGAAATTACTCAAAACAGGCAGTTCCAACCCTGCGTACCTTGCCTCACCTATCCCTTTCCTGTGGGTCCCTAGGCAAAGACTCCTGTCCACATTTCCCCCTTGCTCCTTGGCCTTCTGACTGACCCTGGCACATCCCCTGCAGTCCCCTGTGGTGCAGCATGCCCCCTCCTCTTGGGAACTATGAAGAACAAACTATTTAGTATCTTTCCAATGACGGTCATCTCCTAATCTGTTGACCTCACCATATCCGAATAGCAGTCAAACCTATATTTTCAAACAGGGCACATTGCCATTGAGCTTATCAAAGAATATGCTTACAGATGAAGAAAGGACTGAACAAGTAGTTTAATATCGGCCACAGTTTGTGCTTTAAAATATATATGGAGAGAGGGTTACAGACTTTCACCAACTCAAACTGAAGTGCATTTAAAAAGCATAAAATTAAACTGAAAATAATCTAGTTAGTGCATATATGAGAAAAGGAAATCTGCCTCATCCACTCTTTATGTAGCTGATTAAAGACACATCACCTTCTTGTCTAAACTAAGAGAATCTTAGAGTTTTGAAATTTTGGCACCACACACTGGACGAGATGGGTGTGCTACAGTCATGTTTGTTTAGTTCAGTTTCTCAAAGGTCATAATTCCACCAGCTTCCTGGCAAAGAGCTCAAAACATTTACTATTCTCTAAAGAGGTAAATGGGAGGAGATCTGTTGGTTAAATTTTGACCTCTTGAAATTTTCCTCACATTAAATTCTTGTTGCTGGTGTCATTTAGGGAAAGAGATACTAGGGTGACAAGCTAAACTGTGAAACATACAAAATAGGATGAAGTATAGGTTTGGTAAATGCATGGCACAGGCAAGGAAACTATCCCCCTTCTTCCTGTGGCAGACGTCACTCACTCATCAGAATGTTCTTTGCTAGTGAGATGGAATGTCTGAGAATCCTCAGCACAGCTGTTTAAGGCTGCAAAGCAACTAAAGTTGAAGGTTGAAATGAAACACATTTGCCATCCTCAATTTGATCTCTTTCTAGGGGATACATTCTCGCTTTCCTCCAGATCCTGAAAGCCCTGTTTAATTGTTATGGGCTAAGAGTGGAGAGGGGTTTGATTGAGAGAGGAGCGTGGGTGGAATGTGGCTAAGAGAGAATCCACTCAAGTAAAATTTGACTTGAGAACCCCCTCGGACATTTATTCATTCCATTTTGAATACCTGGAAGCCTTTTATCTAGTGAATAGTATCTAGGTAGCAAATCAAAAAATTAAAATCTTATTATCTACATTCCCATTCTGAACTTCTGATAAATTTCAACTTCAATCACATTTTTTGTTTTCTGCCATAAAATCGTTAAAAATATGTAATTATGATCTCATAATTAGGATGAAAAGATCATACAATATTTGGGAACGATGACAATTCTTGAGGACTTATAGAAATTCAAATTAAGGGAAAGCGAATATTTATTGAATGCATATTATATGCAAATATGACCTTATTTTATTTTCACAAGTACCTTGTGAAGTAGTTGTCATTATATTTTTAGATATAGGCAACTCTCATTTATCTATAGCAATTAAAAATAAGAACACAAACAATAAAAACCACATAGTCTCCAAATTTTCATTTTCCTTAATGCTTTTGGCTTTCATCTTTCACCAAAACATGTATCTATGGATAGATACATGTTTTAACAAAGCCTACTGATTCCTCCTCTTTAATTTCTAGTGCAGCTGTTAAATAGCTATGTAATTGCCACACAAACAAGGAGCTGAGGGAAGCTGGAGAGCCAAACCTTGCAAAATTAGTGGGCATGGTACATGCCCCTTCAAAAGAAGTAAGTTGCCAATATAAGAATAAACCAGTTGGGACTGGCTGTCAGATTTCAAGACCAAAAGCAGCGTATGAAAATAACCTTGTACTAATTGGCAATAAAATGTAAAAGGATTAGAAGATGTAGTCCTACTCATTCATTCATTCATCAATCAATTATTCATTCATTCATCAAGGGGCTTTTTTCACTTCAACTACAATGCAGGAACTGACTGGAAGCATAGATGTCAGCTAAGCCAGGTTTCTTAGTTCACGAGACTAGTAGCAGGGGCTAACAGAGAAGAAAATCCAATTGTAGACATAAGGAAATACAATGACTATATTTTACTTAATGAGCTTAGATTTTTCCATCACATAGAAACCTGTACTGTGCCAGGCGTGGTGGCTCACGCCTGTAATCCCAGCACTTTGGGAGGCCGAGGCGGGCAGATCACGAGGTCAGCAGCTCAAGCAAGACCAGCCTGGCCAGCATGGTGAAACCCCGTCTCTACTAAAAATACAAAAATTAGCTGGGCATGGTGGTGCATGCCTGTAGTCCCAGCTACTCAGGAGGCTGAGGCAGGAGAATGGCGTGAACCCCGGGAGGTGGAGGTTGCAGTGAGTCAAGATCCTGCCACTGCACTCCAGAGCCTGGGTGACAGAGTGAGACTCCGTCTCAAAAAAAAAAAGAAAGAAACTTGTACTGCTGAAAAAATCTTTCAAAGTCGGGTATAGCTTCATACTTATAGATTCAGTTTCTTTGGATATAATACTCAGGTTGAAATCAATTTGTTGGAGAGGAGATAATATTCACCAGTCTTGAATTTTCCTTGTTCATAAAGGATTATAGCACATAAAAGGAAAAAGGATTGTAACATTATAGTTCTGTAAGATGGCATATTTCTTTATACTATTCTGTGCTGGGATTTTGAAATTGTTTTTTATAATTATGTATACATACACATACGTGTGTGCGTGTATTGTTGTTGTTGCATAATGATTCCTCCCTCCCCATAAGGATTTTCCAAACATTCCAGCTTAAAAATGAGATGGTGCCAAAAATTCAAGGATCACATTATCGCACTAGCAGGATGTGGCTGGATTGAAATTCAAGAAGGTGTTTTACATGAAAATGTTCAATATGTAATTGTTCACTTTCTACATTTCAAGGTGAGGTTAAATGTGACTGCTGACTTGGTCTGAGTCCGGTTGTTAAAGGAGAGTGGCTGCGTCTGTCCACAGTCCTAGGGCCTTTTTGGTTAGGGATCAAAGGGTCAAGAGGATAATTAAAATCAAGGGGCTGCAGCTGCTTCAGACCAAATGGCTGTCCTTGAAAACCACCAGTCACTTCCATTCTTGGGTGGTGTAAGAACATTTAAAAATTCACCTCCCTGACGTGGTCTAGTAATATCTTTCTCTTGTGACCCTGGCAACTGTCAGTGGGGCTCAGAGCTGTATACTGGAGCTGCAGTACACATCTGGGAATGCTCAGAACACTCCGATTCTCCAAGATAGGGTCATGAGTGTTGATTTTTATGATAATAAATTCATGATTAATGAAAGGAACCAACAAATCACTGCAAAGTCTAAGATACACTTTCTAGTATAGAATACAAATAGCTTATGTTAAAAAAATCACATATGGCATTGCTTGGCTTACAAGTTGACTAGCAGTATCTATTTTAATACTAACACTTAGCAGGAAATATAGGTTTTATGAGTGACAGTTTCTTTTGGCTATCTTTATTTTATTGAACCACAACTACGTATCATGAAAATTCTCTGTGCACTGTATTTTAAACATGTGGCTTTTAAAATGAAACAAATCTGACTTATAACACTTATAAAGTTTCATCAGTGAATCTTGGCTAATGTTCTCCAACTTTGCTGAGCAAAATGGTAAATGTTAAAAGCCAGTTAATGGAAACGATCGGGTGCTTATTAAATAAAAGCCTTTAAAAACTGTTGAGTTTTTATTTTCTCCTTTAAATCAATTCCTTTATGCTCGAGGGGAAACGAGGTTATGTTGAAAGATGTCTCTCAGGCTGGGCGCGGTGGCTCACGCTTGTAATCCCAGCACTTTGGGAGGCTGAGGCGGGCGGATCACGAGGTCAGGAGATCGAGACCACGGTGAAACCCCGTCTCTACTAAAAATACAAAAAATTAGCTGGGCGTGGTGGTGGGCGCCTGTAGTCCCAGCTACTCGGAGAGGCTGAGGCAGGAGAATGGCATGAACCCGGGAGGAGGAGCTTGCAGTGAGCCGAGATTGCGCCACTGCACTCCAGCCTGGGCGACAGAGCGAGACTCCGTCTCAAAAAAAAAAAAAAAAAAGAAAGATGTCTCTCCATTTTTTCCTCACAACTTCACTGATTTGTACTTCCTGACAAAATTTATCTTCAAAGGGACGTCACGGATGATGTCAGGATGGCAAATTTAGCCCCCAGCTGCCTCCTCCTCCCAAAGCACATGCAACCACATGGCTTCATGAAGTCCATACTTGAAGAAAACTGAAGCAACCAGTTTCTGTAATGGTATAATAATGAAAATAAAGGGTAGGAAAAAACCCCAGAGAGATAAGTGCTTCAGCAACAGTTATATTTTCCAGGTGTTCCTTTTCCTCAAAGGAATGGCAGTGGTCTGCCACGAACTGGAGAACCACCAAAACAAAATTTGAAAGTGATGCCCAAGGTAAGTTTTGTTGCTGCCTAAGCTCCAAGTCAGGCCATCTGTAAGTATTGCATTTCATACATCCACAATGAAACACTAATTTTTATGGAGTATTTTTTGTCTTGTCACCAAAGATTTCTTAATTTTTTACATGTGTTCACATTAACCACATGACACACTATGTTTATTCTGTCATGTGGATTTATAGGCAGACTGAAGTGAAATTAATCGTTGTCTAAATTTACTATGGCTATAATTTCATGACTGCTTAGCTCGAAGGCCCATAGCTAAATTTGTGTGGACAACAGATGTACTTTAACCTTATGGCCCCAAAGAGACCAATAAATAGATTGGCTTTTTGAAATTCAAAGCCTAGGAAATAATAAAATAGAATTTGAACCAAAACCAGATTCATGTCTAGCAATTCTTTCCTCAAATAACCACTTTATCTCCTGAGGAAAAACGATAAAATAGAAGGATGAACCAGCCCAGATAAAACTAAACTATGAAAATGATTTTATCTTGCCTTTTTTTTTTTCTTTTTGACCATGAGAGGTAGCTTAGTGTCTGACACTAGGAATATATAGTTATTTATTTACCATGTTTTAAAAACAAATACAGGCCGGGCATGGTGGCTCATGCCTATAATCCCAGCACTTTAAGAGGCCAAGGTGGAAGGATCACTTCAGCCCAAGAGTTTGAGACCAGTCTGGGCAAGATGACAAGACCCTGTCTCTACAAAAAAAATTTTGAAAACTAACTGGGCATGGTGGCACATGCCTGTAGTCCCAGGTACTCGGGAGGCTGAGGTGGGAGGATCACTTGAGCCCAGGAATTCAAGGCAGCAGTGAGCTATGATTGTGCCACTGCACTCCAGCCTGAGTGACAAAGCAAGATCTCATCACATAAAAACAAAACCTCCCCAAAAAAACCAAATAAAAACCCACCTCCAACAACAAAAAACCAAAACCTATAAAAATAGATAAGTGAAATCTACTAAATATTTGTGCTGCCAGAAGCTATTAAAATCTTAGATTGCTTCTAATATTTTCCTCATTGGTGATGCAGTGGAAAGGACCTAGGACTTGGAGTCAGCAGTTCTGATGAAGCAGCCTCATTGTCTGAGGTAAATACCCAGGGTTCGTCGTCGTTTTGCGCCAAAAAGATTAAGGACATGGACACACACAAGGAGTGGGTTTAGAAGCAAAGGTTTAATAGGCAAAAGAAAGATAAAGGAGAACAGCTCTCTCTCTTTTGAGACAGAGGGGTTCCCGAATGGGAGTGCACTGGATTTTATAGGCAGGTTTGAGGTGGCGGTGTCTGATTTACGTAGGGTCCACAGATTGGTTGGACCAGGTGTGACGTTTTGGGAAGGCTGGCCACCCCACCCTAATCTTATTATGCAAATGGGCTTTCCACTTGGCTAGCCCATGTTGTCTGCTCCTTACTGTACATGTAGCTGGCAAAGAAAAGCGAAGATGGAGCTGCCATTTTGAACATGCCTAGTCCCAGGTGCCTGTTCCTATTGGCACAACTGCTGGCATTCACCCATGCAAGCTTCCCGCTTGCTTGTCTGTGTCTGCAGCTCGATTTTATAGGCTGCTCATTAGTATAATTTTGGGGCTGCTTTTCATTAAAAGGAAAACCTTACCAAGGACTCCTATACCCTCACTATCTGCCTCAATAATTTCTTCTTAACTCCTATATCACTGCGTTCCAGTTTTGCCTGGTCCATAGATCAACTAAGTTGAGTGTGGTCCAGTCATTCTCTCATTTGGGGCTATAATTTCCTTATTTGTGAAATGCAAGGAATGGGCTAAGACTAGATTTTCCTCAAATGTGTACCAAGAAACTAGTTCTGTAGCAAGTTGACAGATAACATTGAAAAGGTTTCTGTGGTCAAATAGGTTTACCAAGCACTGGGTTAAACAAAGTTAAACATCTGTCAGAAAGTTAAACAGAACTTTTTAGAGCTCTGTGCCAATATACACTGAATTTCTGAGAGAGAAATATGGCAGGCATCATTCTCAATCTTACTGACCATGGAACATGTGTTCTGTGAATCATGTTGAAGGATCAGTGTTCTGGGAACACATTTTGAAAACACTGGGTTGGATTATCACTAAAACCTCATCTGGCTCTGTAGTGGTGACATTTAATACCTAGCATACATTTTACAACTAGCTTTTCCAGAGCTTATGGCAGACATCAGTAATACGGCAAGCCCTATATCCCACTGATCCCCAACTCGGTTTCAGAGCCCTTCTCCAGTGATGCTAGGGACAGCCACTACCAACCAATTAGTGTTGGCCCCTGAGTTGAAACATGTTTGCTATGCCTCTTTTAACAGTCTATGTTTACGTATAATTTTCTTACACAGGAATTAATGTGAAATGTTGATTTCTAATCTTTCACGTATCCTTGACTGTTAATTCCAAGAATTTTCTATTTTTTTAAATAAGCTGCCATTTGGACACGGCACATGAAAATACTGGATTTTCCCCCACAATCTGGATATGCAGGTAAACATATATTGCCCAAGCCAGGACATTTCTGAGAATGAAATAGGTAACCATTGATAATTATAGGAATAAATAATAACTGTTTTGGGTAAACTAGAATGGGCAGTTGTCCTACTTACAGCTCATTGCAAGAGCAATTAAAAAATGTCATTTTGGCACTAGTGAATATTATGGCTTTTTGCAAATGTGACTCATTCCCATGAGCAGACAGAAGTACATTTCACAATATGTGAAGGAAAAAAGGTTCCCACCCCATCTGTCACTCATTCACAAATTCTCAAGTTACACTTGTTAGCTAAAAAAATAGATTCATCGTCACCAATTCTCTATGCAAGTACAAAAATAAGTCAGCATGACCTGACAAGCCACACTTCAAAGTCACCTATATTGTGAAAATTTGTATTGAATGCTTTCAAGGCTTCAAAGCGTTGGGGGTGGGGGGTGGGGGGAGAATGGATTATAGAGAGCTTGAGAATGAGAAATTGCGTACATAAATCAGCTAGAGGTGCACATTCAGCTATTCTGTTGCTACAATTACGGCAGGTAATTATTAGCTATTGTTGTAACTTGGATTACATTCCAAATGGGATAAAATGGGAGATGCTTTATCAGACAATGCTGTCAGCCTTCTGTGCATTTGGAACCTGTCCACTGAAATACAATGATCACCTCAGAATTATGAAACTCAAAAGGACTAAAGGCAAACTAGGCAAAGGGGCCGCAGCTCCTGTTGGTGTCTTCGACTCTGTGGAATTGCAGAAACCCACGTAAAACAGTTCATGTACAGACTCCTAGAAAGCCCAGCAGTTAGTTCTTTGCATTTAACAAACAATTACATCCAATACAACTTTTTTCCTTAGCAATGGAAGAACTTTCCCCAAAGTCAAAGGACAGGAGATGTCCCTCAAAATTTCCCCGAGTTCATTAGTGAAACCCCCAGTTCCTTGCCTTAATCTATGTAATCATGACCAAGAATATGGGAGGAGAAAACTGAATGGAAGAAGAGATTGAGAATCAGAGGAAAATGCCTTACTTTTGGAAAAAGCTAAAACTTTAGAATTCAAAAGACTTCGCTTCTTTATTCTTCATCTGTTCTCCAAACGATGCTTCAGTTGGTTGAGGCTTCCTCCACAGAGCCAAGTTCAATTGCTCAGGGCAAGGAGGACAGCCAGATTTGGTGGTGATTCTGTCAGAGGCTGAGGAAGAGCCTCCCTCTGCAGAGTTCTGGCTCTAGTCTAATCTAATGGTGTTCAAATGTGGCTAGCGTGGTCTCTGCGGAACCACAAAACAGGCATCTCAAACAGGGCATGAGTGCACACGAAGTTAAACTGTAAACTGCCCCGTCAGTCAATAATTGTATGTACAGAAATGGGTTCACTTTCTTTTTCAAGGGTTTTCCCAGCTAACTCCTTTCAAAGCCACCCTCCTTCCCGAATGCTTTTCCCTTGTTCTTATTCTGTGTTCCTTCTAGAAGTTCATGTTTAGAGGTCAGCTTTCCAAGGAGAGCTATGATAAATGAAGTATCCACTGAGGACAGAACTCTTTTAATTTGACAACGAAACATTAGAGGTAGAAGGAATTATATTCTTAGCAGGTAGCACTTATGGGCCTTGCACCAACTATTCTGGCTAAAATTGTGAATGTCTTCACTTTTTAAAAAAGTGAAATTACACTATTACACACACACACACACACACACACACACACACACACACACACACAAAGTAGCCATATACATATATGCCTGGATTTAACATCTGACACACTCCTTGAATCAAGGTCCTGAAAGACTTGCAAACATTCTGCAAATGCTGCCTCCTTTTGTCGTTCTAGTTACTCAGGTAATTCTCTAAGTAACACCTGTCCTCCTCCCAACCATTTTGATCAAATACATACTTTTGACTGTGTAGACAAGTGAGCTGTTGTCCAAGAAGGCTGCCTCCACTGCTTCCCCTGAAAGCCTGGGTGTGCGGAGCTGCAGCAGAGCGGGGAGGGGCCTCAGGTGTGTGAGCAAGAACAGGAAGTCAGGACTAATTACACCTTGTTTTATTTGGCCATTTGAATAACGAATAAAATGTCATGTTTCATTTCAGTTGGTTTTTCACAGCAAATTGCCTAAGGCTGACATTTCATTCTATTAATAATAGACTAGATTTTGTTTTTAAAAGTAGGAAAACTAATGTTATGACTTGATACAGATTTAGATCTTTTTCTTTGAAAAATACAGTTTTCGTTACGTCATGATGAAAATGTTCTTCTTTCTGACTACAATTAGAGCCTCACTACCTGTCTACAGTCCATCATTTTGTGCTGATATCCTGTATGCCCCAAAGCAACTGTGATCTCACAATGCACAACTTTTAAAAATTGGCTTCAGAGGCACTTAGAGACTTGGCAAAAGACAAAAAAACACACCTAACACCCCTTCCCTCCTCCCAAAAAAAAAACAATTCTAAAGCTATTACATGGTGTGGTGAGGAAGAGGTGGAATTAGAAAAAAAGGTTTTAGCATATGATATTTACTAGTTTCAGGAAATTGTAATAGTTCCTTTGCTTGCATAAGCAAATAAAAATGTATATTTTCGTATTTAAAAATATCACTGATGAGCCATGTGTAGTCCCAGCTACTTAGAAGGCTGAGGTTGAAGGATTGCTTGAGCCCAGGAGTTTGAAGCCAGCCTGGGCAACATAGTGAGACTCTGTGTCTTAAAAAAAAATAAATAAATAACTGATCTCACGCCTGTAATCTCAGCACTTTGGGAGGTCGAGGTGGGTGGATCACGAGGTCAGGAGATCGAGACCATCCTGGCTAACATGGTGAAACCCCCTCTTTACTAAAAATACGAAAAATTAGCTGGGCATGGTGGTGGGCGCCTGTAGTCCCAGCTGCTCAGGAGGCTGAGGCAGGAGAATGGTGTGAACCCGGGAGGCAGAGGTTGCAGTGAGCTGCACTCCAGCCTGGGAGTCTCCAGACGAGACTGTCTCAAAAAAGAAAAAGAAAAACAAACAAACAAACATACAAACAAAAAAATGATAATGGCTATATGTGTTTGCTGTGAAGGAAAAGAACAGCATACTCAAAGGTTGTCTTGTGGGTCAATATTCTAGTTATCAGAGCCCAATATGTGTATAGCAGAAGAGCTAGATAATGTGATCTCTGCCTCAGCCATATCTCTCCTTGGGGCTCCCAAGAACTGTCTGTGACAAGGAGGACAGGTCAACAGCTTTCACGTCTGTGTACATTGTGAGAAAGTGTTTCCTCACTACCTTACCATTCTGGCAATTTATAGATGTTGGGAAAATTAAAAATTAATCTGTACTAGAAAAAGGTGGAGAGGTCCATCCTATATGTAAATGCTATTTACACACTTGCCTTTTTGCAATTCCTTTGGGCAAAAATGATCATAGTCTCCCTATAGCCTTTAGTGTTCCATTGATCCACTGTTTTTCCAGGTTGTTTGAAATTGGACATAAAAATAGTTGTCTGGGTACTATGTTAGGTCTATGCTGAAGGAACTAAAAAAAATTCCCTGAGGTTTCTTATGGCTAAAATTATTCCATATGTTCAAAGATGAAATAGATCAAAATGGCTTAGTGAGTTCCCTGTCACTAGATGCTCTGAAGAGGAAGAAATAATTGACAGAGGTGTTATAAAGAAAATTCAAGAACTAGATGGATGATTCCTTGAGGGACTATGATGACTGGTGCTATCATTTTTCTTTTAGCAAGCATGACAACTGATGGCTGAAAGTGGGACAAATCATCTAATGCCTGGTGTGCTGAATACTAAAGAATGGCACAGTCCTCTTAATTATGATGCATTTATTAGATTAGCCTAATTTAATTAAGATAATGCTGGAGATTTCCAGGGGCTTTCTAATTAGGATGGTTTACTGGGGACACATTAGCAGTAAAATAGAGCTTAGATTCAGCAGACACACAAAAATACTATGATGTTTCCCTGTTTGCATCACAAAACATATTTTAAATAATGCTTTCATTCTTTGCACAAAAACCTGAATCAATATCTGACATTTCCTCTCCTAGGAAAGCTTTCTAAACTTAATCATAATCATTCGTAACTTCCTTTGTACTAAAGTTTCCAATGTTTCTTCCCAAGGTTCATGTTTTGGCCTTATTTCATTGACGTAGAATCTCTAACTTCAAAATGTTTGTGTTAACCTGCACATTGTGCATGTGTACCCTAGAACTTAAAATATGATTAAAAACATTTAAAAAATAAAAAAATAAAAATGTGTTAGGAAATCACATGCTAAATTCAGATCCAATGTGGTGTAATTTAATTTTTCAAAGGCTCATTTGAGAGCTTTGAAGAGATTTTTTTAAACGTTGTTATTTAACCAAAGAATCAGTTTCATGAAATTTATTTTCACATGTACATATTTTGGTAGTTTCCTGAATATCCCACCCTTTCCCCCATCTTTATATCCTTTCTGATTTTTCAGCATTCTTCTTGGGGAAGAATCTCATGCTTATCACCTATAGAGTAAAGAAAATCATGATTTCTGCTTGGGATTGGCGCACACATAAGACTACCTGTTGGGAAAGAAAAGTGCTTTTCACTGCTCAGGGAACGCTCTGCCATGGTCACGTGGTATGTGAGGCTTCACAAGCGACATCTGCCCCTCAACATTTTAACCCTCAGAGCCTACCTTCCTGAGAGGGTGTGGAGTGTTGAATCTGCCTCTGCCCCATCAGCTATGCTCAGTGTTGAGAAGCCAAAACAAAAACAAAGCAAACAAACAAATACAAAAAAACTAAAGGAAAACCAGTCCCTTAGTTGGTTGTACAGAATCACTATTTTTAGCTATTCGCTTTTGTTCAAAAACAATTCTTTCCAATAAGAGATAAAATTTGCATTTTTGTTCAAGTAAACATAACATGCAGATATTCATGGTTATAACCTCTCATTTTTCTTCTTTACTCTGTCACTGAGGAGAAGGAGTAGAAATTCTTCCCTCCTCCCCTACCTCTTCTTCTTGTAAAGCATCGTTATGTCATTATGATTTCTAAGTGGCTAAGAACTAAAGTACTTAATAGCTCTAAAATTCTGCTGGGATTAGAGGTTTTCTGGCCAGTGAATAAAGAGCTAACCTTGGGGTGGGGGAGGGAAAAAGAGTTCCATCTTCAGAGATTCTGTTTTAATTGATCTGAGGTCGGGCAGGGCTTTTTTGTTTGTTTAATTGATACATGGTGACTGTTCACACTTCTAGGGTGTAAGTGGTATTTTGATGCGTGTGTGTGACAGGTAGTGATCCAGTTAGAGTGACCGGCATGTCCCTCACCTCAAACATTTATCATTTCTTTGTGTTGGGAACATTCCAGATCTTAAGGAAAAAAAAGAGTTAACCTTGGATGTTACAAAGAAAATGTTAAATCTGTTGCCAAGCCATTTACTGCAATGTTAAAAGCTAAAGGAACCAGTTTGCCCAACACTCTTGAGCCTAATAATGCAATTGTAACTAGTATACTGAGGAGGTGGAACAGCCTTCTAACACTGCTTTAGAAGTGATTTATTGATCCCTGAGCAATAATTCTTTAGCGATTCATATAACCAGAATTTATAGATTTATTCCTAACCTCAGGAAAAATTGACTTCATTCTTGAAGCTTTTGCCTTCTTGCATCAATCTTGGAATTACAATTAGCTAAGTTTACTTATGATCCTGAAAAGGCACTTTCCAAACTTCTTGTGAGCAAAATCTGATTTTCTAAAGTTTGGATTATATCACTTAGTCTTTAGAAAGCCATCTGTAAATACATTTATGTATTTAGCAAATAATATCATTAGACTGTACATATTTTACATAAAGGAGGAAAGAAAGGGATATTCAGAAAGCACTATTATACTTGGTAATACTGTTACACAAATATGATATGCACAGGGCATGAGGGTTCTTGATGCAGATGGTGGCAGGGGATGGGTACAGTTTTCCAGTTGGGAGCTATGTGAACATCTAAAAGGAAAATGAAGATATTTAAAATACAAGCCAAAACTCATAATATTGAAAATTGCTATAACCAATGTGGGAATATAATTTGGTGTAAGCTGTTAAAAAGAGAATTTGACAAAATTTAGGATACATATACAATTGATCCAGCAGTTTCATTTCTAAGAAGTTGTGTTTAATTTACTCACAAAAGGACACAAAGACACAGGAAAGACAAGAATGTTCATTTCAGCACTTTTCACAAAGGAAAACACTAAACTTGCCCTAAATGTCCATCAAAAAGGAAATGGCCATTATGGTATCCTGCATAATGAAATACTATGCAGCGTTTAAAAAGAATGTTAGATGCAGCTGTCAACAATATATTGTAGACTTCCATTCTATACCATTGTGGTTTTACTGGACAATATATTTTTGGAGGGTTTTAACTTATCTTGAGAGGAGGGGCAGAGGCTGAGGGAAGAAGTTAGAGAAGAATTTTAACTTTTCATTGTGGAGCATTCTGCATTTATTTTCACTGCAAGCAAATATAAATCTTTCTCTTTTCTTTTTCTTTTTTTTCTTTTCTTTTCTTTCAGATGGAGACTCACTCTTGTCACCTAGGCTGGAGTGCAATGGTGTGATCTCAGCTCACTGCAACCTCCGCCTCCTGGGTTCAAGCAATTCTCCTGCCTCAGCCTCCTGAGTAGCTGGGATTACAGGCACCCACCACCATGCCTGGTTAATTTTTGTACTTTTAATAGAGATGGGGTTTCACCATGTTGGCCAGGCTAGTCTCGAACTCCTGACCTCAGGTGCCCACCTCAGTCTACCAAAATGCTGAGATTACAGGCGTGAGCCACCACACCTGGCCACTTTATATATTTTAAACTTATTAAAATGTACAAAAGAGAAACCTAAAGAAAAACAAAATGATATTAGAATACCTCATTTATGCTGCATTTTAAAAGATGCAAAGAAATACATACATTTTAGGACAATTATATTGTATGAAAAGAGACTTGCATTATTATTTCCTCATTCCTTAACTATGGAGGTCTTTTATACCCATATTTTATTTGGTACCTTCCTCATAAGGTTGTTATGCAAACAAGGTAATGCATATCTAACCTCTGCTGTGGGGCTTGATGCATGTTACCCAATAAAGTTAGCTGACTGTTATAATTTCTTACCAAAGCTAAGGAAAAAGACCATTGTGGAGGCACAGAAAGCAAATTAAGAAAATAAGTCTCTGACTTGGGATGCATGCAACTAATGTCTTCCACGTTTCCTATTTGAGAGCACTTCCGTGACACCTGGGTTATATATTAATGTGTTCATAATATTGGCCTTTGTTTATGAAACTTCCCACTATTATGAGGGCCATTGGGGGCTTTCTAAAAACATGGTCTTAATAAGAATCAAATTGAATCTGATTAAAGAAAACAAATGTTAGCAACTGTTTTATAAACTTAAGTATATAGTCTGAAAACTAGGTCTATTGATGCAAAAAGATGCTAAAAAAACTCACACCAGCCAGCGATTATCTCATCTTGCTGCAGATAGGAGGTGAAAAATACCACACTGTATTATAAATGAGCGCATGCAGAATGTGACACGTCAGGCTGGTATTCTGTTATGTTTCCTTAACAACCAAGCAATAGCTTATAGGAAAGTTCTTGGCTCTGCTGAGTCAAAGTCCCAAGAACCGGATGCTTTTTATCCATGAAGTGACTCTTGAAGAAGTAAAAGAAGTCTAAGCTCCATTCCTTAAGCAGTCTTTGGGTTGGATCTTGAAAAGCTTGCTGGGAGGAGAGAGAAGCTAATTATGAAACAAAATGGAAACTTGCATATATAGCAGAAGATGACAAGGTGTCTACTCACAGGCAGCTTTTACTCCAGGGGTGATGGGAGCAGGGTGAGAGAGATAATAAGCACTTAAACGATACCACATGAATAAAATAATTTCAGACAGGGAAATGTTATGAAGAAAACACAATACAGTAAGAGTGATTGGAGCATATTAGGTAGGGTAGTTGTAGAATACAGTGAGGTGATTTAATGATGCAACAACAGTACCTTCCACCAAGTTTGTGTAAGAATAAAGATATCAGCACATAAGAAGAACATTCATGAAGAGACCTTAAAAGCAGATGCTTGGTGCAAAAGTACTCATGCCAAGAGATTCTCTAATAATGAGCAATGTATCACCTATCTCAAAAGAGGCTCCCCAAACCCTCAGATTTATTAGGACTAACTGGCCGGTCTCTTACTCTCCAGACAAAGTACTTACACTTTCTTCACTGACAGCATTCTCTCTTATTAATTTATACCCATATGGACCGAAAAAGCTTTCACTTATGACATAATATAGAATTTGAGTCTATCTCTACAGTAACATGGCCCATTTTTTCCCCTTCATTATGCCATAGATTTCTACTTTTTCTCTCTCAAGTTGTAAAACAATTATTTCTAATGATGGATTAAAAACCTGAAGCTGCTATTCCATTATGAACCTCTCTCTAGTAGCTACTGCAAACTGCTCAGCTTCTTTGTCTGAAACCTCCAGGAGGGCTCTGGTGAGTAAGAAAACCAGAAGAAAATTGCTTCTGGGATTGCTGGGTAAGAATCGCCTCTGGTGCTCTCTGGAGCGTACTAGCTCTTTATAAGAAGTAGACAAACCAGAAGTCAGGAGGGAGTTCACATCAAATCACCTTCAGAAGCTGTCAACAGTCCCAGAGAACTACCTTAGTGGATGGAAAGAAGGATGCGGAAAAAGGAGAAATGATGCAGCCTGTTTTACATTTGCAAATTGGATAAATAAGGAACATATTTAATTCTTTAAAAAGCATTAAATAAATGGGAGCTTTTCAACTTGAGGGGTGCACTGTAATAGAGTGATTACATGAAGGGAGCTCTGAAAAACTGCCAGGACTTTCTTTGCAACTACTTTTAAATATGCATGCCACTTCTTTTTTTTGAGACAAAGTCGCGCTCTGTCACCCAGGCTGGAGTACAATGGCACAATCTCTGCTCACTGCAAACTCTTTCTCCAGGGTTCAAGCTATTCTTCTGTCTCAGCCTCCGGAGTAGCTGAGATTACAGGTGTGCACTACCATGCCCAGCTAATTTTTGTATTTTTAGTAGAGACGGGGTTTCACCATGTTGGCCAGGCTGGTCTCGAACTCCTAACCTCAGATGATGTGCCTGCCTTGGCCTCCCAAAGTGCTGGGATTACAGGCGTGAGCTACCATGCCCGGCCGCATGCCACCCCTTTTTTAAGAGATTGTTTTACACATAGGCTTATTATTGGGATCTACTGTTATGATTTGTCTTCCTAGCAGCCTTAGAAACATCTTTTTCTTTAAATATTTTAATAATTAATCCCGATCTCTAAGAAAAAACACATTCCACTGTAGTAAGTGAGCTAGAGAATTTTCTATATTTTGCAGTGTTGTCTTTATAGTCAGCCTAACCTTTCTGAAGAACTAACTACATCCTAACTAGATCCTTCGAAAATCTTAAATGCCAGAGAAAATATTCTACTGTCTAATCCTTACATTTTTAAGGACTACCTCCAGGTTTAAAAGGCTGCTGAAATGTTTGCTCCCTTTCATAGTTGATGGTTAATGTAGCATCTTTGAAACTGGTTGAAGAAGGAAAGAGAACTATTTTTTATTTTGAGTGGTGAAATTTTTAATTCTGTTTTTTCTTTTCCAAACTATTTTTGCTATGCACATTGAGAGGCAGTTTTATAATATTTATGCATAAGTATTGGTTGTATGTGTTATAAATACCTTAAATTTATTGGTAGTTTTGAGGATTGAGATGTCATATTTATATCATTATTTAGAAAGGCCATGAGTATTTTAAAACTATATTACCAGAAAAGCATAAATAAAGGTACATGTCATGAAGTGCTATATTCTTGAGTGATGAGACTTAGACACTAGCCTTATCTTCTAAGATTTTATAGTGTAAGACATCATGGCTAAGATATTCTTTATTTTATAGCAAAGAGAAATAGGATGTTTCTGTAATCATTGCTTGGAGCCACAGCAATTAATCTTATGCCACTGATACCACGGGGAAACCAGAGGCCCCAAGCTGTGTGGTGGCTGTGGGCCAGATCTTGATTCATTCTTGGATGCCTCCTGTACACCATTTCACAAGTGATACCTGGAGACCACTTTAAGTATATTTCATTTTAGCCTTAGGATTGGTTCTGGAGAGAGGAATGTCACTGGGGTGGGTGGTAAAGTTGTAAGCAGAGACTGATGGACTGTTATCTCCAGAATTACAGAGCTGTGTACGCTCCACATACTTGTTAAGGCTTGGCAATGAAGCCCCGAGCTTGGCTCAGTCTGGGACTGGAGTCCTGCTGTGGAAGCAGATTGCTGGTGGCCCCTAAGTCATCTGCACTAGTATCAGAGGGAATTTACCATCAATATTCTACTTGGTAGGTTCTCACTTAGAATACCACCTCCCAGCTCTCCTCAAAGGAGGGGTATTTGGGCACGAGATATGGGAGGGAGCAGGCATAGCGTCTGGCACAGGACCCAGCCTTTCTTTTTTGTGGGAAAGCTGAGCTTCCTGCAGCCAGTAAGAAGCTGTGATGGCCTGGGATCTGCTGAGGTGACGCTGCATGCTGCCATCCCTTGAACAGCAGCCAGGAGACCACTTCGTCACCTGGTGATGAAGTTGGCTGCTTGCCCCAGTTTCTTCTTAGAATAGCAAATAACATATAAGGCTCAGCATCCCCATGAGGTCGTCTCCCGGTTTTTAATAATTCCTTGTATTTATTTAGTGCCTTTTTCCTCTCCCAAGAGCTAACTCTAAGAGTTTTCCATATGTTACTTCAATAATCCTCATTACAGCCCCGTGCCCGAGCTGGTTAGAGAACGGTGCTAATGGGGCCAAGGTCAGCACTCAGACTCCACGAGCCTCCTGTGAGCAGCCCCGTTTGTACTAGAAAATCTGTTTCATGTTCTCACTCTGCACAGCTCCTTTAATAAGCTTACAAGAGGTCACAGGGATAAATAGATAAATAATAATAATGGCAGCTAACATTGAATAAGTGTTCACTCTGGGCCAGGTATTTTCTAAGTGAATGTAGTATATAATGAATTCAGCCCTCTCGGAAACCCCATGAGAGAAGTAGTAACCCATTTTAAAGAAAGAGGAAACTGAGGCCCAGGGAGGTTCAATAACTGTCTCAAAGTCACACAGGAAATGGTGGGGCAGGGATTTCAACTTCATCAGTCTACTTAAAGGGATTCAAAGAGTTTAACCACTACTTGATAAGCCCGATAAGTGACACTGTGGATGGCACAACGCTGTGTGCAAACACCCCATCTTATGTGTATTGTAAGCACTACTTACTAATATGGGTGGCGAGGTGGGGAGTTGAGAAGAGGGACAGAAGTGACACTTAAAGGGCCCTACTACTGATACATATCAGGTACTGTGCTGCACACACCATAAGAGTTGTCTCATCTAATCCTTACCACAACATTTAGAGCTGGGTACTACCTCCTTCATTTTACGGATTGGAATACTGAGGGTCAAAAAGGTACATAATTTGAATACTGATATTTAGTGGAAGATCCTGAATTAGAAAAGATATCTTTCTCCCTAGTTCCTTTTTTTTTTTTTTTTTTTGAGACTGAGTCTCACACTGTCACCTAGGCTGGAGTGCACTGGTGTGATCTCGGCTCACTGCAACCTCCACCTCCCGGGTTCAAGCAATTCTCAGGCCTCAGCTTCCCGAGTAGCTGGGATTACAGGCGCCCACCACCATGCCTGGCTAATTTTTGTGTTTTTAGTAGAGATGGGGTTTCACCATATTGGCCAGGCTGGTCTCGAACTCCTGACCTCCAGTGATCCGCCTGCCTTGGCCTCCCAAAGTGCTGGGATTATAGGCGTGAGCCACTGCACCAGGCTGATATCTCCCTATTTCCGGTGCATATGCTATTTTCATGAAACTTCAGATAACACTTTCACTTTAGTTAAAGGAAATACTATAGGCACAAAAAAGCAACACAGGTACAGAGGAGATGAAGAGAGTTATCACGAATGATGGTGTCCAGGATGAGAACCACACTTTTGGGCTTCCATTACTGTGTCCTCTCTCCAACAACTACCACATGGCTTTTTGGTCCTATTTACATACTCCACTCAAACAGAAAGTTGGTCAACCCTTAGGGCCACAGGAGCAATGCTGGATGATGGGACGGAACAGGTGGTTACTTGACAGTAAAACAGAGATGCTACAACCTACCTTATTTGTTTATTGGGTGGATTCAGTGATATGGTCTGTTTAACCCCTTGGGACAAGGTCAGTGCTTAATAAATGTTTGAAAGATATCAACATCCAGCCACGTGCAGTGGCTCACACCTGTAATCCCAGCACTTTGGGAGGCCAAGGCAGGAGGATCAGTTAAGGTCAGGAGTTCGAGACCAGCCTGGCCAACACGTTGAAACTCCGTCTCTACTAAAAATACAAAAATTAGCCAGTCTTGGTGGAGGCGCCTGTAATCCCAGCTACATGGGAGGCTGAGGCAAGAGAATCACTTGAACCCGGGAGGCAGAGGTTGCAAACAGCCAAGATTGCACTCCAGCCTGGATGACAAGAGTGAGATTCCATTAAAAAAAAAAAAAGGTATCAACATCAAAGAGTTCCTCTTCATCATTGGAAGCAAATGGGACTAATTACCAAACCATTTTTCTCTTTGGAGGCACCAAGTGGTTTTGAAAGAAGAATAGAATCCCAGAAACATGAGTTCCGGAGTCAGGCTCACCAGGGTTAGTACCCTGGCTTTGTCATTTCCTCCATGAATGAATTTTCGCAAACTACTTAGCCTCTCTGAACTTCAGTTTCCTAACCAGGAAGTAGGGATACTAACAGACCTTATGTCCTGGGATTATTAAAGGAGGAAAAACATGTTGAGACTTTTGATCAGGGCTCAGTAAATGCCAATTGTTATTATTAAACTGATGATCTTTAGGAGAAACTAAAATGTAGAACTGTGCTTATATTTCCCAGTTTTTGCTAGGTCACCTGTGATCATAAATGGGAGTTCACCGGAGCTGTCACTCGAATGCTTCAGACACTCTTAACCAGGCTGCTTTCCTAAAAGTGTTCATTAGTGTAGGGGAATTTTGCTTTTTCAGCAGATAAAGTTTCAAAGTGCATTGGCAGGACGTGTTGGGTGCCTTGATTAATGGCTGGGTAGATACTCATATTGGTAGTAATTACTAACACATGTGTATTGGAAATCATACAAGGCACAGAGCACACTTCGTGTTATGATAAACAGCAAGATCTTAAACAGGGACATTTTGGCTAGCTGGCTGTGATAACTGTTAACATTGCAAAGCCAGTTCCTAGACTTTGAGTTCCTTGTAACTGAAATATCAAAACCAAAAGAAAGAAAAACTCCAAATTGCTTCCTGTGTATTATCCTCAAGCCAGACAATGCAATCCGGATATGAATTCCACCCGAAAGCAATACTTCCACTGTGGTTAGCAAACCAGACTGCTTTTCCCTTTCAGTTTAACTTGATCTAATTAAGGATAGGGTGTAGAATTTTGCCATAATGCTCTCAGATCCTTTAACAAGTCATCCAACATTTGTATCATTACATAACTCGCCAAGTTATAACCCAACAGGAAACTGTTTCTTTCAGCACAATGTAAGCTTTCCTATATAGAGAACATTCTAAGGCTCTACAGCTGGTCTCTAACAAGGCTCCAAACACCCCTTTCCCTCCAGCTCCAAATACTTTGCTGTCTTCTCAAAGAGCTTTCACATCTGCTAACAATAAGGCAAGGTATACACCTGACAATCACTCAGGAGACTTATGTTTGGGAATTTCTCTTCAGATTGTCACAAGATAGTAGAGACCAACGTACAGGAAAAGCAGTTTCTTCCCACTGTGTTGGGATTTGCTGCCAGCGTATGTTATTGTGTGCTGCCCCACTATCACAAGCTGGATTTGCTTCTGAAAAAGTGCAGGAAGAGTCAAGCCTATTGAGTAGAAGATGCCTGCCAGGCGTGGTGGCTCACGTCTGTAATCCCAGCACTTTGGGAGATCGAGGCGGGTGGATTGCCTGAGGTCAGGAGTTCAAGACCAGCCTGGCCAGCATGGCGAAACCTTATCTCTATTAAAAATACAAAAATTAGCTGGGTGTGGTGGTGGGCGCCTATAATCCCAGCTACTTGGGAGGCTGAGGCAGGAGAACCACTTGAACCCGGGAGGCAGAAGTTGCAGTGAGCCGAGATCGTGCCACTTCACTCCAGCCTGGGCAAAACAGTGAAACTCTATCTCAAAAATATAAAATAAAATAAATAACATAAATAAAAATACAAATACAAATAAAAAATAAGATTCCTGCACTTGGAAAAGGGAATAGAGAAAAGGCAGTAAGTGGAACGTGTCTACCAAGACTGGGAGTTCGGTTGTGTCCCATGTCAATTTTCAACCACTCTGTTAGTCTGCTTTGAGTCTAAAAACTTTTTTTCATCAGGAATCTAGTTGTTCCTTGATAAAACACACATAAGAGAATCCCGCCAGGGACCACTTGCAGATTTTGTGATCCTGAAAGACCCGAGGGGTGTGTAGGTAGCAGGGCTGTGTTTGTAATCCAAGGAATGCAATCCCTAAGTGCCCTGAGGGTAGAGAGCAGGCACCAGGTGAAACCATCCTGGCTGTGCTCCTTATGGGTGAAAGGAGACGAAGACACACCTCATGGAAAGAAATCAGTGCAGTGCCTGTGTACTGTGCGTGCCCAATCAACACTCATTGTGCTGCCCATTCCCTAGTCATCTGTCCGCCTCCTGGAGTATCTGGTTTTTCAGGAACAATAGATTGTAAACTTAGTTTAGTAGGACTGCAAGAACCACTATGCTCTGGGGAAACTGGCTGTGAAGCTTTCCCTCAGGGCAGTTTGTAAATGTTGCCCAGCTGGGGTGCACAAGATTAGAAAGTTACCCAGATAAAGTCTTCAGACTGTCTCTCATGAGTCAGGTTTCAGATCCATTTTACAGCTGCATCTGGAAAGGCCTTAGGGAGATAGGCTTTCTGATCTGGAGCGGCTGAGGCCGACAATATCAGGGGTGAGAGCATATCTAAGACCCGAGTGGGATCAAAGCAGAGTGCTCAAAAGAGGGGAGTTCAACCAGTCAGCAAAACTGAAGAGGACAAAAACAGGACTGAACTAGGGTTGGTGGCAGGCTCTGAGCACCACAGTCCTGGGTCTTAGGGTCATCAGGGAGCCCTCTGAGCTACTGTCTGGATCAGAAGGTTTCTGTGGCTGGTTTTTATGTGCCACCTTTATCCCGGGGCAAAGGTAGATCTGTAGTATTTAAAGGGTCTGGCCTAGACAGCATAGTTTAGGAGAGGGTTTCTTCAAGTATGGCCTGCAGAGGCTTACTCAAAACCCTCTGCAGTGCTTATTAAAACGCAGATCCCAGGGCTCTACTCAGACTTAAGCAATCAGTATGTCTTAGAGCCAGGGCCCTAGAATCTCTCTCTTTTTTTTTTTTGAGATGAAGTCTCACTCTGTCGCCCAGGCTGGAGTGCAGTGGCGCGATCTCGGCTCACTACAAGCTCCGCCTCCCGGGTTCACGCCATTCTCCTGCCTCAGCCTCTCGAGCAGCTGGGACTACAGGTGCATGCCGCCACGCCTGGCTAATTTTTTGTATTTTTAGTAGAGACGGGGTTTCACCGTGTTAGCCAGGATGGTCTCGATCTCCTGACCTCGTGATCCGCCCGCCTCAACCTCCCAAAGTGCTGGGATTACAGGCGTGAGCCACCGTGCCCGGCCTGGAATCTCTATTTTTCAAAAGCACCATACCCAACTCACACATGGGATTTTTAGGAATGCTAAGATTTTAAAACCTGCTGAAATACAGGAAAGTTCAAGGAATTTAAAGACAGGAAACATAAGTACTGATCTTGGCTGTGTGACCTTAACCTCACTGAGCCTTAATTTCTTCATTGTAAACTGGGGTAATGTATTTCATTATAAGTGTAGCTTACGCTAATGGAGA
This sequence comes from Nomascus leucogenys, assembly GCF_006542625.1. Lineage (NCBI taxonomy): Eukaryota > Metazoa > Chordata > Mammalia > Primates > Hylobatidae > Nomascus > Nomascus leucogenys. The sequence continues at coordinate 89,002,132 of NC_044387.1, read as the reverse complement.
TAAGTGGTTTGTAATCGCGAATGTTCGTAATTATCACATTTCTGACCCAAAGGAAAATCTTGGAGACTCCCACCATCATACCCAAGTTAGGTCTGAATGTGCTCAGTTATCTCTGAATCTACCCATGTAACCACCCTTAGCTACATGCCTCTTGGAAGTCTCTCTGGTGATCTCTTAATTTATCCAGAACTTATAACCCTGTGTGAGTCCCTTGTGTGTACTGGGAGATGGACTACTGGCTTTATCCAATCCTGGAGCCATGAGGGAGAAGTGCTTTGAGGGGCCAGAAGTCTCAGGGGTGAATCCCAGGGACTTTTAATGTGCTAAGCTACTTGGGACAGTAGCTGGGGTTAAGAATTAAGAGGTGGAAGAATAGGATTAGAATCCCAAATGAGTTGATGAATTGGAGTAGTAGTCAGGAACAAAGGGAAAAAAGCTCAATCGGAAAAGTTCTGGATGCTACATGGAGGAAACGATCATTATCACAAACACAGGCTAAGCAGTGTCCAGCCAAATGAGGATAATACGCTGAACATGAGCCAGTAAGGCCCGGCTATCGCTTGAAACCTGAGCATGAAAGTTGGCCGCACCAACTGAAGCACAGTTTGAAGGAATTGTGAGGTCATCGTCACATTCTCATACCTTCATGAGACTTCTTTGTCCACTTCTGGACTTCACAGTTTGAGAGGCATGGAGCACTTGGATATAGTTCAACAGATAGAAATAAAGATGATGAAATTGTTGGAGAACAAGAACTGTGAGAAAAAGCAAAAAGATCTGGTATTATTTAACCTAAAAGATAGGCAAGCTAAGGGGAGACTTAACTCTTCCTGGCCATGAATTAAAGTTGAGTGGCAGGCCGGGCGCGGTGGCTCACGCCTGTAATCCCAGCACTTTGGGAGGTCGAGGCCGGCGGATCATGAGGTCAGGAGATTGAGACCATCCTGGCTAACATGGTGAAACCCCGTCTCTACTAAAAAATACAAAAAATTAGCCGGGCCTGGTGGTGGGTGCCTGTAGTCCCAGCTACTCAGGAGGCTGAGGCAGGAGAATGGTGTCAACCTGGGAGGTGGAGCTTGCAGTGAGCCGAGATCACGCCACTGCAGTCCAAGCTGGGCAACAGAGCAAGACTCCATCCCCCCCCCCAAAAAAAAGAAAAAAAAGTTGAATGGCCAATAGTTCTTTGTAGCCTATTGAGGAGTGAACAGGTTTAAGTTCAGCGGAAAGGAAGTACGTTAAGTAAAAGAAAACATTTCTTATGATTCACGGTCTGAGTCCAATCAGACTGTTGTGGCAAAGGCGAAACTCCTTTCCAAACTTTGACCAAGGGGCCACACCAGACTGGAGGATGCAGACACAACAACATGCCCAGTTTCAACTATTTTGACAATACTGACTGCATTTGGAATCAGCTCCAGCTCTAGCCTACAGCTATAACTGTGGGCAGTAAATTAACTTGTCTGGGCCTCAGTTTCCTCATCTATAAAATAAAGGCAACTGACCAATGACTTCTGTGGTTTTCACAGTTTTGAAAATTCACATTCTGTGATATTCAGAAGTAATATAGAGGCTGTATTTAACATGCTAAAATTTATTTCCAGTGAAAGGAAACATACTAAACATGCTGGGGAAATTGGCATTCGATCCAGGCTTGATAGGCTGATGTCATGGGCTGGGAAAACCGAGGAGAGGTACAAGATCCTTATGGGGAAGTATCTGCTTCTGAGAGAAAGGTGGGGAAGAGAATGTAGGATGTTCCAAAGAGGAATGTGTGGAGTGGGAGAGGAACATGAGAGGGGTCAGCAAGCCACCCAGGAATAAGGACAGGAAAAGGAGAGAGTGGACTGTGAATCAGGGTAAGCTGATTGCTATGGTCTGGATGTTTATGCCCCCGCCAAATTCATATGGTATTTAGGAAGTGGGGCCCCCCAAATTCGTATGGTATTTAGGAAGTGGGGCCCCCCAAATTCATATGGTATTTAGGAAGTGGGCCCCCCAAATTCATATGGTATTTAGGAAGATTAGGTTATGAGGGTAGAGCCTCATGAATGGGATTAGTGGCCCTATAAAATAGGCCCAAGGGAGCTCGTTAGTTCTTCCAATACATGAGATCACAGCAAGAAGGCGCCATCTATGAACCAGAAAGTGGACCCTCACCAAACACTGAATCTACTGGCACCTTCACCTTGGACTTTTCAGCCTTCAGAACTGTGAGCACTAAACTTCTGTTGTTTATAATGTATCCAGTTTATGGTACTTCGTTATAGCCACCAGAATGGACTAAACTATGGATTAAGATGAAGCTTTAGCTAAGGGACTAAGCAAAGAACCTGATCTAGACTCAGAACAGCTGAGGAGACCCCCTGGAAGGCCTGCCAGGAGATCAACTGCAACCTGAAACCAAGAGGACTGGGGCTGTACTCAGGTAGGATGGGGCCCCAGTTCTTCAGAGCCCTGAAGGTCTGGAAGCACAGCTTTGCAGTGAGACAGACTTGGTTTCCGTTTTGCCTCTGTTACTTAGTAGCCACGTGATCTTGGGCAAGATGCTTATCTTTGTTAGAATATAGTTTCCAGATAATAAAATAGGGGTAATATATCTACTTCATAATATTTTTGTGAGGATTAAAGGTGATTATGTGTCTGACACATAGTAAGTGAGGATAAACTGCTGTGATTCTGATTTTGGCTTGGGAATGGAATTAAGGCAGAATAAAAAGAAACATCTGTGACCTTGTGGTTTACAGAAAAGCCTGAAATTGGACTCCTATTAATAATGATGCAAACTGTTACATAGCACGCTCATCTATGTTCCCCCATTTGATCCTCAGAATTTTTTTTTTTTTTTTTTGAGATGGATTCTCGCTCTGTTGCTCAGGCTGGAGTGCAGAGGCGTAATCTTGGCTCACTGCAACCTCTGCCTCCCAGATTCAAGCGATTCTCCTGTCTCAGCCAACCGGGTAGCTGGGATTACAGGTACTCACCACCATGCCCAACTAATTTTTGTATTTTTAGTACAGATGGGTTTCACCATGCTGGCCAGGCTGGTCTCAAACTCCTGACCTCAAGTGATCCACCTGCCTTAGCCTCCCAAAGTGCTAGGATTACAGGCATGAGCCACTGCACCTAGCTAATCCTCAGAAATATTTAACTTTGAAGTGGCTATTGTTACCCCATTTCACAGATGAGAAATCGAGACCCAGAGTAGGAAATGCCTTGTCCAAGCTCAGTAAGTTATAGAGTTGTGATAATTACTTGTCTTCTGATCTCAGTCACTACTTTTCTTTTTCTTTTTTTTAAATAAAAAGTAACATCTATTTCATGGGAGTGATATAGGAAGAACATGGAGACAGATTAGTTTTTAAAATTATAACCGGGTTAGCTGAGCAATGTGAGACTGAACTTCAACTTGCTGTGCTTGCTGGTAGTTGTCTACTGGTAGTCCCTTGTCCTAGAAAGGTTACTAGACACTAACTGGTACACCAGCCTGCTGAGAAGTGTGCTGAGAGAGTAGGGAAGACTGGAGTGGGGCTCCCAGGCACCTTCTTCAGGGCGAAGCCTCTTTCACTCCCATTCTGCCACCAACGCCTCCGATACAAGCAAAGTAAGGCTAGATTAGCATAGCTTTCTGCTTGTCACACCTGCTGAATGAACAGGATTCTGCCATTTCTATCTTTAAATAGAAACATTACCACTGATTTGTAGTCATCGCACTCTCCAGGAGTCCTTAATAAACTTTAAGATCATTACTGAGTCACTGAGCTCTTCTTTTCCTCTTCACAGAGTTGCCTGTTTTCTGATGTCTCTTACAGAATTCCTTTCTGACCAGCAAAGCATGCTTGTGACTCTCCTCTCCTACTTCAGATATTCATCTCAGGGCTGAACTTTCACATCCAGGGAGGCAAGACTCACTGCTTCTGAGCCCAAGAGATGGATCACCCTGCTGAGTGCTGGCCCTGTAGCTCCTCGTTTCTTTCTCACTCCCAAATGCACTTGGACACTCTCTGGGGCCCTTTTCTGCACTGGGACTGTAAGAAAAGGGCTGATATTTTCTTTTCAAAATAGTTTAGATATAGTCCTTCTGGAAGCAAGGAATATGACTAAGTGATTTCTTAAAGTCCCTTCCAGCCAGTGATTCATCAGACACAGAATTTTAAGCTGGAATGGCCTGTAATTTTCTGGGCCAAATGTCTCATTTTTGCAAATGAGGAGAGTGAGTTCTGTAGAGGTTGAGAATTGTGAGGGCTGCTTGCTACAGTGGACAGATAATGAGATTTGAAGTTAGAAGTTCTGGGGTTTTTTGTTTATTTTCTGGGACAGAGTCTCATTCTGTCACTCAGGCTGGAGGGCAGTAGCACAATAGTAGTTCACTGCAGCCTCGAATTTCTGAGCTCAAGCGATCTTCTCGCCTCTGCCTCCTAGGTAGCTAGGACTACAGGTACATACCACCACACTGGGCTAATTTTATTTTTTGCAGGGATGGGGTCTCACTATGTTGCCCAGGCTGGCATCGAACTCCTGGCCTCAAGTGATCTTCCTGCCTTGGCCTCTCAAAGTGTTGGGATTACAGGCTCATGCCTATGAGCCACCGTGTCTGGCAGAAGTTCTGAGTTTAAGGTCAAATTCTATCACTCACATGCTTTGTGACCTTGAGCAAGTCATTAACCTCTAGAGCTCCAGTTTCCATACTTGTAGAATGGAAATAACGCCACCTGCCCTACCTGCTTCCAAATGTGGTTCTGATGATCACATGTCATATTTAGGAAGGAAATGATCAAATGTAATACAGTGCTTTATCAATGTTACATTATTAAATAGCTGGTTCAAGGTCACATAGTGGCAAAACCAGGATCCTCAATTCCAATGTAGTTTGATTTCCATCATACAATGTTGCCTTCTTGACATTTTTCCAATTCTGTAAGATTTTCTCATCAGGTACCACACTAATTTGGTCTCCACATGTTTTCCTTTAAATCCCTGGACACACACACAGACTCAAACTGCAGGAACCCAGGCTGGCTCAGATGGATCACAGACCAGCAACTATGAAGGGTTGGTGGGAAGATCTCATGCAGCCTTCCATTACATCACAGTCATGGACCTCAGACCCTGGGTTGATGGCTGCCAAGGGACTGGGCATGCTCACAAGCACGCTTTCCATGGCACTTCTCTAGCTAGTGTCATAACACCAAATTGCAAGTTGGAGCTGGCTATTTGATAGCTTGTAATGGACTATCAGACTATGGCATATGCCTTGAGGATTGAAATAGGATGAACCTGAGCCACAGAGTGAAGTGATAATAGATACTTTAAGTTCATGCTGGACAGAGATTTGGGAACCTGTTCAGTGGTAATAGGTGGTTTACTGTGCCAGTTTGTGGTAGCCCACATAGGAGAGGCAGGAGATGGCTGCTTAGTCTCACAAATGAAGTGTTGCACCCAAGTGTTATGTGTTCCCATGGACCACTAATGAGAAGGAGCCCCTGGTCTCTGAGCCCTATCATCACCATTCTGGCATTGGAAAAGATTGACCATGCTTTATTTGGCCCCATTATTAATCATAGGGCATACTGAACCTTTAGGAGGTTGAGCAAAACCATCTCTCCCAGTCAACAAGAGACATGGATGCACTGCCAGTGCTGATACGCTGTGGCCCTCGGGTACCCTGGGACAGACTGACCCTTGTCTCTTTCATAACTGATGGCTTCCCAAGCTTGACATGAGAAAGAAACCTTCTTTCAGTTATTGGAGAGAGTTGGGTCTCTTCTCTGGCAATGGTATTTGGCCCTTGAAGAGCACAACAGATAAATCCTACGTTTTCCTGTTTTCTTTAAACGTAAAAAGTTTTCAAACTTTCAGAATTAATGGGGAGGTCAAGCATATAATAAATAGGGAGTACAGCTCTTCGCTCAGAGCAATAAAAAAGAAAAAAAGGGAAAATACACTGCGAGCTACTTCAGCCAACAATTTCCATGTTTAAAAAAAAAGTTCAAGTTGGAGCCATGTGGTCTCAATAAAGTAGTAAAATATATTTTCTTTACCCTACACTTCATATGCCCGTAACCTTCCTTTTAAATCATCTCTAACCAGCCCCAAATCACTCTGACCGCAAATCATTTGGTGGCTTTGGTCTCCAGGCGATGGAATGTGCTGGAGTAGACGGGGAGTCGCTACCAAGTGCGCTGTGAGGGAGCCTCCACTCCCCTCGCTCAGGCACACAGACCCCAGCAAAGCCTTGAAAAGGTTCCGCGCTGAGATAGCACATGACATCATAGCCCAATCATTCAGGAAAAAAACTGCAAGGCTGCAGAATAGCACAACATGCCACAAACCACAGTGGGCAGATAAAGTCGAAGAACAGCTTTTCTTACGAAAACATTCACAAATACCACAGGCAGCTGGCAGAGACACGTTTAATTACATTTACAGAAAAACCACTGTATCCATTAGCCCCACCATCTTTGGGGCTGACCAACAAATGGGAAGGTCACTGAAGCCCGTCTTGGAAATGGAAAAGCCAGCAGAGCTCGAAGTTTATGTCATTACACTTTATAATATGTGTTACGATTAGAAATGACCCAACTGTAAAATCATTTGATAGGCTTTGAAAGGATGTCCAAGTGAACAAGACCTCAATCATAACCTATCTTTAAATGTATAGCTGAAGATTAAGTGCAGCCCAAGGTGTGAGAAATCAACTATTCAATTCATGATTAATTTAAGAGACACCGAGCTTGTTCTGGGCATAAACAAAGCTCATGCGACTGCCATCTGCCATCACATCACAGGGCCCAGTCTTGTCTTTTGCAAGTTCTGTTGGAGCTTTTATTTATTTATTTATTTTTTTTAAGAAACTGTTCAAAGAGCTAAGTATACAGACTTTGAAGGGATGGTAAATGTATTGGATGTGCCTTTAGGCACCTCAGAGAAACAAAGTTCAACATGCATTGGCAAAGTATGATTAAAGCTTGATGGAAAAAAATTGTCCAAATAAAAATGCTATTTTAGAGAGTAAACATCATCTTACAATAATTGCTTAAGTGGGAGTTTTAAAGAAAACTCTGCAGAACCTTCCATGAGACAAGAGGGATGTGCCTAAAAAGTCTCCTGTAGTTTCTAATTTTAGCACTAGAGAGCAATCATTGCTATTTCTAGTCTGTGATTTCATTTAAATGAAGGGAGATTTTCAATCGCAAAAAAGAAAAGAAAAAAGACTCAGCAAAACCATACAACAAGTAAACAACAAATGTAAACACTGTAGTGATCAAAGTAGGTCTCTTTCCTAAAGGAACAATGAAAAATTATATAGTAGCTATAGACACTCATGTCTACTAGTTATGATCTTTTCAGAAACATGTTATTTTATAGCCTCCTAAGGTATCTGGCAACAATCTTTTCCATCAGACACCAAAGGATAACTTTCCGTTTCAGTTGGGGGTGGGTAAGCTCAAATGCATGCTCATAACATCTTCATGTAACCTCTATAACAACCGTGGGGGGAAATGTAAGAGTCTTAGGTTACTGAAAATACCCTGTTTGCCATTATATGCGCAATTATAAGCTGGAACTTGCTTTTTTAAAATTGCTGGGCTCAGCAGAGATTTCCCATGGATTTATCGGCAACAGAAATAAACAAGCATTCCATTGAGCTCCACTTGAGTGTGAGAAGGGCTGATTGAAAGTCTTTTTCATTATGTGGACAGGAATTCAACTTAACCTACTAGGATGTTAAATTACATTCCAATATCCTGATGATTTTCTTAATCATCAGAAAGCTGAAATCATGCTGGTCCTTGGAGGACAGCCCCCTTCTCAGGGGGTCTTCCCCGCTGCCCCTCTCCTCACATTCCATCACCCCTTTCCTTGTCAGTAGCCTACCTGCCAGTGAAGTGAAAGGTGACTTCAGCCTCCTGGGGGTGTTCAGGTGCCAGGGTCTCTATGCTTGTAATGCAAATAGATTAGGGGAACTCTCTCTGTAAAAGTCACGCTGGTTACTTCTGGATTAAATAATTTCAGGAACTCACCAAAATTGAATATTTATAAAAGTGTCAGCAATGCTTTCCATAAAAACTAATGGAGATTGTCAGTTTTTCAGTCTTTCCATGGTAGAGGAGTCATCAGGAATGCATTCTTCCCTATTGTATTCTGCCTGCCACTTGTTCCCTAAGAACCACAGCCAACTGAATGCTAACAACAGGGACCCCGTCCAAAGGGAGAGAAGGAGAACCGGGAAAGTAGCATCGGATTTGGTTAGACAAAGAACTGCAATCAAGTGAAACCCAAGAAAACAAACAAACAAGCAAACAATTTTGAGGCAACTGAAAAGCAACAGGTGTGAAAACGCCCAGATTTCTCATGGGAAAAATCACCAAAACCTTGTGAGAAACAAAGTGTTTCCAGCTAGACCTCATTCAGCAACTGAGCAGCTCTTAGGCTGTCAGAAATTGATTGCTTTGTGAAAGTTTCCTGCTATTTCAACCGAGGATGGAGCCGATTACAAAGTAATTAGAAAAAATACAAACTCATTGGGCTCAAACCGCTGCAGGCAAGTTAAACACATGAAAGAGAAGCTTCTCTAAAAGCATCATTTTTTTAATGAAAAAACAAAAAAAAAAAGGGTGAGGGGGGTCGGAGAGATTATTCAACCTCACGCCTTTCTCCCCTCCCCCACCCCAACTCTAACAACAGAAAAACCCCGCGGAGCAGGACCCGCCCCCGCCAACCCCCAAAGAGGAGTCCGAAGAAGGGATTAGGAAAACCGTGGTGGAACTCGGTATTCTGAGTCCACTACAACTAAACACCCCAAACAGTACTCTTCGCACGAGTACTTGCGTGCCACTGCCTGGAAACGCTGCAAAGCTTTATTTCCTGCATGTGTACATAGATTTAATACTGCCACTTACCGGTTGGGCACAAAACGCCGTCTGCCCCCACTCCCAAACAAGCTCCTCTTGGGGGTCTTTCAGATCTCGCTTATTCCCAGCTTGCAACTTCTGGGCTCTGAATGCGATCTAGTTTGCAGAATGCAACGGAGAAAGTTAACTGGCAGCCGCGCTGCCGAAAGGCCGGCCCCTCGCCTGCTGCGCTCGAGACGTCCTGGGCCCCGCCGGCTCCCGGGAAGCCTCCTGGCGGCGCAGCGGCCACTACTCAGGCTCGGTGAGAGGCGGTCCGTCTGCAGCGCGCGAGTGCGCCGCGTCTCGCCGAGGGGCGCGTGTGCGCGGAGTGTGTCGGAGAGCCGGGCTGCTGGGGAGGGGGAGAGGGTGTGTCCTGGGGAGGAATGCTGCTAATGTCCAGAAATAACTCCCCTCACTCCATGCCCTTATAACACTTAGGACGGCTTTTGCGTTGCCCAGGGGCGGGGGGATTGCAAGAAGGTAACAGGCAAGTTCCACCCGCGATTTCTAAAGCCACTATTCAGCTATGGTTTGGGGCATTTCCTAAAGACCTCTGTTCATTTCGGAAACGTTGCAGCTCTCAAGGGGGAAATCCAAGAGGCAGCTAGTAGTGAATTTGTATTACTGATAAAAGAAATCAACGTCCAGCTTGAGGTTCCTTCTGTACCCTTCCACACAAGGTATCTTTCAGTTGTACTCTCCATCTGCGTTACCTCTTGTGAGTTAAATTGCTCCTCTGATGCCGCCTTACTGCAAAGCCATAAATTAATTACCCCATTACAAATAAAGCCCCTAGGAAAAGGAATGCCAAAAATAAATCTGGTCTTTGTTCTTTTTTATGTTGAACAAGTCTGCCATTAATCAAGTCTTTCCACCAATGTCTAGGGAACAGACCCAAGGTTGCGACTCATTGAGGGACGAACATGTGTACGTCTGGTTGTCCTGCAGTCTTTCTCTGCGGCATTATGTCATGGTGACTCAGTTACCACACAGACGGATATTAGGGAGAAACAATAGGAGAAACAAAACCAACCATTTAATAAAGGCCTATTTGCCAACTCTAAAGCCCCTGGCAGACAGTGCTTAATTTTTACACATTTTTAAAGATTATTTCACTACTTCCATCTTCCAGTCCGAGAACTGCTTGTCATTGGCCAGTCTGAGAAACAGACCACAAACCATTTGAAAATTTGAGGAAGACACTCATGAGGGACACATGAAGCTATTAATTTTAATAGCGCCTATGAAATATCAAAGATGTGACAGATCTTTGAATTAGAAACCATATCAAAAAATGCGTTCCAGAAATAGAATCACCTTGAGAGGTCGATAATAGAGATAGTGCAAACAATATTTTTTGAAGTGAAAATAAAATGTTAAAAGCATTCGGTGTATATATCTTTAGTTCATATTTATTATCCCGAGGAAGTGGTGAGTCATGAAATACTGAATTTTTTCTTCCTTATTAAATTTTCCCCTCTTTGGGAATCAGTGTAAAGTTAATAAGGACGAGGTTGCTTTTCAGACTGAAAATATTCTGGGGTTGGCAGGTTCCGTCCCTTCTTGTATGTCATTAGATCTTTTTATTTTTTCCTCTACACTTCAGTTGTAAAGTTTTATTAGGGTCATTGAATAACAAGAGCCGAATACTTCTGTTCATCTGAAAGGCATCACAGTGAAGCAGGGTGGCCCTGTTGGGTGAGTCTTGCTAAGACACATTTCAGATCCTTACCACCTTTCTCATCTCCAGCAAGCGTTCTTAGAAAGATCTTTCCTCTGTGAGTTAGGAAGGACATTTTATTAATTAAAATGCCCGGGCGAAAGTAGAAGGAAAAATTTGGAGGATTTCAGTATATGATCACCATGAGCGCAGAAATCTGAAGCAACGCCTCCAACTACTTTCGCTAAACATGTGAATGTTTTAGAAGTCTGAAATTTAGTCTAAACACCCAACATATATAAATGTCTTAGACAGAGAGGACACTCCTTTTAGTGGTCCAGCTTGCTTGTGGGGATGAAACTGAAGGGTAGATGAAGTTTCTGCTATTCTTCCACACAAGGAGGCTACCTTTTGTGTGGCAGCTATTAGTGGTGTCAAATGTTACTGAAAACTCTGCCTTTTGTTTCTGTGATGTGCCTGCCCATTTGCTTGTGCTCCAAATGAGAACTATCCCAATGTTACACAGTTTGTGGCATTTTGGGCTCAGGAGAGGTAGTGGTGACAGTGATTTTTGATGGTGATCTACCCCACCCAGGAAGGGATGGGAGGGTGGGGGAGCTGGTTGAAAATGCAGATTCCCCTGAGCCCTGCTCAGAACTACTGAATTACAATCTTTGGGAGCTGACATCAGCTTTTTTTTCTTTTGATAATTTAATGGTTTAATAAGTAATACGTTTGCGTAATTTATATAAAAGTACATGCACCACAGTCTCCTTTCTACCACTCTTCCCCATATGCCCAGTCCATACATCTCCCTCCAGGTAACCACTGATGATAGTTTTCTCTGTAGACTTCCAGGTTTCTTTTGGCCTAAATACATTCTTACTCTTTTTCTTTATTTTTAAAAAATACTATAGGCAGGGCCGGGCGTGGTGGCTCATGTCTGTAATCCCAGCACTTAGGGAGGCTGAGGTGGGCGGATCACCTGAGGTCAGGAGTTCGAGACCAGCCTGGCCAACATGGTGAAACCCCATCTCTACTAAAAATACAAAAATTAGTCAGGCATGGCAGCAGGTGCCTGTAATCCCAGCTACTTGGGAGGCTGAGGCAGGAGAATTGCTTGAACCTAAGAGGCAGAAGTTGCAGTGAGCCAAGATCGTGTCATTGCACTCCAGCCTGGGTGACAAGAGTGAAACTCCGTCTCAAAAAAAAAAAAAAATTACTATAGGCAGAACAATAACTGGGCTTCATCTTACTTCTTCACTTAAATATGTATGCACTTTATAGTCCTTTCCACATTGTATGTTCAATAATTCATTTATTTGGAAACAAACACCTGTTGAAGACCTACTTCATGCCACGGACTATTGTGTATGTTGGTGTCACAGCAGGGGACAAGCTGACAAAAGTTTCTGTCCCTTGGCATTTATGTCTTGGGCAGGGGGCACATTAGGCAGAAAATAAACATACTAAACAAGTGAATTCTGTGTTGAGTTGGGACATAATAAGAGCAGTTGAACACACTGAGCAAGATAATGGGGGTTGGGGATGTCAGTGGGGAATTTTAATTTAAAACGGAGCGGCCAGGGGCGGCTTTCTTGAGACAGTGATGTGTGAGCAAAGACTTGATCATGGTAAGGGAGTGAGTGAGCTTTGGGATTATTTGGAGAGTATGGTGATCCAGGCAGAAGAATCTAGTGCAAAGGCCTTAAGGAGGGACCATGCCTAGCACGTCTGAGGAACAGCAAAGGGGACAACGTGGCTGAAACAGAGAAAGTGAGATGTAGAATGTCATATGAAGTCAGAGAGACAGGACAGCCAGATGGTGCAGGACCTTGTAAACCAGTGTAAGTATCTTAGGACTTACCCTCAGAGCAACAGACAGCCATTGGAGGGTCTGGAGAAGAAGACAGACACGATGAGACTTACATGCATATCAGTGCAGAGTAAACATGCCTATGTTTAATGTGGCATAGCATTCCCTTGGATAAATGCACCACAATTTATTCAATCAGAATCCCACTGATAGACATTTGACTTGTTTCCAATCTTTTGCTATTAAACAATGTTACAAACGTCCACACATGACACTTTACACTTGTGCAAGTATATGTATATCTATAGTATTAATTCCCACAAGTGGGATTACTGGATTTTACATTTCGAATTTTGATAAATACAGCCAAGCTGCCTTTCAAAGGGCTGAACCTATTTACACTTCCACTAGCAATGTTAAATAGTACTTGTTTCCCCACGGCCTTGCCAGGAAAATGTGCAATCAAACTTCTGGATGTTTGCCAATCTGATAGGTGAAAAGTGATGTCTCAAGATAGTTTTGACTTGCATTTCTCTGATTTTGAGTGAGGTTGAGCAAGTTTTTTATATATTTAAGAGCCAATTCTATTTCTTTTGTTGTGGCCTTATTGTTTATATAATGTTCCCATATTTTACTGGGTTCTTGGTCTTGTTCTTCAGTTCTTGAAACTCCACGTATGTTAAGGAGATTATCCCTTTGCGTTAAGAGTTTCAGATTGTTTTCACATTTTGCCATTTGTCTTTTGACTTGGCTCATGATATCTCATGACATTAAAAAAAGTTTCTAATTTTTATTTAATTGAATTTATCAATTTTTAAATGAGTCATGGATAGAGCTATCTTATCCTATATATTCTTTGATTTTATTTTTGATATTTAGATATTTGGTCGGTCTATCTATCTATCTATTATCTATCTATCTATCTATCATCTATCTATCTATCTATCTATCTATCTATCTATCTATCTATCATCTATCTATCATCTATCTATCTATCTATTGGAGACAGTCTCACTCTGTCACCCAGGCTGGAGTGCAATTGTACGATCTTGGCTCACTGCAATCACTACTTCCTAGGTCAAAGCAATTCTCCTGCCTCAGCCTCCCGAGTATCTGGGACTACAGGTGCACGCCACGATGCCAGGCTAATTTTTGTATTTTTTGTAGAAATGGGTTTTCGCCACGTTGGCCAGGCTGGTCTGGAACTCCTGACCTCAGGTGATCCACCTGCCTCAGCCTTCCAAAGTGCTAGGATTAGAGGCATGAGCCACTGTGCCTAACCTGTTGATTTATATTTTATCCTGGTTTAGTGTATAAGGTATTAAGGTGTGGATCTTGCTTTATTATTAATGATCCAGTCGCCCCACTATCACTTTCAAAAAGAATAATTTTTTAAATGTTAGTTGTTGTTAAAAAACACGTAAAATATACCATCTCCATCATTTTTAAGTGTACAGTTCTGTAGTGTTAAGTCTGTTCATGTTGTTGTACAAAAGATCTCCAGAACATTTTATCTTGCAAAACGGAAATGCTATACCCATTGAACGACTTTCTATTTCTCCTTCCTCCAAGCCCCTGGCAACCACTATTCTTTTCCATGTTTATATGAATTTGACTACTTTAATCACCTCCAATCATACAGTATTTGTCTTTTTGTGACTGACTTATTTCACTTGGCGTAATATCCTCAAGGGCTCATCCATATTGTGGCATGTGGCAGGATTTTCTTCTTTTTAAGGCTGAATAATATTCCATTGTATGTCTATACCACATTTACTTTTTTTTTTTTTTTTCTTGGAGGCAGGGTCTCACTCTGTTACCCAGGCTGGAATGCAGTGGCATAATCTTGGCTCACTGCAGCTTCGATCTCCAGGGCTCCAGTGATCCTCCCACCTCAGCCTTCCAAGTAGCAGGGACTACAGGTGTGTGCCACTATACCCGGCTAATTTTTGTAGTTTTAATAGAGGCAAGAGTTTTGCCAAGTTTCCCAGGATGGTCTCTACCTCCTGGACTGAAGCAATCCACCCACCTCTGCCTCCCACAGTGCTGGGATTACAGGCATGAGCCACAGTGCCCGGCCACCACTTTTTTTGTTTTGTTTTGTTTTTGAGATGGAGTCTCACTCTGTCGCCCACGTTGGAGTGCAGTGGCGCGATCTCGGCTCACTGCAAGCTCCCCCTCGGCTCACTGCAAGCTCCACCTCCCGGGTTCACGCCATTCTTCTGCCTCAGCCTCCCCAGTAGCTGGGACTACAGGTGCCCAGCTAATTTCTTTTGTATTTTTAGTAGAGACGAGGTTTCACCATGTTAGTCAGGATGGTCTCCATCTCCTGACCTCGTGATCCGCCCGCCTTGGCCTCCCAAAGTGCTGGGATTACAGGCCACTTTTTCTTTATCTCTTAGTCCAACAGTAGATGTTTGGGTTGCCCACACCTCTTTGCTATTGTGAATAATGCTGCTATGAACATGGATGAGCAAATATCTCTTTGAGATCCTGCTTTCATTTCTTTTGGCTATGTACCCAGAAGTGAGACTGATTTCGACAGCGGCTGCACCATTTTACATTTCCACCAACAGGCACATGAGTTCCAATTTCTCCACACCCTTGCCAACACTCGTTACTTTCTGTGTTCTTCATAGCAGCCATCTTAATGGGTGTTAGGTGATATCTCATTGGGGTTTGATTTTCTCTTCTCTAGTAATTAATGATGTTTAGCATCTTTCCATATGCTTGTTGGCCATGTAAATTTCATCTTTGGAGGAATGTCTATTCAAGTCCTTTGCCCATTTAAAAATCAGGTTATTTTTGTTGTTGAGTTGTAGAAGTTATATATATATATATATATATATAAAAATATATATCCTGAATATTAACCCCTTATTGGATATATATATATATATATCCTGGATATTAATCCCTTATTGGATATGTGATTTGCAATTTTTTTTTCTGTAACACAGGCTGACCTTTCACTCTGTTGATTTTGTCCTTTGATACACAGAAGTTTTTAAGTTTCATATGGCCCCATTTGCCTATTTTTGCTTCTGTTGCCTGTGCTTTGGTTCACCACCACTTCACGATAATAATCTTTTACCCTGTTTTGAGATGCTATTATTATCATCTATTAAATTCCTGTGTATAGTTGTGTCTGTTTCTGGACATTATATTTCCTTGGTTGATTTTTTTAGTTTGGGTGCTACCACCACACCAATTAATAATCAATGCTTTTAATTTTTAATATTTACTGAATATCTAATGTCTAATCACTTCTATTATACGTTTAATATCGTTTCTCATTGCTCTTCTCTCTCAGTGTCCCAGTTTTCCTTATTATTTTTCCATAAAAACTTCAGAGTAAACAATAATAGAAACTCTTATTCCTATTTGTATCATCAGAATTAAATTTAAATAATTAACATAGAGAAAGTTGACTTCTTCATGTTATCGAGTCTTTCTAGCTAAGAAAAAGGTAGATCTTTCTATCTGTTCAAATCTTATTTTGTGTCCTCTGGGAATGTTTTACAGTTTTTTTATATGTGTCTTGGACATGTACTAAGTTTATTCACAGGTATTTTATCTTTGTTTACTATTGTAAATGGGGTCTTTTCTCTCATTACATCTTCTAGCTGGATATAAGTAACTAATTACAGTGTATTCCTTGTGTGCCATTCTATCTTACTCATACTGTTTATAAATATTTCCCAATTCTCTTGTATTTCTAACTATATAATGTAATCTAAAAATAAAGATTAACCATCTGCTCTACAATTTTTATACTTTTAGTTTCTTTCTCTGTTCAAATTTCATTATCTATTAGGTCTAGTATGATGTTAAATAACAGTAGTAAGAGTGGGTATTCTTGTCTTATTTTTTATTTTAATGGAAACGGCTTCAGTGATTACCCATGCCCAGGGGCTCAGGGCATAATGTGGGCTTTGGGCTGCGAATGATCTATTTTATTATGCTAAGAGAATATTAATTTGTTCTTAGAAGCTGTTTTATGAGGGGGGGGGTGGATCAAGTGTGATTATTGACTTTTGTCCAAATGCGCTTTTTGGTGTCTTTGGAAATGATCATATATTTTTTTCTCCATAGAGCTATTAATTTAATGGAATATAATAAATTTCTTGGTCATGAATTATTCTTGCATTCCTACAACAAGCTCCATTTGGTCACAGTAATTATTTTTTTAATGTGCTAGTAAATGCTGTTTGCCAGTATTCATTTAGAATTTTCTGTATTGATATTGATAACTGAAATTTTGATAAACATTTTTTTGTTTTATTGCATTGTGACCAAAAATATGATTTGTAATGTTCCTATCTTTTGGAATTTGTCAACTTTGTGGGCCTGACCTGTGGTTAATTCTCACATATGTTTCCTGGCCACTTGAAAAAATGATGTTTCAGGATACAGAGTTGAATAACATGTATCTTATTAATTATGTCTTTTCTGAACTTAAGATATGTTGACTTATTTATCATGGACTGAGTTTTCATTTCTATTTCTTCTTTCGTCTTCTGTAATTCCTGCTTTACACAGTGGCTACTGTGTTGTTTGATGAATATGTATTCATAATTGCTGTAGCCTCATTTTGAGTTTCACTATTTAGCATTACAAAGTGCCCCTTTTCTTACTATATTAATTTCTGGCCTGAATTACACTTCACCTGAGAGTAAGGTCATAACCTTGCTTTTTCAGTTCCCTTTGCCTGGTATGCCTTTCCTTATGCATTCACACTTAGGCTTTCTGAACCACTGTGATCTATGTGTGTCTCTCTTGTACAGGGCTTCCTTCTGTTAGGCAGTTCGCCGCCTCCATCCTCACCTACCCAGTCCCTGCATCTGCGATTGATAAACCATGGAGATAGCTTTCTACCATTGCTCTTCAGAGCAAGTCCTGCATCTTTAGGGGAATAATTTTTCCCTGGTGCTTTGTGAGATGCCAACACATAGTTTGCTTATGTGAGCATTAAAGTGATATTTCATGAACCACGTGTTTGTATTTTTAACTTACGCTTATAATTAAAGTATTATTTCAGGAATCCCTATTATTTCTATAATAGAGTAGCTTAAACAACTACTTCCAGATTCAGGTTTAGAACAGTTATTTAGGTGGTGATACAAATAGTACCTTGGGCAGCCTGACACGTGATCTCTGGATCCTTCAAGTAGTACTGTGAGTTTGGCAGAGCAGGTATCCCCATTAAACAGATGGCAGAGACTGAGGTAAGGTTTCCAAAAATGTGTATTTCCTCACGGTTTCTTACGCAAGTAGATAGACAATTTAGCTTTCAGGTATACAATAGAAAGGCCTTGATGTAGACATTTTCTAAGGCTCAAAGGACAGAGTGTCAATTAAATAATGAGTACATTGATAGTGGGCTTCACTCTCCTATGAAAACGTTAATGCTGTTGAAGCACTGAGGGTTTACTTAGGGAGGCTGTGGAATCTGCGTCTCTGGGGAAACTTCAAAAATAAAAGGGATCCTCATTTCTTTGGAACAGCTTGAGTGTGGTCTTGCCCCAAGGCACGGGTGTCCCCTTCCTTTGGAATGCTTCAAAGGACATCTCAGAGGGTCATTCACTTTCTAACTTAGGCACCGGAAGTATGATCTGTCAGGAGATTGTTATCAATGATATTCAGATTTAAAAGCATAAAGTGGTTATGTAATAAGATGCTACCTAATGGAGAAATTTAAGAAAGGACCCGATTATAGCATAATAATGCTACTTCTCTTTTGGGCTTAGGGACAGAGAGATTGCAATCAACTTCAAATTCCCTCATGTTAAAGAAAACATATGCGTTTCCACATTTCTTTTCTTCTGGGCTGAAAGAAAAAAGGGGGAAATACGTGGAAATCTTTCACATTGAGACACATCAGGAGAATGTTTTCTTCTAACCAGAAATCCCCAGGTTGTCCTGAAACTCAACATCTGAATTATGCCAACTGGTGAGAGACATTGTTTGAGCAAGACTGGAATTCTGAACATTCTTCAAGGCTTCATAAAAATCCCCAAATGAGGGACCAGTGCTTATGTTGTGGTCATGCAAAGAAAAGCACCCCCGTGATTCGGGATTGAGTCTGTTCTTTTTATATTTATAGTATCTACACTGAAGGAATGTAGAATTTGGCATGGGGAGGAGGATGGGGAAAGTGAGGAATGGAGACCAGATTTTGTCTGCATGTGAGGGGCTGTGTGTGTGTGTGTGTTTTGACCCAGAGCCTATGGAATAGGGGAGAGGGAGTATTTGATAGTTTTGTTCATTTGTTTTCAAAGCAGAATCTTCTTCAGGTCTCTGGTGCAAGGAGTGACTGGAAGAATTTTTTACTTTCCTTGTTAGCAGCACCATCTGTTTACAATGAAAGCTTGGCTTCCACTTTTTGGCACAAATACAAACCCTAGGGTGCCCATATAAGTCAAACAGATGAAGCATGTGTTCGCAGACCTGAAGAATCAGGTCTTTTGCGTGCAAAGGACTTTTACGGTAGATTTACGCAGCATCGTATCCCTACATAAATTCAGGAGGAAGCTTCTGAGAAGCAAAGGTGGGTCATAGGCCACTGGAATTCACAGCTTGCTTATCTGCCGCCTAACAAAGTGATGGACCCCTTGGGTCACACCTGCCAAGAGAGAGGTTGGCAAATGGCAAAAGGGCCATTTAGTAAAATTCCTTTAATCACTTATGGGATTTATATACATTTGAGAGAGGGACTTATATACCAAAACAAGGAAATATGGAAATATGGTCATATGGTCGTTACAAATTCCAGATAGAAAGGCATATTTCCATAAACAGCAAAGCTTAAAGTAAGCAAATGAGAAAAATTTCTAGGATTAACTATCAAGACTGGGGTGGTGGAAGGAGTAAGGAGCTGAAAATAGGAGCAGGGAACCTTTTTTTCTCACTCTGGTTTGTGTTGTGTAGTGACCCCAGCAGGAGTTCCATAGATCCTCACTTGCGGGCTAGGGATTTTTACCCTGTCCCCAGAAATAAACTCTACATAAGGATTTGTAAGACAATGGCAGCAGTGAATAAACTGTACATCTGGAAAAGTTTTAGTAGTGATGAGAGAAGTTTTGCATAATATAATTTGCATGCCATAGATCAATCAAGTATTGATTCATTGTTTATTGAGCCTTCCTTCTGCTAGGTTGTCTGGTGGAAGCCTAGGCTGAACTTTCAGAGGTTTATCAATGGCTAGGGAAGAGAAAAATAACACAAAGCAAACTTATAGTCATTTGAAACAATTGGAAAATAATTAAATATGCATCTGCTAGTCTGGAATGGCAGTTTTCAAGTTGTGTGCATCCGATCAAATGGGTCTTGTCAACATGTGGATTGCCAGGCCCCACCACTTGGATTCAGAGGGCCAGCACAGGCTCTCTGTATTTTAAACAAGTGTTCTCAGCTATTTGATGAAAATGAACTTCAAAGACTACTTTGAGAATGACTAACTTAGAATATTATATTACTTTATTTTAAAAGAAGTGGGGGAAAGTAACATTTGTTACTTTTACTACTCATAGTTTTTGCATATACTGTGTTGTTTAATTTTGAGGTAGAGACCCATGGTTTAGCCAGAAATTTGGTGAGGGTCTGCATCTGAAGTCTAAGATCTTCCATTAACAAGCATGCTGCTGTCTTTTCCCAAAAGGAGAGAAAGTCAGGGTGTGTGAGGCTGGCCGCACAGAATAGGGTGCCATGTGTTTGTCCCCTGGCTTGTTCCTTAAGCCAGCCTCTACATGGTGCCCAAAGTTATCTATCAAATGCAAATCTGACTGTGGCATAATATTATACCTCCTTTATTGCCCTGTGATGAATTTTTTTCACTGAGCACTATAATTTGGACATCTTTTTGGTTGAGTTCCCTGATTTTTTGCCCAATGAAGGATAATATTTTTTTTTTTTTTGAGACGGAGTCTCACTCTGTCGCCCAGGCTGCAGTGCAGTGGTGCGGTCTCAGCTCACTGAAACCTCTGCCTCCCGAGTTCAAGTGATTCTCCTGCCTCAGCCTCCTGAGTAGCTGCGATTATAGGTGCATGCCACCACCCCTGGGTAATTTTTGTATTTTTAGTAGAGACGGGGTTTCACCATGTTGGTCAGGCTGGTCTCGAACTCCTGACCTCGTGATCCATCTGCCTCGGCCTGCCAAAGTGCTGGGATTACAGGCGTGAGCCACTGCGCCCAGCCCAATAATTTTTTATTGAATTACCATTAAAGCAAACGCAAAATTAAGTATCATTAATCAAGCCCATTAATGATATTTTTAGCATGGGGCTGGGGTGGTTTGTGGCTTGGAGTCAGCTGATTTTGCTCTGTTCCATGTCAGCAGGTTGTGAGTTTGCCCATTAGTCTTAAACATTTACATCGTGAGTCAGGAAAATGCATGGACCAATTTGCACAAACTCATCACTACTATTGGAAGAGCTTAAAGTGCAGACTTTACTGACCATTGGCTAGGAGAACTATACTTTTCATTGGGGATAACCAGTCTAGTGACAGTTAAATCTGATTTTTAGAAAACCTTCAGGAGACTAGGTTTGGGGTGGATCCAGACTCATGAATTTAGTTCTTTTAAGGAATTCACTAGCAATAAGAAGATACAGAAGTGTCAGTCCAACCCTCGAACATTGTGTATGTAAGATAACCCTGGAGCTCGTCATAAGTACAGACTCCTCCATCACTGTCTTCCTCCAGCTGTTAAGGATCCATAGATCTGAGTTGGTTCTACTGAAAGATTTCCCACCACAATATAAGAAACAGTTGATCACCAAACTTCTCTAACTACAGTTATCAGCCCAACCTGAGTCACAATTCTTTCCAGACCAGGCAACCGAAGAGCCTCCTAACTGGCTATCCCCACAACAGCAGTGACATCATCTTCATGTGCAGGTTGGATTAGCTCAGTTCCCTGTTTAAAACAGCTAAGTGGCTGCCTATTTCAGTTAGATTAAAAGCAAAAGTCATTTAAATGCCAACCAAATGACCTGGCTGCTGCTTCCTTCTCCAGCTCCTGCCAGCTCCCTTCCACATTCCAGCCCACTGGGTTTCATTCAGCTCCTAATCCATATCAGCCCTTTCACACTTACATGGCCTTTGCACCAGTTCCTATCCATCCTCCAAGTCGCCAAGTTATCTCACTTCAGAACTCTTCCTTCAGCCTTAGACTCTGTTTTCCTACTGCTTATCAAAGATATTTGTGTTTTTGTACAAAGTGGATCTCCTGCTGAAAGGTGACCTCCGTGAGCATGTTCCTATCCATCGCTCAGTGCCTGATACAGACCTGGCCCATTGTGGACACTCAGAAAAGATGGAGCCATCAGGCCTCATCATGGCTTAGCATCCACATCCTTTAAAACTGCACATTACATGTTAAACATCTAGATCTGATGGATGTTGAATGTGATAGAAATTATCACTGCCTTCTAGAAGCCTGAAAGTGTCAGAGAGAGGATCCATGTGGAAGAAAAAATGTACTGTACTGGGATTTATAAGGACCTAATCGATGACGCCATTGAGGAGCTGAGCGGGAGGGAAGCTTGTGAATAAGTAAATACATATTTGATAGCAGTCAGTATTTTCCTTGGAGGGAAGGACTCATTCTTGTGGCTGGGCAGCGGTGACAGGTGGCATTTTTGATCCCTGATGTCATCTAAGAGCTTCAGACTGTGATGGAGTAAGTATAGCCTCCATGCTACGCACAGCCACCCTACTTGAAAGTGATTTCTGCATTTCCTCCTAATACTTGACTATAACTGGCCTTTCAAAGCCCTTTCTTTTTGTACAATGAAAGGGGTTAAATAGAGACTAAGACGGGTGTGTAACAAAATTTTTTTAGATGCTTTGATGTATTATTCTGGTGGCTTACCTGTATGAGTATGGCCCTTACAACCTTAGAAAGTCAGCAACTGGAGATGATCGTGCCTAAAGCTTCTCTACCCAGATCCTCCCTGAAGTTGAGATTAACTGGCACAGAGATTTACATGAGAGAGTTTCTGCTATCCCCAGGAATGTAGCATGGAGTCTGAATATGTAATAAAACCATAGAAAGCTATAGGTCTTTATAAATTCCAAATTATATGATTATTACATATAACTACATTGTTATTTCATTTACTTATCTCAGTTATCATCTGAGGCAGATATTATGAGTTCCTTTCTACAGAAAAGGAAACTGAGGCTTAGAAACTTGGTTGAGATCATCCAGCTAACAAACTAATCAGAGGTGGTAGGACTGGAAGCTACCTCTCACTTCGTAGCGGCCTCTTATTCCACTTCCCTGTTCTCGTTGGTGTTACTTTATTTTCTTTCCTAAGAAAAATATAGAACTTTACTGATGATTTCTTTGCAAAGCAAGAGCAGGGACTTCAAAGTCCTATTTAAACATCTCTCTTTCTCTCTCCAAAACTCAACTGCTTACAGTATTTATTTTTCAAGGTGGAAGAAAATCAGGTTCTGGGGTAGCTGGTGGAGGGAGTTTCATAACTACACTTCCTGATGTTTCATTTTCTTTCCTCTTACAGTTTTCAAAAAACCATGATAATATTTGTCATTTATTGAGCAAATTTGTTATTGAGATGCCAGACTTTACGTGTAGCATTTAAGTCTCATAGTAAGCTTTGTATGGTTGGTTTTCTAAGTCTCCTCATTTTATAGTGTTGGACACTGAAGTTCGAAGGAGTTGGGCAATTTACTGAAATGCACACGAAAAATAAGTGAGGGCCCAGGATTCAGACCCAGGGAGTCTGACTCCGCCTGTAGTCTTTGCTCTTCATCCCCTCATTATACTCTCTTTAATTCTACTGATTGCATAAGGTTGCAGATAATCTTCCTACCACTTGACTGGCCCCTAGTCTTGTTCTGGTGACCCAGGAGCTTCAAAGGCTATGAATCTGCAAGCATGGAAACCCATCTCCATACCTCATCCCCCACAATGGACTGCTTGCTTATAAGAAATCAGCTTATCAGTACCAGGCAGGTTCTATGATTATGGAAGGAAAAGAAGACATTTTTTTCTTGGTGTCTATATCATTTAGTTTAGGCTTAGCTGCACATACCATCTACCCTACTCCATTCCACAACTAAAAACCAAACACCAAAATGAGAGACTTATGAATTAAACCAGGCAGACATTTATTTCTCTATCATATAAAAGAAATGTGGAGTTGGGCTATTTGGGCCTGTTATGGCAGCCTCATTGTTGTCAAATTCTTTCTCTTTTGATTTTTAGTATGTTGCCTCCTTTCTAAGATGGATGTTTGAGTGCCAGCCATGATGTCCCGATTCCAGCCAGCAAGAAAGAAGAAGCAGGAAGCAAGTGCGTGTGTCAATTAACTGTCTTTTAAGCTGCTCACAGCACTTATGCTTGCATCTCCATGGTGGCCTGGAACCATAAAACGGACATACCTAGCAGTAAGAGAGTTGTGCCTGGCCAAGACTTAGGGGCTCTATTACTTGAGGCATGAGGGGAAAGCTGGCCTCGGAGTAAGCAACAGCAATCCTGCCAGTCTCCATTCTAGAATCTCTTATGACATCATGGCAGTCATTCCCCAAACTTTAGGGTCTTAGGAATTGCCTGGGAAGCTTGTTAAAAATTCAGATTCCTGGAGCCACTGTTAGAGATGCTGATTTAGCAGACTTGGGATGGGGCCTGGGAATCCTCATTTTTCTCAAGCACCCTACATGCTCATTTCATTGATTTTGATGCAAATGGTTAGGGATTTGCCTCCTACTTGAGAAATACCATATGAGATTCCAATCAGAAACCAGGAGTAGAGAGGCTGAGGTATGAGAAAACCTGGTGAACTCAGGTAAGAAAATAAGGTCCATCTGTTTCTCCCCTAGTGAAATTATATACATGGTCTGGCCTGCTTCTGTAGTATCCACAGTGAAGTTCCCTGACTGAAAGAAGAGCAACTAAATTCTCCTTTGTCACTAAAGAGGATGAAGTCAACAAAAGTCTTTTAATTTGATGAACTACTCTATTCCGAATTACTTTTTTTATATTTTTAGAATATAGGATCCCTTCTTTAAAATTTTTCTGATGTAGATCTACTTATCCTTAAGATCCAAAATGAGAAAAGGTTTAAGCATCTCCAAAGATGCATACAGCCATTCAAATTCCTTCTCTGTGTGATTCAAAATACAACAAGTTAGAGTTAAAGAGAAGATAGCGTGGGGAGTACTCAAAATGAAGGCAGGATAGCTCTGATGACAGATTTTTTTTGTCACAAAATTAAAGTTGACTCATTGAATACAACCCAGTTTAAACTCAAGGCCAAAAGGAGTCTGTAAAACATAGGCAAAAAATACTGTCACAATCATCAAAACCCAAGGATGGCTTAAAAAAGGAAAAAGAAAAAAATGGGAACACTATCATTCCTTCCTTAACAATCATGTCATAAATAAGCTTTCCCAGCTAGCAACAAACTCCTATCATCTATAACTTGAGGGCAGAGACCTCACAAATTGACTGGGGTATTCTTCCTCTGTGTGACTACAAGGCAGGGATTATTTAAAACTGAAGGCTCCTACGATGTTTTTCAGAAGGAGTCGCTGGTGGGATTCGGAATGGTTACCCTTCATTGCTTTGGTGAGTGATACCTCAAAGATAATGCAGGAGAAATTACAAGCACCCCCTTGGCTGGGGAGGCAGCAACGTCGCCTTTCAGATGTCACGTCAGACCCCTCTGAGATGGTTGCTGAGGATCCCTTGGTGGAACTGGCAAGGTGTGGGGACACATGCTTTTGATTATCTAAAGAGAATGAGTATAAAAACAAAACCTAATCCAAGAAGGAATGTAAATCCTGTCTCTTTGTGCCCCATTGAAATGTAATGTCAGTACTTAAGAATTCCTTTTGCCACTAAATGGACTCGGGCCAGATACTGACACTCAGAGCCCAAGTTCTGTTATTTTCCTTGTGAAATTGTAAGGAGAAATGTCTTCATGATTACCAAAGTATGTGTGGATAGATGGTAATGAAGATAAATTGTTTTTCCCTTGCCTGATACCCGAGCCCTTTGTGGTATATGCCACAATGTATCTGTTACAAAAATCATATTTATTTATATGCTGTTTGGGAGAGAAAGTGTGTGAAACTGAAGCATGAATGTGATTTCTATTCTTAGTACATTTTATGTGAATTTTTTAATGTAATGCTTTATAAAGTTTTTTTTTTTTAACTTAGCATCTTTCCCAGGAATGAGGGCAAAAGTACCCCAAAAATGCATTGCAAGAAATATGAGCTAAACCCTGTATACAGCATCTTATTCCCTTAGCCTATTTCTTTAATCATGTAACCCTAATCAATGAACCTCCTAATATCCATGCACTGTGGCTTATTGGCTCTAGCTATCCCTCATATTCGAGGAATCTTCTGCCATTGTGTTTTAAATACCCACAGCCTATTGGCAATCTTGCTGCTGTTGCTTTTTATTTATGGTCTTAGTCTTGGGATATTCAAATAACTTATTGGAATGGCACCGTCCCACACTAATGTGGTTTACCATGCAGGACTGGGGAGGAGCTCATGATTTTGGAAAGAAGAGAAGTCTTTGTTATTAGGATTGATTTCATTTCATTGTAATTTTGGCTGCCTTTTCAGCATTAGGTTCTTTTCCTGTGATTTTTTTTTTAAATAGTTAATAGAGAAAAATACACCCAAGTTAGTGGATGGTCTAGGGACCCAACTACATCTGCAAGTTTACATGAGCAATGAGAGTCCACTATGCAAAAGCAAAGGCAAAATGATACCATCTAATAAACACTTGTAAACGTATGCATGATACTTACAAAGTATTTTTTTTTAACCAGAGTCCCATTTGTTTATTGCTGCTTTATGGTTTTTCAAATTGGAGAAAGCTATTTCAAACACGTATGATACACATAAGAGCAATTTCCAGATACAAAGAAATCTCTGGCAAAAAAACATTGACCAGGCCAGCCAGTGTGGCTGCTCTCTCCCTCTCTTGAGCTGGGAGCTGTTGTTTTGGGCACAAGGGTCTCCCTAGCGCAGCATGGTCACTGACACAGGCCTTCCTTTAATTTATTACTATTATTATTTTAAAAATATGAGTAACAGAGTCCACAGTGTCTTTTTAAAAAATAATACAATCCAGGACATTTTAGAAAAAATGATTAAGACCAGTAGAGTGCTCATATGATAGAGAAAAAAGACAAGAGGCAGGAATCCAGCCAAGAGGAAAATACACTTTTCATTTTCTTCCTGAGACTGGAGATTCTCCGCTAAAGTGAAGGCGCCATCCACAGAGTTACATCTGATGGACATTACTTATGACATGACTTAAGCAGAGAAAGAACAGTCCAAACCAAATTCTCCAGCCTTTAAATGAATTCCCAGCTACAAACCAGAAGAATAACACTATTAGGTCTGGAGGGCAGCGGGATGTGGAGCGCTACGACTCAGATTTCTTTTCACGATGTTGGCATGACTTTGTAGGATCTATGTATTATTTATGTGGCACCACTACCGTGTTTTTAAATAATCTTTGGACATATGCCCGTGAATTAGTTTCATTGAATTCTCCCATTTTTATCCATAACGAGTTCTAGTCTTTGTAGCCAGCATGACTTGGGGCATACTCTGTCTCTTGGAAGTCCTGGGGTAATCCCAGAGGTTCACTATTTCTAATTACTTCATATCTAAATGTGTAGTCCTGAGCTCATTGCACAAACCAGCCAAAGGAGGTAGGATTCTTCTCTCCACTACTTTCCTCTCAATATAAATATGTGTGTTTCACAACCAAGCCCTTATAGCCAAAAACCAAAATCTGCATCCATTTCTGGCATTGTTATCTGGAATACAGGATGCAACACAATTAATTGCAGAGAGTGTTGACACATATCCAAAAGATGAGGAGAAGATGATGTGGACAGGTAAAGATTGAGGCTGAGGATGGTCTGTAGGTGAGGGGAATTCTGAAAAGAATTATGGTGCATGCTCTTTGATGCGGTATGGCTGTCAGAAATACATACACCTCAGTCAAGATGTTTATCTTAGTGGTATTTTGGTGTCTCTATTCATCTTGAGCACGAAACTAGGGTGAACAATTCATCTGGGTTTGTCCTGGACTTTCTTGGTTTCAGCACTGAACGCCCTGCATCCCAGTAAACCCCTCAGTCCGAGGCAAACCAGGATGGTTGGTCACCCTATAAGGCACCTAGACATAGGCATTTGAGGTATCTAAATGTGTGTGATGCATCTCAAAGGGTGACATTAGAAACTCAGTTTTTCTCTCATGCCACCTCCTGGAATATTTTCATTTTTCTCCACTAGTTACTGAAGGAAGTTGATGGGGAAAAGGTATTCAGGAAGCAGAAACTTCAGCCCTATGCTGGCAAGATGGATTCTTGATGATGAAAGCCTGGTAGTTCCGAATCCAGTGAGGGCATAGTCCAGAAAGCTCTTTGAATTCCAGGGTTTCAGAGACATGGGTTCTCCAGTATAAGCATTCATTTTCCTCCACACTCCCTTCTAAGGAGCATTCTGCACTGCCCTTTTTGCCTCCAGGGCCCTGGGAGAAGATTTTCAGGAAGTTTAGCTCTAAGCGCAGCATGAGCTCCTCGATTCTATCCCTAAGGAGTTTCTAGTAAAACAGGAAAAAAAATTTATAGATATTTTTGGTGACACATCTCTGTTTCTCTTGGATGGGTCACTGTGTTGAGACAGACTTTGAGGCAGTTGCAAGGCAGTCTGGTTTAATTCACCTTACGTTTGGGGGCAAATGTCCCAGATTTTCGACCTAAGGAACAATGCACAGTTGTACCTTAGATAAAATTATTGCCTCAGAATGCAGCCAAGTAAAACTTTCACCATTGTTCAGCTGCTGGACAGATTGGAGCGAGGGAGTTGGGGCTCAACTTGATGCAAACCTTCATGGTTCTTGTAGTGACCATCCACGAATCAGAAAACTGTGGAGACGTCTCTGGGATCAGAATTATCACTATGGGAGAAATCCTGGGTTGGGGGTGGAACCACATGGGGATATGATATATCAGTTCCCTATTTCAAGGGGGTTGAAGAGATGATTTTGGAAATTATAAGGTGAGCATTTTTTTTTTTTTTTTTTTTGTAAACCTAGATTTCAAGGACACTGAATTTCTTAAAAGTAGGCATTTTAGGAAGCTAAGAAGAGGTCTGTGGTGGACATTTTTATTTTTATTTTTGAGACAGGGTCTCACTCTGTCACCCAGGCTGGAGTGTGGTGGCACAATCCCGGCTCACTGCAGCTTCAACTTTCTGGGCTCAAGTGATCCTCCCACCTCAGCTTCCCAAGTAGCTGGGACTACAGGCATGTACCACCACACCTGGCTAATTTTTGTACTTTTTGTAGAGATGGGGTTTTGCCATGTTGCCCAGGCTGGTCTTGAACTCCTGAGCTCAAGCAATTCACCCACCTCAGCCTCCCAAAGTGTTGGGATTATAGGCATGACCCATGGCGCCCGGCCTGTTGGACGTCTTTACACTGATGAATCTGACTCATTAATGGAAACTGCATCCTCTGAGCTCTTTTAGTAGGACAGAGAATCAAGTAGGCTTTAAGACCGCTGGTGAGGAATATGTACTAGCAGAAAGAAGAAAAATCCATGAGGAGTATCAGCCCAGATCCCAGGTAGCTGTGCATTAAAATGGTACCAGAAAGGCAAAACTTCAAAACAGACAAATGCCTGCAGTGAAATGTAACCTGCAGAATTTGTCATTACTACTTGGTCATAGAATAAGTCTTCAAGGACCTCAGTTTTGCTTATAGATTAATCTGATAGTCTTCAGATATATATGTCAAATTGAAGAGTTGATACGATCTGTAGGTTGAGGCATTTTTGTTTTGCTGTTTTCTCGTACGTTAACAAGAAGAAGAGAGGAAGGTGCTACCTTTGTGTTTGTGCTTTAGGAGCTCCGGCAGCTGGCCCCTGGCAGGATGTGATGGAACACAGCTCACAGGATCAGAGACAATCGATTCAGTTCAGCAGAGAGTGATTTATAGCAAGGAGTTTCTAAACAAGCTTAGACTTCACCGCAAACCGGTGGGATGGCCTGAATTTTCATTGTTGGTGGAGCTCATTAGAGGGAAGAAAGAGAAAGGAGCAGCTGTGGCAGCTGTCAGGAAACCTGAGCAAATGGCGGAGGATGGCGCAGGCTCTTGGAGTAGACCCAAGAGCCAGAAAACAACTCCATTTGCTGATATCAGGTCCAAACCAGCAAGGGCCTGGTCCCCAGTGACCAAGGGTCCAGTCAGAGCCTCCTGGTACGTAATCATGGACAGCTCCCAGGATCTGCTTCCAGGATTCACCACACTGGTCAACTGTTCCAGCCAGGAGTAGACTCTAGATATTAGCAGGTGGGAGACAGATTTGATAATTTACCTGTGACTGCACAAGATTTGGGAAGGTGGAGCCACATGCAGCTTTTATTAGTTGTGGCAAAGAGGCCACCCTGTACCCATGGAGAAAAGAACTCCATGAATGTATGATCTTCCTCTCTCTACAGATAGGGAATCTGACAGAATAGAAATGACCAGGCTGCTGGCTGCCACTCCTGAAGCCAATTCTGAAGATGCATGGAGGTGAGAGGGAGGATGTTGAAGCCAGAGTTACTATAAAAACTAAGAGAAACCCTTGGAGAGCCAGAAGGTGGTTGGATCATGATGTTTGTGGAAAAGTGCTGGCCCCGAATGGAAGTTGGCCTCTAGAGGAGGGCCTGGGTTGGGAGCACGAGTTTATTTCTGCCCCTTTGGTCTTGTGCATTGCCAGATTGCCACTGAATGGCTGATAAAGAGCACCTGGTGATGCAGAAACTTCTGCTCCATGAGAGACTGATAAGGAAATGCTCAAGCTGTCTGGCCAGCTGCATGCATTGCCTTCCCCAGCACCCCTCCACACACAACTTTCGACGAAGTCCCCAGGGACAGGGTCACCCATTTGGGCAATGGGGCAATGCCCTCCATGAAGTGATTGAGCCCAGAGAGTAGCATCTGAGCATCTCAGCCTTGAAATGGCCCTCTAGGAAGGGGACAGGTGGAGGCCCTGGCTTCTAGCCCTCACCCCAGAGATACTTAATCAACCAAGGAGATGAATGCCCTCAGAAGAACAGGAGCTCTGAGGGAAAAACACTGAGACTGCCAAGGAGAATAAAGAAAATTATCCGAGATGCAACATAGTTGATGGGCCAGGAAGATTAAAATAAGCATATCAAATATTACAAAAGAGTTGAGGGAAGATAGTGAGACATGAAACAGCAATAAGAAATTATGAAGAACCAGTTGGAGATACTAAGTAGAAAAATACATGCATTGGAACAAATATCATAAATGGATCGAATGACAGATTGGACATAGACAAAAAATGAATTAGCAAGCAGGAAGATTGGGATGCAGAGCTAGCTCTAAAGGAATCTGGAGGGGATATAAGGAGAGGGTATTTGTAAAAGGAAACTAAGCATTGTGGAGGACAATATCTGCATTGATATAGAAGGAATCCCAAAAGAAAAGAAGAGAATACATAGGATGACATTTTTGAAGAAACAGTAACAGAGAACTTCCCAGAATTAAGGAAGCATGTAGAAACCTCAGATTCAGAAGGTTCTGAGCTGTATGAGATGTGTCTTGGGTCCCACATCGCATCCACACAGGAGCCCACCTTTTACTCCAGCCAGCGCAACTCCCTGCAAGGACATCTTCACAGCCCACATCCACGAAGCTGCCCTCAGCACCTCTTGTGTTCTGCCCCTAGGCCTCTCTGATACCCCCACATGAAGGCATCCAGAACCCCATTCAGTGAACAAGCATGCACAGCCGGAAGTGCTGGTGACATCCCACAGGGCAGCCCTTGCCCAGTGTGGGGTCAGGGACTGAGGGATCAATGTACTTTTCTTTCACCTGTTGGTTGGACAGTTCTGAAAGACAATGTACAGATGTCCTGGAGGGATCGCAACAGGAACAGGCCTAGTTACCCACCTGGAGAACTTCTTTTTTTTTTTTTTTTTTTTTTAGTAACAGCTTTCACTCCTGCTTTCTTATCTCCCCGTCCTCCATTCCTGTCTCCTGGGATCACTGCTTGACAAGTGGAACTGCTAAACCAACATCAGCAACTCTCTAAGGCCAGACTTCTTGTTAGAGGAAAAAATAAACCCCTATTGACATAAGCCACTGCAAATTGGGCTGCCTATTATTCACAGGTAAACATAATTCTGGCTAATATATATCTTGACCCGAGCCACAGCGTCTGAATGAAGGAAGTTTGAGTCCTGCTGCTGAAATTCAGGACAAGTCCAGATCACCCAATTTTATGGAGAGGTAATGCTCTTAAGGCCTTGGAGAGAATTCTACTCAGCTCAGCAGGATAGAGGAAGGAAGTGGGGGGTGTGTGTGTTGAAACATGAACTGGAAGAAACTCTGGGTGCCTCAGGGGGATGTCCCCTTCTTTGTGGAAAGCTGCAATGATTCCAGTGAGACAAAACTTGCTAAGGCAAAAAAATAGCTATAGCTTTCCCCCCTTCCCCATCTTCTATTATCCTATGCCTGTTTCACTGATCAGAGTAGCAGAAAAAAAAAATGAAAGATACTAAAAAATGCTAGAGTGATTCATAGAAGTTAGGGCATAGAAAAATCCAAACAAATGAAAAACCAAAACGGCAACAATAACAACAACAACAGCAACGACAGCAACAGCAGCAATAATAACAAACAGCTCTGGATATCAGAGACGGATTAGGAGAAAAGGCAGTTTGTGGGGAGGAAGAAGAGAAATATCTAATGAGGCTTTCTAAAGACGCATGTTACATGATGTAGTAATTCCTCTTCTAGCTGCTTCAAGAAACTTCAATAAGCACTTACATTATGTATTGCAAGAATTTTGGATATGGATTCATGTTTCTTTGGGAAGTAATGTCATACTGATGTAGGTCATGAAGTCTCAGTCTCATGAAGACCAACACTGTAATATGTCCTGAAAATTATATCATTTAAAAGGAGACTAAAACCGCTTGAGATGCAAATGGGGGGCTCATTGGATGAGCTCATTGGCAGGGCTTGCCATGAGCAGGCTTCAGATTCATGCTTCTGAGAAATGGCAGACCACTTTAGTTATAAAGCATGGAGTTACTCACAGGAATGGGCTCCTATTTATCTGCTCAAGCATCTCTCTTTCTGCACCACATATTTATAGGTTGCCAGTGCTGCTCCCAATGGGACCCTGCTCTACAGCCACAGCGATTGTTTAACTGAACAGGTGGACCAACCAAGGTCTCTTCTTTGGAATTGTAAAAACAGGACCTACTGAACAAGAGCCAGCTCTTTAAGTGGTGGGACCTATAAAATGCAAACTTGTGAGCAGCTGAGTAGCCATATTTCCAGCCCCTTGGACTGCAGGAACAGAGTAAGATTGGCAGCAAAGACAGGGAGGCAGAGGGCAGAATCCTAACAGTGTAGAGTGCCTTGTTACCATTTGTTTCTGAGGCCTGGTTTCTGAACCCTATCCTTCGGTTCTCTTACCCTAATAATACTCTTTTATTTTTGCTTATGCTAGCTTAAGTGGATTTTCTTTTCCTTGCAGCCAATTTTTTTTTCCAGAAAACACTCACAAATAATTAGTATTATAGAGGAACAGAATAATAGCATGACAGCCTCAACTACTTGGCTATCAAATTACTTTAGCTCTGTGGTCTCCAACAAATTCCTTCAACTTTCTCTTTCCTCAATTGTTAAATGGAGATCAGATTTGTTGAAATAATCAAAAGTGCCAATAACACAGGTAAAGCACTCAGAACAGTGTCTGGCTCTCAATAAATATTATCTGTTATAAGTATTATGGAAATATAACTATCAAAGTCTGGAATACAAGGGTCCGCTGTAGTTGATTATTCAATTCTTACAGAAAAAAAGCTCACACCGAGTGCCAAAATTACACGAGTCGACAAAATTACATGAGTCAGAACAGTAATCAACCAGTTACACCTCCGGTCACTGTGTGTTTTGTACTTCCCAGTTCCCTCTGCCATTGTTTATTTTTTAATAAACTACATTAAGTGTGGTGGGAATGAAAGGGGAGACAGGCAGATGCTCCAAAGAATATGAGGGAGGGAATCTGCTTTCATTATCATCCTAAATTTATTTCTGCAGATATGACTTGTCATCTGCACTGCCTCTTCTTCCTTTCACTCCTTCCCTTGTACCGTTCATATCGTACCTTTTCTCTACTTCCTTGCAAGCACCTACATATAATGTTCCCCTCTCAACTCCCATCCCCATCTCCCAGCCCCCGTGCCTTTTGTATCTTAGGTTGTTAGCATAGGTTAGTGAAACACATACAAAATATGATTTTACGTTTCTCCCTCATCTTAAAGAAAAATGGCTGGCCTATCTTGCATCTTGTTACACCTTAAATTTTGGAACTCGATGTTATGAGCAAGAGAAAATCTCAGCTTATGCCTCAAGATGCCTCCTCCAATCTCACAAAGGCCTCGGGGCCATGGGGGTTTTGCTGGCCCTCAGTGTATGCATGGGTGTTCCCACCCCAGGCTCTGAAGAGGATAGCAGTAGGGATTCAAAGGGGACACTGGACTGCTGGGGTGTTCAGCCACCCAGCTCTTGTCTTTTTCAAAAACACGTAGTTTATATGAGGAAACTGACTCTGAGAAAGCTTGATCTTTTTTTTTTTTTTTTTTTTTTTTTTTGAGACGGAATCTTGCTCTGTGCCCCTGGCTGGAGTGCAGTGGGCTCACTGCAAGCTCCGCCTCCCAGGTTCAAGCCATTCTCCTGCCTCAGCCTCCCGAGTAGCTGGGATTACAGGCGACCGTTACCACGCCCAGCTAATTTTTTGTATTTTTAGTAGAGACGGGGTTTCACCGTGTTAGCCAGGATGGTCTCCATCTCCTGACCTCGTGATCTGCCCGCCTTGGCCTCCCGGCCGATTACAGGCTTGAGCCACCGTGCCCGGCCAGGAAGCTTGATCTTAAGTGAAGGGCACTGCTTCAACTCCAGCTGACGAGGGGCGAGTAGGGCATAGCTGAGCTGTCGTCCTGGGTGGTGACAGGTCTGAAAGCAGCAGCCACCACTGGCACTAAAATAAATTACAGGCACAAAGAGGAAAGTAAAAAAACAACAACAAAATGTCCAAAAATCACACATAAGGATGCTCAACTTCCCTGATAATCAAAGAGACACAGATTAAAACAACCATAAGTTTCTGTTTTTGCCTCCTATACTAGTAAAAATTAAAACAACTTCTAATTCACTTTACAGGCAAGGACACAGAGAAAGAGGACTACTTACAGGAATATAAGTTAATACAAGCTTTGCAGAAGGTACTTTAGCAATGATTGTAGAAATTTAAAATATAGATGCCCTTTAATGAAAAAAAGAGATTTCTAGAAATTTGCCCTAAAAAAAAAATTAGGCAAACTCTTAAAAAAGTGTATAAAAATCTGTATTGACATTGGCATAGCCCAAGCCTGCAAACCAAAATACAAACAGTGAATTCTTCTGGTAGCAAGAATTCCTTCAATGTATAATATCTTTTACACTACTTAAAAATTTTGGGAGAAGAAAACCATTTTATGTCTATTTATTTTTTGGGGGTACTGGTAGAGGTGATAGCATGGATGGTACCAGCTACAGAGACTGGGTAGAACAAACATGCCAGCTGCTGGTTCCCAGATGCACCAAGCCCAGTGTGTCCAGACAGCTCTGCAGAGCCCACGTTCAGTCCAGGCTCCCCTGCCCGGTCTGTGAGTCATTCCCTGGATCCTGCTGACCAACACTGATCACATTCCTCACATTTTCTTGTTTCAACATGGGCCTGTCTTCTAATGTCTTATGTGCTGGTCCCAAACAGCCAGCTGTATGGCAGTCACTGGTGGGGGCATTTTTTTCATGCTTAATTCTTTGAGATTTTTGGATCACTCATTGGAGACTAGATACTCAGTAGCTGGACATGAACCTAACAGCAGTTTTTGGAGGCTTTTGACTTTATTTAGAATCACCTAGAAAACTTTTCACAAATACAGAAGTTCTATCCCCAGAGATTCTATCTAGTTGGTCCAGGGTGGAGTCTAGGCATGGGTATTTTTTTTTTAACCCCCCAAATGAATTTAATGGGCAGACAGGCTTGAGAACCACTGCTCCAGGGGCTGAAAACATAGGATCCAAGTCAGACCACTGGGAGATTGATTAATTGGTTAGAATGACTTGAAGTGACCACCAGAAACATCACATTTCGAGCTCAGTTAATTACCCCCTTGATCACACTCTGAACTGGAGGGGCAGTTTATATTTAATATTCCAAAGAAGGCATCAGAGTACAAAGACTTCAACAAACAAAAAACAAAAAAGCAAACTCACTTTGTGGTGTTTTTCCTTTCTCCAGTTAACCAAAGTGGTAGCTGGAAGATCAAATATCCTTTGACCAGTGTAATAGTATATCTTAACTTGCAGAAACAATAGAGCTTTACAGAAAACTGTTATCAGTTGAGAACTTTGTTTCTTACCCTCTGTTTAACACACTGAATAGGACTGAGTCTGCCAGGCATTCTCTCAGAAGCTCATTAGGCCTGTGTCGGAATTTTGGATGAGTCACCACCAATGGCATGGTTAGGTAGCAAGCGTTTCCTCAGTGGGAACCTTTCCAGTCACTGACAGCAGGAATTCTCAGAGACATGCACTTTCTGTAACTTTCTTGCTATTAAATCCCATGCACTATTAATATTCATATTGCAACATAACAAACTTAAGCTTTATAGACATATGCTCTCTGTGTCTTCCAAATTCTCTGTATGCCTTAATCAAGCGTTGTTAGTCTGGTAATGTAACTATGCTCTACTTGTTATGTCTAGAGATGTTCAAATTCAGGTACTGTTATATCATTTTTGCAGATTGTTTGGCTGATTGTTAAACTGGCCATGTTACGTGTTCCATGTATAAGACTTTATGAGATATTTCTGGGTGTTGTGTGTTTCATAGATAAATTGAGACATTTCCTTTGGTTGGCTACATTTCTTGTTT
The DNA here is from genome assembly GCF_006542625.1 of Nomascus leucogenys. Classification (NCBI taxonomy): domain Eukaryota; kingdom Metazoa; phylum Chordata; class Mammalia; order Primates; family Hylobatidae; genus Nomascus; species Nomascus leucogenys. The sequence goes on along the minus strand of NC_044387.1, from coordinate 88,965,743 downwards.
TTTTTTTTTTTTTTTGAGACGGAGTCTCACTCTGTGGCCCAGGCTGGAGTGCAGTGGCGCAATCTCGGCTCACTGCAATCTCCGCCTCCCGGGTTCAAGCAATTCTCCTGCCTCAGCCTCTCCAAGTAGCTGGGACTACAGGCGCCCGCCACCATTCCCGGCTAATTTTTTTTTGCATTTTTAGTAGAGACGGGGTTTCACCGTGGTCTCCATCTCCTGACCTCGTGATCTGCCCGCCTCGGCCTCCCAAAGTGCTGGGATTACAAGCATGAGCCACCGTGCCCGGCCTATTTCTTGCTTAAAGCAGAACTGAGAAACATAAAGATAATGGATATATGGTTTACTCTTGGTCCCTATAGCTGTCCTTGATCCAGAGGAAAATTTGGCTTGTGATGGATTTCAAGTGTCTTTTTGTCCTCCTTGGTTTGCGTAACACAACTGATGTTACTGTCTAACCCCTCAGCTTCTACAGAATTTGTCAGGCTTTTTTATTTTCTTTTCCTTCTTGTTTCTCACTGCAGCTCTCATGAATTACTTTCCTAAGGGAGAGTTTTCAGAGTTATTTTCAATTACTACATGAGAAGAAGCCTAATAATGTAGAGTAGTTTTCTCCAGATTATATTTCACGATTAATGCCATGAGATATTTCTGGATCTAAAAGGGATTTATACTCAAGTATGTTTGGGAAATGCTGCAGACTATCTTTCTACTTGGAGATTTATGAAGCACATTCATGTATATCCATTCACTGAGATGTCTGCAATTTTTTAAAAAGTACTATTTGATTTTTGTTTCAACCAAAATTTTCCAAACCGCTTTTACTATGGAACCTTTTTGCATCCTGTGAACCTTTTGGGAAATGTGGAAAGAATACACAAGTTCAACTTTTACCAGCTATGTAACATTGGGCACGACACTTAATATTTTTGAACCCTACTTGCCTCATTTTCAACGAAGAGAATGACACCTATCCCTACCACCTTGCAAAAATGCATTGTAACCTGAGGGCTACTATGAAAATAACAAGAAACATCCCAAACAAAACATAATGAACACATTTAAGCAGCTGTGCCTAACATAGAACAAGCTGTACTTTTCTGAATTTTGAAAAACAGGTCTTTCCTGAACTTATTAAGCGGTAATAAAATGTCATTGATAAAATTATACATTCATAATTAACTGGACACATTTTCATCTGTAAAACATTTGATTACTCTTCTGCAAGTCTACTAAGGAGCACATCAACAGCCTTAAAGTACTTTATGATATAAAGTTTATAATATAAAGATTTTTAGATGAACAAAAAAGTTGCTGTATGTTTTCTCAGAAAAATAAATCCTGAGACACTTTTAATTGTAACTTAGATCAAGAATATTTAAGTGGTCTATTAAAATGTTGATAAACACTGGAAGTTTTGATGGCAATGGGTTGCTTAGGCTCTTTAAAAAATTCTCCATTGTTAGTCCATAAATTAGAGATAAATATGTATTTGATAGAAACAATTTCTATTTAGAGTGGTTAATCCATGACTGGGGTATCACTGCATAGTTTTAATACATTCAGGGCCAGGTATGATGGCTCACAATCCCAGCACTTTGGGAGGCCAAGGTGGGAGGATCACTTGAGCTCGGGAGTTCAAGACCAGACTGGGCAAAAAAGCAAGACCTTGTCTCTGCAATTTTTTTTTTTTAAATTAGCTGGGCATGGTGGTGCATGCCTGTAGTCCCACCTACTCAGGAGGCTGAGGTGGGGGGATTGCTTGAGCCTGGGAGGTCGAGGCTGCAGTGAGCCATGATCATGCCACTGCACTCCAGCCTGAGTGACAGAGTGAGACATTGTCTTTTTCTCTCTATATATGTTCAAGCTGGTATATTTCTTCCCAAAGCCACCCTCCAGGAACCATGTTTTTCTGCAGTTCTGTGGATACTAATAGTCCCCTGCTTTTAAGGTAATTTATATTTTAATTTTCCTTATAACATCTGAAATGGCTAAAACGGAGTCTGGAAATGAGTACAACAAAGCCAAGCTCAGGATACGCTGAGCAACAGAGCTAGAGTTGAGGCCGCTGAACACGGGCAAATCCCATTGTGCCTTCATACCTGGAAATATTTCTGCATAGGTTCCCTGCCCTCTTGGCTTCATCTAATTAACGGAACTTCGCTCAAAGTTCACGTATGGAGTCTTTTGTATTCCCTGCTTCTCTGGGTTCCCTAGACCTCAACACATTTCTCTTTTGGCAGTTGTCACACTGGCTGATATTTGTTGATTTACCTCTTAACCACTCTCCCTGGACTCTAAGGTCCTGGAGTTCAGAGTCTACGTCTTAACTGGTGTTTGTTTCTCGTGTTTAACCCTTAGCAGACATTCAACAAATAGTGGAATGGCTGAGTGAATAAGTGGTCTCCAAAGTGCCTGGCAAGTACATAACTCTCTTTTGACAGATATCTGTCCATTTCAAAATCTCATCCTGAAGGGTTTTCAACGCTTAGTTGCCATGCTTTGGACCTTGTGACCCTGCACTCTTGCCCTGACTGGCCAGACCAACTGTCTGACTCAAACATTAATATCTGCAGACTCACCAGAGTCACAAGAGTGCTCTATGCTGGATGGTGGTTGCCCGGCCCTATTATCCCCTCCTGTCTTGGTTAGATTGAGTGGTTAGAAAGTAGAGAGGCTCTGGAAGTTGGCCCTTAGAAGGCAGAAGTTATGCCATGGAACACCAAGTAGAGGGAAGGTAGATAAGAGGTAGAAGGAAATACCGAAGAGATAGAAAAGTAGAGATGAGGAGTCATGAGCTCATAAATAAGCTCATGCTTTTGGATCTCCATGCTTTTGGATCTCAAAGAGCTACCCTTGGCCCCTGGAGCCCCTGAAATATTCTTTTCCAGCAAGGAATGAATTCTCATTTCTTCAAATCAAGCTGTGCAATTGCTGAGACTTTGCTTTCTTCGATATCTCCTGTGTCCTTGCATTCAACTTTTGTTATTTAAGCTAACCTGGGCATGTTAGATTATCAGACAATTTATTTTTATTTTTATTTTTTATACAGATCAGGAAGCAGAGGGTTGGATCTATTCAAAGAGAGGAATGGGAGTTTGATTTGGCTTTGTGCATGTGAATTTTCTCTAGAGTAAACCCAAAGTTCTAAGGCAGGTTTGTCAATGTGGTCCTGAATCAGGATTGTGTGCTGCTGGTGGTGATAGTGGTAGTGGAGAGTGGTTCTTCCTAACAGGCTATTCATGGTATTCTATGCATTGAAGTTTATGAATCATTGCTTTCTGATGACATACAAATTGAGCTAATGCCTTAGAGGTCTTCTGGACCCCAGGTGACCAAAAAGACCAATCATGAATCTTATTTACCTGGGGGCCATTTGTGCACAAGCTGTTCTGCTCTAAAACAAGGCATTCAGTCTCCTGGGATGGGAGAGATGCCTCTTTCCCTCTATGTGCAATCCAATGTACCTATAGATAGATTTTTTACTGGATTAACAGATTTCTTAAAAAGCTAGGAATTTTGGACCTATATTATAACTAGCTAAGTTTTTTTTTTTAAGAAGAGCCTAAGGCAAATCCAAACTTGCAGAAGAAAAAACACCGAGACACAAGGAAATAGCAATAAATCATTGATTTCTTAATATGCTTGCATCATTTAGAATATTATGCAAAAGACAGCTCACTGGCAAGCCTGGATGTTCCCCTCTCTCCCCAGGCAAAGTTGACATTGCACCATAGATATCACAGCCGTCTTTAGGAGTTACCTTTTTCTTTTTAAGGAAGACACTCCTGCAAGTATTCTAGAGTACTCCCATCATTCTCTCCTGAGATGACTAGAAGTCTTTTAGTCTCTTCTGTCCTGTTGGTAACTGCTTGCAGGCTAGACTTTCTTTGCATCCTCTGTTTAATCATAATGCTGCCCGCCAGTATAAAACTATTTTGATTTTTGAACAAAATATACTAAAATAGTTCTGATTACTCAAGCATTATTATATTTAATTATGTTAAGGCATTATTTAAGAAATCCTGAGAAATTCTGGGTTCATGTTTTTCCTAAAATTCTGGTCACAGATTGCGATTAAAATAGAGAAATAAAAAACAAGACCTCAACTAAAAGCTAAAAATGGTTTATATGATTTGTAAGCAGGAGTTCTCAAACATTTTCATTTATTTATTGTTTTTAAAAGATGAGTTTAAAGAGGGAAGGTAATTTAAGCATGAAAAGTCATAGAAATTGATTTGAGCAGCAGCTATAATTTTTTATTATGAAAGTAAAACATTTTGCTTAAAAGGGGGAGAGGAATAGAGTAAAAATACACAAATTTTTGTAAGTAGAAGTCCTCTGTCCTTTTAGTCTAATCCCCAGAAATAGCCACTAGGAATGGTACAATATGTAACTGTTGAAAAATCTGTATAAATATATAAACTAAATTGTGGCCGAACTATTAATACATACACACACACACACACACACACACACAGTTTATATAGTGTATATGTATATATGTGTGTATACACATGTATGTATATATATATGTGTGTATATAATACACACACATATTTGAAAGTCTAAAACAGTGCATGTGTATATATATGTGTGTATACACACATATGTATATATGTGTGTATACACATATGTATATATGTGTGTATATCATATACATGCATATGTATATGTGTGTGTATATCACATACACATGCACTGTTTTAAACTACTTTTTCAAATTGAAATACAACTTGGATATATTTCATGGTGACATACATAGAAAGATTTAACTTATTCTTTTTATTTTATTTAAAAAATTTCTACAGACACAGGGTCTGGCTACCCAGGCAGGAGTGCAATGGCTATTCACTGATGCAGTCACAGTGTACTGCAACCTTGAACTCATGGCCTCAAGTGATCCTCCTGCCTCAGCCTCTGGAGTAGCTAGGACTACAGGTGTATGTCACTACACCTGGCTAACTTGCTCTTTTTAATAACTACATAGCATATTATATTGTAGATATCCATTATTACTTGCACTATTCTTCTACTTAGGGCATTTCCATTTTTTCGTCTGTTACAAACAATGCTTCATTGAATATTTTTGTACAAAATGTTTAGTTTGTCTGTGACAGTCTATCTGTAACAGTGAATTAGTAAAAGTGGAAGTGTTGGATCCAAGGATGTTTAATTCTAAATTTTGGTAGATGCTGCCAACTTGTCCTTCAAATAGATGATTAGAATTTTGACTTTCACCGTAAGGGTGTACTGAGGAGTATTTATAGTAAGCCAATTTATTGTCAACCTCAAATCTTCTTACTTGTATGGTCTTCTTCCAAGGCCCTGCGCGAGCCCTTAAAATATGTAGACATTTCTAATGTTTTTGTAAAATTAGCAAAAGTAAGACATTTCAACCACAATTGCTTATGACTACTATCTCTTAACTCTGAATTCTTCACTGTTACACCCCTTACTTGCCACATGGAGTTGGAATGGCTATTGGCTATCTTGAGGATCAGGCTTGGAAAAGTTGAGTTGGGATATGTTATTTTAACAGAATTTTATAAAGGCCTTTTAGAAAGTTTCAATATAATAAGGAATTACAGACTCTTGATGTCGACATATAGGAAGAATATTTTTTGGTCATCTTTAAAATTATTTATTAAAGAAATAAAATTCAGATTAAAAGTCAGTGAAATATGAAACCAAATGGTGGGATCTATGGAATTATTTTGATATACAGAAGTGAATTGTGATTTTGCTGTTGCTGTATGCTGGTGTTGGAGGACCCTCCCTGCTTTGGATTTACCAACAGTGTGAATCAAGAAAGTTAGCCAAACTCCAGGCTCAGGTCCAGATAGGGAGTGAGGGTACAGCTTGCAAAACAAAGGTGGAACCTAGAGAGTTACACCAGATGACAGAAAGCTTTGGAGTTCTCTGACAAAACTGGCTGTCAATAATATAGCTGGTATTAAAAAGGCGAACATGATTGAAGATGGGACAGTTTTTCATTTTAACGATCCCAAAGTCTAACCTCTGTCTGCCCCCTCTCTGTTGACATCTTTGCAATTACCTCTCTCTGCTCCTCTCTCTAGTCCTTCTCTCTCTGCTAACACCTTTGCAGTTACCAGTCATGCAGAAGCCAAACCAATCATAGAAATGTTTCTGGAATATTAAGTCAGCTTGGTGCTGACAGCTTAACAAGCCTCAGGAAGTTAGCCAAACAGTTCCCATGGCAAGTCTTGAATAGCAAAGCACCAAACCCAGAAGACAATGATGAGGAGGAGGATGTTTCAGATCTTGTAGAATATTTTGATGAGGCATCAAAGAATGAAGCTAACTAAATTTTTTTCTGGTGTTTGGAGGCTGGCATGGACTAGATTTAACAAATAAGCCACTGATTCCAAAGTTTTACAGATACAGGGAGTATCGCCTATTGCTATTCAATAATATAAATATTATGTATATTTTTAAAAAAGAAGTGCATTGTTAAAAAAATTCATCACTCTGAAAAGCAGTAATTTATTAAAAGGACATACATTTATTCTTTTCTTTTTTTTTTTTTTTGAGACGGAGTCTCGCTCTGTCACCCAGGCTGGAGTGCAGTGGCGCAATCTCGGCTCACTGCAAGCTCCGCCTCCCGGGTTCACGCCATTCTCCTGCCTCAGCCTCTCCGAGTAGCTGGGACTACAGGCGCCCGCCACCACGCCCAGCTAATTTTTTTTTTTTGTATTTTTAGTAGAGACGGGGTTTCACCGTGGTCTCGATCTCCTGACCTCGTGATCCACCCACCTCGGCCTCCCAAAGTGCTGGGATTACAAGCGTGAGCCACCGCGCCCGGCCCATACATTTTTTTCTTATAGGAGTAGTAAATAGGCTCTTGGATTATTTGATAATCATGTTTATAAAGAAGAGCAAATCATATAAATACATGAAAATGATGAAGTTCTTATTGATTTGACAGAAATACTGGCATGAACAATAATGTAAAGCTCATAAGACACCACTTTGACAAGGACATCAACTACAAAGAAGTGCCATCAATTGAAATGGTCTTTAACATTGATATGGTTACATAGTAACCAACTTGAAATTCCCTGAAATATTACAGATCATATATGAAATAAATGTTTTAGAGTTTTTTTTCCAAATTTATCAGCTATCCCAAAAATTTATGACATTTCCAATAAGTTGTGAAACTGAAACTTTTTTAAATATCAAAAATAAAAATTTTTTTTTGACCATCCATGCTGGAGGAAAAATGACTTATATTTCTATTCTCTCTATATAATGTATTATAACATTGTTGCATGAAATGATACTCAAAGAATGTATCAAAAATATAGGGAAAAGTTAATACAGAGCTATGCCAGGCAGTACATCAATAAATATTATGTTATTATTCTAGATTTTGCAATGTTTGTGGTATTTGTTGTGTTTTAAAAATTTATAATTTATTAGAATTATTCTCATTCTAAATAAAAATTCAAGAGCATGCTTAATATTGTATTCTTTTTCTTAAAGAAGTCTCCAAAACTGTATGAGATTCAGGCACAAATGTGGATCCATCCCTGAATTTATGAGAGTGCCTGTTTCCCCACACTCTTGCTAATTCCAGGTAGTATTAAAATTTTGTATACTTGCCAATCTGATAAATAATATATGGTATAGTTTTTATGTTTTTTATGTATATTTAATTATACATTAAGCTGAGCGTTTTATTACCTTATATAGAAATCCCTTTCATTATGTTTGCCAGAGTTGTCTTTAAAAAAATTCATCTGTGACAATTCTGACTGTAACACAATTATCTCTCTATCTGTCAATCATGCTCCAAATCCTTTTCTCAATTATTTGTTGATTATTTGACTTTGCTTATGGTGTAATTTTTTTCCCATTAAAAAGTATTCAATTTTTATTAGATTGACCAATTGATGACAACATTTTGAAAAGGGTAAAAGTGCTATATTGAATATATTGGGGCTTAAGTATGGATTGACTCAATTAAATACCTTTAAATTTAAATGAGATAAGCACAGTTTAAGAAACCTAGATATTTTGGCTTACTTTCTCCAAGTCAGAGAGATGGTAAATTATAATTTATTTTAGAAACAAAGGATTCTAGATATTTCCTCCCGTTTCCTTTTTTTTTTTTTTTTTTTTTTTTAACAAAGTCAAGTTAGTCTATACTTGGAATTGGTGAGGAAATTTATAGGACCCAATCTATAAGACTTGCATTTTCATTGTCAAGAAGTGACACTGAAGTACAAACCTAAGCTACCTATGCTGCTGCCTCCATGGGAAGTGCCCCTGTTTATTCTCTCTGGGATGAAATGTCCAAAAGTCATTTCTCCAGGCTCTTAGCTCATTATGCATTTTGATGAGTGAACCATGCCAACCTCATACAGAAGGGCAAGAGTTCCCTACGTAGAAACACATTTGGTTCTTTCAACAGCCTCCCCAGGACAACAGACCTGCTCACCTGCCTGGCAAGCTACGTCTGTCCTTTCAGGCCCACTTTAAATGCTGCTTCAATAAGATGTTTCTGGATTCCCAAGGAATAACTAATTACACCCTCACTGAAGTTTCCATAGCAGTAGGTTTACAGTATCTTTATAGCGCTTAAGATACTTATAATATAATGTATATTCTGCATATTTCTCCTCTATTAGACAACGGGCTTCTTGCAGGTAGGAGTGTGTCTATTCATCTTGAAATCCATAGAACATAATAGGTACTCAAGACATTTTCATTTTTGCAGAATGTACAGAAAGTCTACATACCTGATTTAAATGGAGTATAAATAATATACTTAAACTACCAAAAAATCTAATTAGTATTAGTAGTACATTTATAACAATGCAAGCATGGTATGGGTTGCTTTGGTGATAACTGAAAGTTGGGTATTCTGTTTTTTATTTTTTTTCTTTTTCAAGTTTTATTTCAGGTTCACAGGGTACCTTACATGTGCAGTTTGGTTACAAGGGTAAATTGCATGTTCCTGGGCTTTAGTGTACAAATTTTAGCACTCAAGTAGTGAGCACAGTACCTGATAGGTAGTTTTTCTACCCTCACCCTGGTATTCTGTTGAGTAGATAAAAATCATACACTGTAGGCCAGATTTTTATCTTTGGGTTTCTTAGACCCTGCACTCTCACAACTGAATTTATAACCATATTCACTTTAAAGAGCCAAGGACATTGTCACAGCAATTTGTAGACACTGTCTTGCTTCACTATAAATGGGTTAACACATTTACTCCTACAACCACACTTTAAGTGAAAACTGCTAACATCTATAGAGAGGGATGGTTTTGGCACTAAAATGCCAATACACTTACTTTAATAAATGCTCATCTGTATAATTATACATAATACGTGTTTTGGACAAAGACTTCAAAGTCTTTTAAGCATTTACCGTAAACGATATGAACGAGTACAAGAAGGAAGACCCCTGGGCCCCACCGTACCACAGGCTTAGACGTCATCCCGTGTTTATTACATAGTACAGATCTCAATAAATCACTGTGCTTTGGAAAAGTGTCTAATTTATTCTTTCACACTTGCCAAAATATAGCTGCATTGGGAAACTTAAAATAGCCCAGTATTTAATTGGTTCTAGGCATGCACATAAACAGGTATTGTTAAAGAAACCAAGTTATTGATTCAATAAAAGACAGCGGATAGCCACAGGCCCCACCACAATTTATCCTCATGGAGGTCAAGGAGAGCAAACATTTATTTGGGGTCTTTAATGACATCTAATCAATTTCTCTAATCCGTAGTCCTTTGGATTAGTCATTTATCATTCCTTCGGGAAAACAAATCCCAAAATGACTGGTTCAAATGCATTTGACCTTTAGCTGCAAAACAGATAATTCATTTACATGAAATAGATTATTCTGTAAGAAGATTCTGTTAATTGAGACTCTTTTTTGAAAGTCATAAGCCTAGCAAAGTTTCCATAGCAACTCTGACAATTCCACATAGAGTTAGTTATGTTAACCCTGTTCTTGATCTATTATCGTCTTTAATATACTATGGGTGTAAAATAGCTACTGAATTTGTTACAGGTTCAAACACTACAAGGATATCACTGACACAACCTGTAAGGCATTACTGGCAGACTTCAGGAGCCTAATGACTGTCAGTTATTGAATGTCTAGTTGACACCATCTGTATATAATATCTTCGAGACTACTTACTGAATGCTCATTTGTAATATATCCCAATTGGGCACCAGAGAGGTTAGATCATTTGACCCAATACCACATGAACCAGAATTCAAGTCCTCTTTGGTCTGACTACAAATGGTGCTCTTTCACTATACTGGTTTCATTAAGCTCTATACAAGGTTCTGAAAAGACATTCATTCCCTGTGTTACAAACATTTGATTTGTTAAGTATGAGTAGGATACTACCTCCCCTCACATGTCTGTTTTTTTTAAGGCTACATCATGAACATCATCCTGCTTGCTCTGTCTAGAAACTAAACTGTCAGGAATGATGGTATCACCTTGCAACTAAGGTAAAGCTTATTCTAAGCTTTCACATGCCTTGCTTGTATCCACGTCTATTTATTCAGCCTTTGGCTAATAACTGATCATCAAATTCCACCTTAGTCAAAGTGCTTTTCACTCCTACTTACACTATCCTTAACCATCTCCTTACCTTCCCTATTTCTTTTTTACTTTTTTCTCTTTTAAAAAGTTTGTCCAGTTCTTTAAAAATAAACCACTCCTGTATATATAACCTCTACTTCTTATTTATTATTTCAAGAATTTTCCTAACTGTGACTGACAAATATAAGAGTTAATAATGCTACACCGAAAACCAAGAGGCCATTAACATCCAAGTCTGTGAAACTACCCAGATGGTCCTTTTTCTATAAGCCTCTAATAAACTCATCTAACTAAACATCTTTCCACAGCACAGCACTTTGGAAAAACAATACAAAATAACTGTATGTCTTCAAAAATTTTTAATCATTAGAATTGCGATGGTATTTTTTCTATTTTTTCATTTCAAACACAGATGTACATAGAGCACCCAACATAAATAAGTTGTTGGGACTTACATGGGATTTTTGGTGGGCCTGCTTTGTAACACTAAGGGTTCCAAATTGGTTCTAAACACCTGACTGTCAAGTACACTGTAATTCACTACTTTTTAAAATTGGGGACTTCCTGTGTTTGTTGGAGTGCAGATGTATATTTGCATTTTGATTATCTATGGATGACCAATTTGACTGGAATCCTCTTGCTTTTTGGCATCTTCCTCCAGTTTCTGGGCTAGATGATAATTTGCCAAGACAGGTGGCTGGGAAAGGCTGAGATTGCACGTGGAAGCCAGCATGTGCTTTTGGTCTGAATTTCAAAGCCGAACTTTTGATTGGACCCGTCTTCCTTTTTTATTTTTGCCTGGTGACTGGTAATCTCTTTACTAAACAAAGTACTTTTCTTGGCTAACAAGATATATGCTGAGGAGAAAAGGTAGAGCTGAGAGGTCTCTCTTCCTCCCCTTAATCAGAACAGATCCAGCAGAGAGAAGCTGGAGCCATGATATTTGAAAGAATCCAAGAACCTTTAGCTGTGTTGGAAAAAAGCTTAGTAGGAGAGATGAGAGTTTAGAAGAATGGAGAGGGAAAATCTGATGAAATTAACCATAAACATTTAAAAGAATATCATTGTGATTTTTAACAATCCAGCAGAGCCTATAAAATAAAATTTATAGAGAAGAGTATTGGGGAACCAGTAATTTCACTGTGTGTTAAACTTTATGAAGTCTCTTGCAGTAATTTTTGCATAGTTGACTTTTTTTTTAAAGGAAGAGGCAAATGACATTGCATTTTATTCAACTATAAATCTCAGGAGCAAAGCCTTAATTCATGTGACTATTTGGGATGGTTCTAGACACGTAGGTCTCTTCAAAATTTTAAAGCTCAGATCTGTCAGGACAATGACCTAGATTCCTCTTCAAGTTTGGTCCTGTAGGGCTTGTTGTCCCACACAGTATAATAGCAGTAGTCTTTCTACCTTGGCTTCTAGACAGACCAGCAGGCTAAGTTAGAAAAGATACACACTGTAGATGAAGATGAGCTTTTTTTTTTTTTAATACTTCAAATGACTACCTCTATAGGAGAGATATGATATGTAAGGCATAGCCATAATAGAAGAAGAGTTAGGGTCAAGTCAAATAAGATCTAACTTGATCTTTTGCTGCACCTTGGTGATCTCCATGCAGTGGAGTTCCTGAATGTTAGGAACAGATCGTTTTATTCTATTTTGTATTCATCTTCTAAAAATTGTTTTTTGAGGCACAATTTAGCATGACTTAACTAGTTTTTGAGGTCTCAAAGTAAAAACACTCCGAGGTACTTTAGGTTCTAAGTAAAGTTTCTCATCTTTTTATGACAATACTGTTGTTTTTCTCCTGTTAACTCAGTTCTCATAGACATGTTCTATGGTATAGTTGGGACTCTTCCTCATGACCCCTTGAAGCTCATAAAAATCCATAATAGGCTGGGCGTGGTGGCTCACGCCTGGAATCCCAGCACTTTGGGAGGCTGAGGCAGGTGGATCATGAGGTCTGGAGTTCGACACCAGCCTGACCAACATGGTGAAACCCCATATCTACTAAAACCCCGTATCTACTAAATCTTACAGGTGCGTGGTGGTGTGCACCTGTAATCCCAGCTACTCAGGAGGCTGAGGCAGGAGAATCGCTTGAACCTGGGAGGTGGAGGTTGCAGTGAGCTGAGATCGTGCCACTGCACTGCAGCCTGGGTGACAGAGCGAGACTCCATCTCAAAAAAACAAATCCATAATAGTACTAAGAGTAGCCGAAGAGTAGCATTTCCATGGTTTATTTCACTCATCCATATTTTGGAAGTTATTTCTCAAATACACAAGTGACATTTTAGGATAATATTTTTATTGCTCCAAAGCCTTGTCTTTTATTTCCTTTTCATTCTCCACAGAAAACATTTAACATTTCCTGGGGGCCAAATTAATAATAATAAATTCTGTCATTAACATAAAAGGAAATGTAATTAAATTATTCTTTTAGGAAAGAAGATATAATGACATCTCAGGCCAGGAATTTTACACTAAAAATCATACCATATTTTGGAATTTCTCAAAGTATAGTTTAAAAAGATACATCAATATTATATAGAAATAGAATTAGTCATACATAAACTTTGAGTTGATGTTATTGAGTGAGTTTCTGAGATTATATGCAGGGTTGGAGGTGAGATTTTCATGAAAAGTCGTTTTTACTGATGATGAGAAAGAATCTATGGTAGTAAAATTGTGACTAGTTTTTATTAAGTGTGGGTTATACTATGCACTTATGTCTTTAATACCCACATCAGTTTCATAGGGATATATTGTGATCTCCTCTTCGTAAACTGGGAAACACAGGAAATACAGGCTCAGGGAGGATAAGGACCCACTTAGAGCTAAATGGTATCTGGCCCACTGGGATTTGAACCCATCACCTGACTATTATAGAGTCCTATGTTGTGCACCTCAGCATGCAGACTCACAGTATTACTGACATCTCTCTAACCCATTGAGTGGGAGGAACCGTTGCAGTAAATCTTTTGGAGAGAAGCTAAGAGGGTCTTAGAGAATGATATGATAGAAAATACATACTTTCGGCCAGGTGTGGTGGCTCATGCCTGTAATCCCAGCACTTTGGGAGGCTGAGGCAGGTAGATCACCTGAGGTCAGGAGTTCAAGACCAGCTTGGCCAACATGGCAAAGCTCTGTCGCTACTAAAAGTGCAAAATTAGCTGGGTGTGGTGGCACAGGCCCATAATCCCAGCTACTCAGGAGGCTGAGGCAGGAGAATGGCTTGAACCTGGGGGGAGGAGGTTGCAGTGAGCTGAGATCGCGCCATTGCACTCCAGCCTAGGCAACAAGAGTGAAACTCCATCTCAAAAAAAAAAAAAAAAACACACACTTTCTAGGTCCCCTTCTGAGTAAAGACAGCATGCTCTTCTTCACCTATTTTATCCTATTCTTCACTCCATGGTGTTCTACCCTGTGCTGAAGTGCAGGTTTGCTTAGTTATAGAGTAGGTCAGTTATTACCAAGATCCTACTGTGTGCCACAGACAACTTCTAGAAGCCCAGCCAGTCCCTTGCTCATTTTCTTCCTGGTTCTCTAGGATAATCATGAAGAATTGTTTCTTTTTTTTTTTTTTTTTTTTTTGAGGCAGAGTCTCACTGTGTCGCCCAGGCTGGAGTGCAGTGGCGCGTTTCTTACCCCAACTGGAAAAACAAAATTCAAAACCATATGCCCTGCTACTTAAAAGCCACTAAATATTTCATTATTTAATAGATGATACAAGTATGCCATTATTATACAGAAAGACAACATTTTCCTTGTGAATTTCTGATGATATTTTAACAGGGTGGTTCTAACTGGTCTCAGAATTTTTCTGAGGAATAATGCTATTTGTTGGAAAAAATACTTAGATATGCACTGGGGATAAGTGGATATTGAGACTTTTGTGTAGTCATTAAGATTGTTTTTTGAGATGGGAGTTTTGCTCTTGTTGCCCAGGCTGGAGTGCAATGGCACAATCTTGGCTAACTGCAACCTCCATTTCCTGTGTTCAAGTGATTCTCCTGCCTCAGCCTCCCGAGTACCTGGGATTGCAGGTGCCTGCCACCACGCCAAGCTAATTTTTCTTTGTATGTTTAGTAGAGACGGGGTTTCACCATGTTGGCCAGGCTGGTCTCAAACTCCTGACCTCAGGTGATCCCCCCACCTTGGCCTCCCAAAGTACTGGGATTACAGGCATGAGCCACTGAGCCTGGCCTGAGTGGTTAAGACTTCTAGTCAACCTGGGGAAAGAACTTTTAAGTGTGCCAATCCTGGAGGCTTCAGTAAATTCTTTCACCATGTGACATGTGGTGCAAATGGACATCCTTGTAAAAACTGGTGAAGAGAGGTGGACATGGGGCCAAAAGAGGCAGCACGCAGGTATACAGAACAGGAGCAGAGAGGATCATGAGAGGAAAAGCAGTTGGGAATCCTTAGAAAGACCTTCAAGAGTTTAAATCTTTCCAGTCTGGCACTGGGCAGAAAAGTCCATTAGGCTTGATTCTTTCAGTTGTAAGTGAGGCTCAACTAATACCTGGATGTCAAGATAATTTATCAACAATACCTCTCAGGCTTAGCAACTCCCCAAACTTTTCTTTCCTATCTTTAATATGGAGTGTCAGCTCTGAATGGAAATTTCAACTTGTTCTCCCCCTTCTTGAGCTTTCAAATATGAAGAAATTGACTCAGCAGCAGATCTATAGTTTTTGGTGGTGGGGGTTGGTGGGAGTGGGTACAGTGGACTGGGTTATCCCAGGAAAGATTTCACAGTTATAGAACACTTTAAAGTATAGGCACTGATAGTCACAGGAGGAAACGGACAAAAAATCGCCTTAAAAAAAGATGACTCAGAATTCTGACTCAGAGGGATTGGGGCCAATTTCTGATCTCATCTTGGAGCTTCCTGAAGCACCTGGACTTTCCCTGAAGGTCTCCTACCTAAATTGGAGCTTAGACCACACCTGTCTGGCCCTGAGGGAATAAGCTGACAGGCACTCAGCCTGCAGTGGATGCAGCTGTTCTCATTAGATCAGATGTGGATCAGAGTGATAACTTTCTAGAAGCATAATTTACCATACATTACAATCAAGAATGACAAATTACAGTACGGTAAAGCACTTTAGAAATGACACAAACTTTCCCTGCTAAGGGAGCCAGCTCTGACGAACCAGTACAGTTGTGCTTGACAATAGCCTGTTTGACGTTAGGGACTGTTGTCCTATTATCTAGTGTTTTACAGATACCCCTGGCCTTAAGTTCATTTTGACCCAAACATGAAAACTCACTGTCAAGGAACAGATGAAAAGTTCCACAAATTGATTCAGTAATTTCATCTAGAGTTGCAAATTGAGTGTTTCATAGAGGAGAATACTTGAAAGAAGAAATTGGCTGGAAGAAAATAATTTTACTTGAAGCTGTTTCTGATAGAGATTGAACAAGGCTATTTTTTTAAACAAACCATTTTGCTCTTTCTACATTTAGAACATTTTAATTTAGTGAAGTAATCTGAGAAGAATGATAACCAGAGTATGCTTAAAAAGTATCTGAAACTTGGCCAGGAGCGGTGGCTCACACTTGTAATCCCAGCACTTTGGGAGGCTAAGGCGGGCAGATCACTTGAGGTCAGGAGTTCGAGACCAGCCTGGCCAACATGGTGAAACCTCGTCTCTACTAAAAATACAAAAGTTAGTGGGGCATGGTGGTGGGCACCTGTAATCCCAGCTACTCGGGAGGCTGAGGCATGAGAATCGCTTGAACCCGGGAGGCAGAGGATGCAGTGAGGTGAGCACGCCACTGCACTCCAGCCTGGGTGACAGAGTGAGACTCTGTCTCAAAAAAAAAAAAAAAAAAAAAATCTGAAACTATTTCCATTTCTCTCTAAAAATCTGCAGACAACCATCTGAGGGTGACTAGGTGAATAAATCTTCTTTAACGTGCTCCTCTCTTTCCCAACCCCACATTTCTTTAACATTTGAAAATTCTCAGAATAATGGGCCAGTTTCATAGCTCAGGGTGTTTGGCTCCAGGAATTTTTTACAAATCCAAACTCCCAGGGCTCCCAGCGATCCTGGTAGGAAACTGGGAATGGGGTCAAGGGAGAAGAAAAGCAGAGCAGTGGCTCTCAATCTCACAAACTGCTGAGAGGAACGGACACTCCGCAGACATTCCCAGGCCCCATCAAGACTGACCCAGATCCAAGAGCGCCAGTTAGCACCAGATTTGACTTCAGAATGACTCAACCGAGTTTCTGCCTCAAGGGGTTAGCCCTGGAGAAAGGCACCAGGAGACTCCCTTCTTGTGACACGCCTCGCAGTCTCATCTCCTGTCCACTTCCCCTCCTGCTTGCAGCCTTACCTTCCCACTTGAATCTCCCCCCTGAAGAGTGCTCCACCGCATTTTAATGAATCATCTGAGTGCTGTTAGGCCAAGTGGTGACTCAGTTTTTTGGCTATTGAGAATGGCAGGAGAGTTCTCTTAACTCAGTTTTGTGGATTTCTGTGTGGTGGAAAATGGGAGGAGGTGGTGAAATCCTCAGTCTTAGTAGCACTGGTTAGGGAATTGGTACAGCAGGGGAAAGGTAGAATAGGGAAAAAAGTGGCTGGCCAGGGATAACCTTAGCCACGCACAGGCAAGCTGAGGTTTGAGAAAAAATGGAAAAGTTGGGAGATGTTGGCACGGCTGTCCTTCATAACCGCCTTCACATCCGCTCTCCCTAGCACTGAAGCCTCCCTGCGCTTTGGAGTCCCTGGCAGAGACTGGCTCAGGCAGTCTTTCCAGTGAAATCTGGTGAGCTGTCTGCTGCTTTAGCCAAGCAGTGCTGCTACTGAATGACATAAACAGTTCCCTTTCTTCAAGGGTGAAAGTATATTGGTGTGTTCTAGCAAACCAAGCAAAACGTGAAAAATATTTCAATTTTTAGGTGGCATTTGGTCAAGTGATTGCCTATGTGGTCTACAAAGAATGTCTCCATTGGGGATAGACTATCATGATGCCAGAATTTTCCAAATCCCTAGACACTTGAAGACCTTTCTAGCTGCCATCATTTGAAAGCTTAGCAGATTGTCATTTGTATCTACACACCCACATTCTTCAACATCAGCACTGCTGGCATTTTGGGCTGGAGAATTCTTTGTCGTTGGTAGGTGTCCAGGGCACTGTGGGATGTTTAGCAGCTTCTCTGGCTTCTACTCTCTAGTACACCCCTCTCCCAGTGGTGACAACCGAAATGTCTCTAGGCATTGACAAATGTCTTCCGAGCAGAAGCACAGATCTGCAAAGAGACTGTCTAGGATACTAGACTTTTCCTTTTTACTCACCCTCTTATCGCACAGTACCCCTAGCTATGTCTCCTTGCCCTGAGGGAACACTTGATTTTTTTCGTAAGGAAATTCAGGAGAAAATATTTTTTAATTCCACAAAAGAATTAATGGAGAATTGAGAGACTGAAGTGATGATGATTTGGTATATAAGGGTTTGAAAGACCTCTAATGTTTAAATTAGGCTTGTTCCATGGATGTCCAGAGTGCCCTGGAAAGCATGACCCCTTTGAACCCAGGAAGCAATCAGCTCTGCCACCAGGAGCACTGGGCAGCCATATGATCAGAAACTGGGTTTACAGTTCAAACCCAGTACTGGGTTCTAATCCATACTTGCACAATGATTCAACTTACATTTTAGCTTGGCAGTTCTAGAAATCTCTGGCTATCTCAGTTTTACCAGTTCTAAAGTAAAGAGAGGGACTCGCTCCTCCTCTCCCTCCCACAATTCCCAAATTAATGATCAACAACAGCAAAATGAATTGGGTCCAGCATCCAGACAGTGGTGAATTCTGGACTTTGCTGGGCAAAGGAATCTCAAGTTGAGGCTCAGTTGTGAGGTGTAATGAGGTGTGTAAAAAAAAAAAATGTTCTCTGTATTCTTAAGAAGGGAGTTGCCACATAAATTTGGGACATATCCAATTCCTAATGGTTTACCATGAGTTTGGGAATACGGAATCAAAGGGTGAAGGGTCTCAGCTTTCTTTTTTGTGGGGCTGGAAATAGTAGCTTGATAGGCACTGCTTAGATACAAAGCCTTTTTTTTTTTTTTAAGGTCTCTTGAGGACCTGGAGAAGTGATGTCGTATACTAAAGATATCTTAAAGTGCTCAAACACTCTGGCTGAATAAAAATTTCTTAAGACATTTCTTTCCAACTGGGAACAAAATTACCAAAATATGAGCCGATTGGTAACATTTAAACATCAACCTTAATGAAGATAGACCTATAATAGTAAACAATATGACTGTATTTGGTTTCAGGGAAAGAAGTTAGCTAATGCTATTTTCCTGACATTCTACCAACGCAAAGGACCCTGGATCCAATACTTTAATATGTCAGTGTGTGGAAATCTCAGCTCTGACCTCTTAAGAGTGCTAAGAAGATTCCCCAAGCTAACTCTGACATTGGGAAACTTGGCTCCTAAGAGCGGGCGTGGGCCGCTTGGTTCCACCCTGGGCTGGGGAGATTTTCATCAGGTATTGTGTCCACAGGCTCCCTCAGCTGGTGTCTCCGAAAACGACAGGCTGCTCCTCACACTGTCCTGAGCTCTCAGAATTAAATTGTTGGGGCCAGGGGCACACTCAGTGCCTGTGCCGGGGACTGGATCCCAGGCCCCCTCCGTTTTCTCTTCTATCTAAGAGTGCCTTCGTGCATAGACATGACAGCATTGATGAGCTGTGGGATGGCTGCAATCCCTTCTTCATAAAAAGGTGTGGGTCAGTAGAGGGAGGTGGGAGAAGAGACATAAGGCTGGTTGCAAATCTCTTTTCCGTGACCTGCCAGTATAATTGAAGCTACATAGTTAGTTACACCTCATCTATGAAATGGGCTAATCTATGAAACGGGTTACACCTCATCTATGAAATGGGTTAATCATTTTCTCTCCTACAAGGACACACACACACACTCACACTCACATATTCTCATGGTCACACCCACACTACTCATAAGGATGTTGTGAGAATTAAACAAGATAATGGTTATAAAACCACTTGATAAACTACAATATGTCATAAATTTTGAAACTATTGTTTTTGTTATACATCATGAGCAGTATGTCCTGTGTTCCTACATTTTTTAGAGACCATTCAATACATTTGGAATCTATTACCAAATAGAAATAGTTTCCATAACAAACATATCTATCTTCTTGTCAATTAGAATTTCTGTCAAATTTTTATAGTAACTATTTATTATTACATAAACCAGTTATATTGGAACTGGTGTAAAATAGCTGAGAAGGGGGGGAACTCTACTAGACATTCCAAATAAACGTGTAGTTTCTTTGTGTGTGTGCATGGGTACTTTGTTGAGGGAATATTTTGCTCACCATTGTGTTCTTAGTTCTGGCCTAGAATAAATGTTTATTAAATGAATGAAAGAAAATATACATTATATAATGACTTTCCATCAAACAGTCCCCCTCAAGTTTATCCATATTCTCAGCCATCGCAGGATTTTCCATCACACATGGTCCACATTTGAATGTTCATATTCAGAAACACAGCTGGGTGAAACTAAAGTTTACTCATTTTTGGATGGCAGAAACAAACCACAGATTGAAATAGAAGACATTGTAAGCAATGTGTCTGACATACTTGGTGATTAAGATAGAAAACAATTCCTTAGATGCCTTAAAAGTGATATTTATTTTATATATCCAACTTTTCATGAAGGCAATCACACAAATTAAGATTGTTAACACATGCTCTAATGAAGGATTCAGTAGAAATTTAAATGAAAAGATGACAAAATCCAAAACAACAATTTTTGGTTGACATCCAAGAAAGATGATTTATGAACACGTTTCTTTGTTTAATGCCAGACCCAGTAAAAGTACCATCTTGGTTATCTGGCATCTGTTCCATGCCTATTGGCATTCTTAACCCACACTATAACAATATAGTGGTTCAGCAGAGGGATACTTACACTTTGTTGAAATCTGAATGTATTAATTTTAATTGCTTTAAATTAAAACTGAAGACAAGAGGTAAAAAAAAAAAAACTTGATGGTCTTAGAGTACTACATAAGCTGGGGCTAGATTTTACCTGATGTCTATACATAATGATTTCCAATTATGCAAAACCACATTGGAGTGGGACAAAATAAAAGTGGGATAGGGATAGAATCTGATATTTATTTGGTTCCTTCTTTGTGTTAGACACTCTATGTGCCATTTCATTAGCTTCATATGCACCCATGCACAGAATTTCATGCTCCTTATTTCAGAAATGAGAAATTTTAGGCTCAGAAAATTTAATTGCATGTACTAGAACTAGTGGAGAAAAAAATGGAAACTCTGCCTTTCCTGGTGGTGGGAATACCGCCACCTCAGTTTGGATTGGAAGGTTGGAGGAAAGAAAAGAGATCGAAGGAGAGTAGATATGAGAACTAGGCTTGGTAAACAGACAAGGTCCCATTGGCCACCCAGCAGAGCAGAAGTATAGAGTAAAAGCACATTGGTAGGAAAAGAATAATATTATCACAGATATCCCAAGGGCTGAGATGTGTAATATTTAGTCCATTAGTCCATTAGCCTTAAATGGAAAATAAATATTCTTTTCAAGTGAAGTAAATCTTGACTCTCCCTCTTTATCCAACTCCATCAAACTGATTGGTGCACTGGAAATATTTCCAGAGGAACCCAGACTAGGAAATAAGTCTGGTGCACCAAGGTGATGGTCTGTGTAACCTAGAACCTTTCTACTCCAAGTGTGATATGCAGACCAGCAGTATCAGTACTACCTGGGAGCTCTTTGTGATTGTGGAATCTCAGTCTCCAGCCCAGACCTGCTGAATCAAAATGTGCTTTGGAAAACTCCTCAGGTGATTTGTATGCACATTAATGTTTGAGAATCGCTGATCTAGAATAACATTTTTTAGTTTCAGCATCATCTATTCACTTTCACATCCTTTTTAGATAATTATAAAGGATATTTCACTTTACTCATCCATACCATGCACATATCAAAATATCGTAGAAACAATATCTTAGAGTTCACTGTTTCTCATCCTCCTAACTTTCCCTAATAAAACAAAAAGAAATGTCTCTGTATTTATTTTAGTTTTGTACATATTCTACTCGGTCTTTTCTCTTGTTCCTAAAGACTGTATGATAAGTACATTAGGGCTGAAATATATAGAAAAGAGTTAAAGTCCTATCAGGGAGAGAAAATGAGAAAGTACGCTGCTAATGATGAGTATGCTGTTTACTCTTTTATTATCAACTCTAATAATTTCTTTGTCCCAGTACTTCCTGGCTTTCAATGAATAGTAACGTACTGGAACCAAGGAATTTGTTCAATTAAGAGTGCAAAACCTTTCATTTATCAGGCACTGGCTTAGGTTGGAGGCAACTATGCATGTAACGTTATATTTTCCCACAACAAAATACTAGCAAACCAAATTTATAGCATGTTAAAAGGATCATACACCACGATCAAGTGAGATTTATCCCTGTGATGCAAGAATAATTCAACATACGCAAGTCAATAAATGTGACATACCACATTAACAGGATGAGGGATAAATATTATCTGATCACCTCCATTGATGCAGAAAGAACATTTGACAAAATTAACTCTTTTCGTAAGAATTCTCGATGAATTAGGTATCAAAGAAATGTACCTCAATATACTAAAGGCATATATGACAAGCCCACAGTTAACATCATAAACAGTGAAGAAACGAAAGCTTTTCCTCTAAGATCAGAAATTCAGCATAGTACAGGAGGTTCTAGCCAGAGCAATTAGGCAAGAAAAAGGAATAAAAGGGATTCAAATCACAAAAGGGAGAAGTAAAATAGTCTCTGTTCACAGATGATATGATCTTTTATATAGAAAGCCCTAATGACTCCACAAAAAATCTAATAAACAAATTCAGTAAAGTAGCAGGATACAAAATCAACATACAAAAGTCAGTTGTGTTTCTGTACACTACCAATGAACTATATGAAAAAGAAATTAAGAAAACAATCCCATTTACAATAGCATAAAATCAATAAAATACCTAAGAAGACATTTAATCAAGGAGGTGAAAAATCTGCACACATTGAGAACTATAAAACAGTAATGAGAGCAGTAAGATACTTGCATAAAAACAGACATATAGACCAATGAAACATAGTAGAGAACCCAGAAATAAACCCATACATATGTGGACAGTTGGTCTTCAACAAGGGTACTCAAATTATATAATGGGAAAGGACAGTTTCTTCAATAAATGGCACTAGAAAAACTGGATATTTATATGCAGAAGAAGGAAAGTAGACCCTTACCTCACTCCACATACAAAGTCAACTAAAAGTGATTTCAAGATTTAAATGTAAGACATGAAACTGTAAAACTACTAGAAGAAAACATAAAAAGAACTTGACATTGGTTAGGCAATGATTTTTTGATATGACCTGAAAAACATACGCAACAAAAGTAAAAATAGTTAAATGGTATTGCATCAAACTAAAACCTTCTGCAAAGCAAAGGAAATACTCAACAAAGAGACAACCTAAGAAATGGGAGAAAATATTAGCAAACCATAAATCTGGTAAGGAGTTAATATCCATAATATATAAGAAACTTAATTCAGTTGAGTTTACTGAGTAAACTCAGTAACAATAGCCCCCAAATAACCCTATTCAAAAATAGGCAAAGGACTTGAACAGACATTTCTTCAAAGAAAACAAATGGCCAACAAATACATGAAAAAGCACTTGATATCACTAATCAGAGAAATGCAAATCAAAACAGCAATGAAATATGACCTCACACCTTTTAGAATGGCTACTATCAAAGACAAAAGATTAAGCATTGGCAAGGGTGAGGAGAAAAGCAAACCCTTGTACACTGTTGGTGGGAATGGAAACTGGTACAGTCATTATGGAAAACAGTATGAAGGTTGCTCAAAAAAAAAAAATAGAACTAGCATAAAATCCAGCAGGTATATACCTGCTTCCAGGTATATACACAAAAGAAATGAAATCAGTATCCTGAAGAGACATCTGCACTCCCATGTTCATGGTAGCGTTATCTACAACAGCCAAGATTTGGAAACAACCTAAGGATCTGGGTATTTTTTTTTTAAATATTGTAACTTTTATTTTAGGTGCAGGGGTACATGTTCAGGTTTGTAATATAGGTAAACTTGTGACTCGGTGGTTTGGTATACAGATTATTTTGTCACATGGGTACAAATCATAGTATCTGACAGTTTTTGTTTTTTTTTTCCTGAACCTCTCCCACCTCCAAACTTCTTCCCTCCAGTAGGCCCCAGTTTCTACTGTTTTCCTCCTTCTGTCCACATGTTCTCATTATTTGGCTGCCAATTATAAGTGAGAACATGCAGTATTTGGCTTTCTGTTCCTGTGTTAGTTAGCTAAGGATAATGGCCTCTAGCACCATCCATGTTCCTGCAAAGGACTTGATCTCATTTTCTTTTGGCTGCATAGTATTCCATGGTGTATATGTGCCACATTTTCTTTATCCAGTCTACCACTGATGGGCATTTAGGTTGATTCCATGTTTTTGCTGTTGTGAATAGTGCTGCAGTAAACATATGCATACATATGTCTTTATAGTAGAATGATTTATATTCCTTTGGCTATATACCCAGTAATGGGATTGTTGGGTCAAATGATCGTTCTGTAGTTAGTTCTTTGAGGAATTTCCATACTGCTTTCCACAATGGTTGAACTAATTTATACTCCCACCAGCAGTGTATAAGCCTTTCCTTTTCTCCACAACCTCGCCAGCACCTGTTATTTTTTGTCTGTTATAGTAGCCATTCTGACTGGTGTGAGATGGTATCTCACTGTGGTTTTGATTTCTATTACTCTAATGGTTAGTGATATTGAGCATTTTTTCATATGCTTGGTGGCCACATGTATGTCTTCTTTTGAAAATTGTCTGTTCATGTCCTTTGCCTATCTGTTGATGGATGCATGGATAAAGAAAATGTGATACAGACACACACACACACACACGCACACACACACACACACCCCACAGTGAAATATTACTCAGCCTTTAAAAAGAAGGAAATCCTGCAATTTGTGACAACATTGATGAGGCTGGAGGACATCATCTTAAGTGAAATAAGCCAGGCACAGAAAGACAAACACGGCATGATCTGACACATGTGGAATCCAAAAAAGTCAAACTCATAAAACAGAAGGTAGAATGGTGGTTGCCAGGGTTTGGACAGTGGAGGAAATGAGGAGCTATTGGTCAAAGGGTACAAAGTTTCAGGATGAATAAATTTTGGAGGTTTAATGGACAATATGGTGATTATAATTAATAACACTGTGTTCTATATTTAAAGTTTACTGAGAGTAGACCTGAAGTATTCTCACCACACACACACAAGCTGTAACTATGTGAGCTGAGAATATGTTAGCTTGATTGCAGTAATCATTTTACAACATATATGTATATCAAAACATCACATTGTATACTTTATATACAATTTTTATCTGTCAAAATAAAATAAAATTCCAGAAAAAAATTATGTCTTAAATATCAGATAAGAACTTATTTTAAAATAATTTTTATATAATAAAAAACAATGCCCTGTTAAGCTACTGAAGAGTCATCTTCGCAATGGGGGCATAAATGTGATTCTCATATTTTTTAATTTGTTAATTTTCCTTTAAATATTTATTTTAGGAACATTGACCTAGACCTTTTCCATCGTTAACTACCCGATATTATATGCTTGTTTACCTAACTAGATATATGTTGATTTATACATATTTGTGCGCTGTATTGCATAGCTAAAAAAAATTGCTGCAATGTTTGAGTATTCCTATCTTTTTCCAAATCAATTTCTCAAACATTTAGAGATTAAAATTTAGCAATTGGATGCATTTGTTAATAATGACAACTGACAGTCATTGATTACTTATTGCATGCTTCAGTATGACATTCCATTTAATATCCCCAATGTCCCTCTGGAGGAGACATCATTCTTACCTGAATTATATGAAGGTACAAAATGAGGTTTAGGGAGATTAACCAACTTTCAGATAGCTGCAATTTACATGGCACTGTTAGCCATTGTGGTGAACTACCTTGACCTCCCCACTGTGGGAGATTTACTAGGACTTTCTAGGGATTGAAAGCAAGGACTGCCTTAGACAAAATGACAGAGCTGAAGGGTATTTTCAGATTTTCTCCTTTATCCCTTCCTTTGGTCTCCAGATGCTCTTCTTTTCCTGTGAAAACCCTTTCCCTGCTTGAAAATAGAAATCTACTAGGAGTTGGTTAAAACTAGAAATTGAGACATACAGAGCACACCAACTGGAAATTTACAGAATAGTGTTTACCAAATGTTAATGGGTGAGCCTCAAACAGTATTCTCTTTTTAAATGAGTTTGGGAAGTAATAGGTTTAAAAACACAAATAACTTTCTTTACTATAGGTTTTTTTTAAGCACTGGGACTATCTATCTATCTATTGATCTATCATATTACCTATCTAACATATTTATTTACCTATGATATCTATCAATCATCTATCATCTATCTATTCTATCAATCTATTATCTAACTCCTCTGTGTTTTTTTCTTCACATTTAAAACATTTTCCACAGTCTTATTATTTAGAACACTGTATTAGTCTGTTCTCATGTTGCTAATAAAGACATATCCAAGACTGAGTAATTTATAAAGGAAAGAGGTTTCATTGACTCACATTCAGCACGGCTGGGGAAGCCTCAGGAAACTTACAATTATGGCAGAATGGGAAGCAAACATGTCCTTCTTCACAGGCAGCAGCAAGGAGCAGTACCGAGCAAAAGGGGGGAAAAGCCCCTTATAAAACCATCAGATCTTGTAAGAACTCACTCACTATCACAAGGACAGCATGAGGGTAACCACCCCCATGATTAAATTACCTCCCACTGGGTCCCTCCTATGACACGTGAGGATTATGGAAACTGCAATTCAAGATGAGCTGTAGGTGGGGACACAGCTGAACCACATCAAACACCAATTTTGGAAATGCTTTTGTAAGGGCTATTTGATTCACAATTATATGTTTTTTAAATCCTAACTTAATGGAAGGTATATGTTCAGGGAAATTGCTGACCCTAGAAGATAATGTAGAACAAACCAATGTTATTTATTATCAGATTTCAAATTAACAAGTTGTTTGTGAATATTCTAGGCTATTTTGCCTCAGTATATGCTGCATCCAAAGGAAGCACACATTAAATTGAGCTTTGAACATTGAAAAGTAGTATGGGTCTTTGTAACATTTTCTCCAGGAAGTGATGAGAGATTCACAGTGTCCCTCCCCATTCATGTGTCCTCTCTTAT
This sequence comes from Nomascus leucogenys, assembly GCF_006542625.1. NCBI lineage: Eukaryota > Metazoa > Chordata > Mammalia > Primates > Hylobatidae > Nomascus > Nomascus leucogenys. The sequence continues at coordinate 88,938,796 of NC_044387.1, read as the reverse complement.
CGAAGTTCCACTTTCCAGGCAGCTGTTCAGCTGTTTGCTTTTTTTCTTCTGCTACGCATTGCTACATGCTGGGTTTGTCCTTTCATTCTCCTTCTTCTTTCTTTGGCCATGGTCCTCCAAGAGTTCCTGGAACTGATGGTCTCTTTTGCATAATGGTCAATTTAGCCTTTCTTTCAGTTTCCAAATTGCCTCTCTACTCTTGACTCCTGCCCCAGCATAACAAACAATCTCTTGGAGAAGAAAAATTGCAAATACTTTTGATATATTTTAAATCCTTCCTATATAAGAAAAACCTGAATTAAATGGGTGCTAAAAAATGTTACAATCCTGTGAATGTCATGCATTTTTTTCAGATCTTTAAAAATTAATACACTATATTTAATAGAAATAAGAATACTCATATTTTATCTACTGTTAAAGCAAACTAAATATGGCCTGAGAAGGACTCTATACTTCCATATTTGAGTCCTTGTGGGCAAACCATAACCTAACTTAGTCGGTAGAAAAGATTGAAAAACCTAACTTAGGTGTATGTGTCTGTAACAATGGCTGGGTCTTGGCCAATTCCTGTAGTCATAGTTCAACCACTCATACACTGCTGAGCATTCAAACTGTGTTCAAATAAGGCAAACATCAACCTGTTACCAATCCAGCTGTTTCTGTACCTCACTTCCATTTTCTGTACATTATTTTCCTTTTTCTGTTCATAAATCTTCTTCCACCTTATGGCTGTGCTGGAGTCTTTGAGCCTGCCGAATTCATGAGTTGTTCATTACTCAATTAAACTCTTAAATTTAATTCGGTTGAAGTTTTTCTTTTATCACTATTAATCATTTTATGTATCACAGAGAAAGAAAATGCTGCCAATTTCTCCATATCCTCTCCAGCACCTGTTGTTTCCTGACTTTTTAATGATCGCCATTCTAACTGGTGTGAGATGGCATCTCATTGTGGTTTTGCTTTTACACTGTTGGTGGGACTGTAAACAAGTTCAACCATTGTGGAAGTCAGTGTGTCAATTCCTCAGGGATCTAGAACTAGAAATACCATTTGACCCAGCCATCCCATTACTGGGTATATACCCAAAGGATTATAAATCATGCTGCTGTAAAGACACATGCACACGTATGTTTATGGCAGCACTATTCACAATAGCAAAGACTTGGAACCAACCCATATGTCCAACAATGATAGACTGGATTAAGAAAATGTGGTACATATACACCATGGAATACTATGCAGCCATAAAAAGGATGAGTTCATGTCCTTTGTAGGGACACGGATGAAGCTGGAAACCATCATTGTCAGCAAACTATCACAAGGACAAAAAACCAAACACCACATGTTCTCACTCATAGGTGGGAATTGAACAATGAGAATACATGACACAGGGAAGGGAGCATCACACACCGGGCCTGTTGTGGGGTGGGGGGAGGGGGAGGGATAGCATTTGGAGATATACCTAATGTTAAATGACGAGTTACTGGGTGCAGCACACCAACATGGCACATGTATACACATGTAACTAACCTGCACATTGTGCATATGTACCCTAAAACTTAAAGTAAAATAATAAAAAAGGAAAAAAAGAAAATGCTGCCAATTATATTAAATAATTGTAAGCACCACAGATTATGAAGTCTTCCAATTTTAGAGATATTGAAATATTAAAAAGTGTATCTTAGGAACAATTAAATGCAATGATACTTTAAAAAATATATTCTATAAATAACTCACATATGTTTTAGACAATTATATTTATATGAAAATTCCATAGATGATTTTATCCTTTCTAGACCAGTTTTCCTACAATTGTGGACTATGGATTACCTGTAATAGAAATATCTGGAGCTCCTCATTAAAAATATAGATTTCTGCCCCCACTCCCCTGAAGGTTAATTGAAACGGAATCTTGTGGCAGGGTCTGGGCAGCAAGATATTTTAAGCTTTTGGATGATTCTAACTTGCAGTCAGAGGAGAGAACTTTTCAACAGTGGTCTCCAGGCCAATAGCAGTGGCATAACTTGGAAGCTTCTTAGAATGCAGAATCTCAAGCCCCAGCTCAGATGTACTAAAGTAGAATTTGCATTTTCACAAGATTTCCAGGTGATTCATAGGTGCATCAAACTGAGAGAAGCATTGTAGACCAGGAGTCCTGAAAGTTGTGGTTTCTAGACCAGCAACAGCAGCTCTGAGAGACTTGTTAGAAATGCCAGTTCTTCATCCCCAAGTCAGACCTCACCAATAAAAAATCTGGGGTTAGAGTGGTGATATGGTTTGGCTCTGCGTCCCCACCCAAATCTCATCTCAAATTGTAATCCCCACATGTCGAGGGAGGGAGATGATTGGATCATGGGGGCGGTTTCCCCCATGCTGTTCTGGTGATACTGAGTTCTCATGAGATCTGATGTTTTTATAAGTGTTTGACAGATCCTCCTACATACACTCTCTGGCCTGCTGCCATGTAAGACGTGCCTGCTTCCCCTTCCACCATGATTGTAAGTTTCCTGAGTCCTCCCAGCCATGCAGAACTGTGAGTCAATTAAACCTCTTTCCTTTATAAATTACCAAGTCTCAGGTATATCTTTATAGCAGTGTGAAAATGGACTAATCCAAGTGGGGTGGAGCTCAAGTTATCTACGGTTTAATAAGCCCTCCAGGTGATTCTGATGCATACTAAAGTGAGAGAACTATTGCTGTAGCTAATCAGATTAATGCAAGGCAAAGGGATTCAGCTGGTGGCAGACACCTGTTTTGCAGTCATGGTGATTAAGAGGCATTAACTAGCATCTCAAGGGCTAACTAAGCTTTTAATCCCAGATATCAAAATAATAGCAGATAGAACAATTGGGAAAAGACAGGACATAATATGCTGGTGAATGTTGATCTCTCATTTTTAAGTGAGTCAGAGAGTGATAAATACATTCTAAGCCTCAGGAATCTCTTCTAGCTTTAATCTCTTACTCTAGCTTTTGTTTTGTTTTTCTGACTCTTTAGAGCCTCTGTGACAAAGCCATCACATTATGAGTTCTCTATACTATCTAATAAGTTCTACTTTGAAGTGCTGCCAACTTCCAACTCATTCAGCTCAAAAGAGCTGGTACTTGATATTTCTTTTCTCCACTCTTATAAATGGAAGAGACAATAAAATGAAGGCTTTGGGGAATGATTCATTCATTCAACTTGTTATTGAGCATCTACCACAAGTCAGACGATATTGGATACTAAAAATTCAAAGATAGAATGGCAGTTATTTCCCTCAAGGAACATACAGTCTATTAGGGAGACAGACATAGCAAGTAAATAATTTCACTGCAATATGCTGCCTTGCATAATAGAGGCATAAAAATGATCATTTATTATAACTGGCCTGACAGTGGTTTGAAGATGAGAATAACAAGAAAAGAAGACAAGTAAGAAGCTACTGGAACAGTTTAACCAAGAGGCCAAATAGTGGCAAAAGTCAGAAGAGACATCTGTGTGAGCATTTTCTTTCTTTCTTTCTTAATTTTTTGTTTCTTTGGGGTTTTTTTGTGGTAAGCATCTTGTAAAGCACAATAATTTATAATCAGCGATTGATCCCATTGTACCCACTAAAAGTAAGAAGTGACTCAGGACATCCAAAATAAGTTTCTAAACATTCTTTGACTTTGGGAGGTTTTCTGAAAGTCATGTTTTTAACTGTGCAATAAGTGTCTGATGCTTCTCCACATGCCCTTTTTATTATCTCCAGCATTCCATGACTATACTGTTTATGCCAGTATTATGCTTAATTAAGCACGATGACAATACCAATAAGAGTCTGAAAGCAAGACGTGGCACAGATCATCCAAAAATGCAGCTCTCCTGGCAAGCTGAGGATAAACCTTGCAAAAAAAGGAGCTGCTTCCCAGAAGTTGTTTTCTCTTTAATTAAGATTCAAACGTAAAAGGATGTATTCCAAGGATAAATGAACATAGTGATCAAGATTATGTTAGTAGTCTCAAGCATTTAGAAACACAATACCAGGGTTACTGTTCCACACCAATAATGGTATGCAGCTTCATGTAATTTGGGAAGGGTACCTTTATGCTTTTGTACTACAAAATGAACAGACCATAGGAAAGAGGGCCTCCTAGAAGCATGACTTTCTCCAGGGATCCTTTTCTAACCCTCTCAGCCTGAGATGGTTCCTTCCCAACTTCCCATGTTCTTTTAGAACTCGTCACACATTTCAGTCATAGCAATCGTCTCTCTAAATTGTAGTTACTGATTTATTGTCCCTTTACCCACCAATAAAAGCCAGAAGGGTATTTGGGATGTGTTCCCACATGACCATCAATCTTCTTAGTCATTCATTCACTCATTCATTCAAACTATATGTCAGGTGTTTTGGACACTGGGGGTATAGAAGTGGGAAAGACAGACAAACTCAGTTGATAAGGAACTAAAGACCTAGTGAAAGGAGAGAGATAGTTCAACACATAAGCAGATAAATAAACAAATGACTGCAGACAGTGGTAAATGCTACACAATTAACAAAAAAAGGCAATGGGGTAGAAAGAAATGGGGTAGGGGAGGGATCCTTTGGCGGGAGTGTTCAGAGCAGGGCTTCCTGAGATGGTGACCTTTGAACTGAGATCTGTCATCATGAGAAGATCTAGGAAAAAGAGCACTCTAGGCAGAAGGAACTGGAAATGCACAGGCCCTGAGACTTCCTGTGCCTGGAAATCTTGAGAAATGGAAAGAAAGCTTATTCCAAACACAGCTGTAGGCGTGAGATGGGGAGAAGAGTGGTGATGAGGGTGGAGAGGTGGACAGATTCTAGAACGTGCTGGCTGGGCCTTACTTGTGGATTATATTAAGGACAGCAGATTTTGTTCTAAATTAACAACAACAACAAAAAAAAATCTGCTCCAGACATCAGCCTGCCGATAACCACCTGTGCTGGTGGGTTGTTGGCAGGCTAATGTCTGGAGCAGATTTACAATTTAAAAAGAGCACTCTGACCATTATGTGGAGCACAAAAGAAGGAGTACTATATAGGAGGTAGCTGCTGATGTCTGTGGAAGGATGGCTTGGACCAGGGCTGAGCAGTGCAGGTGGCAAGAAGCGTGTTCAGATTTGGAGGTTTTGCCAACAGGATTTGCTGATGAAGTAAGCTGTGAAGGAACAGAGTATGATTCTTAGGCTTTGCCTTTAAGCAAGTGGCTAGATGGTGGTGCCATTTTCTGAGACTGTATGAGGAACAGATTGGGAAGGGGGATATCAAATCAAGTGTTTGGTTTGGACGCGTTGAATTTGAGAGGCCTATTAAACGTCCACACCTACTGAAAGTGTTTACTAACCCAGAGCAAAGCAAAAGGTGGAGGTTCACCTTAATATTTTTCTACTACCATGAAAAAGCAGTTAGAATCTTGGCCTTTGGACGGAGAATGACCTGAGTTTGTACCCTAGTTTTCCTACATAACCATTTTGGATAACTGTTCTTTTTGAGCCTTAGTTTCCATATCTGGCAAATATATCTATATCACGGGATTATTGTGAAGATTAAATCAGATCGTGGATGAGGTATGTTTATAGAGTACCTGGACCACACTGAGTGCTGAACAATGATACCACAAACTGATGGCTATAATGGTGGTGATGAGGGACTGCTTAAGGTGACAAGTGCAGAGGGAGGTTTCACTGCCAAGAAGAGAAAGCTGTGTCCACTGCACTGAGTACTCTATCAAGAGGAACAGGAAGTCGATTTCTTACTAAGCAAGGCCTTTCTCCTCAGGCTTTAAGCTTCTAGTGCTTCAGGTATTATAAGGGCCAAGCCTATTGACCAGCCACCATACTACAATAGATTCATCTGCCTCGGCCTCCCAAAGTGCTGGGATTACAGGTGTGAATCACCACGCCCGGCCTGGCACTGACAATTCTTATAAACAAAAGTGCTGTAACTCAGTCATCTACAGTAGTCTCGAGGCAATAGAATTATTCAGAACATTAACTTCACTTCAGTTTTAAAATCTACAGAGAAAGCTTTAAGATTCTTTGGTTTAGTAGTCTACTTAATAAGCAGTTGTGGAAGGCTGATGTTCATAGCATGAAATTTACCTTCAACAATCTTGCATTCTGCCGATAAAACCAGATTTCTAAAGAATGCTAAAAATTGTCAACAGACAACAAGGAGAATACAGAGAACTGAGTGGCTTGACTTCTATAGTTTTAAAAATTCTGGATCTGTGAAAAGTAACACATTTTGGGAGTCAACTGGAATTTAAATGAAGTCAGGGATTGCAATTAAAAATTTTTCCTTAGATATACTTAAAAACTTCTAATTGAATGGTTGATAAGTTATGTAAATATTAAGCTAACCTAAGAATTGTGAAAGGAAGAAAACTCTTCCAGTTTCAGGTATGTAATGAGTCAACTATCAAAGCAGATAAATTTGATTGATGACTTGGACATAGTGCTTACGTTTAGGGGAAAAAAAGTTACCTTAGTTTTAAAATGGATCCAGCTAGAATCTTCTACTTACAGTTCACAGAATCACACATAGAGTAAATAGATGAATGAACTGGTAAGTTTTAGAGCATGTGGGGCAGAATAAATGAAGTAGAAGGAAAAGAGGGAAGAACTGGAAGAAAGGAGAACTGAATGGTAAAGAAGGCAACGGTGGTTAGGATGAAATGCAAAGAAAATTCATGGCCTGCAAGGTTTTAAAAGCTCTGTATGTTTTTCCTTTAGATGAGAACCCTGCCATTATTTTCAAAGAAGAGAGCCAAAGAAATAAGCTCCAGAGAATAAAAATCAAGATTACAAAACCAAGTCAGGCATAGAGCCTAAATAAATGCTTCACAAGGCATAGATTTATATTCACCTCTTTGTTAGTCCCTAAAACGTGATTTGAGAATAAATGTGGATAGGAGAAAACTTTTCCAGTTTTAGGGATGTTGGAGGATAAGAACTGATCAATATTCAGGAATTAACCAAGAGTGTCAATCCAGGACAAAAATGAATGTGAACAGCTGTGTTTCCCAATTTGACTTCAGGACATTGGATCTTTAGTATTTCCATAATATGACTATAAAAAATATGTCCCTCTAGCCTTATTGCTTTCCTTAATGGATAATGCTTTTGGCTTGGATCTTTGTGTGGAAAAAAGGATCTTTTGTCTCATAAAATGTTACAGATGCTGCTATGGTAACACATTTTAATTTTATTCCTATCTCAGAAGATAAACATGGAAAAGCGCAATTGGCAATTTAATCTAATATTTAGCATTAGCTTTAAATCCACAGAGCATTTTGTTTTTTGTTTTAAAGGAACATTGGCACTTTTGTTAACCTGCTGTACTCAATTAAGCAAAATCGTGAAGGCGCGTCTAAAAGGTATTACTTTGCCAACTTAAAAATACCATGTGGCCAAGTTTTAAAACCCGTAAGGGAAAGAAAGCATGCTGCTTCTAGGACAAAATTCTTAGGTGGCCAGAATGGGTTTGTATTTGTGGGAATTTTCTTCTGGGCTAAAAACAAAAACCAAACATTTCAGCATTTACAAAGACAGTATATATTTGGTTTGAAATAAAATCCGCCCGTAAAATAGACAGACAATTATTGAATGTTTGTTCTAGTAGTAAGCCCTGCAACATATTGCAGTAAAACTTTTGACAGTAAAGTAAGTTGTTTACTTTGTACTGAGTAAATAACCAAGGTTATTGCATCCGGAGGCTGTAATTTGAAGCCCGGTTCCCTGTTGAATTATAACGATATACATTTACATGGTAGATAAAGGCTTCCATACTCGCCAGCATCGTAAAGCAAGGCAAAAGCACAAGCAGAAGGGAAGAGACAGGAAACGTGGTCAATATTGCATGGCAGGAATTAAAATCCTGTGACGTTTCCTCTAGAATTGCAAAGAGACACAAGCCCCTGATTGTATTTTTCAAAAGCCATCAGTCCCACTTCATAATTTTTATTATTTTCTAGGCAGCAGAAGAGTTAATGAAGGGTGTGGTCAATTTATACAAAGTTTCAGTTACAAACCTGCGGGGGTCAAGTCTGATTTAGATTCACCATATGCCGCACTAACCACTTCCAGAGCACATTTGGCCTGCATCTCAGACAAGAATCCTCATTCATTCATTACATGATTAGAGAACGTGTAGCCTGCTTAATTTTAGTTATCTTACAGATCTTTTTAGAATAATAAAAATCATCACTATGACTGATTCATAAACTGACATTTAGAAATTTCCATAATGAGTGTACTAACACTACAGCCCTTTTGAAATACCACAATATATGCAAGTTGCTAGTAATTAAACTGAAGTGCGTACCTAAGTTGTTCTTGAAGCAAACTTCAGCCCTTTGTAATATTTTCCCTTCATAAAAGTCCCCAAGTATTTACAGTCTGTAGATGAGATCATTCTCCTGAAATGGTAGAGATTAAATGAGAAGGCGAATGAGAGTCAAAGAGAGGTCGTTCACACTAACACTATTCGTATTGAAAAGATTCCACGGCCACTATCTCAGTTCTCATTGGTCACTCAGTGGGCTGGAACAATATTTGCTCCAGTTGCTATGTAGAGGGGAGTGGCTGCCAGTTCACTTCACTAATGAGCCTGAACTGGCCTCTGCAGATAAGAGTAGTTATTGTTTGAGTTAATGTGCTTGCTGATAAGATGCTCACCAAGGCAGGTAAAGAAGATATTTTTCTTTTGTGAACATCTGTAGAGCTGCCATAGATATTTCTCTGTCACTCTCTGAATTTTAACAGCTGTTGCAGAAAGTAAACCAGACCAGGAGACAATTTCTTTCTTTCCTTTTTTTTTTAAATTAGTCTTTCCTTCTTCAGGAAGGCACATCTATCTAAAAGATCACACTTAAATGTTTTTCTAAAAAGGACACTATCCTTAAAATATAGAATAACTCACACACCCCAACTCTGAAAACCAATTAAAATATATTTAAAGCATTCCATGGTACTATTTTATAGATATATAATACATATGTAGAATACATATATTATATGTAATATGCGTATATAAATATTTACACATAAAATATACATATATACCTACATACACACATATATTTGTGGAAGTTATTTTAGGAAAAATTTCCCAAATTTCAAACGAAGTAGTTTGGATTTGCAGGTACCTTATACATACACAAACCCCATCACTAAACTGTGTGGGAGCATACCTAATGCACACATATGTATGAAAGTTTGAATAATACAGGACTAACGTAAAGCACATGTCAATTTAGGCAGGGTTTAAAAAAATTTAAAGACAGATGTTTTTCTTTTTGCATTTAGAGAAATACCCTATTTTTTTTCAATTTATACTGACCGTATGCATTTTTGTGGCATTGTGTGAAGGAAAGACTTCAAATCCTGAATTGAACTTCATATAATGAACAGAGGTACATGAAAACAAGAATATTCAATATACCTTTAATGACCAATTTTTAGTGTATGCAATACCATGAGAAAAATGGAATAAATTGCTTAACAAGTAGGATGCTTTTCAGTGTTCTGCTATAGAATTTCTAAAAATGATCAATTATGATGGAAATTATCTATGTACTTCTAATTTTCTCCTTATCACTAGATCGATAAAGCCTAATGATTTTTTTGCTATATATTTATTGGTTACTAATAGAAATAAAAACTAATAAACTAATATATTCATAAAACTTCTCATAAAACCAAAAGGGCCCATGTTGCTTTAAACTCTGGCCTAGAATAATAAGAAATTTCAACTTTTATTTAGAGTATTTTTAAAAATTAAAATGAAAAATATTTTTAGATAATTGAAAAGAACCTCAATAGACAATCCAACTGAAAAGTTTGATTTTTTTCATCACTTCTTTTTTTAAAAAGTTTATAGATTTATGGGATACAAATGTAGTTTTATTATATGGACATATTATGTAGTGGTACAGTCTTGGCTTTTAGTATATCCATCATCCAAATAGTGAACATTGTACCCGATAGGTAATTTTTCATCCCCTCTCCCATCCTCCCACCTTTTGGAGTCTCCATTGTCTATTATTCCATTCTCTATGTCCATGTGTACAGATTGTTTAGTTCCCACTTATAAGTGAGAACATGTAGTATTTGACTTTGCGTTTCTGAGTCATTTCACTTAGGATAATGGCCTTCATTTCATTCTTTTTTATGGCTGAGTAGTATTCCATGGTGTACATGTGTGTATAATATATATATATATATATATATATATATACCTATATACACATACACACACACACACAGACACACACCACATTTTCACACCACATTTTCTTTATCCAGTCAACCACTGATGGTCATTGGACACTTAGGTTGATTCCATGACTTTGCTTTCCATTTGCTTTGTGGTTTTAATTTATATTTCTCTGATGATTAGTAATGTTGAGCATTTTTTCATGTTTTTTAGCCACTTATATGTCTTCTGTTGAAAAATATCTGTTCATTCCTTTGTCTACTTTTTGATGGAGTTGTTTATTTCTTGTTGAGTTGTTTGAGTTTCTTGTAGATTCCAATTATTAGTCTTTTGTCAGATGCCTAGTCTGCTAATATTTTCTCCCATTCTGTAGGTTGTCTGTTTACTCTGTTGACTTCTTCTTTTGCTGTGCAGAAGCTTTTTAGTTAAACTAAATCTTATTTGTCTATTTTTGTTTTTATAAAAATAATTTTTGAACTCAAACGTGAGAACCACATGATGCTACTAAAATTTGGCTACTTACAAAATGGAGCTACAGAGACAACTCACTGTTCAAGTAAGGTAATAAATGCTCATAGCTAGAAAAAGTGCTGCAGAATGTGATTCCAGTTGTTTTTCTGTGTTGCCTTCTCAATTCAGACAACATGTTTCCTGAGGAAGTTTTGAAAGAACAATCTGGTATATCTCTGGCTTCACTGCATTTGCTGATTTCTGTTGGGCCTGACCAATCCACACTATCCAGAAACACTTCATCATGTGTTCATGAAAAACACACAAATAAATGAGCCCAATGTTCATATTAATATGCAGATTTCTTCTGCTTGGCACTTTATTTTAATAGCTGGTTAAAACTAAGAGTATAGGAAAATAATGAGATGGTAATCCTCACGCCACTGTAGAAAGAAACATGCTAACAACAATATGTTTATTAAACAGAACATGTTTATATCTTAACAGACTCTTCATGGGCTCAAGAATCAGTATAATTTCCATGATATAAATATGTGGAGATAGCTGAGCATGGTGGTTTATCCCTGTAATCCCAGCATTTTGAGAGGCTGGGGTAGGAGGAACTCATAGGACTAGGAGTTTGAGACCAGTCTGGGCAGCATAGGGAGACCCCGTCTCAACAAAAATATAAAAAATTAGCTGGGCTTGGTGGCGTGTGCCTGTAGCTCCAGCTACTTAGGAGGTAGGAGGATTGATTGAGCCTGGGAGATCAAGATTGTAGTGAGTTGTGATCGAGCCATTGCATTCCAGCCTGGGTGATACTGTGAGACTCTGTCTCAAAATTAAAAATAAATAAATAAATTACTGGAATTGATTAGTATAGATAAATGTTTCCCTGTGAAAAACTGAAAGAATTGTATTCTTTAAAACAAGGTCTAAATCTAGAAAAGAAGGTAAGCTGAGTTTGGTGTTTCTAAAAATAGATTACTTTCTAATAACTGAAACCTTAGCACTCCTGAAGAATATTTTCTGTGGGATGATGGCCAAAGAGATTGGCTAAGTGCTAAGAGACTATATTCTTTATCTTATGTTATCTCTGACCTGTTTTGCACTATTATAACCAATAGTATCCAGAATTCAGTCACAGGACAGGTCAAAAGTTCTAAGGGTATTTTAAGGAGGAAAAAAAAATCCACACCATTATATAACACAAAACACCCTAATTCTGCAACAGCCACTAGCATTATTTGGCTAGATTTAGAAGACAAAATTTTCTCAAGGCTATAAAATTTCATGTAGCATTAAAAAAATATGACAAGGAATCAGCTTTTCGATTATGACAGCTTCAACTTTCAATTCAATACAGATTCTTTTTTATGAGCTCTTCTTTTTCATGAAGTGGGGTGATGGTTACAATGTAAAGTATATTATTCACTAATAAACTAGTAATACCATGAAGCAGAATTGAGCTTCCAGGAGTGGTCTTCTTGGAGTGTAAATCTGCACCTGTGTTTTCCTGCTGGAGGACCTCCTGGCTTTCCCTTGACCTCTAGATGACATTAGAACTGGCCACCTGACCTCTCCAGTCTCCTCTTGTGCCTCTCTCTGGAGCTCCTCTTGCTTAAGTCAAGCTGGATAGGTTTTAGCTGAACGAATGCACCGTGTTCTTTCTACCTCCAGGTTTGGTTTTCTTGGTCTGGAACACCTTCCTTCCTGACTTATCTCTAAGCCTCCTGCACAGGTGTTGCATCTCCCCCAGCTCTGTGCTGCACTCATCATATGTGTAATTACTTGTGCTGAGAGCATGGAATGGTCTCTAAATATCCCCTTGTATCCCCAGAGGCTACTGAAACATCTAGCATATAATAAACGCTCAATGAATATTTGTTTAATGAATATAAGTTTGAACAGGAATAGTTGCTTTTGTTGGTGGCATTTGTCAGAAAAAAAAAGTGAAAGACTAAAGCTCCTTTTCCTTTTATTGTTTGAGATAGGGTCTCATTTTGCCCCCAGGATCACTGCTGCCTTGACCTCCTGGGTTCAATCCATCTGCTGCCTCAGTGTCCTGGGTAGGTGGGACTACAGGCAAGCGCCAGCATGCCCAACGAATTTTTATTTTTTTTTTGGTAGACATGGGGTTTCACCATGTTGCTCAGGCTGGTCTCCTAGGCTCAAGCAACCTGCCTGCCTTGGCCTCCCAAAGTGCTGGGATTACAGGCATGAGCCACTGCATCCAGCCAAGTTTTCTTAAGGGTAATATAATATTGAATTTAAGAAAGTATGTGGTCCCCTTATGGGAGCAAATATGAGGGTGGATCTGCTTTTGATCAATGTAGAGACCTATGACTTAATCTATAGTGATTTTCTCTAAAAACATAAATATATAAACTTAAAATGAACAATTACATTAAGGTCCTTGAGATCCCAGAGAAATTAATTTTGTGCATATATAATGGTACATGTAATTTATATAGGCTGTTATTTTATTTCCATAGGTTTAGCCCCCAAATGTTTAAATCCTCCATGGATTTCTGTCATTAGTCTCAGTCAAGAATTTTAATAGGCATTGTATAATCCCTCCTCGACCATATATAGAAAACATCTTGTTTAGTCTATCCACAATTTTGGATTATTTCATCTTTTCTAGTGAGAACTTAAAGAGCAATGTATTTCATTTGTATTTCTATCTGTGCCTAACAGTGTTATGTCGTCGACACTGAACAGATCCTTGCTAAGTAGACAAATAAATGAATGTAATATGTAGTTATATGTTTATAGAAAAAATTGTGAAGAGATGAAATGCTAACATCATGGTAGGTTGAAGGAGAATAGGTCACCTCACTTGAGACACTGGTTATGTTGGAGTCTACATGACCTTATCTAACCTCACCTCACCTCTAAGAAGCACTGGCTTTATTAACATTTAAACAAGAGACCTGGAAATGGTAATTCAGGTAGCTCAGTAACTGTTGAGTGAATTCCCTGTGAGTCACATTTGGATACTGTGAACTATGATAATGTCATAGTAAAGGACAGCTAGGCTCAGAATAAAACTCTCATCTTCTCATCCTAATGAAGCCCAGAGAGATTTTCTTCCATGTGGACAGACAATGGAGACTGGGAAGGATGAAAGCTGGGAGAAGGGTGATGAAGGCAGACTACTTAATGGGTACAAGGTATATTATCTGAGCGATGGATACCCTAAAAGCTCTGACTTCAACACTACACAATCTATGCATGTAACAAAATTACACTTGTACCCCACAAATTTATATGAATAATTTTTTATTAAAAATGTTTTTCTTCCACAGAACTAGAGTTGCTTCACCATTCTTGGTCATCAGTAGAACACAGACTGACAATCAGTGCCTTGAGAAAGAGATTTATATAATGGAGAACTACCTGTTCTTGGAAAATCTTAGCTTGTAACTCACATCACATCAAGCAAAAGTTTTTTATAATGCATTATATATATAAATAGGGAACATTACCACTTTTTTATATGACTTTAACTGATAATGAATAGTTTGACCTTGCTAAAATATCACACTTCAAAATCTACATTCATTCAAAAGAAATTAAAATACTAACAAAAGAAAAGGCTGAAGAGGAAAATTGGCAAACAGTTTTATATGTAATATTTTTGGGGTTTCTTGATGTGCTCAGTTTTACTGAGATTTGACTTTAGTCATGGAGATGGAGTGATGTAATAGAAAGATATCTGACTGATCGCATGATGTTTCTGGTTATGGTCTATGTGTCTTTAAATGATAGAGAACCTCAAGGCTCTGCCTAAGTCTCATTTTCTAGCAGAAAAGACATGCCTTTAACTGCCTTATGTAAACCACTTCCGATCCCTTTCCCCCAAGCTCCAGATTCTTATGTACAACTGCTCCGAGATCACTAGTCAGATGCCTAATAGGTATCTTCAACTTAACATGTCTAAAACAGAAGCTTGACACCAACTGTCTTCTCAACCACCTGCCTGTGAAACCTGCCCACCCACCAGTTGTTCCCATTTCAGCTAACAGATCCACTATCCACTCACTTGCTCAGGCCCCAAATCATTATTTATTCTTCTGTCTGCCACTCCCCACAGACAATCTGCCAGGAAGTTCTTCCAGCTCTCTCTCTAAAAATATACCACAAATCCAACTTCTTTTCATCATCTCCACTTCTGTTTTCTGTTTGGATTCACTCATCTCTTGCCTTTCATGTACCCTTCTATATAGTCCATTCTCTACACAAAGGATGGAGCTGCAGGCATCTTCTGAAAACAAAACTTAGATCATTCTTCTCTCTTAGAATCATCTAATGGCTTTCCATTGCAATTAGAATGAGGGCCAACCTCCTTTCCACGGCCTAGAGTCCCCACACAGCTCCATTCTTTTCACGGTCACTTCCTGGACCCTCCATGCTCAGCCACACTGGCCTCCTTCCCTCTCTTCAAACATGCCTGTCTCATTCCCATTTCAGTGCCTTTCTCTACTGGTTTTCTTTTCCAGCAACACTTTCTTCTCAGCTGAACTATTACTTTCTCAGGGAGATCTCCCCTGACCACACCATCTAAAGTAATCCTGTACTCCTGGTTACTTTCCAGCCTGCATCTTTATCTTTCTCAAGCACTTAACACCATTTAAAATTGCATTACTTACTTATTTGTTTACGTATTTGCTATCTTTTTCCTCTTGCCGGCACATAAACTTGAAGGCAGAAACCTAATCTGTCTTGTTCATAGCGAAATCTCCAGTGCCTAGAACACAGACTTACTCCTGAACTTCTTTAATGATGGATGAATGAATGAATAAATGAATGAATTTCAGGCAGTACTTACCTCCTCTGTGCCTTTGTTTGCTACTTTAAACACTGGTAGGTTTAGAAATAATATATGTAAGTCACCTAGTACAGTGCCAGAAATATAAAAGGCACAGAACAGATATTTGGTGACTGTAGAAAGGATGTTCTTCCTATAACTCATGGCACATACTGGTAGGTAATTTGATAGAGTGAAAAGAGACTTAGAATTGGAAGTACTGTGTCTGCATTCCTTTTTATTTTTTTATCCTTGTGAGCTTTGAGCCAGTCTTTCCACTTCTCTGAGTTTTAAGTTCATCACCTGTAGATAATAATCCAGCTGTTGTGAGAATAAATATTTAGGCAATGTCTGTAAAAGTGCCTTGCAAAGTGTAAAGTGCTGAGCAAATACATGTAATTTAAATATTATTATTATATGGAAATATCTGTTGATTAATGGAGGGAAAAGTCATGGTAGCTCTTATTTTTCCCACTGACATTTCTCCTGAAATAATTAAGTTTATATATGTTGAAGTCTCAAAACTGGCCTCATTTCAGATGGACTACTCCCCCTGAATATCAATGGATGGGAACCACTCTACTTCAAGTAAAGGTAAGCTTTGGAAATCCCCTTTAAAGGGTTAGAAAAATAATAAAAGAAGTTTGAATAATCTGTGAGTTATATGCATGAATGAAGGTTAAGAAAAATAAGTTAAGAAAAAAGCTTATGAATATGTTTTGAATATCGTTTTCCTAACTTGAAAAAGATTTTTGAAAGTTGGTCATCTGGGGCTGGGTGCAGAGGCACAGACCTGTAATCCCAGAGCTTTGGGAGGCCAAGGCAGGTGGATCACTTTAGGCCAGGAGTTCAACATCAGCCAAGTCAATATAGCAAGACCCCTATTTCTAAAAAAAAATTAAAAAATTAGCTAAGCATGATGGTCCATTCTCTGTAGTAGCCTGCAGTCCCAGCTACTTGGGAGGCTGAGGCAAGATCGTTTAAGCCTAGAACGTGGAGGCTGCAGTGCGCTGTGATTGTGGCACTGCACTCCAGCCTGGGTGACGGAGTGAGGCCCTGTTTCAAAAAGAGAGAAAAAAAAAGAAAATTGGTCGTCTGCTTATTAGCCTTTATCAGGTAGTGTATCTGTCTATGGCAACTTTGGGAAAGGAAGGGGTCTTGGTGGTGATTTGGGCTTCACTGGCTTATCCTTGACTGCATCCAGGGAGGCCTCAGAGCACAGAACCCAACAGGACTGGGTTGATATAGGGCTGCTCATGTCTCACTGTCAGCATCTTGGCTCCGGGGCATAATAACAGGCACTGAAATGCCTCCCTCTTGACTGCAGATGTGTTTTCCTACTTTTCCACTGACAGTGCTTCCTCTGTTATTGCAGGCAACTCTGCCTTTCAAAGCAAATAAATCATAACCAACAGTTTAGTTATGCTAGAGTATTTGTGTGTATGTATGCACTTAAAAAATAGAATAAAATATTTGCCCATATCCAGAGTGGGCATTCAACTGGTAGGTCAGCTTTCTGTGAATCTGGATGTAAGGGTTAAAGCTTCCTAAAGACAGGGTTAGACCTGCCTTCCACAAAACTAATAGGTTTTGTGCTTATTACAGTGCCTGGCACTTACCAGGAACTCAAATGTTGGTTGAATACATGTCTGAATGGGTTAATGAGCTTCTTCTCTGATCCCCTGACAGCTTGATACAGAAACTGGTACTATGGGGACAGACACTGCTTGGGAAAGTGCTATGAATCACTTAAATCATTTTAGGATCACTTAATTGATTTGGATTACTAAGAGTAATTTCTTTCTTGATACTCATACTCTTCGTCCTCCAATTTAAATGAAACTTCTAAGAGAAAGTTTCAAAATAAATCTGTCTGGTTCAAATTATGTGTGAACCTGATACTAGGAACTGCTGAGTAGTTTCAGATTACACTGTCAACATTGAGAACAGTTCTAGTGCTTTCCAGCGTCTGCCTTGTTTCCAGCTGCAGTGTTACTGCACAAGAAGAACTTCATTCTTAACGGATTCAGTAAGGTGATGTGTGTCGCTGTGAAAAGCAAGCAACTGACCTTCCAGAATGAGACAGTTTTCTTTTTTGAGAGGTCATGTACTTCACTTGGGGTACCTGAACTATTTTATTTCACAACAAGCTAGAAATATAATTATGGGTCTTCAGAAAGAACATTCTACAACCCATTTGAGCTCCTGGTTACTTTCTAGCCTGCATCTTTATCTGCATTGATCATTACACCCCTTTATACTCTACCTGACATCATATATTGAGGGTACCTTGAATTACTTCTAGGAAATATACATTGAAATTTGTAAAGCATGCTATTTAAATTTCATATGAACTCAAATATTATTTTTAAAAGCACCAGGTAAAATTCACTGGTTTATATATTGCTTGCTTGCATGCTCTCTCTCTCTCTCGTTCTCTATTTCTCTCTCGCTCTCTTTCTTTCTTTTTAAGACAGGGTTTCACTCTGTCGCCCAGGCTAGAGTGCAGTGGTGTGATCAAGGCTCACTGCAACCTCGACTTCCCTGGGTAGCCGGTACTACAGGCAGGTGCCTGTAGTAGCTAGGCACACTACCACATCTGGCTAATTTTTGTATTTTTTGTAGAGATGGGGTTTCGCCATGTTGCCCAGGCCTGTCTCGACCTCCTGGGCTCAAGCAATCCACCCACCTCGGCCTCTCAAAGTGCTGAGATTACAGGTGTGAGCCACCACGCCCGGCCTATATATTGCTTTCTTTATAAGACTCAAAAGTTCTCTACAAATGGCTCTTATATTATCACTATAATAATGTTCTTTTACTTGAAATGTGCATATTTAAACATGTTATCTTAAAATTTTTCAGCTATGTTTGAATTTTGATATAATTCCATTTCTAGTGATTAAAATTCAGTGTCAAGGTGGGGGCATAGTTTACTCAGTTCATGAGCAAATAGTTTTTGTATCATTTATCAGAAGGGTTGGGTCAATATCTCATGCTCTGTACCTTTAATGATCCTTCTTTTCAGCAAAACTGACCTGAACTTCTCTATTTGTGTATAGTCTTGCTGTGGCGTTGGCTGGCTAACTTGTTAAACTAATTAGAGTTTTCAGGGGCTAAACAGTCAATATGAAGTGACTGAAGAATCTTAAGGCAGATATGTCAGGGGGAAATACAGTGTAAAAATCTTGTTATGGCTAAAAATCCAGAGTTCCTTTTACACTTTACTGTGTTTTTCCAGAGAAAATATTTCTGCTTCTGTTAAGTCATTTGTAATTCAGGGTGAGTTAAAAGGGGGAGATTTCTTGCATCATGTTGGAACTAAAAGAAACTATATTAGGGTAAATCAAATCATATGGATAATCTATTCATTCCAACCTAGTCCTGTAACGACCTCTCAGTCTGTGATTTCAATTGCTATGTGGAAAGTTACATTATAATTTGAACCTCGTCATTTTATAAACACAGAAAAAAGACACACCTAGGTCATGTTTTACAATAAATGGCAGATCATTATTGCTTCCTTTGGTATTTCCTTTGTAATGTTGATTATGATGAACTCCTGGCACCATGACAATAAATGGCATTCCAAAGAAATTCCATTTTCACTTATGTAACAGGATGTTAGAATGGGGCTCCTCTGGTCTTTGCTTCAATGGAAGCACAAGCGTGGTGGTGGATAATGGGTACCCATGTGTATCTGAGACAGATCCATATATATGGATTTTCAAAGAAAGGAATTAAAAACCAGTTCCAAGACTCTTGGGCCCTTCAGTGCATCAAGGATATAAAAAGTGGTCAGAGTCCAGAGAGGGAAGAAAGGCTGGTGAAGAGACTCACTTGGAGAAAGCTGCTGCCAGGCACGTTTCTGTTTGTGAAAGAGCTGAGGGAGGGGTGTTGTCTCCAAACCATAAGCCTGGTGATGGAGGAAGGGCCACCTCTACAGCTTTGAAATGCGTTCCTTGCATGTGGGATACCCAGAGGGCTGGCGCCTGACTCCTGCCTGAGAAAGGTAAAGTGTACTGTGGACTGGGGTCTATCCTGTCCTGGAAAATTTCCCAGGAAAGGAGATCTGATTGCCTGTGTGTGGAGGAGCCAGGGAAGCGCTGATCCGCCAGCACTGGTTTTCACTCGCAGTTTGGGGGCCAGAGCTGGGGGATGAGTAAACATGGGACATGAAGGATGGAGCTGCTGTTGGTACAACACAGTAGCCCGTAGGGGTGAGAGGTGACCTCATCAGAAAAAGGCTGAAGATGAGGAACTGATTTGCAGGAGCTGAGGAAGGAGTCCCAAATGGCCATTGGGAATGAGGAGACGAAGGGCTCTGCATAGGCTCTGTAGAGCCTACAAAGCACTCAGTGAGAAAAAGAGCTGGTTTTAGCCATCACCAGGACCAGAGAGAGCAAAGCTACCCAGCCAAGTAAGGATTGTCCTATCTCCCCACCTTCCCTCCCTTTCCCACGTCCCTGCTGGCAGGAAGTGCACAGACAGGGGTGAGCAGGGAGAGATTAAGGAGCAGGAGGGAATCCCCCTGTTCACGGCTGACTTGAGCCTGAAGTAGGTCCTAACTGGGGTAGGGGAGACAATCTCATACCACAACAAGCTCAGAGGTTTGAGAATTACATGGGATTAGGCCTTCTGATTACTGAAGGAGACTGTGCTTGAGATTTAATGCACATGTAGGGCACCTTACATAACAGTGGATAGTGTCTATGGCGTTTCCACATTGGGACACAGGAAGATTACTGCGGTCCAATGGAATAAATTTAAAGGGATAGGGGACAAGAGGAATTGATTATGATTTGTTTACTTCTTGAGTTGTCCTAGTCCAACATATTGATTATGCCTGGAATGAACTAATGAATATGATTTAATGGCTGTAGTTTCAAATTTAATGCTTACAGAGAGAAATATAAGAAATAGTACAATAGGGATCCATTGCTTGGAAATGGTCTAAGATTTGTTGGAATATTCTCAGATGCATGGAACTCTATAGGGCAAACGTATATTGAACAAACAAGTGGAGGCCGGAAGTGGTGGCTCACGCTTGTAATCCCAGCATTTTGGGAGGCCGAGACGGGCAGATCACCTGAGGTCAGGAGTTTGAGACCAGCCTGGCCAACATGGTGAAACCCCATCTCTACTAAAAATACAAAAATTACCCAGACGTGGTGGCACACACCTGTAATCCCAGCTACTTGAGAGGCTGAGGCAGGAGAATTGCTTGAAGCCGGGAGGTGGTGGTTGCAGTGTGCCAAGATCCTGTCACTGCACTCCAGACTAGGCAACAGAGCGAGACTCTGTCTCGAAAAAACAAAACAAAACAAAAACAAGTGGAAATGTGAGTTGAGGGCCCATTGAATACTGACATTTCCTGGGGGAGGCTGATTACAGGAACACTTGCTCTGCTTCCTGCCTTCTAATCTGTGCAGGGAGCTGTCTAGGCAATAAAGTAGGGCTACAAACCACTGGCAGAAGTAGCCACTTCTTCTAGGCTTCATGCCTTAGTCACGAGAGAGTATGGAGTACGCTGCACCTAAGAGGCAAAAAGACATCGGGGCAGCCCCAAGGTGTGACACTTTTCCTCCCATTTTTTCTCTAGCACAAATTTCCGTACTTTCTTATTTTCTCAGTCTTTTTTGTTAGGCCAGTTTGAATTAAGATGTTAAGACTGATAGTAACAATGATGTTCCTCTCAAGTATGACTTAAATGACTTAAAAAATAACACAGGGTAAGAGTCTCAGACTTGTGTGGGGATGGATAGTTTGGGCTTTTAAAAGGCAGGCTACCAAGAGGTTGATTTGCATACATTGAAAGCATCCTGCTGGGCTCTGCTTCTGCTGGTACGGGAGTTTCACTTCCGGAAAGCCCATTTTTAACAAATGAAAAATATATGTGAATGGAAGAGGGAAAAACACTTTACCTTTTTCTTCACTTCTTCTTCAACTTCTGGTCCCTATTTTAAAAGGTATTAATATGGCCGGGCGCAGTGGCTCCCGCCTGTAACCCCAGCACTTTGGGAGGCCAAGGTGGGTGGATCATGAGGTCAGGAGATCGAGACCATCCTGGCTAACACGGTGAAACCCCGTCTCTACTAAAAATACAAGAAATTAGCCGGGCGAGGTGGCGGGTGCCTGTAGTCCCAGCTACTCAGGAGGCTGAGGCAGGAGAATGGCGTGAACCGGATGGGGAGGAGCCTGCAGTGAGCCGAGATTGCGCCACTGCATCCAGCCTGGGCGACAGAGCGAGACTTCATCTCAGAAAAACAATAAAAAAAAGGTATTAATATGAACTCCATTTACAAACACTGACTATACTATGTGTTAGAAACTGTGCTAAGAGGTCTTAAACCGTTTCTCTCTAATCCATGATCCCAGAACTTCGGGGTTGTTCTATACACATTTTACAAATTATGAAATGAAGATTTAAGAAGGTTAAATAGGGTGTCTTAGGTTACACAGTTAATTTGCATCTGAGCCTGGAATCGATCCCTCTTTTTGACTGGATCCCTAGGTCTAAACAACTATGCTATCCAGAGGTAAGCTTTTGAATACTTTATTAATAAGGTGTCAAGATAGGCCATGATGCTGAATACATAAATGGATAATGAGGGATTAAATCAACTGCTTTGGAATGAACTGCATTTTGTTTCTAAATGTGTTATGCTTGGCAAGTCTATTCTGAAATGGAACAGCTGATCTACTTACTCTTGTGGCACTCTGCCTCACCCGCTGGTTTAATTGTGTAACAGAAAGTGGAGAAAGAGATGATTGAGCTGCTAATATCAGATCTTTCATTCTAATACTCATATTCAGCTATCTAAAAGAAAAATTAGAACGTAGTCTCCAGGCTGCTCTGGAGAGAACCCAGGGAGCAGCAAGTTTTCTCAGCAAGCGGGTCCACAGAGGGCTCGCTGCAGTGCCGAGGTCGGAATAAAGTGGTTCCACCTGCAGCAAATTATCCCTCTCCCCACCAGGCAGATTCAGCCATCTTCCTCCTTTTTAGTCATGGAAAGGCTGGAACCTGGTATGGATTTTTCTCAGGCCTCAACCCTCAGGACCAGTTGTAGTCTTCTTTGGTTTCTGTGGTTCTATTCTCTATGCTCCGTTCCTAACCAGCATTAACAGATAACTGCGTAGCTCTCATTGCTGGCACTTAGGATTTACTCACAAGTTCAATTCACTGGGGAAAACACCCCAGGAAACATCCTTAATAATCCTATAAATCTTTAATAATAGTAGATCTACACGTTTCTTTCTTTCATACTTCATTAGAAGACTGGACTCCAGTAAAATAAACTAAATATTTTGTTTGTTTTTTTCTCCTTGCATATAAATCTCATTGTATACAAATAAAAATACAAAAATAGAAACAAAAAATCACTCAGAAGTATGCCATATGAAGGCAAGCAGTGTTTCCATTTTAATGTATTTTGTTCCAGTGTTTTTAATTTGTATCTTGGTATAAACATGGATAGTATAAATATAAATAGTATAAACAAGATAGTATAAACGTAAATAGTATAAATATGATAGGTTTTTCTTTTAAATATCAGTGAAGTTGTTAAGATAATCTGAAAGCTGATTATTTATTTTTGAGTGCTCTAGAATTAAATTCTGGTAGCTTCTGAAATCAAGATTATTAAAGGGAAGATATATAAAAGCAAAATATAAAAAAATGTGAGGTATTAGCACAATGCTTAACACATATTATCTGGGCGCGGTGGCACCTGCCTGTACTCCCAGCACTTTGGGAGGCCGAGGCAGGAGGATTACCTGAGGTCAGGAGTTCCAGATCAGCCTGTCCAATATAGTGAAACTCTGTCTCTGTTGAAAATAAAAAAATTAGCTGGTCACGGTGGCACGCGCCTATAGTTTCAGCTACTCAGGAGGCTGAGGAAGGACAATCGCTTGAGCCTGGGAGGCAGAGGTTGCAGTGAGCTGAGATCACGCCACTGCACTCCAGCCTGGCTGACAGAGTGAGACTCTGTCTCAAAAACAAAACAAAACAAAAACAAAAACAAAAACAAAAAACAAACAATAAAACCCACATATTAAATACATAGAAATATATAACAATTTTAAAATTTCACTTCAGATTTCCACAGCTTTCTTCCTGTATAGGGGGTTATGACTTTGTACTGAGTAGTTTAATGTTTGTCATTGTGTTTCCAAACAGGAAAAGTTAGCTAATGAACTGGGTTGATGTTGCTGGCGGGTTAGTGTTTAGAGCCTGTGTTGCCAGTAAGTGGTATAAGAAAGCTCATGGATTCCAGGGATTCATTTTCCTGCAGCACTGGACTTCCTTAAAAACATCACCTCGAGGCCGGGCGCGGTGGCTCACGCTTGTAATCCCAGCACTTTGGGAGGCCGAGGCGGGCGGATCACGAGGTCAGGAGATCGAGATCACGGTGAAACCCCGTCTCTACTAAAAATACAAAAAATTAGCGGGGCGTGGTGGCGGGCGCCTGTAGTCCCAGCTACTCGGAGAGGCTGAGGCAGGAGAATGGCGTGAACCCGGGAGGCGGAGCTTGCAGTGAGCCGAGATCGCGCCACTGCACTCCAGCCTGGGTGACAGAGCGAGACTCCGTCTCAAAAAAAACAAAAACAAAACAAACAAACAAAAAAACATCACCTCATACTTCTCCCCATTTAAATCTACCTGCTTGTTTCTTACCAACTCAAAAAACCAAATGAATCCAACCTCCCAGGTTCCTGCCCTCCCCTCACCCCACGGTGGCTTTGGGTCCCTTCATAGGTGTAATTCCTTCCTCTCTCACATTGGGGGCAGTAAAGGATAGGCTCTTATTTAGATTGATGTCAAATACGAACTCCTCACTTACTGGCTGAGTCAACTTGGGTGACTTAAACTATCTCTGAGACTCAGTTTTCACATCTTTAAAGTGGGCCAATGACACTAGGGATTTACCTTATAGGGTAAATCTCAAAGATTTTACCTAATGTATTTAATGTATAAATCTCAAAGATTTACCCTTGTAGAGTAGTACCTCAAAACCAAAGACTCATGGGAGCTTCCTCTATCTTCCTTCCCAATTTGACTTGGTATGTCATGACTTGGAAAAACTTGGTGTCATCTGAAAATTGGAAATGTCATTGTGAATTTTCTCTTCCAAATCACACTATAATATCAGAGTCAGATGTTTCCAGCACTGATCATAAGCCAACACGAGTGTTCAATTCTACTTCATTTAGTGGAGATTTGTCCTTGGTTTGCTACCTCCAAGCCAGTTCACTAGCCATGGACAAGCTGCTCTAAATACATGATTCACATTGCCTGTTTTTTTTTTTTTAATTAAAAAAACAAGTTATAAAATGTTAAAAGAAAATGAAACAGATCATTTTTATTCTAAACTATTGTCAAGGGCCTTTGAAAGTCTTAATATATGTACCCCCAGGTTTGTTTTTATCCACATTGATATCTCCTTTACAAAGAGTAGGTAACAAATTAGTCTTCATGGTTACTATATTTTGAAATTTTGTTTTATTTCCTTTAATAACTAATGCATCAAGCACTCAGGAATTCTACCACTTACACAATAACAGAATTGTGACTCCCAAGTTTGTGGTTATGAAGTATACTCTGGGAATCCTTATGTATAAGATCCTGATAAACTGTCATTGCCAGTTCCTAAGCAAGTTATAAAATGTGACTAGCAGCTTCCTAATTTTGCCCTAGAGTTTCTTCAGATTGCTTAAATAATAGGCAAAAGACCTGAGCAAACAATTCACAAAAGAGAAAATAAAAACACTTGAAAATATAATTCATATTCAAAAATGCACATAAAAATAGATTTATTTTTTATTCATCAAATCAAGAGAAATTGAAAAAAACATACTACCCAATTTAGGCAAGAATACAATGATTTTGGCTTTCTATGATTTGTAGTAAGTCTTTCAGGGTATAAAAATTATAATGTAACAAAGGTGTACACTATAGTGCATAGATAACTCTAAACTTTGTCATTAGATTTATAAAATGTGAAAATTCTTGAAGCAACTGCAAACTTTGTAGAAGCTACGTAAGTGTTGGCAAATTCTCCATTAATTCAAAGTATGCAAATTAGCACTAGTAACAAGAGAGTTAGAAACTGTTTTTCCAAAAATAATGACAAGTAGGTAAAACATTACAGTTCAATGAAAGAACATGGATTGGGGGCAGAGTATCAAACTGAAAAACAAAACTAAATTAGTAATTGAGGGATTCATAACATATGCCTCTAAAGAGACAAAACTAAATACTGACCTCCTATAAGTGAGACTGATTTGCTTGCATAGCAAAAATTTGATCTTGAGTGCCTGGCTTGATTAGTAAAGTTCCCAAAGAGGGCACCCCCATAGTGAGTGAGGAATGTAACTACAGAAGTTCAGGTGGGCATTGGGCACGGGGAGACTCTCCCAGTGGCTCTTTAGAAGCTCATAAATATCTCTAGCTTGAAGTCCAGATTAGTTATAGAGGCTTACTGTGTTTTGTCATTTTGCCAAAAATGCCAGTTTTGCTTCGGTTCCACCTTTGGCTTTCCCTGTGAGTCTTGCAGGGTTTTATTCTATTTTATCCCAGAGGAACAGAGAACTAGAATAACTCAAATACTTATAGGCCTGGGGGAGCTCCATGACTTGAATATGGTAATTCTCTGCTTTGGATGGTATGATTGAAGGACTTAACATTTTTCTTTGTTTTCATTTTCTGTTTTGATAAAAAAAAATGTGGTTTTACACTGACTCAGACAAAGTAAAGTCATCCCTTTTAACTTAGGGATTAGCCCTGAGGAACTCTTCTCTCCTTTTTATTAAGTGAGCTTTAGTTCCAATCCCTCCACAATCCCAGGCCCACAGTTATCCTAAGTATTTGCTGATACAGGGGAAATGGCACTGAGCATTGAGAGAGATAAACCTGGCATTAATTTCCTAATGTGTTGTATTCACTATGGCTAATGGAGAAATTACTCAGATTTATTTTCTCTATTTGTAAAATGATTACTCAAGGATGTTGGGAGGAATAAATGAGACAACGTGTATGAAAGCGTAAATAACATAATTCTACGTAAATGAATTTTTGTCAGAATCATCATCAACTTCTTCATTTTAGGAATAGAATTTCATTGCCTTTTGCTAAATGCTACTATAAAAAATAAGGTATTAAAAAATCTCTTGGTTTTCTGAGGATTAAAGGTTTGTTTCTTCAATTCTAACTCTCATTTTTTTTTGTGTGGTTCTTGTTCCTTGAACTATTGCTCATGAATGTCTAATGGCTGGTTAACTTTTCTAAAATTAAATAGCCCTTTGATGGATATCTTTGTTTCTCATCTCTCACCAGAATATTAAAATAAATTGTAGGCTCTAGCTTCCCTCTAAATAGGATACTTTAAAAAAGATAATTGGGTGAAGTACTAATAAGAGGGAGGGAATGTACTGAGTTAAAAATGTCAAGATCCTCCAGTACTAGATGTTTGAAAAATCCATAGAAATAAAGGATGGAAAAAAATAAATTAATTGAGTAGTTGATTTTAATGCTATCTTGTTTACTTGACGTTATATCAAATGAGTGATATATTTATATTTAAATATATAAACTGTTAAGACTGTGTTTTGAGGCTGTGCAAACACATATACAGAGACATCTGACTTTAAAAAATTGTTTTGAACACCCACCGAGATGAACATCTGTTTTCCATTCACTGCCCTTATGCTTTTGGTTTAGATGCTGCAATACTAAATTTTTTTTTTTTGAGAAGTGTGACATTGCAATCAATTGACAATTTTAATTATTTCAGCGATACCTTTGTAAAAAAAGAAAATTCATCACTCAAAAAGCAGACCACATGGAAATTTAAATATTTATAGAGAGTAAGTGACTTAAATTGCCAGATGGTGGCTTAAATCATCAGATGTTTTTTTTTGAGATAATTATATTTTCCTCAAGCTTTAACAGAAACTTTTTAAATTTTTTTTCTTTTTCTCTTTCTTTCTTTTCCTTTTTTTTTTTTTTTTTTTTTACAGGGTCTTGCTCTGTCACCCAGGCTGGATTGCAGTGGCACAGTCATGGCTCAGTATAACCTCACTACAACAACCTCCTGGGCCCAAGCAATCCTCCTGCCTTGGCCTCCCAAGGTATTGTGATTACAAGTATGAGCCACTGTACCCAGCCTGCAACTACCATATTATTTACCATACTCCTCAAACTTGTATTTAAATAGTTAATTTCAAGAATAAAATCATTTAAGGTAATAATTTTAAAGCAACCTTTCAAAGGAAACATGTAAGATACTTTTAAAAATAAGACTTGTATATCCTTATTATCCTTTATTAT
The DNA here is from genome assembly GCF_006542625.1 of Nomascus leucogenys. Classification (NCBI taxonomy): domain Eukaryota; kingdom Metazoa; phylum Chordata; class Mammalia; order Primates; family Hylobatidae; genus Nomascus; species Nomascus leucogenys. Next base: position 88,911,007 of record NC_044387.1, on the reverse strand, counting down.
ATCATCGGATGCTCTTCCACAGAGCTTTGAACTTCAACTCTCCTTACTTTGTCTCTCCTACAACAGTTCTCACCTAGGACTTGCATTAGATTTCCCTGATAATGCCCAGGCCCCACCCCAGACCATTTCACCAGACTCTCTCATCTCTCTCTCATATCAGTATTTTATTAGCCTCTTCTGAGATTCAGCCTTGGGGAATCTCTTTAGATTTAACTAGTCATTGGGAAGAACTTTGTCTTCAAAATCATCTCAAATCATTGCTTCTTTTCTTTGTATACACCAGAAAACAAAGAATTGTAAAGATGATTTAGAAGTAATATGATCTGCTGAGAGTATTAAAGTGTTCCCGTTTTTTTTTATTTTTCCTGAGTTAGAAGGAAATGATCTCTTTTCCTTTTTTCATCTGAAAAAAAGCAAGGAACAGCCTCTTCCATCTTTAAGTCAGAGCAATAAAATTTAACAGTAAATATTACCTAATTGGTGACTGAACTCTCCCCTTCAATCTTTTAGAATTTCTTATTAATGGCTTTAGATAAGATCCTTTTGTCTCATTAATTTTTTTATGTTGAACACTTTGGGTCTGACGTGTAGTTGGTGTTCAAGTAGCACATGCTGGATAATTAATTGTGCTGAGCCTGAAGGAGACTTTTTTTTTTTGCACTTCGTTGCCCAGGCTGGAATGCAGTGGCACAATCTCGGCTCACTGCCACCTCCGCTTCCCAGGTTTTTTTTTTTTTTTTTTTTGAGATAGAGTCTTGCTCTGTCACCCAGGCTGCAGTGCAGTGGCATGATCACCGCTCACTGCAAGCTCTGCCTCCCAGGTTCCAGTGATTTTCCTGCCTCAGCCTCCTGGGTAGCTGGGACTACAGGTGCACGCCACCACGCCCAGCTAATTTTTGTATTTTTAGTAGAGATAGGGTTTCACCATGTTGGCCAGGATGGTCTCGATCTCACCCTCATGATCTGCCCACCTCGGCCTCCCAAAGTGCTGGGATTACAGGCATGAGCCACTGTGCCTGGCCACGCCTCCCAGGTTTAAGCAATTCTTGTGCCTCAACCTCCTGAGTAGCTCAGACTACAGGCACCTGCCACCACACCTGGCTTTTTTTTTTTTTTTTGTATTTCAGTAGAGATAAAGTTTCACCAGGTTGGCCAGGGTGGTCTCAAAACTCCTGAGCTCAGGCAATCTGCCTGCCTTGGCCTCCCAAAGTGCTAGGATTACAGACATGAGCCATCACGCCTGGCCTGGAAGGAGATCTTCACAGTTACCCCAGAGGGCACCACGTTCATTGTGGTGTTACTGGCGGTGTTATGCTGGCCACACACACACACGCACACAAAACACACACTCCCACATGCTCCCCACTTGGTTTTCCTAATAACCTGAGGCAAGTTTGCCAGAAATTGGCTTTTCTACTTTACAAACAGGGAAACTTAGTTTCTGAAAGGTTAAATCACTGGCCGGGTGCTTGCCACATACCCAGTTAGTAGGCGTGTGGGTGGACAGTCCAGGGCTTGAGATTTGTATTTTTTTTCTTTGTCCACAGCTCCTTGTAACCCCTTGTCAGGTAAAGGCAGGTGAGTCAAATCTGCAGCTGACACAACGGGTAACAGAATCAGAACTCTAAAATGTTTGAACAGGTTGGAATGCTGGCCACAAAAACCCAAAAGGTAAAATTTAATAGGGAAAAATATAAGGTCTTAAGTTCAGATTACTTTAAAAAATTATGAAATACAGCTTTGGGGAACAGGGAGAGGAGACAGTTGTTCATGTGAATAAAAGAATCTGTGGCTATGAGATAAGCATGTGATGGATTAAAATACATAATGTAAACCTAGGCTGCTTTATAGTATCCATAGAAGTATAATCAGGTTCAGGAAATGAGAGAGGTCCCAACTTCTTCTCTGTGCTGGAAATAAATCATTTGGAATTTGTGCTTAGTTTTAGCCCTCACATTTTAAGAGGGACAGTGACAAACTGATGTTTGATTATAGTACACATATCAGCGGATATCCTCAAAAACTGGGTTATATTGGACCACCTTTTTTCATTTTGGCACCTATGGAAAGTTTAAAGACATGCAGGATGTCTATGAATTTTCAGGGGCTTAAATTCTCTTGGTAACTCCTGGCTCTAAGATCCTTCTTCAAGTTCAAATCCCAGCATCTTGCCTGGGCTATACCTGTTCTTTGCTTTGTGGACCCCAGTAGCTCAGCTTCTTGTTCTGATTTCCACAGAATTTCACTCACACAAAGATTTTCTGTGCTAAGAGATTTTACTGGTAATCTGGGGTAGGCAAGGAAAGCTTAAGGAGCAGGAATGATAAACATTTTAATTTGAAAAGCAGGCATCCCTGTTCTTAACCTTTCTTTTGGTGGGTGGGGGGTGGGGGGCGTTGGAATTTTTTCCTGGCTTCCGATATGTTCTGAGCACTCTGATCTTGCTGACTGCTCTCACTCTCATTTTTGTTCTTTATTCTCTTCCTCTTAGATTTCCTGCAGGCACTCCATATGTTTCTCAGATGAATACATACAGTAATCCATCTTTCTCTGTTCCTTACTCTCAAACTCAGTTCCAGGCCAACCTGTGCATATACAAAAGCTATCAAGCTGCTTGGCTAAATGAAAGAGCTACACCTAAATTTCTTTCCTGACAGAATCCATTCTTCTAGAATGGAATTGTGCATTTAAATAGCATTTTATTCCTCTGTCAAGCCAGGAAAATAAAGGGTTTGAAAATGGGAGCTTCCTAGCACTTATTTTAAGTAATTTTAAATCATGAACTCACTTAAAATTGCTGCATAAGGGATCATTCCACCTTTCCCATCATAATTGTACATGATAGAACTGTTCCTCTTTTTGACTGTAGGAAGTGGATATTATATATTGATAAACTGGCATTATGTAATTACAAAACTCAGTTGTTTTGTCACTGTAAATAAATACTGGTATTCATAATGATATTGTGTTTGAAGTAGGAAAGAGCAGTGCAATAGTCACATGCCTGGAATGGATCTAGGACAGATGTGGGAAAAGGAGGATACACAGAAGGCTCAGATTAAAAGAGTGAATAGGTAAAAAATCAAACAAGGTATGTAATCTGCTATAGATTAGCTGCAGGAAGCAATAGAGAAAAAGAAACTGAGTTCTTTTTTTTTTTTTTTGAGACAGAGTTTCTCTCTTGTTGCCCAGGCTGGAGTACGGTGTTGCAATCTCAGCTCACTGCAACCTCTGCCTCCCGGGTTCAAGTGATTCTCCTGCCTCAGCCTCCCAAGTAGCTGGGATTACAGGCACCTGCCACCTCGCCCAGCTAATTTTTTTATACTTTTAGTAGAGACGAGGTTTCACCACGTTGGCCAGGTTGGTCTTGAACTCCTGACCTCAGGTAATCCGCCCGCCTCGCCCTCCCAAAGTGCTGGGATTACAGGCGTGAGCCACCACTCCCGGCCAATCTTGAGTTCTATTAAAAGAGAGCAAAGGAAATAGTCATTGACACTAAGGACTCAGGCTTTAGGGAGATACTAGGTAAGGAATTTGAGTTTTGGAAACCAGAGAGGATGAAAATAAAAAGCTCATGAGGAAATGATGTCAGTCTGAGCTCCGGGATTATTTCTGCTACCACTTTGATTTCCTCTCACAGGCTGAGAGAGTTAATCTAATTTTCCAAGGATTGAAGTTGCTGGATCTGAGAAATCAAACTTGCATCTGTCCTGACAATGCTAGCCTCTACCCAAGTGAGTGACGGTCACATATAGGCACGTGTATGGTGTTTGTGTCCAAAGAGACCCACAGAATGTGAAGTAGCTTTTACCGTTGTGTCCCTGGGGATGACTTGGACAACCCTCAAGAAACAAGGTTAGCTGGGAGAAACATGGTCCTGGTGTAAAAATGAGTCCCTTTCTGTTAGGGTGGGCTAGCTCATGAGATTACTTGCAAAATCAGTTAACTTTTTTAGTGAGCAGCCTTGGAATTTTCTGAATAAACTAGGAAATAATAAGAAGTGTAAAATTTTCTACAAATGCTGATAATAGAAATAAGTGTAAAACGAAATTATCCTTTTTGATTTCACAATTCACTGAAGTATCTTAGTAATTCAAGGTGATTTTTAAAAGACATATAATCTTGTCTGTATTTTAAATTAGGATAAAAATTCTAAGTAAATGGTTGGTTTAATTTATTTATAATAACAAGCTCACTCTCCCATCTTTAAATGCCTAGTAGATCCTGGGAAGTTTTCCATTAATGGATACACCTATAAATAGGTAATTAACACACACATTAACCTCAAGAATTATCAGTACCATAAGCTATGCTGCAATATTATACTACTCGAGGCAAGACTGCATTTACTTATTTTGATATCCACAGGGCCTACGCCAGGCATATAATAGGTACCGAAAATATTTGTCGAAATGAACAAATAAGGCATGTTCTTATCTTGCTAACACTACAGGATATGCAGAAATGTGCACTTAGAACTAAATTTCAAATCATCTAATAATCAGTATATATCAGTGAGAGAAATTATAAACAGAACATGTAGTTTCTAATTTTAAAAGTTGGAACACATTCACACAGATAAATACATGATCTATCAATGACATTTGGAATAGCAGATTATGTGGTATTTGCCTTATAGAAGTAAGTCAAGAAATTTGTTTTCAGTATTCAGGCAGTAAAAATGGAGAGAGAATATATATAAAACAATTATTGGCAAATATTCTCTATATATGCATATACTTGAATACATCTTCATGTATACACAAATATACCAAATTCATTCATTATTCAACACGTCTTTAATGAGTGAGCAAAACTAGAAGGATCTCTTCCTTTGGTTTTTTTTCTCCAAAGATACTAATGTCTCTGCTGAGAACTAAAATTTTGTGAGACCTTAGCAATGAAATGCAGTCTGCAGATTTAGTATTTGTTAAGACTTTTCGAAAGGCTGGAGGGAGCCAGTGGTGTCTATAAGGTGGGATATCTTTTCCCAGCTTGGCTGCTTGTGGGAAGGTACCCTTCAAATGATGACTCAGACTCTTGGGACAGGGTATAATATACAATATTTAATATAATTATTTAGCTCATTTTCAAAAATTTAGCTCATTTCATCTACTTCATTTAATTTTTTTTTTTGCCCTCCTGCCGTTTGCATTCAATCATCTACGCCATTATGGAGGTAGAAATGTCTGTCTTTTAACAACTGTGGCAGAGGCAGAATAGAGAAAAACTTACTGACGTTGTGTTTTATACATTAAACTAGATGCCCATTTAGTAGCACATCTTGCCTAGTGAGCCCAGTTAAACTTAACTATAGTCCCTGGAGTTGAGACGAGATTATGTGGAGAGAGAAGATGCCAAAAAAAAAAGATAAATATAATTTATATACTATCAACTAGGTGTCAGGTGTCATCCTAATTACTTTCTATTAACTCATTTATTCCTCTCAACAATAGTATCATCTCCATTTTACAAATGAAGAAGATGAGGCTCAGACAAGGCAAGTGACGTTCTCAGTGTCACACAGCTTGTAAATGGTAGAGCTGGGAAGTGGTCCTAGCTGATGTGCTCAGAGGCTGTGCTCTTAATTACTGTGCTATACTTTCTCATAAAGTAGATGAGACAGTGTCAGCTCATGAGGATTTAAGGTCCATCTCAGTAGAAGAGTGGCACAAAATCTTAGTGCATCAAAAGACAGCAGGTAATTAGGTCATATGGAAATGGAAGAGGCAGAGGTCTGAGGAGCCAGGCGAATCCAGTGGGCTGGTGGAGACTGTCTGGAAATGGCCCTTGCTCTGGGTCCAGCCACATCAGAGGGCAATGATGCAACAAGGCCATCAGATAGGCCCAAACCTTTTTGAGGATGTGAAAGGTTCCCACCTAAGGTTGGAATCTGCCTAAGCTCTCTCTCTCTCTTTCTCTCCATGTATATATACATGTATATGTACATACATATGTACATATATGCATATATATGTACATACATATGTACATATATACATGTATATGTACATACACATACATATATACATATATGTACATACACATACATATATACATATATGTACATACATACGTATATATGTACACATATACGTATATATGTATATGTATGTGCATATATGTACATATGTGTATGTATGTACATATGTACATATATGTATATATGTACGTATATACGTACGTATGTACGTACATATATATGTGTATATATATATGGAAAGGTTAGCTGGGAGAAACATGTAAACCATATATATATATATATATATATGGAGAGCTTTACATAAATATATAGGGAGCCTTACATATAGCTTTACATAAATAGTCATGGTATAATTTTTCTGTTTATGGAAACTGCTGGCTTGTGGTTGTGGTTGATATAGGTAAAAGACTAGTTTCCTAGGTGGGAGCACTCAACAAAGTACTTCAGAATTCTTTGCCACTAAAAACCTGCCACAATAATTGTTAATAGGGTGCAGCAGTTTTTTTTTTTTAAATTTATTTAAAAAATTTTTCTTTTTTCTCTCTGTTGCCCAGGCTGGAGTGCAGTGGTATGATCATAGCTCACTGCAGCCTCGAACTCCTAGGGTCAAGTGACCCTCCCATCTCAGCCTCCTGAGTAGCTGGGACCACAGGCACAACCCACCATGTCTAGCCATGAGTGGCGGTTTTAGTTACCATAAAACCACAGATCCCAGAGACAAACTGCTCAGGCTAGAATCTTGGACATGTCATTCACTACCTGGGTGACTGACACATTACTTATCCTTGCTGTGCCTCAGTTTTCTCACTTGCAAAATGTGGATAACAGCAGTATAAACTTAAAGGTGTGTGTATGTGTGTGTTTGTGATGATGAGACCAGTTTGGGAAATATACACATACGAATTAGAGCACATAGTGATAACGCAAATGTTAGGGTAGATCCACCACCACTTTCCCCTCACCCTTGCAACTCAAATGTCAGCTTCAAAAGGCAGACATTTTTGTTTATTTTGTTCACTCCTGTATTCTGGGCATCCTGAACAGTGTCTTCACTGAGTAGGTGCTCAATAAATATCTGTTGACTGGAAGGGACACTTTTCAACATTTTTATTTTTTTGCAACAAATAATTGGGCAATCAAATGGCTTATATTTCTTTAAAGACTGTATCTATTATAAAATGAGTGAGAGAGGCTGGGCATGGTGGCTCAAGCTTATAATTCCAGCACTTTGGGAGGCTGAGGTGGGCGGATCACTGGAGGTCAGGAGTTTGAGACTAGCCTGGCCAATACGGTGAAACCCTGTCTCTACTAAAAATACAAAAAAATTAGCCAGGTGTGGTGGCGGGCACCTGTAATCCCAGCTACTCAGGAGGCTGAGGCGGGAGAATCGCTTGAATCTGGGCCTTGTGCCACTGAACTCCAGCTTGGGCGACAGAGTGAGACTCTTTGTCTCAACAGATAAATAAATAAATAAATAAATAAATAAATAAATAAATAAATAAAATGAGTGAGAGAGTAAAATAAATACAACCCAATTCCCAGTTATTTTTAGTTTACAATAAAATATGTCACAACTAACAAGACAGTCTAAGAGAGGACATTTTTATAGGATGGGGGCTGAATTTTGTTGTTGCATGTGCTGTCATCTGAACACTTCTCATATGAGAGAAAAGCAAAAATAAAGAAACCAAGTAAAAACCCAAATAACACAAATGGATAAAGAATGAGTGCAGTTACCTCCCTGAATATTCATCCCCATCTTGAGCCCTGAAGAATTCATTGACGCTTAAGTAACCGTGAGTCAACATATTTGCGTAAATACTACAATGTGTTTGTACCACATTTTCCACTGTTTTAAGTATAAATTTCATACAACTGAAGTGTACTTATTAGCAGGGAGACTGCAATCATCTTTGCCCACGGGGAATTTGGAGACTAACTACCGTCTCCATGATAAGTCAATAATTTAGAGTACATCTATAACCCTTCCACAAAAATGCAATGAGAGATGAAGGCTGGGGTGAGGTGAGAAGGAATGCCAAATACAAACTCCGACTCCTTACAGCTAATTTAATAATTCTGCAGTGAAAAATGGCTTTTTATCATCCCAGGAGCAAGTGTTTCTTTTTTTTTTCTTCCCATCTGCTAAAAACTCTTTTCATTAAAAAGGGGGCTTGGAGAGCCTTTGCTTTGATATAGGAGAATGTGTAATACCTGCAATATTTCTTGGCTAGAGAAAAATTGTTTTCATCTTTCAATGCTAATGACTCATTAAAAAGCAAAATAAGAAGATAAAAATAAAGAAGAATGTAAAAACAAACATACATGCATACTTTTTGCTCTTTTTTAAAAAAAATGCGCAAACTGAAACTCATTTAAAATAATTTTTTTTTCCAGGCTCTTGTCTAACTGAAATAGAATTATCACCATTCGACATGGCCCTTCAATCCTAAAACCCGTTTCAGAGTAAAAACAGAATTAGCGTGATCCCTAAGGACAGAAAGAGGGTGAGGTGGTTTCTGTAGTTTTGTGTTTCGGAAACAGAAGCCTAGAGAAAGACACAATGACTGTAATAGACACAAATCAAATGAACCAGCCACTCGCACGCTGGGAAAGCCTTTCTGATCTTTTAAGCTTGCCTGTAATTTATTTTTGGAGCCTCTTCCTGTGAATGTGAAAAGTTGAGACGGAACCTGATAGTAGTTGCCTATGACCGTCAGTCACCATGGAAAGCCTTCATGGAAACCAGCTAGAGCATCTGCTAATGAGAAAATCGTTAGGGCTCATGTCGCGGCACAGACTGGGATGACTTGGTCATAATACGGTGCCATAATTAACATTCTTGTTCAGCTTCAGGTGGCTTTAAGGTCTTGGACTACACTATAGTTGGTTTACATCATAAAAAAGTATGACATGGACATAAAGATGGCAACAGTAGACACTGGGGATTACTAGAAGTGGGAGGGAGGGAGAAGGGCAGGGGGTGAGAAACTAACTCGGGTACTATGCTCAATACCTGGGTGACTGGATCAATCAATTGTACCCCAAGCCTCAGCACCATGCAATATACCCGTGTAACAAACCTGCACGTGTACCCCCTGAATCTAAAAGTTGAAATTATTTTTAAAAACAAAGTATAATAAATCTGAATTATATGCAGCCGTGTTTTAGTTTGGAAGAATCAACAGGGTACCAACGGGGTTGAAAAAGATAATTCTGAGCTTTGATGATGAGACTGCGTGTTGCATTGTTCATAAATTACTTATGAAAAGAAATTGTGAGGCTTTTGCACAACCTTTAGGTTTTCCAGAGAATCTTTATTTATTTTTATTTTTTGAGACAGAGTCAGTGGCGCCATCTTGGCTCACTGCAACCTCCACCTCCCGGGTTCAAGCAATTCTCCTGCCTCAGCCTCCTGAGTAGCTGGGATTACAGGGGTGCACCACCATGGGTGGCTAATTTTTGTATTTTTAGTAGAAATGGGGGTTTCTCCATGTTAGCCAGGCTGGTCTCGAACTCCTGACCTTGTTATTCCCCTGCCTCGGCCTCCCAAAGTGCTGGGGTTACAGGCGTGAGCCACCGTGCCCGGGCAGGAATCGTAGTTTTTAAAGCTGAAACCCCTTGACGTGGGGTCTGAAAACTAAGATCTGAACTCAAATTGTATCATTTCCTAGCTGACAAATTATGGAAAAGTTACTTAATTTCTCTAAGCCTTAGTTTTCCTTATTTGTAAAATGGGATAGCACAGCTGTAGTAAGGATGAAACAAAATAAGGGGTGCCATTAAAATTCATCCCTCAGGTAGCAGGTACTCAAATGTTCTTAAAAATTTCAAATTATAATTCTATGAGCTAGTTTTATTACACACTATAAATTTATCTAAATCTGTGAAATGCCTGTTTTTCACGCCCATAAGATCAGCCTTTTTAGGGGCTGGGGGAGGGCTAAATTCTGAACCACATGAACATGAAGTCGTAGCATCCAAAACTTGGAACATACGTGTTTCGGAAACAGAGAAAGAATCTTAGAGAAAGACACAATGACTGTAACAGACACAAATCGCGCGAAATCACCTGCTCGCACAATGGGAAAGCCTTTCTGATCTTTTAAGCTTGCCTGTAATTTATTTTTGGACCCTCTGCCTGTGAATGTGAAAAGTTGAGATGGAACCTGGGACTTTAGAGTTGGGAGATGTTTTTTCCCCTAAGGTCTGGAATTATTCCAAAAGCATTCCCAATGTAATTTAAAATTCAATAAGAAACCAAGATTTATTTTATATTCGGCTTTGTGCGATTGTGTCTCTTCTGGAATGAACTGTCACAGAATGAGCACAGGTATCATAACTGAATCATAAGGTCATTTGAAAAACAAGGTCTATGGCTAAAATGGACTGAATTTTATTTAAAATTTATTTAAAATAAAATTTAATTTAATTTATTTTATTTAAATTTAAAACAAATTGTTCTGAACTTGGAATGTCATGACTGTAGGACTTATATTAAGCAATTTCTCATTCGATTAAATCTTTCAATTCTCTTTGTATGCTTACCTTTTCATCTTAAGGGCAAGGGCTTTAAAACATTTTATTAGATTCCAGATAGAAAAAAGGAAGTGGACTGTTTACTTACTCAGAATGATTCACTGGATCTATACTTCAAATCATGAGGCATATTTAATAATTCTATACATTTTCAATGATCATTCCCATTTTGCTTCTACTTATTTTTAAAATCCTACTTAATACCCTACTTGCTTAAGTAAATACTTCAGTATATACTTCTGATGCCTATGTATAAACACAATTCAAATAAAAACACAGCTTGTTTTGGTATTGCCACTCTTGTGTGTTAAAACAGGGAAAAGATCCAAGAATATAAAATATCTCACAGAAAGTTTCCTTACTGGTTATTCTCACCTGAAGGGGGATAGAATTCAATTTATTACTGTAGTAACAGGTTAAACATAAATGTGGCCATAGGCACAAATTATGTTGAATTGGTTTTAAAGAAAATAAACTTTCCCTTCTCCTGAACCTTTCATCCATTTCGAAGCTTTGAACTACTTAGATAAAAATTTCCCTCTCATTTTTGTCTGCCTTTGTAGTCTGACTTTGAGCCAGGACTTGAAGCAGACACTATGGCTCATGCAGAAAAAAAACTTCCCACAAGACTGCCAGCGAAATTTTGCAGACTCAAGATGTTCGGAGAGTTTGGACAATCATCACAGTTTTTGGACGCCTATCTGAGGTAAACATAAAGCCAAACCTTGACAGTCTCATTAGTAGTCTAAGTATGATTCAATATGAGGAATTTCTGCTCTTGGCTTGTTGATATAATTACAGGATTTCTTAATTGAAATTTAATTGAAGATACAAAGTGATAGATTGGCACTTTGTAAAGCATCACAGCTAAACAATTTGCTCCAGTATACCAGATGAGCAGAAAACAAATCAATACATTCTTAGAACTGCTAAGTGAAAATTATGTAGAATAATTGCTTCAATCATTGAAAATACGATTTTTTAGTGGCAAGTTTGTGTAACCAAAAGTATGTTATTAGTTATTGAGTGAGTAAAGCATTTGTCATCACAATTTGCACTTGAAAGGGTTACAGGTAAGAGCTGTTTTTTGTGCCCAATTATTTCCTCAGTCCTATGTTCTCACCCTAAACACCTTAATGAAATTGGAAAGGCATATCCTTTTAGAAATGTATCTGTAGTAAAGATAATTTGAAAGCACTAAACTCTAGAAAACCTTTTCCGCCGGGCGCGTTGGCTCACGCCTGTAATCCCAGCATTTTGAGAGGCCGAAGCAGGGGATCACAAGGTCAGCAGATCGAGACCATCCTGGCTAACACGGTGAAACTCCGTCTCTAATAAAAATACAGAAAAATTAGCCGGGCGTAGTGGCAGGAGCCTGTAGTCCCAGCTACTCCGGAGGCTGAGGCAGGAGAATGGCTTGAACCCAGGAGGTGAAGCTTGCAGTGAGCCGAGATCGCGCCACTGCACTTCAGCCTGGGAGACAGAGGGAGACTCCGTCTCAAAAAAAAAAAAAAAAAAAAAAAGAGAACCTTTTTAATGCTGATATAGTTAGGCTTTGTGTCTCCACCTAAATCTCATCTTGAATTATAATCCCATAATCCCCACGTGTCAAGGGAGAGACCAGGTGGAGGTAATTGAATCATGGGGGTGGTTCCCCCATGCTGGGCTTGTGATAGTGAGTGAGTTCTCACGAGATCTGATGGTTTTATAAGGGGCTCTTCCCCGCTTTGCTCGGTATTTCTTCCTGCCTCGCGCTGCATTGTACGGAAGGTGTCTTGCTTTCCCTTTGCCTTCGGCCATAATTGTAAGTTTCCTGAGACCTCTCCAGCCGTGAACTGTGAGTCAGTTGAGCCTCTTTCCTTTATAAATTACCTAATCTCAGGCAGTTCTTTATAACAGTGTGAACACGGTCAAATACAAATGCTAGAATGTTTTAAAAGGTAATCCCAGGAAGGTAATAATGCAGGAGGGCAATGCTCTGTGGCTTAATGCCTCAGGTGCCCAGAGACCTTTATCCTAAACAGAGGGAAAACCTTGTTACAGGGTTTGTTGCAAACTGAGAAGAAAGCCTTCTGTAGCATAGCATGTCATTTCTTTTCGTTTCGTTTTGCTGGAAGGGCAACAGGAATCTATTTGGGTTAAAGGACAGGCAGAAGTGGAACATCAAAAGTTTGGGAGAGTCCTGAGTAGCAGGAGTCATAGATCTGGAATAATTAGATTATTAAAATGAACACTTGAACAAAGGGGACCAGAAAGCTGTTAACCTTAAGAAAAGATTCCAGACAATTCTGTTTGACTCTCTTTTTTTATCAAAACAAATAAAGGAGTATAAGTTAAAATGTATTCAGTGAAGTCTCTAACCGGCACCAAGGTACTGAGAATTCTTTAAGTCTTGTTGTAAATTACACACCACGTTGCTTATGTGATTATTAATGTGATGATGTAATAGTTGTATTTTTATGTACAAAGAATACGAGCTTGGATTGTGTGCTAAATTCCTGTTTTTGCTCAATTACCTCCTGTAAGACTAATTTTTGGAAACCTGCTATTGATATGTCTACCTTATTTCATTTTAAGAATAATAGTTAAGAATTCTGAACTTTTATAGATTTTTGATATAGATAGCATAAAGGAGGGCTATTGGTCAGATATTTGTAAAGGTGGCTATAGTTCCCTTTATTTGCCTAAACTTGCTGAGTTTCTTAAGAGGGGTGCAATGTGTATTCAAATGGAACAATTCTCACCGTGGTGGCTTCAGTGTTGCAAGGTGTTGAACACCCCATCCTACTAAATGCCACAATCACTTTTCAGCCATTGTGATACCCACCACGTGATAACTCTGCACATTTCCAACCTCTTCTTGGAAAGTGGTATACGCATACACCCCTGAAGTCTTCCCCTAGCCCCAGCCACCACCACATAAGAACCACTGGCCTAGGATATGTGGGTTCAGTTATCTGAATCTCAATTACAGAAAATCAACAAAAAAAATCTCAAAAAACTTTTTTGTATTAAGTGATTGTTCTTAGGTTTTAATAAAACAGATGTAAGTTAAACATAGTGATTTACCAGATTCATTTTTTTTGCGGGGGAAACTAGCTGAAGGCTCTCCATCGTCATGTGGTAACGTAGTTCAGTGAGAGCCTGGGGAGGCTGTGCCCTTCTTAATTGTGTACCACTCTCCTCTTTCGCCTGGCTCCCTGCCCTTGTGCTCATACTATGCTGCAGGTTACATGACTGAGGGAGGGAGTCAGATTTTGAAGAGCAAAACACATTTTTTTTTTTTTTTCTTGAGACAGGGTTTGGCTCTGTTGCTCAGGCTGGAGTGCAGTGGCACAATCTCAGCTCACTGCAACCTCCACCTCCTGGTTTCAAGCAATTCTCTTGCCTTAGCCTCCAGAGTAGCTGGGATTACAGGGATGTGCCACCATGCCCAGCGAAATTTTTTGTATTTTTAGTAGAGATGAGGTTTCGCTAAGGTTGGCCAACTCCTGGCCTCCAGTGATCCACCAGCCCCAGCCTCCCAAAGTGCTGGGATTAGAGGTGTGAGCCACCGTGCCCGGCCCAAAGCATAATTCTTATTGGCACACCTATTTCTTAGGTGCTTCCTCCTTTCCATTGATCTGGATTCCTTTCTACCTTTCTTTTGGCGTGACTCCTAATTCAAACTGTAACCCCGTTGTATCACACTCCTCATCCAAACTCCATGATATTCGGTATTCTTTGTTCTCATTAGAGTTTACTCATTCCAGGATAACAGACGTGAAAAAAATGCCTAAGAGTTGCCCTGTGGTAGCTAGTCTTCAAATAGACTAGTAAGTGAGAGAAAATAATAAATTGTTTTGAGCCACTAAGTTTTGGAGTGGTTTGTTACGTACCATTAAATAAGTCAAGCACCACTTCAAATGTATGAATCACTCATGGTTACAAATTCCACCAAAGAGCCAACTTTTGGTGTTAATAATCCCAGACACATTACTGTCGGCTTATGTCTGGGTAGTTTGCCTACCTCTCTGAGTCTCAGTTTTCTCATATCTAAAACACGTAATAACAGAGCCTACCCTACAGAGCTTGTGAGAGAACTGGATGAGAGAACGTATAGCAAGTCCTTTGTAAAAAATGCCAGACATATGTAGCACTCCATTTAGTGTTAGTCGTTTAATTTCTCATTGACAGAGACTGAATGAATGAGAAAATTCCACTTACAACATCAAATGTCTTTTTGGACTTTCACATCAATGTGATTCTATTACTAAGTTATAGATTGGAGTTGAAGTTTACTTAAAAAGTCTAAAAGCAAACAGCGAGAAGTACTAGGGAATATAGAGATGGAAAATTAATTTTGAAGCTGTGTAACTTGCCTGTGAGTAATCCTTAGCAATTTCAGAGGAAAGCATTTCAGGAATTGCTTGTGTCACCATATCTGGATAATAATAATTATGGGTCATCATCATTTTAGGTGTGGGCAATCAGGAGGAGGATGTAGCAGTTGTCGTCCCAGCTAGAAAGAGAGGGCACACTAAAACCCAAACAACGCAAGGAGGGTTTCATGAAAAGATTATATCTGAAGGTGTCAGGGTATGAGGAAACCACAGGGATAAGGGATCACCTGGGGACTACAAAGCAGAATTGCTACCACTCTTAACCCTAAAGGAACAGAGGGCGGATGCACTTTCCTGAACACAGGAAAGCATTGTGTTGAGCGGAGAACTTCATTTGACTTAAAGGGCCAAGGCAAACCAATAGGAGGAAGGTGGGACACTAAGTACTTTGAGTTCCTCTCTTTCTTCCTTCTGATCTGCCAGGGCCCTCCAGGACTTAGCCCAACCAGAAACCTGAAGGAGTCTGTTCTAGTCTACATGGATCAGCCACTCAGGGCAAGACAGTGGGGTGGAGAAGAGTGGGAAGAGGAGGATCTGTCAGGGTCTATGGAAGATGATGAGTCAGAGGATAGTGGAGCAAAAGTAGTAAGGGCAGACTTATGATCCTCATAGTTAAATACTTGTATTTTAATAATCTTAACACAATTCTGTGGCAGCTTAAACCCAAGGAATATTTAAGTTTCTTTTCTGATCTATGAAGAAAGGCTTTGTGAAGATGTACAGAACCCCAGAGAGGTTACTGTCTTTATTTCCTTCTGTATCCTACTCAAAGTTATAAGGAAGTAATGCCATGAGCATGACTTTTTTTTTTTTTTTTTTGAGATGGAGTTTCGCTCCTGTTACCCAGGCTGGAGTGCAATGGCGATCTCAGCTCACCGGAATCTCTGCCTCCCGGGTTACAGCGATTCTCCTGCCTCAGCCTCCCGAGTAGCTGGGATTACAGGCATGTGCCACCATGCCTGGCTAATTTTGTATTTTTAGTAGAGACAGGGTTTCTCCATGTTGGTCAGGCTGGTCTTGAACTCCCGACCTCAGGTGATCTGCCGGCCTCAGCCTCCCAACGTGCTGGGAGCACGACTCTTCAACAATGACTCGTGTCACCTCGGAAGGATTGCTGTCGCGTATGTGTTTGTTGTTGTGAGTACACACAATTTTTCACAGCCGAGACAAATGCCACAAGCAGCTGGCAAAGGAGGAGACTGTTGCATATTAATTTCATTCCCTGGGAGGTCTGATCTGGAACCATTTGGGATATGGATGTTGTAATGGTCTCTAGCACTCAACTATCACCAGCTCTGCCTTTTCTCATTGCTTCTTGGAACTGTTTCTCATGCCGTCTGCTTCTAATCCTTCACCTTGTCTCTTTCAGATTCCCTTTCTGGAGGCTTCATTTGCTTCTCTTAATTTTTTTTTTTTACCCCTGGCTTCAAGCTTGCTTCCTGCTCTGATCAACTAAGATCCACTTACTCTATTTGGCTGACAAAATTATCCATACAGGTGAGGCTGTGAGAAAACACTCCAGGTGCTAAGAGTCTTGGGTAATTTCTAACACTTGCCCCCCATCATCCATTGGCCTTAAGCACAGATGATTAGTGCAGGTGTAGCATTGTGTTTGCATGATGAAAGGAAAACTAAATTGTGTTTCTATAGACCTACCTGAGGATATGAAGACCTCCTGGAAGAAAGTGAGGCAAGAGGACAACAGATAGGACTAAATACGGGGAGTATTTAGTCTTCACGCTTCCCTCTTATTAGCTCCCTGTTCAAAGTTAAAATTATTTATTTCGTAAAAAATGATCTTGCAGAATTGTATTTTGCAATGGCCTTTTGTAGAAAAGGTATGTCAGAAGTCACTTGAACTAAAGTGTGGTTGGGGCCCTTTCTTCCTCGATTTTAGGCAGCAATGTGTGTCCTCAGGCTCGGCCCATGGAATAAGTCCATGTTTCAGGATTCTGGCCAACATATGCCAACACATTCTTAATTAGAACGCTGGCAGCTAAACATAAGGATTAAATGGTACTATAACGGATTACAAATCACATCTGTTATATTCTGCTTGGGATCAGTGTTCTGTTTATAAAAGAAAGAGAAGCTCAGCAAAATGGCTTTGATAGAGGGGGCACTGAAGCTCAGGCCCTCACAAGTTGCATCAAGGAAGGTTGTTGCTATGAGTAAAGACACCGGCTCTTTCTCATGTGACACCACCAAGTGGGCTGGGAATGTATACAGCACAGTTTTCTCATGAGGACCACTAAAGAATCGATCATGGCTCTTTTCTTTTTTAAGGTTTCTTAACATTGTCTGGGGGCAATGGAAGGAAGCCATTGACGAGGTTTGCTTTTAGAGAACTGCTCAATATCTGTGGTGGTGGTTCTGATGGTCAGGAGGACTCACCCAAACTCCATTGAGACAGATCTTGAGAAGGGCTGTGGCAGTAGAGTATAGCAGTTAAAAGGTACAGATTCGTTAATGCTCAAGGGGAGGGATACTTCATTTTCTGTGATGATGTGATTATTACACACTGCATATTTGTATCAAAAAATCTCATGTACCCCATATATACGTATGCCTACTATGTACCCATAAAAATTAGAAACAAAAAAGTACAGACCCAGGAGCCAGTTTGTCTCAGTGTGAATTCCATCCCTACCAGTAACTGGACAATTGGGAAGTTTTGCTAAACTATTCATATCTTAGTATGTTATTTTTAAAATAGAGACAACAAATTTGTAGTTCACTGAATCTAACATGAAATCACCACTAGATACCATTATTTTATGAACCACTAATAAAGAAACAGCATACAGTACTGGCCAAGTAAATAATTAAGCTGCAAAACAATTCTGACCAAATTTGTATGTGTACAAGCAATACAACCACAAAACAGCTGTTTTAAGTATGTCCTTTTCTGTAAGGAGTTCTGATTACAAAGATGTTAAAGTGTTATAAAATAGATGTCTTAGAATCCCAGAAATCTGGCAATATCTAGCTTATTGGAATAAATGAATTTATACATGTAGTGCCCTTAGAAGAGTGGCATACACTAAGTACTCAAGAAATGTTGACTATTAATATTATTATATCTATTAGTATTACTAGGAGAATGACAATAACTTGCATGAGGGTTCAGTGTTAATAGCTCTGTAAGAAAATAAAGAGGAATTATTTTAATTGGTGACTTTAGAATGATGACCATAGGGTTGACAAGCATGAAAATGGCAATTTTAGCATTAACTTTCTACAATTTAGTACTATGTGTAATTCTACACAGTGACTGCACAGACATATATGATGGTGGTTGAATGTTACCATGCTTCTGGTGTTAACTTTCAAGACCTCCTCATTAGGGGATAACAATGCCCCTGGACTGGAGTGACCAGGCCTAGCTAAGCCCTGACCTTGAACAAATCCTCTCATTTGTCAATACCTTCTCATTACTATCCTTCCAGAAAGCATGCTGGGCCCATGCTGGTCCATTAACATAATCAAATTCATATATTGATATGGGGAATTCTTGGTCTTTGTAGTGGTTCAAAGTCCAAAACTGAAACATTTTCTGTCTCATCTCCCTAGATGTCAACAACTGTGTATCTATTGCATTCTCTATGCACTAACACAATTAGAATATTCTCTGTCAAAGCAGTTGGTCTGTAATGTCTATATAATGGTGAAAATTATTTCGAAGATCTTTCTGACTTTAAAAGAGCCATTAATCTTCAGATGAGAATTTTCTTTGCCTGCCTCCCTCCCACCTCCCTCCTCCCTTCCCCCTTCCCCTCCCCTCCCCTCCCCTCCCCTCCCCTCCTCTCCTCTTCCCTCCCCTCCCCTCATCTCCTCTTCCCTCCCCTCCTCTTTCTCCTCATTCTCAAAGGTTCTCCTCCATTACTTGGAAATTCATTTCCCTAGACTTGTTTTCAATTTCATTAGAAATACTCGCCATTTTCAACAACCAAGGCTAAAAGCTGTCATCTTAGGAAAAAGTTCTTATTCCCTAGGGTATTTTTATTTACATTTTTTTGGACCACAACATGTGGATCATATGAACAGTGACTGGAAGCTTGTTTCTGTGGCCTAATTTACCATACCCTGTTATATGGAACTAGACTTCACCACTGGAATTCACAACCGAGAGAACAAAGCTAGTTTTCACTTGCAATTAGTATTATTTTTGGCCAGGAAAAGCTTTTGATTGGATTTCTCTATCAGAGTTCAAGAGACCAGCAGTTTAGTCCTATTTCAGCAGATATCCAATAGGATACTATTTCTTGGTTCAAATCAATTAAAATTAAATAGGAAAGAACCATTTCTATTGTTATACATCATTCGAACACCAACTGGTAGAACTATTTTGCATCTTGGTCAGCACAGTAACCTATATCAAGTTTCATACTTAAAATTGTATTTGCTACAGTTGTTTTTATAAAGTAACTCCAAAACGTCAAAAGAATGCAATGTCTAAATGGAGTCCTTGAATTGCTGTAATTATGCTTAAGCAGATTCAGTGATCCATGAGGAGGTACGGCCCCAAGGCAAATGAAGAAACATGTTGAAAAGTACTTAAAATAGACTCTGCAGAAAAGATTTGAGACATTGAGTAGTTTTGACTGTGAAGGTATCTGAAACTTCAGGGTCAAATTCTTTCAAAACAACTCTTTGATACTAGTTTGCGTACTAATAAATTAAACTTCCAAAAAGCACATCCTTTTCCTTTTGAGAGCTTTGCAGCATGGTATAATACTTAGTAGTAAGAAAATGCAAAATAAAAGGTCAATTTATCTAGCTGAGGAAAAGCCTGCATTTGTTACTTAAATTATTTTTAGATTTTTCTTCCTGCTGAAATTATTGAAATACAAAAACACAGAGTGGCTAAGGTATTGGGGAACCACTTTCAATTAACTCTAGCAAATATTTAACACATGCTCACAAAGCAAACTGAGGGAAATTGCTAAACAATTTTAAAAGCAGCAAGAAAACAATAGTCAAAGATATTTTATTTTTGGAAGGTGTTCTAAATTGACAGTAATCCACAATATGGCTGACCTTCACAGCTTCTACATTTAGAAAGAGAGGATGGGGAGTTAATTCGTTGTATGAAGGAGGAGTAGAGATGGAAGCAAATCACTTTTCTTTGGCTTTGATCCCATACCCTGTGGCAGTGAAGGAACAGAAGGCCAAGTGAGGTAAAAATTTATAAAAAATAGTATGTTATACAGAGACCAAGGGAACGTGTCCCACTACTCTCTGGCAGCCTTGGTGATGATTCGGACTCTGAGATACAAATCTAGGACTCAACAGTCAAAAGCAACTTTCAAGATGTATTTCTGATAAATCATTTGTTTATTTTATGCTGTTGAAGTGTTCCATCCCCATAGGCTCTATACCATTGTGAATACTTAGTAGTATAAAAGAAAATGGCGGTATGAAGATTTTAAAGAGAGGAAACAGAGTCAAAGCTTTTTGAAAAGGTAGAGTGTGGGGAGTTTATACTAAGTCAATGACAATAAACTATAAAAGTAAACACTTTAATAAGGAAACTTTTTAAATAATAAATTAATATTTATTAAGACACTACAATGTGCCAACAGTTTTAAGCTTTTTCTCTGTGTTAATTGACTTAACATTCATAATTACCCTAGAGGTAGGTACTTCTATTATTTCCATTTTACCAACAAAGAAACTGAGGCACAGAAAGTTGAAATAACTTGCCACAGTGACCTAACTGATGCATGATGGAGCCAAGAGTCACATTCTGGCTCTAGAACCTCTACTGTCAACCACTAAGCTCTTCTGATGCTTGTTTCACGAATCCCTTTTAATTATAAAGGGATTATCTGAAGAAGCTTCTTATATACAGGTGGTTTTTTTTGTTTGTTTTTTTGTTTTTTGCCATCTGCAGCAAGTAAACTGGGTGGATGACACCATAAAAGATCTATGGCACAAGACTGACTACATGTAATAATCTACTAAAACACCACAAATTCAAAGCAAAAGACATTAAAAAATCTCTACCTTTATTCTTCAGCTACATTTATTTTGGTGTTTATTGTTTTCTTGTTAAATCCAGAAACTTGACCATTAAGATATAAACTGATGCTACTGTCTAATTTAGCTACTGCTACTCATGACTAGATACCAATGACTGTCGTAACCAATTCAAACTTCTAACTGTATCGTGATATTCCACTTTTGCCTTGAATATCAGCCTTACTTCTTGGTTCACTAAGATATCAGTGTGAGCAACATTGTCACAGCTTTATGCATTTATACAGCTGGAATGGGCTTTTCATAACATCATGGTGTTACGGGTTGACCAGAAGAGGTAATAAGGCAGCTGCTGCCACTCTATAATATTCAAGTCATTAAACAAGAATTCCATGCAACAGGGGCAATATTTCCTGGGCTTGCTGGATACTGAATTATTCCATTTCACTAAGGTTTGCAGAAATAGACTGAATATTCTCATTAATGATGGCCTTGCAGGTAAGCTACTGCAGAGGCATAGCTAGTTTTAAAAGTGAAAATTACAAGTGGGTAGGTATTGGATGAAAACAGCGGTTAAGAAAGAATGGAAAAGATAGGAAAGAGGATAAAACCTCACAATGCGTCGCATGCCTTTCATGAGTTAACTCCCAGAAATTGTCTGTGTGGAGGAGTCAGAGATAAGGCTATCTTTTCACTTAAGTGAAAATAAAGGTGCCATTCTCTCTCTCTCTTTTTTTTGTTTTTTTTTTTTTGAGGCAGAGTCTCGCTCTGTTGCCCAGGCTGGAGTGTAGTGGCGCGATCTTGGCTCACTGCAAGCTCCGCCTCCCAGATTCACGCCATTCTCCCGCCTCAGCCTCCCGAGTAGCTGGGACTATAAGCGCCCACCACCATGTCCGGCAAATTTTTTGTATTTCGAGTAGAGACTGGGTTTCACCATGATGTTAGCCAGGATGGTCTCCATCTCCTGTCCTGGTCATCCGCCCGCCTTGGCCTCCCAAAGTGCTGGGATTACAGGCATGAGCCACCGTGCCCCGCCAAAGGTGCCATTCTCTTATTGAATTTCTTTTGCTTTCTAGTTCAACAGCAATTGGGTGTTCTAGGGAATATTTATTGTCCTCCATAAAATATAAAGGCTTTCATTTGTTCAATTCAATGCAAATACACCGAAAGAAAAAAAGATTTAAAATGAATTAAGAAATAAAAGAATGAGAAGATAGGCAACTATGAAATTAGGTTTTGTTTTCTTATGGATTCTGCCCTAGTGTGCTTGTTCCTATTGTCTAGGTATGTAGATGGGAGGAGAGGCAATTGGGTTGGTGAGATAGTGACAGGCAACACTTGTTCATTTTCAAATTCCCTCTCACTAGTCCTAACCAGGTCCATAGTGTGTGTGTGTGTTTGTGCCTAATGCAGACTTTTTCCTTAAAAACAAGAAGCTCACATACAGATTTTTTAATTGTCTGCAGCAAATAAAGTCGATAGACTATACCGTAAAAGATCCATGGCACAAGACTTAATACATATAATATTCTACTGAAACACCATAAATTCAAAACAAAAAAAAACATTTTAAAAGGCTCTAAAATATAACTAAAACAACCCTGAAAATTATATGGACAAATGGCTAAAAGCCAACCTATCCGATTCACAGTGCTTAACACCAGGATATTTTCTGGATGGTTTTTATGGAGTAAATCATAGTATTCATTAGAAACATTGCCGCTGAAATTATTGATACATCATAAGGATAGTAGATTAACATAAAAGTCAGTATTTTTCACTATTAAGTATTAAAATGATGTAGTTTATATCTGTGTCTCTACTGCCCACCTTAAGATATAAAACACTGCCAGCACAGTTAACTCCCCACAACTCACGTGCTTTATCTCTAAGGTTACTGCTGTCTGGAATTGAGTGTTCCTCATTCCCACACATTTCTCTATACTCCTACTACATCCCTAAGCCTGAAATAGTACTATTTTGCAAATGTAACTTCATATGCAAACATCTGTCCATGTAATTTATGTGTAAGTTTTTACAACTTCCTTTGTTTGGTTGATTTTATGTTTATGAGTTTCATATATCCTGATACATGCAGCTCCAGTTCATTTGTTGTGTGACTATATCACAATTTATCCATTTTCTCTTTGATGAATATTTAGGTTCTTTCCAGTTTTTTGAGCACATATTTATTGAGCACCTGTTACATGCCAGACACTGTTCTAGGCTCTGAGGACACAAGAGTGAGTAAAACAGATAAAGTCCTTACACCTAAGGATTTTATATTCTAGTGAAGGAAAAAAGACAATTACAAAAATCAAACAAATAAAATGTACAGTATATCATATGAGATCTATGGAGAAAAGCAAGAGAGTGGAATAGACAGTAGGGTAGGCAGGACCTTTCTTTTACATAGAGTAGTTATAGGAGGCCATATTGTAAAGGTGATAGAGATATGGAGAGGATCAAGGATTTAATCCTGCAGATATCTGGGGGAAGAGATTTATAGAGGCAGCAGAAAGTACACAGGCCCTAGACAAGAACAAGCCTGGTGGTGTGATGGAGGTGCAGCCAAGAACCCCACTGGCTGGGGGAGTGGCAAGAGGTGAAGTCAGAGAAATGAGGCCTGATTAGGATGTATAAGAACTATGGATTTTACTTGGGACTAAGTGAGAAGCTCCTGGACGGCGTTTGGGCAGTGCTGTGATCATGATTTCATGAAAAAGAATTACCCTGAGTGCTGTGTAGACTGTGATGAACAATAACAAAAGCAGGGAGATGGGTTGGAAGGTAATGCAAATAACAAAGAGACAGATGATGGTGGCTTGATGTACAGCCTCATTTATGGAGGTGGGGTGAAATGGTCAGATTTGGAGACATTAAAGGTGGTGCCAACTGTATTTGCTGGATGAATTGGATTTGGGGTGTGAGAAAAAGCGGGGTCAAGGATGACTTCAAGGTTTTTTTTCTTGAACAGCTGGAAGGAGGGTTGTCTTGTTGACATGGAGAACATTTGGAAAAAGAAGTCTTTTGGAGGAGAGGAGAATCAGTAGTTTTGGACAAATTTGATAAGACTATCAGACATCCGAATAGTGATGTCAAGTAGGCAATTGCGTATTCTATAAAGGTTTAGTGTAGGCACGTCTTAAGTTAATTGCGTATTGTAAAACAGTTCTCCAAACTGGTTGTACCTATTTACGTTTCATGTTGCAGTAACAGCACATGTATTGTCAGGATTTTTTCATTTTGATAATCTGATGGTATTATCTGGTATCTCATTGTTGACTATATTCTTTAACAGCAACAATACTCCTGGGCTAAGCCATCTGGATCTTCACTTTACAAGCACTGAATATTCATCAACTATTGGCTAGTGGTGCTGTTGCTACATTTTCCAGAACCAAATCAGCCAAAAGATGGGAGATACCACATACTGATACCTTTAGTAAGAAAAGTAAATTGATGGCTTGTTTTTCTTACTGTCGTTTTTGAGGAGATGGAAATTTCTACTGACAGAGTTGCATAGATTTGATATGGCTAATCCTCTTGTTTTGGCTTTTGATGATGATCAAAGTCTTGCTGATGTAAACTAATTGGAGGCATTGGATATGCTGTGTTTTGATTATAAAAAGAAATAATTGTATTACTTTTAATTATATATAGTAAATAAAACTTTACAAGGCTAACAATGATGACCTAGTAGGTATCTTATGATTAGATATGAGTAATTGTATTTAGACTATTAAAGCACATTACTGGATTCCACTTTTACTACAATAAGTGGGTGTTTAAAAGTTTTTTTTTGGCATACGTACACATTTACCTCATATTAATAATATAAAGATGTGTTTGGACTACTTGTAGATAAAATGGGAATGCTTTGTTTTATTTGTAGTTATTTTCTGAATAATAACTTTATTTGTAGTAATTTGATGGAGAATAACGTAGTTTCTCCCCATGTCCCAGTCCCTGTGTCTTGATCCTGCTGCCTGCTACCATGTTTTCCTGTGCCGCATTCCCTGTGCGTCAGCCTGGACTTTTCCAATGGCCAATTTCCAAGCTCCTTGGCACCACACTTCACTCATCTCCCAGTACAGCTGCCAACTACCCAACACTGAATGTTTCTACACTAACTATACCCACCTTAAAAAATATTTTCTGTTGACTGACCATTATTAACTTAATACAAAAAAAGGGAAGGATACCCATGAAGGGCTTTGTTTTCTTTTTCCATATAGGGAGATACTGGAAAATTGCCAGGCTACCATTTTCTTTGAAGATATTTGGAATATGAATTCCAAGCGTAGATTTTTAAAGGTGGCAATTCCACTATCTCCATTTCTGGAGGCTGTCAGTAAGCCATGCATAACTTCTAACTCCACAGTGACAGTGGCTAAGTCTTCTCATTAACAACTGCAACACAGGATCAAGAATCATAAGAGCTGAGTTATACCCCAGTCTCCATAACTAATGAATGATTTTTGTATTACTAGGCACATCGTTTCACAGTTTTCGATCCCAGTCTCCTTACATTTAAATGGTTTAAAACATCCAGTTGATAAAATATTTTTAAAGGTATAACCTTTAAAATAAATAAATAATACCTTTAAAAATAAATGAATACCTTTAAAAATATAAGGCTTCCTTTTTATAATACCAGAGGTGATTTTGAACTAAAATTCTTCACAAATTTTTTACCAACTCACAAAGTCAAGAGTGGAGAGGACAGGGAAGGTGAGTGATGTCAGGGAACGGGTCTTTATGCTGTTTGGAAGGAGTATATGAGCATATGGAACATTTGAGCATACGCAGAGAAAAAAATCAATTCTGACTTGATTTCATTTAATGTAGTAATTCAAATTGTTAATACAATTTGCATATCATGTGAGTACTACCTCAATTGTTTATAACTTCCTTTTTTATGCATAGGGTTTTCTTCTATCAGCTCTTCTCTCTCTTGTTGAGATTTTGTTGGATATGCAAGAATAAAGGAGGAAAACATATTTTCAGTCCTGTTTGTGGTCATAAGTGGTGTTCACACAGTGTGAGAGGGTGAAGTGACTGTATATGAAGTACAAATGCCTTGCCTGGAAGTGACTGGCCTGGTTTTACCCTGTTGTTTCTGTTACTTCTTCCCTGAGCAGGGGCTACTTTATCCACATTTGTAAGGTTCATCATGCTAGCTTTCCAAAGCAAACAATCTCTGTTGTTTACTCTAAGCTCCAGCCAGCTGCTTAGTAGCCCAGGCATGTTAACCTAGCAATTGGTTTCCCTAATCTGGACCCAGCTTAGTCACTAAGATTCTGCTCTGTTCTTTTGTCTTTCTGGAGCTATGGTCCTAACTTTCACTTGCTTAAACTCTTGCAAGGTAAAGGTTTCTCTTCGTGTTCTAGCTCCTGCACCTTGATCCTACTGTTTGCTACCATGTTTTCCTGTGGTGCATTCCCTATAAGTCAGCCTGGACCTTTCCATTGGCCAACTGCCAAGCTCCTTGGCACCATACCTCACTCACCTCCCAGTACAGCTGCCAACTACCCAACACTGAGCAGCATCTCTGCTCTCACCAACAAGTGTCTCTTGGGCTTCTGCTTATGGCTTGCTTTAGATTCTCCTGACATCCCCTTGCCTCTCCACACATCTGTCAACTGCTTCTGTGACCTCAGGAGATGGCCTGCCAATCAACAGATCTGCCTAAGCTCCAGGTCCTAGGTCCTCTGGACTGACACAGTCTGAGGCAGGTTCTAAAATGCCCCATTGCAGGAAGTCTTTAATAAAGGTTTTCCTGCTGATAGAAAATTTCCTTCAAAGATTTTCTCTTATGACTGTCATATGTCTCATGTGGTCAAAAGAGCTCAATGTTCTTAGGCATCTGGTGCACTTACAAATACGTGACAAGGAGGATCAAGATCTTTGGAACAGAAATTAAGAAAATCCAATGCGCATCTATGCTCTCCCTCTCAAACAAAAACAACCCCCAAACCCAAAAAACTCTACAGGATACAACAAATATGACCAGCTAACTTTCAACAATGGAACATTTTATGAGACTTAATTATTCTAGAAGGGCATAATTTGTCAAGTTTGGACTTTCATAGACTGCAGAATAAGAGAAAACTAGTTAATAATACTGCAGATACTAACTAAATTAAATTTTAGTTCCGCTACCCCCAAAAAGGCAGAAGTGTGAATTTGATGACCCCTAGAATCACCAAATGGTTAAGTGAATTTTAATATAGTAATTATGGTCTGCTCACCTGAATTAATCCTTCAATGCTAAGTGGACTGCTTTCTGTCATTTTTTAAAGGTTGTAGTATACTTTAAGGGTTATTTTGGAAGTAAATGCAGGTGGAACCATATGTAGTTTGAAAACCTGTGGAACTGTTTTGAGTGACATGAGAATGAATGTCTAATGAAAATTATTTATTTGCAAGATTGGTAGGTTAAAAAAATCTAAATAGAATCTGAAACATTCATTTCTGTCAAAGGTAAAATGTAAGAAACAAATCCTTCATGTATATAAATCTGTGTAAATAATCTACATAAATAACATAAATGCAGAATTTAGAGCGACATATTTAATTAAATGAACACATTAAAAGGTTTTTTACTGCCCCCTGCTGTCAGTTTCTTAAATAATTATATAAAATTACTGTAAAGCTGACTCAAGGTGAATTAGTTGAACAAATTGATCGGGGGAAAAAAATCGCCCACCTCTAATCACACCACTTTTCAGCCAGTAATGCTAATTTTTACTTCATGTGTGTACACAAGGAGGTCAGATTAAGAAACCAACACTAGCAAAGCTTGTGTTAGTGAGCAAAGGATCAGAGATACAGGGAAGTTTGTGATCTGTGAAATGCTATTAATAAGAAAGTACCAGTGTTTCAATTCAATCTTTAGCCAGTGATGTCTACTTTACCATTTTTTTCCAAATCAAATAACTTTGAGTTAACTTTTTTTTTTTTTTTGAGGCAGAGTCTCGCTCTGTCACCCAGGCTGGAGTGGAGTACAGCGGTATGATCTTGGCTCACTGCAACCTCTGCCTCCCAGGTTCAAGTAATTCTTGTGCCTCAGCCTCTTGAGTAGCTGGAATTACAGGCACTCGCCTCCATGCCCGGCTAATTTTTTGTATATTTAGTAGAGGGGGGTTTCACCATGTTGGCCAGGCTTGTCTCGAACTCTTGGCCTCAGGTGATCTACCCACCTCGATCTCCCGAAGTGCTGGAATTACAGGCATGAGCCACTGTGCCCGGCCCTCGAGTTAACTTTTTAAATATTTATGTAATTTAGGTAAAGCATTCTGCATGAATAAAAGCAAAACTTCCAAGATAAATGAATATTCATTATTCTTGTAGTATAATTCTGACTTGTTATTTTCATTTTGCCATATAAAATTAAGAAATGAGAAATAATAAAGATAATAGGTAACACTACTGCAGCAGTTACTAGCTGCAAGGTACTGCTTTAATTTTCCCCATGTATTATTTAATCATAAAACAGAATAATGTAGGTATCATTATACTTCCCATTTCACAGACGAAGAAACTGAGTCACAGAGGGGAAGAGTAACTGGACTAAGGTCCCACAGCTGGGCAATGGAATCATGACTGGAAACCCTGCAGGGGGACTCCAGGATCTCTTTCCCCTTAACATTTTTGCACAGGGGAAGGTATAAACTCTACAATGAAGTCAGAAGAATGTATAGAAATTCTAATGAACATGGTGGTATGAGTGCCTATTAACTCTAAGTGCATACTCCCTTCACTGTTATTTCTTGCTGTCTTCATGCTCTAGTGGCCAGAGCCTGTGTAGGAATAACAGGCAGACCTGTGGAGCTCCCGACTTGGTTTATCTTTCTTTCTTAGGAAAGTTCTGCCTTCCTTCTTTGCATCACATTGAAGGGGTGTGTGTGTGTGTGTTTATGTTACTGAATATGTGCCTATTTAGTCCATGCCTGAGACTAGATTATCCATTTGGGGGATAATTTTTGTTTGGTTTTTGTTTCTTGTATGTGAGAATATTTTTTTTTCTTTCCAACTTTTATGTTCGGGGATACGTGTGCAGGTTTGTTACGTGGGTAAATTACATGTTGCAGGACTTTGGCCTACAGATTATTTTGTCACCCAGGTAATGAGATTAGTACCTGATAGGTAGTTTTTTGATCCTCAGGCTCCTCCTACTCTCTCCCCTCAAGTAGGCCTCGGTGTTTATTGTTCCCTTTTATGCGTTATTGGGGGCTAATCTGAAGGTTGGCCTCTACACACTTGTGCCTTTCACGTCTAGATAGCTGCTAGTTTTAGCCATGCTTTCAACCATCTTTAGCAACTCGTATTCAAATATACACACACTTTTCACAGTACTTCGAGTAAGTCAGTTTCACATCTTAAGTGTGCCTATTTGTTACTAGTTCCACCATCTTAGAGAACAAACTGTTTCCACTGCTCTTTGCCTGCTCAAGTCCTTTGCCTTCCCTCCTTAGCACAGAGGGTGCATGACCACAGATACATCAGGCCAGGGACAATTAGGACAACTCGTAGTGGCGATTCTCTCCTTGCAAGTACTCTACTTCAGTCTCCAGAGGGCTAATGACACAGGAAATCTTTATTCCTCCCATATTAAAGTAACACCAAAGTCAACAAAATCATTTGCTATGCACAATACAAAAATTCATACCTGACTCGAGGAGTGGGGTCTCCAGTGACTCTACACTCCAGATAAACTCGGCTCCCTTCTGCTACTTCTTGGCTCCTTAGCTTTTGGATGAATCGAGGTGCAGCTGGGAAGTGGTGGGCGCCGTGGGGCTGTGGGTGAGACTTGGGGTTGTGTGGCACTGCCAAGTCCTGGTTGTTCTGGTAGCAATGCCTGGCCCCAGGGGACTTGACCTCTCTTTCCATCTCCCCTTGGTCTTCCGTAGGGCTCTGGCTGGCTGAGGCACTCAGCAGGGCTGACGGCTGATTTTTAGGAGACAGGTACCCACTGTCTGGTGACGAGGACTCCCCATTTGAGCTTCTGTTTCTTGGCTTTGCGGCTTTAAATATGGATGTCAGCTCCTCGATTAAATTAGCCGCCTTGTCACACAGCTGGCTCTGGGGACCGGCCTTTCCTTGATGTGGCATTTTGGGCTTTACGTTTGTGCTGGGAGTTTTTGCACCACGCTTTTCAGCCTTTCGGAGGCTCCGAATGTAGCTGGGCCTGGTGAGCAGGGGTGACATGGCAGGTTTCCTCTTTGAAACAAGTGAAGAGATATTCTTAGTTTGTTCTTCTGCCAGAGGCTGGACAGGTGTTGACCTGTTATCCTGAGGTCTCTTTGAGGTGTGTTCACCCAATTTGGTCTCCTTATGGGAAGGATGTTCACAGAGGCTTGCAGGAGAAGTGTTGAAAATCTGCGAGATCTCCTTTTCCGAGTCAAAATCTTCTGTTTCGGGGTCAGCTATGGCTCTCCGGGCCAGGTCAAGACTCTTGTTTATCTCTTCCTGGCTGAGGAAAGCAGAAAGGCCCGGGAAGAAGTCAGTATTCTTGCTTTCTTCCTGCATGTCTGAGAGGGAGTCATAGAAGGACTCATGGGAGGAGGTCCCTGACATATTTGAACGGTCTTCATGCACTCTGTGTCTGCTTTCAATCGGAAGGCCAGAGGCACCAGAAACTGTTTTCTGAAGCTATGTTCTGAAAGACAGCATAGAATGTCGTTAGTAGCAATGATTTTTTCCCCATTTTATCATAAAACTTCTAAGTCATAAATTGGGAGAAACATTAAAGTGAATGAATATAAATTTTCTTTATTCTACAAGTTAGAAGAAATATCAAGTATACTTGTGTTCAACATTTTATGATTTTAATACATGCCCTGTGAGTGCTATCAAATATCTCACTGGGCAGTATTAAATCATTCAAAAAGATGATGTGTGCAGTAGGCACTATTAGTAGGACAGAGAGCTCACAGCCAGCCCCCCGCCCACCCTACTCAAACTCTAATTTGATTAATGTAATGAGATCAATAGAATATTGATATTTTTAGTAAATCTGACTCTGATCGTCTAACCCTAAACCACAAAATGCATTTTAAGGATTCCAATTTTCATTTATTTATAGTTTTCAGTGAAATCTTTGAAACTTTATTGTCTCCAGTTGTGTTCATTCATATTCATTCACTCAACAGTCCAACAGATGGTAATAATCACTTATTATTAAATTTCAGGTGCTAGAAGTACAGCTGTGTTGTATGCTAGGGATGGGCAAACTTTTCTGGAAAGAGCCAGATGGTAGATATTCTTGACTTTGTGAGCTGTTCAGCCTCCATTATAATTACTCAACTCTGTATGAGCATGAAACCAACCACAGATGATATGGAAGTGAATGAGCATGACTGTGTGCCAATAAAACTTTATGGACACTCATATTTGAATTTTATATCATTTTAATGTGTTAAAACTATCATTATTTTGATATTTAATTTTTAAACAACAGTTTTAAAATGAGAAAAATATTCTTAGTTTGCAGGGCATACAAAAAAAAGGGGTTGGGATGGATTTGGCTCAGGGGCTGAAATTTGCTGACCCTTGATCCAGACTTACAACACAGTTATCATGTTCAAGCAGTTAAAAGTCATGGGAGGTAGTAAAGTGGAGGAGTAGAGAAGATATTAAACAAATAATATGTTAATAATATAAAATTTTGATAAGGCTTTAAAGGAAAGTGAGAAAAACCTGGGGGCTATGAGAGCCTAATCTAATCTTAAAAGGCATGAGAGAACTAGAGGCCTGGCATAGGACACTTACATGGGAATATCAGCAGAATTAAATAAAAGGTGTTCTGGTATCTGTAAGCTATTACAGCTTTAAATTCCACTGACATTTTGAACTAAATATTGTGAGGCAATGACTCCTTGTTACTCTAAGTGTGCCATTCTTTTGCTGTATATTTTTCATAGAATACTGAGAGGGAAGATCTAGAAAACATCAGCAGTGATGTCTGCCACAAGACTGAGTCTAGGAGTGAATAATGGAAGCTTCCCGGATGCGGGGAACCTCAACTTTCTACCTTGTGTCAGTCAGGAGTAAACTTGGTGGGACATTCCCCAGAAATGGTGTGTTTTCAGAGGACTGAACTGAGTTGCTTGTGTAGAAGTATCTTCCCATCTAAGAAAATCTCTAATTTCAGAAAACATTATGCAAGAGTCGAGGGGGTTGTAGAAATCCAGCTCAAGAGCCTACTGCTTCATTGGATGCAGTGAGTCGTAGACCTGCTATTTAACAGATCATAGTTAATCAGAGATCCTGAAACTCAATATTAATGTACCCCATCTTCTTAAGTGGAATACTGTACTTTTGTCTTAGAGGTCTTCTTAGAAAGACAGTTCCTTTTTTGTGCCTGAATTATTAGATTCTGCACATGCTAGCCCTACTCTATCTACTGAACCGTATTTCGCTCTCTTCTTCAAGTAAATCCTTAACCCTTCAGAGGGTGTCATCATTCTCCCTGACTTTACCAACCCAAATATCACTCTAATTCCTTTGTCCTGTCTGTGCTGTGGGATAGAAACATCCTGACTGGTCTCCAGTTATTCAGATATGGCTCATATATGAGGAACAATTATATTCAGTATATTTTTTATATTTGAATGTATTTTCTTCATGAGAAACAGGCAGTTAAAGTACGATTTTGAAAAGGCAAAGGTATAGTAAATATATAAAAATCAAATAACATGTATTCGAGCTTTTATTTAACAATTGAAAAAATCAGTAATACAATTATTTCAAAGGAGATGCTGAAGATGAGACACATGTAGGCAATCAGTCATGCTGATATGAAGTTGGTAATAGATTTAAAACTGGTTAATACCTATAGAGCAATAAAATACAATGTTTGGAATCATAAGAATGGAAAGCTATAGCATTTCTACTAGAAAAAAATCATTTATATATCTATGTACCAGTATAATTTGCATTGTTTTTAGATTTTTCCAACTTAGAGTTGTAAAATTGTAAGGACAATAAAAGGCATAGACCCCTGTGGAATTAGATGACCCTGGAAGGTCCACCAGAGCCAATCCAGCATTCTATTGCAAGGACACCCAGTACCATTTTGTATATTTCAAAACGTTTTATAGTTTGTCCTTCCAAGGCAGCCTGGTTTCTGTCAGTAATGAGCTTTGAAGTACAATTGGCCCCTCAGTCAGCACACATGGTAGATAACTTTAGGGGAAGCCAGGATCAAGATCAACTCTTACAATGTGTGGGGAGATGAGCCATTAGGTAACATGGATCCAGAAGAGACATGAAGGTGGAGAGGGGGAGACTCGGGGGCTGAAAGTGTGTTTGTGTACCAAAGGCACGACAGACTATATTTTCATTTATTGCATTTCTTGTAAAATTTATTTTTCTTTGAAAGAAAGCTACTGTTTTTTATTTATTATTTATTTATTTATTGTGGCCTGAAAGAAATTCAGTTTTTGTGTTGAAATCAGTGCTAAAGGAGATTGAAAAACATTTGGTGTCAACCAAACCTATGGTAGATTAAGCTGAAAATCCAAGGAAATAATTGCAACAAAACCTCTGATTCTTGACATGACTAAATTGTGAAGCCTAAGCTGGGATAGATGTACTACATGGACCAGAATTACCCATTCAAAGTGTATTTAAGGACTATCTACCACATGCCTGGTAGTGCGCTAGGGATGGAGATATAACCTTGAAAAAGAGAAGGTTTTTGCCCTCATGGAACTTAATACAAATAACAAATAAATAATAAGCTTATATAATTGAGTATGTCTTTTTTAAATTGTATTTTATTTTTTTAAATTGACAAATAATAATTGTACATAATTATGGGGTACCTAGTGATGTTTCAATACATACAATGTATAGTGATCAGATCAGGGAAACTAGCATATTCATCTCTAACATTTATGATTTCTTTGTGTTGGGAACATTCAACATCTTCCTTCTAGCCATTTGCAACTATAGAGTATGTTATTGTTAGCTATAGTCATCCCGCAGTGGTATAGAAAAACAAAGTGCTGTGATAGCACCTAGAAGCAACAGCAAGGTCAGGATCAGGAAACTTTTATGAAAGAGAGAAAGCTGAAAGAATGATGTATGAGGGATGAGGAAGAGCGGGGAGGTGAAGAGGATACTGGCAGAAACATATTCTAAGACTTGGATCCCAGAGAGCACATGGCAGACTCAGGTAACTCTGTAAGCATTTCAGCTAAACAGAAATCTATCTGGAGATGGGAAAATAACCAGAGATAAGGCTAGAAAGCAGGAGTTAGGTCAGAGAGGGCCTGGAGCCATGCAAAGAGCTTGCATTTTATGTTATGGGTAGTCAGTAGGCAAGGAAGAGTGTTAAGTCCATGAGAAACATCCCCAGATTTACATTTTTGAGAGATAACTGATTGCAGCCTGGATCAGGGACAGAGGCAGGGGAAGAGGAAGACAAGACTGACAGTAGGGCCGTCCATGGGAAGGCTTGTGTAGTAATCCAGGGGGTGTGCGCATTTATCATGGTTTCACGTTTGGTTGCCATCATCTGGACGTCTTCATTTTGGAGAATTCCTCATGTTCTGAGGATCAGTGAGAAACTGAGCTCACTTGTAATGGGATGTGAAATCTCCAAGTATTTTCTTTCCCAGCCCCTTGAAGACTGGGCACAAGTCTTGGCACTTGGCCTAGACGGCGATTAGATGTGTCCATCTTGGACTCTGAAGTGAGAGCTGGTGATTCAGGGAAGCAGTGGGTCCAGGGTCCATAGGATGGATGATAGAAAGGAAAGAACTTGGTAATTGATTAAAGGCAGAGGTGATGCAGAGACAGGATTACGGGTTTCTCACCTCAACAACCAGATAACTGGTACCATTAACTTACATGCTACAAGTGGAGGAACAAGTTGTTCTTGTGTTTTTTTAAGCTTGATTTTGATTTGAGCCTTTTGCAGTTGAGGGACCTTTGATAACTCTGGTGTTGATGTCTAGGAGATTTGAGATGCTGATCTAGAGCCCAGGAGAAGGGAGAACAGAGCTGGATTGGGGATTATTAGCCTATGGGTGGCACTTTAAGACATGGGAATGCATAAGGTCATCGAGGAAAAAAGAAGAAGATAGAATCCTTCAAAGAGTCAAAGGGAAGCAAAGAGAGCTAGATATCATGGAAGCTGGGAAAGAAAATATCTCAGGAAGCAGTACGTGTCCTTTTGATTTTAGTAACTTGGGAATATTTAGCACCATCGCTACAGCACTTTCAGTGTATGCAACAGAAATATAAGCCAGATTGCTATATGGAAGGAAAGGAAAGAAGGAAAGAAAGAAAATATTACAGGTGTGGTGGTTTGTTTTGAAAAGATCATAGAAGGAAGGAGAGACAGAAGGTAGTAGTTGAACAAAAGTATAGAATCTGGTGAGGTTTGTTGTTCATTTTTAGGATAGAGCACCGTAACATGTTTTATACAAACCAAATTAGGCAGTAAGAAGGGAGAAACTGATAATAAATGTAAGAAAGTGGGGATGATTTATAGGTCAGCTCTCAAAAGATGTAAGAAGAAGTGAGTTATTATAGGACAAATGGAGTATGAGGTGTTCAGCTTCCAGTAGGAAGGGGGCAGTTCTTTCCTTGTTAGAGGAGAGAAGTAACAAAGGGTGTGTGTGTGTTGGGGCGGGGTGGAGTGGTTAGAGAGAGAGGGAAAGAGAGAGAAAGATGAGATTCTCTGCAAAAATTTGTAATAGAAAGGAGAGTTCCCATACTGAGACTTCTGTGCATTGGAAGTTTATGAGGACAGAAGATGATTTGAAATAGCTGTTGTAGGGAGAAAGAAGTTTCCTAAGAAGGATTTATGGGCAGTGGTGAGGGCCTGGTTGAAGTTAGATGTGATGTATTTATAGTGTCATTAATCTGTGTGATTGTGCAGTTCTCTCCACCAGAGCTCAGCCATCCAGGTGAAGGTACAGAGATAGATGATCCCGGTTTGACATGCAGGTAAAATGGGAGGGAAGTGGGCAAGGCCATTGAAAATACGGTCAAGGAAAAGGTGGCCTTTGACATATATGCTGGGTTGGAATTCATGGCTAGGAGTTTGAATGTAGAGATTGTCTTTGTTTTTTTTTTTGAACCAATGTCAGAGTTGAGTAGTTGCAACAGAGACTATATGGCACATGAAGCCTAAAATATTTACCTGCACTTTTACAGAAAAAAATTGCCAACCTCTTCTATAGAACATTAGCCACCTAAAGAATTCATATAACACATATAAAGGCTATTAATGATCACGATGATTGATAATGATAATGGCTAATAATGGACTGCTTACCCTGAGGTGGGCATTGTGCCCAGAGTCATCATGTAGATTATTTCATTTAAAATCCTTACAGCAGCTTGGTAGAAAAAAAAAAAAAAAAAAAAAAAAAAAAAAAAAAAAAAAAAAAAAAAAAAAAAAAGCCTCTGGTTTAGAAAGAAGGAAATGGAGGCAGAAAATCGGAGTGGGAGAACCAAGGTTTAAGCCCAGGGAATAACTCCAGAGCTCATGTTCTATTCACTTTACCATCTTACCATTGTAGTTTTCATAATTGAGAATCCTAAGCAATGTATCAGACTAACAAAACTGTGGATCAGAAATCAGAGTTCTGCTATTAATTCAATTGCGTTTTAGTTCCAAATGAACATAATATGATACATTTTAAAACTTCACAAGGAGCATTATATGAGAAAGCTTAAAGCAAACTTCTGAATGATGAAAACATTTCCAATTCTTAATGTAGGGAGTGTTTGCTGGAGGCAGATTATCTCACCTGCTTATTAACTCATATTTTGGTTTTAAAGAGGCGCCATCTGACAGGATCCAGTAGTCAGGATTAGGTGTAGCTTTAAAACTGCTTGCACATTGAAAAAGAAAATAATAGTTCTATGGCGTATCTGGTTCAGGCTTAATTTGCAACCCAGTTATTGCCGCGGGAACATGCACGTGGTCTAGGGAAAATGCTCATTCAATGAGGATGAACAAGGGCGGTTTCCAAGCGGGCCAAGTTCACTGGAAAATTGTGATTCAGAGATTTCCATGTCAGTCAGCACTCCAAAATGAAAAGGTCAAAATCAAAAGGAATGAAACACAACCACAAACATCTCCATCATTTGCCTGAGATTTCATGTTTTCTGTCAAACAGTGCTCTTGGTAATTCTATGTCAGTGTGATAGACACAGAAGATGAAACAGACTAAAAAGACCCACTAATACTGCTGTTGATGAGTGAAGAGGAAATGAGGTATTAAAGTGGTTTAATACCAGCGCCATTAAAGTGGTTCTACTTTAGTAAGTAGTACTGAAAGATTTTGAAATTATGAGGAATAAAGGTTTCTTTGGCATCTTTAAATTGTCCCGTCCCCTGCCTTGTCACTTTTCTCAGAAGGAATCTGAATTTCCTAGAAATTCTTCTGTCTTCTTCTTTTTCTCATCCTAGTCTTATCCATCATCTCCAGCATTAGCAGTTTAGCTTAATTGTCATTTTCCCTAAAACGATCATTAGCCACAGTCATTTTTTTTCCTTTTTGAGTTGGAGTCTCGCTTTGTCGCCCAGGCTGGAGCGCAGTGGCATGATCTCGGTTCACTGCAACATCTGCCTGCCGGTTCAAGAGATTCTCCTTCCTCAGCCTCCCAAGTAGCTGGGGCTACAGGCACCTGCCACCACGCCCAGCTGATTTTTGTATTTTTAGTAGAGACGGGGTTTCACCATATTGGCCAGGCTGGTCTTGAACTCCTGACCTTGTGATCTGCCCACCTTGTCCTCCCAAAATGCTGGGATTACAGGTGTGAGCCACCGTGCCCGGCCAACCACAACTGTTCTTTAATTTGCTTGAAGTTGCGTAGCATTATGTTCTTCACCATGGAGGAAATGACTCTTCCTTGGCCTTGCCCATCTTATAGTTATACTTCCTTTCTTCTACTTCCCTTTCCCGGAATAGTAAGTTGAACATGAAATCAACGGAACAACTGCTTAGTTGTGCAAGAGAAGCTTCGAGGAGGACAAAGATGAGCCAGGCATAGTTATTCTCCTTAAATAATCTTACAATCCAGTAGGAGGGATTAGACAAGAGTAAAAAATAACTCAGTTACAAGGAGGAGCATGATAATTGCTATTAAAATAGTTTCAACAAATTGCAGTAAGGGATAAAAATGGTAAGAGAGATCATAGTTACAAATTGTGTCACGTCACTCTTTTGGTTTTTATTTTTTTCCTATGATGCTCCCTGGCTGATGAGAAAAGTTCCAAAGCAAGATGTGCAGGTTAAACATGCCCGTGGACAGCCTGAGCTGATGGAAATGCTCCAGCCTCACCCTCCGTCATCACCAACACACATGCACTCAGGCCTCCCTGGCCCACTCACCATTCCTCAAACACTTCAGATTCTTTCTGGTTTTCACACCTTTGCACTTGCTGCTCCTTTTGCTTAAAATGTGCTTCCTTTCTCTTTTTCTTTCTTTCTTTTTTTTTTTTTTTTGAGACGGAGTCTTGCTGTGTAGCCCAGGCTGGAGTGCAGTGGCTCTATCTCGGCTCACTGCAAACTCCGCCTCCCAGGTTCACACCATTCTCTTGCCTCAGCCTCCTGAGTAGCTGGGACTATAGGTGCCCACCACCATACCCGGCTAATTTTTGTATTTTTACTAGAGACGGGGTTTCCCCTTGTTAGCAGGATGGTCTCGATCTCCTGACCTTGTGATCCGCCCGCCTCGGTCTCCCAAAGTGCTGGGATTATAGGCGTGAGCCACTGTGTCTGGCCCTCTTTCTGGTTTTCAAACTTCAGTTCATCCTTGAAAACTTTCTTAAATTTTACCACTTTTTGGTGCTTTCTAACAGTTCCCCAATCAATATAATTTGCTGCTCCTTCCAAGCATGTTACTTTGCATTGCATTTCTCATAGCAGTCATCATATTAAATTACAAGTATTTATTTAGAGAATGCTTTCCTCATTCAACTGTGAGCCCCATGGAAGCAGGAGCTGTGACTGGCGTCTTTGTACGGCAAATGCTTAGCACACTGTCTAGGTTACGGCAGATGATGGAGAAAAGCTAAGAAATACCGGATGTTTGAAATGCGGTTTGAGCCCTGGATAGGATTTGACACACATACGAACAAAGGCATGAGGCAGGAAATGTTCTGATGACTGATTTGCTTTCAGTCTCCCAGAACCTGCTGTGGCATTTCTCTGGGACATGCTCTCTTCAGCTAAACGTTATTCTGCTCTTTTGAGTGAGGGTCTCATTCTGTCTCCCGGCCTGGACTGCAATGGCATGATCATAGCTCACTGTAGCCTTGGATTCCTGGGCTCAAGGGATCCTCCTGCCTCATCCTCCTGAGTAGCTAGAACTATGGGTGTGCATCATCAGGACTGGCTAAATTTTAAAATATATTTTTGTAGAAACGAGGTCTCCCTTTTTTGCCTATGCCAGTCTCAAACTCCTGGACTCAAGGGATCCTTCTGCCTTGGCCTC
The DNA here is from genome assembly GCF_006542625.1 of Nomascus leucogenys. Classification (NCBI taxonomy): domain Eukaryota; kingdom Metazoa; phylum Chordata; class Mammalia; order Primates; family Hylobatidae; genus Nomascus; species Nomascus leucogenys. The sequence continues at coordinate 88,871,650 of NC_044387.1, read as the reverse complement.
CCAAAGTTCTGGGATTACAGATGTGAGCTGCTGAGTGCAGCTAAACATTGTTCTGCTCTTAAACTAGGTTTTTCATCAGTTTTATCAACTGTTACTTGTGTCCCAGGCTCTATTTTCTGGTAAGAACTTGATAGAGTAATCAGTGCTAAATGTTAGTGTATATATATATAACACATAACTGTTTGTGTCTACATATAAAATACACTTTACCTGCTCATTGAGCTAATGCAAAGTCAGTCATAGGTCAGACATTGTGTTAAAGGTATCTGTAAAGACGTGGATGTTAATGTTTCTCATTACCCTCAAAGAAAGTTTCTCATGAAAAAATTTGGAACTAGAAAAGCATTCATTCTATTTTCTGGCAATTCTATTAGACAAAGAATTCTGTAAACTTTGATGACTCTTTCACATGGATACTAGCAAGCTCAGGGTTAAATTTCCAGTCATAGAAATTCAGATGTTTTTTGCTAAAAAATATTTTTTTTTGCTTACTTTCTCATTGTTTTATTCAGTCAGCTTTTATTTATTGAGTGCCTACTGTGTGCTAGGCACCTCTTTTATAGGCCAGGGACATAGCTGGAAAGAAGATAGATTCTCTGTCCTAGGGAGTTAAGATTCTAAGAAGAGAAAGGACAAAGGTAGTAAATTGAGAAAACATTTCAAGTTCAAAGCTTTTTATACTTTGTTTGATCTTCTGTATTTTCTTAATTGATTTTGGGCAATTGTACTACGCTTTTATTGCATACAGCCTCAAACTAGCTTTATAAAAGTTGTTAGGGTGCAAACATGTAAGATAAAATGAAATGCACATTCGCATGTTAATGTTCACATCTACAGACCACTGCTGTTTTGGGGGGCACACCCTTGGCGGGGAGGGTGGTGAAAGTCACAAGAGGAGAACATGCTCAGGTCAATGGTCCTTTAGGTTCCTTCAGAGTGTACCATGGGGGCAGCTGCTGTGTCACCTCATGGAGCTCTGAAGGGAAATTCTCCCAGGTGAATTTCAACATGTGCATAATGCCAGACTCTTCATCTGAAGCAAACATTTGGTGAAGCAAAGGTTTGGGAGGGTTGGCAAATACTGTGAGTCATTACAGAATCCCATCCACCTTGAATTGTCAACAGGCAGCTTATATCCTTCTAAGCTTCTTGGCTTATCCTAAGCAAATATTGCTTTCAAATGTGAACGTCCATGGTGACCTATTTTGTTAACTCCCCGGCATATCTCATTCTTCTTCTTTTCTCTTTTCAGTTTTGCCCAGGCTGTAGTAGTGCAATGGTGTGATCATAGCTCACTGCAACCTTGACCTCGTGGGCTCAAAGGATCCTTTTGCTTTAGCTTCCCAAGTCGCTGGGACTACAGGTGCATGTCACCAAGTCCTGCTAGTTCTTTTTTATTTTCTGTAGAGACAGGGTCTCCCTTCATTGCCCAGGCTTGTCTTGAACTCTTGACCTCAAGCAATCCTCCTGCCTCAGGCTCCTGAGTTGCTGGGATTAGAGGCACAAGCCACCAGGCCTGGCTATTTCATTCTTTCTTAAGGAATTTTATGTCACTTAATTTATAGATTAATTTTAATTGTAATTTTATGGTTTGCAAATTCTCCCTAAGTTAGTGTCATCTGAATTCTGTTAGATTCATGTTATACTATAAAATATAGAACATATAAATAAGTTTTCATTGGTATGTGTATTACACATTTGACATAAGTAATTTTATGAATCTCGGCATGACTATCCTAATATTTGGCAAAACATTTATTTTTTAGATCCTGAATATGTACTATAGGCATAAATGTATGTGGTTCACATTCATATATGAATATACAAATGATAGAAAAAATAGACAAATTTAAAAATTATGACTACCATTTGCCTTTAAAGTTGCTGACTTTTGGGGATAGATTACCCGAAAGCCAGCTCTATGATGTTTGGGAGAATCCTCTATGTTGTCAGTTAAGAAATATTTATAGGGGGCTGGGCATGGTGGCTCACGTCTGTACTCCCAGCACTTTTGGAGGCTGAGGCAGGAAGATCGCTTGAGCCCAGGAGTTCAATACCAGCCTGGGCAACATAGTGAGACTTCATCTCTACAAAAATACAGAAAAAAACCCCAAAACTTAGCTGAGTGTGATGGTGTGTGCCTGTAGTCCTGGCTGGCTATTCCAGAGGCTGAGGTGGGAGGATTGTTTGAGTCCAAGAGTTCTAGGCTGCAGTGAGCTATGATCAGGTCACTGCATTCCAGCTTGGACAATAGAGTGAGACCCTGACTCAAAAAACAAACAAACAAGACTTATGGGACCACCCGCTGGCATGATCCCCATGAATCAAGGCACTGTTGACTGTTGAAATGAAAACAGATTTCTTTGACGTGGAGGAACTTGGGGAAGACAAGGAATATACATGAGAAAGCAGAGTCTAGTAGAAAGAATTCAGTGACAATGCAAGTTGTTCCTACATAACAGCTTGGAAGTTACCTGCTTTCAAAAGTGAACAGTTTGATCCTCAGAGCAATCCATGTAGTAGATGTTATTTTTCTATTTTATTGTTTGTGTTACCCACAACTGCAGCAGAAAAAGTTTCAATTATTTGGCCCAACCTGAGCCATCAGAAAGTGGCAGACTCAGGGTGGAAGCCTGCATTTAACTGCAAAGTTTTCTTCTCTCATTGGAGATATTATAGGAAATTACTTTAAACATTTAGATAAGGGGAAAACTTTTGAAGTCTGTTTGTGAAATACTTTTAGAGTTGATGAAGAACTGCTACAGTTTTGAAAGAAAAAGTTTGATGTTAGAAAAACACTGACAGGCAGTAAGGATCACTTAATACCATGTACCACATTCAGCAGATTCTTTAGAGAGTCCAGGTGGGATAGCTAAATTCCCACAGTCATTTAAAAATGTATATATAGATAGAAATAAATATATGAAAATGTTTGGAATAACATACACCAAACAATCAACACTGACTACCTCTGTGGGGAGATTTAGGCAGGGGTAAGAGTTGAAAGGTGGGACATTCAGGGGGATCTTTTGTTGCTTATTTTGTAATTTTTGAAAAAAAGTTAGAAGTGATTTTTAATTTTAGGTTTAGCAGTTTTATTCATTTTCATATTTAAGCAATTACTAAAAAAGTAATGCAAACTATTGATACAAATATTAGATATTGAAATATCTTTTAATAAAACCTAAACTATGAAAACCAAAGTTAGAAAAGCTTTAACACTTAATTTTCGTGCTTCAGAATCACAGGCAACCCCCCTAGACTATATCAATCAACTCCCTCCCTCCTGCCTCCCTCCCTCTCTCCCTCCCTTCTGCCTCCCTCCCCGCTTCCTTCTTCCATGTCTCCCTCTCTTCCTCCCTCCCTGTCTCCCTCCCTCCATCCCTTCCTCCCTCTCCCTCCCTTCTCCCTTCGTTCTTCCCTGTCTCCCTTTCTTTCTTCCTTCCCTTTTTTTTTTTTTTTTTGCTACAAAGGGTCCTTTAAGGCAAAAGTCAAACATGAAAATTTTATGAAATTTTATGTTTGATGCAGAAAATGCACTACAATTTTATAATTTATTTCTTAATAAATACGCATGGATTATTTTCCTTTCTAATTATTAAATTGTCATTGCAGGAAGATATATTTATCCTACAGTTTTAAATATCTCTTTAAACAGCTTATTTAATCTCAATTTCAAGGACATAATCTAATAGCTCATTTAATGCAGAAACAGCCAAATAAGATACTTTACAGAGTTTTTGAAGTTATCCCATGTCCTCTTCATCTTATCAACTTTATTTACCATACTGAGTCCATTGCAAATATTTAGATTTTACTTAAATTATCCATTTCCATTACCATTATCCAATTCAGGGCTTTATTCTTCTCACTTAAATTTAAAACCTATTTACCAAATTTGCTTCTATATTCTCTAATATGATTTAACAGTTGGAAATTTTAGTCGAAGATACTTTGTTCAATCTTTGTTTTCTTTGCTGTAATTTCACCAGGACACAGTCATTAACCCTAGATGGCCTGAATATCTAACTGGAGCTCACTAATTGCAATACCCTTTGACAGCCTCCACACACATATTGTTTAAGAAGTGGAGCTCTTGTCTGGGCCTTGCAGATTCCACTTGGTATCTCTTAAAGAACTTGTCAGATTTATTTTTAAACCTGAATAATGATTGCCCTCTACATTTTAAAAAAATGAGGTAAGGAGGTCAAAGTGATTGTACTTGTCCAGTGCAATCCAGATCCTCATTCTATTGTGAAATATGCTATAAGGCCAGTTTTAATATTCAGCTCTAGCAATAACACAGAGAAACCCAGAGGAAGAGCTGACACAGAACCCCTGGGATACAGACCCTAATCCATACCAGATTCTAGGATGCCAGAGGACTAATTTATATTCTAGGAATGTGTAATCATGTATTTACAGGGCAGTTAGTGGCCAGATAAACCTCATCGGCCTTTTCTGCTATTAGCAATAACTTGTCAAAAAGACTTTGATTTTAAAAATCTGAAAAAAAATCTGAATAATTGAAGTGAGTAGTCAAGTTCTTTCTGTGAGAAAAAAACATTGGAAGGCAACTTTATCATGCAATGAGGATTTAATTTCTGCATATATGTGATTGAATAGATTTGGAATAGTTTTATATTGCCAAGAAATGGCTTTATATGTCACATTATTCATATTAGAAGGCAATTAGTATTTTTAGCAAATGTTAATAAGTAATATGAGCCTGAAATCATTTTATGTCAACCTCCTATATTGGACTCAAGACAATTTTATGTGCAAGAATTTTAAAACAACATGATAAAAATTATTCTGTGATGTTTGAATTTGACTGGACTCCAGAGACTGCACTGTGGTTTCCCTTAGTAAGCGTTATCTTATTAAAAATATGCATGTAAATTTTATGCATCAATATAATTTAAAATACCTGCCGTTACTATCCCAACTCATTTAATTATGTCCAGTGACTTACTTTTAGAATCTTTTGAAAGTGTAATTAACAATTTATAGTATTACTGAAATCTAAAGTCCATCACTTTAAGCCATCATCATTTATCTAGCTTAAATATGGGTGAGGGTCTAGAAAGCTGCATTTTCCTTTTCTGTGAAACATGACACATACACGATCTTGACAAAAGCTGGCTCCATAAATACATTTAATCCTTTTGGAATTGATAGCACCATCTTGGCATGCTTAAGCTTATAACAGAAAGTGTAATTCTCTGACAGCAAAGGCAGAGATGAAGTGGACAGGCAAATCTTAAGTATTATCTGTTTTTGGCAAAACCGTAACGTTCTCATTACTTTTCCTCTCCAAGCAAAAGAATAATTAAGGTATCTTGTAAATAGTATCATATCTTCAGAAAAACTTTTGTATTTTTAGTTTTTTAAGTCCTTAAAATGTTGCCCTACTAGTTAGTATATTAAGATACACCTTACAGACCTTTTCAATGCTTGGTCAGTTTGAAGACTCCAGAGAGGTGATGAATTTCAGATGAGCATTTCTTCTTTTCTGGGAGAATGGAGGTTGTGGCCTTGCCTATTCATTAGAGACTGCCTGGTCCGTGGTCACTTTGAGGCAACTGTGGCCTCAGACTCTCATCTGTCCTCTTACTCCACTCAGCTATATTTGGTAACTGAGCTCATGTTTCAGCAGACTGCCATGATCAGGAATTCCAGCAGCGGGCTGGGAAGCACCCCCAGGACCGAGGGCTGGGTTCTTAGAAATAAAGCCACTTAACATAGAAGGAACTCTATTTATGGATCTGATAAACACAGGATTTAAACACATTCTTCTATACTTTGGACTTGTAGCTGGAAATCACCACCTGGCCTTTTAACATGTTCTTAATCAATTTAAAGTACAGTATGTGACTCCAAGTAGAAAAAATGATAATCCAAATGAAAGCTCTTCTTACTATGATCTTCTGTGCATTTAAATTTTGGTCATGTGCTAGATTATCCTAAAATAGTAAATTCAGTAACTGAAAATTTAGCCACCTGTCAAATTGAGTGGAAAGTCCCATCGTTCTCTTATTTCATATTGCTAATTAAAAATTGATATATGACTATGGTATATATTAAAGGCCTTGTCTATAATAGTATTAAATAAGTATGAACACACAGGGACTGGATCTTATCCACATTGCAACATTGAGTTCCTAGCTCAATGCCTAGGACATCATGAGCATCTAGTAAATATTTGTCAAAGAAATAAATGAATGTTGAATGAATAATATTCAGGAAGAGTATCAACCCTCTTACAGTTGCAAAAAGTGTTTCACAATCATTTAATATTTTGATCTTTCAAATGACAAATAGAGATAACAAGAGTTTAATATTTCGATCTTTTAAATAACAAACATAGATAGCAAGAAGAGAAAGCTTTTCTGTTTAAAGGTCAGGTAGCAGAGTCAAATACGAGGGGGGCAAAAAGAGCAACACAAAAGCTCCCAGTTAACTTGGAAATGGGGTGCTGAGTCTTCCTTTGTCTGGATAAGACCATCACATTTGATTCAGTTTAATATCTAAAGATTTTTTTTTTCTGATAGTAGAAAATTTGTGAAGGTCTGCTATTGTATTTTCTTTATAGGCCAAACTGGTCCTTTAGAAATGGTCCTTTCTGTAACTGGATACTTCTGTGGGTCATTTCATCTATTATATTAATTAAGAAGTGATTTTAAAATTTATACTTACGGCTGGGCACGGTGGCTCATGCCTGTAATCCCAGCACTTTGGGAGGCCGAGGCGGGTGGATCACGAGGTCAGGAGATTGAGACCGTCCTGGCTAACATGGTGAAACCCCCTCTCTACTAAAAATACAAAAAATTAGCTGGGCGTGGTGGCGGGCGCCTGTAGTCCCAGCCACTTGGGAGACTGAGGCAGGAGAATGCCTCAGGGAATGAACCCGGGAGGCAGAGCTTGCAGTGAGCCAAGATTGCATCACTGCACTCCAGCCTGGGCAACAGAGCGAGACTCCTTCTTATAAAATAAAAAATAAAAAAATAAAATTTATGCTTACAAGGAAATACAACTCTGATTGATTGTCTTAGTTTGTGCCATTATAACAAAATGCCACAGACTGGGTAATTTACAAAGAACAGAAATTCATTTCTCATAGTTCTGGAGGCTGGGAAGTCTAAGATCAAGGTGCCAGCAGGTTTGTTGTCTGGTGAAGTTCTTGTTTCTGCTTCCACAGTGATGCCTTGAGCACTGTGTCCTCACATGGCAGAAGGTGGAAGGGCAAGAGGGGGTCAGACTTCCTCCATCAAGCCCTAAGGGCATCAAATCCCATTCATGAAGAGTCCTCCTGAATCACCTTCTAAAGGTTACACCTCCTGACACTGTTGCATAGGGGATTAGGAATCAACAAAAATTTTGAAGGGGACAAAAACCTTCAAACCATAGCCTTGATTAAACACATATTTATATCTGCTTTTTCCTAAAACCACAAGATAATAGTAAAAACTGAAAAGGGCAGAAATTGGGAGGGAAGACAATAGAAAATATCAGAAATGAACAAAATTATTGGAAAGAGATCAATATTTAAGTATGCATGTAACTAAATTACAAAACTTAAATGCCTGCAGGAGGAGATGCAGAAAAGAAGCAAGTGATTCACCCCATGGAGTCTCAGAAAGGCTTGGGAATTGGAAGCAGTGAACCTATCTTTAGAAATAATTTTAATTGGCAACTCTGATTTTTCCCTCTGCCTTCTGGTGAACTGTGAGTCTCATGGTGAATTCCAGAGGCAATCATGTTGGACTACTGGCCAGACGAGGCCTTTCCCACATTTCTTTGGATTGCGTGGTTCCTAAATCCTGGTATAACACCAGCGAAGTGATGAAGCCATAAGAAGGAAAAAAGAAAAAAAAGCTTGTGGTTCTGAGAGGCTTCAAAGCCGGGTGTGATTTTACTCAAAAGGACAGAGAAATGTGACCTTTCTGTGTGTATATTGCGAATAGTGCAGCAAACCAAGCTTGTTTTTAAAAATCTTATAAGAATTTGAAAAGAAGTTCTTTTCCTTAGAAAATTGGCATAAAAAGCAATTTAGAAAGTTTGACCAACACTCTTAAGTTAGTATAGCAAGGTCTAGTTGATATTAAGGATGAGATTAGTGTGTGGACAGTAATATCATTTCTCATGCACTTTCATATTTCCCACCAGAGCCCATTTCTGTGTGCACCAAGGTTGGGAAAGGGGGTCTATGGCTCCTTCATGGGGCTCCAGTTCAGCTTTCAAATGATTACTTCTTCTTATAGAAATTCCTGCGCTTTTGAAGCACTTATATTTGCATCAACCAACCTCCATCCCACTTTTTAAAATTAAGACTTTGGATCTAGCTGGGCTCTTGGTTCTGTTCTTTACTCCAAACCCTGCCACTATTCTGGGTGACTCAGCACCCATTTTTCTATTCTATACGTTGGCATATTGGTTTTGGACCTGCTTTTCTCTATGAATCTTCATCTCCGTTCCTCTTACAGATCACACAAACAGACCTCCTCCACCTCCAAAATCAGATATAACTTATTTACTGCTTCATAACAAAATAAAAATTAATGTCTTAAAACAATACATATTTGTTATTTCACACAGTTTCTATGTGTCAAGAATCCATTAGTCTTAGCTGGGTGATTCCAGATCAGGGTATCATGAGTTTGTACTGAAGATGTTGCCCCAGCTTCTTTCAGGTGGAAGCATGGCTGGGGCTGGAAAATCTGCTTCCCAGGCAGCTCACTCACGTGCCTGGAAAGTTAGTCCTGTTATTGGCTGGAGCCCTGTTGACTTCTCTGTGTCACTGCCTGAGTTTCCTCACTTCATGGCAGCTGGATTCTGCCATGATGTCTTTTTTTTTTTTTTTTGAAGTGGAGTTTTGCTCTTGTTGCTCAGGCTGGAGTGCAGTGGCATGATCTTGGCTCACTGCAACCTCCACCTCCGGGGTTCGAGTGATTCTCCTGCCTCAGCCTCCCGAGTAGCTGGGATTACAGGCACCCACCACCATGCCCAGCTAATTTTTTGTATTTTTAGTAGAGATGGGGTTTCACCATGTTGGCCAGGCTTGTCTCAAACTCCTGACCTCAGGTGATCCACCCACCTCAGCCTCCCAAAGTTTTGGGATTACAGGGGTGAGCCACCGCACCTGGCCCCATGATATCTTTTATGATCCAGCCTTGGAGGTCATATTTCGTCTTTTCCACAGTATCCTTTAGTTATACAAATTGGCAGTATCCACTGTGGGAGGAGACGGCACAGAGGCGTAAGAACCAGTTGGCAAGACAATGCATTGGTGGTCATCTTTGCAGTTGGCTACCACACCTCTATTCCCTTTAATCCATCAGTCCTACAGCCACATTGGGGCATGCTCTGTTTTCAAAACCGCACATTCAAACATGTTATTTGACTATAAACTTTTCTCCTCTAGCTCTCTCATACACTGATTTTTCTTCTTCACCAGAATTTCCAGGCTGTAGATCACTCTGTTTTGAGATTATCTATCAGTATGCCTCCCAGGTTCAGGTCAATCGAGGATATGGTTTACAAACTTTGTTTTAGGAGATACAAACTCTTGGGCAGCCAATAGAAAAAGTAAAGGTATTCAAAGTTTCCTTGATGAAAGGGGTGTGCAAAGGAATGCTGCAGACTTGCTCATTCATCCCCCTTTGATGTTTTCTTTCTCTTATGATCCAGGAAGTTTGAAAATCCTAAGTTTCAAGAAACAAGTCTACTTACTCTCTTTTCACTTTTATTCCTCTCTTTATTCCTAGCATCAACCATCAGGAAACAAGAATCACGGTGCATGTGAGAAAATGCTAATTGAGAAGTCTGATCAAGGAACACACTAAAATTGGAGGCATGAAACACTTGCAGAATTGTCCCAATGGTCCATCTGGGGATCCTGGGAACAAGTGTCTTTCAAGCCATGACGAGTCTTTCTACTTCTTCCTCATACTTTATATCTGGCTTGCGTACATGTCACAGAAGCAGGTATGGCCCCAAAGACTTGTCTGATTAAACTGGTCTATCTATCTGTACATAGCAGTGAACTCCAGATTTGTCCCTCATGAGCTCAGTTTTATGAATTGTGATTAAATCTGCTGCATAAATGTAGCCTGAGCCTGTGGGTGGTCTTTTGGTCACATGTTTCTGCTACTTGGGATGTTTGCTAACTTGTGCATATGCACAAAAATGAAGAGAGAAACATAATCTTACGATGATAGGTAATAGAAGTAGAATTGAAATAGTCTGAAAACAAAATCTATGTCTGTATACGAGTATTGGGGTACAGTTAGGTATTATGATCCTTAGAAATAACCTCATTTTCTATCTGCCTTATAAGGGTCCAAATGTAGAGAAAAGTATTATTTAGGGTGAAAAAGCCAGTAAAATTAATTTCAAAAGCAGATTTTATTGAATTTAAGCAAATAAAATAAGTCTTGGAATTTACAAGGGCAGAATAACATCATTATATCATTATATTATCCTTTTATCATTATGTCATTATTCAGTAATATAAAGTTGGATGAAGAGAGACGAGTGCACACTGGTGTTTTAAATAGTAAAATAAAATTTGAAAAAAATAGTAATAAATAAAAGCCAACAGTGTATTAAAAGAATAATACACTTTGGACAATTGGGTTTTAGCCAAGTCATAAAAGTTGGGTTAACATCCAAATTTCTAGTATTTAATTCCTCAAAAGAAACTCAAAAAAGCCATATGGTCAGCTCCATATATGGTTAGTGAGTCTTCAGACAAAATTCAATTTCTAGTCCCAGTGGAAAAAAAAACTTTCATGAGAAGTGAAGAGAATGGTTCTACTTTAACATTATATTTTAAGGTATAGATGCATGTGTGACTGTGTATACATACACACATTTATCCATACACACATATGATGTAATGTGTAGTAATGAGATAAAACACCAAGGAATACTAACAACTAATGTGCAGGTTTTAATGTATACTAAAGAAGAGAAAGGAATGAAATAATGAAATAAATGGAATGCTATATCCCGTTCTTATATAGGAAGAATTGATTTTGTAATGTAATCAGTTCTTTATCAAAATAATCTACAAATGTCATAGAATCTCAATTAAAATAGCATTTTTTGCCAGGTACAGCGGTTCACACTTGTCATCCCAACACTTTGGGAGACTTAGGAAGGAGAATTGCTAGAGGCCAGGAGTTGAAGACCAGCCTGGGCAATATAGTGAGACCCTGTCTCTAGAAAAATTAAAAAATTTAGCCAGGCGTGGTGGTGTGTTCCTGTAGTCTCAGCCACTTGGGAGCTTGAGGCGGAGGATCACTTGAGCCCAGGAGTTCCAGGCTGCAGTGAGCCATGATTGTGCCACTGCACACTCCATTCTGGGTGACAGAGGAAGGTCTTCTTTCTAAAAAATAAAAAGGAAAATAAAAAATAAAGTAGCATTTTTTGCTGGACTTAGAAAAACTGACACAAAAGTTTACTTAGACAAATTAGCATGGCAAAATGCCCAGGAAGATTGTGTGAAAAGGAATAATGTTAAGGGCAGAGGAGTAGCCCTTCATTGCTACTGGAGTATGACAGATTTCTTATGGCGAAACAAGGAATGGAGGAATGGATGAATAAAATGACATATTTTATTCTTGTATGGAAAGAACATTATTTTGAATTGGCAGCATGTATTAAATAACTACATATATTTTGAATTATTTCTTGGCCTTGTTCAATTCCACTGACTTCCCCCTCATTATTAAAAAACTAGGTTCCTATTTCGCTTCATTCAGCAAATTGAAGTTCTTTTGGCTCACATGAATTGGAAAAAAAATCATAGTGGAATGGATAAATATGTACGTAGTCATAGAAATATATTCAAGATAGATTTAGGATAAAAAGAGTATACACGAGAGTGTGTTAGAGCATCATCATATTTGTACGTATACTTATATCTATTTTTATAATTTCTCTCTCTTTTCTGACATATGAATAAAACATTTTAAAGTTTTCCTTGAAGATGATAGGTTAATTTTGGTGAGAAAATGTACTCTGACTAGGATGCAAATAGGGTTGTATGTTGATTCCAACGTACATGCTGTATTGTTATTTTAAAAATGGCATCAGAGAAAAAAGTGGCATCAGAGATTATCTTGACTGTTACTGTTTCTTACTCTTTATACTTTTCCCTATCAATAATTATGATTTTTAAATGTGTTTTCTAAGGTACTAAAACAAGAGGTGATATAGAAATAAGCTATCCCAAATATAGCATTAAGTGAAACAAACACATCGTTTACTAGTTATTGTATCTGGAAGGTAAGATTAAAGGAAACTTTCATTTTTTTCTTTTTGTATTTGAAATTTGTACGTATTTGCATTATATTTATCATCAAATTGCTGAGCTCAGTGGTACCTGTCTGTAGTTCTAGCTACTCGGGAGAATGAGGCAGGAGGATCCCTTGAACCCAGGACTTTGAGGCCAGCCTGGGTAACATGATAAGACTCCATTTCTCAAAAAGGAAAAAAAAAAATTCCGGTCATGAGCCTAAAGTCCATTTAATCTTAAAAAACCTTTCTTAATTGTTTAATCCACTAGAGAGTAAAATTTTTTTAAGTCTTTGGGTATAAAATAGAGAATAATCAATTAAAGAAATTTTGAGTGCAGTATGTTTCTATCTGGAGAATAAAAAAAAACTTTACTGATTTTAAAAATCTTAAACCAGATTTCCTCTACTGTGGATCAGCTCTTGTGTGCTGATTTGCAAATCAGACCCATATACAAGCGAACCATATTCTGCATATACTGTATGAACATTCATCTTCATCTGGCTACCTTTAAAATGTCATAACCTTTGATCCACTCTCTCTCTGATCTGTTCCAAGGACAGAATCCTAACTATAGTAAACACTTTATATAAAAACACATTTAATTCTATATTATTTACAGAAGCAAAAAATTGAAGCAATCTAAATGTGCATGTTATGGAATGAATGGCTTAAACTCACGGAATTTTAAAGTAGCCATAAAGTATGATTTTTCTGATGTGTTTATATTAAAGGAAAAATGCTGATTATATTATGCCAAGGGAAACAGGAAGAAAATCAATAGTCTTTGAAGTCTGAATATAACTTAAAAAAAAGTTAAGACTCTTTGCATGGCTGGAAGTTTTAGTGCTTTAAATTGAGTTGCTTTGACATTTTACAACATACGAAGACATCAATAAACTGTATAGGGTGATTTTTTTTTCCTCCACTAGAAAGAAAAGGCAAATCTACCAAGATAATTAGTTATTTAGAAAGGCTTTGACATTTATTTGATCTAAATCAAAATGAACAATATTTTGTTTCTCTTAAAGTTTGCATTTTATATGCCTCATGGAGATACTTAGCGATATTCAACAACCTTGCAAATGGAGTGGGGTCGCTGCCAGACAGCTACTAACAGCTGTAGAACAATTTCAGAAGCTGCTTACCCAAGAAGTCTAATGTGGAAGGACATGGCTGTCACTGCCTGGGGAAGCAAATAGGAAAGAATATGACAAAGGAGGAAATCAGCTGTTGGACCGAAGAATTTAAACATTGAAAAAATGCCAACCATTGAAGACAGTTGCTCTCTCACACAAAATCCCAAGAACTGTCCATACTCTACTTCTGTCAGCCTAGCAATTTGCTCAGCTATTGCTATTTTGGGAAGGAATTTCCACTAAGATGGCATATCTTCAGCCCCTGAGGTTTCCTCTGATTGACTGATTAACAGGTGTTGAAAAAGCCTGTTGCAGAAATATCACAGACCCAGCGTGCTCGTTTGACTTCTGTAACTGTGACTGTAGTGTCATTGAATATATTGTTTCTTAAGAAGGCTTTCTGCAGGGTAAAATCAAAACAGATTATTTATAACATTTTTAGGTAATTACTTTTCCATAGAGACAGCATATGCATTTGTTAATATGCTTTATTATTTATGAATTATAAATTGAATATGGTACTAATGATTGTGCAGATGAAAGCTAAATTAATATAACACAGAATGAACTTGTCAAAGAAATGTTGGCATTATAAGCCTAAAAATGCAGTCAGCCCTCCGTGGACTCTGCATTTGATAATTCAACCAACAGTGCATCCAAAATATTTTTAAAAAGCCAACAATACAGCAATGAAACATAATACAAATAAAAACAATATAGTATAACACCTATTTATAAAGCATTTACATTGTATTAGGTATTCTAAGGAATCTAGAGATGATTTAAAGTATATGGGAAGATGTGTCTAGATTATATAAAACACTACACCATTTTTTTTATAAGGAACTTGAGCATCTGTAGATTTTGGTATCTGCAGGGAGTCCTGAAACCAATCTCCCTTGGATACCGAGGAACAACTGTAATCATATTTTTCTAAGAGATAAAAGGAAATTGAGTGGAACTAAGGCTAGGTTATCTAAGTGTACCTGATTCCTGATAAGCCCAGTCTGAATGATGAGCAGGACTTTGAATTACTTTGACAGAGGTGTACCCTATAGGGTGCCCACTCAATCATCAGTGAAGCGGGCACCCCAGAGCCAGAAGTTTCCGTGGAACTCTTCATCTACCTTGCCTACCTCCAGTGAGTTGTGAGAGGACCTCTCCTGAACCCACAAAACAGGTCCAATCAAGTTCCACCTTCCATTCATGGACTTTCCCCTCTTTATTGCCTCATACAATGTCATAGCTGGAAGAGTTGACCTTGTCTGACCTCTCAAGAGAAGATGTCTTATCCAAGATCACAAAGCTGCCAAATGTCAGCTGGGCTGAGAAATGGCTGGTCCTATTCTTTGACTGTCTGGGCCAGCCCAGCCTGGGGAAGTGCTATCAGTGCGAGGCCCGTAGTCCCTGAAAGCTTCACAGAAATGGGTGAAGATAGGGAGAGAGCTTCTCCCCTCCTAGTTAAAGACTGGAATAATCATTAACTTTGCTTAGTGTTGCCCAATAAACAAGCTTAGCAGATGAGTGAGAAGGCAAGGAAAGAGAATCAGATTTGGGATCCAGAAGCTGAGATGACCTTAGGGACACTATTCTGCCTCAGGCCACTGTGAGGAATTGGGAGCTTCTAACTGGGCTGGGTAGGCAGCTATTACTCACTGGTGTTTATGTCTGGTATGAAAAGGTGACTGGGGGAAGTGAGGAGATTTTAAATCAGGCAATGATCATAGGTGTGGACAGTGAGTAATAAGGAGGTAAATGGAGTTCAGTAGCATAAAGGGTGAAGCCTTGTCCTTTGAGCTTTTCTGAGAAACCCAAGTGGTATGCAGCTAGAGAAGTGGGGGCTGTGGATGACAGTGGGTCAGAAACTTGACAGGGGGACACTGATCAA
The DNA here is from genome assembly GCF_006542625.1 of Nomascus leucogenys. Taxonomy (NCBI): domain Eukaryota; kingdom Metazoa; phylum Chordata; class Mammalia; order Primates; family Hylobatidae; genus Nomascus; species Nomascus leucogenys. The sequence continues at coordinate 88,856,320 of NC_044387.1, read as the reverse complement.
GTAGAAAGCCACGGGGGATGGATGAGGACTTCAATTATTCCTCTGAAGGAAAAAAGAAGTAGATTTATGAGAGTAGATTAATTCAGATCAAGGGAGTGAGCCCAGGCAGGGTGATGAATAAAAAGGGGTGGAGTTTTACAGTGTGAGTCAAGAGCCAAGAGCCTGCTGGATCATGCAGGGGTGAGGATGTTGGTGACAGGGCAGAAGGGCTGGAATGCGATCAGTTCCCCACAGAAAGGACTAAAGTCTACTGTCCCAGCAACCCAAGTTCACACCTAAAAGCAAGGGTGTAGGATCAAGTGTCCAAAACCCAAGAGATCAGCTGCAGTGCATACCCTGCTCCCTGGCCTGCTCTAGTCCCTGTCCCCATCAGAGTCACTTCAGATGGGAGTGCCTGGCTTACCAGCCATCTGTCTGAAGAATGAACTCTGAGGCATTCACTAAACACACTTAGGCCATCAAACCTCACACCATATACCAACATAAATTCAGGTGCTAAATGGAAAAACCAAAAGTAGTCATAATAAAATACATGGTTTTGTTTTGTTTTGTTTTTTTGCTCTATGGTAGTGAAGGAGTCTTCTACCCATAAGGGCAAATGAAGAAAATATAAAGGCACACTGTGATAAATCTGATGACTTCTAAAAGCTCCTAACTATAAAACTAAAACAAAATCTTCATTTAAAAAGAAGAAAAGGCAAGTTAAAAAACGAAAGGAAACCTTGGCAAGATGTGGCCTTGCAATTCAATAAGAAAAAACACATGGATAGGAAAATAAGCAGTATATTTAAAATTTATAAGACAACAGATATGTGAAATAATATACAGTCAGCCCTCTGTGGCTGCTGCATCCGTGGATTCAACTAACCATGGATCAAAAATATTCAGAAAAAATAATCTGTATTGAACATGTACACTTTTTTCTTGTCATTCTCTAAACAATATAGTATAACTGTTTACATAGTATTTACATTGTGTTAAGTATTATAAGTAATCTAGAGATGATTTAAAATTTATACACAAATATGCCATTTCATAAGGGACTTGAGTCTCCATGGATTTTAGTATCCAAGAGGGTCCTGGAACTAGTTCCCCATGGATAACTAGGGACAGCTACATATTACATTATCTTGACTTAATTTTGTCTCAAAAACTGTCAAAAAAGCCACTAGAACAATGATCAGTATTAGAGAAAAAACAAACCAAAAAAGAAAAAAATCCAGTGTTAGATTGTCAAACACGTGAGGAATACAATTTGTTATACTATTTTTATATTAAATTTCATTTCTTGATTTTTTCTTTAACATATATCCAAAACAAAAGGAACATGTATACATGAATTGTTCCAATTTTTAATAAAAGTAAAAGAAATTATAAATAAGATAAAATCTCCATGTATTTGCCATGACATGCCTTCTTATCACATTCAAAGTAAAAGTCACAGTGTCTTTTGTTCTCTGGGATCAGGCATGATCTGTCTCCTCACCTTATCTTTGTGACATTCTCCCACTCTTGCCTAGTCCTTCAGCTTCAGCCACATAGGCCTCTCTAATGCTCCTTGAACCCACGTGGCTTCCCTGTCCCTCAGCCAGGCTTGGTCTCTCCAAGAAAAAAGAATGGCCTAACTTCCTTCCAACCTTTAGTCAAGTTACCTTCTTAGTGGGACTTTCCCTGTCTATCCTATCTAAAATTTCATCTTCTTTTCCCATCAGGATTTGATATCTCCTCTTCTCTGTGTATTTTTTCTCTTATAGCTTATCTTTATCTAACACAATGGACTTTTTACTTCTCTTGTTATTGTTTATATTCTTTACAAGAATGTAAACTCTGAAGGAAGGAGTTTTTAATATTCTGTATCAGTGTATAAAAAGTGTCTGGACATAGTAGGTCTCCATACATACCTGTTTAGTGAATCCCTAGAAAGGAATGTCCAGAAATTATGTTGTTTGAATGCATATGGATTGATATTACTGTTGCCACTCAACACAAGGCTTTAAGACTTTTTAAGACAGAGTAAGACCCTGTTATCTCATTACTCAAGGAAGGACATGCTACCTAGTGCTACATTCATGGTTCTCAGTATTTCCTGAAGAGAATAATAATGATACCTGCATCCTATTGCTTTGTATCTGATCTCTTTACAACACTGAATTCACTTAATCCTTTAACAACTCTGTGGATTGTTTTTAACTCCCACTTTAGAGATGAAAGACAGAGGCTAACTTACCCAATAGGCTGAAGCTAATACATGATGGAACTGTTAGCAGAGAAATCCTTGTCACCATTAAGGTGTAGTGTTTGGGAGCTCTAAAAAAAGATGAAATACCAATAGGCAGATTAATCTGAAAGCAATGAGGAAATGCTAATGGATTTTAAGACAGGGAGTAACACGATCAGGTTTACATGTTAGAGAAATTTCCCTGGCAGGAGAGTGGAAAACAGAATGGAGAGAACAGGCTGGAGTCAGGAAATGAATAGGCTTTTGCAATAAACCAGATGATAACACATGAAGCTCTTTCTAGTGAGTGGAAAGAATGACATAAAAGAGAATATGGAATTCAGATGTATCAGCTGTCATGAGCCAAGATCATGCCATTGCACTCCAGCCTGGGAGACAGATTAAGACCCTGATTCAAGGAAAAAAAAAAAAAAAAAAAGGAAAGGAAAGGAAAGGCTGGTATAAAATCTCGAATATCACCAATAGGTCAATAAATCATGGACTACATAGCACTGTTTAAATTTGGCAATTAATAGGTCATCATGAATGATGTTTGGCAGAGGAGCTTCAGGGCAGATTCTGGTCTAAAGATAGACTAGACCAATAATCTTTAGGACTCTGAAGGAGAAGTGGAGATGATGGCTGTATACCCTTATGAAGTGCCATGATCAAAAGGAGATGAGGCCCTGGTGTGGTGGTTCACACCTGTAATCCCAGCACTTTGGGAGGCTGAGGCAGGCAGATCACCTGAGGTCAGGAGTTCAAAACCAGCCTGGCCAACATGGTGAAACCCCATCTCTACTAAAAATACAAAAATTAATCAGGCATGGTGGCATGCACTTGTAATCTCAGCTAACCAGGAGGCTGAGGCAGGAGAATCGCTGGAACCCGGGGGGCAGAGGCTGCAGTGAGCCGAGATCGTGCCACTGTACTCCAGCCTAGGTGACAGCAAGACTCCGTCAAAAAAAAAAAAAAAAAAAAAAAAAAAAAAGGAAATGAAATAGGGCAGGGCTCATTCTTTTAATTGTTTTGGTGGGAAATTGACTTTATCATTTTAATGGAATGAATAGTAAATGCCAGTTGCATTAGGTTCCTATTGTTGCTATAGCAAGTTACCACAAACTTGGTGGTTTAACACACATTTGTTACAATTCTGGAGGTCAGAAGCCTAAAAACGTATTGGTAGGGCTACATTATTTCTGGGGGCTCTAACGGGGAGTCCGTTTCCTTACCTTTTCCAGCTTCTACAGGGCACATGTATTACTTAGCTTGTGGTCCCTTTCTCCATGTATAAGCCAGCAGCACAGCATCTTCTCTCTCCTCTGATCTCCCATTTCTCTCTTATAAGGACCCTTGAGATTACATCGGGCCTAATCTGGAAAATCTAGGATGATCCCCCATCTCAAGATCTTTAAGTTAATCACATGCAAAGTTCCTTTTGCCACGTAAGGTAACATGCACACGTTCTGAGGGTTAGGGCATGCACAGCTTTGGGAGCCATTTATTTGTCAGTGCACTCTCTGCCCCAAATATTCTCGTCAATTCCATATGCAAAATGAACCATTCCAAGGTTCCCCCAAAGTCCCAATCTATTATAATATCAACTTAAGTCCAAAAATCCCATCTAAATCTCATCTGCTGAAAAGACCTAAATGATTAAATCAGGTATGGTTGAGACCTTGGGCATGAACCATCCTGAGGCAAAATTTCTCTCCATATGTGAAGCTTTAAGACTAGAAAACAAGTTATTTGCTCCCAGAATACAATGGTGGGACAGGAATAGGGCACCAGTTACAGATATTCCTGTTCACAAAGGGAGAAAATGGAAGGAGAAAAAGCCAAGAAATTTGAAAAATCTGCAAGGCTAACTCCATAGGTTTTAAGGCCTGTGAATAACCATTTGTGTCTCTAGGTTCTGCCCTCAGAGTCATCCTTCATGAAAGATAGCACAAGTTTGTGGCTGAATAGTTTTATCAGACTGTTTATTGCTTATGGAATTTTGGGAGTCCTATAACCGTCTTTCATTTTATTCTCTCTCTGTACCTTTCAGTTCAAGCTGGCAGTGTTTCTGCTGATATTCTCAGAAATCTTTTGGATTTCCTGTGTATGTCACAGAGATCTTTTTGAGGCACTAGCAAAAGGTTGTCCAACCATACTCATGATTTTCTCTCCAGAGTATGTTTTCCCAACAGTGAATCTCTTACTTTTATCATCCTTTGCAATCTTGAAATCCTGATAATTTCCCACATTATCCTTGTCCTGGTTCCTTTTTGATAATAGTCCTTCCCTCTTATAAGGACCCTTCTGATTATATCAGGTCCCCAGATAATCCAGGGTAATTTCCCCATCTCAAGATTCTTAGGAATATCTGCAAAGTTCTTTTTTGCAACAGAAGATGACATATTTATAGGTGCAAGGATTAGGACATAGATGTCTTTGGGTGACCATTATTCAGTCTACCACAGCTGTAAATAGAGAGAGGTTAACAACGTAGGAATGGAGTGAGATTCCTGAGGAAGCTGGAGGTAACCAACTCAAAAGGGAGTGGTTATATCGTATATGGAGCATGTCATGGGCTTCTTGGACTAGATGGAGGTGTCAGACAGTTGAGAGGAGTCTCTTTAAAACAGATATATTCTTAGTGGACTTGAAGAGAACAGCAAGATGCTGTAGGGTTTTAAGGGCCACTGTAAAAAAGATCAGGGACCTATAGTAATAAACAGTAAATTTGAGGTGAAAAATATTAGACAATTTCCCTCAATGTCCTGGTAAGGGCAAAAAATGGTTCACTAGATTCAGGTGATCAAGTTGCAGGGAAGGTGCAGAGGAAAGTGAGTGGATGAAGCAGTTGAGAATGTTAGCGAGAGGAAGGTTCAGTGCCTGTTCACAGAGTTGATCCTGGAGAGGTGAAAGGGTGGGGCTCCTAAGGAGGCTGAGAGATTGAGGCAAGGGGGAAGTCTCTAAAAAGTGGAAATGGAGTTTGTGATTTTCAAGTTTCTGACTAACATCCAGGCTGGAGTTATGGTAATAAATTATTAAAGTGGAAAAGAAGTGGATATTGATTTGGAGTAGAGTCTGCTTATGTGCATTGTACATATACTTTGCGGTGGGAAGTGGGATGTGTGGAGTTAACATCTAGGGAATCCCCACCTGATACATCTATATTTTTAAGAGAGAAAAACAACAGCAGACAGTAAATTATTTTAAGAACATGTAGGGCCCACTTCTACAACCAAAAGAGGAAATCCCCATTAAATTGTACGTGCTTTGGGGGCGGAATAATGACACCGTAGTATATGAAAGAACTGGAATGAGATAATATATACAGAGAATATTGTAGATATTATCTTTGGAATTAAATTTAGAAGTCTTGGCTACCATTAACTACCTGTAGGGTCATGGACAAGTAATTGAATTCTCTAAGCCTTATTTACCTCATCCATAAAATAGCAACAGTAAAGTTGCTCATGGGATTTCTGTGAGATTTAATCTGATAATACATGTTAAGGGCTTAGCCTATTGCCTGGCACATAAAAAGCTCAATAAATGCTTTTACAAGAAAGCCCAATTTTCTGCTGCTAGCAAATGCATTCTGATGATACAAAGGTCCAGTATCAGATGCTAGAGAAGAATCCATCTGAGATGAACTTATGACTTAATCATGAGTCATTTCAGGTTCTTTCTCAATGTCATCCTCATTGTGAAAGAGAATCATAACTATTTTCAACCAAACAAAAAATTAAAGAAAAATCCTGACAGAAGTGAGTAATGTTTTCACCTCCTTTTCAAAGCTGCTTTATATTCCAGAGTCTGAGAAAAAACTTTGTTCTTCTGGGCTCTTTCTATTGTGAACAAGTCACTTCCACCCTTTCCTTTTCTTGAAGACAGAACTTCTGGCTTCGAATTCTCTCCATTTATTACCCAATGCCGTTACTGAGGCACCCTCACCACCACCTTGAATCTCAATATATTCTGCACATGCATAACATCATGGAATTAAGTGTCTGGAGCACTAAAGGCCACGATGCGCTAGGGCTGAAACTCGAATTTCCAACATTAATGAGCTTGATGACAAAACTAAAGAGCATTCTTCTTCTCAATTTAAATTGTTTGTGATAGATGATTGGCCTTTCAAATGTTCACACTGGACAGTTATACTATTGGAAATTTTTCATAAAATCAACTTCTTAGGACAGAAACTCAAAGCCCCCAATCCCTTTTTACTCCATTTTTGCATGTCCAGTACCTTGCCAGAAAAGAAAAACGCCACACCTCACCATAGACCTTCACAGTGCTTAGGGTGCTGCAAATGCAGCCTCAATTCCTTGTTTAGAGTCCCAGATTTCTCTGCTTTCTTTCCCTTTACATTTACATGCAAGTCCCAGATAGCATATCATCGCTTCTGCTATTACCTCCCTAAGATTCTCAGAGTAAACCAATGCAGACCTATATTCTACCTCCAGAAAACTGCGGAAATCGAAAAGGCCTCATGGTGGAGAAAAGAAACCGAAACTAACTCGCTAGATATAAACTCAGGCGCTGGCTGCTGTGTGGCTCAGAGCGCCCAGTCCGACGCTAGGCTCTGAACCCCTTCCACCAGGCTCTGCGCTCGGTCCCCTCTGCTCCATTTCCTCCCCGCTGGGCGTGCAGCTCAGACGCTCTTTGAACCTAGCAGGTTCGGTGGCCAGGGTGAGGATTACGGGTGACGTCGGGTGTCGCTAGGGACCCTGGAGCGGAGCTGTCCCGCGGGGGGGTTCTAGGTTTCCTTCAACATCCAGATGGACCTGGCGGGGAGGTGGCCCGGTGGCTTCGTGCGCGCCGGGCGCGGGCGCGTGGAGCTGGGGCGCTCGCTGGGCTCGGGCGGCAGCTTCGCGGGCAGGGGGAGGTCGGGCTTGGGGAGAGGTAGGGAAGAGGGACAACAGCCATGAGAGAGGAGAGTGCTTAGGCATTTAACGGGTCCTCTGCACCCGAGAGGGCCTGGGGATCTGGGGTGCTGAGGAGAAACTAAGGGTCATCACATCTGAGCACAGCCAATCGAACGTGGACGTTGACTGGCAGCAAGCTGCTTCCCTTTTTTCCGTCTTGGATTTAAACTTTTTTTTTTTTTTTTTTGAGTCAGAGTCTCGCTCTGTCGCCCAGGCTGGAGTGCAGTGACGCCATCTTGGCTCACTGCAAGCTCCACCTTCCAGATGTTCTCCTGCCTCACGCTATTCTCCTGCCTCAACCTCCCGAGTAGCTGGGACTACAGGCGCCCGCCACCACGCCCGGCTAATTTTTTAATTTTTTTTTTAGTAGAGACGGGGTTTCACTGTGTTAGCCAGGATGGTCTCGATCTCCTGACCTTGTGATCCGCCCGCCTCGGCCTCCCAAAGTGCTGGGATTACAGACGTGAGCCACCACGCCCAGCCAGGATTTCACTTTTGTACCCATTTCTGTAGCAGTAAGGGAATGCTAACTTCTGTAGCAATTACAACTTGTAAATTTCAGTGGCATTACACAATAGAAATTTATATATATTGTCCTTCTAAGAGTTCAAAGCAGATTTTCCTGGCCAGTGGGCCCAATAGTGATTCAGGGATCCAGTTTCTTCCATATGGTGGTTCCACTGTTCCCTGGAGTCTTAATATTCTTTGCACCTAACTTTTTAAAAGAGAAGAGTAGAGAAGGTATACCTACTTCTCGAAAGTCTGGCTATCACTTCCACTCACATTCCATTGGTAAGAACTAATTTCATGGCTATCTCCACATCCAAAAGAATGGGGAAAATGTAGTCATTGGCCAGATAGCTACTTCTCAGTGATAATTCTTAAATGTGGAAGGAGGAGCATGAATTTTAGTGGATAGTTGATATCTCTGATCCGATACCCAGGATTTTTTTTTCAATTTTTTTAACTTCCATCAGAATCCAAAAGAAAGTCTTCACATTACAATTGATGTATAAATGTCTTGTTTTTTAATCTATAGGATTCCCTCTTTCTCTCTCTTTCTCTTCATCTCTGACTCTTTGTCTCCCCTCGCTATTCTCTGTTAGTTCTTAAAATTAGAGGCATAATCAGTTCTTTTTAATTTTTTATATTTTTGTTAGGAGTTCACATAGATGGCGTCACATTCCATTCAGAGACAGAGAATGTCTTGCTATCTCCATTTTTATGATATTAGTATCTATTGATGTTCAATAGCTAGATCCATTAATTTATTAGATGTTTCAAAACGAGGAAAATATAAATTTCTCATTTCTTTTATTTTCTTGAACTGGGTTACTTCTGTAAAGACAAACTTCTCATACTATTTACTTAATCAGGGTTACACTTTGTATTGACAATAGGGGATAAGTGTTTGTTTTTTTTTTTCATTGCAAAACATGTTCTTTTTAAAAACTTTTTATTTCTTTAATCTTTATTTTTTGATTTATCTTCTCTCTTAGTTTGCTAAAACTGCTGTAACAAAATATTATAGAGTGGTGGCTTAAACAATAGAAATTTATTTCTCACTATTCTGGAGGCTGTGAAGTACAAGATCAAGATTCTGGCTGATTCAGTTTCTGGTGAGGGTTCTCTTCCTGGCTTGCACATGACTACCTTGTTGCTGTGTTCTGAGAGAGAGAGTGAGCAAGCAGGAGCAAAGGGGGAGGGACGGGGTGGAGGGGAAAAGCGAGAAGGGAGAGAGTATGAGCTCTCTGATGTTTCTTCTTTAGAAGACACCAATCCTATCAGATAAGGACCCTATCCTTACGGCCTCCTCTAATCCTAATTACCGCCTGAAGCCCCCATCTCCAATTACCATCACACTGGGGTTCAGGGCTTTAAAATATGAATTTTGGGGGGACATAAACATTTAGTATATAACATCACCTTTGAATGCTATTTCTGGGCTCCCTATTTTTTTTTTTTATAAATGATAATAATAGCATTCCTACTCTTTTCCTAACATTTTTCCCTCTTTGTACTTCTCAAATTGGTTAGCTATTTTAATATATTATCGATGTTGAAAGCATTTACATTTTGGTTCTCTGAATAAATTAAGTTCATTGTTACTTGTCTATATATTGAGTCTAAAAATTGAAAACCAAACACAACATAACTATATACATAGTATTCATTATGGAGTCAAGTTTTGTGATCAGATCCAAATAGGAAATGTATTCTATATAATTAAAAGTTGATTAAAGTAGACTTTTCAAAGCATTAAAGAAGATGAAAGATATTGGTCATATGTCAGAGCATTCAGTGTTGGCCATAATGTTAAAAGAGCTGATTTTAATCGGTTTTCACTATGTCCAGGTGCTTTTTAAGCAGTTTATGTATTAACACATTTTATCTTGACAACTCTAGGATAATAATATTATTCCAGATTCGCAGACAGGAAACAGAAACAGAGATGGTAAGCAATTTGCCTCAGGCCACACAACTAGTTAGTTGTACAATTAGGGATTCAACCCAGGCATCCTGGTTTCAGAGCTCATGTTCTTATTCACTTTAATGCCTCTTTCATTTTCATTCTTTTGTGGCTAAAATGTCTTTCTTTTTTTTGCCAGACTTTAGATTTTCTCTTTATCTTTGGAGTACTGAAATTTTATCAGGATATATCTAGCTGTGGCTTTCTCTTTTTTCATCAAACTTGTTTTGTTTTTGGAGGACCTTTTTAATCTAGGGATTCATATTTCTCTTCAGTCCTGAGGCAGTCTTCTTAAATTACATTTTCTCACAGTATGTTTTCGATTATTTTCACCACTCATTCTGGTATCCCAGTTATTTCCTCCAGGATTACCTTTAAATGGATTATATAAGCTTTGATCAATCTTTCATGTGTCTTAATGTTTCTTTTATTTCTATCTCATTGTCTTTCTGGACTCTGTCTTTTAACTTGGGATTCTGCTTTATTGTTCAGCAAACTAATTTATTTTATATCTGCAATCTTGCTTTGAATTTTCAAGAGTGCTTTCTTGTTCCTGTATTTTTTTCTTTTCAATAGCAGCATGCAAGCTCCTATTTCATAGGTTCAGTATCTTTGATTCTGTATGAAAATTCTAGTTGGAATTTTTTAAAGTTCTCTTCTGACTTCTAAATTATCTCTTTTTCTCAGTATGTCTTTTAGAATATTTTGATGTTTTTTAGTTTGTTTTTTTTTTGTCTTCATTTTTAGTGTTTATTTTCTGTCTGATCAGTATTTTATATCTGACGATCCTTTTAGATTCATATTATAAATTTTAAAAATTACAGTGCTTAATAAAAAAGCTGTTTTAGGCTTTCCTAACCTGTCTCTCTCTTAAATGGGAGGGGCTCTTTGAATGACCACTCCATTCACTCCTTCAAGGCTCATCTGAAATGTCACTTTCTTGGAGATACTCTCTGTAGCAATCCTGTCCAATTCGTTATAACTCTTTTATTTTTTAAATAGTACTTAAGTTTTAAATATTTAAAATTTTATTAATTTTTTTCCACTAGATGATAAGCTCCTAGAGAGCAGCAAAGCCTACTTTTGTCCTTTTCATTGTACTCCCACCCGCAAGTGCAGCGCCTGTCACATAGCAGGTGTTTGCTCATTCAATAGTTGTTGAATAAATGCATTCTGCTTTCTGTCCCTTCAGTTTCACAGAGACTGTACTTACTTTGGCTATAAATATTTTTCTATTTACCAATCCTGTGGCAATGTTGAGTTCTAACCATATTTTGCTGCTATTCTTTATGGTTAATATGAAGTGAAGAAGTGAGTTCTCCCAGAATCACCTCCCAAGACAAGGATTTGAGTGCCAATAGTTCATTTTGGGAGTGATCAGGAGTGGCCCAGAAACTTATTTTGGGAGTGACCCAGAGTCACTAATAAGCAGCATTCAGTGATTTCTTCCACCTGTGATATATACTCATTTCCTCAGTTATCTTTAGTAATCAAATGACTTGATAGTTCTATTTCTAGCCCAGAAACCTGGCCACCTTTCAGCGTGCTTTGTCCAAGCCCCATCATCCATCCTCTTGTTCTTGCTAAGATCTGAGGAGTCATCCGTGACACTCCCAACTCTCCCTTCCCATGTGGAATCTATTGCCAAACTATGTCACATTTATCTTCAAAATGGCCCCCAATAAATCCACATCTCTCCAGCTCTAAATAGCACCACATTAGCTCAAACCACCATCATCTTTCTACAGGACTATTTCAGTAGCTTTCTTTATGCACCTCCCCATCCAGTGTGCTCTCTCTACTAAAGATAGAGTAATGTTTACCAAGTGCAAGTGTAATCAAATTACAACCAGTTTAAAAGCCATCAATGGCTGAGTTTAGCTCTGAGGATGAAGACAAAACACCTTAAAATTCCTTAAAAGACTGCCTAGCTTCCTTTTTCTCTAACTTTGTCTGACACAGCCTTACCCTCTGCTGCAGCCGCACTAACTTCTTTTCTGAATCTCGTACTTTCCATACTGTCCTCTGTCACAGGGCCTCTGTACATGCTGTTCCTTTTGCCAAGAATACTTTTCATTGCTTTTTTGGGGGGCAAATTAAGGGAGTACTCATTCCTTCAGATCTCAGTTCATGCATTAATTCCTTAGGGAAGCCACCCTCATCTCTGTGCCTTTTGTCACATTTGTGATTTGAAATTTTTTGTATGATTATTTGATCAATCTTTGCTTATTTACTAGACTGCTTGCTCTGTGGAAATTGCAACCATATTTTTTGGGCCCATTTCTTTGTTTTAGGAATAACTGCAGTTCTATTTTTTTCTTTTATTACAGAGGTGCCATTCACATCAAATGTAGCCATTTTAGAGGTGCCAAAATAAAATATATCAGCCATATTTAATAAATTCCAGCTCTACTCTTCTACCCTATAGCCCAAGAAGCAACAACGATGGGTAATTCTCAATCTTTGATATTTGTAGCCTATAAAACAACAATCTTGTAAGATATTCAGATTCAATAATGTTACAAAGTAATTGGATATCTATATTTCATTTCCTTAATAATTACTAAATTATATAGCTGTGTAAAAATATCGATGGCTCAAAAAGTCTCTCTTTTTTTTTTTTTTTTTTTTTTAGCGTTAAAGGATCATGCAGTATTTTTTAGGGAAATGACACAGTTAATTTTGAATGAAATGCCAAGAGCTGGGTAAGTACTGTGAAGTAAAAAAGGAGCTATACTATTGTATGCTCTGTGTTTCCACATCCCTCTTAACCCGTATACATATACATGATCACTCAACCTATTTATCTTGGAGCAGCTTAAAGATGATGGGAACGCACTCTTCTTCCTATAGTTGTCATAGCTGTCACTGAACAGACTGTTTCCTAAAACAATCAGATTCATGGAGCTGGGGGTTATATATGTCCTTATCCAGAATAACAGCCTTTAGAATCATATTCTCAAGTTCAAATCCTGGCTCTGCCATTTAGCATGGATAATTTCCTTTGCCTCTCTGAGCCTAATTTTATTTTAATAAAATAGTAATTGTGCTATCTCCTTCTTATAAAGGACAGTTGCTTAAATGAGATACTTGAAAAGGCATCATGGACTGGCATGAGGTACTCAACAAATAGTAGCTTATGCAATAATAGTAACAACAATAGCAACAAAGTCTCTGTGAAACATCTGTGATTTCTATTCTCTTTGATTTTTATTTTAGGTATTCCAGCATATTAAATGATTTTGTGGAATCTAATTTTTTTGTGATTGATGGAGATTCCTTGCTTGCCACATGCCTGGGTGTAAAATCATTCAAGTGGGGACAGAATCTCCACTTTTTCTATCTGGTTGAATGCTATCTTGTGGATCTTATGAGTAACGGAGGACAATTCGCCATAGTTTTCTTCAAGGTAAGGTATGATGATTGATGTCGTTTTAGTCCTTTGAAGACTAACTGAAATCTCTTAACCTAAAGAGTCTTTGACCTAAAATGAAGCATGTCATCATAGAAAATATAAAAAGACAGATTAACAAAAGAACAAATTACCCATAATTTCACTACTCAGAGATAACCATTCTTTATTTTTTATTTTATTAAATTTTTTTTCCCTCGACTCTGTTCCCACATTCACAATATAGATCAGGCACAGAGCCTGGGCTGAGGAGTATATGGGCTAGGTTTACTCTACCTCCTTTTCTATATAGTCAGTGTAAGAATTCAGCCTGTGGTAAGCACCAGCAAGCCCATTCTTTAAATTTCAACATTTTATAAAATTTCAAATATAGATAAGTTGAAAGGTTGTAGAGCAAATATCTATATCCCACCATCTAAATCCTACAATTACATTTTATTTTACTTACTTCTTCATATATCTGTAAGCTTATCCATGCCTTTATTCACCTGTCAATCCTTTTATTTTGGGGGTACATTTCAAAATAGTTGTAGACATTACATTTAACTCTGAAACATTTCATCATACATGCCATTAACTAGAGTTCGGTATTTATTTGCAGATTTTTTTGATGGTAAAGTTTACATGAAATAAAATGCACAGATCTTAAATGTGTTACAAAAAGTTTTGCTCCAACCTAATGCCATTTAACAAGCTTTGGCATGTGCATAGTATTTACCAGTCCATTGAATTTTGACACACGCATGCACGTGTAACCCAAACTCTTGTTCCACAGTACATACATCTTCTCATGCCCCTGCCCAGTCCATCCTCACCCCATCCCCTAGAAGCAACCACTGTTTAAATCCTTTCTATTGCCTTCTTTAGTTTTGCCTGTTGTAGAAGTTTCTTTTTTTTTTTTTTCGTTGGAGTTTCGCTCTTTTTGCCCAGGCTGGAGTGCAATGCCATGAGCTCGGCTCACTGCAACCTCCACCTCCTGGGTTCAAGTGATTCTACTCTCTCAGCCTCCCAAGTAGCTGGGATTACAGGCGCATGTCACCATGCTCAGCTAATTTTTGTATTTTTAGTAGAGACAGGGTTTCATCATATTGGTCAGGCGGGTCTCGAACACCTGACCTCAGGCGATTCACCCGCCTCGGTCTCCCAAAGTTCTAGAACTTTTAATAAATAGAATTTTACAGTATGAATCCTTTGTATAAACCTTTCATTCAACATAATATTTTTGAGAGGCATCCATTTTGTTCTGTGCAGTGGTATTTTGTTCCTTTTATCACTTTTGAGTAAGGTTTTATTGTAGAAATGTGCCACAGTTTGTTTACCCATTTTCTTGTTGAGTGGACACTTTCCTGTTGAGTGGTCTCTTTCTTTCTTTTTTTTTTTTTTTTTCTTGAGACGGAGTCTCGCTCTGTTGCCCAGGCTGGAGTGCAGTGGCGTGATCTTGGCTCACTGCAAGCTCCACCTCCCGGGTTCATGCCATTCTCCTGCCTCAGCCTCTCTGAGTAGCTGGGACTACAGGCGCCTGCCACCACGCCCGGCTAATTTTTTTGTATTTTTAGTAGAGGCGGGGTTTCACCCTGGTCTTGATCTCCTGACCTCGTGATCCTCCTGCCTCGGCCTCCCAAACTGCTGGCATTACAAGCGTGAGCCACCGCGCCCGGCCTGAGTGGTCTCTTTCAGTATCTTGCCTAGATGAATAAAGCTACTATGTGCATTCACATGCAAGTCTTTGTGTGGACATAAATTTTCATTTTCCTTGTGCATATATCTGTGATTGAAATATATGTTTTATAAAACTACCAAAGCTTTTCCTAAGGTAGTTGTGCCCCTTTACACTCAATCCAGCGATGAATAAGAGTTCTGGTGCCCTGTGTAGTTGCAAACATTTGTATTTGGTCAGTCCAGCCATTCTGGTGGATGTGTAGTGTTATGTCCCTGTGTTTTAATTGGTATTTATCAAATGGCTAATGATGTTGCCTACTTTTTCAAGTGCTTATTGTTCGTTTGTATACTATGACTTGTGAAGCATCTGCTCATATCTTTTGACCGTTTTAAATTGGGTTCTTTATCTTTTTAATATTGAGTTGTGGTAGTTCTTGATATATTCTGTATACAACCTCTTGTCATATATATTATTGCGAATGTATTTTCCCAGTCTGTGGCTTGTCACTTCATTTTGAGACAGAGTCTTGCTCTGTCACCTAGGCTGGAGTGCAGTGGCGCAATCTTGGCTCACTGCAACCTCTGCCTCCTGAGTTCATGCCATTCTCCTGCCTCAGCCTCGTAAGTACTTGGAACTACAGGCATGCGCCACCATGCCCGGCTAATTTTTTGTATTTTTAGTAGACACGGGGTTTCATCGTGTTAGCAGGATGGTCTCGATCTCCAGACCTCGTGATCTACCCACCTCAGCCTCCCAAAGTGCTGGGATTATAGGCATGAGCCACCGTGCCCGGCTGCCACTTCATTTTCTTAGTGCTACCTTTGGATGACCATATTTTAATTTTGATGAAATCTAATTTGTTATTCTTTAATGGCTATTGTGCCTGTATCCTGATAAGAATCATTGCCTATCTCTTAGTCACAAAGATATTTTCCTATATTTATTAATAATTCTAGAAGTATGTAGTTTCAGCTTTTGTATTTTGGTCTATGATATTTCTTGAATTAATTTTTGTGTGTTTGTGGTGTGAATTGGGGATTGAGGTTGATTTGTTCCAGCATCCATTGTTGAGAACATTTTTCTTCTACCAGTAGATTGCTTTGGTTTCTTCATCAAAAATCAAATGATTATATATGTGTAGGTCCATTTCTGGGTTTTCTACTATGTTCCATCAAAGGATTTAACAAATTACCAGTACCACAATGTCCTGATTTGTGTAATTTTATAGTAAATCTTGAAGCCCACTTTGTTCTTCTTTAACTTTGGCTATTCTAGGTTCTCTGCATTTCCACACGAATTTTAGAATCAGCTTGCCAATTTCTATTTAAAAAGAACAATGGGATTTTAATGATATTCATTAAATTTGTAGATCAATATGGTCTTTCAGTTAGTGAACACAATATATATCTCTGCTTTTTAAGATCTCTAATTTCTTTTATCAGTTTTGTAGTCTTCAGTGTGGAGATGTTGCACATCTTTTGCTAAATATATTTCAAGATATTTCGTGTTTTGATCTTACTGTAAATTGAATTTTTAAAAATAATTTTTTATTTTTTGCTGTTTGTATATAGAAGTAGAGTTGATTTTTGTTTGTTAACTGGTATCCTGCAATCTTATTAAAACAACTTATTAATTTCAGTGGCTTATTTGTATATTTCTTAGATTTTTCAATGTCTTCAGTGAATAAATACATGCTTATTTCTTATTTTCCAATTTGATTTTTTAATTGCTTTTTCTTGCCTTATTACAGTGATTGGCACCTCTAGAAATGCTGAAGTAGAGTGAGTGGGAATCTTTACCTGGTTCTTGATCTTAAAGGGAAAGTGTCCATTATTTCCCTACTAGGTATCATATTAGCTGTAGTTATTTTATATATATCCATTATCAAATTGAGGAAATTTCTTCTTATTTTAGGTTTTCTGAGAGTTTCTATAATTAATAGGTGTTACATTTTAAAAAATACTTTTTCTACATTTATGGAAACTCTGATACACCTTTCCTCTTTTATTTTCTTAATTTGGTAGATTACATTAAGTGATTTTAAAATATTAATTCAATCTTTTATTCCTGGGAAAACCTCAGTTGGTTATGATAGATATCCTTTCTTTAATATATTGCTGGGTTTGATTTGTTAATATTTTAAGTGTTTTTGGTATATAGTCATGAAAAATATTAATCTGTAATTTTACTTATTTATTTATTTATTTGAGATGGAGTCTCACTCTGTAGCCCAGGCTGGAGTACAAAGGCACGGTCTCGGCTCACTGCAACCTCTGCCTCCCAGGTGCAAACAATTCTTCTATCTCAGCCTCCTGTGTAGCTGGGATTACAGGCATGTGCCACCATGCCTGGCTGATTTTTGTATGTTTAGCAAAGACGGGGTTTCCCCATGTTGGTCAGGCTGGTCTTGAGCTCTGACCTCAGGTGATCCACCTGCCTCAGCCTCCCAAAGTGCTGAGATTACAGGCATGAGCCACCATGCCAGGCCAATTTTATTTTTTATAATGCCTTTGTTTGGTTTTGGTATCAGGATCATGCCGACCTGGTGAATGTGTTGAAAAGCCCATTTTCCTCTTCTATTTTCTGAAAAAGTCTTTATGAGATTGGTATTATTTCCTCAGACGAATTTGATAAAATTTGATCAAATTTTCCTGTGAAACCATTTGGGTCTGGAGTTTTCCTTGGAAGGAAATTTTTGATAACAAAGTCAATTTCTTTAATAAATATAGGGCCATTTAGACTTTCTGTTTTATCTTGTGTCAGTTTTGTTAATTGTATATGTCAAGGGATTTTCCTATCTTATCTAAGTTGTCTAATATTTTGGCATAAAGTTGCCTATAATACTCTCTTATTTTCCTCTTATTGCCTAAAGATTTGTAGTGATGTTAGTGTTAGTAGCTTCCTCTTTCATTTTTTTTTGGAACAGAAACTAAATTTTCTTTTTTTTAAATTCGAGACAGGGTCTCACTCTAGCTCCCAGGCTACAACACAGCAGTAGCATGATTTTGGCACACTGTAACCTCTGTGTCGTGGGCTCAAGTGATACTCCTACCTCAGCCTCCTTAGTAGCTGGGACTACAGGCGTGTGGCAGCATGGTTGGCTAATTTTTGTATTTTTTATAAAGATGGGGTCTTGCTGTGTTGTACAGGCTAGTCTCCAACTCCCAAGGTCAAGCAATCCACCTACCGTGGCCACCCAGAGTGCTGGGATTACAGGCGTGAGCCACTGTGCCTGGCCACTAAATATTTATTTTTTCATTCATTTTCAAATTATGCAGTTTTATACTGAATAACACAGAAGGAAACTAAAATTGCTAACAGTTTATATGTAAGCCTGATTCCTGTCTTAAGGAAAAGAAGAACACTACAAAAGCAACACATATTCTAACAAAACGTGTTCTAACATATTTTGTTAGAACAAAAACAAAAACCCTCTAAAAAGCTTTCACATTACACTCCCATTTTGTGAATTGGCAGCTGTCCGTGTCCCTTAAATCTTTGATTATCTGCTGCTTTCTGTGTAGAAGGCTACAAAGCACACAGATTGTAAATATAGCTTACCAAAAGGGGATACATCACCTGGATACTCTAAACCAGTTTTTAAACATAAACTGCAGAAATCCTGACTAATACAGCAAAATAGACTTTATTTTTTGGCTAGCTGCTAGTGACAACCAGTGATGCAATAACGGGGGGGACTGGTCAGAAACATGACACCAACTCTTAATAGCAACTGCTCTACTTGAAATTCACATCTGGTGAAATGGGGACAGATTTTTATTCTCTATTTTCGAAAGCATCACAAAATTTTTTTTTTTTTTTTGAGACGGAGTCTCGCTCTGTCGCCCAGGCTGGAGTGCAGTGGCGCAATCTCGGCTCACTGCAAGCTCCGCCTCCCGGGTTCACGCCATTCTCCTGCCTCAGCCTCTCTAAGTAGCTGGGACTACAGGCGCCCGCCACCACGCCTGGCTAATTTTTTTTTTTGTATTTTTAGTAGAGATGGGGTTTCACCTGGTCTCGATCTCCTGACCTCGTGATCCACCCTCCTCGGCCTCCCAAAGTGCTGGGATTACAAGCGTGAGCCACCGCGCCCGGCCAATCATCACATAATTTTACAAATTAAAATGTAATTTGTCATTGTTGTATCTCTGATTCTATAACCTGATATACTGCTAAGGGAAAAGAAGGATTTAACTTTTTAAAAAATGTGTGAAAGCCATAATATCATCTACTGTATGTGACAAAGCCTCACAGATTCTCTATTGTGATAATTTCCATTTTCTTCTGCCCTCATTTATCCTTTATATTGCTAAGTTGTGTCTTCTCTCTTCTTGATTAATCTAGTTAGTGATTTATCAATTTTGTTGATGTTTTCAAAGACCTAGCTTTTTTCACTTTGTTAATTTTCTGTATTGTCTTTTTTTTTATTTCACCGATTTCTACTCTTGACTTTATTTATTTCTCTTGGGTTTTCCTTACTCTTTTTTCCACTAGCTTCATGAATTGAAATTTTAAGCTAAGATCTTTTTTCTTTTTCTATTTATGAACAGTAAAATTTTTCTTGTAAGCTGTGTTTTAGCTACATATCACAAATTTGCATCTAATGGTTTTTTTCTTTACCATTTAATTAGAAATAATTTCTAACATCTCATGTGATTCTTTTTTCTTTGACCAGTGGATTATTTAGAAATTTGTTGTTTTAAAAGCTGGGGGTATTTCACTACTAGATTTCAAGGTATTCCACAAAGCTCTAGTAACCCAAACAGCACGGTACTGGTGTAAAAATAGACAGTTGGACCAATGGAACAGAATAGAGAACCCAAAAATAAATTCACGTATTTACAGCCAAATGATTTTTGACAAAAGCATATCAAGAACGTTCACTGGGGAAAGGACAGTGTCTTCAGTAAATGGTGCTCAGGAAATTGGATATTCATACGCAGAAAAATGAAAATGAGCCCTCGCTTTCACTCTATTAAAAAATCATTTCGAAATCGATTAAGGACTTAAATGTAGGACCCAAAACGATGAAACTATTAGAAAAAAACATAGAGGAAATGCTTCAGGACATTGGTTAGTGTGAAGATCTTATGGAAAACACTTCAGAAGCACAGGTAGCAAAAGCAAAAGTAGACAAATGGGATTATATTAAACTAAAAAGTTTCTGCACAGGAAAGGAAATAATCAACAGAGTAAAGAGACACCTTCAGAATGGGAAAAAATTTTTGTCAGTATTTATCCAACAAGGAATTAATATCCAGGATATGCAGGGAACTCAAACATCTCAATAGCAAAAGAAAAAAAAAGATAATCCAATTAAAATGTGGGCAAGTGAGCTGAATAGGCATCTCTCAATAGAAGATATACAAATAGCCAACACATGTATGAAAGCATAGTCAACATTATTAATCATCAGAGAAATGCAAATCCAAACCATAATAAGATAGCATCTCACCCCATTAGAATAGCTATTGTCAAAAACACACAAAAAATATGCTAGTAAGGATGTAGAGAAAGGGCAACTCATATGCTGCTGGTATGAATGTGAATTAATTCAGTAATTATGGAAAACAATATGGAGGTTCCTCAAAAACACAAAAAGGAATTACTGTATGAACCAGCAACTCTGCTACTAGGTATACATTCAAAGGATAGGAAATCAGTATGTTAAAGAGATATCTGCCCTCTTGTGTTTATTGCAACACTATTCACATAGCCAACATATGGAAACAAACTAAGTGTTCATCAACAGATGAATGGATAAAGAAAATGTGGTGTGTATATACACTATACAATACTATTTGGCTATAAAAAACAAAATTCTGTCATTTGTGGCAACATGATGATCTTGGAGGACATTATTGCACCATAGGGTGGATATAATTAACAGTAATTTATTGCTTTTTTTCAAATAGAAGAGCAGATTTGGAATGTTTCCAACACACGCACACACACAAATAATTGTGTCTGATGTGATCAATATGCTAATTACTCTGATTTGATCATTACATATTGTATACATATATATCAAAATATCACGCTGTACTCCATAGATATGTGCAATTAGTCCAGGTGAGGTGGTTCACACGTGTAATAACAACACTTTGAGAGGCTGAGTGGGGAGGATCATTTGAAGCCAAGAGTACAAGACCAGCGTGAATAACAAAGTGAGATCCTGTTTCTACCAAAAAAAGGTACAATTATAAAGTCACTTAAGGATGATTTTAAAAATTAAAAAACTATTGTTTTAATGTATGAATTCTTGTTTTTTCTAGATGTGTTATTGATTTCTAATTTAATTCCATTGTGGTTGAAGAAAATATTTCTGTATAATTTCAATTATTTAAACATCTATTGGGACTTGTTTTGACGTCCAATACATGGCCTATTTTGGTGAATGTACCATGTGTTCTTGGAAATAATATATATTCTACAGTTCTTGAATATAATCTTCTAGAAATGTCATTAAGTCAGAGTAGTTGATAGCTAAAATTAATTTTTATTTGCAACAATAGATACTTATTTTAAGGACACCTAGGAACATGAGGTAGGAGGAGACTTCCTTCAACAATCTTTCTTTGCTCTCTGAATTTGTATGCTTAAATTCTAGGAAGCACTTTAGGATCAAAACTGAGAAGAAATTGTATTTACATTCCAGTAGAGTGGCAAATTCAATAGAGGCACTATCCTTATTTGGATTGATCGATATAAACATCCTCAACAGTGTATTATACTATGGTTTTTAAAAATTACAGATTGAATGGCTTCCAATTTTAACAAATCTCAACCCAAATACAAAAATATATCATGAGCCCATTCCCTCATCCCACTCCTAGAAGCAATTGTTGTTTTACTCCTAAGAATTCTAGTCTATATTTGTTCAATCTTTATACATAGGATTTTTTGGGGGTGGGGGTTAGTTTTGGCACCATTAAAAGTGAAAGCAGTGTTTTGATTGATACCTATAGAAAAGTCAGGATTCTTTTTAAATTATGACAGTCTGGTAGGCTAGAGTGTCAATATGATTTAAAAACAGATTTTTTTTTTTACTTATTAAGTTCAGGGGTACATGTGCAGGTTTGTTATATAGGTAAGCTTGTCTTATGGGGGTTTGTTGTACAGATTATTTCTTCACCCAGGTATTAAGCTTAGTACCCATTAGTTATTTTTCCTGATACTCTTCCTCCTCTCACCCTCCACCCTCCACCCTCCAATAGGCCCCAGTGTCTGTTGTTTTCCTCTGTGTGTCCATGTGTTCTCATTATTTAGCTCCCACTTACAAGTGAGAACATGCAGTATTTGGATTTCTGTTTTTGCGTTTGGGACATGATCTCATTCTTGTTTATGAATGCATAGTATTCCATGATGTATATGTACCACATTTTCTTTGTCCAGTCTATCATTGGTGACTTAGTTTGATTTCATGTCTTTGTTATTGTGAATAGTGCTGCAGTGAACATATGCGTGCATGTGTCTTTATGATGGAATGATTTATATTTCTTTGGGTATATACCCAGTAATGGAATTGCTGGGTCGAATGGTAGATCTTTCAGGAATTGCCACAGTTTTCCACAATGGTTGAACTAATTTACACTCCCACCAACAGTGTTAAGCATTCCTTTTTGTCTGCAACCTTATCAGCATCTGTTATTTTTTGATGTTGAGTTATTTTAACTCTCATTTTTTATTATTTTTAATAGCCATCTGACTGGCATGAGATGGTATCTCATTGTGGTTTTGATTTGCATTTCTCTAATGATCAGGGATGTTGAGCTTTTTTTATATGCTTATTGGCTGCATGCATGTCTTCTTTTGTTTGTGTTTTTGTTTTGTTTTGAGATATAGTCTCTCTGTCGCCCAGGCTGGAGTGCAGTGGCATGATCTCGGCTCACTGCAACCTCCGCCTCCCAGGTTCAAGCGATTCTCCTGCTTCAGCCTTCCGAGTAGCTGGGATTACAGGCACCCACCACCGCACCCAGCTAATTTTTGTATTTTTAGTAGAAACAGGGTTTCACCATGTTGGCCAGACTGGTCTCGTCCTCCTGACCTCAGATGATCCACCCTCCTGAAGTGCTGGGATTATAGGCGTGAGCCACCACGCCCGACCGTATGTCTTCTTTTGAAAAGTGTCTGTTTATGTCCTTTGCCCACTTTTTAGTGGGGTTATTTTTTTCTTGTAAATTTGAAAAATAGAAATTTTGATATGCTAAGTAAAGGCTTACATTATTTAGGGAGGAGACATGTCACCTGGAACGTTACATTTTTATCTACTAATAGTGATTCACATCAGCTTCTCAATTCAGATGAAATACATCTATCCACTTGCTACTTTAATCCCTATTTGAACATAGATAGTAAAAGAATTAGACATGAAGTAGTAGTGTATGCCTGCTCAAATAAAGGAGCTGAATCTATATAATCCACATTTTGACCTGTGGCATACACTTGTGAAATGAGTCAAGTTTAAGGCCTTTGAGCAAAACAATTAGATCACATGGGTTAAGTCCTATATGGCTTTGTGCTGTAAGTAACAAAATTAACAAATCACTAAAGGAAGATTTCAAAATGATGTATTTTTTTCTTTTTCTCACCACAGGATGCTGAATATGCATATTTTGATTTTCCTGAACTTCTTTCATTGAGAACTGCTTTAATTCTCCACCTTCAACACAATACTAGCATTGATGTACAAACAGAGTTTTCTGGATGCTTATCACAAGATTGGAAGTTATTCTTGGAACAGTATTACCCGTATTTTCTGATAGTTTCAGAGGAAGGCCTGAGTGATTTACAAACGTATCTTTTTAACTTCTTAATTATACATTCCTGGGGAATGAAAGTCAACGTTGTGCTTTCATCAGGGCACGAATCTGATACTCTCAGACTTTATGCACATACTATGGAAAGCACAGACAGAAACCAAACTTTTTTGAAGGAGGTAATTGACATTAATAACTCTCATTTTTTGTCCTGATTTCTTGTTTTAATTCTCAAAACCACTAACTCAATATTCTTTCTGTATTTTTAATGGAACTTACTATAGGCAGTCTCCGAAGAGGTAATACATTTAATGATGGTAACAATAATAATGATGAACATTTATTAAGCACTTATGCCAATTCGTTTTCCTAAATTGCTCTTAATTCTCAGGGTACTCCTCTAAGGTCTGTGGCATTATTATATCTATCTATTCATATCTAATTATGGTATTATCACCTCATCTGTAGAAGAATATTTGGAGTATTGAAGTAATTTGTTCATGTTAAGTACCTAATTGTGGTATAATAAGAAATATATTTGCACTTTATCCCCAGTTGCTGTCACAAAGCTCCTAAAACCCTTGGGATTTCTTGAGTAATAGTAATGTCTTTTGTTATTTGTAAGGAGCTGCTTTTGATCACATCTGAATTTTTCCTAATGAGGTAACCTAGGGTGGGGCCCCTAGATAGCCTTAGGGTTGGGCTGGCCACCAAAAGGACCAAGCCATTGGAGGCTGGAAGCTTCAGTCCCAACCACCAACCTCTGGGAAAGGGAGTGAGAGGGGCTAGATATTAAGCTCTATAAAAACTCTTGAACAGTGAGGTTTGTTCAACTCCTAGGTTGGGAAGTCCTGGGAGGGTGGTGCACCCAGGGTGTTACTGGGGCCACCTGCCCCTCTCCTCATACCTTGCCCTGTGCATCTGTTCCATCTGGCTGTTCCACAGTTGAATCCTTTATAATAAACTGGTAATAGCAAGCAAACCACTTTTCCTGAGTTCCGCGAACTTTGCTAGCAAATTACCAAACGTGAGGAGGGAACCCCGGATTTGTAGCTGGTCTGTCAGCATGTGAAGCCCGGCATTTGTGATTCGTGTCTGAAATGGGAGGCAATCTTGTTGGACTGAGTCCTTACCCTGTGGGGCCTGCATTAACTCAGGGTAGTTAGTGTCGGAATGGAATTTAATTGTATGGCACCCAGTTGGTGTCTGGAGAGAATTAGGCAATTATTGGTGTGGAAAACCCATACTTTTTTTTTTTGTTAGTGTTATAAGTAAAGAAGTGGTTTTCCTTTACGAATAAAAGGTTGACAGTGGATTTCCCCAAAGGAGTGTCTCTAGCTTCTATATTTAGCCATAGGGTGTCCTGCCGCCCAGATCCTGGAAAGCAAGAAATGCATTTAACAGGAAATCCATGTGTTTAGGGGTTCGTGTGTTGCATATAGGCAGTGAAATGATGGCTAACATGGAGGAAGGACCCTTAATGAGAAAGAAATGAAGAAGACTGACAAAGAAGCAAGTAATGAGATAATTTCATTCCTTAACATAAACTCATGAAGTCTGTAGAATTTTCAAAGCATTACGATAGGCTCACTATTTTGGTATAGTTGACATTAGGTTTATGTAGTATTTATGTTATGAAACTTGTGAGTCAAAAAATATATTAATAATCTTATGAGTGAATCTAGTTTTGTTCCAGTTTTCACATTTTGAAATGAATTCTGATGATGCAGGCCATTCGATAGTTTATCAAAAATAATCTTTCAATATAATTCATATTTTTACTTTTTATAGCAGATCTCCTTTGAAATTGGAACTCCGCCTTGTTTTTCTGTTTTGGTTGGAAAATTGCCTTCTAAATGTACAATATGGCAATAAAACTAAAATTTATCATGTTTTGAGAAACATCCTTCATGTAATTAAGACATACAGATGTTTGTCATGCTTTTAGATTAGTTATTTGCTTTACTTTTATTCTGTCATTAAAATATTTCCCCAGGTTTTTTTTTTTTTTTGGAACTTTAGACTCCTTCCTTCCTTCCTTCCTTCCTTTTGGTGTCTTGCTATATTGCCTAGGCTGGAGTGCAGTGGCGTGATCTTGGCTCACTGCAACCTCTGCCTCCTTGGTTCAAGCAATTCTCTTGCCTGCCTTGGCCTCCCAAGTTGCTGGGATTACGGGTGCCTACCACCATGCCAGCCTAATTTTTGTATTCTTAGTAGAGATGGGGTTTCACCATGTTGCCCAGGCTGGTCTTGAACTCCTGACCTCAGGTGATCTGCCTACCTTAGCCTCCTAAAGTGCTGGGATTGCAGGCATGAGCCACTGTGCCCGGCCTCTAGACTTTATTTTCATATTGAGAAGAGGTACTGTTATCAGTAAGTCTCTATTTTGCCTGAGAAATACCAGACTGACTTAAAAATGCAATACTAGGGTCTTGATTGGTCTCTCCTTAAGAATAACTTTATTTATTTATTTATTTATTTATTTATTTATTTTTAATAGGAATGGGGTCTTGCTATGTTGCCCAGGCTGGTTTCAAACTCCTGGGCTCAAGTGATATTCCTGCCTCAGCCTCCCAAAGTGCTGAGATTACAGGCATGAGCCATCATGCCTGGCCTTCTTTTCTTTTTAAATTGATGATTTTATTTCTGTAAAATTATTTTCTAATTTATTATCTATAAGTATTTCCCTAAAAGAAGTTATTTTTCTGACCCCCTTTGGACTGTTTAAATTAGTCTCAATAAATATTATAGATGTATTATATGTTGATAATTGTTCAGGATTGGGGGTTCATACTACCTTCTCTAATTTTCTATATTTTTGAAAGCTCCATAATACCAAGACAGTTCATTATATTCTGAAATAAAAATTAATTTGTCAAAGAGGAAATATGCATGTTTATCAGAGCTCAAGAAAAATTGTCCTAAAGACATATGAGGGTGATTTTACTTAGTATACCTTATAACACATGTAGAATTCAAGTGTCTCACTAAAAAAATTAATTTAACTTTATTTTAACTTCTGGGATACATGTGCAGAACGTGCAGGTTTGTTACATAGGTAAATGTGTGCCATGGTGGTTTGCTGCACCTATCAACCCATTACCTAGGTATTAAACCCTGCATGCATTAGTTATTTATCCTGATGCTCTCCCTCCCCCATTCCCCCAACAGGCCCTAGTGTGTGTTGTTCCCTTCCCTGTGTCCATGTGTTCTCATTGTTCAGCTCCCACTTATAAGTGAGAACATGTGGTGTTTGGTTGTCTGATCCTGCATTAGTTTGCTGAGGATAATGGCTTCGAGCTCCATCCATGTCCCTGGGAAGGACATGATGTTGTTCCTTTTTACAGCTGCATAGTATTCCATGGGATATGTGTACCACATTTTCTTTATCCAGCTATGATTGATGGGCATTTGGGTTGATTTCATGTCTTTGCTATTGTGAGTAGTGCTGCAGTGAACATACTTATGCATGTATCTTTATAATAGAATGATTTATATTCCTTTGGGTATATACCCAGTAATAGGATTGCTGGGTCAGATGGTATTTCTGGTTCTAAGTCTTTGAGGAATTGCCACACTGTCTTCCATAATGGTTGAACTAATTTCATCCCCACGAACAGTGTAAAAGCATTCCTATTTCTCTACAACCTTGCCAGCATATGTTGTTTCTTGACTTTTTAGTAATTGCCATTCTGACGAGCATGAGATAATATCTCATTGTG
This sequence comes from Nomascus leucogenys, assembly GCF_006542625.1. Lineage (NCBI taxonomy): Eukaryota > Metazoa > Chordata > Mammalia > Primates > Hylobatidae > Nomascus > Nomascus leucogenys. Next base: position 88,829,154 of record NC_044387.1, on the reverse strand, counting down.
GTTTTGATTTGCATCAAGTGTCTCATATTTTACAGCTGGGAAATTATTTAAGATATTTTATATGGTTTTCTCCCTTTTACAGAATGAAACAGTGATTCAGAGTGCATATAAAAGCCTCATACAACACTTAGAAGAAAGAAGGGTGTTAGCATTAGCCCCTCATTTTGAACATTTGAAATGGAATGATATGATGGAAGAGGTATTAAAATTTTTATTTCTTTAAATAAAAGTTTGATAGAATTTGATAAATGAGAATGAACTTGTGATTAGTTCAGTCCTTAGACCAGACTAAAGGGTGCCATATACCTCCTTAGTACATGTATACTATCTGAATCTTAGAATGTCATGTTCTCAATGTACCTTGAATTCATCGGATGGCATATGTAATTTTATGTTCATTTCTGGAAGTCATATTTTAAAACAGACTCTGGAAAACTAGAAAATTGTAGTACTTAATGCAACAGTCATGTTTATTTTCCAGTATTCAAATTGAGGAGGGCTCTAAGATATCATTTGCCATATAAACAGTCAAAATGTGGAATTAATTATACCTTAAATCTAATTTTCTTTTTTTTTTTTTTTTTTTTTTTTGAGACGGAGTCTTGCTCTGTCACCCAGGCTGGAGTGCAGTGGCGCGATCTCGGCTCACTGCAAGCTCCGCCTCCCGAGTTCACGCCATTCTCCTGCCTCAGCCTCTCCAAGTAACTGGGAATACAGGCGCCCGCCACCACGCCCGGCTAATTTTTTGTATTTTTAGTAGAGATGGGGTTTCACCGTGGTCTCGATCTCCTGACCTCGTGATCCACCCGCCTCGGCCTCCCAAAGTGCTGCGATTACAAGCGTGGGCCACCGCGCCCGGCCTAAATCTAATTTTCTGATTATCTTCTCAAACTATGCTTTATACTACTGTTTATCATGATGGATTACTAAGCACCTCTTTCTTTTTTTTTTTTTTTCTGATTCTCAAGCGGTAAAAGGTGGTTGCATAAGAAAGTTTGGAAAAAACAGAAAAGTAGTAAGAATATCCATAATTCCACTTCTTGATATTAGCATTTTAACATATATTTTTATGTAGCTGAGGACATATTGTGTGTGCGTGTGTATATATATATGTGTGTGTGTGTATGTGTGTGTATAGATATAGTTTATATATATGTTTTTGTTTTTTTTTTTTTTTTTTTTTCAGACAAGGCCTCACTCTGTTGCCCATTCTGGAGTGCAGTGGCACAATCATGGATCACTGCAGCCTTGACCTCCCAGGCTCAAGTGATCCTCCCACCTCAGACTCCTGAGTAGCTGGACTCACAGGCATATGCCACCATGCCTGCCTAATTTTTAATTTTTATTTTATATAGAGATGGTGTCTCACTTTGTTACCCAGGCGGGTCTTGAACTCCTGGGCTCAAGTGATCCTCCTACCTTGGCCTCCCAAAGTCTTGGGATTATAGCTGTAAGCCACCATGCCCAGACTGCATATATATTTTTAGTGTACATTTCATTAAGATTATTGCATATTTTCTTGTCATTAAGAATTTTTCATAAATGTAATATCTAATGAGTGCATTATATTTTCTTAATGCTAGGCACTTAAATTACTTCAAAATTTTGGCTGATATAAATAATGTTATAATGAACATTTTGATGTATACGTTTTTGTATACATATTGGATTATTATTCCTCTGTGCTAAATTCCCAGAAATTCAAAACTGGATCATAAGGCATCAACATATTTAATGATCCTGATGGACGTTGTCAAAGAGCTTTGCAGAAATTCTATACCTATCTGTACTTTTATCTTTAATCTGTAAGAGAGGTGACTCACCACACAATTTTCTATGTTGTGTGATATTATTTTAAATTTTTTTATATTATTGATATTTATAACAAGCTAATTTTTGTTTTAACATATACTTCTCTGATTTTTAGTAAAATGGAATGATTTTATTTTTATTAATAATCTATTTCCTCCTTTGTGAATCAGTTGTTCATGTTTTACTAAATCTTAATTTCTTATTGAGTTATTTAATTTCTTTACATATTTAGGTTTTCATATTTCTCTGGCATATTGATTGTAATTATTTTTCAGTTTTCTATCATTAAAATGATCATACATTTTTAAACTAAACATTTGAAGTTCTGTTTAGTCAAATCTATACAATCGTTTTCTTTATGCTTCTTACAAGTAAGAGCACTTCTGAGTAAAAGAATATTTCTAAATAATTTGACATTTGAAGAAATTTCTTTTTTGATAGGCATATCAGACTCTATTTCTGCTTCAGCACCTATGGTCAGAAGGATCGGACATCCAGCGTGTTCTCTGTGTCACTTCATGTTCACTGTCCTTGAGAATGTACCATCGCGTCTTAGTAAGTAAAAAGAACACAGCCGCCAGGCAGAAAGCTGTCATTCATCAGGTGTAACTGGTGTAACTTCATTAGTGGCATCACGTTCTCCACTGTTGACACTCTTGGTTTCTGACCGCCATTTTCTTCGTTAGGAATTTAGCCCCTTCCCCCACCAATTTACGTGTATTAAATACCAAAAAGGGGAGAAAAATTAGAATCTGTATACATAAGAAAGTATTATGTTATATAATTTAGTGTTTTTCTTAAAATACAATGTACAGTAAGTTTTATCTGGTGTTTCACTTAGTAGTTACTTAGCCCAGTTCTTCTAAAAAACAGAGAAAGTGAGGAGGAAGAAGAAAAGAAACAAATTGGAGGAGGGGCCCCACTATACGCTGTGTTTCAGGGTCTTTGTGTTACCTGACACCATGTAATCTCACAACTTTTCAATATAGCAATTATCACTCTCTCCTGTCCATTCGAGACTTTGAGACCAAGACTTTCCTAACCCACCTAAAATCCCATGGTAAAAGGCAGCCTGGATTTTGACTAGGATGGTTGGCTCCACAGCTTGTAATGATTCTGTTCTGTTAAGTTGTGTATTTAAAAGAACAGTTCTGTTATTATTTATTAGTATCACTGAGACTATAGAGATCCTGAATTTTTATAATTGTTTTCAGCTTATAGGGCCCTTTAGGAATCTTTTGAGAAACATGGATTTTCCACTCTACTATATGCATCCCTGCTTGCATAAGTACACACACACACACACACACACACACACACAAAGTTTGTATGCAGTCTAGATATCGGTGTGTTTCAGGCTGAAAACTCTGTTCCTAAAACAAGCAGCAATAAAAGAAATAGAAAAAAAAGAAAAAGAAAAAATATGACTGTACAGAGCTCAAGTAGTTAGTATTCTATAGGAGAAAATTGTCCATTTCTTAAATCTATCAGCATGTTTTCATAAAGTATTTATTTTGTGCATGGTAATATATATGCCAAAAATAAATATATTTGGAGAGAGAGAAGAAATAGACATGATATCTACCCCCATTGATCACACATATCTCGAAAGGCAATTTTAATGTCCCTTTGAAATAACTAGAGGAATTTCAGACCTCTAGTCTGAACCACCAACTCAACATTTTCACTTGGATTTGTAATAGACATCTCAAATTTAGGATTTCTGGAACCAAATTCCCCAAACCTGCTTCTGCCTCACTCTTCTCCATCCCAACAAATGACAACAACATTCTTCTAGTTGCTAAAAAAAAAAAAAAAAAAAAACAAGCTGTTAACTCTTCAGGAGCACCATGGAGAATGGAGAGAGCAGTGAGCATTTTGTGCTTCTTCCTTCTTGATTCTTTCCTTAGTTTGAATTTCCCATCTTTGATTTTCCCTTGACTGATAACACATTTATTAATTTCCTTAGCTAAGGATATTGATTGTCTAATGTGTGCTAGTAGCTGCTTTCAACCTACAGAGCTGGGATGTTATGAAGACTAGCTAATAATAGGTAACATTTAGGGCTTACTATGTATTGGTGATATTCTAGATATTTCATGTGTCTAATCTCATTTAGTCTTTCCAGAAACCCTATGAGAAAGTGTACTGTTACTATCCCAATTTTTTACATATAGGAGAACTGACTCATACAGTGTCTTGACTGGAGTCAGACGGTTTTCAGAGCCCAGATCCTGAATTACTGTGCAGTAGTCTTTTTAATGTAGGAGACAGAGCACTCCAATATTTTAATTTAGTATGTAGTACAGTAGATCTTAGCTATGTAGATTTCTCTAAAATTGTGAGTTTGAATACTTTAATTTTTGAAGATAAACAGTAAAAAATGAAGAACTTAGAAACTTTACATTATTTCAGCATGATTGTCAGAATTTTAAGAGCATACTTAAAAAATGATAATTACCTTAATATATTCACTTTTATGCTATGCTGAAGATGTGCTGTGAGTGGGAGTGTGAATAGCACAGATCACAGGGTTCTGGGTATAAAAGCTGATTTCTCACAAAAGTTCATATTGATTAATTTAATTTGCTTCTTTCTTACATGATTTAGAGATGGCTAGGGATCACTGTCTCATTTGAATCTCCTTTACTCTATTTGCCTAATTGTTTTTGGAAAAATATTTTCGTATGACCATGCACGATGTTTTTGGTGGTTCTAATTTTAAAAAATGAACATATTGAACCCAAATCAATCTCCTTGTAATTTCAGTTATCCATAATTTTGCTCTATGAAGATACCCAGATTAAGGTTTTTCTAACCTTCCATATGACAACCTTTTATATATTCGAAAATAGTTGTGAAGTCTCTGCCACAGGAGGTGAAACTTGACCATTTCCTTCCCCGATTTCTCATTCAATATGTTTTACAGATAGATTGCCATCCGGGATTTCTCACCCTGAACCTGCCATGGGTTTGTGGATATTGCTCTTCACTCTCTGAAATGACAGAGCATTTTACATGGGGCTCTGTCAATGCTCAGACCTCTGGGTCAGGGACTGCCTTTGCTGCCAACTCATTTAAAGTCCAGCTTCACTGAAAATCATAAGAAATGCATTATGTGAACTACTAAGCCTGGAGCTTTCCCTCCCTCTTGCCCACTTCTGTATCAGTGCAGCCAAGTTTGTGTATGCAGAAGGGGACTTTCTCACAAATGTAGATGTAAAACTTTGAAGATATGGTCTTCGTGAAGTGCCTATTTCAATGCCATTTCGCAGCATGTCATTGTGGCTGTTCTCATCTTCTTTATTGTACGCAGGTGCACAGTAATTGCCTATCCCTGCAGGAGGTGGAAGATTTCTGCAGACTGCGTTGCCTCTGTGTGGCTTTTCAACTCCACTTACCCCTTTCTCAGAGAGCTTGTTCTCGAGTCATCACATGCTCTTGGATTGGGAACAGTGATTCTTTCTTAAAAATGGTAAACATATTTTGTTTATTTTTTGTCTGAACATGAGAGATGAAAACCATGATCACCTTTAAAACTAGAGTTATATTGGAATAATGCCAGATCTAATTAGCTGATAAATCAAGTTCCTATTTTCAACAACTTTTATTTTTGGTAGTGTAATGAGGAAAACCACAGTATATCTGTTTTATAGAAGCATGAGAGCCTTCCTCTTTTTCCTTCTTATCTCTAATGAGATCTTGTTTTTGTATAATCAATCATAGAAAATTGACATTGTATTCTCTTTGTAGAGAAACTCAGGAAAAGTGTTTATGAATTAATTTTTTCTGTTTATAATAAAAGTGTATTAAAGGAAGTTAAAAATTGAAGAAAAAAAAATATGTACTCTTAACCCACTGCTCAAATTAATACTGTTAACTGTTAATATTTTGGTTTAATTTCTTTCAATTTTTATTTTAGGGCCTAGTTTTTGTTATGGTTGCAATCATATGATATATGCTACATATTATTTTATTGTAAAAGCATTTTCACTTTTGGTTAGCATAAGTTTTAAAATTTTTAATTTTTGTGAGTACATAGTAGTTGTACATATTTATTGAGTGCATGAGATGTTTTGGTACAGGCATGCAATGCCTAATAATCACATCGTGGAGAATGGGGTACCCATTCACTCAAGCTGGTTAGCATAATTTTTATGGCTACTAAATATGTTTGAGTGATTGTATTGTAGTTTACTTAATCATACCTCTATAAAGGGACATTAGGATCATTTGAAGCTTTTGTATCATAAATGCTACTGGCCTTGAGGGATAATTCGTAATGAACTACTTTGAATAGATTCTCTGAAATGGGAAAAGAGATGATAAGCCAAAAAGTTACGGAAAATTTGAGGATCTTGATAGATACTGTCAAATTGTTATAATAGACATTTTAAAACCAATCTGTCAGGCAGCCAGTCCACACATGTTTATTCAGTGCATATTCACTGTGATCAGCACCAAGGAAGGAGTGGAGAAAAATACAAACTCATATCTCTTCTTCTTCCATGGAACTTCAATTTGCATTATTGAATAAGCAGTAAAATGATTACAAAGGTGCTGATGGATATGAAGGAGGGACTAATGAAGCTTTGGAAACGAATGATTAAGAGACACAACCCAGTCTGGAAAGGCTGACCTCTCTGAAGAGTGAAGACAAGTGAAATGACTCGTGGTCTGAAGGATGAGTAATAGTTAGCGGGGGAAGGAAAGAGCAAAAGGTTTTTAAGAGAGGACCTAGCACTTGGGAATGCCCCAAGGAGCTGAGATATGTTTAGTGTGACCAGAGAGGAGAAAAGCTGATGAAGCTGAGGAAGGGGTAGGAGAAAAATCAGTATAGTACTTGTTGGCTCTGTTAAGGACTTAGGAAATCCTAAGAGTAATGAGAAGTGATTGAAGGGTTTCAAGCTGAAATTGACATTTTTGTTTAAGAGTTCTTTGGCTGAAGTGCATAGAGCACACTGTAGACATCCAAATATAGAGGTGAGGAAACCACCCCAGTGATCACATGGTGATGATGCTAACATGGCTAAAATGTTGGTGGCAATAGGAACAAATGGAAGTCAAAGATACAAGAGTTCTTTAGGCTTTGAAACTGACAGGGTTAAGGAATAGGATATGAGGCAGAAGGGAGAAGGAAGAGTCAATGATGACTTTCAAGTTTCTGGCTAGGCCAACTGTATGGAGGCTGCCACTGAAAGAAGAACATTCTGAAGAGGAAAATAATGAGTTTGGGAAATAGTGAGTTTGAGGTGGTGGCAATGAGACTTCCAAAGGAAATGTGTAAAAGGCAGTTTAAGTATTCTTTGGACTGGGAATAAAAATTTGGGACACATTAGCCCATGAGTGATTCTGAATACCATACCAGTTATGTGTTTTTCTAGGGAAAATGAGAGGACATCTTGGTTCAGAGTCCAGAGATATTCCAGAATTTAGTGGTCAGGTAGAAGTTTAAGAATTAGAAAAAGACCCTGAAAAAGAGTGGTGAAGATAGATGGTAGAAAATCTGGGAGAATATGGTATCTTAGAGTTCATATGAATCATATTTCAAAAAGAAGGGAATGGTTTATTAGTATCAAATTCTGCAGATAATAGGAGGATGTTGACAGAAAATTCAGTGACTTTAATGGCATGAATGTCAAGGCCAATTATTATTATTGTTATTATTATTGTTTTGAGACAAAGTCTTGTTCTGTTGCCCAGGCTGGAGTGCTGTGGCATGACCATAGCTCACTGCAGACTCAACCTCCCAGGCTCAAGTGATCCTCCCACCTCAGCCTCCCAAATAGTTGGGACTATAGGCCACCATGCCTGGCTAATTTTATTTTTTGTAGAGGCAAGGTCTGGTTATGTTGCCAAGGCTGGTCTCGAATGCCTGGGCTCAAACAATCCTCCTGCCTCAGCCTCACAAAGTGTTGGGATTATAGGCATGAGCCATGGTACCTAGCCAAGGCTAATTATTATTATTATTATTATTATTATTATTATTATTATTTATTTTTTTTTTTTTTTTTGAGACGGAGTCTCGCTCTGTTGCCCAGGCTGGAGTGCAGTGGCGCAATCTCGGCTCACTGCAAGCTTTGCCTCCCGGGTTCACGCCATTCTCCTGCCTCAGCTTCTCCGAGTAGCTGGGAATACAGGCGCCCGCCACCACGCCCGGCTAATTTTTTTTTGTGTTTTTAGTAGAGACGGGGTTTCACCGTGGTCTCGATCTCCTGACCTCGTGATCCGCCCGCCTTGGCCTCTCAAAGTGCTGGGATTACAAGCGTGAGCCACCGCGCCCGGCTGGCTAATTATTAAGAGCTGTTTTGGTAGAGTGATGGGGTACAAAATCTATGGAATATTTGACAATAATGAGTGGATAGGTATAAAATAAAGGTAGTGGAGGCAACTCTTTCCTTGGAGTTGGTCTTAGTTCATCTGTAATTTGTTTTTTTTTTTTTTTTGAGGGAGACCAGAGTTTTATTATTACTCAATTCAGTCTCCCCTGAGCATTTGGAGATCAGAGTTTTTAAGGACAACTTGGTGGGTAGGGGGGAAGCCAGTGAGCCAAGAGTGCTGATTGGTCAGGTCAGAGATGAAATCATAGGGCGTTGAAGCTGTCTTCTTGCACTGAGTCAGTTCCTGGATGGGGACCACAAGATCAGATGAGCCAGTTTATAGATCTGGCTGATGTCAGCTGATCCATCACGTGCAAGGTCTGCAAAATATCTCAAGTACTGGCTTAGGTTTTGCAATAGTGATTTTATCCCCAGGAGCAATACTGGGAAGGGTCAGAATCTTGTAGCCTCCAGCTGCATGACTTCTAAGCCATAATTTCTAATCTTTTGACTAATTTGTTAGTTCTCCATGGGCTGTCTAGTCCCCAGGAATGAAGGGGGTTTGTCTTGAAAAAGGGCTGTTATCCTCTTTGTTTCAAACTATAAACTATAAACTAAGTTCCTTGCAAAGTTAGTTCAGCCTACACCCAGGAACAAACAAGAACAGCTTGGAGGTTAGAAGCAAGGTGGAGTTAGTTAAGTCAGATCTCTTTCACTTTCACATAGTTAAGTCAGATCTCTTTCACTTTCACATAATTTTGCAATGGTGGTTTCAATCCCTCCTTTTGGGGTTTATAACCTCTTAATCTTAAGGTCTTGGCTAAAGAAGATGGAAAAAGGGCAAAGACCGCTCTAACTTCGTCCTGCTCACCAGGGGTGTAGTAGGGGTAGGTGTTGACCTCAAAGTGAGAGGAATGGAACCACTTTGCAACTGTCTAAATGTACTCATGCAGGCCTGGCTGGGATCCCAGGACCTACATGACAAAGGTGTTAGTATTGTCGTCTATAGTTTGAGTACCACATTAAGGGAACAGTGTACTATAAGGTAAATAATGAGTACTAGGATAAGCAGTGCAATTCCCAGTTTTAAAAGTAAAGATGTGAAAGCATTAGTTTGGGGACTTGTAGACTGCCATCTGTAATATTTGTGGTTGTAATGACTTTATCATTCCACCCAGAAATGTCCCTTGTGACCTACCTTACAGGGGGTTAAGCAGGAGTATGAAATTATTCCATGACTCCCTGCTAATAATGTTTTATTTTTAATTTTCAGAACAAGTGGTGTGAACATTTCATTTTAAGCAACTTAAACGCTTTTGGATGCTGGAATCTGAATTTAAATCATGTTTCTGACTTGTATGATGAGCAATTGTTAAAGAATATTGCCTTCTACTATGAATTCGAAAATACTCAAGGTAGTACCTTAATATGCATTAACATTATATCATGAACAAATTATATAAAACCCTTATAAATTTTCCAGTACATACCACAGCAACATTTTTGTTTCTTGAAAACCTTTGTTTGTGTGTGTGCATACTTTTTACGTATTTTATTTTTTCTTCACTTAATAGCATTTGAAAATGAGTTTAATGCTATGATATATGCTATGATATGATAGCATATTAATAGTTATATTTTTTATTTAAATGGTAGATGCATGATATTTTATAACACTGTAATTAATATAATCCTTTCACTATTTTTGAACATTTAAAGATATGTTGCATTTTTCCTAAAAATAAATAAAACTCCATTTTGATACATACATAATTTTTGCCTTCCTTTGAATATTTTTATAGAGTAAATTATCTAGAGTGGCTTACATAGTCAGAGAATAATAAAACATTTCAAAACATATTTTTCCTGAATGAACATTATTGAACTTTTTTGGACCTCTGGCATTTAATTCCCTTAAATGACAAACATTTGATCAAATTGACTGCATAAAATGTAGCAAATTTTACTAGTTTTAACAAAATTCTCACCCTCTCCATATTCTGTAAACTCTTTAAAAACTTGTTTTTAAATTAGTTTTTAAAGTTGCAAGCTTATATGTAGCATATTGTGCTTCATTATTTTGGGGAATAATTATATATTTATCATTTGCATTATTTAATAAGGACTATGATTAAAATGGTGATGTTCCTTTGTTAATTTTTTGGGCAGGGAGGGTATCTCGGTACATTGCCCAGATGGTCTTGAACTCTTGGGCTCAAGCGATCCTCCCGCCTCAGCCTCCTGAGTAGCTGGAACCACAGGCCCATATCACAGTACCTGGCTCTGCATTATATTTAAAGAGAAAATGACTTTAAAAAACTACTGTCATAGTGTCATGACTAATTTTCATGCAAGTGTACTGTGTAACTCACTGTAAGTTTCCATATTTGATCATCTTTCCAGAACTCTATGAATTTATTCAAAAAAGATGCTCTGTGTGTGTCTGCAAGTGTATGACTTTTAAGATTTTAATATTTTTTATTGTTATGCAGAACCACATTTGAATTTGGGAGATTCCATTAGGAGGGATTATGAACACCTGTGGAATGTTGTGTCACACCTGGTTAAAGAATTTAATGTTGGAAAGTCTTTTCCTCTGAGAACAACAAGAAGACATTTTCTTAGACAAGAGAAATCATTCATTCAAGGTATTAAATGGGTAAATTAAAGTGGAACAAAAGCATGTTTGTCCTGAACAACTTTTAGAAGCCCTAATAATTCAATTCTTCCAAGTGTAAATAATTTTCCTTCACTGTGCTTTCTTGTTTACCTCTTAATTGAGGTTTAAAATACATATAATAACGTGGTTAAAGTAAACCAGTGTGCAGAGTAAAGCCTGGTGAAATTTTACACAGATATATACATCTGTGTGATAACCACTCAGATCAAGAGAGGGGCCGTTTCCAGCACCTCAAGAGAAAGTTCCTCCGGCCACTTGCCAATCCATTCTCCCCCTCCTCTCATCTCTTTAACAGACTTTAATATGATTTCTTAGTTTTGTCTGCTTTGAACTTCACTGAGATGGAATCATATAGTATTTATTCTTTCTATTTTTTTCCCTCTCAGTATAATGTCTGAGACATTCCTGCCTGTTGTATTTACCATTATGCTTAAAAGTTATTGCTGTGAACTGTCTCTTTGTATGAATATATTACACTCTGTCCATTTGGAGCATTTCCTTTGGCTGTTGAATTGTTGAAGAGGCAGGAAAATGATTACAAAGGTGCTGATGGATATGAAGGAGGAACTTATGAATGCTGTGGAAACTAATGATTAAGAGACACAATCCAGTCTGGAAAGGTTGACCTCTCTGAAGTAGTGAAGAGAAGTGCAATGAGTCATGGTCTGAAGGATGAGTAATAGTTAGCTGGGGGAAGGGAAGAACAAAAGGTTTTCCAGAGAGGACATGGCACTTGAGAATTCCCCAAGGAGCTGAGATACGTTTAGTGTGACCAGAGAGGAGAAAAGCTGATAACGCTGAGGAGGGGGTACTTGCTGGCTCTGTTAAGGACTTAGGAAATTGTAAGAGTAATGAGAAGTGATTGAAAGGTAAAACTGTTATGAATATTCTTACATATAACTTTAGGTAGATATATACATTTATTCACTTCAAGTATATACATAGAAATGCAGCTTTATGAACTACTGTCCACATATTTTCTAAGGTTATAGTTCCAAGTTAAACTCCCACCTTCCATGTGGGCATTTCGGAATTTTAGAATTGCTTCCCAGCCTTGTCAATCTTTTTTTTTTTTTTCGTGTGAGACAGAGTCTCACTCTATTGCCCAGGCTGGAGTGCAGAGACACCATCATAGCTCACTGTAATCTTGAACTCCTGGCCTCAAGCAAACCTTCCACCTCAGCCTCCCAAGCTGCTGGGATTACAGGTGTATGCCATCATGCCCAGCCTATTGTTAGTCTTTTTTATTTTGGCCATTCTGATGGGTGCGTGGGGGTAGCTCATTGTGGTTTGAATTTGCATTTTCTTGGACTTTTCATCTGTTATTGGCCATTTGAATATCCTCTTGTGAAGTGCCTGCTCATCTTTTGCCTGTTTATGAAGTATAGGTCGTAAGTATTTCACAAGTCTATGATTGATCTTGAATTTACTTTCGTATGGTGTGAGAGAAGGGTTATTTCTTCACCCTCTGTTCTCTTTCATAAGTCTATCCTTGAGCCTTGTTTATCCTTGAACCAATATTAAAGTTGATTATGGTAGTTCTGTAAGAAACTTTGGTTTTGGCAGTGTACATGCTCCAACTTTGTTCTTTTGAAGATTGTTTAGTTTATTCTGAGTCCTTTGCATTTTCATTTACATTTTTATAATTGGCTTGTTGATTTTTAGTAATAGTCTGCTGACATGTTGATTTTTGTTGTATTGAGTCAAAGACCCATTTGGGAAGTGTATCAGTTAGGTTTCTACCAGATACACAGAACTAGTAGGATACATATATTAAGAGACTTATTGCAGGGAATTACCTTACCTGATTATAGGGACTGGCTCAGCAAGTCCAAAATTTATAGGGCAGGTCTTAAGGAAGGGGAGGGTGGAACTTTGGGGCATGAGCTTAAGTCGCAGCCCACAGGTGGAATTTGTTCTACTTCAGGGAAACCTCAATTCTGCACTCAGGGACTTTGAGATGATTGGATAAGGCTCATCTAGATTATCTAGGATAGTCTTCTTTACTTAAAGTAAAATTGATTATAGTCTTTAAGCCCATCTACAAATACCTTTACAACAACATCCAGATTCATGTTTGATTGGATAACTAGGGAACTATAGTCTAATGAAGTTGACACCTAAAACTGACCATTTCAGTCTACCTCTTGTCATCTGAGCACCCATATACATATCCTTAAACCATACTTAATCTCCCAATAAAGGCACTAACAAAATCACACTTGTGCTTAACATGATACAACTATCCTGCATACAACCAACAACATGTTAATTCTTCCTTCAAAAGACAATGCTAAGTTCTTGGGCAATTTTCACTCTTCTGCTTTGATATCCTGTAACCTAAATACTGTGATACAAAGCACACTATTATGACTACATTGTATGTAAACTGATAAAAGAAGAAAACAAAAATATCTGCTTAATATATATTTATTTTCAAGACAAGATAAGGAAGAAATACCCCTAACTATTACAGTCCTCATTTCTGCAACTGGTCACATGGTCATAGCTGCTATTTATGACTGCCTTCTCCTCCCATTACCTATTCCCTAAACCCTTTGCACCCAGCAAGCACCTAAGCTGGTCATGGTTCTTTGCCTGAGGTCCTCCTTTTCCAGGGCTGCTGTCAGCACCACAAGCTGGTGGCTTATAGCAACAGAAGTTTATTCTCTTACAGGTCTGGAGGTTAATGTCTGAAATCAAATTGTCTACAAAATTGGTTTCTTCTGGAGGGTCTGAATTAAAACCAAACTGTTAATGGAAAAACTAAACTTTGTAAAATATTTTAAAGAGGTTTATTCTTAGCTAATATGGGTGACTGTGGCCTGGTGAAAACACAATCCCAAGAAGTCTTGAGTAAGTGGCCCTGAGGTGGTTGGGTTACAGTTTGGTTTTATATATTTCAGGGAGGCAGGAGTTCTAGGTAAGGACATAAATCAATACATAGGAGGTATACACTGGCCCCAAAAGGCAGGATATCTTGAAGCAGGGGCTTACAGATTATAGGTAGATTTGGAGATGATTTCATTTGCAATTGGTTAAAGGAAAAAAGCTTTGTCTAAAAACTTGGGGCCAGTTGTGGTGTCTCAGGCCTGTAATCCCAGCACTTTGGGAGGCCGAGGCAGGCGGATCACGAGAGGTCAGGAGATCGAGACCATCCTGGCTAACACAGTGAAACCCCGTCTTTACTAAAAATACAAAAAATTATCCGGGCATGGTGGCACGTGCCTGTAATCCCAGCTACTCGGGAGGCTGAGGCAGGAGAATCGCTTGAACCCAGGAGGCGGAGGTTGCAGTGAGCTGAGATTGCGCCCCTGCACTCCAGCCTGGGTGACAAAGTGAGACTCCGTTTCAAAAAACAAAACCAAAAAAAAAAGCCCTGGAGTCACAAGAAAGGTTTAAGTGAAGACCAGGAGTCTGCTAATCATCATGTGATGTTCTTCCAGAGTCAGGTTATCAGAGCAAGTCACGGTATACTGAGTCATAGTGACCTATAGGGTGCATGACGTCACCTTTGACTGGCATGGCCTTAGATCTTGTTCATGATCTTATTGCCACAAAGATTCTGTTCTGTAAGTCTTGCAATCTCTATTTTAACATTAATGCTAGTCAGTTTTTGTGTCTAAATTGCAAAAAGGAGGGGAGTATAGTAAGGCCTATCTGACTTCCCTTTGCATCGTGGCTCAGAACTAGTTTTAAAGGTTTCTCTGGGGTAACCTTGGCCATTAGGGGGTCCATTCAGTTATTTGCGGGGGTTGGGCTTTGGATTTTATTTTAAATTTACAATCCTGTGCCTCTCTCTCAGCTTCTGGCGGCTGCTGGCAATCCTTGGTGTTCCTTGGCTTGTAGATGCATCACTTTCATCTCTGCCTCTACCTTTACGTAGTGTTCTCCTTCTCTCTGTGTGTTTCCTCTGGGTCTGTGTTCAAGTTTCTCTGTTCTTGTAAGAATAGCAGTTATTACATTAGGCCTCACCCTAATCCAGAATAACCTTATCTTAACTTGATTTCATCTGCAAAGACTCTATTTCAAAATAAGGTCACGTTCACAGATAGTGGGAATTAGGACTCGAACATGTCTCTTTGAAGAACACAGTCCAGTCCAATCCTTTGTTCCTTAAGGGTCTGGACCCATAGAGTACTGTTTGCATTGGGTTGTCGTAGTTTTCCATTGACGTTAATCACATGGCATGGTAGTATGAAGGGATGTACTACGGGATCCTTAAGGGATCTCCTGTATTCTGGACATACTTTTTCTTACCCCTCCATTGAGTAGTAGCAGCCCAATGTCCCCTTGAGAATCAGGATAAATCACAGCAGCCAGCACAATAACCCTTTCCTTTGCCTATTGATTCAGAGGTACAAGGAGTTGAAAATGGCAAGATGGCAGTCCTAACTTCTAGTTCAACGGAATCATTGTTGTGTCTCCTGGTGGAAACATTCCTCTCTTTGGAACTAAGATCTCTAAACAAACAGAACATAGGGTTGCCAGAACAGAAAGGAGAAATTTTGCTAGCATATCACTTAGGAGTAATAGTTTGTGGAGTCATTCTTTTTCTATCCCTGGAATCCTGAATTGTGAATTACGCCTATAATTCACAAAAAACACTATATATTGGACACTAATTCAGAGCAGTCATAGCCTTCTGGAGAACGTTGCCCCAGCCTTCAAAGTATTTCCACCTAGCTCACACTGTAACTGTGTCTCTAAAAGGCTATTAGACTATTCTACTGAGGCAACTGCTTCAGGATGATGGAGAATATGGTAAGACCAGTGCATTCCATGAACATAGACCCACCGCCACACCTCATTTGCTATAAAGTAAGTTCCTTGTGATCAGAAACCGTATTGTGTGAAATACCAAGATTGTGGATAAGGGTTCTGTAAGTCCAAGGATAGTATTTTTGGCAGGAGCATTGCATGCAGGGAAGGTAACTATATCCAGAGTAACTGTCTATTCCAGTAAGAAGAGGGAACGACTCCTTTCATGAGGGAAGCAATCTAATACAATCAGCCTGCAATCGTGTCAGCCTGGACATGTTGCAGGGCCTTCTCTTATTCTTGGCTCCAATAAAAACTAGCAGCTTTTCAGGTCACTTGATAAATAAGCCAGAATAGCACACCTAAGTGAGAAATGTTGCCTTCCAAATTCACAAAGGCTCCCCCAGGCATTATACTTTATTTTTTATTGTAAGAGGGGCCAGATGCAACAACTCCCCTTCTCCTAAGAAAGGATATCTTGATATGCCCCACACTATTGGACTCCTGCAAGTTTTGCAGAGGTGGAACATCCTTGAATTTTTGTTCCATTCATTTTCCACCATCAACAAATTTTGCTGAGATGGAAATTCTCTGAATTTTTGCTGAATTTATTTCCCATCTTTGACATACAAATGTCTTATTGGTATGTCAAGTAGTGTCTACTTCTTATTGACTAGATCAGAGCAGCGTAATATCAACTATGTGATGGACCAGTGAGATACTTTGTGGAAGAAAAAAATTTCTTCCGGAAAATTCCCTGGGGGCTAAATTATGACATAGGGCTAGGGTAGGACAGTGAAGGTATATTTTTTGGCCTTTCCAGCTGAAAGTAAATGGCTCCTGGTGGTCTTTATTAACAGGAATGGAGAAAAAAAGCATTTGCCAGCTGGATAGCTGCGTACCAGGTACCAGGAGTTGTATTATTTTGCTCAAACAATGAAACCACCTCTGGAACAGCAGCTGCAGTTGGAGTCATCATAGGGTTAAATTTACAGGAATCTACTGGCAATTTCCAGAATTCATCTGTCTTTCTGCATAGGCCCAATAGTCAAGTTGAATGTGGATGTGAGGAAAATCACCACTCCTGTATTTTTGAAGTCCTTAATAGTGGCATTAATCTCTGTAATCCCTCCAGGAATGCAGTATTCCTTTTGGCTCACAATTTTTCTAAGTATAGGCAGTTCTAGTGGCTTCCATAAGCCCTCATTCCACAGGTCAGGGAACCAACCTGGAGATTTGTTGAGTTGCTGAGAATGTCTGTCCCAGTTACGCATTCTGAAACTGGTGAAATAACCACACAGAAGATTCAAGGACCCACTGTGAGATGAACTTGAGAGAAAACTTCATCAGTCACCTGACGTTCCACAAGCCCTTACTGACTGGGGGGTGGGGGGTTGGGAGCACAGTGACATTTTGGGTCTCCTGGAATTAGTGCCAGTTCAGAATCAGTATCCAGTAATCCCCTGAAGTCAGATGATTTCCTCTTCTCCAGTGGACAGTCACCCTGATAAATAGCAGTAGGTCTCTTTGAGGAAGACTGAAGAAAGATGAACAGTATGAGTTTTGGCAGTGGAGCAAGGTCCTTCTTCAAAGGGATTTAGCCTTCTCTCCAGTCAAGGGGTTCTGGGTCTGTAACAGGGCTTAAGTTTAGGAACTGGTTAAGGAGCCATGACTGGTGATTTAAGTTAGGCATCTGTTCACTTACCTTAGAACTCTTCCTTTTATACAGATCAATTTAGAATTTAGTGGAATGCCCATCTTTTGTTTTTTTCTAGGAACACTATGGCCAGCTAGCCAATGCCGTAGGTTTCTGTGAATCAGACTATTCAGATTACTGCTTTGACTTTGCCGTCCATTATGGTAACCATAACTACCTTATCTTTAGTGATTAAGTGCTGCCACTTGGCCCCTGCCACCCCAGGATTGAATTATCCCTGTTGCATTTAGGGATCCAAGTTTGCTGGTAGCAGTTCCCACGGCAATTTCTGACTTACACAGTAGAGTAACTATGGAGCTGTTCCAGAATTCTGGGGTTCCCCTTACAATTTTATTTCTCATAGTTGTTGTGGAAGGTGTGACCTCTGCACCCTCATGGGGTGAGTGAGCAGATCTTACATAATAAGTCACTCTAACCTTCCCATCTCTCTAAGCCTTTGGATACCTTAGGTCAATCACATGTCCAATTGGAGTTTCAGAAGCAGAGGATAGAGACATCAGAGGAAGAAATATCCATAGATAATGACTGAAAATAATTTTTTTCTAATTTAATGAAAGACACAAATACCTGGAGTTAGGATGCAGAAATGAGTCTCATATACGATATACACATATACACACGCATCTATGCACACACAACACACACACAAACACACACCACTAGATACATTATAGTGCAACCGCAGCATACCACAAACAAAGTTCTCTTAAGATTGAGAAAGAGAAGTTACCTACAAAGACATAAAAGTTAAATTGCTAGCAGACTTCTCCACAATTACAATAAAAGCAAGATGGTAATGAAATAATATCTTTTAAGTAATGAAACAAAATAATGGTTGTTGGGGGATAGTGTAACTAGCATAAGTACAACTTATGAATGAGGAAATAATACAGATATTTTCAGATGCACAAGAACTGAGTTAACTAGCATCATATCCTCATTAAAAATATTTGTATATGATACAATTCAGGAAGGAGGAAATAGTCCCAAAGGAAAGTGAGAGATGCAAGAGGAATGCAGATGGGAATTGTGGATGCATTGGCAGAAGGATATTGTCCAGAATTTAGGAATGAGTGAGGAGAAAGATTATATTTTTTCATCTACAGTTTTGAACAAAGCTAAATTTAAAAATTCTCTAGTCTATTATATTCAGCATGTAAGCCATATATAGGAACTGTGAAAATAAAAATTACAGAAGGCTCCAAAAAGTATTTGGTGATAAATAAAATACTTTTATTATTAATTTTTTCCTATTTTTGTGATTTAATTTTCATGGAGGCTTTTATGTAGGTGAACTCTGAGTGGTGCTTCTTTTTTCAAGTGCTGTTATTACTATCCTGTGACACATTATTCGTACTGTGACATAATAAGGAATAAGTACTTGGAAATGGAAAATCTACATGTTTGTCTGTCTAGTGATCTGCTACCATCTCCATACATATGTAAATGGTTATATACTAATTTTTAATATCCTGGCTTGCTACAACATGTTTGCTTTGAGGAATATCTCATTTGGAAGCTCTAACTTGGTAAACGTTAATAAAATTTATGTAAAATATTCTGCATTTGAAATTTTAAATATAATGTTCAAAATTCATATAGGATAGTTACAACTTTCCTCTCATCTTAAATTTATATTTGTTTTCAGAAATCTCCTTGGAAAAGATGCCTAGTGCGGGTTTTATTCCAATGACATCTGCTGTAATTGATGAGTTTGTTGGAGATATGATGAAGGATTTGCCTATTCTAAAGAGGTATAGAGTTAATGAAGTACCTGATTTAGTGCCGTTAACTCGAAAATACTAGTGAAGTGAATGACTCATCAAAATGTCTATGTAATATATCAGGATGTGGCATATTCTATATAATGTGACTATAATACATTTAAGTGATTGTAACATCTAGTATGTCAGTATTATTTGAACATTATTATATAAAAATCCATATTATTTTGAACGTATAATAAAATTACTCCAGCTATAAAGTTTACTACATTGTTGTTGATGTGGATGTGACTGTCGTAGGAATGGCAGAAATTCAGGGTTTTTATGTCTCTGAGGTTTTATGACCCATATTATATCACACAAATAGAAGAAGAGGTTGTACGATTTCTATATTATCATGGCCTGAAGTTTGTGCTAAAATTTGAAAAGTTCGTGCTTAAAATTTAAAATTAAAAAAAATTATTTATTTATTTTTACAGTGATGATCCGGTTGTTCCTTCACTGTTTAAACAAAAGACATCTGATGAACTTCTGCACTGGCATGCTCAAAGACTCCTTAGTGACGACTATGACAGGAGCAAATGTCACGTTGATGGTGAGCTCTGTAACCACGATAAAATAGAGCTTATATGAATTGCCTTTGCTGCTCTTTTTATTAACAGTGAAAAGACATTACATTGTAAACACATTATATTTTGAATGAGATCTATTGTATATAATATATATTATATTTTGAGTGAGATCTCTATATACAATATATACTCTCTATATATACACACACACACTATATATATATCAATTGAAGAGGCACAGTAGGAAGCATGCTGTCTGAAAAAAATCTCATTATATCATCTGGTGTGCGTATGTACGTATGCATGCAGATGTATCTGTTAATTCAAATAGAGATTTATTAATCTTTTAAGGATGTATATATGCATGGTATTGTCATGAAAATATCAGATGCTGTTTAAGTGGGAAAGATAGTTGATGGTTTTAGGAATCTGTCTATGCCTTGAAGTAAATATGCTGATACAGCCATAGTCTTCCTAAAATTTTAGCTCTTTTCCTGCTAAACTATTGTCTAGTTGATTGCATGCTGCCAAGTACCAGTATAATTGTGCCCATGAAAACTCAGTAATGAGGAGGGGTTGAATCTGCAAAAAGTAAAGCCCATGAAACAATTAAAAATGGGTCCTAAGGAAAGGAATTCATAGATCTTTTTTTCCTGGTTTATTCTTTTAGTGTCTTTCTCCAATCCCATGTTTATTTCCACCCTTTTCAGAACTAGTAAAACTTTTCAGAATGATCTAGAAATAAGTAAGTATGCCAATTGCATATAGGAAGAAGCTATTTATGTGTTTCCAGAGTGGTTTGATTTGTGATCACATACACAGACACGGAAAAAGCAACAACATCCAAACCAACAAAACACTAGCTTATTTATATCTTTTATGTTTGTAAAGAGTGTTCCTAGGTCTCAAGTGAGTCTAACCTTGCTTCCTGGGAATTTTCTGTGTCATTTGAATTTTTGCATGGTGTAAGATAATTGGTATCAGCATCTGTCAGCTGTAAGCTCCTAAATATTTGACTGTGACCAGAAGTAGAGGTTTTCCTTTTTAGGAGTGCAAATAGAATGTTTTAGGTCCGGGGTCAACAAACTTTTTCTGAAAGGTCTAAGTAATAAATATTTTAGGCTTTGCAAACCAAGAGACCAAAATTGAGAGCATGATGTAGGTACTAATATAATCATTTAGAGTGTAACCAATTTTAAAAAATGTACTCATCAGATTTGATCATGTGGACCTAGTTTGTAGACCCCTGTAGTAGGTGAATGTGCTATTAGACTGCCCCCAACCTTCCTCTTCTCCTCTTCTCCTGCCAAATGACAGGGGCAATTTCCGGGTGCTTGGACCCGGACATTAGCAGAGCTTCATCCTCTCTCTTCTTCAAATAATATAGGGAATTATTTTGTCAGCATATGGTAGTCTGACCTCATTGGCAAATACTGAATTATTATTCTGGAGTTAAAAAAATAATGTGTGGGTAGCACATATATGTAGCAATATTTTAAAATACATGTTTACATTTTAAGTCTTTCTATTTCAGAACAATCGAGAGATCCTCATGTTCTTGATTTCCTGAAAAAGAGTCAGGATTATCAGCAATTTTATGGGAAATCGTTAGAATCAATCTCTACAAAAGTCATTGTGACTCAAACTACTCGGCCAGAGGAGGATTCCAGTGGTGCCAGTGGTGAAATATTACAGGTAGATCTCGTAGATTTTACCTAATTTTTTTCTTTGATGTTGTTTTGTTTTCTTTAGGCTCATATTTGTCTCTGGAGGTATCTTCCATGCTCTTCTTTCTCATGTTTGCTGACTGTCTTAGTCCATTCTCACATTGCTAGAAAGATACACCTGAGATTGGGTAATTTATAAAGAAAAAAGTTTTAATTGGCTCACAGTTCTGCAGGCTGTACAGGAACCGTGGTGGCATCAGCTTCTGGGCCTCAGGGAACTTCTTTTTCTTTTTCTTTTTCTTTTTTGAGACGGAGTTTCGCTCTTGTTGCCCAGGCTGGAGTGCAGTGACGTGTTCTTGGCTCACTGCAACCTCCGCCTCCCAGGTTCAAGCAATTCTTCTTCCTCAGCCTCCCAAGTAGCTGGGATTACAAGCGCCCACCACCATGCCCAGCTAATTCTTGGTATTTTTAGTAGACACAGGGTTTCATCCTGTTGGCCAGGCTGGTCTCGAACTGCTGACCTCAAGGTGATCTACCCACCTCGGCCTCCCAAAGTGCTGGGATTACAGGTGTGAGCCACCACACTCAGCCTTCAGGGAACTTATAAGCATGACAGAAGACAAAGGGGGAGCCAGCACTTCACATGACTGCAGTAGGGGAGCTGCTACATATTTTTAAACAACCAGATCTTGCACAAGTCACTCATTCACTATCATGGGAACAGCACCAAGTGGGATGATGTTAACCATTTATCAGAAACCCCGTCCCCATGATGCAGTCACCTCCCATCAGGCCCCGCTTCCAATGCTGGAGATTACAATTCGACATAAGATTTGGTGGGGCCACAGACCCAAATCATATCACTTACAAATGAGTTATTTTACTTGCTTGCCATTAGAAATTCTAAGAAGATTACATAAAATCTAGTATTCTATCTTTTGTGGAATAAGAAAAGATAGATTTATCTGATAACAAGCTTAAAGCATCAAAGGATTACAAGCTTGGATTTAGAAAAGTCAAATTTAAGTTAAAAGAAATGTTTGTGGGCTGGGTGCAGTGGCTCACACCTGTAATCCCAGCACTTTGGGAGGCTGAGGTGGGCGGATCACCTGAGATCAGGAGTTCGACACCAGCCTGGCCAGCCAACGTGGTGAAACCCTATCTCCTCTAAAAATACAAAAAAATAGCCAGGCATGGTGGCAGGTGCCTGTAATCCCAGCTACTCAGGAGGCTAAGGCAGGAGAATTGCTTGAACCCAGGAGGTGGAGGTTGCAGTGAGCCAAGATCATGTCACTGCACTCCAGCCTGGGTGATAGAGCAAGACTCTGTCTCAAAAAAAAAAAAAAAAGTTTTGTGTATTAGTTTATTACAGTGAAAATCTTTTTACATAGAGGTGGTAAAAATAGGCCTAACATTTCCATCAGCTTCATTATTTTGCCTGAATTTTGAAAACTGTCTATGTTTTTCAGTCATTTATGCCATTAATCTGTCCTGGACTTTTGTTTATATTAAAGGTAAGACCAGGTCTTCTTGAAAGGGTGGGCATCTTCCATACCTATTTTCTTTCTCTTCCTGCCTTTACACTAGACCATGCTTGTTTGCAAACTTAGAATCCCTGTAATTCAAAAATAATTTAAAAAGATAATGTGGAAAAGTATCAGGCAACACAAATGATAGTGTTTATAACTGAACAAACGGTAGATTTTATGGTTCTGCTTGGGAAGGTACTACTTTGCCATCATTCTTCATCAGAGGGGATTTCATTAGGGTTCAGTACTTCTCTCTTGGCCTCATGGTTGGGAATTAAGGAAAGACATTTATTTGCTTTGGTAAATCCCCTTCCTGAGGTCAACCATGCTAAATACATGAAAGAGCACAAACCAAACTATTGATGACCAATGGCACTTATCATGGCTGCCTTACCCTAACTGGAGTAGGAAAGGGAATGTTTTTGGAGAATGAAACATAAAAGCCCCAGAAGGAAAAGATCTGAAACATGAAAACATTTCTCTTTCCCACTAATTTCAGAAAATTCTTAATCAGAGATCTAGAGTCTTCCTTTTCCTTGCCAGTCCATCAATTCATTAACCAGGTTGAAGTTGCAAAGGCTACAATCAGTGAGAGGATATCTCCTCAAAGCCATTGTAGAAAATAGTTATCACTAATTATGCTGTAGGCTTCTTAGCACTGCTGTTGGGTCTCTCTCCTAGAGCTATTTAAGGGTCCATCCAGCCACACAACACATGCTTTCAACTGCAGAGGCTCCACCTCAGCCCACAGACCTAACCTCCTCTGGGCTGAGGGTGGCCAGGTGGGGCTGGCTCAGGCAAAGGTCCAGGCTTGGCTTCAAGCATAAGGATCAAAGTGAATACAGCATCCTGAAGCAACCACCTTCTGCATCCGTTGTGCAAGGGCCTCACCCAGCTGAGCCCTTTGCTTCGCCAAGCCCTGTGCCCAAGGCTGGCCCCTACGGCCCAGGCTGTGCACCTCTGCTCCTTTGGCAGCGCTAACTGTGGGGCCAGGAACTGATGGGAGCTCGCTCAGTTCTGTTATGTTGGTAGCGTGAGGCCTAGGAGCAGCCTCCACACTGAAATAGAAGCAAAATGGGAATTAAATGTTTGATCTAGTTAGGGGAGAGGTGGGAAAAATTACCACCCCACTAAGTGTGTGTGGTTCCTCCATTTTCCAGTGGGATTTGTTTTTTTCCCCACATTGACTAATGTCTGCTTAGACCGTTGGTGTTTTTCAATATGAATCTCCAAAGAGTGAGTGGGATCTGGGAGGCCCAAAATGCTTTCTGGGGTGGAGAATGAATAAATTAAGTTCCAAATCCCCAAGAAGCTGCCCTACAATCAAGCTCAGTGGCTACTCTTTCTCTTCTTTGTTTTCTTCCATTTACTTTTACTTTTTTATTAATAATTTACACCATTTAGAAATCTAGAAAATATTCTGCAGTAAGAGGCAATTTACATTTATACTGAAGTTTAAGTAGGTTTGCATCACACAGACTTCAAGAAAAGACATTAAGAATTCTTGCCTGTGCAAGAGTAGAATGATGGCCAGAGTCTTCAGTAAGTGCACAAAAAATACTCTCACTAGTGAAATGTCATAATGGAATTTTCCCACTTGTTTCATATGTTCCTTTTATTGTTGAGCAGAATACCAAACCCCACCAAATTACCAAAAAGAGTAAGAAAAAGTCATTTCTCAAAGAAGATCAGAACAAAGCTCAGCAAATGGATGATCTGCTATTTTCTATTGAAGAGGAGATGAAGAAGAATTTACATTCTGGAATAAGGAAATTGGAAGATTATTTGACATCATGTGCAAGTAATTCAGTGAAATTTGGAGTTGAAATGTTAGGATTAACTGTCTGCTTTAAAGCATGGAAAGAACATTGCCGAGGTGAAGGTATGGGACTCCATACTCTATGGATAAAGAGTATTGATGAAAATATTAATGATGTTAACATATTTACTGAATGCATGGTTGTGCTAAAACTTTGTATAATCCATTGTCTGATTTTATTCTCAACATGACCCTTTAAGATAGTTATTATTAAATTTTGCAGACAAGAAAGTGGAATTGCAGAGGTTAGACAGAGGGTCCAAACAGGGAAAAGATGGCACATTCAAAAAGAAATGAGGAGAGTATAAAGAAAAAACTCTTTCCAAAAGTGTGGAAAGAATTAAGGGGATCAGCAAAGTAAGGTGAGACTCAGCAGCAGCAACAGGGCCTATCAGAGAAGGAAAGCTGTCAGCACCAGGGAGATGTGAAGTTGCTGTTGGGAGGTGATTCTCCATCGGTTTTTCCATGGTTCAGCCTGCCTAGCCAGCAGAAGCATTGACAGGTTCACTTCCAGACTGTCTTTTTAAGTATGTTTGTATAGTGAACAGGCTTGGAAGGAAGAAACTATGTTTCTCTCTAGGGCAAAGGCCAAGTTTGTTTACTGTCCAGTTAATAAAGATCACATTTCCCTCTAGGGCAAAGAAGCAGGTTTTGCCTGAGACCCATTATAAAATATTTCGGTTTTCTAAGTGCAGATTTCCTTAGCTGTGACATCAACCTACTTTGTGTGTGGTTTCTACCTGGGCTCTATATCTCCCCCATGGAGCACAAGGGGAACCGACATATACATGATGGTTATATTGTTAACTGGGCCATGATAATAAAGCCTTTTGTCTCTGACCCAGGAGTCTCATGTCTTTTGCCAGCAACCATGAGACTATGAAAGACTAAATTTCTGGCTTGTAAATAGGATAAAATCTCAGCCCTTTCCTAGTTCTTGACAAGAGCAGGGGAGTGAATGGTTACCAGAATTCCTTGAGAGCCATAGCTATGGGGGAATAGATGCCCAGTAGCACCTGCAATCCTAGGTAATGGTACACAACCATTTCCATACTGTGGGCTGGCAGGGAGGGAACTGGGTTGGAATGGGCCCTGCCTGCCTAGCATTCTAAGTGCTCCCTCAGATTTCTGTGGCTCCCTGTGCTCTCCTGTATCAATGTCTCCAACTGGCAGCAGAGAATGATTTTGGTGAAATATGTAGCAGAAATGATGTGTGCATACTATTTTCAGGTATTACGTCTTCATATGGCTTGTAGTGTGTGCTTTTATTACTTAGTTTCCTGAAGATTGACTTGTGGAAGAGCCAACTAAGGGAAAGAATCAGAAAAAACTGAGTAGAGATATGTGATTTTTTTTTTCTTTTTTTGGGATGAAGTCTCACTGTCACCCAGTCTGGAGTGCAGTGGAGTGATCTCAGCTCACTGCAACCTCCACCTCCTGGGTTCAAGCTTCAGGTGATTCTCCTGCCTTAGCCTCCCAAGTAGCTGAGATTACAGGTGACTGCCACCATGCCTGGCTAATTTTTGTAGTTTTAGTAGAGACGGGGTTTTGCCATGTTGGCCAGGCTGGTCTCGATCTCCTCACCTCAGGTGATCTGTCCACCAGGGGGTCCCAAAGTGCTAGGATTACAGGTGTGAGCCACTGTGCCCAGCCCAAGATATGTGATTTTGATGCTAGACCAAGCTGACAGTTCCTCCTCAAGTTGTTGTGGTTGATCACCCTGTCTTGAGTATGTCCTACTCAGATCCTTTTCATGTGTGGCCACGTGACTCTGTAGTCATGCTCATGTGTCTATTCTACTTCCCAGCAAAGCCAGTACCTCAGTGGGCTGTCAGAGACCATGCTCATTTTCATCTCTAAGCTTTAGCATATGTGTTTTTACTTATCCATGATGCCATATCAGATAGGAATTGCCATTAGCTATTAACAGAGATAGGAATTAACAATGGCTTAAAAAAGACAGTTTATTTCTCTTTCATGCAAAAGAAGTCCAGAGATAGGCAGTTCAGTGTCACTGGGAACTTAGGCTCTGCTATCATCATATCATACCGTTCTTAGTGCATGAGTTGTATTCTTAAAGTTATGTCATGAATGCAGTTGGCGGCTGATGCTACAGCCATGATAACTGTATTCCAAAACAAAATAGGAAGAAGAAAAAAGGGCAAATTTGTACATTCATGCTGTATTTCTTCTATGGAAGGAGGTTTAATCCCAGAAGTTCCACCAATTTTTGTTTACTTCTCAATGGCCAAACTTAGTAACAAAACCGCACCAAACCACAGAGAGATTAGAAAATGTGAACTTTGAACTGGACATGTTGCGGTATCCATTAGTATGGGGATTTATAAGAAAGCACTGGGTGAGAATGGATGTTGCGGAGGTAATAGCAGTTCCTGCTACAGATGTTCTTCTGCTTGTCTCTATTGGCCTAAATTCTGTGTGTCCTTCAAGGCCATCCTCTTGTGGAATCCTCCCAACTTCTGCTCACATAACGCTGCTTCTATCACTCCATTTGGACCCTGAATTGTAAATCACTTAGATGTTTTACTGATCTGTTTCAACACTAATCCCTTGTTCTCCAATTAGATTGAAGATTCCTCGATGTGACAACTCTGTCTTAAATTTCATTTGTACTTCCTTAAAGCATACATTGGTGGTCTGCATAAGCAGTTGCTCGGTAGTATTTGTCAAGAAAGAGGATATTTCTTAACAAAGAGGAAAGAGGATAAAGACTTTATATGACTTTATATGGAATGGTTAGTAGTGGGATAGAGATAAAGAGGCTATAAGTGAACAGGAGGTAATAGAAGGGCTTAGGAGAGTCTGGATAGAATGATTGGGATGCAGTGAGGTTCTATCTTAGCCCTCAATAATTGAAGGGTTCCGCTGATGGTTTCATAAATACAAGTACTGTGTGTGGTCAAGAGTAGGCCTTGATAAATGTTGCTCATGTTTTGGTCAGGCATCTAAAATCATAGGACTTTTTCTTATGAACAAGAGTAGAAGACACACAAATAATATGTGGGTTATGATGTTATTTTTCTCTGGAAATGTATACAGAGCTCAGTTTAAATGGTTCATATTTCTGCTATAATTCACAAAGTTTGTTTCTTTTCTTTTTTGCCTATACTTACTCAGCTATGTCTAAGTTACTTAAGATGATAATTAAATGTGGGTAGATGGAGTTTTAATTTAATTTAATCATGAGTTTTGGTTTTTAATGCTCTAAAATCTCCTTTAAAGTCAAGTAAAATAGTGAGGTTTAATCAAATGAGGTTAATTGATTAACTCAAAGATTGTAATGAGTGATCAAGCAGTTATTTCTGATGTTCCTTATAACAATTTTATTGTTTCTTTAACAAGGCAAAATTTCAAAAGATTTAAGTATAGCTGTTCAAATGATGAAAAGGATTCATTCACTCCTGGAGAGATACTCGGAAATTTTGGAAGCAGAACATCATCAATATATAGCTAAATGCCTTAAATATTTAGGCTTTAATGATTTGGCAAACTCTTTGGATCCAACTCTGGTAAGAGAACTAGAATTTCTTATACTTTAAATTTTTACTCAATTTTAATACAGAAGAATAACTAATAGGTCTAATAAAGTATCTCATATATAAAGTTATCAATTGACTATGTTTACTCTGATTCTAGTGTATAAAATAATAGATTTGAGATTACTTATTAATAACCTAGCTGCCAAACTTTGAAGTAAATAAAAATTAGAAAATTTGTACAGATGCTTCCTGAAAACAGAAATTAAATACTAGATGATATCCAGATGCCACTTTAAACCCTCTTGGTAACAGGAATGAATCCTATACTTAATTCTAGCACAATCTAAAAACTGTAATGTAGTGAGATTGAAGAATGATCTTTAACAAGGTTCCAGGTTCCGATTCCAGGGTGAACTTTTTTTAACGTTAATATCTGCTATTTTACTTTTCCCAAGAATAATATTTTAGGCAGGAAAATTCTTCTTACTTAAATATTACACGATTTCAAAGCATAGTAGGCCAGGCATGGTAGCTCACGCCTGTAATCTCAGCACTTTGGAAGGTCAAGGTGAGCAGATCACTTGAGCCCAGGAGTTCAAGACCAGCCTGGGTAACATGGCAACACCCTGTCTCTACAACACACACACACACACACACACACCCCCACAATATTAGCCACAGTTGATAGCATCTGCCTGTAGTCCCAGCTACTCAGCCAGGGGATGGGATAGGGAGTGGTGGGGCTGAGGTAGGAGGATCACTTGCTCTCAGGAGTTCAAGGCTGCAGTGAGCTATGATGGCGTCACTGCACTCCAGCCTGGGTGACAGAGCGAGACCCTGTCTCAAAAAAAAAAAGCGTAGTAAAAATGCCTTGTGCATAGAATGTGTTCACTGGATATTTAATAAATGTTTATTCAATTTTGAAGTTTAAGTTGATTTCAAATGATATATTAAAATAACAGATAGGAGATGACAAAAATAAGAAGAAATATTCGATTGACATTGGACCAGCTCGGTTTCAACTCCAATACATGGGCCATTACTTGATACGAGATGAAAGAAAAGATCCGGATCCCAGGGTCCGGGATTTTATTCCCAATGCATGGCAGGTAATGACAACAAACATTGTACTTTTCTAATCAGTGTGACTTCAGAACTTTTCATTACTGTGTCTCTACATGTTAAATTTTGCATAAACTTCTTAATCTTGTTTAATGTCTTTCCTCTACTGTGCCTGGAGAATGTAACTAGAGTATAAGAAATCATTCACTTCTTCCCCTTCTTGGCCTGTTTATTTTCACCATCGGTGGAAGTTACACTGATACCTGTTTGTATGTGAAGGCATGCTAATGTGGCATTACTAGTTCTTACAACTCAGTTTTGGAAACCTCTTTCTGTACTTACTCAATGACAATTGGAAAAAGTGTTTTCTAATGGAAAAATATGTTTTACTCAGTCTCACTTTCTATTTTGCAGAAATGAAACCCTCTCTCTAGGCCAAAATGTAAAACAAAATTTCTTTTCTGAGGGAATGGCATGAGTAATCCAGGCATTTTCCTGAATCCTTTGAGTGTTCACTAGACCTAATCTTCAGGGGTTCAGGGAGTTCCCCCAAAGGTAGCATAATACAGGCACAGGAGACAGAAGGTACAAAGGATACTGTCTGTGTTTTGGTAACATGCTGTTCACTTTCTTGACACGAATGGTGCTTTGTACCCTGCAGCGAGAACTCCTCGATGTGGTGGATAAGAATGAGTCAGCAGTGATTGTTGCCCCAGTGTCAGCAGGCAAAACCTATGCTTCCTACTACTGCATGGAGAAAGTGCTGAGGGAGAGTGATGATGGGGTGGTCGTGTACATTGCACCTGCAAAGGTAGTGCTTGAGTGACTTTCATTCTTTCTTTTGTTCCTGAACATCCCCTTTAAAAAGAATGCACACGGTCACATGCTAGATCTAATTCACTTATTTTATTTTATTATTTTATTTTAAATTATTTTTGAGACAGAGTCTTGCTCTGTCACCCAGGCTGGAGTGCAGTGGTGCAATCTTGGCTCACTGCAACCTCCACCTCCCGTGTTCAAGTGATTCTCCTGCCTCAGCCTCCTGAGTAGCTGGGATCATAGGTGTGCGCTGCCATGCCTGGCTAATTTTTGAATTTTTAGTAGAGGTGGGGTTTCACCATGTTGGCCAGGCTGGTCTCGAACTCCTGACCTCAGGTGATCCACCCACCTCGGCCTCCTGAAGTGTTGGGATTACAGGCGTGAGCCACTGTGCCCAGCCAAGAATCTATTTTTGATATTTTCATTTCATCTCATATATTAATATTTTCATTTATAGTTACTGCAATTATACTTATTTTTAGAAAATATTTCACTATCAAGAATATAAAAATGATGACTATATAGTATTTTTAAGGATTAATTTTTAAAAAATTTACATTTTAAGTTTTTTCCCTTACTTTCTTTCTCTCTCCCCTTTCCTTTTTTATTTTCTCTTCCTCCCTTGGAGTGGTATGCTATGATTATAATTATGAAGATTTATGTTTTGTTTTTAATTAATATTGTTTCAATTAAAAAACACTGCTGGGTATATATGACTTCCATTTCCAGCAATATGGCCATATAGGTCAACAGAAAAATCTCTTTGTGTGAAATACCTGAAATGCTGGATAAGAGACACCAAACATCTTTTTATATAATTGTAGTTAAGCTCAAAACAATATAAGGGGAATCCCGGGGGCTGAAAATTTTAAGAGAAAGCCACATGGGCTCTTTGCCTCTTTCAGGCAGCAAGTTGCAGGGGCTTAAATAAGAAAGGATCCTGAGAAACACAGGCAGAGAGAGCACTAGGAGGATCCCAGGCAGAGCAATGGTGGTTTACCTGGAATCATGAACCAGACATTCAATAGAAAGTCATTCATTTGCCCATTGTCACCATATACACGATATGTAATATTCGTCTATCTGTCTGTCTATCTCTCTCTCTCTCTGTGTGTGTGTGTGTGTGTGTGTGTGTGTGTGTGTGTAAAATCAAGGAGGATCCAAGAGAATACTCAGTGGTATCAAATAATTTCATTACCATCTGTATTTTTCCCTACTTCTTTATTTCATTTTCATTGAACTGTGTGTGTGTGTATGCACGTGTGTGTATGTGTGTGTGTGTGTGTGTGTGTGTGTGTGTGTGTGTATGTGTATGGATTCTGTTGTCCTCAAGGTTTTATATGTCTGTTCTCTACTAAGTGACTAATGGTTTTTTTTTTCTTGTCAATCAGTCCCTTGTTGGTCAAGTGGCTGCAACTGTTGAGAATCGTTTTACTAAAACGTTGCCTGCTGGCAGAACTCTATGTGGTGCTTTTACAAGAGACTATGGTCACAATGTACTAAACTGTCAGGTATGACATATTAATTAATGAGTTTATTAGCAAATTATAGAGCAGTACTTATATAACTGTTTTGCTGGGAATCTGCAAAACACAAGCACTTATAGAAATCATTTCATTGAATTCACAAAGAAAATGAAATAGCTCTAAGGAAAATTTAAGGTTGTTCTACTCTAAAAAGTAAGAACTAGGCTCACCATCTCTAAGGATACTCACATTGTGAGCTGAAATTTCAAATCAAAAGTTATGATATTTCATTATAACTTAGAAAGGGAGTCAAGTAGATTTGACAAACCCAATGTATTACTAAATGACTATCCAACCTTGTCTTTCCATCCAAAATTGCTAGGTCTTGTGAACAATATTTATACTTACATTATGATCTGAAATTTCAAATAGAAGATTATGATATTTCATTATAACTTAGAAAGGGATTCAAGTAGATTTGATAAACCCAATGCATTACTAAATGACTACCCAACCTTTTCTTTCCATTCAAAATTGCTAGTTCTTGTGAATGATATTTATGGATCCTCATAATAAAACCTTGTCTCAAAAAGGTTGTGTGTTGATAGTGGACCCGTCGATAGGTAAATCATAGATTAAGATAGATTGTCTCCCTTATTGAATTCACAAAGTAGACATTTAAGACTAAACAAAATGTAAAACAGTCATTACAGAGTAGAAGCTTTTTTTCATTTTCATTAATCCAAATGTTCATAAATGTAAAGATTTAAATGAAAAACGTCAAAGATGCAATGTTATCTTGATGAAACTGCTATCAGCAGCAGCATATTTTCTAGGTTCCTATTACTATGACTGATATAAAATTAATGCTCCATAAAGTTAGCTACACTAATCATTCATATTTGTAGGTACTTATTACAGTGCCGGAATGTTTTGAAATCCTGCTGCTTGCTCCTCATCGCCAAAAATGGGTGGAAAGGATCAGATATGTTATATTTGATGAGGTAGGTTTGGTGTTAGTTCTCTGGTTGATGTTCTAGTCTGCATACACACTATAATTTGTAATTTAAAGAATATGGGGCTTTTTCAATGATGATAGTTATCTAAGTTGCACATCAGCCAGGGTACCAATGGAAAACAGCATATTCACATTAGTATAATTTTTAGAAAAGTGTTTTTACTAAGGGGCTGTTTACAAAGGTTTGTACAAGGGAAACCACAAGGTAAGTGCAGTAATCCAGAATAATGCAAGCCTTTCAACCCTGTAAGGATGAAGGGAGGAGGAAGCAGTATGAACCTTAACAGAAGAGAGATTCTATAGATATGTCTCTTTGAGAAGAACAGTGACCTTGGTGAAGAAATGCAGCTGGCCAAGGTTGACCTCTTAGGGAGAGAGAGCAAGAGAATAAAGACCTTGACCTCACTGTCTTCTCTCCTTCCCATTTCTTGCCTAGGCTTCCCACTGGCCAAACCCAGTAGAAGCTAGAGAGCTAAGGAGGCTGGGTGAGCCAGTTCCCAAGGTCAGACTCATTGGCCAGAGAGCAAGGTGGCAAATGGTGTAGATCTGGAAGGACATAGCTGTGTTATTATCAAAATGAATGGAAAGAACTGTAAATAGAATTCAAGCTTTGTATTTTGTTTCTTCAAGGAATTTTCAACTTAAAGGAAAACTAGGTGATAAACCCATGTAGTGAATCTACCCCTTTTTTGTGTGAAGTTGAGAGTTGGTAGACATGCTGTCATTCTGCTTTCTTTGTCCTGAAAGTAGTCTATTTCCTTTTATGCGTCAGGCTGTATTGTGTGTTGCTGACTTTGAACATTCCCATTTTAAGGGAAAACAAAACAAAACCCTTGATCTTCATGATCTAGAACTTTGGATTGTGGTCTCGTCTCAAAATGCCTAAGCACAATAATGTTAAAACTTGGGTAATGAGGCCGGGCACGGTGGCTCATGCCTGTAAACCCAGTACTTTGGGAGGCTGAGGCGGGTGGATCACCTGAGGTCAGGAGTTCGAGACCAGCCTGACCAATATGGTGAAACCCCATCTCTACTACAGATACAAAAATTATCCAGGCATGGTGGCATGCGCCTGTAATCTCAGCTATTCGGGAGACTGGGGCAGGAAAATCACTTGAACCCGGGAGGCGGAGGTTGCAGTGAGCCAAGATCATACCACCGCACTTCAGCCTGGGCAACAATAGCGAAACTCCATCTCAAAACAGAAAACAAAATGTGGGTAACTTTGGTTTTCTGATTTATACGTGCACAAAACTTGATTGTAAGAAGGCTTTAAAAATTATTTATTCTAGAAAGTTCAGAGAAATTGCCTGCCGATACAAAATATAAGGTTAGCATTTGGTAAAGTGGGCGATTATCTGACTAGATCAAAGTCAGAAGGGATTTGAAAATATTCTTCTTTATATATTTATTACTAGGCTTGGTTAGTAAGTCTTTCCAGCTGAGACCCAACTGTCACGATGTGTTCTGTTTAATTAAGACCAAAATTTGGACCTCCTCTCTAAGTCTTAATTTGATTATTTAATCAAAGAAAAATTGATTCATTCATTCAACAGATATTAATTGAGTACCTACTCTGTGCTAGACACTGTGCTTTCTCTCTGATTGCCAGTACTGACCTTGTGGTTTAGTGAAGGGAAGAGCAATTAAATAAGTAAATGTACCAATGAAAATATAAGTGAATATTGTGATACAAACTCTGAAGAAAAAACATCAGTCAGTTTTCACCAAGATAATAGCAAAATGGGAAGTAAGAACAACAACTTTGGAGCAGGTACTCAGGGAAGGTGTTTCTGAGGCAATGACCTTCACCTGGGCTTTGCAGGGATAAGCAGGAATGGTCAGCTAAGAGGTGGATGAGGATTTTAAGTAGCAGGGTCTTATATGTGAAGGCCCTCAGGCGGAACACGTATGTTCAGGGTATGAAAAGAAGGCCAGTACGTTGGGAGCAGAGTGCATGGCGGGGAAAGTGGCCTGAGATGGGGTTGGAAATGTGGAAAGAAGCAAGATCATGCAGGAAGTTACACTTCCATTTAAGCAGCTTGTAGTTTGCTGTAAATGCATTGGGAGGACAGTGTAGGGATTTAATTAGGTATGTAGCCTAATTTGATTTTTGTTTAATAATACCATTAGAGCTATGATGTGAAGAAAGTATAGAGAAAGAGTGGAAGCTAAGAGAAAAATCAGAAGGCTATTGTAGAAAGCCAGGTGATGGTGGCTTCAATGACAACAAAAAATGGAGAGAAAAACATAGCTTCAAAATAGATATTTGAAATTGGAATCTGTAGGAATTAATAACAGTTTAGATATGGAGATTGGAGAGAGTTAAGTGTCATAATGTCTATTGTCTGAATTTATCACCATTCACTTTATGTAGGTTAGGTCATTTATAGGAAACTGGAAAAATATGCATGATGATTTTATGCTTCTATTCTTCATTCACCATGTTGACATCAACTTTTCAACTGATTTTTTTTACTTTACTAGGTCCATTATCTTGGCAGAGAAGTTGGAGCAAAATTTTGGGAGCTCCTCCTTGTCATTATTCGATGTCCTTTTTTGGTTCT
Organism: Nomascus leucogenys; assembly: GCF_006542625.1. NCBI lineage: Eukaryota > Metazoa > Chordata > Mammalia > Primates > Hylobatidae > Nomascus > Nomascus leucogenys. Next base: position 88,794,121 of record NC_044387.1, on the reverse strand, counting down.
TTCAGCTACCATAAATAACCCAAATCTTCTCACCAAGTAGGTATAGGTAAAAAGAGTGGTTGTTATATATTCAGTGGTTAAATTATATACTGTCTATATGGTCTGAAGTCTTTAAGGTTTTTTCTATAATAACTATCAAATAAATTTATTACCCAATCTTTGAAATGTCAGGGATCTCTCTTTGTTGCCCAGGCTGGCCTTAAACTCCTGGGCTGAAGGAATCCTCCCACCTCAGCCTCCTGAGTAGCTGGGACCACAGGTGCACATTACCATGTCTGGCTTTCTAAAATTTTTTTGAAGATATATTTCCTGGAAGTTAGAGAAGGAAAACATCTTCTCCAAAGAAAATCAAGGTCTCCCGTAGCCAGATCTGAAATTGTGTAGGAAAATTTCTAAAAATTTTCAAATACACGTCATCTGAAGTAAGAGAGAGAATTGTATCCCCCTTTCTTTGTCCTTATCCAATAATTAAAGCTAAAATGGAAATAAGTGGGACACAGTCATTGACCTTGCAGATGACAATCATAAGAACAACAAAGCATTATACGAACATCAAGTATTGTTTTGTTACCAGACTTGATTTTTCCTAGTAACAGCAACAATGATAGTAACAGCAACACTGGTAACAAACACATAGTGCTTTCTATGTGGCAGGTATATTAACTCATTCAAGCCATACCACACCCTTATGAGAAAGATACTTTCATTATCTTCCATGTTATGATGGAGAAATGGAGGCAAAGAGAAGCTGAGGAATTTGCCCAAAGTCCACAGCTCTGAAGTAAACTCAGGTGGTTTAAATTGAGAGTGCATGCACTAAATTTTTAAACTTGTGAAATTTTCTTTGTTTAAAATATCCAAGTTCTTGATAAACACTTCTATATTTTATTTAAATTATATGCATGTTTATTCTCTAAGGTGGCTGCAATCAGTAAAACAGTACTGGAAACAGGCAGACAAGATTATCGAAGAGAAATTTATTTCTGAAAAACAGGCTGACAAATGTCTCAACTTTCTCCAAGACAATTCATATAAAAATCAATCATATGAAGTTAGACTTGGTAAGCTTATTTTTTTTATGTTTTACTATATATTCTTATATTTTACTATGAAGCTTTTTATGGGGATTTTTGTATTTAATTACAAAGTTATCCATATTCTAATAATTATATGTCCATTAATTTGGATATTCTTGCTTTTCATATCTAGTGCTCTGTGGAGAGAGATACAATGATTTAGAGAAGCATATATGTTCAGTAAAACATGATGATGTTTATTTTGATCATTTTCATCCCTTTGCTGCACTAACAACAGATATTGTAAGTATAAAAGCGTATTTGTCCTGTTAGTGGAATTTTTAGTGTATATCACAGCTGGAAAGGGACTCAATTAATCTTCACAGAATTGCAGCATGTATAGATAATCTTTTTCTTTTTTTACTGATTCTTTTATTCATTTATTTTTAAAATTTAATACATTTTTTATTTTTAATTTTGTGGGCATCTAAAGTAGCTGTATATATGGGGCACATGAGATATTTTGATACAGACCTGCAATGCATAACCACATCCGACTAAATGAGGTATGTATCCATTACCTCAAGCATTTATCCTTTAGTGGATACATAATGGTAATTATGTATCCATTACCTCAAGCGTGTATCCATTACCTCAAGCATAATAACCACATCGGACTGAATGAGGTGGGTATCCATTATACCTTAAGCACAATCCAATTCTAATCTTTTAGTTATTTTAAAATATACAATAAGTTACTGTTAGCTATAATCACTCTGTTGTGCTATCACATACTAGATCTTATTTATTCTATCTATTTTTTTGTGCTCATTAACCATTCCCTCTTCCACCCAACCCAGTGTGTTTGCTAGCCTCTGGTAACCATCGTTCCACTCTCTGTCTCCGTGCATTCCATTGTTTTAATTTTTAGCTCCCACAGTTAAATTAGAACATGTGAAGTTTTTCTTTCTGTGCTTGGCTTATTTCACTTAACATAGTGACATTCAATTCCATTGATGTTGTTGCAGATGATAGGATCTTATTTTTTTTTTTATGGCTGAGTGGTATTCCACTGTATTTAAGTACCACATTTTCTTTATTCATTAATTTGTTGATGGGCACTTAGGTTGCTTCCAAATCTTGGCTATTGTGAATGGCGCTGCAATAAACATGAGAGTCCGGATACCTCTTTGATATACTAATTTCCTTTTTTTTAAGTATATGCGTAGCAGTGGTATTGCTGGATCATAAGGTAGCTCTAGTTTTAGTTTTTTGACTTTTTGTTATTTCTATTTATATCTTATTGTATTGCTTGTCTTGAAAAGTTGCTGTGGTTGTAATTTGTGATAGGTTCATTGTTTTGTCTTTCTACTGAAGATATACTCATATCACAATTACAATGGTATCATATTCTGTGTTTTTCTGTGTACTTACTAGTAAGTTTCTTACCTTCAGATAATTTCTTCATGCTCATTAACATCCTTTTCTTTCACACTGAAGAACTCCCTTTAGCACTTCTTGTAGGACAGGTGTTGCTGAAATCTGTTAGCTTTTGTCTGAGGAAGTTTTTATTTCTGCATCATGTCTGAAGGATATTTTCACTGGATATACTATCCCATGATGAAAGATTTTTTCCTTCAGCCCTTTATGTCATGCCACTCTCTTCTGGCCTGTGAGGTTTCCACTGAGAAGTCTGCTGCCAGACATATAGGAGCACCATTGTGTTATTCGTTTCTTTTCTCTTGCTGCTTTTAGGATCCTTTCTTTATTCTTGACCTTTGGGAGTTTGATTATTAAATGTCTTGAGATAGTCTTCTTTGGGTTAAATCTGCTTGGTGTTCTATATCCTTCTTGTACATGAGTATTGGTATATTTCTCTAGGTTTGGGAAGTTTTCTGTTATTATCCCTTTGAATAAACTTTCTCCTCACTCTAGGGGTTTTAAGCCCCTTTAAGGCCAATAAATCTTAGATTTGCCCTTTTGAGGCTATTTTCTGTATCTTATAGGAATGCTTTATCATTTTTAATTCTCTTTTCTTTTTTCTCTTCTGACTATATATTTTCAAATAGCCTTTCTTCAGGCTCACTAATGCTCACTTCTGCTTGATTAATTCTGCTATCAAGAGACTCCGGTGGATTCTTCAGTATGTCAGCTTTTGCTTCATTCTTTTTAATTATTTCAATATCTTTGTTAAATTTATCTAATGGGATCCTGCTATCATTGTATTGATATTATATATCACATTGATTTGTGTATGTAGAACCATCCCTACATTGCTGTGATCAATCCCATGTGGCCATAATGAAATATCTTTTAAATGTGTTGTTTAACTCAGTTCACTAGCATTTTGTTGAGGAGTTTTGCATTAATATTAATCAGGGATATTGGCCTGTAGTTTTCTTTTTTTAATGTGTCTTTGCCTTGTTTTGATATCAGGGTAATACTGGCTCTTTGAGTTTCCTCAAAACAGCTATTTTGAATTATCGGCCTGAAAAGTCACATATCTTTGTCTTTCCATAATTGGTTCCTGGTACCTTATTTAGTTCATTTGGTGAGGTCATATTTTCCTGGATGGTCTTGATGCTTGTGGATATTCATTGATGCTTAGATATTAAATAGTTAGGTATTTATTGTAGTCTCCACAGTCTGGGCTTATTTGTACTTGTCCTTGAGAAGGCTTCCCAGGTATTTGAAGGGACTTGGATGTTGTGATCTAAGATTTTGGTCACTGCAGCCATTATCTGCAGTGGGGGGCACCCCAAGCTCTGTGAGGCTGTGGCTCTTGCAGTCTCATAGAGCAACCACCTTGGTGATTTGGATAAGATCCTGAATAATTCTCTGGATTATCAGAGACTTTAGTTTTCTTCCCTTACTGTCTCCCAAACAAATGCAATCTTTTTCTCTGTGTTGAGCTGCCTGGAGCTGGGAAGAGAAAGCAACATAGCATCCCTGCGGTCTCCACCGCAGAGACTGCGCTGGGTTAGAATGGAATCAAGCACAGCACTAGGTGTTGCCCTAGGCTTACAGTAATCATTGTCTGGCTACTGCCAATTTTCATTCAAGGCCTGAGGGCTCTACAATCAGTAGGTGGTGAAGCCAGCCAGGCTGGTGTCCTTTTCTTTAAGGTGGCAGGTTCCCCGGACCTCAGGTGAGTCCAGAGATGTTGTTTGGGACCCGGGGCTTAGAGTCAGGATCTATCCACTCTTCTCTTCTTTTTCCACAAGTAGAGGAGTCTCTCTCTGTGGCCACCAGCAGCCCTGGCCCATGGTGAGTTTTTCCTGGCTACTGCTAATCTTCACTCAAGGCCCAAGGCCTCTTCAGTCAGCTTATGGTGAATGCTGCAAGGCCTGGGTCTCTCCCTTCAGGCCAACGGGCTTTTCTCTGGTCCAGGGTAGGTTCAGAGATGCCATCCAAGAGCCAGGGCCTGCACTTGGGGACCCCAAGAGCCTGCTCAGTGCTCTACTCCACTGTGCCTGAGCTGGCATCTGAGCTGCAAGACAAAGTCCCATTTACTCTTCCCTCTCTTTTCTTCAAGCAGAAGTAGTCTCTCCCCATAGCCACCACAGCTAGAAAGGTGCTGGGTCATATCTGAAGCCAGCATGCCTCAGAGAATCACCCCAGGCCCACGGCGTGTACTACTTAGCTGCCACTGCTGCTTATTCAGGGCCCAAGGGCTCTTTATTCAGCAGGTGATGAATCCTGCCAAGTCTGGGTTCATCTTTTCAAGGCAGCAGATTTCAGCATGTGTCTAGAAAGGTCTGGGAGCTAGGGCCTGGTGTGGGGGCCTCATGACTTTGCTCAGTGTTCTATCCTACTGTGGCTAAGCTGGTGTCCAAGTTTGAAGACAGTCTTTACTCTTCCCTCTCCTCTCGGCAAGCAGAAGGGAGGAATTTTGCTCAGAGCTGCGAGCTGCATTGCCTAGGGTTGGGGGAGGGATGATGCAATCACTCCCTAGCTCTCCTCGGCTGGTGTCTCACTAGATTGCATACACCCCAAGTCCACAGGCTCTGAGCCCAGCACAGCACCATGACTTGCCCAGGAATTGTAGTCCTTGTGGCCTAGGCTGGCTTTCAAGTTTATTTAGGACTCTCGGGCACTTTAACCCCTGGTGATGAGCTTGCCAGTTTCAGAATTACCCATCCTGGAAGTCAGGTTTCAACTGCTGGGATGGGCAATTCTCCTCTGGGTCAGGCTAGTCTAAATGCTCCCTCCACTGGTGCCAGCTGAGTTCTGCCTGGTGTTGCTTTTCGCTGTGACAAGGTAGCACTGAGTTCTAATGCAAAGTCCCAGTCACCATGCTTTCCCTCTCCCAGGTGCACAGACTCTCTCTGCATGCCATGTGGCCACTGCTGGAGGATGTGGGATGGGTAGCATTGGCAGGTTGACACTGTCTTTCCTGCCCTCTTCAGTGCCTCCTTCAGTGATACAGAGTTAAAACCAGATACTGTGATCACTCGCCTGATTTTTGGTTCTCATAAAGGTGCTTTTTGTGCGCATAGTTGTTCAATTTGGAGTTCCTGTGGGGGCTGATGCTCACAGGAGGCTTCTATTAGGCCATCTTTACAGATATTCTTAACCTCAGGTACATCAAGGATGGACTTCATAGAAAAGTGAAAAACCCCTAAAAATTGTGTGTGTATACATTCTTCTAGCTTTCATTAGATCCTTAAAGTCGTTTGGGACACCCAAAGTTTAATAACTGGAGAGGAAGTAATGGAGAGTTCTAATTCGCCTTCTTTGGTTAGTTTATTCCTTTTCTTTATTTACAGACATTATCCTTTCCTATCTATGGCTTCTTAGTATCGATTTCTGTCTTCTACTTCTCTGTGACTAACAGTGCCGCCACAACTGTATTGGCACTCCTCGTTCATGTCAGAATTTCCCATTACCAAATGGTCTGAGCAGGGAAGAGACATTTCCTACTAACATAAAAATCGGAACATGACTTTTTTCATGGTGGATTGATAAGATGAAGTTTTCGGAGATCTCACTTGAGGCACTGGATTATGACTGTGGGAAGACATTAATTTCTCCTGCTGTTCTCTCCTCTTCTTCCATCCTATCTCTGTTATTAAACTATATAGGTTCAAGTTGCCTTGTGAAGATATAATGACATTAGCCAATTGTTGGTCCTTTTTTATTACTTTATATCCAAAATTATGCTGTTCCATTTATCTTCCTAAAACATAATTCTGATCCTGTCCTTATTTTTCTCAAAAGTCTTCAATGTTTTTCCATTGGAAATAAATTTCAGACTTTGTAGCTTGGCATTCAAGTCTTCTATAACTTAGACTTTCCTCAGCTTTTCACTCAAACCCTGGATGTAGCTTACCTAAAGGGTTCATGCTGTGTGCTATAGCTGGAATGCTTCATTCCAGATGCCAAACTCTTAAGTTTCCAGATTCTATTCATCTTCCATGTCTTTGCTAATATGAGATTTTTTTTTCCAGAAGTCTTTTTATGATCTCTCCACATGGAATTAATCTTCTTTTCTGATAATATATAGCTTATTATTTGCACTTTTTAAATGACACCAATTATGTTTAGCCTGCTGTTATAAGTTTTTGCTTTCATGTCTTCTTCTTATTAAATTATAAAATTGTTAATGAAAAATTTTGCACTTTTTCACCCCTAGATTACCTTATAGCTCGCTCATAGTGCCATATACACAAAAGTTGCTCAGTAAATATTTGTGGAATGATGATTGCCAACACGTGTTGAGAATTTGTGTGGCAGGCACTTGTTAATATTTATATGTATTTCTCTTTTAACCTTTACAACATCTTTATAATAAATGTACTATAATTATTCCCAACTTACAGATGAGGAAAAAGAGGGCTCGCGAGGTTGTTTAACTAGTCCAAGGACTCAGTTAGTAATTGTCAGATTATGGTACAAACTCAGAAGTTCTGACCCCAAAGCCTAATGTTCTTAATCATAGTGTTATACTAAATAATTTGTGGATCGAATGCATGAGTAAGGAATTAAATGGAAATTACTTCGTAGATTCTGAGCTATGGTGATTAAGGGCATGTAAAACTCACTTAAAGTGATTCTGTCTTCCAGAAATTTTCAAACATAATTTTATTATGTGGTTTTTTTCTTGGCTTTGCAATGACTCATTCCAAATGGCATTCCTGTCCCTATCCTTCCCTTTTCCTCTGACTCTGTGCTTAGGGAATAGATATATGATAAGCATACATCACTCTTTAAGCCTTCCAGTTATATTTTGATATCTTCAGCATTGTATTTTCAGCAAGTTTTTAGTTGCATAGTATTTTGTAATTTTTTAATGGTTTACTCTGCTTAGAGTGATTTTAAGGTAAGTTACCTTTAAGCATTTGTGAGTACAGTGGCCTGGAGTTCTTGGTAAGATCATCATTTTGGCCATGTGCCTTTGTCTATTCTCAGTAGCTATTAATGGAGTAATTGGAAAGCAACAGAACCATTACAGTGTGTTCTGACCCTGTATGACATCTGCAGAGCTGTGCTGTTGTATGAATCTTCTCAGCTCTTTACTCTGTGATACTTTACTTTTGTATACCTGGGGACAACTAGAGAGACACGCTTTTTAAAATGCTTAGACAACTGGTTAAATTTGTGAGATGTGCATTTATATAAGACCTTCCTTCATGCTCCTAAGATAGCAATAACAATAGCAAGATGGTCTATCCCAATGAGTATAGTATTCATGAGGTTACATTGAAATTGTTCAATCATGAGGGGAAGCAGAATACATTGAAGCAACAGGAGAAGAATGTAAAGGAATCTTCTAACCTTGGATTTATTCTCTGTAACACTCATGGAAATAGCTTTGGGAAGGAAGGCATTGATCCTGTTCCCATGCCTTGAGTGAGCTGGCTTTAATCCAGCTGTGGTGAGGGATCACTGCAATCCATATAAGGCTTGTTCCTGGGCTAAGGGAAGAGCTGCACAGCCTTCCTACGAATTATGCTGCCATAAAAGAACAGCTACTCAGCGCTCTAAGACGCTGTCGGCACCAGGCAGTCCTCGAAAGAACTACTGTCTGTCTCTTTCTGTGTAGTTCTGATAAATGCTTACCATCTAACTTTTTTACTTATTTTTTATTCATTTTATTTAATTTTTATTTTTTTCAAAAGGAGCATTGTGGTATGATATGCTTTTGTTTATGAATGAAGAAGTACAAACTGATATAACCGTATAATGATCTTTTATATATTCTTTCTATATAATTTTATGCATTATCTAGGCCAGCTTAAGAAATACCAGCTAATTACATGTTATGCAGAGGAGAACAATTGAATATATCCTTTTAGTGATACAGTTGACAAACTGATGAAAAAGAATACCTGAAAGTTAATAATCAGTCACTATGATGGATGGGATACTAAAAAAGAGCCAGGCATTTTGACAGCATATTGTATACATTATATCATTTAATCCTCACAACAAATCTGTGGTGTAAGGATAATTATTCCCATTTTAGAGACAGGAAACCAAGGCATTCATAAAGGAAGGGAGATGCTTTGAAAATGAATCACTATTATTCTAGAGACCAAAATAGAAGCATAGCGTTAGTATGTACTTGATAATTCTTAGAATACTAATTACTTAAGTCAGGAATGGCTTCATTTATAGACAGAATATGTGGTCACCTACAAGATGCAGTTTATGAGATACTGAAATCCTCACCTTCTGAGATAATGAATACAGTTACTAGTGTGTTCAAATGAAGTCCCTGCCAACTAGCTAGCTTCATAAATTCAATCTGAGAATTGCTAAATGATGATTCTTTATATTTATGTTGCATAACATAGAATAAAAAGAAAACTTTGCTATATTAACCTTTTGAATCTCACCACAATCTTGAAGACAAGCAATGAAGACATTGTCATTCTCATATTATAGACAAGAAAAACAGAACCCCAGGGAGTAGTGATTAGAGCTGTGATTAGAACCCAGCTGTGCGGCACAGTCCACCGAACAGCCTTTCTTTGCTTTCTGAACTCTATCTTTGGAGTGGCCCCTTTAGCCCAGTATTTCCAATCTTCTAGGAACCAGCAATAGGTATTTTTTAAAGGAAGGGTTCCTTCCTCAAATATATTTGGGAGAAGTGTGATATCCTGTCCCTTTCTTAGAGATTCACAGTACCCATGAACATAACAGAAACCTTGACATAAAGATACTTGGTTAACTTGCTTAATAGGGCCTTTCCCATAGTTACTTATCCTTAATTTTTTTTTGGTGTTACGGTTTAGATGTTACTTTATCCCTTTTGTACATAATGGATTAGAAGAAGTGGTGATTGAAGCCAAAGGAATATAGAACACAAAGGCTGTGAGGACAGGATTTGTTCTTGTACCCTACATGGTGCTTTGCACACAACTAACATCAACAGTATTTGTGAGAGAAAAAGTAGTGCATGAGTTCTAAAGGCTTCAGACAGAAGCTGATCAGTAACCAGGGTAACCATCAGGTAGAAATTTCTTTGAGTATCTGAAGGTTGTCTGAGGGTCTTTGCCCTTATAAACTTGATCCGGCTCTTATATTGGATCTCTAGGGGCAAAGCTTTGTCCCTTTTTACATGGCTTGGTACCCATAAAATCATCTTCATCACTAAACACATTTTAATGTCTGTTTCAAAGGGATATTTCAAAAAGAAAGGTACATTTTTTGTCTAAACTGAGGCTATTCTGTAAGAGCTCATATTTTCCAGCCACCCAGTACCCTCACTGGCATTCTAGGGATGTTTCATAGAGCAGTGTTAGTTTATTATCTAGTGCAAATAGTCTCAGGAAGTAGCACTGAAACTTATTAGTGGATTTTGAAGTTTTCCATTTCAGCAGGTTAGGGATGCTACTTTGTTAAGACTTTATTAACAGATCATTGCTGAGGTGAAATATTACAGTTTATTGCCTTTTAATGTCCCTGGATTCACAGGTAAAGACTTGAGGGTTTATCTGTGAAAGATAAAATAAAAGAAATATAAACATTGTAATTTTATTTGTTCATCCATCCATTAATTTGTTTATTCACAGATTGAAAAGTATGGATTCCCACCTGATCTTACCCTCACCTCTCAAGAAAGCATCCAGCTTTATGATACCATGGCTCAAGTCTGGGAAACTTGGCCCAGGGCTCAGGTAAATATAGAAATATATATTCACCAAAATGAACTTTAGTTAATGCTATTCCAGAATATAGCAAAATTACTCTTCAGGTAAACACACTTATTCTCTCTACTTGGTTGATGCTGCTATTTTGAAACAATCAGTTATTTTTTCTTATTTTCAGCCATTCTTTGTGACTTTATCATCGTACGTAGCATGGAATATTCTGTAATTCTCGAAAATATGTCTTCTTTTAGCTTTTGGGATACCATGGTACTTTAATTGTGTTTTTGGACTTATATTCCTCTATTCTCTTCTCTGTTGGTTTTCATCTTTTCATCAGCTGTGCCCTGTATTCTTTCTTTTGAAGAGTTCACCCATCATCGTAGGTTTATGTGTTAGAAATTATTTGGAGGTAAAAAGATGTTCAACAGCCTCTGCCCTCAAGGAGTTTGCAATTTTCTTAAGGAGACAAGTAAACTTAAATACATCATTGTATTTTTCTTACTATAGATTGCATAGCTTAGCTTAATTTTGTGATAATTTTCCCCCCAAGGCATTGTGTCCAGAGGAATTCATTCTTTTTAAGAATAAAATAGTGATTAAGAAGTTGGATGCTAGAAAATATGAAGAAAACTTAAAGGCAGAATTGACAAATTGGATTAAAAATGGCCAAGTGAAGAAGGTAATTTTCCCACTTTCTTGGACGAAGTTTTGCTTAATTGTTAGTTGTTTGGAGTTGCATAATAATTCAGCCAATAACTGTTTTGTAATCTTTTTATTCCAATTTTTGTTTTAGTAATTCCATTTAAACATGTTATCCAGTGAGTATGAGATAGAAAAAAGGAGGAGGGAACTGGTTTCATTTCTTAGCTCAGTGACCTTTAAAACATGCGCCATAGGCTTTTGGTTTCTTCAGGTAACAGCTACAAACAGCTAAAAACAAAGAACCTTTAACTTTAACAGGAGAACCAATGTTGCCGAGGCTTTCACAGAAGAGGGACTGGCTCCAGAGGAATGATAGTGGAGATCAGGAATTAGTACAGGGGCTAATCTAAGTAAGTTTTGTGCAAATAAAAATAAATTATTTAAAAATAACCAATTTCTGAAACTCATGTACACGATGATAAATGAGAAAATATAACTATACCTGAAAGAGGCTCAGGCAAATTTACAGATGACAGACTCGTCGGTGGCTATGCTGGGAAGCAAAGATATCCTTGAGCATAACATTGATGCATCTTTGGTTCTAGTTTGCTGACTGAGTGTCATGTTTATTTGCCTTTTTCACTCTGGTGGTGAAAGAAATGAAGATAAAAATGGCATTGGTTGGCCAGAAGTGGTGGCTCACACCTATAATCCCGGCACTTTGGGAAGCTGAGGCGAGTGGATCACTTGAGGCTGGAAGCTTGAGACCAGCCTGGCCAACATGGTGAAATCCTGCCTCTAAAAAAATACAAAAATTAGCCAGGTGTGGTGGCACATGCCTGTAATCCCAGCTACTCTGGAGATTGAAGTGGGAGAATCACTTGAGCCTGGGAGGCAGAGGTTGCAGTGAGCCGAGATCATGCCACTGTACTCCAGTCTGGGCAACAGAGAGAGACTCATCCTCACAAAAAAGATAAATAAATAAATAAATAAGTGATATTGATGTTAGGAAATATTACAAATAATTTAGCCTGTATGGCACAGAATGCTGTGTTCCATTAAATGTTAATCAGAGGAAAACTGAATACCAAGGATGTCCCTATTTGCCACCCCTCAAATGATAATTAAACTGGAAAATAACTTTGTCAGGAAAATTATTCATGATAGCACATAACTATTTCATCAAAGATTTTCCATTGTATATTATGTAAAGGAATTTAATGTTAATTTTCCTGATGGAAAATAACATTTATTTTTTCTGATTAAAAAAGAAGTAGATACTGTTTATAAAAAATTATCAAATATGGAATAGTAGGATAAAAGTTACCACCCACAATTTCAACAATATCTGAGGTGAACAACTTATTACACTTCTATTGATCATTGTATTTTGTGACTCACTCATCTCTTGAATTTTCAGTTAAGCATTATAAACATGTCTGTATACTATTACAAATTATTGGTAGACATAGTTAAAACTTTTTCTTTTTAATTTTAAGAGGTTCTTTTCCATTATAGGTTTTATATACTCCTTAACATATTTGGCGGCTATTTTGTTACCTAATAATTGGAGAAACCCTTGGTCACTCTTCCTGCAATGGTTGAAACAGCAATATTTTATGAACATCCTTATCCTACTGACTTATTTGTAGTGCCTACAAAATATCATATATTATATTTTATATCTTTTATTGTCTATTCTTTAATATAGAGATGTCTGTGACTGTTGACTTTTACCTCTACTTGATAATATTAAAGGACTATTTTAAAAACCCACCCAAAACTATATATGAAAAATTATTCTAATTTTAGACAACAAAATAATTCCTTTCTTTCTTCTGTTTCCACAAATTTTTTTTAAAAAAATAATTTTAACTTACTGTTCTAGGTCAAAAGAGTACTGAAGAACCTTAGTCCAGATTCATTGTCTAGTTCAAAAGATATGGTAAAAATGTTTCCTCTTCTTGTTGAAAAGTTAAGACAAATGGATAAGTTGCCTGCAATATTTTTTTTGTAAGTAACTGAAACTTAATTTATCTTTGTTTATATGTTAGAATTTTTTGTTTGGTTTTGTTTTCCATTAGTCTCATTTATATACAGTGGTTAGAAGTAACCCTACTTTTACTATTTTGTTGCATTTTAGAAAAATAATATAGATTTTATTTTTAAAGAAATGGGTCAGTCTTTTAGGTCAATCCTTATAAAATTTTTCATCTTATTACCCTCTTAATTCCTTGACTCTTGATTTTTAAAAATGTTTTTGGCTTTCCTAAATGTTTTTTTGTAAGCAACCATCATTAACTTTAGAAATGTTCCTTTGGGAACTAAATTGCATTTTTCATGTACAGATGTAAAACACATAAAGCATTCATATTTATTGAATGTTTGGTTTTTAATTTATAGCTAAGAAAACTAAGCCCAGAGGCTTTCCTTGATATTGTGTGGTATAATAAAAAGACCTTGAATGGTATTTAGCATCTCTCTTTGATTAAGAGAACCGAAGTAGGACACATTAAGTGGGTAACACTGTGTACCCTGGACCCACTCTAATAATCAGAACCAGAAAACTTATTTAGCCCAGAGAATTTAAAATTATTTTAACTACGAAAGTTTTGTATAAAATAAATTCCCAGCACCTTGATCCAATGGTAATGTGAAATTGTTTACAAAGACAAATACACAAACACATATGTGTGTAGATATGTTAAATGGTAGCGCTAAGCCACATGTGTTTTGTTACGCATCCAAAGTCTGTGCTGGTGGTCAGTAACTAAAAGATGATGCGAAGAGAAATTAAAGAGTAGTATGACTGAAGTCGCAAATGTGGGGAATTACAAGAAAATTTCTTCTTCTTTTGTGCTTGGACCAGAGTAAACAAATGAGGTATTCTGCCAACATGTTATGACATCTATCTAGATTGCTTTCCAGTGTGGCTCTGAATTTTAGTTAGAAACAAATGTACCCCTATATATCACTGAGGAATGGCTGAAAGTATGACTTTGGGATAGGAATCTGAATAGAAACAGGATTCATTATTTATACACTTATATGCATTTACTTTTTTAAAATAAATTATTTAAAAAAATAGATATTTTAAATTTTTGGGAACGAGATCTTTGCCAGCTTTAATGGAGTTTCCAGTTGTCTTGAAAGTATGCTACAGAACTCCTAGGTTGAGTCCACTGGCTTGTAGCTCTGGAACACTGAGAACTCTGTGACAGTTGGCTTAGGCTCAAGCTGGGTCAACTTCCCTTCCTTAATCTGGACTCTAGAAAAACCACATGGTGCTGACAAGATGCATGATTGGCAACTGGTGCCCATGTAGAGGCATAGTTAAGAGCTCATACTTTGGGTCAAATCTTAGCTTAAACTGCAGCTCTGTCCTCCTTTGGCTATGTGACTTCTGAAAATCTATTTAGCCTCTTGCAGCCTCATTTGAAAAATGGAGATAATAACTAATTCATTGGGTTGTGATATGGATTAAATGAAATAATTTATATAAAACACTTAACTAATCAGTAGAAAACATGACTGAGGCCCATTCACTAGATTTTTTTTTTTTTTTTTTTTTACACTGGACTCTTGTCATAGATTATCAGAGATACTGAAAAAGGAAAATTAATTCTAGATGACCTAGGTTTGTTTGTGTTAAAGCAGTAAGAAGAATCATTTAATGCTGTCATTTAGGGTACTGTTTGCAACCAGTAATATATGGGTGTTGCATATTAACTTGTCTTACTGTGAACAGGGAGGCAAATTTAGAAGTGCAGTTAGACATATAGCCTCTGCTTCAGTGAGCTGCAAGTGCGCCACTGCACTCCAGTCTGGGCGACAGAGCAAGAGCCTGTCTCAAAAAAAAAAAAAAAAAAAGCCTCTGAAGTTGAAGCTGAGTTGCCCGGATTCTAATCTTAACCTGACCAGTTACTAGGCTATGTGACCTTGAAGGCATTTTTAAATTTCCTTTGGCATTTACTTCTTCATCTGCAAAACAGAGATAATATTACCTTCCTGGTAACGTCATGGTAGAGATTAAATTAGTTAATATGTTGAAGCCACGTAGAACAGTGCCTGCAACTTGGTCAGTGTTTGCTATTATTATTTTTGCTTTTTTACATACCAAATCTTCTTACCATGCATAGTAGACTGTGACTTTCCTATTCTTTGTTTCTTCAGTGTACTAATTTAATGCTGATCAGCTAAATAGGATTTCTTTTCGAAGTCTGTTTTCTAAACATGCTAGTAAATCCATGGCCTCACAAGTAATATTCGAAAAAATTCTATGGTGAACTCAGCCTAGAATGAGTGTAATATTACTGGACATTACATACATTGAGCCAAAACATTTTTTTCTAGCAAACTGTATGTCAAGATGATAGTGGTAGATGGACATATGATATTGCCAAACTCCCTAAAATATTTGAAGAGATTTATTCTGAGCCAAATATGAGTGACCATGGCCTGTGACACATCCCTCAGGAGATCCTGAGAACATGGGCCCAAGGGCTACAGCTTGGTTTTATACATTTTAGGGAGATATGAGACATCAATCAAATACATTTAACATATACATTGGTTTGGTCCAGAAAGGCAGGACAACTCAAAGTTGGGGAGGGAGGCTTCCAGGTTACAGGTAGATTTAAAAATTTTCGGATTGGGAATTGGTTGAAATAGTTATCAACAGAAAGGGATGTCTGCATTATGATAAGAGGTTGTGGAGACCAAAGTTTTACCGTGCACATGAAGCCTCCAGGTAGCTGGCTTCAGAGAGAATAGACTGTAAATGTTTCTTATCAGACTTAAGGTCTGCGTTGGTGTTAATGCTGGAGAGTATAGAGAGGTATGTTGAACCCCTGCTTCCCATCAGGGCTTAAACCAGTCTTTCGGTTTAAATTTTAGAGTGCGCTGGCCTAGGATGAAGTCTATTCAGATGACTGAGGGGCCTTATAATTTTATTTTTGGTTTACGATATGGATAGAAACATAGTCTTTTCAAAGCACTATTTTCATTTGTTTTAAGGTTTAAGAATGATGATGTGGGAAAAAGAGCTGGAAGTGTGTGCACTTTTCTGGAGAAGACAGAGACAAAAAGCCATCCCCACACTGAATGTCATAGTTATGTCTTTGGAATAGACGAAGTACTTGAAAAAGTGGGGAAGACACAAAAAAGGATGTAAGTATTAATGTTTACTTAAACAAATTGGCCCCTGAAGACTTAAAATATTTATAAGACACTGTCAGAAATGTTTAGAGACCTGAGTCACGAAGAGGTTCTTGTTATTGCTTCACAATTTTTGCAAATAGAGTAAATTTGGGTGGGAGGATGGGAGGAAGGGAATCCCTCTTATACATGTAGATAGATTTCATTTAGGAATCAGGAGAGGTGGGACTACAGCCTGTAAGCCTAAGAATCAACTGGGTCTCCTAGGAGGCCCTCAGCCTACTTAACCATAACCTGCATTCATGCCCCAGGCCACAACCTCGAGGTTTCCTGGTCTGTAGAACGCTTATTCACTATTGGTGGGAGTGTAAATTAGTTCAACCATTGTGGAAGATAGTGTGGTGATTCCTCAAAGACCAAAAGACAGAAATACCATTCAACCCAGCAATCCCATTGCTGGGCGTCTACCCAAAGGAATATAAATCATTCTGTTGTAAAGGTACATGCATGCATATGTTCATTGAAGCACCATTCCCATTCACAATAGCAAAGACATGGAATCAACCTAGATGCCCATCAATGATAGACTGGATAAGGAAAATGTGGTACATGTACACCATGGAATACTATGCAGCCATAAAAAAGAATGAAATTATATCCTTTACAGGGACATTGATAGAGCTGGAGGCCATTATTCTTAGCAAACTAATGCAGGAACAGAAAACCAAATACTACATGTTCTCACTTATAACTAAGAAGTAAATTATGAGAATATATGGACACATAGAGGGGAGCAACACACACTGGGGCCTATCTGAGGGAGGAAGGTGGGAGGAAGAGGGAGAGAGAAGATCAGGAGAAATACCTAATAGGCACTAGGCTTAATACCTGGGTTATGAAATAATCTGTACAACAAACTCTCGTGACCTAAGTTTACCTATATAACAAATCTGCACATGTACCATTGAACTTAAAATAAAACTTAAAAACAAAAGAATGGTCTATAGAATGAATTGCCATACCAGTCATATGCTTGGGGTAGGACTTCACTGCTGTGATTTTTTTTTTCCTTTCTCCCCAAGGTCTGATTAATTCTGACAGTTCTATGGTCAAAATATTTGTCTCTCCTTGCCATCCTCTTCATCCTCACTTACTGGCTCTGTCTTGGTTCAGGTCCTTGCCATTTGTTATTTGGGATTCTTTGGAGTCTTTCTCGTGTGTAATTTCTTGTTCCAGGTTCACCTGTTCCAATGTTATTGACATACAGGTGCTGGTCTGATTGTTCTGTTATGGGATTCTGTTACGGGTGTTGCTTTTCTGGCCGGAAACCTCTGTGGCCAATGGCACCTTTGCTGCACACAGCCAGGCATGCTAGCTGCAGAGGGGTGGGCAGCTCCAGGCACTGGCGCAGGCACCAGCTTCCTGTGAGGCTGGGGCTGGACCAGGCGTACTGCAAGCAGCTTCCATGGCTGGCACTGGGGAACATGGTGGTGCCCAGAGATGCCAGAAACTGCAGAGTCCCAAAGAAGTTATCACAGCCATGGCTTGGGGAGCTCCTAGGTCTGGGCTCCCCGAAGGGCTGCAGCTCTTCTCTCCTTCTCTCTTCTCTCCTGCTTGTCACCCATAACGTGGCAAGCAAGGGGTGTGTTTCAGCCCTGTTTATGTTACAGCTCTTTTAGCCCTGCCATTCAGTGGGTCCCAAGTTCTTGTTCTGCATCCAGGAAGAATGAGGTACACAGATAAGTAGAGGGTGAGCAAGGTGAAGAAGAGCTTTATTGAGAAATGGGACAGCTCAGAGGAGACCTGCAGTGGGTAGCTTCTCTCTGCAGGTGGGGTGTCCCAGTGAGTGTTGAGCACTTAGCAGAGAGGAGACCCTGGAGTGGGTTGCTCCTCTCTGCAGGCAGGTAATCCCGTCAAGTGCTCAGCTCTCAGTGGAGAGGAGACCCTGGAGTGGGTTGCTCCTCTTTGCAGTTGGTTGCCCTGTTGAGTCCTCAGCTTTTAGCAGAGATGAGGCCCTGGAGTGGGTAGCTCTCCTCCACAGCTGGTAATCCTGACGTCTGCTCAGCTCTCAGCAGAGAGGAGACCCTGGAGTGGGTAGCTCCTCTTTGCAGCTGGTCATCTGTTGAGTCCTCAAGTCTGGCTGAGTCTGAGGTTTATATGGGATTCAGAGGGGAAGAAGTGTGTGCTGATTGGTCCATGGGTGGCCATGGGCAGGCCTGGAAAAAGCACCGTAAGTTCCCGCTCCGGTCCACAGGACTGGCAGCCCAGCCCCCAGGTTTCAGGCCTTTCCCAGCTTGAAGGTGGGACTTCACCAGGGACCCACTCCTTTCTGCTCAGAGGCTGTCTGTCTCCTGCTGCTGTTCGTGGCACCCAGGCTGTTTGTGCCAAAGGGCTGCCTGCAGGCCAGCACCGAGCTGCTCTTAGCCCCCACCTTGGCCTCCCTCCCATGCTCACTGGCACTCAATGTCTGGAAAGGGCCAAGTCAACAGGGGGCTGGCATGTCAGCACTGTCCTGAACGTGCACACACCTGGCTAGGTTGTGACATCACCTGGGCTTGGCCTCAACTTTGCTCTGAGATTGGAGTGGATGCCAGGAGCAGGGAGAGGCCAGGCAGCAGGAGCAGACACTTCTGAGCCTGTGGAGTAGGGGCTGGGAGCAGAGAGAGGCCAGATAGTGGGAGCAGGTGCTTCCAAACCTGCAGAGGGAAGGGGGCCTTCCTGGGCCCCCAAGAGTGCGGAGATGCCTGGGTCCACAGTTGCAGCTTGGGTGGCTGCAGCTATATCTGGGAAGGTGGGGCTTCTGCCCACTCCTAGCACCCAAGTGCACAGGGAGGCCCAAGTCTGCAGCCATGGCTTGGGTGGCTGCAGCTATGCCCATAAGGGCGGGGCTCCTGCCTGCTTCCAGCCCCCAAGAGCACAGGGATGCCTGGGTCTGCAGCTGCAGCTTGGGTGGCTACAGCTGTGCCTGGGGAATGCGTCTCCCACCCTGTCAACTCAGAAGTGGGCAGGACTTCCACCTGTTCCCAGCTCCTGCTGGCTCCATGGAGCACACAGCCCTGGCCTTGCCTCCCCGACTGCAGCCAGTGTCATGGCAGCATCCGCTCCAGATTAGCCACTGCTGCCATCAGTTCTAATGTGCACATTTAGTTAGATTGTCCTACATACAAAGTTCTTCCTTTTGAATTGCCTGGTAGAGTTGTTAATGGGTAGGCACTCACATGAATTGCTCTCCACCATCTGAATCTATGTACTACACACTGCATCTACCTGGAGGGCCTTCCTTTCTGTTGGCTCATAAATCTGCTCATTTCCCCCACATCTTTTGTTTTAAATCTGTCTTCTCTCTGAAGTTTATAATGATTCCCTCAGATCTATTACCCTTTGTCTTTTGTTCTCATTCCACTTTCAATCATTAAAGCATTTGGATTAATTATAACACTGCATTGCAGTTGTTTCCATATCTTTATTTTCTTTAGGTTGGGAGTTCCCTTACCAGAACTGTGCATATTCTTCTTTGAGTCCCTCAGTAATAGCACATTGCCTGGCACGTAGTAATAGTGCTTCATAAATACTTTTGAAAGACTAATTAAACCTTCCCCCAACATTTGTCTTAGTCCATAACAAATTACCATAGACTAAGTGGCTTCTGAACAGAAATTTATTTCTCACAGTTCTGGAGGTTAGGAAGTCCAAGATCAGGGTGTTGACAGAGCTGCTTCCTGGTTCATAGAGAGCTGTCTTCTCTGTGTCCTTACCTGGTGGAAGGGGCAAGGGATGTCTCTGGAGCCTCTTTTATAAGGTCGCCAGTCCCATTCATGAAAACTCTGTCTTCATGACTTAATCACCTCCCAAAGACCCCACCTTCTGATATCACACATGGAGTTTAGGATTTCAACATATGAATTTGTTTTGAGGGGGACACAAACATTCAGTCTGTAACAATATTGAAACAACTACCGTAGCCCTTCTAATTCAGACGTTTCCTAAAGACTAGGGCAAGCTCTCTATTGTTTCCACCACTGCTTTGATCTTCTTTCTGCTTGTTGTGTGTATTTTTTGGACATAGGGGAAGGGAAAAATACCTGGGAGAGAGATGCCGGAGCTCCAGGTCTTCTCGGTGACTGATTCTCTTCAGTCAGTCTTTTTTCAGGACTAGGAACTACATTTCAAGTTGGATGTGTAATGAAGGATATGGGCCATGAAAATAAAGAGTATTTAATGGTATAATCAATTTTTCTCTTAGGCCTAGTCAGGAAGGGACTCTGCTGTCAGCATGGATATTTAAAGTACCATGTTCTTTCTGGAACCCTCTTCATAAGACCAGAGTTAGTGGGATCAGGGGATGTGCAAACTCGTTCTAGACTGTGCCACACATCCCACCCCCTTTGCTTTTCCACTGTGCTCTGGCCACTGCTCAAAAGAGATTCAGGAGCAGAAATTTTCCTGAAAAGAACTGGATATCTGTTACAGTGTGAAGGAGGAGAAATTATGCAGAGAAAATGAAGAAAATATAGGGGATTCTGCTGATGAGGGGACCTGACTTCTAGGTGACATGGTGGAAGTGCACGTGAGGAAGGGGAGACCAAGTCAGGATTGATGGAGCTACTGTCAACGTCAGATGACCAAGGGAAATCTGTGGGGCCTTAGGCTTCTTGCAGTAACTGAATATGAGTTTTCATTACTTAAAAGTTTTTTTTTTAATAGTAGCATTAAAAAAAACCCAAAGAAGGCTGAAAAACTGGAAAGAAAACAAATGTATATAGCTGAATATATCAATTTCCTGGAGAATCTGAAGATTCTGGAAATCTCTGAGGACTGCACGTATGCTGATGTCAAAGCCCTACACACTGAGATTACCAGGAATAAAGGCTCAGTACGTCAGAGAATTATTAATATAATACTTTACAGTTGTGACGTTTTATCATCGTGATCGTTTCATATCTTTGAACACTGAAATGACTTGTGTAATACCTTTGAAATATGATTATCTCTGTGTATTATTTTGTTTGTTTTGCAATGATTATCCCAATTTAATGTGCTAAAGTTCTATAAGTGACTCTTCCTTGCTCAGTGTGAATGTCAGCCTCTTATTTTATTTCACTCTATTATCCTGGATTAGTTTATAGCCTGATTCTAGAATTCAATTCAATATGATATATTTTAATTCTGGTCACATTTCGGTTTTATGACACAATATATTTTAAATAACATCAACTGAAAGTTTCAATTTCAGAGACCTATATAACATTCAAAACATTTCATTAAACAGATATTGAAATATCCAAGGATGGTATGGCATTTAAACATTTTTTATTTTGCAAGTAATTTATGTCCATTGCAGAAGTACTTGAAAATAGAAAATAAAAATAATGTCACAGTTCAGAGAGACTCACTGTTCTATCAGATCTTTTATTCTATTGCCTGTAGTCACCAGCATGTCCACACTCACATAGACATTTCATGTATTTATTTGTTAATAAAATAAGGCCATATTATATACAAATTGGTCTGTAATCTCCTTTCCTCCCTTATTTATTTCTTGCCAACAACAATAGAGCTACGTTATTATTTTAATAGCTTCATAGTATATATTTATGTGGATGATTATAATTTATGTAACCAGTTGTCTTACTCTAGGCTGCATAGGCTATTTTTATTATTTTTTCTTGTTCTTGTAATACGTTTTTACCTTTGACATCTTTGCCAACTGCTGGATTTTCTCCTGAGGATAAATTCTTAGAAGTGAGGCTATGAGGGTATGGACATTTTTAAGGGGTTGGATATGACTTGTGAGTGGTTCACAGTGAGAAGTAAGAATTCTCTGATCATCTAGAGTAGAGATCTTGCTCTGCCTTCTTGGAGAAGTCTCTCTCTCTTTGCTTGGAAAGGACTCCTAAGGTTCCAGTCGAGAAGTAGTCTGTCTCTCTCAGGCAGCAGAAGATTGTTTACTCATCTGTCCTGGGCATTTGATCTGCTGCTTCAATAGCGTCTTCCCCTTTGGTTTATGAATGCCTCTTCTCTGAGATACAGTCTGTTCATAAAAATGGGCAGGATTGTTTCTGTAGTCATAAAACATGTAGGTTCAGGGTCAAAGGGCAGCCTCACTGTGTACAAGATGTAAGTGATTTGCTCATGAAAATGTCCTTTGATTCTGATTGAGCCTGAAATTAAATAAAATACATGATCAACTGTTTTACACTTCTTTCTTGTTTTAGACTTTGGATAGGGTATTAAAACGAGTGCGATTAACAAGACACGGTGAAGAACTGAAGGCTTTAGCACAAAGGGGGATTGGATATCATCACAGTGGCATGTATTTTAAAGAAAAAGAGTTCGTTGAGATACTCTTTGTAAAAGGGCTTATTAGGGTAGGTAAATTTCTTTGCATTTAAAAAATAAAGTTGTGCATATATGATGCTGAATACCACTAAAAGGTAAAAAATTATACCAGTTGTTTTTCTCATCTAACCAGTGTCTTTTTATTACAACTCGCTGGACTGGACTGCTCCATCTATCCCATTTATTAGAGGAGTTTAAAAATTATTTCTACATTGAAAAATAATATTTATAATGGAGTAGTATAGCTGTGGTAATCTAGGCATAACATCCTTTACTCTTTTTTTTTTTTTTAAATTTTTATGAGATGGAGTCTCGCTCTGTTTTCCAGGCTGGAGTGCAGTGGCGCAATCTCGGCTCACTGCAACCTCCGCCTCCCAGCGTCAATCAGTTTTCCTACTTCAGCCCTCCGGTGTAGCTGGGATTATAAGCGCACACCACCATGCCCAGCTAATTTTTTTTTTGTATTTTATTAGAGACAGGGTTTCACCATGCTGGCCAGCCTGTTCTCGAACTCCTGACCTCATGATCCACCCGCCTGGGCCCCCCAAAGTGCTGGGATTACAGGCGTGAGCCACTGTGCCTGGTCATAACCCTTTACTCTTTAACACTTAGTATCCAGGACGTAGTTCTTACAGTTTTGTCCTAGACAGCTCATAAGGATATTTATACATTTAGTATAAATGACTATACTTTTAGTCAGACTATTTTCTAATGTCATACCTTAGCTAAGAGAAA
This sequence comes from Nomascus leucogenys, assembly GCF_006542625.1. NCBI lineage: Eukaryota > Metazoa > Chordata > Mammalia > Primates > Hylobatidae > Nomascus > Nomascus leucogenys. The sequence goes on along the minus strand of NC_044387.1, from coordinate 88,771,134 downwards.
GACATTTCTTTTTTAAGAATTGGAAAAAGCTTGCACTAGACTAACATGTTTTACACAGAGCTGTTAGATGTGATACCTCCAAATGAACTTGGCAGAGGGTAAGGAGATCTTAGATGGCTCGTAGTTAAATGCTTTATGTTAACTTTTTGTTAGTATGTTTCAGAAGCTTGCAATATTCTATTTCTAGGTGGGGATAGTGTGTGAAGAGTTGTGTAGGAGGGTAGTCACGCTATTCAGGGTATTTATTTTGTAATCTTTTTGTTTTTTGAGACGGAGTCTTGCTCTGTCACCCAGGCTGGAGTGCAGTGGCACAATCTCGGCTCACTGCAACCTCCACCTCCTGGGTTCAAGCCATTCTCCTGCCTCATTCTCTTCAGTAGCTGGGATTACAGGCATGCACCACCATGCCCAGCTAATTTTTGTATTTTTAGTAGAGACAGGGTTTCACCATGTTGGCCAGGCTGGTCTCAAACTCCTGACCTCAGATGATCAGCCCACCTCAGCCTCCCAAAATGCTGGTATTACAGGCGTCAGCCACCATGCCCAGCCATTTTTGTAATCTTAAGAAGAGTGAGGAGTATTAGATATCATAAATAAAAGTTGTTTTTTGCTGTTTATAAAAATAAAATATCGTGAACAACTCTGCTCAGTTTTCATATGTGTATCATTTATTTGTCATTTTAAAGGACAAATAACCAGAAAAGTTTTCATAAAGGTTATTAATTATGGGCAAAGGTCACTCCAATTTTGTTCACCACAGTCAGTGTTGTAGATCTTGTCACATAGTAGTGGCTCAATAAAAGCTAATGAGTGAGTAAATGAATGAATATGTAAATGAATGAATAGCCGTATTATTATGAAAGTGTTATTCTGAAACTGCAGGAGCTTGCTACACAGAACTTTTTTTTTTTTTTTTTTTTTTGAGACAGAGTTTCACTCTTGTTGCCCAGGCTGGAGTGCAATGGCATAATCTCAGCTCACTGTAACCTCTGCCTCCAGGGTTCAAGCAATTCTGCCTCTGCCTCCTGAGTAGCTGGGATTACAGGCATGCACCACCATGCCAGGCTAATTTTGTATTTTTAATAGAGACAGGGTTTCTCCATGTTGGTCAGGCTGGTCTCGAACTCCTCACCTCAGGTGATCAGCCTGCCTTGGCCTCCCAAATTGCTGAGATTACAGGCGTGAGCCACCACACCTGGCCAGAACACATTTTTTAAAAAAATGGTATTTATTATGGCTAAATTCTAAAGTTTAGTGATTTGAGCCTTTCGTTTTTATTGATGAACTTTTACAGATGAAAAATAATGGGTTGAATTTGGATGGGTTTATAAATATCAATTAGAAAGTCTTTTTGCTTACTCTGTCATTAAATAATTGAAATAATTATGGCACAGGTTAATAGTAGTGTATTTGACAGGAAGAGAACGCAGCTATATGCACCTAGCATTAAATAGGTGATTGGGCACATAACGGATATTAAGAAAGTAAATAAGAAGGAAAATGTAACTTTATTATCCTTCAATTAATTAGATCAGTTATGTTTGGATAAAACCTCCATAAACAAACATGAGAATGTAAGGCAAAACATTATTACCGTATCTTAAGGAAAATTTGTATGCTTGTTGTTCGTTCATTCATGCATTTATTGGACACATATTTATTGTGCATCTGCTGTGTGTCCAGTACTCTTCCAGGTGCTGAGGATACAGCAGTGGCCGAGAGAGATCAGTGTCCATGTCCTCATGATACTGAAGGTCTTGGGGGGACAAGTAAACATGGTGATTTTAGAAACGATGGTGCAGGAAGTCTTTTTGGACTTTTATATAGAGATCAGAAAAAGCCTGCAAATGGAGATTTGGGGAAAATGATTTTAGGGTGAGCAAATGGCAACAGTTAGGATGCCGAAGTAGCAGTGTTCTTTGAATAGTCAGGCAGTTGCAAGAACAGTGGGGCTAGTATGTTAGTTTTAATGACATGTGGTTCGTTAAAGCTCTAAGAGTTGTTCAGTGACTGGAGTGGAAAATAGATCTTGTGTCCTTATAGATATGATATATTTGTATTAACCCTTGTTTTTCTTTTCCTAGGTAGTGACAGCTACTGAAACACTTGCCTTAGGGATCCACATGCCATGCAAATCTGTTGTTTTTGCCCAAGACTCAGTCTATCTGGATGCTTTAAATTACAGACAGGTAACTCTCTGACTCTTTAACTCCCATTGCTGAAAGCTGAGTGTGAAATAATGACCCATGTGGCACTCACATCTGGTAATAGGCTACGGTTTGTGTCCTTCCTTTTAGCCTATGTGGCACAGCATTTTTGAGTTGAGTGGCCTCATATCTTGTTGCTTCATGTTGTGGGATTTATCTGTTTCACTATTTTTTCACAGTTAGGGTTTATTGGCTTAATAATCTTAATGTATTTCAGTTTTTAGTGTAGTTTTTATGTTTCTTGAGAAATGTACAGCTGTTCTGATTCTTGATCCTTTATAGTGCTCCTTTATTTTAGTTTTCTGGGAGTGTGTAAAATGGTCTGAAATTCCTTGCGTTATCTGTTTCCTTTAATTTGCCTTTCTCTGTGTGTGGCATTTGGTATTATCAATTCCTGGGTCTTTTGGGAATCCTGTCATTTAAATTAGGTAGGTTTTGACTTCCTTACTTGAAGTTTAGTACTGAGTATTTAGGAGTCATTGACCACCTGTTTTCCAAATTCCAAGACTTTAATACCATTCACCTTCTTGAGAGTTTATGCTTTTTTTTAAAAAAAGGTTTTCATTATCATTTTAGTGGAATTTCTGGAGTGAGAAATGTTACTTGGAGGTCTCTAGATAACTTTTTAAAAATCAAGGATAAAAATATGTCTGTATTATAAGGCGAGGGAGGAAAGAGAGATAAAGGAAAGAAAAACAAGGTTGAGAGTGAGAAAAATAAAAATAAAAGAGAAGGGCTATATAACACAGATTTAGACACAAAGATGTTATACCTGAGAGTCTTCTCATTTCCTTATGTGACATCCTATGTGTGATATATATTGCAAGTCAGAGGGAAGAAAAATCACCTCCTCTGTACGCACTGCTAAAAAAAAAAAACTGACAATAATCTTTGCCTAGTCTCAAAATATAAAAGATAAATTATAAAATATAAATTTTATCATTTTGCTTATTCTTGAAATTTTCCTCTTTTCTTATTCAAATGTAGATCACATGAAGTCTTCTAGACTGGAATATGAAGACTGTGATTTTACAGGGAGAAGGAGTTTATCTCCATTTCCTGACCTTTTAGGATGTTGCTGTTTCAACTTTAAAAGCCATATTTTCCTTTTCTCAAGTATAGCTATAGACCATATCACCTTTTACCATATTCTGTTTTGAAAAACAGGAAGTCCCCGAGCTGGAATTTTTCAGTTTTTCTCTTTTTCCTGTAGAGAGCAAAGTTTCTCTTAAGGGACTTTTGTTTCCTTCAGAATTATGGTCTCCTTTTTTCTCTTCCTTGCCAAAATCACTAGTTTGGAAGAAATCCAACATCATTTATTTACTATGGACCACAATGAGAGTGGAACTACTTTGTTATCCTGCCCTGATGACTTAGCATTATCTCCTAGGACAGAAGAAAATATACTTTCTCTGTGAATGGATTTTATTTGTTTCTCGAGGGTCAGGTGGCAGACCTTTCTGGGAATTGCCGCTTGCACTCACACCCCTCAACAACCGCCTAATCATCCCAAATGTCAGGTTGCCTCTGTTTAGAGAAATGCACTTAAAACAGAATTGTGTTTCCATATTATTCCTGTGTTATTTACAATTTGTCTAGAAGGATGTGTCATACAATGAGAACCAGAAAATGTTAGTTCTACTGCTTGCACTTTCATACCAAAAGTATTTCATGCATTTCAGTTTTGTCATGATCTTATAGCTACAGCCTTAGTTTAGCTGTCATTATTTTGACTTCATGTGAGTATTTTGACACATCTTCCAACTAGAAGTAAGCATTTACTATGTTTTATACTTAAAAGTTTAAAAAAAGAAAATCTACCTGTGGATTTATGTTTCTCACTCAACAACTAAGTTATTATTTAGAAATATAAATAGAAAATTCAGTCTCCAAAGCTGGTTTCCCAGGAACTGACTTCAGTGACTTTGTCCAGATGTATCAAAATCTTATTCTTTCTCTAGATCTATTTGAATATGTGGCATGAAGCTATGCACCTTCCTTCCTTCTAGTGCTTTCTTTGATAGAGGAATCTAGTCTCATGGGAGTGTGATTTTTCCTAGCACAGCAGGTAATACAGACCCCTGAACTACGTATTTTCTATTAGCTCTTTAAAGCAAATAATATGCTTTACTGTATTAATTGAAAAAAATGATATGGATTTTCTGCTAACATGCCATTTTCTCCTTTTGGTCTTTCCATTTTCTATCTTTTAAAATATACTCATTTATATATTCCTTCAAATGGCATTTATTATGAGTCAAATACATGTCATGACCTGCTCCTAGGTGTCTTCCTCATGTCACTCAATCTTCATAGGACTTTATTGCCTGTAAAATAAAGAGAATACTTGTTAGCTTCACCTTCCTGGCTTCTCTTCAACAGTCAAGGAGAGCAGATTACACAAGGCTGTGAATAGTAGGAAGCTATGATTGATTATTAGAATCACTGGGAGCAGCCACTGAGAGAGCTGCCTACCACAGTCTGCTGCCTGGGTCCCAATGAGTCACTTCTTTCCCATGAGCAAAAACACATTCACTGCCTCCCAGGGCCTCCGAAAGTCTCCTTATTGGCATATGCCTGGGATTGCTCTAGTTATCAGAATGCCCTTATTGCTATCACAGTTTCTTGGTATCCTTTCCTGGGCCTCTTCACCACCATGTCAGCATTACCTTGATTCTGCCTACATTCAAATCAGCCTGTTGCCCTGCCCCTCCCCTGCTGGGAGTGCTCACCACCACACTGGTGGCCTGGCTCAAGTCTTGCCTCAGGTACCTATGCGCTAGATCTTCACAGTGCTTCTGAAGGAGTATGTATAATGATTAATACGGGGGAATCTGGTCCTAGATTCCCTAGGCTTAACTCTTTGCCTTATTCTTTACTAGCTGTGCAACTACGGACAAGTTAGTTAATTTCTCGGGTGTCAGTTTCTCAATCTGTACAATGGTGACAATAATTGTATTTCAGAAGGTTATTATGAGGACTAACTGAAAAATGTACACCACTCAGAACTGTGCACAGCACATAGTAAGTGCTCAATGAATGCTGGCTGTGATTAGTAGGGCCCTTTGCATCCTGATCACCATGTGATTTTTTGAAATATATATATTTATTTCTTGTTCTTTCCTAGTGAGAACCTTCTGGCACAAATTGTTTTAGTAATTTACCTCTCATTTCTGCTATACCTTGTTCATCAGGACCTTTGCTCTCCTTCTTCCTCTTACAGACTTCTCCTTCTTTCCCCTGATTGAAATCCCAGCCCCTTTACAAGGGTCTGACTGAACTGTCCTTATGTGTTTTCTTTGAAGTCTTCTTTGATTACTCCATCTTTGGGGAAATGTGATTGCACTTGTTCTTTCACTGTTCTTGTTATGTACTCTTGTAAATTCCATTAAGGAATTTGTATCTCAAATAGCAATTAGCATGGAGATGACAAGAGATGCTGAAGGTATTTGTGGAACTGATGATTTCTTCTGCACAATGTGCATCCATCTGTGCCAGGCTGTCATTTTCAGTTGTGGTATAATGGAAACCATGATAATGGAAAATCTGTGGACATGAGGTGATTATTGCCAAACAGATGTGAGACTTCAGGTGAGATATCTGAACTGCTGGATCTTCCTTCACTATCTCCAGAATGGCCGTGATAATCACTACCCCACAGCCTATGTGAGGATTAAGTGAAATAGGAAAGAGACACATTGAAGGTCCTTAATAAACATTTCCTTCTTCATTTGCTGTGCCTACTTTTTCACTCTGGAGTCATCTTTAATGCTTTTCTCTCCTTTGCTTTTGATGCTTAATCTATTACACAGATCATCCAATTAGTCTTCTGCAGTGGTGTCCTCAGATTTCTGTATCACAATTTCTGTAGCCAGCATCCTTCTTCCTTCATTCTTTACCCAGGGCTATTATAAGAGTGTTAACAAAAGGATATGAGATCTGCAGAGGCAAAACAGAGTTGTATTTTCTATAAAAAACAATCTGCAGATTGGAGAAACTCAGTCTTTGCTGTAAGTGAAAGTGGGCTCTTCAAAGAACAAAGGGAGGGTCTGGCTTAAATAGGGAAAGTTCTCAGCCTTGTTTTCAATCAGATCCTTTGTTTGCAAATGAAGGATTCAAACTTCTTCCTTTCTGATTGGTTGAAATAGTTGAGCCCTGACTGAGTGGTTTCCAAGCTCCGAACCAGAAGTTTCCATCAAATGTTTCTTTCAAACAGCTAGGAGTGGAGATTTCCATCCACGGTTTATCTTGGCACCACCAACAGCAGCTGGTTTGGCTTGATCATAGGAAGCGTCCTTTGACACCTTTACATCTTCCTGAGAACACAGCGTGCATGACCACTCCCTCACCCTGCCGTGGCTGCCTAGCTCTGTTTTACCTTTGAGCACCTCAGCCATAGGAGTCCATTCTGTCTGTTGGCCAGGGGCATACTTTAACAGTCCTTCTGGTTATGATTTGCCCGTATTCTATTCTGTGCTGTAGATGATGGATAGCATAGTTTTTCTTCATGTCATTTTCTGGCAAGGGAGTATTTGATGGCTAATTCTACTCTAGGATCAAATATAGAAGTGTTGGCAATCTTCAACCCTTTATCAATAAAACCTCTTTTACTCTCTATCTAAAATATGTATATTCTTACACTCATGAACATTTATCCTAATCAATCTAATCTTCTTACTGTTTCTAACCATCTTTCTAATCTCTGTCTTCTTGCTTTTTTCTTCTCTGCTGTCATTTTTTTGCATGGGTTGTCTACCACGTAATCTTCAGGAATCTCATTTTTAGGATTCCCAGAGGCAGGCTCACATGGTCCTTGGGGACGTGACTTTGATTAAAAAAAATCAGGGATTAGCTGAATCGGCTACTTCTCAGTTGTTGGATTGTGGCTAAGTTACTTAGGTTCTCTGTGCTCAGTTTTCTTATCTTTGTTCTTTTTTTTTTTTTTTCTCCAACATGACATTAGAAGTCCTTCTTTATCTGTAAATGGGGCTGACAATACTCTCTACCTCACTGGACTATTATGAGGACCGCCTAAAACTAATTTATATAAAGAGCCTAGCACATATTAAGCATTGAATAAATGGCTGTTATTTCTTCTGCAAATAGTTGGTCCTTGACATACTTCTTCCACGAAGCCTTTCAAAATGTTGTCTCTTTCAATAAATTTATTTGATTTGTATCTCAAGGAGCTTAGGCACACTTTTAAAATTTCATAGCTTTTAACTCTATTTGTTAAAAGGGTTAGAGAAAATGGCTTAAATAGGGAACAGTTGCTGTTGGTGGTGCCAAGTATGGTTGGAATTCCCCGCTTCCAGCAGTTTGAAAGAAACATCCAGCAGACTCTTCTAGTTTGGAGCTTGAAACCACCCAGTCAGGGCTCAACTATTTCAACCAAGCAGAACTGAAGAAGTTTGAATCTTTTATTTGCAAACAAAGGATCTGATTGAAAACAAGGCTGAGAACTTTCCCTATTTAAGCCACTCTCTAGTTCTATTCCTCTCTCTCTCTCTCTCTCTCCCCCCCTCCCTTTGCCTCTCCCTCCCTTCCTCCTTCTGTCCCTCCCTCTCCCTCCTTCTCTTTGTGTGTGTGTGGTGAGAAAGAGTGGGGGGTATATGGACTCTAAGCTCCTTGAGAGCAGGTTCCATTTGTAAGTTTCTTTTACAGATCATCTTACAATCCCTAGTACAGTTGTCTGCATAATAGGGAATACCTGTTAATGACTCTACCTCTGAATATGAGGAAAAATGCAAACTGCTTTTTCTATTCTCTCACTCTATAATAATCACTACAATCAATGCAGAAGACTTCTGTGACCAAATGTGTGGGGATTTCTGCTCACCACCAAGTGGGCAGTCAATTCTGCAGCTCAATTCAATTCCACATTACCTACCTGAAAATAGCATCAGATTCCACACATTGAGGGCTCAGTCCCCAAGACTGCTCCTCTTCAGACACCAGTAACAAGTCTGGTCCTCTGGAACTTAGGACCAACTGGCTTCAAGTTGGGATTCCCATGACCCCCTCTTTGGGTTTAGTTAATTTGCTAGAGTGGCTCATGGAACTCAGAAACACTTATATTTATCAGTTTATTATGAAGGATGTTATAAAGGATACAGAAGAAGAGCTGTGAGGGCAAGGTATGGGTCAAGGGGCACGGAGCTTCCATGCCCTCTCAGGGCACACCACCCTCCAGGAACCTCCATGTACAGCTGTCTGGAAGCTCTTTGAGATAGTCCCTTTAGGTTTTTATGGAAACTTCACTACACAGGCCTGAAGAATTAAACCATTAGCCACTGGTGATAACCTTAACCTTGAGCCCTTCTCCCTTCCCCAGAAATTGCGAGGAGGGGCTGAAAGTCCCAATCCTCTAATCATGCCTTGGTCTTTCTGGTGGCCAGTCCCCATCCTGAAGCTGCCTAGAGACTGCCAGCTATCAGCCAACTCATTCACATACAAGATATTGGAGAGTCCAAGGATTTTAGGAGTCATATGCCAGCAACTGGGACCAAAGACCAAGTATATATCACAATGCCTCATTATCTCTTTTGCCCAGCCACACTATATTTTTTAAGTGCCATGTTAACATAGATTAGTTTCAGGACTAAATGCACAATTTAACACAATCCCGGATAGCAAGTGTAAAGTCATAAATGTTTGGACTTCATAGGATATTATTTGGGGAGGTTTTACATTGTGATTCTTTGCTGCTTCCAGATGTCTGGTCGTGCTGGAAGAAGAGGTCAAGACCTGCTTGGAAATGTGTATTTCTTTGATATCCCATTGCCCAAAATAAAAAGACTCATTGCATCCAGTGTTCCTGAGCTGAGAGGACAGTTCCCTCTCAGCATAACCCTGGTCCTGCGACTCATGCTGCTGGCTTCCAGGAGAGAAGACCCAGAGGATGCCAAGGCAAAGGTACTGTGCTGGACACTGCCTGAGGTTGTCTTCATCACTGGCCTGGCTCTAGTCAGGTCTGCTGCTCTTTTAGAAGTCTGTCTTGAGAAAGAAAATAAACTTTCTTTTTGTTTGTTTGTTTTGGAGACAGGGTCTTGCTGTGTCACCTAGGCTAGAGTGCAGTGGTGCAATCATGGTTTACTGCAGCCTTGATTACCTGGGCTCAAGTGATCTTCCCATTTCAGCATCCCGAGTAGCTGGGACTACAGGTGTACATCATCATGCCCAGCTAATTTTTATTTTATTTTTTTTTGTAGAGGTGAGGGCTCACTGTTGCCCAGGCTGGTCTCAAACTCCTGGGCTCGAGCAATCCACCCACTGTATTAGGGTTTTCTAGAGCGACAGAACTAATAGGATAGATATATGTATAAAGAAGAGTTTATTAAGTATTAACTCACCTGATCACAAGGACCCATAATAGGCCATCTGCAAGCTGAGGAGCAAGGAAGCCAGTCTGAGTCCCAAAACGAAAGAACTTGGAGTCTGATGTTCAAGGGCAGGAAGTATCCAGCACAGGAGAAAGATGTGGGCTGGGAGGCTATGTCAGTCTAACCTTTTCCTGTATTTCTGCCTGCTTTATATTCTGGCCATGCTGGAAGCTGATTAGATGGTGCCCACCCACATTAAGGGTGGGTCAGCCTTTCCCAGCCCACTGACTCAAATGTTAATCTCCTTTGGCAACACCCTCAAAGACACACCTAGGATCAATACTTTGAATCCTTCAATCCAATCAAGTTGACACTCAGTGTTAACCATCACACCTGCCTTGGCCTCCCAAAATGTTGAGATTACAGGTGTGAGCCAGCGCACTTGGCCAGGAAACTTTTTATCTGAGGAATGTGAGTGCCCATTAATTATCAGGCCCAGAGAGGCATTGGAATGTGACGGTATGATGGCAGTCATGTCTCACTCCCCTCCTGAGCTAAATAATTACCTCTTGAAGCCACTTCCTATGTGGGCTCTAGGCTAACTGACATGAAGTATCTATGAAACACCATACATTGGACACCATACCTCATTCCTTGTAGTTCAACAATGTATAGCCAATCACAAATCAATGTTATTTCTGTAAAACTGAGAACTCCTGTCAAAAAACTTTGTATCAGCTCACTTCTTGTCCCCTTTTGCCTTTAACAATCTGCTTGTAACAAAGATTGAGCAGAATACTCTTTGGGACAACTTGGAAGTGTGTCTGTCCCAGACAGCTGTCTTCAACCTTGGCCCAAATGAACTCTCTGTATTAATTTTGGCCTCAGTATTTTTCAGGTCAACAGTAGCAATAACTTTTCAGTTTCATCACTCTTTTAATGCTTTGCATTTTCTTGATTATTATATGTTTCTTCAGGACAGAAAAAATAATTAATTTTGTTTTACCACCAAAGACCGTAAGGCATTAAGAATTACCAGGGTTATTTTAATGTGTGAAAAGCAATATAGTATAGTGGTTGGATATTGGCTACAGACTCATAAAGGTCTGGACTAGGTCCCTGGTTCAATTATTTATTGACTATTTAACTTTAATGAGGCAATTACATTTTCCTAAACCTCAGAACTGTCAGCTATAAAATGGCAATAACAACCACTATAGATTATAGTTAAATTAAATGAACTAGTTAATGCAAGTCAAGGACTTCTTAGCATCATATTCGATTAGTAGTAAACACATAAATGCTAGCTATTATCGTTTGTAGTCTCAGGTCTTATGATTTTAGTTTTAGGTTTTTTTTGTTTTGCTTTGGTGTTCATTAAAGAGAAGAATGGGAAAAGCACTTGCTAACTTTTTCATTCTTTTTATGTGTTGTTTTTTACTTTTTCCTTTATAAAGGAGGTCAAGTATGAGTGAAAACTGATAATATAACTTGTTTTTGACTGTCCATATATTTTTTGTGGAAAAATAGATTTGCTTCTACCTTAAATTCTGTTATGTTGTCAGCATTTGCCACTTAATTAGATCAATATGAAATTTTTACATTAAAGAATTATTAGAAGAATTATAATTGAAATGAAAGATCGAATATGTTCTCAAATGTGTCAGTCTTAATTCCAGATAAAAATGAGGAAAACAGTATTGCTGTATTAAAAATAAAAATTATATTTTAAATATAAAATAACCTGTTTATAAAAGTTTATTTGGAACCATAGAAAAGCTGAAAGAAGGAAAAATCACCCATACCTAGTTCCACTGCTCACTTGATCTTAGCCAGAAGGCCAAGAAGTGATAGTTCCACCACTCAAAGGAAACTACTTTATTATTTTGGTATATTTCTTCCAGTCTTTTCTACCTAAATGTGGGTAAGTGTTTGCTTTTTAAAGAATGGATGCAGTTATGTTGAACTAGATGTCAGAATTTGGTAGATTTGCCTGAGGTTTTCAATCAGAACAATTTTGGGGGTGTAATCCCATGTTGAGTAATATATAATTCACATTAAAATTTAAATTTAATAAAATGTCATTGTAAGGTTACCAAGTTTTCCATATTGGTATATATTCACTATCATGGCCAGTTACATCAGATTCCACTTGCCAAGACAAAGAGTCTTCCCAGAACCCTGTAATGAGTCAGGTGTGTGCCTTTTGATAGTCACAGAGAACAGCGACACCAAGTTATATGTAAAAGTGGCCCCATTCTTGATTTTGATTACTGTCCCAGGAAGAGAGAGTAGTACACTTTTAAGGTTTTTGTTGTGGTTTTTTATATAATAACGTTTATGAGGGTTGCATATTTTCTGGGCTCCTGCATATTTGAGGAGATTTTTTCTTTTGTAGTAAGGACAATTTAACCAGGCATAAATTTATTGGATTTGAGCCATTAGTCTTCAGAATTGTTGATGCTTCATTTTCTTTGGCATCTGCTGTTGTAGAGATATAATCTGTGGCCCTACTGATTGCTGTTTTCTTGTAGGTCACTTGACTTTTTCTGCCCATGTATATGGATCCTTTTCTTTATTCTTATAGGTTACTTTTATAGGAGAAGTTTCTAGTTATAGATTTTTTTTTAAATTGATAGTGTTTCTCATATTCAGAACCTTTTCAATTTATCACATGCAAGTTGTTTTTGAAGTAAGAAATATATTTATTAAATTAGATTTTTAATTTGATTTCTATTTTAATTGCTTTGGTTTCTTTATTAGAAAAAGTTTCACTGGCTGGGTATGGTGGCATATACCTGTAGTCCCAGCTATCTGGGAGGCTGAGGCAGGAGGATAACTTGAGTCCAGGAGTTTGAAGTTGCAGTGAGCTATGACCTACTGCATTCCAGCCTGTGATGGGAGGGAATGCTGCAAAGGTCTCTGAAATGTCTGTGAGGACTTTTCCAATTGTCTTGACTATCAGCATTTGCCTTCCTTTTAGTTATACAAATATATGCAGGCTGCTTGAATTCCTGCCCAGAAAATAGGCTTTTCTTCTCTGCCACATGGCTAGGCTGCAAATTTTTCAGATTTATACTCTGCTTCCCTTTCAAATACAAGTTCTAGTTTCAGGTCGTTTCTTTGCTAACACATATGTGCATAGGTTGATAGAAGCAGCCAGGCTACATCTTGAACATTTTACTACTTAGAAATTTATTTCTGCCACATACCCTAAATCATCTCTTTCAAGTTCAAAGTTCTACAGATCCCTAGAGCAGGAGCAAAATGCAGCTAACCTCTCTGCTAACACTTAACAAAATTGACCTTCACTCCAGTTCCCAATAAGTTCTTCATCTCCATCTGAGACCTCATTAGCCTGGACTTCACTGTCCATATTACTATTAGCATTTTCATCACAACAGTTTAACAAGTCTTTAGGATGTTCCAAACTTTCCCTCATCTTCCTGTCTTCTTCTGAGCCCTCCACAAAATTCCAGCCTCTGTCCACTATGCAGTTCCAAAATCGCTTCCACATTTTCAGATATCTTTATAGCAGTGCCCTGCTCCTCAGTATCAACTTTCTGTATTAGTTCATTCTCACGCTGCTATACAGAGACACTTGAAACTGGGTAATTTATAAAGAAAAGACATTTTATTGGCTCATGGTTCTACAGGCTTTACAGGAAGCATAAGTAGCTTTTGCTTCTGGGTAGGCCTCAGGAAACTTTCAATCATGTCAGAAAGTGAAGGAGAAGTAGGTCATGTGTTACATGCACGGCTGGAGCAGGAGCAAGAGAGGTAGAGGGGAGGTGCTACACACTTTTAAACAACCAGATCTCATGATAACTCACTATCATGAGAACAGCACCAAAGGGGAAATTCACCTCCATGATCCAGTCACCTCCCATCAGGCCCCACCTCCAACATTGGGGATTACAATTTGACATGAGATTTGGGTGATGACACAGATCCAAATACTTCCATTCTGTTGACTGCAATCTACCTAATTCCATTAGGTTTAATGGGATAACTCAAGATTCAGAACAATACAATTACTCTATTTACCTTTAGAATGGCCTAACAGAGCGAATCTTGTAAGCCAGGTTGGCTTTCATACTTTATTTTTTCAGGCCACTGTTGGTCACCACTGTTTCAGAGATTTAGCAGATTATTTGCCAATCTGGGTTATGTATAACAGTTCTGCTTTATATGATGTGTTTAATTCAAGGAAGCATGTGCCATGTGAAGACACAATCAAAGAGATAATATGAAATCAAATGAAATTTACTTTCACATAAGATCTGGTAACATTATCTATATAGTGTGTACGTGTACTATTTATTACATATCGGTATTTACAAATACTGTTTAAAACTAGACAAATTAAAGTACTCTTCTTTTACAGGTGTTGTCAGTGCTAAAGCATTCATTGCTGTCTTTTAAGAGACAAAGAGCCATGGAGACTTTGAAACTTTACTTTTTGTTTTCCTTGCAGCTCCTGATCAAAGAGGTATCACCATGCTTTAGCTTTTGGTTCTCTGTAACTAGTACCATGTAAATTTCTTTCTATGCTAAACCAACTGAAGTTTCTATAAGCTGCATTCAATGATAATGTTACTTATCACTTATTAATAAATGAAGTCGGGTAATATTTGTCAATCACTCACACTGGTATTTTATGGTATTTGAGTACATGGTAAGTTAAATCAACTTTTTTTTCCTCATTTTTAGGACTATTTAAATAAAAAATGTAATCCAAAGAAATTTGCAGGACTTGCATCATATTTGCACGGTCATGAACCTTCAAATCTTGTTTTTGTAAATTTTCTCAAGAGAGGCCTTTTCCATAATCTCTGTAAGCCAGCCTGGAAAGGTAAGCTTGGGTTTTGTACCTGTAGTCCAAAAATGGCAACATATTTCTTGAATAGCCAAAGCCTCAGATATGTTTTTCTCTTCTTCCTCCTTCTCATTTATTAAAGCAAATAAATACTAAGTATATGTTCAGATTTACAGATGCCAAAAAATTAGACACTAAAAGTCAACTGATATTTATGCTAATGAAGAGTATTTGAGGGCTACTTATGTATTACTTAACCGATAAAGAATATTTGCAGAAGAGAAAATGGAGAAGCATAGAAAGAGAATAAGTTTCTGATGGTCATGTGATTTTAGTATGCTTCAGAGCCCAGTTAATTATACCTAGCCACCTTTTAATGCCCATGGTATGGCGCTCATGTGTTATGGGGAGTGGAGAGTAGGTCAAGATGACCAGAACCTAGAGCTAGTGTTTAGAAGTGTTGGTAGGTAAGTTTGGGAGCTTTGTTTTGACAGGATTTTGAAACACCCTAAATAGCAGGGCAAGGAACCTGGATTTTTCAATTAGCCATTGAGATACCCTCAAAGATTTTTGAGTAAAGGAGGGATATGCTTATATTCATGCTTTGGAAAGATTGATCACTCGCAAGATGGCCTGAAGAAAGGAGAGTGCAAGTCAGGAAACCAGTTAGTAAACATTCTGGGGTGGGAACTGGGGTGGGTATAGCAAGGATGAAAAACAAGGCACAGAATATAAAAGCTCCTGTCTTACCCAAAAAAAAAAATGTGCACATAGTGTGGCAAATATGGTCAATTTCTGAGGTATTTATTTACTAGAAAATTTTGCCTTCAACAAAAGGAAATGTACTATAAAAACAAATTTAAGCACAAAATACATGGAATCAACATTATTCTTATTTACAATAATGCTTTTTATTTCAATAGGCTCACGACAATTTTCCCAAGATGTGATGGAAAAGCTCGTGTTAGTATTGGCAAATTTGTTTGGAAGAAAATATATTCCAGCAAAATTCCAAAATGCTAATTTAAGTTTTTCTCAGTCAAAGGTAAAGTTTGTTATGCTTACAATGATGTAATAATGATAGTTATTAAATGTATGCTACTGGAAAGCATTCAGTACCTACAGGGTTAAATTAATATAAGCTACTCCATTTGTTTTAATAGTGTTGTCTTTTCATAATTAGAGTTCTATTTAATTTTTAGTTCAAACATCTTCCCCTGCTGATCTGACAAACACTTCTTATCCCTAAAGTTTTTTCACTTTATTGGAGCAAATTATGTAATTCAGTAGCAACAGAGATTACATACACAAATAGTCATTTAAATAGAATGACAGCCCTACTGCTGAACCTATAGTTCCCTTGGGATTGTTTGCAGCTAGGGATGGGGGTGCAGGGAAGGAATTACATTATGAGCTCTAATGTCCTCTTCAGACAATATTGAGGTAGTCACCTAAGAAAGAATCCCCTAACTTAAGGGTTGAGAGACTGAAAGAAAAATTATTTTCTAAGTTTTTTTGTAACACTGTTTATTTCCAATTTCTTATTTTTTTAAAGACACAACAACAACAAAATAATAACAAGCAAACAAAACCCAAGAAAATGTGCATTAGAACCTGGGAATGTAGAAGCTTGTTTCTATCCAGTAACCCTAATGAACAGAGAACAAAAGGGCAATTAGCATTAATGTAGGCTTTCTGACCTCACAATGCGTCTGGATATACCTCCAGACTTGAGCACCCAATTTTGGTTACTGACATATATCCACATTGCAAACCACTGGAACTGTTAATCCTTTTCTTAAATGCATACACATTTTAAAGTATTTTAAAAGGAAACTTCATATTTACTACTACTGTAAATAGAAAGCCAGGATCTTTGGTTTCAAAACTAAGGAAGCCATAAGAATAGATGCGGTTAACATGGTTCTCAGCTGAAGCTGCTCTCTCTTTGCTACAAAAAGAGATTATAAACTTTTAGAGAAACAATGGTGGTCTATTGCCTCTGGACTTTCTAGGGTGATCAGAAAGAATAGAAGAGGACTGGGCAGAAGATATTTTTATTTATTTATATTTACTTATTTATTTGAGACGGAGTCTTGCTCACTCACCCAGGCTAGAGTGCAGTGGTGCAATCTCAGCTCACTGCAACTTCCACCTCCCGGGTTCAAGCCATTCTCCTGCCTCAGCCTCCCAAGTAGCCGGGATTACAGGCAGTCGCCACCATGCTTGGCTGATTTTTTTGTATTTTTAGTACAGTTGAGGTTTCATCAGGTTGGCCAGGTTGGTTTTAAACTCCTGACCTCAAGTGATCCACCCATCTTGGCTTCCCAAAGTGGCGGGATTACAGGCATGAGCCACCATGCCCAGCCCACTTTTTATTTTTTAAAACTGATTTATAATTATTTAATGTTCTGTGTGTCATGCTAAATCATCTCATGTACCTCTCATATTATGTACCATAATTTGGGATAACTGCTCCATATTAGTCAATTAGCAAAGATTTATTGAGCAATAAATATGTGTAAACTGTAGCAAAAATCATGATTGGGAAACATAGTTGCTACTTTCCAAGAGCTTGCTCTCCTGATGGAGCTGTATAGCATACACATTCGAGAAGGTGGCAGACAACACAAGGTGTACATGGCAAGCAGCACGTGCTGCCCTAGAATGGTGTCCAGCAGTGGCACAGTGGTAGGACATGGAAGGCATAGCAGTAAAGAGACCATATCACTTTGACCAGAGTGTAGAGCTGCACCTGTCAATTTGTTCTTTTGTCTTGGTCCATCCACAGATAGAGCTGAATCCGAGGTAGGCTTGTGGAAATTGTCATACTATCCACTGTAAGGAGTTGGTAGGGGCATTCTTTATTATGTCCACACAGTTGCCTTTTGTAAGAATCCCCCCGGAAAATTCTTATCTGATATTAGTGCTGAGAATAAATAGCTGTTTATCTCATAGACATTCTGAAATGTGTCATTCACACTTGCTCCTAGGAATCTTAGAATATAATTTGTGCCCCATTTTAGTCTGTCTGTCTTGTTTTTCTTTCCTTTTTACCAAAGTTTTTTTTTTTTTTTTTTTTTTTTTTTTTTTTTTTTTTTTTGAGATGGAGTCTCGCTCTGTCGCCCAGGCTGGAGTGCAGTGGCGCAATCTCGGCTCACTGCAAGCTCCGCCTCCCGGGTTCACGCCATTCTCCTGCCTCAGCATCTCCGAGTAGCTGGGACTACAGGCGCCCGCCACCACGCCCGGCTAATTTTTTTGTATCTTTTTAGTAGAGACGGGGTTTCACCGTGGTCTCGATCTCCTGACCTCGTGATCCGCCTGCCTCGGCCTCCCAAAGTGCTGGGATTACAAGCGTGAGCCACCGCGCCCGGACCCTTTTTACCAAATTTTGATTTATATGATCATATTATATTATCTTTACCCTTATAAAATACCTCAATTATTGGAAAAGTACAGGGTATGAATAAATTAAGGAAAATATCAAATAAATAATAAACCCATAATTGTAACAGAAGAAAACCAGGAACATTTCTAGTGTCATAGCTATTTCTAACCCACACTAAAGAAACTTCTAGTCCTAATTCTGAAAGAATTTGTTTTTAAACATGAAATTTGGAAGCTGAGTTAGCTTGCAATACCAGCTACTTCTCTATCTACTACCTGTCGGATTTAGAACAAGTTTACCTCTGTGAGGGTTAGCTCCCTCATGTCCAAAATGTAGATGAAAATGTTTACTGCATAGGGTTGTTCTCAGGATTAATTGAGCTAACATATAACAAGTGCTTGGGGCAGCACAGCAGTGTTGGCACATAATCTGAACTCAATAAAGAATTGATGCTACTATTGCTGCATTAACTTGTTACTTGCTCTCTAAATATGTCCCTCAAGTCTCTGAAATATACCTAAGTTTAAGATCAGTGTAGGACATGTTTCAATTAAATTGGTGGTTTTGGCTAAGTGGAGTCAAAACAACTTTTTTTTAGGAAATATATTTACATTTGTAAATGTTGGTTGAAATCAAAAGGAAATTTAATCTTAATCTCACAGGTGAATAAAGTAATCAAGGGCTTCGATGAATGAACATCAATCTACAGAACTATGCTGCAATCTTATCACCACGCAGTTTAATTTTTTAAATAAAAGTAAAGAGATCTCTCTGAAATGTATTTCGCCCATAGGTGATCCTTGCTGAACTCCCGGAGGATTTTAAAGCTGCTTTACATGAGTATAACCTGGCAGTAATGAAGGATTTTGCCTCCTTCCTACTGATTGCTTCCAAGTCGGTGAACATGACAAAAGAGTATCAACTCCCTTTGTCAAGAATCAGTAAGCAAATTTTAGTTCCATTCTGGAACAATTTAAAGAGTAAACAATCTTGGCTAAGAAAGCCTCTGGATATTGGATGCTTCAAAGCTGGTAAAGGAGCTTATTACAGGGCAGCTGTGCTAACCCAACTGTTTTATCCTCAGAAAACAATTTAGCCCATTGTAGGGTGTGGTAATGGCTCTGTTTTCCAATTAAAAAAAATTATAATTACCAAGTATTAATTGGGCAATGGAGGAAAAAAATAAAAGTCATTCATGAACCATTTTGATGGAAGGTTGCCTATCTGTGCAGGTTGGAAAACTGGATCAGAAAAAGTGACAGATGAAAAAGAAAATGGCATAATTTCTGGCATTTTTTTCCCCTGAGAGGCAGTTGCATAGTGGTTACAAATGTGAACTCTGGAAGCAGAATGACAAGGTCTAAATCCTGGCTCTGCTACTTATTAACCATGAGGTCTCGTGCCAGTTACTTAATCTTTCTGTGTCTCAATTTTTTAATCTGTAAAATGAAATGACTAAAAATATTACCTAGCTTACAGAATTTTAGAGGATTGGGTATATTAATGTTTATAAGGTTCTTAAAACAGTGCATGGCACATAGTTAACATCGTGTAAGTCGATTCTACCCAACGTGGTAGCCACCAGCTAGCTACATGTCACTATTTAAATTAAGTTGATTAAAAATAAAACAATTGAAAAGTTAATTCTTTAGTCACTTTAGCTTTAGTCACTTTAACTTTCCAGTGCTAGTGGCTTCTACTTTGGACGCAGTAGAGGTAGAATATTTCTATCATTACGGAAAGTTCTAGTGGACATTGCAAATGTCATTGTTTGCTTCAATTATTTGTTCTTGGTTGAGGAGTAACTGGTATTGCAAAGTAACTAAGCTTCCAAATTTCAATTTTATAGCAGGAAACTTTTAGGGGAGAATAAATGGAAAGAAGAAGCTGGACTAAGAGTAAAGGGTGGAGCCATAAAATGATTCCCATATTCCCCTGTCTCTTAATGTAGTCTTAGCTGGAGTAAAAGACAGGGAGGTAAGCATTGTAGTTACTCAAGATTTGTTGATGTAGGACACAGCATGAGCAAATGCAGACAATAATGGTGGAAGCAAGGAAAGTAGTGCAGAGAAAAGATGATGGGAGTGTGTGATTGTGTCATGATGGGAAAAAGGAGCCAGGCCTGAGTGCATGACTTGGTGCCTTCCAAGTCCAATGAGATGGTACTCACTGGACGGAACCTCTGTTTTATCTCTTATGCCAGCTCCAAATCCACTGGTAGGAGCTGCCTGAACGTCGTGTCTAGGAGGTTTCTGAGGTTATATCTCAGTTCATAGGCAAAAATAACAGGTAATAAAAAAGAGTAATGATAATAATTTAATAGTCAACATGGATTGAATGATTACTCTGTGCCAAGCTGTGTTAATGACTTTATGCACCATATCTCAATCAGTTTTCATTCTGATGAGATGAATGTCACCTACTGTGGCTTGACCTACAGTGAGTTTAAAAGGGTTAACATTTGGGCTGATTTTTAAAACCTAACGTGACCTAGTCCAAAATGGTCAGAATTCACAGGTAAAGAATGTGAAGACTCCCAACTCGTGTCTCACTTGATGAGCTGCAAGGAAGGAAGAGTAGCCATTTCACCATTTGTTTGTCTTTCGGGGAACACAGATAACGATTTACTTCGACCAGAGACTATCAACCAGGTAAGTGAAGGATATGTCTTATATACAAAATGTGTTTAACAGACAGAGTGGGGTTACATTGCTGTGAAGCCTTGATAGGACCTCAAACCCAAAACACTGAAAAATGTCCACTGATGAGCATCATTGTCTAAGAGAATGAAGCCTTGGAGGCCAGTGTGATTTTATGCTCCATGGAGTTGGCCTGAGAAACCCTGCTTCTTTGTCTAAAATTTCAGACACCACTGTTTTTTCTCTCTTTTTTTTTTTTTTTTTTTTTTTTTTGCGATGGAGTCTCGCTCTGTTGCCCAGGCTGGAGTACAGTGGCGCAATCTCGGCTCACTGCAAGCTCCGCCTCCCGGGTTCACGCCATTCTCCTGCCTCAGCCTCTCCGAGTAGCTGGGACTACAGGTGCCTGCCACCACGCCCAGCTAATTTTTTTTTTTTTTTTTTTGTATTTTTAGTAGAGAAGGGGTTTCACTGTGGTCTCGATCTCCTGACCTCGTGATCCACCCGCCTCGGCCTCCCAAAGTGCTGGGATTACAAGCATGAGCCACCGCGCCCGGCCTTTTCTCATTTTTTTTAATGAGGTTTGCCACAGGTTTGCTGTGGGAAGAGGAAAAGAAAGCGCCTCACATTTTTCCAAAATCGATCATAGACCTCATAGTGCTTTTTCTACTCCAGACCACATGGATCTTTGGGGAGAGTGGTCTACAAAGGCGGCCGGCCACAAAGCATTAGAACCTCTGAGAGGTTCTGGATAAAATATTAGCATGCTGGAAGATTTTAGATTTAACTTGAAATATGAGAAATAAATTCCACATTGAATATATTTAATAAGAAAGATTGACATTGTGCACTGGCTTATTTTATCCCTGGGTCAGAGAGTCACACATCATGTCAAATATGGTCTTCAAGTATTTTTGCATATGTAACGTTTAAAGGAATTTTTAAAAATCATGAATCTTCTTGCACAGTTTGGGTTGATATCTAAAAATTTTGTTAACCAAAATTGTAATAGCTGCTAATGTGATTTCAGGTTCATTAGAAATATTGACATTTTAAAAGAACTGTTAAATTATTTAAAAGTTTATCCAAAAGAATATAGATATCAAAGCTATTTGATACCCAGAGTAAACAAATAGAAAAGAACACAGATGATAAACAACTTCTTCAAAGTTACAAATTCTACATTACGTATTTTTCTCATTGAACTTATACATCTTCCCTTCCCTTCCCTCCCCTCCCCTCCCCTCACCTCCCCTCCCTTTCCCCACTTTTTATTTGTGACGGGGTCTCACTCTGTTGCCCAGGCTGGAGTGCAATGGCACTATCTCAGCTCACTGCATCCTCAACTTCCTGGGCTCAGCTGGTCCTCCCACCTCAGTCTCCCATATACCTGGAACTACACGCACGTGCCATCATGCACAGCTAATTTTTTATATTTTTAGTAGAGATGGGTTTCAGCATATTGCCCAGTCTGATCTTGAACTCCTGGGCCCAAGCAATCCAACCACCTGAGCTTCCGAGAGTGCTAGGATTACAGGCATGAGCCACCATGCCTGGCCTGAATTTGTATTTTTATTCCAACTTGCTCCACAGTTTAATTTTACCCATGCACTGGCAGAATTTGCAGATTCCTTCTGATTCTATACAGATTAATTTGTCTAACCATGGAGACTTAGTTTTTGTTTGTTTGTTTTGCTTCTCTTCATTTTCTACTCTTCTACCTCCTCCTCCTCCACTTTTTTCTTCTCTCTGGAGCCCAGAGGTTTTGTGCTGTTTCATTTTATTCTCCGTTTGAGCACAGGGAGACACTAGCTACATGACACTCCTTTCAAGATCATTCTGTGCACCAGTTAAGATCATGATGAAAATTCTACCTTAAAATCAGCTTCTATTTATTTTTCCTTAGTGAATGTTGCTAACAGTATTGTAGTTGGATGGTTGAAATTGCCTTCAGTATGCTGCGAGAGTTCCTATTTCCCTCAGCGGGGCTGCCCATTCCCGAGGCATGCTTAGTGTCACACTGGCAAGTGTCTGTAACATGCCCTTTCCCTCACTGTAACGGGCCCTGTTTCCCTCAACCCCCATGGGAGTCCCCGCTGCCTGCCTCCTTCACTTCAACTTCTTCAGAACGTCTTTTAAGAAACAGATTCATACAAAAGAAATCTCAATGTGCAAACAGTTACTCTTTACATATCAATAATGAAGTAATAGAAAATGTCTTTCTTCAGGTCATCCTGCGCACAATTGGTGTTAGTGGCACTCAGGCTCCTCTGCTGTGGCCATGGAAATTAGATAACCGAGGAAGGAGAATGCCACTAAATGCATATGTGCTCAATTTCTATAAACACAACTGCTTGACAAGATTAGACCAAAAAAATGGGTAGGTTTATGGGTATGTTTCTGTAAAATAGATACATACATATATATCTATGTTTTATTATTGTATATTCATATTATATATGGAACAGCATATAATTTACATTACATAATTATATAAACATAAATTTTTATATGTTTTTGAATAGAAATTTTAATACATAATCTTTTTAAGAGTTTAAAATACAGATGAATCATAAAAAACATACTAGATCACTTCGTAGAAGACTGATTTCTGGGGATTAGAAACTCCAGTATTATTTGGGATTTTGGGGCTACTACCATAATTTTGGTACTTGAACTAGTTCTGGTGAATGTAATTCTGAAGACAGAAAATTTGGATATATTACAAAGCTCAAAAGATATTTTAATTATACTAACATTTCTCTTAGTATAATTTAGTAATAAACTATACTAAATTATTAGTATAATTTAGTAATAAACTATACTAAATTATTAGTATAATTTACCATTACACTAATTATTCATTAAGAAAGAATGTTGATTTCCAGGAGTATATCAAATATTATTTTTTATGAAATAAATTAATATTTTTAATGAAATAAATATTTTTTATGAAATAAATTAATGTTTATTTTTTCCCACAAATGTGACATGGAGGGAAAAGATCTGAAACTTACATTATGAGAAAGTTAACTTAGCAGGTGTCTGTGAGAAAGTGACACTTGTTCTAGTTCTTTGACATGGAAAACATTTTGCAAAGCAGTAAAGAAGGATGAATACTTAGAATTCACACGGAAAGTGAAGAATTTAGCCATGGAAACAAGTAGGTAGAAATGGGAAAGTCATGCTTTTAAACAGTGATTCAGGAATTCTATATGTATTTTACATAAATTTTTAAATAATTCTGATCAAAATAAGTTTTAAATATTTAAATGCTGTTCTTTTTAAAGCTTTTAAATTGACATATTGTAACTGTACATATTTATAGGATACAGTTTGATATTTTGAAACATACATGTTGCATAATGATCAAATCAGGTTAGCCAGGGTACCCATCACCTTATGCACTTATCATTTTTTTGTGGTGAGAATGTTCAAAACCTTTCTTCTGGCTACTTTGTAATCTACAATACAATGCTGTTAACTATATGTACCTTACTGTGCAGTAAAACACTAGAACTTATTCCTCCTATCTACTTACTGTAATTTTGTACATGTTGATCAACCTCTGCCCACCTTCTCCTCTCTCTTCCCCTCCCCAATCTTTGTAACCATTATTCTACCCTCTACTTCTATTATATTAATTTTTCTTCTTTTTAAACTTTACATGTGAGTGATATCATGCAATATTTTTTCTTTCTGTCTCTGGCTTATTTCACTTAACATAATGTCCTCCAGATTGATTCATGTGGCCACAAATGACAGAATTTCATTCTTTTTTATGGCTGAATAGTATCTAATTGTGTATCTGTACCACATTTTCTTTATTCATCCACTGTTGGACACTTAAGTTGATTCCATATCATAGCTATTGTAAATAGTGTGGCAATAAAGATGGGAGTGCAGATATCTCTTTGACATACTGATTTAATTTCTTTGGATATATATCTAGTAGTGGGATTGCTTGATCATATCGTAATCCTAGTTTTAATGTTTTGAAGAATTTACATACTGTTTTAGATAATGGATATACTCATTTGTAATTGTACCCACAGTGTGTAAGGGTTCCTTTTCCTTCACATTCACACCAACACTTGCTTTCTTTTGTCTTTTTATTATTAATAGCCATGCTAACTAGAGTGAGGTGGTATTTGGTTGTGGTTTTGATTGGCATTTCATGATGATTAGTGATAGTGAACATTTTTTCATATACCTGTTGGCCTTTTGTATACTTTCTGTTGAGAAATGTTTGTTAAAGTTTTTTGCCCATTTTTAAATTGATTTTTTTTGCTGTTAAGTTTCTTATGTATTCTGGATATGAATCTTTTTGTCTGATGTATAGTGTGTAGATATTTTTCTCCCATCTTACAGGTTATCTCTTCACTCTGTTAATTGTTTTCTTTGCCGTGGAAAACTTTTTAGTTTGATGTAATCTCTTTTGTCTATTTTTGCTTTTATTACTTGTGTTTTTGAGATCTTATTTAAAAAATCCTTGCCAAGTCCAATATCATGAAGTTTTTCTGCTGGTTTTGTTTTGTTTTGTTTTGTTTTGTTTTTTTTAATGGCTGTATTAGTTTGTTTTCACACTGCTGATAAAGACATACCCAAGACTGGGCAATTTAAAAAGAAAGGGGTTTATTTGACCTACAGTTCCACGACCTCACAATCATGATAGAAGGTGAAAGGTGTGTCTCACATGACAGCAGACAAGATAAGAGAGCTTGTGCAGGGAAACTCCCATTTTTAAAACCAACAGATCTTGTGAGACTCATTCACTATCAGGAGAATAGCTCAGGAAAGACCTGCCCCCATAATTCAGTCACCTCCCACTGGGTTCCTCCTATGACACATGGGAATTGTGGGAGTTACAATTCAAGATAAGATTTGGGTGGGGACACAGGCAAACTATATCATTCTGCCCCTGGCCCCTCCCAAATCTCATGTCCTCACATTTCAAAACCAATCATGCCTTCCCAGCAGTCCCCCAGAGTCTTAACTCATTTCAGCATTAACTCAAAAGTCTACAGTCCAATGTCTTATCTGATACAAGGCAAGTCTATTCCATCTATGAGCCTGTAAAATCAAAAGCAAGTTAGTTACTTCCTAGATACAATGGGGGTGTGAGGATTGGGTAAATACAGCCATTCCAAATGGGAGAAATTGGCCAAAACGAAGGGGCTACGGGCCCCATGCAATTTGAAATCCAGCAGGGCAGTCAAATCTTAAATCTCCAAAATGATCTCCTTTGACTCCATGTCTTGCATCTGAGCCATGCTGATGCAAGAGGTGGGTTTCCATAGTTTTGGGCAGCTCCACCCCTTTGGCTTTGCAGGGTGCAATCTCCCTCCTGGCTGCTTTCACAGGCTGGCATTGAGTGTCTGTGGCTTTTCCAGGTGCACAGTACAAGCTTTCAGTGGATCTACCATTCTGGGGTACAGAGGATAGTGGCCCTCTTCTCACAGCTCCACTAGGTGGTGCCCCACTTAGGATTCTGCGTGGGGGCTCTGACCCCACATTTTCCTTCTGCACTGCCTGAGAACAGGTTCTCCATGGGGGCCCCACCCCTGCAGCAAACTTCTGCCTGGGCATCCAGGCGTTTCAATACATCTTCTGAAATCTAGGTGGGGGTTCCCAAATCTCAATTCTTGACTTCTGTGCACCTGCAGGCTCAACACCATGTGGAAGCTACCAAGTCTTGGGGCTTGCACCCTTTGGAGCCGTGGCTCGAGCTCTACATTAGCTTCTTTCAGCCACGGCTGGAGCAGCTGCGACGCAGGGCACAAAGTCCCTAGGCTGCACACAGCACAGGGACCCTGGGCCTGGCCCATGAAACCACTTTTTCCTCCTGGGTTTCCAGGCCTGTGATGGGAGGGTCTGCCATGAAGACCTCTGCCATGTCCTGGAGACATTTACCCCATTGTCTTGGGGATTAACGTTAGGCTCCTTGTTACTCGTGCAAATTTCTGCAGCTGGCTTAAATTTCTCCTCAGAAAATGGGATTTTCTTTTCTATTGCATTGCCAAGCTGCAAATTTTCCAAACTCTTATGCTCTGCTTTCCTTATAAAACTGAATGCCTTTAACAGTACACAAGTCACCTCTTGAATGCTTTGCTGCTTAGAAATTTCTTTCTCCAGATACCCTAAATCATCTCTCTCAAGTTCTAAGTTCCATAAATCTCTAGGGCAGGGGCAAAATGCTGCCAGTCTCTTTGCTAAAACATACAAGAGCTGCCTGTGCTCCAGTTCCCAACAAGTTCCTCATTTCCATCTGAGACCACCTTAGACTGGACTTTATTGTCCATATTGCTATCAGCATTTTGGGCAAAGCCATTCAACAAGTCTGTAGGAAGTTCCAAACCTTCCCACGTTTTCCTGTCTTCTTCTGAGCTTTCCAAACTGTTTCAACCTCTGCCTGTTACCCAGTTCCAAAGTCACTTCCACATTTTCAGTTATCTTTTCAGCAGTGCCCCATTCTACTGGTATCAATTTACTGTATTAGTTCATTTTCACACTGCTGATAAAGACATACCCAAGACTGGACAACTTACAAAAGAAAAAGTTTTATTGGACTTAGAGTTCCATATGGCTGAGGAGACCTTACTATCATGGCAGAAGGTGAAAGGCACGTCTCACATGGTGGCAGATGAGAAAAGAGAGCTTGTGCAGGGACATTCCTGTTTTTAAAACCATCAGGTCTCATGAGACTCATTCACTATCACAAGAACAATGCAGAAAAGACCCGCCCTCATAAATCAATAACCTCCCACTGGGTTCCTCCCACGACGTGGTAATTGTGGGAGTTATGATTCATGATGAGATTTGTGTGGAGACACCGCCAAACCATATTAATTGTTTTATAGTGTCAGGTTTTACATTTAAGTCTTTAACCATTTTGAGTAGATTTTTGTATATGGTGAGAAGTAGGAGTCTAGTCTCATTCTTGTGCATGTGTATATCTAATTTTCCCAGCATCATATATTGACATATTAGCATATTATATTATGCTATTATATTTAATATGTTATTAACATATTAACATATAACATATTAGCATAACCTATTAAACACATATATAATAGCATCTAATATATTAATGTATAATATAATGGCATAACATATTAAACACATATTCCCTTTTCCTTCATGTGTGTTCTTGGCACACATGAGGGAAAAGCTAATTTATAAAAAATCAGTTGGCTGTAAATGTGTGGATTTATTTCTGGGTTTTCTACTGTTTCATTGGGCAAAGTATGTGGTTTTTATGATGGAATCATACTGTTTTGGTTATGATAGCTTTGTAGTATATAGTGTGTTGAAGTCAGTGTGATACCTCTAGCTGCATTCTTTTTGCTGAGGATTGTTTTGCGTATTTGGGACTTTTTGTGGTTTCCTACAAATTTTAGGATTTTTTTTTTCCTATTTTTGTAAAAAATGTCATTGGTATTTTAATGGAGATTGTATTAAATTTATAGATCATTTTGGGTAGTGTGGCCATTTTAACAATACTAATTTTTTCATTCCCTGAGGATGGAATATCTTTTCATTTCTAAGTGTCCTCTTTAATTTCTTTCATCAATGTTTTACAGTTTTCAGTGTAGAGATCTTTTACCTTCTTGTTTATTATCTAATTTTTTGTAGCTATTGTAAATGAATTTGTTTAAAAAAATTTTTATTTTCAGACAGTTTGCTATTGTTGCGTAGAAACACTACTGATTTCTGTGTATTAATTTTGTATCCTGCAAATTTATATTATTTGTTGATTAGTTCTAACACTTTTTCATTAAGTCTGTAGGGTTTCCTGTATATAAGATCTTGTCTGAAAACAGGGACAATCTGACTCTTTCCTTTCCGATTTTGATGTCTTTAATTATTTATTCTCTTGTCTGGTTGCCCTGGCTGGGACTACCAGTACTTTGTTGAATGAAAATGGTGAAAGTCGGCACCCTTGTCTTATTCCTGATCATATGATGTTAGCTATGGATTTGTCATATATGGCTTTTATTATGTTAAGGTACATATCTTCTATACCTAATTTGTTAAGAGTTTTTATTATGAAGGGGTGTTTTGAATTTTGTCAAATGCCTTTTCTGTATCTATTGAAAGATCGTATGGTTTTTGTTTTTCTGTTAATGTGATTTATATTGATCTGCATATATTGCACTATCCTTGCATTCCCTGGATAAATCCCCCTTGATCTTATTGAATGACATTTTTAATGTGCTTTTGAATTTGGTTTGCTAGTATCTTGTGGAGAATTTTAGGATTTGTGTTTATCAGAGATATTGGCCTGTAATTTTTGTTGTTGTTGTCGTATCCTTGTCTGGTTTTGGAGTCAGAATAATATTAGCCTCGTAAAAAAAATTGGAAGTAGTCCCTCCTCTTAAATTCCCTTAATAGTTAAAGAGGATTGGTATTAGTCTTCTTTAAATGTTTGGTAGAATTCAGCAGTGAAGCCATCAAGTCGTGGGGTTGTTTTTTTTTCTGATGAAAAACTTATGATTACTAGTTCAATTTCTTCTCTCATTACTGCTCTGTTTAGATTTTCTATTTCTTCTTTATTTAATTTTCAGAAGTTGTATATGTCCAGGAACTTAGCCATTTCTTCCATGTTATCAAATGTGTCAGTGTATAGTTGTTCATAATAGTATCTTATTATTTTTTGTACTTCTGTGGAACTGTTGTAATGTCTCCTTTTTAATATCTAATTTTATTTATTTTAGTCTTCCCTCTTTTTTTCTTAGTCTAGCTAAAGGTTTATCAATTTTGTTTATCTTTTTAAAACCATCTTCATTTCATTGACCTTTGAAATTGCATTTTGCCTCTATTTTGTTTACCTCTTCCTTAAGCTTTATTCTTTCCTTCTACCAGTTTTGGGTTTAGTTTGTTTTTGTATATTAAGTTTCTTGAGGTGCATTATTTGGTTGTTTAGTGAAAATCTTCTTTTTTGATTTAGGCCTTTATTGCTATAAAATCCATTTTAGAACTGCTTTTTCTGTGTTCCATAAGTTTTGTTA
The DNA here is from genome assembly GCF_006542625.1 of Nomascus leucogenys. Taxonomy (NCBI): domain Eukaryota; kingdom Metazoa; phylum Chordata; class Mammalia; order Primates; family Hylobatidae; genus Nomascus; species Nomascus leucogenys. The sequence continues at coordinate 88,741,748 of NC_044387.1, read as the reverse complement.
TAATGTGTTTCCATTCTCATTTGTCTTAAGAAATATTTAAATTTGCCTTTTAATTTGTTTATTGATCTGTTGGGGTTTTTTTTTTAAGAGTAATTGTTTAATTTCCATGTATTTATAAATTTTCTGGAGCTTTTCTTGTTGCTGATTTCTAGTTTTATACCATTTTGCTCAGAAAAGTTACTTGATATGATCTCTATATTCTTAAATTTGTTCTGACTTGTTTTGTGATCAAACATATGATCTATCCGAGAATGTTCCATGTACAGTTGAGAAAAATGTGCATTCTGAAGCTGTTGGATAGCATATTCTGTAAAAAATATCGGCCAGGCACAGTGGCCCACACCTGTAATCCCAGCACTTTCGGAGGTTGAGGTGGGATGATCACCTGAGTTCAGGAGTTCAAGACCAGCCTGGGCATCACAGCAAGACCCTGTCTCTAAAAAAAGGCTATTAGGTCAATTTGGTCTATGGTGCAGTTTAATTCTGATGATTCCTTTATTTTTTGCCTGGATGACCCATTCATTGTTGAAAGTGGGATATTGAAGTCCCTAATGTTATTATACTGCAGTTTATCTCTCCTTTTAGATCTAATAATATGTGCTTTATATATTTGGATGTTTTGGTATGTAGAATTACAATGCCATATCCTCTTGTTGAATTGCTTTCTTTATCATTATATAATGACTTTGTCCGTTTTATAGTTTTTGTCTTAAAGTTCATTTTATCTGATATAAGTATTGCTACTCCTGCTCACTTTTGATTTCTGTTTGCATGGGATATCTTTGTCCCTTCCTTCACTTTCAGTCTATTCTTGTCTTTAATGGTGAGGTGATTCTCTAGTAGTCAGCATACAATCATACACTGAGTTAATTTTTTTAAGAGATGGAGTCTCTCTATATCACCGGGGCTGGAGTACAGTGGCACAATCATAGCTCACTGCAGCCTCAAACTCCTGGGTTCATTCAGTCCTCCCAGCTCAGCCTCCTGATTAGCTAGGACTACAGGTGCACACCACCACACCTGGCTAATTTTTTATTTTTCTTTTTTGTACAGACAGGATTTTACTATGTTACCTTTAAAATAAAATCCATTCACTCTGTATCTTTTAACTGGAGACTTTATTTTCAAGGTAATTATAAGTAGGTAAGAACTTACATCTGCCATTTTGTTCATTGTTTTCTGGTTGTTTTGTAGATTCTTTGTTCCTTTATTCCTCTCTTGTTGTTCATGTCGGTGGTTTGGTGGTTTTCTGTGGTGCTAAGCTTCATTTCCTTCTTTTTTCTCATTTGTGTGCCTGCTCTAAGTTCTTTCTTTGTGGTTATCATGTGCTAACATAAAGAGTCTTGTAGTTATAATAGACTATTTTATGCTGATAACAACTTAACTTTGGTCACATAAAAATATTTTAGACTTTCTTGCTTCCCCACAATAATTTCTGTTTTTGTTGACTTAATTTACATCTTTATCTATTGTGTATTCCTTAGTCGTTAATTGTAGGTGGTGGTGTTTTTTGACCATTTTGACTAAAAGCTTTCGGACTAGAGAATTGAAGGATTTCCGTAGCACCCAGACAGCATGGGGTTATTCTGAATTTGATTATGAATTTACTTCTATTGATGAGTTTTAATCTTTCAAATATTTTTGTGATAGTAATGATAATTCTTTCATTTTTAGTTGTAGCATTCACTTAAGAATTTCTTGTAAGCCTAGACTACTGGTGATGAATTTTCTCAGCTTTCACTTGTCTGGGAAGATCTTTATTTCTCCTTCATTTCTGAAGGATAGCTTTCCTGGATATAGTATCCTTGACTGACTTTTCTTTTTCTTTCAGCATTTTGAATATATCATTCCATTCTTTCCTGGCCTGTGAGGTTTCTGCTGGGAAATCTGCTGATAGTCTCATGAGGATTCCCTTATGTGTGACTTGATGCTTTTGTCTTCAGCATTTAGAATTCTTTGTCTTTGACTTTTGACAGTTTGGTTATAATGTGCCTCAGAGAGTATCTTTGTGGGTTGAAACTAATTGGGGACTTTTGAGCTTCTTAGATGCATATATCTCCCAAGACATGGGAAGTTTTCAGCTATTATTTAGTTAATAATAATAACAAAATATTTCTCTACTTCTCCCTCTGGTGCCCTATAAGGTGAATATTTGTTCATTTAATGGTGTCCCATAAGTCCTATAGAGTTTCTTAATTCCTTTTTATTCTTTTTCCCTCTTTGACTGGTTATTTCAAAAGACCAGTCTTCAAGTTCAGAAATTATTTCTTTAGCTTGATCTAGTCTGTTGCTAAAGCTCTCATTCTTTTTAAAATTTAATGCATTGAATTCTTTAGCTCCAAGTTTTTTTTGGTTCTTTTATATGATATCTACAGGAGGATAGGCTACAGATGTTGGTGGTATAGTTTTGGTGGGGGCAGGGGCACTGAGCTGGTTATTTAGGGCAGGCATATTTTGGTTCAGTGTGCCAGCAGGCTGTATGGTGGACTCTCCAGAGAAGTGAGGCTATCACCAGGCTAGCTCTTGAACTGGGTATCTGTGGGTGCAGTGAGCCAGCCAACTGTGCAGTAGTGTCTCTGGGGGAGGTAAGACCACTGTTGGACTGCTGTTGGTTTGAGTGCAGGCATATGTGGGCTGGCCAGCTTTGTGGCAGTGTCTATGGGGAGGTCGGGCTGCTGCTGAACTGGATATTGGGCCAAGTGCATGTGTAGTGGGACTGCTGGCTCTGTGGCAGTGTCCCTGGGAAGGTGAGGCCTCTGCTGAACTGGCTGTCAGGCATGGCACATGTAAATGCATGCTGGGCTGACTGGCGTGCAGCAGTCTTTTCAGGAGGTGGGGCCACCTCTGCCCTGGCTGCCAGGCTTGGCATGGTGGTTCTTCTGGCTATGCAGCACGAGTATGCACTGGTGCAGTGGCCTGGCCACCTGTTCAGTGGTTTTCTTGCTGTGCATGTCTGCCTTTTCCCCAGTGGGTGGTGGGCTGCCACATAGCTTTGAATGTGAAATGATAGTGGGGCTTCAGGGATGGAGAGAAAGATTGGCTACTGGCCTTCAAAATGTCATCATGCCATAGCTGCTTAGGTCATGAAGGAGGAGATACACAATGTGGGCCCTTACTCTGGGGCAACGTAACTACTTAAACTTCTGGCAACTCTCCAAAATAGATTCTGGGCCTGTGAGGACTGGGAGACTCTCGTAGCAAGAACTGCCGGCATCTGTGATGGCTATGGAAACCGCTGGAAGTCTTTTGCCTACCATTTTCCTGTAAGAAGAAGCCACCCTGACTCCCAGTCATTTCTGGGAGAGACAGTGTGGCAGAGGCAGGGTGCCTCACTCCTGCCTCTGGTGCTATCTTGGGCTTCTGTGCTCCACAAGGATTTTGATGCTCCCCTGGTGCTCTCCAGCATACTTAATCACTCCAGTTGAAATAGAGTTGTTTATTTGTTGTTTTGGTCCCTTTTTGTGGGGGAGATAAGCACCAGGCAACTCTCATTTTCCATCTTGCTCAATGTTCTGCTATTCTTGACAAATCTTGAGCTACATCTGTTTTTCTTAGGTCTAGTTCTTAGTTATGAAGAACTAAGAAAGTAGAAATAGAACTAAGAAAGTAGAAGAAGTAAGTAGAAATAACATTAGTCTATCAACTTGTTTTGTTTTCACTTTAATCTCTAGTCCTCATTGACCCTTCTAAGCTTTACTTTTATATTTCGCCCTCCCCCTTTGATGATGGTCAGATCATCTCTTTAATAAGATTATCTCTTTAATAATTTTTTTGTGGTTTTTGCCTATGCTTCTCAATTTCATTATGATTCATACAATAGAATGCTTAACTGGTAGTGTATTTGGCAAATAAATTAACTGCCATGGACAGACCACTATTAAAGTTTGAGTTAATTCTTTTATGTTTATGTTTTTATACTTTTTAATTAAGAAATGTTGTTCTCTTTAGGATGCGTATGGGACAGCTTTTAAAGTGTTTGAAAGATTTTGCATTCAACATTCAGGCTATCAGGTATGTTTCATGCTGAATTTGATTTTCTCAATTATTTAATGATAGTTTAGCAAACATATAGCTCTTCCTTTGTGTAAGTTTGTGATTCTCGTGAAGGAGCACTCTGAAGATACTATTGAGCCTCCCAGGTTCTCTACAACTCAGCTATCCGAGGTCTCTGTAGACCGATTCCTCAGGACACTGTCACACTGTTTTTTTTGTATTAAGATTCATCTCAAATCCATTTATAATTGGATTTCATTCGGATCAGAGCCTGTAAGGCACTTCCTCATGACTTCATAAATCTCCAGGCCTCACTATACTCTCACTATACTCAATTTCTACAAATGCTGAGCAGTCACACTGAGTCAGATAAATGACTTCGGTTGGTCTCTGGTTTATATCCACTTCAAAGCAGTTAAGTCTTTCTCATACCCAGTGCCTTTCCCAGACTCTGGCATCTCCCGTTGATTTCCTGTGTTCATCTGCCCAATGCTCAACAGAGACCCAAGCAAATATGAAGTCTATGTGGGCATTCCTTTCTCTATGCTCTACTGGTCATCCAGTTTTTGTCTAGCTCCATTTTCCTTACTTCTAGTCCTTACTTCTTTATCAAGTGTATGTGGTTTTTCACATAAATTCAGTTTTGGAAGGAGAATATTTATTTAGAGTTCTTTGTTAGTGAGGACATATTTGTGGTTTTTCTTGGTCTGAGCCGAGTCTGACCTTTTGGGAAGCTTCCTACAAAGAGTGAAAATCTTAGGATGACCCTACTTCGCCCACTTGGAGTATCTCCACATAAAGGATTCCTCAAGTGGCTTATAGCTACCAAGGCTACAACCTCTTTGAGTAGCCTGAGAAACTTTGGAGATTTTAAATGGATCACAAGAGTTTAAACAGGAAAAATAATTCCTTCATTCATTTATCATTATAAAAGTATCAAGGTCTTACTGTGTTAGAGGCACTCTTCCAGGCACTTCAATGTCATGGGAGAAACTTTCTTGTAGACAGTCATATGTGGTAAGTGCTATGATTGAGTTACACACAAAATGCTAAGATAACATAAATAACTTTAAGATTAATGCTACTATAATCGGAAAAAGCATTATAGAAGATGTAATTTCCAATCAGGTCTTAAAGGAGAAGTGAAAATTCATTAAGTAGATTAATTGTACTTAATATAATTCTAGTTAATTAGGATAATTAAGTAGAATAATTAGGGTAGTCAGATTTTAAGCAGGGAGAATAGTGTATCCAAATGTACAGAAATATTAAAGGTCCTGATGTATTCAGGGATAGGCCCCAAGCTAATGATGGTGGAGTACAGAATGTGGAGGTTGTGACAGGGATTGGGGAAAATGCTGAGAAGTGAGTGTGGAGTCTTGAAAGGAATTTGGTTGTATATGCGAAGGGTCTTATTTGTTATGCAATGAAGTTTGGATTTAAAATGGTAGACAAAGGTGAGACAGGAGAGTTTCTAAGGATGAATATGACATAGATCTATGTTTTAGAGATATTATTCTGGCAGAGTATATAGATTAACTCAAGAGGTAGAGAAACTGAAAGCAGGGAGCTAAAGCTGGAGGCTACACCCATATTCCAGGTGAGAGAAAATGAAGGCCTGAATTAGGCAGTGGTGGTAGAAATGAATGATAAGGATTGGAGAAATATTTAAGAAGAGGAATTCATGCAGTGGGGAAAGAGATATTATGACAAATTGGGTTTCTAATTTGGTTAATGATAATGTTAATGAAAGTAGGGAATACATGATGATGACTTTGGAACTGACAATAAAAAAGTATGAGGTGGAATTTAAAATGTCACGTGTTGTCTATAAGACATCCAGGGGGAAATGTTGAGCAGTCAGATAGAATAATAGGTCTGAAACTCTGGAGGAATTTCAGACTTAGAGATAAAGATGTGATCATTCCTAATATTCAGCCATTGAGGACTAGTAAAAAACTGAAACTCTGCTCTAGAGTGAATAAGGTGGAGCATGAAAACAAAAAGGATGGCAAAATGTCAAATCACAATTGATTGCAATGCTTGAATAGCATGTCAGGTAGCTGAGAGACTCACTTTTCTACGTCTCCTCTCATTCACCCCAGCTTCTGTCCTAAGATACATGGATAGGGACAAAATTTTTTTTCACTGAATTGGGTGACTGTGGATTTTTAAAAATAATTGTCCCAATATTAGGAAGTCCATATGGCTTTCATGAGATGTGTAGAGAGAAGAAAAGAAGTTGAATAACACTTCTAGGTTCTAAGAATATGGAATTCCGTGGTCTTGCAAACTCACAGAGCAAGTTTAGGTGTAATATAAAGAGGAACTGTGGCCGGACACGGTGGCCCACACCTGTAGTCCCAGCACTTTGAGAGGCCGAGGCGGGTGGATCACGAGGTCAGGAGTTCAAGACCAGCCTGGCCAAGATAGTGAAACCCTGTCGCCACTAAAAATATAAAAATTAGCTGGGTACCTGTAATCCCAGCTACTCGGGAGGCTGAGGCAGAGAATTGCTTGAACCCAGGAGGCAGAAGTTGCAGTGAGCCGAGATCAGATCACGCCACTGCACTCCAACCTGGGCAACAGAGTGAGACTCTGTCTCAAAAAAAAAAAAAAAAAAAAGAAAAAAGAAAAAAAGAAGAACTGTGTGAAGGTGTATATCTTTATCTTTCTCAAGATACATGATGTATGTTGTAAAGATTTTACAAGATAACTGTGCATTTTATTAATATTCTGCGTACTTTGTCTCCATATTTACATCTGATAGGTTTTGGGGGGAATTACTTCTGCTAACCTTTTAATAATATTGATTGTTATAAAAATGTGGGCTCATTATTATTTTTATTATTATTATCATTTATACAGTGACTCCTTGAGTGAACTATGTGAAAATGAGCATGACAATGTAGTCCTGGCATTTAAACAATTGAGTCAAACCTTTTATGAGAAACTTCAAGAAATGCAAACTCAAATGAGTCAAAATCATTTAAAATAACACCATGGAAAACTTTCAAGTCTGATTATGTGGTATTTATCCATTTGCAAGGAGAGATATATTTGAGCTTATACAATGAAATGAAAAAAATGTTTGTCTTGGAGCCAAACAGAATTAAACTCAAATATTAGCTCTGCTATTTTCTAACTGAATGACCTTAAGTTATGTAATATATCTGAGCTTTAACTTTATTTTTGGCAAAATCAGAGTAAAAATGAATACCTCTAGTTGTTTTGAGGATTAAATGAGATAATGTAAGAAAAGCGATTGGGATTGGGTGGTAACCTCATTAATGGTAGTGTTTTTTTTAGTAGTTAAAGTTAATGTATAGCAAAATTAGTTTCACATTGTCAAGTTTTCAATACATCCCCAAGTTAAATGAATTTTAAATTAATGATCAATAAATCACAAAGGAACCAAATGAATTCTGAACAACAATTTAGTTACGTAAGAAGACTTCTGAGATTACAAGAAAGTCACTGCTGTGGACTGGATGTTTGTGCCCTCCCCTCCAAAATTTTTATACTGAAATTCTAACCCTCAATGTGATGGTATTAGGAGATGATAGGTCATGAGGATGGAGCTCCTTGGATGTAATTAGTGCCTTTAACAGAGAGACAAGAGAGCTTGCTCTCCAATCTCTGCTCACTACCACTGGATGATACAATGGGAAGATGGCCATCTGCAGACCAAGAAGCAAGCCCTCAACAGAACTGAATCTACTTACACCATGATCTTGAACTTTCCAGCCTCCAGGATTGTGAGAAATACATGTTCGTTGTTTAGCCATCTAGTCTGTGGTATTCTGTTGAAGCAGCCTGAATTGACTAAGACAGTCACTTGGAGTAGTTATAAACCACTTTCCTGTTGAAAGCAGAACATGCTTATTCAACTATTTTGTCCAATAGCAATGATAGATTTTGTTTAAGTCCCCTACACTTTCTTATTTTTTCTTTCTAAAGGATCAAGAGTACACTTTCTGGCAGTGATTAAGGAGTGTGTATGTAACAGAAAGCATATATATATCCTGTGAACCCGAATATGGAATTCAGATTGTTTCTGCCCTCAATATCATACTTAAAAAACAAGCATACAAACAAACATAAGGGAACAAACAGCAACCATAACAAAAACAAACCTTTAAAGCTGCGTTTTTGCTGTGTTAAATGAATACGGTACTCTGAAGGAGAAAAAAAGTTTCTCAAATGAGCTTAAACTGCAGGTGATTTAAAAATTAGAGAATAGAATTCTTAAAGCTATTGAAAGTTTCAACCAGAAAACCTCAACTGAATTTTGTATGTAAATGAAATCTTGAATGTAAGTTCTGTGATTCTTTAAGCAAACAATTAGCTGAAAACTTGGTATTCTAGTTTATGTAGTAAGTGACTTGGCACCCATCAGAAAATAAAGGGCATTAAATTGGTTTACTGTTGTGTTCCTTATGTTAAATCTGTTAGTCCATCCATTTGTAGACAGCTACGCATTAGGTATTTTGCTTTCATTGCTATCTATCTTTACTGCAGCCCTAGGTCACATACTACAAAATCTGTTTTAGACCCAGACCTTGAACATAGAGCATTTCTTTCTCAGGGTGAAAGACATAACCTTTTGTATCATCCAGAATGTACCAAGACACCATTTATCATATGGCATTACTTACAGATATATTACATAGGCTTAGAAAAACACTTCGTCTAGAAATGGAAAACCTCTTTTCCTTAGAATTTAACCCAAAATTGGTTTATATCAGTCATGTGCCAAAATCTTACTTGTGACTATTTTCTTAGGGCTAGTCCTAAATTTTTTTATTTAAAATAAGCACATAGTAACAAACATAGTAGATATTAATCCAGCTTTATAGATAATAACCTTAAATATCAAAGGCTTAAACACAGCAAAAGACAGAGATTGTCAGAGTGGATCAAAACACAATAACCAACTGTATGTTGTCTACAAGAAACCTCTTTTAAATATAAAGACATATGTAAATTAAAAGTAAATGGATGTGACTTCTAGTTTCTGGTTTCTCATGTAAGAAGCTTGGAATCAACCACTCCATCCTAATTAGTGAAAATAGCAACAAACTGAAACATTGATAATTCTTCTACATCCCTAAGAGAAGTGATGTCACAGGCCCTTCAAATTCGAGCAAAAGACAGGTGGATACAGAGAATCACAACATACTGACGCAGAAACCTCCACAGGAAATAGTGCTGGAGTAGGAAAACCTGAACTTTAATGAACGAATTGCTCAGTGTGGGCACATCTGAGAGCTAAAAACTCTAGGGGGATACATTCACCTGGGAGCCATGCTTCTGTGAGTTTTATATCTGGGAACTGAACATTGGAGAAGAATCCCCTCATGCTTCTGGAAGGAGGAAGCTAAAATAAACTGTTTTAAAATGTGTCAGAGCACTCTGTTCTTTTTAATAAGGTCTGCCCTCAGGAGAAACTAGTTACTCAGAGCCTAGCCTGCTGGAGTTTTATCAAAGACTAACTCACCTGTTAGAAGGGAAATACCCAACTTCAGCCCACTCTAGCCATCCTACCCCACCTAAAGCAGGGCGTAGAATAAAGCTGAGGAGCGCTTGTAAAGTTCACAGTCTCGAGGCGCAAGATCACTAAATGTCAGAAATAATTATAGTCATAAATCTCTTCTTAATGGAAATGTGTTCTGAGAAATACATAGTTAGGTGATTTTTGCCGTTGTGTGAACATTATAGAATGTACTTACATGAACTTAGATAGTGTAGCCTATTATACTCCTAAACCATGTGGTATAAACTGTTGCTCTTAGGCTACAAGACTGTATAGCATTTTACTGTACTCAACACTGTAGGTAATTGTAACACAATGGTAAATATTTGTGTAGCTAAACATATCTAAACATAGAAAAGGTACAATAAATATATGGTATTATAATCTTATGGGACCACTACCATATATGCAGTCTGTCATTGACCAAAATGTCATTACGCAATGCATGACTGTATAGAACTATAGACCACTCCCCCCACATTACAAAGACCTGTTGTTTACAGCAGTTCTTTTTACCCAGTACATTATATCTGGCTATCAAGAAAAAATTACTAGGCAAAAAATTACTAAAAGGCAAAAAAACCAGTTTGAAGAGATGGAGCAAGCATCAGAATCAGACTTGGCAGAAGTGTTGGAATTATCGGAATGGAAATTTAAAATAGTTAATTTAAAATAATTTGCTGTGGGCTTCCATGGATAAAGTAGGCAGCAAGCAAGAACAGAGGGGCAGGCATTATCCAATTTATTGAGGGACAGAATAGAACTAAACAGTAGAGGAAAGGCAAATTTGCTTTCTTTGCTTGAACAGATGCATCCATCTTCTGCTGCCCTTAGACATCAGCACTCCTGATTCTGGGGCTTTTGGACTCAGAGTGGGACACACACCATTGGCAACCCACAGGCTCCATCACCAATCCTCAGGTCTTTGGGCTGGGACTGAATTATACTTCCTGCTTTCCTGTTTCTCCAGCTTGCAGGTGGCAGATCATGGAACTTCTTTTATAACCACGAGCCAATTCCTAAAATAAATCTCCTCATATCTCTCTATGTATGTTCTATTGTTTCTGTTTCTCTGGAGACCCCTAACTAAAACAATACCCTCTTAAATAAAATTCTGGAATTTCTATAAATTGTTTTCTTAAAAAAGGCAACATAAAATATAAAAAGAAATAAAATGGATTCATGATATTTTTGCTTAGGCTAAGAATTCAGTTAGATAATTTTAGTCAACTTAGGTTTGACCTAATATATTGCTAAAAATGTTCCCCTTTTTGAGACTTAAAAATTCTGAAATTCAGAGTTTAAATGATGATTATACGTATTGTTTTTATTCTTCTTTTGCTTAGCAAATATAATTAGTATTTGAAAACAGTATCTTTATATGAAACATCCAGTGAAATTAAATCGATGATTTACCTTTTCAAAATAAAAATCTCGAAGGGGATTGGGCTAAGATGGCAGACTAGAAGCACCAGTCTCATGGAAAGGAAACAAAGTAGCTAGTGAAAACTCACCCTGAAGGCTGATCATTAGAGAAACCACATTGGAATCCATCAAGGTAGCAGGGGGACAGAACAGTGAGTCGTGAAGCCAGGCACCAGCCTGTCTGGGCTCATTATAGAGCCAGAAGAACCTCTCTGACATGGGAAAGGGTAAGTGAGTAAGAGACCTGGGTGACTCATGCTCTTCACAGGCACCTGTGCAAAACTGGAAATGACAGAATCTCCCTGCCTGTCTCCTCTCGTCCACATTTCCCCTACCCTGCTTCTAGGCTGAGGCATAGAACCACCTGGAAATTTAGTAGGGGCAACTCTTGAGACAAAGGGGACATTTACAAGCCTTGAGCCCCATAGCAGACCAGAATCTGGCATGGTAGCTCCAATGGAGGCCGTAGTTGTATTGCCTGGGAGTAGTAAGACTGTTCCACCCTACCTGCCCAGTGGGGGTCGGTACTGATGCTAGCTTCTGGCCCAGTGGTTCTGCTTTGATTTGAACTCAACTGGCAGCTGCAGCCTCTCATTGTCCCAGGAAATGCCCAGATGGCAGGATGGGCTACCTCACCTACCCTTTTCACTCATGGCCAGAAGGGCTATGCTTGCTAGAGCTTCTGGCCCAGTGGTCACACTTGTGTGAACTCAGCCCTAGGGCACAGCCCCTTGTTCTAGGAAGCATCCAGATGTCAGGATTGGTGAACCCACCTATCCCCATCACTGATAACTAGGGGAACCATGCCAGCTACAGCTTCTGGACCAGAGTCCTACACTGCCTGAATTAAGTGAGAGGCCTAGCCTCCTGTTACTCTGGAAATGACCCAAAGGCAGGGTGGGCAGCTCTACCTACCCCAGCTTCTCATAGCCAGATGGCCCACATCTGCTAGAGCTTCCAGCCCAATGGTACCACTTCTGCCTGAACTCTCTGGGCAAGTGCAACCCCGTGTTCTCCCAGGAGGCATTTGGACAGCAGATTAAGGCTGATGGGCAAGGATTCAGCCTGTCTACCAACAGGAGCCCCTACCTGAGGGAGTCTTGTGGACCAGAACACACAACAAAAGAAATGTGGGCATGGAGACAGTAATCAGAAGGGGCTCCTGCAAGACCCAGGAGCAGACTAAAATTAAAAACAGTAGACCGAACCCACATTATGTCATAATCAAACCCCCAAGGGCATCAAAGAAGATGAAAGCAAAAAAGCCCATCTAAAGGATAGCAATGTCAAAGACTTTAGGAACATCAGTCCACACAGATGAGAAAGAACCATCTCAAGAACTCTGACAACCCAAAAGGCCAGAGGATCTTCTTGTCTTCAAACAACTACACTAGTTTCCCAGCAATGGTTCTTAACTATGCTGAAATGGCTGAAATGTCAGAAATAGAATTCAGAACATGGATAAGGAATGAAGATCATTAGCATTTAAGAGAAAGTCAAAACCCAATCTTAGCACTCTAAGGAATATAAGAAAACAATATAGGAGATAAAGACAAAAGGGTCATATTAAGAAAGAACCAAACTGAATTGATAGAGCTGAAAAACTCACTTCAAGAATTTCAGAATATAATTGCAAGTATTAACAGCAGAATCAACCAAGCTGAGGAAAGAACCTCAGAGATTGCAGAACAGTTACATGAAATATCTCAGTCAGACAAAAATAAAGAAAAAATAACAAAGAATGAACAAAGCCTCCAAGAAATATGGGATTATGTGAAGAGACCAAATCTATGGCTCATTCTTGTCCCTGAAAGAGAGGGAGTGAAAACAAGCAACTTGGAAAACATATTTAAGGGTATCATCCATGCACATTTCCTCAACTTTTTAAGAGTGGCCAACATTCAAATCCAGTAAATACAGAGAACCCCTTTACGATACTATACAAGATGACCATCACCAAGGCACATTGTCATCAGATTCTTTTAAGTTCAAAATGAAAGAAAAAAATTGTTAAAGGCAGTTCTAGAGAAGGGGAAGGTCAGCTACAAAGGGAATCCCATTAAACTAACAGCAGACCTTTCAGCAGAAACTCTACAAGCCAGAAGATATTGGGGGCCTATATTCAGTAATCTTAAAGAAAATACATTCCACTGAAGAATTTCATATCCAGCCACACTAATTTTCATAAGTGAAGGAGAAATAAGATCCTTGTCAGACAAGCAAATGCTAAGGAAGTTGGTTACCATGAGGCCTGCCTTCCAAGAGGTCTTTTAGGGAATGCTTTAAATATGGAAAGGAAAGACTGTTACGGTCATCATGAAACACACTTAAGTACATAGACCATTGACACTATAAAGCAACTACACAATCAAGTCTGCATAACAACCAGCTAACAACACAATAGAAATGAAGGTCATCAACATTCAAGAGAAAGTCAAAACCTAGTCCTGGCACTCTAAGGAATATAAGAAAACAATACAGGAGATAAAAGGGCCATTTAAGAAAGAACCAAACTGAATTGAAAGAGCTGAAAAACTCACTTCAAGAATTTCAGAATAGAATTGCAAGTATTAACAGCAGAATCGACCAAGCTGAGGAAAGAATCTCAGAGACTGTAGAACAGTTATCTGAAATATCTCAGTCAGACATGTGCAGTTTAAAATCTGCACATGTCAATAATAACCTTAAATGTAAATGGGCTAAATGCCCCAATTAAAAGGCACAGAGTAGCAAGTTGGATAAAGAAGCAATACCCAACTGTATGCTATATATAAGAAACCCATCTCACCTGCAGTGACACCAGTAGGTTCAAAGTGAAGAGATGGGGGAAAAACCTACCATGCAAATGGAAAACAAAAAGTAGCAGGGATTGGTATTCTAATTTTAGACAAAACAGCCTTTAAATGAACAACAATAAAAAAGGACAAGGCCAGGTATGGTGGCTCATGCCTGTAATCCCAGCACTTTGGGAAGACAAAGTGGGTGGATCACTCAAGGCCAGGAGATCAAGACCAACCTGGACAACATGGTAGAATGCTGTCTCTACTAAAAATACAAAAATTAGCCAGGCGTGGTGATAGGCACCTGTAATCCCAGCTATTTGGGAAGCTGAGGCATGAGAATCACTTGAACCCGGCAGGCAGAGATTGTAGTAAGTGATGGAGTGAGACTGTGTGCCAGGAAAAAAAAAAAAAAGAACATTTGTATTAGTCCATTTTCACACTGCTATAAAGAACTACGTGAGACTGTTCTCACGTAGGTAATTTATAAAGAAAAGTACTTTGTTGTTGTTGGTTTTTTTGTTGTTGTTGTTGGTTTTTTTTTGTTGTTGTTATTGTGTTTTTGAGATGGAGTTTCACTCTTGTCGCCCAGGCTGGAGTGCAATGGCATGATCCCGACTCACTTCAACCTCCGCCTCCTGGGTTCAAGCAATTCTCCTGCCTCAGCCTCCCAAGCAGCTGGGATTACAGGCGCCCATCACCATGCCCAGCTAATTTTTGTATTTTTATTGGAGACGGGGTTTCACCATGTTGGCCAGGCTGGTCTTGAACTCCTGACCTCAGGTGACTCACCTGCCTTGGCCTCCCAAAATGCTAGGATTACAGGTGTGAGCCACCATGCCTGGCCAGAAAAGAAGTTTCATTGACTCAGTTCTGCATGGCTGTTGAGGCCTCAGGAAACTTACCATCATGGAAGAAGGCAAAGAGGAATCAAGGCACATCTTACATTGTGGCAGGAGAGAAAGAGAGAGTGAAGGGGAACCTGCCCCCATGAGCCAATCACCTCCCACCAGGCTCTCTCTTGACATGTGGGGATTACAACTCGAGATGAGATTTGAGTAGGGACACAGAGCCAAACCATGTCAATATTACCTAATGGTAAAGGGGTTAATTCAACAAGAAGACTTAATTATCCTAAATATAGATGCACCCGAGACAGGAGCACCTAGATTTATAAAGCAAATTCTTACAGACCTATGAAGAGACTTAGATAACCACACAAGAATAATGGGAGGAGTTCAATACTCCACTGACAGTATTAGAGAGATCACTGAGGCAGAAAACTAACAAAGATATTCAGGATCAAAACTTGACATTTGACCAAATGGGCCTAATAGGTATCTACAGAACCCTCCACCCCAAAATGACAGAATATGCGTTCTTCTCATCCGCACATGGCACATACTCTAAAATTTGCTGCACAATTGACCATAAAATAGTCCTCAGTAAATTGAAAAAAAAAAAAAACAGAAAAAAGAGTCATACCAACCACACTCTCAGACCACAGTGCAATAAAATATACATCAATGCTAAGAAAATCACATAAAAGCATAGAATTTAAACAACCTGCCCCTGAATGACTTTTTGGGTAAACAACGAAATTAAGGCAGAAATCAAGAAATTCTTTGAAACCAAAGATTACAAAGATACAACATACCAGAATCTCTGGGACACAACTAAAGCAGTGTTACGAGGGAAGTTTATAGCACTGAATGCTCACATAAAAAAGTTAAAAAGATCTCAAATTAACAACCTAACATCACAATCAGAAGAACTAGAGAAATGAGCAAACCAACCGCAAAGCTAGCAGAAGACAAGAAATAACCACAATCAGTGCTGACCTGAAGGAAACTGAGATGTGGAAAACCATACAGAAGATCAATGAATCTAATAATTGATTCTTTGAGAGAATAAATAACATTGATAAATCACTAGCTAGACCAATAAAGAAAAAAAATGACAAAAGGGGCATTACCACAAATCCTGCAGAAATATTAAACAGCACTCAACAGAGGTGACCATAAACACCTCTATGCACACAAAGTAGAAAACCTAGAAGAAAAGGATAAAATCCTGGGAACATACAACCTCCCAGGAATGGACTAGGAAGAAATATCTTGGTCCAGGACAGGAATAAACCAATAATGAGTTCCAAAATTGAATTACTAATAAAAAGCCTACCAACCACAAAACGCCCAGGACCAGATGGATTCACAGTCAAATTCTATCAGATATATAAAAAATAGCTTATACCATTTCTACTGAAACTGTTTCAAAAAATTGAGGAAAGACTCCTCCCTAACTCATTTTATGAGGCAAGGATCATCCTGATACCAAAACCTAGCAAAGATACAACAAAAAAAGAAAACTTCAGACCAATATTCTTGGTGAACATAGATGCAGAAATCCTTAACAAAATACTAGCAAAACAAATTCAGCAGCACATCAAAAAGCTAATTCCCCATGATCAAGTAGGCTTCATCCTTGGGATGCAAGGTTGGTTCGAAATGTGCAAATCAATAAATGTGATTTACCACATACACAGAATTAAAACCAGAAAACAAATAATTAACAGATGAAGAAAATGCCTTCAATAAAATTCAATATCCTTTGATGTTAAAACCCTCGATTATGCATTGAAGGAACAGACTTCAAAATAATAAGACTCATTTATGAGAAACCCATAGCCAACATCATACAGAATGGGCAAAAGCTAGAAGCATTCTCCTTGAAAAGCAGAACAAGATAAAAATGCTCTCTCCCATGACTCCTATTCGACATAGTACTGGAAATCCTAGCCAGAGGAATCAGGCAAGAGAAAAAAAAAGACATCCAAACAGGAAGAGAGGAAGTCAAACTATCTCTGAAGATAATATGATTCTATACCCAGAAAACCCCATAATCTCTGCACAAAAGCTTCTTGTTCTGATAAACAACTTCAGCAAAGTTTCAAGATACAAAATGTAGTAAAATCAGAAACATTTCTATATACCAATAACATCCAAGCTAGAGCCAAATCCAGAATGCAATCCCATTTATAATTACCATAGGCCAGGCGGTGGCTCATGCCTGTAATCCCGGCACTTTGGGAGGCCATGGTGGTGCAGATCATGAGGTCAAGAGGCTGAGACCAACCTGGCCAACATGATGAAACCCCATCTCTACAAAAAATACAAAAAATTAACAGTGCCTGGTGGCAGGCACCTGTAATCCCAGCTACTTGGGTGGCTGAGGCAAGAGAATCGCTTGAACCTGGGAGGCAGAGGTTGTGCCGTTGCACTCCAGCCTGGGCAAAAAGGGTGAAACTCTGTCTCAAAAAAAAAAAAAAAAAATGACCACAATAAGAATAAAATTTCACCTACCCAAGAAGGTGAAAGACCTCTACGATGAGAATTACAGAACACTGCTAAAAGTAATCAGAGATGATACAAACAAATGGAAAAACAGTCATTGCTCATGGAAGGAAGAATCAATATTGTTAAAATGGCCATACTGCCCAAAGCAATTTATAGATTCAATGCTATTTCATCAAACCAATGACATTCTTAACAGAATTAGAAAAAATATTGTAAAATTAATATGGAACGAAAAAAGAGCCCAAATAGCCAAGGCAATCTTAAGCAAAGAGAACAAAGCTGGAAGTGTCACACTGACTGACCTCAAACTATACTACAAAACTACAGTAACTAATCAGTGTGGTACTGATAAAAAAACAGACACATAGAATAATGGAATTGAATAGAGAGCCCAGAAAAACTGCTACAAACCTACAACCATCTGATGGTCAATGAAGTTGGCAAAAACAAGCAATGGGGAAAGTACTCCACCTTCAATAAATGGTACTAAGATAACTGAGTAGCCATATGCAAAAGATTCAGCCTGGACCCCTACATTATACCACCTACAAAAATCAACTTAAGAAGGATTAAAGACTTAAGTGTAAAACGTAAAACTATAAAAACCCTGGAAGATAACATAGAAAATACCATTCTGGACAAAGGATCAGGTAAGGATTTCATGACAAATACACCAAACGCAGTTGCAACAAAAATAAAAATCAACAAATTGGACCTAATCAAACTAAAGAGCTTCTGCACAGCAAAAGAAACCATCAGCAGAGTAAACAGACAACCTAACAGAATGGGAGAAAATATTTTCAAACTATGCATCTGACAAAGGTCTAATATTCAGCATCTATAAAGAACTTAAATTTACAAGCAAAAAAACAACATCCTGTCAAAAAGTGGGCAAAAGACGCAGACACTTCTCTTTTTTTTATTATTATACTTTAAGTCCTAGGGTACATGTGCACAATGTGCAGGTTTGTTACACGTGAATACATGTGCCATGTTGGTGTGCTGCACCCATTAACTCATCATTTACAATAGGTATTTCTCTTAATGCCATCCCTCCCCACTCCCCCCATCCCATGACAGGCCCTGGTGTGTGATGTTCCCCATCCTGTGTCCAAGTGTCCTCATTGTTCAGTTGCCACCTATGAGTGAGAACATGCAGTGTTTGGTTTTCTGTCCTTGTGATAGTTTGCTCAGAATGATGGTTTCTAGCTTCATCCATGTCCCTACAAAGGACATGAACTCATCCTTTTTTATGGCTGCATAGTATTCCATGGTGTATATGTGCCACATTTTCTTAATCCAGTCTATCATTGATGGACATTTGGGTTGATTCCAAGTCTTTGCTATTGTGAATAGTTCTGCGATAAACATACGTGTGCATGTGTCTTTATAGTAACATGATTTATAATCTTTTGGGTACATACCCGGTAATGGGATGGCTGGGTCAAATGGTATTTCTAGTTCTAGATCCTTGAGGAATCTCCACACTGTCTTCCACAATGATTGAACTTGTTTACACTCCTACCAACAGTGTAAAAGTGTTCCTATTTCTCCACATCCTCTCTAGCACCTGTTGTTTCCTGACTTTTTAATGATCGCCATTCTAACTGGTGTGAGATGGTATCTCTCATTGTGGTTTTGACTTGCATTTCTCTGATGACCAGTGATGATGAGCATTTTTTCATTGTCTGTTGGGTGCATAAATGTCTTCTTTTGAGAAGTGTGTTCATATCCTTCGCCCAGTTTTTGATGGGGTTGTTTGATTTTTTCTTATAAATTTGTTTAAGTTCTTTGTAGATTCTGGATATTAGCCCTTTGTCGGATGGGTAGATTGTAAAAATTTTCTCCCAGTCTGTAGGTTGCCTGTTCACTCTGATGGTAGTTTCTCTTGCTGTGCAGAAGCTCTTTAGTTTAATTAAATCCCATTTGTCTATTTTGGCTTTTGTTGCCATTGCTTTTGGCGTTTTAGTTATGAAGTCCTTGCCCATGCCTATGTCCTGAATGGTATTGCCTAGGTTTTCTTCTAGGGTTTTTATGGTTTTAGGTGTAACATTTAAGTCTTTAATCCATCTTGAATTAATTTTTGTATAAGGTGTAAGGAAAGGATCCAGTTTCAGCTTTCTCCATATGGCTAGCCAGTTTTCCCAGCACCATGTATTAAATAGGGAATCCTTTTCCCATTTCTTGTTTTTGTCAGGTTTGTCAAAGATCAGATGGTTGTAGATGTGTGGTATTATTTCGGAGGGCTCTGTTCTGTTCCATTGGTATATATCTCTGTTTTGGTACCAGTACCATGCTGTTTTGGTTACTGTAGCCTTAAAGTATAGTTTGAAGTCAGGTAGCGTGATGCCTCCAGCTTTGTTCTTTTTGCTTAGGATTGTCTTGGTAATGCGGGCTCTTTTTTGGTTCCATATGAACTTTAAAGTAGTTTTTTCCAATTCTGTGAAGAAAGTCATTGGTAGCTTGATGGGGATGGCAGTGAATCTATAAATTACCTTGGGCAGTATGGCCATTTTCACGATGTTGATTCTTCCTACCCATGAGCATGGAATGTTCTTCCATTTGTTTGTGTCCTCTTTTATTTCATTGAGCAGTGATTTGCAGTTCTCCTTGAAGAGGTCCTTCACATCCCTTGTAAGTTGGAGTCCTAGGTATTTTATTTTCTTTGAAGCCATTGTGAATGGGAGTTCACTCGTGATTTGGCTCTCTGTTTGTCTGTTATTGGTGTATAGGAATGCTTGTGATTTTTGCACATTGATTTTGTTTCCTAAGACTTTGCTGAAGTTGCTTATCAGCTTAAGGAGATTTTGGGCTGAGATGATGGGGTTTTCTAGATATACAATCATGTCATCTGCAAACAGGGACAATTTGACTTCCTCTTTTCCTAATTGAATACCCTTTATTTCTTTCTCCTGCCTGATTGCCCTGGCCAGAACTTCCAACATTATGTTGAATAGGAGTGGTGAGAGAGGGCATCCCTGTCTTGTGCCAGTTTTCAAAGGGAATGCTTCCAGTTTTTGCCCATTCAGTATGATATTGGCTGTGGGTTTGTCATAAATAGCTCTTATTTTTTTGAGACACCTCCCATCAATACCTAGTTTATTGAGAGTTTTTAGCATGAAGGGCTGTTGAATTTTGTTGAAGGCCTTTTCTGCATCTATTGAGATAATCATGTGGTTTTTGTCTTTGGTTATGTTTATATGCTGGATTATGTTTATTGATTTGCACATGTTGAACCAGCCTTGCATCCCAGGGATGAAGCCAACTTGATCATGGTGGACAAGCTTTTTGATGTGCTGCTGCATTTGGTTTGCCAGTATTTTATGGAGGATTTTTGCATTGATGTTCCTCTGGGATATTGGTCTAAAATTCTCTTTTTTTTATTGTGTCTCTGCCAGGCTTTGGTATCAGGATGATGCTGGCCTCATAAAATGAGTTAGGGAGGATTCCCTCTTTTTCTATTGATGGAATAGTTTCAGAAGGAATGGTACCAGCTCTTCTTTGTACCTCTGGTAGAATTCAGCTGTGAATCTGTCTGGTCCTGGACTTTTTTTGGTTGGTAGGCTATTAATTGTTGCCTCAATTTCAGAGCCTGTTATTGGTCTATTCAGGGATTCAACTTCTTCCTGGTTTAGTCTTGGGAGGGTGTATGTGTCCAGGAATTTGTCCATTTCTTCTAGATTTTCTAGTTTATTTGCATAGAGGTGTTTATAGTATTCTTTGATGGTAGTTTGTATTTCTATGGGCTCGGTGGTGATATCCCCTTTATCATTTTTATTGAGTCTATTTGATTCTTCTGTCTTTTCTTCATTAGTCTTGCTAGTGGTCTATCAATTTTGTTGATCTTTTCAAAAAACCAGGCCAGGAAGCTCAAACTGGCTGGAGCCCACGCAGCTTTACGAGCCCTGTCTGCCTCTGTACACTTCACTTCTGGGGGCAGGGTATAGCTGATCAAAATGCAGCAGAAAGTTCTACAGACTTAAATGGCCCTGTCTGACAGCTGTGAAGGGGGTAGTGGTTCTCCTAGCACAGAGTTAGAGATCTGAGAATGGACAGACTGCCTCCTCAAGTGGGTCCCTGGCCCCTGAATAGCCTAAGTGGGAGACACCTCCCAGTAGGGGATGACTGACACCTCATACAGCTGGGTGCCCCTCTGAGATGAAGCTTCCAGAGGAAGGATCAGGCAGCAACATTTGCTGTTATGCAATATTTGCTGTTCTGCAGCCTCCGCTGGTGATACCCTGGCAAACAGGGTCTGGAGTGGTCCTCCAGCAAACTCCAACAGACCTGAAGTTGAAGGTCCTTACTGTTAGAAGGAAAAGTAACAAACAGAAAGGAATAGCATCAATATCAACAAAAAGGACATCCACACCAAAGCCCCCTGTGTAGGTCACCATCATCAAAGACCAAAGGTAGATAAAACCACAAAGATGGGGAGAAACCAGAGCAGAAAAGCTGAAAATTCTAAAAATCAGAGCGCCTCTTCTCCTCCAAAGGAACGCAGCTCCTCACCAGCAATGGAACAAAGCTGGACGGAGAATGACTTTGATGAGTTGACAGAAGTAGGCTTCAGAAGATCAGTAATAACAAACTTATCCGAGCTAAAGGAGGATGTTCGAACCCATCGCAAATAAGCTAAAAACCTTGGAAAACGCTTAGACGAATGGCTAACTAGAATAAACAGCATAGAGAAGACCTTAAATGACCTGATGGAGCTGAAAACCATGACACGAGAACGTGACATATGCAAAAGCTTCAGTAGCCGATTCGATCAAGTGGAAGAAAGGGTATCAGTGATAGAAGATCAAATGAATGAAATGAAGTGAGAAGAGAAGTTTAGAGAAGAAAGAGTAAAAAGAAATGAACAAAGCCTCCAAGAAATATGGGACTATGTGAAAAAACCAAATCTACGTCTGACTGGTGTACCTGAAAGTGAAGGGGAGAATGGAACAAGTTGGAAAACACTCTTCAGGATATTATCCAGGAGAACTTCCCCAACCTAGCAAGGCAGGCCAATATTCAAATTCAGGAAATACAGAGAATGCCACAAAGATACTCCTTGAGAAGTGCAACCCCAAGACACATAATTGTCAGATTGACCAAAGTTGAAATGAAGGAAAAAATATTAAGGGCAGCCAGAGAGAAAGGTCAGGTTACCCACAAAGGGAAGCCCATCATACTAACAGTGGATCTCTCAGCAGAAACTCTACAAGCCAGAAGAGAGTGGGGACCAATAGTCAACATTCTTAAAGAAAAGTATTTTCAACCTAGAATTTCATATCCAACCAAACTAAGCTTCTTAAGTGAAGGATAAATAAAATCCTTTACAGACAAGCAAATGCTGAAAGATTTTTTCACCACCAGGCCTGCCTTACAAGAGCTCCTGAAGGAAGCACTAAACATGGAAAGGAACAACTGGTATCAGCTAGTGCAAGAACATGCCAAATCGTAAAGACCATCGATGCTAGGAAGAAACTACATCAACTAGTGAGCAAAATAACCAGCTAACATCATAATGACGGGATCAAATGCACATATAACAATATTAACCTTAAATGTAAAGGAGCTAAATGCCCCAATTAAAAGACACAGACTGGCAAATTGGATAAAGAGTCAAGACCAATCAGTGTGCCGTATTCAGGAGACCCATCTCATGTGCAGAGACACACATACGCTCAAAATAAAGGGATGGAAGAAGATCTACCAAGCAAATGGGAAACAAAAAAAAAGCACGGTTTGCAATCCTAGTCTCTGATAAAACAGACTTTAAGCCAACAAAGATGAAAAGAGACAAAGAAGACCATTATATAATGGTAAAGGGATCAATTCAACAAGAAGAGCTAACTATACTAAATATATATGCACCCAATACAGGAGCACCCAGATTCATAAAGCAAGTCCTTAGAGACCTACAAAGAGACTTAGACTCCCGCACAATAATAATGGGAGACTTTAATACCCCACTGTCAACATTAGATAGATTAACGAGACAGAAAGTTAACAAGGATATCCAGGAATTGAACTCAGCTCTGCACTAAGCAGACCTAATAGACATCTACAGAACTCTCCACCCCAAGTCAACAGAATATACACTCTTCTCAGCACCACACCACACTTATTCCAAAATTGACCACATAGTTGGAAGTAAAGCACTCCTCAGCAAATTTAAAAGAACAGAAATCGCAACAAACTATCTCTCAGACCACAGTGTAATCAAATTAGAACTCAAGATTAAGAAACTGACTCAAAACCGCACAACTACATGGAAACTGAACAACCTGCTTCTGAATGACTACTGGGTAAATAACGAAATAAAGGCAGAAATAAAGATGTTCTTTGAAACCAATAAGAACAAAGACACAACATACCAGAATCTCTGGGACACATTTAAAGCAGTGTGTAGAGGGAAATTTATAGCACTAAATGCCCACAAGAGAAAGCAGGAAAGATCTAAAATCAACATAGACAGTTTTCAAAAGAAGACATACAGGCAGCCAACAAACATATGAAAGAATGCTTAAAATTACTTATGATGGGAGAAATGAAAATTAAAACTACAATGAGATACTATCTTGCATCAGTCAGAATGGCTTATTATTAAGAAGTCAAAAAATAATGGATGCTGGCAAAATCATGTAGAAAAGGGAACAATTATACACTGCTGGTGGAAATGTAAATTTGTTCAACTATTTCAGAAAGCAGTTTGGCAATTTCTCAAAGAACTTAGGATTACCATTTGACCCAGCAATCTCATTATTGGGTATATGCCCAAAGAAATATCATTCACTCTACCATTAAAACACATGCACACATATATTTATCACAGCACTATTCACATAGCAAAGATGTGGAATTAACCTAAATGTCCATCAATGGTGGACTTGTATAGATAAAATGGTGCATATACACCATGGAATACTATGCAACCACAAGAAAGAATGAGATTATGTCATTTGCAGCAACATGGCTGGAGGTGGAGACCATTATCATAAGTGAACTAACACAGGAACCAAAAACCAAATACCACATGTTCTCACTTGTTAAGTGGGAGTTAGACATTGAGTACATATGGATACAAAAAAGGGAACAACAGATACCAGGGCCTACTTGAGGGTAGAGGGTGGGAGGTGGGTGAGAATTGAAAAACTACCTTTTGATTACTATGCTTATTACCTGGGTGATTAATCCATAACCCCCCAACACACAATTCACCTACAAAGCAAACATGCACATGTACTCCTGAACTTAAAAGTTAAACAATAAAAAAATACAACCAAAGAAAATGTAAATGTAAAAATTTGGTTGGGAGCAGCAAATGCAAAATTCTAATATAGTACTCTACTTAAAAATGTCATGGAGAACTTCAGTAAAGAGACATTAAAGAATATAATCTTACAGTCTTTAAATTTCAAAGTTATGACCTTCAGACCATATATGATGTAAGACTGAGTGATGGGGTTATCAGAATACTTCCTTACAAGGGTGAAATAGCTAAAAATGAAGCTGAATGGAAGGTCTAATAGCTAAAAATGAAGCTTAATGGAAGAGAGGTTTATTTCTGTCATTTTGTCTGGGGAATTTTTCTTCAAAATATGTTTGGATTTTATGGGCTAAATAAAATGTTTTAAATGAAAAATATATCTGAATAAATAAAGACCTGAATAGACAACTCACCAAAAAGATATATGGATAACAAGCACAACATCATATGTCATCAGGAAAATGGAAGTTAATAGAACAATGAGACACCACTACACGCCTATTAGAATGGCCAAAATCTAAAACACTACCAAATGCTAGCAAGGATGTGGAACAACTGAAATGCTCATTACTTGCTTGTGGAAATACGGAATGGTACAGACACTTTGGAAAACAGTTTGGCAGTTTCTTGCAAAACTAAATATACTCTTATATAATCCAGAAATTTGTGCCTACACAAAAATGTGCACATGGATATTTATAGTGGCTTTATTCATAATTTTCAAAACTTGGAAAATAACCAAGACATTCTTCAGTAGGTAAATGGATAAATAAACCATGATACATCCAGACAATAGAATATTATTCAACTCTAAAATGAAATGAGCCATCAAGTCATGAAAACACATTAAAGGCCTTTAAATGCACATTATTACTAAGTGAAAAATGTCAGTTTCAAAAGATTAGATATTGTATGATTCCACTTATATGAGATTTGGGAAAAGTCAAAACTATGAAGACAGTCAAAGGATTTTTGGTCACCAGAAGTTGAGGGGAAGGAGGGATGAATGGGTAGAGGATTCTTTTTAGCGGCAGTAAAATTACTATATGTGATGCTATAATGGTGGATACGTGTCATTACAAATTTGCCAAAACTTATAGAAAGTACAATATCACAGGTGAACACAAATGTAAACTATGAAACTTGGGTGATTATGATTGTCACTGTAGGTTCAACAATTGTAACAAATGTACTACCTTCCTATAAGCATTTTGATAGTCTCAGAGGCTATACATATTTTAGGATGGGGTATACAAGAAATCTCTATTTCTTCCTCCAATTTTTCTATGAACTCAAACTGCTCTGAAAATAAAGTATATTAAAAAAATCACAGTGATAGCAGTTTTAGAAAAATAGAGATCCAGAGACTCTAGAAATTTTTACCATCTCTTATCCTTTACCATATGCTTAATGTAAGAGTGGTTTATTTCTGTCATTGGAATAGTAAATAATACATTACCAAATTAGCTTTCACTCTTTACTTGTTTTATACCCTTTACCACATTTCCAAGTCTTTTGCTGGAAGATAATGTCTTTTTTTTTTTTCAGATGAATGAGCCAATCTGTGACCCTTGCTTTTTGAAAGAATAATAGAGGAGATGGGATGCAACCTGGTATCTGTTTCAAAAGAGGATCTGTTTCTAACTTCTTTATTCAGACCTCTTCTTGGGTAGGAATTATTGACAGTAATTGTGTCCAATCATAGTTACATTTGAGGTAGGTCTAATAGCAGACACTTCTCTGTTCTGTTTTGTGTTTTTGTTTTTGAGCAGGAACTTTAAAGAACAAGCTGGCACCATGTTTTCATAGGGAACTTTGGGAGCATTTCATGCTCTATTTATTATAATAACGTAAAGTTTCTCTTTCAATGAGTTCCTTTTCTGGAATTTTTTTGACATGAAAATACCAACAGAGAGAATATTTCTTTAGCAAATAAAGCAGTAAGATGTAAAGCTCTCTGCTGTGGGTCAGAGAAGTAGAGTTGGCACAAAGAAGAAAAATACATCATGAAGAGACAGTATTGACAACAGTTGAGTTTCTAGTTCATTGAACACCCATTATGCATCAGGTGCTGATCTAGATATAGACATAAATAAGCAAAAGAAAAAAGTCATTGCTTTTAAGGAGTTTGCCTTCTAATGAAGTAGGAAGATAATAAAGAAACATGTAACATATGATATAGTTTTATGTAGTAATAGAGTCTGTGACTAAATAGGGAGTGATGTAGAATGTGGGAGAAGAAACGAGCTATGCAATTGTTTGGGAGAAAGAAATTCCCAGGCAGCAGTGACAGTAGGTCAGTGCTCCTGAGAAAAGAATGAACTGTGCTCAAGCTATAGAGAGAAGGCCAGCATAGCTAGGCAGCACAAAAGAGCACAGTGCAAGATGAGCGTGGAGGGGTTTGAAAGGTGATGGAATGTTGGATCTTGTAGGCTGTGAAACCTAAATATTAAAGCCATTGGAACAGTTTGGCCAGGATATGAATATGATCTGACTTGCATTTATAAAAGATATTTCCAGTGACACGAGCATAGAGAGAAGGAGATGGGAGGAGAAGCACATTACTATGATAGTCATGGAACTTGGAATCGGTTGGATACAATTAGAAGGGATCAGTATTTGACCATCAGTATTTAGGTTAACTCTGAGTGAAGTTCCAGATAATTGGAAAATTCAAGAAAGAACTTGCTGATGAACCATGTAATGGTTAGGAGGTTAAGAGAGGGAACAAGGATGACCTGGAGAATTTTGCCTTGTGATAAGGCGAGTACTATTTAGAGAGATAGAGAAGAGGAGGTGTGAGGATGTGGAGGATTCAAGAGTTCTGTTTTGGAACAAACTAGTTTGAGCAGCATATGAGACATTCCAGGAATAGCTTGAACTCAGGCAGTGACCAGGGCTTGAGATAAATAGATGG
Organism: Nomascus leucogenys; assembly: GCF_006542625.1. Classification (NCBI taxonomy): domain Eukaryota; kingdom Metazoa; phylum Chordata; class Mammalia; order Primates; family Hylobatidae; genus Nomascus; species Nomascus leucogenys. The sequence goes on along the minus strand of NC_044387.1, from coordinate 88,714,480 downwards.
GAGTAGTTAGCACAGAAATAATACATAAAGCCATAGGAGTTGGTGAAATCACCATGAGTGAGTATAAATAGAAGAGAGATGAAATTTTGTTCAGTCCAACATTTTAAAGTCAGAAATCAATTGAGGAGCTGGAAAAAAAGATTGAGAAGTAGCCAGTGAGGGAGGAAAAAAACAAGGAGAAGGTGGTGTTCTTTAAGTCAAGAGTAGAATGTGTTTCAAGAAGAGGGAATAATCAACTGTGTCGATGTTGAGTAGGATGAGAAGGGATGTAGCAATGTGGAGGTTGTTGGTTACCATGAGAGTGCAGTTTCACAAGGGAGTGATCAGGATAAAAATGTTGATGGAGTAGTTTGAGGAAAGACTGGGAGGTGAAGAAGTAAAGAAGGCAAGTACAAACAAATTTTTAGTTTTCATATAAAAGGGAGCAAAGATATGGAGTAATAGTTGGAGTCATTGATGAGACTAAGTGAAGATTTTTTAATTTGGGAGAATAACATCTTTTTTCTTGTGAAACTGGATTTGAGTTGGTTTTGATGCCAGGCAAGTACATCTTCTAATTTGTTTCCTAGGACCGTAAATAATACATTTGTTATTAGCCCAATAAGTCTCTCAGCCCCTGTCCATAATTGCAATAATTTAATGAGTCATCTATGGTTTTATCATTTTGCATAATTCATTTGAACAGTAGAGACTTTCCTCTAATTCGTTGGACTATTTCTCAAACTCTTAATCATATCTGTATAAGATTTGATTATGGAAAGGGATATTTATCATGTAATAAGGATTTAATTTCTGTGCAAAAGTGATTTACTTGATTTTTAATGGTTTTAAACCATTAAAATAACCTTTTAGAAATAATTTATATGTGTTCTTCATTTATATGTATTCTTCATACTAATAGGCAATTAGTAATTACAGCAAATGTCAAAAAAATATGTGAGCCTAAAATTAATCTCCATCAGCCTCATATACTGGATGCAAGAAAATTTCACATGTAACTTAAAGCAATGTGATGTTATAATGCAATGTTTTAATTTAACCAGCATCCAGAGACTATATAGTAGTTTTCTTAGGTAAGTTTTAAGTTTTTGAAAGAGAAAAATATACATTTCATGTATTAATATAATTTTTAAAAATTCCTAGTATATCAATTACTTCACTATATCTAATGAATTATTTTTTTTTATTATTATTATACTTCAGGTTTTAGGGTACATGTGCACAATGTGCAGGTTTGTTACATATGTATCCATGTGCCATGTTGTTTTGCTGCACCCATTAACTCGTCATTTAGCATTAGGTATATCTCCTAATGCTGTCCCTCCCCGCTCCCCTCACCCCACAACAGTCCCCGGAGTGTGATGTTCCCCTTCCTGTGTCCATGAGTTCTCATTGTTCAATTCCCACCTATGAGTGAGAACATGCAGTGTTTGGTTTTTTGTCCTTGCGATAGTTTACTGAGAATGATATTTTACAGTTTCATCCATGTCCCTACAAAGGACATGAACTCATCATTTTTTATGGCTGCATAGTATTCCATGGTGTATATGTGCCACATTTTCTTAATCCAGTCTATCATTGTTGGACATTTGGGTTGGTTCCAAGTCTTTGCTATTGTGAATAGTGCTGCAATAAACATACGTGTGCATGTGTCTTTATAGCAGCATGATTTATAGTCCTTTGGGTATATACCCAGTAATGGGATGGCTGGGTCAAATGGTATTTCTAGTTCTAGATCCCTGAGGAATTGCCACACTGACTTCCACAATGGTTGAACTAGTTTACAGTCCCACCAACAGTGTAAAAGTGTTCCTATTTCTCCACATCCTCTCCAGCACCTGTTGTTTCCTGACTTTTTAATGATGGCCATTCTAACTGGTGTGAGATGGTATCTCACTGTGGTTTCAATTTGCATTTCTCTGATGGCCAGTGATGATGAGCATTTCTTCATGTGTTTTTTGGCTGCATAAATGTCTTCTTTTGAGAAGTGTCTGTTCATGTCCTTCACCCACTTTTTGATGGGGTTGTTTGTTTTTTTCTTGTAAATTTGTTTGAGTTCATTGTAGATTCTGGATATTAGCCCTTTGTCAGATGAGTAGGTTGCAAAAATTTTCTCCCATTCTGTAGGTTGCCTGTTCACTCTGATGGTAGTTTCTTTTGCTGTGCAGAAGCTCTTTAGTTTAATTAGATCCCATTTGTCAATTTTGGCTTTTGTTGCCATTGCTTTTGGTGTTTTAGACATGAAGTCCTTGCCCACGCCTATGTCCTGAGTGGTATTGCCTAGGTTTTCCTGTAGAATTTTAATGGTTTTAGGTCTAACATTTAAGGGCAGCAGCCAGAGAGAAAGGTCGGGTTACCCACAAAGGGAAGCCCATCAGACTAACAGCTGATCTCTTGGCAGAAACTCTACAAGCCAGAAGAGAGTGGGGGCCGATATTCAACATTCTTAAAGAAAAGAATTTTCAACCCAGAATTTCATATCCAGCCAAACTACGCTTCATAAGTGAAGGAGAAATAAAATACTTTACAGACAAGCAAATGCTGAGTGATTTTGTCACCACCAGGCCTGCCCTAAAAGAGCTCCTGAAGGAAGCACTAAACATGGAAAGGAACAACCGGTACCAGCCCCTGCAAAAACATGCCAAATTGTAAAGACCATCGAAGCTAGGAAGAAACTGCATCAACTAACGAGCAAAATAACCAACTAACATCATAATGACAGGATCAAATTCACACATAACAATATTAACTTTAAATGTAAATGGGCTAAATGCTCCAACTAAAAGACACAGACTGGCAAGCTGGATAAGGAGTCAAGACCCATCAGTGTGCTGTATTCAGGAAACCCATCTCACGTGCAGAGACACACATAGACTCAAAATAAAGGGATGGAGGAAGATCTATCAAGCAAATGGAAAACAAAAAAGGCAGGGGTTGCAATCCTAGTCTCTGATAAAATAGACTTTAAACCAACAAAGATCAAAAGAGACAAAGAAGGCCATTACGTAATGGTAAAGGGATCAATTCAACAAGAAGCGCTAACTATCCTAAATATATATGCACCCAACACAGGAGCACCCAGATTCATAAAGCAAGTCCTGAGTGACCTACAAAGGGACTTAAACTCCCACACAATAAAAATGGGAGATTTTAACCCCCCACTGTCAACATTAGACAGATCAACGAGACAGAAAGTTAACAAGGATATCCAGGAATTGAACTCATCTCTGCACCAAGTGGACCTAATAGACATCTACAGAACTCTCCATCCCCAAATCAACAGAATATACATTTTTTTCAGCACCACACCACACCTATTCCAAAATTGACCACATAGTTGGAAGTAAAGCTCTCCTCAGCAAATGTAAAAGAACAGAAATTGTAACAAACTGTCTAATGAATTATTTTTAAAAATCCTTTGAAAGTATAATCCACAACTTCAAATGTTACTAAAATATGCAATCTACTGGTTTTTAGCCATCAGTATTTAGCTTAAGTATGGGTGAAGTTTCCTGTAACTGCATTATCATTTTCTGTGAAGCATGCACAATCTTGAGAAACATTCTCCATGAGTATATTTAATTCTTTTGTGATTGAAAGCACCAATGTAGCATGCTTGTGATTATAGCAGAAATGTAGTTCTCTGAGAGCTTAGGTGGATATAAAACCTGCAGGTAATCTTATATATTGTCTATTTTGGTAAGACTATGCTATTCCTATCACCTTTCCTCTCCAAATAAAAACAAAATCAAGGCATCTTGTAAATAGCATCATAACTTCAGAAAAAAAATATTGTTATGATTTTAGCTGTGTTTTTCAGTACTTCTTTTATTTTATTCCATTTTATTATTATACTTTAAGTTTTAGGGTACATGTGCACAATGTGCAGGTTTGTTACATATGTATCCATGTGCCATGTTGTTGTGCTGCACCCATTAACTTGTCATTTAGCATTAGGTATATCTCCTAATGCTGTCCCTCCCCACTCCCCCCACCCCACAACAGTCCCTGGAGTGTGATGTTCCCCTTCCTGTGTCCATCTGTTCTCATTGTTCAATTCCCACCTATGAGTGAGAACATGTGGTGCTTGGTTTTTTGTCCTTGTGATCGTTTACTGAGAATGATGATTTCCAGTTTCATCCATGTCCCTACAAAGGACATAAACTCATCCTTTTTTATGGCTGCATAGTATTCCATGGTGTATATGTGTCACATTTTCTTAATCCAGTCTATTGTTGTTGGACATTTGGGTTGGTTCCAAGTCTTTGCTATTGTGAATAGTGCTGCAATAAACATACGTGTGCATGTGTCTTTATAGCAGCATGATTTATAGTCCTTTGGGTATATACCCAGTAATGGGATGGCTAGGTCAAATGGTATTTCTAGTTCTAGATCCCTGAGGAATCCCCACACTGACTTCCACAATGGGTGAACTAGTTTACAGTCCCACCAACAGTGTAAAAGTGTTCCTATTTCTCCACATCCTCTCCAGCACCTGTTGTTTGACTTTTTAATGATCACCATTCTAACTGGTGTGAGATGGTATCTCATTGTGGTTTTGATTTGCATTTCTCTGATGGCCAGTGATGATGAGCATTTTTGCATGTGTTTTTTGGCTGCATAAATGTCTTCTTTTGAGAAGTGTCTGTTCATGTCCTTCGCCCACTTTTTGATGAGGTTGTTTGTGTTTTTTCTTGTAAATTTGTTTGAGTTCATTGTAGATTCTGGATATTAGCCCTTTGTCAGATGAGTAGGTTGCAAAAATTTTCTCCCATTCTGTAGGTTGCCTGTTCACTCTGATGGTAGTTTCTTTTGCTGTGCAGAAGCTCCTTAGTTTAATTAGATCCCATTTATCAATTTTGGCTTTTGTTGCCATTGCTTTTGGTGTTTTAGACATGAAGTCCTTGTCCATGCCTATGTCCTGAATGGTAATGGTTTTTATGGTTTTAGGTCTAACATGTAAGTCTTTAATCCATCTTGAATTAATTTTTGTATAAGGTGTAAGGAGCATTTTATGAGGCTAACATCATCCTGATACCTAAGCCTGGCAGAGACACAACCAAAAAAGAGAATTTGAGACCAATATCCTTGATGAACATTGATGCAAAAATCCTCAATAAAATACTGGCAAACCGAATCCAGCAGCATTATCAAAAACCTTATCCACCATGATCAAGTGGGCTTCATTCCTGGGATGCAAGGGTGGTTCAACATATGCAAGTCAATAAATGTAATCCAGCATATAAACAGAACCAAAGACAAAAACCACATGATTATCTCAATAGATGCAGAAAAGGCCTTCAACAAAATTCAACAGCCCTTCATGCTAAAAACTCTCAATAAATTAGGTATTGATGGGACATATCTCAAAATAATAAGAGCTATCAATGACACACCCACAGCCAATATCATACTGAATGGGCAAAAACTGGAAGCATTCCCTTTGAAAACAGGCACAAGACAGGGATGCCCTCTCTCACCACTCCTATTCAGCTGTTTTTTTTTTAAAGTCCTTGAAATGTTGTACTATTTATTAACATTTTGAGATACACTTTAAAGACATTTTCAACACTTGGTCAGTTTGAGGCCAGCAGAAAAGTGGTGAATTTCAGATGAGTATTTCTTCTTTACTGGGAGAATGGAGGTTGGTCTTGTCAATTTATTAAAGAATGCCTGGTCCATGGTCACTTTGAGGCAACTGTGGCCTCAGACTCTCATCTGTCCTCTTACTCCACTCAGCTATATTTGGTAACTGAGCTCATGTTTCAGCAGACTGCCATGATCAGGAATTCCAGCAGCGGGCTGGGAAGCACCCCCAGGACCGACGGCTGAGTGCTTAGAAATAAAGCCACTTAATATAGAAGGAACTCTATTTATGGATCTGATAAACATAGGATTTAAACACATTCCACTGTACTCTGGACTTGTAGTTGAAAATCACCACCTGCCATTTCAGCATATTTTTAATCAATTAAAGGTACAGTATGTGATTCCAAGCAGAGAAAGTGACACCGCAATGAAAGCTCTTCTTCCTATGATCTTCTATGTGCGTTTAAATTTTACTCAAGCGGTAAATTATCTCAACATAGTAACCCAGTAACTATTATAAAATAGCTACCTGTTATACTCACATTGTTAGGTAAAAGTGGTCATTAAGGATGATGAATATTATAGACATAGTTTATAATAAGAAAATCAAATTGATTGTCAGTAATCATATAGGGACTGGGTTTAAGCCAAGTTTGCCCAACCCATGGCCCAGGATGGCTTTGAATGTGGCCCAAAACAAATTTGTAAACTTTCTTAAAACATTATGAGATTTTTTTGTGATTTTTTTTTTTTTTAGCTCATCAGCTATCATTAGTGTTAGTATATTTTATGTATGGCCCAAGACAATTCTTCTTCTTCTAGTGTGGCCCAGGGAAACCAGAAGATTGGACACCCCTGGTTGAAGTCATACATTGATTTCTCTGATCATTTCCTAACACATCAAGCATCCAAGAAATGTTTGTTGGAAGAATAACTAAATGGATGAATGGATGAACCTAACTACGTATTTTTATACTGTATACCTTTAAATTGGGGCAATCTAAGATTATATCTAGGATTAAAATTAAAAGCCCAAGCACTTATCTCTATATATTGATTTAATTCAGTTGATAGTGACTCAACGTTCCATTTTTTCATCTATGAACAACATTATAAACGGGATGAATACTTATAAATAATATAAATATAAGACTAATGTCAAAGATTTCTTTGTATTGTTAATGGGTACTAGATCATACAACATCAGAAGATGTCAGAATTAAATATAGCCTGTAGGGTAGGACACTTGTTCATAACAAGGATAAGTCTTTTCTTTAGTTGTCAAAATGCTCCCACAAGACCTGTATTACCTATTCTGTAGCGTCTGTGTTTAATGTAGTCTAATATTTTAATCCTCCAAATAGCAAATATAGGTAAATAGAACAAAAATCATGGCTGTCCCAGTGTCTGGTAGCAGAACCATATCTAAGGGGTGAAACTATAACGAAAAATTCTTTGTTATGTTAACTTGGAATTGAAGTACTGAGTCTTTTATTTATATGATACTTCATCATCACACTTGATCCAGCTTCTTATTTAAACAAGTTTCTAAGTGAGCTTGGCTGATTTAACATATGATTTTTCTTTTGAAAACTTCGCAAATATCATAATACAAACCTAAAAGGACAAAGATTGGAGTAGGAGATAGTAAAATATGCTGGAAATCAGTAAGGTTGTTGGAAATGGTAAACAGATGAAGTAGTGATGTAGCTAAATTAAAGAGCAGAGCGAATCAAAACTGAAACCCCTTCAGAAAGAAATGCTGATGACACGCAAACGATTTGTCTTAGAGCCCAGGGAGGCTCAGGAATTGGAGACACCAGGCACTTCCTTATAAATACTTTTAATTGGCAAACTATAGATATACGTAGTGAGATAGGGGCTTCAAACTAGGTTGAAAGAGTCCCTAAGGCACAGTTAGACCCTACTTTCCCATCCCCACTTTTCTCTCGAAAAACTAATCCGGAAGCCTTCAGAGCTAAGAACGTACATCCTAGAAGACCGCAGATGAATCACCGGAAGAAGTCTGGGGAATGGGATTGAGGAAGGGAAAATAAGAGCTTCAACTGTGCCTGTAATTTTATTTCTTCACACAAGATATGGTACAATATGTAAAAATATTAACATTGGAAAAATCTTGGTGGTGGTGTGAGCATTAGGGAATGGAATATCAGGATTAATTAGATAAATGGTGAATAATATCATATATATACAATATATTATTAATTTTTTTTAAAAAAGATGCTTTTTAAACAATTAAATTATATAAATCCACTATCATGTTGATGTTTTCAAATGTTTTATTTAATTTTAAAAATTTATTTTTAATTTCTGTGGGTACATAGTAGATATATACTTATGGGCTACATGAGATAGTTTGGTACAGGCATGCAGTATGTAATAATCACATCACGGAAAATTGGGTATCACCCCCTCAAGCATTTATCTTTTGTGTTACAGACAATCCAATTATGCTCTTTTAGTTATTTATAAATGTACAATTAAATTATTATTGACTATAGTCACCCTGTTGTGCTAGCATATACTAGGTCTTATTCATTCTTTCTAATTTGTTTGTACCCATTAACCCTCTCCACCTTCCTCCAATGTTTTATTATTGAATGAATAGCACATATCTCAGAGTCTCACCAAGTTTTTTTCCTCCAGAGTGAACTGCACCCAGGCAATAACTGGTAAATCTTAGGTAAATTTTACAACCCCATCTCAATGCAGTGCTGAAGAAATGCTCTCTCATTAATATTTCCTTTAATAAAACCTTACTCATTTCTTTTTGCTGTTGTTGACTCTTTTTTTTTTTTTTTTTTTTGAGTTGGAGTTTTCGCTTTTGTTGCCCAGGCTGGAGTGCAATGGTGCAATCTCCACTCACTGCAACCTCTGCCTCCCGGGTTCAAGCGATTCTCCTGCCTCAGCCTCCTGAGTAGCTGGGATTACAGGCATGCGCCACCGTGCCTGGCTAATTTTGTATTTTTAGTAGTGATGGGGTTTCTCCATGTTGGTCAGACTGGTCTCAAACTCCTGATCTCAGGTGATCCGCCTCCCTCGGCCTCCCAAAGTGCTGGGATTACAGGCATGAGCCACTGTGCCTGGCCGACATTTTAAAATGAATAAAAAATGTTTCCCTTCCTCTTAAGGTGTGTTAAAAAAATACAAGTTTTCCCTTCTACCTCTCAGGAAGTCTAGCTAAGTCTTATTATAGGTAGACTTCCTCTATCTCAGAGAGAAATTCACTTTGTATTTCTGAATTATAAGAATAAAAAAATTGCAAGTATAGATGTAAAAACCCTCAAAATGATACAGATTTATATGTATGATGGAAACAATTCTAGAAGCATCAGACGGGGCTGGTGCTTCTAGAGGAAGATTCTTATCTCAGCCCGAGAAGGAGTTGAGTTCTCAGAGCCTGGAAAAGCAGGCGGGTGGTGGGTTCTGTGATTGACAGACATTCATGCAGGACAGAACAGTGTCAAGGCATAGCAGGCCTGGACATAGACTCCTGAGCACTGAGCATGAAGCATCATGGCCTTGGAAGCTGCAGTGAAAGTAGCGGATGCCTTTTCTTTGTAATGGACCATTGGGATTAGAACAATGAGTCTCATGGTGAACCTCAGTGGACTACCGATCAGAGGAGGCCTCCCCGACATTTGCCTGGATTCCCTGGTCCCTAAATCCTGTTATAAGGCCAGTGAAGGAAGAAATACATAAGAAGAAGAAGAAAAAAAAAAAAGGAAAAAAAGCTTATTCTCCCGAAAGTTCTGAAAACTGGATATGATTTCATCAAAAAAAAAAATGCAACATGACATTTCTTTCATTCTGTACAGAGTGGAGAAAAACATACCTGTTATAAAATATTGCAATACAAGAATATGAAATACAGAATTTCTCTTCCTTAGAAAATTTACACCAGGCTAAGACTCTTAAGTTATTACAACAAGGTTGGACTGATTCATTAAGGATGAGGTTAGTGCCTGGAAAGTAATACAGTGTTACAAATTAGTTTTTTAGATGCTGTCAGGCTAGGCTGGTGGTGTGTGCCTATAGACCCAGCTCCTTGGGAGGCTGAGGTGGGAGGATCCTTTGAGTGCAGGAGTTTCAGTGCAGCCTGTGCAACATAGTGAGACCCCCATCTAAAAGCCATTTTTAAAAAATGTTGTCTTGAGGAGGGGCCAAGGTGGCCGAATAGGAACAGTTTCAGTCTGCAGCTCCCAGGGAGAACAACGCAGAAGGAGGATGACTTCTGCGTTTCCAACTGAGGTACCCAGTTCATCTCAATGGGACTGGTTAGGCAGTGGATCCAACCCACAGAGGGAGAGCAGAAGCAGGGTGGGGTGTCGCTTCATCCGGGAAGTGCAAGAAGCTGCGGGACCTCCCTCCCCCAGCCAAGGGAAGCCATGAGGGACTGTGCTACCCTGCCGGGTTACTACACTTTTCCCACGGTTTTTGCAATCTGCAGACCAGGAGATTCCCTCGGGTGCCTATACCACCAGGGCCCTGAGTTTCAAGCACGACATGGGGTGGCTGTTTGGGCAGACACCAAGCTAGCTGCAGGAGTTTTATTTCGTATCTCAGTGGCGCCTGGAACCCCAGCAAGACAGAACCATTCACTCCCCTGGAAAGGGGGCTGAAGCCAGGGAGCCAAGTGGTCTCACTCGGTGGATCCCACCTTCACGGAACCCAGCAAGCTAAAATCCACTAGCTTGAAATTCTTGCTGCCAGCACAGCAGTCTGAAGTCGACCTGGGATGCTCAAGCCTACTGGGGGAAGGGCGACTGCCATTACTGTGGCTTGAGTATGCAGTTTTTGCCTGGCAGTGCTAAGGAGGCTGGGAGGTCTGGGCTGGGCATGGCAAAGAGATTGTGGCCAGATTGCTTCTCTAGATTCCTTCTTACTGGGCAGGCCATCTCTGAAGGAAAGGTAACAGCCCCAGTCAGGGGCTTACAGACAAAACCCTCATCTCCCTGGGACAGAGCACTTGGGGGAAGGGGTGGCTGTGGGCATAGCTTCAGCGGATTTAATCTTTCCTGCCTGCTGGCTGTGAAGAGAGCGGCTCATTCTGACAAGAGGGATTCTCCCAGTACAGCTCACCAGCTCTGCTAAGTGACAGACTGCATCCTCAAGTGGGTCCCTGACTCCCCTGCCTCCTGACTGGGAGAAATCCCCCAACAGGGGTTGACAGACACCTCAAACAGAAGAGCTTCTGCTGGCATCAGGCCAGTGCCCCTCTGGGATGAAGCTTCCAGAGGAAGGAGTAGGCAGCAATCTTTGCTGTTCTGCAGCCTCCACTGGTGATACCCAGGCAAACAGGGTCTGGAGTGGACCTCCAGCAAACTCCAGCAGATCTGCAGAAGAGGGGCCTGACTGTTAGAAGAAAAACTAACGAACAGCAACAACATCAACATCAACATAAAGAACCCCCACACAAAAACCCCGTCTAAAGGTTATCACCCTCACAGATCAAAGGTAGATAAATCCACAGAGATAAGGAAAAACCAGAGCAAAAATGCTGAAAATTCCAAAAACTAGAATGCCTCTTCTCCAAATGATCACAATTCCTCTCCAACAAGAGTACAAAATGACAGACAGTGAGACTAAAGAATTGACAGAAGTAGGCTTCAGAAGGTGGGTAGTAACAAACTCCTCTGAACTAAAGGAGCATGTTCTAACCCAAGGCAAGAAAGCTAAGAACCTTGATAAAAGGTTACAGAAACTGCTAACTAGACTAAGCAGTTTAGAGAGGAACATAAATGACCTGATGGAGCTGAAAAACACAGCACAAGAACTTTGGGAAACATACACAAGTATCAAGTCAGCTTCATCCCTGGGATGCAAGGCTGGTTCAACACACGCAAATCAATAAACATAATCCCAAGAATGCCCTCTCTCACCACTCCTATTCAACATAGTACTGGAAGTTCTGGCCAGGGTAATCAGGCAAGAGAAAGAAATAAAGGGTATTCACATAAGAAGAGAGAAGTCAAATTGTCTCTGTTTGCAGATGACATGATTGTGTATTTAGAAAACCCCATTGTCTCAGCCCCAAAACTCCTTAAGCTGATAAGCAACTTCAGCAAAGTCTCAGGTTACAAAATCAATGTGCAAAAATCACAAGTATTCCTATACAACAACAATAGACAAGCAGAGAGCCAAATCATGAGTAAACTTCCATTCACAATTGCTACAAAGAGAATAAAATACCTAGGAATCCAACTTAACAAGGGATGTGAAGGACCTCCTCAAGGAGAACTACAAACCACTGCTCAAGGAATTAAGAGGACACAAAGAAATGGAAAAAAAATTCCATGATCATGGATAGGAAGAATCAGTGTCATTAAAATGGCCATACTGCCCAAAGTAATTTATAGATTCAATAATATTCCCATCAAGCTACCACTGAGTTTTTTTGCAGAATTGGAAAAAACCACTTTAAATTTCACATGGAACCAAAAAAGAGCCCATGTAGCCAAGACAAGCCTAAGCAAAAAGAACAAAACTGGAGGCATCACGCAGCCTGACTTTAAACTATACTACAAGGCTACAGTAACCAAAACAGCATGGTACTGGTACCAAACAGATATATAGACAATTCTATATAGCATTTCTGGCAAACGCTCAGAAATACACCACACATCTACAACAATCTGATCTTTGACAAATCTGACAAAAACAAGCAATGGGGAAAGGATTCTGTATTTAATAAATGGTGTTGGGAAAACTGGCTAGCCATATGCAGAAAACAGAAACTGGACCCCTTCCTTACACCTTATACAAAAATTAACTCAAGATGGATTAAAGACTTAAATGTAAAATCCAAAACCATAAAAACTCTAGAAGAAAACCTGAGCAAATACTATTCAGGACATAGGCATGGACAAAGACTTCATGACTAAAACACCAAAAGCAATAGCAACAAAAGCCAAAATTGACAAACGGGATCTAATCAAACTAAGCTTCTGCACAGCAAAAGAAACTATCATCAGAGGGAACACGTAACCTACAGAATGGGAGAAAAGTTTTGCAATCTACCCATCTGACAAAGGTCTAATATCCAGAATGTACAAGGAACTTAAACAAATCTACAAGAAAAAAACAACCCCATCAAAAAGTGGGCAAAGGATATGAACAGACACTGCTCAAAAGAAGGCATTTATGCAGCCAACAAACATATGAAAAAATGCTCATCATCACTGGTCATTAGAGAAATGCAAATCAAAACCACAATTTGATACCATCTCATATCAGTTAGACTGGCAATTATTAAAAGGTCAGGAAACAACAGATGCTGGTGAGGCTGTGCAGAAATATATAGGAACACTTTTACACTGTTGATAGGAGTGTAAATTAGTTCAACCATTGTGGAAGACAGTGTGGCAATTCCTCAAGAATCTAGAACCAGAAATACCATTTGACCCAGCAATCCCATTACTTGGTATATACCCAAAGGATTATAAATCATTCTACTATAAAGACACATGCACACGTATATTTATTGCAGCACTATTTATAATAGCAAAGACTTGGAACCAACCCAAATGCCCATCAATGATAGACTCGATAAAGAAAATATGGCACATATACATCATGGAATACTATGCAGCCATAAAAAAGGATGAGTTCGTGTCCTTTGCAGGGACATGGATGAAGCTGGAAGCCATCATTCTCCAAACTAACACAGGCACAGAAAACCAAACACCACATGTTCTCACTCATAAGTGGGAGTTGAACAGTGAGGACCTATGCACACAGGGAGGGGAACATCACACACTGGGGCCTGTTGTGGGGTAGGAGGTAAGGGATGGGAGAGCATTAAGACAAATACCTAATGTATGTGGAGCTTAAAACCTAGATGATGGGTTGATGGGTACAGCAAACCACCATGGCACCTGTATAGCTATGTAACAAACCTGCACGTTCTGCACATGTATCCCAGAACTTAAAAAAAAAAAAGCAAAAAAAAGAATGCTTTCTTGATCCAGTTTTGAAGTCCTGGCTGGAAGCTGGCCAGCTTCCTTTTATGAGAAGCCCATTATGCCTAACCATCTCCCATATGGGGTTGTATGCACCCACCTAATCACCACAGGGCCAGATACCAGACAATCAGGGGCAGCCCCTCGGCCCCAGAACCCACTGAAATTACTCAAACTAGCCAATCCAAACTGCTTTTTCTTTTCCATGTTCCCTCTCACGAACCACAATATAGCCACTTATTGACAGGTGCCTCTCTCATGCCTCTTGGCCAAACCCGTGCTTCCTCTGAGTGACCCTCCAGGTGGTGTTCCCTCAGAGAACCGTGAGTAACAAATTTGAAAAACTCTTTCCAGCCTCCCTCTCTCTTGCTCGCATCTGGCCTTACTGTGCCTCACCAAGGGTCATATGGTTAAAACGAGTGTCTCATGAATTTTCACATTTGTCTGGAGCCCACTTCCACATGTAGCTGAGGTTGGGAAGAGCGGTGAGCAATCTTTTGGCTGGATCCTGATGTGGCTGCCAAATGATCACTCCTTCTTCTTATAAAAAGTCCTGCTCTTTTGAAGATCTTGACATTTGAGTTGACCTACTTTGTTTAATCAAGACTTTGGATCCAGTTGGACTTGTGGTTCTTTTTCATTTCAGGTCCTGTCATTACCCTAGGAGACATCATCGCCTGTTTCTCTATTTATCCTACACCTTCACATATTGCCTAATGCTTGTTTTGTGACCTATTCACATCTGTTGATCCTCACCTCTATTCCTCTTCAGTCCTTCAGTTTCACAGCTGCACTTGGATGTGCTCTGCTTCCAAAATCCCAAATCAAAATGTATGTCAATTATCTATTGCTGGTTAAGAAATTACTACAAAACATAGAGGCTTAAAACACTTGATCTTAGCCAAAGGTCGAGAAGTGATATAGTGGCTTAAAACTATGTACATATGAACTTAGTATATTTTTACCCAGAGCACTAAAGGTGACCCTAATTGATTTTAAATCCCTGAAACAAGGTGTCCTCTATTCCAGGCCATCTATTGTCTGTAGATTTGCAAATGTTTAGATTCATTTCTAAGTGTACCAGTTTCTTCACACTTTAAATGTTCACACTTTTAAATGTTCATGCTTTAGGCTGGACGAGGTGGCTCATGCCTGTAATCCCAGCACTTTGGGAGGCCGAGGCAGGCAGATCACCTGAGGTCAGGGGTTCCAGACCAGCCTGGCCAACAGGGAGAAACCAAGTCTCTACTAAAAATACAAAAATTAGCTGGGTGTGATGGCGGGTGTCTGTAATTCCAGCTACTTGGGAGGCTAAGGCAGGAGAATCGCTTGAACCCGGGAGGCGGAGATTGCAGTGAGCCGAGATCGTACCACTGCATTACAGCCTGGGTGATAGAGTGAGACTCCATCTCAAAATTAAATTAAATTAAAATAAACTGAAATAAAATATTCATGCTTTAAAATGTTCATATCCTTTGACCTATTCTACTTTACTCTGAGGACATGTATGAAATCATATTCACCCCATTATTTATAATAACTAATAATTGGAAAAAACATAAATCTCTAATTTGTGGGATGGCTAAGGAAATAAACCAAATTTTTAAATGGTCATAGGGACCATTTAAAGTGATATAGCACAGTAAAAACTCATTACTGAATGCTAATGGAAAGAAGAAGAAATTATTTACATTTACACTATGAAGGCATTATTTAAAAATGTAAGCATCTTTTCTATGGCTGAAGGCTTTAATGTTTTAAATTATGTTGAAATAAAGGATAACATATTGACTAGATGAAACAGTTTGATTTTCTACATTATTATATTTATTTTTCTCCACTAAAGGGTAAAGGGAAAGCTACCGAAATAATTGAATATTTAAAATGGCTTTAAGACTTATTTGACATAATTAAAAATGCACAGTGTTTTGTTTCTCTTAAAGTTTACATTATACATGCCTCATAGAGATATTTGTCAATGGGGATATCCAACTTGCAAGCAAAGAGGTCACCGCTGGACAGCTATGGACTGCTGTGGGACAATTTCAGAAGCTACTTACCCAAGAAGTCTAATGTGGAAAGATGTGGCTGTCACTCCCTGGGAAAACAAATAGGAAAGAATATGACAAAAGAGGAAATCAGCTGTTAAACCAAAGAAGGATTTAAATATTTAAGAAATGCCAACCACTGAAGGCAGTTGCTCTGCAACTTAAAATCCTGAGGTCTGTTGTGTATCTGTTGGCCAAGCAGTTTGTTCATAACTATTTGGGGAAAGAATTTCTATGGAACTAGCATATCCTTAGACCCCAACGTTTCCTCTCACTGACCGGTCAACAGGTGTTGAAAAATCCTGTGGCAGATATATCACAGATGGAGTGTACTCATTTTAATTTTATGCCTGCATCTGTGGTTTTGTTTGAATGTATTCTTAAATGAGGAAATGTTTTCTTTGTTTCTGTAAATAAATTGTTATTGACATAATCACTTTTTCATAGATACACATGAATTTATTAATACCATAGGTTTATTTCTGATTTATAAATTTAATACTGAAGTTATAACTACACAATTCAAACCTAAACAAAATTAATAGAGAATGAACTCTCTTTGTAAAAAAATAAAAATTTTTGGCATCCTAATTTTAAGAAAGCATGCAATTATCTGGGCTTTGTAAAAACCTATTGTAGCTGGAGAAATAAGTAGTATTGAATTTTCTTACAAAGCCACATGTCAGGTAAAGCTCTTGAAACAATCACATTGGAGTCAGAGAAAAATCAAAACTAAAACAATATGGTAACAGTGGGTAACAGCCCAATTTGCCGTGTTCTTAAACCTTGAAAGAATGAATGACTCCTCACAAACTTAATGCTGTGGGGCCCTTTAAGGCTCCCATACATAATGCTCAAAAAAAAGTTACTGATTCTATCCAACCAGAAATTTGTTTTTTTAAAAAAATCTGCTATAATAGATTTCACTAACATGTTCTGTTCTCTGTGTATTTCACCAGCCTCTTGACTGCAGTTTGGCTTCACTTCTGAAGGGACATAATACACCTCTACCAGGCCATCCATGGATACCTCAGCAGCCTTCTGTTGCACACAGCCTTTGCAGACAAGATCTTAACTGCTACTACCCTTCTCCAGAAGCACAGGTATGATATTACATTGATGATACCCTCCTCTGCAGAGATTCATTTGGGACACTCATTCAAGGCATGCAAATACTCATAAAGGAGCTTTAAAAAGGGGATAGACCATTGGTTCATGCATAAGTGTAAGACCCTGCCACCTTAGTTAAATTCCTGAAAATTATTTGGTGAACTGAGGACTGCTCCGTCTCTGATGCTGTCAAGATGAGCAGAGGAACATAACTGTCCCTCTCTAACATCTTTTAGTCCTTTTGGGTTCCGGAGGCAACATATTCCACATTTACAAATTTTACTTAATCTCGCTGATGCTGTTACTTGCAAATCAGCCCACCTTAAAGAGGGCCCCCTCCAACAAATGCTATAAAATCTGTCCAAACTGAAATGGGCAGGCATCTCTGTTAGCGCCCTCAGAGACTTCTTCACTGTAGAGGCTTTAACAACCTCTTCTCATGCCTCATGAAGTCTCTGAACCACCTGCAATGGCCATAACTTGCCCATGGACTTCTGATACAAAATATTGCCCTTCTTCAGCCCTGTACTGTACACCATTGTGTTGGCATTTTACTGGCCACATCCTGGGCTCTCCTGAAAACAGAGGCTCTCACAGCCCCCAAGCCTGTGACCTTTTCTATCTAATTGCCCATTATGCTTTGGTCATGGAAGCAACACTCCATGGCCTGGCTCCACTACCAAGGCCTCCTGGATGCAGGATGGAGCCAAACTTGGGCTCTCTGGCATAGCTCACTTGTAGAAAGAGGTGGTCTCCCCTGTCCTGAGTCTCTTGCCAGATGCCACATTGCTGGAGAAGGCCTCCACACTACCTGGGGAGCCTCTGGGATCAACTGAGTGAACAGAAATGGGAGTTCATAGATTTAATGAGTGGAATCACCACCACCATATGTGCTAGAGCTCAATGGAATGTGGTGACTTTCCATCCTTTAACCAGGGTGTCCCTGAAAAAGGATGGAACCCAAGCATCAGCACAGTTGGCTAAACTTTGAAAGTCATCTCAGCATTAGATGCCCTCATTGAGAATTGGTCCCATCTGTCCACTGTTACATATTCTTGGGCCATTCTAGGGCCATGGCCTATGAGTTCCTTCCTTTGGGGTAAAAAACTCTGGAAATCTCCTTTCTTACTGATACCCAAAATATAAATTAAGGTGATAGATACCTCTATACATACTAAGGCCATAATACAAGCCCTCACGAGGACATTTCTTATCGCCTTTGGAGTTCTAGACATTAATGAATGTGAGAAAGGTGCATTTCACTTCTCAGAATATATAACACTGGGCTCTTGAAGAAAGCATTCAGTGGAACTTCCACCTTGCCTATATATCGGTACCAGTCAGTTTAATTTAAGAAGCCTAACAGGCAATTCAAAGAGCTCTTATTAAAGTTACAACGTGGCAAATAGATGTCCTGGTGGGTGTCACCACTGCTACATGCATGCATTGATTAATGTAAATTCACAACCTCCAGGGACTCGCACTCCCGATACCAGTGCCACAGGAGTCCCTCAATTGTTTTTATTGGTCATAATGGGGGCACCTCTAAATTTCACGTTCTTGATATCCATCTCACTATTTGATCCTCTCCCTCCTGGTCAAATACCTGATTTGCTTCCTAGGAAAGCCCTCCTGCTCTCAGAAAGCCCCAGACATCATCAAATTTTAAGTGGTTAGAAAGGCATTGTATCATAAGGCCAAAAATTTCATGTGCTTGCTCCATGTGAAAGTGGAGGCTCCTTTGAGGCTCTTGGGGCCCCAGAGACCTAACCAGTAGTTCTGGGCTGTCACCAGATATACTCTGCACCCAGCTCCAAAGCCTTCCCACCTAGCTCTTTTTCTATCAGCCCTACCAGTTGCACTTAACTTTTGGATTTCACTGTCTTGTCAGCCAGCAAAATTATTCAATCAAACAATCACATCCTCCTGTGGGAAACGGGGAGCTTCCCCCCATCCTTTGGTAATTGCAGAGCCTGGTTCCCATAGTCCCTGCTTTTTCACTTTGCTCCTGAGTTCCATTCCGGTGTGGCCCTGTGTGGCACACAGTTTCCTCCTCCCTTGGCTGGGAGGACGTGTGACTAATAAACTGCTGTCAATCTTCCGTGTCAAGTGCCATGAGTCTGGCCATCCCTTAACCCTAGGGTGGGAATCATTCCCTCACCAATGGAGAGTAGAGGAGGTGAATAAACTATTTGGAGTGTTCTAAGAAGAGAGGAAATATTGATAGGAAAGTTTAATCTAGAAGCAATGAGCATATATTGAAGTGTTTTTTAATGGGGTCTTGATGTGCTCAGTTTTACCTTCTGAAAAAATGCAGCAGAGTAGAAAATGAATTGGAGGGACAGACTGGAATTAGAGAGTGAAAGGGTTGTTTCAATAATCCAGATGAGAAATGATGAGGCTTGCTCTAGCCTTTGGAAAAATGGAAGAGACAAGAGATTGAAGATTCTGTAAGTGTTTGGAGTTGGAATTTACTGGGATTTGAGGGAGGTGAGGATGCAACAGTGGCTCCCAGGTTTCTAACTTGAGCAGTAGTTACGTGATGATTCTGCTGATCCTTACAGAGAAGGTGGGAAAAGAAATTGCTTTGAAGGAGAAGATTGTAACCAAAATCAAGGGAGAAGAGGCACTTTGGAAGAGAGGGACTGTACAAACTATCTTTCTAATGCTGAACAGAGGCAAGTAAATCAAACAGACTAAACAAGCATTGTTTGGATTTGTCAATTAGTGGATCCTCATTGGATATCTTTGACAGAGCAGTTCCAGATCAGATTTAGGCTAATGGGCCTGAGAAATTTGAATGGAGGTGAAGAAGTGTAGCCAATGAGTGAAGACCACTACAGGGCACCATGCTGAAAAGAGAAGGGTTGAAATCGAGCATGACATCGTTTTTGTTATTGTTTGAAAACGGAAGTTTGAACCTATTGAACCTATTCAATTCAGTAGGTTCAATTAGAATTGAATCTATTGAATTGAATTATATTGAATTGAATAGGTTCTAATTGAACCTATTAGTGGAATGAACACTATGTTTTAGTTGACAAAGAGATGTTAAAATACACAACAAACTGAAGAACGATGGGCTAGGATGCTTGAGGGCAGATCCAAACCCAGATCTAGAAGGCTAGTTATGCTGTGTGTAAGTGGCATGCTGTGTGTTCTGCTTAAACTCTGTGTGAGACTGGAATATGGAGTTATCAGAAAGCTGGAGAGAATTCTTGAAAACAAAAGAGATATTCTATCATTTAAAAGACTTGAGAATGGTAAAGTGCTGAATTGTAACTGTCATTGTGAAACGTGCAGAAGGCTGAAGGGAACAGAAAAAAATGTATCAGCTGTGTTGTTAAACAATACATTTGATGAGATCCTAACTGGGTCATTCCCCTTGGTGGCCAGATATCAAAAAGAAAAGAAAACTTGAGTTAATCAGGATTAACAAATTATAGGCAAGTGTAGAGGAAAGTCAGTAGGTTCAAGCAGTTGAACATGTTAATTAAGAGGAGAGGCGAAGTGTTGGCTCTTGGAGTTCACCCTGATAGGACAAACATTTGGGAGTCCTCAGAGGTTAAAGTGTAGGGCGTAAAGGGAGGGGTCTAAAAGGAAAAATAAAGTATGTGATTATCAAGCTTCAGAACAAAGTCCAGGGTGTGGTCATGGGAGTAGGCTGCTGAAGTGAAAAAGTAAAAACAGGCCAAAGTTTCTGTGTGTTTACATACTTTGGGGTGGAAAATTAAAGAGGATGAGTCAAAGTTTTCTTGAATTCTCACCTGATAAATCCAGTCACTGAAAGTCAAAACTACTGTAGAACATCATATATTCTAAAAAACGTTATAATTTAAGCAAAATAAAATCATTTGTCCACTAGCTGAAACACTTTCAGTTGTAGAATTTGAAGCATTTGATGAAATTATGTAATAGAGAATGTTGTAGATAGACCATTGGGTTAGACTACGTTTTGAATCTTAGTATAATTTACTAGCTGTTTTATCCCTCTAAGCTTTATTTTTCTTATCTACAGAATGACAGAAATCATAGTACACACCTCATGAACTTGCTGTGATCATTGATATGGTATTAGCATATTGCTTAGCACATAGTAGCCATCTGAATTAATTCTACCTCTTATTATAACACAACCCATTATTTCTGCTGTTTGCAAATATGTTATTCATTTCCTACAATATAGTTTGCAATATTGTATTAGTTCTCTATGGCTGCTGTAACAAATTACCACAAATTTAGTGGCTTAATACCACACAAGTTTGTTCTCTTACAGTTCTGAGCTCAGAGGTTCAAAATCAGTCTCTCTGGGCTGAAGTCAAGGTGTTATCAGGGCTGATTTCTGGAGGCTCTAGAAAAAAAAAATGTTTCCTTGCCTTTGGTAGTTTCTAGAGACCACCTGACTCCTTGGTCTGTGGTCCCTTCCACTGTCTTCAAAGCCATCTGTGTAGTGTCCCCACATTCTGTCACTGACTGTTTCTATCATCACATTGCCCTCTCGAACTCCTGTCTCCCTCTTATAAGGGCCCTTCTGATGATCTTGGGCCCACCTGGATAATCCCAGGTAAGGGGTAATCTCCTCTTCTAAAGATTCTTATTTAATCTATTTTGCAAAGTTATTTTTGCTATGAAAGTTACCGTATTCATAGGTTCCAGGAATTAGGATTTTAGCCTCTTTTGGAGGGAGGAGTGCAGGGTATTATTCAGCCTACCCCAGGCAAGTACATGAGAGATCACAGTGAAGGAGACAGGAATATTGGCTGATTTAAGACAAATCATGTGTTAAATTCTACAGTCTTTTATTTTCTTTCTTAATCTCATCACTAACAAATGTGAATTTCTAAACAAATGAATAAACAAGTAATTGTCTAATGGATGTGAGAAATGTCCTCCTTCCCCATATCCCCCTCTTTTAACAACTTGACTCTCTAATTTTTCAGAAGACAAAGTATCATTCACTACTCTCTCTGTTCTGTGTTCCCTGTGGAGCAGTGCCTGGACTTTGGCTCTTTCCTTTCCTTGTAGACAAAGCAGCCTGTGGCTTCTTACCATCCTGATTACCCAAATTCACTGCTGTCTTTCCTCCACACCCTCTTCTATTTCCAATATTTGAATGCACATTTATAGCATTAATGAAATCAAGCATATTAGGGCACTGAAAGGAAAGGAGATGAGTGTCGAAACCCACATTGCAAGTATCAACAGGCAAAAATTAAGAGAACATTTCATCAGTTTAAGGCACAAATAAATGTGACCATTCTGCATTTTCAATTTATTTTTTAATGTTGATTCTTAGCCCATGACAGTACCAATTACAGTTTATACAGAACAGTAATCATCAGCTTCTCATAACAGAAACTCAGAGTTCATGTATTGTTACATACTTTCTTTTTTCTTTTTGCATACTAGTAGAAGCGGCAAGATCTCCCGTTTCATTGTGAGGTTTCGGATTCCACAGTGTCTTTTACATTTTATCTATTTCTAAATTCTAACTCTTCTTGATTTTATCTTGTTTAGATGTTACAAATTTTTCTGCCTCAATTTACTCTATATTTATGCCCGAATTCCACAGACCATTTTTATTGCCTTTGTCTCTCTCTTTTAAGGTTTTTTTTTAGTTTCTTTTTTTTAATTGATGCATAATAATTGTATATATTTTTGGGGTACAATGTGACGTTTCAATACATGTATACATTGTGTGATGATCAAATCAGGATAATTAGCCAATCTATTACCTCAAAACTTTACTATTTCTTTGTGATGAGAATATTCAAAATTCTCTCTTCTAGCTATTTTGAAATATGCATTATTGTTAACTATACACACCTTACCGCAGAATAGAATACCAGAACTAGTTCTTCCTAGCTATTGTAACTTCATACCCTTTAACTAACGTCTCGCCATGCTCCCCTTCTTAAGATTCTGATTGAAGGAAGGATGCTAAACTTTGCACGAAAGTGCCTCGCCTAATTCGTGCTGAAGGGAAACTGAAACCTAAGTGCTTCTGAGAGGAGAAAGGAAACCGAAACTCCTGCCTGATGCATAAAAGACTGGCTGCGGTGGCCCAGAGCGCCCAGTCCTAGGCCAGGTCTGGGGTAACCTGGAACTTCCACCTGGGCTCTGCGCTAGGTCTCTGTTTTACTCCCTCCCCGCGGGGCGCGCAGCTCGGTCCTGAGTCTGCGGTGAGTAGCCCGGGATGTCCCTTGGGAAGAGCCTGGGGCGGAGCTGTCTAGCGGGAGTTCTAGGTCTTCCTCAACGGACCGGATAGGTAGGTGGCCCAGGAGTGCTGGGCTCCAGGCTCGGGAATCTGGGGAGCCTCCTGGGCTCCCAAGGCGGTGGCGCACGGGCCCCCTGCTGGCCCGGGGAGGCCGGGCGTGGGGAGGGGCGGAGGAAAGGGACAACCGCGAAAGGCCTGAAGTCTGAGACAGAGAGGAGTGCTTAGGCATTTAAGGAGTCCCCGTCAAAAGTGGGAGCTGGGTAATGGAGGTTGAGGAGGAATTAAGGGACATCATATCTAAGCACAGCCAGTAAAACCTGTACCTGGACAGCAGCAAGAAGCTTCCACCTTCAATCCCTGCTCCAGACTTGTAGAATCAGAATCTGCATTTATTAATAAGATTCCCCCAGGTAATTTCTATGCACCCTTAAATTTCAGTAGCTTAAGACAATAGAAATTTATTTCCTACTCCAGTAACTTAAAATACTTTCTTCCTGGTCAAGGGGCAGATATAGTGGCTTAAAACATTACCAGTTTATTATTTTACAATTGCTGTGGATCAGAAGCCCAGGCATGGGTAAACTGAGTTCTCTGCTCAGCATCTCATCGAGCTGAAATCAAGGTGTTTCTCAGAGCTGTGGTCTCATGGGACGCCATGGGTGCTCATTCGGGTTGTTGGAAGAATTCAGTTTCTTGCAGCTAAAGGACTGAGGTTGCCCGCTTTCTTGCTGGCTGTTGGCTGGGGGATCCCTTGTCTTTAGATTTCACCCTGAGATCTTAGCTACAGTGGCCGTCTCACAACAAGGTGGCTTATACCTTTAAAGAAGGTATAAGGTACCTTTAAAGAAGGTATAAGGTACCTTTAAAGAAGGTATAAGGTACCTTTAAAGAAGGTATAAGGTACCTTTAAAGAAGGTATAAGGTACCTTTAAAGAAGGTATAAGGTACCTTTAAAGAAGGTATAAGGTACCTTTAAAGAAGGTATAAGCCTTCTTTGGGGGAGTCTTCCGAGTCTACTATGATGAAGTCTTACATAATATAACCGAATCATTAAAGAGACTATGCCATTAAATTCACAGGTCCTGCCCACACTCAAGGGGAGAGGGTTATACCGGGTACTGGAAGCCATTTTAACCCACCAGCTCTTCTCCAGGCAGGGTTTCAGGAGCTTGATGCCTTTCATCAAGTAGCTCCACCATTCTGTTCCAATACAGAATCTATGATTTCCTTTCCCTTCCCTTGCCCCCATTTTTTTCCGCTTTACCTCTCTTTTGCGCCTTTTCTCTTCCCTCCTTTTTTCTCTTTTCCATTTCTCTTCCTCCCTTCTTCTTTTCTTCTTCCTTCTTAAGATTGAATCAGAATATGGTTCTGACACTACTGTGATTGGATGATAAGCCTTATAAGGTTCTTGCAATTTCTTTCATCCCCTTTTAATGTATTCGTTCGTAAGATATGTGGTCTTATGATTGCTTGTTCGTTTTTGTATGTGTGTGTCCTATTGTGTGTGTGTGTGTGTGTGTGTGTGTGTGTGTCCTAATCCCTGTGGAGTCATTTGACATGTTTTGCTGGCCTCTAAACTTCTTGTAAATTAATCATTACTACTAGGGTTTTGATCAGATTAAGGTTTTCTTTTTTTTCTTTTTCTTTCTTTCTTTTTTTTCTTTTTCTTTCTTTCTTTTTTTTTTTTTTTTTTTTGAGATGGAGGCTTGCTCTGTTGCCCAGGCTGGAATGCAGTGGCTTGATCTCAGTTCACTGCAACCTGTGCCTCCTAGGTTCAAGCTATTCTTCTGCCTCAGCCTCCCAAGTAGCTGAGATTACAGGTGCCTGTCACCACACCCAGCTAATTTCTATATTTTTAGTAAAGATGGGGTTTCTCCATGTTGGCCAGTCTGGTCTCGAACTCCTGACCTCAGGTGATCTGCCCGTTTTGGCCTCCCAAGTTTGGGGTTTTTTTTTTTTTTTTTTTTTTTGGCTGGGGGAACTACAATACTTCAGTGATGGTGCAGACACTTGCCTCTATTTTTGTTGTGCTATCATTTAAAAATACTACGATCTGTTAATTCATTAGGAGTTGTAAAATGTTGATATTCTGATATTCTAATTCTATCATTCCTTCTGTGTTTATTAGCTGCATTATTTCTAGAAATGAATCACTCTTATATCTACTCTTTGGTAATGCAATGGTGCAGTACTTAGAAGAAAAGCAAGATAATTTCTTGATTCCATAAACGATTATTTTTTTTCATATATTGTCTTCAGATGCTATTGCTGGACTTCCTGCTGTGAAAGATTAAGAATTTAGCATTCATATTTATTTTTCTTTCATTCATCCCTTTGTGAACTGCCAAGTTGGTTAATTAGATTATTATTTTCATACTGTCAAGGTTTATCATATTTTACAGCAGTTTGTGACTTTGATTCTTGTGATTTGTTTGTATGTCGAGTCAACAGTAAAAAAGTAAACAGCAGTGACAAAATTATGAGTATGTACACATTACTCAGTGTAGAAGCAATCGAGCAATTGCTAGGCTAAGACATGTAGTTCTATGTTATTGAAATTACTGTTTGAAACAGACTTTTGTAAATTCGAAGTACCATGGGTTCTCTTGTTTTTCTTTATAGCTTCCTTTAACTTTTCTAAATCACACAAAGTTTCATTGTTTTTTGATTGTCTTCATTCTTGATGGGTTTTCCCCAATTTTCTGTATTATCTCTTTAAATAAAATTATCATTTAAGATATATAGTTGGCATTGTGGAAGACAGTGTGGCCATTCCTCGAGGATCTAGAACCAGAAATACCATTCGACCTAGCAATCCCGTTAGTGGGTATATACCCAAAGGATTATAAATCATTCTACTATAAAGACACATACACATGTATGTTGATTGCAGCACTATTTACAATAGCAAAGACTTGGAACAAACCCAAATGCCCATTAATGATAGGCTGGATAAAGAAAATGTGGCACATATACCCCATGGAACACTATGCAGCCATAAAAAAGAATGAGTTCATGTCATTTGCAAGGACATGGATAAAGCTGGAAGCCATTATTCTCAGCAAACTAACACAGGAACAGAAAACCAAACACCACATGTTCTCACTCATAAGTGGGAGTGGAACAATGAGAACACATGGACACAGGGAGGGGAACATCACACACTGGGGCCTGTCGGAGGGTTGGGGGCAAAGGGAGGGAGAGCATTAGGTCAAATACCTAATGCGTGCCAGGCTTAAAACCTAGATGATGGGTTGATAGGTGCAGCAAACCACCATGGCACATGTATATCTATGTAACAAACCTGCATGTTCTGCACATGTATTTCAGAACTTAAAATAAAAAAAGGATATATGGTTGGTGAGATTTATGACTTCTTAAAAGTCTACATACATCTTTTTGCCTTCTCCATGAATTGGATCACTATTTAGATGCAGAATTCTAAGTTCAAATTATTATCCTTTTAGAAATTTGAAAAGGCTTTATTTTATCAAAACATCCAGGAATGTTGCTTATTTTAATTAGTTCTATGTGCCAGGTATTATGTTAATCAATTCATATCCATCAGTTCACCCATTTAAGTAGCTTGAAAACACAATCAGAGGTGATATTATTGTTCCAATTTTATAGATAAGTAGATTGAAACTCAGAGATGGTAAATACCTTGTCTAAGCTTATAGAAATATAGTATATTTCAGAACCAAGATTAAAATGCAAGTAGTCGGCCAACAGCGTTCATTTCTTAAACCAATTCTCATATGGCCTGACTTCCATTTCTTTGTACCTTTTCTGTCTTTCTCTTTATTCTTGGAGCTCTGCAATTTTAACAAGTTGTGCCTAGGTGTAGTTTTCTCTTTTGTCATTATTTCTACTCAGTAGTTGGAGAAACATTTCAATCTAAACATATTATGTTGTTCTTTAGTTCTGGTCTAATATTATTATATTAGTTTAAGTATATATCTTTGATTATTTTTATCCCCACTTGTTTTGGAATCTTAGTTATCTCCTGCTAGAATTACTAGTAGGGGGAGGAAGAGCTTATTGACTTATTTCTGTATATTTTAGTATTTTTGGAATTTTTTCATCTCTTTGTCTTTTACTTTTATCCTTTACAAAATTTCCTGGACTTTAACCCACCAGATCACTGACTTAAAATTCCAGCATGCTCATTTTATTGTTCTGCACATGACTTTCTTCTTTGTAAAATTATGTTTTAAATGTGTATGAACACTTGCATGCGTTCTCTTTCTCTTTCTCTCTCTAGCAGCCTGTTACTATTTTATGAGAAATATTTTTAATTCTTTGAAAGCAGTAATTAGAAAATGTTGAAGGTCTTTTCTGTCTCTGCATCATGCTTATTCATCTGGTTTCTTATTTTTGCTTTTTTTTGTGCCTCAAATGTCTATTGGTACTAATTTGTGTGTGTGTGTGTGTGTGTGTGTGTGTGTGTGTGTGTGTATTCAATCATCAGTTACTACAGGTGGCTGGATCTCTAGCATGTCTCTCCCTTAAATGACAGAGAAGTGAGGATAATGACTGTGAATTCTGTTTAGGTGTTAGGGCTTGCATGTGTTGGAGCAGAGGTTAATAGGGTAGCTCTAGTATAGGGTATATAAGAAGAAAGCCTAGGGTATGTAAGTCTCCTTTAGTATAGGGCATGTAAGAAGAAAGCCTATTAGGCTTTACACGCATTATCTTACATACCCTGTCCTATGTCATGTAGAGCAACCTGTAGGATCTCAAACTCCCCATAGGCAGGCTACGGAATCCCTTGATTGTCAAATTAAGGAGGGATTGCCCATTAAGGCAGTTTTATTTTGTCACCATAGCTATTGTTGAAAGTTTCACAGTGTTTAACAGGCACCCACGTCTCAGTCATAGTTATATTTCATTATAAAAACTGTATTATTCCTTTTAATCTATGTATATTATTTCTTAAAACAATTTCTAAGTTGTCAGGACATAAATAGTTATTAATTTGTTTGTATCTAACTACTTAATAAATGAAATGGTTAGGTATTGATTTTGTCCTAGGAGTGGCATAAAAAAATTCCTGAGACTCTAAGAGTATCGTGAACATCTGGGAACCTGTAAATTAACTTATTTCATCTTGTAGAATCTGACGCTATCCTTTCTGAAGTTTTCTGTAATATACTTGGGATTAATTCTCTCTTGCCTGTTCAGTTCTCACTGACCCATTTTTTTCCATTGGAGCTTGGTACAATTTGGAGAGTTGAAGAAAGATAGTATGGCCAATGCACAATTAGTGAGGTTGAGGATTGCATGAAATGGGTGACAGAGAGTTTTTTGAAAATACCTCATCTCCTTACCTGGGCACAAGACCCATTATAGTCTGGTTCTAACCTACCCTTCCAATGTCATCTCCAATGAGTCACCCTGTCCTATGCCATGTAGAACAACCCATAGGATCTCAAACTTGTCATGTAGTTTCACAACTTTATGCATTAAACTGATGCTGATTTTGCTACCTGAAAAGTAATTCTCTATATCTCTCACGTTCCCCAACATGCTTTCATAAGTCTTCGTCATCTTTTCAGCCTGCTCTTGAAACCTCAGAACACAGAACCCTGATCCCTTCATTCTGATTTAGGAACTCCCTCTCAATTCTCTAATGGCTTCCTGTGCCATTTCTGCTAGAACACAGCAAATTAGATGTAATGTGTCACTTAGTTATCTTTAAACTTACACTGGGTTGTACAAGGAGAGAATCATGCTTCATGCATATTTGCATATGTTTCAGCAAGTACAATGTTTGATAAAGTGTAGATACTCTATAATCTTTGAAATAAGACAGTAACTGGGTGAATGAGAGACCATACTTGTGCTTGTGTCTCCATTAGAGTCCCTAAACATCCCAGCTCACAGTAATTCCATTTTTCTTTAAACTTATTTGTCATTACAGTCATATACTTCCTTGCATTATTATTGTAATATTTAATATCAGCATGTGCATCACCATTATATGTTCCTTAATATCATGGAATAGGAATCTCTCTCTCTCTCTCTATCATATCTATCATTTATCTATCTATCTATCTATCTATCTATCTATCTATCTATCTATCTATCATCTATATATCTGTATCTATCTATCATCTATCTCTATCATCTATATATCTATATCTATCATCTCTATCTATGTATCTATGTATCTATCATCTATATCTATCTATATCAATCAATCAATCTATCTACTATCTATCCATAAATCATGTATGTATCTACCTGTTTCACAGCCCTAACATATTGAATGGCAAATGTCTCAGTATTTAGTGTCCATGACAAAATGCTCAAGTGCATTTTCATCTACCTCTTTAGTATTTTCTTCTCTATTACCTTTGCAGATTCTTCCTCCTCTCTTGATATATTAAGTATTAGTATCTTCAAATGTGGATTTTTAGTGCTCTTCTCCCATGAGGCTGTCTCTCCCTGTCCAAGAAAGCTCATCTACACCAATGGCTTCATTTACCATTAATACTCAGATTACTTACCTCTTCAAATCTAGTCCAGACTTTGTATTTGTCCTCTAGACTTGTGTATTTTACTACTTACATATCATGGCTTGTGGGAAATCTTGAAAGCAAGTCAAATTCAGGTGGTTCACAAATGCAGCCATAATCTTTTCCTGACATGTAGCCTTGTTCTAAAATTCCCAGCCCAGGGAATGGCCTAGTCGTCCATCCTGTTACTTGAGCTAGAATCTTGTGTCATCCTTGACAACCCCCTTTCCTCTCTTCTACATCCACATCCAATCCAGTTCCAAATTATGTCAAACTCATCTCCTAAATGTCCTTCAAGTAGATCCACATCTCTCCAGCTTTATTATCTCAGCTACCATCAAACTATATTACATCAAATTATCATCATTACTCTCCTGCGCAGTAACTTTCTTTCTGCTCTACTAAGAAGCTTAGTAGATCCTATTTATTCTCTATATTGTAGCTGGACTAATCTTTTCAAAATGCAAAGCCAATCACAATACCACCTGCTTAAAATCCATCAATGGCTAATTTTTGATTCTAGGATGAAAAGAAAATTCTATAACATGACTTCAAAGGCTCTGCATGCCCTTCTATTTTTCTTGTCCTCTCTAGTCTTTTCCTTGATGGTCTCCACTCCAGCCCTACTGGCTTCTTTCTGGAATCAGTGTCACCCACAACCGTTCATGCCACTGAGCTTTTACACATGGTATTCTGGTATTTCCTCTGCCAGAAATGCTACTTTTTCTCTTTTTGCCTAATTAATTCTTATTTATTTCTTAGAACTCAGCTCAAGCATTATTTCTTTAGGGAAACTTCCTCTGACCTCTTGACTTTGTCCTTTTTGCAATGTTCCATTGTTTCTATGATTATCCGATTAATAATTATCTTTAAGCTCTGTGAGAACTGTCGGCAATGTTGATTTGTTCATTCTTGTATTCCTTGTGTCTAATGTTTTGCTTTACATATAGTAGTCATTCAATACATGTTTGTTGAATAAAGACTCATTTTCTTTTCTTTTTATGCAGGACTGCCATTTTCATTAAGAACTGCCACTTAGAGGTACCAAAGTAAAGGATATTTGCTACCTTTAATACTTGCCAGTTCAGGTTGGAGGCACAGGAAGCAGCAAGAATGGGTAATTTTCCACTTAAAATATTTATAGATTATAAAACAATGTTACTCTGTAAACTACATAGATTTAATGGAATTAAAATAACCACATTACTGTTTTACTTTCTTGAATAATAACTAAATGATAGCTCCTGTAAAAAGGACCAATTGAAAAATAACCCATTCTCTTTCTCTTTTTTTTTTTAAATTTAGAAAGAAATGTTCTTACAACATTTTCACAGGAAATGTTCCAGTTAATTTTGAATGAAATGCCAAAAGCTGAGTGAGTATTATTATAGTAAAAAAGACGGGAAATCATATATCATGTTCCCTGTATGTCTATTTGGCCTTATACTGATTTATAGACAGTTGACCATTGAACAGTGTAGGGGCTAAGGGCACTGAACAACTATGCAGTTGGGAATCCATGTTTAACTTTTTAAAAATTATTGTTAATTAATTTTTATATATTTTTTCTAAATTCATGCCAGACAGATAATGAGATAACTTTGTAACAAGGGTTGAGTAGGGCACATCCAACACATACACATGAAAACCCAGTCATCACATTTATGAACTACAAAAGGATCGTGTTTAACTTTTTACTCCTCCAAAACTTAACTGCAATAGCTTTCTCTCTGCTCTACCAAGAAGTTTGCACCCATCCTATCTATTGTCTATCTTGTAGCTGGACTAGTCTTTTCAAAATGCAAAGCCCATCATAGTGCCACCTGCTTAAAATTCATCAATGGCTAATATTTGATTCTAGGATGAAGAGAAAATTCTAAAACATGCCTTCAAAGGCTCTGCCTGCCCTCTTGTTTCTCTGGTCTTAGTATAGAAAGTTAAGAAAATCATAAGGAAGCAAAAATGTATTTATTAAGTGGGAGTGGATCGTAACAATAGTGACATCTTCAATGGTGCCATCCCCCCAGACTTTCATGATGTTCTGTCTATCAGGGTTCTCTTCCATAGCATTGACAATTCTTTCCATAGATTACTGTGTGTAATGAGCCTTAAAGGTTCTTATGACACTCTGATCTAAAGGCTGAATTAAAGACATTTTGTTTGGGGGCAAGTAGACCACTTCAACATCGTTGGTGTTGAACTCATGGAGTTCTAGGTGGCCGGGGACATTGTCCAATATCAAAAGAACTTTGAAAAGCAGTCCGTCACTGGCAAGGTACTTCCTGATTTCAGGGACAAAGTATCAATGTAACTAATTTGGAAAATGTTTCCTCATTGTCCAGGTCTTTTTGTTGTACTACTGAGAGACTGGCAGCTGGTGTTTATCTTTTCCCTTCGAGTCTCAGGAGTTGGCAGCTTTGCAGATAAAGACAGGCCTGAAGATAAAAGCAACTGCCTTTGCACAATACAGTAGAGTTAGCTTATCCCTTCCTGCCCTAAATCCTGGTGCTCACTTTTGTTTTGTACTAATAAATATTATTTGTGACTTTTTTTTTCAGAATAATTTCATTTGCATTAAAAACCTATTCAAGCAAATATTCTTTCCCCTCAATGATTTTCTTCTGTCTCTTAGTTGGCTGAAACTGCTTCTCTTGTTATCTTGACATTTTTAAAGCCAAACTTCTTTCCAAAATTATCAAACCGTATTGTGCTGGCATTAGATTTTCCAGCTTTAGATATTTCATCCTCCTTTTGCTTTGTCATATACTTTGCTTTTTCTTGAATCATATTAGAGTCTTTTTAGACAATCTCACACCCACATAAAAGCTGTATTTTTAATGTGAGATAAAAAAAAGTCTTTCACAAAAAATGCAAGATTTTTATGACTGCTGCAACAATGCCTTCACTAATTTCTTTAAAAAAATTTCTTTACAGTGGTCCTTACATTAGGTTTATTTATCTGGAAGTGGTGGGCAACTATAGCTGCAAGCATCAATCTATGACACACATCAGGCAATTCAACTTTTTCTTGTAATGTCATGACTTTCTCTGCTTTTTGGGAACACTTCTGGCATCACTAATGGCACTTCATATGGGTTCCATGGTTTTATTTCGGGTTTATGATATTGCAGTAAACACGATGGAAAAATACACAAGAACCATGAGAGATCACTTTTTATTGTGTTTGGAGAGCAGTTTACTGGAGAGGAACTGCTAACTCACCACAATACAACAAGAAGTGGCTACAAAGTTATTACAGTAGTATAGTATATACTAGAGTTAATTTTATGCAGTTGTGATTTAATAGTGCAGCTTAGCATTTGTTTACACTTCTCTCAACTCTGAAAGGTGCCATGTTTAGTCTATAAGTGCGTGCATAAGTTTAGATAATTTTTAACTTTTACAATAGATATGTTTATATTTTATGGCAGTAAATGCTAAAATAGACTACATATACTTTATGATTCATGACATAGGTAACTTGAAATTTTTTTCGTATTTGTAGGCTGCACGGTTTGTCTGAGAGTTTTTTCAAATAGTCACAAATTTTCACAAATTTTTCTAATATATTTATTGAATATATAGTATACATGTATCAGTGTATACATATATCAGTATTTATATTGGTGTGTATCTATGTATAATATATATACATATATAATATATATCTATATATAGTATAGAATATTATATATAACAGTATATAGAACCATGTACACTATTATATATATGTATATATGATTGTTCAACGCGGCACTTTTAGAGCTATATGATAGTGAATAGAAACAGTTTCCTCTTGCTTCATTTGTCTATAGCCATCAGTGAATCCACTTGTAAGGGGCTGAGATTGATTAAGCAGAAAATATATATAATTTAGGTTTATATGCCGGGTACAAGTACTAGATTCATGGTCCAATCAGGCTGTGCCATATGGCTTTGGATAATTTGCTCTCTGAGCCTAAGACATGAATAATCCTGCCTTCTTCCTGTGAAGGATAGTTGTGAATGTAGATATATTTGAAAAGCCTTAGTGTAGACACTGCCATGAGACAGCTCAGCAAATTAAGCTATTGATGATAATGATAATGAGCTAATAAGAATGATGCCTTTTTGGAACATGATTTAATGCATATGTGATTTTTGTTTTAACTGTTTTTCATTTTAGATATTCCAGTTTATTCAATGATTTTGTTGAATCTGAATTTTTTTTAATTGATGGGGATTCATTACTTATCACATGTATCTGCGAGATATCATTTAAACCTGGGCAGAACCTCCATTTCTTCTATCTGGTTGAACGTTATCTTGTGGATCTTATTAGCAAAGGAGGACAATTCACCATAGTTTTCTTCAAGGTAACATGACAGTTGAGTTCTTTTTTATAATATGAGCACTAAAACTAAAATTTCCTAAATTATTTTATATATTTTTTCTTATTACAAAGTAGATTATATCTATAAAAGTTCAGAAAATTGAAAGGAAAGAAGAGAAAAAATTACCCACAATCCCAGTATTCAGAAATCACCACACATGAGATTATGTTTTATTTGAATGAAGAGAACTTTATTGTAAGGACACACAGGATCATGAGAGAGGATGAGAAAGCTCCTCAATAGCAGCCCAGTTGAACTCTGGATTCTAGTTCTCCAGCTCTGAGAACTACTTCTGTTTTCAAAACTCAGCAGGCAATTTATATGAGCCCAGAGGAAAATATATCTAAGCCTAGGGACAGTCATTAATAATGCTTTTTTGGCTGGGCACAGTGGTGCATGCCTGTAATCCTAGCACTTCAGGAGGCTGAGGTGTGAGGATTACTTGAGCCCAGGAGTTTGACACTGCAGTGAGCCATGATTACACCACTACACTTCAGCCTGGGTGACATAGTGAGACCCAGTCTCTAACAATAATAATCAATGTTTTATTATGGTTTGTTCGAGGTATTTCCAAAATAATACTATTTTTGGTTTGCTTTTTTATTATGAATATAATTAATATAATTTTTAACAATTTCAAATAAAGATGTATATAACCACTACCACCCTTCCTAATCCTATACCTAAAGGTAAAGAGCTTTGGTGTGGGTCTTTTCAGTCATTTTGCAGTCTCAATTATTGTTACATTTCTGAACATAGCTGAATGCTTGCCAGCCATGTTTTGCATAAAGAGCTAGGCTTCCGATCTAATGTTTACAATCTAGTTGGCTGCTCCAATTTTGGTATGCCGAGACAATCTCAGTTGCTTAAGGAGGGTTGCAGTAACCTGGAGCAATCCTCTAAAACACAGTGGTTCACCTCAGCTTTCTGATGGAGATGATTTATATCAACCATTTGCTTTCTGTTCTTTTTCTTTCTGAAATGAGATTGGAGAGGAAAAGAATTAGGAAGTGGGAAGGGTAAGCATGATAAGCTCCAAGTATTAAGTGCCTGCTTAAAGGAGACACATGCATTTAAATCCAGACTGTGATTTTTTTCGGCAAATATCTGTAAGATGGTAGTAAAGTTTAAGGGTCTATTCCCCGACCATCAGACAGAACACAATTGTTGGATTTTATTCCTTCAGTGCCTTTAATGATGTGTTAGCCAACTAAATGATTAAATGATAATTTTGAAATAAAATGTACCTCACCTCCTCCTCCACAGGATGCCGAGTATGCGTATTTAGACTTCCCTGAACTTCTTTCTTTGAGAACTGCTTTAATTCTTCATCTTCAGAAGAATACCACCATTGATGTTCGAACAACATTTTCGAGATGCTTATCAGAAGAGTGGGGAAGTTTCTTGGAAGAGAGTTACCCATATTTCCTGATAGTTGCAGATGAAGGCCTGAACGATCTACAAACACACCTTTTCAACTTTTTAATCGTTCATTCTTGGGCAAGGAAGGTCAACGTTGTACTTTCCTCAGGGCAAGAATCTGATGTTCTTCGCCTTTATGCGTACCTTCTTCCAAGCATGTACAGACACCAGATTTTTTTCCGGAAGGTAATTCACGTCCAAAAGACAATTTCTTCCAGAAATTTTCAAAATGTTCTAAGTTACTTGACTCAATTTTTTCTCCTCCTCCTCTAGGAAATTATCAGAGGTTTAACAGATAGGTATAACAATTAATAATATTAAGTAAATAATGATAATGCAAATGCGGTCATTTATCAAACACTTATTGTTATAAAATTGTGCTTGGTATTTCTCATGAGTAAGTTTTATTTAACCTTAAAACCAATCTTATAAGGTAGGTGTTAGTATTGTCTGTGTTTTACAGATGTTGAAATAGACACTAGAATCAGTAATCTGCTCACCAAACACACCAAATGAATAGTAGAACATGGATTTGAAAAGACACAGTCTGACTCAAGCCCCTGTGTCCTTAACCACTGCATAATATATTGACCTCAAGGTATTGAAGGCCAGAAATGCATGGAATTAGGCAAAAATTATGCCCCTGTTGCTGAGACATATTGACAAAATGCTATTAATGTGGTAGCCTTTAATAAGAAAACAATGGAGAAGGTCAATAAAGAAGGAAAATAACTGAAATAGGCTTATTTCTTATTATTAAGTAATCAATAGGAGAATTTTCAAAGTTCTTAGAGTTCGAATTCCATGACGTTATTATTTTGATACATTAGTATATTTGACAATTATTGTATTGAAATTTTGGGAGTAAATATGCATACATATGTATTTATAAATTACTATATTTATGTATAAAATAATAAATGATAGCTATAATAATATAATATATAATAATAGAAATAATTATAACAAATTTATTTACATAATTATAAATAAAACAATACAGTACCATATAGTAAATTAATAAAATTAGTACATTAAATAATAGTTATTTATAAATTACTAAATTTATTTATAAAATTATAAATATATCCAGTTTCTGCTTATTTTTCACTACTGATGGTGAATTGTGAATATGAAGGCCATTCTTTAATTCATCAAAATCATTTTTGAGACAAAACATTTGTCACTGTTTGAGAATTGTGTCATACTCCTCATGTATTTGGAAATATTCACATGGTTGCCATAAAATAAGATAGTTTGTATTGCTTTAGTTAGTACAGTCATGCATCACATGGATACATTCCAAGAAATGCATCATTAGACGATTTCACTGTTGTGTAAACATCATTAGTGTACAGACACAAACCTAGATGGTATAGCCTATGACACCCTTAGGCTATCTGATATAGCCTACTGTTCCTAGGCTAAACCTACATGTTACTGTATTGAATACTCTAGGTAATTGTAACACAATGATAATTATTTGTGTATCTAAGCATATCTAAACATAGAAAAGGTACATTCAAAAATGGTAT
This sequence comes from Nomascus leucogenys, assembly GCF_006542625.1. NCBI lineage: Eukaryota > Metazoa > Chordata > Mammalia > Primates > Hylobatidae > Nomascus > Nomascus leucogenys. Next base: position 88,677,683 of record NC_044387.1, on the reverse strand, counting down.
AAAAGATTAAAAATGATGCACTTGTATAGGGTACTTACCATGAATGGAGCTTGCAGGACCAGAAGTTGCCCTGGGTGAGTCAGTGAGTGAGTGGTGAGTGAATGTGAAGGCTTAGGACATGACTGTACACCACTGTAGATTTTATTAATATATACAGTATTCACTTTGGCTACATTAAATTTATTTTAAAAATACTTTTTTCTTTAGTACATTAACATTAGCTTACTGTAATTTTTTATTTTGTGAATTTTAATTTTCAAAAATTTTTTGACAGCTGTATAAACACATTATACAACTGTACAAAAATATTTTCCTTCTTTATTTTTCTTGAGACAGAGTCTCACTCTGTCACTCAGGCTGGAGTGCAGTGATGCGATCACAGCTCACTGCGGCTTCCACGTCTCGGGCTCCAGTGATCCTGCCACCTCAGCCTGTCGAGTGGCTGGGATTACAGGTGCACACCACCATGCCTAGCTAATTTTTGTATTTTTTGTAGAGACAAGGTTTTGCCATGTTGCCCAGGCCGGTCTCAAGCTCTGGGGCTCAACCAATCTCACTGCCTCAGCCTCCCAAAATGCTGAGATTACAAGTATGAACCACTGTGCCTGGCCTTTCTTTTGTTATATCATTATTCTATCAGCTTTTTTTCTATTAAAATATATACTTTTTACTTTTTAAGCTTTTTTCTTTAAAGAAAAAAAGATGCAAACACACACATTAGCCTAGGCCTACACAGGGTCAGGATCATCAACATCAACTGTCTTCCACCTCCAGATCTTGTCCCACTGGAAAGCCTTCAGGAGCAATAACACACATGGAGTTGTCATCTTCTATGATAACAATGCCTTCTTCTGGAATACCTCCTTAAGGGCCTCCTGAGGCTGTTTGGCAGCTGTTTTTAAAATATAAGTGAAAAGAGCATACTCTAAAATAATAATAAAAAAGTATAGTACAGTAAATCATAAGTCAGTGGCAGTCATTTTTATCATGATCAAGTATTATATACTGTACATAATTTTATATGCTGTACTTTTGTTGTTGTTTTTTTTGGAGACAGAGCCTCGCTCTGTTGCCCACGCTGGAGTGCCGTGGCGCGATCTCGGCTCACCACAACCTCTGCCTCCCAGGTTCGAGCAATTCTCCTGCCTCAGCCTCCCAAGTAGCTGAGACTACAGGCATGCACCACCATGCTGGGCCAATTTTTGTATTTTTGGTAGAGACGGGGTTTCACTATGTTGGCCAGGCTGGTCCTGACCTCATGAGCCGCCTGCCTTGGCCTCCCAAAGTGCTGGGATTACAGTCGTGAGCCACCACACCCAGCCTATGCTGTACTTTTATATGCCTGGCAGCACAGTAAGTGTGTTTACACCAGCCTCTGAACACTTGAGTAGTGCATTGCACTGTGGTGTTATGACATCACTATGACATCACTAGGCAGTAGAAATTTTTCAGCTCCTTCATAGTCTTATGGGATCACCAACATATAAGTGGTCTGTGGCTGAAGGAAACATTGTTATGTGGCTCATGACTATTATTAAACTATTTTCAATTCTGGTTGCCTACTTTGAGCAGGAATAGCCCTAGGATTCATTTTTATATTGAGAGGAAGTACTGTTATTAATTATCTCATTTTACTCTGGTAGAGCAATTTCTAAATCTGAGTTTTAAGAGTACCTACACATATCCTGTCTAATCTTTCCTTAAGAATATATTTTTTTTTTGAAAGAGAGAGTCTCGCTCTGTCGCCCAGCCTGGAGTGCAGTGGTGCGATCTCAGCTCACTGCAAGCTCCGCCTCCCAGGTTCTTGCCATTCTCCTGCCTCAGCCTCCTGAGTAGCTGGGACTACAGGCACCTGCCACTACGCCCGGCTAATTTTTTGCATTTTTAGTAGAGATGGGGTTTCACCATGTTAGCCAGGATGGTCTCAATCTCCTGACCTTGTGATCTGCCCGCCTCGGCCTCCCAAAGTGCTAGGATTACAGGTGCGAGCCACCACGCCTGGCTGAATAATTTTTTTAATGAAGGATTTTATTTTTGTTAAAATAATCTATTTCCTAATTTGTTGAATATTCACCTTAAAGAAGTTATGTTATTAGTCAATTTGAGGATTATGTGAAATATGATTAAAAATACAATGCATATTGAAAATGGCTGCTGCTGGGTGATAGGTACCTGAAAGGGGGTTATACTATCTTTTATTCATGTGTATGTATGAAATTTGTTAGGTCCACTTTGTGCAGAGCTGAGTTCAATTCCTGGATATCCGTGTTAACTTTCTGTCTTGCTGATCTGTCTAATGTTGACAGTGGGGTGTTAAAATCTCCCATTACTATTGTGTGGGAGTTTAAGTCCCTTTGTAGGTCACTCAGGACTTGCTTTATGAATCTGGGTGCTCCTGTGTTGGGTGCATATATATTTAGGATAGTAAGCTCTTCTTGTTGAATTGGTCTAATAGACATCTACAGAACTCTCCACCCCAAATCAACAGAATATACATTTTTTTCAGCACCACACCACACCTATTCCAAAATTGACCACATAGTTGGAAGTAAAGCTCTCCTCAGCAAATGTAAAAGAACAGAAATTATAACAAACTGTCTCTCAGACCACAGTGCAATCAAACTAGAACTCAGGACTAAGAAACTCACTCCAAACTGCTCAACTACGTGGAAACTGAACAACCTGCTCCTGAATGACTACTGGGTACATAATGAAATGAAGGCAGAAATAAAGATGTTCTTTGAAACCAATGAGAACAAAGACACAACATACCAGAATCTCTGGGACATATTCAAAGCAGTGTGTAGAGGGAAATTTATAGCACTAAATGCCCACATGAGAAAGCAGGAAAGGTCCAAAATTGACACCCTAACATCACAATTAAAAGAACTAGAAAAGCAAGAGCAAACACATTCAAAAGCTAGTAGAAGGCTAGAAATAACTAAAATCAGAGTAGAACTGAAGGAAATAGAGACACAAAAAACCCTTCAAAAAATTAATCCAAGAGATGGTTTTTTGAAAAGATCAACAAAATTGATAGACCGCTAGCAAGACTAATAAAGAAGAAAAGAGAGAAGAATCAAATAGATGCAATTAAAAAATGAAAAAGGGGATATCACCACCGATCCCACAGAAATACAATCCACCGTCAGAGAATACTACAAACACCTCTGTGCAAATAAACTAGAAAATCTAGAAGAAATGGATAAATTCCTCGACAAATACACCCTCCCAAGACTAAACCAGGAAGAAGTTGAATCTCTGAATAGACCAATAACAGGCTCTGAAATTGTGGCAATAATCAATAGCTTACCAACCAAAACAAGTCCAGGACCTGATGGATTCACAGCCAAATTCTACCAGAGGTACAAGGAGGAACTGGTACCATTCCTTCTGAAACTATTACAATTGATAGAAAAAGAGGGAATCCTCCTTAACACATTTTATGAGGCCAGCATCGTCCTGATACCAAAGCCTGGCAGAGACATAAGCAAAAAAGAGAATTTCAGACCAATATCCTTGATGAACATTGATGCAAAAATCCTCAATAAAATACTGGCAAACCGAATCCAGCAGCACATCAAAAAGCTTATACACTATGATCAAGTGGGCTTCATCCCTGGGATGCAAGGCTGGTTCAACATACGCAAATCAATAAATGTAATCCAGCATATAAACAGAACCAAAGACAAAAACCACATGGTTATCTCAATAGATAATCATGAAAAGGCCAAGAAAAGGCCTTTGACAAAATTCAACAACGCTTCATGCTAAAAACTCTCAATAAATTAGGTATTGATGGGACGTATCTCAAAATACTAAGAGCTATCTATGACAAACCCACAGCCAATATCATACTGAATGGGCAAAAACTGGAAGCATTCCCTTTGAAAACTGGCACAAGACAGGGATGCCCTCTCTCACCACTCCTATTCAACATAGTGCTGGAAGTTCTGGCCAGGGCAATCAGGCAGGAGAAGGAAATAAAGGGTATTCAATTAGGAAAAGAGGAAGTCAAATTGTCCCTGTTTGCAGATGACATGATTGTATATCTAGAAAACCCCATCGTCTCAGCCCAAAATCTCCTTAAGCTGATTAGCAACTTCAGCAAAGCCTCAGGATACAAAATCGATGTACAAAAATCACAAGCATTCTTGTACACCAATCACAGAAAAACAGAGAGCCAAATCATGAGTGAACTCCCATTCACAATTGCTTCAAAGAGAATAAAATACCTAGGAATCCAACTTACAAGAGGTGTGAAGGACCTCTTCAAGGAGAACTACAAACCACTGCTCAATGAAATAAAAGAGGATACAAACAAATGGAAGAACATTCCATGCTCATGGGTTGGAAGAATCAATATCGTGAAAATGGCCATACTGCCCAAGGTAATTTATAGATTCAATGCCATCCCCATCAAGCTACCAATGACTTTCTTCACAGAATTGGAAAAAACTACTTTAAAGTTCATATGGAACCAAAAAAGAGCCCGCATCGCCAAGTCAATCCTAAGCCAAAAGAACAAAGCTGGAGGCATCACGCTACCTGACTTCAAACTATACTACAAGGCTACAGTAACCAAAACAGCATGGTACTGGTACCACAACAGAGTCATAGATCAATGGAACAGAACAGAGCCCTCAGAAATAATGCCACATATCTACAACTATCTGATCTTCGACAAACCTGACAAAAACAAGTAATGGGAAAAGGATTCCCTATTTAATAAATGGTGCTGGGAAAACTGGCTAGCCATATGGAGAAAGCTGAAACTGGATCCCTTCCTTACAGCTTATACAAAAATTAATTCAAGATGGATTAAAGACTTACATGTTAGACCTAAAACCATAAAAACCCTAGAAGAAAGCCTAGGCAATACTATTCAGGACATAGGCATGGGCAAGGACTTCATGTCTAAAACACCAAAAGCAATGGCAACAAAAGCCAAAATTGACAAATGGGATCTAATTAAACTAAAGAGCTTCTGCAAAGCAAAAGAAACTACCATCAGAGTGAACAGGCAACCTACAGAATGGGAGAAAATTTTTGCAACCTACTCATCTGACAAAGGGCCAATATCCAGAATCTACAATGAACTCAAACAAATTTACAAGAAAAAAACAAACAACCCCATCAAAAAGTGGGCAAAGGACATGAACAGACACTTCTCGAAAGAAGACATTTATGCAGCCAAAAAACACATGCAAAAATGCTCATCATCACTGGCCATGAGAGAAATGCAAATCAAAACCACAATGAGATACCATCTCACACCAGTTAGAATGGCCATCATTAAAAAGTCAGGAAACAACAGGTGCTGGAGAGGATGTGGAGAAATAGGAACATTTTTACACTGTTGGTGGGACTGTAAACTAGTTCAACCATTGTGGAAGTCAGTGTGGCGATTCCTCAGGGATCTAGAACTAGAAATACCATTTGATCCAGCCATCCCATTACTGGGTATATACCCAAAGGACTATAAATCATGCTGCTATAAAGACACATGCACACATATGTTTATTGCAGCACTATTCACAATAGCAAAGACTTGGAACCAACCCAAATGTCCAACAACGGTAGACTGGATTAAGAAAATGTGGCACATATACACCATGGAATACTATGCAGCCATAAAAAATGATGAGTTCATGTCCTTTTTATGAACATGGATGAAACTGGAAATCATCATTCTCAGTAAACTATCGCAAGGACAAAAAACCAAACACTGCATGTTCTCACTCATAGGTGGGAATTGAACAATGAGAACATGAGAACAATGGACATAGGAAGGGGAACATCACACTCCGGTGACTGTTGTGGGTTGGGGGGAGGGGGGAGGGATAGCATTAGGAGATATACCTAATGTTAAATGATGAGTTAATGGGTGCAGCAAACCAACATGGCACATGGATACATATGTAACAAACCTGCACATTGTGCACATGTACCCTAAAACCTAAAGTATAATAATAAACTAAAATAAAATAAAGAAATTTGTTAAAATATATGACATTAAATGAGGATGACGGTGTTTTGGAGGGTGCTGGAAGTGTTCTAAAATGAGATTGTGATATTTGTTCCAAAGTTGATAAATTTACTAACAGCCATTGAATTGTAACAAAATGAGGAATTTTATGTTATGTTAATTATACTTTTATAAAGCTGTTAAAAAACAAAATACACTATATTCCTAGGCAAAAATTAACTTTCAAAGACACAATAGTGATATTCAATGGGGTTTAAAACTTACAATTACATTGGCATTTTTTTTCCTTAGAAATATATTGTAACATAATTTTATCTAAAATATGTAATTTTCTATAGTTGGAAAATAATTACATATTTTATTGATAACAATTTTTCTGATTTTTCTTTATTTTACAGAATAAACAGAACATTAAAGATGCTTATATAACCCTGCTTAACCAGTTGGAAAGATTTAAGCTTTCAGCATTAGCACCTCTTTTTGGAAGTTTAAAATGGAATAATATTATGGAAGAGGTAACAAAACATTTTAAAAAGCTTTGTATTTGAACTAAGTTTTTAGTTATAGAAAAGTTGCAAAAATCATACAGAGTTCTCATATACTTCTCATCCAGCTTCTCCTAATGTTAACATCTTAAATAACCACGGGACATTTATGAAAACCAGGAAATTAACATTGTGTCAATCCTATTAACTAAACTTTCGACCTTATTCCAATTCCACTGACTTTTCCACTGACATGTTTTTGCAATTTCAGGATCCTGTCCAGGATACCAGATCCATTCAGTTGTCAGTCACACTTTTGAGTTCCCTCCAGTCTGTCACAGTTTCTCAGTCTTTTCTTGTCTTTCATGACCTTGACATTTTTGAAGACGACAAATCAGTAATGAGGTTATACATCTTTGGCCAGAATGTCACTGAATTAATCTTGGGTCCTCAGTGCACCTTAGTATGTGTGAGCATTGGTGAAGTTGGTGCCTGACAGTTTTCTCTACTGTGAAGTTACTATCTTCCCTTTGTAGTTAATAAATCTTGAAGACATGCTTTGTGACTATGCAGATCCTGTTTCTTCTCAAACTTTAGTTGATTCACTTTAATGCCCACAGTGGATCTTGTCTGCAACAATGATTATTGATGTTTTTGCCTAATGGTGATTTTTTATTTCACTCTTTCCTTGGAATTCCACTGTAAGGGACAGCTGTCCTAGTGCTGCCATTTATTTGTTTATTTATGTCAGTATGGATAAATATATTTATTTTATATTGCTGGTTAAAATCCAACATTATAATTATTTTGGAGCTCAAAATGTTCCAGGTTTGAACATTAGAAGCCCCTTTAGGTTGGCGCCTGTGTTCTTTTACAAGCCCTCATCTTTCTGTACTTTCTAACTTTCTGAAATCACAAGATAGTCCAGTCTCATCTTGTGTTTTCCCTGCCCCACCCCTGAAATTAACTACTTCGCCAAGGAAGAAGGCATTTAGAAGTTCAGATCTGAAAACTTTGTTGGTGAACTGCTACTGGGGTGTCATTGCTACTAGGGCTTTTCGGCAAATGGAACTAGGATTCAAATCCATAATGGTTTATTTTACCCCTCCCCTTTCTTTATTTTTAATTTCTCTCTTCAATCATGAGAAATCCAGTTTTCGTTATCTACAATATATTCACTTATTTGTTCAATTCTAATACACACAAAGTTATTTTATTTTATTTATTTTGATTTTTATAGATTCAGGGAATACATGTGCAGGTTTGTTACATGAATATATTGCATAATGTTGAAGTTTGGTTTTCTAGTGTATCCATCACCCAATGCTGTACTCAGCAGGTAACTCTTCAACCATCACTCCCCTCTGACTTACCCCGTTTTGGAGCCCCCGTGTCTATTATTTCCCTCTGTATAGTAATTTTGTAATTGCTAACCATACCTGTGAGAAAAAGTCAATGAGATTATAAGATATATGTGCAGTTCTTTTTTAGCTGTAGCCATGGAATATGTTAATATACTGTTTCCAAAGTTATTCAGGTTAGTGACTTTCTCACCCACCTCCTTTGGTGTGGTTGTGTTATCCTTTATTACGTAATGCAGTTAGATTCATTGGTTAGTGTTTGTATTTCATCTTGGGTCCCTCCTACCTATTTCCTGGTTGTTTTTAATTGTGTTCATTTTGAAAGGTATGTGAAAGGTATAGGAAACATTACCACTACACACACACACACACACACACACACACACACACATTCTGGTGTTAAACACATAGATCGTAGCTTCTATTTTTTTTTTTTTTTTTTGAGACAGTCTCGATTCGTCCCCCAGGCTGGAGTGCAGTGGCATGATCTCGACTCATTGCAACATCCACCTCCCAGGTTCAAGCAATTCTCCTGCCTCAGCCTCCCAAGTAACTGGAACTACAGGTGCCCACCACCATGCCCGGCTAATTTTTGTATTTTTAGTAGAGATAGGGTTTCACCTTGTTGGCTAGGCTGGTCTTGAACTACTGATCTTGTGATCCACCCACCTCGGCCTCCCAAAGTGTTGGGATTACAGGCGTGAGCCACCATGCCCTGCCATAGCTTCTATTTTCTTGAGTGTTTTTATCATAAATGCATGAATGTTTATTAAAAGTATGGATATAATTATATGATTTTTCCTCCTCAGTTTTATTAGTATTGTGTAGGGTATTAATGGTTTTCCCAGTACTGAAGCAACTCTGTATTACTGGAATAAATCCAACTTAGTCAGGGTGTTATTACTTCTTAATATGGTGTTAGATTCTGTTTACTAATATTTTGTTTAGAATTTTTGCATCAGTATGCATGAATGATATGTCTGTAATTTTATTTCTTTGAATTGCCTTTATCTGGTTAGATGTCAGTGTGATATTTTCTTCATAAAAAAGATTAGAATGTCTTCTCTTCTTTTTCAATATTCTGAAATAATGTATAGATCATTGGGATTATCTAGTCTTTGAAGATTTGACAGAAATCCCTGTGAAGCCATATGGTCCTGGTGCTTTTTTGTGAGATATTTTCTTAGTTTTCTGTATTTCTTCCATGGCAATTGACTTCTTTGGGCTTGTTAACTCTAATGGGGTCAAATTTAATAATTTATTCTTCTGTGAAAATTATCTATTTCACTTAAGTTTTCAAGTCAATTTGCATGGAACTTTGTGAAGTAGGCTTTTGTGATTTAATTTATCTTCTGTTTCAATAATTACTTTGCCGTTTAATTTTTGTTTTGTATATTTGTGAGTTCTCTTGTTTTTTTCATGATCAAGTTAGCTAGTGGTTTGTCTGTTTTTAAGTTATTTAAAACCAAGAATTTTGATGTATTAATGAGATCTATTGATTTTTTTTTATTTATTTTGTGCTTTCATCTTTTACTTTTTTTGTTTGTCGGTTGTTTCTTTTTAGATTTTTTGGGGGGGTTGCGAACTTACTTAAAAACTTCATTTATTTTTATTGTTAAACATACTTAGTGAAATAAACTTTCCTCTGAATCACTGCCTTAAATATATCCCATAGATTATGCTGTAAATTGTTTTTGTCATTTAAAAAAATAAATTCTTTAATTTCAGTTTGTATTCCTTTCACCCAAGATTGACTGAATAGAAATGTTTTTAAGTTCCAGATTAAAGCCCGTTTGTGATTTTTTTTTTTTTTTTTTTTTTTTTTTTTTTTTTTGAGACAGAGTCTCACTCTGTCGCCAGACCAGAGTGCAGTGGCACGATCTCGGTTCACTGCAACCTCCGCCTCCCAGGTTCAAGCAATTCTCCTGCCTCAGCCTCCCAAGTAGCTGGCACTACAGGCTCGTGCCACCACACCCAGCTAATTTTTGTATTTTTAGTAGAGATGGGGTGTCACCAAGATGGCCAGGATGGTCTCGATCTCTTGACCTCGTGATCTGTCCTCCCAAAGTGCTGGGATTACAGGCATGAGCCACCGCGCCTGGCTACGTTTGTGATTTTTTAAATTTCTTTTTTTTCCCACTACCTTTATTGTATTATGAAGATGTTAACATATAATTAATTTTTATGGATGTGCTGGGGACATTTAAGACAAATGAAGATTCCCTATCACCACAATGTAGTTTGAGTCATAAGGTCTACTCTGTTGATTATGGTGGTTTAAGTCTTTTATCCCTTACTTTTTGTCCAGCTCTCTCCTTTGTGTATTAAAATTTGTTATTATAGGTGAGTTTCTCTATAGAGTTTCTTTTATCTTTTGTCATTTTTGTTTCACAAAGTTGGTTGCCATGCTATATGTTGGATAATTTTTCATAAGGATTATCTTTTCATTATAGATAATGGCTTTTAGAATAAAAGACTGCTTTTCTTTTTCACATGTAATGCTTTTGAGTTTGAATTCTACTTAGCCCAATGTAAAGATACTAACCTCTGCTCTCTTTTAGTTTCCATTTACCTGATAGAATTATGTCCATTCCTTTATTTTTAGTCTTTCTGAATCACTTTGTTTAGTTGTGTGTCTTGTATATGGAATATGGTCCAAGTTCAAATTATTTTTTCTTTCATAGGTAAGTCTCACATTTACTGTTATGATTGATATGTTTGGTCTTGATTCTATAATATGTTATAGGCCTTGTATTCTGGTGTGTTGTTTCTTTAATTATGAGATGTGTATTCTTTGTTATTTTATTTAAATAATTTTAAACTTTGGGCTGTTTTACATGTTTTGTTATGGTAATTACCTTTGTGCCGCATCATTTTTATAAAAAGAATAATCTCAATCCTCTGTTTCCTTATTTTACCTTTCACTATCTGGTTTCTGAGGTTTTAATTTTTCTCAGTATCCTCTAGCACTCATTTATTGTGTATAGTGGGTTTTCTTGTATTATTATTTTTAAAATATTAATTTTATTATTATTAAATTATCATTATTACTATTTTTTTTTAATTGAGACAGTCTTGCTCTCTTGCCCAAGCTAGAGTGCAGTGACACGATCTCAGCAACCTCCCTGCCTCCCTGATTCAAGTGAGTCTTCCACCTCAGCCTTCGTAGTAGCTGGAACTACAGGCCTGTGGCACCACACCTGGCTAATTTTTGTATTTTTATTAGAAATGAGTTTTTATTATTCACTTATTTGTTCAATTCTAATACACACAGAAAGTTATTTTATTTTATTTATTTTGATTTTTATAGATTCAGGGAATACATGTGCAGGTTTGTTACATGAATATAGTGCATACTGGTCTCGAACTCCTGGCCCCAGCTGGTCTCGAACTCCTGGCCCCAGCCTCCCAAAGTGCTGGGATTATAGGCATGAACCACCGTGCCTGGCACAATTTTGTTGTTGATAAGATGTGCGATGATATAAATATTTTTTTGCCTTTCATTTCCACTTTTATTTTTCTGACCTTTTTTGGTTTTTATTTTATGTCATTTAGTTGTGTTCTTACCTTTCTTCGTTAAATTTTATTGAGATTATTCTCCTTTGGGCATCTTGTAACTTATTCTTTATTTCTGGATAGCTTTGCATTTTTCTATGATTATTTTGCTGAATTAATTATTTATTGTCTCTTTCTTTCTTTCTTTCTTTCTTTCTTTCTTTCTTTCTTTCTTTCTTTCTTTCTTAACTCTGTTTTTGGTTTAGCAGTTGCTGAATAAAGATCATTTTTTGGCTGGGCACGGTGGCTCATGCCTGTAATCCCAGCACTTTGGGAGGCCGAGGTAGGTGGATCACAAGATCAAGAGATCGAGACCATTCTCACCATCATGGTGCAACCCCATCTCTACTAAAAATACAAGAATTAGCCGGGCGTGGTGGTGCACGCCTGTAGTCCCAGCTACTTGGGAGGCTGAGGCAGGAGAATCGCTTGAACCTGGAGATGGAGGTTGCAGTGAGCTGAGATCGCTGAACCCAGGAGGTGGAGGTTCCGGTGGGCCCAGATCACGCCACTGTACTGCAGCCTGGTGACAGAGTGAGACTCCGTCTCAAAAAAAAAAAAGATCATTTTTTGTATGATTGAATGCTTGTTTGAGTATATCCATATTTAGAATGTAGACTCGGAGATTTCTTCTGCTTTATAATTGCTGATATTATTATTACTTTTGGAGGTAATGATGAGATTTTTCACACAATTTGTGTGAATTTTTTTCCTGCTATTTTTTTTTTGCAATAGCACTCTATGTACTTTCCTTTCATTTTAATGATATTGAGGTTTGTTACAAGATACTTTAATTCAGTTTAATCCAATCCAATTAATTTAATTTAATATAATTCAATTTAATGTTGTCTTTTTCTGCTAGCTTGTCAGAGTCCAGGAATGTTAGTGGGGTTTTTGTTAGTTTGTTCATTTATTTGTTTTGGTAGTGGGTGAATGGTTTTGGGTCTTCAGATTATCTGCTTTTCTTCTGACTTGCAGAGCCCTCAAATTCTTCTTTGTCTTCTTTTACCCTTTTGCCACTTAATTGCCAAAGGATACTTCTTCCTTTTTTAAAGCTTCCTTTTCTTTCCCAAAGCTGTTTTCAGAAAATTGTCCCCTTAGGTAGTTCGTATCTTTTAAATAGTTTCTATTCTTTTTAAAAATTTTAAATTAAAAAAATTATCTTTGACACATCGTAACTATATATTTATGAAGTACGATGTTTTGTTTTGATATATGTATACAATGTGACATGTTACATGGAGCTAATTAACATATCCATCACCTTACTTACCTATCATTTTTTATTGTGAGACATTTGAAATTTATGCATTTATTTTGAAATATATGACATTATTATTGGTTGTAGTCATCCTGCTGTATAATAGATCTCAAAACCCATTCCTCTTTTTTATCTGAAAGTTTGTACCCTTGGATCAGCAAGTCTCCATTTCTCCCCTCACCCTCTGAAGAGAAGAGTTTCTCTTCTCTATTTCTATGAGTTCAACTTCCTTAGATTCTGCATATAAGTGAGATCATTTGATATTTGTCTGTTTGTCTTGGCTTATTTCACCTAGCATAATATCCTCCAGATTCATTCATGTTGTTGAAAATGACAGGATATCCCCCCGTTTTAAATACTCAGTAGTATTCCATTGTGTATATATACCTCATTTTCACTGTCCGTTCATCTGTTGATAAACACTTAGGTTGATCCACGTCTTGATTATTGTGAACAATGTGTCAAAGAACATGGGAGTGCAGATATCCCTTCAACATACTGTTAAAAGAAAAACTTCAGCCGAATTAAATTTAAAGGAGTTTAATTGAGCAATGAACGATTCACATATCAGGCAGCCTCCAGAATCACAGCAGATTCAGAGAGATTCCAGGGGTGCCTCATGGTCTGAGCAAGCTTATAGACAAAAAATGTAAAGTGACGTACAGGAATCGAAAGTGAGGTACACAATAGCTGGATTGGTTACAACTCTGCATTTGCCTTATTTGAACACAGTTTGAATGCTCAGCAATGTATGCGTGGTTGAAGTAAGGATGCTGGGATTGGCCAAGACAGTGACTGTTACAGGAACATACTCCTAAACTAGGTTTTCAATCTTGTCTACCTATTAAGTTACGTTGCAATTCATCCACAAGGATTCAAATATAGAAGTACAAAGTCCTTCTCAAGCCATATTTAGTTTGCTTTAACCATATTAATTTCAGTTCCTTTGGATACATACCCAGACATGGGATTACTGGGTCATATGGTAGTTCTAATTTTAGTTTTTTGAGGAAGCTTCATACCATTTTCCATAATGGCTGTACTGATTTACATTCCTACCAACAAGGTGTTAGAGTTCTCTTTTCTCTGCTTCCTCTCTGACACCTGTTATCTTTCATCTTTTTGATAAAAGCCCTTCTGACAGATGTGAGGTGATACCTCATTGTGGTTTTAATTTGCATTTGCCTAATAATTGGTATAATTAGTAACACTGAGCATATCTTTTTTTGTTGTTGTTTTTTTTTTTTTTTGACGGAGTCTCGCTCTGTTGCCCAGGCTGGAAGTGCAGTGGTGCAATCTTGGCTCACTGCAAGCTCTGCCTCCCGGGTTCACGCCATTCTCCTGCCTCAGCCTCTCCGAGTAGCTGGGACTACAGGCACCCGCCACCACGCCCAGCTAATTTTTTTTTTTTTTTTGTATTTTTAGTAGAGACGGGTTTTCACCGTGGTCTCGATCTCCTGACCTCGTGATCCGCCCGCCTCGGCCTCCCAAAGTGCTGGGATTACAAGCGTGAGCCACTGTGCCTGGCCTACACTGAGCATATCTTTCATGTACCTGTTGGCCGTTGGGTTTTTTGTTTGTTTGTGTGTTTGTAATAATGTCTGTCCAGGTCCTTTGTCTATTTTTAAATTGGATTGTTTGTTTTCTTACTATTGAGTTTGAGTTGTTTCTATACTTTAGATCTTAACTCTTTATTAAATATATGGTTTGGCCGGGCGCAGTGGCTCATACCTGTAATCCCAGCACTTTGGGAGGCCTAGGTGGGTGGATCATTTGAGGTGAGGAGTTTGAGACCAGCCTGGCCAACATGGTGAAACCTTGTCTCTACTAAAAATACAAAAATTAGCCAGGCAGCAGTGGCACGTGCCTGTAATCCTAGCTACTTGGGAGGCTGAGGCAGGAGGATCACTTGAGCCTGGGAGGCAGAGATTGCAGTGAGCTGAGATTGGGCCACTGCACTCCAGTCTGGGTGACAGAGTGAGACCTTGTCTGTAAATCAATCAATCAATCAATCAATCAATGTATAGTTTGCAAAATCGGTGGACTGACTGTGTTTCATTTCCTTTGCAGAAGATGTTTACTTCGATGCCATCCCATTTGGCTATTTTTGCTTTTGTTGCCTGTGCTTTTGTGGCCGTATCCAATATACATTGCCCAGACCAATGTTGTAGAGCTTTCCTCCTATGTTTTCATCTAGTAGTTTTACAGTTTCAAGTCTTACATTTACGTCTTTAATCCATTTTGAGTTGCTTTTTGTATATGGTATGAGGATCTAATTTCATTGTTTCTCTTGTTAGACAGTGAGCTCTTTTATTCTATGTATACAGGTTTCCTTTCATCTCAGAAAAATTTTATCATTTCATTTTTTTAACTTTAAGTTCAGGGATACATGTATAGGATTTTTATGGAGGTAAACTTGTGTCATGGGGGTTTGTTGTACAGATTATTTTGTCACACATGTATTAAGCCTAGTAGTACCCACTAGTAAGATCACTTACAAATAAAAATATTTTTCTAAATAGCATGACATGTTACAATTTTTTTCTTTGACAGGCACATGAAACTGTATCTCTGCTTACGCAAGTCTGGCCAGAAGGATCTGACATTCGGCGTGTCTTTTGTGTTACTTCATGCTCATTGTCTTTGAGAATGTACCATCGCTTTTTAGGAAACAGAGAGCCCTCCTCTGGTCAGGCAACTAAGATCCAACAGGTGTGGTTGTTATAACTTTACTGAGAAGTACTGTTTCTCTCCACTTTTGAAATTTTGTTGATTTGTATCTTTCATTTCCTCTGTTTGGTACTTAATGTTTTTCTCTTATTTATATAAACTTCAAAAAATAAAACTGAAATTTATGTCTATCAGGAAACCCTTATTGTGCCATTAAATTATTTAATGTTTTACTATGTGGATGTTTCACTTAGTGTATATTTAGTCTAAATCACCCAAAGGAAGACGAAACAAGACAGGATATTAGCCCTTGGTGGAGGCCTAATATGCTACTCTCTTTTGGGCTTTTTGTATGCATTGTGCCATTAAATCCTCACAACAGCATTGTGAGAAAGGCATAGTATTCCCATTTCACCTATGAGAACACTGAAGTTCAAATAGTCCAGGTAACATTTTTCAAACCAAAGGTACTAAATAGCAATGTGGACTGAGCTCAGGTCCATCTTGTGCAAGGTCCACAATACCAAACTGTCTTTTGAAAGAGCATTCCTACTGTAGCGTCTTGGCATCATCCTAGCTGGAGAGATACTAAAGTTTTTAACCTTCTTTATGGCCAATAGGGTCCATTAAGAATCTGTTGGCCAGTCTGGATTCTTTCCCCCAATATACAGTTGTCTCTATGTATATGTGCTTATGGGTGTGCATGCTTACACACACACACACACACTCAGATGCATGTGTATACATACTATTCTGTATACAGTCTACCTACTGGGGGATTCTTGGCTAAAGATTTCCATTAAAGAGAAATGAAGTTTCTGAACATTTCAGAAATGTTCAGGGCTCATTATCTTTTACTTAGTATCCTTATAATTGTTTTTCCAGTTATCAGATTGAATGTATTTTTAGTGAAACATTTCTTCGTAACTAGACATAGTATTTTAAATCATTCTCACAAAAATGATACTAAGTCAAATCTGCCTCTCTGGAATTTCTAATGATTAGACTCTATTTGTATTTGGCCTTCTGGAGGTGCCCTGATGAAATCTTACACTTGCTTTGTTGATAGCCCTGCAAATGTTTGAACATAGCTATGACATTCTTCTCTGATGATATCAGATGTGTCCACTTCTTTACCTGTGTTCGCACAGGGCAGGTTTTTCAGATATATTACCGTCCTGGTGTCCTCGCCCTGGTAATTTTCAACATTATTTAAAAATATGATGCCTTGGATGGAAGAGAGCATTTAATGTGTGGCTCTATCAGCGTAGAGTCCTAGGAAATTACGACTTCATTAGTTGCTTGATCAGCTCATGTAGAGTTTAGCTTAACTAAAAATCCTGAAAAATGTTTTATTTTAACTGTGATTAAGCCGGCAGCTTCCCATTCCAGTTACCTCACATCTGTATAAATGCAGTAGAGTTTATGTTATAAAGAAGTCTTAAAAAATGTAGAATGAAAAATGTAATAATTCAGTTGGGCACAGTGTCTCACACCAGTAATCCTAGCACTTTGGGAGGCCGAGGCAGGTGGGTTACCTGAGGTCAGGAGTTCGAGACTAGCCTGGCCATGGTGAAACCGCGCCTCTACTAAAAATACAAAAATTAGCCAGGCATGGTGGCAGGTACCTATAATCCCAGCTACTCGGGAGGCTGAGGCAGGAGAATCGCTTGAACCTGGGGTTGGAGGTTGCCGTGAACTGAGATTGGGCCACTTCACTCCAGCCTGGGTGAAAGAGCAAAACTCTGTCTCAAAAAAAAAAAAAAAAAAAAAAAAAAAGAAAGGAATAATTCATGATTCCTGAACAGCAAAGGTAGCTGCCAGCTTTTGTGGTCCTACATGCTTATTATGCAATGTCACACCCTGCTGTTCTCTGGCTTATACCTTCTTTATTTTATTCAGGTGAACAGTAATTGCTTAACCCTGCAGGAGATGGAAGATTTGTGTAAACTGCATTGTCTCACTGTGGTTTTTCTACTCCATCTGCCTCTTTCTCAAAGAGCTTGTGCTAGAGTCATCACTTCTCATTGGGCTGAGGACATGAAGCCTTTATTACAAATGGTAAATGTACTCTTAATTAGTTTACTATTTTTGTGTTTCGAATGTTTGATAGAAACTACAATAACTTTCAAAATTCTCTTATGTGGGACTACTATTAGCCCCTTGGGGGCTATAAAAGTTTAATGGGCTACATCAATCACTTTCCAATTTCAGCATCTATGTTTAGGAGAACTAACAAATAGCATGATATATATCTAACCTAAGGAAAAAGCCTCTTTATTTTTCCTTTGTTAAATCTCTGCCAAGGTCAGGTTTTTGTGTTATCACTATAGTTGATGGTTGGTGATCACTGTGGTCTGCTCTTAAGAGGAACTGAAGAAATCAGTTTCGTAGTTTATTACTTTCAACTGTTATAGAGAATATTTAGAGACAATTTGGATACTTTAGAGAAATAGAAGCAAAAACAGAAGAAAAACTTCCCCGGAGGCCTACCATTTTAATCAATATGGATAACTGTTAACATTTTGGTTTATTCTTTTTATTTTAAATGCATAGATTTTTCTGATGTTTTATTGTTTCTTATATTGGAACTCTATATATACATATATTTTTTCATGTCTTTCTATTTTCTTTCACAATATTAGTATCATTTTTAATGGCTACTAGTTATCTTTTAGTACCATGGTTTACTTACCCATTTCTCTATTATGGAATATTAAGAAGACTTTGATGGTTGTATTATAGATGTTGTTATCCTCTTTGTGTATAAGCCTTTTCCTTTCATTTGGGATTATTTTGGCTTGAGAGCCAGAAATGGGATTAAAGGATCAATTGGCATGAACTTTTTTTAAGGATCATGATACATATAGTGAAAATATTCAAGGAATGTATTTTATGACCAATTAACTAGGAAGCCAGTCCACAAACATTTAGTACATTGTGCTAATCACTGGGATAGAGTGAGAAAAATAAAAACATATTTACCCTTCCCACTCCAACCCCTTCATAGACCTACATTTTCCAGAGAAGACAGATATTAAATTTTAAAAGTAACTATGAAGATGGAATCATAGAATGCTTTATAACCTGATAATAAAAAGATCCAATGTAGTCTGAAAACGATGGTTTTTCTTAAGAAATGAAGAGAGGCCAGCCACGGTGGCTCACACCTGTAATCCCAGCACTTTGGGAGGCAGAGGCAGGTGGATCACGAGGTCAGGAGATTGAGACTATCCTAGCTAACACGGTGAAACCTCGTCTCTACTAAAAATATACAAAAAAAAAAAAAAAAAGTAGCCAGGTGTGTTGGCGGGCACCTGTAGTCCCAGCTACTCGGGAGGCTGAGGCAGGAGAATGGCATGAACCCGGGAGGCGGAGCTTGCAGTGAGCTGAGATTGCGCCACTGCACTCCAGCCTGGGTGACAGAGCAAGACTCGGTCTCAAAAAAAAAAAAAAAAAAAGAAAGAAAGAAATGAAGAGAAATGAAGTGACCCAAGTCCTGGAGGAAGAGAAGGAGTTAGCAGGATGGAGAGAGGATGAAACTGGATTCTAGGGCATGAAGCAGCATGTGTGATTATCCTGAGGATGGCATAACCAAGGAACTGAGATACATCTATCATAGCAGGGGTAGGAAAAATATGGGAAAGTGATGAAGCTGAAGAGGCGGGTAAGAGACAAGTCACATAGGATTCTGTAGGCCCTGTTAAGAGAATGGAGATGTAACTTGATAGAAGCACAATGAGGATCCACTGGATGGTTTCAAATGGATGCGTGGCACTTGCATTTGCAGAAACTTTCCCTGGCGTGCAATGCAGAGAGTGCATTGTAGAGGCAAAACAGGGGGGATTTGGGGAAATTAGGTGGCTATTACCTCAGTCATGTAAGTGTTGATGGTGTCAGGGACCAGCAAGAGGTAAGTAGGGATGAATAACAGTGGGCAATTTTAAAAGTTATTTAAGGTGAATAATGACAAGTTTAGTGATTAAGTGTGGGGAACGAGGGAAAGGAAGGAGTCAAATAATTCCTAGACCCCTGGCTTGAGCATTTGTGGGGATGCTGCCATTGTATGAAGGGTATGTTAGTGGGGAAGGATCATGAGTTTCTTTTTTGGAAATATCAAGTCAAGTTTAAAGTGCCAGTACAATGTCCACATGGAGATATCTAGTAAACAATTTAAAATAATGGTTTGGACTTAGAAGGGTGGAATGGGCTGGAGATAGAAGTTTAGGAATCGTTACCCTATGGATGTTAATTGATGCTATGCTAAGAGATGAAGCTATTTTGGAAGAGAGATATGGTAAGAGAGCTGAGGACAGGGAGTTCAAATATTCCAATATTAAACATTTAATATGGGTTGAGACAGTGGCAAAAGACACTGAGAAGGAACTACTTAGATAAATGGGAATAAAATCAAGAAGAATGGGTTGTCCTGAAGGTCAGAGGAACTGGGCAGTTCAAAAGGTGGATGTGGTTAATAGTATGAGCTGCTATAGAGGATTGTAATAGGCTGAGGACTGAAAATACATTGGTTTTAATGAAACGGAGCTCACTGTTGATCATAATTAAGAGACTAAGGTCTAGGTTGTACTTTTAGCTAATGGAAAATAATAGTCTTTAATTAGATGTAACAACGATCCTCTTATGTCCTCATTTTGCAAAGGAAAAACTTGGACTCAGCTGTGTGGTCCATGAGCACAGCTAATGAATGGTCAAGCTGAGATCTGACTTCACTCTGTCCAGCTTCCAAATATTTGCCCTATGGAGTAACAGCTGATCAGCCCATAGTCAGCCATCCTTCCTGCCTTTCCCATACTCCATGCCTGATTTTTGGTAACACTGTAGCTTGAAGTGTAATTTCAGGTAGCCCCTAATATTTTCACAATAAAAGAAATTTTTGACATTTTTTGAGGCCTCTCAAGAAAGCAACTAAGCAAATCATAGAAGGGATCGTTCCATGAGGTTTACTCTGAATCTTGAAGCACGGAGACCAACCAGGTAGGTGGATGGGAATCTTAAGAGTTTGAAGGATTCAGCATCTTCTAGGTCCCTGAACACTCAAACACATTTTTTAAAATGCTCCTTTGACCTGAAAGTTAAATCTGAACATATGAAAATCTAAATAAAGAATAGAAGCACATTTCAAAGCAGAAATATTTCTGTAGCTTTGGGATTCTATCTGTGGGTAACAGTGTGAGAAAAATACTATTTTGAGAGTCAAATGCAGATTTCCTTGATTCAGGATAAAGAACTATACGGAATGCATTTTGGGATTAGTTTTTATTTTATTTTATGCTTTAATTCCTTAAGGTATAAAGCATTCACCATTACCCAGCCTGCATGGGCTTACATTAACAAGAATTGGAACGACCCTGCCCACTGCCTTTCAGTTCAGAAGCATATGAACCCTATAGTTTATTGCTAATAGGAATATTACCAATAACTTGGTTTTATTTTCAATTTTCAGAAAAAATGGTGTGAATATTTCATCTTAAGAAATATACATACTTTTGAATTTTGGAATCTGAATTTAATTCACCTTGCTGACTTAAGTGATGAGCTTTTGTTGAAGAATATTGCTTTTTACTATGAAAATGAAAATGTAGAAGGTACCATCTCAGTATATTATAACTATTATACTTCCATCCACAGATAAACTTTATAAGGAATTTAAAACTACAAAATAATTTTTCTGTACTTCCAACATGCAGCAATTATTTTCATCTTTGTTCACATATGTATGTAATATTTTAGTTGCAATCAGAGGGAATGCTGTATTTTAAAATATGTTTTTCACTTAATATTGCATTAAAAGTATTTCAGGAGAACATATATGTTTGTGTGTCCAGCATTTTCAGTTAATTTCAAAAGTTGAACTTTTCATTTAAATGCATGCCTAATATTTCTTCATAAAATTTAATTAATTATTTCAGTACTATTGAGATATTTAGGAAATTTAATTTTTCTCCAAAAGATAAGGCTAAGTTACATATTTTTATATGTAATTTGTTTTTCTTTCTTTAAAATCTTTTCTTAGGGTAAGATTTCTGATATTTCCTAATAGTAAAACCAAACCAAACAAAACAAAAACATATTTGGACAGAACTCTAACTGATTGAACATCATTGAAGCTTTGACCTGTGATGTGGTTCCTTCATGTTGTAATCATTGTAATGAATTAGCTGCATATAAACTTAACAATCCTTTACCAATTTTCTCATCTCTCCAAAACTTAAGTTTTTATTCTGTTTTGTTGGTTGTAAAGTTATGTGTGGCATAACATTTTTATTACCTTAAAGAGTAGTTAAATGTTCACAATGCATTTTGTGGGTTAATATACTTACAAATTTAATACTTAGTTCTTAAAAAGAAAAACAAGATAAACTTTATAATCTGTATCTTGTAGTCAACACTAGTGACCATTTTCAGTTATGTCCAGTGTGGAACTCACTAAAAATTTCACTCTGGAATGTATTTCAGAATTCCATCAATTTACTCAAAATGTGACTAATGATTCTTTGTGTGGGAGTGGATGGCTTCTAGTATTTAGTGTTTTTAATTGTTACGCAGGCCTACATTTGAGTTTGGGAGATACCATTATGAAAGATTATGAATATCTCTGGAATACCGTATCAAAGTTGGTCCGAGACTTTGAGGTTGGACAGCCATTTCCTCTGAGAACAACAAAATTTTGTTTTCTTGAAAAGAAACCATCACCAATCAAAGGTAATAAATTTCTAAGTTAATCTGAAATGAAAGCATTATTCCTCTGAAAATGTTTAGGAAACACCACTAATTCAGTGCTGCAAGTATAAATAATTTTCTGGCACTTGAATTTTAATAATAAAAATAAATTACCTTTATTCTTATATCCTCGGAGTGGTATGCTGTGACTGTAATTATGAAGATTTACATTTTGCTTATAATTAATATCGTTTCAATTAAAAAACACAGCCAGATATATATGACTTCCATTTCCAGCAATATGGCACTTACAGGTCCACAGAAAAATCTTGTGTAAAGCACTTGAGATGCTGAATAAGAGACACCAAACATCTTTTTATATCATTATAGCTAAGCTCAAAACATCCTGGGGCTGAAAAATTTAGGGAAGGCCACATGGGCTCTCCACCTCTTTTAGGCAGCAAGTTGCAGGGGCTTAAATAAGAAAGGAGCCCGACAAACACAGGCACAGGGAGCACCAGGAGGATCCCAGGCAGAGCAGTGATGGTTTACCTGGAATCATGAACCAGACATTCAATAGAAGAAAAAGTCATTCATTTGTCTATTATCATAATATACATGATATGTAATATCTATCTATCTATCTATCTATCTATCTATCTATCTATCTATCATCTATCTCGTGTGTGTGTGTGTGTGTGTGTGTGTGTGTATGTGGAAAATCAAGGGGGACCTGAGAATACTGTAATCACATCAAATAATTTCATTACCGTCTGTATTTTTCCCTACTTCTTTTTTATTTCATTTTCATGAAAGTCTTTGTATATGTGTTTGTATATGTATATAGATATATAATCTCTGAGGCTTCCATTGTCAAACTCTTTGTCTTATAATAAGGAATAATAAAACGAATTCACATTTGAAAATAAAAGGCATAGGTATTTTTCTTTATCTTCCTTCCTTCCTTCCTCCCTCCCTCCCTCCCTGTGTGCTTGCTTGCTTTCTCTTTTCTTTTCTTTCTCTCTCTTTCTTTCTTTCTTTCTTTCTTTCTTTCTTTCTTTCTTTCTTTCTCTTTCTTTCTTTCCTTCTTTTTCTTTCTTTTTTGTTTCCTTCCTTCCTTCCTCCCTCCCTCCTTCCTTCCCTCCCTCCCTCCTTTCTTTCTCTCTCTCTTTCATTCTTTCCTTTCCCTCTCTCCCTCGCCTCCCTCCTTCCTTCCTTCCTTCCTTCCTTCCTTCCTTCCTTCCTTCCTTCCTTCCTTCCTTCCTTCCTTCTTCCCATCTACCTACCTATCTGATTTATCCATCTATCATCTGTCTACTTACCCATCCATCCATCCACCCATCCATGCATCCATCCATCCACCCATCCATGCATCCATTCACCCACCCATCCCCCATGCATATCCACCCACCCATCCCCCATGCATATCCACACATATGCCAAAATGCTGTCTAATTCTTTATACTCTACTGTGTTCCAAAGTGTTTTGCTGTGGGAAATAGCTTTATGAGAAGGGCTGAACTTGATACATGTAAATAAGATTAATGTAAAATATTTTTAATATGAAGTTTTAGAAAATAATATGTAATATTCCTGTCTGAAAGTTTTACATTTTTTTTTTGTTTACAGACAGCTCCAATGAAATGGTGCCCAATTTGGGTTTTATTCCAATGTCATCTTTTGTGATTGATAAATTTGCTGGAGATATTTTGAAAGATTTGCCTTTTCTAAAGAGGTATAAGGCCAAAAACTGTGCCTCAATAAATACTTGTATGGAATACATGAGTTACTCAACAAGGATTATTTGAAATGCAGATGATTAGAGTACATTACATGTAGTATGAATTTAAAATCAAAATTTTATTCTGTTTTGTTGGTTGTAAAGTTATGTGTGGCATAACATTTTTATTACCTTAAAGAGTAGTTAAATGTTCATGATGCCTTTTGTGGGTTAATATACTTACAAATTTAATACTTAGTTCTTAAAAAGAAAAATAAGATAAACTTTAAATGAAAATGAATGAATTAAAAATGAATTTTTTTTTTTTTTTTTTGAGACAGAGCTTGCTCTGTCGCCCAGGCTGGAGTGCAGTGGCGCAATCTCGGCTCACTGCAAGCTCCACCTCCCGGGTTCATGCCATTCTCCTGCCTCAGCCTCTCCGAGTAGCTGGGACTACAGGCACCCGCCACCACGCCCGGCTAATTTTTTTTCTTTTGTATTTTTAGTAGAGACGGGGTTTCATCGTGGTCTCAATCTCCTGACCTCGTGATCCGCCCGCCTCGGGGCCCCTCCCAAAGTGCTGGGATTACAAGCGTGAGCCACTGCGCCCGGCCTAAAAATGAATTTAAAATCAAAATTTTCAATGCCTTTTGGCCATTACTATGTAAAAATCTGTATAGTTTTTAATCTTAGAATAAATCATTACAGCTGCATATTTTAAATTAATGAATTAATGAATGCCTATTAGTTGATATTGATGGGACTGTTAGAGACATGGAGTAGATTTGATTTATTAAACCTCTAATAAACTGCTCTTTGGAGTCTACCACCCACATCGTATTGCAGGAAGAAGAAGGGGAACTATGATTTTCAAAAACATTATAAAATAAAATGTGTGCTGTGTTATATTTGGAAGTGTGCAATTTAAAATATGCCTTTTTTTGTCTCACAGTGATGATCCTATTGTTACTTCACTGGTTAAACAAAAGGAATTTGATGAACTTGTGCACTGGCATTCTCATAAACCCCTGAGTGATGATTATGACAGGTCCAGGTGTCAGTTTGATGGTGAGCTCTGTGACTAGTGAAATAAATTTAAATCTACTTTACTCTCTGCCTTTCATTTTATAGTGGAAAATTATCATATCATGAGACACAAATTAAATTTTTTTGAATGAAAATAGTCTACAAGATATTTAGATGTGCATTGGGAAAGATGGTAATAAAAAATTCTCTTTTTCTTTATTGACAGTCGTACGTATGTAGATATGTATGTGTTTTAGGAGGAAGTGCTAGAAGTTGTTTCAAGGAAAGATGGTTTGTAGTTTAAGCAATATATGTATGCCTTGGAGTCAAATATATTGGGACCATAGTCTTTCAAGCAATTTTAACTGTTTCATAATACCCAATTGGCTGCATGTAACAAGCACCAGCATGCTATCTGCCTTCATGCTCAGGGTGGTTGAAACTACAAAAGGAGGCCCATGAAACCACTAACAGTGGATCAACAGAGACTGAATTTGGGATCTTGTCTTCATCTCAACTTTCTGTATCCCTATGCTTACCCCCAGCCCCCTTAGAGTCGACAAAACTTACTCTGAGAATAACCTAGGAGTAGGCATAGCAAGTATGCTCCTGTGAAGTACTTATTAGCCTGGGTATGTAAATAATGACCAAGGTGTCGGGGGATACTTTAGATGAACCATTAACATGCTTCAGAGTGGTTTGGTGTGATGTGTATAGTTACAGACATAGAAAAATTAATCAGCTTAGTTATTTCATTACTGTGAGTATTACAGTTTTTATGGAGATAAGGGAGTAAGGCATATCTTGACTTTGGGGGCGCCTTATTTTATTAGATTTTACCATTTTAGCTGCCATGCTCTGGGCTCTGGCTCTGTGGCTATGGTCCGGAGTAGGGATTTTTTCTGCCCAGTGATACAGGAAGTCAGAATATCTTAGATGGTTGTCTTCTTCACTCTGCCTCTACCTTCTTCTTAAACTAATTCACAGGGCACAGGACATAGGTAATGCCTGGAATCCATCATTTTTTTGTTGCACCCTGATACCTAATTTAGGAGGTAGACCATGAAAGTGTGTTTTGTCACTTCCATCTTTTAAATAAGAAAAGGAATTATTATCCATAGATAACTTGATTTTACATTCTCTCTTTAAGACAGATAATAAGATTAAATTACTTTTCCACTAATTTAACTACTGGATGTGGGATAATATGAAGAACTGATGAGAATGCTATTGAAAAACTACAATAAAGTCACATTTTAAGTCTTTTCTTTTTCAGAAAAATCTAGGGACCCTCGTGTTCTTAGATCTGTGCAAAAGTATCATGTTTTCCAACGGTTTTATGGGAATTCATTAGAAACAGTCTCTTCGAAAATCATCGTGACTCAAACTATTAAGTCAAAGAAGGATTTTAGTGGGCCCAAGAGCAAAAAGGCACACGTATGTTCTATAAATTCTATCAAATTAAAAAAATTTTCTTTTTCTTTTCTCAAGTTGATATGTGTTATCCCTTTGGTGTTTTCTTTTTATATAATGCCTTTTCTTGATATATATATATATATATATATATATATATATATATATATATATATGCATGTATTTTTATATATGATTACTTATTCTTTTACCTCTTGCTGAAAAAGCCTAACCTGCATGAAAAAGTTGTAATGGTATTCTATACATAATAACATATGTATCTATTTGAAGAATAATTAAGTGACTAAAGTTTTGAGTTTAGAAATTTTAAACTAACATTAAAAATATAGTTGTTCATTAATGACAGGAAAATCTTTTTCATATAGGTAGTAAAAATAGATATGAAATGTTTATCTACTTTTTTTTCGAAATTATAAAGAGTGTTTACACTTTCCCAAAGTATTTAAATGATTGATTAATCCAGCACATTTTGTGAGTGGAAGGTTAGAACTCTGCATTTCCTCTTTCTGGGTGGGTTGTACTCCTGCAACCTTACCTTTTTCCTCCTTGGGATGTCGTTTTTCTACTCCTTTCCTGGGAGACATAACTGGGGATGGAATACAAGGAGTAAATAAGGAAAGTTCCAATCCATTTCTGGAATAATAATACTAATAGTTTATGATCTAAAATTATCAGTTGATAATTCCTGAAACATTAATGTCTAAGTACAGATATTTTTATTTTAAAACTGAATTTTCTGATTATTTGACTTTTGAGGCAGGTCATAAAGGTTTCCATCTTAAACAAATGGAAAACTCATCAGGCTTTAGTATCTTTCTGTGGGCCTCAAAGTTGGGGATTTGGGAATGGCATTTATTTTCACAAAAAGTTTCTCTCAAGATGAAAGGTTTTAATATATTAGAGAAAGTACCAACTTAACAAAACCAATCACAAA
Organism: Nomascus leucogenys; assembly: GCF_006542625.1. NCBI lineage: Eukaryota > Metazoa > Chordata > Mammalia > Primates > Hylobatidae > Nomascus > Nomascus leucogenys. The sequence continues at coordinate 88,650,567 of NC_044387.1, read as the reverse complement.
TAAAGGTATTTGTCACATATCCACCTTAACAAATTGAAATAAACATGGTGAAGTTATCAGGAATGGAACATATAAAGACCTCAAAAAATATTTTTATTCTCACTTCTGAATAATTACTTTTGTGAAAATTTTGGCAAGATCAGGAAAATGTGCATCTCTTTGTCAAGCCTTCAGTGGACATTTCAGAACTCTGAGACACAGATAGTTCATCAGTTCAAGGACTTATCAAAAAAGCTCTTGTATTTTCTACTCAAGATAACTTCAAAAAATAATCACAAATTACTCTAAAAGGTTCTCACATGTTCTGTGAAGCCTCTATTCTTGAACTGCTTCAAAAGTTTAAGCAGTTGGGCTGTCCCATCTTTTGTTTTAAGAGCCAAAGAGAAGCCTCTCTGAGCCCAACTATGTGATCGTTGTTTGTCTCCTCCTTTTCATTTTCATAGCCAATTGTATTGTCAGTGAGACTATTTAATTAAGCATTTACTTTTTTTTGTCTGACAAAAAAAGTTTTTTTGGTGACAAACTTTGGTGACAAAGTTTGGTGACAACTTTTTTTGGTGACAAAAGGCTACTGCTTTTCAGTGTTTTTTGTTGTTTTGAGAGATGTTATGAAATGGTAAATTTGCAGAAATTCTTGTCACATAATACAATGTATGAAAATAGAAAAATCTACATGGCAAAGGGTCAAAGGTAACCCTTGTACTATTGAGACAGAACCATGCTAAATTGGCCCAACACAGCAAATTAGGAAGACTAAACACTGGGAAAGCTCAAATATTATTGATTAGAATTATTCGTTTCTAATTTAGAGAGTGATGACAACTAAAATTGACTTCATTATAGGCAGGCATTTACATATTAATTTCGTGACTAACCAGAAGTGTGGAAGATGCGTTGGAATCCTCTTGCTAATACAACAATTCTCTAATTTGTCTTTGTAGATTAATGAGTCGGGTTCGTAAAAGCATAGTAAAAGCGGGTCCATACTATGTTTAAGTTAATTGTAAGTGCTTATTGAGGAAGAGCAAATCATTTGTATTTGTGTTGTTCCTCTTATCCACTCCTCTTCTTCCTCCTTCCTTATTCACTCATCAAACATTATGGACTAAATTCTTTGTGCTTGAGACATACAGACAACAAAGGCACATTCCTGTCTCAAGGATCTCAATCAAGAGAGGAGGAATGGCAAATGAAATTACAACTACAGTTTATGTTAATGAGTGCTTCAATAGGTGTCTGAGCAGAGGAAGAATACATGACTTCGACTTGGGAGAGTCAGGGAAAGCTTCATGGAGGAAATATCGTAAACAAGTAGAGAATAGGGAGGTGATGTGGGAAGAATGGAAGAGGACAGGCGATTACAGAGAGAGCAGCAGATATAGCATGGAGAAATGAAAAGAGAGGCGGCCTCTTGTCTCTGATTTTGTGACATTAACTCTTCTTCTTCTTTTTTTTTTTTTCTGAGACAGAGTCCTGCTCCATCACCCAGGCTGGAGTGCAGTGGCCCAATCTCGGCTCACTGCAGCCTCTGCCTCCCAGGTTCAAGGGATTCTCATGCCTCAGCCTCCCAAGTAGCTGGGACTACAGGAACGTGCCACCACGCTCAGCTAATTTTTGTATTTTTAGTACATAAGAGGTGTTGGCCAGGCTGGTGTAAAACTCCTGGCTTCAGGTGATCCGCCAGCCTCAGCCTCCCAAAGTGCTGGGATTACAGGTGTCAGCCACCATGCCTGGCAACGTTTACTCTTTTATTTATAAACCACACCACTCAGAAATCTAGAAAATTATCTACAGAGAGTGTTTATACTCCCTAAATTAAGTTGTCTTAAGTTATAAATTAACAGAGGCTTAATTTCTAAAAGATAAAAAGAAATTTTTCACATCTACTCAAAATGGGATGATGGTCAAAGTCATCAACACACCCTTAATATTGTCTCACTCATGACCTGTTATCTTGGAATATTTTCAACTTGTTTTAAGAGGTGTTTTTTTCCTTTGGGGCAGGAGACCAAGGCTGAAATAATTACTAGAGAGAATAAGAAAAGGTTATTTGCCAAGGAAGAACAAAAGGAAGAGCAAAAGTGGAGTGCTTTGTCATTTTCTATTGAAGAGCAAATGAAAGAGAATTTGCACTCTGGAATAAAGAACCTGGAAGAATTTTTGAAATCCTGTAAAAGTAGCTCTGTGAAACTTAAGGTTGAAATGGTGGGGTTAACTGCTTGCTTGAAAGCCTGGAAAGAACATTGCCGAAGTGAAGAAGGTATGTGATTCTGTTTTCCTATTTCGATGAGTTGGCGAATTAATACAAATGTAATGATGATAGTTGCCATTTATTAACTGGAAATTTGCATTAGAAGACTTACATGCACTATCTTACTTTATGTATTATTACCTTTACAATAGTTTCCCGCTACCTGCCGGGAGTATGTTTCAAGACCCACAATGGTTGCCTGAAACTGTGGATAGTACCAAATGCCATGTATACTGTTTTTTCCTATGCATACATACTATGATAAAGTTTAATTTCTAAGTTAGGTACAGTAAGAGATTAACAACAATAACTAGTAAGATAGAATAATTATAACAATATACTATAATAAAAGTTATGTAAATATGGTCTCTCTCTTCCTCAAAATACCTTATTATACTATACTCACCCCTTTTCTTCTTGTGAGAATGTGAGATGATAAAACGGCTACATGATGAGGTGAAGTGAGGTGAATGATGAACGCTGTTGTTGACCTTTTGATGATACAACAGAAGGAGGATCATCTGCTTCAGGTGATCCTTGCATCATTAAACCATGATGGAGTGAATGACTGATGTTAGGAGCAGATGATATTGATGATTGGGGTCCTCCATGGTTGAAAGAGTTTTGCTGAAGTCTTTTAGAAGAACAACGTTATCAGTAACTGTTGTCACTTTTTTTCTTTTTCTTTTTTTTTTGAGATAGAGTCTCACTCTGTCACCCAGGCTGGAGTACAGTGGCACCATCTCGGCTCACTGCAACCTCTGCCTCCCGAGTTCAAGCAATTCTTCTGCCTCAACCTCTCGAGTAGCTGGGATTACAGGTGTGCGCCACCATGCCCAGCTAATTTTTGTATTTTTAGTAGAGATGAGGTTTCACCATATTGGCCAGGCTGGTCTTGAACTCCTGACTTTGTGATCTACCCGCCACAGCCTCCTAAAGTGCTGGGATTACAGGTGTAAGCCATCGCGCCCAGTCACTTTTTAACTCATCAAAATGTTTCTGTGAAGGTTGCAATTCTTTTGTGATTATATGGGTGACTTGAATGCTGTGTTCCATCTGAGAATTGTATTCCATGTTTTTTCTTTTCATATCTATGTAATTTGAAACACTTCAGCAAATTCCGGTTCTGCTTCAGGTTCTTCTTCATCTTCCTCCCTGGATGACTCAATAAGTTCTTCCATTTCCTCATTTGTTAGCATTTCCTAATGAACTTCAATATGTTGTTTCACTTCTATATCAAACACATTGGCAAATCCCTCTTTGTCAATTAGTCTTGCTGCATGAATTATTTTCCTAACTTCTCCATTGATCCCCAGGAAGCCTTGAAAATCACTCAGGACTTCACTCCATAAATTCTTCCAGCAGGCATTTATAGTTTTTGGGTTTAATTCATCCATTGCATCTTTGGTGACTGTTAATGCATCAGCAATAGTGAATAATATCCAGCCCCTTATCATGTCCAGATTAGGGTCTGCATCAATTGCTGACTGAATGTGGTCAAACACCAGGCAGGTGTATGTGGCTTTGACAAACTGAATGATGCCATAGTCAAGGCGCTGAAGCAGTGAGTTTGTATTTGGAGGTAAAAATACAATCTGAATATTTTCATTTTCAACAAAAACAGATTTGGGATGGCTGAGTGCATAGTCTCGTATTCCAAGCTTTCCTCTTTCAAGTATTTTTTCACTTCTGGGAAGAAGCATTGGTAGAACCATTCCAAAAAAATGTTGGCTGTCATTCACACTTTCTGATTGTGTTGCCAGAACACAAGAAGATAATTTTTGCTTTTGTTTTTGAGAGTGTATGGCTTCTTCAGTCTGTATGCTATGCCTGTCTTTATTATATGCACTGCAGCATTGCCACCTAGTACCAAGGTTAATCTGTCCTTCCATGTTTTATGTCTTGGTGCCTCCTTTGGACTTTTATGAATGTGGGTTCTATTGGACATCTTCTTCCAGAAGAGCCTGGTTTCATCACAATTAAAACCTTGCTTTGGATGGTATCGTTTCTTTCTAACCAACTTCTTCAACTCTGCCAGAAATGTGGCAGCAGCTTCTTCATTGGCAGATGGAGCCTCTTCAGTCCGTAGTTTTCTTGTTTTGTTTTGTTTTGTTTTTGAGACGGAGCCTCGCTCTGTCACCAGACTGGAGTGCAGTGGCGTGATCTTGTTCGCTGCAACCTCCGCCTCCTGGGTTCAAGCGATTCTGCTGCCTCAGCCTCCTGAGTATCTGGGACTACATGCACACGCCACCATGCCCAGCTAATTTTTGTATTTTTACTAGAGATGGGATTTCACCATGTTGGCATGTTGGCCAGGATCATCAATCTCTTGACCTCATGATCTGCCCACCTTAGCTTTTCAAACTGCTGGGATTACAGGCATGAGCCACTGAGCCCAGCCCTCTTCAGTATTTTTTATATTTTTCAGTCCAAACCTATTCCTGAATTTGTGTAACCATCCTATATTTGAAGAAAATGGATCATTGTCACTCATTTCGGAGGATGCCTTGTTGAAGTCTTCATACAGATTCAATGCTTTCAGGTGCAACATGTTTCCATCACCTGGAAAATATTTTCTATTCATTTCTTCCACCTTCTATCTTAACTAAGCACTTATCAAACACTGTGTCCAAAACTTTTGCCATTTGAGGTGCAACAGCAAAACTAGCAAAGATTTCTTTTCTTCTTCACAACTTCATGGATAAAAGATTGTTTCTGACTGTAGATCTTAGCAACCTCAGCGTATGAGTTTTTCTTTACTTATTAAGGTAAGAACTTTCACATTTTCACTTAAAGAAAGCACTTTATGGCTTCTTTTTGACATATCTGAATTGCCAACATCACTTATTTTGCAGTTTGGGGCCATTATTAAGTAAAAGAAGGGTTATTTGAACACCAACACTGAGGCATCAATGCAGTCAATCTGATCATCAAGGTGGCTACTAAATAACTAATGGGAAGGTGGTGTCTGCAGTGTGAACATGGGGGACAAAGGAAGGATTCATGTCCTGAGCAGGATGAAGTGAGATGGTGCGAGATTTCATCACACAACTCAAAATGGTGTGCAATTTAAAAACATATGAACTATGTATTTCTGGAATTTTCATTTAATAGTTTTGAACCACAGTTTAGCTCACATCCCTGATACCACCAATAAAAGGACAATTTTGTATTTTATCAATGAGCAATGAGATCTCAGAGAGGGTCCCAACGGCAAATATATAGCACATTCATAAGCACCTTCAAAGACGGGTGCAAAAAGGACAACTTATAAAGTTGTGGGCGTGGTTAAGGGAACCAACAAAAACGATGAGGCACCCGGGAAGAATCTGTCATTCACCTTTGAGACCAATGAGTAAACATTTCCTTTTTGAGTAACACTGTGTTCATGCTTCCCTGGCACACTGAGTTCTTCCAAAGCTGCTGTGGATACCATGTGCTCTACTTTACAATTTCCATAGCAGGTAGTAAAAAAGAAAAGAAGAGGCAGAAAGAGGAAGATACAGGTGAAATAGGATCACATCAAGATGTGTAAATTCACAGCAAGTGAAATGATCTTGTTCCATAATACCTCCAAACTGACAGTTCTTCTGAGCAAACCTAGTTGATCTGTCAGTTTTGAGCATCTCCACACTTTGATCCATTTAACACATGACCTCCATGTTCTCTCCAACACCCTGACCTATTGTTTCACTCCAGCAACCTCCTATTGTTTCTGCTGCATAATTGGGAATGATCAAGTGTTATGCATTGTTTTTCTAAGTGAACTGCTCACTTAGAAACAGTGCATAACGATCAGTATAAACTGTATTACATTTCCTTTATAGCCTCTTACTGTATTCAGTTGGTGTTAGTTAATATTGTTAAATAGGTGAAATATAGATGATTGATTAGAAGAAACCCTGACATAATAAGTATGAAATAATTAGCAGAGCAGAGGAACAAAAAGGATATGTATGAATATAAAGCAATGGAGAGAGATTAGCAACATCTAGAATGTGACAGTTGGAAGAGGTGGATTGAATTGAAGGGCTCCAATGATTACACCAAATACTTATCTGTCGTCAACCATAGGACTCAATAAATGTTGCTAAGGTTTTAACCAGATATTTCAAGTTATAAAGATATTTTTCTTTGAACATAGTAGAGCACATATGAAAATAAAAGATGGAGAAAATATTTGTTATTCTTCCTAAACTTTTACAAACTTGAGCTTTTTTGATCTTACTTCTATGATGAACTACAATTTTTTTCCCAACACTGATATAGCTACATCTCAATAATCCACAGAGATGATGAAGTGTGGATAGTTGACTTCAATTTTACTTTATTTGGTCCTTTCTACTCCAAAACCTCCACTAATGCCAAGTAAGATAGTGAGGCCATCTAGATGATTAATCTTGGATAATCAAATGAATTATTTTTGATGGTCTTTATAACAATTTTATTGTTTATTCTTTACCAAGGTAAAACCAGGAAAGATTTAAGTATAGCTGTTCAAATGATGAAAAGGATCCACTCCTTGATGGAAAAATACTCAGAGCTTTTACAAGAAGATGATCGGCAACTCATAGCCAGATGCCTTAAGTATTTAGGATTTGATGAGTTGGCAAGTTCTTTACATCCAACCCAGGTAATATTATCAGAATAGCTCAATTTCAACAGGGTAATTATTAGGTATACATAAAGTATTTTGCAAAGATAGTCATCTCTTCCAGATTTTTTTTTTTTACTGAAAATACTATTATTAGTAGTAACCCAACTGCCCAATCTTGAAGTAATGCATAATTAGAAAATTTATACAAATGCTTACCTGGACAAACAGATTAAATGCCAGATAATCTCTGCAGATCCTTTAAAACTAACCCTGCACTTAATTCTAGCAAAACGTCTCAAAACTATAGTGTGACTATTCAATTGTCTTTAAATATATCAGGTTGTAGCCACAAATGTCATGATGTATATTTGAAAATCTTGATGTCTACTAATTTTTTCTAGTTAAGACAACGATTTAAACAATTTAAATTTAAAAGGTGGTAAAATGCTTTTCACATAGAAAGTGCTCAGTAATAAATGTTTTACTTATTTAAATGATATTCTAATTCAATGTCTTTTTCAAAATGGACTTTTGAAATAATGCAGGGTGCAGAAAATGATGTAAAAGTGAAGAAAAGGAATAAATATTCGGTTGGCATTGGGCCAGCTCGGTTCCAACTGCAATACATGGGCCATTATTTGATACGAGATGAGAGAAAAGACCCAGATCCCAGGGTCCAGGATTTTATTCCCGACACATGGCAGGTAATACTGCAAATGAAACAAAAATTACTGTATTTTCTTATTATATGTGATCTCAGAGGTTTCTCATTATTGTGGCTCTACATATTATATTTGGTGTTGATGTCATTTAAAGATACTTTGTTATTGAAAATGTCAAATGTGGACTATTTTTTCCCCATTTAAAGAAAGTGAGATTTTCTTTTATTATATAGACCATTTCCTTGGAGGTACATTAATGGATTCATATGTTTAGCTCTGATGTTATCTCAGTGTCATCCAGCTGTATCATTATGGAGCAGCCTCCACGTTTTCCCTGTGTCAATAGGATTTCATATGTAAATATATAAAGTGCGTAGAGAAATTTGGATAGTTTAAATAGTAGGGACAATTGTTTAGATGTTTACACATTGCATCTGTCACCATAGTAGCTATTCTAAAAATGTATATGAAATTAATATTGAGGGATATAAAATTTAGAAGAAAAGGATGCATTTCTACATGCATTGAACCATACCAACTTGCTGGTAAATTGAACATGTTTGCCTACAGAAATGCAGTTTTATAGCTTCAATCTAATAGACTGCCCCTTCAGAATCTTTCTTATGATGGTGGGGTAGGTTAAAAAATGCATGCCGCCTTTTCATGAATGGGAAGACTGGTTCCTTGCTTCAGTGCAGGACTAGAGGCAGTAATGCTCTCCATTAATTTCATTCACATTGTAACTCTTCTGATGCCCAGTTCACGCTGAGGTGTGGCCAGGAGTGGACCGGTTGGGGTTTTGAGTTGTTTTCCCACCTTCTACCTATTACATAGACTTATTACCATTCTTCGGCTAGTCAACATTCTTCGGCTGAAGGGATGGAGCTCTCTCATCCTGGCATTCTTCTGTGTAGAAAGTAGAAGATCAGTAGTAAAATTAAGAATGTTTGATGTTTCTTCTCCTCAGCTATTTTTTTCACCATCAGTAATATACATATTGTCTCTTTCTTAGAACTTAGTTTCTCAGCTGCACTTAGTAAATAGCAAATAATTACAAGGTGTTTTCTCAATTATAAGATATTTTGTTCAGACATCCTCTCCATTTTTCACACATAAAACCCACCTTACAGATGTTCAAAAGCATAAAAATGATCTCTTCTGAGAGAATGACATGAGACCTTCAGATGTACCTACAGATCCTTTGAGGTTTAGAAAATCATATTGGAAGTCTATAAATACTGTCTTTGTTTTGGTAACATACGGTTCACTTTCTTGACACGAATGATACTCTGCACCCTGCAGCGAGAGCTCCTTGATGTTGTGGATAAGAATGAGTCAGCAGTGATTGTTGCCCCAACGTCCTCAGGCAAAACCTATGCCTCCTACTACTGTATGGAGAAAGTGCTGAAGGAGAGTGACGATGGGGTGGTCGTGTACGTTGCACCCACAAAGGTAGTGCTCAAGTGACTGTAATATTGTCTTTCATTCCTGAACTTACTATTTAAAAATAATGAACATGGTCACATGGTAGATCTAGTTCACTTTATTTTTTAACCTGCATTTTCTTGTTCCAGTGTCTGAAGGTAAAATAACATACATATACATATACATATACACATACATACACACACACAAACATATACATAAAATAACATATACATATTCAAACTTTAGACATCAGGGGAAAGTCACCAAATATAGGAGACACAATTTTTTTCTGATGTATAGGCAACATTTTCTGTTTTTCCTTCTGATGAATACTTTTTAAATTCCATTTTACTTTAGGTTGAGGTTTATCAATGAGGTTTGTATGCTGAGTCAACTATCTCAAAGAGAATATGTTAGTGTGTTTAGAGTAGTGGGTTAATGAAAGGGGTTAGTAAGCTTTCTGCACTGAAAGCAGGACACACTTTTAGACAGTTCTTGTTGTCCTCTGATATTTCACTTCTCTCTATTATGTGACTAATGGATCTTTTTCTTTGTCAATCAGGCCCTTGTTAATCAAGTGGCAGCAACTGTTCAGAATCGTTTTACGAAAAATCTGCCAAGTGGTGAAGCTCTCTGTGGTGTTTTCACCAGGGAGTATCGTCATGACGCCTTAAACTGTCAGGTAGGGTATTTTAATTAATAAGTGTGTTATCAAATTATATAACTGTACTTGTATGTCTCTTTGACACATCTTCTCAAGGCTTGTGAAAATAATTTCCTTGAATTCATGAAAGACAAAATACTTTTAGAAAAAATGTAATATTGTTACATTTCAAAGAGTGAGAACTAGAACTCATCTTTCTCTAAGGACACTGACCTTTGGATTTCTGATTTCATCTATAGTTTATTGCATCGTCTTGGTTTGTAAAAGGATTCAGAATAATCTGATGAATGCTATGTTATAGAAAATTAACAAACCTCAATTTTAAATCAATTACTTTTTCTTCATAAGTATCTATTAAGGATACTCATGATTTAGAAAATGTTCTATTATGGATCGTATACCTGGTGTTAAATCATAAACAGTTTTCACCCTTATGAACTCACAGATCAACAATTAAGACTAAATAAGAATGAACACATGATTTTAGAAGATTGCATGGTAGGCATGGAGATGTTCTACCCAGATTGCCTTTCAAAGAAAGACTTGATGTGGGGAGTGTGGTTAAGATAGATGCCAGCTATCAGCTCCCCCAGTTCTGCCTCCACAGTCTCTACACTGCAACTGAGCTAAGTAGAAGTATAAACAGTGGGCTGCTGTGGCTCGATGTGGAACAACTCTGACAGCAATCCTCACTCCAGAACTCCCAGCTAGGTTGGCTGAAGCTCCATCAGGCCTACCTTGCAGTTAGGCTTCCCCCTCTGCTCATGCCTGCTTCCCTGCTCTTTTCACACTAGCTGATTCTTAATAAACACCTTCCAATCCAAACTCTATGTCAATGTCAGGTTTTAAAGAATCAAACTTGTGACAATGAATAATTTCTATTTTTAAACTCTGAATGCTCATGAACAAGGATGTAAACTTCAAATCTGATTTTCTACCATTTTTGGCCTACCGAAATTTCAGTTTCATATGGTTCCAATGAATATGGCACAGTTTTGATGAAACCCTGAATTCTCAGAAGCAATGTTATATGCCAATTATCAGCAGGTACATTCAGGACTCATAAGTCTATCTTACATATTTCTGTAACTATGTCTACACATACTAAGTGCTCAAAATGTTACTTCACCCAATATTATTCTTTGTAGGTACTTATTACAGTGCCTGCCTGCTTTGAAATTCTGCTGCTTGCTCCTCATCGCCAAAACTGGGTGAAAAAGATCAGATATGTTATATTTGATGAGGTAGGTTTGGTATTCTTTCTTTGCTTAATTTCCTAGTGCACATTTGCATAGCAATGAAGATATTTGGTGTTTCAGGACATCTATCCCCTTGGATGGAGTTCAGATTGAGAAGGCCTCCGTTTTTTTTTCCTGAGTGATTTTTCCTGGGAATTACAGTTTTTTGGCTCCCTTTTCCTGTTGTGACTCAATAGGGTAAAATGATGCACCCTGCAGAGTTCTGTATGGGAGTGGAATCTTTCGTTGACAGCTGTTTCAGGGGAAATAGAATTCAACCATCCTGGTACAAGTTTCCCTGGACAGAGATTTCAATCCAATCTTTGACCTCTAAAGTAAATAATTTTTGGCTCTAACAATGATGTCAATTACGTAAGTTTTATCGGTCATGATCCCAACAGATAATTAAATGACACTCTTGAAATACAATAATTCAAGAAGGGCATTTTTCAAAGGTGTATGTGAGGGAATCCATAAGGGTTAGTGCAGTAATCTAGAGCTGGTAGTTTACCTCTAGGCTTAAAGGGGCAAGGCGTGGAAGCATTTATGGAAACTCAAAAGGAGATTCCAATTGAGTTGACCATATTGTGAGGAACATAGCTGATTCAAGGTAGCTTTGCAGGAAAGGAGCCAATGGAAAAATGACCTCAGCCTCAGTCTCCCCACATCTTCTGATCTATGGCCAAGGCCCTCCATAGGCCAAACCTAGTGGAACCAGAAATCATAAGAGTCCTTTTGACAAAGTGCCTATAGGTCAGCTTCCCTGGGAAGAGAGAGCAGAATAAAAAACAATGTAGATTTATAGCGATTTATTGGGGCAAATGGAAGATACTTAGCAAAGCTATATTGCAGCATTAGTAGGAATATTTATTGGTCAGGCACGGTGGCTCACACCTGTAATCCCAGGAGTGTGGGAAGCTGAGGTGGGCAAATTGCCTGAGGTCAGGAGTTTGAGGCCAGCCTGGCCAACATGGTGAAACCCCATCTCTACTAAAAATACAAAAATTAGCTGGATGTGGTGGTGGGTGCCTGTAATCTCAGCTACTCAGGAGGCTGAGGCAGGAGAACCACTTGAACCCAGGAAGTGGAGGTTGCAGTGAGCCAAGATCGTACCACTGCACTCCAGCCTGGGTACCAGAGCGAAACTCCATCTCAAAAAAAAAAAAAAAAAAAAAAAAAAAAGAAAGAAAAAAAGGGGGAATATTTATTAAAAGAGATTTAAAACACGATAGAAAGATACAATCTTTGACTCTGTGGAATTTTACATTCAAAGGGGAAAAGTTTAACAAATCTCTGTAACTTACCTTTTCCTTGCTATAAACTTGGAGCTACCAAATAGGCTGTGCTTCGGATTTGTTTGATACTGATTTATTATATTTATTTGTGGTTAATCTCATATTGCATCATGAAGGTCTTGAATATTCTTGTTTTCAAAAATCCAACAACTTTGTCTATGCAATCTAGAACTTTGAATTAAAATCTCATCTCAAAACTCTGAAGTAATATGACGATATGACTTTGGCTATTTCAGTTTTTCAAATTTTGTGTAAGGGATAAAAACGAAAGGTTTTAAAGGCTAACGTCTATTCTGGCAGAATCAGGGAAAAGTGCTATCTAGTGCAAAGCGTAAGGTCAATATTTGATGGAGTGGTATTTTATCTCACCAGGACAAGCCCAGATGGGCAGTGGGTATGCATATTCTAATAGATAGATAATTTGACTTTGATAGTAAGTCTTTTTCAGTTGCTTGCCAGGTGTCATACTTTAATCTGTTAAATGAAGACCACATTTGAGACTCTTTTCTGAATCTAGTTTGATTTGCTCATCCATTCATTTACTCAGCAGATATTTAAGGAGTGCCTCCTCAGTGCTAGGCCTTGTGTCAGTGGCTAGGAATAGAATATTCAGGTCTAAGGTTACAGTTTACTTAATGCCTTATCTATTAGACACTGGAGCTGACAGCAGTTTAATCAAGAAAGAGGAAATAAACAAGTGAGCTCACAAATGATGATGCTAGCCCACGTTGGTACAAACCGTGAAGGGAGAGACCAGGCTGTCATGACTGCAGTCCTGGCAGAGTGTCAGGAGGAGGCAACTCTGGAATAGGTGGTCAGAAGAGTCTTTTTTATGGAGTGGCATTGAGCTGAACTCTACTGTTTGAATAAGAGAGGGTAAGAGTATTTTAAGCAGAGGGAATAATATACGTGAAAGCTCTTGGGTAGGAAGGGTGAGTTCAAGGAACAAAGAAAAGGTCATTCTTTCTGGACCATAGTAAAAGTGGAGACAGTGGATTGAGATAAAGCCAGGGAGGCAGCAGCGGCCAAATGATGCCAGACATTATACATCCCATTAAGGAGTTTGTTTTGTTTCACATGCAAAGGGAAGCTATTAAAGCAATTTATTTAGTGACGTGACTTGATATAGTTTATCTTTTTAAACTTTTTTTTTTTTTTTTTTTTTTTAGACAGAGTCTTGCTCTGTTGCCCAGGCTGGAGCCCTGTGGCACGATCTCAGATCACTGCAAGCTTCGCCTTCTGGGTTCACGCCATTCTCCTGCCTCAGCCTCCCAAGTAGCTGGGACTATAGGCACCCACCACCACGCCCAGCTAATTTTTTTGTATTTTTAGTAGAGATGGGGTTTCACTGTGTTAGCTAGGATGGTCTCGATCTCCTGACCTCGTGATCCACTGGCCTCGGCCTCCCAAAGTGCTGGGATTACAGGCGTGAGCCACTGCGCCTGGCCAACATTTTTATTTTGGCTGTGATGTGAAGAATTTAAGGGCAGATAGGGAGGCTAAGTATAGTAGTCAAGTGGATATTGTGGTAGTGCTGCTGAGATATGAGAGTAGCTAGGTTGGAGGTAGACATGAAGAGAAATGCATTGAGTTGAAAGAAATTTTTGAAAGTAAAGTAAAGCAGAATTGTTGGTGAATTGGTTGTGAGGATTTTTAATATTTCTTTAAACTTGGCGTGGTCACTTAAAGGTGATGGGAAGGCATGCATGACAATTTCAAGATTCCATGTCTTACTTTCATTTGCTATTTTTAAATTAACTTTTCAGTTGAGATTTTTTTTTTTTCTTTAATAGGTTCATTGTCTTGGTGGAGAAATCGGAGCAGAAATCTGGGAACATCTCCTTGTCATGATCCGATGTCCCTTTTTGGCTCTTTCAGCTACCATAAGTAATCCTGAACATCTCACCGAGTAGGCATTAAGTTCCAATTTGGACAGAGTGTTTATCTATTTTGAATGTTTGAATTTCATAATTTCTCTATGGGTTCTCAGGAGTTTTATAATTTTCTAGTGAATTTAATAGTTTATTTCTGGATCTTCAAGAAACTGCATCTCTCTACACCTCCTGGCCATTGTTGAGGAAACCCATCCTCTATAAATCAAGAACTTCCCCACCCAGATCTGCAATTGAGTAGGAAATTTCCCCCATCCCAAAAATGATTCATCAGAAAAGATATATTTTTGTTTCTTTTTTTGTCTTTCACCAAGAAATAAAAAATAAAATGATATAACAACACACTCAGCCATGGGTCCTGTGGTCCATTTTCCCACTTTGTAGAGATGTTTAGAAAGATAGCAAATTCTTATTAGTTGAAAGCGCCATTTTATCTTGTCATTGGGCTTGATTTTTGCCTACTACTAATACTTTTTTTTACTTTACAATAATATTTATTTATTTACTAATAACAATCCTATAATACCTCCTATGTGCCCAGTACTGTTCTAAGTGCTTTACATGTATTAATTAATTTTAAATGCCCAGCAACCCTTACGATTTATGCTTACTTCCATTACTACAATTAAATAGTCACAGTTCCAATATGACTACCATATTTCCTTTTAAAATGTGGAAAACTAGGTACAGAAAGATGAAGTTATTCAACCAAGAGACACAGCTATTACTAAGAAGGTTGGGATTTAATTTCAGGTAGTCTGGCTTCTGAGTCTATTCCCCTAAGTACACTTTATAAGGAAGATGAAATTGTCTTTACTTAAGCTACTTAATTTCACAGGAAGCAGTTCCATGTTCTGCCTAAATAATATGTACATTTATTTTTTTAAGGTGGCTACAGTCGGTAAAATGGTACTGGAAACAAGAAGACAAAATAATTGAAAATAAAACCGCTTCTAAAAGACATGTGGGCCGTCATGCTGGCTTTTCCAAAGACTACTTGCAAGTAAAACAATCATATAAAGTTAGACTTGGTATGTTTGATATATTTATGTAAACTTTGCCTTTTACTTTATTATTTTTAAAAAATCTACCATTACCTTGATCTTGATGCCGTTTACTTTAAATTTATTTCAGTGATTACATTTCCATTGATGTGGAAATTCTTGTTCTTCATTTTTAGTGCTCTATGGAGAGAGGTACAATGATCTAGAGAAGCATGTATGTTCAATAAAACATGGTGACATTCATTTTGATCATTTTCACCCATGTGCTGCACTAACGACAGATCATGTAAGTAATATTTTAGCCATATTTGTTCTAAGTAATATAAAATATTTGTATATATTATAAATAAATGCTGCCTAATTGATATTTATCAGAATTATAGAATTACAGAATTACAGAAACTGATACTTTAACCTTAATTTAAAAAATAACAAGAGTATTCTTTCTAATTCTCATTGGTTCTTCAACAATGCCTGAATACACAAAGATTAAAAACCACTACAAATTTAACCTGAATTTTTAGCTAATTTTATTTATTCTCGGATGTTTCATTTGCCAATTTTTCTTCTTCTCAGCGCCCATGTCTGTCTGTCTACCCCTCTGACGCTAATTCTTCTCATAGTGCAGCCATACAATTATATGTGGACAATCCCTAGTACATAGAGAAATCAGGTAAAAGACATTCTCACTAACGTAGCAATCACAACATGATTTTTTTGGTGGTGAGCCAGTAAGGTGGAGGTCTTAGGAAGATTTCAGCTGGGACACCGGGGTGTGAGTGGGGAAAGATTTCTTAATTTTTCTTGCATAGTTCTCTTCCGCTCTCATCCTAGTCCCATACGTGGCCCATTTAAACTTCCTTTGGCTTTCAAAGTGATGATTAGTCAATAGTTTTGTCTTCCTTCTAAAACCTTAAATATATTCCAAATTCTGTTATGTTAAACATAATAGGACATCCATCATAAGATTGTTGTGATGATTAAAGGTGGTAAAATATGTAAAATTTTTAGAGCACAAAAGTCAACATAATTTGACATGAATATAATTAAACGTAACTCTCAACTTTCTTTAAAGATAATTTTGATCTTTCCAAGTCTCTTTTGGCTTTCTTTTGGAAAAAGCTAAATGCATACCTCCTTAGCTTGACAACCAAGGTCATCTATGACCTGGCCCCAATGTCCTTTCCATTCGTTCACTGGGGATATCTTACCTGGCAGCCCTCATGCTATATATTGCTCTTAGAATATTTCAAACTGGATGCCAAATACCAGTCATTCATATCCTGTTCATCTTCCATAATTCTTCAAATGTGAAACCTTTTCTGAATTCTTCTCTGACTTTCTTAGGTAGATGTAATCTTTCTTCTCTCAATAAATACCTTGTCTGTGTTTCTAATATGACACCAGCCATGATGAGCTTACTGCTTAAGTTGTTTACATGTATATAGTCTTTACTTACTAGAATAACTCTTTGAAGACAAATTTTGTGTCCTTCATTTCCTAACAAATTGCTGTGTATATAAAAGGTACTAAGTGTATGTTAAATAAGAACAGCCACTGCACTCCAGCCTGGGCAACAGAGCGAGACTCTGTCTCAAAAAAAAAAAAAAAAAAAAGAACAGCCAACCTAAATTGAGTACTTACTTCATGTTCTAAAATTTCTACATTTTTAAACCTCTTTTAACCATTACAACAATCTTATGATAGTTGTCTTAATACTATTCCCACTTTACAATGAGGAAAGTGAGGCATAGAGAACTTAACTAACTCAGTGTTGCATCATTAAGTAAATGGTGGGGCCAGGATGCAATCTCAAACAAGTTGGCTTTTAAAAGCAAGCTGGCTGATGGTAATTTTCTAATAGGATTTTGTTATGGAAACTTATCTCTGTGGGACAATGGCCCAATCCAAATTCTAAATAAACCTAAATATGGACAAAATTCTTGTGACTTAACTCATACCCCAAACCTAGAATATGGATGATAACCCACATATAAGAATAAAAGGTACTTTATTCTCTCATTTTTCTTTCTCCTTTCCCTCCCCTCCCCTCCCCTCCCCTCCCCTCCCCTCCCCTCCCCTCCCCTTCCCTCCCCTCCCTTCTTTCCTTTATGATATCCAGGAGTTATCTGACATTTTCATCATTACCTGGCATTTTAAAAACAGTATAGTATTTAAAAATTATTCTGTGTAGGATGGTTCAAGGCAGGTTATCTTTAAGCAGCAATGAATATAGTGGTTTGGAGTACTTGCTGAAATTGTCATTTTGGTCCAAGTGCCTTTCCTCTACTTTCAGTAGCTATTAATGGAGTAACTGGAAAGCAATAGAACTGCTACAGTGTGCTGTGACCCCAGATGACTAATGCAAAGGTCATGCTGTTGTATGAGTCTTCTTAAGATGTCTAGACTTCTGTGGCAGGAATGCAGGATGAACATAAAGACTTAGGTATTAGTAAGTCTCTTTTGACAGCTGTGTATAGCGTGTGTTTATATAGGACATATCTTAAAGTAGCAGTGATAAAAACCAAGGAGGCCTTTCAGCTGAGTAAATAATTCCTGGTCCTGTGTAGTCCATTTCAGATTAATATGAAAAAATGGAGTGGCAAGAAAAAACATAATAAACTGTGGCAACATAAGAAGGGCCATCCACCTGGGTCCTTTCCTCTATAGTTGTAGTATGAAAATGATTTCAGGAGTGGGGCAGGACGAGTGAGCTGGTCTGAATCCAACCATGGTGAGGGATCACCTTCAATCCATACATGGCTTATTTCTGGCTAAGGACAGTGTCTTTTGGCCTTTGGCCCAATTTTCATGCCACACAGGAACAGCTGCTGACTCCTGGAGAGCTATCAGCCCCAGGAAGTCCTTGAAAGAACTGCTATCTATCTGTTTCTGCTCAGCATAAATCAATGCCTACCCTCACCTATGACATTAGGGACAATGTGGTTTACAAAAATAGCATCATGGTATAATACTATTGTGTTTATAAATAAAGAATGGTACAAATCTATGACCTTTTATTTCTCTTCATTTTCTGCCTAGACTCACTCAACTTTTACAGGATCATTAGTCACTATGTAGTGGAGAACAACTGAATTGAATCTCCAGTATTTAGGCATAGGACTATTAAACTGATTTAAAAAATTAAGAACTATAAGGGATAATTAATCAATCATATTGATGGCTGTGGCATTAATCATATGCCAGGCATTTTACTAGGTCTGTTACATATGTTATCTAATATAATTCTCATAAGAAATCTATGTCACAGGCAGAATTATCCTTAATTTTAGAAATGAGGAAACTCAGACCTCTCTAAAAGGCTAAGAGACTTAAGAAATCATAAGCATTCTAGCAACCAAAAACAGAAGATTTATGTTTTAAAATTATAATAATCTTGGATTTATTGTATGCTTTTATTTTAGATAGGTAGAATAAGTAACCACCTTCAAGTAATACCTAACAAGAGAGAAGATGCCAACATTACAAAATAATAGGTGTTTTGTTTTATTTAGTATGTTGACATAATATAGTCGTTAGCATTTAGCTATCTTTCGATACTCCAACTGAGATATTAAATGATGATTCCGGGAATTGTTTTATGTTCTATAGTTTTAAAGGTTTGAAGAACATATGTTGATTTTGTTTGCTCTCACTGCAGTCTTTAGGGTAGAAGTAAAAATATTGTATTTTCATTCCTATATTATGGATGAGGAACTAGCATTTACAGGTGCAATTAGAACCAGATCTTCTCATTCAAACTCTCCTGTACTTTCCATTCTACCAAACATCATCTCCAGTTTTTTTCAACTGTATTGTGTTTGGAGTGGCTTTTTTAGCCCCGAAATTTGAAACCTGAATTTTAAAATGTATTAATAGCTGTTTATGAAAACAAGTGCCCTATTGTCAAATTATTTCGGATAAATTTGCATGCTATATTTACTTCTTTGAGATTTAACATTTCCAGTGAGAAATCCCAAAGAATCCTATTTGATACAATATATATCATTTCTCCCTTCTTTTCCTTTTTTGAAGAATACTGTCTTAGCCCCCATTCAACAGGCTTCTATAACAAGAATATCACAAGTTGAGAGGCTTTAGAAACAAAGATTTACTTTTCAGAATTCTGGAGGCTGGGGAGTCCAAGGTCAAGGCACTGGGAGATTTGGTGTCTTGTGAGGGCCTGCTTTCAGGTTCATAGATAGCTGTCTTCTCGCTGTGCCCTCACATGGCAGAAGGGACAGGGGAGATCTCTGTGGTCTCTTTTATAACAGCATTAATCCCATTCATGAGGGTTCTGCCTTCATGACTTAACCATCTCCTAAAGGATTTGCCTCCAGATACCATCACATTGGGGATTCGGTTTCAATATGTAAGTTTTGGGGGAAGACAAACATTCAGTCTATACTGCATTCCTATTAACATCTCAGAGAGTATGTTTCTACGTGCAAATGATTTGTAGCAGTAGTGATTGAAACCAGTAGAAAATACTACAGTGAAACTTTTTGAGAACAGGAATTTTTTATTTCCCGTTAAAAATATTTGTGGAAAAACTGAATGGCATACATAATTAAGAAGACTTAAAGCAGACCTGTCAGTGACCTTTGGGAGAAATTTCTTGGAGTCTTGAAGGTGGTTTGAGAGCCTTTATCTTGAAGTTGACCCAGTTCTTATCTCGAAACTTAAGCAAATAAGATTTTCCCATTTTAGCCTGGCTTGGTACACATAAAGTAAAGAATCACATTCTTAATTACATCAATTTTGGTGTTAGCTGTAAGGTAGAGGTTATGTATTGTCTAAACTGAGTCCACAGATCTTTCAGCTTCCCATCGCTCTGATTTCAATTATGAAGTCAGTTCATAGAAAATTAGCACAACGAAAAGGTCTTAGGAAGTAATATTAAAATTTTTTTGTGGGCTTTTGGCTTTTTTTCCTCTTTAGTGATTCAGGAAACTGTGTTGATAGAATTTGTTAGCATTTAGCA
This sequence comes from Nomascus leucogenys, assembly GCF_006542625.1. Lineage (NCBI taxonomy): Eukaryota > Metazoa > Chordata > Mammalia > Primates > Hylobatidae > Nomascus > Nomascus leucogenys. Next base: position 88,630,552 of record NC_044387.1, on the reverse strand, counting down.
CCTATCAGCATTTGAACATTTTAGTTTATTGCTTTTCAGTGTCTTTGGGTTATGATAGTGACTAAGAGGCAAAGGATAAGACATAAAATAAAATAAAGAGTAAAAATTTTAATTTTATTTTAAACAGATTGAAAGCTATGGATTCCCTCCTGATCTTATCCTTTCACCTCGAGAAAGCATCCAGCTATATGATGCCATGTTTCAAATTTGGAAAAGTTGGCCCCGGGCCCAGGTAAATAATAATAATGTAATTAATGCTATTATAGAGGATGATAACATTGACAAACTCTCACCCTTTCTAATCACTGGCATCTAATCTTTTAAAATTATTAGTTGACTCTTCCTACAATAAGAGTGCCTCTTCTCATATTTCTAACATTATCTGTTTGTTTTTTAATGGGTTTTAATTTGTATTTTATTTTCATTCCTGAGAATATTTCTTCTTTTTTTTTTGAAATCTTTTCAACTTCTGGAACACTATTATATTTCAGTCTTCTTATACCTTAGATTCATATTTCTTTTCATTACACTTGCTTCCCTTCTAAGTCCCAATTGCTGTTTTGTTTTCATCTTCTACTTTGTTTTGCTTTGTATCCTCTCTTTTGAAGAGCTCATCCATCCTAGTAATGTTATGCATTAGAAGCCGTGTGGAGATAAAAAGTTTAACCATCTCTGTGCTCAAGAAACTTGTAAGGCTGTTAATCAGGCATATAATTGAGAAATACTTTTGGATTTTCTTGCATGATTGTACCTAATTTTGTAATATTTGTTTTCAAGGAACTGTGCCCAGAAAACTTCATTCATTTTAACAATAAATTAGTCATTAAAAAGATGGATGCTAGAAAATATGAAGAGAGTCTAAAGGCAGAGTTAACAAGTTGGATTAAAAATGGCAACATAGAGCAGGTAATTTTCATACACTTTTTGGCCAAACTTTATTTTTGTTGTTTTCTTGAGTTATATCATTCAGTTAATACCATTTTCTGATTTTTTTTAATCCTCAATTTTTATTTTAGAAATTTAAGTTGAACATGAAGTCTGGTAATTCTGGGATAGAATAAAAAGAGAAAGTAAACTGGTCTTTGTCTTACCCTCAGTGTCTTCTGAACCATGTGCCAGAGGCTACTGGTTGTTTCTAAATGGCATAGCCGATGAGAACAGAAGGTTCACTATCCGTAGAGATGATATTGTTGATACTTTGGACTCACAGGAACAGTCTCTGAGGAGAATGTTTTACTCCCTCTGTCTTTTTTGACTTGGAATTTATTGTCCTTTTCTTCTTCTTATTTCAAGTTGTAGGAACTATTTGTGTATTAAAACTTTACCTGGAATTATAGAAGTTACGGATATTTGTTTTAATAAGTTGATGGTCTTCATATTTTGAAATTTGATTTATTGGCGCCGATTGAGGAATGACATATATTAGACTTTTCTCATTGGATTTTTGTTTTTGCTGTAATATCTTAATCTACTCCCATTCAAAAATATAATATAATTGAGTTACATTTTCTTCTAGCTATTTTGTCATTTACAAACCTTGAAAATATATTTGGATGTGATTTTTTGACATAATGTAGAAACTGATTCACACTTGCCCTCCTGTCATAGTGAAACCAGAATCATTTGCTGAAAAATCCTTCTATTCCTGATTTGTATTGCCTTAAAAATTGCAGGTTAAATTGCATATGTGTGTGTGTGTGTGTGTGTGTGTGTATTATTGCCAAATTTTTGTTCTCTAGTGTATGGATTTGTATGTTTCTTTGATGGTTCTTTGCCTAGTTTTATAATGTACTTTCATAGGACTATTTAAAAAAACCCAGAAACATATATTAGACAACTATGAAAATATTTTAGCAAATAGTACTTTCTTTCTTTCTCATGCAGACTTAAAATTGTTTTGTATTCACCGCTACAGGCCAGAATGGTACTTCAGAATCTTAGTCCTGAAGCAGATTTGAGTCCAGAAAACATGATCACCATGTTTCCACTTCTAGTTGAAAAACTAAGGAAAATGGAGAAGTTACCTGCACTATTTTTTTTGTAAGTTATTTAATTTAATTTGGTTTTGCTTGTAATTGTATTAGACTCATTCCTTTAAGGCAGAGGTCCCCATCCTCCGGGCCACAGACCATCACTGGCCCAGCCCATGGTCGGTTAGGAATTGTGCCACAGAGCAGGAGGTGAGTGGTGGGCCAGCGAGCATTGCTGCCTGAGCTCCACTTCCTGTCAGATCGACCCTATTGTGAACTGCGCATGTGAGGGATCTAGGTTGCATGCTCCCTATGAGAATCTAACGAGTGTCTGGTGATCTGAGGTGGAGCAGTTTCATCCCGAAACCATCCCCCTCAATCCTCGTGCACCACTTCCCCACCGCCACCCACTGCCAAGTTGTCTTCCATGAAACCAGTCCCCGGTGCCACAAAGGTTGGGGACTGCTGCTTTAAGGTGAGGGGAGTTATACAAACTTTCCTATGGTAGTGCAGTGTTCATTACTATTTCTGGGGCCCATTGGTTATTTGAATGCATATGTTTTGTTTAAAAACCGCATGTTCTCACTCATAGGTGGGAATTGAACAACGAGAACACTTGGACACAGGAAGGGGAACATCACACACCTGGGCCTGTTGTGGGGTGGGGGAGGGGGGAGGGACAGCATTAGGAGAGATACCTAATGTAAACGAAGAGTTAGTGGGTGCAGCACACCAACATGACACATGTATACATATGTAACAAACCTGCACGTTGTGCACATGTACCCTAGAACTTAAAGTATAATTTTTAAAAAAAAGAAATTAAAGAGGACATAGAAAAAAAATACAACTTTCTAGTTCAATTCTTGTATTTGTATTTGTGCTATTATGAATTACCTTCTTTATTTAGTTTGCTACTCTATTTTTTGTTTTCTTTCTACTGTAAACTATTATTTTTTATTTAGCCTGGTTAATTTTTAATACATACCTAGGTTCTTTGCAAAACAAATTGAATATATATGCACACAAGTATCCCACATAAAATTAAAGTATCTTCACAATTTACTACTTATTGACAGTGTATTTTATTATATTTAATTTATAGTAATGAGAACTCCGATCCAGATACACTGATATCTTGCTAAATTTTTTATATTATAGTATAAAATAGCTTAAAATTGAACAAAATAGTGCAATTTCATTGGACATCAAAGTATAATTTATTGAATGGATAACATGCTAGATCCTGGATTAACTTTGATAACATAGTTTGGGACTAGAACACAATACTCTATTTACTTTGGGTAATTTCAAACTACACTTAAGCCATGGAAGCTGAAGTAAATAAATCCAGAGTCTTGGTTAGGTGGAAAAGTTTAATGAAATTTGCTCACATGTAAACAGACATATAGGAATGAATCATTGATGATATATTTCTGAAATAACGATGATGGGTGAATGTAAGATTTTGTTTGGAAATTTGGGGGATTGTAATAATATTACTCCTTTTATCTTTGTTGTTGGGATAAGGAAAATACATTTCTGCACTGCCAAGGATTTACAAAGCTCACCCATTTCACTTTCGAGTGTGGCTATAGATTGTAATTAGAAACAAAAGTAATTCTGTACCTCTGGGATGTTTCTGAAAGCCTCACTGCAAAACAGAAACTGAAAAATAGCTGTTTATTATTCATACCTTCATAAAAATATAGGGGAGGCAAAATTTTACTTCTACCACCTTAGGGTTTTTTACCTGAGCCTGAGAATTAAACTGATGTAAGACAAATCAATAGAAAAACGTGTACATGTGTGTAGGATGTTTTATATGGTGCAGAAGGCTCCATAAGGAGATGAAAACCCAACGATGCAGTTAGAGTTGGACACTTACATAGTGAATTGGACAAAGAGTGGTAAATTGTGAAAAATGTGACAAAGTAAAGGGGCGTGGGCCAGGGTAACTTGGGGAAAGATGTGACTAGGAAGGTAAGAGTTAGTTTAACAAGGTTCATTAATATAGATTTCCCTTGTCTTCAAGTTCCCATCTTTGAAGATAGGAGTGTTACTCTCCTTCTGGTATAAAAACATATTTCTGTGGGCATTTAATCTGCTACTTTTAAGAAAAAGAAAGAAGATCAGAGTGATCTTCTTGACCCTGCTGTTTTTTCTAGTGCTTTCAACTCAAAATAGTTAATATGCCAGAGTGGTATATTTTGGGAGTAGCATGTTCCAAAATCCTTCACGTACTTAAAATATTTTAAAACTAAAATATTTCACAAAACATCAAAAGTTTAATTATACTTGAAGAATTGAAGCTTGGCATGTTTATATGACTCTTGAATTCTCTACAAAATAAACTGTGAACATCCTTGGTATTACACAATTTGATTTAGTGCTAAGTAGCCCCAGATCATCAAGAGATCTGAGGATTTGTCTGGGCTCAAGTTTTACCTCTAGGAGCTTTTCAAATAGCAGTGTACCCTTAAGCCTTTTGCAGTCTGATCTCTTAAAAAAAATACGTGGAGCATATTCAGTGTTTGATGGCAATGGCAGTCTGTGCTTAAGGGCACACACTTCATGGCCAGGCCCAAACTTGGATCCCACCTCTGTCCCCATGAACTGTGTTATTTCTGGACACTTAATGACTTTAAGCCTTAATTTCCTTATTTGCAAAATGAGATGATCAAAATAATAATACATAGGATTGGGGTGAGAATTAAATAAACATAAGTTATGAAAGCACTTAGCACAGTGCTACAAAAATGTTATTGAAATAGGTCTAATCTCTAGGTTGCATTCATTCTTGTGAAAGTTGCAGATACCAGGATGATCCCTTTTTGTCAGATCCAAGCAGACTGGAGCTGAGAGAGCATGAAGGCGGGGTGTTCATGCTTGCATGGCTGAGATAAACTGTCTCAAGGACTTTCTAAAATAATCCCACAGGCAGTTCTTTCTCTAGGGCTGAAGCAATTCAGATAAGATGCCCTTGAAAGAACACCCACCCAGTAATGGCATCTCCACTGATAAATTGATGCCAGCTCTGGTTTTGCATCTCCAAAACCAATGAACTGTGTTTCTAAGCAGCTTATGTGAACTTTTGCCAATACAAGCTTCCTTTTATCTTCCTCCCTTCAGATACATATGTGGCTTGCCATAGCTGTGCATCTTGGGTTATAATTCTCATTTCTAATTCCAAATATAGTCAACATATTTGGAGATATTTTTTCTTTGGTTTTGTTTTGGTTGACATAAAATGTAGGTTATCAGAGAGATTTAAGAGGCTACCTTATTTCTAAGTGATCTTTGAACAAGAGTTTTTTAAAAAATGAAGTACTATGATGAAAGTGACACTATTTAAAAAAGTAATATATTCCTAGGCCCCAGTAACTTGCATTAATGTAAAAAGAGAAGCAACGTATGTCAGTTAAAAACAGGGTTTGAGAACAGGGGCCTGCAGGCAAGACTCTGCCACATATAAGCTGTGGGCTCTTGGGGAGGTCACTGAATCTGGCAATAAGGATATTAATAGAGATATTAATATTAATAGTGCCTTCTTCATAGGATTGTTGTGAGTACTAAATGAGTTAACATACTGAAGTCACTGAGAATAATGCCTGACAACTGTGTATAATTTTTTTTTTTGAAGGGGGATGGAGTTTCACTCTGTCACCCAGGCTGGAGTTCAGTGGTGCAATCTCAGCTCACTGCAACCTCCACCTCCCAGGTTCAAGCAATTCTCCTGCCTCAGCCTCCCAAGCTGGGATTACAGGCATGTGCCACCACGCCCGGCTAATTTTTGTATTCTGTGTCACCGTGTTGTCCAGGCTGGTCTCGAACTCCTGACTTCAGGTGATCTGCCCACCTCGGCCTCCCAAAGAGCTGAGATTACAGGCATGAGCCACCATGCCCGGCCAACTGTGTTTACTATTATTAAATGTTTACTATTATTATTATTTTATTGTCTAGTATATGAAATTTCTTGCCATGTGGCATAGACTGTCACTTTTAAAATTCTTACTTCACCAATGTGCCAATTTATTTACTGTTTAGTAGCTAAACACATTTCCTTTTGATGTTAGCTCTATAAAAACTTTAGAAAGGCCCTTTGCTTCACAACATAGATTTAAAAAGCTTTATTACACAAACCAAATCTATGACTTGTTATAATAAGCTATGGTTAAAATAGTGACAATAGCTATTGGCTACTTGCAGCCACAGCATTTTGCCACCAAGATGCAGTGGAGAAATAAGACCTCCCTGGGCTTTTCAGTGCTCCTGTAAAAAGCCCTAGCTTCCTGACACAGGGAAATGCATGTGAAATAAACATAGGAAATGTTTGCCTTTACTTCCTCTAGAAACATTTTACTCTTCATGTATCAGGAAAATTTGATCTGCAGCCATTTGTCTATAAATGTCTAGCAATTTGCAGCTAATTGCTTAGATCTGAGAAAGCCAACTGCGTACAAACTAGACCAGGTTGCTGGGTTGAGCCCCAGGGTGCCAGGAAGTATGGATCACTATATTCCTAGGTATTTACATTTCAAGAAGTATAAAGCCCAGACCTTGGAGACATTTCTGCATTGCAAAGTCCAGCAACAACTAGGTCTTATTCTTTGGGAAAGAATCGTAGGTTCTCACCTTCTACCAAAAGAACACTTTTCTGTTGATTAATCTTTTTTTCTCATTTTTAGAGAAGGGTGGTGTTGGGGATAGCTATCTGTCTTTTGTATATAAATGGAGATAAATGGAGAAAAACCATTGTTCTCTGTTCCTTGCTTATGGAATATTTGACTACTCTTAGAGGAAAAATTTCCACGAGTTCTCATTGCATTGTCCCAGGGGTAATGTCTGTGTGGCGGTGGGGAGGGAGAAGGGGAGGGTAGGCAACATTATTTACTATAAGGTAGTTAATAAGGAGTCTGCTGATTTAGAACACCTGGTGTGCACATTCTGGATAACATTTATAAAGGTGGGTATTAAAAACCCAACAGGTAGATGTTGGGATGATAGCAGTAGATGGAAATACGGTTTTGAATTGTATTTATGATGTTATTTTCAAGGCACACATTCTTTTTATTTCCAGATTCAAGTTAGGAGCTGTAGAAAACGCAGCTAAAAGTGTGAGCACCTTCCTAAAGAAAAAGCAGGAGACAAAAAGGCCTCCCAAAGCTGATAAAGAAGCCCATGTCATGGCTAACAAACTTCGAAAAGTGAAAAAATCCATAGAGAAACAAAAGATCATGTAAGTAGTTAACTAAACAAATTGGTAAGTAGAGGGTTAAAATACTCCCCAAGTCCTAGTAGGAAACATAAATTGAATATGTTCTATAAATAAGTTCTAGTTGTTGCTTGGACTTATTTCTAAATTGAGTACATTTGGGTGAGAGAATGGGGTAAAGATGAGTGACCATAATTGTACATTCATTCCTTAATTGCATCAATCAGTCTCATTTAGGACTTGGGAGAGGTAGAACCACAGCCTGTCAGCCTAGGTAGATTTTATAGCCTGATGCAATCATCCTACACAATAAGCACATCTTTGACACGTATATGAACTCTGGCTATCACTTAGTTCGCAGAAGGTTTAAAGATAGACTACACACTTTGTCTTTGGTCATGACAAAGAAGTCTCACTAATATACCATCACAGTTTTATGAGTGATCATAAAAAGAGCTTGAGAATGGATGGAAATGCTGATTTGATGCTTGGAAAGACTTAGCTAATGTAACATCTCTTCCTTGCTCTCAATGTCTAATTCTGTCAACTTTAGGGCCAAAATGTTTATCCCCTCTCTATGATCCTCTCCATCTTAAGTAATTTCCTGGCTTAGAAGCTCATCATATCTTGCCTGGATGATCACAGAGGTCTTTTTTTTGGACTTGAGAGCCTTGAGGTTCACCACTCTCCAATCTAGTCAACAAATGAACTTGTACACATTTGAGTTGATTAAATTATCCCATGCTCAATGTTCTTCCTTTGCCCTTGCTTAGCTGATGAAGTCTAAATTTCTTTACCATTATGCCAAAATGTTTTGGTGTTTGCCTTAACTCTATCAGTCTCACTTCCTACCACTCTCCTCTACCAATACTCGATATTTATGATTCTCCTCACATGACTTACTTTTCTACCTCTTCCTTTCCATGAGCTGACCCATCTGCCTTGAGTGCCCTCCTTCCTGATTGCTCCCAAAGCTTGTACTCATAATTTTTGGTATCTCATCTCCGAATCTTTCCCTGATTCCTGCAGTTAGAATTTCTACCCTCTCTCCTATGTTCTTCTACACTTTCAATAGCTAGTAGATCAATTATTGTGGTGTCTTGTTGTTTGTATGTATTTCTTTTTCCTAAATTTTAAGTTCCTTTACAACAGGAACCATGTATTTTTCTTCTTGTGTCTTCAGTGCTTAGCACATTACCTAGCAGGTAATAGTATTCCATAAATATATTTGAATGAAAGATATTTCTCTCCAAGTAGAAACAGCTTTTAGAGCATTTCTGATTTAGGTTTTCTAAATTCTAGAGCAAACTAGCATTTGCTGCTGATCCTTCTGCTTATATTTCCTCTACCTATTTTTCTGTTTCTTTAGAAGTGTGGGAGGTGAAAACCCAGGGACAGCATAGGAGGTGTAAGTCTTCTTAGTGACTGATCCTCAACAACTTTACCTGAGGGCACCAGGAGCCACATTTCAGGTTGGATTAGTGACCAACAATTCAAGTTATGAAAATAAAGTGAGGGTGAGGGGGCCCTTTAGATAGTCCCACTCCGGCCTCTTCCATCTGCATCCATTCCCATAAAGCAAGGGGCCAGTGGAGCTAAGGAGACATGCCCACCCAGAGCTCATTCTCACCCTTGAATTCCAGGTTATTATGGAGCAATATTTGTCAAGACAGGTGGATAGAATTTATTTTATTTGACAGTTTATTACCTTGACTAAAAACTTATAGTGAGGCAATAATATGTGGCGCTTTGCCACATGCTCTGCAAATTTTAGGGCCAGGCCCTTCCATAGTCAGGGCATTCTCCCCTAAGTTAAGGGTAACGTTAGTTAACACATAGTGATGAAATACAAGTGAGCACATCTTCTCATATTTAGAATTGTCTTCTGTGCACAGTTAAGAGAAAAATTTAAAACAAATAAGTGAAAAGTGACTTGGGTGCATGTTACATTGAGGGGTGATGGATGGACACCATGGTATGATGATATAATAGTGTAAGCCAGGGTTTATGGAGGAGTCTCCTAGGTAGATTGCTAGTGGCACACACTGAGATGAGGATATCTGTGGAAGGGATTTATTGAAGGTGTGTGCTCATGAGGGACCTATGAGAAAATGAACGAAGCAAGAAAGGGAAGGTGAAGAAAAGCAAGAATGTGGCTTCTGCTAGAATATAGCCTGATTCTAACCCTACTGGGAATGCTGGAACACCAGAGAATTGCCCCACCTTGAGTCAAGGGGGCTGATTTTTATACTTCATATCACTCAGACATTGGGTGTGGGCTATTTCCCATCCCCAGGAGAGGTTGTAACCACCCAGGCATCTCCAAGAGACCTCTGTTAGTTTAGGGCAATTGTCCAGGGAGTGGTGCAGCTGAGAGCCTTAGCAACCAAACTCGAAGCAGCTGTAGCATCCACTACAAGGAGGGAAGGAGAATGACTAGAATTGGCAATGTGGAGCAAGGAGAATGCCTACCTTACATCCAAGCCTAGGGTCATGAAGGCCGAAGAAGAGAAAATGATCATCACTTTAGCAAGGAGAAACAAAGTTATCTCGGGAGAACTGGGTTTGGCAAGACTACAGCCAGAAGGAAAGGGAACATCCCAGAAAATATCAATATGTGATAGAATTTTCTCATGATGGATCATAGCATCCAGAGGCTGAAGAGGAAGGGCATTAGAGGAAGACTGAGTTATTAAAGATGCACAGCAGGCCGGGCACGGTGGCTCATGCCTGTAATCCCAGCACTTTGGGAAGCCAAGGCAGGTGGACCATGAGGTCAGGAGTTCAAGACCAGCAGGTCAGGAGTTCAAGACCAGCCTGGCCAACATGGTGAAACCCCGTCTCTACTGAAGATACAAAAATTAGCCAGGTGCGGTAGTGGACACCTGTAATCCAAGCTACTCGGGAGGCTGAGGCAGGAGAATTACTTGAACCCAGGAAGTGGAGGTCGCAGTGAGCTGAGATCACGCCATTACACTCCAGCCTGGGTGACAGAGAAAGACTCCATCTCGAAAATAAAATAAAATAAAATAATAAAGATGTACAGCAGTGGAAGTCTGGGTGAGAAGACTGATCTGCGAAGTCTTGGGCATCCTCTGGTGGCCAAATCAATTAATTACTTCATTCATTATTTACAATTTCATTAATTAAAATTTTATTTTTATGGACAGAGATGAAAAGAGCCAGAAAAAAAACAGAAATGTGGATCAAAGCCTAATACATGAAGCTGAACGTGATAATCTAGTGAAGTGTCTAGAGAAGAACCTGGAAATCCCACAGGACTGCACATATGCTGATGAAAAAGCAGTGGACACCGAGGTCAGCACTTACAACCTGATCGTTCTCCAAACTATTTCGTTTGTCAGCCATAGCTTGTTAGTTGTAGACAACATTTAGTAAGATGTATGCATAATATAATACACAATTAATACAATCCCTACCAAAGGAGAAATCTCCTTTAGCTACATATCACTCTTGAAGGCTCTGCAGTGCATATCTGAAAAGGACATAATAGTCTAAGCCAGGGTTTACGGAGGAGTCTCCTAGGTCCAATTCCCTAGTAGCACATGCTGAGATGAGGATACCTGTGCAAGAGATTTAGGATTTGTAGATTATTTCTTGCTTGTTAACAGTTCACCTCTGAAAATGTTTGCCGTTTCGTTATTTCTTTCTATTACATTGTTTCCACAGCCTGAATTCTAGACTTCAGTTTCACATGCTTCATTTGAAAATTTGGGTACATGTGGTCCAATACACTTTAAATAACATTCACAGAATTTCTCAAAATCAGGGGCTTTTTACATTATAGCTAAAACACCAAGGAGGCATTGGAATAGCTAAAACTGGTATGCAGGAACCTTTTAAAATGCAAATTACTCACGCTTATGGTAGACAAATTTGAAGATATAAATTAGTAATAATAATGAAATCAATGTCATCACTCATAAGTACTCACTGCCCTTCCAGACCAACCTTTTGTCTCATTTTCCTATGACTACACACATACAAACTTACAGACATTTTGTGTATGTGTGTACACATATATGTATCATTCTATTGTGCACCTTCTTTTTTAAGCTTCATGGTGTCTTATTTTTTATACCATGTATTTAGATCATCATTTTAATGAATCCTTGATATTCTGTTGTCTGAGTGAATACGTAATTGAAGTAACCACTAACCAGCCTTTTGCTTTTGGAAGCGTTTTTTTCTCGCTCTTCCTTCATAAGCAGTGTTCATCTTTGTCCATGTATCTCTGGACACAACTGTATTTCTTCTTTAAGACCTGGATATTTTTAAGGCTATTTGTGCTCAGTTTCAATGGGAAGTAGGCATTCCCGGACCACATAGGGTAAGGAACCTCCTCTGCCTTCTTGGAGAAGTCTCTCTGTTGGCGAAAACTCCGAAGGCTCCAATAGCTAACTGATATCCCTCAGGCAAGAGCAGTCATGCACTCACCACCGCTGGGTTTTTTGTTTTGTTTTGTTTTTTTTTTTTTTTTTTGAGACGGAGTCTCGCTCTGTCACCCAGGCTGGAGTGCAGTGGCGCGATCTCGGCTCACTGCAGGCTCCGCCCCCCGGGGTTCACGCCATTCTCCTGCCTCAGCCTCTCCAAGTAGCTGGGACTACAGGCGCCCGCCACCACACCCGGCTAATTTTTTTTGTATTTTTAGTAGAGACAGGGTTTCACCGTGGTCTCGATCTCCTGACCTCGTGATCCGCCCGCCTCGGCCTCCCAAAGTGCTGGGATTACAGGCGTGAGCCACCGCGCCCAGCCACCGCTGGGTGTTTTATTTTATCTGCTACTTTTTCAAAATTTTCTGCCCCAGAAGTGGAGTAAGACGGTTTAAGATAGTCTGTTCAAAGAAGTGGGAAGATTTTTCTTGTAGTTACTATTGCTGCCATAATGTTCTTTCTATCCATGTAGAGTCAATTTCAAATAGTTGCCTCGTTTAGCCAAATTATTACATAGTATGCATGTTATTTTCATTTAGACATTTTTAATTATAATTAAAATTAAATCATAATCCCTAACTGTCTTGCTTCTTTTAGACTTTGCAGAAGGTATTTGGTCGAGTAAAATTTGAAAGAAAAGGTGAAGAATTGAAAGCCTTGGCAGAAAGGGGTATTGGATATCATCACAGTGCTATGAGTTTCAAAGAAAAACAATTAGTTGAAATCCTCTTTAGAAAAGGATTTCTTAGGGTAGGTACATTTTCTTTATTCTAAAAATTGAAATTGTGACTGTTTCAAGCTGAATGTTCAGGAAAAGTAAAGAATACAACCACCATTTTTCTTTTTTTCTCATGTAATTGTCTTTTAAAAAAATAAGTTGGCCGGGTGTGATGGGTCATACCTATAATCCCAGCACTTTGGGAGGCCAAGGCAGGCAGATCACCTAGGTCAGAAGTTCGAGACCAGCCTGGCCAACATGGTGAAACCTGCCTGTACTAAAAATACAAAAATTAGCCAGGCGTGGTGGCAGGTGCCTGTAATCCCAGCTATTCAGGAAATTGAGGCAGGAGAATCACTTGAACCCGGGAGGTGGAGGTTGCAGTGAGCCGAGATCATGCCATCGCACTCTAGCCTGGGGGACAAGAGCAAGACTTTGTCCGCCCAAAAAAAAAAAAAAAAAAAAAGCCATGATATCCTCTGTCTTATTTAATTGAAAAGGGGATTGAAATGTACCACTCAGTTTATCTCTTTTTTTTTGTTTGTTTTTGAACCTCCTGAGTAGCTGGGATTACAGGCATGTGCCACCATGCCCGGCTAATTTTGTATTTTTAGTAGAGATGGGGTTTCTCCATGTTGGTCAGGCTGGTCTCGAACTCCTGACCTCAGGTGATCCTCCTGCCTCAGCCTCCCAAAGTGCTAGGATTATAGGTGTTAGCCACTGCACAAGGCCTAGTTTATCTCTTTTTCATGAGAATAAAAATATTTCCTAAATAAATACTTTGACAAATTTTTCTACCGTGAAATATATCCATGTTCTCTCTCCTATCAGTGATAATGAACAAAAGGAATACTAAAATAACTTTCAAACTGCACTCTTGCTATGTTTTGTGTAGTGTGTCCCATGACAGTGCACAGGGATTTTCTGGATAAATTCATGAAGGAGCTTTATATAGTTTGCTTGTAAATTTGGATCTTTAGTAATATTCAAAAATAGACTGACTTTTAAAAATTATTCACATTAAATTTTGTATGACATATATTACATTCACAAAAGAGAGAGAGGAAGAAAGACAAAGAGATTGAGATTGTTTCTGCTACTCCAGGTAGCATCTTTTAAACTAAATGTTGAGGAAAATCTGACATCATAGTTAACAATCCTATTACCTGAAAAAAAAATAAGATGTAGCATTAGCAACTTTGCTATGCTTTTCTCTTAACTAATAACAAATTATGTATTTCTTTTAAAGGCTAATAACCACATACAATATTTTCTACATGCTTATGAACTGATAGAAGAGAAACACACCTATTTTGATCAGTGTATTCTGTGTTTAAAATAGTACCTGTTAAATAGCAGTTGATCAATTACTAATAGGTTAATTAGATCACTCCACAGAAGGTACTATGAAAATGGTGACAGCTTTGCTATAGGGAACATTTTTTAAGAAGGTATTTATTCTAGTTATTTTCTAAATATATTATTATTTTCTACATTTTTGTTCTTATCAAAAACTTGAGAAAAACAGGTAATAAATGATGTGTTGCATTTTCACAGATATATAGATTTCAGTTACAGAATAATTAGAGAAAATCACTCCGTATACTTAAACATTAATACTAACCATCGCATGTATGACAATCAATATAAAAAGAAAGAGAAGATGATTAGAAATACCCAGCATTATATGAAAAGAGGATTATCTAAGTAAACTTTTAAGTTTGTCCTTCTCCTTTTCTGGTCAGTTATGACAATTCAGGGGGCAAAGACAACTTTTTTAAATTACTGAGGTATGTTTTTTCCATAGGCATAATCTCAACAAATTTTAGTAGACAAAATAGGTAATTGTCCAGAAGTGGATTTGTAAAAGTATTACTGCCCTATCATAAAAAATTTTCTTTCTAGTTATTCATTTAAAAATATTTACTGGGCCGGGCGCAGTGGCTCACGCCTGTAATCCCAGCATTTTGGGAGGCCAAGGTGGGTGGATCAACTGAGGTCGGGATTTCAAGACCAGCCTAGCCAACATGGTGAAACTCCATCTCTACTAAAAATACAAAAATTAGCCGAATGTAGTGGTGGGTGCCTGTAATCCCAGCTACTTGGGAGGTTGATGCAGGAGAATCACCTGAACCTGGGAGGCGGAGGTTGCAGTGAGCCGAGATCGTGCCATTGCACTCCAGCTTGGGCGACAAGAGTGAAACTCCTTCTCAAAAAAAAAAAAAAATTACTGAACACCTATCAGTTGCCAGGTACTCTTATGGATGCTGCGGATACAATAATGAATCTTGCCTGGAGTCTGGTATAAGACAAATGAACAAACAAGTAATGTTATTGAGTTAGTCATTAATGCTATGAAGATCAATCATGTGAGACAGAGATAGATAATGATGGTAGGGGTGGTTATTTTGGATGTGGTGAGCTACAGATTCCTCTGTGACATTTGAGTGGGCACTGAAGAAGCCAGACAAATGAATATTTGGGGAAGAATATTCTGTGCAAAGCAAACAGCGCATTTGGGAATGTACTTGTGGTGTTTGTGAAATAGCAAGAGTACCAATGTGTCTAGTTTCTCTAGCTTTCCCATTGAGACTTAATTGAAGCTCAAAGAGTTTTTTAGCAACTTTATGACAGGCAATACTTGCATTCTATTAAAATGCTATTTTATGAAGTAATTGTTTTATTTTCTTTCAAGGTGGTGACGGCTACTGGAACACTTGCTTTAGGTGTCAACATGCCTTGTAAATCTGTGGTTTTTGCTCAAAACTCAGTCTATCTGGATGCGTTGAATTATAGACAGGTATGCAATATGCATAAACTTGCTTATTGTATTGCTGAAATATGGCCATAGCATAGTAAAAAATGTGAACCTTTAGTTTACAAACATGCCACAATTCACAGTAGCATAACTGGACATTCATCCTTGCCTGGCTTTCAGTTTTAGTTGTGGTGTAGTTGAAAGCACCTGCATTTGAGATTGTGTGATTAACCAGATGTATGACCTTGGATGAGATATCTAAACTGCCTGATTCTCATTTTCTAGCTCCAAAATATGGGTAATAATTACTCTCCCACAGCATTTGCAAGAATTAAATAAGTGATTTGTATGGAAGATAGACATCAAAGGTGCTTGATAAACATTCACTCATTCATTTGCTGTGCACAAGATTTTGCACTCTGGAATTATCTTTAATGCTGACCTCATCTTTACTCCTGACACCAAATCTGTTACCAAGCCCACTTCATTACTTTCCTATAGCGGTATTTGATTTTTGCTTTGCAATTTCTGTATCCACCATCTTTCATCATACGTTCTTAGTCTTGTATTATTAGTACAATTTCCCTGATTCTCCATTCTCCTTATTCTACCATGTCCTGCAGACAACGTGGTTTATCCTCGTATGACCTCCCTGCTCAGAGACATTTGATAACTATTTCTGCTCACAGAATCAAATTTAGATATGTCACCCACATTCAGGTATTTATCAACGTGCTTCCCTCCCTTTATCTCTAAACACTTTTTATTCTCCTTATAGGCCTTGTTCCTACCCAATATAACATTCTTATATCATTTCCCAGCATGTTACCAACCCATGCTTTTTATTTCTATTGCTGCTGCCATACTCTGAATCAATTCTTCTAACTCATTTTTGGGAATCTTCTCCTTTGGGCTCTGGAGCTAGGGTGTTTGATATTTGGGATGATGGACTTGGGAATTGATATGTTAGGGTTTGAGTTCTAGATCTTCCACTTTGTGGTTGTTTCAGTATTGGCACATCTCATATTCCCAGTGCCTTAGCATAGTCTAAGCACTTAATAAATAAGAGTTAACATAAGCTCTGTAAAGAGTTTATTCATAACTTGCTTTTACACAAGTAGCATTTCTGAATTTTATTTCACTCATGTATTTATTCTGTTTGTGCCCATATTTTATTCTGTGATTTGTAACTCAACACACTTGTGTGTGAGAGAGGGTGGAAAAGGGATAAGAGATGGGGAAGATGGGCAGGGAGAGAAAATTGGTATATTAGAGTTCAGCTGTAAGTGATTTTGACATCACTGTTTTGCCGGTGTTCTTTGTTTCTTCAATAGATCATTATTTCTTTGATACATATTATACAAATGCCTACTGCAATTAATGGCATGAAATACGTACATAATAATGACAAATGTCTGAGTTTTTGGATCTATCTCAGTCGTGGCAAATTTCCTAAGCACTCTGTAGTTGCATGTTAGTGTCCGTTCCTTAATGGTTAGACATGTGCACAATTTCCATGCTCCAAACCAGAGTAAAGGGCTCATTCTTACACTACGGCAGTAGAGGCATTTAGGCAAGTTTTACATTGTAATTCTATTCTCTTTCCAGATGTCTGGCCGTGCTGGAAGAAGAGGTCAAGACCTGATGGGAGATGTGTATTTCTTTGATATTCCATTCCCCAAAATAGGAAAACTCATAAAATCCAATGTTCCTGAGCTGAGAGGGCAGTTCCCTCTCAGCATAACCCTGGTCCTGCGACTCATGCTGCTGGCTTCCAAGGGAGATGACCCAGAGGATGCCAAGGCAAAGGTACCGTGCTGGACACTGCCCGAGGTTCAGTCTTCATCAATGGCCTGGCTCTAGTCAGGTCTGCTATTCTTTTATAAGTCTGTAGCAATCACCCTTGAGTTTCATCAGTCTTTTAATGTTTTGTAATGTCTTGAATCGTATAGAATTGGGGGTAGCTAGGGAGAATAACAGTTTTGTTTGTTTCCACCATCAGACATGGAATTTGTGACTGGATGGACACTGAAAATCACCCAGGATTAATATTTTCAGGTGTGAAATGCAGTGTCCTATAGTAGTTAAGTGCTGGCTATGGATTTAAAAAGCTCTAGGTGATTAGTAGATTCCTTTCTACAATTTAGAAAGAAAAAAAGATTTATTTTTATGATTTTGTAACAAAAAAGTTTAAGTGTTTCATAAAAAAGTAACTCAAACTTAGGAATACGTGGGAAATGTAGAACGTTGAAATAAGAAAAAAGTGCCCCTGTTCCACTCCCCAAAGACACTCACATTATCATTTTTTTTCAGCCAGTTTTCTAGGCATGGGTGTGCATTTGATTTTTAAACACTGATATCGTTGTATGTAACTGAACTTCAAAATATGGTTATAGACGTGTCCTGATGTATGTTGCCCAGATAAAAATTTTGTATCCAATCCCTCAGTGACAGACTTAAAATTCGTAATTATGTAATTTGATTCTCATCTTTATGGAGATGCATTGTTAATGATACCTGTTCTTTCTGTTTTTGTATAGTGATTAGCGTGCCCAGTTAAATCAGATACTGTTTTCTGAAGTGAGGATTCTTCTAGGATTCTTTTGATGAGTTGGCTGATCCTACAGAGCAGTCATATATCGTTTTTAAGACCAAAATTTCCCCATTCTTGAGTTCTTCATTTTTACCTCTCTATAAAGAGGAGTACATCTTCTAATAAGGTTTCTTATTTTTTTAAATGGTTATCAGGGTGGTTCATTTTCTTTGCTTTGCATATTTGAGAAGACCTACATGTAAACTTCTCACATATGGGAGTCTTAAAAGTGGGTATAACATTCTTAGAATATTATTATCTTCATTCATCAAATCAAACTAAGATTGTTTCCATTGCCTTCTGGCATTTAATGTTTTACATAGAGGAGCCATGGCAGTTTCTGTTCTCTTGCAGTTAACTTGGTATTTTTTTCTGTTTATGCAATTATATGAATCTTTTTCTTTATTCTATTTCAAATGTTTTATTTCCTAGGATTTTCTATTTTATGGATCCTTTAAAAATTGACGTTTTAGTTATTATATGAGACCTTTCAATCTTCATGCTCAGGTTTTTATTTATTGTGGTGAAATGTACGTAAAATTTACCATCTTAACCATTTTAAGTGTACAGTTCAGTAGTGTTAAGTACGTTCATATTGTTATGCAATGCTCAGGTATTTTTCAAATGAAGAAGAGATCCTTGAATTGTATCTTTGTTATTTGCTTCTGTTAATTGTTCCATTGTTTTTTCAGGAAAAGTTATGATTTTTAAATTGAAACCCACTTTTCTCTTCTTCATTGCTATTTTTTCTTTATGAGAAAACATAAAACTTATCTTCCATATCACTGATGGTCTGAAGTGTCAGTTATGGCTCTTCATAATGCAAATGTGGATTTTAATTCTGCTACTACTGGACTTTTGCTTTTCTGAAATTCTTTTTTTTTTTTCTTTTTTCTTTTCTTTTTTTTTTTTGAAATAGAGTCTTGCTCTATAGCCCAGGCTGGAGTGCAGTGGCGTGATCTCAGTTCACTGCAACCTCCACCTCCCAGGTTCAAGCAGTTCCCCTGCCTCAGCTTCCTGAGTAGCTGGGACTACAGGTGTGCACCACCACACCTGGCTAATTTTTTGTATTTTAGTAGAGACGGGGTTTCACCATGTTGGCCAGGATGGTCTCGATCTCCTGACCTTGTGATCCACCCACCTTAGCCTCACAAAGTACTGGGATTACAGGTGTGAGCCACTGCACCTGGCCCCTGAAACTCTTTACTACTCCATCCATCACTCTTTTATATCATAATAATGTATTTTTTAAATGTCAATTTATATTGTCTCTGTACCATAGGCTGTAGTGCCTCGTCTCAAAGAGGCCATATCATTTGACACCCATTAAGTATGACAAATAATTTTTCCTTTTTTTCTATCTTCTTATTTTAAGTTCTGAGGCACATGTGCAGGATGTGCAGGTTTGTTATGTAAACATGTGCCATGGTGGTTTGCTGCACCTATCAACCCATCACCAAAGTGTTAAGCCTAGCATGCATTAGCTATTTTTAATGATGATCTCCCTCTCCCTGCCCCAACAGGCCCTGGTATGTGTTGTTCCCCTCCCTGAGTCCATGTGTTCTCATAGTTCACCTTGCACTTATAAGTGAGAACATGTGGTGTTTGGTTTTCTGTTTCTGCATTTGTTTTCTGAGGATGATGGCTTCCAGCTCCATCCATGTCACAACAAAGTACATGATCTCATTCCTTTTTATAGCTGCATAGTATTCCATGGTGTATATGTACCACGCTTTCTTTATCCAGTCTATTGTTGATGGACATTTGGGGTGATTCCATGTCTTTGCTATTGTGAATAGTGTTGCAGTGAACATATGCATGCATATGTCTTTATAATGGAATGATTTATACTTCTTTGGGTATATACCCAGTCATCAAATTGCTGGGTCAAGTGGTATTTCTACCTCTAGTTCTTTGAGGAATGTCCACATTGTCTTCCACAACGTGGTTGAACTGATTTACACTCCCAGCAACAATGTAAAAGCATTCCTATTTCTCTGCAACCTCACCAGCATCTGTTGTTTCTTGACTTTTTAATAACTGCCATTCTGATTAGCGTGAGATGGTATCTCATTGTGGTTTTGATTTGCGTTTCTCTAATGAGTGGTGATGTTGAGTTTTTTTTCATATGTTGGCTGCATGTATGTCTTTTTTTGAGAAGTGTCCGTTCATGTCCTTTGCCCACTATTTAATGGGTTGTTTGTTTTTTTTCTTATAAATTTGTTTAAATTCCTTGTAGACTCTGGATATTAGACATTTGTTGGATGGGTAATTTTCTCCCATTCTGTAGGTTGTCTGTTTTGTCTGATGATCATTTCTTTTGCTGTGCAGAAGCTCTTTAGTTTAATTAGATCCCATTTATCAGTGTTTGCTTTTGTTGCAATTGCTTTGGGCATTTTCATCATTGTATTATTCCATGTTCGTGCTGCTGATAAAGACATACCCAAGACTGGGCAATTTACAAAAGAAAGAGGTTTAATGGACTTACAGTTCCACATGGTTGGGGAGGCCTCACAATCATGGCAGAAGGCAAGGAGGAGCAAGTCATGTTTTACAATGGATGGCAGCAGGCAAAGAGAGAGAGAGCTTGTGCAAGGGAACTCCTCTTTTTAAAAGCATCACATCTCATAATACTTATTCATTATCATGAGAACAGCATGGGAAAGACCTGCCCCCATGTTTCAATTACCTCACACCAGTTTCCTCTTACAACCCATGGGAATTGTGGGAGTTACAATTCAAGATGGGATTTGGGTGAAGACACAGCCAAATCATATAATTCCATTCCTGGTCCCTCCCAAATCTCATATCCTCACATTTCAAAACCAATCATGCCTTTCCAACAGTCTCCCAGAGTCTTAACTCATTTCAGCATTAACTCAAAACTCCACAGTCCAAAGTCTCATCTGAGACAAGGCAAGTCCCTTTTACCTATGAGCCAGTAAAATCAAAAGCAGGTTAGTTACTTCCTAGATACAGTGGGGGTACAGGCATTGGGTACATACAGCCATTCCAAATGGGAGAAATTTGCCAAATCAAAGGCACCACAGGCCCCATGCAAGTCCAAAATCCAGTGGGAAAGTCAAATCTTAAAGCTCAAAAATGATATCCTTTGACTCCATGTCTCACATCCAGGTCACACTGATGCAAGAGGTGGGCTCCCATGGCCTTGGGCAGCTTCACTTCTATGGCTTTGTAGGGTATAGTGCCCCTCCTGGCTGCCTTCATAGGCTGGCATTGAGTGTCTGTGGCTTTTCTGGGCACACAGCGCAAGCTGTTCGGTGGATGTGTCATTCTGGGGTCTGGAGGGTGGGGGTCCTCTTCTCACAGCTCCAATAGGCAGTGCCCCAGGAGGGACTCTGTGTGGGTTCTCCAACCCCATATTTTCCCTTTGCACTGCCCTAGCAGAGGTTCTCCATGAGAGCCCCGTCCCTGCAGCAAACTTCTGCCTGGACATCCAGGCCGTTCCATACATCCTCTGAAATCGAGGCACAGGTTCCCATACCTCAATTCTTGACTTCTGTGCACTCTCATGCTCAACACCACGTGTAAGCTGCCAAGGCTTGGGGCTTCCACCCTCTGAAGCAATAGCCTGAGCTGTACCTTGGCCCCTTTTAGTCATAGCAGGAGCAGCTGGGATGCAAGGCACCAGGTCCCTAGACTGTACACAGCAGATGAAACCTGGGCCTGGCCCAGGAAACCATTTTTTTTTTTTCCTAAATCTCTGGGCCTGTGATGAAAGGGACTGCCACAAAGGTCTCTGACATGCCCTGGAGACATCTCATTGTCTTGGTGATTAATGTTTGGCTCCCTATTACCTATGCGAATTCATGCAGCCAGCTTGAATTTCTCCTCAGAAAATGGGATTTTCATTTCTATCACATTGTCAGCCTGCAAATTTTCTGAACTTTTATGCTCTGCTTCACTTATAAAACTAAATGCCTTTAACAGCACCCATGTCACCTCTTGAATGCTTTGCTGCTTAGAAATTTCTTCTACAAGATACCCTAAATCATCTCTGTCAAGTTTGAAGTTCCATAAATCTCTCAGGTGGAGGCAAAATGCTGCCCGTCTTTTTGCTAAAACATAACAAAAGTCGCCTTTGCTCCAGTTCCCAACAAGTTCCTCATCTCCATCTGAGACCACCTCAGCCTGAATTTCATTGTCCATATCATTATCAGAATTTTGGTCAAAGCCATTCAAGAAGTCTGTAGGGAGTTCCAAACTTTCCCACATGTTCCTGTCTGCTTCTGAGCCCTCCAAACTGTTCCAATTTCTGCCTAGTACCCAATTCCAAAGTCACTTCCACATTTTCAGGTATCTTTTCAGCAGCACCCCACTCTACTGGCACCAATTTACTGTATTAGTCTGTTTTCATGCTGCTGATAAAGACATACCCAAGAGTGGGAAATTTACAAAAGAAAGAATTTTAATGGACTTACAGTTCCACATGGCTAAGGAGGTCTCATAATCGTGGCAGAATGCAAGGAGGAGCAAGTCATGTCTTACAGTGGATGGCAGCAGGCAAAGAGAGAACAAGCTTGTGCAGGGGAATTCCTCTTTTTAAAACCATCAGATTTCATGAGACTTATTCACTATTATGAGAACTGCATGGGCAAGATCTGCCCCCATGATTCAATTACCTCCCACTGGGTTCCTTCTATGACATGTGGGAATTGTGGGAGTTTCAATTCAAGATGAGATTTGGGTGGGTACACAGCCAAACCACATCAATTATGAAATATTGCCCATGCTGATGTCCTGAATAGTATTGCCTAGGTTATCTTCTAGAATTTTTATAGTTTTGGGGTGTACCTTTAAGTCTTTAATCCACCTTGAGTTAATTTTTGTATAAGGTGTAAGGATAGGATCCAGTTCCATTTTCTGCACATGGCTAGCCAGGTCTTCTGTCACCATTTATTAAATAGGAAACCCTTTCCCCATTGCTTGTTTCTGTTGAAGATCAGATGGTTGTAAATGTATGGTCTTGTTTCTGAGTTCTCTATTCTGTTCCAATGGTCTATGTGTCTGTTTTGGTACCAGTACCATGCTATTTTGGTTACTGTAGCCTTGTGTTAAAGGTAGAAGTTGGGTAGCATGATGCCTCCAGCTTGTTCTTTTTGCTTAGGATTGTCTTGGCTGTATGGGCTCTTTTTTGGTTCCACTATGAATTTTAAAATAGTTTTTTTTCTAATTCTGTGTAGAATGTCACTGGTAGTTTAATGGGAATAGCACTGAATCTATAAATTACTCTGGGCAGTATGGCCATTTTCACAATATTGATTCTTTCTATCCATGAGCATGAAATGTTTTTTCATTTGTTTGTGTCCTCTCTGATACCTTGAGCAGTGGTTTGTAGTTCTCCTTGAAAAGGTCCTTCACTTCCCTTATTAGCTGTATTCCTAGGTATTATATTCTCTTTGTAGCAATTGTGAAGGGGACTTCATTTGTGATTTGGCTCTCTGCTTGTCTGTTGTTGGTTTATAGTAAAATGCTTGTGATTTTTGCACATTGATTTTGTATGCTGAGATTTTGCTGAAGTTGCTTATCGGCTTCAGAAGCTTTTGGGTTGAGATAATGGGGTTTTCTAGATATAGGATCATGTCATCTGCAAACAAAGACAATTTGAGTTCCTCTCTTCCTCTTTGAATATCCTTTATTTCTTTCTGTTGCCTGATTGCCCTGGCCAGATCTTTCAATACTGTATTGAATAAGAGTGGTGAGAGAGAGCATACAAATATTTTTTCAAAACAACTTTTTTTTTTTTTGCTGCATATAGAAAACAATTTTCATATGTCAGATCTTTTCTTGAGAGGAAAAGATGTCCTTGTCACAGTCTATGAGATCCTGTAGAATATGATATCTTACCAGCTTGTAAAGCTCACTTCTTCCTCTCTCCCGCATGGCCTGCTACCTGCTTCATGAACACCCCAGGCATGTTCCGGTCTGAGGACCATGGCTCTTGCTGTTTCTTCTCCTTCTAAGATCTTCCTGGAGACATATACATGGCCTCACTCTCTTACCACATTAAATTCTTTGCTCTAATATTACATAGTGAAGCCTACCCTCACTATGCCTTCTAAATCATAAATGTTTCCCTGTCTGCTGCATTGACAATGTTCCTTATTCAGTTAGAGTTCTCATCAGTTCCTATATAGCATCAAATCTATCTATGTATCTATCTACATTGATCTATCTTTCTTTATATCTATCATCTATATTTCTATCCATCTACCTACCTAGATCAATCGATCTATCTATCTATCTATCTATCTATCTATCTATCTATCTATCTTCTGTCATCTATCTGCTATCTACCTGCCTTTCTATCATGTATCATTCTATCATTTATCTTTTATCCATCTATCTACATCTATCAATCATCTATCTACCTATCATCAATCTTTCTATCTTCCTATCTCTATCATGTTTTCATGTATTTTCTCTATATTTTCCACTAGAATGTAAGCACTCCAAGGCCAATAATGTTTGTTTGTCTGATTTTCTGATGTAGACATTCAATAAATATTTACAGCATGACCATAATTTTAAGAAGATGATCAATTTTTCTTAAGAAGAATTGATCTGTTGTGGGTTTTTCTATTTTATGACTTTGGATACATCTATCCAAATCTGATGGTTTGCCAAGCAATGGGATGTATGAAATTTCTTCTGGCTTCACTCTATCCACCTAAATGCTAATCAAATACCCTTTCAGAGCTGAGCTGGATGAATAGTTTTTGGCCCAAATATCAGTGTTTAGCAGATCTTCATCTATGTAGTTTTCTGGGCTGAAAGGTCATGTTCTACTTCTGCTAGTCTTATTACACATTGATTATCTGGATGACATTAATCACAATAAACTATAGTATGCAATGCTATCAGGATTCTTATAATCTTAGAATGACTTTAATATGAGGTCTGTATCTCTGTGGTTATAGTGAACTACCATGAAACCCTCACCCTTTACTATGCTGTTTTCTGACCATTGCCATCTCTGACTAAATGTGGCATATGAGAGAGAAGAGGTTGCAAAAAAGGCCAGATATGGTGCCCTCAAAAATATCATCCCACAGTAAGGAGATAGAAAGTGCACTCCCTTCTTCCACCCTTCCACTCTTTCTCCCTTTCTCTCTTCTTTCTTTTTTCTCTCTTCCCTTCATCTTCCTTTCTCTCCTTCTTTCCCTCTCTCCTTTCCTCATTTCCTTTCCTTCCTTCCTCCCTCCCTTCCTTCCTTCCTTCCTTCCTTCCTTCCTTCCTTCCTTCCTTCCTTCCTTTTTTTCCTTCCCTTCCTCCTCCTAGTCCTTTAGCCTTATAGTAAGTAGAGATTCTTTCTAGGTTCTATAAACCCTCAGGCCTAAAGACAGGTTAAGTTTCAATTTTGATGATACGGGTTTTTTTTTTTTTTTTGGAATTTCATAGACATTTTAGTGGGAAGTTGAAAGATACATGTACTTTAATGCAGTTTTACTCTGGAAAACAAGCAATATTTTTATAACATTGGTGAAATCAACCTAGTTACATTATTTTTGTAATAATATTGCAGAACATGGGATAATATGTCTTCTTACTTCTAGAACAACTTAAAAGCTATAAACTCTTGAACTGGAATGGCTTTAATAATCAGACTGTTTGGCAATACGTTTCATTTCTGACAATTCAGTTTATGTGCTGTATTTTGTTAAAGAAGTTGCCATGTAACACTATAAAATAATATGAAATCAAATTTTTTCTGATACATTTCTGGTATCTGTGTGGTATAATAGATATTGATCTATCATTTATTATCATTTTCAAATATATTTTGTAACACTTAACATTGTGTGTCTAAAAATACTCTTTTCTTTAAAGGTGCTATCAGTGCTAAAGCATTCATTGCTGTCCTTCAAGCAACCCAGAGTCATGGACATGTTAAAACTTTACTTCCTGTTTTCTTTGCAGTTCCTGGTGAAAGAGGTATGCATTACTGCACTTTTGTTTTGGGGAAATAGCATTACTACTATCTAGATTTCTTATCATGCTGAACAAATTGTAGCTTTTAGAAGGTTCTATCCAATGATTGATATTATTTATAAATAGTATAATTATAAAAGTTGGGCCCAGTAGTAGTTATAAATATTTCTTATATTGGCATTAAATACTATTTTAAACTGGTACTTAATAAGTTACTTATTATGTGGTGACTTGAGTCAAACTAATAAATTGTTTTTTGTTCTTTAGGGCTATTTAGATCAAGAAGGTAATCCTATGGGGTTTGCTGGACTTGTATCACATTTGCATTATCATGAACCTTCTAATCTTGTTTTTGTCAGTTTCCTTGTAAATGGCCTTTTCCATGATCTCTGTCAGCCAACCAGGAAAGGTAAGCTTGAGATTTTATATATATATATATATGTAGAGAGAGAGTCCAAAAATAGCAACAGATTTGTAGAAAACCAACACTTCAGGAATATTTTTAATAAAGAAAATACAATTAATATGTAGGTAATTTATAGACCTTCAATTGATAAAGTAAATACCTACTAATATATATTAAATGATAGCCATGTTTTATGACATGTATTTACAATGTTGACACCTCTAAAATATTAACTTCAGTGATTCCTTGCCTCCAGGATTAATAACATATTAAATAATATACACTTTTTAGAAAATATTTTCTTCTAATTAAATATAATATATATGCATCATAGAAAAAGGATATAGGAAAGCATTAAGTTAAAAATAAAAAATTCCTCATAATTACACTATCCACAGATAATCACTATTAATGTTTGTGAATATTTTCTTCCAATCATATTTTCTTTGAATATTATTGTATAGTATACCTAAATAGCTAATATTATATTAATAGTGTAATTTAGAATCATATTTTCCCCTAAAAATAGCACAATTTTATCCATATTGAGTAAATTTTTAAATACATTTTATTTAATACATTTTCGATTAAAATCCTTTGATTTTTACATTTAAACACTAAATCTATATGGTAGTTCTTAAAATCACTAAGATAGACTAAAGTGAGGAAAACCTAGGTAAGGAAATAAGGCAATTTCTGTGGGATCATTAGGATCTAAATTAGGGTATAGGTAGCAAGGATGAAAAAGAAGGCACAGGTAAAAACTATTAGCAGATATATGGTAATTCTTCTATTGCTATGTTTGTCATAAATTTTTAGTTTCCATGAAATTAAATGTAATATGACATTCCATTTAAACATGAAAAAATAGAATTATACCCTTTCATATTTACAAGAAGACCCTTTGTTTTATATAGGCTCAAAACATTTTTCTCAAGATGTTATGGAAAAGCTAGTATTAGTATTGGCACATCTCTTTGGAAGAAGATATTTTCCACCAAAGTTCCAAGATGCAGACTTCGAGTTTTATCAATCAAAGGTAAACTGTGTGATTCTGATGAAATTTAGTAATGTAAAATCACTAAATAGATCTTACCTAAAATGACTTAGCAGCTGTAGAATTTTAATTCAAAGGGCAGTTCATTTGTTTTATAGAACAATTTGTTCTTTTTGTGATCAGTGTGATATTTAATCTGTAATTGATGTCTCCCTCTGTAAATCTACCAAAAAGTTAAATCTTAGTGAAAAAAACAGGATCAACATTTTATTCATGTTTTTCATTTGGTTGTATCAAATTATAACATCAGGTGACTAAAGAAAAGATATGCTAATTATACATTAAGTGAAACATCTAGCTGTATCACTGAATATACTGTTCTTTTAGGATCCTTTTACCTTAAGGTAGAACTATGGAAGGGAAGTACATGTTGTGAATTATAATGTCTTCACTGAGAAAATATTAGAATAGTCATCTAAGAAATCATTACTTGACTCACAGAGACCAAAAGCAGAGAAACACTTTTTCAATTTTATTTGTAACATGCAACATTTTATTTGGTTATGATTCTCTACCATCAAGTCAACATAAAATACTATTACTATTATACTTCCCTAGAATAAAATGGGATATGCTGGTTTATACAAGATAACCTTAGTGAGAAGTTGCTATGGAACAAACAAAAAGAATTCGTATATATTTTCTAATCCCACAATGCTGGATTAAACATCTGTGCTCTCACAGAATGCCCTCTAGAGCAGTGAACACAATTTTAGTCATTGACCTATCATCTTTATACTTTTCACCACCCATACATTTTTGAAACAATTATTTAATTGTTCTGTTTAAATAAATTTATATTTAACATAGAAAATTCACTATCTCTATTTTGAAAAAAGAAGATCATGATAAAAATACACTTTACTGCATAACAGACAGATCTGCATGAAATGTTGGGGTACTACACCAAAAAGCTTTAAAAAATAGGCCAGACATGGTGACTCAAGCCTGTAATCCCAGTACTTTGGGAGGCAGAGATGGGAGGATTGCTTGAGCCTGGGAGTTTGAGACCAGCCTGGGGAACAGAGGGAGACCCCATCTCTAAGAAAAAGAAAAAATTAGATAATAATTCCTAAAGTCCCATTATATTAAATAAAAACTCACTAGAGAAAAGGATCTGGGTCTGCCTTCATGGGTAGGCTTGTATCCCCCTCAAGATATTTTCGAAGCCCTCTAGACTGGAAAATTAAATAGCAGGTTAGGAAGTGCTATAGGAAAAAGGTGGATCTTTTATTTTATTTTATTATTATTATACTTTAAGTTTTAGGGTACACGTGCACAATGGTGGATCTTTAGCAGTCTTTTAGATTTGAGAAGACTAAGACTAACTAGCCTTATTCTCAAAATCTTCAGAAATCCATGACCTAGAAAGAGAGACAAAGCATAAATGAGGCTTCTAAAACTGTAAAATAATACCCACTGCATTCTGTACTGGTATTGAGGTGATCATACTTTCACTCTCTTGGCCAAACACGAAAATGGGGGCATTCACTCTGGTGAAAGATAACATCTAAAGCCTGTAAAGTCCTTTGAAAACAATTTCTGGTGCAAAACCAAAACCAAAACAAAACCTTAAATGGTGAGTAAGCATGAACATATGACCAATAAGCAGGAAGAAAAGAGGTCGATAATTGTAGATCCATAAATCATCCAGACATTAGCAATAACATATAAGGATTATGTGTGATTAATATGTTCAAGAAAATAGGAGGAGAGACAAAATTTATAAAAAGATGGATATTTTAACTAGATAATTAGAATGTATAAAACTAAATGGACATTTTAGAACTGAAAATACAGTATCTGGCCATCAGAATATGCATTTCAGAAGTCATGATCAGTAAGTTGACAGCATAATAGAAAGCATCCAAAGTATAGCACAGAGATAAAAAAAATTTAAAAAATCAGACAGCATAAGAAACATGAATCACATGGAAAAAGTTTAATGTATATATAATGGGAGTCCCAGAAAAAAAATGATGGAGAAAAATGGCCAAAGAGAAAACTCATTAAGAATAAGGGAGTAAAAGCACAAGTATTAGAAAAGAAAATGGGACAGTACTACAGGCTCTATTTTAGACATCGCAAAGAGCAAAGGAAGATTTTATGAATGACTTTATAGCAATATATTTGACTATTTAGACAAATGGGCAAATTCCTAGAAAATACAACTTTCCAAAACTGAGCAAGGAAGATATACTTAGTCTGGTTCTGATATCTAGTAAAGAAATTTAATCTATTATTTAAAAAAAAAAAAAAAAACATTCCCACAAAGAAAACCCAAGGCTCAGATGGCTTCACTGGTGAATTCTTCCAAACTTGGTAAGGATAACATCACTATATATGTATATTAAAACGCCAGTTTGTATACCTTAAATATGCATGATTTTTATTGTAAAGAGAATAACAGCAACTTTTTACAAATTTTATTTTAGTCTGTTTGGGCTGCTATAATGTAGCAATGATTGGCTGGCTAATAAACAACAGAAATTTACTTGTCACAGTTTCGGAGGCTGAGAAGAGATCAGTCTTTCTAGCTATTTTTTGGTACCCATTAAACGTTCACTTCTTCCGTCCCTCAGCTACCCTTCCCAGCCTCTGATAACCATCCTTCCACTCTATCTGCATAAGTTCAATTGTTTTAACTTTTAGGTCCTACAAAGGAGTGAGAACACGTAAAGTGTGTCTTTTTGTGCCTGGCTGATTTCACTTAACATAATGACCTCCAGTTCTTTACATGTTGTTGCAAATGACAGGATCTCATTCTTTTTTATGGCTGAATAACTAAAAGAATATAATTGTATTGTTTGTAACACAAAGGATAAATGCTTGAAGTGATGGATACCCCATTTACCCTGCTGTGATTATTATGCATTACATGCCTGCATCAAAATATCTCATATAATCCATGAATATACACACCTACTATGGACCCCAAAAAATAAAAAATTAATAATTAAAAGGAAGTTCTAAATCAAGGTGTCTGGTGGGGGCTGCTTTTTGATTCTTAGATGGTTGTCTTTATGCTGTGTTCTCACATGGTGGAAGGGGCAAGGGAGCTCTCTGGGGTCTTTTTTTATGGGCACTAATTCCAGTTATGAGGACTCCACCCTCATGACCTAATCATCTCCCAAAGGCCCTGCATCCTAATCCCATCACATTAAGTGTTCAAATTTTAACATATAAATTTTGAGACAATATAAAACATTCAGTCCACTACACTCTTCTGGATAATACAAAAAGAGGCAATATTTACTCTTTCTAAGGGCAAAAGTTAGCTTTAATACCAAAACCTGACTAGGACATAATGAAAAGGAAAATTAGAGATACTTCTCTTTCATGAATATAAGTGAAAAAATAGTTAACTAAATATAAGCAAAATGAATCCAGTGAGGTTTAAAAAACCCTCAAAACAAAATGAGATTTACTCTAGGCATGCAAATGTACTTTGTCTCATTCCTTGCAGTTCAAATGTGTCACTAGAGTCTTTGAAATTTTCACAAGTCTAATGTTATTTGAGGGCATGCTTCTATTTAAAAGTGGCTTTGATTCAGTATATCAAAATACATTTTTAAGGGTGATGAGTAAGGTATTGGTTTTCATAATTGCAAATAGAAACAACAGATGAAGTTACCTGAACTTCACCAGTGAAAAAATAAAACAGTGACATTATTGAATAAATATTAATAGATAACTCTAGAATTATATTGCAATGTTCTTTACCTTTCTTCTTCCAACGATTCAGTTTTGAAGGAAGGTAAATAGATCTCTCTGAAAATTATTCGGCTTCTAGGTGTTCCTTGATGATCTCCCTGAGGATTTCAGTGATGCTTTAGATGAATATAACATGAAAATTATGGAGGACTTTACCACTTTCCTACGAATTGTTTCCAAACTGGCTGATATGAA
Source organism: Nomascus leucogenys (assembly GCF_006542625.1). Classification (NCBI taxonomy): domain Eukaryota; kingdom Metazoa; phylum Chordata; class Mammalia; order Primates; family Hylobatidae; genus Nomascus; species Nomascus leucogenys. The sequence continues at coordinate 88,599,519 of NC_044387.1, read as the reverse complement.
TCAGGAATATCAACTCCCATTGTCAAAAATCAGTAAGTATATTTTACCTCCATTGTGGAACAATTTGAAGAATAAATAATATTGCCTAAGAATAGTTTATTCTGGAAGAAGAGTGGAACCCCAGAAAGTTTATTTTGCCCTCAAGTGAGGAGATTCCTTTTCCTAAGAAAAAAATTTTGCTTATTAGACATTAAAAGGGCAAAAGAGAGTGAAACTAAATAGGGCCATTTATAACCATCTTGTTAAATGCTGCTTCAGGGTCAAGCCTGGAAAACAGAGTAAGGGCATCTATGAGATGAAGAGAAACTAGAGACTAATTCTGTCACTCCCTCTTGAGAGGAAATACGCTTAGTTTTCATAAACACAGATTCTGAGCGTATTTTCTGGGTCCAAACTCTGGTTCTGCTACTTATTAGCTGTGAGATCTTGAGCGAGAGACTCCATACTCATGCCTTAGTTTTCTGAACAGATATATGAGAAAGGGAATAGCATTATCTACGTAGTTTTGATGAGTTTTAAATGACTAAGTTAACATATATGAAAATCTTAAAATAGTGTTTTGTACATGGTTAACACTCTTAGAATTTGCTCTTTTTTTTCATGAGCTAATAGATGGAAGCCTTCTAAGGGAAAATAGATACAAAAAGGTGACCATCACAGGTGAGGAGAGATTGGAGTCTGTGAATATTATGCCTCAGTTACAAATTAGAGCCCAGTTTGAATGTCTGATCTAGGTTTTATAAGAATATAAATGGAAAATATATTTATTCTCATGCACTACTTCCAAACTTACTAATTGTGGCTGCATGGTTTCAGGAAAGATTCTGAAGGCAAGTCTGAGTTCAGTAAGAAAAAGTACAAAGGAAAATAATTCTCTGATAAGAATATACAATTTAAATTTAGTCTTTCATTTCTTATTGATTAAGGCAACTAAAATATAATACACATTTTTATAATAGCAATACTAACATTAATAGCCAACTTTCATTGAATGTATTCTGTGCCAAGCTATGCTACTAACCTTATGTGATATAACTTACAAAACATTTCAGTCTTCATTACATGAAGTTGAATGGCTCCCCTTGTAACATGGTCTACAGAAAGTATCTGAGGTTTGACAGTTTGACTGAGTTCAAAACACTAATCTATCCCTAACTATTATTGTCAGAATTCACAGGTAAAGAATGTGAAGACTCTCAACTCGTATGTCATTTGATGAGCTGCAAGGAAGGAAGAGTAGCAATTTCACCATTTGTTTGTCTGTCTGGGAACTTTGATGATGATTTGCTTCAACTAGAGACTCCAAACCATGTAAGTGAAGAGTGTGGCTTATTAATAAAAGATGTTTAAGAAAGAATGGATTTATATTGCTAGGCAGCTTAGAAAGAACTTCGAATTTCCCAGATTAAAAAGGAAAAAAAAATCTGGATGTATCAACAGATATATTCAGGAATTGGTGCTCTTGAAGTCAATATGATTTCAGTTTCTCAGAGTGGGCCTGAGGACCCTGCTCAGTTTCCAGGCACCACTACTTTTCTTCCATCTTTGAAGGCTCTAGTGATATTGACACAGGTCTGCTGTGGAAGTAGCACCTAAAACTGTCTTCAGACTTTCTCAGTACTGCTATAAATGCTGTAAATACTACTTATAGTCTGCATCATTGATGCCTAAAATGGAATGCAAAGAACTAGACACATTTGGAAGATCCTGGCTAATTCATTTGAATGTTGACACTTGGTGAAATTTAATTTATATTTTAATACAAAATTTGAGAAAAAGTGTTTTATTACATTCGATATTATGGATTAACATTGTTGTCTCAACTCTATTTTATTCCAAAATCATAGTCATGTATCACTGAAAATAATTTTGTAAACTATATACATCTTGTGCATTTTAAATGAACACATACATTTTTATCCTAAATTTAAATACTTTCTAAAGATATAGTTTTTAGTTTCAAATAAATGTTGGTGTGTTAAAACCAATGCATCATTCTTTTAAATGTATAAAATGGAATATCAACAAGATAGTGTTTTCATACCCATAGTCAGTAAGTTAAGAACAAGTCAGGAAAACTTTTTATAAGGATTTATAAATTTGCAGTTCTTTTCCTCTTGGAACTCACATTTTCTTTCCATATTCCCTCACATTTACCTTACCCAACTCACTTTATACAAATTTACTTTACTAGAGTAAGTTATAACCTCTTAAAATTGTTTTGCTTTTATTGTTTATTTTAATTAACAATAAAATTAATTTTACCTTTTAATATAATGCTAAATATACATACAAATATGTCTTGTATAGCATATAGATAAGTTCTAAAGCATCGAACTAAATGAACACCATGTACTAAGGATCTGTGTACTCCTCCCACATTTCATTTTCTTGTCTCCCCTTTTCCCCCAGCCCATCAACCTTTTTAAACTTTGTTTTTCACTTTTCTTTTTAAAAACTACATATTACAAAATCCCTTTTTATATTAATTTGCTCTTGAATTTTATGAAAAGTGAAGGAGTAGTTACTGCAGTCACTTGAAAGTCGCTTTTGTTTACATTCAATGCTATGCGTTAAGGTTCATCCCTGTTGTAACGTCAAACTCTCTTTTATTTTTAGTACTTGATAATATTTTATAGTGTGAATATCAAACAGCCTGTTAATCTGTTCTACTGTTTCGAATAGTTGTGTTTCTTTCTCATCTTTGCTATTACACACAGTGTTGCTATGGATGTCTCGTGCGTATGTGCAATAGTTTCTCTTAGGTATTGATTTTCTGGGTTAAAATAATTTTCAGAGTCATATAGGAATAAGAATATTCAAATATTAAACTTTTCAAGCTACTACCAACTCATTTGAAAAGTAGCTGTGCCAGACAAGTCTCAGCAGGAGTGAAGGCAGTTGATGTCTGTCACTTGAATGGTTACCTGCAAATTATTAAGTTTTAATAATAGAGTCTTGTTTAGATATTGCTGCAATTTATAATTTGCATCACTGATCTGCTTAAGTACATGGAGTCAACTCTTATTATTCATAGATATTTATGTATGAATTTGCTTAGTTGTTAAAATTTATTTGTAACTTCCAAAAAAAAAGTAGCTATGCCAATTTACACTCATAATAACAGTATGCTAGAGTTCTATTGATCCTCTACAGTACAGCTGGCAAAAAATGAGCAGACATGGGAAAACTATTCGCCGCCTTCTTTTTACAATTCCTTTCACCAATAAGGAGAATGCAATGGTGTTAGGTTTTCTTTCCTAGTGAGTGTTTCTATGTTCTAGTGGATGGATGGTTGAAAGCGTCATCGGTATTTTGTGGAGGCAGTCATCTTCATGGGGTGGAGCTGAGCCACTCTCCACTCTTGCTTAGCATGGTGCTACCACAATGTGTGGCTAAGACACCCTCTTCCTTCACAGCAAAGAATGGGCTTTAAAAATGGTGACTAAAGGATGTATCTACAAAGCACCACATAAGAAATCATCAACTTTCTTTATACATAAATAATACATTAAGAAGAATCGTATTTTCTCAGGTTACTCTAGGCACAATCGGTGTCAATCGCTCTCAGGCTCCAGTGCTGTTGTCACAGAAATTTGATAATCGAGGAAGGAAAATGCCGCTTAATGCCTATGCACTGGATTTCTACAAACATGGTTCCTTGCTAGGATTAGTCCAGGATAACAGGTATGTTCTCTCTGTCTGTCTCTGTTTCTCTGTCCTCCCATCTCTGTCTCTAATGAATTAATTTAATGAATTTTAAGGAAGAAACCTCATTACAGTTTCAAGTGCAGGTTAAATCATACTAAACATACTAGATTTTTTTTTTAGAGACTAATGGCAAGAGAGAATAACAAATTTGGTATTATTTTTGTTTGTGGTTTTCCAGCAAAATCTTGGCACCTAGGCCAGTTCACATGACATAATGCTGTGCTCTAATGATATAAATATTTGCATATGCTCATAGATATATTTTTATTTATTACTCTCCTGTTTATTCATTATTAGATATTTTAAAACTGAGTAACAAATAATGGCATGCTCTCCAGTATTTGAGAAGAGTAGATGTAGGACTGAGTACATGACAATTGTTTTAGTTCTGTGGCAGGAAAAACATTTTCAAAAATAGTAGCCAGGGGTAAACACTCTTGGATTTACCCAGGATGAAGAAATTGACTTGGGCACTGAGCACATAGATGTGGGGAGGGGCATTCTGTCACACCAAAGCAGGAAACCAATTTTGTTTTTTACATAAAATGTTGAGCAATCCTTATAGAATGAAGGTATTAAAATATCTGACACTCTTCAAAGATGTTGAGCACTGTTTTGAAAAAAAGTGACTCATTGTGAATAAAGCAGCTGTGACATTAGTAAATGATACATCTGTTTCTTCCCTTTTGAGTCTCTAGTTCCAATTTACCCTCCTGAGCTTTGTTTTCCTATTTTGGTTGTCTCCTAAGATGGCCAGCTTCCTGTTTTTATTGCTTATCTATGATTGTGAAATTTCAGCTCTTGAATTCATAATCACCGTTGCCATAGATCAGATCAATATCTAGGAGTCTGTGGCAGAAATAATTTTTGGAAAGAGATCTTGACAGACAAAAGCAACCTGTTACTGATAAAATTCAGCATTTAAATATAAAATAGGATATTCTTTAATGTTTTGTATTATTAATTTTCAAAATGTTGTTTTCTTTAGGATGAATGAAGGAGATGCTTATTATTTATTGAAGGATTTTGCACTCACCATTAAATCTATCAGGTGTGTTATATATTTAAATATTGATTTTAGATTTTTTAATAATTTATTTATAATTTGAAAAATGTTGAGCTGTTACTATAAGCCATGTACATGAAGGTGCCATAAGCTTCTTCTGTGCTGTGCATTTCAACTCCCCAAAGGCTCTGCAGAATGTCTCCTCAACACATGTTGTATTATTTCTATAACAGAATTAATTCCAATGTCTAGTTGAGATGAAGTTTCATCCAGACTAGAGTCTCAGCCCCAGGCATCATGCACTGACAGGCAGCGATATTCGAAAGCTTCATTGACTCCTAGATCCTGGTATTCTCTATTGCCACAATCTATGTATGTCAAGGACATGGGACATGATATTTCAGAGGGCTCCTTGGGGTTCCATGCGGTCTCTAGTTTATATTCACTTACATACTTTGAATTTTGCGTTTTCTCCAGGCTCTGTCTGACTCTGATCTTTCATATTGGCCTCCTATTTTCACCTTTAACAAAACCTAGTGGGGTCCCAAGCAATACCTAACTTTATGTGGGTACCCCATTCTTAGGCTTCGTTGACCATCTACTGTTGCTTAGTTGCATGTCCATCTTTCTTTTTCTTTTCTTTTTTTTTTGAGGCAGAATTTTGCTCTTGTTGCCCAGGCTGGAGTGCAATGGTATGATCTCGGCTCACCGCAACCTCTGCCTCCTCGGTTCAAGCAATTCTCCTGCCTCAATCTCCTGAGTAGCTGGGATTACAGGCATGTGTCACCATGCCCGCCCTGCTAATATTGTATTTTTAGTAGCGAGGGGGTTTCTCCATGTTGGTCAGGGTGGTCTCGAACTCCTGACCTCAGGTGATCCGCCTGCCTTGCCCTCCCAAAGTGCTGGGGTTACAGGCATGAGCCACCGCTCCCAGCCTAAATGTCCGTCTTTCTAAAGTCTTCAATCTGCATGCAACTCAATACTTTATAGGTGTTGCTTTGTCCTATCCCTTTTTATATATTTAATTTGCCACAAATCTCTCCATTATTAGGTTTTTGCTAATCAAGTCTCTTTTTATATCTTGGATCTGAGCAGAATTGGCCTGTTTGGACTTTTTATACAGAGAGTAAAACTTTTGGGAGCAGAAGGAAACTGCTTTGTCCACTTGAAATATCTCTAGATAGGGTATTCCTTGAGTGGCTCATAGTTACTCAAGTTTTTATCTCCAGAGCAGCCCAAGAAACTCCACAGACTTGGAAGCTGTCTCAAAAGCTTGGGCAAGGAAATCAATCAATCATTCACGCATTCATCCAAGAAGTATTGAAGCATTGTTGGTATGAGACACACTTCCTAAGCATTTGAGCTATAAAGGTTCATAATTTTTTTTTTTTTTTTTTTTTTTTTTTTTGGAGACGGAGAGTCACGCTCTGTCACCCAGGCTGGAGTGGAGTGTTGCAATCTCGGCTCACTGCAGCGTCACCTCCCAGGTTCAAGCAATTCTCCTGCCTCACCCTCCCAAGTAGCTGGGACAACAGGTGTATACCACCATGCCTGGCTAATTTTTTTTTTTTTTTCGGTATTTTAGTACAGATGGGGTTTCTCCATGCTGCCCAGGCTGGTCTCAAAATTCCTGAGCTCAGGCAATCCATCCGCCTTGGCCTCCCAAAGTGCTAGGATTACAGGCAAGAACCACTGCGCCTGGCCAAGGGATCATTAAATTGATATACCTGCTTTAAAAAAATTCTTACATGTGTAGTGAAAGAAGCTGACTTATAGACCTTACAAACACGGTCAGAGCTATGATGGCAGATAAGGGAATGACTAATGCTACTTGCATTCAAAGAAAGAATCTCAAATGAAGTAATTTTTTGACTAAGCCTTAAATTATGAGGAAGAAGAAATAGTATTTTCAAAGTACAGAAATGAGAAAGGGCCTGATGTGTCAGGGATAGACTGCAAGCTCACTATGTCGACATGGAGAATATGGGCATTTGACAGAGATGGGGGAAGATGCTGGGTTGTTGTAAGAGACTTTAAATGGAATTTGGATCTATATCAGGAAAGGTCTTTATGTTAACTTTAAGAAGTTTGGGCTTCATCTTTTGAGCAATGTGTAGACAGTGCATAAGCATGAGGGGAGCATGAGCATGTGGATTATATATGTGGCAGAAATGGGTAGGTGCAAAGGCTGTAACAGTCATGCAGGTGAAAATGGGTGAAGGTATGAATTAAGGGAATTGAAATATGATGCAGAAGAGTGATCAGAAAAATATTTACGAGCTAAAATTCAAGAAATTGGTAAAAAAAATTGTACAGTTGGTAAAGATGACCAAAGTTCCTATTTTTGTTAAGGATGTATAGGAAACAAGGATGAGCATGACATTTGGGGATGAGAATGAAAAATAGTGAGCTAGAATTTATACACATCACATTATATCTGGGAGATATCAATCAGGAAGAAATGTTCAGTAGTCACAATGATACGTCTGTAACTCAGAAGGAAATTTGGTGTTGTAGAGACAGAACTGATCAGTTTTTGTGGTAGGCCAGTGATGACACTAGAAAATAACTGGAACTCTAGTGGAAACAAGGTAGGGGCAAATAATAAAAGGCTGATAAGATGTCAGATCATGATAGTTTTCAGCCCTTGATCAGTCCAGCTGTACTGTTCATTCTTGGATTTCTTCTCTCCTTTTTTGTTACCTGTACATTAGTTTCTTAATGCTGCTGCAACAAATTACCACAAACTTAGTGGCTTAAGCCAACACGAATTTATTATTTTACAATTCTGGAGGTCAGAAGTCCAAAATGTGTCTTCCTGGGCTCAATCCAGTTGTCAGCAGGGCTGCATTTCTTTGTAAAGGCTCTTAAGGGACAATCTACTTTTATTGCCTTTTCCAACTTTTAGAGGCTGCCGGCATTCCTTGGCTTGTGGCTCCCTTTCATCTCCAAAGCCAGCAATGGTTCGTAGACTCTCACACTGCATCATTCTGACTCTCTCCTGCCTCACTCTTCCACTTACAGGGACCTTTGAGATTACACTGAACCTGCCCGGATAATCCAGGATTATTTTCCTATCTCGAGGTCAGCTGATTAGCAACTTTAATTCGCTCTGCAGCCATAATTCATTCCCCTTTGCCATGTAACCTGACCTATTCATCGGTTTCTGGGGAATATATGATGTGGACATCTTTGGAGGGCCATTATTCTGCTTACCATATCTTGTTGTCCTTATCTTTTTACACATTTAGGTAAAGAAAGCAATATAATCCTCTTTGTAGATGTAGCCACCTCTGGATTTCAGTATACACTGGACACAGTAGCATAAATAACACAAAATGACTCCACAAGAGATACGTAGAGGAAAGAAAAGGAATTTGCGTTGCACGTTTGAAGGGAGAAGGGATCAAGTTATGTGGAATTTGATGGCTTTTCAGACTCTCTTGGTAATATTCATGGAGAAGAATTGCATGCGGTTGTTTTGTTATCTTTCCTTAAATTTTTTATACAAGATTTTTTAGGAGAAATATGTTTCTTATCATTATTCCTCATATTTTGCTAACATAATTTCATCATCTGTTGAGATTTACTTACTTCTGCCTACCCAAGGAAAGCCTTTCTTATAATATTCAATCTCACTAAAATGGATCCTGTATTTTTTCCCCATTTCCAGTGTTTCCTTGCGTGAGCTATGTGAAAATGAAGACGACAACGTTGTCTTAGCCTTTGAACAACTGAGTACAACTTTTTGGGAAAAGTTAAACAAAGTCTAAAAACAAAGTCTATGCAAACCACTTAAAAATAATTCCATAGTAGTTTTTCAGGTCACATTTTTGATTCTCATGCTTCTTGCCAGAAATACATTATGATGAAGTGGAAAAAGCAAACACTTTGGAATCAAACAGAGTTACAATCAAACCTGCCATATTCTATCACGAATACTCACAAATTATTTAGTATACCTGAATCTTGGTTTCTTTTTATAACTCAGTAATAATGGTTACATCTCAGGTAGTTTGAGGATTGACTAAAAAAATGCGAGAATGTTGTATGTGACTGAATAACAATTTTTACTCTGTGAAGCCAAAGTAAATATAATATTATCAGTAATTTTATCCCCAGTGTCAATATTTATAAAATGTTTATTAAGGCTAGAAAAATGAATACAATATCCTGGAGGTGAAATATATCTCTTCAATTAGCATAAATATGATTTACATAAGTTAGCTATACAGCTATTGAGATAGTACTTTCTAGTAAACTTAAACTACTTTTTAAACATACATTTTGTGATGATTTAACAAAAATGTAGAGAATGATTTGCTTTATTGTAATTGTATGTAAGTGACTGGAAAACCACAAAGAAATAAAGTGGGTTCGATCTGTTTACCATTGGTCTCACTGTGTTAAATATATGCATCTATCAATCCTCTGGCACAATCTATTCATCATATATATTGTAATTTATATATAATAATCTTCCCCCTTTACCCTTAGCCTCAGGTCACAGGTCTAGAATCTATTTTAGATCCTAAACTAAAACATAAAATTTTTTTCCTCAGAGCAAAAAGTCTGCTGTCTCCTGCCACCTAGATGTCTTACCGAAAGAGGATCTTTTGTATTCTATTATTTATAAATAGATTACATTGGCTTAGAATAAAACCTGTTTTTCATTTTGTCTGGAGATAGAAGAATATTCTGATTTCTGGGACTAACCCATCATTTAATGTGCCATATTATAGGTCTCTACCTTCTTTGGACTAGTCTCATTTTCATTACTTAAAATCAGCACTGCAAGAACTCTGGACACCAAGACACTTAGAAACTAAAGTGTTTTCTTTTTTGGGTTGATAGGCTATTAATTACTGCCTCAATTTCAGAACTTGATATTAGTCTATTCAGGGATTCGACTTCTTCCTGGTTTAGTCTTGGGAGGGTGTATGTGTCCAGGAATTTATCAAATTCTTCTATATTTTCTAGTTTATTTGCATAGAGGTGTTTATAGTATTCTCTAATGGTAGTTTGTATTTCTGTGGGATCGGTGGTGATATCCCCTTTATCATTTTTATTGTATCTATTTGATTCTTCTCTCTTTCCTTCTTTATTAGTAGTCTGGCTAGTGATCTATCTATTTTGTTAATCTTTTCAAGAAAACCAGCTCCTGGATTCGTTGATTTTTTTTTTTTTTGAGACAGAGTCTTGCTGTGTCACCCAGGCTGGAGTGCAGTGGTGCGATCTTGGCTCACTGCAAGCTCTGCCTCCTGGGTTTACAGCATTCTCCTTCCTCAGCCTGCCGAGTAGCTGGGACTATAGGCACCCACCACCACGCCCAGCTAATTTTTTTTGTATTTTCAGTAGAGACGGGGTTTCACCATGTTAGCCAGGATGGTCTCAATCTCCTGACCTCGTGATCCACCCTCCTCAGCCTCCCAAAGTCCTGGGATTACAGGCGTGAGCCACTGTGCCCAGCCAATTCATTGACTTTTTGAAGGGTTTTTCATGTCTCTATCTCTTTCAGTTCTACTCTGTCTGATCTTAGTTATTTCTTGTCTTTGGCTAGCTTTTGAATTTATTTGCTCTTCCTTCTCTAGTTCTTTTAATTATGATGTTAGGGTGTCAATTTTAGACCTTTCCCACTTTCTGATGTAGGAATTTAGTACTATAAATTTTCCTGTAAATACTGCTTTAGCTCTGTCCCAGAGATTCTGGTACATTGTGTCTTTGTTCTCATTGGTTTCAAATAACTTATTTATTTTGGCCTTAATTTTGTTATTTATCCGGTGGTCATTCAGGAACAGGTTGTTCAGTTTCCATGTAGTTGTGTGGTTTTAAGTGAGTTTCTTAATCCTGAGTTGTAATTTGATTGCACTATGGTCTGAGAGACTGTTTGCTATGATTTCCATTCCTTAACATTTGCTGTGGAGTGTTTTACTTCCAACTACGTGGTTAATTTTAGAATAAGTGCTATGTGGTGCTGAGAAGAATGTATATTCTGTTGATTTGGGTGGGACAGTTCTGTAGATATCTATTAGGTCCACTTGTTCCAGAGCTGAATTCAAGTCCTGAATATCCTTGTTAATTTTCTGTCTCATTGATCTGTCTAATATTGACAGTGGGGTGTTAAAGTCTCCCACTATTATTGTATGGGAGTCTAAGTCTCTTTGTGGGTCTTTGAGAACTTTATGAATCTGGGTGCTCCTGTATTTAATGCATATATATTTAGGATAGTTAATTCTTCTTGTTCTTCATATAGAACCAAAAAAGAGCTCCTATATCCAAGACAATCCTAAGCAAAACAACAAAAAACAAACAAACAAAAAAACAGAGCTGGAGGCATCATACTACCTGACTTCAAACTAAACTACCAGGCTACAGTAACCAAAACAGCATGGTACTGGTACCAAAACAGATATATAGAATAAAGGAACAGAACAGAGGCCTCGGAAATAACACCACACATCTACAACTACCTGACCTTTGACAAACCTGACAAAAATAAGCAATGGGGAAAGGATTCCCTATTTAATAAATGGTGCTGGGAAAACTGGCTAGCTGTATGCAGAAAACTGAAACTGGATCCCTTCCTTACACCTTATACAAAAATTAAGATGGATTAAAGACTTAAATGTAAGACCTAAAACCATAAAAACCCTAGAAGAAAACCTACGCAGTATCACTTAGGACATAAGTATGGGCAAAGACTTCATGACTAAAACACCGAAAGCAATTGCAACAAAAGCCAAAATTGACATGTCTAACATCAAGAATCTACAAGGAACTTAAACAAATTTACAAGAAAAAAACAGCCCCATCAAAAAGTGGGCAAAGGATATGAACTGATACTTCTCAAAAGAAGACATTTATATGGCCAAGAATCATATGAAAAAAACCTCATCATCACTGGTCATTAGAGAAATGCAAATCAAAACCACAATGAGATACCATTTCATACCAGTTAGAATGGTGATCATTAAAATGTCAGGAAACAGCAGATGCTGGAGAGGATGTGGAGAAAAAGGAATGCTTTCAGACTGTTGGTGGGAGTGTAAATTAGTTCAACCATTGTGGAAGACAGTGTGGCAATTCTTCAAGGATCTAGAACCAGAAATACCATTTGGCCCAGCAATTCCATTACTGGGTATACACCCAAAAGATTATAAATCATTCTACTATAAAGACACATGCACACATAAGTTTATTGCAGCACTATTCGCAATAGCAAAGACTTGGAACCAACCCAAATGCCAATAATGATAGACCGGATAAAGAAAATGTGGCCTATATACATCATGAAATACTATACAGCCATAAAAAAGGATGAGTTCATGTCCTTTGCAGGGATATGAATGAAGCTGGAAACCATCATTCTCAGCAAACTATCACAGGAACAGAGAACCAAACACTGCATGTTCTCACTCATAAGTGGGAGTTGAACAATGAGAACACATGGACACAGGGATGGAAACGTCACACACCAGGGCCTGTCAGGGGGTGGGGGGCAAGGTGAGGGAGAGCATTAGGAGAAATACTTAATGTAGATGACGGGTTGATGGATGCAGCAAACCACCATGACATATGTATACCTATGTAACAAACCTGGACATTCTGCACATGTATCACAGAACTTAAAGTATAGTAATAAAAAAAGAGACTAAAGTGTTTTTCTACTACCTGTTAATCTGTACTCAAAACAATGGTTCACAATGTTAATATATTGTCGTGTTGCTTTCCTCCATTTGTAGTTTCATGAGTCTGATTGAGACATGAAGATTTTTTTTCTCATATTACTGAGCGAATCTGACTTCCTCATTTTTAGGAGGAAAGTGAGATATTTTTTACAATCCAGAATCTTCTTAAAAGAGAGGAGTTATACCTAACCACCTTGAGGTGGGTCCAATGGGCAGCTTTCTTTTTGATGTTTAGCAACAACTTTAAGGAGTAACCTGCAACAATTTATGAAGAATGAGTTTACATAGGAACTCTAAAAGCATTTTATGTTGTATTTGTGGTAATAAAATGTAATTTTTGTTTTTGAGAAACATATGCAGAGTCCTTGGTGAGATTTGATGGAGAAAAATTATGGTGGCCACAATTCACTCCCATCGTTTTCCCAAGAGGGGAAAAAAATCATATTGTCATTGGTCCTTTACAAGGTGTCCTGCAATAGCCAATTATTAAATTATTTATTTTGAGAAATTTGTAGATAGATGTAGTTACAAGAAATAATACACAAGAGATCTTGTATACTCTTTGCCAATTTTCTCAAATGGTGACAGCTTGCATAATTATAATGTAATATAATATCAGAACCAGGAAGTTAACACTAAATGATCTATTATTTAATAGTGCAGTTTTAGATACACTCATTTATGTGAATTTAGTTCTATGCAATTTTATTGCATGCATACGTTTGTATATCCATCACCACAGTCGAGATACAGAAGAGTTCCGTCACTATAAGGATGCTTCTCTTTGCCCTTTTAACCACACTCACCTCCCTCTCACTCTCTTCCATACAACCCTTCTCTCTTCCCCGTCTGACACCATCCCCTTTTTTAACCTCTGTCAACCACTAGCTGTACTCTATTTCTGTAATTTTGTTATTTCAAGACCTATATAAATGGAGGCCAGGCGTGGTAGTGCACTTCTGTAGTCCCAGCACTTGGAGAGGCCAAGGTGGGCAGATCACCTGAGGTCAGCAGTTCAAGACCAGCCTGGCAAACATGGTGAAACGCCATCTGTACAAAAAATAGAATAAATTAGCCAGGCATGGTGGCTCATGCCTGTAATCCCAGCTACTCAGGAGGCTGAGGTGGGAGAATCGCTTGAACCCAGGAGGTGGAGGTTGCAGTGAGCTAAGATCATGCCACTGCACTCCAGCCTGGGTGACAGAGCAAGACTTCGTCTCAAAACAAAACAGCAACAACAGGAAAAACCTATATAAATGGAATTAAATCATGCAATATGTAACCTTTTGAGATATGCTTTTCTCACTTAGCATAATTTCCTTAAGACCGTCCAAACCACTGCTTATATCAATAGTTTATTTCCTTTTTATTAATGAATAGCATTCCATGGTATGGACGTACCATAGTTTGTTCACCTATCAACCCATTAAAGGACACTTAACTTGTTTCTAGTTTTAGGTTATGCTATAAATATTCATGTTCCTTCTGTTTGTTATTCTCCTATTTCTCCTTTCTTGTATTCCTGTGAATTACCTGAACATTTTTAGGCATACTTCTTGATTCACTTATATCGTTTTTGAGTATATCACTATATGTGGTATTCTTAGTGGTTGCTCTAGGTGTTGCAATGTACGTGTCTTTGTTTTCTGTTGCTATAACAGAATATTACAGAATGGATAATTTGTAAAGAACAGAAGTTTATTTGGCTCCCAGTTTTGGAGGCTGAGAAGTCCAAGGGCATGTGTTGGCATCTTGTGAGGGCCTTCTTGCTGCTTTATAATGTGGCAGAGAGCATCATACAGTGAGAGAGCATGAGTATGTTAGCTTAGGTCTCCTTTTATCTGGAGGCTGGAGTGCAGTGGTGTGATCTCAGTTTACTGCAGCCTCTGCCTCCAGGTTCAAGCAATTCTTGTGCCTCAGCCTCCTGAGTAGCTGGGATTACAGGCGTGTGACACCACATCTGGCTATTGTTTGTATTTTTAGTAGAGACGGGTTTTGCCATGTTGGCCAGGCTGGTCTCGAACCCCTGACCCCAAGTGATCCACCCTCCTCAGCCTCTCAAATTATCTTTTTATCTTCTTATAGTCATCAGTTCCACCATAGGGATCTCACTCAGATGATCTTACCTGATCCTAATTATCTCCCAAAGGCTCCATCTCCAAATATCATCAACATATGAATCTGGGAACTAAGTTTCCAAAACATGAAATTTGGGGGACATGTGGAAACCATAGCAATACACATGTAACTTATCACAGTATACTGGTATCAAAGTTTTTATCACTTTATTTTTATTTAGATTTTTTTACCCTCCACACATTTAAAATATAATTTCCTTAAATATTTCCTCCAAATACATCGAGCACTACTTTAGATAATGTTAAAAATTCTGCTTCACTTGTCAAATATGATTTAAAAAGCTCATGAGAAGAATATTCTATTATATTTAACTGTATTTCTTTTCCCTTCTGGTTTCCTTCTTTCCTTTCTGAAGTCCCACGCTTTCTTTTGTATTCATTTTCTTTCTGTTGAGAGAACTTCCTTTACCCACTCATTAAGAATAGGTTTGCTGGTGATAAATTCTCTTCACTTTTTCCTCATGGGACAATGTTTTTATTTCCTCTTTATTCCTAAGGAATATTTTCACTGGATGTAAAACTTATGATTGAAGTTCCTCTGGCCTTTATGGCTTCAGATTGGCAATTCTTTATTAGTTATGTGTTACTTTTCTCTGTCTGCTTTGAAGATTTTTTTTTTTCTGACAGATTTCAGAAGTTTAAGATGTTTCTTGCATTGCTTTCTTTCAGGTCTTACTCGGGGATCACTTAGCATCTTCAATCTGAAGTTGTCTGTCTTTTGTTAAATTTGGGACTTTTCAGCCATTAATTCTTTGAATACCCTTTCAGATCCATCCTTTTTTCTCTATCCTTCTTTGCCTCCAATGATATGTTAGCTCTTCGGTTTTGTCCTGCAAGTTCCTAAAACTCTGTTTATTTCTTTCTTCAGTCACTTTCTCCCTGTTATTCAGATGGGGTAAATTTTATTGACCTATCCTCAGGTCTACTGATTTTGTTCTGTGTCATCTTCCCTCTACTATTAAAGCCATGCAAACATATTTGAGGAATGATTTTTGCTATTGTATTATATTTTTCCATTGAATAATTTCCACTTGGTTCTCTTTATAACTTCTATTTCTTTTCACAGATTTTTCCATGTTTCCATTTGTTTCCAGAGAATATGCGTTTGCTTGTTGAAACAGTATAATGATAGGTGCTTTTAAAGTTCTTTTCAAATAATCCTAACATCAGATTGATCTTGGTATTGGCATCAGTTGATTGTCTTTTCTTATTCAAGTTTTAATTATCCTGATTATTGGTATAATGAGTAATTTTTATTGTATCTTGAACATTTTGGGTATTATATGATGAACCACTGAATCGTATTTAATATGCTGTTTGAACAGGTCATCTCCTTGGTGAGGTGTAGCCTCACCAGCTTGAGAGCCAGGCAGGTATTAGTTTCCTGCTAGGTCTTGCTGTTATCACGATGACAGACGGAGCATAGGCTTATACTGCCTCAATGCAGATAGTGGTGTTGTTGAAGTTTAGCTTCTCCCATACTTCCTCTGAAACATTTCTGGTGTTAGTGGGAGAGTGAATTCCCCTGCCTTGTTGCCTTTTAGTGGGGGTGTATACTTGACTCACTACTGGGCCTTGCTGACAACCTGGGAGAATGAAAACAGAGGCGTGGTTCACATTGCTTTGTTGTTTCAGGGTGGGGATGGAAGCTCAACAGCCTTCTTGGCCCTGCTCCCACCAGGAGTATGTATGGAGGAAGAGCTGATTAGTCCTGCTTTGCTCCTCCTCATTCTTCCTTATTGATGTTGATTGTGAGTGGAAGCTCAGCATTCCACTGTGGACCATCCCAACCCTGGTACACACTGTGAAGCAGGTTCACTGAGCACTGGTTTACCAACTTGTCTTAGTCTGATGAGAAAGAACACACTCATGCACAGCAAACAACATGAGGCAGATTTATTACTCACAGATAGGCAGCAAGGTACAACAGAAGCCTCCGATTCATTGCGAACTAGTGCCCCAAGGCTCAGGAAAGCTGGCGAGGCAGATGAAGTCTCAACTATTGGGGCCTTACTTGCACCACAGCTGAGGGACCTTAGAAAGCAGCCTGGTTTGGTTTTTATACCCTATAGCAACAGGAGTCACTGGGATAAAGAATTTCAATGCACAGCCTATTCTGGGGAAGACTAAAACAGAGCCTGGATTATTCCAGCCAATTCTCCCTTATCTCAGAATATTGCATTCACAGCACATTCCATAGTTATTCTTGAGGGCAACTGCAAGCAAGAAAGGGAGGAGAACTGGGTCACTTCAGGGACACATGGAGAATTGTCAGGGAGGAAGGTAAAAGGAGAGTACCAATGAGCCCTATTTCACACTACCTCATTCATTCTCACTGGTGGCAAGTCAGGGAGAGACTCAGATGGCCCTAATGCCACCAGGAGAGGGTAAAGCGCAGTGGTGATTAGCCCGATCTCTTAGTTTTTTATCAATTCTCATTGCTGCCAGGTAAGGGTAGAGGCTCTGTTTGCTGCTGGACTCTGCTGCCATTATCCTGGTGAGGGAATCTGAGCAACACCTGCTTCTTTTAGGCAGGGCATGGAATAATAGCTCCCTGCTCAGCCCTGCCAACACCAACAGGCAAGGGAATGAGAGTGCCACTGTCTGCTTCTGTGGGGCAGGGGCACAGGCAGTGGATTAGCTTCTCACTCTTCTCTGCTGAAACTGCAGTGGAGGAGAGTTGCTGTATTTTTTTCTATTGGGGTTTGGAAGGAGTAGGATGGATGTTTTAGTTCATTTTGTGCTGCTGTAACAGAATGTCACAGATTGGGTAATTTATAAACAATGTAAGTTTATTTGGCTCGTGATTCTGGAAGTTGAGATGTCCAAGATTGAGGGAACACAGAATGGTGAAGAACTACTTGCTGCATCATAAGATGGCAGAAGGCATCATGTGGGTGAGAGACAGTGCACGTGAGAAAGTAAGAGACTGAACTTGAAGCTTCAAGCCCTTTTATAATTGGCATTCATCCATTCATGAGGGTGGAGCCATTGTGACCTAAACACCTTCCATTAGGCCCTGCCTCTCAACACTGTTTCATTGGAGATTAAGTTTCCAATTAAGTTTTGGGGCAACATATTGAAAGCATAGCAACGGATATTGCCAAAAAGGCTTTCTACATTAGACCACTCTTTGTCCAGGTCCTTTGGCTGGGGGAAAATAGGCTTTTCTTGGGCTATTTTTATCTGTGCCAGTTGGCAGTTCTAGGTCATGGACTTCTGTAGCACCATGGTCAGGATATGTGGGAGTCAATAAGGAAACCCAGGAAACATATTGCCATGTTGTTCCTTGACTTGAGGTCATTAGGTAGTTCGCTTTCTTCTTCTCATGTTTCAGAGTCTTCTTATGCTTACTTTTGTATTGTGTCCAAGGTTTTTGAGTTTTAAGAAAGAAGACTTTTTTTGAGTTGTAAGAAAAAAGTCCTGGAAGAAATGAGGTTGCTCCATCTTGCCCAGAAATGGAAGTTTTCATTAATGAGATTTTTACCAAAAGAAAGGAAGGTCTGAACATGTTGGGGGATGTTTGATACTACAGTTTTTGCATGAATCAGTAACTGGGTCAAGGGAAGCTTTACCTCTTCAACTTGGAATGCTGATCTTTATAGGAATTTTTGCTACTGCAAGAAATTTTATATAAGTGAGCAAGGCTTCCATAACCAGAGAATATACTCAAAGCTAGTCCCTGCTCCTCTCAATATCCCTTTGTGATCCTGTTTATATCTTCCTGTGCAATAAAGACCCACTTTATCATCTTTATATCACAAGCAGTTGAAGTCGCTACTAGGTTGAGTGCATATGAAAAAAATTTGTGTCTTACCAATGCATTTGATTAAACCCATATTAGCTCTTATTATTTATGTGGGTGTACCAATCTGAAACCAAATCTAATTTCCCGGTAATAAATGGATTAATATTGCTTGCACTGCACATCATTGTGACTCTGAAGTTGATAACAAGCTTTTATCATAGCCGATGCAGCTGAACAATATCCTAGAAACCAGAAAATGTAGACCCTTTTACTACAGTGCCTGGCTTTCTTGATACAACTCTACATAGATGTTTAATTCTCTGAGAAAGAATCATACCCCAACCCTGGCTGATTTTATGCAGGTTGAGTCTGCAGTTCAATAACACCGAGGCTGAAATGTTAGGTTGGTGCAAAAGTAATTGCAGTTTTTGCACATAAATATATAACATAATTTTATGTCCTATTAAAGTCACTGACAGAATAGGATAAGGATCAGGTAATTATATAAAAACTGTTGGGAGTGGGGAGGAAAAAAGCCACACAAAGGTTTGGAGAAAGAAATTTTCAGGCAGGCCAGGTGCAGTGGCTCATGCCTATAATTCTGGAATTTCGGGAGGCCAAGGTGGATGGATTGCTTGAGCTCAGGAGTTCAAAATCAGCCATGAAAACATGGCAAGACCCCATCTCTACCAAAAATACAAAAACAGCCAGGTGTGGTGGCATATGCCTGTGGTCCCAGCTACTCAGGAGGCTGAGGTAAGAGGATCGCTGGATCCTGGGATGTTGAGGCTTCAGTGAGCCATGATTGTGCCACTGCACTCCAGCCTGGGTGACAGAGTGACACACTGTCTCAAAAAAAAAAAAAAAAAAAGGAAGAAATTACAAAAAAAAAATTTCAGGCAGAGAAACAGCAGTGCAAAAAGGCCTAATGGGAGAATAAAGTTGTGTTTAAGATATACCTGAGAAGGGTAGGGTGACTGTGAAGTAAATAAGGAAAGCGGTTAAGAGATCAGAGTGGAATAGAAGAAGGGGGCCTTATGGGCTATAGATTTGAAGAATACAGTGGAACATTTTGGCCAAGACATGGTCAAGACATGCTATGATTTGCATTTCCAAATGATGTTCTTTTACTTTGTGAGAAACAGACTGGAGGAGGCAAGGAGAGAAGGAGGCTATGACACATGACCCAAGTGTGTGGCTTGGATTAAATTAGCTACAGTAGAAAGGGAGAGAAGGTGTAAACTCAAGTAGGCTTACATTGTTGATGGATTATATAATGAATATGACATTATGAGAAAAATGAAGGATGATCTAGGTTTTTGCTTATTGATAGCAGGTTATAAATTGGGTTATAAATTGGATTATAAATCTTGTAGGGTCTTGAAAAATCAATCCAACATGGCTGTAGACAGTACACTTGCTGAGGCATAGGAAATGAAAAGTTATTATACTCATAGGTTCTAGAGGGGGAGGAATGGCCACCATTCAGTCTCAACCAAGTAGGTGGGGAGCAGAGAGAGGGAGAGGACTCCTGGGCAAGTGTCTTTATTGGGGATCAGGGATGAGGGGATTTAATTGGTGTGTTTGAATGTCAGTAGGTGACAGTGAGTGGAGGAAAAGAAGTGTGCCTGGATGCCTGGGCAGGGTGTTCACAGCCTATTTGTGGGGATGTTGAAGCATTTGGAAAATATGAAGTTTAAAAAATGTACAATACAGACAAGTATTTTAGCAGATATCTATTAGCACATATTCATGTTCTTTTCTGGTACATGACTCTTATGGCCCCCATTATTTTTCCACCTTGGCTTATGCAGTTACTTTGTAGATCCAGCCCTTCCCCTGTCTAGCAAAGAAAGACCCTCCATTAGAGCCTCCAGAAGGGAACACAGCCCTGTCAGCCACTTAATTCTAGCATGTGAGGTCCATTTTAGACATCTGACTTTGAACAGTGATATTACCACTAATTTAATAGTAACTTATTAATAGCAGCAATAGAAAATTTACTATAGTCACAAGGCTGACATTTGTGTTTCCATTCATATATCACCTGTGTCATTTTCCAATTAAACCATGTAAGAATAAAAAGGGTATTATATATTATTAACTTCCTAAAACACCTTCATTACTATATTTATAGTTTGGGGATAAGTTGCAGGGTAAAATACAAAAGTGAGGCAATATAGGAGTTGTGGTCATCTCACAGCACTAGAAAAGGGGAATCTCAGGGGAGACATTTAGTATACATTTCAATCAGGGCTTCAAGTATTTTCCTTTCCTTATATACCCATTACTTAATTTTATTCATTGATTTTAAATTTATATTCTATTTTTTGCATATATAACACAATATGTGTATGTTTGTCTGTTCTCACACTGCTATAAAGAACTACCAGAGACTGGGTAATTTATAAAAAAAAGAGATTTAATTGATTCAAATTTACTCAGGCTGTACAGAAAGTATGGCTGGGGAGGCCTCAGAAAACTCAACATTACAGTAGAAGGGTGAAGGGGAGCAAGAACATCTTCACATGGAGACAGGAGAGAGAGAGGGCAAAGGGGGAAATGCTGCACACATTTAAGCAATCAGATCTTGTGAGAACTCTTTATTATGAGAACAGAAAGGGGGAAATCCGCCCCATGATCCAATCATCTCCCACCAGGTCCCTCTCCTAACATTGAGAATTACAATATGACATGAGATTGAGGTGGGGGAAATAGAGCCAAATCATATTCTTCTGCCCTGTTCCCTTCCAAATCTCATGTCCTTCTCACATTTCAAAACATAATCATGCCTTCCCAATAGTCCCACAAAGTCTTAACTCATTCCAGCATTAACTCAAAAGTTCTAGTCCAAAGTTTCACCTGAGACAAACAAGTCCCTTCCATCTATGAGCCTGTTATCAAAAACAAGTTAGTTACTTTCAAGATACAATGGGAGTACAGGCATTGGATAAATCCTTCCATTCTAAAAGGGAGAAATTGGCCAAAACAATGGGGCTACAGGGCCCATGCAAGTTTGAGACCTAACAAGGCAGTCATTAAATCTTAAAGCTCTAAAATAGTCTCCTTTGACTCCATGTCTCACATTCAGGACACACTGATGCAAGGGATGGATTTCCAAGTCCTTGTACAGCACTGCCTCTGTGGCCCTTCAGGGTACAGGTCCCACAGCTGCTTTGACAGCCTGGTGTTGAGTGCCTGCAGCTTTCCAGGCATGCGACACAAGTTGTTGCTGGATCTATCATTCTGGGATCTGGAAGATGGTAGCCCTTTTTTCACAGCACCATTAGGCAGTGCCCCAGTGAAGACTCTCTGTGGGGCTGCAACCCCTCTGCACTGCTCAAGTAGAAGTTCTCCATAAGGGCTGCATCTCTGTAGTAGACTTCTGCCTAGACATCTGGGCATTTCCATACATCCTCTGAAATATAGGCAGAGGCTCCCAAAGCTCAACTCTTGCTTTTGTGCCCCTGCAGGCACAAGCCTTGGAAGCTACCAAGGCTTGGGGCTTTTACCCTCAGAAGCAATGGCTCAAGCTGTACTTTGGCCCCTTTTAGCCACTCCTGGAGCTGGAGTAGCTGGGATGCAGGGTGCCATGTCCCAAGGCTGGACAGAACAGTGGGGCCCTGGGCCTGGCCCATGAACCCATTTTTTCCTCCTAGGCCTTCAGGACTGTGATGGGAGGGGCTGCCATGAAGGTCTCTGAAATGCTCTGGAAGCATTTTCTCCATTGTCTTGGCTGTTAACATTAGGCTTTTCTTTACTTGTGCAAATTTCTGCAGCCTTGAATTCCTCCCCAGAAATTTTTTTTTTCTTTTCTACCACATGGTTGGGCTGCAAACTTTCCAAACTTTTATGCTCTCCTTCCCTTTTAAATATATGTTCTCTAGTGTCAGGCCATTTCTTTGTTTATGCAAATTAGCATAGGCTCTTAGAAGCAGCCAGGCCACATCTTGAATGCTTTGCTGCTTAGAAATTTTTTTCTGCCAGATATCCTAAATCATCTCTCTCAAGCTTAAAGTTCCACAAATCCCTAGAGCAAGGGAACAATGCCCCCAGTCTCTTTGCTGAAGAATAGTAAGAGTGACCTTTATTCCAGTTCCCAATAAGTTTCTTATCTCCATCTGAAATCACCTCAGGCTGGACTTCATTGTCTATATCACTATCAGCATTTTGGTCACAACCATTCAATATATCTCTAGGACATTCCAAACTTTCCCACATCTTCCTATCTTCATCTGAGTGCTCTAAACTGTTCCCACCTCTGCCCATTACCCAGTTCCAAAGTCACTTCCACATTTTCAGGTACCTTTATAGCAATGCCCCACTTCTTTGGTACTAATTTTCTGTATTAGTCAGTTCTCACACTGCTGTAAAAAGTACGTGAGACTGGATAATTTATGAATAAAAGAGGTTTAATTGACTTACAGTTCTGCAGCCTGTACAGGAAGCATGGCTGGGGAGCCCTCATGAAACTTACAATCATGACAGAAGGGTGAAAAGGAAGCAAGCACATCTTCTCATGGCAGCAGGAGAGAGAGTGAAGGGGGAAGTGCCACACACTTTTAAACAACCAGATCTTATGAGAACTCACTTACTATCACGAGCACAGCAGGGGGAAATCTGCCCACATGATCCAATCACCTACCACCAGGCCCCTCCCCCAACATTAAGAATTGCAATTCAACAGGAGATTCGGGTGGTAACACAGAGCCAAGCCATATCAATGTGTAAACAAATCTCTTTTGCAACAAGGTGCGATATGGACAAACACACAAATAGAATCAACTGAAAGTAAACAGGAGTGAAAAAAAGGATATAAAGCCTAGAAAAAAGCTAGACATGAGGGAGTATTGCCAGGGACCCAGACGTGAGGGAGTATTGCCAGGGGACATTGGAAAGGGTGTGTGTTTGTGTGTGTGTGTGTGTTTGTGTGTGTGTGTTGGTGGATTATTAGCTATTTACTGTGTGACAATTCTTTCTTCACTGTAAAACATGAATTCAATAAATAAATTGCCACTAGTATTCCCAGAGAATGGTACTGTTAGGCATGGGCTGTTCCCTTCTTTCTGAGATGTTCATGTATGTTACAAGAGATGAAATAAATAAAAACATAAGCTTGTCTGTAAAAGTTTTGTTTCTTATTGTCATAATGAATTTGTCATCCTTAAACTAATTTTCCACCTCTGGATGCAATCTGTATCCATGTCCTATTGACATACTTTTTACAATGTATCTCCCACTTATTTTCTTTTTTATTTCTACCACTATGCATGTCCAAGCTTATGTTGTTGAACTATTATTATTTTGAAATATAGGAATGTGCTACATAATGACATTATAGTCAACAATGGACCACACATATGAAGGTGGTCCCATAAGAATATAATGGAACTAAAAGATTCCTATTGCCCAATGTTTAGTATACTATGCTTTTTTATGATTACTTTAGAGTGTACTCCTTCTACTTATCAAAAAAAAAGTTAACTGTAAAACAGCCTCAGGCAGGTTCATCAGGAGCTATTCCAGAAGAAGGCATTGCTATCACAGGAGGTGACAGCTCCATGTGTATTATTGCCCCTGAAAACCTTCCAGTGGGACAAGATGTGAAGGAGAAAGACAGTGATATTGATGATCCTGACCCTGTGCAGGCCTAGGCTGATGTGTGTGTTTGTGTCTTAGTTTTTAATAAAAAAGTTTAAAAATTAAAAAAATAGAAAAAAGGTGAAGAATAATGATATAAAGAAGGAAAATATTTATGTACAGCTGTACAACATGGGTGTGTGTTTTAAGTGTTATTACAAAAGTGTCAGAAATTTTAAATATTAAGAGTTTATAAAGTAAAAAAGTTACAGTAAACCAAGGTTAATTTAATAATGAAGGAATAAAAATTTTTTATATAAATTTAGTGTAGCCCAAATGTACAGTGTTTATAAAGTTTACAGTGATGTACAGTAATGACCTAGACCTTCATATTCACTCACCACTCACTCATGAACTTACCAAGAACAACATACAGTGCTGCAAGCTCCATTCACGGTAAGTGCCCTATATAGGTGTACCATTAGTATGTTTAGATGTGTTTAAATACATAAATAGCGTTGTGTTACAGTTGCCTAAAGTACTGAGTACAGTAACACCCCTAAGTATGTTGGTAGCCTAGGAGGTTAGGCTATACCATATAGCCTAGGTATGTAGTAGACTAGGTTTGTGTAAGTACACTCTATGATGTTTACACAAGTATGACACATTTCTTAAACGTATTCTGTTGCTAAGTAAGGCATAGTCATAGTTGTATTTAGTTTTGGCTTTATCAATCATTTTTCTTTTTTATGTGTTAATAAATGTTTAATCTTAATTTTCTCCTTAATTTACTTTCTTAGAAAATAGTCTTCCTTTAACTTTTTTTCTTGGTTCTTTTAATTCCCTTAGCTAAGTTGGATGCTTAGCTCACTAATTTTCATTCTAACTTCTTTCTAATAAAAGTATTTAAGATATAAATTTTTCTAATCATAATTTTGGATGCTTTCCATACATTTTAATAAATATTTTAAGGTTATTTCATTTTAAGTATTTTGACTAATTAACTTTTGCCTCTTTGGTTATTTAGAAGTAGTCTTATTAACTGCCAGACATAAGCCATTTTATTTTGATTTTTTTGTTTATCTTTCATTACTGATCATGTCGTCAGAGAATATAGTTCCTAAGACACTTATTCTTTGAATTTTGTAGAGTAGTTTTGTGACTTAATACATGGTTAGTTTTCATAAACATTTCTTATATGCATGAGAAGATTGTATATGTAGATTCTCAAATTATTACATGTACTAGCAATCAGAGAAATGTTTCTAACTGCATTATTCAAATTTTCTGTAACCTTATTAATTTTTGATACTTAAGAAGTGAAGAAATATGAAGATGGTCATATCGCAATGAAGTACTATTTCTTGCATCTTATTAAAACCTTGAGGGTAATTCATTGTGCTAATTCCGTACATAGCACTGTCCATGCAAGGGAGCTCTCCACCATGCTTTTATTTTTTACTGGACATCAGATTCCATTCAGCAGATAGTTTTTTAATACAAAGTGTTGGTTTGTACACTCATCAAGACTTTTGAGCTGATAGAGAATAATTTTTAGTGACTCTCAAGACTAATTAATCACCCCAAGATTTTCTCTACTTTGCTCTGATCTTTATCACATTTAAAAATCAAATTTGAAAAAAGAGGAGAAGAATAGAGAAAAAGGAGAGGAAGAGGAAGAAGGAGAATCAGGAGAAGGAGAAGTGACAAGAGAAAGAAACGTGACTGGGAGTCTAAGGGAGTGGCTGGGCTATGTCCTTGAAGTAGTTGGTAGCTGGGGCACATGCCAGACTGTAGGTGTGTGTGCATATACTTTTAACCTTTGCCTTCAGTGTTCCAGACATATATTTTTCTAGGGGCTCTGACTTTAAAAATGGGAGTCTGTGATAAGCTACCTACTCTTCTTTTGTTTTCTAAAGCCGTGACAAAACACAAAGCTCTGTGAGGAAACAAAACCTAAAGTAGTGTGACAGCTGGTACAGAGAGGGTTCTGCCATCCGTTCAGTTCCAGGAATAAGTATAGCTCTGCCTGCCTCTCTAGAGCTTCTCAGAACACACCTGAGGACTCACTCCACACATCTTGTGACTACTGCCAGCTGTTGGACTGTGAAAGGGAAAATCACAGACCACAGGTAGAGGATGGTTTGGTGCCAGCATATAGATGAAATAGTGAGAAAAATGAGTGTGTCATTTTGATGTCAGGGTGATGCTGGCTTCATAGAGTGATTTAAGGAGTAACCCACACCTATATGACTTCATAGTTGAATTTGATCAGAAATATAAAGAGCTGTTACTCTGTTATCAATTCTACTAAAATTATTCCAAAAAATAATTTTTTAGTTGGTAGGTTTTTTACTGATTCAATTTTGGAACTTTATATTGGTCTACTCAGGGTTTTTGTTTCTCCCTGATTCAATCTTGGGAGATTGTGCAGTTGGCCAAATAGGAATAGCTCCAATCTGCAGCTCCCAGCATGAGCAACACAGAAGACAGGTGATTTTTGCATTTCCAACTGAGGTACTGGGTTCATCTCACTGGGGCTTTTCAGACAGTTGGTGCAGCCCGTGGAGCAGCATGGGTCATCGCCTCAGCTGGGAAGCGCAAGGGGTCAGGGAATTCCCTTTCTTAGCAAAGGGAAGCCGTGACAGATGGTACCTGGAAAATTGGGACACTCCCAGCCTAATACAGTGCCTTTCCAACAGCCTTAACAAATGGCATACCAGGAGATTATATCCCGTGCCTGGCTGAGAGGGTCCCATACCCACGAAGCCCCACTCGCTGCTAGCACAGCAGTCTGAGATTGAACTGCAAGGTGGCAGCAAGGCTGGGGGAGGGCGTCTGCCATTGCTGAGACTTGAGTAGGTAAACAAAGCCACTGGGAAGCTTAAACTGGGTGGAGCCCACCACAGCTTAAGGAGGCCTTCCTGCCTCCATAGACTCCACCTCTGGGGGCAGGGCATAGCTGAACAAAAGGCAGCAGAAACTTCTGCAGGCTTAAAGGTCCCTGTCTGACAGCTTTGAAGAGAGGAGAGGTTCTCTCAGCATGGAGTTTGAGATCTGAGAACGGACAGTCTACCTCCTCAAGTGGGTCCCTGAACCCAGAGTAGCATAACTGGGAGATACCTCCCAGTAGGGGCCAACTGACACCTCATACAGCCAGGTGCCCCTCTGAGACGAAGCTTCCAGAGGCAGGATCAGGCAGCAACATCTGCTGTTCTGCAATATTTGCTGTTCTGCAGCCTCCACTGGTGATACCCAGGCAAATAGTGTATGGAGTGGTCCTCCAGGAAACTCCTATAGACCTGCAGCTGAGGGTCCTGACTGTTAGAAGGAAAACTAACCAACAGAAAGGACATCCACACCAAAACCCCATCTGTATGTCACCATCATCAAAGACCAAAGGTAGATAAAACCACAAAGGTGGGGAGAAACCAGAGCAGAAAAGCTGAAAATTCTAAAAATCAGAGTGCCTATTCTCCTCCAAAGGAATGCAGCTCCTTGCCAGCAATGGAACAAAGCTGGATGGAGAATGACTTTGACGAGTTGAGAGAAGAAGGCTTCAGAGGACTGGTAATAACAAACTTCTCCGAGCTAAAGGAGGATGTTCGAACCCATTGCAAAGAAGCTAAAAACCTTGAAAAAAGATTAGATGAATCTTTTTTCTAGAATAAACAGTGTAGAGAAGTCCTTAAATGACCTGATGGAGCTGAAAACCATAGCACAAGGACTACGTGATGCATGCACAAGCTTCAGTAGCCGATTTGATCAAGTGGAAGAAAGGGTATCAGTGACTGAAGATCAAATGAATGAAATGAAGTGAGAAGAGAAGTTTAGAGAAAAAAAGAGTAAAAAGCCTCCAAGAAATATGGGACTATGTGAAAAGACCAAATCTATGCCGGATTGGTGTACCTGAAAGTGATGGGGAGAATGGAACCAAGTTGGAAAACACTCTTCAGGATATTATCCAGGAGAACTTCCCCAACCTAGTGAGGCAGGCCAACATTTAAATTCAGGAAATACAGAGAATGCCACAAAGATAGTCCTCGAGAAAAGCAACCCCAAGACACATAATTGTCAGATTCACCAAAGTTGAAATGAATGAAAAAATGTTAAGGGCAGCCAGAGAGAAAGGTCGGGTTATGCACAAAGGGAAGCGCATCAAACTAACAGCTGATCTCTTGGCAGAAACCCTACAAGCCAGAAAAGAGTGGGGGCCAATATTCAACATTCTTAAAGAAAAGAACTGTCAACCCAGAATTTCATATCCAGCCAAACTAAGCTTCATAAGTGAAGGGGAAATAAAATCCTTTACAGACAAACAAATGCTGAGAGATTCTGTCACTACCAGGCCTGCCTTACAAGAGCTCCTGAAGGAAGCACTAAACATGGAAAGGAACAACCAGTACCAGCCCCTGCAAAAACATGCCAAATTGTAAAGACCATCAGTGCTAGGAAGAAACTGCATCAACTAATGAGCAAAATAACCAGCTAACATCATAATGACAGGATCATATTCACACATAACAATATTAACCTTAAATGTAAATAGGCTAAATGCTCCAATTAAAAGACACAGACTGGCAAATTGGATAAAGAGTAAAGACCCATCAGTGTGCTATATTCAGGAGACCCATCTCACGTGCAGAGACACACATAGGCTCAAAATAAAGGGGTGGAGGAATATCTACCAAGCAAATGGAAAACAAAAAAAACCAGGGGTTGCAATCCTAGTCTCTGATAAAACAGACTTTAAACCAACAAAGATCAAAAGAGACAAAGAAGGCCATTACATAATGGTAGAGGGATCAATTCAACAAGAAGAGCTAACTATCCTAAATATATATGCACTGAATACAGGAGCACTCAGATTCATAAAGCAAGTCCTTAGAGACCTACAAAGAGACGTAGACTCCCACGTGATAATAATGGCAGACTTTAATACCCAGTGTCAACATTAGACAGATCAATGAGACAGAAAGTTAACAAGGATATCCAGGAATTGAACTCAGCTGTGCACCAAGCAGACCTAATAGACATCTACAGAACTCTCCACCTCAAATCAACAGAATATACATTCTTCTCAGCACCACATCACACTTATGCCAAAATTGACCACATAGTTGGAAGTAAAGCACTCCTCAGCAAATGTAGAAAAACAGAAATTATAACAAACTGTCTCTCAGACCACAGTGCAATCAAACTACAACTCAGGATTAAGAAACTCACTCAAAACAGCTCAACTACATGAAAACTGAAAAACCTGCTCCTGAATGACTACTGGGTACACAATGAAGGCAGAAATAAAGATGTTCTTTGAAACCAGTGAGAGCAAAGACAACATACCAGAATCTCTGGGACACATTTAAAGCCATGTGTACAGGGAAATTTATAGCACTAAATGCCCACAAGAGAAAGCAGGAAAGATGTAAAATTGACACCCTAACAATTGAAAGAAGTAGAGAAGCAAGAGCAAACACATTCAAAAGCTAGCAGAAGGCAAGAAATAACTAAGATCAGAGCAGAACTGAAGGAAATAGAGACACAAAAAAACCCTTCAAAAAATCAATGAATCCAGGAGCTGGTTTTTTGAAATGATCAACAAGATGATGGACTGCTATCAAGACTAATAAAGAAGAAAAGAGAGAAGAATCAAATAGATGCAATAAAAAATGATAAAGGGGATATCACCACCGATCCCACAGAAATAGAAACTACCATCAGAGAATACTATAAACGCCTCTACGCAAATAAACTAGAAAATCTAGAAGAAATGGATAAATTCCTGGGCACATACACCCTCCCAAGACTAAACCAGGAAGAAGTTGAATCCCTGAATAGACCAATAACAGGTTTTGAAATTGAGGCAATCATTAACAGCCTATCAACCAAAAAAATCCAGGACCAGATGGATTCACAGCCGAATTCTACCAGAGGTACAAAGAGGAGCTGGTACCATTCCTTCTGAAACTATTCCAACCAATAGAAAAAGAGGGAATCTTCCCTAATTCATTTTATGAGGCCAAAATCATCCTGATACCAAAGCCTGGCAGAAACACAAGAAAAAAGAGAATTTTAGACCAATATCCCAGAGGAACATTGATGCAAAAATCCTCCATAAAATACTGGCAAACCAAATGCAGCAGCACATCAAAAAGCTTGTCCACCACGATCAAGTTGGCTTCATCCCTGGGATGCAAGGCTGGTTCAACATGTGCAAATCAATAAACGTAATCCAGCATATAAACAGAAGCAAAGACAAAAACCACATGATTATCTCAATAGATGCAGAAAAGGCCTTCAACAAAATTCAACAGCCCTTCATGCTGAAAACTCTCAATAAACTAGGTATTGATGGGATGTATCTCAAAAAAATAAGAGCTATTTATGACAAACCCACAGCCAATATCATGCTGAATGGGCAGAAACTGGAAGCATTCCCTTTGAAAACTGGCACAAGACAGGGATGCCCTCTCTCACCACTCCTATTCAACATAGTGTTGGAAGTTCTGGCCAGGGCAATCAGGCAGGAGAAAGAAATAAAGGGTATTCAATTAGGAAAAGAGGAAGTCAAACTGTCCGTGTTTGCAGATGACATGATTGTATATCTAGAAAACCCCATCATCTCAGCCCAAAATCTCCTTAAGCTGATAAGCAACTTCAGCAAAGTCTTAGGAAACAAAATCAATGTGCAAAAATCACAAGCATTCCTATACACCAATAACAGACAAACAGAGAGCCAAATCATGAGTGAACTCCCATTCACAATGGCTTCAAAGAGAATAAAATACCTAGGACTCCAACTTACAAGGGATGTGAAGGACCTCTTCAATGAGAACTGCAAATCACTGCTCAATGAAATAAAAGAGGACACAAACAAATGGAAGAAAGTTCCATGCTCATGGGTAGGAAGAATCAATATCGTGAAAATGGCCATACTGCCCAAGGTAATTTATAGATTCACTGCCATCCCCATCAAGCTACCAATGACTTTCTTTACAGAATTGGAAAAAACTACTTTAAAGTTCATGTGGAACCAAAAAAGAGCCCGCATCACCAAGACAATCTTAAGCAAAAAGAACAAAGCTGGAGGCATCACGCTACCTGACTTCAAACTATACTTTAAGGCTACAGTAACCAAAACAGCATGGTACTGGTACCCAAACAGAGATATATACCAATGGAACAGAACAGAGCCCTCAGAAATAATACCACACATCTACAACCATCTGACCTTTGACAAACCTGACAAAAACGAGGAATGGGGAAAGGATTCCCTATTTAATACATGGTGCTGGGAAAACTGGCTAGCCATATGTAGAAAGCTGAAACTGGATCCCTTCCTTACACCTTATACAAAAATTAATTCAAGATGGATTAAAGACTTATATGTTAGACCTAAAACCATAAAAACCCTAGAAGAAAACCTAGGCAATACCATTCAGGACATAGGCATGGGCAAGGACTTCATAACTAAAACACCAAAAGCAATGGCAACAAAAGCCAAAATAGACAAATGGGATTTAATTAAACTAAGGAGCTTCTGCACAGCAAAAGAAACTACCGTCAGAGTAAACAGGCAACCTACAGACTGGGAGAAAATTTTTACAATCTACCCATCTGACAAAGGGCTAATATCCAGAATCTACAAAGAACTTAAACAAATTTTTAAGAGAAAATCAAACAACCCCATCAAAAACTGGGCAAAGGATATGAACAGACACTTCTCAAAAGAAGACATTTATGCAGCCAACAGACAATGAAAAAATGCTCATCATCACTGGTCATCAGAGAAATGCAAGTCAAAACCACAATGAGAGATACCATCTCACACCAGTTAGAATGGCGATCATTAAAAAGTCAGGAAACAACAGGTGCTGGAGAGTATATGGAGAAATAGGAACACTTTTACACTGTTGGTCGGACTGTAAACTAGTTCAAACATTGTGGAAGACAGTGTGGCGATTCCTCCAGGATCTAGAACTAGAAATACCATTTGACCAAGCCATCCCATTACTGGGCATATACCCAAAGAATTATAAATCATGCTGCTATAAAGACACGTGCACATGTATGTTTATTGCAGCACTATTCACAATAGCAAAGACTTGGAACCAACCCAAATGTCCATGAATAGAGACTGGATTAAGAAAATGTGGCACATATATACCATGGAATACTATGCGGCCATAAAAAAAGGATGAGTTCATGTCCTTTGTAGGGACATGGATGAAGCTGGAAACCATCATTCTGAGCAAACTATTGCAAGGACAGAAAACCAAACACTGCATGTTCTCACTCATGGGTGGCAACTGAACAATGAGAACACTTGGACACAGGGTGGGGACCATCACACACCGGGGCCTGTCATGGGGTGGGCAGGGGGAAGGATAGCATTAGGAGATATACCTAATGTAAATGAGTTAATGGGTGCAGCACACCAACATGGCACATGTATGCATATGTAACAAACCTGCACTTTGTGCACATTTACTCAAGAACTTAAAGTATAATAATAAAAAAATTAAAAAATAAATAAATCAGCTTATCCATATATACAAAAAAAATCTTGGGAGATTGTGTGTTTCAAGGAATTTATCTATTTCGTTTAGGTTTTATAGTATGTGCATAGACATATTCATAATAGTCTCCAAGTATCTTTTTTATTTCTGTGGAATTGGTTGTAAGGTCACCTTTGTTATTTCTGATTGTTCTTTTTTGGATCTTCTCTTTTTTTCCTTGTTAATCTAGGTAGCAGTCTGTTAACCTTGTTTATTATTTCAAATAACCTACTTTTGATTTCACTGAGTCTTCATATGGATTTTTGGGCCTCACTTTTGTTTAGTTCTGCTCTTAGTTCTTTCTTTTCTTTATCTAGCTTTGGTGTAGTTCTTGCTTTTCTATTTCTACTGGGTGTGATGTTAGATTATTTATTTGAGATGTTTCTAACTGTTTGAAGTATACATCCAGTGCTATAAACTTTCCTCTTAATGTTGCTTTTGCTGCATCCCAAAGATTTTTGTATGTTGGTCTTTGTTTTCATTTATTTCAAATAATTTTTTGATTTCTGCCTTAATTTGATTGTTTATCCCGAAGTCATTCAGGAGCAAGTCGTTTAATGTTCATGTAATGGTGTGTTTTAAGAGATCTTCTGGTTATTTATTTCTATTTTTATTTCACTCTGGCCTGAAAGTATGGTTGATATGATTTCAATGGTTTTTTTTTTAAATTTATCAACACTTGTTTAATGCGCAAGCATGTGATCTTGGAATATGTTCCATGTACAGATGAGAAGAATGTGTATTCTATGGTTGATGAGTGTAGTATTCTGTAAATATCTATTAGGTCCATTTTGTCAAATGCTGACTTTAAGTCTGTAATATTTTGTTAATCTCAGGCCTTGATTATCTGTCTAATGCTGTCAGTGGGGTGTTGAAGCCCTGCACTGTCATCATGTAAATGTTTAAGTCTTTTTGTAGGGTTGGAAGTATTTGTATTTGTCTTTTTAATCTGGTTGCTTTAATGTTGGGTGCATATATATTTAAGATAGTTAAGTCTTCTTGTTGATTTAAGCCCTTTATCATTATAGTGCCTTTCTGTGTCATTTTTTACTGTTGTTGGTTTAAAATCTCTTCTATCTGATAGAATACTAGTGACCCCTGCTCTTTTTTGCTTTCCTTTTGCATGGAGAGTCTTTATCCAACCCTTTACTTTGAGCTTACTGGTGTCATTACACATGAAATGGGTCTCTTAAAAACAGCAGACAGATGAGTCTTGTTTTTAATCCAACTTGACACTGTGTGCCTTTTAAATGGGACATTTAGACTACTTTCATTCAAAGCTAATATTGATATGTGAGATTTTGAGTCTATTATGAAGTCGTAAATTCGTTGTTTGTGGTTGCTTTATGTGTTCACTGTATACTTAAGTGTGTTTTTGTGGTAGCATGTATCATTCTTTTGTTTCCATGTTTAGAACTCCCTGAAGGATCTCTTCTAAGGCTGGTCTAGTGATGACACATTCCCTTGGTTCTTACTTGTCTGGAAAATATTTCTTCTTCATGTATGGAGTTTAATTTGGCAGGATATAAAATCTTTGGTTGGAATTTGTTGTTTTTAAGAATGGTGAAAATAGGCCTGTGGTCTCTCCTGGATTGTAAGTTTCTGTTGAGAAATCCGCTGTTACCCTGATGTGGTTCTTTTTGTAAGTGACCCGTCCCTTCTCTGTAGCTGCGTTTAAGATATTTTCTTTACTGTTGACCTTGGATGGTCTGGTGACTATACCTTGGTGATTTTCATTTTGTATAGGTGTTTTTGTACAGGTGTTCTATTTCTTGTATCTGGATGTCTACCTATCTAGCAAGATTAGGGAATTTTTTTTTTTTTTTTTTTTTTTTTTTTTTTTTTTTTTTTGAGACAGAGTCTCGCTCTGTCACCCAGGCTGGAGTGCAGTGGCGCAATCTCTGCTCACTGCAAGCTCTGCCCCCTGGGTTCACGCCATTCTCCTGCCTCAGCCTCCCGAGTAGCTGGGACTACAGGTGCCGGCCACCACACCCAGCTAATTTTTTAATATTTTTAGTAGAGACAGGGTTTCATCATGTTAGCCAGGATGGTCTCGATCTCCTGACCTCGTGAGGCTGCCCACCTCGGCCTCTGAAACTGCTGGGATTACAGGCATGAGCCACTGCACCCAGCTGGGAAATTTTTTTGAATTATTCCTTCAAATATGTTGTTCATGCTGTTTACTGTTTTTCTTCTTCTGTCTCAGAAATACCAAAATTTATAGGTTTGGTTGGTTTACACAGTCCCATATTATGTGTGGGATCCCAAAGTCTCAAAGACTTTGTTCATTCTTAAAAATTATTTTACCTTAAATTTTTTGACTCAATTAGTTTGAACAACCAATCTTCAAGCTGTGATATTATTTCTTCCTTTGGGTCTATTAATAAAGCTTTGAAGCTTCCAATTATATTTTGAAATTCCGTAAGTGAGGTTTTCAATTCCAGGAGCTCTGATTGATTTTTTAAAAATATGTTAATGTTTTCCTTTATATACTGGGTTGCTATAGAGATTTTGTGTGTGTTGATTTTTATCCTTGTCTTGGATCTCATTAAGCTTCCTTGCAATCCATGCTTTCAGTTCTTAAATTGTCATTTCTTAGTTTCAATTTTGTCTAGTGACCATTGCTAGAGGGCTAGTGCAATTCTTTGGTGGTGTTACTACAATCAGATTTTCATGATGCCAGAATTCTTGCACTGGGTTTTTTCATCTGGAGATGCTGGCACTTCCAATATTTGTAATTATTTTGTGTAGGTAGGATTTTTTATGTTTTATTTCTTTTCCTATAATATTATTGGGTTTTCTTCTTTCCTTTTCTCTTCCCTATCTCCCTAGGGGGTATGACTGTAGAGAATGCTGAATAGGGTCTTTTGGGTTTGCTTCTATAGTCCTATTTACTTCCTTCAGCAGGGTTTATATTAGACTGTGCATTTCTGCCTACAAGATAGTAGATGGTGCCTATAGAAAAGAGGCAGCTGCAGCAAACACAGCTTTGTATATACTTGATCCTTATTTTTTGGCAGAGGCTCTCTTTGCCTTGGGCAAAGGGCTGATTCATGAAATGCACAGTTATCTGAGTTCCCTGCTCAGCCCTGGAGGCAGGGGGCAGGGGCTACAATAGATGGGGACAGACTAGGCAGGCTCACCTACGTATCCCCCAATGTCAGGCACAGCACCAATGCCAAGAGAGAATCCAGTGGGTGGCCACCAGGTGCCCAGAGGTGTGCCTAGGCATGGAGCTGGGAAATCTCCTTGGTCTCAAGTTTTCTGCATGGGGATGGAGGGTGGCTTAAGCTCCTATTTGAGGAAAGCAGGTGCTCTGGGTACCTGGAGATCTACCTGGATGTGGAGCAGAGAGGACCTCCCCTGCACCAGGTTGTCTGTATAGGAAGGATGGGGCAGCTTGGGATGGTAATACAGGTGAATTGGTGCTCTAAATTCCTGGAGATCTTCCTGGGGACAGAGTGGGGAGGTGCTCACTGCATCATAATCTATGTCCAGGAACAGTGGGGTGGTTCAGGCTACTGAACCAGATGAGTGGGTGCTCTGAATGTCTGGAGATTTGCCTGGGCATGAAGGAAAGAGGGACTCCATGTGCCAGGATCTCTGTACAGGAAGGACTGGGCAGGTCAGGCTGCTGATCCAGGTAAGCATGGTGCTCTGAGTGCCTGAAGATCTTCTGGGTATGAAGCAAGGAGTGCCCCCCTCTACCAAGATCTCTGCACAGGAGGGGTGAGGCAACTCGGGCTGTTGAATCAGGCAAGCAGATGCTCTGAATACCTGGAGCATTGCCTAGGCATGGAGCAGAGAGCCATGCTAGACCACAATTTATGCCCAGGAAGTGTGGGGCAGCTCAGGCTGCTGAAGCAGGTGAGTGGGTACCCTGCATGCATGGACATCTGTCTGGGCATGGAGTGGAGAGGGCCTGACTGCACCATAATCTATGTCTATGAAGGATAGGGTGGCTCAGGCTGCTCGTCCAATCAAATAGATGCTCCATGTGCCTGAAATTCTGCCTGGGAGTAGAGTGGTGTGGACCCCATTGCATCATGATCTCAGGATAGCAGGCTGGGGCACCAAGAAATGGCACATGCAGACTGATTCCAGATTACTAAACTTGACCTGGCTGCAAATCTCACTGTTCAGGAGAAACTGCAGCTTTAGAAGTATTCCTCATTCTCCAGGATTGCAACAGGGTAGAATACATTTCCAACACCTACTGCTGAGATGCTTTCCACAGTTCTGGCTGTGGAGGCCCCTACCCAACTCCAGGCCAGGCACTCCAGTCTCTCGCTTGAGACTAAAATGCCTGTGTGGCAACACTGCCAGGTCACCACAGAATCTATAACAGTTTCTGACTGAAAATTTATGTTGTCTTATATTAGTATAGCCAACCCAAATCTCTTTTTTTTTGCTGTTTGCATAGAATATCTTTTCCCATCATTTTACTTCCAGTCTCTTTGTGCTTTGGGATTTAAAAGGAGTCTTTTCAGACAGTATATATTGTATTATGTTTATTTTTTTAATCTATTCTGCCAATGTCTACCTTTAGATTGGGGTGTTTAAACCATTTACATTCAAAGTAGTTGCTAATATGGATTTTTAGTCTTTTACTATTATTGTTCCTCATTTTCTCAATTGCCACTTTCTTTTATTTCCATTGATTTTTATGTTTTATCATTTTGATCCCTCCTCATTTTCTAACGTTTTTGAAATATATCCTCCTTCTATTTTTAAAAATAAATTTGAATGTATATATATGTAAGGTATACAACATGATGTTTTAAGATATATAGATAGTAAAATTATTACCATAGTGATGCAAATTAATTTGTTCATGTTACCTAGTTACCCATTTTTTTCTTTCTTTGATATATAATATTTTACATATTTATGGGGTACATGTGAGTGCTTGTTGCAGGGATAGAATATGTAATGGTCCCATTGTTACTGCAATACCAAGGGTTTGGTCTAGGCCCTACTGCTCACTGCACAGAAAGCCAATCACTGAGATGATGAATACTGCCAGGGAAGAAGGCTTTAACTT
This sequence comes from Nomascus leucogenys, assembly GCF_006542625.1. NCBI lineage: Eukaryota > Metazoa > Chordata > Mammalia > Primates > Hylobatidae > Nomascus > Nomascus leucogenys. The sequence goes on along the minus strand of NC_044387.1, from coordinate 88,562,046 downwards.
GGTGCTGCAGCCAAGAAGATGGGAGCTCAGTCTCGAATTCATCTCCCTGACTGACTAACTATGGGTTTATATAACAGGGAAGAAATGTAACCATGCATAAGAAAACAAGAACTAAGGAAGGGCAAGGAAGCCATCATCATGAATGAGAGGTCTGACAACTGGTGCTGTGATCTGGTGAGTTTCAGTCCTTTGATGCTTTTCTGAGGTGAGTTTCAGTTCTTTGATACTTTTCTGAGAGGCCTGAAGATCCTGTCCAAAGGAAGGAACTCAGATAAAACAAATATAAGCTTCAAGCTTTAAGACCAGAAGGATCAATTTCTACGTTTATCAAAAAGAACTAGTATATGGGACTATTGGGTTGGTTTGAACATCAGGATACTTGGGGTATCTGTCACCTTGTGTATTTATCATTTCTATGTTTTGGTATCATTTCAAGTTTTATCACAATATTCTTGCTAAGTATAGTCATCATAGTCTGCTACCAAACATTAGGACTTATTTTTTTTCCATCTAATTGCATGTTAATACCCATTAACCAACATCTCTTTATACAGCCTCCTATCTACCCACCTTTCCCACTCTCTGGTATCTAGCATTTTATTCTCCATGTTAATGAGATCAAGTTTCTTAACTCCCACATATGAATGAGAAGATGTGGTATTTGTCTTTCTGTGCCTGACTTATTTCACTTAGTATAGTAACCTCCAGTCCCATTCATGTTGCTGCAAATGACGTGATTTCATTCTTCTTCTATGGCCAATTAGTATTCTATTGTGTGTTTATGCCACATTTTCCTTATTGAGTCATCTATTGATAGACACCTAGGTTGATTCCATATCTTTGCTATTGTGAAGAGTGATACAATAACTATGAGTGCAGGTATCCCTCTGATATACAGATTTATTTTCCTTTGGATAAATATTCATTAGTGGTGTGTCCAGAGTTGGTTCCTTCCAGTGGGTTTATGGTCTCGCTCACTTCAAGAATGGAGCCACAGACCTTAGCAGTAAGTGTTACAGCTCTTAAATATAGCACAGACCCAAAGAGTGAGCAGCAGCAAGATTTACTGCGAAGAGCAAAAGAACAAAGCTTCCACAAGGTGGAAGGGGACCTGAGCAGGTTGCCGCTGCTGGCTGGGGTGGCCAGCATTTATTCCCTTATTTTTCCCCTCCCATGTCCTGTTTCTGTCCTATCAGATGCCCTTTTCTCAGTCCTTCCCATAATTGGTTATTTTTAGAATCCTGCTGATTGGTCCATTTTACAGGCTGCTGATTGGTCCCTTTACAGAGTGCTGATTGGTGCATTTTACAAACCTTTTGTTAGCTACAGCGTGCTGAGTGGTGCATTTTACAATGTTAGCCACTCAGCTAAGCCACTCAGCTGATTGGTGCATTTTACAAACCTCTTGCTAGCTACAGAGTGCTGAGTGGTGCATGTTACAATCTTAGCCACAGAGTGCTGATTGATGCGGTTTTTTTTTGTTTTGTTTTTTGTTTGTTTGTTTGTTTTTGAGATGGAGTCTCACTCTGTCTCCCAGGCTGGAGTGCAGTGACGCAATCTTGGCTCACTGCAAGCTCCACCTCCTGGGTTCACACCATTCTCCTGCCTCAGCCTCCCGAGTAGCTGGGACTACAGGCGCCTGCCACCACGCCCAGCTAAATTTTTGTATTTCTAGTAGAGGCGGGGTTTCACTGTGTTAGCCAGGATGGTCTTGATCTCCTGACCTTGTGATCCGCCCACCTCAGCCTCCCAAAGTGCTGGGATTATAGGCGTGAGCCACTGCGCCCAGCTGATTGGTGCGTTTTACAATCCTCTTGTAAAACAGAAAAGTTCTCCAAGTCCCCACTCGACCCAGGAAGTCCAACTGGCTTCACCTCTCAGTGGGATTTCTGGATCACGTGGTAGTACTATTTTGAGTTTATTGAGAAATTTCCACACTGCTTTTTAAAGTGGCTGCATAATTTACATTTCACCAACAGTGTTTAATAGTTTCCTTTTCTCTGAATTCTCACCAGCATCTGTTATTTTGTGATTTTTAAATAAAAGCCATTGTAACTGAGGTGAGGTGATATCTCATTGTGGTTTTGACTTGCATTTCCGTGATGATTACTGATCTTGAGCATTTTGTCATATACCTCTTGGCCACTTGTATTTCTTCTTCTGAGAAATGTCTATTCATGTCTTAGCCCAATTTTTAATGGGACTATTGGCTTTTTACTGTTGAGTTGTTTGAGCTCCTTATATATTCTGGATATTAGCCCCCTTTTGAATGAGTAGTTTGCAAACAGTTTCTCCTATTCAAAAAGTTGTCTCTTCACTTATTGAATGTTTCTTTTGCTGTGCAGAAGTTTTTTGTTTAATGTAGTCCCTTTTGTCTATTTTGGGTTTTGTTGCTTGTAATTTTGAGGTTTTAGCCATAAAATCGTTGCATGGACCAATGTCCTGAAGAGTTCTCCCTATGTATTCTTCTAGTAGTTTTATAGTTTCAGGTATCACATTTAAGTGGTTAATCCATCTTGAGTTGATTTTTGTACCTAGACCTAGGGGTCTAGTCTCATTCTTCTGCATATGGATAGCCAGTTTTTTTTAATGTAGCATTTATTGAAGAAGGTGTCTTTTCCCCAGTGTATGTTCCTCATGACTTTGTTGAAGATCAGTTGACTGTAAATATATAGATTTATTTCTTGAGTCTCTATTCTGTTTCGTTGGTCTATCTGTCTATTTTTACATTAATACAATGTTGTTTTGGTTACTATAGGCTTGTAATATGTTGGGAAGTCAGGTATTGTGATGTCTCTGGCTTTGTTTTTTGCTCAGGATTGCTTTAGCTTTTCTGGCTCTTTTTTGATGAACACAAGTGTCAGGCTAATTTTTTCTATTTTTGTGAAAACTGACATTGGTGTTTTGATAGGGATTGAATTGAATCTGTAGATTGCTTTGGGTTATATAATCATTTTAATGATATTAATTCTTCTGATCCATGAGCACATAGTATCTTTCCATTTGTCCTCTTTAATTTTTTCATCAGTGTTTTGTAGTTTTCCTAGTAGAAATCTTTCACTTCCTTCATTAAATTTATTCCTAGGCATCTTTTTTGGTAGCTAATGTAAATAGGATTTAGTTCTTGATTTCTTTTTGGGCTATTTCATTATTGGGGTATAGGCATGTGACTAATTTTTATGTTATGATTTTGTATCCTGAAACTTTACTGCATATGCTTATCAGTTCTAGGAGGTTTTGGTGGAGTCTTTTGTTTTTTTTCTTTTCTTTTTTTTAATAATATAAAATTCTGTTATCTGCAGAGAGGGACAATTTGACTTCCTTTTCCCCAATTTGGATGCATTTCATTTCTTTCTGTTAACTGACTAATCTGGCTAAGGTTTCCAGTAACATGCTGAATAGGAGTGATGCAAGTAGACATCCTTGTCTTGTTCCAGTTCCTGGATGAAATGCTTTCCATATTTCTCCATTCAGTATGATGTTAGCTGTGGGTTTGTAATAAATGACCTTTATTATTTTGTTATATGTCGCTTCTATACCTAGTTTGTTGAGTGTTTTTATCATGAGGGAGTGTTGGATTTTATCAAATACTTTTTCTGCATCTATTGAGATAATCACGTTTCTTGTCCTTCATTCTGTTGATGTGATTTATCATGATATTTATTCATCTGCATATGTCAACCCATCATAGTACCCCTGGAATAAGTCCCACTTGTTTGTGATGTATTATCCTTTTGATGTGTTATTGGATTTAATTTGCCAGTATTTTGTTTAGGATTTTTGCATCTATGTTCATCAGGTATACTGGCCTGTAGTTTTCCTTGTCTGGTTTTGGTATCAGCATTTGGTAATGCTGGCCTCGTTGAATGAGTTAGGGAGAATTCCCTCCTCTTCAATCTTTTGGAATAGTTTGTGGAGGATTGATACAAGTTCTTCATTATACATTTGACAGAATTCAGCAAAGAATCTATTTGGTCCTGGTCTTTTCTTTGTTGGAAGACATTTTATTACCAATTCTAATTACTATTCATTATTGATCTTTTCTTGTTTTCTATTTCTTTCTGATTCAATCTTGATAGGTTTTATGTTTGCACGAATTTATCCATTTCTCCTAGGTTTTGCAGGTTGTTAGCATACAGTTATTCATAATAGTCTTTGATTATCTTCTATATTTCTGTGATATCAGTTTTAATGCCTCCATTTTCATTTCTGTTTTTATTTGTGTCTCTCTTCTTGGTTAGTCTAGCTAGAAGTTTATCAATTTTGATTCTTTTCTAGAAGAACCAATTTTTCATTTTGGCGATCCTTTGTATTGATTTTTTTGGTCTCAACTTCATTGTTCTGCCCTAATCTTTATTTTTCTTTTCTTCTGCTAATTTTGGGTATTGTTTGTTTTTGATCCTCTAGTTCCTTGAGGTGCATTGTCAGATTTTATTTGAAATATTTCTTTATGTAGTTATTTATTGCTATAAACTTCCTTCTTAGCACTGCTTTTGCTGTATTACACAGGTTTCGGTATGTTGTGTTTCCATTTTCATTTGTCCAAGAAATTTTCTGATTTCCATCTTCATTTTTTTCACTGATCTGATGTTCATCTAGCAACATGTTGTTTGATTTCCACCTATTTGTATACATTACGAAGTTCCTTTTGTTATTAATTTTTAGTTTTATTTCATTGTAGTCTGAAAAGATGCTTGATATGATTTTGATTTTTTAAAAATTCAGTGGGCCTGTTTTATGGTCTAATATATAGTCCTTTCTGGAGAATGTTGCATGTGCTGATAAGAAGAATGTGTCTTCTGTAGTTGTTATAGAAAATGTTCTGTAAGTGTCTGTTAGGACTATTTGGTATAAAGAGCAGTTTACTTATTCCTTTATTTTTTGAGACAGGGTCTCACTCTGTTACCCAGGTTGGACTGCAGTGGCATGATCACAGTTCACTGCAGTCTCAACCTCCTGGGCTCAAGCAATCCTCCCACCTTAGCCTCCCAAGTAGCTGAGACTACTGGTCTGAACCACCAAGCCCAGCCCTAAAGTGCAGTTTAAGTCCAATGTTTCTTTGTTAATTTTATTTATTTCTCAATGATCTGCCTAATGCTAAAGGTGGGGTGTTGAATTCTTGCAATATTACTATATTGGAGTTCATCTCTCTGTTTAGATCTGGTAGTATTTACTCTGTGAATCTGGATGCTCTAATGTTGGGTACATATATATTTAGAATTGTTATTTCCTTTCACTGGATTGGTTCTTTTATTATTATGAAATGACTTATGTAGTCTTTTTTACTTTATGTACTATAAATATAGCTACTCCTGCTTGCTTTGGCTTTCTGTTTGCTTAAAATATCTTTTCCATAGTTTTATTTTCAGTCTATATGTGTCTTCATAGGTGAAGTGCATTTCTTGTAGGCAGCATATAGTTGGATCTGTTTGTTTTTATCCTTTCAGCCAGTGTATATCTTTTAAGTGGAGAATGTAATCTGTTTATATTCAAGGTTATTACTGATATACGAGGTTTTGTTCCTATCATATTGTTAGTTGTTTACTGGTTGTTTTGTATATTCTTTGCCTTTTTTTTTTCCTGTTTATTCTTGTGGTTCGGTGTTTTTCAGTGGTGGTACCTTGTGACTCCTTTCTCTTCCTCATTTGTGTGTTTGCTTTACTAGTGAATTTTACGCTTTCATGTGTTTTCAGGATAATTTTCTTCCTTTTGGTTCCAGGTTACACTCACCCATCCTGCCTCTGGTTTCAGTTCTGGCTAGATTGTGGCATCAGTTTAGGTTATTCCCCAAATCTGATCTCAGTGAGTATTTTTCCTTGTGGCTCCTAACTTTGTGAACCTTGAGAGACAGACGAGACCATGCTCTACTGATGGCACAAAAAAAGCATATCATAACTTCCAAAAGTCGTTGAGGCTGCTGTTAAAAGGTGAAGATAAAAACAGAGAGAAATGGCTTTTCTCACATAGCTTGGACAAGTAGTTGGTTAAGTACTGTCACAAAAAAAGAATAGCTGGAAGTCGAACACACACACACACATGCACACACACACACACTATATATATATAATTTGTTTTTGTTTTTGTTTTTTGAGACAGACAGACAGAGTCTCGCTCTGTCTCCCAGGCTGGAGTGCAGTGGCATGATCTAGGCTCACTGCAAGCTCCGTCTCCCTGCTTAACACCATTCTGCCTCAGCCTCCCAAGTAGCTGGGACTATAGGCGCCCGCCACCGTGCCCGGCTAATTTTTTGTATTTTTAGTGCAGACAGGGTTTCACCGTGGTCTCAATCTCCTGACCTCGTGATCCACCCGCCTCAGCCTCCCAAAATGTTGGGATTACAGGCATGAGCCACTGCGCCTGGCCACACACACTGTTTTTACACCCAAATCTCTTATACATCTAATCCAGGCAAGCATATATTGGGCTGCATTTTACTCGTTTATATCTTTTTTTTTTTTTTTTTTTTTTTTTTTTTTTGAGACAGAGTCTTGCTGTGTCACTCCGGCTGGAGTGCAGTGGTGCGATCTCGGCTCACCACAACCTCTGTCTCCTGTATTCAAGCGATTCTCCTGCCTCAGCCTCCTGAGTAGCTGGGATTACAGGCACCCGCCACTACACCCAGCTAATTTTTGTATTTTTAGTAGAGATGGGGGTTTCACCATGTTGGTCAGGATGGTCTCGAACTCCTGACCTAGTGATCTGCCTGCCTTGGCCTCCCAAAGTGCTGAGATTATAGGCATGAGCTACCATGCCCGGCTGCATTTTGCTGGTTTACATCTTTACTTATTTTTAAAGCCTACTTTAGATGATCACTCTAGCGTTATTGTAATTGTATAGGAGTCTCAAAAATTCCCCAAACAAGGATGGTCACACTGCATTTTCCTTGGTCTTTCAAATCATGATAAAGACAGCCTTGAGCAGACTCTCTTGTTGTAGGTTGTTGATGGTTCATATTTAAATAAAATCTATTCCAATGCAATTTTTCTATTATTATTCCATCATGCACAATTTATTTAATTGCTGATTAGATAGTAGGCAAATTCATTATCTACACTTTCATTCATAGTTTTCTTTGGCTTAGAATAATTTCAAAGATAGAAGAGAAAATATGATTGTATAGTTTTGTTATAGTGCCATGAACAGTACAAATTTATGAGAAAATTTCTATTTGGAAGTGTCTAGAAAGAGGAGTGCACAGTACTCCGAGTCCTCTTCATTTTAGTATTCCTCAGCATCACCAGCACAGATGGCAAGCAGTGCTTTCTTATAATGCCCTGAAGCAAAATTCTGAAAAGAAAAATATATTTGAAATAAAATATCGTAATAGTTCTAAAAAGGAAGCATAATTCCTCTGAACTGCACTATGAAAGAGCCATGGACCATTAGCATTTCTAAACTTATTTATTTACTTTTCTCTTCTCACCTAAAGATTTAACATGTCCTAAGTACTATTCCCACTGAAAGTTGTTGAAGAATAATGCTCTGGTTACAGTCAGTAGTATGTGGTTTATATAAAGTTGGTTGAACCTGAATGTGTATTTATAAGAACAATAACTTGCCTTAGAATTAAATATTCTCCTCAACTTTAGGAAGACGTACCCTAATATTATGATTATTATTGTTATAAATGAATGTAGAGAACAAATATGTCTCAAAAGATTTAAAAATGTTTATAATTATTAATGTAGTAATTCTACCTCAAGAAACATATATTAAGAAAGTTATTATCAATCATTGATAAGCACAAAGTTTTGTGCTAAAAATATATACACCATAACATTATGTATAATAGTGAAAAACTGAGAAGCAATGTATAATAATATGAGGTAGTTTGTGTACTTTATAGCTTACACAGCAGAATACCATGATTCAATAAAAATACTCTTTTACATAGCAAAACATATTATTATTTATATAGTTTTAGAAAATGACTGAAAGTATCTTTCTTAGTGTGTTCAGGCAGCTGTGACAAAAGTACCATAAACTGGGTGACTTATAAACAATAGAAATTTATTTTTAACAGCTCTAGAGGCTGGCAAGGCCAAGATCAAGCAGATGTGGTGCCTGCTGAGTGCCTGTCTCTCATAGACAGCCTTCTTCTCATTCTAAGCTCACATGGCAGAAGGGACAAAGGTGTTCTCTTCGGCCTATTTGATAAGGACATTAATCCCATTCATGGGCTCCACCTTCATGACCTAATCACCTCACAAAGACCCCACCTCCTAATATCATCACTTTGGGGTTAGAATTTCAGCAGACACATTTTCGGGAGACACAAACATGCACATCATAGCAGAATAAAAGTTTATTAATGATTATCTGTAGAAAATTAAGGCGGTTTTAATTTTCTTGTAATGGTCTTCTATAATTTCTATATTTTCCAAAATCAATGATAGTAATAAATATTATTATAAAATGTTTCTTTGTTAAGTATCAACTTTCATATTAAGGTGCTTTGGCACCAAGTCATGTAATGATAATTCAGTGCTTTAAATGTACATAGCAAAGTTGCATTAATTACATTTTCATATCAGCAGACTTTGAGGTGGTTGTGATTAATTATAATAAGTGCCTAAGAACTAATTTATTCCTTGAGAAAATGAATTATTCCATGCATTTCTCATCACTAAAAGAGTTTAGAGTTTTGAAAGTGGCTGTAGGAGAGTTTTACCAAAGATGAAGGAATAAGATTTCTCTTAACTGTTCCATCAACTCTTCCTCTTAGAAACCATTTCAGCTCTCCAGAGGCCTACAAAGTCTTCTGTATTATGTGATCTCTTGGGCTTTAGGTTGCTTCTAGATTACTCTTTCAATAAACTAAAACACTGTTTCTTGCAATTACAAATTTCAGATGAAAACAATGTGAACAAGGTAATAGCTCTTAGCTCTGCACAAAATATAAGTTAAGCTCTACTCTCATGTCCCTGTGCTCGACTTGGTTTAATGCTCTGCTCTCACCATCTTGAAATTCTTTAAACTTTTTTGAACAAGGTGCCAAGCATTTTTATTTTCTGCTAGGTTCTCAGTTAGGTAAATGGTCCTATATATTCTGAGGATTCTTTGTTAGGTTTTATCAAAATGCATGAAGTTTAAAAGTATCAGAATGAAAAAACTGGCTTGTTCAGCACTGAATCATTGCTCCTTTGCCCTTCAAGGGCTAAAGGGATAAGGATATGTAGAGTTGTATATAGCTAGGAACATTGAGTCCCTCCGAATTAGCAGTTTATGATATTTGACTGACTGCCCTGCCTTCTATGACAATATGAGAGGAGAGCTGAGCTGATTTAAGAAACCTCTTCAAAAGTAATGCAGCCTTTTGCAATATATATTTTTCCTGAGCCTGATCATACTTCAGAATTTAGGTCTTTAAGCACAATTACAGAGAATGAATATTTTGCATGACTGCATCAATGCTTCTGGGTAAAACATGTCAAAAAGGAATAAGTTCTGTCGCTGAGGTAAAAGGTTTTCTTTTTTTTTTTCTTTTTTTGAGATGATGGAGTCTCACTCTGTTGCCCAGGTTGGAGTGCAGTGGCGCGATCTCAGCTCACTGCCACCTCTGCCTCCCGGGTTCAAGCGATTCTCCTGCCTCAGCCTCCCTGAGTAGGTGGGACTACAGGCGTGTGCCACCACACCCGGCTAATTTTTTGTATTTTTAGTAGAGACGGGGTTTCACCGTGTTAGCCAGGATGGTCTTGATCTCTTGACCTTGTGATCTGCCTGCCTCAGCCTCCCAAAGTGCTGGGATTACAGGTGTTAGCCACCACGCCCGGCCGTGGTAAAGGGTTTTCTAAGTTAGCACCTGCTGATGTTCTAAAGACTGTGTAGAGGACAAAACTAGGTTATCCCTGTCTGAATAGTTAACTTTTTAGACTCTGCCATGAAGTTATTTGAATGAGAGCTTTTATCTCAGTTTCAAAAAGGAGAAAATGTGGGTCCAAATAAATCATGTGTCAGAAACTTACTCTGATATCATGAAATAGGGATTTTCCATATCGCTCTTTGTATCGTTTCCTTATGGTCAGCAGGTCTATTTCACTTCTGGCAATGAGAATCCTGATTACAGTTTTATTATGGAAACCAAAGTCCTAAAAGATACAGAAAAGTGGGGGAAATGAGAAATGAGAAGACAGCGTCCTAAAAGTCAGTCTGTCCCAAGTGGACACACTCCTTTTCTGTAGTCATTTTCTCTTCTTCCTGAGTTCTTCCAACACTGGCATCACTGGCCACACAGGCTGTGGCTGAGATCCTGAGCCATTTCTGTCACTTCTCCCTCTCCCTTACCGCATGCTGACAATGAATTATTCTATTTTCTGAATGCCTTGTGCTCTCTAGTCCAGTGCCACGACCTTGACTCTGACCCTTATCATTTCACCCTGATTCTGCAATAGTTGCTCCCCATTTCTAGCCTGGTTAACCTTCACACTGTCCCGCTCACACTGCATTATAAACTGCAAATCTGATCCTGTGGTCCTTCCAGGTAAGAATTCTTCCTTGGAGGGGAAGACATTCTCAGCTCTGTCAGGTGGACATTGATTTGTCTAAGAGAGCAATAACAATTTTATTTTCTTGTTATCATTGAGAAATTATAAAAATTAGAATTCTAGGTGATTCAAATATTTGCAGATTTAAATTCAAATGCAGAAAAATACAAAATCAATGTCTGTGTGCTAGCCCCAGAAATACTGTACCCTAACAAATCAGTTTCAAATTGTCTTTCCAAACGGAGTAATCGTGACATCTAGTGGCCAGAAAACAGAATCTAATTTTTGAAGCCTGAATGTTTTAAATGTATATTACTAATAAACTTTTCATAATTTGAGGTGGTTAAAATGAATAATCTAACAAGTATTCAAATTTAAAATGTAGATCGTTCACTTTAGAGTGCACTGGAGGAGAACACAGAATATATCTTTGGTTCAGGGGTGATTAAAGCAGCTTTTTGACAAATATTTGACATTAGCGGTCTTCATGTATCAAAAATTACATTACTTGAATATACAATCCTTCTTTGTACCTACAAACCATTTGTGAATACGCTTATCTTCCTTTTGCCTTATAACACATACACAGCAAAAATACAGTTTTCGTGTACTATTAGAATAAGTAGCCTTGAATTTGTGCATAATTGGAATCAAGGTAATTGTGATTATTTTCCCATAGTCATTCACAAGTGAAGCTTCATACTGTTGTTGTAATGGTTGGTTCTTTGAGAAAGAAACAATTGAAATCATCCTATAGCATTTCCCAATACACTATTTCAAATAAATGTTTAACCAAATCAACTGTTTCTCCTAGAAAATAGAATAGGAGAGAAGCAAGACTGTGAGCATTGATCTTCCTTTTGTGTTCTGGGGTTACCCAGGTTCTTCCTTTGCATAAATGAGAAAATACACTGCAAAAGATATATAATAACATACTCCTGACTATTAACATATTTTCCCAGCATGCTGACTACTTTTAAGAAGTATATCTGTTAAATTTACTTTGAGGATAAAACTGATTATTAAAATTAATGTATTATTGGATTATTTTTAATCATTTTCTTTGAGTTTTCAAGGCTACAACATGTGTATAATTATCTGTATGAGACTTTCTTTTTTTTTTTTTTTTTTTTTTTTTTTTTGAGACGGAGTCTCGCTCTGTTGCCCAGGCCGGAGTGCAGTGGCGCAATCTCGGCTCACTGCAAGCTCCACCTTCGGCATTCAGGCCATTCTCCTGCCTCAGCTTCCCGAGTAGCTGGAACTACAGACGCCTGCAACCACACCCGGCTAATTTTTTGTATTTTTAGTAGAGGCTGGGTTTCACCGTGTTAGCCAGGATGGTCTAGATCTCCTGACCTCGTGATCCACCCGCCTCGGCCTCCCAAAGTGCTGGGATTACAGGCAGGAGCCACTGCGCGCGGCCGAGACTTTCTTTTTCTGTTTCATGTAAATATGGATAAGGAGTGCATTATGTGATGCACTTAAATGTTTGTTTTTTAAAAAATGAATGCTCCAGGCCGGGAGCGGTGGCTCACGCCTGTAATCCCAGCACTTTGGGAGGCCAAGGCGGGCGGATCACGAGGTCAGATCAAGACCATCCTGGCTAACACAGTGAAACCCCGTCTCTACTAAAAATACAAAACAAAATTAGCCGGGTGTGGTGGCAGGCGCCTGTAGTCCCAGCTACTCGGGAGGCTGAGGCAGGAGAATGGCGTGAACCTGGGAGGTGAGCTTGCAATGAGCCGAGATCGCGCCACTGCACTCCAGCCTGGGCAGCACAGCAAGACTCCGTCTCAAAAAAAAAAAAAAAAAATGAATGCTCCAAAGTATGTGTGACTGAATAACACACTGAAGTATGAAAAACATTTCCATTTAATTACAAAAATAGATTTAGAGTTTATGGTTTTCTAGTTATCACTTTAAATACTTTTTGAAAATAGCACAATGTTTAAAAATATCCATTGACATAATTTCGTGTATTGAAACGTCATGAACGTGGTAATTTCTTGCTGAGAGTTTGTAATATTTTGACATTTTCTGCTTAATGCCATATGTTTTGTACTTGCATAAGTCTGATGTGGGGCTCTTTGGAAACATACAAAAACATTTGAATTTACCAGTTTCTGCAGATATTAAATAATCTCTAAAGTGCACAGGGAGATACACCCCAAATATGGTTCCCTAAATTTGATACAGAAAGCAGAACATTATTTTTATCTGACATGTCTTATTTTTTGTGTCTAAACCAGTTTTTTTCACTTGGGTGTATTTTCTTTGTACATATACAAGTTCAAAAATGGTAATGAACATTTAAATGATGGAAGTAAAATTAATCCTTTGAGAAAACAGACACAATTTCTGGAGAAATTTTAAAAATATATGAGTCTTACTTACATGAATTGCACTATATAATCTGTAAGCAAAATAGGCTGGTTTGTCTCGAACACAGAGAACTAGGAGAAATCAGAGAGAGAAGAAACATTGAGAGTGAAAACATATTTTCGTCAGAATTTGAGAAACAATAACACTTTTCCTCTTACAATTCTTACGTTGTATTACAATGTCAACACTTAGAATAATGGTAACACTATAAGCCACAGGAAAAAAATATAAAGCAACAACATTATAATGAGTCATGCAGATTTTCACTTGGTCTATTTCTATCTGTTGGAACTCTTGTTAGTTCCTTCATGTAGCCTTAATGAAGAAAACTTTATCATCTTTATCTGAAAATTTAATCAATAGAGCTTCAAAGAGACCTAGGTTATTAACACTATTATAGATTATTATTATTATTTTAGGATTCAATATGATATAGCTCCCATGTAATTTGTTCATCTATTTGAATGCTATTTTTAGTAACTTATAGATTTGTGAGTAGACCTGAAATCTCTTAAGGGGAAACTATGAAACTATGGACCACAAGTGGTCTAGACCAGTTCTAGGAGTTATCTAATAAAAACTGCTAAGGCAGTAGAACAGCCTAGAGCCTGGTCAACAGTTACCCTGCTGGAAGTCAGTTGATGATCATAAACATTCAGTAGTGTTTATTTGAAGAGGTTAACAAATTAATACATGAATAGGTGATGTATGAGAGGCTATAATTTCTAGCCAGAATGAAATCATCATAACAGTATTTCCCTGGTAGTTTAAGTAATTATTTTAGATTGTGAGATTATACCCTCATCTTTTCTTTCATTTTTAATACACGAAACCTTCATAATCACTCTTGAGTCACTACTCCTTAAAAGCTCCTTGAAGGCAGCGAACTTTTGCTATTTTTGTTGTTTCATTGTTCTAGCTGCAGTGCCTAAGTCAGTGTCTAGAACAGTAGGTGCTCAATAAATGTCTGCTGAGTGAATAAATAGTTGAAATGTTTTCTGCCATTTCTAATGTCCACCACTTCTTCTCTTATGCCCACTGCTTTGTGGCGGGGTTCTATAGTGGAAAGAAAGCTATCTTGAGATTCAGATATTATGAGTTTTAGTCATAACTTTGTTGCTAATCAGCTAATAGGCTTGGAGGCAGTCACTTAATTTCCTTAGGCATTGTTTATAAAATGAAGGATTTTGTTGTGATATATGGTTATTAAATTTTGTAGAGAATTTTCTGGAATAAATGTAACATTTTCAGAAAGAATACACAGTTATTAATAGTCATCTATTGCATACTATTTTAGGGGTTTCATCAAACTGTTTTCATGGAACCCTAGCTTGAGACTTCTTTACTAGATAAGCTACAAAAATTCCTTTATCTGTCAGCTCTCACGCCCACGTATGCCTCTGCCATTCAAGGATGGAAAATCACAATATTCATTTATTCAACTAGTATCTAAGTGATTACTTGACTATGCCTTCGATGGAGATATTTCACAATGACCCCCTTTGGTCATCCCTGAAATGTGTGCTGTCAACTTACCAGCACAGTATAAGACAAAGATAGTTCTATTGCACAGGTAGCTCTATTGCAGTTTTTCTGGATAACTCGCCCTGTTTTGTCCTCTATGGAGGGATATCATTTCTTACTTAGGAAGGAGCAAGAGGTGTGCCACTATCACAATAGCCTGAGGAAAATCACTACTTGGTAAATCTGTTTTATGGTAGGATTTACTCCTAAACCAAAATTTATTAGTAATGGTCACTAAAAAATCCTTTTCCTCCTAAAGAGAAGAAAACCACACTGTTAAGTATTTATCGGCTCTTGAACAAGGCAATGCAAGTCAGCAAAGATAAAATGGATTGAACAGTGTGAGAAGCCAATTCAAAGAGAAAATATCTGAGAATGATGTGTTTTCTGGTATGAAAGTTGAACTAGCTGTTAGGGAAGGGTATCAGTTCGTTAAAGTTATCAGGTTGCCAGTTTAGTGCATTTTATTAGTAGCTGATGTACTCTTCCCCTATGAAGTTTATGTCCTTTTAAATAATAAAATTCAAGGGAAAATGACTCGATCAAGAGCTTACTCATGCATCTTTAGTTCAATCAGAGCCACTCAGCATTTATTGAGGAATAAAATGTCTGCTGTGCTTCAAATAATTTATTACTTACCAATTGCAACCAGCAGCTCCTGAAAGTATCCATCATAACATTCATTAATGGCATCTACCATGTCTTGCCCAGAAATATTTTGAAATTCCTGGAAAACTTTGACAAATTGATGCAATTCAAAGGAGATTTTGAAAACATTATAAATTTATCATACAAATTTTAGATCATTACACATAGTAAAAATCCATATTTTCCATAAAATAATTAATTAAAAGTACTACTGCCATCAATTATGTTTGCTATAAATACCATTGAAACAAATACAAATACTCTTAGTAGAATCAGCATAAATCTTGAACTTCAAAGACCTGTTATTATTCTCTTCTTCTGGGGAACAAATGCCACCTCCAGTGGGACCCACTAACTCACTGCTGATTTAAATTGAGAGGAAGCACACAACAAGCCATTATTTATGGACCAGTTATTTAGGACATATATAATAGGCTTATGTCAACAGCAAACTTCTTACTAGAGCTTAAATATGAGAATTAAGTGTAAAAGTCCTCTCTGTGATGATTAAAATAGCAGTCAAAATATCTATAAAGAATATTCTGAGAAATATGAAATCAACTTTATGAGTGTAGACTAGGGTTTACTAATTTAGAATTGTGTTAAATTAAGATTCCTTATTTCAAGAACTTAGTTATCTGACTATCCCAGGCAACTTTAGTTCTCATCCATTCGTCCTGACAATTAGAAGCAAGAAGATGTCTTTTCATTATTATTATTACGATTATCATTAAGACAGGTAATATCTCTTACTGACTTGTAAAGTCTAGATGTGGGATTGGGGTAGGGTAGGCCATCTGTTGAAAATTTTCAGCCATTTGCGTATTTTATATAGAAAAAGACAAATTTTTTTTAATAAAAGAAAAAGACACTGTAGTTTAGGGAATGTCAAACAAAGGGCAAACCAACATGAGTGCACCCTCTAAGACCAATAAGATTCTATCGATATTGCAGAAATCATGATATCAATAATAATGACCTTGATGCAGTATTGACTGTTAAACTATATTTACTATACATTTTTGCAAGACAACATATAATATCCCTAATAAGAAATAGCTAATATAGTTGAATAAATACTCCATCAAATACAGAGATTATTTTTAAAATGCTCAGTATTTGAAAGTTATTGGAAAAAATATTAAGGAAATACTTATTCCTTAGTAATGTCATTAAATAAGGCACATTTTATAAACAAAATTCAAAATAAGTACCTTTGAGATAACTGACTTTCCGCTATTTTCTTGTAATATTTCATTTTTGTTTCTAGTTAACCACCTTCTTTGTGTTATATAATTGGTCGAGTAGCTGGAAAGAAACCCAGTTAGTAATTACCCAGCCACAGCTGCTGGTAGCTCTTGTTGCACAGGATCATTTGCAGCATGGTTTTGTGCTCCCCCGTCTTCTGCTGACAGGCTTCCCATAGGACCTGGAACATTAGCCAGCACAGAAGCAGCATCAGAACCACTCCAGCCCATTGTAACCAAGGTTCTTTGCAGTCAGTCTGAGAACTGGTTCTAGTTACCATTGCATCCTGAGCAGCCATTGCAGGGTCTGTATATCCTTCCTCTCTGGTCCCCTGTAAAGTAAGCACAGGTTTTCCATGTAAATGTTCTTAGTCAGCAACTCATATTGGTTAGTGGGACTGAAATCCTTGAACCACCAAACATTCTGATTGTTCCCAAGGAACTTCTGTTATTATCTGGAGTAAGTGTTCATTTCCTGATTTCGTGAATACTTTAGAAGATAGTATATAAAGTTTTGTCTTAAAATGTGCATTATTTTCTTTTTCTTTTTCTTTGCAGCACTGGTAATATTTGAAAGACTTTTAGGCATTTTTCAGTTTTCCAAGTCTCTGTACAGTATCTTCTCCCTTATCAAACTGAGTATCCACTGCCTGACCATGGCAGTGGGTGTTAGAAATGAGTGTTAACATTGTTAGAGCAAAAATGCAGAGAAAGTCCATCTCTGACTTGCACAATAGGATTTATACAACAAAATAGTAATGAAATTCAGACATTGTGCAGTGAGAATATTTTGTAAATCTGTTTAACTCTCACTCCATTATCATTTAGAGAACAGACATGATCCAGTCGATCATTTCAAACAGGAGGGAAGGGGTGCTAACCAATGCAGGGTCCATTGATTCCTGAGGATTATGAAGGCCAGTAGGGAGAAAGAGGTAGGGAGACATGTTATCAGTCTAATTAACTGTTTCTTTTGGGTCGAGATATAGAAGGGAGACTTTCTCCTTGCTCCAACTATGTTATGAGAACACTGAAAGTACAGTAGCTTCTGCTTCTACCATTTTTATTTTGAGACAGGGCCTTGCTCCATTGCACAGATTAGAATGCAGTGGCATGATCATAGTTCGCTGTAACCTTGACCTCCTGGACTCAAGCAATCCTCCTGCCTCAGCCTCCCGAGTAGCTTGGACTCCAGGCATGTGCCACTATGCGTGGCTAATTTTTTTTTTTTTTCTCAAAAAGAGGATCTCGCCACGTTGACAAGGCTGGTCTTGAACTCCTGGCCTCAAGTGATTCTTCCGTCTCAGCCTCTCAAAATGTTGGGGTTACAGGCATGAGCCACTGTGCCTAGCCCTGTCATCTTTTAGGACACTGGGAATAGCCACAGTGCAGTGAATCCAGTGAGACAGCAAGATTGGGCACAGGGAGGTCTTGAACACAACTTCCTTGAATAAACCTCAATCCCTAAATAGTATGAATGGGATCCCAAATTTCTTACCTGCTCCTGATGGAGGAACTTGCAATCTAGCTGAGAACCTGTGGGGAAGCTTGCCCGATTGAATTGTTTATGATCATGGCAGGGACAGTGTTCCAGCAGCCAAGGGCTACAGGATAGACCACATTGACTTGAAGTATGTGGGAGACACAGCTAGACCTTCGGGGGAGTCTTCAGCTCCCGTGAGAGTAAAGGTGAGGCTAAATCATCATGAAAGGTTTCTCTGACCAAACTGGTCAGTTTGGCTCTGACCCAAGTAAGACAGAGAAAAGATCATAAATTAAATCAGTGGCTTATCTTGGCAGCTAACACTGATAAATGCCCATATGCTTGTCATTGACACCTCATATGTTCAATGTCCAGAATTGCCAAGAATTGCTATTCCATAGTCAATATGCAATATCTTGATCTAAGGACACAGCGGTGACCTTCCTGTTGCCAAGATAGTTCATTAACCACATACACACATCTCTCTACCAATTGCCTTCTTAGAAAGAAAGGAGGATGGCCAGAAATCTGAGTGTCAAATACTTAACCCAATAAAAGTATGAATGAGATTGAACATGCACCCACATTCACTATTCAAAGTATCACATAGATGAAATTTGCCATTTTAGATTAAATATTAGGTCTGTTTTTCTTGATAACAAAAAGCTAGAGGCATAGGAGAAAGTGCAATTTATTCACAAAGAAATAAGTAAGCTACCATTTGTGCATAAATTTGTAGCCCTGGAACATTTAATGTTTAATCATAACTCAAAAGTTGTATGTCCCCTAAAGATGAACAACTGATGAGAAATAGGCATGAGTTTGTCAGTCACATTTCTTCTTGCTCAATTTCCTTTGCTTAAAATACCAAGAGACTAAGACTGCACATATGCAATTCTTATTTTGAAATCTGTGTATTAAATTAAAGGAGCGAATAATGTTATTGAGTGGTAGGACTATGGGTGTTATTTTCAAATCATGGAAATGTTGAGGTGCAGGTACCTTAGGAGTTCCACCTCATATTTTGGAGATAAAAATTAGAGATATTAAGTGAATTGCCCAAGGTCTGATTGTTAGAGAAGAATGTGTATTAAATATCAGTGGCATTTCTGACTCTGAGGTCTGGTTACCATACTCTTCCCTTAGCCTAAATAACTTATTTTTACATAATATGCTCTGGCTCCCTTTCAAATTCTCTCTTATGATTTTAATTTATACCAAGCAACAAATAATTGGAAGCAATTAATATGCTATATCTTCTGTGACTATATGCCACTTATTTAATAACATACATCTGTGGTAATTCTTATTCTTCATCTTATTGAATCGATCAGTAGGATTTGGTATAATTGACACTCTCTTCTTCTTGCTAATCTCTCATCACTTGGCTTCCAGGATCCTGCAATCTAGTTCATTTTATTGGTTACTCCTCAATCTGGTGAACCGGTTTCTCTTCTTTTCAGTCTCTTAATTTTGGAAGGTCCAAGTAGTCAGTGTTTGATCATCTTTTTGTCCGTATTTACATTTCTTCTCTTGATAATGTTATCTACTCATGTGGCTTTAAATTCCATCTATATTGTAATGATACCCATTTATTTATTTACATCTCTAGCAAAGATCTGTCATCTGAACTTCAGATATGTATATTCCAGTTGCCAATTCAGCATCTCCACTTGATTTTCTAATATACATATTAGGTTTAGCATGTTGAAAATCCAATGCCTTGACTCCCTCCACCTCAAACTCTTTCTATAGTCTCAGTCTTCCACACTGCACTTCATCCTTTCTGTTGCTCAGACTAAGAAACTAAGAGTCACATTTGATTCTGTTTTCTTCGGCCTTTTCATAGCCCACATGCAATTCCTCAGGAAATAATATAGACACTGCCTTCCAAATGACACAGGATTTTTTTTCTGTGTGTTTTGCCAGTTGGAGACCTCTGTGGCTGGCAATGCTCCTGCCTGGGCCTTGCTCGCCCTGGGCAGGAGCATTGTGGCAGGAGGTACCCTGCCCATTCAGCCTGCTGGGCTGTGTTTGACTTGCAACCTGGCCTGGATCCCGTGGCCACTGTGACTGCACACTCAGCCTGCAGAGTGAGGGGATGTGTGAGCGAGTGAGCATGGAGACCAGCTGGCTCCTCCAATTGCTGGCACAGGTGCGGGCTCCATGTGGGGCTTGTGGCTGGACCAGGCATGTCACAAATGACTCCCATGTCCAGACGAAGGGGAGATGGTGGTGCCTAAAAACTTGGAGACGCCAGGCGAATAGGGGCATGTTAACAGCTCTCTTAGTTCCACTATCCACAGCCTGACTAAAGGGGGCATGTGGAGCCAAGCAGCTACTTTTCCCGTTGCTTGGTGAGTGGGAAGGGAGTGCTACAGGACTACAGCTCTATTCACACTTGCTGTTTGGCAGGTCCCAAGTTTTTGTCCCACATCCAAGGAGAATGAGGTTACACTGACAGCCAGCGGGTGAGCAAGGCGAAGAGTTTTATTGAGTGAGAAACAGCTCTCAGCAGAGAGGGAGACCCAAGTTGGGCAGCCCCCTTCCCCAAAGTTGGGTAGTTACTCCCCCACCACCCGAAGATGGGCAATCCCCTGCTGTGGCTGAGTCCAGTGTTTTTATGGGCTCAGAATGGGGGTGTATGTGCTGATTGGTTTGTTAGTACACAAAAGAAGCTAAAAAAAGGCACCACTCAAAGATGGGCACAACAGTGTAAAAAACCAATTAGGGAAGGGTAGGAATATGTAAAATAGGTGAAGGGTGGGGATCAACCAGAGGAAAGCACCTCACATGGGAAGAGAGGTTCCCAGTCCGGTCTGTGGATTTATCTGAGACTTGTAGATGGATTTTCAGCTTTAAACTGTCTTTGGTGTGAAGGTTGGATTTCACCGCCCCTATCTGCCTTAAGATTTGTCTGTCTCCTGCTGCTATCTAAAATACATCCAGAAACTGGGCAATTATCACCACTGCCAATGCTTTCCTATGGATCCAAGTTAATGTTACAGCTAGCTTTACTGCTGAAGCAGCCTCCTTATAGGCTTCTGTTTCTACCTTTGTCTCCCTGTAGTCTTTTCTCAATATAGCAGCTATTGTGAGTATTTTAAAGCATAAGACCACATTCCTTCACTAAACACCCAGCAATGACTTACTTCTTACCCATTTCACTCAAAGGAAAAGCCAAGGTCCTTAAAATGGCTTCAGGATTTGACGTAATCTTGCCACGTGCTGCTTCTCTGAATTCATTTACTATTATAGTACATTTCCTTTGCTTGCTCAGAGGCCACCAACTGGCCTTCTTGCTATCCCTCATACCCATTAGCTTTTTTTTACCTTACATTTTTCTCTAGCTATACTCTTTACTTGGAACATCCTATCACATTGATTTATTTGTTAACTCATTCTTTTATTCATATTTTTGCTCAGATCTCATCTTCTCAATGAGGCTTACTCTGATCAATCTATATAATATGGCAGGAGGGGCACAGGGGCTCACGTCTGTAATCCCAACACTTTGGGAGGCTGAGGCGGGTGGACCTCCTCAGGTCAGGAGTTCAAGACCAGTCTGGCCAACATGGTGAAGCCCCGTCTCTACTAAAAATACAAAAATTAGCCAGGCGTGGTGGCAGGTGCCTATAATCCCAGCTACTTGGGAGGCTGAGGCAGGAGAATCGCTTGAACCCAGGAGGCAGAAGTTGCAGTGAGCTGAGATTTTGCCATTGCACTCCAGCCTGGGTGACAAGAGTAAAACTCCATCTCAAAAAAAAGAAAAATATGGCAATCTACCCATTATGCTCAGCCCTACAATACTTCTCCCTGTTACTCTGTTCTGCCATATCTTTCATCAACCTTCTAATATTTTATATAATCCACCTATTTATTAAATTTATGTTTAATTGTCCATATTCTCTTGCTAGAATGCAAACATCTTAAGGGCTGGGATCTTTACCTCTTCTGTCCACCAATAATTCCCAATTATCTAAAATCATGCTTGGCACATGGTAGGCATTCAGGAAATGTTAATTGGAAAAGTAAAGAAATAACTTTAGATGGCAGACTTCAAAGATGCATCAGTGGATGTGGGAAGATTTTCTGGATTATTGATATTTTCTTAGTGATCTTCAGCCTTTATAGCTAAGTAAGCTCCTGCCTTTGCAAAGTTTGTGAGAAATATTTAAGAATTTTATGCAACTTTACATATCTGAAATATTGTTTGGAAAGATAATTGTTTTGGACATTTAGCCTGAAATGGTGCCCATCTGTTTATTTTCCTATGCAGCTAATTGCCAAGAGCACTTTAAGCACACTGGTGGATTTAAACAATGTGAATAAGTAAGATTGTGATTTGGCTTTGACAAAGGCAGAGTCAAGCTGGCTTTGTCATATAAAGGGCCTGAGATGGCCACAAGGTATGTTTAATTGATGTAAATACCGGAAAATGGCATAAATGAGTACAGAATTTAGTTTACGGGCATGATAAACATGGGAAGGGAAGAAATGAAAGAACTAAGATGTGGGTGAAAATATTTGGAGGCAATGAGTTGATTACAGATGATTATTGAAAGCTATCAGCCATAACACTCCCAGAGGCCTCATTGTACCAGTTCAAGAAACTGTCATAGGAGAATTCTGAAAGCCAAGATAAGGAGTAAGTATCCAATTGGGTAGTTTCCATTCTTTCTCTTCCTGAAAATGTTTATCATCTCCAGTGTGATTTGCACATATTGATTAATCTCTAAGTGACTAATTTTTCATTATTTGACAGATAATTAGATCTTTCATAAATCTGTGTAATAAAAGCATGCAGGAAGCATTGTGAGCCAGTTTAATAATTGGCATTAGTTTTCAAGAAGAATGTGTTCCAGCTCAGTTGTTTCCTTATTAGAAATCATCCTGTCAGGAAACACTTTATAGATAAAGTAAAGTAAAAGATCTTCTCTTCTGGAAAATATGACAATGATTTTTAACACTTGCCATTTCATAAAAGCCTAAGGCTCCTATGCTCCAATTACTCCCGTCTCTATTAATTAAAAAAAAAATGGGTGTGTCTGAATTTTAGTGATGTTAAAAATATGAAAACCATGGGTCATCTTCCCTGTGATCCTAAAAGTGAAGGTGCATAGGGAGGTAGAGGACTTGATTATAACAACCAAAGAACTGGAGAATATTTGTATTGGAAAGGAATTGAAAGAAGGATCAGCTTATATCCTTTAATTTACAGAGTAAAAACCTGAATCTTATAAAGGTTAAATGATAAATCCAAAGATACAAAACTGATGGGAGAGATTTGATTACACTACGGTGCCCCACAGTTATCCACTAGGAACTCACCAGCTCCAAATTTCACCTCCTGTTAGGAAGAAAACTCCATTTCTTTTTGTAAAATATCTAGACAGATTCTCTCTGAAATGGTGTACACCACAGACAATGATCAAGAGAAGTGATGGACTTTTACAATCCCATTACTAACTTTATATCTTTTCCAATTTTCTGAATTTACTGATCCAAATCCTAAGTCAGTGGTTCCAAACTGAGGAGTCATTAATGTAGAAGTGAGAAGCCAATAGAAAATCTTTGAACTATTTAACAATCTAAGAGAAGTCATACATTTTACTAACAGTATAAATTATCATGGAACTTCTGATTTTCAAAGAAACTATTATTAAAGGAGATTATATTAAGTTTTTAATAGTTTGTTACCTCCATTTTCTATTATGAGTTAAATAATCTTTATGAAATATGTATTATATTTTTAGAATTGTATTTTACATTTTAAGGAAAATGTGTATTTTACATTTTAAGGAAAATGTACTGTGAAACTTTATAAGTATATAATGTTAAAGTAAACTTTATTAATTTTCCTTGGCTTCTTATAAAATGTAAGTCTTGATTCACCCACACTTTTTGGTATTCTATGTTGAAAGGAAAATTTTACTGTATTTAAATGCTATTCCAAGGTTAAATACTCATACATATATTTAATATTCCAATTCTAGAAATCAAATTTAAGAAGTAACACTTTTGGTGGAACCACAAATGGAAAAGATTCTTGGGTCCTGAATCATGGTTTGGAGAAGACCTTTATGCCTATTAGGAACCAAAAGCCTAAAACTCTAAACTTAAAACACAAGCAATAGAATGTTGATTCTGTCCTGTCTGCAGTATACAAGATTAGCTTTTTCTGTTAAAACTAGGAAATAAAGTTGTGTGTGGAAGCAATAAAAATCTGAGCTATTCATACATGTAATTCATAGAAATTTATAGGTGCTACATTTTTTGAAAAATTTAATGAAATATATAAGAAGGAAAATCAAATTAAAAATTCAAGTTGATGTTATATTTAAAAAAAAGTAATAGTTCATCCTGTACATTCATAATCCAAATTAGGTAAAAACCAGTGATAAAATATTGTGTGTTATTTTAAAATATATGTATATCTACACAAACAATATTATTATATATACAAATACTCGTACTCATGTACACACCCTATCATTAATAAAGCATCATTGTTTAATTTTAGGAAAAGAATAACTACAATTGGGAATAAAATTGATTGCCCTATTACATCCAAAAAGTCACCATTCATTGATTATTTTTTCCCTTGTGATTTATTTTCCCTCATGTTTCATTTTTGGAACTTGTGTTTTCCCCTGAAATACAAGAATGTTTGCTTTATAAAAATACACTGTGATCCTAATTCTTAGATGTCAGTTATTTTAGGTGGTTTATAGCTCAACCTTTAAAGAGGTGCAGAAATGCTAAGAGGATTTGAGTTTTGATCGTTGACATTTTACCAAATAGAAGTAGAACTGGAGTGGAACCAAATGGGGTTGGAGGTAGGAGCAGTACAATTCAACAGTAGAGGTATAGTGCATCTAGGCCTGACTTCATGTCAGCCCTTTCATTAAGTAGACCTGTAATGTCAGGCACACCACTTAACCTCTCTAATCTTAAGTCTCCTCATCTCTACACAGAGGGGATATTGCCAGTTGGGTTTCCTGGGAAGATGACTTTGAGACGGAGATCAGCATACAGCCTGTTAATTATGGAATGTTCTTGGGATCAATACCTACGGGAGGGAGGGAACAGGAGCAGGATTTGACTGTGATGTAGTCTTAATGGAATTAAATAAAGTCCTCAGGAAAATAATTTCCTTCCTATTAAAGCAATAAAATCTTGTTTGATATTAGGATTTATAATGGTTTATAATGGAACTGTTGGCTTCACTCGGTTAGGGGCAATACCTGTGCCAAGAAGAATCTTTGAGTGGAAACTGTTGCTTTAATTTATATTATTGTAGCAACATTATTGTAAAATTAGCTTTTAAACTGAGAAAAATTTTTAATTAAAATTAATCTTATAAAATGTAAAAGTTAGAAAATATTCAATTGGCATCTTGTCAAGTGAGATTATTTTAAAATAGTAATTATTATTGAAAATGTATTTTTCTACAAATGACTTCAACATCTGTTACAAATTAAAATGAGCTTATACCTACATTTTACCAGAAGCTTCAGTTTGTACTGTGAAAAACCAAATTATCTTTTCTCCACTGACATGGATAATCCTACAGATGAAACTCCTCAGAATAGGATGATTTACTGGGAGTGGTGACATGGGAGTTTTATGAACTATGCAGCCAAACCACAGAAATCCAAATTAAACTAAACTAAACCAAAACCAAACACAACGAAGCAAATTCTTTGTTTATATATGCTTCCCTTTAGAAATTCTATGTGGGCCTAATATAGTCATCATCATAAGTTTTCTATTTATTGACAAATATGTCTTTACTATCTTCTGTTACCCATTTGTATTTCTTGGTTGCAATGTTCAATTCTCTTTCACAGCTCTGAAATACACTGGTTGGCCAGGCACGGTGGCTCACGCCTGTAATCCCAGAACTTTGGGAGGCCGAGGCGGGCGGATCAAGAGGTCAAAAGATTGAGACCAACCTGGCCAACATGGTGAAACCGCATCTCTACTAAAAATAAAAAAAAAATTAGCAAGGCTTGGTGGCGCGTGCCTGTAATCCCAGCTACTCCGGAGGCTGAGGTAGGAGAATCACTTTAACGCGGGAGGGGGAGGTTGCAGTGAGCCAAGATCGCACCATTGCACTCCAGCCCGGGCGACAAGAGCGAAACTCCGTTAAAAAAAGAAGAAGAAGAAGAAGAAGAAGAAGAAGAAGAAATACACTAATTCCAGATTGTAAAACTTGTTTCAACTTCCTTGAAGACAAATAACTTCACTGCCTTTGATATTAAGTAGGCCTCCTTGAGTGAGGGTTTAGCCAATGATATTTGAGCAGAAATGGATATGCATTACAACAAGGCTCATAAACACTTCCATGAAGAAACCTCTATTCTCTTTCTGTTTCCCTGGGTTGAAGACAGACATGATAAACTTAAAAGCCAGTTGTAACGGTGGAAGGAGACTAAGTCTCTGGATCACTTCTTGGAAGCGAAATGCACTCTGATCGGTAGCACCTGTTCTGGTCTTCCTGTGAGCTTGAGAAATGGCATTTACTTTATGCTTTTAGTCATCTATTACAAGAAAGAGATGAGCTCAGTAAATAACTGGCTAGTTTGCAAGCAGACACACAAGGGAGAAGAGAGAAAGTTTAGAAATTTTGTGCCTTGAAGAGTTAGAAAGAGAAACCACTTACTGATTCCAAGCAATGTAAGCTGAGACTCGAAGAGGCTTTGAAAAGTAAGGGTCTTTTATGACTCAGCCCTCTAGTAATACCCGGACAGTTTACTTTCGGAGAGATCCTTCAAGGAAATGTTTTTGAGTTGTGAAAATAAAAAAGGCATAAATGAGGGAGCAAGGATGCAAAGAAAGTCATACTGGAGAAATATATCTAGGAAAGAACTTTGCATGCGGTTAAGTGGTAAATGGACCTAACCAAAAGCAAGTAGATCACAACTCTTCTAAGTTTTTAAGAGATCCTCATTTTCAAAGACATTACAAACTCAGATTGAAGAAACATTGATAATGTATGCTATAAACAAAACGTGAGGACTCTAAATTTGCTGAAGTTGAGCTTCTATGAAAGTGGTACAACCTTCAAGGATATAGAGAGGCTTCTCGACTTATAATGGGGTTACGTCCTGATAAATCCATTGTAAATTAAAATATCCCAAGTCAAAAATGCATTTAATACACCTAATCTATTGAACATCATAGCTTAGCCTAGCCTACCTTAAATGTGCTCAGAACACTTGCAGTAGCCTACAGCTGGGCAAAATTATCTAACACAAAGCCTATTTTACAATAAAGTGTGTTACATATCTCACATAATTTATGGAATATCAACTATTATGTGAAATTTGCAGCAGTTTTGCACCATCATAAAGTAGAACGGTTCCATGAAATAGATAAGTCAGACCATAAAAATTCAGGGACTGAGTACTGTCTGTTCTCCATAGCACCTCTTCAGATAAAGCCAACTAGGATAAAGGACAGGGAAGGACTTCTCAGAGTTTATCCACAGTAGCCACAGAAATGTTTAGATTAAAAACAAATCCAGGAACTCATAGAAGCAATTGGGACTGGAGGGGTTCAGAGAAAAGGATGAAAAAATAGACAACGATCTATCTTGCATTTTTATCTAGTGATTCTAACTCCTCACCTAAGAGTGTGGGGCTCTGGGTTCCTGAGGACCTTAGGCAGGATTCTCACTCTAGTCCCCTCCACCTGGACTATAGATCTTTCTCTCTCCTAGGTCCTACTCTTCCAGCTTTGTTCCCACTAAAAAGGCTTTCATGTATTCTTTTATTAAAGACATTGAAATCTTTTCTAATGTCATGTTCCCATGTACAAAATTCTATTGACTTCTTGGTTTTAGTGAAATTCTTTGGTGACTACTAATTCTTTGCTAACTACTATGCCTTTGATGTGTAAAGGAAAGGTCTGGGGGTTTAGAAACTCTTGTTTCATTTCAAACACACACACACACACAAACACACACACACACACACACACACACACACGAAACACAAAACCAAACCAAACCAAACCAAAATTCCGGCTTTTAAGACATTTTTCTCAGCTGTGGCCTTTGAGATTCTCTTTTAGAAATTAAGAGCTGAACGCTGACTCTCTTTCTCTTTGCATTCCTGAGTGCCTTTGCTAAACAGGATAACAGGCACATTGGAGAATATGTATACAATGTATTACAATGCTAATATGTGGAATATTTTCAAGAAATATTCATTAAATGGAAATACTTATATATCATTTAGTCAGTACAGAAACATAAATGATAAACTCTACTTTTAACTTGAAGTAGTGTTCCTTTTTGGTAATATATAACACCACAGAATTTTTATAGGCTGCATTGAAGATCATATGCTGGCATTTAGAGTCTCTAGCAATCAAATTCGGGATTTCTACCTATTAGCTCTTTAGACAATCATAGAGCTAGCACTGTATACTTTTTGATTATTCTTTACTGAAGTACTTATGAGAATATTTGTATTATAGTGTTTTGTTGTTATTAAATGAGAAAATTGTTTCTCCCCTCACACAGTACTAGGCACACTGTAGGAGCTCAGAAATGTTAGTGTGCGCTAAGCCCATGTAGCAGTTTTAAAAATGAAATTATTTCTAAGGCCGGGCGTGGTGGCTCACGCCTGTAATCCTAGCACCTTGGGAGGCTGAGGCAGGCGGATCACCTGAAGTCAGGAATTCGAGACTACTAAAAATACAAAAATCAGCTGGATGTGGTGGCACGTGCCTGGAGCCTCAGCTACATGGGAGGCTGAAGCAGGAGAATCACTTGAACCCAGGAGGAGGAGGTTGCAGTGAGCTGAGATCATGCCACTCACTCCAGCCTGGGTGACAGAGTGAGACTATCTCAAAAAAAAAAATTATTTCTAATTAGAATTATTAATTTTAATTGTAATATTTTTAATCTTTTAATTTTCTCAGAATATATAATTAATTATACATACATGTATATTTATAATTTCTTTAGATTTTTAATTTTTTGAAAATAGAGCTGATGCATTATCCGTATTTGTCTTTAACAAGTTGAATTTCTAGTTGAGTGCTTTGAACATGGCTGCAGTAAATGTTACTACACAGAATTTACTGTTGAACTGTAATATACTGGAGTTTTCTGTTCTATTTTTTTTTGGCAATGACATATACCTATTTTCTTAGTGCAAAGTGATGTAAATTTTGGAATGCCATACCTGGACCAAGTTTATGAGAGTATCTCTGAAGTGTCCCGAGGTCTCTGAATAAATGTCCTCTTGGAGGTTATTGCTGTATTCTGCATAAGAAAACATGATAAAGGTATGATTTATTATAGAACTATATATCAATGTGTTTTGAATAAGTTAATGTTACTTCCCAGTTGTGAGTAGAAATCCCAGGAAATATAGTCCACCTGTTGACATTTCTTTGTTAATAAACTGTCTGCCAAAGAAATCTGTCACCTAATGGTAACATAAGCATAGGACTATTTTTTAAAAATCTTTATTCCAAAATTGAAAAAAAAGGATTGAGAGTCGTTTCACATTCTCTGATTCTCAAAATTCAGAATTATGCATTCTATTTCCATAGACTGCTGCCCAGCCCACTACTTTTTCTAAGTGCTTCATCTCATTTTAACATTTTAGTGAAAGTTCTGACTTCATTCCTTTCAGAAAAGTCTTGTTTTTAATCGATCTTGAATTAATTTTGTATAAGGTGTAAGGAAGGGATCCAGTTTCATCTTTCTACATATGGCTAGCCAGTTTTCCCAGCACCATTTATTAAATAGGGAATCCTTTCCCCATTGCTTGTTTTTGTCAGGTTTGTCAAAGATCAGATAGTTGTAGATAAGCGGCATTATTTCTGAGGGCTCTGTTCTGTTCCATTGGTCTATATCTCTGTTATGGTAGCAGTACCATGCTGTTTTGGTTACTGCAGCCTTGTAGTATAGTTCGAAGTCAGGTAGCATGATGCCTCCAGCTTTGTTCTTTTGGCTTAGGATTGACTTGGCAATGCAGGCTCTTTTTTGGTTCCATATGAACTTTAAAGAAGTTTTTTCCAGTTAGACCTAAAACCATAAAAACCCTAGAAGAAAACCTAGGCAATACCATTCAGGACATAGGCGTGAGAAAGGACTTCATGTCTAAAACACCGAAAGCAATGGCAACAAAAGCCAAAATTGACAAATGGGATCTAATTAAACTAAAGAGCTTCTGCACAGCAAAAGAAACCATCATCAGAGTGAACAGGCAACATACAAAATGGGAGAAAATTTTTGCAACCTACTCATCTGACAAAGGGCTAATATCCAGAATCTACAATGAACTCAAACAAATTTACAAGAAAAAAACAAACAACCCCATCAAAAAGTGGGCGAAGGATATGAACAGACACTTCTCAAAAGAAGACATTTATGCAGCCAAAAAACACATGCAAAAATGCTCATCATCACTGGCCATCAGAGAAATGCAAATCAAAACCACAATGAGATACCATCTCACACCAGTTAGAATGGTGATCACTAAAAAGTCAGGAAACTACAGGTGCTGGACAGGATGTGGAGAAATAGGAACACTTTTACACTGTTGGTGGGACTGTAAACTAGTTCAACCATTGTGGAAGTCAGTGTGGCGATTCCTCAGGGATCTAGAACTAGAAATACCATTCGACCCAGCCATCCCATTACTGGGTATATACTCAAAGGATTATAAATCATGCTGCTATAAAGACACATGCACATGTATGTTTATTGCGGCACTATTCACAATAGCAAAGACTTGGAACCAACCCAAATGTCCAACAATGATAGACTGGATTAAGAAAATGTGGCACATATACACCATGGAATACTAGGCAGCCATAAAAAATGATGAGTTCATGTCCTTTGTAGGGACATGGATGAAGCTGGAAACCATCATTCTCAGCAAACTATCGCAAGGACAAAAAAACCAAACACCACATATTCTCACTCATATGTGGGAATTGAACAATGAGAACACATGGACACAGGAAGGGGAACATTACACTCTGGGGACTGTTGTGGGGTGGGGGGAGGGGGGAGGGACAGCATTAGGAGATATACCTAATGCTAAATGATGAGTTAATGGGTGCAGCACACCAACATGGCACATGGATACATATGTAACAAACCTGCACATTGTGCACATGTATCCTAAAACTTAAAGCATAATAATAAAAAAAGATCAGTAAAAAAAAAAAAAAGTCTCGTTTTTGTTTGAATGCAACAGAGATGACTGTCCACAACATTTTCTTGAGACACAATGTCATATAGTACATAATGCAATAGAACTTAAGGCATTATACCTTTTTGAAGGTGAAAATAGTTACCCTTTCTACTTTTGAAATGTATAAAAATCTGATTTTGCGGTAGATTGCAGGAATGTGAAATTTATGTAAAGCAAAGCAGATATATTTGTAGAATTCACTGAGCCATTATTGTACTTTATTTTTTCTATATGCTGGGTCTTTCCTGGATAAGAGGTGAAATGCCCCCTGAATTAAAGTGTGGGACACTTTCCTGTCTTAATGAAAACATTCAACTCATAGAGACTTGTAATTATTTTCCTGGAAAATTGGCTTAACTTGATTGTCTAGCGAACTGTTTCATTTTTAGTGCACTAATAATCAATTTTACCTAATGAGTTAATTGGTCCTCAGTGAATCCTATGTTAAATGTAAGAATGTCTTAGATAATTCTTCAAAATACATAAACTGGAATATTTAATGTGTTATACAGTTCTTGTATGTGTAAAATATATTCACATATGTATATTTCCTTACGCAAGCTGTAGGCTTCTCGCATCTGGAAAATTTCTCCATTTGTTCTTGAAGCTAGTATTTCAATGAGGCAATTCTCATCAGTGCCTACTCCCTAGAGAAAGGAAAAAAGAGATAAATGTAAGGATATTCTTATTGGAAGTAATAGTGTACCTTTTGTACAAGAAAGAGATACAGCATTTCCAGTGTGTTGAGAAGTGGCAGGGGAAAGGAAGTGTGTTTAGGATGAAGGCAGGCACAATCTTAGTTCCAGCTTTGCCATTTACTACCTATTTGACCCTGAAGAATTAATATCTGAAGGAAACTCTGTTTCTTCATTTAGAATAAAACAGTATGAGCATTTCTAAACATGTGGAGAAAGACATGTTTAAGCAATGCTCATGGCATTGAGCATTTCCATTTGCTGTTGGAATGATATTTGATATTCCATTTGCTGCTGGAATATTAATTCTTTAGCAAGCTGACATTAGAATACAGGTTTTCTAATTTGCCGAGAATATTTTAGGGACCTGTGCCTGCCTCTCTAGATGTGGAATTTTGTACAATTTGCATAAATATTTGGATGGATGCTTTCTGTGGTCTCTTGCAGACACATGGGTATATTGGTCTTTGAAAGTGATCTTAAAGACAATACACCTTTTTTAGGAAAGCCTCAGAAATCCTTAGCATTCTATGAATTATTGATAAAATACACTTGTTTAATCAAAACAGCAACATATAAACATATAACTTTATTTTTAAAATAATTTTTAGACATAATTTTGCAAGAGGTAGGAATTGACATGCAACGTGTTAAAAGCGATGAGTTAAAATTCATATAATTTTTGTACAATGCCTATTTGGATCAGTAAATGTGATGGCCAAAATCCATGTCCTTTAATTTTTTCCTGTTGCCTATTTTCTGTCACACATTGTTCACAGATTGTGGTAATCTGGTCATTGGCAAGCATCGTACTGGAATGATTTCAACAGTTCTGCAGGTGTTTAATATCTGCATTTGGAAAGAAGTAAAGCCAAGGCCCTCTTTGTTCCCTGTACCTAGCCAACAAAATCTGTAAAAAATCCACAGTCAACTTATTTCATGGAAATAACTTTCCTGTAAGAAACACTGATTCTAATTCTTCCAAATTAAGATTTTTATACATTTGAGCAAAAAAAAAAAGTTTCTATAAAGAATGAACTTCAGGTCATAAAAAGAAAATATAAAGACACCATCTATATATTGTCCCTGATTTAATATCTTCTTTTGACTTAATCAAATTTTTACAAATAATGTAACAAGATTCACATCATTTTTAATACATTATCCTCAATATAGGAATACATACTCAGGGAGAAATCTGAATAGCCCTGGAGGCTTGTTCACTTTTCCTTGTTGTAGGTCAGCACTGGGGCTGGCTCACTAAGTTTGTGACTTTGTACAACAAAAGAACAGGCTGATCCCAGCCACTCAGCCCGGGAGGCTCCAGCTTCCTAACAAGGCCACTGCCCTTGACCACAACATTTCCATTGTTACATCATTGTTTAGATATTCCCTCCCCTCTCCTTGATCACATAAGTATGTAGGAGCATCACAGGGCAGTTTCCCCTCTATTGAAATACTGGCCTGTACTTGTTACAGGCATATTTTTGGGTCAGATCACTACCTTCATGGCATGCCAGAGCTCGTGAGCATCATACAGTGGTGGCGGGTACATGAGGCCAACCATCACATCTTTGAAGTGATCTGAAAGCTGCTCCCTCAGATCCCCAGTCAGGTCCTGTGGAGGAAAAAGTACATATTTTTATTATATGTTACCCAATTTGAAAGAGAAATGAGATAATGCAGAAAGTCTTTTAATATTTTCTTTTCCATGTCATTTAATAATAACAGAATAACAAGTCTGATTTCACATGTATATGTATGCATTACAT
Source organism: Nomascus leucogenys (assembly GCF_006542625.1). Taxonomy (NCBI): domain Eukaryota; kingdom Metazoa; phylum Chordata; class Mammalia; order Primates; family Hylobatidae; genus Nomascus; species Nomascus leucogenys. Next base: position 88,528,582 of record NC_044387.1, on the reverse strand, counting down.
GAGATGATGAACTTGAAAATTTTTGATTTAATCTCACCCCTACATGACATAGCATATGCACATTGTAGTCATTTGAACATAGAATGATTTTCTGACCCTAAACTCCAACTCCTCTTTTGATCTCATTATGAAAATATATAAAAGTTAAACTTAAAAACATTTAATTGGGGGTCTTTAGTTTTCTTGTGGAATTACTGAAACATTAATCCTTAAAGAAAATATGCACTTTATCATTGCAACAGTCTCTTTTAGCAGAAGTCCCTGGTTACACTATTGCCAAACAGCTTATGTAAATTCATTAAGTAGTCTTAGAACTTTCTTCAAATAACAGGCAGTATTATTTTAAATATTGAAAGTCAAACACTTAAAAAGAAATACATGCATACTAAATGTTTGTGTTACAAAAACAGACATAAAAATATTTTGCATTTTATTTTACAAATGTAAAGTGGAATTAAAAAATACATATGCTCTTCCTATACAACAACAACAGGCAAGCCAAGAGCCAAATCATGAATGAACTACAATTCACAATTGCTACAAAAGGAATAAAATACCTAGGGATACAGCTAAGAAGGGAATTGAAGGACCACTTCAAGGAGAGCTACAAACCACTGCTCAGAGAAATCAGAGATGCCACAAACACAAGGAAGAACATTCCATGTTCATGGATAGGAAGAATCAATATCATGAAAATGGCCATACTGTTCAAAGTAATTTATAGATTCAATGCTATCCCCATTAAACTCCCATTAACATTATTCACAGAGTTAGAAAAAAAACTGTTTTAAAATTCATATGGAGCCAAAAAAAGAGCCTGAATAGCCAAGTCAATCCTGAGCAAAAAGAACAATGCTGGATGCATCACACTACCCAACTTCAAACTATAATACAAGGCTACAGTAATCAAAACACCATGGTACTGGTACAAGAACAGACACACAGACCAATGGAACAGAATAGAAAACTCAGAAATAAGACCACACAGCTACAACCATCTGATCTTTGACAAACCTGACAAAAACAAGCAATGGGGAAAAGATTCTCTATTTAATAAATGGTGCTGGGAGAACTGTCTAGTTATATGCAGAAAACTGAAACTGGATACCTTCCTTATGCTGTATACAAAAATTAACTCAAGATGAATTAAAGACTTAAATGTAAAACCCAAAACTATAAAAAACCTGGAAGAAAATCTAGGCAATACCATTGAGGACACAAGCACAGGCAAATATTTCATGATGAAAACTCCAAAAGCAATTGCAATGAAAGCAAAAATTGACAAATGGAATCTAATTAAACTAAAGAGCTTCTGCACAGCAAAAGAAACTATCATCAGAGTGAACAGACAGCCTACAGAATGGGAGAAAGTTTTTGCAATCTATCCATCAGACAAAGGTCTAATAACCAGAGTGAGTCTGTGAAGAATTTAAGCAAATTTACAGGAAATAAACAACCCCATTAAAAAGTGAGCAAAAGACATGAACAGACACTTCTCAAAAGAAGACAGACATGCAGCCAACAAACACATGGAAAGAAGCTTAACATCACGGATTATTAGAGAAATACAAATCAAAACCACAGTGAGATATCGTTTCACCCTATTCAGAATGGTGATTACTAAAAAGTCAAGAAACAACAGATGTTGGTGAGGTTATGGACAAAAAGGAACATTTTTACACTCTGGGAGTGTAAATCAGTTCAACCATTGTGGAAAATAGTGTGGTGATTCCTCAAAGACTTAGAGGCAGAAATACTATTTGACCCAGCAATCTCATTATTGGCTATATGCCCAAAGAAATAAAAACCATTATATTAATATTATAAAGATACATGCGTGTGTATGTTCATTGCAGCACTATTCACAATAGCAAAGATATATATAATCAGCCTAAATGCCCATCGATGATAGACTGGATAAAGAAAATGTGGTACATATATGCCATGGAATACTATGCAGCTATTAAAAAGGGATGAGATTATGTCCTTTGCAGGGACATGGATAGTTGGAAGCCATTATCCTCTGCAAAGTAACACAAGAACAGAAAACCAAACACTGCATGTTCTCACTTACAAGTAGGAGCTGAATGATGAGAACACATGGACACATGGAGGAGAACAACACACACTGGGGCCTGTTGGGGGCGGGGGTAAGCAGGGAGGGAGAACATCAGGAAGAATAGCTAATGGATACTGGGCTTAATATCTAGGTTATAGGTTAATAGGTGCAACAAACCACCATGGCACATGTTTACCTATGAAATAAACCTGCATATCCTGCATATGTATCCCTGAACTTAAAATAATATTTGAGGGAAAATATATATATATATATATATGCTCAATTTATTTTCTTTAGGGTTATCAAGAAATCTGAACGATGTTTAAAATAATCTCTCACTAAACTGTGTAAAGCATATTCAGTTTTACTTAAAAACATGCAATACTTTAGTTCTAAGGTTGTTCAATACTGGAATTCAAGTAAAAGATTCCACATTGAAATAACAACAAAATAGTCCTAATTTTCGTTTTATTTGGCATAATCCAATAATACCTTTCATATACTGTGGATTTTCTTTTTTAGTAGATAAAAGCATTATAAGAAGAGAGAAAATACAAAATACCAATATTGGAAGTGTAAGAGTTACGTGTATGTATACTATAGACACTAAGGGGTAAAAAGAGACTATTATGAACAAATTTCTGCCACTATATTTTAAAATTTAGTTGAAATGGACAAATTCCGTGACAAATACAAATTACCAAAATAGGCTCAAGCATAAATAGAAAATTTAGATTGCCCAATGTTAATTAAAGAAATTGTAGTTAATGCTCCCTTCTATCTCTAGATCCAGGTGGAATCACTAATGTAATCTATCAAGCCCTTACGGAAGGAGTAAAGTAAATCGTATACAAAATCTTGAAGAAATTAGTGGATAATAGAAGATTTCTCAATTTACTTTATCTGGCCAGCATTGTTGTAACACAAAAATTAAAATAAAAACTTCATAAGAAAATTGCCAACTGATATCCCTTATAAACCTAGACACAAACATGTGTATTCAAATATTTATAAAGCACATCTAGTAATACATAAAAAGAATGACAACTAACGAGCAAGGAGGGTTTATCCCAGGAATGCAAGGTTGGTTTGCATTTGAAAATTAATCAATGTAAATTTCCATTTTAGCAGTATAAGGAGAAAAGCTATATGACGATATCAGTAGAAGTAGTGTGTTAGTCCACTTTGTGTTGCCATAAAGAAAAGCCTGTGGCTGGGTAATTTACAAAGAGGTTTGTCTCATAGTTCTGCAAGCTGTACAAGAAGCAGGGCACCAGTATCTGCTTCTGGTGAGGCCTCAAGAAGCTTACAATCATGGCAGAAGGCAAAGGGGGAGCAAGAGCTGGAGGGAGGAGCTGCCAGGCTCTTTAAGGGGAACTTATTATGATGGAAAGAGCTCTTCATGAGGAATCCGCTCCCATGACCCAAACACCTCCCTTCAGGCCCACCTCCAGCATTGGAGGTCACATTTCAACATGAGATTTGGAGAGGACACATATCTAAACCAAATACTGTAGCAAAAGCTTTGAGAATGTTTAGCACATAATCACAATAAAAAAAAATTCTTAGCAAAGAAAGAAGGAATCTTTCTCAAACTGATAGAGGGCATTTACAAAATTTCTACAGGGAAGAGGATACCAGTGAAAAACTAAATGCTTATCCTATAAGATTGAGAACGAGGCAAGGATGTCTGCTCTTACTGATATATTCTATTTGAATTTGTACTAGAGCTATATACTTAAAAAGAAAAGCCAAAACTCTAAATCTTTTAGAAGAAAGTATAGGAACAAATCTTTGCAACTTGGTATAGACAAAAAATTCTTACATGATACATAAAAGAATAAACAATATATGAAAAAAATGATGAATGTAACTTCTTTGAAATAAAAACCTTAAATTTTTGAAAGGAACTTTTAAGAAAGTAAAAGAGAACCACAGTTGTCACTTCACATATTTGACAAAAGAATTGTGCCCAGAAGATATCAGAATCCCTTAAAACCCAGTAAGGCATTCTGATGAAAACATGGACAAGACCTTTCAACTAGAACTTCACCAAATAAAACTTACAAACTGGGAATAAGCCTGTGGAATGTTTAAATGTTTTCATGCTTAAAACATTAGTCATTAGACTAATGGAAATTAAAACCATCATAAGATACCACCACATATTCTCTAGAGTGGCTAAAGTTAAAAGACTGATAATACCAGGTGTTGGTGAGGATGTGGATCATTTAGAACTGTCATCACTGATGAGAATGTAATATATTACAACCACTTTAGCAAACTCTTTTGTAGTTTCTCATGAGTTTAAATATATTTTTAAAAGCAATCCATCAAATGCATTCCTCAGTATTAACCAACAAAAATGAACATTTATAAACCCAAAGAACATGAATATTTGTAGCAGGTTTATTCATAATAACCCCAAATTGAAAATGAATGTCCATCAACAGGTGAATGAATAAACAAATATTGGTATATATATTTATGCGCTAGAAAAATACTCAGCAATAAAAGAATACACATAGCTTCACAAGTGAATCTTAAAAACATTATTCTGAGAAAATGAATCTAGACATAAAAGAGCACATATGACATGATTACATTTATATTAAATTCTAGAAATAGCAAAAATTCATCATCTATAAAGACAAGTAGAAAGCAGATCAGTGGTTTATTTCAGCAGGAGGATGTCAGGAGATGGGCTGCAAAGGAGCAGACACAAAGTCTGGAGGTATTAGAAATGCTCTATACTGGCTGGGCGTGGTGGCTCATGCCTGTAATCCCAGCACTTTGGGAGGCTGAGACAGGTAGAGTCAGGTCAGGAGTTCAAGACCAGCCTGGCCAAGATGCTGAAACCCCGTCTCTACTAAAAATAGAAAAATTTGCCAGGGGTGGTGGTAGGTGCCTGTAATCCCAGCTACTCGGGAGGCTGAGTCAGGAGGATCACTTGAACCCGGGTGGCAGAGGTTGCAGTGAGCTGAGATCACGCAACTGGGCGACAGAGGAAGGCTCCATCTCAAAAAAAAAAAAAAAAAAAAGAAATGATCTATACCTTGATTGTGCTGTCTTCAAACTGTATTAACATAAAGCTTATTTTATAGAAATTGTATTCAATATTGTGAATTTTTAATTTTAAAATGTTGTTTTGGCATCTAGAATGTGAGTATTTTCAAAATCTTCAATTTATTCAGGTCTTTCAAATTTATATGCCATACCACTTGATCACTGGTTTCAAGTTATTTATCAGGTAATTTAGTACTTTTAGCATTTTTTCCACACTATTGTACCTTAGAAAAAATATGAACTTCATCATTAATATTGGTGCCCTAGAGGAATGATTTAATAAGCCTGAGGATAGAGGTGACATGAGAATCCTAAGTAAGAAGAAGAGTTTGTAAAATTATTCAAAATTAGTAGAGTCTCCTGTTTGGAGGCCAGGTGTTTGTCCCTTTACTCCAGCCAAACATCACCAAGATGGATAAAAACAAGAAATAGGGGCCGGGTACGGTGGCTCACGCCTGTAACCCCAGCACTTTGGGAGGCCGAGGCGGGTGGATCACGAGGTCAGGAGATCGAGACCATCCTGGCTAACACAGTGAAACCCCGTCTCTACTAAAAATACAAAAAATTAGCTGGGCATGGTGGCGGACGCCTGTAGTCCCAGCTACTCGGGAGGCTGAGGCAGGAGAATGGCATGAACCCGGGAGGCGGAGCTTGCAGTGAGCCAACATCCTGCCATTGCATTCCAGCCTGGCGACAGAGCAAGACTCCGTCTCAAAAAAACAAAACAAAACAAAACAAAAAACAAGAAATATGCACTTAAAAGAAACGTGGTCGCCTACTATATATATAGAGAGAGATACATATATAAGTTTCAATGCCTTGCCCTTAAGGGTCTCATGTTGGCCCTTATATATAGACATATACATACATATACATATATATATGTCTATATGGGCCAACATGAGACCCTTAAGGGCAAGGCATTGAAACTTACAGAATTGTATGAATGTATAAATCAGAGATATTATTCATAAAATGAAGGTTCGTGGAAAGCATAGTTGTGAGGTGAGCTTTGAAAGATGAAGTGGGATTTGGTCAGGCAAAGGCTTAGGAGATACCAACCATAAATAATGTTTCAGGACAGAGAAGGTACGGTTCTGGGTAGAGTAAAACGTGCCTGTGAAGTATACAGCTAGCCTTCAATAAATGTTGGGTTGATTTGAAATTTGAGTATTTCACAAGAGACTTTGGGTGTCCTTGTAGTGCAAAGGGTATACCATGAGGCCCTAATAATGGAAAGTTGAGTAGGCCAGGCAGAAGAATGTGATGATTATCATAACAACTAGCATTTACTGAATACTTAATATTTGTCAGACGGTATTCTGAATATTAGAATAACTGTAATAATTTATTACAACAATGCTGTGAGTTGGGACCTGTATTCATTCCACTATGTAGATAAGAAAATCAGGCACACAAAGGTGACACAGCTAGCACCATAGGAAGCCACTAATTATATGTGACCAAAGTGATGAACATAGCAAATAGGTGGTACCTGTGGCACGTTTTAGGCATTTTAAAATAAATCTGGTGGCAATGCGTTGAAGGTTTGAATGCAAATGGATCAATTCAATATACTTTTATCTCTACAGGATAGTGGCACTTGACAGTTGATAGAAAGGTAGAAAAATTAAAATGATCATCTCTTCCATGAGCCTTCTTCTATCCCTAAGTGAAATTGATTATTTCCTGGCCACCACTGCTTTATCTTTGCATTTGTTATATTTCAGTGACCACATTATATGATAAATATATGTGCATATTTCCCCCAAAAGTCTATCAGGACATGGACTTTCTCACAAATTCTTCAAAATTCAGCATCTAGCTCTAGCAAAGTACTGAGTGCACAAAATATGTAGAGTACAGCTTATAAATAATACATAAATGAATGTATAAGCAAATGAAAGAATAATGGATGAATGTGGATAAAGAAAAACTCGGTAAAGGATAAAAAAGGCAATATTCAAGCTGAAGACTATGCAAACATTGCAAAAGTTTGTTATTTAACCTTTAGTCACATTTCTTTGATCACCACTCCCACCCCACACACGTATCACAACATATTTCTTCCCTTTACATATTATATTTTTATACTAATACTGAATTGTAGACTGAGATTAGTAGTGCCAGTAGATGGCGCTTGTATCTTTGTTTTTAACTCAGAGGCACGCACGCACGTGTGTGTGTGTGTGTGTGTGTGTATACATAGCTATAGTTACAGTGAACTAATTTTGTAAAAAAAAAAAGAAATAATATAATTTTAGGAAAATAAACAATATCAAATATAATCTAATGTTAGAATGTACAGGTTCTGGAGGCAGGGTTTTTAGGCTTGAATCCTCACAGTGCAAAATACCAGCTAGGAGATTCCAAATATGTTCCTTAACTTCTTTGTGTCTGTTTTGCAATCTGCGAAGTGAAAATAATCACAGCATTTGCCTCGCAGAGTTGATATAAATGTTAAAAGATTTAACTCAGGTAAAATTCTGAAAATATTTTATGGCATATTATAGGCATTCAATATATGTCTTTCCAACCCCAAAAACCTTAAGTAACTTGTTGCAAATAAAAGATGATTAGTTAGGTTGTTTCCCTCTTTACTATACCCCATCTTTGTCTGTCTCCCTTCACCTCACAGTTTTCCTGTATTTTTTGCAACTTTTACTACATCCCAAGCTTGTCCAAACTGTCTTATTTTGTTGTTGTTGTTGTTGCTTTTTTTGCTTTAGGCTTTTAGCAGCTTGAAGCCATGGTTTTTAGTTTCTCTCTCTAGTGATAAGCAGAAAAGACAGATGGGGAAGGCCCTTTCTTGGCCCAACCAGAAACAGAAACTAAGAACCCCTGACTTGCATTTTCTCCTTGGTTACCCCTGCTATATCTGATTGTCAATGGATTCTGTTGTCTCCAACTTACAAATCTATCTAGAAACTGATGAACTGTTACTACTTCTACTGCTACAATCGTTACCCAGGCCACCATCGTCACTCTCCTTTGTTAATATAATAGCCTCTGGCTGGGCACAGTGGTGCATGCCTGTGTTTTGGGAGGCTGAGGCCAGCAGATTGCTTGAGTCCAGGAGTTCAAGACCAGACTGGGCAGCATGGCGAAGCCCCATCTCCACAAAAAATGCCAAAAACTTGCTGAGTGTGGTGGCGTGCACCTGTAGTCCTAGCTACTTGGAAGGCTGAGGTGGGAGGATTACCTGAGCCCGCGAGGGTGAGGCGGCAGTGAGCTGTGATTGTCCCGTGGCACTCTAGCCTAGTGACTGACTGTGAGACCTTGTCTCAAAAACAATAGATATATTGTTTATATATATAATAGATCTATTATTTATATATTAAATATTAAATAAGCCCTATGAGTTATAGTTTATTTACATAAAATATATTTTATATAAATAGAATTGCTGGGAGGCGATATATATATATATAATTTACTTATTTATTATATATATATAATAGCCTCCAAGTGAGTTTCCCTTCTGTCCTTGTACCTTGCAATCTCCTTCAACAACCTTGAGAGTGTGATCCTAGGAAAATAAAAATCAAATTAGTTACTCCTCTGCGCAAAATGTTTTCTCTCACACCACACTCCAAAATAAACTATACCATTATTTTATACAATTGATCTTAGAAGAAAATGAACACTCAGTGTTTTATTCCCATGTAAATGACAAAGTCCTTACATGGTCAACAAGATACATAATATCTTCTTGGTAACTTCTCTGACTTCATCGCCTACAGTTCTCCTTGCTCCTGATTTCTCTTGCTCTGGCTACAGTGGGCTTCTTCCTGAACCTGGAATAGCAGATCTGCTGGAGTCAGGGCCTTTACTTTTGCCCTTCACTGTGCCCTTGATGTTCTTCCCCTAGGTATTCACAGGGCCCACCCCCTCTGCCTTCTTAGTGAAGCCTGCCCTGTTTATGCTATTTAAAATTATACCCCATCTCCCAACACTTCCTGCATTTCTCACCTGGCTTCTGCTTTTTTCCAAAGCATTTATTGCCTTCTATGCATGATCTCTCCCACCCAGGTGGAATGGTAGAATGTAAGCTCCATCATGCAGAGCTGTTGGTCTGTTTCCTTCACGGCTATTTCACCAGCCCATAGAACTGTGCCTGCTACACAGTCATCACTTACAATATTGGTACAAAATGAATGAGTGAATGAAAGAGTGAATGAGGACTACTTGTAGTTCAACAATTATTTGTTTGGAGTCATTCTTGGCAATTTGAACATAAATAAGTGAAGGTCCTTATCATCAAGCAGTTTTCTTCAGTGGAGAGAAATACAGGAATTACAATTAAATTACAATACAAAATTTGGTAAGTGCTATAGTAATGGGAATAGCGTGCTATTATCAGGACACTGGAAGGAGGTGTTACTTTCAGTTGGGAAGACAAATATTGAATAATATGTTTAAATAACTAAACATTCCAAGTTCAAAGTGGAGCCTTCAAATAGGTTCTCTAATTAGAGTATTAAATTCTCACTAGGACATATATATATATATATATATATATACATACACCACTTTTCAAATGCAACCTTTGCAGCGTGACTTTCCCCAGCTGGACTGCCTCTGCTTTCCTGTATTCCGAAGACTTGCCCTAAAGCAGACTCTGCTGGAATCACAGCTTGGCCTTACGTTAAGCTAATGAGTACTTGCTTTGCAAATTGAGCTGTTCTGTGTTGCCCATGAAACTGCAGACTACCCCTGCTGCAGCTATTCTAACCACGCCATTTAAATTAAAAATAAAATGGCATTTGCTTATTTCGTATTCATCTTACCTTTATCTTATTATGGATAAACAGGGGCAAGAAATAGAAGTAAGACTAACATTTTTCTTGTCTGAATATGCACAGGGGAATAGTTTCCTGTGCTTTTCACTTATATGGCTTTTTCTATTATTATTTAAAATGTTATTTGCTGTTTAAATATCAAAGATGCATGCTGTATAAAGTGAAATTTAGAATTTGTCTTAATTCTATCTCCCTCCCCCAGTGGTCACTATGTAAATACTTGCATAATTTTATATTATATTGAAAAATTAAAATGAAATCCTAAGTCCCTCAACTGACTGGATGAACCCCTTCCTGGCCAAGGGGGGCCCAGAGCAATCTTGAAAACTGAGTTCCTAGCAATGATGGGATGGAATTTAGAATACACTTTATGATACTCCCTCCCTAGCTCACTGCCTTTCTTTCCTAAGAGTTAACCAGAAACCCTTTGGAAAGGCTTACTCCACCCCTGATATCAACCAACCCTCTTACACTGCCTCTCCTTTTTGCGGTTTAGACAAAACCACCAGCCAGCATTCTTTCCTGGCTGGAGACCACTGACCACTGAGTGGTTCTGGCCAGTCTACGGAGGATGTGCAGTGAGGGTTTACTGTCACCTTTCAGCGTCGGAGGGCTGAAAATTCCACCCTCGCAACATGCTAACACCACCATGTTTTGAACATGGGTCCCGTGGACAGGTATGAAGCTTAACTGCGCGTGTGCGTGTTTCTCCTTTCATAAATATTCATGACTCCTATAGCTTATTGAATATGTATATTCAGCCACCCTGTTCTGCATAAATTTCTGTCTTATTCTTCTGGCTGTCAAAGTGTCTGTTTCCAGTTTTGGGCAGGAAACCATGCTTCCCAGCCTGTCAGAATGGCCACCCTGCAGGCTGCAACCTTTTATAAAAAATAAAGCTTTCCTTTCCAAATTTATGAACCTTGTTATTCTTCAGTTGACAGTATTATAAAAATGTTTGTGCAAGTTGCTTCATCACTTTGCAGTGGTAAGAAAATATTCTTTCGAATAACTTCGTTTTATGGATATTTTCGCAGTTTACATAATTATTTAATTTTCAATGAAATTTGGGTTTTTGTTTGATAATAATGATAATACTTTGGTCTTCTAGACACACATAGCATATTAAAGCTAAACTCTCCCCTTTCAAACACCTGATAAAAAGTAACACAAATACTTTTAACAGTATACATGATTTCAGAAGAGAAACCGCTTGATGTAAAAATCAGGAGAAAATGAAAACCAGAAGATAAGCAAGTGAGCTGACCTTGGAGATGATCCTGCAGGTGAGTGGGGAAAGTAGAGGCTGGTTTTGAGAGATATTTGGTTTGGGCTTTAATGCCTAATTTAGGGCACTGTATGAGGAGAAGAGAACATTTACTGGGCAATGTAACACAGGGAATTAAGTCTGAAACCTCACATTATGAGGTTGCTATCCTCAAAGGGTTGTATCCTCAGTAGCAGCGCGAACTAGGAGAAAAATATTCAACATTGAAAGATTGGCAGAAAGCTCACGCTCACCACTCATTGCCTAGGCTTTGAGTGGGAGAACATTTTCCTTGATAATCTGAAACAATAGACCTGTGCTTTCCTGGGGCTTGAAGTTCAAATTTATTTAACTCATATGAACCGAGACCTCCATGAAGAGAAATCATCATGAAAGCTGATCTCAAACTGGTGATTCTCATGGAACAGAAGAAGCAAATGCAAAACCAATCTTCAGAAAATCTCTGACACTCCAGAACAGAAGAAGATTCTCCATAAAGAAACAAAAACCAAGACCCATCTCCTAGGTGATATAGTGGACTCAGCAACAATCAGAATGGAAACCCCATGAATTTGAGATCATTATAACAATCTGAGGGAATACTATGAGAAAAGTTAACAGACTTTTTAAAGAAAGCAAATAAAATTCTAGAAATTAAAAACTAAAAACAGTAGCTAATAAAAAACTGAAAATGAAATCAGTACATTGGGAAAATACATTTTAAAGTGACAAAAATATTCTACATATGTAGACAAGAAATATATGGTATTTATATGGTAACATAAAGTTACCAGACTTGAAAGAGTGAATGAGAAGGACAGACTTTGGTCTAAAAGGATTTACAGTAGGAGAGAATGTGGACAATGCTGGAGAGACACTATTTCCAGTCTTCCAGAATACGTGAATCCTCAGCTATTTAGACAAAAATATACAAGCCTGTTGACTACCACAGTGAAACTATAGAATACCAAAAATAAAGAAAACTATCTTAAAAGCATCCAGAGAATAACAGGGAATCTATAGGAAAAAAGGACCAAAACAAACAAAATAATACCTCTCGATGTCAGAAGAGTTTTCTCAGAAGTGTCAATAAGGGCCGGAAAAAAAACCAAAAACAAAACTGAAGTTATATTTGCAAAGATGTACGGAAAAATAACTAGAATTCTGCCCAGAATTCTATAGCTATCTAAACTAATATCTAACAATGAGGAAACAATAAAAATATTCTCAGGAAAAGACTGAAATAATTTAACATTTATTTGTCATTTCCAGAAAAAAAGGAACTGCTAATGAATGTCCTTTTGAAAAAAATCACATTGAAATCAGAAACATAGAATTGGGTATTTGAAGAAAAATGTACAAATAAATTAAGAATCACAAATAAAACTAAAGAAACACTAACTTATACAATGGCATAATAATGACTAATTTGGGGGAGTATAAAAAAAGGTGGAATAAAAATATTGGTCAATAATAATATGCACCTAGAAAATTTCCCCAGCTTTTATGTCAATTACAGAGAAAAACTTGAGGTAAGAGATGTTATTGTGAACGTAGGTTAGCAAGTAAGATAGAGTCCATTTCAAAGACTGACTCATTATAAAAAATTGTCGGCCGGGCGCGGTGGCTCATGCCTGTAATCCCAGCACTTTGGGAGGCCGAGGCGGGCGGATCACTAGGTCAGGAGATCGAGACCATCCTGGCTAACATGGTGAAACCCCGTCTCTACTAAAAATACAAAAAAAAATTAGCCGGGTGTGGTGGTGGGCGCCTGTAGTCCCAGCTACTCGGGAGGCTGAGGCAGGAGAATGGCATGAACCCAGGAGGCAGAGCTTGCAGTGAGCTGAGATCGCGCCACTGTACTCCAGCCTGGGCGACTGAGCAAGACTCCGTGTCAAAAAAAAAAAAAAAAAAAAAGAAAAAAAAATTGTCACGACCAGGCACGGTGGCTCATGCCTGTAATCCCAGCACTTTGGGAGGCCAAGGCGGGTGGATCACAAGGTCAGGAATTCAAGACCAGCCTGGCCAAGATGGTGAAACCCTGTCTCTACTAAAAATACAAAAATTAGCTGGGCGTGGTAGTGGGCACCTGTAATCCCAGCTACTCAGGAGGCTGAGGCAGAGAACTGCTTGAACCCAGGAGACAGAGGTTGCAGTGAGTTGAGATTGTGCCACTGCACTCCAGGCAACACAGCAAGATTCTGTCTCAAAAAAAAAAAAAAAAAATTGTCACATATGGGTCAAACCCAATTCAGTCAAAGGACTCAAACCCCTTGGCTGTGACAGAAATAACTGTGGTTCTAACCTCTGACTCAAGGGCCCACAAAGCTGAAACACATGGGATCAGTAATGATGAAGTTGCACCTGATGGAGGACTTTGTGTAGGCCAAAACCATTGGAAATTCATTTGATTGAGGTGTGCACAGCCACTGTACAGGAAATCAACGTGTCATGCTGACTGATGCAGAGCCTCTGTCTCCCTCATGTCCCCTGAACTTTTCCTTCCCTCTACCCCAACTTCTACTGCTTTCAGGAGAAAAGTGAGTGAGGGTGGGACAGAGATCTTCCTATTCCCATTGTGGACTAGGGCCATGCACATTTGCCTTTGTGGAGCAGGAGGACTCAAGGATATGTGAATCTGTTGGATGCAGGTGTCCATGTCACCATTCTACCTGGGCTCATCAGTGAAAGTAAACCCAAATTCAAAGGGTGGATTTAAGCAAGGTTTGAAATGGAGAAGGAAAGTCAAAAAACCTTATGATTGGAGACCTTTAGACTAGTATAACTTCCACTGTTGTACGTACTTGGTATTAATGTTTATTTGTTTCTTCTGTGAATGCTCCTAATTACTGGAGGGGATGCTTTCCACAGGAAAACAGCATATGTAAGAAGTGCTACTACCTATGAAGCCCCATAAGCCTAATGATCACTTTCAGGCATAAGTTTCTGTGATAGATGGTTTGCTAATTGGAGCCTCCAGCAAGGGAAAGCAGCCTGTCAAAGGTGCCTCTTGATGTTTTAAACTTGTTGCCTTCCTGATACAATTCCGGGTCTATCCGTTTTGAAAAGCAGCTACTGGCCTGCTATTGGACTCCTGTAGAAACTGAATGCCTGATCCATGGAGGCCTTGTGACCCTGATGCCTGATATTCCCATATTAGGGTAGGTCAACTGGGACTCAATGAATGGCAAGGTGGAAGGAAACCAGCCAGTCTCACTTGTCAAATAGAAGTGGTACATCAAAGAATCTAGTAGGCCTGGACCCTGCAGTGTCTTGCATTTACATGAAAAAAATGGTAGCTATTCCTTTGGGGGAAACTTTTGGGGAAATCAGCAAGCTGTTGATTCAATGGGGACCTCAATCTGTTGCCCTAAATGCCATGGCCTGGTTCACTGGCGATTCAGATAAGCTGAAACCAGACAGTGTCCGCTGGGCTGCTGTGGCTGCTCAACTCAGAAACACCTGTGCAGAACAAAAAATGAATGATTATTGCCCCATGGGCAGAAATCAAGGCGACTATAGCTCTGAACAATGTTCCCTTTGATAAACTCAATCTTCTTATTCACTCTTGGGCTGTTAGCCTTCTCTTTGGGTTAACTCTTGGAAAAACACAAACTGCATATTAAACAGGAGTTTCCTTCTGTAGTCTGTGGGGAAAAATTGCAGGTGCTGATAACTTTTGTGTCCTTCTTGCAGCTGTCCACAGTAAGGGCTGATTCTCTGATGAGGCCAACTGGAATCCAGGTGCTGATCCAGCCTGCATTGCTCAGATCATACAATTGCTACCTGTATTCATCATCAGACTGGACATCACAACACATATACCCTCAAAAGCTGGGCATGTGGTAAAGCATTCTATGTTTCTGATGCCAAGGTTACCACTGCTTGCCAATCTTGTCACTTTCGTCAAAGGTTGACTTGCTTTTTTCCTGGCAAAGGAAGTCACAATTCATAGGATATTGCCCCTGCAGTTCTGGCAGATGGATTGCATCAGACTTTGATCACCTCACAGACTTCTGTAGGTCCTCACAAATGATAACACTTTTTCAAGTTACAATATTGCTGTTTCAGTTCACTCAGCTGACTTCCACCACATCACTGTGGCCCATGAAAATAATCTGTGCCATGTTTTTGGCTTTCTAGACTACTTGAAGTCTGATCATCATGCAGTTTTATTAAAAGTGCCACTCAAGGCTGGGCATGGTGGCTCATGCCTGTAATCCCAGCACTTTGGGAGGCCCAGGCAGGTGGATCATCTGAGGTCAGGAGTTCAAGACCAGCCTGATCAACATGGTGAAACCCCATCCCTACTAAAAATACAAAAAGTAGCTGGGCGTGGTGGCATGCACCTGTAATCCCAGCTACTCGGGAGGCTGCGTGAACCTGGGAGGTAGAGGTTGCAGTGAGCCAAGATCACGCCACTGCACTCCAGCCTGGGTGACACAGCAAGACTCTGTCTCAAAGAAAAAAAAAAGCCACTCAACAATAGACTAAGAGTCAAGGTATTTGATGATCTCCACCATCCCTAGGCTTCTGGTATTGCTGCAAATTGATCAGCTCAGTAAGTCTTCTGACTCTATCTTCTTGACCTTCGTCTGGCCTACTTAGCTTAGTAGGGAAGTTTGGTCCCTGAATTTAATGGTTCCTGGAAAATATTAACCTCCTTTCAATTTCTTGGAAAATGACCATGATGGAGGAAGATTTTATATTTGTAAAATTTGGGATTTCACTCTGTCACCCTTTTCTAAGTATGATGCTTCTTTCTTTCTCTTAATACTGAAAGGATAATTTAGTGGGTAGGGTGTTAGCAAAACTTTGCAAAACTTATAACTGAGGCAATTCCAGTGAAAGAGAGCTGGCCTAACTGACTCCATCTTGCTTCTAACCTCCAAGATGTACTTGTTCATTCCTGGTCATAGGCTGAACTAACTTTGGGAGAACTTAGGTTATAGTTTAACTTTGAAACAAAGACGGTAACAGCCCTTTTCTAAAACAAATCCCCTAGGCTGCCTTTGCAAGACTAACAAATTATCTACAAGATTAGAAATGATGGGTTAGGAATCTTGCAGCTGGAGGCTGTGACATTCTGAACCTCCCTGAATTGTTCCTAAGGAAAACATCAGTGTTATACGGTTGATCTTAGCCAAAAGGCCGGGAAGCAATTCCACATCAGTATTATAAAACCTAGGCTCAGTGCTTGAGATATTTTGCAGACCCTGTGCTCAGTGGATTAGCTGGCAACACCCAGGTTGATAAGCTGGCTCATCTGGTCTTGTGGCCCCCACCCAGCAACTGACTCAGTGGAGGAGGACAGCTTTGACTCCCTATGACTTCATTTCTGAACCAGCCCATCAGCACTCCACACTTTCTGACCCCCTTCCCACTAAATTATCCTTAAAAACCCCCAAGTTTTTGGAGAGACTGATTTGAGTGATAATAGAACTCCTGTCTCCTATACAGCTGGCTCTATGTTAATTAAACTCTATTTATATTCCCCTGTCTTGATAAACCAGCTCTGTCTTGTCAGTGGGCAAGGAGAAACCACTGGGCGGTTACAATACCAACCTCAGGGTGTCCTGGTTGGTCTATTCTCTGGGTAGCAGCCTAATCAAAAGTGGACATAGGAATTCAAACTCAATTCTGGTTCAGTCACTTGGATTCTCTCTGGAATCTCATCATCCCAGATCATAAGGATAAGGATCCTTGTTTTGGGTACACTATGTATGGGACATAATAGCTTTCTGGAAATTATGTACAAATGGCTTTGTCCTTCTTGTACCTGACCATTCCATATTAAAGTTCTAGGTGTAAGTTGGAAATGATAGAAAAAAACTGATGTTACACCTACCAGAATGGAACAGGTCAATTTTCTAGTGGTAGAGTAAGAACAACTGGGCGCAGTGGCTCATGCCTGTAATCCCAGTACTTTGGGAGGCCAAGGCTGGTGGATCACCTGAGGTCAGGAGTGCGAGACCAGCATGGCCAACATGGCAAATCCCTATCTCTACTAAAAATACAAAAATTAGCTGGGCATGGTGGCACGGTCCTGTAATCTCAGCTACTTGGGAGGCTGACGCAAGAGAATTGCTTGAACCCGGGAGGCAGAGGTTGCAGTGAGCTGAGATCGCGCCAGTGCGCTCCAGCCTGGGTGACAGAGCGAGACTTTGTCTCAAAGAAAGAAAAGGAAAAAGAAAAAAAAAAAAAGAACAACAATCTTGGCACCTGGAGAGAGAACACTTAATTACACCATTTTGGCCTTAGAAGGCATTCAGGATTGCCTTAACTCACTGGCCAAGACTGTTACATGATAGGCTTGCCCTGGACTTCCTGTGGGTCAGGTGAGGGGTATCTGGAGCTCTAGCATAGGGCTTGGAGTGAGTGACAACTTTAGATTAGGCCCTCTTGAGTAGTTGACACTTAAGCAAAACCTTGAAAGATGTGAGGGAATTAGCAGTATAGATGTCTGCCCTTGTAAGCCTGAGTGTTTGTTCCATTGAGAACAGTGGGCATTACTGAGAAGATGTGGAAGAGACAATTTAATAGTCAGATAACCTTGGTTGAAGTTTTACTTTTGAGCAAGTCAGCCCGGGCACTAAATTGCTTAACCAACAATGCAGGTTAAATGAATGACAGAAACCAGCATATTTTAGACCGGAGAGTCCCTGTTTTAGATGAAAAATGAGAAAATGAATTGCATCAGTGCTGAATTTGAACTTCTTCAAGAATCATTGTCTGTTTATTCTTCTCCCCATTCACAAGGGCATTTCATTGTTCCCTTGGTGTCACTGCATTGTTTTTAACTAGCACTTGCCTTGGTAGGGAAGATCAGAAGTGATCTCATGAATTACTTTGATAAATATGTCAATCAGCAGAATTCCAAGTGGATTTTCAGCTGAGTCTCAGGATTAGTTTCCGCAGTAGGTAAGGCAAAGCTGATGAAATTCAGCCACTCTGCACCAATGTAAAATGTCAAGTAAGAAGTGTTTATGGAGTCTGCTGAGAATTGTACTTCACTCAGCAGCTAAGAAAATTATTCTGTCAACTCTTGATTATTCTTGTTAATGAAAATTTAAAATATCATTGATTAACATATGGGCTAATGTATACATTCTTACCACAGAAAGGGAAAAGTAGCAGGAGATACACCTTGGCCAGGTAGAAGAAGTAGTCCTAAATGTGAGCAGTGGTAGATGTCAAGAAGACCTTACTGATGGTCAGAGAAATTAACCTGGTAGCAGCCGGGGCAAGGAATGAGAGAAAAGAAATCTAGGCAATTGGTGTCGATTCATTTTAACTACAGAGTGGATAATGAAAGGATGTTTTTCCTTTTCATTAAAAAAAAGTACATAGGCAGAATATAATGCCTTCGATTCACTGATTCTGTAAATGAAATGCCTCTTCTATGCCAGACCTGGGCTCGGCTCTGGAGGGATAGCAGCAAATATTACAATCCCTGCTTTTCCAGGAGATTACAGTGTTGTTGGCAAGATGTAAAAGTGAACTAGCACAACCCAGTACCATTGTGCACAAGGACCTCATGGAACCAAGTGGGAAACACAGAGTAGAGGGTGAGCATGACAGGCTGGGAAGGTTTCCAGGAGCAGTCCAAGCCTGCCTGTGTCTTATTGGAGGAGTTGTACTTAGATGCACCTTTACAATGTCATTCAATAAACATTAATTAAGCAATCTTGGTATGCTAGACAGACATTTATGGTAAGCTCTAGGATGAACAAGAATCATCCCAGCTTTCAAAGCTTTAGACTGTGGTAAAGTGAAACAGATACAAATAAGCTCACAGATGTGTCATTAGTTACTGTGAGGAAGTTACAAAAAGGATGTATTAGCAGCCCAAGTCTGTTCCACTCGATCTGGTGGGGGGCTGTGAGGTCTTGTGTTCAGTACCTGGAAGGATGATAGGTGTCCAGCCAGTGGTATTGAAATCAGGTTACTGAAGATAGATAAAACAACATGACTGGAGGTGAGGGGCGGGCATGGTTAATTTGAAGAACTACAAGTGTAGCAGTTCCATTTGGCTGCAGGTGAAAGGTGTGTTAGGGAAGGGGAGAGGGATGAAGATGGAGAGCAGGAACAAAGCAAGCAAGGCTTTGTGTGCCCTGGGAAGGCATGAGGTTTATTCCATGTGTAGGAATATGTGTAGGCAGATGGCTAGACATGAGCAGGTTACTCAAGGGGAGCCCTTGAGAAAGGAAAAGCTTGGGAAGTCTTAGGCCCAAGGGACCACCCACCATTTACATATTAATAGAATCTCTAATGCTGGAGTGGGTGGACAATTAGTCAACTGTGAGCAGAAAGAAAGGAAAAGGGCAAAGGAGAAATTCCCAAGAGACATATAGGCACAAGTACCAATTTGACTGCTGTACGACCTTACTGGGGTGGCGGTAATGAGCAATGCAGCCATTAGATAGAATTCGTATCCAACCCCTGGACCACACATGCACACCGACTAATAGTAAGGGAGGGCCCCACAAACCTGGGGTGGCAACTAGGCAGGGAAAAAGCAAGGGCTTACGGCAGAAGCAGAAAAACTAGATAATGAAAAAAGGCAGAGACTTGAGACAGAGCGGGAAATGTGAAGAAAAATCCAACGTTATAAAAACCCAACCCAGGACTCTCTGCTGGCCCATTCTCTTTCAGCAGCCTGCTCTGCCTCATCTTTCAGAATGTCCTGTCCCTTTAAATAAACTCTCTGCTCCCTCTTTCCTTTCAAGTAAAGATTTCTGCTGTCTTTGAATTGTCACTTGTCCATTATCTTACTCCCAAGATGATCAAGGACCGAGGATTCCCCATACTTTTTAGTAATGCATGGAAACACGGATGTTTGTAGGGAGAAACAAGATAAACACTCAAGGATTAAAGTGGCAAAGTGATGTGTGAAAATTTAGATTTTGAGTCATTCTGGCTACGGTTTGGGGATACACTGGAGTGGGAAGGGACTAGGGGTAGACAGGACCATTTAGGAGTTTCAGCATTAGTCTGGGTACAAAATGATGAAGATCTAAATCAAGACTGTGTAAGTGAGTTTAAAGAGAGAAATGTGTGAAGAGAAATAATTTACAGAACTTGCTAATTGATTGTAAATGACAAGGGTATTTCAGAGGAAAGAGGCAAACATGACTTCCAGTTTTCCAGGCAGTGCAATTTAGTGTATCAGCCAAGGTTTTTCAGGAGGTATGAATTATTCAGCAAAACTGAGGGTTTAACAAACTCTGAGACTTTATATGTACAGTGAAAAGTTCTTCACTGGAGTATAAATTCTTTCGTATATTTTAAATTCCTTGAGTGTAAGTACTTCATTTTAAAATTGTTTTAATCTGCTTTAGCATAGTTTTGTAGAGCTTGATAAAGTAATGTTTTCAGGCTAAATTTAACCTGATTTGTAAAAAGCAAAAATGTATGTAAACCTTTGGGTTAAAAAAAATTACTTAAAAATGACATTTCTTGTCTAGGCACAGTGGCTCACGCCTGTAATCCCAACACTTTGGGAGGCTGAGGTGGGCAGATCACCTGAGGTCAGGAGGTCAAGACCAGCCTGGCTAACATGGCGAAACCCCGTTTCTACCAAAAATACAAAAAATTAGCTGGGCATGGTGACACACGCCTGTAATCGCAGCTACTCAGGAGGCTGAGGCAGGGGCATCGCTTGAACCCAGGAGGCACAGGTTGCAGTGAGCTGAGATCACGCCATTGCACTCCAGCTTGGGTAACAGGAGCGAAACTCCATCTCAAAAAAAAAAAAAAAAAAGACATTTCTTATAGCACTATGCATATTAAAACAATGTTAGATTACCAATGATACAACTTTTATAGTTTTTATATTCTCTTTCCAAAGAAAACTAGTACTGGTGTAGGTGGAACATACGCTGAGGTAACAGTTTATGTGGAAAAGAAGATATCACTGGTCTTCTATTTTGGCTTAATTCAACTAAGGTCACTACTGGTAGTAGCTTTTGGATTATTAATTCAATCTAAAGCTGAGGGATATCTTTTATTTCATCTACTATAGTTGTTCAAAGACTGGGGTTTAGAGATGGAGTAAATTTACAGGGATTAACTCTACAGAGAAAGTTTTATGATAATGTTTCATCGATAAAGCTCAGCTGATGAAGTAATTGTTGTTTCAGGCACTTTTGGCCTGAAGAGTTTTTGTTCTGAATTTGTGGTTTAAATGCATAGCAAAAGCAAGGAATCTTTAATGGTACTTGCTTTGAAATTAGAGTGTGATTACTTTAAAACGCTATGGATAGTTTTATTGCCTTAAACTATTTTTAAACTGCCATTCTTTTTTAATGGTCTCTATAGCTGCATGCTGGTGAAAGGAAAAGCTAGTAGAGAATTCACTTTGGTTGAGAGTTAGGTGAGGACCTGCAAGGAACTGTAGGAAAAGCTATTATATCTTGACCTGGTGATCATTAGTTTTTTATACGCCTTCCCTAAAGCTCTCCACAAGGGCATTTCCAGCACAACACTTCAAGCCTAATTGGACCCACTGGCAATGTAAGGTTATCAAAACTTTTCATTTGGGGACACTGAATGATTTTGGGGAAAGAACTTGTGGTCACTGGTCACTGTGAGTGTGAACATATCTCACATGTATGTTTGTTTCATAATATAGATTTTATTCCTTGAAACATGTTAGAGGAATATGAACTGTTTCTGACATATAATGATGTCTGAGATATTTACAATCTGTGAGATTGAAAAAAAAAAATATCTATTATCCGTGAGTATGGTTAGTTCTCAGGAGATTGCCCTAGAAATAGGTCAAGATAAAGTGGCCTTACCCGGCCATACATGCTCTGGTATGCCTCTGCAATCATCAACCTTTGTGCATTGCAGCGCTGAGTCAGAATGTTGATCAGCATGTCTTTGTCACAGTCTGGAAAAGAATAATATTTGAAGATTAGTAAAGTTGCTACTTTGTTGTTGGGAAGAATCCATTATCTAACGATCATAACCAGTGTGCAAGCATTATCCCTGATGGTATTTTACAGCAGGGAACAATTTTAACTAAAATTGGAAATCATGTAATGATGCTTGATGAAGCATGGATCCTTCCTATCTCCTAATTTAGTGCCATTACTATAAACTAGGCATTGAAGGAACATTCCTCAAAATAATAAAAGCCATATATGACAAACTCACAACCAACATCATACTGAACAGGGAGAACATTCCCCCTGAGAACAGAAACAAGACAAAGATATTTTCTTTCTCCACTCCTATTCAACATAGTACTGGGAGCCCCAGCTAGAGCAATCAGGCAAGAGAAAAAAATAAAAAGCACCCAAATTGGAAAAGAGGAAGCCAAACTATCTCAGTTTGCTGATGATATGATCTTACCATCTTATAGAAAACTATAAAGACTCCTCTAAAAGACTCCTAGATTTGATAAATGACTTCAGTAAAGTTTCAGGATACAAAATCAACATATGAAAATCAGCAGCATTTCTATACACCAACAATGATCAAGCTGAGAACCAAATCAAGAACTCAATTCCATTTATAATAGTTACAAAAAATAAAATATCTAGGAATATATTTAACCAAGGAAGTGCAAGATCTCTATAAGGGTAACTACAAAACACTTGAAAGAAATCACAGATAGCACAAACAAATGGAAAATTATTTCATGCTCATGAATTGGAAGAATAAATATCACTAAAATTATCACACTATCCAAAGCAATTTACAGGTTCAATGCAATCACTATCAGCTTATCAGTGTCATTTTTCCTAGAATTATGACAAACAATCCTAAAGTTCATATGGAGCCAAAAAAGGGCCTGAATAGCCAACGCAATCTTACACAAAGAGAACAAAGCCAAAGTCATCACATTACCTGATTTCACACTATACTACAAGGCTATAGTAATCAAAACAGCATGGTACTGCAATAAGAACAAGAGAAAACAAATATCTCCATTAAAAAGTGGGCAAAGGATATGAACAGACTTTTTTTTTTCCAAAAGAAGACATACAAGCAGCCACCAAACATACAAAAAATGCTTAACATCATGAATCAGCAGATAAATGCAAGTTAAAACCACAGTGAGACACCATCTTACGTCAGTCAGAATGACTATTATTAAAAAGTTAATGGCCAGGCACGATGGCTCATGCCTGTAATCCCAGCACTTTGTGGGGTCGAGGTGGGTGGATCATGAGGTCAAGAGATCGAGACCATCCTGGCTAACACGGTGAAACCCCATCTCTACTAGAAGTACAAAAAATTAGCTGGGCGTGGTGGCAGGCACCTGTAGTCCCAGCTACTCAGTAGGCTGAGGCAGGAGAATTGCTTGAACCTGGGAGGTGGAGGTTGCAGTGTGCCGAGATCACACCACTGCACTCCAGCCTGGGCAACAGAGCAAGACTCCATCTCAAGAAAAAAAAATTTAAAAAGTTAAAACAACAGATGTTGGAGAGGATGTGCAAAAAAAGGAACGCTTAAAGACTGTTGGTGGAAATGTAAATTAGTATGATCTTTGTGGGAAACAGTATGGAGATTTCTCAAAGAACTAAAAATAGAACTACCATTTGACTCAGAAATTTCACTACTGTGTGTACATACTCAAAGGGAAAGTAATCATTAGATAAAAAAGATATTTGCATCTATATGTTTATTGCATTACCATTTATAATAGCCAAGATATGTAATCAACCTAAGTGTCTATCAACAGATGATTGGATAAAGAAAATGTGGCATATACACACCGTGGAACCATGGAATACTACTCAGCTATAAAAAAGAATGAAATCTTATCTTTTGCAGCAACATAGATGGAATCAGAGGCCATTATTCTAAGTGAAATAATTCAGAAACGGTCAAGTACCATATGTCCTCGCTGATGGGTGGGAGCTAAACAAAGGGTACACATGGACATATTGAGTAGGACAATAGATATTAGAGACTCCAAACAGTGAGAGGGTGGAAGAGGGGCAAGGGTTAAAAAATTACCTATTGGGTATGATGTTCACTGTTCAGGTGATGGGTACACTAAAAGCATAGACTCCACCAGTATGCAATATATGCATGCAACAAATCTGCACTCATACCCCTTAAATCTGTAAAAAAATTTTGAAAGGAAAATAAAAATCCAATCAAAAGCACAGGGGAGTGAAGAAAATATAGTGTCTCTTCAATCAGCTCTTACTCCACCAAAAAATGGCACCTTGACCTTTAAGCTGATTAGTGTTTAAATGGGAGCAACATCTGATATTTGGATTTAGGTCCCTGCCTGGCTACCCTGCACAACTTTGGGACACTGCTCTCTGCATCCCAGCTGCTCCAGCTCCAGCCTTGGCTAAAAGGACCCCAGATAAGTCCCAGGCTGCTGCTCCAGAGGGTGCAAGCTGAAAATTGCCAAGGCTTCCACATGGTGTTAAGTCTGTGAGTACATGGACAGCAAGAGTTGAGGTTTTGGAGCCTTTGCCTAGATTTTAAAGGACGTATGGAAACACATGGATGTCCAAGCAGAAGTCTGTTCCAGAAGCAGAGCCTTCATGGGGAATCTCTACTAAGGCAGTGTGGAGGGAAAATGTGGGGTTGGAGCCCCCACACTGGGGCACTGCCTAGTAGAGCTTTGAGAAGGGGGCCACCATCCTTCAGGCCCTAGAATGGTAGATGCACCTGGAAAAGCACAGGGACTCAACACCAGCCCTTGAGAGTAGCCATGGGGGCTGAGCTCTGCAGAGCCATGGGGGCGGAGCTTCCTGAGGCCTTGGGAGCCCACCTCTTGCATCAGTGTGGCCTGGATATGAGACATGGAGTCAAAGGATATTATTTGGGAGTTTTAAGATTCAATGACTGCCCTGCTAAGTTTCAGGCTTGCACAGGGCCTCTAGTCCCTTTGTTTTGGCTGATTTTTCCCCTTTGGAAAGAGAGTATTTAGCCAATACCTGTACCCCAATTGTACATTGGAAGTAACTAACTTGTTTTTGATTTTACAGGCTCATAGGCAGAAAGGACTTGCCTTATCTCACATGAGACTTTGGATTGTGGACTCTTCAGTTAATGCTGAAATGAGTTAAGGCTTAGGAGACTGTTGAGAATGAGTAATTATATTTTGCAATGTGAGAAGAACATGAGATTTGTGGGGGGACAGGGGCAGAATCATATGGTTTGGATTTGTGTCTCTTTGCAAAGCTCATGTAGAACTGTAATCCCCAGTGTTGGAGGAGAGGCCTGGTGGGAGGTGACTGGATCATGAGGGCAGATTTCCCCCTTGCTGGTCTTCTGATAGTGAATGAGTTCTCATAAGATCTGGTTGTTTAAAAGTGTGTCACAACTCCCTTTCCTCTCTTCCTCCTTGTAGGAAGGCTATGTAGGATGTGCCTGCTTCCCCTTTGCCTTCTGCCATGATTGTAAGTTTCCTGAGGTCTCCCCAGCCATGCTTCCTGTACAGCCTGCAAAGCCATGAGCCAATTAAATGTCTTTTCTTTATAAATTATGTAGTCTCAGGTAGTTCTTTATAGTAGTGTGAGAATTGACTAATATTGTGTCTTTCTTGTTGAATAGAGAGATACGGCTTATAATGAACATATGTTAAGGAGGGAGGAGTAATAGAGAAGGAAATCGTGAAAGTACAAGGCATCTGTGTGCTTCTGAGGGATAGTGTGAACCTGTCATGCTTTTCATGGAATACCTGCCACCCTGTCTATCTCCTCCCTAATATAGACTGTTTCTGGTCTGTGTATCCTTCACTTCCTCATGTACCAACACACCAAGCTAATAGATTGGTTTAGTGCACAACTAGTTTAGATGAATTTTGTAGTCATAGTAGAGTCAGCAATATGACATTAACCTTTCCCTTAGCTTGACTAAAATTTAGACAAGTTTCTTCCCAACTACAGGCTCCTAATCTCCGTTTTATTAGAGCATTTATTTTAGAAAACATTCAATTTTAAATTCTTTCTCTACCTCTTAGAGATGTAAGTCTCCTCCCAGCCTCTTGCAGTTTGACAACCCAAAATTGTCTTTCTCAGGGATATGGGAGCCATCCTTTTGAAATGTAATCATTGGGAAGACAGAAAATGTATTTCCTATTTCCCAGTGTCTGTGTTAGGACAGGAACCTGACTTTCTTAAGTGCCAATTAGCAATCACAGATAGCCTAATCACATTGACCAATGCCCTCCCTGCCCAACATCCTTCAGTTCTTTCCTACTATCTCAAAATACTGCTTAAAAACTCTCTTGCCTTTGTTTCATAGGATTTGAGTTCACTCCCTCTCCCTTCTTGCAATGGTCTTGATTCCTACTGCAGAATCTTCCTTGCTGTTTAATTCCATCTGGTATAATTTTTCTTCGACAAGGGGAGATATATAATGGAGATGAGGAGAAAAATAAATTGAAAAGCTAGAATGTTAAGCAAATCATCTTTTTTGAAATTAAGTCCATCCTGGATGGGCTTAGGATCACAGGAAGGCTATGAATAAGATGCTGAAATAGCCAGCGAATGAGAACAAGTGTTAGGAATTAACATAGATGACTGTACTGCTGAAAAGCAGGGGGAGCATCAGGGTATTTTATGCACAGACAAATGGTCTGAAAACTGTAACAGGGAGGGACGAAGGCCTAGAATTGGCTTCAAAGATAGAAATTAATGGCTACTGAGAGAAAAGGCAGACTCCACTGAAAAGGCATAGAGAAAGGTGATGTCTGGCTGAAGCCTGGTTAAAACCCTGAACTAAAAGGCAAAAAAAAAAAAAAAAAAAAAAAGCTGTAGAGGAATCTGTTAATGGCATGGACATTCTAAAGTGAACATATATTTAATAATAAATAGAAGATTTTAAAATTACTTTCTTTGTCTTATTCTTACTATTATCACATTTATGAAATTATTATAGTCTTGCTTTTTGTTCTTGTTCTGTTGAGATTATCCACAATCTAGCCCTCTGAATTGCTCTATTAAGTTTTCGTGGCAATTCTTGTTTATTTATTCTTCCAGAGATATTTTATATGAATCTCAATAATTGTACTACAATTTTTAAATTAAAATAACTGTAAAGTTAGGAATCAATTTTGTAAGTGTTGTCTTTCTGTCACTTACACGATATTTCTGCCAACCTATTATTTAAGGTTATTTCTTTTCTAAAAGACTCAGTAAAGATTTGCAGAGCTTTTTGCTAATGACAAGAAGCTTTATTTTGCTAAAGTTATTTATATTTGCACTTCTATTGATATTCCCAGTTATGTTATTTTTATTTCCTAACACATAATTGCTTAATTGAAGAACTGATATTGATTTTTGTGTTTACTTTGTATCCTGAAAAGTTATTGAACTCTCTTATAATATTAGGTAACTTTTTATTAATCTTGAATTTCTAGATATATAATTTCTTCATATAATTGCAATTTTGATTTCTTCTTTGTAATCACTGTATGTTTTTCTTCTCCTACTGCTTTAGGTCAGGGATTTCTAAATAATTTATCTTTTTCTGATTTTAATGGAAAATTTGAACATAACAAATCATCACAATTTTATCAAATTTTATTTTGTACAATTGACTCTTGTTGTGTGTGGTATTTATATTCTACGAATTTGCCATGAACACTGAATTAGTAAATACTGAAGTATTGTTCCTAGGGAAAATGCAGGGTTAGGTTTCTGCAACCCTGTGGTTACAATAATTTTTGTCAACTGAAATGTCATTTGCATTATGTTTGTTTGCCAACGTCCTTATGAAACAAGCCAGTCTTCTTAGCATTGAAAACTATGCTTCCACATAGCCTTCTCCTGTATAAACATTTAAGAGATATTTTTAAAGCTCTTCTATAGCCTCCTGATGTATAGAATTTTTCTAAGCTGCCACCCAACACTACTTTCAAAAGAAAGCTGACCACTTTGATTATTTTTTAAAATTATTAATTTTGTTATCAGTTATCGTCTCATGAACCCACAAATTCAGCTACTTTTTCATCTCTTCCATACTTCATAACATAGAATAGATGTTACTTCAGCATTTTCCAAACAGCATTGTGCATAGATCAATACATTTTCTTTTCTTTTTTATGGATGTATTATTTTATTAATTCATTAACATTAAACTCATGGCCAACAGTACTATAACTAATTCTTGAATTTAGTTTATGTAACACGTATTTTTTTCTTGAATACTTCTTTTTGTGCATAGGAACACACTAGGCAGTACTTCAACACTATGCTTGGGGCCATTTTAAACAGCACTATCACCAAGCAAAGTATAAAAATGCAAAATTGTGTCACTACATAGATTGCATAAAGGACTTATTTACAGCACGACAGCTAAAAGAAGACGGCAGAGGTCACCTTGTTTGATTTCAACCAGCAATATGCATTCTAGTGACTGAAATTTTTCACCTCTCTGCACATATCTGCAAATGACCATGAAATATCTGTGAATATTGATTTGGGGGTTATAAAGCAATTTTAGTGAGTAGACAAATTTGTAAATATAGCATTTGTGAATAATGAGAATTGACTGTATGGTCAAATAGGTAAAAGTGGCCTCCTAGGCAAGAAAATAATTATTACTAAAATTTAAAATTATTCCTTAATTTTTTATTTTTAATTTTTGTGGTTACATAATAGGTATATATATTTATGGGGTACACAAGATGTTTTGATATAGGCATGCAATATGAAATAAGCACATCATGGAGAATGGGTTATCCATCCCCTTAAGCATTTATCCATTGAGTTGCAAACAATCCAATTACACAGTTTTAGATTATTTTAAAATACACAGTTATTATTGACTATAGTCACCCTGTTTTGCTATCAAATAGTATGTTTTATTCATTCTTTCCAACTATTTTTTGTACCCATGAACCATCCTCGAGTCCCCAGCAGCCCTCCACTACCCTTCACAACCTCTGGTAATCATCCTCCTACTTTTTTATGTCCATGTGTTCAATTGTTTTGATATCTAGATCTCATAAATAAGTGAGAACATGCAATGTTTGTCTTTCTGTGCCTGGCTTATTTCATTTAACATATGATCTCCACTATCATCCATGTTGTTGCAAATGACAGGATCTCGTTCTTTTATATGGTTGAATTGTACTCTGTTGAGTATTTGTTCTATGTTTTCTTTATCCATTTATCTGTTGATGCACAGGTTGCTTCCAGGTCTTAGCTATTGTAAATAGTGCTGGAACAAACACAGGAATGCAGATATGTCTTTGATATATTGATTTCCTTTCTTTTGGGTATATACCCAGCAGTGGATTTTCTGGATCACATGGTATAACTCACTTTTTAAATTTTTTGAGGAACCTTTAAACTGTTCCACATAGTGGTGATACTAATGTACATTCCCAGCAACAATGTACAAGGGTACTCGTTTCTCCACATTCTTGCCAACATTTGTTATTGCCTGTCTTTTGGATAAAACTCATTTTAACTGAGGTGAGTAAAATTATTTCTTAATAGCACTAAGTGGTCTACAAGAAATCAACATTAAACACACAGAGAGATTAAAAGTAAAGAATGAAGAATTATATACCATGCGAATGCAATCAAAAGAAAGTTGGAGTAGCTATGCTAATTTTAGACAAAGAATACTTCAAAGAAAATTATCAGGAATAAAAGGGTTATTACAAAATTATAAAGGGGTCAGTTTTCCAAGAAGATATAACAAACCTTAATATGTATGTGCCAAACAACAGAGTACCAAAAGAGATGAGGAAAAAAATAATAGAATTGCAAAGAGAAATAGAAGAATACACTGTTATAACTCGGCAATTTAACACCTCTAGAGTAATTTGTCAATTACTCTATAAGTAATTTAAAAATCCAGCAGACGGAAAACCAGTGAGGGTATCACTGAAATGAACAGCCCCATCAATCAACTGGATCTAATTAACATCTATAGAACACTTATTGCCACAAAAGCAGAATACACATTCTTCTCAAGTTACATGGAGCATTAATCAAAATAGACCACATTCTGGACCACAAAACACATCTTAACAATTTAAAATAATAAAAAACATACAAAATATGCTCCGAGGCCACAATGAAATTAAACTAGAAATCAGTAACAGAAAGATGGCTGGAAAAATCCCCAAATACACACAGATTAAACAGCACACTTCTAAATACACATGGGACAAAGAAGAAGTGACAAGATAATTTTTAAAAATTTCAAACAAATTGCAAGTAAAAATATGACTGAAAATTTATGAGATACAGCAAAAGCAATGCTTAGAGAAAAATGTATAAAATTGCATATAGAGAAACAAAAAGAAATCTGAAATCAAGAATCTAAGCTTGCATCTTAGGAAACTGGAAAGAGAAGAGCAAATTAAACCTAATGTAAATAGAAGAAAAGAAAGATTAGAGCAATAATCAATGAATTTGAAATTGGAAAATCAAGAGAAAACATCAATGGCACCAAAAGCTGGGTTTTTTTGGGGGGAAACATCAATAAAATTTATAGGTCTTTAGCTAGGATAAGGAAAGAGAGAAAAAGCAAGAGAGGGAGAGAGAGAGAGATAAAACTTACTAATATCAGAAATGAAACAGGAGCCATTACTACCAATCTCAATGGACATTAAAATCATAATAAAATATTATTAATAACTCTAAGACCACAAATTTGATAGTCTAGATGAAATGGATTAAGTTCTTCAAAGACACAACCTACTCAAACTCATAGACGATCTGAATGGGCCCGTATCTATCAAAAACTGAAGTCGGTAATTAATAACCCACAAAATACAAAGCACTAGGTCCATATGGCTTCACTTATGAATTCTACCAAACTTTTAAGAAAGAAATATCAATTTTCTACAATCTCTTTCAGAAATGAGAAGCATAGAGAATGCTTCATAACTCATTCTACTAGGTCAGCCTTATCTTAATACCAAAACCAGAGAAAGGCACAAGAAGAAAAGAAAATCACTGACCAACATTTCTCATGAGCATAGATAGATGCAAAAATCCTCAAAAAGTTTGAAAGTCAAATATAATAATGCATACAAAGCATTATATTTCATGAGTAAGTGGGATTTATTCCAGATATGCAAGGCAGTTTCACCATTTAAAAATCAGTTAATGTCATCCATTGCATCAACAGGAAAAAGGAGAAAAATCGTGATTATATCAACAGATGAAGAAAAATCACTTGACAAAATCCAATACCTATTCAAGATAAAAACTGTTAGCAAACTAAGAATTGAGGGGAACTTCCTTAACTTCATAATGAACATTTTCAAAAATCCTATAGCTGGCATCATACTTAATGATCAGAAAGATCAGGAACAAGCTGAGAATGTCCACTCTGAATAGCACTGAGCATTTCATATAAGATTAATTTTGACTTGTGTGCTCCTTTGTCAAGATTTAGGAATGTAGGTTAAAAATGATTTCAGTTGTCCAGAATTTCACAGGGCTGACCTAGCAATTACACATGTTAATAGATACAAAATAAAACGGGTTATAAGAATGCATGGGCAGGAAACTATCTTCCAGTGGTGAGAAATTGGAAAGCAGATTGCACTATTAGGGAATGTTAACTAATAAGTGTTTTTTTATAGATGATGAGTAAATTTTTATACAACTTAAAGCAATTTATCTCAAAGCTACTCATTTTCATTTGTTTCAGAATACGTTTTTGCTTTCAGATTTTTCTAAATAAAACACAGTAGCTAAGAAAAACATTAGTGATTGTCTTTTTCAATAACACTTCGCCAGAGTCATGGGGATGGATAGACCTTTAAGGCAATTTGAGCTGTGTTCAAGCTCTGGCATGCTACAGTGGACACCGTGCAATCAAAGCCCAAAACCTCCTAACGTACTTCAGCCTAACACACTGACAAGCAACAAATTATGACGGTCAAAATGAATCCTTATTCTGACCCTAAAATTGCAATGACAGGAACATTGAAACTGGAACAAAGAAAAACTTTTTGGTGAACAGATTGCTGTGACCCATAGTTTTAAAGCAAAAAATGCACTCCTCAATACAAAGTTAATTCATAACTTTGTGCTAACTTGTCTTTTTATTTTTCTAGTGATGATTAATATTTTAAAAGGCATGAAAGCATTGCAAACTCCTAAAGTCAGCTTTAGCGAGCATATTTTAAGTCCTCTAGTGTTTTCCTATGGGATACTGCTAGTGAATAAAACACACAGATGTGCATTCATGCACACACACACACAGTGAAGCTCCTGTAAAGGCGACCTTGTCTTTAAAGTTAAGAGCTTGCTTTCTTATGAAAGGTTTTGCGTGTCTTATGCAAAGATTTCTTTTATGTTGTCTATGTTTATCTTTGTGCTCATCAAGAGTCTTCTTAAAACAGGTTTTATTGTAGGAAACTATATGAAAGTTTAATACCTCCATGTGATATCTTAAAAATTATATATATATATATATTTTTTTTTGCAAAAGAATCCCCAAATTTTCCTCCCTTCTTCTCTCTATATATACTTTTTATAAATTCTAGTCTCATTCATTACTAATCACCTCTATGTTAAACTCTAAGCTCTGGGAGTTCACAGTCCAGTCAGCAGGTGAGACAAACATAAGCACACAGTGCAAATGAGATTAGGGGAGTGAGGGGTAGGAAGCAAGGTGCCTGGGGGATTGGCATAGCTGATTGAGCTTGCAGTGCCCAGAGAAGGATTCAAAGAGGAAGGCTCATCTGAACAGATTCTTGAAGAAAGAGAATTTAGATGAAAAGTAGACAAGAGAAGAAAATAGCATTCCAGGCAGAGAAGTGATTGGGCCAATTTACAGAGATGTGAAAAGCACAGTCATTTGGGGGAATAGCAAAAAGTTTGATTTGACTGGAAGTGGAAATAGCAAATAGCAAATGAAACAAGCTAGAAAACAGAAGCAAAGGTTAAAAAGAATGCTCTATCCTGGATTAAGGTGTTTTAGTGGAGATTTCATTTAGTAGTTAGTGATGAGGGACTTACGGATTTAAGGCAAACATTTTAAGATTAGACTAGCAATTTCTAAAGGTAAATTTGTTCATCATTATTGTCTTTTTATATTATTTTTCTTCTCATTCAACTTCTTTTCTCAGCTTTTTCTGTCTAATCTGTATCTGTGTTTTGTAAGACATCAACTATTTTATACCCATAGTATAGTATTAAAACAAGGTAAAGTAAAAAATAATCACAATAAAAGATGGTAGAAATAATAAGACTTACGAAATCCTTGGAGTGCTCCTCCTAGCATTTGGGCATCCATTATGGGATTGAAATTGGGAGCTGGGAAGATGGTTCCTTGCACCTGGTGGGAAAATCAATGAGAAAGTGAGCGTAATAATTCACGTTAACATTTCAACATTGTGGCTCATGCCTGTAATCCCTGCACTTTGGGAGGTAGAGGCGGGTGGATCACCTGAGGTCAGGAGTTCAAGACCAACCTGGCCAACATGATGAAACCTCGTCTCTACTAAAAATACAAAAAATTAACTGGTTGCGGTGGCACCTGTAATCCCAGCTACTCAGGAGGCAAAAAAAAAAAAGTTCAACATTGTTTTCCAGACAAATGAAAATGAGAGTATATTCCGTATGTTTAAATTACTACAAAACATACACACAAGGCCTGTTAAACTGCAATTTTCAATTGCAGAGAGAAAATTTGGTTGAGTTCATTTTATCTGTTGGTCTCTACTGTGTTTGCATCTATTATTCAAATAAGAGACTATGATACCAAAACCAATAGTAAAAAAATTGAAGAATCAAATTAATAATATATATCTTCTTGACAAACAGTAAGTTTTTTTTTTTTTTTAAGGAATGGAGATTATTTTATAGAAACTGAAAAAGAGTACTGAATTGGTGGGATTCATTTCATTCATATGAATTAGAAATGGTACCTGCTACTACAGCTTTTTTCTATGTAAGGGACCCTAAAATCATATTAGAAAAACAAAAAAATAATTGAATTTGGATTATGAGTTTCATAAAAATCCAGGTGATATAGATAAGGCAAGGATTATCTAACCAAAGCTCATGGCTGCAGAGGTAAACATAAAAACTTGACTGACATTCTATCCAAATTCTCTCTCTTGACAATTATAAAATGGTAGAACATTTAAAGCAGGCTTGTGATCCACATGGTGCATTATTTTAGACTGAACCCGTCAGGACTAGGCACCATATAATCACACTCAGCACAACAGAGCTGTCAATCAAACTTTATTAAGAAGGGCAGCTGTCCCTGTTTGTTGTCAGTGTGCCCAGACACATTGGGGAATTCATGCCTTCCCACAGCAAATGAGTCTTCTAGGCCCTGAGATGAACTCAGACATTCCTATTAATTAAGTTAATTAATTAATGAGAACAGGACTAGACCATAATTTCTAGCTAAATGAATATAAATATACTGATATCAAAATATTTGTAAAAGGAATTTGAAGTGCTAAGAACTCAAAACTAAGAATTGAATTCAGTTTGGATTCTACCTCACTGATATTAATAAATATGAAGTTGTCTATTAGAAGTAGACCAAAAAACATGATGATTGTGATATGTCTATATTTTTATTCTTAGAAGTACAGCGAAATTAGTAGAATTCTTATTCTGTGAATTATGCAGATTCTTTCAATCATTATACTTATTATATTTAATGTTTTGTATCAGGAAAACAAAACAGAAATAAATATATCAGACAGACTCATAAGAATTACCTTGGAGAAGAAGGTGTGGGGGAAAGAGCTGGTCCTAGATAAGAGGGTGTAAATTTCCCCCAACAAGATGTATGGATGAATAAGCGATCTGGGAAGTGGGACTGCAGTGTTTCCACAGCTGATTTTATGTGAGATGCAAAAGATAGAGTTGGAGGTGGTAGCCACAAGGTTACTAAGTAAGAGAGTGATACAATTTGATTTGAGTTCCAATGGTAACACTTTATAACAATGTAAAGAATGAAACAAATAGAAGCAATACAAGTTGCAAGACTGGGTAATTTAGAATCCCAGTTGAGCTATAATGTAAACCTGAACTGAGACAAACAGCATGTTTTCACTAAATACAGATTTCTTGGTTAACTAAATGTAATTTAACCTACTAATTTTTTTGAGACACAATTTAACTTAACCTAATAATGGCAGTTTACCCTGAAAAGTTACCTTGAACAGTCAGAGACTGTTTAAGGAGTTTTTCCAGAATTTATACCTTTCGAACAATGCCCTTTTTATATGCATGATTTTTTTTTTATTCTGGCCTTAGAGTAAATTGGAAATTTTGAAAAAATGTACATTTTTAAGTGTGACAGTGAGAAATAATGTGTATCTGTATGTATTAAGATTTCTTCATTTCTTTGAAAGTGGCCAGATTTAGAAATAGTATAACTTGTCTAAGCCAAAATAAATTGTAATACCGCCCATTTCTACTTAAATTCCTACCACAAGGTAATCAAAATATAATCTTTGCTTCTAGTTACATAAGAATTTAGGTTTTGAAAAAGGAATAAAGAATACTCTCCTTTTAGAAGACAGAATAAACAGCCACATAAACTTACTATACAGAAGAGCATGAGTAACCCTATGTTTAAAATTTAGTTTTAGAAACTATCTCCCCGCCTCTGCGAATAGATATCTTCAAATGACAGAAAAATTTCAAATTTATTAATGCCTGAGACTGAGTACAGACTGAAAGAAAACACTTGTTTTGCACATGAAGTTGACAAAATTATTTGTACTATCTCATATCAATAGGTACATCAATATATGGATCATATTTCACTTATTCATAGCCAATTAGGTGGCCAGGATTCATAAAACCACATCCCTCCAGATCCAACATCTCTAGGCTTCCCACATTTGAATACTTTTTCTCATGTGGCTGTTGAGTCACATGCACCTTGACAACCTGAGTGCCTCAAGACTTTTTGAGTTTGAAATGTCAGCTAGGCAAGGTGACAGTTTGACTAACAAGACACCTGCTGGAGTGTGGGTTTCAATGGATAATTCAGTGTGTTTGAAGTAGCTTAGTTTTAGTGCAGTTGATACTAGATCTCTAGTTAATTAAAGACTTTAAGAGACCTAAGATAAATTGTACAGAAATCTTAGGATTTCCTTTCGTGAGGCATTTACCCAGAACATGGCATTGACTTAACTTTGGAGCATTGCTCCTTGGATTTTACTTTGGACAGAACTAAATGCTCTAAACTCTCCTAAAGGGTCTTCAGGCATTTATCACCCTCTGCCTCATGTCTCCCAAGAGTTCTTCCAAAGTGGTTTCAATGGCTTTAAACACAGCCAACATTAAAGGGTGGATTACCGAGCACATTGTCTTCCTTACGCTTCCACAGCTAATGCGCCCTTCAGTCCCATTCCCTCATTCCTAGCCTCACAATAGTTTTCATGTAATTTGCCTTGTTTTAATTTCTGTTACTACTACTTAATACAGACCTTTGCCAATTTTTCTCTAAGTTATATCTTATAAGCTGCCAAGTAGATCCTATTTGTCTACCAAAATGATCCTTCTAAAAGATCAAATGTTATTTGCCCTTCCATGCTCAAAATCCTTAATTCCTAAAACAATGCTTCTCAATATTTGTTTTGTACTCTGGCCCACACGATACATGGTTTTCAGAAGAAAGAAACATTCTTGGGAGCATCTAGGCTTATGAACATGTCCCAGTATGCTAGCTTTAATTACATCCCATTCTTGCCCACTCAAGAAAGTATATTGCAATCCAGCTCAGTGAGAGTATCATATAGGCAACGCAGGAATCACACAGAATAGAAAAAGTCAAACTTTGGTTCTTCAATATTAAACATTTTCAATGCATGCTATAATGTATTCCTGTGACTCAGAATAGATGACTCAAGGGATTCAACTCAAATATTTTAACAGAGTATACAATATTCTTCCTGAACTGATTCTTTACTCCCTGGATAGTTTCATGTTTTATTTTCTCTCTCCTGAGCCTCTCTATTCCTACATCATGACTCACAGTCACACACTCCAGCTAAAAGGAACTTCTGTGTCATTGTTCATTTTGTTCCATCTGTTTGAATATTTCCTCCTCAACTCCCATCTCTTGACTTCACCTTATGATCACGGCGAACGTCTATACAAGATGTTATCTTTCAAGCTTTAGCTCCAGAGTCATCTTTTACATGCAGCCATTCATGATGCCTCTAGTAGGACTGTCCACTCCCAACATGGTGCCGTCTATTTTATCCTGGGCACGGAACTGTAGCACACACTACTACAGCATCAATTGCACATCAGCAGAATTCATTCTAATTTTGGCAATTCCATACAGGTTCAGAAAATAAATTTCCCATTTTCTTGAATTCCTTACTGGGTTTCTCTGCAGAACATAATGGGTCCTATTCATATTAACCTAGGGCTTCCTTAGTTTCTGAGATGTTTTCATTCACAGTAGATAAAACCTGCATGATCATGGGGACAATGTTGGGACTTGGGTTGGCAAATATGTGGAAATAGAATACTTTTCTTTGGCAAGTATAAAGGGAAGAATGGGAATATTTGGGATCTCTCCAGGAAAATGAATTTGGTAGGAAGAAGACACCCATCAACAAGGAACAAGAATGGAAAATGAGGCAGAATTCCTCTCTATGACCTCCCCTTATAGTCACAACTTTTCATTAACATTTGTTAAAAGGTTGTTATAAGTGATTTTTTTTTTATAGAAGTTGGAGAAAAGAATGAGTTATTTGGATTTGTCTGGGTGAAAAAAAAATAACATGCTGACAAAGGCTCTCTTCAGTTTAAATTTTAGTTAGTCAAACTTTAGTTGGGCACCTCTGAATGCTGTTCCCAACTAGACATCTACATTTGGGGGTCTCTGTTAGTCTTGGCATCACTCAATTGTAATGACAATCTTGCTAAGTCAGTTTAAAGAAAATGTCCTAAATGTGATATCTGAGAACCTTGATGTCTGATCAGATTCCTCATCCCCCAAGTAATGGCTGGTGACTCCAGCCTGCCTTCAGCAAGATTCCTGTTAGGTATATTAAACCAGAATCAACCCTCTACTCTTGATGCTAAATCTCAGTAATTTTTCATTCCCGTCTCCCTTGAATATAAATCCCCACTTATCCATGATATATTTGGAATTGAGCTCAGTTCTATTCAATACTGAAATCTCTTTTCCCCTATTGCAATAGTTCCTAAATAAAGTCTGTTTTTTGTTTGTTTGTTTGTTTTCCATTTGAACTGCTACTCAGCTCTGGTTTCTTCAACAATGCACAGCTATAGAGCTCACATGGGGGAAAGAATCAAGGCAGCATAACGTGCGAGGAGTTTGAAGAAATCTGGGAAGGCTTTGGACTCCACATTGCACACTCAGGGTATTTGAGGCAATCTTATGCGTAGACCCCCACAGAAACCTATGTGGTTTCCTGCTTCTTCTAGGCTATAAGCTCTCAAAACCATAGATTTTGTGCAGTGTAATTTTATTAATAGTACTGTATTAGATTTGAAATAATTTCTGACTTCGCCTTTTCAAAGTTTTCAATAGACTGGCAGAATTTTGATTACACAAATTCCTTCACAAAATTAACTTGAAATGAAGCTAAATATGTGATATGATTTGAATATGTGTCCCCTCCAAATCTCCTGGTGAAATGTGGTCTCCAATGTTGGAGGTGGGGCCTAATGGGAGGCGTTGGGGTCATAGGGGTGGATACCTCATGGCTTGATGCTGTCCCCACCATAGAGAGTGAGTTCTCATGAGATTTAGTCGTTTAAAAGTGTGTGACACCCTCCCCGCCAATCCTCTCTTGCTCCTGTTTCCACCATGTGACAGGCAACCTTCTGCTTCACCTTCTGCTATGAATAAATGCTTCCTGAGGCTTCCCCAAAAGCCAAGAAGATGCCAGCACCATGCTTGTACAGCCTGCAGAACTGTGAGCCAATTAAACCTCTTTTCCTTATAAATTACTCAGTCTCAGGTATTTCTTTAAAGCAATGTAAGAACGGCCTAATACAATATAATATATTGACTTCAGTTCTAGGTATTCTGTCTCAGTAGTTGTAATTCACGCAAGTGGAATTTAGTTTTATAGTATAGAGTATTATATTGGGCTTAAAATGTATGTGCAAGTTTTAAAGTAAATTACTTTCTAGACAATCCAGTAAGAGGTAACTATTTTCTAATCACCTGATCTCAGTCGGAAACTTCCTCTCCATCCTCTTATTACCCTTATATTTCTAATGAGATTAGGAGGTTTAGAAACAATATCAAGACACCACTGATCTGAAGACTTCAACGGATATGGATTTGGGAGAATGAGTCTCATTCACGGAAGGTCAAAATGGAGGAGTAAAGAGCTGAAAAACTGGCCGGGGGCGGTGGCTCACGCCAGTAATCCCAGCACTTTGGGAGGCGAGGTGGATGGATCACAAGGTCAGGAGTTCACAAAATGCCTGGCCAAGATGGTGAAACCCCATCTCTAAGAAAAATACCAGAAGTAGCCGGGCGTGGTGGCGGGCACCTGTAATCCCAGCTACTCGAGAGGCTGAGGCAGAGAATTGCTTGAACCCAGGAGGTGGAGGGTGCAGTCAGTGGAGATTGCACCACTGCACTCCCGCCTGGGCAACAGAGTGAGGCTCCATCTCAAAAAACAAAACAAAACAAACAAAAAAGCTGAAAAACTAAAGGGAATGTTTCCCTGTGAAAAGAACATGTTCAATGAAAAAAATTGAGAATATATGGGAAATCAATATTTTTGGTGTATACTATAACATATGAAAACACGATTTTTAATATTCTAAAACAATGAAACTTGGAACTTCGTTGAATAAGCACCAAATGTTCTCAATTTTTAGCTCTAAGCATTTAATTATTTGATAATGTGTTTTTAATCAAATTTTTGAGATTAACTTTGATATTATTAAACGATAATTAAACTATTCACTTTAAAAGTTGTGTGCATTTTGATTAAAATTGTAGCCCACACTTATTGTAATTTTATAGAATTTAACCTTCTTAGATTCAAATAGCTAAATTTCATGTTACTTTTTGAAGTAAGTTAAAATAAACGGCTAACATGTAATATAGTTTTACTATTGTAAATTAGATGCATATACACAATGGATTCAAGGAAGAAGATGATGCACTGTATCATAAAAGTCTAACAACATTCCATGGAATTTAAAGAAAAATGACTAATCTTCAAGTGAAAAATAGAAAACAGTTAATGCCTTATTAGAATATGTGTGTGTGGTTTTTTTTGGTGTGTGTAAAAGACATGTGTTTACTCAAAGAATGTAAACAATGAAGAAAACTACAAATAATTTTTAAAAACCCTCAGTCTCACTACTCAGAATTAAAAATTAAAAACATCAAATGAAAACATGATTAGGAGAATAAATATTTTTAAAAGATGAAATTGCTTTTTAAAAACTTTCACATTAAAGAAACAGAAATACATTGAATGAAGTGCCAAAAACTGAAGCAGACAGCTAAATGAATTTTTCCTTATGGGCCAAAGTAGCTGTGTCCTAGATCTGGATATAAAGCAAGAAATACCTTTTGCTAAATGCAATTTGGGATAAATACTAGTTAGATTAAATGAAAAAAAAATTAATGAAGTGATATTGAAAAAATGTATTGATTTTTAACAAATCCACTTTAAGCACTGTAAGTATTGACATTTTAAAGTGTCACTTTCAGGTTAAGAGAAGAAATAAAAACTAAGTCATTATATCTTATAAACAATTTTTCAATTTTAGATGGATTCAAATACAAACATTATGTAAAAGATGAGGATATTGAACCTCCCACATTGCTTCCTAATTTCCCTCTTCTCCCTGTCAACATTGTTAGGTATTTTATTAACATTACGATGTTATGAAAATTTATTACATGTACATTCTGTACCATTACCATAATGACCACAATTGTCCAACAATATTCCAATAAATTTATAGAAATATATGAATAAAGTTGTCTTATAACCAGTTATTTACCCAGGCTTTTTTGTTCCTGAAGTGTTAATATTTTATTAAATGAATTTTGCCAACAAGTATTTTTCCCCCAAGACGTGCTCATGAGTGATGTTTTACTTGAGGTGAAAATTTTATGCTTGATTAGATTGCAACAGGTGGAAAAACATTGCTTGGAAATTTTATATTTCTTGGAAACCAGTTTTAAATAAAAATTATTTAACAAGTTTTCACATCTGGTACTATTTCTAGGTTCAAGGCTTCCTATTTTGACTTTTTTCCTATGAGTTTCACATTTATGAAGTTCATAATATATTTCAATGTTCCAGTAAAATCCCATCTCCATTAAGTGTTTTCTGGTCACCAAACTTATAAATAATCTTTCATGAGTTGCTATAAATAGCTGCCATTTATGGAGTGCCAAGTATTGCAAAGCTGTATTTCTCAGTATTGTATTTCATCCTTAAAGCCTACCGTATGCTATTACAGCTATATTGTTCCCCATTTTGTAAATGAAAAAAGTGAGACACAGCAAAGGTAAGGAACTTACTGTGGCAATACAGCTACTTAGTGGCAAAGAAGAGGCTTGAATCCAAATTTATCTGGTACTGAGCCAAAAAACTTAAATTCTTTCCCTAATTTCTTGTACCAGTTAATTCGGTATGTATATACTTATTTTCCAGCACTATCTTACCACTGAAATAATTTGTTTGAGGGACACAACCAAATGTCATGCACCCCATAATTAGAAATCATGCTTTGTGTAGTACTTTCTATTTCTCAAAGTTCAAGGCCTAGCACTTTGGCTGGGCTTGTAACTAATCAATTGTTTGCAGTGTATAACAATATTTCAAAATATTTCATATATTAACCAAAGACATACCTATTGATATGGTTCTAAACTTTTTGAAACATATACAGCTGAACTGCAAAGCTCAGTCTAAGCTATTAAGTCCGGGTACCTATAAACCATGTAGCGTAAACATGGTCCCATTGTACGGTGGCTGCTTTGGAAGAACTCAGAACTCAATTGAAAATTAAAAATTCTGTGATTCTATGACAATTGATTGCTTTGCTCCACCTGTATATGAGAAGGTGTGCTAAATGAAAATCAGCCTTATGAGCCAAGGACATCTGCAATCATTTTGGTAATTCCTAGTTTGATATCACAGCCTATTTCCAATTATGTGGATGTGCAATGTACATTTTTCTGACTCCTCTTAACGAGGTTATCTCTATGAGGTTCCACCTCATTTCCTGAGATAGTTTTATGGGCTGACACTATTAGTTCCTTTTTCATTATGTCATATTATTTTCAGCCTTATTTCCTCATCACAAATCTAAATGGTAATAAATGCTTAGAAATAAGAAGAGAACAAGACTTATAGAATCTTACACATTGTGGAAGAAAATATATATCAAGGCACACTAAATAAAAATCATGTAGGTAATGAGTAAATATAAAAACAAGCATAGATACGAAATATTTTCAGCTAGTTGAGTTTTTATCATCTTTGATTATTTGCACAAATATTGTTCTCTGTTAGCCAGATACTTTAGAATTAGTTACAAAATTTATTAATAAAAATGCAGAAAAACATGAACAATAATTTTTGCTTCTTGATATTATTTCTTTCTCCAAGTAAAAAATAGGAGATACCATGAAGGTGTCTTCACACATTTCAGCAATGTTTGCAGAATTGTTTTCTTCTTGGTTAAAAAATATATATGCACACATATTTTTTAAAAGCAAATCTCTAAAAGCAAATCTCTAAAAGTCTGCTTCCCCATCATGAAATGGCTCTGAAGGAGAAATCCTCTAGAGTAGAGAGTGTATTTTCTAAGGAGAGTACACCCTTTTTGAGCAAAATACCAGCCAGGTTCTCAATAGTTTGGGTACCAACTCCCCATTTGTTAGTGGAACTCATTAGAAAAAACAGAACACTGCTAGTGCCATCATAGAATCCCTACTGCTCCGAGAGAGCGATCAGATTACAGTCACTTCTCAGGTTGTTCTAAAGAATTTTTCAGGAGCTGAGAGCACAGCATAAATCAAAGTGAGTGAGACCCTGCAGAGTTACAATAGCTTCCTCCCTGAAACAGAAAAGACATGGCTGGGACTGCTGTGACATGATCATCACAATATTCACCGTACACATTTCAGCTGAAAGAGGAAATGCTTATGTTTATATTTAACTGTTTGAAAGCTCAATTCTTTACTATCCCATGCTAATTAGGCCAAGAGCCCATTTTTTTCATCCTTGTTTCTTTAGTGTTTTACAACAGTCCTCAATCCTTATACACAGAAGTTCTTCTAGTTATGTCATTTTGATCAACATTGTTTGGTTATAAACTGATGAGAAAAAAAAAAAGAATCCCTGGCAGTGACACTGTGTGGAGTTCGCATGTTCTCTTTATGCCTGTGTGGGTTTTCTCCAAGTACTCCCGTATTCTCCCACATTCCATTGATGTGCACATTAGGTTCATCCGCTTGTCCCCATGGTCCCAGTGTGAGTGAGTGAGTGAGTGAGTGAGTATTGTATGAGTGCACCCTGTGGTGGACAGGCATCCTGGCTGCCTTGTGCCTGAGCTGCTGGGATAGGCTCTGGGGCCACCTGTAACCCTGAAGTGGAATAAGTTGGTAAACACTTATCTTGTTTTTACTAATCTTTCTTCAATGTATGTATAGCTCACATTTATTTCAATTTTAATATTGGAAGTCTTTGGTCTATTTAGAACTTCGGTGATGTTTTTGTGATGAGAGATGTAAGAACGTAACTCTTGCATATGTCAACTAGCCCATGGGTAAAATTGATTTTGTTATACATTGTTTTCCTTAAAGGTGCAGATTCCAAGAACCTATCCATGACATTAGGTGAGGACTTACCGTACAATGGCAGAGCTACACATGGGAGATTCAGTCCCTATTCACAAAGAGTTGGTATATGCAGCTGGTAATGCAAAGAGTGTTATAAGAAACCATGAAGTGATGTGATGTGTTCCTGCCAAAAATTAGACAAATACAGCATATATTTATATATTTAATCTTAAGGTTGTATTTTTAAAAGGAGTTATTTTGGAGAACACACACTTTTTGCAATTGTTCAAATATCACTTTGGGATAAGTATTTCAGAATTGCTTTCAGAGACAGTTGAATACCTCTTCTTCTTCTTAGTATTTTTGAGACAGGATTTTGTTCTGTTGCCCAGGCTGGAGTGCACTGGTGCAATCATGGCTCACTGCATCCTCAACCAACCAGGCTCAAGTGATCTTCCCACCTCAGCCTCCTGAGTAGCTGGGACCACATGTGCCTGGCTGAGTACTTACTATTTTATGATGGATTTGATGTTTACAATTAGCCCAGGCTAAGACTAATGAGATCCAGATTAATAAAGCTGTTAACACCACATTTTGTGTGTGTGTGTGTGTGTGTGTCTGTGTGAAAAATTTGCTGATGATATTAGTGAAACTGGAGGAAATTTATAAAATTAAATGGAGAAATAATTGCTA
Source organism: Nomascus leucogenys (assembly GCF_006542625.1). NCBI lineage: Eukaryota > Metazoa > Chordata > Mammalia > Primates > Hylobatidae > Nomascus > Nomascus leucogenys. The sequence continues at coordinate 88,483,989 of NC_044387.1, read as the reverse complement.
GTAAATTTCATAGTGTTTCATCACTTAGTGGCTTCAGTGAATCAAACTTCACTGTTAGATCACAAAGAACATGGATTTAAAAAATGAGAGTGGATTTGGCTCAAACACATCCCTACTTCTGGAAAAATATTTGCCTCACTGAGCTCTGGTTGGTAGTCATCCTGTATGAAAAACGACACCAGTTTATCATACTACCTTTATTCCATAATGGGATGTTTTTCTTAGTTATTAAAACAAATTGCATATTAATTGGATTTCTTCTACAATAATAAAATATGAAAAATTAAAATAGTGCCTTTTTGCCTCTCTGATTCAGTAGCTTACTGAAACTTCTAGGTATTTTTTGGGGGGTGGGGGAGATATCTGGAGATATTCATTCTTTTATTTTATTTTGTTATTCTGGCTAGAGAGAATGCTATAATAAACACCATACTTCTGTTTTTCTTGAAGTAAATGTTCACTGGCCCATTACTGGCTCATGCAAAACAAAATTGGCTCAGAGGAATACTGCACATATAATTTACACAAAGAGGCATAGCTTCAGAAGAAGACAAATGGAATATAGTGATTTTGTCTAAAATCTCCAAGCTGGTCACATCTGTAGGCTGTCTTTGGGTTTTACTCATGCTTGTCAATAGACTGTTTAATAGTGATTTCTTAGATTCAAAAAGTAAGATTTTTTTTTTCTGCACGTGTTTTATCTATATGGATTGTATCCCACCCAAAATTTGAGACCTAGTTCACGCTCCAACTATATTATGCGAAGTCTTTGCAGATTTTACCAAGTATTATTATTATTCACTTTGCATCTCTATTACACATGGCCTTCCATTTTTTAGCATTTGTCTTTATCTCTAAATTTTAAACTTCTGGAGGGCAGGTACCTTTCTTTTCTTGCTTTTCAAAACATCTAGGGCAGTGCCTTAGATGTAATGTGAGCTCAGAGAACGTTTATAAAGTATAAAAAATCCATATACCACAGTGACATCTTTTGTTTACCCAGTGGTTTTAAAAATTCATTATTCATATAAGCAGGCTATGCTCTAGGCATCTTCACCTGCATTTCCTTGGTAATCACCTCAGCAGTCTGGTGAGACTGATAATATTAATCTTATTTCACACACGAGAAGACTATGAGGCTGAGTAAGTTGTTTAAAGCCACACAGGTATTGACTCACGATGCCAACATTCAAATCCAAATTTAACTTCACGGTTAGTGCCCTTTCCATTATAGCTGTAATTTGTGTAAAATAAAATGACATATACTATTAAGACTTTTTTTCACTTATATGAACGAAAACATTTCCATTTTCAAAGGACCCTACGAGTAAAAACGAAATTCTAAAAGGATGAGCTCTTACTTTTATGTCAGTTCAAAAATAAAGAAGAGGGGAGTGTGTGTGTGTGTGTGTGTGTGCACGCGCGTGTGTGTGTATTGTAGGGAGGGACGGGAAGAGAGTAAGAAAGACACCCAAAAAGAAATTCCCATTGTCTGGGTTGCTGAAATTTGTTAAGAACAGAATGTCTAATATCTGATTTCAAGTTATTTGCACAACCCCTGTGTAAACCCATCTGTTGTAATGAACTTTCAATAGAGGTTAGTTGGAATAGATTTTAGTTGGTGGTATTTTGGGGGAGCGAAGGTATCAGGGTTTTCCCCATGACAGGGTTATTCAGCATCAAGATGGAATCAGCCTAAATGCCCACCAGTGATAGACTAGATAAATAAAACAAGGTACAGAGGCTGGGCACAGTGACTCATGTCTGAAATCCCAGCACTCTGGGAATCTGAGGCAGGTAGATTGCTTGAGCCCAGGAGTTCCAGACCAGCCTGAGCAGGCAACATGGCAAAACCCTATCTGTATACAAAATTAGCTGGGCATGGTGGTATATGCTTGTGGTCTCAGCTACTTGGGAGGCTGAGATGGGAGGATTTCGTGAGCCCTGGAGGTGGAGGTTGTGGTGAGCTGAGATTGCATCACTGCACTCCAGCCTAGTCTACAAAGTAAGACCCTGTCTCAAAAAAATAAAAGAATAAAAAAAGAAAATGTGGTACATATACACCATGGAATACTATGCAGCCATAAAATAAACGAGATCATGTCCTCTGTAGGCACATGGTTGGAGCTTGAGGCCATTATCCTTAGCAAATTAACACAGGAACAGAAAACCAAATATTGTATGTTCTCACTTATAAGTGGAAGCTAAATGATGAGAACACATGGACACATAGAGGGAGAACAGCACACACTGAATCCTTTCAGAGGGTAGATTTTGGGAGGAGGGATATGATCAGGAAAAATAACTATTAGGTACAACAAACTTCCATGACACAAGTTTACCTTTGTAACAAACCCTGCAGTTATATCATTGAGCTTAAAATAAAAGATTTAAGAATTGCTAAAGAAACAAGAGGGGACAGTATGCATGTGCTGGCTGCATGTTTCTTAAACTAATTAGTCAAATGACATGAAAACATAGAGTTTCAAATGAGTAAGATAATTGTTAATCTTTATTTCCTGTGTTCTTCTAGCCTCAGAAAAAAATATTTAGGGAGACAGTCACTGGAATAGAAATTCTGTGAACCTGATTTAAATCTTAAAGTTCACTTCAGCTTCTAGCTGTGTTATGCTTGTAAAGAAAATATGAATATATTACCTAATCAACATAAAATTTAATGAACTGATGGACAGTTCATTAGTACTAGTACAGTCAGTGATATTAAAATAGGCTTAGTAATATTTTTTCAAATTTTATGCCAAAGTATTATGGCCAGAAAACTTAAATTATTTCCCTAGTTTCTTGTACCACTAATTTGGTGTGTGTATACCTTATTGCAGTACCTTCTTATCATTGAAATAATTTGTTTGGGGGACAAACCAAATTTTATGCTCCCATAATTAGGAATTATGCTTTGTGCAGTACTTTCTATTTCTCAAAATTCAAGGCCTAGCACTTTGGCTGGGCTTATAACTAATCAATTGTTTGCGGTGTATAACAATATTTCAAAATATCTATTAACCAAAGATATACATATTAATATAGTTCTAAACTTTTTGAAATATATATAGTTGAATTGCAAAGCTCAGTGTAAGCTATTAAATCCAGGTACCTATAAACCATGTAGCATAAACATGGTCCCTTTGTATGGCGGCTGCTTTAGAAAAACTCAGAACTCAATTGAAAATTAAAAATTCTGTGATTCTATTACAATTGATTGCTTCACTCCACCTGTATATGAGAAGGTGTGCTAAATGAAAATCAGCCTTATGAGTCGTGGACATCTGCAATCATTTTGATAATTCCTAGTGTGCTATCACAGCCAATTTCCAAGCAATTTGCTACATGACCAAATTTATGATAAGTTAGTTGCCATAAAATCTTTACAGTTAAGTAGGTAGATGTCTGGAGTTAAAAAAGAGATAGACGGGAACTGATTTCACTCACCCAGCCTCTTACAATTAAGATCTAAGAGTATCTTCAACTAATGTGCCTTTACTATTCTAAAAAACAATTTTCTAGGAAGATGTCATTGAAAATTACTTCAATAGAAGACTACAAAACTTAAAAGAGATAGTATGACAAGACTTGTTACTATTCAAGTCTCAAGATATCCTATCTCCAACCCTTGAACCCTGTCAATGTGGTCTTGTATGGAAAAAGGGAATTTGCAGATGTCTTTAATTAAGATTCTTGAGATTATCCTGGATTATCTGGGTGGGCCATAAATACCTTTCCAAATGTCTTGTCATAAGAGGGAGGCAGAGGAAGATTTGACTACAGAAGAAGGCAGCATGATAATGAAAGCAAGATGCTATGTTACCAGATTTGAAGATGAAGGAAGGAAACATGACCCAAAGAATGTAGGTGACCTCTAGAAGCTAGAAAAGGCAAGAAGCTCTTTCTTCCCTAGAGTCTCCAGAAGGAGTCATCTCTGCTGCTACCTTCACTTTAGCTCAGTGAAATTGATTTCAAAATTTATGACCTCTAGAACTGTAAGAGAACAAACCTGTGTTATTTCAAGCCACTAAGTTTGTGCTAATTTGTTACAGTAGCAACAGGAAACTAATACGCTTACTTTGATATCCATGTATCTTATGTGTCCACCAGTCCTAAACTCACATGCCACAAATTTGCCCAATCCTCACTGAGCCCTCTATTCTCATCAAAAGATTTTTAGGACGGGCGTGGTGGCTCATGGCTGTAATCCCCACACTTTGGGAGGCCGAGGCAGGCGGATCACGACGTCAGGAGTTCGAGACCAGCCTGACCAACACGGTGAAACCCCGTCTCTACTAAAAATACAAAAAATTAGCCAGGTGTGGTGGCAGGTGCCTATAATCCCAGCTACTCAGGAGGCTGAGTCAGGAGAGTTGCTTGAACCTGGGAGGTGGAGGTGGCAATGAGCCAAGACTGCACCACTGCACTCCAGCCTGGGCAACAGAGCAAGACTCTGTCTAAAAAATAAAAAAAAAAATAAAAAAATATATATATATATATACACACACACAGCTGGAAGATAGTAGAGCAATGAAAGAAAAAACAAGAATAAACAAAACATAAACAAATGTAGGTAATGAAAGAATCAAGTCCTTAAATGAAAAGAGATTACCTCATGTTGGAGAATATTAATGAAAAAAACAAGATTAACATTTGAAACATAATATTTAGACCTATTTAGGTTATTTACAAAAGAAATAACCATACTGCCCTTAGCATTCTCTTCTGCAAAATTAAATATGAGAAGCCAATTGATCAGCCCTTCCAGAATCCAGAGAGAAAGGTTATAAACTGAAAAGCTTTAAAACCAGCAAAACTATAATTTAAAGGAAAGGCAAAAGGAAAAATGCCACCTATCTAACCTTTCCAAGCATAATATTAAAGAGTAATTCCAACCAAATGAAAGCTGAATAAATGTAAAAAAGTAAAGGGAAGAAAAGAAGTAATTCAATACCATGAATAAGTGTTCAAAAGTCATAGTTAATACACTGAGCTTTCAATTATATATCAAGAATAGTGCTAAATAATTTATATTACCCTGTGCTATGGTTTGTATGTGGTGTCTTTTCCAATATCTATAATAAAACCTAATTACCAAGTTGATGGGATCAGAAGGTGGAGCCTCTGGGAGGTGATGAGGCCATGACAGCTCTGTCCTAATAAATGGGATTATGTACTTTTATACAAGGGCTTGATGAAAGGAGTTCCTCCACCTTCTGCTACTTGAGAACACAGCACTTTTCCTTTAGAGAGGACACAATGTTCAAGGCACCATTGTGGAAGCAGAGACTGGACTCTCACCAGACCAAGTGAGATGAAAGCAGAGACTGGGCTCTCACCAGACCAAGTGAGATGAAAGCAGAGACTGGGCTCTCACCAGACCAAGTGAGATGAAAGCAGAGACTGGGCTCTCACCAGACCAAGTGAGATGAAAGCAGAGACTGGGCTCTCACCAGACCAAGTGAGATGAAAGCAGAGACTGGGCTCTCACCAGACCAAGTGAGATGAAAGCAGAGACTGGGCTCTCACCAGACCAAGTGAGAGCACCTTGATCTTGGACTTTCCAGCCTCCAGAACCATGAGAAAATAAATTCCTGCTCTTTATAAATTACACAGTTTTAAATATTGTGTTATAGCAGCACAAAATGAACTAAAACAGCATATTTAACTCTCAGGCATTAAGCCATCAAATATACAAACAAATGGGATTGGTCCTATTACTAAAGTTGAAGAAACAGATTTAGAGAGACTGATTTCTTTCTTTTTTTCTTTCTTTTTTTTTTTTTTTTTTTTTTTTTTTTTTTTTTTTCCGATGGAGTCTCCCTCTGTCACCCAGGCTGGAGTACAGTGGCATGATCTTGGCTCACTGCAACCTTTGCCTCCCAAATTAAAGCGATTCTCCTGCTTCAGACTCCTGACTCGCTGGGACTACAGGCATGTGCTACCACACCTGGCTAATTTTTTTGTATTTTTAGTAGAGATGAGATTTCATCATGTTGGTCAGGCTGGTCTCAAACTCCTGACTTTAAATGATCCACACACCCTGGCCTTGCAAAATGCTGGGATTACAGGCGTGAGCCACCACGCTGGCAGGGAGATTCATTTCTGTTGATAGGTCATATGGCTAGTAAAGTATGGAGCCTACATTGAAACCCCAATCTGTCTGATTCCAAAGGCTATGCTCTTGATTGCTAGACTAGTCTTCCATATGAAGGAGAAATACAGATGGGAATATTTTTTAGTCATTAGAAAATTAATATATACTTAATGTATTAAATTTGGTGAATAAAAAAACTCTGACATAAAAAGAAAAATCATTTATGATCTCATTGTCTACAAATTATTGTTAAATATTTTAATAGCTGCCAAAAGAGAAAATAGTCTGCCAAATGCTCTTCTTGTACTTTCCACATCTTTACATATAGTCATAAGGTATTTGTTTCTAAATGAAATAATGAAGTCACATTTACATATTTTTTTTGTAATCTGGCTTTTCTTTTGTTGCCTTCCCCCCACCCCCCACCCCGCTCCAGACAGAGTCTTGCTCTGTTGCATAGGCTCTGGAGTGCAGTGGTACGATCTCGGCTCACTGCAGCCTCTGCCTCCCAGGTTTAAAGAATTCTCCTGCCTCAGCCTCCTGAGTATCTGGGACTACAGGTGAATGCCACCACGCCTGGCTAATTTTTGTGTGTTTTTAGTAGAGATGGGGTTTCTCCATGTTGGCCAGGCTGGTCTTGAACTGCTGGCCTCAAGTGATCTGCCTGCCTCAGCCTACCAAAGTGTGCTAGGATTACAGGCGTGAGCCACTGCACCCAGCCTGGCTTTTCTTTTTCATAACATACCACTAATAGGATATTTCTTAAAGTCTATCATGCTTATCTTGAAGATAAATATCAAGGAGCAGATCTGAAACTACTACTCAGCCCTCCTCGTAAATAGTTTAATTAATAATAAGATGTCATTACATGCTTTTTATTGATCAGTACTGTATTATTTAAAAAGAACTGAAATAATGTTTAAATTCAGTGAACATATCTGTGCCCCAAATAAAATAGTGGTAAGTATATTTTGCAAATCACGACATTCTAGAGATGAAGGAGGCATTATACTATTTGTATAGCTACTGTACAGTTTAAACAGCACCTCCATATTCTTTATCTTATTTGATGTTAATAAGAGGGTATCAGGCAAGGTGTTTCTATTTCTATATTATATATGAAAAAATGACAGTATTTATACAAAGCCAGTGGCTTACTAATTGGCAGCCTAGAATAGGTGCCTCGAACGCTGTGTCCTCTCTAAAGTGTTCTGGATTTAAACTACTGCTTTTATAGTATATCTTACCTGTCAATTTTATGCCTTTCTACTCTTTTTTTATTATTCTCACATTTTGAAAAATTAAGGCTTATTTTATGTTTTCCATGTCACATAAAGTGGTTAAAAGGCCTAGTACATAAATTAATCTAGAAAGGATAAAACGTATAGCAATTTAAGATTTTTGAAGGGTTTAACATAAAGCAAATTTAACATAGGATCTATGTGTTTGCTCATCCTCAAGGAACGCATGCACTCCTGAATCTCACACTTACAACAGAGATTATGCTGACATTTAATGTGTGAAGGACTGAATTCTGTAGATTCATTAGAACAATTTCTACAAGATGGTATTACAAACCTTAGATGAATGGTGATTCTAAAATTTCAGCAACTTTAATCTCATTTGATGTTTTTAGATTGGTTAGTAATCAGCACTCACAAAGCACAGTCATCTATTTCACAAACAGAAACAAATTCCCGGAGATTAAAAGTTCTTTAGCTTTCAGTAGCAGAGACCAGCTATATTGTTATCTAGAGAACTGTATGTTCTTGAGATGTTAATGAGAAAAAGAATGGTCCTTTAGATTACCTTTTACTTTCCTCCTTTTTGTACACTGATAGACTATCATTGAAAGTCTCATGAAATTCTATTCCCAGCAGATTTTCACCTTTATAATAATGCATGGCTCTGGTTGGTTTTATGTTTTTTTTTTTTTTCCCTTGAGTTAATTCTTACTTAAGCAAGAGTATGTGATTTTACAGTAAAGCCAGTTTGCAGCTAAACAAAACCTGGGCTGGGCAATCCATAAATAAGTTGTTTAACTATAGACTAAAGAACTTCTAGACTTCTATATGAAACAATTTCAATGGAAACAAAAGTTTTAGAATTTTGAAATTAACCTTGGTAGACAAATAATATATATTACAGAATTAGAAGTAAGAGCCAGTTTGTTTAGGGTAATTTTTACCTTAAACTATTTTAAATGAATGCCCTACACAGCATTTCCATTCTACTCAGGGAAATAAAATGTACAAATATCAAAAAAAAAAGAATTAACACAAATAAAAATGTTGTAGCATCATTAATACGGGTGGAAGGCATTTCATTACTAGTTTTCTTTATATAACTATACATCTAGCTATAACTAAACCGGGGATGAAGGAGACAAAAGGAGCACATTTTATCTTGATTGGTTTTCTGTCAGTTGGTTAACAGGTTTCTACTTCTAACATGGAGTTTATTTTTATTTTTTATTATTATTATTATTTTTTGAGACGGAGTCTCGCTCTGTCGCCCAGGCTGGAGTGCAGTGGTGCTATCTCGGCTCACTGCAAGCTCCGCTTCCTGGGTTCATGCCATTCTCCTGCCTCAGCCTCCCGAGTAGCTGGGATTACAGGCACCCGCCACCAGGTCTGGCTAATTTTTTTGTATTTTTAGTAGAGGCAGGGTTTCATCGTGCTCCAGGATGGTCTCGATCTGCTGACCTCGTGATCCGCCTGTCTCGGCCTCCCAAAGTGCTGGGATTACAGGCGTGAGCCACCATGCCCGGCCTAACATGGAGTTTATTGATGCATTATAGTAAGGAGTGTAAACTAAGTGAGATAACTTAGATAACTTAGGTTAATATAGCTAAAATGCTTTTAAAATATATTTAAAGGTAATTTTTAATTTCTCAGGAGTACCTAGTTTTATAAAGACATGAATGTATGTTTTGTTATGATTTTATATAGGCAAGAAAAACATGATTCCGAAAATATTGATTATCATGAAATTATATGGTAAGGAGTCTGCAGTTATTTTTTAAAAAGATCTTCAAATTCTTCTGTCAGCTCTTTGCCAAACCACTCAATGACAGATTCAGGAAATGATAAAGTCACTTGCCTAAAGGGGGAATGAAATTTTATCATTTTATTTTTAAAAATAATACTAACTTGGTGATTTATTTTATACTTTGAATTATTGGTAATGTACGTAACATTTTCCTAACATGTACTTAAGTCCAAATCAATTTTCTGATATAAATTGCATTTGGAGTATTTGATATCATTTTTCTTCATTTAAAAAATGTAATAGGTACAAAGAAGGAATAAGAGAATTTTGATAATTTTTAAAAACTTGAGCACATATGCCTAGGAGACTAAATTCCATTAAAATTCATACTGGGTTTTATATTAAAATGAAAATTTTTGCTGAATAAATACGGTATGTTGAGCAGAAATCAGTTATGGGTTACTGTGCACCAAACATATATTGATCTCCCTTCTGGAAAGTGAGGGTTGGTAGAAATTCTCATTAGATGGGTACATCGTAGAAAAAAATGTGGGAAACATCAAAGTGTTCATGTACCACCATAACAAGATTTTAAAATTGGTCCCTTTATAGTTCAGTTTTCACTGAGGCTGTAACCTGATGGCAAAATAATAGCTGCCAAGAGCATTGACATTCCAAAGTGAAGAACAGATTCCCTAGACCAGGTTTGCAAAGAAAATTCTAAAAATCAGTGTTGTTATTCACAGCCACTTACTAACCTAGATGAGGTTATAAAGGGAATTTATTTGGGTAGAGGTGATAGTGTTCTCTGAGACCTCCTTGTCCTGCCATGGGGAATGAGGTGAAGGGTGGTGATGTTAGCATCAAGGAGACCACCCAGAGAACTTGAAATGTGTACTGTATTTGGGGAACACCTTAGGTGCACATTGAGAAATGTCTAAAGCTCAGATTGCATGGCTACGTAGCTATTTTAAGTGAGAGGGTGGCTTCACATCGGATATCTGAATTCCAATAATTTGTTGCACTCCCAGAGTTTATTGGGACATAAGATGTGAGACTTTGCCACAGACTACATAAGTGCTACAAAGTAGGAGGAGTTGGCCATAAACCATTTTAAAGGGATCTGGCTCCAAATTCTCCCTTAGAAGGAATGACAGGAACTCTAAGAGGGAGCAGATTGATAAGAAGATGGCAAGAGAGGATTGTTTGCCATGAGAAATATCCTAAAAACCTATAATGGTCCCAAAGAAACATCTTTGAAGGCCATAGTGTATCAGTGCTAAATGAGTATAATACCAGCTAAATGACACCAAATGTCAGAGGTGTTTCAAAAAGAGCAACTCCATCTTGAGTAGGGGTTGGGTAAAATAAGGCTGAGACCTACTGGGCTGCATTCCCAGACAGTTAGGCATTCTAAATCACAGGATGAGATAGGAGGTCAGCACAAGATACAGGTCATAAGGACCTTGCTAATACAAGGGGTTGCAGTAAAGAAGCCGGCTAAAACCCACCAAAATTAAGATGGCAATGACAGTGACCCCTGGTCGTCCTCACTGCTCATTATACTCTAGTTATAATACATTAACATGCTAAAAGACACTCTCACCAGTGCCATCACAGTTTACAAATGCCATGGCAACATCAGGAAGTTACCCTATATGGTCTAAAAAGGGAAATAATTTTTACCTCGACACAAGATTAGACATTTTAAATTTCTATAAATTTTTGTGAGTGCAAGTGACTTATGAACATTTAATTAAGAGTAACAGAAAAGTAATGGTACTTAAATGGATTGGATGTTCATGTCCCCCAAAATTAATATGTTCAAGCCCTAACCCCCAATATAATGGTATTTGGAGATGAGACCTTTGGGAAATAATTAGATGTAGATGAGGTCATGAGAATGGGGACCCTATGATGGGATTAGTATCTTTATGAGAAAAAGCTGAGTCTCCATTCCCTATGTAAAGACACAGCAAGAAAGTGGCCATCTGCAAGCCAGGAAGAGGGCCCTCCACAGACACCGAATTTGCTGACACCTTGATCTTGGACTTTCCAGCCTCCAGAACTGTGATAAATAAATTTCTGTTATTTCAGCCACCCAGTCTATGGTATTTTGTTATAGAAGCCTAAACTTACTAATATAGGACCTATGGAAAACTAGTCCTAGTGAGTTTAAATGAACAATTTAAGAATGAAATAAAGGCACATGGTTTTTGCCTCCAGTAATTATCCTGAATTTAATTAATTAAACTATCTGATAAAAACATTTCAGTGTTGTTCAAAAATATATTTTAGGTAAAGGATAAATACAACAATTTCTCATCATTTTATATAATTGGAAAGTGAAATTAACAATGTCAAAGAGATATTCACTAAAAAATCTCTAAACACTTAAATTGCTCCTATTCTCCACTGAAACTCTTTTGTTTCCTTCACTCTGCTGCCCCCTTTTATTGACATTCTTGGTCTAAATCTATTTTATCCTGAAAGCACTATTTAACAGTTTTGTAATCAAGTAAATCCATATTTTTTCTTTATTGGCCTGCTTATATTACTTCCAATGAAATCCATATAAAAGGAATTCTAACGTGATAATTTTACAGTATACTTTGGTCTTTTGAAGAGGCTCTCAACTAACCTGCAATGTGGGGGATAATATTCCTAAGAACTCCATGAGGCTCTCCATACTTTTTGCCACTAATTTAAATGCCTTAATCTTTGAGGCATCTCATGGGAAACACATCTAAAAATAGCAGGAACTTTTATATGTAATGTATTTTATCCTATATGGTTTAACTTTTTTTTTTTCTGATTGGGAAGAGAAGGGCATAAAAAGAAGCATACATCTATCAAGGAAGTGACAAACTGGAGCAAAAATCAAGTATCATGTAACCAGAAAACATCTGATAATTACCTTCTCTGGACATTGTAAAAAATAAAGCATAGCCAGTAAATGTTAGAACCTCCTCTCCATTTCTCTTGTGATAACAGACGTAGATATCTCACTAAAGTAAGGCAGTAAAGCAGACTTGATTTTAAATCATCTTTGTTCCTTGCTGGACAAAGCAGTACATTTTTTTTTTTTTGAGACAGAGTCTCACTCTGTTGCCCAGGCTGGTAAAGTAAAAGTTGTAGACGTTTTGTAAGTTTCAGTTACTATGAAGATTAATGAGATATGTATTTCAATTAATAGTAATTATCATTCATTCTATTTCTCTTCTTTCTTCTTATAATTAGCACCTGCCTGTAATATCACACGGGTTTTGGTTGTTCTTCCAAGAGTTCCATGGAACACTATATTGTTTTCAAGAATCACACTGATATAAAATTAGAAATGCCTAGCTTAATTGAGTTGTAAAATTAAAACTTTAAGATTTTTACAGGTCCACCATCTATATTTTATCCATTTGCCATACATTATGCTATAGAAATTCATAATAAATGATTTTAAAGTATTGTTGACCCAAAATTGTTTGCATTAAAAAGTACCCAAGTACTAGGAATGGACAAAGATTTCATGACAAAGATACCAAAAACAATTGCAACAAAGGCAAAAAATGGCAAATGGCATCTAATAAATTACAACAAAAGAAGCTGTCAACACAGTAAACAACCTACAGAATGGGAGAAACTTTTGCAAACTATGCAGCTGACAAAGATCTAACATCCAGCATTGATAAGCAACTTAAACAAATCCACAAAGAAAAAACAAACAACTCCATGTTTGGAGTATGTGTGGAACACTCCAAAAAGTGAGCAAAGGACATGAACAGATACTTTTCAAAAGAAGACACATACATGGCTAAGAAGCATATGAAAAAAAGCTCATCACTGATTATTAGACAAATGCAAATCAAAACCACAGTAAGATATCATCTCACACCAGTCGGAATGGCTATTAATAAAAAGTCAAAAAATAACAAATGCTGATGAGCTTCTAGAGAAAAAGGAATGCTTATATACTGTTGGTGGGAGTGTAAATTAGTTCAACTATTGTGGAAAACAGTGTGGTGATTCCTGAAGGAGCCAAAAACAGAACTATTATTTGACCCAGCAATCCCCCTACTGGATATATACCCAAAGGAATATAAACCATTCTATCATAAAGACAAATGCATGTGTATGTTCACTATAGCACTATTCACAATAGCAAAGACATGGAATCAACCTAAATGCTTATCAATGGTAGACTGGATAAAGAAAATGTGGCACATATACAACATGGAATACTACACAGCCATAAACAAGAATGAGATTGTGTGCTTTGCAGAAACATGGATGGAGCTGGAGGCCATTATCCTTAGCAAACTACCACAGGAAGAGAAAAACAAATATCACGTGTTCTCATTTATAAGTGGGAGCTAAATAATGAGAACACATGGACATATAGAAGGGAACAACAGAAACTGGGGCATACTGGAGGGAGGTGGGTGGGAGAATGGAGAGAGTCAGGAAAAATAACTCAGGGGTAATAGGCTTAATACCTGAGTCACAAAGTAATCTGTACAATGAACTCCCATGACACGAGTTTACCTGTATAACAAACCTGCACATGTGCTCCTGAACTCAAAATAAAAGTTAAAAAAAAAGTGCCCAAATCTACAGATCCCAAAAGCTTTCAAGACCACATGGACCTTTGCTGATCAAAACAAGAGAAGAAACAAATTCACTCATCTACATTTATCACACAAGTCTGCCACTTTTAATACTCATATGTTTCAGTGCCTAAAGGAAAATTTATAACATTAAATATATATATGTATTAGAATAAAATAAAATTTAAGTTTTCACCATAAGAAATTAGAGAAATAATAGAAATTTACATGCAATGCAAACAGGAGGTAGGAGGTAATAAAGACAAGAGTAAAATCAATAAAATTAAAAAGAGAAAAATAAAGAAATAAAATGAAGTAAAGTTATTTGGACAACAATAAAATTGATAGAACTGTAGCCAATTTACAAAGAAAAACTAAGATACAAACTATAAACATAAAAATAGGTGGCAACATTCCTACCAAAAGGAATGCTATGAATGATTCAATGCCCATATATATTCAATTTAAATTTCTTGACAGACTAAAATTACCAAAACTAATTCAAGAAAAGCAGGTAACTTAAATTGCCTCATATCTGTTGAGAAAACTGAATTTGTATTTAGAAACCTTTCAGCAAGAAAATCTCCAGCTTACATGGTTTTACTGGATATTTCTGCCAACTATTTAAGGAAGAAATAATACCAATTCTACCAAATTTTTTTCTAGAAAATAGAAGAGAACACTTTCTGGCTCATTTTATGAACCTAGATTATACTAATACAAAAACCAAATCAACACTACAAGGAAAGAAAATTGTAGGCTAGTAACCCTTATGAACATAAATGCAAATATGCCCAACATAATACAAGAAAATTCAATGTAGTAATATATAAAAAGGAGGAGGTAGTACAACTTAGTTGTGTTTATCGCAATAATGCAAGACTGGCACAACATTCAAAAATCAATCAGTTTACTTCACCTTATTAACAATTTAAGAAATAAAACTTATATGGTCATCAAAACATGGTGCAGAAAAAACACTTGACAAGTATAGCATCTATTCATGTTAAAAACTCAGCAAACTTAAAAGACAAAGCAACTTCATTAATTTGGTAAAAGACATCTACAAAAACCCTACATCTAAAATTAAAGGTGAAATATTGAATGCTTCACCACCCTTTCCACCGCCCCAGTCTGCTCCAGACTAGGAAGAAAGCAAGAATGTTATTTTTCATCACTTCCATACCATACCGAAAAATCTTAGGCAATGCAATAAGAAAATCAAAAGAAATAAGTATTATACATATTGGAATTGAAGAAACAGAATACTTCTGACAGTTATTAAAGAAGACTTAAGTAAATAAAGATATGTACCCTTTTCATGGCTAGAAAACTTAATATTGTTAAGATGCTAATTCTCCTTAAATTGGCCTACATTTTCAACAAAATCCCAGTCGAAATCCTGGCAGAATTTTGTGTCAATGTTGACAATTTTATTCAAAAATTTTTGTGGAAATGCAAAATACCTAGAATAGCTGAAACAATTTTGAAAATAAACTCCAAAATTGTAGGAGTAATGCTAATTGATTTTAAGAATTATTATTATTAAGTCATAGTACTAATGAAACTCTGCTATTAGGTAACAATATTGAAGTATAGCTCGATTGGACAGAATAAAGAATCTAGACTCACATAAATGCAGACAAAGTAGTGAAAACAATTTGATAGAGAAAAAACAGTTTTCCCAAGAAATGGTACTATAAAAATTGGAGATTCATATACAAAAATAAGCTTGACCTATACTTCATGCCTTATACAAAAATTGATTCAAAGTATGTCATAGACCTAAATAGAAATGTAAGTCTATAAAACTTCTAGAAGAAAAATATAGGAAAAAATCTACATGACTTGGGTTAGTGAAAGAATTTTTAGAAATGACAACAATAATATGATCCATAATGAAAAAATAAATTAGACTTTGTCAAAACTGAAAACTTTTGCTTGGTGAAAAGCACTGTTAAAGGACTGAAAAGGCAATCCACAGAAAGAAAGGGAAGGTGTATAAGTTACATTTTCCTAAAACGTTTAATCCAGAATATGTATAGGACAATATAAACAAAGAAAATGATATAAACATAGGGAAGTATTTTAAACAAACACATTCACAATGAAGATACAGTAAATGAGCACGTGAAGATATGATCAATATCATTACCCATAAAGAAATACAAAGTAAAACTACAATGATATTCTACTGTAATATATTGCTGGCGAGAATGCAAAATTGTATAGTCACTTTGGGAAAACAGTTTTTTCTAAAGCTAAACATACTGTTACCATATGACCTAGCAATCTCACTCCTAAGTGTTTACCCAAAAGAAATGGAAACATAACTGCACTCAAAAACTTTAACTTGATATGTTTATAGCAGCTTTGTTTATAATCACTAAATCCTGAAACAACCCACAGTTTATCCATTCAAACTGTGAGTAGATAAACAAATTGTGGTACATCCATACAACAGACAGCGACTCAGCAATAAAATGGCAGAACTATTGATTAATACAATATGAATAAGGATTAAATGTTTCTACTAAGTGGAGGAAGCCATGTCCAAAAGGTTCAATAGTTTATGACTCTGTTCCTATGACATTCTAGAGAAGGTGAAACTATAGCAGCGGCAAACAGTGCAATATTTGCCAGAGTTTGGAGTCTGGGCTCAGTAGCTGACTACCGACAGGCAGTGTGGAGGAATTTTTGGATAATGGAAGTCTTCCATAAGGAAATGTGGCATTGGATACATGACTTAAATCATAAAATTTTATACCACAAAAAGCACATTTTGTTAAATGTAAGTTTAACAAAATCAACAAAGATGTATGGGAAACCCAACAGAAAATGCAGTTTGTAGCAAATTTATTTATATAACAAATAAATCTCATAACCACGATAAGCTCAGTGGAGAGAGGGGACGTGCCCTAAGTAACTTTAGAAAATAGTGTTTTGACTGAACTGTAAAGCTAAAAATAAAAATAATCCAAACAATGTACTCCTCTTGGTAAAGTTGTTTCTCACAGAGTAATGGCTTAGCAAGTTTTAAACTACATGTATGGTAGGGTTAAACAAATAAGCAAAGATATTTCAGATATTGATAGTCTTAGTTTTCACTGTCTGAGAAAGAAGTAACAAATAAGGGTGAAGCTTAGAACAGTGTTGTTTAGATTGGAGGTATTAGTATGAAGATAGAGGGTAGACAGATATATAGATAGAGACAGAGAAATAGATAAGTAGGAAGGTAGATGGAGACATGCATACATGCAAACATATATGCATACACATGTACAAAAGTAAATATAGATGTGTGCAGATAAATGGGTTAGTATACACACATATTTTTTGCTCTGTTCTCTTAAGAGGGCATATAAACAGTGATACCCCAGTAGCAATGAGTATAACTAGTATCCAGATCTTGGTTTTAAATATCAGTCTTCAATGAAAGGAATCAGGGCTTTTTGGAGAAGTGGTTAATTCCAGGAGTGGAATAGGAAAAAATACAAAAATACAAGATTAGATTAATGCATCTTGTAGCTGTAAGTAAGGAAAAGCTTCCCCCTGCCTCCTTCCCCCGCTCAAAAAAAAAAAAGCAAAAAAAAAAAAAAACAAAGAAAAGAGAAAAGAAAGAAACGTCAAAAGTAAGATTAAGCCTAAAAGTGTTCCCAATGGCCATTAGCTCCTGGGAGCAGTGTATTAGTTCATTCTCACATTGCTATAAACGAATATCTGAGGCTGGGTAATTTATAAAGAAAAGAGGTCTAATTGACCCACAGTTCCACAGGAACAGGAAGCATGATGCTGGCATGGGCTCGGCTTCTGGGGAGGCCTCAGGAAACTTACAATCATGGAGGAAGGCAAAGGGGCAGCCAGCACATCATGCAGCCAGCACATCATGCAGCCAGCACATCACACAGCCAGGGAAGGAAAATGAGAGCCAGGTGGGAGGTGCTATACCCTTTTAAGCAACCAGATCTTGCAAGAACTCACCCTCATGAGAACAGCACCAAGGGAATAGTACTAAACGATTCATGAGAAACAGTCCCCACTATCCAATGACCTCCCACCAGGCCCCACCTTCAATACTGGGCATTACAATTCTACATGAGATTTGGTGGGGCCACAGATCCAAACCATATCAAGCAGGAAACCAAAAGATTAGCAGAAAAAGTGGTATCTAAACAATATCTGTGGTTTAGTTAGTTGCACTGTGCTTATGTTAATATCCTGTTTTGATAACTTCAATATGGCTATATAAAATGTAAACATTAGGGAAAGCTGGGGGGAAGGGTAATTCAAATTATGAATTATTTTGACAACTTTTTTCTTGTAAATCTGAAATGTTCCCAAAAAAAGTTTAAACATAGTATTTTTAGGTTCATATCTAGTCTCATAAAACCAAATGTGGCAACCTTTTAAATCAGAACTTACCACATTGGTTTGAATTTAGCTTCAAACCGTATAGTTTGACAAAATAATTTCATAAGAATTACAACTGTACAATTAAGATAGAGGTTCAAACATGGGAATAATGATGAGTTGTAGCAGGAAACAGATCCCAGTTGTTTTTGTCTTCACTTTGAAGAGCACCCCATACAAGAGAGAGAAGCAGAGCACTTAGAGCTAAAGATGAAGGAACCTGTGTGAGAGGCTTAAGGAGGGAACAAGTTTGTGAATAGAAGGACGGGTGACAATCATCTTAACCATACGGAAATGTCCTGCCTCACACACTGTCATAGTGAGGTGACAGAAAGCCTTACAGGGAAGTACAATTTCATGATGAATCTGTTTTATATCCCAGTCTAAGGAAAGAATGTTCTCGTAAATCAAAATCAGATGAGAGAAGAATAAGCTACGTTGCCAATAAAGCTAAGTATTTTTGAAAATTCAACCTGTCTACATGTCTCTCTAAATCAGATTTTAAAAATCTAGATTAAAAACATGACTAAATGTAAGAAAAGTTAATCTGATGCCTTTAATTACAATACACCATTTGACTAGTTTTCTGAGTTTAGTGCACCTATCTTAAAAATTTCTACGACTGATTCTAGATTACATGAATTTTTGTTTGAAAATTTTCTCAGTATGCAAAAAGCATTGAGAAAGAACAAAAAGGAAATGAACCTAGATTATAAAGCTGAACTCTTGCATGTTGTAGGAGAGAGAAAGAAGCCTAATATTTGAAAGGGACTAACTCACTTGTTTCTCTGTTATTGTTGGCAGACAGTGTATATGTAACCCCGTGATTCTGAGAGGAGGTACTATTTGATACTGATTTCCTTCTGCCAAATGACTAAAATAACATTTTATAAAAAACCATTTCTGTCTCTGAAGCATATGGATCATATATTAAAAAAAAAAAGACCAAGTCCACTAAGTCATGAAATTAGAAGTCATTGAATATCTTGAAGGAAAACCAAGCACAGTTGCCCACAGTCATTCTAGTATTCACAATATCTGGAATGAAACAAAATAAGAACCAGAAGGGAGTGAGATCTTGAAGAGTTTCTTCTGATCGTTAAGTTGTATTAGGTTCAGTTGTAACCACTGTTACATGAAAAGGTCTTATTTCAAAACCACTAATGACCTTTCACTGAGGGTTCCTGAATCTAACCCTTTTCTGCTGTGAAGGGACTACTGTATTCACTGTGAATATTTACTTTCCTATATGTGAGTCGCACTCTTGATTAAACACACAGCAGTCAGCCCACAGGTGAGGAAAGGTACACAGAAGGTGCATGTGTCCCCAGGTACTAATGCCTCTCTCTTTCAGCACCTTTGACCATTTTCATACTTACCTTTTCAAACAATATTTTCAGACTGGCAACTAAATGAATGCCTAGAACAATATGTACATTTATTCAATATCTCCAAAGGGTTGAACAATAATTCAAGAAGTTTACTACTGTACTAATGGCAACAACAAAGAATAACCCACCAATAAAATACAATATGATTTACATATTTTAAAATGATTACTAATTCACAGTACTAAGAATACTATATCTGCTGGGGTTAAAGTGCTTTCTTTTTACATAACTGAAAAAGTATTACTACAATGCCTTCCATTCTGGCTTATTTAAAAACAAAATAGCAGAAATGTTTCAATTAAGAGACAGAATGATAAAATACATTAAGACATTCTGTTGCTTTATTATTACAAATTGCCACCAAATAAAGATGAAAAGCCAATCCAAAGTTGCTGTGAGTGAAGTTGATTCCCACTATATCTATAATAGGAGTATATAAAACACATTATCTTGTGTGGATTTACTTTTATGTTTTGTACATGATACTTTGTAATAGTCTTTTTTTTTTCTGGTTCCTTCTAGCATAATTACCCAGAATGTCTACAGGACATAAATAAAAGTGTAACTGAGGAAGAATATATTCATAACTGTGTGGTGTAAGACTGTGATGCTGGCAAAGAAAAATGGGCCCCAGGAAGCAAGTTTTACTCTGCCTTTGATTACAAATGCATGTCCAAAGGCTACGAGTAAAGTCTTACAAATAGCTGGAGACTATTTAGAAGAAGCTGATGCTGGGAGATTGACAGCATAAACTCTGAGATCTCTTTTTAAAAATTATTGCAATCCCTTCCTTTTTGATGAATCAGGCTGAGCTACTTCTGATTACAAATAATTTCTACTGATAGAAGAATTCTAAGGTAGATAAGGGTCGGATGTTGGTGTGTGTGAGGCAGTACTGAAAAATGAAAAGTTGGTAAGTAATGACCTTTAAGTGACTCCTTTCTTTCTGCTTTTTCCTCTCCACCTAATTGCAGAAATAAATGACTCATTAAACTAACTATGATTCATACTGCTTAAACATAATTTCTGAAGACTTCACCCTAAGGGTTAAGGAAAGAAGTATGTTCTTAATGCTTGTCATTTGTGATAATCTAATGACTTTCTTCTTCTACTGTTTGTTAAATAAGTTGATTAATTAGGAAAAACAAAAAAAAGAACATATAGTTAAACATCTTTTTTTTTTTTTAATTTCAAGAGTGCCTTAGATTTAAAGTAATACTTATTTAAATGGGCACACTGTATTAATGTTAATGGTGTAAGTATAATGTCAAAATAACAGATAATTTTATAATAGTCTCAAAAACTAGCCCATTCAAGAGAAACCAACATATCCAGAGAGGTGTTCTAACTTCTCACTTGGAAAAATGCAAGTGATTCTACAAATTGAAGTCTTCTTATTTTTCTAGCTATTATGATAAATTAAGAACTTGTAAACCGAGATGGCTTTCTCAAAATATCCTCTTTGCTGACTTTTACCTCCTATTCCATTACTTTGTCTAATTGCAGAGTGAGTATGAATCCTATACATCAATGAAATACATGTTTCAAGAGGGCAGGGTTTATGACAATGATATTTATTACTCTCTGACCAGTACCTGGAAGTGGGACCCGGGACACCAGGTAGGAAGCCACTAGGGAAGTTGGCAGGCAATGATAATGTAAGGTATGAGAGAACCTGAGCCAAGGATAATAGCAAGGCTTAATTTTTTTTAACTTTCCTTTTTCTGTACTAATAAGAGGATGAGTTTCTACTCACTGAGTAGACACTTGGTTACAGGAATCTGGGGTTCCTGCATACGTTGTGGGTTGAGACATAAATTCAGAAAAGAGTCTGTATATAGAATGTAATTAAAACCATTATATTGGATGTTATGACCAAAGGAGAGGCTATAAGGAGGAAGGAGAAGAGTTTCAAGAATTTAGCCCTGGAATATTTCTGGCAAAGGCGATTGTGTCTAATAACACCCATATATCTAGTAAGATGAGAGGAGAGAATTAGGCATGGGATTTAACCATATGAAGGTCATTGTTTACCTTAATAAGAGCAGTTCAGGCAGGGCATTTGAGAAAGAAACCTAATGAGTGGATACGGAGAGAATTGAAGGAGAAGAAATGTATATAATGGGTGTAATACATGTTTCAGGAGTTTTACCATAATAAAGAAGAGAAGTTACCAGAAATTGAAGTAAGTGGGTTTATGAAAATTTTTTGCATGATACAATCTACTTACAAATAAACATTATGCTAAGTACAAGAGAAAATATATTTCCCCTTGTGAAACTTTTGTTGTTTCTCAAATTTCTTTATAAAATTTGGGACTGTTATATATATATATATACATACATAAATGCTTATGTATTTATTGTATATATATATATATATATATATATATATATATATATATATGCATTTGTATTAGTAATGGATACAAACTTAACCTCCCCTCTAGAAGCAGTGCATTGGGCTGCTGAAGGCCAGGGCTTTTGAATTAGACAGAGTTGGATTCAAGCTTTGGCACTGGTACTAAATGAAACTGTGAATAATAGCTCATCTTTTTGGGATGCTTCTATGCTCCAGATACTCTTCTTCGTGCTTTATATGCCAAACAATTCTCAAGAGACCCTTATAAGATAGGTGCTGCTATCACACTCACTTAACGGGTTAAAAAAAATTGAGATGCAGAAAGATTCAGCAAATTGTGCTCAGTCACACGGATCCTATGCCGAAAGGCTAGATTTAAGTGTATGTTTAGCCACTACACTATAGTCATGTTTGCCCAGCCCCTAGCTTAAAAGCAATCTATGGTTGTTATAGTGGTATATTTTTAAAAATTAACAACATGTATGCATGCCACTTCAAGGAAAAAGTTAAATTTAATTTTTCCAATCCAACTCTTATTAGTTCTACAGAAGCTTCAGTAAAAGTTGAAGCCATAACAGCATGATTCATAACTTTTGTTGAATCAAAGTGTGTAAAGTTCAGACAATGTAGTCTTGTGATAGTGAAAAGCAATCTAAAGTATGAATAACCTTTTAATAATATTTGCTCAGTAAGTCATACTGCAGATAAACAATCAAAGTCAGATTTCTTGGATGGAAGTTTTTGTCCTGGGAATTACTTTCTATAGGAAAAGACAGTTTTGAAAATAATCTTGCCTTATCAACAGCCTCTCCTCCCATGAGATGTGTTCTCGGTCTGCAATCACTCCTAGGTAATATGCTCTGAATTCATTTCTAATTTATGGAGTGCTTTTCTTTCGCTACATGTAATCCACTGCTAAAAACCAATGCATTTATTTTATTCTAGTTAGGCTAAAATGCTATATGTCTCATTGCCCATAATAGACACTGCCTAACATACTGCTGCCTGACTTCGGTGCTCTTGAGCTATTCTGAGGCAAACTCATGAGTCAAAGCATCTTTGTAAAGATACTGCTGCTAAGTTTTTCTCGTTTAATTGGGGTCACAAAGAATAATCATACCTAGGCATTTTTTTCTCTCTTTGTGGTAGAAATGATTTTGGAGTTACACAGGATCCTATGTAACTGTCGCCTTCTGGCTTTTAACTCCTGGGAAAAGTATTTAATTTTTCTGAACCTCAGTATTTTCATCTGGAAAAAGGGGATGATAATACTGTCCTAGAAGGTTGCAAACACAAAAATAATACGTATAAAACATTTGGGTAGAATATCTAGTACCTCCAAAAGAACTTCAAACCTTCGCCTGTTAAATGGTATTCTTATAGGATAATTTGCTGTGAAGATTAAATTAAACAAGGTATGGATGATGTATATAGACACTCAGTAAATTATTATAATAATTTCTATACGTTTGTATAATACCTAATGCTATTTTAGGTAAGAAATATGATATCGACATGTATCTTACTTTTCATACTGCTATGATTAACATTTTCTGTCAGTCAATAAATATGATAGACATAGGAAAAGGTGTCAAAAGGGTAGAAAAGGGAACAGGATTAAAGTTAACTCTAATCCTATTAGAGGTCAAAAGGAAGGGCATCATCTAAGAAATGAATCTATAGTAAATAAGATGCTACTGTATGAAAAAGGGGGATCAGTTGATGACAAAACAGGACAAAATCAGCTAACAATTTTTACAAGAAAATTGTATTCTAAAGAGGCAGGTGTATTCTAAAGAGACATTATCTATTAATAAAAAGAATTTGAGCTCTAGGGACATAGAGATACCTGGGTTTAGATCCTGACTTGGGCAAGTACACTGTATAGTAATTTCCTCCATTCTAAGAGAGCTATTATAATATTATAATAATATATTCCTACAATGTGATTTATATCTGACTAATATATCAAAACTCAGGCTTGCAATAATCTCTTAATTAAATCTTGCTTTTGAAAGATGGTCTTACAGTCGAGCACATAAGTAAAATACACTATTGCACCAAAGATAAATTTCCTTCTTAATGTAACAAGCACACTTAAACTACCTTAATCACTGGGGCCCACCTAACCCCATAAATATAGAAAGTAATTTTAACATATTATGTATGTTTATCTCCTACAGAAATGTAACCATTTTTCCATGATTCTTGTCTCTTGCTTGTATTTAACTTTTCTATACTTTGTAACTGAGAGTAATGAACTACCTATCTCTGTGGCTCTCAAAAATGGTAACCCTTCTATATCAAGTGTATAAGTTCAGATGTTATATATACTGTATCAGGACTGCTAAATAAGGAGGATCTAGGGACGTATCTTTAACAAACAACTCAGTCAATTACTACCCACATTATAAAATAAGAAATTACTTGTCAACAGAAGAGCCTGTCTCTTGCTTGAGAACATCAGATTAAAGAGATAAGCTTGGCCTTAAACACTGGCCTTTTTAACACTAAATTCTGACCACTGGGGTCATATACCTTAAGATAGAAAATTACTTTAAACTATATTGATATTGATTATGTAAAACCATTTTACCATCCACACTTGCTGAGATTATACATAAAACATAACATTCATCTCTAAAATAGCTAATCAAAAGTACTTAAAATGGATTCTTAGGTATGCTCAAATACAAATCTTTCATCTTCAGTTTTCTTTATTTGCTTCAGAAGCATAGCAAATAATTGCATTTTTAAAAAATCTTGTTATCATGGTAATGTTTAATAATCCCAGAAATATAATTTAAATATTCTATAAATGTTTCTTTTGAAAAATGGGCATATAAATAGTAACATTAGACCACACAATGCGTAGAATATAATAGTAATTACTCCCAAATAATTATACTCAAATGAACAGAAAGAGAAGACAATAGGCATTTGCAAATTTAATCATTTACCATGCTGGCCTAATTACTTGATACCTTTTTTCTCTATAGTGAAATATAACCACCTCACAATTAATAAAACAATAATGGTAACTTTCAACTGCAAAATGAGATCTTGAAATCTTAAGATGAAATTAAGATTGTTAAACTAACAATGATGGAAAATAGCTGCATTTTAAGTCCTAATTCAGTATTTATCTGAAGAAACACAATATATAAGTAAAATTTTCCTGCATTGATTACTTTGTATGAGTAAACAATATGTTTTGTGTGCCAAAATTTAACAAAATAATTATGTTATAACTTTTTTGCATAAAAGTTCCCAGAAAGTTGTTTTTTGTTTTTTGAGATGGAGTCTCGCTCGGTCACCCAAGCTGGAGTGCAGTGGCGGCGCGATCTCGGCCCACCGCAAGCTCCGCCTCCCGGGTTCACGCCATTCTCTTGCCTCAGTCTCCTGAAAGTTTTCTTATAATATAGATTTGTAAAGAATCATCATTAACACACATATACTTATATATAATTTCTAAGACCACAAGGCATAAATTCACATTTGTATATAATTTTCAAGACCACGTGAAATGAAGACCTTTCCATATAAAGCATATTCAGACAACTTAATGTTTATGTTGTAATGACTATTAGAGCAGTTGACTAAAATGATTCAGACAAGGCCAAAAAAAAAAAAAAAGACTAAATCTTGTTATGCATTGCTTCTATTCAACAGAAAATTATTCAAAAATAAGCTATCTTCTAAAGAAAGCATGGATTTAAAATAAAATCAATAGTCAAAATTATTTTAATTTTTTATAGATAGAAATCAATATCGAGATAAAAAATCACATGATAACTTCAGTTAGAATTCTGAATCAAATTACATATGAAAGTAGGGACAACTAACTTGCCTCTGTGGGGTAATACGTTGTTTCAAAATTAGCATGGATTTAAGATTTCACAATATTAACTCTGTTTAATAGTTATATTGAAGACCCACTAATTAAACATTTAATTAAAACAATATTTTCTGTTAAAAATGTCAAAACACACAAACGAAATTTTATAAATCAAGTTTCAAAAGAGTGAAAAGCTTTACAGAAATAAGCATTATACTCACATAGTCTCCACAAAACATTTTGATGGTAATCGTTAACTTCAGGGATGAAAATATTTGATCAATTGCATAAACTTGTTTCACTGTGAAGCCAGAAAGAATTGAGGTTCACTGTGAAA
Source organism: Nomascus leucogenys (assembly GCF_006542625.1). NCBI lineage: Eukaryota > Metazoa > Chordata > Mammalia > Primates > Hylobatidae > Nomascus > Nomascus leucogenys. The sequence continues at coordinate 88,457,966 of NC_044387.1, read as the reverse complement.
TCAAATGTAAATATGTTCACTGTTCACCTCAGACTCAGGCAAGAAAATGTAAAAGCAAATCTGGATACAGCATGATTTGAGATACTGTATTTATACTTAGTTATCAGTCATAGGTGAGTAGGCAGAATTATTGCACAAAATAAATAGAACCATTAACCTAATCCCCAGTTGTATGTTGATTTAAGACACATAAAGTAGCCAACTAATGAAAGAAATGTAATCTTTCGAAAAAGCTGATGACTTATGGAAAGCTAAGTTGATTAAACACAAAGTTAATGATTTATTTTCTGCTTAATTGTTGTTAACATGGAAACTCCTTCAGGTGCTCCAGCCCTAGTTTCCTATCTTAAATTGCTAGGTTCTATGTGTATCCATACAATTTTAAAAAAATATTTCAACTACTATTTATCTGCTCTTATATTAAAAAGTAATGTATTTAGGGGCTGGGCCTGGTGGCTCATGCCTCTAATCCCAGCACTTTGGGAGGCTAAGGCAGGCAGATCACTTGAGGTCAGGAATTCGAGACCAAGCTGCCCAACATGGCAAAACCCCATCTCTACTAAAAATACACAAATTAAAAAAATATATTTTAAATATATTTAGAAAAGAATTCATTATCCACCAATAAAAGTCTTTGGAGAAATATATTCACCATCATTTTTTGCACTTAATTTTCCTATATTTATATGTATGTAATTTTAATATTTAACTATTGCATTTTAAGGAAACAAATTTTAGAAAAACCTGTGAAGTTCAATATAGTGTTGGAAACTATCTAGATACATTCATATATCATTCCAAAAATAACAAAATGAATCTGTATATTATTTTACTGCTACTTGCTATTTATTGAACAATATAGTGTTCATTTATAAAAATTTTAAAATACTTTGAACGAGAATTAGGCGCAAATAATCCTTTATTGAAAGAACAAAATTCTACAAGACAAGTGTCAACTGAGCAGCATCCATAGGTCTAGAACTATCCAAAATAATTCTGATGTTAAAATATGAGTAAAAGCCGTGAAGCAGGATGTATTTATGTAATACACACACACACACACACAAAAACACAAATGTATATATATATATATAATGAGCAACTATATATATATATATTCTTCAGCATTCAATTTATAATATTATCTGATTACCTTACCAATATACCTGGTACTACGAGAGATATATGGAACCATGCTGCTTGGCTCAAAAACATTAAAATCTAGTAGGTCCTACTATGTATGTGTATGTGTCTGTGTATGAATCAGGGTCTTGTGTTTTTGCTATGTAGACAGCATATAGCAATTATAAAATTGTATAATTTATGTTGTATCATTGCTATAATTGTATAATTTATATTGTATAATTGCTATATGTAGACAGCATATAGCAATTATAAAATAGATATACTTATTAAAACCATAGGATTCAGAATTAGAAACAAAAGAAGAATTTTCAATTAAAATTAATTTTTAATTAGAAACAATAGAAGAGTTTTCAACTACAATTATTTTTTATGATTATTTTAGTAAGTTTCAGGTCTTATGGCTTTTATTATAGACTAAATATGTGAATATGAACAAAAATTGTCAAAATATTTGAGACCAAAATCCTTTCCCTAAGATTATTAGATAATTCAGAGAAAAGAGATTTGATAATATTCCCTAATTTTCTCCCAGATAATAGTTACTTAATGTATAATTTTATTCATCATTATTTTGTGATTTAGCTTTTAAAAAACTTGTCCTTAAGGGAAATTATGATATCTGGTATTTGGTTTATAATATTCCATGGAAAAGAGGGTCATGAGACACCTTTTGATACAAGTGTGGCAAAATCTTGAAAACTATTGGGAAAGATGGTAGTTAATTAGTTAATACAATTCTATTTTATGTTTATGAAAATTTGCCTGATGAAAATTTTAAAGTGTTGGTTGTAATTTATTTACTAAAATATCATTTGATTATCTACAACCTGTACAGTAATAAATGTTATCAATAATAAAGCTTTTCCTCTATTCTAAACATTGTTTCAAGTCAATATACTTGTATAAATTAATTCTTACAACAACTCTATGAGCTTGGTACTGTTATTGCCCATATTTTATCCACAGCATAGATAGATAGTAGAGAGGAAATGGAATTACTCTGTAGTCAAGAACATTGTCTAAAATCTCACTCTTGAAGTGGGAGAGTGAAATTTGAACCTAGGCAGTCCAATGACAGAACCTGTAACCTCAATCTCAATGTTACATAGATACTCTATTAAGGAATAAAACAAAGCAACTTAAAAAGAAAATGAAAAGGCATGTTTCTTGATTCAAAGGGATTTACAGTTTAGTAGGTTTTAAAAATTAACAGAATACAAGATGATAAACGGTAAGAGCCATAAGCAAGCTGCAAAAAATATTTTGAACAATTCCTCAAGAGGCAAGTTACTTAGGCAGCAAGTAAATGAAGAATGCTTCACAGATGAATTAGCATTTGAAATGTGACTTACTGCAATGTCCTCTAGTTTCATCCATATTGTTGCACATGGCAGAATTTCCTTCTTTTTAAAGCATGTATATTATTCTATTGTGTGTATACTACATTTTCTGTATCCATTTATCCATGGATGGATACTTAGGTTGTTTCCGTATCTTTGCTTTTGTAGACAATGCCGGAATGAACATGGGAGTGCAGACATCTCCTTGATACACTGATCTCAATCTTTACAGATATATATCCAGAAGTGAGATTGTGGATCATATGGTAATTCCATGTTTTGTTTTTTGAGGAATCTCCATACTGTTTTTCAAAATGGCTATACTAATTTACATTCCCATGAACAGAATACCAGGTGTCCCTTTTCTGCACAACTTCACCAACACTTACCTTTTGTCTTCTTGATAATTGCCATTCTAACAGGTGGGAGGTGATATCTCATTGCAGCTTTAATTTTCATATCCCTCATGATTAAAGATGCTGAACATTTTTAAACATATCCTTTGTTTAATAGCATATTTTATTTTGAGAACTGTCTCTTTGGGTCCTTGACCCATTTTTAAATCAGGATACTTGTTTTCTTGTTATTGAGTTGTTTGAGTCTCTTAGATATTTTTGATATTAGCACCTTATCAGATGTGTGGTTTGCAAATATTTTCTCCCAGTAAGTGGATTGTTTCATAACTCTTGATTGTTTTCTTTGCTGTGCAGAAGCATTTTTGTTTGATGCCATCCTATTTGTCTAATTTTGATTTTCTTTTCCATGCTTTTGGTGTCCTATCCAAGAAATAATTGCTGAAATCAATGACATGGACTTCCCCTATGTTTTCTTCTAGCAGTTTTAAACAGTTTCAGTCTTACATTAAGTCTTTAATCCATTTTTGGTTAATTTTTCTGTAGGGTGTAAGTTAATACTCCAATTTTATTCTTCTGCATGTGGATATCCTATTTTTCCAACATCATTTATTGAATAGACTGTCTTTTTTATCATTTTGTGTTCTTGACACCTTTGCCAAAAAATCAATTGATCATAAATACTTGGGCTTTCTTCTGGGCCTTCTAATTGGTTCCATTGGTCAGTGTGTCTGTTTTAATCCCAGTTCCATGCTGTTTTGATTACGATTGATTCATAATACATTTTGATATAAGATAGTGTGATGCCTCCAGCTTTGCTCTTTTTTTGCTCAAGATTTCTTTGGCTATCTGGGGTCTCTTCTGATTCCATGCAAATTTTAAAATTGTTTTGCCTATTTCTGTGAAAAATCACATCAGAATTTTGATAGGAATTGTATTAAGTTTGTAGATTGCCTTGAGTGGTATGGCTACTTTAACAGTATTAATCCTTCAGTCCATGAATATAAAATATATTTTCACTTATTTGTGTTGTCTTCAGTCTTTCATCAATGTTTTGTAGTTTTTAATGTACAGATATTTTGCCTGCTTGGTTAAATTTACTCCTAAGTATTTTATTTTTTCATGATACAATTTTAAATAAGATTGTTTTCTTAGTCTGTTTTATGGATAGTTTGTTGTTAGTATATAGAAACACCATTGATTTTGCATAATGACTTTGTAACCTGTACCCCTACTGAATTTTTAAAATCAGTTCTAACTGCTATTCAGTGGAGTTGATAGGATTTTCTATGTATAAGATTATGTCATCGACATACAGATAAAATTTCATTTCTTCCTTTCATGTGTAAATGTCTTTTACTTCTTTCTGTGTACACTTTTACCAGTGAGTTTTTATTTTTTGTATTTTTATATATTTTCCTATTGCTATTTAGTGACCTTTTCCTTTATCTTGAAGGAATCCTTTCAACATTTGTTGTAAGGCAGAGCTAGCAGTGATTAAATCCCTCAACTTCTGTTTGTTTAAGAAAGGTTTTATCTCTTTTTCACTTTTGAAAAATAGTATTGCTGGGTATAATATTCTTGGTTGACAGTTGTTTTTCATCTAGCTTTTTGACTATATTATCTCAGTCCCTTCTGACCTACAAGATTCCTGCTGAAAAACCCATTGATAGTTTTGTCTCAACATTCCCCAAAGAATTTGGAAAAACTATGTACCTCTTCTACTTTTCTATAAATGTCATATAAAATATTTTCATTCAAGTTTAAATAGTTATTTTTTACTCTTCTCAAAGCATCCAATGTGATCTCAATACCATAGCAATTCAATGTCCACTTAATTCATCTAAATATGTAAAATAAGTTCTTATTTAGCAATTGAATATTTTGCATCATTTCTCTCTTTCTCTTAATTCTTATTTCCATTCTATTTCCTGCACAGTCATTTATTATGAGGTAATTTGTGCCTGAATATCTTCTAGGGGATCACCTTATCATATATTTATAAATTATATTTATAACTTAGAGAAAATTGCTTGTAATGATTTCCATCTTTATTCAAACTGGAAGCCATGGGCTCTTCCCACTAATCTTTGTTATTTTCATAAATCACCCAATAAAGTAGATATACCACATATTATTTATCCATTTACATGTTGATAATCATTTGACTGTTACTAATAAAGATGATTTGGGGCTAATACTTGACATTTTCAGCCTTTTAAGTTTTAGCCATTAAATTGTTGTGTGCTTATATCACATCATGCTTCTAATTTGCAATTCTCTTATTACTAAGAATGTAATCTTTTTATATGTCAAATGGCCATTCTTATGTGTTCTTACGCAAATTGTTCAAATATCTTCTCCATTTTCAACAAAGTTGGTATATTTAATATTGATTTGCAAGAGATCTTTATAAATTCTGGACACATAACCTTTATCAGCTTTGATTTATAAACATTTGCTTTCAGTTTGTGGCTTGTCTTATTATTTTTGAAATGTTGTCTCATGAAAAGAGTAGTTTTTGTTTGCTTTTAATTTATAATTGAACAAACTCCAATTAATTATTCATTTTCAAGCTTTTTATATTTAAAAAATTTTTGCCTACCCCAAGATCACAATGTTTCTTCTAGAAATTTATAGTCACAGCTTTTATGAAATATAATACTCAGTTATATTTTGTATCATATAGTCAAGTTTCATTTTTTTTCTCTTCATAGGGATACTCAGTTGTTAAAGTACCATTTATTTAAAATATTTTTTTCTCACTGATTTGTTTTTACACATTAGTCAAAAATTACTTTACCATATATGTATGGGTCTATTTCTGGACTCTACCTTATGCCTCATTGATCTAGATGTCCTTCCTTTCACCAATACCACATCATCTTAATTCATAACTGTAGATTTATAATTGTGAAAATCAAATAATGTGATTTCTGCAAATTTGTCACTATTTTTCTCCTCCTCCTACTTTTTAAATTGCTTTGGCTCTCGTAGGTTATGTTTTTTATTTTATAAATTATTGATATCCTTGTCAATTTCTTAAAAAGCATGCTGGGAACTTAATTATAATTACATTAAATCTATAGGCTTATCTGGAAGAAGAAATAATACATTAATGTCTAGTCTTCTGATCCATGAACATAGTGAATCTCTCAATTTATTGAAGTCTCCACTTTCATGAATATTTTGTTGTTTTCAGTGCATTTTTTATCTTAAAATACCTCATATTTTCTGTTTCATTGAAAATCATATATGTTATTTTGTTTTTAAATTATTTGTGTCAATAAATAAATATACTATTGCATTATATAGGTTCACATTGTATTCTGTGACTTTGCTAAGTTAAATTGTTAGTTATTACAGGTGTTTTGTAGAATTTTTAGAGTTTTGTACTTATATAATCAAGTTATTGTTTAAATGTCTGCAACCCACTCAAAATTCATGTTGAAACTTAACCTCCAATACAATTGTTTGAAGAGGTGGAGCCTTGAAGATGATTAAGTCATAAGGAATCCTTCCTTGCGAATGGGCTTAAGGCACCTTATTAAAGAGGCTTCACACGGAGCTCAACCTTTTTTTAAATTTTTCTCTTTTTTTTTTTTTTTTTTTTGCTTCCCTGCCCTTCCACCACATGAGGACACAGTATTCATCCTCTCCAGAGAACGCAATAACAAGGCACCATCCTGGAAGCAGAGAGATTGGTCCTTTCTCAGACACCAAACCTGTCAGTGCCTTGATCATGGTTTTCCCATCCTCCTGAACTGTGAGAAATATATTTCTATTGTTTGTAAATTACCCATCCTGTTGTATTTTGTTATAGCAACACAAACAGACTAAGACCAGGTCAATTTTTTTAAAAGATAGTTTTACTTCTTTCTCTCCAATCTGAACTTTTTAAAAAATTCATTTTTCTTATTTTATTAAATATGAATTCCAGGATAATATTGAATACATGGTAGAGGCAATATAGCCTTTATGACTCTTAGGAGGAAGCATTTCATTTTTTATCACTATGTATGTTATTAACTATGGCTTTGTAATAGATGTCCTTTTTTTAGGACATCTGAGAAGTTTCCTTTTATTCATAGTTTAGTGGATTTAAAAATTCCTTTTTCTGAAACTGAGATGATCAATTTTTGTTAATTCTATTAATGTGGTGAGTTATAGTAATCTATTTTGAATGTTAAATTAACTTATATTTCTGGGAAAAACTTCACTTGGTCATTCTGCATTACATTTTTTATATATTGTTAACTTTGATTTGCTAAATTATTTTTTAAAAATTTGCATATAATACAAGGGATATTCGTCGTAGCACTTTTTAAAATTTCATAATGACTTTGTCTAGCTTTTTTATCAGAGCAATGCTGGCCTCTGAAAACAAGTTGAAAAGTATTTAATTTTCTTCCATTTTAAAAAATATTTGTGTAATATTGATATTTTTCTTTTTAAAATATTTGGTAGATTTTACCAGTGAAGCCAATCTTATCCAGATTTCTATGTGAAAAGGTTTATTTTATAAATTATGGATTCAATTTCTGTAGTTGTCCAAATTTCTCTGATTTTATGTTCAAATGTTTTTAATATGGACTTTGAAGACTTTTCTTGTAAATTTAAAGGGGGACCCACTTAGAACCGGTTTCAATGAACTATCTTTTTTCCTGGATATGTGCCACACTTTGCCGTTTCTTGGAATGTCTAGTAATTTTTGTTTTAAAGCCAACCACTGGTAATGAACTCTGGATACTCTTGCATTCTTCTGAGGATTGCTTGATTTTGTTCTAATAGGTAGTCAAGTTGCCTAGACTCAGACAGAAAATGTGTCTTCCCTATGTTACGCAACAGCTGAATTTTCTGCTCCGGTCTTAACAACTTCCAGCTACTGCTTTTCTTATCTTGTTTCTTGTAGGGGGTGTTTCCTGGATTCATTGTTAGCCAAATTTTGGGCCAGAGATTATATTTAGATATGTGGTCCTTCCATGCCTGTGGCCTACTTGTTTCTAGAAATTCACATGTAATTTTCTACTACTATTCTGGCCTTAAGCTCTCTTCTCATACTTTAAGCTAATAAGACTTCTTCTTTTGCCACTCAAACTGTGCATGGTCAGAGTGCACTCAGTGACCCATAAAAGTCACTTTTTTTTTTTTTTTTTGGCTGGGTGCAGTGGCTCCCACCTGTAATCCAAGCACTTTGGGAGGCCGAGGCAGGAGGGGTACTTGAGGTCAGGAGTTCTAGGCCAGCCAGGCCAACATGGTGAAACCCAATCTCTACTGAAAATACCAAAAATTAGCTGGGTATAGTGGCGGGCGTCTGTAATCCCAGCTACTCAGGAGACTAAGGCAGGAGAATTGCTTGAACCTGGGAGGAGGAGGTTGCAGTGAGCCAAGATCATGCCATTGCACTCCTACCTGGGGAACAGAGCGAGACTCTACCAAAAATATAACAAAATTAGCCGAGTGTGGTGGCACGCACCTGTAATCTCAGCTACTCAGGAGGTTGAGACAGGAGAATCGCTTGAACCTGGGAGGTGGAGGTTGCCGTGAGCCAAGGTCATGCCACCGCACTCCAGCCTGGGTGACAGAGTGAGACTCTCTCTCAAAAACAAACAAAAAGTCACAAAATTTTCAAGAATAGATTTCTCTCTGATTTCTACATGCCTTTTTATTACTTGCTACCCCTGCATTTCATGACTTCTTTGTACAAGTGTACTTTGTATCAGCCAATGATGTGGTTAGAAACTTCCTCAGATGAAACAGAACATCTATTAATGACCAATAGCTAATAGTATACATAATGATGAGAAACTGAATGCTTCCCCCTAAGATTTGTAAAAGGCTAGGATGCCTGTTCTCCTTTCTTTTTCAGTCCTCTTGCTGCCAATATTTTACCTCTAAGTTTCTAACTGTTCTTTCAACCTTGAACTCTCATTGCTGGTACTTTCACCATGTAAGACAATGGTTTTCTACTGCTTGTTTACATCTCTTTGGCTGTGGGGTTGAGAGGGTCTTTAATTCAAAAGTCACGCAGTCAGGTCTCAAAGCATCAAACTCACGTTCCTTACTCTTTCTGGAGCTGGCTTTTTTTTTTTTTTTTCGTGGGGGGCGGGCAGGGAATAACATTTGCTACTGCTTCTGTCTGATTTTGGACAATTTCTAAGTGCTTTTATGTAGTTGATTTTTAAGTTTTATCTAGTTTCTTTCTGTGGGAGGGTTTACACGACAACTTTACTTAAATACCGTTACTGAAAGTCTTTCCTTAATACATTGTGATTTAATTTTTAAAAAATCTGTAAACATAAGCCTCTTAGTGTTAATTTTTTTTCTTCCTGGAGATTCCCTTAGATTAATTGTGCACAATTTGCCAAAAAAAGTCCCATTATATTTCCAGATATATTATAATACAGTGAGATAGCTAAAGTATTTTTTCAATGAGTACATGTGTCCATGGATGGCTAAAGTTAGAGAAAACTACAGCATACATTCTGGTTTTACTTCTTTAATAGGTACACGTTCCTGAGAAGCATATTAAAAAAAGTATTTCGATAGGAAGAGAAGAAATTTCATTACAGAAATGTGACTTAATTCTTTGAAGTCCTGAGTGATACTAACATCATAAATTTGGTCCAGAAGGATATGTTATTCATCATCTCAATTTTTAATAAATACATCAAAAGAGAAGACTTCTCAATTCCTATTAATTGTTTTGTTATCCTTTTCCCAGATACACCTTGTCATCAGAATTAAAAATTGACACAAACAGAGAAAAACAACCCTATAAAAGGGAAACCTATTGGTCAAACTGTTTCTGTCACCTGGTAACAAAACCTATATAATAATGTATTAATGTTTAATTTTCTTAATTATCATGAAGTCCCTTGAAAAGGACAAGCAGAAAGAAGTGCAGACATTTTAGAAATATTTATATAGATATACTAGTAATTTCATGTCATGTTTGAAAATTGAGTTGGCCCTTAAACTGTGCAGGCATTAGGGGTGCTGATGCTATGAACAGTAAAAAATTTACATATAATTTTCAACTCCCCCAAAACTTAACTAATAGTCTACTGTTAACTCGAAACCTTACCAATAACATAACCAATTAACACATATTTTGTATTTTATATGTATTATACACTGTATTCTTATAGTAGTAACATGAGTTAGAGAAAAAAATGTTATTAAGAAAATCATAAGGAAGAGAAAATATAGTCACCATTCATTAAGTGGAAGTGGATCATCATAAAGTTCTTCATCTTCACGGTCTTCACGTTCAGTAGGGAGTGGCTGTTGTTGCTGTCTCAGGAGTGTCAGAGGCTGAAGAAAATCCACATATAAGCAGGCCCATGTAGTTTAAACCAACACTGTTCAAGGGTCAACTACAATTAAGTTTATGATTTTGACTGACAGAATTAGAGCAGCACATCAACATCTGTGAGAGAGAATAATTCATCCTAATTCAATGAATCTGGTACTCCAAAATACTAGGCACTATGTTTCAGAATGCAGTAAAGGACATTTTGTCTTATACCTATACATAAGTTGAGGTGTTCTTCTTAGAATGCAGGCTTGTTTGCTCTGTGAGTATTAACAACAATCAAAGTAAGTAACTATTAGGCCAGTAAAAGTACAGATCTTACAAATTGCATTAGTAACTCCTGTTAAGTGAATAGCTTATTATAAAATTCACATTTCTGTTATGTTTATATAAATCTAAAATGTATACTTAAAACTTACATGTGAGGAGGGAAAGGTATATGGTCAAGTCACAATAAATATAAGAAACACACGCACAGTAAAAACATATTGATTGGCTACAATTTTAATATGTGACAGCAAATTTCGAGTATGTGATAACCAGTTCTTTCTGAAAATCCTTGTTGGCTGTGTCACTCTCTTGAAGATCTATTTCACATTTTTATTTTTATCAACCTTCCAACCCCTATACTCTTTCACCCTACTAATTTTCAGCTGATCCCTCCCTTGTTGTTTTATTGAGGATACATCCATTAATGCAGATAGAGATTTTTCATTCTTCTGCTATGTGTATTTGTACCTTTGTATTTTCTCCCATCTTCCCCTTTCACAGTGCACATTGCTTCTAACTTGGTCTCCTTTTCCTACCAGCTGACTATATGAATTCTTCTCACTTATCCAAGAATTTCATTCCTGAAATTATCTCATTTTTATACATCATCATTTTATTCTTTTTTTATTTCCAACAACCCAAAATTATGTTACAGCAACTGTAATTTTAAAAAGCAAGCAGGCAACCAAATGGAAAAATTCCTTGGCTTTGTATTCTTTACCTGCAGCAACTTCATTTTTGTTTTTCTGTTCTTTTCACAGGGAAAGCTTCTTCAGACAGTTTTCTATACCCTCTCTCTCCACTTGTCTATTCTTGCTTTATCCCACGTCAATCAAGCATTCCCATGCAACACTGAAACTGCTATTGTCATAAATAATGGTCATCTTTGCAAGTCTAGTGGATTATTCTCTGTTCTCATCTTGACATAATTGTCTCTCCTTCATGATACACATTCTTCTGGAACCTACATTCCCTTGGTTTTACTTTTACCAGATTGATTGTATCTTCTTAGTCACCTTTATTGTAAATTCCACTTATGTTATTATCTTTATATTATTCTGTTTTTTGGTTTGTATTTTCACTAATGAAAATTATATGTTATATTTTTAAAAATATGTTATTTAAAAATGCCTCTCTAACATTAGAACAAACTCTATGGAGATAGAAAATGTCTTGGTCTTCTTCACCACCATAATGACAATACATAAAATAGTGTATAAAACATCTAAAACAGCATCCAACAAGTAGTTTTTGAATGAATGAATTTTATTTTTAAGAATCTGGAGCTGAGGGCAAGGCTATCATCTGTGTTGTTGGGGCCATTATACTTTCCCTGGCGACCATCCTCTGTGGCAGGTCTCTTAACCTCTGATGTCTATACAGAACATCTATTAGCATAAGAACCAATGTTATTTGTCACCAGATTCTCTTTTCTTAGAATTTTTTTCTATAACTTTAAAAATGTTATCACTGATCATTCTAGCTAGCAATATCTGTAACCTCCTTCTCTGTATACTTCATGAATCTTTGTAAAGCAAAAGAGCAAAAACTGTCTTTCTTGAATTATATTGCATATCATTTAGAACAATAAATTTTTAGTGTAGATACCATGTATCCCTCTCAAAATGTCACTACATTTTATGGCTTTTCAAAGAGAATTGATGTTGAAATGTAAAGCAATTTTTCAGGATTGAATATCTACATACAATGTACTCTAGATATCCATGTTTTAGGTAAATGAACAAAATATGATTTTAAAAATTATCTTCATTTCTGTACTTTGGACATATTCTGATGTTCTAAAGTCCATTTAAGATTCATTCTAGTTGGAAATTTGCACTGACCCTTTCCAATTTGTAGCAATAGAAGTCATGAATAAAAATAATTCGATTTTAATTATTTTTAAAATTATATGTCCTAATCCTTGTAGAAGAAATTTAATTAAAAGTCAAAGAAAAACTAACTTACTACAAACATTTTCATCACTTTGAAAATTGAATTCTAGCATATTAGTCGTGTGTATTAATTTGAAACAAAGTTCACATCCTTGGAATAATAATTTTCATATATCCACATAGAGATTAGTAGTCAGAGGATCATTATCACTAAAGAAAAAATAATGTGCTGCTAAATTGGTCTCATCTGAATATTTTAATAGATAATATTACAATTGAAAGCAAAATATATTAAAATAGTAACAAGTGTTTCTGAATCATATTTACCTTTTGGCTTATAAATACTTTTGTTTTGAAATAAACTACATATTGTACATCTTATTTATCTTCAACATGATTAACCTGCAGTAGGGAAAACTCTACTCTTATGGAACAAATGTGGCAATAAGTAGAGCTTTAAACCTGATTGTTCTTTTGTTGGAATCACTAAATAAAGTTTGTATTATAATATGAGAATATACTGTTTTCAATGTATACATATAATAGTCTTATCCATTGTTACGGAAATACAGGATTTCATAAGTAATTTAAATGTATTATAATTTATAAATATAAGTGTATATTGTCATTTACCATGAAAGATTATACATAAATTACTGTGATGAAGCTATCGTTCCAGTGAATAAGATTTTAAAGCAATGAATGTGCCAGTTCTGTTCTAAGCACTTTAAATGGTTTAATTCATTCCTTGAAACAACCCTACAAAGTAGGCATTATTATTATTTCATAATACAGATGGAGATTCCATAGATTGAAAATCAGATTTCGATAATTGAAAGGACTCACAAGACTTCACAGAGCATCGTTGTATAAGGTTTTCAGTAAAGGTGAAGAACACAGTTGAGTAGGAGAAAGGGTTGAGGCAAATATTAGGGACCTGCTTATCAAAGTCCTTCTTATATGCACAGAACGTGCTTCATCTCCATTTCGGGCTTCTGTTTGTGCAGTGAGCCTTGTTTTGGGAAAACTTCTTAAAAGTATTCTGGTGGAATGTTTTATGTCCTGTAGTTATGTAGCTAAGCCAAGGTGAGTAATCAGTAATAGGAGTTACCTGTGTTATTTTGGGAGGTATTTGTGGTTTACTTTGTGAGTGATGCACTTTGATGCCCACCTCCAATTCCATATCAAATTTCAGATTACGGGGTTCTTTTATTTTCCCGTTATCTCAGGCCATATGCCAACTCCATTGGTTTTTACCAAAGAATTGGCAAGAGTCATTTTTGTTATTATCCAGTTCCTCTGATGCCAGAAGAAACATGACTCATTTCTGCCTATTAAGCAGATTTATCTTTTACTTCTTCACCTAAAGTAAGGTCACCAACACTTCAACAGTGGGGCTGCTTTCTAGACTGAATTTTTATTGTGTTGATCTTCCACACTTGGGAACCATCTAAACTTCAGTTACTTGTTTGACACCCTTTGGCACCCTTGGAAACTTGTCATGGGGACAAGTTATGTCCTTACACAATTCCACAGGGAGACTTAATGTACATGTTCATTTGATGAGGAAATTATTTCCTTCATTTGCTTCCGTGTAGGAATGATGGTATGACGTAACTCACAAAAATAGGTATCTCATATCTCAAAATAAATTTATATCCTTTTTGTAATAAAAACGATTTCAATTAAAGCCCCTATTACAATAACAAGCCAATGATAGTTTTCAAGTGATGCTTACTTGAAGTTGAAATAGGCTACTTTGTAGTCCCAAATACCAGCAATGACCGCTGGGTGTCAGTCAAGGGCTTTTGCCAAATGCTTCAGTCAGCATGGCTGCTTTGACTGGACATTTCCAAAATCACTGGAACATGGAGGTAATAAAGTTACCATGTGCTTAGTAAGGTCACAAAGACCTGATTGTGCTAAGGTTCTTTGAAACTGCAAAAAAAAAGAAGTGCTGTTGCTCAAATTCAGGTTTTTTTTTTCTTGGTAATTTTGTGAATAGCAGTTGATAACATTTCTCAGATGTTGTATGTGAATTCTCTAGAAACCAAAGAACCTAATCAATCTTTATATTGCTTGCTTTGATTTTGGAGTTCACAGAGAAAATCATTTATTTTTTGTTTTCTGAGGGCTGCCCTAGTCTCCTCTGTTCAAGAGATAAAGGAATTTCACCATTTTTCTGAGATACGTATTTTATGATAGTTAATCAGCCATCTTCTGGAATCATATGATTAACAAGCATTTATAATGCAATTTTAGCTTAGTGTTGAGATTGATACATAAACAATATATCATTACTATCACAAATAGCAGCACTCTCCAATTGATTCAAATCTGTTTCATCTCATCAAGTACAGCAATAAGCAGGAGAATTTAAATATCTTTGCGAGAGCATGGTAAATGTGTATTTTTCTATCCATCTCACACGAATGCAAATTGGCTTTAAATTTCTTCATAAGTAGAAATGGAAAAGAAAGCATTAGTCAAATTGGTCACGGAATAATAGTCTCCCTTAGTTTGTTGTTCAGCTTGAATAGTTAATACGGTACTGTGCACTACTTGTTGCATGAGGGTTATTATTTATTATTATTTCTATACTCTGTAGTGAATCTCTGGGTTTCATCATTTCTTCCATAGGCTATTAAACAAGGAAATTGTGGATATTAATATACCTACATCTAAAACATTTTTAATTGAAAACAAAATTTCTTTATGTGCCTCAGGTATCCAAACCTAGTCTATTCTAATTGCTTTAAATTGGCCACTTGAGTGGGCTTAGGTAAGTTTGAAATTTCCCATCTACTATGCTCCAGTAAAAAAGGATTAAAAACAGATTTGCGAGACAACCTTTTTCCTAATAACCTGGGTAAGATAAGAGTCCTGCATTCAGACATTAGATCCATTCTAACCATACATTCTAGCAGAATGAGGCAACCACCTTACATAACTTTTGTTAATAAATGCCTACATTTTAGCCACACTTTTGTCTGCTGTTCCTTGGAGTTGCTCACTGTATCTCCCTAACTCAACTCTATTGCCTGTTAACTTTTCCTTAATGGGCTTTGTATGATGTTACATTGGACACCAGTGTCCAGAACGCCAACTAAAGTTCCTTCACCACCCTCGGGCCATTTTACTCACACCCAGTGGAAACAGCCTTGGATCCCTGGCTGGGGTGTTGAGTCAAGGGACTCTGGCCCTCCTGTCATCCAGAGTCAGAATCTTCTCTTTTTCCCCATGCAATTTTCATGGGCATTGACACTTAGGGGATTATGAATTTCTTTTTGTACAGTAATCAGATTCTTAAAAATTTATTGAGACTAAAATAAATTGAGCAAAACTGTCACAATTCCTTTACAGGTTGCAAAATTGATGGGGCAGCCAGACCACCTAATCTTTACATAGCAATTCATTACAATTTTAGTGGTTATAACATCTGTCTCTTCCTTATTAATGTTGTTTTTAATCGACCTTCTGAACACTAGTGTTCAGTTTAAATTTTCTTTTATCCATATTTCCTTTTTTATTAATCCTAATCATTTTTCCATCATTAACCCTTATTTGCAGTAGTTGGACAAGGAGTCCTTCCATAGTTTCGCTCATCCCATCTTATCCCTGCAATAATGAAGTCAAATAAGGAGTCCAGGCAGTTGTAGCTCCTTATAGCATCTATCATATCTTGACCAAACCTGTAGAGTTAGGAAAATTTTTAGAATTACTGCAACTAATAAAAGTTACTTATGTTCTCAACAATTCAGCAGCCTCAGAAATATTCCATTTAAAACCTAAGGGTGAATTTGGGGAATTTTCCTTTACAAGATTTATGTTATTTACCTTTGATTTTATACAGCTTAATGGATTTGGAGTTTACTCTCCTATCCACGTTTCTGTAAAAGCTACAATAAGTGAGGATGCTGAGTAAGCACTAACATGCCTGTTCATTTGACAGTATCCGATAGAGGGAAAGAGCTCTTTGGCTTCTCATGCACAACCTTCAGTAGGGGTTCTGAAGTGAGTTGGTGATCAACTCCCAAGTGGCTTAACCGTTTAACTAACTACCCTTGCATTTCTGCAGTCTTTTAATTCCCACCCCCATGTGACCTGTGTAAATGTGTTGTGATGCTTGTCTCTGCTGAGGGGATATTTTGGTTGAAACAGCTATCTTCCCCACTGCCTTTGGGCATTACAGTCAGGATCACATGCTGTACATCTGTGGTCATGGAAGCCATCAGCTGCTTTCCTATTACTATCATTTTCTCTAGACAAAAACAGGGTATTCTTGGTTGACTTCTCCTTTTGAAATTTCTTTTTTGTAATCCATTTAGCTTCCTAATTTCCAAGCCAGGAATTTTCCTCTCCAATATCCACTGACAGGCATTTCTTCTCAACAACGGTTGCAATATTTGTGATACTTCACATCAGAGATGGGCAGAAGGTCATCCTACAACAGTAGTTCCTGGCTTCCCCACCCTTTCTCATTCTTTTATTTCCACTTTTTTTTTGAGACCTGGTCTTTCTCTGTCACCCAGGCTGAAGTACAGTAGGTGATCTTGGCCCACTGCAGTCCCTGCCTCCTGGGCTCAAGCAATCCTCCTTCCTGGGCCTCCTGAATAGCTGAGACTACAGGCACACACCACTATGCCCAGCTAATTTTTGTGCTTTTATTAGAGATGGGTTTTCGCCATGTAGCCCAGGCTGGTCTTGAACTCCTGGGCTCAAGCAATCTGCCCACCTCGGCCTCCCAGAGTGCTGGGATTATAAGCATGAGCAACCATGCCCGGCCCCTTTCTCATTCTTAATTCTCCCCAACAGAAACTTCATCATTACTTAAAATTATAGAGTAAATGGTGCCAACTGCACAGATTACAAAAGTTGACAAGTCTAACAGTTGGCAAGATTCACAGCATTGCCCAGAACATACACATAGAAGGTTGTAATAATGGCAAGAACAGAGTGGTAGAAGAATGTGGAAAAGTGTGAAGGTCCTGGCGATATTTACAGGCCTAGCTTCTCAAGGTCTCTGTCACTTCCACAGGACACACGTCACCTCCAAATTGCAACGCCAATATCTGTGCGATAAATTTTGGTTTTGGGAGATGTCCCTAAAAGTTTCCACGGGGATCTTTTATGTTCCTAATCACTTATTCAATTAAGACTGCTTCACTGCTAATAGGAGGTATAAGCCAATTTTACCAGTTCCTGCTATTGGGGAAATTTTGAACTTTAAATAGCACATTATAAATTATTAATTGTAACATCCCCTTTTCTTTTCTTGACTGAAAATCAGTTCTAGACTTGCAGCCATCCCTGGAGATAAATATAGAGGTGTCTTACTCCAGCTGCAAAATATAGGCATACCTTGTTTTATTGTATTTCACTATATTGTACTTTTGCAGATATTGCCTTTTTTTTTTTTTCCCACAAGTTGAAGGTTTGTGGCCACCCTGCATCCTGCAAGTCTATGGGCATCATCTTTCCAACAGCATGTGCTCACTTCATGTCTTCATGTCTCTGTCACATTTTGCTAATTTTCACAATGTTCCAGACTTCTAAATTATTATTTTACCCATTGTGGTCATTTGCGATTAGTGTTCTTTGATGTTACTATTGAATTGTTTTGGGTGTCACTCTATTGATACATGTTGTATGTGTTCTGACTGCTCCATCAATTGACCATTTTCCTGTCTCCTTCCCTCCCCTCAGGCCTCCCTATTCACTGAGACACAACAATATTGGAATTAGGCCAGTTAATAACCATATAATTAATGGTGTCTGTATGTTTAATGAAAGGACAAGCAATACATCTTTTGCTTTAAAATGAAAGCTAGAAATGCTAAATCTTAGTGAGGAAGGCATGTTAGAAGCTGAGATAGGCCAAAAGCTAGGACTCTTGTGCAGAACAGTTAGCCAAGTTGGAAATACAAAGGAAAAGTTCTTAAAGAAAATTACAAGTGCTACTCTCAGTGAACACACAAATGATAAAGTGAAACAGCCTTCTTGCTGACTTGGAGAGTTGAAGTGGTCTGGATACAAAATCAAACTGGTCATGGCATTCTCTAATCCAGAGCAAGGCCCTAACTTTCTTCAGTTCTATGAAGGCTGAGAGAGGTGAGAAAGCTGCAGAAGAAAAGTTGGAAGGTAGCAGAGATTAGTTCATGAAGTTTAAGGAAAGAAGCTGTCTCTAGAGCATAGAAGTGCAAGGTGAAGTATCAACTGCTGATGTAGAAGCTGCAGCAACTGATCTAGAAGGTCTGGCCAAAGTAATTGATGAAGGTGACTATAATACACACATATTTCCAATGTAGATGAAACAGTCTTGTATTGGAAGAAGACGTCATCTAAGACTTTCATAGCTAGAGAGGAAAAGTCAATGTCGACCTTAAAATTTCAAAGACCTGCTGACTCTCTTGTTAGGAGCTAATGCAGCTGGTGACTTTAAATTGAATCCAAGGCTAATTTACTATTCTGAAAATCCTAAGGCCCTTAAGATTATGCTAAATCTACTCTTCCTGTACTCTATAAATGCAACAACAAAGCCTGGGTGACAGCACATCTGTTTATAGAGTGGTTTACTAAATATTTTAAGCCCACTGCTCAGAGAAAGATTTATTTCAAACTATTACAGCCCATTGACCAGGTAGGTACCTAGTCACCAAATAGCTCTGATGAAAACGTACAAGGAAATTAATGTTGCTTTTATGCCTGCTAACACAACATCTATTCTTCAGTCCATGGATTGAGGAGTAATTTTTACTTTTAAGTCTTATTATTTAATAAATACACTTTGCAAGGCTATAGCTGTCATAGATAGTGATTCCTTTGATGGATCTGGGCAAAGTCAATTAAAAACCTTCTGGAAAAAAGTCATTATTCTAAATGTAATTAAGAACATTTGTGAATTATGGGAGGAGGTCAAAATACCAACAAAAATGGGAGTTTAAAACATTATAACATTATTACAAAATACAACATTAATGGTGTTTGACTTCAATAATCGTAGATGACTTTGAGGTGTTTAAGAGTTAGTGGACTTAATAATTGCAGATGTCATGGAAATAGCAGGAGAGCTAGAATTAGAAGGGGACCCTGAAGATGTGACTGAATTGCTGCACTCTCATGATAAAACATGAATGGATGAGAGTTTCTTTTATGGATGAGCAAAAAAAGTGGTTTGTTGAAATAGAATCTACCTCTAGTGAAGGTGTGAAAACTGTTTAAATGAAAACAAAGACTTAGAATATTTTATCAACTTAGTTGATAAAGCAGTAGCAGGATTTGAGAGGATGGTCTCTGGTTTTTAAAGAAGTTCTGCTGTGAATAAGATGCTGTCAAATGTCACATGCTAAGAGAAACCTTTCATGAAAGAAAGACTCAATCAACGTGGCAAAAATTATCATTGTCCTATTTTAAGAAATTGTCCCAGTCACCTCAGCCTTCAGCAACCACCACCCTGATTAGTCAGCAGTCACTAAAATAGAGGCAAGAGCATCCACCAGCCAGAAGATTATGACTCACTGAAGCCTCAGGTAATCATTAGCATTTTTAGCAACAATTTTAATTAAAGTATATACCTTGTTTTTCTTTGGGCATATGCTATTGCACACAAACTACAGTATAGTGTCAACATTATTTTTACATGTATTGGGAAACCAAAAAATGTGTGTGACTCATTTTATTGCAATATTTATTTTTCTGTGGTGATCTGGTACCAAATCCTCAATATCTCCAAGGCATGCCTCTAACTATTTTACACAGGCATACTAAGGCACAGAAGGCATGGCCATGATTTACGCAATTAATAGGTGATAGAGTAGTGTTGTGAATCCAAACTTTCCAGCTCTGAATGCCTCCACTGAACTCCAAGTCCTTGCTAATATTGCTGTAGTATTTTGTAATTGCCATTAGAGTCATCTAGCATTTCACAAGACAAAGTCATAAAACTAACAGGTACCGGGGAGCAAGAATCACAGCTTAATCTTCCTCACATGCTAAACTTAGCACAGTGTCTGATCTATTCCAGGTAACTAATGTTTATTATAATTAATTGAAATAAAGCTAAATTCACTTTTTTTTATAATCCTACTTTGTATAATGTATATTCAAAAGAAGAGCTCCAGTCCGGCTTAACTAATCATGCACAAAAAAAGGAGGTATACAAGTAATTTAGACTCTGGGTCCAATTCTTCTCCCAACATTCATTTGAGTCATGAAATAATTCAAATAATTCAACTAGCAGATTCTTTTTGAGAAAATAAAGCTGTGTGTGCAGAATCCTGAAGGCTGTCTTTACTGCACAGGCAGCCTACGAGCCACAAGGAATATTTCTAGTTTTGAGGTGTAGAATCCATTATGCCAGTATTTTGCATATGAAAAATACAGATGTGGATTGCAAATATGTGTTGGATTAGTTTGCAATCTTTAACTGATTTCAGAATTTGATAGGAAATATACTTCAAATGTAAACAAAACATTAATTTTGAGAGATCCCCTCCGTGTCCAAGTGTTCTCATTGTTCAGCTCCCACTTATGAGTGAGAACATGCGGTGTGTGGTTTTCTGATTCTTTTTTTTTTTTAAGTATACTGTAAGTTCTAGGGTACATGTGCACAAGGTGCAGGTTTGTTACATATGTATACATGTGCCGTGTTGGTTTGCTACACCCATTAACTTGTCATTTACATTAGGTATTTCTCCTAATGCTATCCCTCCCCCATCCCCCCAACCCATGACAGGCCCTGTGTGATGTTTCCTGCCCTGTGTCCAAGTGTTCTCATTGTTCAATTCCCACCTATGAGTGAGAACATGGCAGTGTTTGGTTTTCTGTGCTTGCGATAGTTTGCTCAGAATGATGCTTTCCAGCTTTATCCATGTTGCTACAAAGAACGTTAACTCATCCTTTTTGATGGTTACACAGTATTCCATGGTGCATATGTGCCACATTTTCTTAATCCAGTCTATTATTGATGGACATTTGGGTTGGTTCTAAGTCTTTGCTGTTGTGAATAGTGCCACAATAAAAATACATGTACATGTGTCTTTATAGCAGCATGATTTATAGTCCTTTGGGTATATACCCAGTAAGGGGATTGCTGGGTCAAATGGTATTTCTAGTTCTAGATCCTTGAGGAGTTGCCACACTGTCTTCCACAATGGTTGAACTAATTTACAGTACCACCAACAGTGTAAAAGCGTTCCTATTTCTCCACATCCTCTCCAGCACCTGTTGTTTCCTGACTCTTCAATGATGGCCATTCTAACAGGTGTGAGATGGTATCTCATTGTGGTTTTGATTTGCATTTCTCTGATGACCAGTGATGGTGAGCATTATTTCATGTGTCTGTTGTCTACATAAATGTCTTCTTTTGAGAAGTGTCTGTTCATATTCTTTGCCCACTTTTTGATGGGGTTGTTTGATTTTTTCTTGTAAATTTGTTTTGAGTTCTTTGTAGATTCTGGATATTAGCCCTTTGTCAGATGGGTAGATTGCAAAAATTTTCTCCCATTCTATACATTGCCTGTCCACTCTGATGGTAGTTTCATTTGCTGTGCAGATGCTCTTTAGTTTAATTAGATCCCATTTGTCTATTTTGGCTTTTGTTGCTATTGCTTTTGGTGTTTTAGTCATAAAGTCCTTGCCCACGCCTATGGCCTGAATGGTATTGCCTAGGTTGTCTTCTAGGGTTTTTGTGGTTTTAGGTCTAACATTTAAGTCTTTAATGCATCTTGAATTAACTTTTGTATAAGTTGTAAGGAAGGGATCCGGTTTCAGTTTTCTCTGTATGGCTAGCCAGTTTTCCCAGCACCATTTATTGAATAGGGAATCCTTTCCCCATTGCTTGTTTTTGTCAGGTTTGTCAAAGATCAGATGGTTGTAGATGTGTGGTATTATTTCTGAGGCTTCTGTTCTGTTCCATTGGTCTATATCTCATTTTGGTACCACTACCATACTGTTTTGATTGCTGTAGCCTTGTAGTATAGTTTGAAGTCAGGTAGTGTGATGCCTCCAGCTTTGTTCTTTTTGTTTAGGATTATCTTGGCAATGTGGGCTCTCTTTTGGTTCCATATGCACTTCAAAGTGGTTTTTTTCCAAATCTGTGAAGAAAGTCATTAGTAGCTTAATGGGATGGCATTGAATTTATAAATTACCTTGGGCAGTATGGCCATTTTCATGATATTAATTCTTCCTATGCATGAGCATGGAATGTTCTTCCATTTGTTTGTG
This sequence comes from Nomascus leucogenys, assembly GCF_006542625.1. Lineage (NCBI taxonomy): Eukaryota > Metazoa > Chordata > Mammalia > Primates > Hylobatidae > Nomascus > Nomascus leucogenys. Next base: position 88,435,420 of record NC_044387.1, on the reverse strand, counting down.
TCCTCTTTTATTTTCTTGAGCAGTGGTGTGTAGTTCTCCGTGAAGAGGTCCTTCAAGTCCATTGTAAATTGGATTCCTAGGTATTTTATTCTCTTTGTAGCAATTGTGAATGGGAATTCACTCATGATTTGGCTGTCTGTTAGTCTGTTATTGGGGTACAAAAATGCTTGTGATTTTTGCACACTGATTTTGTATCCTGAGACTTTGCTGAAGTTGCTTATTAGCTTAAGGAGATTTTGGGCTGAGATGATGGGTTTTTCTAAATATACAATATACAATGTCATTTGCAAACAGGGACAATTTGACTTCCTCTTTTCCTAATTGAATACCCCTTATTTCTTTCTCTTGCCTGATTGCCCTGGCCAGAACTTCCAACACTATGTTGAATAGGAGTGGTGAGAGAAGGTATCCCTGTCTTGTGCCAATTTTCGAAGGGAATGCTTCCAGTTTTTGCCCATTCAGTATGATATTGGCTGTGGGTTTGTCATAAATAGCTCTTATTATTTTGAGATGCTTCCCATCAATACCTAGTTTATTGAGAGTTTTTAGCTTGAAGGCTGTTGAATTTTGTTGAAGGTTTTTTCTGCATCTATTGAGATAATCATGTGGTTTTTGTCTTTGGTTCTGCTTGTGTGATGGATTACATTTATTGGTTTGTGTATGTTGAACCAGCCTGGCATCCCAGGGATGAAGCCAACTTGATCTTGGTGGATAAGCATTTTGATGTGCTGCTGGATTCGGTTTGCCAGTATTTTATTGAGTATTTTCACATCGATGTTTGTCAGGGATATTGGTCAAAAATTCTCTTTTTTGTTGTTTCTCTGCCAGGCTTTGGTATCAGGATGATGCTGGTCTCATAAAATGAGTTAGGGAGGATTCCCTCTTTTTCTATTGATTGGAATAGTTTCAGAAGGAATGGTACCAGCTCCTCTTTGTACCTCTGGTAGAATTCAGCTGTGAATCCATCTGGTCCTGGACTTTTTTTTGGTTGGTAGGCTATTAATTATTGCCTCAATTTCAGAACCTGTTATTGGTGTATTCAGTGATTCAACTTCTTCCTGGTTTAGTCTTGGGAGGGTGTATGTGTCCAGGAATTTATCCATTTCTTCTAGATTTTGTAGTTTATTTGCATAGGGGTGTTTATAGTATTCTCTGATGGTAGTTTGTATTTCTGTGGGATCAGTGGTGATAACCCCTTTATCAATTTTTATTGCATCTATTTGATTCTTCTCTCTTTTCTTCCTTTTTAGTCTTGCCAACCATCTATCAATTTTGTTGATCTTTTCAAAAAACCAGCTCCTGGATTCATTAATTTTTTGAAGGGTTTTTGTGTCTCTATCTCCTTCAGTTCTGCTCTGATCTTAGTTATTTCTTGTCTTCTGCTAGCTTTTGAATTTGTTTGCCTTGCTTCTCTAGTTCTTTTAATTGTGATATTAGGGTGTCGATTTGAGATCTTTCCTGCTTTCTCTTGTGGGCATTTAGTGTTATAAATTTCCCTCTATACACTGCTTTAAATGTGTTCCAGAGATGCTGGTATGTTGTGTCTTTGTTCTCATCGGTTTCAAAGAACATCTTTATTTCTGCCTTCATTTCGTTATTTACCCAGTAGTCATTCAGGAGCAGGTTGTTCAGTTTCCATGTAGTTGAGCAGTTTTGAGTGAGTTTCTCAATCCTGAGTTCTAATTTGATTGCACTGTGGTCTGAGAGACAGTTTGTTATAATTTCTGTTCTTTTACATTTGCTGAGGAGTGCTTTACTTCCACCTATGTGGTCAATTTTGGAATAAGTGCTATGCGGTGCTGAGAAGAATGTATATTCTGTTGATTTGTGGTGGAGAGTTCTGTAGATGTCTATTAGGTCTGTTGTCTTTTCTCTAGTTTATTTTTAAGTATTGTTTTACTGAATATTATTTTTTTAAAATAATTATTCCCTTAGGTTAAATTCTTAGTATTATTACTGAATTAAAGAGCATAATTTTTTGTTTAAGATATTATTATATTATTTTTGAAAAGTTTTTTGTTATCTAACATTAAATAAATGAAGACCATCTTCTTTCAAGACAGTCTTACTAGCATAGGATAGTTTTTAAATGTTTTTCTAATTAAATATGTGTCAAACTGTATCTAATTACACTTTTAATTTGCATTTTGAAATTATAGTGCTTGACAATTTTCTGCCTTCATGTTGTTTTTCCCCTTGTATGAAGTGTTAGTTTATATGGTCAGCCCACTTTTAAAATATATCTTTTACCAATCCAAAGGGATGCTTTATGTAAGATACATATACAATTTAATGTATACTGCCAAACCAAATAAATCTGTTGAAAGAGTTACTAGTAAATAAGGTGTTTATTTTTGCCTTTAGGTTACCCAGCATGTGTTTGAAGCCATTCTTGTTCTTCTACTCTGTGGAGGTACAACGGGGACTATGGGCAAAAACAGAGTGCCTAATTGGAACATCAATAATCAACCTAGTTAGCCCTATTGAGAAAGCACGAAACGCCTCTCTTTTCCATTATGACAGCAAATTCAACATCTTAGTGGTAAAGAAAGTTTTCATTGATCCGATTCTAGTAGGAACTATATGCTTTTGGTCTACGCATAGATTCGAGATGGTGAAAAGCTGTGTTAAATTATGATTAAATATTATGCTGCTGATAGGAAAAGATGAAAGTCTAATTAGTCTGATCAAGCTGAGGAGGTTAGTGGAGCCAACATCCACTATTACATAAAGGCATGTTCTTGGTACCGACTGCCTGAGTTACAATGGACAAATATCTATATATGTGAAAAGAATCATTAGTGTATTATGCACCAAGTATGTTTTACGTGATATATAGGTAAATATAGATATAAAATCTACTAATCCTCATGCAACCAGGTGAAGTGGGCCATATAATTTCTTACATTTCTCAGAGGAAATGAGGCACCAAGAAATTGCTCAAGAGGTTTGTTAATGGTAGAAAAGAAATGAGTCTAGATTGTTCATTTGCAGTCCGTTATTTGAACCACTATATTCTGCTTCTCTAATGGAATTGTTACTACTACTATTATTACTATTAGTGTTATTCATAGGATAGAGCTGCTGAAAAATAGTGTATGTGGAATTAGTCCCTATGATTATTGAATTATTACAAGAGTATTAATGAGTTTTAGCATCTTATATAGACTCTAAAACACTTAATGGCAAATTCAACTTTCAATAAACTCACAGCAGAGGAGAGTCAGACAGATGTGTGGTCTTGTGAAGCTTCACGTGATCTACACTGTTGTTTAACTCAGCAACAGATTTGTGAGTTAATCCCAGAACAGGACATAGTGAAGCTGCCTGCTACTTGAAGTAAATCACTTGAAACTGTTACCTGCAGCAGCTTGTAGGGTGCAATACATCAGCAGGGGCAAATGGTCTCCTGGATTCAAAACGAAAGTGGCTTAGAGAATTCAAGTCTTTCAATAAGCCAGACGTATTCTCTTTTAATTTCAGATACATTTTCTTTTTAAGTAAAGCTTTCCTGTTACTTCTTAATTTTCTGCTTCAGCTTGTATGCAGACATAGTCTTGTAACTAAACTCAAATTTCTCTAAAGTATTAAAACAAATTTAATGTGTTTGGTGTGTTCTAGTCCTCTATAAAATTATTATTTTCTCATCAGATTATTTTACTATGAGGAGATATAAATGCATGACCATCTTTGTTAGTAATCATTATAATTAGATAAACTTTGGGGAGGCTTAGAGTAAGGTCATGTGTCTGTGGCTTTCCTCTCAGTCTAAAACTCAATATTCCTTACTGTTCTAGGAATGGGAGTATTTTGACAAGTACTATCAAGAATCCTTTATCCTAGGCAAAATTCATTTAAAATTCTGTCTATACAATCAACCTAGAATAAATAGGACATCTTTTTAGTTTCTTTTCAGTAACAGTTGGTTAGTGGCAATAGGTCCACTCACTGCTTTCTTTGCATTAATATATAACATGTACAGTGCACATTCACCACTTTTCCTTCTCTTTCTCTCTGTCTCTTTCTTCCCCAGAGGACCTTGTAAGACTGAAACAAGATTAGACACACATATTAATATATCTTTTCAATGATACTTCCAATATGCAACATTCTATCACCACTGATCCTGACCTGCTTCCTTTGAGATTACCTTGCGGTGACTCTTGCTATGGGTAGTCCTGCAGTATTTTAACTTAAAGAGGTTGACATCTGTGACAGAATTTTATACTTATGTAAAACTACTCCCAGCAGTCTCAAACAGCATGCAGGCTCTCAGGTATCTCAGATATAAGCCAGAATTCTTGAAGTCCCCTCCTCATGTACTGCCATTGCATTGATCTGTAAGTGGCGTAAGCCATTCAAAAAGAACCATTTCAAGAAAGTATCAAGATTTAGAGCTTTAAGTTGTATTTCATTTTCAATGGATTCTTCATGGGCTGCTTGAGGAAGCATAATGAATAGCTTCTTGTGGAGTTTGCAGAAGAAATCCTTGTATTTCCTAGGGCTGCCATAACAAAATCCCACAGACTACAACAGAAATTTATTCTCACAGTTCTGGAGGCTGGAAGCCCAGGATAGATATTCCAGTAGGTTCAGATTCTTCTGAGGCCCCTCTCATTGGCTTGAAGCTCTCCATCTTCTCGCCGTGTCCTTGCATGGCCTGTCCTCTGTGCATGCTCATCTCTGGTGTCTCTCTGTGTGTCCTCATCTCCTCTTCTTTCTTTTTTTGTAATGGTTTCTTTTACTGATATACGAGTTAACATATTTTAGGGGTACTTGCGATATTTTGATGCCTGTAGGCATCTAAATCTACACCTAAAGTGTAATGATCAAATCAGAGTAATCGGGGCAACCACCGCCTCAGACACTCATCTTTTCTTTGCATTGGGGACATTCCAATTCTTCTCTTCTAGCCATTTTGAAATGTACAATAATTATTCACTATAATCTCCCTACTGTACTATCAAATACTAGACCTATTCTTTCTATGTAAATGTATTTTTTATTCATCATTAACCAAATTCCCTTCATTCCCTCCCCCTACCTCGGCCTCTGGTCACCAACATTCTACTCTCTATCTCCATGAAATCCACTTTTTTAGCTCCTGCATATGAATGAGAATGTGCAGTGTTTGTCTTCCTGTGCCTGGCTTATTTCATTGTACATACTAACCTCCAGTTTCATCCATGTTGTTGCAAATTACAGGAATTCCTTTTTTTAAATGTATGACTAATATTCTATTGTGTATATATACGATGTTTTCTTTATCTTTTTAACTGTTGATGCACAAAATTTTTTTGGCTATATTGAATAGCGATGGGTTAAACATGGCAGTGCAGATATCACATAAACCTACTGACTTCCTTTGTTTTGAGTATATACCCAGTGGTGGCTTTGTTGGATATATGGAAGTTCTATTTTATGTTTTTGAGGAAACTTCATACTCTTTTCCATAGAAGTTGTACTACTCACATTTCCACCAACAGTGTACGAGCCTTCCACTTTCTCCACATCCTTGCCAGCATCTGTTGTTTTTTGTCTTTTTGATAAAAGCCATTCTAGCTGGGATAAGATAATATTTCAGTGTGGTTTTGATTTGCATTTCCCTGGTGACTAATGATATTGAACATTTTTTCATATACTTACTGGCCATTGTATGCCTTCTTTTGTGATATGTTTGTTCAGGTTTTGCTCATTTTAAGATTGGATTATTTGCCTTTTTTGCTATTAAGCTGTTTGAGTTCCTTATATATTCTGCTTATTGATCACATGTATGCTTGTCAGATGAATTAGCTTGCAAATATTTTCTCCAATTCTGTCGGCTGTCTCTTCACTTTGTTGATTGCTTCCTTTGTTGTGAGGAAGCTTTTTAGCTTCATGTAATCCCACTTATCTGACTTTGTTTTTGTTGCTTGTGCTTTGGAGATCTTATCCAAAAATCTTTACCCAGACCAATATCCTGATGCATCTCCCACCCCAATGTTTTCTTTTGATAGTTTCACAGTATCAGGTCTTTACATTTAAGTCTTCAATCCATTTTGATTTGATTTTCGTATATGGTATCACATAATGGTCCAATTTCATTATTTTGCACATGGATATTCTATTTTTCACACACCATTTATTGAATAGACTGTCTTTTTCCCATTGTGTATTGTAGGAACCTTTGCCCAAAATCAGTTTGGCATAATAAGTGGATTATTTTTGAGCCTCTCTTCTCTTTGAAAGGTTTCTGTGCCTGTTTTTATGCCAGCAGATGATGTTTTGGTTACTATAGCTCATAGTATAATTTGAAGTCAGGTAGTGTGAGATCTGCAACTTTTTTTTGCTCAGAATTGCTTTGGCTATTTGGGGACTTTTGTTGTTCCATACAAATTTTAGGATTTGTTTTCTATTTCTGTGAAGGATATCATTGCTATTGATAAGAATTGTATTGAATCTGTATATCACTTAGAGTAGTACGAAGATTTTATCAGTATTAATTCTTCCAATTCATGAGAATGGGATATGTTTCCATTTTGTATGTCCTCTTCAATTTCTTTCATCAGTGTTTTATAGGGTTTTTGTAGATTTTTTTTTACTTTGGTTAAATTCATTTGTAGGTGTTTTTTGTAGCAATTGTAAATTACAAGGACACCAGTCATATTGGATTATATATTGGATTAGGACCCACCTTAACAGACTCATTTTAACTTAATCACCCAGCACAGACTTCTTGTTGATCAAGAATTTAGCTAATAAATAAATAATTTTTAAAATTATTTTACCCTGATCTCTGCCTGGAGACATTTTCTCAACTACAGCACAGGGAAGAGGAATCCAAGCTGAGCAGAATCTCTCTGAGTTGAGAAGACAGAGATCAAAGTTTAAACATGCTGGAGCATCTGGAATTTGTGGCTCTTTACAAGTAGAGGAGTATACAGAGCTATGCAAAGAAAGAGTTTGTAGTAGGCTTAAGAATGGCTTCTAATAATATCAGGTCCTGATGCTTGGAATCTGTAAATACTACTTTATATGAAAAAGAGTCTTTGCAGATATGATTAAGAATTTTGAGAAAGGGAGATTATCCTGGATGATCCAAGTCGACGTTAAGTGGAATCAACACAAGTGTCTTTATAATAGAGAAACACAGGGAGTTTTGACAAACAGAAGGGAAGAAGCGAACATGATGATGGAGGCAGAGAATGGAGAGATTCAACCACAAGGGAATTCCTGTATCCCCCAGAGGCTGGAAGATGCAAGAGTGAATTTTCCATTAGAGCTTCCAGAGGGAGTGTGGCCCTGCTGACACCATGATTTCAGTCCAGTCATACTCATTTTAGACTTCTGGCCTCCACACTATGAGGTAATTAATTTCTATTGCATTAAACAACTAAAATCTATAATTTATTACAGCAGCCGTAGGAGACTAATACAGAATCCAAGATATGTAAATAGGGTTTCTCTTAAGCCCTTGTCTGAAGACTAAGCTACACAAGCATGGAGTGAAAATTCACAAGGTCAGGCAAAGAAAACTGTCAGGAAGCTGTAAGCTAAAACATTCCTAGAGGTCAGATAGAATGGGAGATGGTCAACTTCCAGCCAGCTAAAGTAGAGAGATCTTAGTGAGTACTTGGATCATTTAATAGAGACCCCAACAGACAAATCTTAAGGTTGCCAAATTAAAAAAATAAAAATACAGGATGCCTAGTTTGTTTGAATTTCAGATAAACACCATTTTTATATATGCAGACCTCAAATATTACAATTGAAGTTTCAGTTTAATGCCCCAATTTTTAATTTATAATAACACGTGAGGCCTACTTATCATAAAAATGTTTTTTTTTTGCTTATCTGAATTTCAAATTTAACTGGGCTTCCTATATTTTGTCTGCAAATTCTAACTACTTCAAATACATCCCATCAAAGCTTAGTAACAAACCAGAAACAAGTAACTTAACTCCCTGCAAACTCAAACTCCAAAATTCTACAGAGAAAGGCAACAAAATACAGATAGTTAAAAACGTAATAAATGCAATGATGGCATCTAATGAAATAATCATGTACCAAAAAAGGAAAAAAACCCACCAACATAATATGTGATCCATTAGCTGGATAAAAACTATTTAATAAAAATATAGCAAAAATGGTAGCAATGCAGAAATTAGCAGACACATTTCTTAACAGCTATTGCAAAAATATTCAGAATTTAAAAGTAATAATAAAAATCAGAAGAAAAAATAAGAAAAACATATGCAAAACAACACATAGACAAGCATACAAATGAATAGAACTTCAGAAATTTAATATAAAATGGAAAGATGCTCATTGAGTTTAAATACAAATTAAGCACTTCAAAAGGAAAGATAGGTGAACTTGTGGATACAGTGATATCAACTATGCATATTGATGCACACAAAGAAAAAGAAGGCTGGGTAATTTGTGGAACAATATCAAGCTCACCAACTAACATGTAATTGAAGTTTCAGAAAAGAGGAGCAAGAAGCCCGGGATTAGAAAAATATTTGAAGAAAAGTGATTTAAATTTTTCAAATTAGATGAAAAGTAAGAACGGATGCAAAAAACTCATCAAACCCCAAGCAAAATAAACACATAGAAAATATCAAGAAGGCCAGGCACAGTGGCTTATGCCTGTAATCCCAGCACTTTAGGAGGCCGAGGTGGGTGGCTCGCCTGAGGTCAGGAGTTCGAGACCAGCCTGGCCAACTTGGTGAAACGCTGTCTCTACTAAAAATGCAAAAATTAGCTGGATGTGGAGGCGGGCACCTGTAATCCCAGCTATTTGGGAGGCTGAGGTAGGAGAATTGCTTGAACCCAGGAGACGGGGATTGCAGTGAGCTGAGATTGTGCCATTGCACTCCAGCATGGGCGACAGAGTGAGACTCCATCTCTAAAAAAAAAAAAAAAACAGAAAAAAGAAAACAGAAAATATCAAGATATCATAATTGATAAATCAGTGATAGGTATACTACTATATGTAAAAACATATTGGAATATATCATTTTTACTGTATATACTTAAATATTTCAGCAAAGTCATTTTGAAAAAACCAAAATGAACCGGAAGTCTGTATTTCTACAAGAAAATAAAGCAAAGTGTATATACAGAAAATTTCTGCCTTCCAATGAAAGCATATCATGACTTAATTGTTGTTCTTTATTATTTTTCTCTTTTTTTGTTTACTTTAGAAAAAGTAGTGATCAGCAGAACAGCAAGAATGTTGTTTCCAGTTTGCAAAGTTAGTCTGTAACAATTGCAAATCATTCATCAACTTAAAATAGCAAGCATTTTACTGTGACTAAGAAATAAGTTATAACCACAAACATGGGGGATATTCGGGATTGAGTGTAATTTGAGTACAACATTAGACATTTTCATGCAGGGTTTGTATGAGTAATGTACTGCATTTTAGCAAGACTGTTTTCTTGTTTTATTGATATGCCCATTTAATTTCAATTAAATTAGTAAATATAGAATGCTTAATGTATTTCCACATTTTCTCCAAAGTTCTGAATTTAAACCAGATTAAAAGAGCCATTTTCATGTTTTAAAAGTCCACATTTAAATAAATGCAATGATGGGGAAAAATTAAGTGGATAGTTAAATAATAAAAATCCATGTGCCCATGGATTTTCCAGAAGAAAGAGTAAATTAAAACACAAATTTATAAGCAAAAAATCAATTTAGGTTGATTAGAACTAAAACTGGCACCCAGATTATTTTCATGCAGAAGATGAAGATTGTTGTTTATCTCTTTCCTCAAATCAAGCAAAATTGAATTCAAAATATACAAAAACCATTTTACACTTTTTTGAAATGATTATCCTTTATTTAATAGTGGTGCTAATGTTTAAACCTTTGGCTTTATTTTTACTATGTGCACAGAATGAGCAAGAGTACAGGGCTCCCAGTATTCACTTGGCCCCGTGCTCTCATCAATGCAGTTTTGATAATGATCCCTCTCTGCTTAACATACTATTGCTTTGTGGCCATAGCGAAGAAAGCTACATGGGAAAATACTTTGGAAATAATGGTGTGCTGTATAAATATATGTCAGCAGAAAAGGTAATAAAAAACATTAAAATGTAGGAGCTTTATATTTTAAATAGGCTCTGTAATTTACAACAGATTAAATAAATTAAGCTATATGATTATTTAAAGAACACTAAAGAGCCTACAATGAATCAGTCGGATAGGTGCGCAATAATTAGATGGTATAAATGCCATAGAGAAAAAACATAGCAGGAAAGGGAAATAGCTACTGTCACAGCTGAAGGAAGTTTCCATTTTAAACGGAGTAGACTATTGAGTGCATGGTGGAAAGGAAGGTTCACTGAGAAAATGACTTTGAAGGCAAAGGCTTATGGGAGATGAGGAAGCTTGCCCTAATGATATTGGGGGGAAATGTTTCATGCTAGGAAAGAGAGTAAGGTCAAAATCTCCAAACTTACAGTGTTCCAGGCACATTGAAGAAATTAGTGTATATGTAGTTAAGGGAGACAGAGGAAAGTAGTAGACAATAAGATCAGAGAGCTGAGACAATTGCTAGACACATCTGGAGACTTAGCTCTAAGAGGGTTCAGATGGGTTTTGGCCACGGAAGTGACATGATCTGATTTATGTTGTAGCTGAATGACCCTCACTATTGGGTTGCTAACAGACCAAAAGGAGGGAAGGAAACAATAAATTAAAGTAGTTAGGAGGCTAAAACTATGAAACAATCATAAGATAAGCCAGGGCAGTAGAAGTGAAGGTGGTAAGAGATACTCAGACTTTGAAGGTAGAGTCAATTTGTTTTCCAGATAAATTACATGTGGGATGTAGAGAAAAAGATGAGTCCAAGATGACTGCCCTGTTTTTGGCTTGAGTTTCTGGAAAAATTTGGCTTCTAATAATTGATATGGGAAAAAATGGAGGAGTTTATTTTTGGGAGGAATGAGAGTTGCATTTTTTTTGACATGTTAAGTTAGATCCTGTTAGACTTTGACGTAGAGATGATATCCAGGTAGTCATATTGACTAGACCAGGTTTCTCGTATGAGTGAAGACTGGAGATATACATCTGGGGAGGCTCACAGCATATAGGCCTTGTTGAAAGCCACAAGACTGGAAGAGGTCACCAAGGGCAGGTGTGTAGAATAGACATCCAAAGATTGAGACTCGAGACAAATAGCTTTAAGAGAGCTGGAAAATGAGAAATGAGTAGTCACCAAGTAATAGTGAAATTAAGAGTGTGATATTCTGAAAGTCAAGTGAAAAAGTGTTTGAAATAAGTGATCAGTTTTGTTTCTTAAAAGCTGTGAATACATCTACAAGAAAATCAAAGCTTAATCATTAGATTTTGGTGGAGGTAGTTGATGACCTCCATAAAAGCACCTTTTGTGAGTCAAAAAGGCAAAGATTGATTAAAATGGATTTAAATCACATAAGGCTTGGTGTTGATCGCAAATCCTATAAAAACTCAAGAAAGATATTGTAGAAGGTAAGCTCAGGACCACATTTTGTAAAAATCAGTATTTCTTCAGTGAACTCCTCCTTACCTTTTGTACATTCAGGATCACAGTGCTCCTATGCTGCCCTTGGTTAGGTTGGAAGAGCAAAGGGAACCTGCTAAGAATAGTCTTACTATTGTGATAGAATAAGGTCTAGGATAAATTGAATTTTTTTGTTGTTGTTGAGATGGAATCTTGCTCTGTTGCCCAGGCTGGAGTGCAGTGGTGCAATCTCAGCTCACTGCAGCCTCTGCTTCCCGGGTTCAGGCAATTCTCCTGCCTCAGCCTCCCAAGTAGCTGGAATTACAGGTACATGCCACCATGCCTGGCTAATTTTTGTATTTTCAGTAGAGACGAGGTTTCACCATGTTGGCCAGGATGGTCTTGATCTCCTGACTTCATGATCCACCTGCCTTGACCTCCCAAAGTGCTGGGATTACAGGCGTGAGCCACCACTCCCAGCCGATAAATTGAACTTTTAATGGGAATATATGGAAAAGGCAATGGTTAATGCCTAAGAATAATATGCTCTTTGTAAAATTGTTTGAATTAATGAAATAATAATTTTTGTACAGGAAACATTTCTGGAATTCTTCCATTCAGACCATGTAGGCAACCATCTGTTTCACTCTTGCAAGTGGACAAATTGATGATGCTGGGAAAGGAGGCATCCAAGTTGTTTGATTTTATTGCTAGTCTTACTTTAGTAGAGATAGTAAACAAAAAGAAACTATGTATTTAAAAATATAAACCTATTTACGGCCATAAAACATATAGACTATTAAACTTTCTCAACTAATCTTTGAATTTTGCAGTATATATTTGAGTTCCCATTAAAAAAAGATTCATCCTTTCAGCACACTTTGGTTTTGAGTAAGTCTATTAACATGGTAGATGCGTTGTACTATTTACTAAATCATAGTTTTTTAAAAACACAGAACTGTGTTAGGTGCTATCTTGCTAAGCCTCAAGTAATTATACCCATGTTATGTAATCTCTTAATCAGTAATAAATTTTGTAAGTAGGGAGATTTTCTGATGTCTTACCTAAGTATCAGTTAGTTGCAATTTAAGTTTGTTTTGTCTTATTTTGATTAGTTTATATACAATATCACACTTTGAGAACCAGAGAGAGAACATCTCCTTAGTTCATGAAGGGAAAGATATTACACTACAACTGACTGTAAAGCAAAAGCCGCTCTGAATGGGTAACACTTTGTTTCTCATTTTATTTACTGCTATTCTGCTTCACTCTTAACTTTCACAAAAGTACATCAAAATCAGTCAAATTGTGAAACAAGGCAGTAATCTGTTGTTTTCAACCAGCAAGTTAAGTTGTGTTCATCCTCCCTCTCTCCATTCCATCTCCACATCCCATGACTCAAAATCAGATTTTAAATGTATTCCCAATTTGGCTAATTATCATTAGCTGTGGTAAAATGAATCTAACTTTGAGTGGAATTTGGTGCACTCATTTCTAAGATTAAAAAAATCATTTCATATAAATCTTATGTATTTTGTTAGCACAATGTAGAGGAAAAGATCCTATGACTCTAAAGAAAGGGCAAAATACTAAGTGAAGGTGCAGGTGTATGAAGGTCTCCATACAGTTTTGTCAATCAGTTTATCATTCATGGTGATCTCATTCCTGACACAACCCTGTTTAATCCTTGAGGATTTGTCAAACTCTTTAATCCCTTTTCCTGGTCGAGGTCTTGTTACTTCATTTTTTAATTTTTATTTTTGAGTTGAAGTCTCCCTCTGTCGCCCAGGCTGGAGTGCAAAAATGGCGTGATCTTGGGTCACTGCAACTTCTGCCTCCCAGGTTCAAGCGAATCTCTTTCCCCAGCCCTGCAAGTAGCTGGGACTACAGGCATGCGCCACCTCGCCTGGCTATTTTTTGCATTTTTAGTAGAGATGGGGTTTCACCAGTTGGCCAGGCTGGTCTTAAACTCCTGACCTCAGGTGATCTGCCCGCCTTGGCCTCCCAAAGTGCTGGGATTATAGGCGTGAGCCACTGCGCCCGGCCTTCCGTTACTTTATACGTTATTTATTACTTCTGCTTCATTGTGGATCCCTTTGCGTTTACAGTTCTGTCAAACCATGTACCATCAAATTTGCTCCTATGTTTCTATAGAGAAAGCATAATATAATCAAACATCACTGGATTCCTTGGTGGTCAGATTTGGGGTTTTGTCTAGCTGTACATATAGATAGTTATATGACTTAGAGACATTTCCTTAATCTTGCTGGGTCAGTTTTTCATCTATAAATAAGGGGAATTCACACTGACTACTAGTTTACTCACCACCACACAGTGGCCTCCACTCCCACCCCTATAACACAAAAGAAATACTAAGAATAAACACTGAGTTGCAGACCTTAAATTTTGCTAAAAAAAGAGGACCTCAAAAAGAGACTTACTATCACCATCATTTAATAAAGAGAAGGTAATTTAATTCCAGAAATTGCCAGTAAGAAATCATTTTAGGGTGAAGTCTCATATTTTCTAAGAAATTGCTGCTAGCTGTAATTTTTCCCTCACACTAACTGGTATGATTTTGCCACGCATCAGCATCCGTCTACAGACAGGTGTTTGGGAAGCACTAGTCCAGTCCAGTGGTTCTCAAACTTTGCAGGTATTAGCATAACCAGTAGGACTAGTTTAAATAGATTTAAGAGCCCCATCCACAAAATAAGTCTTCTTGGAGCCTGAGAATTTGCATTTCTAGCATACGTCAGGCGATGCTGATGCTACTTGTTCAGAAACACACTTTGAGAACCGTGGGTCTAGATAATTTCTAATATCCTTACCATACAGACTTTTATGAATGTACTAATTCTTCTACAACTAAGTGTAAGCAAATTACAGACAGCATAAATTGTTATAAATGAATATCTTTTCTGTCTACTGAAGATTTTCAAACACCAAGATGTTAAAAGCCAATTTATATAATATATCCAACCTGTATTACATAATGAGAAAATTTGAGCAAAAATTATTTTTTGCTATGCAAGAGTTACAAGGTATGCAGTATTTACACAAATAAAATTTATGATTATGTAAAAAGAATAACACCAAAGAAAAGGGGTTCCACAAAAATTCTCTCATAAATATATTTTTAAAGTTCAGAAAATCAGAAATCAGAAAATATGACCATAAAGTGAGTCTTCTAAGGTCTTGTATGTACCATTGGTTTTGATTTAAATTTTGTATGTGATTTATATGAAAGGGAAATGGCTGCACAGAACCTTCCATTTAATTTTAAAGAAAGTGACTTTTTTTTGAAAGAACAATCTCACTATATTGAAAAGCATATTTTTTGAACTAGCAATATAGAAATGTTTCAGGATATAAATATTCTGTAATTACTTACTTTCAAAACTAGACAAGGAGACAGTCAAGCATAATTAATAGTGTTGAAATATAACTGTAATGGTAGTGTGTAAATGGCAAAGGAAGAATATTTGACCCTAACATTCTAATCTCATAGATGTTTCACTTTATTCCCTATTCCCCGATCTTGGAAGCAGATTAAACAAGCCGAAGGAGCAAAATATCTACCTTTTAATATTCAGTGGTTAGCTTGACAACTGGTAATTGGTATTAACTGTTATTTCATTTGTAAAGTTAACTGATTTTTTTTTTTAAATAAGCACTTTTATTAACAGCAGTTAGTTTAAATATATAATCATGGGCATTTCAGAACCATTGTTATTATACATGCAGATTGTTAAAAATGTCACTGTAATTGCTTTTTATGATTTGAACTGCAATATCCATTCATCAAGCAAATGTATTACACCTAACTTTCTGAGGGTTAGGAGTATGAAAATAATTTCTTTTTCTTATTTATCATCTTTCCCTTTTCCCAGGTTTTATCATCTATGTGTATTTGTGCTTGACTTTAAAATTTTTTTTAAGCTCTACTTTTGCTGATTATATTTTAGGGAAATGGTATCGGTAGATATTCACATGAGAGAATTAAAGAAAATTACGATACATAAAGGTTAGTTGCAATTTATGTTTTTGACAATATAAATGATAATTTTCCTTGTGGATCTAAGGCTTTGTGTGAAGAGCTGATAAATTTTACAACCCCCTTGCAGGAAATAATCAAGGGCAAGATACATTTTTTAATGGAGAAAAGCACAGTATTAACCTTAGGCAGAGTTTTTACATTATAAAAAGACAAGAAAAAGAAAGAGTAAATACCAAGAAGGGACCTGTTATTATTCTTCATCACACTGACACACATAGCTGTAAAGTCAGGCTGCTTTGGAGGACATTGTCTTTTCTATTGATTAAAGGTTTTACCCATAAATTAGAGGATATTCTAGTTACCACCTCTAATATTTCAAAGGAGGTCTTCTGATTAAAACATGTGATCAAAAGTAGCCCCCAAACAGGAGCAACAACAACGAAAAACTGTTGAGTGATTAGTTTAATTCAAGTGGGAAATAATAATTGTGTCAGAGGAGAAGAGAAGAATGATTCAAGAGATATCCTGGCTGTAGTGTTTACAAGATTTAGTAATCATCAAATACATGGTAGCACAAAGTAGATGTGGGTAAGCTCATGGCTCTGGGTGAAACTATACGGCTTTTATTCTATTAACAAAGACAGAATAATTCGGGTAGTTGAAATGCCAGTGAACATTTAGAAATAAATAGCCAGTAGCCAATTAAAAAGAGAAATATAGAACTTAAGAGGAAATTTGAATGAGAGATACAGATTTGGATGCCCTCACTTTACAAACTGCAAGCTGACAGTATAGTTGCAGATTTGATTATTAAAGGAGAATGCATGAAATAATATGAGAACACAATTGGAGCAGATTTGAAAGGAACACTAATACTTTGAAGGAATTGAAAGAGAAACCATTCTATCTAATCTCTAAAGAAGTAATAGCAGTACTTCAAAAAATCATCCAGAAAATAGAGAGGGAGAGAACACTTCTCAACTTATTTTGTAATACCAGTAATACCAAAGCCAGATAATTACAAGAAAGTAATGGGCTAATATCATTCATGAGTACAGATAAAAAACTTCTCAAATAAATATAAGTAAACCAAATTCAACAACATATAAAAATGATTATAAATCATAACCAAGTAGGATTTATCCCAGAAATTCAAGATTGGTTTAACATCAGAACATTAATTAATGCCATATGCTATATTAATAGAATAAATAGAAAAATGGGAATATCATTTGACAATATGCAACATCTATTCATGACAAAACTCAACAAATTAAGAACAAAAGGAAACTTTCTCAACCTGATAATTGGCATCTATGAAAACACTGCAGCTAGCATCATACTTAATGGTGAAAGGCTAAGTGTTTTTCCCCTAAGACTGGGACCTAGGAAGAAATATTCACTCTCACCACTCCAATTCAATATTGAACTGAAAGTTCTACTAGCGCAATAAGGAAAGATAAAGAAACCAAAGTCATCTCAATTGGAAAGGAAAAAGTAAAACTGTCTCTATTTGCAGGTGACATGACTGTGTATGTAGACAGTCCTAGGTAATTCACAAAACCACTCCCGGAGCCAATAAACAAGTTCAGTAAGTTCGCAGGATGTAAGAACAATGTATAAAAATCATTTGCATTTCTATATACTAGCAATTGAAATACTAAAGAACTCAATTCATGTTAGCATCAAAAAAAAAAAGAAAAATTTAACAAAAAAGTGTAAGACTTTGTACACTGAAAACAAAGTATTGTTGATATAAAGTAATGAAATTCTAAATAAATAGAGACATCCTATGTAAATGGATTGAAGATTCAACATTGTTAAGAAAGGCGATCTCCATAAAAACCCCAGCAGGCATTTTGCCAAAATTGATGTGCTTATCCTAAAATTTATATGGAAATGCAAAGGATCCAGAATAGCTTCAACAATTTTTAAAGAGAAGAAAGAGCAGGAGAACTTATACTTCCTCACTTCAAAACTTACTATGATGCTAAAGAATCAAGACAATGCGATATTAGCATAAGCATAAATATTGAATCTATGGAATAAAATTATGTATAAAAATTTTATCTTTAAGGTCAATTGATTTCCAACAAAGAAACCAAGGGAATTCAATAAAAAGGGTAGCCTATTTCAAAAATAGTGCTGGGATAATTGCATGTTCATAGACAGGAAGATGAATTTATATTCTATTTCATATAACACAAAAAATAACATAGATTTTTGAACTAAAGATAAGAGTTTAAGTTTTATATATATATATATATATATATATATATATATATATATATTTAAAAAACATAGATAATCTTTAAAATCTGAGTTAAGCCAAGAATTCTGTTAGGACACCAAAAGCATAATCAAAAACAATAAATGAAATAAACTTCATCAAAATTAAAAATGACATTTGACCTTCAAAATACGGTATTAAGAAAATGGAAAACCACAAACTTGTGTAGAAAATATTTGAAAATCAAATACGCAATAAAGGACTTGTATATAGAATAAAATAAGACCCTGAGAACTGGATAAGGAGATGAACAACACATTTTTAAAATGGGCAAAAGCTTTTCATAGCCCCTTTACCAAAGAAGATAAAATGCCCAATTAGCAAATGAAAAAAATTCATCATTATTAATTAGAATAGTGCAAATTAAAAACTGCAATGATGAATCACTTTATAGCCACTAAGATGTATATAATAATAATTTATTAAAAGGAAAATAGCAAGGATGTGGAGACATTGGAACCCTTTTTTATTGCTGGTGGGAATGTAAAGTAGTACAGTCTACTTGGGAAGAGTTTAGCAGTCTTAAAATATTGATTAATGTAAAATTTACCTTACAACCCAGCAATTCTATGCCTCAGTCTCAACCCAAAAATTAATGAAAATATATGTCTACACAAAGACTTGTACCTGAGTGCTTATTTACAATAGGTATGCATACATGTATTTTTAGAGTACTAATTGTGTACACAATTAGTGTACTTTTTCACACTAATTAATAAGTAGTATTATTTACAATAATCAAAAAGTACAAAACAATCAAAATGTCTGTAAATTGGTGACTGAAAAAAATGTGGTACATCCTATCAATGGAGTGTTATTCAGCAATAAAAAGGAATAAACTATTTGTACATGCTATTACATGGATTGTCCTCCAAATTAAGAAGCCAAATTCAAAAAACTATATATTATATGTGTATTAGTCTGTTTTCTCACTGCTTATAAAGACATACTCGCGACTGGGAAGAATAGGAGGTTTAATTGGACTTACGGTTACACATGGCTGGAGAGGCCTCAGAATCATGACGGGAGGTGAAAGATACTTCTTACATGGTGGCAGCAACAGAGAATAAGGAAGAAGCAAAAGCGGAAACCTGTGATAAACACATCAGCTCTCATGAGACTTACTATCACGAGAATAGCAAGGAAAGACTGGCCCCCATGATTCAGTTACCTCTCCCTGGGTCCCTCCATCAACACGTGGGAATTCTGAGAGATACAATTAAAGTTGAGATTTGGGTGGGGACACAGCCAAACCATATCATTCTGCCCCAGGCCCCTCCAAATCTCATGTCCTCATATTTAAAAACTAATCATGCCTTCCAAACAGTCCCCCAAAGTCTTAACTCATTTCAGCATTAACCAAAAGTTCACAGTCCAAAGTCTCATCTGAGATAAGGCAAGTCCCTTCCACCTATGAGTCTGTAAAATCAAAAGCAAGCTAGTTACTTCCTAGATACAATGGGAGTACAGGTATTGGGTAAATACAGCTGTTCCAAATGGGAGAATTTGGCCAAAATGAAAGGACTGAAGGCCCCATGCAAGTCTAAAATCCGGTGGGGCAGTCAAATTTTAAAGCTCCAAAATGATCTCCTTTGACTCCAGGTCTCACATCAAGGTCACACTGATGCAAGAGGTGGGTTCCCATGGTCTTGGGCAGCTCTGCCCCTATGGCTTGCAGGGTACAGTCTCCCTCCCGGTTGCTTTCCTGGGCTGGCGTTGAGTGTCAGTAGCTTTTCCAGTCACACGGTGCAAGCTGTCAGTGGATTTACCATTCCGGGGTCTGGAAGGCGGTGGCCCTTTTCTCACAGCCCCACCAGGCAGTGCCTCTGTAGGGACTCTGCATGAGGGCTCTGACCCCACATTTCCCTTCCACACTGCCCTAGCAGAGGTTCTCAATGAGGGCCCTGCCTCTGCAGCAAACTTTTGCCTGGGCATCCAGGCGTTTCCATACATTCTCTGAAATCTAAGCAGAGGTTTCTAAACCTCAATTCTTAACATTGTGCACTGCAGGCTCAACACCACGTGGAAGCTCCCAAGGCTTGGGTCTTCCACCCTCTGAAGCCACAGCCTGAGCTGTACATTGGCCCATTTCAGGCACTGCTGGAGCAGCTGGGACACAGGACATCAAGTCCCTAGGCTGCACACAGCCTGGGTACCTTGGGCGCAGCCCACAAAACCACTTTTTTCCTCTTGAGTCTCCAGACCTGTGATGGGAGGGGCTGTCGTGAAGGTCTCTGACATGCCCTAGAGACATTTTCCCCATGGTCTTCCGGATTAACATTAGGGGCTCCTTGCTATTTATGCAAATTTCTGCAGCTGGCTTGAATTTCTCCCCAGAAAATGGAATTTTCTTTTCTATTGCAAATTTTCTGAATTTTTATGCTTTTTCCCTTTTAAAACTGAATTCCTTTAACAGTACCCAAATCACCTCTTGAATGCTTTGCTCCTTAGAAATTTCTTCCGCCAGATACCCTAAATCATCTCTCCCAAGTTCAAAGTTCCACAAATCTCTAGGCAGGAACAAAATGCTGCCAGTCTCTTTGCTAAAACATGACAAGAGGCCGGGCACGGTGGCTCACGCCTATAATCCCAGCACTTTGGGAGGCCGAGGCCGGTGGATCACGAGGTCAGAAGATGGAGACCATCCTGGCTAACACGATGAAACCCTGTTCTCTACTAAAAAAATGCAAAAATTTAGCCAGGCGTGGTGGTGGACGCCTGTGGTCCCAGCTACTTGGGAGGCTGAGGCAGGAGAATGGCGTGAACCCAGGAGGTGGAGCTTGCAGTGAGCCGAAATTGTGCCTCTGCACTCCAGCCTGGGGGACAGAGCGAGACATTGTCTCAAAAAAAAAAAAAAAAAAATCATAACAAGAGTCACCTTTGCTCCAGTTCCCAACAAGTTTCTCATCTCCATCTGAGACCACCTCAGCCTGGGATTTTATTGTCCATATCACTATCAATATTTTGGTCAAAGCCATTAAACAAGATAGTAGGAAGTTCCAAACTTTCCCACATTTTCCTGTTTTCTTCTGAACCCTTCAAACTGTTCCAATCTCTGTCTGTTAGTTCCAAAGTCACTTCCACTTTTTCTGGTATCTCTTCAGCAAAGTGCCACTCCTGGTACCAATTTACTTCATTAGTCTGTTTTCACTCTGCTGATAAAGACATACCCAAGACTGGAAAAAAAAAAGAGGTTTAATTGGACTTACAGTTCCACATGGCTGGGGAGGCCTCATAAACATGGTGGGAGGCAAAAGGCACTTCTTACGTGGCAGTGGCAAGAGAAAATGAGGAAGAAGCAAAAGTGGAAACGCCTGATAAACCCATCAGATCTCGTGAGACTTACTCACTATCATGAGAATAGCAAAGGAATGACCAGCCCCCATGATTCAATTATCTCCCCCTGGGTGCCTCCTATAACGTGGGAATTCTGGGAGATACAATTCAAGTTGAGATTTGGGTGGGGGCACAGCCAAACCATATCAATATGATTCTATGTATAGATGATAGGGACAGGAGGCAGAGAAATTCCAGGCAGAAAAGGGAGGGTCCCTGGTGAAACCGCATCCTCAATCCCAAAAGCCTGAAACCACAGCCCAAAGTGAGAACTTACATCTCTGTTTTCCTTCTTGAATGTTGCCTTTTCCTAACCATCCATGGCCCAGCCTGCCTGCAAAGCTGTACCTTGTAAAGACCCCAGACTCAGTTGGAGAGGAGAAACGACTACAGCTGGATGTCAGAGAGAAGCGGCTTGACTTCAGAGGAATAGCTTGACAAGGTAACTTCAGAGAATAACCCAGTTGGAGACAGCTGGACTTCAGGGGAAGATTGCCTACACCCCTGTCCCCTTTTTAGCTCCCCTTCTCACTAACAGCCACTTTCATCAGCAATAAAATCCCCTTATTTACCATCGTTCAATCGTTTCATGTGACCTCATTTTTCCGGGACACCAGACAAGAGCTCAGGAGCCACAAGTGCTGATACAAAAGGTTATCACACTGGCCCTTTGCCCTCACTGGCGGAGGGCAGCCGCCTCGCATGAAAAGGCAGAGGGCTCACTGAGCTGTTAACACTGAAGCTTTCTGTGAATGGCAGAGCTAAAAGACACACCCTCTGGGGCTTTGGGAGTCAGAGGCACCCCATCTGGATGCTGCCATGGGGTCTGTAGGAGTTCCCTCCTTCCGGCGCTCTTTCTGGCTCCTGCACGTGCTCACCTATGCACTGCCTCCCTCATGGGGTGGAATGCAGAGGGTCTGAGTGAATGGGGTTTGATCCTGCCAGTGCCAAAACGGCCAGCTGGTTCCAGCACTCATGCACTCCAGTTCCCACCTTGTTCACCTGCGTGCTGCCTCCCACAAGGATTTGAGACCCACAGGCTGAGTAAACGAGGGTAAGCCCCACACAAGTCCCACGAAGGGGTCAGGGAAATATCCTGCTTCATAGAGAGACTGAAAGATTAGGTTTTGTGTCCAAGGTGGGGGTAGGGAGGGTGAGAGGTTAGGTAGGACACCAAAGGAAAGGCAACTTATCTCACAGAGGCAGGTGGACGCTTTTTGTAGTGATAGAAATGTTCAAACACTGGATTGTGTTGATGGTTGTATAACTCCATTAATTTATTAAAAAGCATTCAATTGTATGCATTATTCTTGTCTGAAATGCAATTCAAAGCCAGAGAGACAATAAAAATCAAGGGAAAGAAGAGATGTTTATTTTCCTTTATTATGTTCCAAAGGCAAACATTCTCAGAACAGAATTCTGTGAGCATTATTACTATATAAGTAATTTTGAAAGCATAAAGGGAAAGACATTTCATTAAACACAGCTGTAGGTGTATGTAACACATTAAATCATATTAAAAATGCAACATATATGTAAAGTGTAAATGCAGATAGCTTGAGGAGTTTCCCCTCATAATAAGTGTAAAAAGGATAAAGCTGGTTGATATATACATTTGTTATGTTATACCATATTTAATTCAAAGAACCCTACTAAATATAGATAAACTGAGTCTTTAAAATGTAAATGAGATATTTATTTTCAGTATAACTTTAAATGAGAATGACATACATTTTATTTAGCTGTAGAAATTCATTGAACTTGAAACCTCTATGGTATATGTGGGCCTCTTAATTATTTGTGGGTACATAGTACATGAATTCGTATATTCAAATAATTTAGATACCATGATTGGACACAGTGGCCCACCCCAATAAAGATTCAAAGAAAGCCACTGGCATTTAATAACGTAAATAAATGAACAAAAGCCATAATTTTAAACTAATTTAAACTAAACATCAGTTTTAAAGGAACAAATGTTTTCTTTTTCCATCTGAACCCTCTGATAAGAAAAGCCTAGTTACTATAGTTGGTGTGTGTGTGTGTGTGTGTGTGTGTGTGTGTGTGTAAGGCACAAGGGGATGGTGGGTGGAGAGGGAGCATGAGAGCAGAATTGGAGGAAATAATTCAATACATAATTCCTCCTAAGAGATTTGTCTTAAGTGGTTTCTTAAGTATATTTTCCTTTACTGTTTTTCTCAATTATTGCTTGTGGAAGAAGCATGAACTCATCAGAGAGAAAAAATCCACTAAGAAAACATGCAGAGACTCATTATGCAAAAACCTTGAAAAATGCTTCTATGATTTCTCCTTGATCATTACTGAGGCAGAAGTTAGAAATGTTATTATTATTATTATTTTTTGCAGAAATTCTTCATCAGTTGAAACAAAAATGTAGGTAGTTGCCAGATCAGCAAATAACTAATGGAATACTTAGAGGTTTTATTGCTATGTTGTTCAGTTTTATAAAAAGGGCATTAGCTTTTACTTTGAATAAGAGGTTTTTTTTAAATTTGATAGTGTAATAATTTTTGACTCTTAACATTGTGACACTGTATTGTTAGGCATGTAAAGAGCAAAGGCTGGACATACGTAGACAATTTAATTAAATTGAACCTAATGGCGAAATATTGCAAATACTTTTTTGTATGAATGTTTTATTTTTGTGAAGATCTGGTACAATTCTGCATGTAGTGGTTTCTACCTTTTTCTTTAAAAAAGTGAAGTTAATTAACATCTGTTTTCCACTGATAACATTAAGAAAATATGGTTTATAATTAAAGTGTTTTTAAAAGAGTGGGAGGACAGGATACAGATTCCAAAACTATCGTTACGTTAGATTGATTGCTAAATCCAGTTTTTAACTGTGAAATTAAAGGTAACATAAGCCATGATATATCAAACACTATAGCCATGAATATTTTCTTTCCAATTCCTATCACTACATCTATATTATGCCTTCTGTTGAAATAATATAATATTAACTTTATCCTTGAGATTTTATCTTCTCAACTTTCCAATATTTGCTACATGTTACAAACTATTTGCTATACACATACGATAGTTATGTCTTTATTTTTTATTTCTATAATTTGGATATTATTTTTATTCTACTTATATTTTATTGTGTAGATAATTAATATGAAAGTTTTAAATTTTTGCTTTAATGTGCATTTATATACACACACAAACATGTACAAATATATATTGTATTGAGGTGAGAATATTTACCATGACATCTGCTCCTTTAAGAAATTTTAAGTGCACAATAAAATATTGCTAACTACAGGCATGATGGTGAACAGGAGATAGCTATACCTTATTTATCTTGCATAACTTGGATATTATCTTTTTACTATTTTTCATCGCAGTAATTGTTTGTGAAAGAAAATAAAGTTTCTGGAGTAATAATTATGATTTTAGAGCACTGACTAGCCTACTAAGAATTTTGATTTTTGTTTCACAGATTTACAAGGGCCCTTATAATAATAACCTCCAGAAAAATGCTTTTCTTATAGCAAAAGACTTAGGCTAAATTAATTTCATAATAGATCATGAAAAGAACATTTTTAAAAGTATTTTATTTACCAATATACAGAATGCTTGCCCGCTTCTGAATTGTAACATGAAAATTTTTCAGTGTTTACCTTTGCTCTACTCTTAGAAATTAAGGTTAATTATGGATTATTAAAATAAAAATAGAATAATAACATTTGAAATAATATTTAGATCAATAAAAGAAATTTTCTAGGGAAATCTACTTACTATTTTATGTGTGATTTTATGATAAAGTTTTAGAAGCTAAATTACACACACACACACACACACACACGCACGCAGACACACAAACTGAATGGATTTTTCTAAAGGAGACAATCCATTAGGGAATTTGTATTAAACATTGGAAGTTTTGCATTTTGTGGATGTGGTAGATTTTAATTTTTGGAAATAATTTGATAGTGATTGTCAATTTAATATAAAATTATTGGTATGTTTATTTCCAAGTCTAAAGGTATTTTCCTTTTTTTGTTGGTTGTTCTAGTATGATACATGGTTGAAAGGAAGAAAAAGATCAAAGACGAATTTTTGGCCATTTATTATGTTTTAAAAATAATTGAGATATAATATTTAGGGTTTTTTTTGGGACAAGTTCTATTAAATAAGTAAAACCTGTATATATGTCCAAAATTACACTGTAAAATTTAAATTTTCATTCCCTAAGAACAGTAAAAAAAATACTTTCCTATACACGAGTTCTGGGTGTAAATTTCATTTGAAGTGTGCTTTGTCAAGAGCAGTTTACTTGTAATATTTTCAGAGCATAACTTTGTGCTCAGATTCTGGGGCAGCTTGCTGTATACCTCTGTATGTAGTAACCCCACTGGCTGCATAATATTTTCTGTAGCATTTTGTGTAGCATCAGATGTACAGAGCTCTCAAATCTAGGTCAGAAACTAAGAGTTTGTCTGCTTGGCTTTGTCCATGTGGACTATATAGTTCATTTAGCTAGCATCATTTTCATGCCTTGGCTTTTGCCAGTGAAGGTATGAAGATGAATTATATTCCCAAATATATTTCTATTGTACTTAGAGACAAGTCTAACCCCCCCACCCTACAAAATACACACATAAGAAATGTTGGCTCTGCTGTTTACCGAGTGTCTTAGTCTATTTTGTATTGCTATGAAAATACTTCAGACTGCTAATTAACAAAGAAAAGAGGTTTATTTAGCTTCACAGCTTTGCAGGATGAGAAGTCCAAGGGCATGGCCCTGGCTTCTAGTGAGGGCTTTCATGCTATGTCACAATGTGGCAGAGAAGGTTAAAGGGGAAACTGATGCAAGCAAAGAAGGAAAAACCTGAGAAGTGTTGTGGCTTTATAGCAACTCACTCTTGTGGGAACTAATCCATTTCAATGAAAATTAGTCCAGTCTCACAAGAGCAAGAACTCATCCCTACCTTGAGAACAGCACCAAGCCATTCATGACACCTACCCCCATGACACAAACACCTTCTACTAGGTTCCACTTCTCAGCACCACCAAATTGAAGATTGAATGTTAACATGAGTTTTGGTGGAGACAAACAAATCATATCCAAACCGTATCAACAGTCTCAAAAGCCAGAAACCAGTGCTATGTACACAACATTTAATAAGTTACCAAAAGCTAAAATTCTGCTCCAGTATTATTGTCATGTAGTTTATCATCTTTGACATTACTAGCTTGATCTATTGGAACAATCTCCTAGTTCTTATCACTAAGTTCCTTCTTTTGGCTAATACATTCATTCCATTTTCATAATACTGCAAAGTTCTCTTCCCAAATATATTTTTCTCCTAAACAAAATTAATTTTAATAATGGTTAATGTTTTTCTTGCCTGTAGGATAAAACTTAAATTTCTTATTTTTTGATTTTGTGAGACCATTTATAATACAACACTAACTTGTCACTCCAGCCTTGTGTGTAGTCATAATTGAAAAAATCTCTCCTTCTGAACACGTTATTTTTTTAAAATTTTTATTTCCTATGGTTTATAATTTAAATGTTTTATTTCATTAGTTTTAGGGTTACAAGTAGTTTTTGGATATATGGATGAATTGTATAGCGTTGAAATCTAGAATTTTAGTGCACCTGTCACCCAAGTAGCATACATTGTACCCAATAGGTATTTTCTTTTATTCCTCACTCCCCTCACATCCTCCCCCATTGAGTCTCTCCAATGTTTACTATACTGTTTTACATGCTTTTGTGTACCCATAGCTTAGCTCCACTTATAAGTGAGAACATGCAGTATCTGGCTTTGATTCCTGAGTTACTTCACTTGGAATAATGGCCTCCAGTTCCATCCAAGTGCTGCAAAATACATTATTTTATTCTTTTTTTTAAATGGCTGAACAGTATTCCATGGTGTATTTGTGTGTGTGTGTATGTGTATGTGTGTGTGTGTGTTTGTGTATAAAACTACATTTTCTTTATCCACTGATCAGTTGATGGGCACTCAGGTTGATTCCATGGCTTTGTAATTGTGAATTGTGATGCAATAAACATACACATGCGAGTGTCTTTTTCATACAGTGACTTTGTTTCCTTTGAGTAGATAGTAGTGGGATTGCTGGATGAAATAGTAGATCTGCTTTTAGTTATTTGAGAAATCTCCATACTGTTTTCCACAGAGGCTGTACTGATTTGCATTCCTACCAGCAGTGTGTAAGTATTCCTTTTTCAGCACATCCATGCCAACATCTATTGTTTTTTAACTATTTAATAGTGGCTATTCCGGCTGGGGCAAAGTGGTATCTCACTGTCGTATTAATTTGCATCTTCCTAATGATTAGTGATGTTGAGCGCTGTTTCATATGTTTGTTGGCCATTTGTACATTTTTGGAGAAATTTCTATTCATGTTTTTGCCCCCTTTTTAATGGAATTATTATTTTTTCTTGCTTATATGTTTGACCTCTTTTTTACCTCTTTTAAGTACTGTAATACATTGAGACATTGTCTAAACATGCCAGGTCCTTCACGGATATAACCCTGAAATGTTTTCACTTTGCAGGCACCTATTCATTCTTCAAGATTTAGCTAATGTGCTTCTTCCTCTGAGGTAGGTTGAGCATTAACACAGAAATATTTTAAAATAAAATAAAATATTTAAAATAAAATAAAATAAAATAAAATATTTTAAAATAAAATATTTAGTTTATTATGGAAAAATAAGAAACTAATTTATATTGTTAGTAATAGTATTTTAAGTTTTGAAAGTTATCTTTTTTTGTAATATCCATAAAATAATTATAATTATTTTTAAATTCTAATGAGAGTCATCATCTTTAAATAAAGCATTGAGTATGCTATCTGGATAATATGCATTTTATATCATGATATTTATTTCCCATTATATTTTGTTAGTGTTTCTGCTGATGTTTTTCATATCTGTTATAAAAATTCTCAATATTCATCTTTAATGAGATAATATCAATTAATATGGTTGTCTTACTTAGATGTATATCATTACATTTATATTCTATAATTCTCACAATCTTTTATTTCTCAATGATGCAATATCTAATTAGCAATTTTCAACACTTCACTGTCAGCTTAGCATTGTATTTCAAAGCAATTTTGATAATTGGATGCATAAAATTTACTGCTGGCTCATAAATTATTGAAGAAAGAACATTTTGAAAATGAAAATTGTACAATGACATGTACTTTGCAAATTAGAATTTTACGCTTTTGTAGTAAATTAGTGAGTATAAATCACGTTTTGATAGCATGCTTACATCTGTAATATAGAGGTGTTTCTTTTAATAATTTAAGGATTTATGTAAAATATTTTTTAAAACAGGCAGATCTTTTATTTTACACATTATTTTTAAAATTAATTGCTTGGTTTTAAAGTGATTACAATTTCATAGTAAAACAGAATTTTTGAGAACATGTAAGTTTATTATTATCATAGTTTAGATGTGAGGAAAAAGGATATTCTCATCATAATTAAGGTAATTATATATACACCTATTATATATTAAGGTAATATATATTTTATATATATAATACACATATACACACATGAATCTATTATTTCAAGCTTGCAATGTGTTTGGTGTAAAAGACTTGAAAATTTCTTGTTGGGACAAATATATATATTTTTTATGGGGGACAGTTTTTATTTTAATATAATTTCAATTGTTTAGCAAAATTATAAGAGTAATATAAAGAATTTTCACCTAACCTTTGCTCAGTATCATTTGTTAGATTTTTGTCCCATTTGCTTTCACTTTTGCTCACTTTTTCTCACTTTCATTCTCTTTCCTTGTTTCTCTCTCTCATGTTCTCTTTCTCTTGTCCTCTCTCTATTTTTCACACAAACATAAATATATGTACACATACACTTGTGTCATTTGAGACTACATAAATTGAAAGTAAATTGCATTCATCAAAACATGCCCGTGTATCCCTAAATATTTAATCCTTAGTTAGCTAAGAACAAAGAAAATTTTCTTTCTGAATGACAGTACACCTAAATAAATTAGGAAATTTAATATTATACATTACATAATCTACATTTCATACTAAAATTTTTCCAATTATCCCACTAGTGTCATTTATGGCTATTTTGTTCTCAAATCTAATCAGGAATCATACACTGATTTCAGTTGTAATGTCACTCTCTTTTTATCTGAAAAAAAATTAATTGAGTTTTTTTTGTTTTATGACCTTGACCTGTTGAAGATACAGGCCAATTATTTCACAAAATTTTAAACATGTTTTTGTCTGAGGGTTTGTCATGATTATGCCAATGTTAATCAACTTTTGTGAGGAACACAGAAAAGGCATACTGTTTTCTTCACTTTGTGTTGTACCAGTAGGCACGTAGTTTCAGAATTCGGACTGGAACTGCATTTTTTTTTTTTTTTTTTTGGCTCTCCTGGGATATAATCTTCTATTGGTTCCATTTCTCTGGAAAACCCTGACTAATATAGTGGGTGGGGAGTATATGTAATCCTTGATAATATTTAACAGAAAACAGATTAAGGTGCATTCAAAGGAAAACCAACGGTATGTAAAGAAGTCTTCAAACCAATTCAAGAATTGCTAAAGGAGAATGAGAGACTTCGTTCAGAGAGAAGTGGGCCAAAAAGAGAAATGATAGCTTTCAATATTGAGAGACGTGTCATAAAGAAAATGGCATCTGTTATTTGATATTGTACATTTGACTGGTTGAAAGAAAGAACAGATTTGTTCTGAATTGTAAGCCAGCATAAGGTATGACGGTACAGGTTACAGGAAGACAGGAATACATTCCTAACCGTTGAACTCATATTGTTTTATTATAAAGAAATAGGCTTCCTGGTGTTGGAGTGCTTAAATAAGAAACAGGTAAAAATATCTCAGAAAAAGTTAAAAAATTAAAATAATTGCTTTTCTAAAAATTCCCCAGCAATATAATGTAATGAGTCTCTATTCAAATCGATTTGAAGGTATAGCAGTTTGTATCTTATTTTTTCTTTTCTTTGAGACAAGGTCTCACTGTGTCACACAGGCTGGAGTACAGTGGCACAATTTCAGCTCACTGCAGCCTCAATGTCTCAAGCTCAGGTAATTCTCCCATTTGAGCTTCCGAGCAGCTGCAACTACAGTAGTGCGTCACCACGCCCAGATAAATTTTTGTGTTTTGTAGAGACTGAGTTTTGCCATGTTGCCCAGACTGGACTTTGTATCTTTGACTTTGCTTTTTTGTTTAGACTCTCCTCAACTATGAATGAACTTATTATTTTCTTCTAAATTTATTGATATTTGTTCCTGGATGCAATGAATCTATGATTATATATTATTATTGTGACTTTTTTATGTGTGCAAGACAATATGGATAATAAACTTTTACTGCAATTATTTATTTTAATGAAAAATAGAACATATACAGATAATTTTACCTGTAAACAAATGTAACCTGCTTCTACAGACTAAAGGGAATGGTGATAGTAATAAATTATTTGTGATCCCAAATACTATCATAAGTTTTAGATTTATCACTTGTACAACTTCTCGAAATAAAGCAATACCAAATTCAGCATTTTGCAAAGGTATAAATAATATTTAATATAACTGCGTAAAACTTTAGATTTTCTACTGAAATAAAAAAAAATTTAAAACAATTTTTACTTTTGTTTGGAATGAACTACAGTCCCTTCTGTTGATTCTGTCAATTTTTCCTTCATTTAAAAATTGTAATTTAATTTTTTTATTTTTTGAGATGGAGTTTTGCTCTGTCACCCAGGCTGGAGTGCAATGGCATGGTCTCCACTCACTGCAACCTCCGCCTCCTGGGTTCAAGCAATTCTCCTGCCTCAGCCTCCCAAGTAGCTGGGATTACAGGTGTGCACCACCACATCCAGCTAATTTTTTTTTGTATTTTTAGTAAAGACGGGGTTTCACCATGTTGGCCAGGCTGGTCTCAAACTCCTGAACTTGTGATCAGCCCGCCTTGACCTCCCAAAGTGCTGGGATTACAGGCGTGATCCACTGTGCCTGGCCGCTGTAATTTAATTTTTAGAGTTAGAACGAATCCTAGAGGTTACCTAGATGATCAACATTTTTTATTTTGAAATTGAGAAAAGTTTAACTTGCCTGAGTTTGCAAAATTACTCTCCCAATGCCATTGAAAGTGGAATTAGTAAGCAGCCTATTTTCTCTACTATTCTGCACTGACTCTGCAAAATGAAATACAGGTGTTGTCTTATGGGCTGGCTTATATATCAGTTACCCCCTACAAGACTGCCTTTACTTAGGTCAACATCTCTGTCTATAGATTCCTTTTCATGTACAAGGAATTTTCTACTTGAAAACCAAATCACTAACAGATATCAATGATACCTAGCTTTAATTGTTTGAACTGGATTCGGTCCTTCATTTTCTAAATTGACTAAAGTTTGTTTAACTTCAGGTTTTAAGGTGGCTTGTGGTTTATTTACCAAGTTTTTAAAAATATCACAAATGTATTCCTATGGCTCAAGATTCTTACTTCACTCAAAGCTAATCACTTGCCCAACCTCGCCTACTGTAAGTGCTAATATATTACTAATAGAGGATAAGATGTACTCAGAAATGTTTGTGCTTAAAAGATTTTCATCTTACGGTGTTAACCTTCTTTCTCTCTGTCTACTTTGAAAGCTGTAACTCATATTTGAGTTTCTTTTCTTAACATTATCACAGGTTTTGTGCTTGAGCACATCTTTTAGCTGTTAAAACTCAAGTTTTTCTTTGAGTTTAATGCAAAACTGACAGAATAATCTTAAATGTTTAGTGAAATTATTGCCAGATTGTAAATCCTTATGGAGTTATGCTAGCGAAGACAAAACATTTCAACATTTGTCTTAGATGTTTGCTAATGAAGACAGCCTTTTAAATTTGCATCATGTCAACTCTCTCTTATTCTTTAAAATACATATTCAGCTGAAGAAAAACACAGTAGTGTTCACATTCCAACAACCTTTTTTTTCCCCAACAGACGATGCATGGAAAACATAGTCCTGTGTTGCCAACATTGGGAAAATGTTCCTTCTGAGGGAGGTGCTCTGCAAGCCTTCTGTTTACCACGAACTTGCTTAAACACATTCAAAATTTCATACTCAAGATTTTTCTCAAAGTGGAGAAAATCTGTTAGTAGCAGAATTAGAATTGTCACGAATGATATGTTGTTATTATAATGTCCAATATGAAGATTTTTTCTTCTGACAATACCTGTTAATACTCACTTACTTACTTTATTTATTTATTTATTTATTTATTTATTTATTTATTTTTGAGATGGAGTCTCGCTCTGTTGCCCAGGCTAGAGTGCAGTGGTGCGATCTCAGCTCACTGCAAGCTCCGCCTCCTGGGTTCACGCCATTCTCCTGCCTCAGCCTCCCGAGTAGCTGGGACTACAGGCACTTGCCACCACGCCTGGATAATTTTTTATATTTTTAGTAGAGATGAGGTTTCACCATGTTAGCCAGGATGGTCTCAATCTCCTGACTTCGTGATCCGCCCGCCTTGGCCTCTCAAAGTGCTGGGATTACAGGTGTGAGCCACTGCGCCCGGCCCTTACCATTATTTTTAAAGCAAAGAACATTTTATTTTTTCATTGCTCTCATAAATTAATACAAAACTAATCATTGAAATGTTTTAAAATGCATTTTCATATCTCTGTGGTACATAACGTGTTATTAAATGTTTTGTAGCAATAGCTAGAACCTGAATAATTTTATTGTATTATGAGAAATTTTTTATTTGTGATGACTTATGCATTTCCTAGAGAAATTCACCTAATTTTAAGGATCCCATACCACTCTCCTTCTCACTGTTAATATTGTTCCTAATGTCTCCTTATATTACACCAGTAATAATGTTTACATGTGACATATTTTAGGGCTTTCTCATAATTCTATGAGATCAGGGGTATTTTGCTAGGTTGAAAAACCTTAGAAACAAAGTTTTTGTGATTCGTGGACCCAGCAACGAACTTTAACTGTCAGTCAAGTTTGATTCCGGAAGGACATGATTGAAGTAATGAGATTAATTTGCTGGATGCTTATATAACAAAATTTAGAAGCTTGGAAACTAGAGAGATTATACAGGTCTTTCTGTTCCTGCAGAGTCGGGTATCCATTTGTGTCAGAATGTTGCCTCATGGTATGAAAAAGGAGAGGCATTAAATGTAAATAAACATTTATATTTTGATGATAAGATAAGTGTTGGCCAGGTAAAATTTGTAATTGAAATGTCATGCTTAAACTTATGTTTCTGTCTATGACTATTCCTCATGCAGAACTTATTCTGTGCTAAAAAAAATTGGATAAAATAAATGAAACATCTGGTTTCATGCATTGGCACAAAAGCCAACACAGGATTGAAAATCTTGAGAAAAAGGACATAAATGAGTGGAGCCTTAAAATTGCCAGGGTCTTATTTTATTTTATTTTTATAGATGAAGTCTTGCTGTGTCACCCAGGCTGGAGTGCAGTGGCATGATCTCGGCTCACTGCAACCTCCACCTCCTGGGCTCAAGCAATTCTCCTGCCTCAGCCTCCTGGGTAGCTGGGATTACAGGCGCCCACCATCACACTTGGCTAATTTTTTGTACTTCTAGTACAGACGGGGTTTCACCATGTTGGCCAGGCTGGTCTTGAACTACTGACCTCAGGTGATCCACCTGCCTTGGCCTCCCAAAGTGCTGGGATTATAGGTGTGAGCCACTGCGCCTGGTGGCCCTGGGCTTCTTAACTCATACTTTTCAGGCCACAGTAGAAGAAGGGAGAACAGAAGCAGAACAAGGCAATCTCTCAAGGTGAGACAAAGAAGGGAGCTGTGGGAAGCTGAGGCAGCTAAAATTTGCAGGGAAGAATATCATAGTGGAGATAACTATGAAGAAAAAGGAGCTCGAGATATCAGGATAGGAACCCAGTTGAGTCTTTTACTATTTATTGATCTATACCTGCAGAACTCCAGGGATCTAAGCAAGAACAACTCTTGGAGAGTTGTAAATTGAAGAATTCCCAGTGCTCACACAGGGTTGGGAATTATTTGCATTCTCTTCAGCCAAGTAAGTGACTGCCTGAAATACTAGACATTATATATGCAATGTCAAGCATCTGATACAAAATTACTATGGAAATTATCAAATGTGATCCATAACCCAGGAAGGAAGAAAATCCATTAATAGGAAAAGACCTATAAACAACAGAACAACAGAGATGATAGATTTACTGACAAGAATTTAGCTATTATAAATATAATAAATATGCTCAAGAATACAGAGGGAAAAACATAATTAGAAGAGAAATGGAATATGTAGAAATGAAAAAAGATAACTTTTCCAAATGAAAAATGTAATATCTGAAATGAAAATTTCAATCGGTGAGCATGAGATAATGTGACACTGAAGAAAAAACAAACAAAAAAGATACCACTGAACTTAAAGTCATAGGACCAGACACTATTCAGGGCAATGTATAGAGATTTAAAAAAAGATGAAGAAAATGAAGAGTCTTAGTTACTTGTGGGACAGTATCATGCAGTCTGGCTTATGTGCAATTGCAGTTCTAGAAGGAGAGGAGTGAGTCAGTGCAGAAAACAATTTGAAGGCATAATTTTGATAGACACCAATAATCTACAAATAATCACAGATATGACAATAGCAAGGCACATTTCAATACATTTTCTGAAATCCAGGAATAATGAAATATAAAGTTAAATTTACAAGAAGCCAGAGAGAAAAGAAACAATACAAACAAGGGAACAAACAGAGTATCTTCAGATTTCTCATCAAAACAATGTAGCCCAATAATAGCAGAAGAGCATCCTTGAAGTGCTATAGGAAAAAACTAAAATACGCCAAACCAGAATTATTTAGTATAAATATCATTTAAAATAAACATTAAATAAAAGCATATTACAAAAATAAAACCTGTGAGAATTAATTGCTATAAGTTTAAAGTAAAATATGAGTATACTTTACAAACCTACTAAAATTCGGAAACCTACAATAACTATGTTTATATCAGCCAAAGTGAACTTTAGGGCAAAGTATAATATCAAGGAGAAAGAAAAGCATTTATAATAATGGAAGTATAATGTGCCTAATTATAGATCAATATATGAAGAAAAACTATTTTTAAAAAGGTACAGACATATCCACAGTTTCAGATAAAGACTTCAACATTCCTCTGTCAGTAATTTTATCTAGTAAACTAGTCTGAAATACTTTAGAATAAAAAATACTTGAACAATCCATCAACAGTTTTGAAAATTAGACTAAAAAATTTCGGAATACTCATGTTTTCTAAGTAAATATGAAATAGTCACCAAAATATATTACATGCTGGGCACAAAAGAAGTATTAGATTTCAAATATTGAATTTATACAGAATTGGTTTGTTTTGTAATCACAATGAATTTAAATAAATCGAGAAAATATTTGGAAAATCACGAAAATTTGTAAACAAAGAATACTATTCTAAGTAAAAACAGAGTGAAGAAGGCGTTACAATGATAATTTGAGAATATATTTCCAACCAAACAAAAGAAAAATATAATATATCATAATTTCTAGGATAAGTTAGGTCAGTGTTTAAAGATAAATAGGTGGTTTTAAATGCTTATACTAGAAAACAGGAAATTTCTGAGATCAAGTAAGTGTCCACCTTGAAAAGATAGAATAAGAACAAATTAAAACTACAGTAAGTAGAGGACAAAAATACTTTAGGAAGGACATCAGTGTAATGGCCTCCAGTTCCATCTAAGTCCCTGCCAAGGACATGATCTCATTCTTTTTTTTTTTTTTTTTTTTACAGCTGCATAGTATTCCATGGTGTATATGTATTATACTACATTTTCTTTATCCAGTCTATCATGGATGGGCATTTGGGTTGATTCCATGTCTTTACTATTGTGAATAGTGCTGCAAAGAACATACATGTGCATGTGCCTTTATAATATAATAATTTCTATTCCTTTGGATATATATACCCAGTAATGAGACTGCGGGGTCAAATGGTAGTTCTTTTTTTAGCTGTTTGAAGTATTGCCACGCTGTTTTCCACAATGGATAAACTAATTTACACTCCCACCAACAGTGTATAAATGTTCCCTTTTCCCTGCAACCTTCCCAGCATCTATTTGTTTTGACTTTTTAATAATAGCCATTCATTTTCAAGCATGAAAATGGGAAATGGAGTTAACATTTTAGCTCCATTTTCTCAAGAAATTTTAGCTCTATTTCTTGAGAGAAAAATGGCTTTCAGCTCCATGTCTTGAGAGAAAAAGGCTTTTTAGCTTTATTTCTTGAGAAAAAAACCTAACAATTTCTTGAGAACCAAACCAAGTAACAGTGTTAGAAGAAAATAAAGCTTCAGAACAATACGAGTACTGATGTAAAAAAATTTTTTGAAAATGTTAGCAAATAGAATCTAGCAATATACCCTAGCCATGTAGGATTTTTTTTTTCATGAATGCACGGTTGGTTTAACATTACAAAATCAATCAATTCAATTGGCCCAACATACGTTTCAAATTGAGAAGCAAAGACATTTGATTATCTCTCTACATACAGAGAAAAACTTTGATATAATTCAGCATCAGTTTAGGATAAAATCTCTCAACTACCTAATACAGAAGAGAATTTCAACAGAATAAAGAGCTAATGAAAACAAGGAAATATTCTAAAAGATGAAATACTGAATATCTCGTTCTTAAGATCAGGAAAAAGACTGATGCTGTTCTCACAAGTCTATGCATGTTTTTACTGGAGTGCCTACCTGGTACATCAAGGCAAATAAAGGAAATAAAATAAAGGCATAAAGATTAAAAATGAATTAGTGAAACTTTCTATTCTTATAAGGCTTTATTGAGTATTTAGAAAAATGAAGGAATCTACAAAAACCTAAAAGAATGGATAAGTGCATTTCTTGAAGCAATTTATTAAATGGGTAATATTCAAAAAAGTACCTATACACTAGCAATGAACAATTAGGATATTATTTTTTAAAAAATACAGATTAAACTGGTATCCAAAGGTATGATACACTTAGAGATAAATTTAGCTAAGTATGTGCAAGACCTGAAACTACTACTAAAAATTACAAAACGTTGCTAAGGAAAATAAGACCTCAAAAACAGTTTTAAAATATGCATGTACAGGTATTGGAAGACTCAAACATTTTAAAAAGTCAGTTTTTCCTAAATTGATCTATAGATTCAATGCAAGTATATTCAAAACCTCAGCAGGCTCCTGTTCTTGGAATGAGGTAGAAATGGACATGTCCCTTCAAATATTTAACAGACTGTATAAAGGAAAAATATAATACAATTTTGGGAAAAAAGAGCAAATTGGATTAATTTACTTTTCTTGACATCAAGCCATATTATGAAGCTGTAGTAATCAAGACAGCATGGTATTTGCAAAAGACAGACATATGGGGAGATAATCTAGAAATGGAACCATACATATTTTGTCAACTGGGGACCCCAACAGGGAAGTATTTTTCTCTAATTTCAAAAATGATGCTGACAAAAGTGATAGCGATTAAAAAAATAACATCAACCATTTCCTTACACCATATACACATAGAAAAATAATTGGAAAGAGATCCAAAACCTAAATGTGAAAGCTAAAACTGTAACACTTCTAAAAAAAGAATGTAAAATATCTTCATGATCTTGGATTGGGCACAGATTTCTCAGGACACAAAAAACACAAACCATAAGTACCTACATATTATCCTCATGTGCTGCATAATGGTGTTTCTGTTAACAATGAACCACCATAAG
Source organism: Nomascus leucogenys (assembly GCF_006542625.1). NCBI lineage: Eukaryota > Metazoa > Chordata > Mammalia > Primates > Hylobatidae > Nomascus > Nomascus leucogenys. The sequence goes on along the minus strand of NC_044387.1, from coordinate 88,397,510 downwards.
ATTATAATGAAACTGAAAAATTTCTACCACCTGGTGACATCATAGCCATCATAACGTCATAGTGCTGCACATTACTTATGTGTTTGTAGTGAGGCTAATGTGAACAAACTTACTGCACTGCTAGTTGAATAAAAATATAGCACATACAATTATGTACAGTATATAACACTTGATAATGAAAATAAATGATGTTACTAGTATACATAGTAATTAAACTATACCTTTAATTATTATTTTAGAGTGTACTCCTCCTACTTATTAAAAATAGTTAACTGTAAAACAGCCTCAGGCAGGTCCTTCAGGAGGTATTCCAGAAGAAGGCCTTGTTATCACAGGAGATGACAGCTTCATGCATGTTATTCTCTCTGAAGACCTTTCAGTAGGAAGAGATGTAGAGGTGGAAGACATGACATTTATGATGCTGACCCTGTGTAGGCCTACACTAATATGTGTGTGTGTCTTCATTTTTAACAAAATAATTTAAAAAGTAATACCTAATACTTATAGAATAAGGAAGAAAGAAATAATATTTTTGTGCAGCTGTACAGTTGTGTGTTTTAAGCTAAGAATTATTACAAAAGAGTTAAAAATTAAAATAAATTTTATAAAGGTACAGTAAGCTAAGGTTAGTTTATTATTAAAGAAACATTTTTGAGTAAATTTAGTGTAAAATAAGTCCCCAGTAGTATACAGTGATGTCCTAGGCTGTCACATTCACTCACCACTTACTCACTGACTCACCCAGAGCAACTTCCAGTCCCTTAAGCTCCATTCATGGTAAGTGTCCTATCTAGGTTTATCATTTACAAATCTTTATGATGTATTTTTATGGTACCTTTTCTATGTTTAGATATGTTTAGGTATATGAATACCATTGTGTTACAATTGCCTACAGAATTCAGTAGAGTAACATGTTGTACAGGTTTGTAGCCTAGAAGCAATGGGCTATACCATATTACCCAGGTATGTAGTAGGTTATACCATCTAGGTTTGTGTAAGTACACTCTATGATGGTAGCACAACAAAATCTCCTAAGGATGCATTTCTCAGAATGTATCCCCATTCTTAAATGAGACAAGATAGTGTGTATATGTCTGTGTGTATATACATCATACATACACGCAGACACATTGTTCTTTTTCAAATTCAAACTCTCTAAGGCTCAAAATATATTGTTAAAAATGTGAAAAGATAAGCCAAAATGTGGTAGAAAATATTTGCCATATACATATCAAAGAACTTATATTTTGAGCATACAAAAATGCTTAATATTACATAGTAAAAAGTACAACACAATCATAGACAAAATATTTGTAGCAACATTTCACAGCTGAAGGTCTGCAAAATGAAAAAGACACAACATCTGTACTCATCAGGGAAATATAAAATAAAAATCCCAATGAAATCCATTATATACCATAAGAGAGGTAAAATTAAAAATACTGTGAGAAGAGAGAGAGAGAGAAATCAGCTAGGCAGACAGTTAGGGTAAGGGTCCTCGGTAGAATTCCCTTCCAACAAAAAACAACCCAAGAGGTCCTTTCTCTTTCAACAAAGAGCAGCCTGAGAGAACAGACTACAAACACAGATAAGGGAGACAAACTCTAACACAGAAAGGGGCCTCCCGCATGACATACAGACATACAGTGTTCCTCAGTAAACACAGTCCTCTTCCTTCTTAGAAATACTCAGTCCAGGCGCGGTGGCTCATGCCTGTAATCCCAGCACTTTGGGAGGCCAACACAGGCGGATCATGAGGTCAGGAGATCTAGACCATCCTGGCTAACATGGTGAAACCCCGTCTCTATTAAAAAATACAAAAAATTAGCCAGACGTGGTGGTGGGTGCCTGTAGTCCCAGCTACTCAGGAGGCTGAGGCAAGAGAATGGCACAAACCCAGGAGGCGGAGCTTGCAGTGAGCTGAGATCACGCCACTGCACTCCAGCCTGGGTGACAGAGTGAGACTCCATCTCAAAAAAAAAAGAAATACTCAGACAAGGAGACTTACACAGGAGTACCTACAACAACACTGATTAAGAACTACCCTGAACCAGACACCTCTACCTTAGAGTGTTTTACCCCCCTGCCATTTTTACACATACACAACAGGAAGAGACAACATAGAATAACTCAAACTAAGAAGCCCACATACACACTAGAAAGGGTGGGGTAGGGACTCAGAAATTCACACCTTATGTAAATGAAACACCCCACCTGAACAACTACCTATTAAAACCCTTATTTTTCACTGTAAAATGACAACCCATCTTTCTGGGACCCCTCTCTACTCCTGAGAACTTTCTTCCTTTCACTTATTAAACTTCTACTCTGACCTCACCTTTAGAGTGTCCAAATCCTCGATTTCCTTGGCCATGAGACCAAGAACCTCAGGTGACACCTCAGACAATGAGACCGTTTTCTTTTGGAGGCTCATCCAGGATTTCATTGAAAGGGTGACTTGGAGCAGACCCCAACTCTTTACTTTCATTTCCGAGGCCTCTGGTCCTTATTTTTATCAAATCAAGAAAATCACCAGGCATCTGTTGTCCATCTAAACGTGACAAACAAAGCCATCTGTCTAAAGACACAGATGACAGGCTTGCTGGGGAGGACTTAGCTAATCCCCCAGCACACTCAGCGTGCGTGCTGGGAATGTTGGCTCTGCTCCAGACTGGTTTCCTTTCATGGAGAGCCTAGCCATTGCATGGGGCTGGAAGAGGTCCAGAGGCAACTGAAAGTTTCTGGCTAGGGCCACACCCTGTTGTTACCTGAAGGCTTCTGGACTAAGCCCAGTCCCTGAACGCCCAGTGGGTATTGTCAACAGAACCTCTAAACTTTTCCTATCACAGTTTTCTCCCTTTCTTTCCATGGCTACTGTGTCTCCTATTCCCTCTCTGTATACAATGGTGTGGCAGTTTTTACAATTTGGGGAAATAGACTTGTTAGGAAGGATTAACAAGTGCCTTAGCAATCAAGAATGTAGCTCAAGAGATTAGTGTTTTTGTAATTTTTTAGAAACAGGAGGATTTCATGATCTGGGTCTAAGAGATCATTTAACTCCCAATGATAGCACTTCCTAGGGTTAGACAGGGGGCTATCCCCTGCCCCCCTGACCTGCCAGTGAGTGGCACCCTCTTCATTTGGGCTGTTTCTTTTCCCATGTGAGGAGTCAACACTGCCCAGCTAAACTAGATAGTCTTTATATGAGACAAATTAACTTGCTCCTACTGGGAGGCATGTTGTGGGGATGGCCTGTCACACCTCAGACCTCTCTCTCAACACATTGTCTAAAGAGAATTTGGAAACAAAACTACAGCCTGGTAGTTCCAGGTTTATAATGCCACCTGGTGGAATGGAAATCTTCTCCCTGGGGAAGCTTGTTGGCTGTAGGCCAAAAGCCTCTGCTTTCCCAATTCTTCTACCTATTGAGCCACTCCACAAGAGACCAGAACTTATGTCCTCTCTGTGAACAGGAAAACACTGCCTACGACGCAGAGGAGAGAGCGGTTCTTCTAATCCTCAATACTGTCTCCATCAACAGATTTTGGCTTCAATACTGTCTCCATCAACAGAAAGACAGTCATGATCCTTACATTCTTTTGAGACACCTATTCCACCTCCGACTAGAATAACATTTAAATAAAGAAGAGGTCCTATGTTTAAAAGTCAATCCGAACCACAGCCTAAAGATAAATACTTTAACTTGGGCCATAATACCAGAATATAGGACTCAACCCAGAATACTCCCTTCACTGAAGGGCCTGGCCCAAATAAAACAGTTACATAGTCTTTCCTGAGATCCTTCTGTAGTGGGGACACACCAACCACACAAATCTAAGGAATCAAAGGGGAGTTCTCAGCAGAGGACTAGGGTCTCACACAGATGAGCGTGACCATTCCTGCTTGACCCACTCCTCTGGGTCCATGGGTGGAGGTCACACTTATGTCCATGAGGGACACCTTTAATAGATGCTGAGGCACAGGCAACAAAGGAAGGAGGATAACAGGGGGATGCCCGCACTGCCTTCCTCTCCACCTGGGTCACTCCAAACAAAGGGAGAGGACTAAGGGACACCTTTCTAGATGGTTAACAAACCATCTTCAGCCTGCACTCCTCTCAAGTGCATTCGGAAGCACTGGAACTCCTTTGACCCTGACATTCTGAAGAAAAAGCAGCTCACATTCTTTTGTACAAGGGCTTGGCCTTCTTACCAGCTTGGGCATGGACAAACCTGGACTTCTGAGGGAAATCTTGATTTTAATACTATCCAACAATTAGATCTTTTCTGTAGATGGGAAGGCAAATGGTCTGAGGTTCCCTATGTACAGACTTTCTTTGCCCTGTGAGACAACCCAGACCTCTACAAGTGATCCACAATTGACCCAGCTCTTTTAAAAATCATATCACCATAGGGAATGATTCCCCAAAGCTAAGAAAACAAATTCCTGGGTTATCCTGTGAGACAACTATTGAGTGTCTCAGTCTTTTTTTCCCTTTTATCTGGGGCCTCCTCCTCCAACTGCACCATTGGCTTCTCCAGTTCCACCACTTTCAACACTCCCCACTTCCCCAGTTTCACTTTTACCACTACAAGAAATGCCTGATGGGTGTGGTGCCACTAGGGTTCAGGTTCCCTTCTTGTTATAAGACCTTAGACCAATAAAAGGAGACCTGGGTAGGTTCTCTGATGATTCCGACAGGTATGTAGAGGCTTTCCAAAATCTAGCCCAGTTGTATGGCCTCACATGGAAAGATGTTATATTACTCTTAAACCAAACCCTAAGAGCCGCTGAGAGACAGACAGCTCTACAGGCAACAGAAAAATTCAGGGATGAAAAACATGTTTCTTATGAGAGGCTAAAAAGGAAAAGAGGAGATAAGGAAGGTAAGGAAATTATGGAACAACCATTCCCAATAGGAAGAGAGGCAATGCCCCTTGAAAACCCTGACTGTTACCCTAGTGAACCCACAGGTGAATGGAAAATGAAACACTTTTTAATGTACATATTGGAAAGCCTACAAAAAACTAGGGCCAAACCTCTTAATTACTCTAAATTGTACACCATAGATCACAGACCAGATGGGAATCCCTCAGTTTTCATGGAAAGGCTGAAAGAGGCCTTAATAAAACACACTTCCATGTCTCCTGACTCAGTTGAAGGACAGCTAATCCTAAAGGACAGGTTTATTACTCAGACAGCCTCTGATATTAGAAGAAAATTACAGAAAAAATCTATAGTTCCGGATAGTACTCTGGAGAACCTCCTGAGGGTAGCCACCTTGGCCTTTTACAATAGGGATCAGTTGGAGGTCCAGGAAAACCAGAGGAAGCACTGGAGAAGGACAGAGGCCTGTGAAGTCCAGAATCCCTGAGGCACATCCACTAATTACTATCAGTGTGGCAAATCAGGACACGTTAAGAAGAACTGTCCAGACAGTAAGAAGAAGGCACCCCAACCCTGTCCATCCTGTGGCAGGAACCACTGGAGGTCAGATTGCCCTTGGAGACATAGGTCACTGGGTCCAGAACTGGTCTCACAAATGATTCAACAGGACTGACAGGTCCCAGGGCTCATTTCCCTGACTCTAGTGGCCCAAACTGCCATAACTGCCCAGGAGCCCCAGGTGATTCTGGAAATTGAAGGAAGGAGGGTAGACCTTCTTCTGGATACTGGAGCCAGTCTCTCTGTTCAGGCCTCCCCTTGTCCCAAACACAACTGTGAAGGGCATCTCAGGAAAAGTATAGTCTCATAATGTTCTGCATTCTCTCAGACTGCCCTGCTGAATTTGGTCTTTCTTGACTCACATTCCTTACTTATGCTGCTTTTATTTCAGAGAATGACTCTATGACATCCAAAAGACATCCCATTCCATGGTCTATCAGACATGCTTATAAATAGTCTAACCTCTATTGAAGACATGTTTAAATGTTTTCCCATGAGGAGGCAGAGCTCTATGCAAATAAGAGAATGTGGTTAGACCACTGCTTATGTGATTCCATATACTTTGTAATAATTAAAGAAGCTTGTCCGTCAGGCCACACAGAGGATTTCCTAGCTGGTGGTGGTTGCTGTATGTTGACCTAAATTTCACTTTGGATTCATTAAAAAAATATAGAGAATGAAATATAAATGACTTCCTTTACCTTTTAAACAAAATACATGAAAGTTTTGAGGAGAAGAGTCATGTATAGCAAAATGTGAATGTGAATGGTGGCATATGCCAAACTTCCAGGATTTTTTATCACACAATGGCATAATAGCAGCTGTGGTAAAGGTGTGATAATGAGAGCACTTGCAGCCTTATCCTACAGTTTTCACATGCTTATAATTCCACAGGGGAAAAATGCCACTGCTGAGAATGCTTATACTTCTTTCCTTTTCAGTCTAGTCTATGAACTGATTTTTCTTTATTTACTTTTTCTACAATGGTGAATATACTAAAGCCATTATTTTCCTCCTCCATTTTCTTCTTATTGTTTTTTAGATAATGTTTAAAAAATCTATTTAAAATTTACATTTAACATCAAATAATCAGCTTTTATGTTCTCTAGGCCTTACATCTCAATAAATATATTGGTGAAGAAAGAACTGGTTTGTATTTTTTATGTTATCTCTCTCTCTCTCTCTCTCCGTGTGTGTGTGTGTGTGTGTGTGTGTGTGTGTGTGCGCATATGTGTAGTCATACTACCTATTTTTATTATTGGATTTAGAACAAAATAATTTCATATATTCTCCGAGTGAGCAGCAACTATCTGGGGCTGGTGGCATGGGAATAAGAAGAACTTACCAAGACAGTTGTAGGTAAATAAAGACAGATGTATTAAAGAAAGTATGAAAATACATGCTAGAAGGCAACAGGTAGGTCAGCAGAAGAGGAGCTGCCTGCCAGGAAACAAAGGATTGCCGGGAATTTTATAGTCTATAACTTGCGCTGAAGAGTGCTGCATGCAATACTGACAATGCCAAGGTTGCAGGGAGCTAACTTGCATTTTTTCATCATCCAAGGTGTTTGATGATAAATTGAAGTATTTTATAATAAGTTGGGTAGGGGAAGATTGTGAGTTATGCATGTTATCTGTGCAGGAGGGCTATATGTCCTGGACCACGAAGAAAAGCAAACCTATAGTTTATCTGCCTTCTCTTTTTGCTTTCCCTTGGTCTTGCCAGCCTGACTCCTTTTCCCTAATTTGGACTCCAGATAGATGACAGTCAAAGTGAAGTGACAAATTGAAATTATGTATAATTGACATAAGGTTTTTCAAATTTATCTGGATGAATTCTTATTCCCTCAAATGGTTTTATGAGGCAAAGTGAGGAATTATGGATATGATTAATTTATATAGAAAAAATCCAAATCTTATTTAAATCAACAGAAGAATCTTAACCTGATTATATCTACTCTTACACACACACACCCACACACACCCACACACACATATGCAAATACACACAAATATATACCTTTATGGCTCCTAAAACAAATTATGAAAATTCTCAATCAGATAATTAATTTACATTTATATTTTAAATTTGCAGAAATAAGTTTATAAGTATAAGGATCTGTCTGAATTTGCTATTTTAATCTGCATCAAATATCTGAGATACATTTTGTGTTGTTATGACTTTTGCCTATGTTAAATTTATGTAGTTGGCATGATGTCATTGTGATGATATATTTCTTCTTATAAATCACGAATGTCTCTTCCTCGATAAAACAGTGTAATATATTTCATGTGCTAGTGCCAGAAAAAATCACACCTTCAAATGTATGAGGAAAGATTCAAATATGATTACCTGTTAGCCTGTTAGTAGGTGTTCATTATCAGTGGGCAGTACATCCCCAAGTGGTAGATGAAGGACTCCAGGATTCTTCTATCCTGTGTCTCCATCATCTTCAATTTATGGCCACCAAGAACACTGTGTTCATAGGCATCTGACAAGAGTGGGAGAAAAATCAAAAAGAGTGTTATCCATGGGAGTTTTTCATAGGGTATGTTGGTGATATGGTTTGGCTGTGTCCTCACCCAAATCTCATCTTGAATTTCCACATATTGTGAGAGGGAGCTGGTGGGTGGTAGTTGAATAATGGGGGTAGGTTTTTCTCATGCCATTCTCATGATAGTGAATACATCTCACAAGATGGTTTTATAAGGGAGAGTTTCCCTGCACAAGCTCTCTTCTCTTGTCTGCTGCCTTGTAAGACATGCCTTTCACTTTCTGCCATGATTGTGAAGCCTCCCCAGTCACGTGGAACTGTAAGTCCATTAAACCTCTTTCTTTTGAAAATTGCCCAGTTTCAGGTATGTCTTTATTAGCAGCATGAAAACAGACTACTACAGTAAATTGGTACCAGTATAGTGGGGTGCTGCTGAAAAGATACCTGAAAATGTGGAAGCAACTTTGGGACTGGGTAATAGGCAGGGGTTGGAACAGTTTGGAGGGCTCAGAAGAAGAAAGGAAAATGTGGGAAAATTTGGAACTTCATAGAGACTTGTTGAATGGCTTTGTCCAAAATGCTGATAATGGTGTAGACTATAAAATCCAGGCTGAGGTGGTCTCAGATGAGGACCTTATTGGGAACTGGAGCAAAGGTGACTCTTGTTATGTTTTAGCAAAGAGACTAAAGGAGGCATTTTGCCCCTGCCCTAGAGACTTGTGGAACTTTGAACTTGAGGGAGATGATTTACAGTATCTGGTGGAAGATATTTCTAAGCAACAAAGCATTCAAGATGTGACTTGAGTGCTGTTAAAGGCATTCAGTTTTATAAGAGAAGGAGAGCAAAAAGTTCAAAAAAGTTGCAGCCTGACAATGTGATAGAAAACAAAATTCCATTTTCTGAGGAAAATTTCAAGCTGGCTGCAGATATTTGCATAAATAATGAGGAGCTTAATGTTAATCCCTAAGACAATGGGGAAAAAGTCTCCAGGGCATGTCAGAGGTCTTCACAGCAGCTCCTCCCATCACAGGCCTGGGGACAGAGGAGGCAAAAGTGGTTTCTTGGGCTGGGCCCCGGATCCCTGTGATGTGTGCAGCTTAGGGATTTGGTGTTCTGTGTCCCAGTGGCTCCAGCCATGGCTGAAAGGGGCCAGTGTAGAGCTCAGGCCATGCCTTCAGAGGGTGCAAGCCCCAAGTCTTGGCAGCTTCCACGTGGTGTTGAGCCTGTGAGGGCACAGAAGTCAAGAATTGAGGTTCGGGAACCTCCACCTAGAGTTCAGAAGATGTAGGAAAATGCCTGGATGCCCAGGCAGAAATTTGCTGCAGGGGTGGGGGCCCTCAGGGAGAACCTCTGCCAGGGCAGTGTGGAAGGGAAATGTGGGGTCAGAGCCCCCACAGTTTCCATACTGGGGCACTGCCTAGTGGATCTGTGAGAAAAGGGCCACTGTCCTCCAGACCCCAAAATGGTAGATCTACTGACAGCTTGCACCATGTGCCTGGAAAAGCCACAGACACTGAATGCCAGCCCATAAAGGCAGCCAGGAGAGAGGCTGTACCCTGCAAGCCACAGGGACAGAGCTGCCCAAGACCATGGGAACCCACCTGTTGCATCAGCATGACCTGGATGTAAGATCTGGAGTCACAGGAGATCATTTCGGTGCTTTAAGATTTGACTGCCCTGCTGGATTTCAGACTTGCCTGGGGCCTGTAGCTCCTTTGTTTTGGTCAATTTCTCCCATTTAGAATGGCTGTGTTCACCCAATGCCTGTATCCCAATTGTATCTAGGAAGTGCCTAACTTGCTTTTGATTTTAAAGGCTCATAGGCAGGAGAAACTTGCCTTGTCTCAGATGAGACTTTGGACTATGGACTTTTGAGTTAATGCTAAAATAAATTAAGACTTTGGGGGACTGTTGGGAAGGCGTGATTGGTTTTGAAATATGAGGACATGAAATTTGGGAGGGGCTGGGGTGAAATGATGTGGTTTGGCTGTGTCCCTACTGATATCTCATCTTGAATTCCCATGTGTTGTGGGAGGGACCTAGTGTAGGGTAGTTGAATCATGGGGGCAGGTCTTTCCCATGCTGTTCTCAGGTTAGTGAATAAGTTGGACGAAATCTGATGTTTTTATAAGGATGAGTTTCCCTGCACAAGTTCTCTTCTCATGTCTGCCACCTGTGAGATGTGCATTTCACCTTCTGCCATGATAGTGAGGCTGCCCCAGTCATGTGGAACTGTAAGTCCATTAAACCTCTTTCTTTTGTAAATTGCCAAGTCTCAGGTATGTCTTTGTCAGCAGCATGAAAGCAGACTAATACAATTGGAATTGACACACATTCTGTTGGCCTGAAGCCATTCATGTAATTATACATTCCAGGGAAACTAGAAATTCTGCTTTGTTTATTGCCCAGGGAGAAGATGAACACTATAGTTCATCTAAACCTTATAGTTCATTAAAAAGATAATAGAATATAATAGTTTATTATTTCTTAAAATATCTTTGGACTTGACAAAAGTGTAATAAAAAAGGTGTTTGTTAATATTAATTTAAATTATTTTATATGAAAACCCTAGTAGTTTCTCTTAGTCTGAGAATGCTTTTTATTTTTTTATTTATTTTTATTTGTATACATTTAAGGGGTACAAGTGCAATTTTGTTACATGGGTATATTGCAAAGTGGGGAAGTCTGGGTGTTTCATGCATTCATCACCTGAATAATGTACATTGTATTCATTAAGTAATTCGAGAGTACTTTTTTATGTTAGACACTCAATGAGTATCTGATTTTATGTTATGAGGTAACCAAATTTTTCTAACATTTAAAGACCATGCTTACATTTCATACTGAAATAAAAAGTCATTTTCTATGACCTTTTGCATACCAATTCATTGGCTACAGTGTTATTAGAATACTGGCTGGAAACTTTCGTTTCTGAGTAAAGAAAATATATTCTATATTTTCACATAATTATTTTCTTACTACATAAACTCACCACTATCAAAAAGGAACAGATTATTATTGTAATAAAAATATATTTTGTAGGGATGAAATATATGTAAATGTATTTAGTAATTTGGTCTGTTTTAAAATATTGTATCTTCAAACTGAGGTTAAAGTCTTGTATTCTTGCTAAGATAATACATTTCCAAAGTATTATGATAAAAGTCAGCATTTTGACAGAAAATAAACTTTATTTTTTGATTCTAAAACATTTAAATAGATAAATTTAGCTTTTTTACATGATAAATGTTTAAGAATCTACTTAAAAATGGCCATTATTTTGCTATCTAGTATTTATTATATTTATTTTTGGTAGTGTTTATGGTTCCTGTTATACATCACATACACTGTTATTTTATTCCACTGAGCAGAAAATTTTACTGATTTTATATAATAGACAATTTATGTGAATGTGTAAGAAATGATTTTTATACATCAGTTTTTCTTTGAAAGATTCTCGAAAGAAAACTGCACTTTTAGTTGATGTAAAAAAGCATTTGTTTAGAAGGTATATTTAAGTTGTTTTCCTCAAAGTATTTGTCAATGTCCCATTTTATTATGCTTCTTTAAATAGCAAGAATGTGAAAAATAATGAGAGGTGGAATTCCAGTCTGGTTTATAGAGCTTGTCTTTCACATAAATGTACTTCATAAAGGAGAAAAACATTTATAAGACTATGCTTAAAAAGTGAATAAAACAGATTTGTATTAAATCATTAGAATATATAACAGATATCTTCATGTATTAATATGCTGTCTATTATATCCATGTAAATGTTTTCTATTATCTGGGGCAAAACTTATAGTTATATTTTCTCTTCACAAATGGCAGTAGTTCAATTTTATGGTGATTTAAAATTACAATTTTGTACATTGAGCCACTACGGAGCTCAAAAATCTCCAATGACATAGTGAGTAAAATCCAAAAGTCTTATCATAAACTCTGTTCTATCTCACCAAAACAGTTATTTTAAGACCTTTGATATAACTTTTGTCTGAAAGTTTCTTCTCACAGTGTATCAGTTAGCTAAGCATTCTAAAACATGATGTTAAAAACAACATCCATCTATCAACTCACAACCATGCAGATCAAAAATTTGGCCTGGGGTCAGCTATGTGATTCTTCCATTCTCAGCTAAATTTACTCATGTGCTACATTCAGCTGCCAGAGTGTGCTGGGGATGGGGATGAGGATAGATAATCTAGAAAGATATTATTAGGAAGTATTAATATTAATGCACATGGTCTTTCATTCTCCAGCAGGCAATCTGAGGCTTGTTCACAAGCACCCTTGTTAAAATTTCAGAGAGAGAGATAGACAGAGAGAGAGAGAGAGGGTGAGTAAAATTATCGAAGACCTCTTAAAGCCTTGGCTCAAAACCTGCACAGTATTACCTGGTTGTATTTTATTTTTCAAAGTAAGTGACGAAGAATAGGAAAATAGACTCTATTTATGAGAAGATCTGGCATGTCAATTTCAAAGAAATGTGGATAGAGGAGGAGAGTTAGGACATCTTTCCAAACAATTGCCATAATAGCTATATGGTGTCTTAACTTCCTTGAAGGCTCTGTTTTTAAGTCACCTTGACATAGAGGCTTGTCCTCATCAGCTTGTAATAATGAGACTCTGATGGAGAATAGCTAAGGGAAATTGAAGTGATTTCATGAGGATGAATAACACTGTTATGTTCTGGAAATCTGCAGATAAGTCTGGGGAGGCATTATGTGGATGTCAGAGAGCTGGGATAAGAAAAGAGATGAAGCCTGGGGAAGCCTGCATCAAGTCAATGGAATGCGTCTAGGTGAAGATATGGAGGAACTGTGAGGAACAATTTCACTTGCTTTTGATTTGGCCCTATGTTGTTGTTCTATGCCTCAAGACCTGGGAAGGATTTATTATCATTCGGGGTCATGAAAAGAGTGAATAAGGAGTGGTAGTAGGTATATGTTATTTAAGGGACCACCTCCAGCTGTGAGTGTGAGTATATACTTGTCAGGAGTAGTAAGGAGGAAAATCAATTGCATTCTTCAAATTTTACTCAGATGATGACTCTTCAATCAATATTCTATAAAAGTATTTTAAGTTAACATAAAAAGTGACAAAAGTTCTTGTTAATCTTCTATTAAAAACAGTACAGCTAGGTAGAAGGAAAGGGTACTAAGTAGATGGAAAAGTTAGAAAAGATAGAAACAAGGTATTATATAAATTAGTAGAGCATAGAACTCCACATCTCTAATACTATTCTGCCCAGTTTTGCTAAGCGTAGGCAAAGTGATGAGGAGCGAGGAAGAATTTACTGCTGCTTTGTGACAATGTGTTTCATCATCACATCCCTTTATATTCTTCTACTGCTATGTGTGAGTGCACATGCATAAAAGAATTGAACCAGATTGATGGAAATTGAGGGGTAAACAAAAATGGCATGTGGACAGAAAATGGTGGTTCAGTGAGAAATTCCTTTTCACTTGTCCTTGAAATGGTGTAATTAAAAGTTAAAACTTTAAAGAAGAAAAATGAATTCTTAAGATAACACTGAACATGTATCTCTTACAAGTGCAACTTTGAATAGAGGAGATAGTTTTCATTCCTTCCTGACACATCTGTTTTCAAGAAGATTGTTTCAGAGTAAGTAAGAGGGATGCAGTTTGTGCAGCTGCAGGACCAGAATATAACATTGTGGGGCCCATGAGCAAGAAACCTACATCTTCAAAATCCTTCTTTGTTCAGAAAAAAAGAGACACAGAACAAATCTGTAGCTGCTGCATGTTCTTCACTGACTGCTCTTTTGAAGTTGCTGGTTGTGGTAACCATTAATATGGGCCTCTCAGATCTCCTTAACTGACTTATGGCTTAATTAACTGATGTCTCTGAATCTACCACTATGCTTATGAAGTGGCCAGACATCCAACACAATGTTCTCAGCCACTGATGGAGCAGAGCCTCGGTACTAAGGAAGATCCATCCCTGTGAGACATAAACTCCTTTGACAAATGATTTTAGCTGAAGGACTCTCCTCTGAGCTTGGCTGAACTTTCTTAGAAATGCACTGCAGTCTAAGTCTCTTTATATGAATCTTCTCTTCCTTCCCTCTCTCTTTCACAGGGAGCAGATTTTCGTCTCTGTCTAATGGCTCTTTAGTCTCCTCTGGTTCCCTTTCCATTTTTTCTCACAGCCATTTTCCTTGATAAATCACTGGGGTGGTTCTGGAACAAAGGGAGTATGGGGAGGTACTAGAACTGGCTCATTGTACAGTTTGGATGTTTGCCCTTTCCAAATCTCATGTGTAAATTTGATCCCCAATTGTGGAGGTGGGGCCCGGTGGGTGCTGTTTTGGCCATAGGGGTGGATCCTTCAGGAATGTCTTGGTGCCATTCCCCATGGTAATGAGTGAGTTCTCACTGTATTAGTTCACATGAGAGTTGGTTGTTTTAAAGGAACCTGACATCTCTATTGCTCCCTCACTTGCCATGTGACGCACCTGCTCCCCTTTCACCTTCTGCCATGAGTAAAACTCTGAGGTCAAGTAGATGCTATTCTTGTACAGCCTGCAGAACCGTGAGCCAAATAAACTTCTTTACAAATTACCCAGCCTCAGGTATTCCTTTATAGCAATGCAAAGTGGACCAACACAATCCCTGATTGCCTGGTAGGAAAAACAAAACAAACAAAACAAAAAGCACATTCATTCTGAGTAGTATATGAAACAAAGGAAATCCCTAGCCTGTTTATTATCTATTTGCTAAAGAGTACACTGGAGGTGACCTGGAGAAATAACCCAGTGGAGTGGAGTGCTCTTGCTGGTGTAATAAATGAAAGATACAGAGGAACAAATCCTACAGAAACTGTGAAGGTGCTTGGGTTGTGCTTAAGTTGTATTGATGTTCTACCTAGGACTAACAAAATACTGGAAGCCATTAAAAAGCAGTCAAAGGCTAAATGTGAGAGTCAGACGGTTTCTTTGGTAACATGCAATTAAGTCTGTACCTCCTGCAGTGCAATGGTGGAAACAACTGAGCAACAAATACAATATTTGAAGGAGTTGAAGAGTTGCAGAGATGTTTAAAGGCTCGGCCAAGGCAGATCTGTTTTTTAAGTTCAGGATTCTGATTGAGAAAACCTGAAACCCAGAAGTGTAGTATGGAGACATCTGGATGGATGCCCCTGAGGATATTGGCTGGCATCCTAGAGTCCCTGTGTTCCAGAGGATGGGAGATACCACTTATAAAGATTTGTGGACCTATCCTTTCAGTGAAGTTTGTAAAGGTTCAATGATCAGGGACATGCCAAGATAACCTCTAAAAGGAAGAAATGGTGGGATCTTGCATTCCCTGTCACATAAAAGTATGGAATCACAGAGCCAGGCAGACCTTTTTGGGTTATAGAGGCAAAGTGTTTCAACACACAGGAATATTGTTACATCGCAGAAACCAGGTGACATGGAATTCTGCTAGTGGTGAATGGAGCCTTCAGTAGGAAAGGGCTCCAACAGGTCCAGGATTTGGTGTAAGCAGCCCTGGCCCTTGGCCTGGCAGAACCAATGGTGTTGGAGGTGATAGTGGTGGACAAAGATGTTGTTTGAGTCTCACATCAAGCCTTCATGGGGGAATTACTGTCCAAGCCCTAAGAATGCGGGAGCAAGGTCATGCCATCTTCAGCAGCGCATTTTATACCCTTTAAAAAATGGCTCCTGGCAGCTGGGCATGGTGGTTCATGCCTGTAATCCCAGCACTTTGGGAGGCTGAGGCGGGCGGATCACAAGGTCAAGAGATCGAGACCATCCTGGCCAACATGGTGAAACCCTGTCTCTACTAAAAATACAAAAATTAGCTGGGCATGGTGGCATGAGCCTGTAGTCCCAGCTACTTGGGAGGCTGGGGCAAGAGAATTGCTTGACCCCAGGAGGTGGAGGTTGTAGTAAGCCCAGACCATGGCATTGCACTCCAGCCTGGGTGACAAAGCAAGAATCCATCTCAAAAAAAAAAAAAAAAAAAGGGCTCCTGGCAATTTAAAGGGCCCTCGTAGAGACAAAATGCTTGGTCACTGATCACAAAGTGATAGTGGATCTGAATCTGCCCATTATGTGTTGAGTTCTGGCTGACCCACCAGCTCAAAACTTGCCTAGGCTCCACAGCCATCCCTCATAAGACAGAAATAAAGAAATGATGTCTCTTAAGATGGCAGAAGCAGTGGGTATGAGTAAATCTCATGAGTACGTAGCCCAGACCTTCATGGCACTCCCCAGAATTTCACTAATTCTCTCCCCCCACCTTGTACTTATGCCTATATGTAGGTTTTTGTTGTTGTTTTACAACTAGCTAAAGGAAGAGAAAAAAAAGAAACTCAGTTTATATATGGGTCAGTTTGATTCATGGCTATAAACTGAACACAGTCAGTATTACAGCCACATTTAGGTAAGGTGTTCACATGCAATGGAGAAGAAAAACTTTCTCCACGTTGGAGATGCAAAGTGGTGCACTTCCTTGCTCTTTTGGTAGAGGAGGAAAAGTGGCCTGAGATGAGAATGCATGCAGGTTCCTGAGCCGTTGCCAATGGCCTGGCTGCTAGGAGTTTGGAATCTAAAGGTCTGGGGGTCTGGTGTAGAGGTATGTGAATGAACATGGTAATGCATGCAAAGTGCAAATAATTTTGTGCCACTGTGTTAGACAGAATAATGGCTGCCAAATATAACAATGTTCCCAGAGCCTGGAACCTCTCTGAATGTTATTTTATATGACAAAAGTGACTTTCATAGATTTAAGTTAAGGATTTTGAAATAGGAAGATTATCCTTAATTATCCAGGGGGCCCTAAATGCAACCACAAGTGTCCTTATAGGAGGAGGGCAAAGAGAGATTTGATTACAGAAGAGGAGAAGGTGATAGGACAGTGAAAAAAGAGAAATGTTGGAAGATACCAAGTTGGTGGCTTTGAAGATGGAGGAAAGGACCGTGGGGCTAGGAATCCAAGGAATGCAGCCAGAAGCTGGAAGAGGCAAGGAAATGGCTTCTCCTTCAGAGCCTCCAGTAGGAGCCAGCCCTGGAAACACTTTGTAAGAGCTTTCTAAGACTCGTGTGAGACTTACCACGCTCCCCCAAAGAGTAAGGGAGTAAATTTGTTGTAAGTCACTCATTTTATGGTAATTTTTCAGAGGAGCATTAGGAAATTAATATAGTCATAGTTTATCACCTGCCAGAAAATGTTTACTATGGAAGAGGTACTGAGCAACCAAGTGGACAGAATGACTTGGCCAGTGGGCGTTTGCCAGCCTTTGTTATAAGATGCCCTCAAATTGGTGCTGTGGATTCACAAATGGAGTTTCCATGCTAGCAGGGATGGGAGCGATGCATGGACTCAGTGGCATGGACTCCCACTTACCAAGGCTGATATAGATGCTGCTCTCTTTGAATGTCCAACTGATCTACATGGAGACCAACACTGGGCCTCTTATATATAGCACTATTCCTTGGGAAAACCAAGCATGCACTTTGTAGTAGATTGACTAAATTGGGTCCCTTTCATCCTGGGGTCCTTGTCTCAGTCTCACAAGAATGGATACCTATTCTGGGTAAGATTTGCCATTCCTGTCTGCATACATCATTATATAGGGGTTTGGAATGTCTGATCAATAGATTGCAATGCAGTTCTATAAGACCTTCTTTCAATGATTTCCCCTTTCCTTCATGGTGTTCAGACCTGGACTGTAGTGCTCAGACAGCTCTTCAGCCTCCATTGACCAACCTTCCCATTCCCCTACATGATTCTTATTCTCCAATAATTTTCTGACACATTTATTCCCAGCTTCATGCCTGCCTCTTGAAGTATGTAAACTCACACAACAGCTGTGATATATGAGCCTCTTAGGAGGAGAAGTTTGAACAGCCTTTGTGCTACACAGTGGGACTTTTATTTTACTGGCATAATGCAGAGAAACTGGGAAATATCCTAAGGTTCTGCAGCAAAGAGCAGAGGTAGGTGTAAGGATTGACATCAAGGACTGACATCATTTGTGCTACTGTGTTAGCAGTAGCACAAATGCAAACTGTGGTGGGCACAGAAGGCATAGAAAAGACAGACCCATCTTATATTAGAGTGGCTTTGATTTTGGAAATTATGTGTGTCAAGCTAGCTCAAGGAATTTTTTAAAGCTATGGGAAAACAAATTTTTGTTACATAAATCTGGCGTCTTCCACTGGTCGTGATATAGAGCTAGAAATTAATCTCTAAGTAATCCAGTGGATGGAGAGGAAACAATATTGAATTAGTATTGGAGGGAATCCATGGTGAATACTGGCACAATAAGAAGTCAACTATTCTGGATTGTATTGTTTGCTTATGTAAGATTGTCTGGGTAAAATACAGCCTTGTGCCAGTAAACAGAGTAGTTGAAGTGGGGCTCATGTGAAAGTCCATTACTCACTACCATGACCCTTAGAACCACTAATGGCCTTTCTTATTTGGTGAATGTATATTTTATTCTATGTCTACCTTCACTAGACACAGATCTATAAACAGTACTTTCAAGTTTTCTTTTGGAAGACTGCTTATCAAGGACTTTTGGATTTATACTATTATAAGATTGATCAAGTTGCCTGGTTTTGTAACTTGCTGACATACAAAGATAGTTTAAAATCATCAACCAATGCTTGATCTACCAAAGCTAGATCTAATTTGGGCCTTTGTCTACTCAAGTTTAAAATACACGAATATATCCAATGTTCGAGCTTTTTGCTTCTGGTATGAAAATTTATGTTATTTAATGGATAAATTGTTCAAATATAAAACACTAATGGATTTTAGGAATTATCATTCCACAAGGTAATTTATGGCGTGTAATTGTTGGGTCTTATAAAGCCATTTAATTTTTTTCAATTTTAATCCCTATTTCACAATCTTAATACTCCTGCGATCATTGTAACTTCAGGTGTTGTTATAAAATATACAGTGTTATTTGTGTTTATGCTTTATGAATTTGCACAATAATGTTGTGCAAAATACTTCCTTTAGTTTCTTTCAATGAGCAGTGATTTTTATTATTTAATCATGTCACTGGACACGTACTGAGTTTGCAGCTTTTAATTGCTTAGTAATAATCCATACTATCTCTTTAGCCTACTTTTTTATCCTTTTCCTCAGTGGTATGTTCCCAGAATGCTAAGGTCTTGTAATTCCTTCAACCCCACACAATTATGCAGGAAACGCTGTCATTCATGTTTCCTCAGGGACCCTTGACTACACCTCCAGATATAGATGTGTCATTGGGTATAAAATTATTTAATTTTTGTAAATACTATCATATTTTCTCCAGATCATCTTCTCGTTGTACTTCTATCAGTAGGACACAAGTTTTGCCATTTTCCTTAATTTCTTTTCCAATATACGGCTTGGTTCAACTTTCTAAATTTTGTCAACCTAAAGATCTCTTATTGATTATTTAATGTGTGTTGTCTCATCAAAAATAAATTTGCACATCTTATCATATACTTATTAACCATGTAATTGCCTGTTTACAGGCTGTTATGTTTTTCCTTCAGTTTCCTGTATTTTGCAAATTGATATAAAAGGTTCCGTTTTTGTCCTAAAAATTAATTCCTTGAAACTTCAGATATTGTAAGTATTTTTTCTCAACCTTATATCCCTCTGCTAACTTTTCTCAGATGTCTTTTGTTTAAGTGAAATCTTTGGTTGATGGAATCAAAATCATAAGTTCGGGTTATGTGCATCTTTTTTTTTAGGATTTCTCTCCACCAAGCTGCAAGTACCTCTTCTCTATATTTTCTCCTAATCAGTATATAGTTTTACCTTTCACATTCATATTATAATGCACTTAAAATCCACTTTTAGTCATTGTGTAAGACAGGCTTCATTTTTAATGTTCTCAATTGAGACATCTACTAAAATAGTGTCTCACTTCCTCATTTACTGTTGGTGCTAATTTTACCATATATCAAGTGTGTATGTGTACCTTGGACTCTCTCTGAGGGTTTTATTGTCTCCCATTAATTTATTTGCCTTGTCTTATTGTTCCTTATTGTTTTATAGTATGCCTAGGCCTCTTGTAGGAAATTCCCCGCAAATTTAAAGAAATCTCCTAAAATTTGAAGAAAGTCCCTCAACTTGTTAAGCAGGTTAATGTTACACTGTGGTAGCAAACAACTGTCTGATCTTTCAGTGCCAGAAAAACAATAGTTTAGTTTTGTTCATGAGGCCCCTTCAATTCATAGGGGCTCTTTCATTCTACCAATTGGAAGTGACAATGATGGATGATATACCATCATTTCATAATGCTGTCAACCTGAACAGGTGCTTCCACATCACCATGGCAAGGGAGAACAATGCCAGTGACAGATGGACTGGCAATCAGTTGCTAGGGCCCCAAAGTGTGATATGTCCCTTTTGTTCTCATTTTATTGGCTACACTTAGTCACATGATTATATATAATAACAGAAAATGGGGAAGTATATTAGTCAGGGTTCTCTAGGGGGACAGAACTAATAGGATAGATGTATATATGAAGGGGAGTTTATCGAGAAGTATTGACTCACACAATCACGAGGTGAAGTCCCACAATAGATTGCCTGCAAGCTGAAGAACAGGGAAGGCAGTCTGAGACCCAAAACCATAAAACTAGAAAAGCCAACAGTGCAGCCTTCAGTCTGGGGCCAAAGGCCCCAGAGTCCCTGGCAAATCACTGGTGTTAAGTCCAAGAGTTTAAAAACCGAAGAACTTGAAATCTGGTGTTCACGGTCAGGAAACATCCAGCACGGGGGAAAGATGAAGGCCAGAAGACTCAGCCAGTCTGCTCTTTCCAACTTCTTCTACCTGCTTTATGCTAGTCACGCTGGCAGCTGATTAGATTGTGCCCACCCAGATTGAGGGTAGGTCTGCCTCTCCAAGACCACTGACTCAAATGTTAATCTCCTTTGGCAACACCCTCACAGACACACCCAGGAATGATAATTCGCATCCTTCAATCCCATCAAGTTGACACTAAATATTAATCATCACAGGAAGTATAATCTAAAAATGTCCTCATGCAGCGGGAAAGCTGCTCTAGTTTCCATGGGTAGCTGATTTAACTGCTTATAGAATGTATCCTTACCTAATACATTTATAAACAGGATTTGTTAAGTTTTAGAAAAACATCTTTAGAGATTTAGATTGTCAGCACTGAATTTTTGAACAAATCAATCAATTTTGAAAATATCAGTTACTAAAATGTTGAATTATTCCATTTAAAGCCAAAGTGTGGAATTCCATTTTTTTATGTTCTTTATGCTTCCTAATAGATCTTTATAATTTTGTTACTTCTGCAAATACTATCTTATTTTCTGCTATGTATTTGACTGATTATATATGGTGTGCAGAAATGCAGTTGATTTTTATGTTTGATAAGTTTCATTTTTAATGTTAATAATTTGTTAATGTGTCCATTTTCTATGTATATAATCATACCATAGGCAAATGATGAGGACCTTTTATTTTATCTTTACATTTTATTAATATTTTGGGGCTTTCTTATCTTAGCATATTAACAATGTTGTCTTTTGCAACACAGGAACGATAATAGTGGTTATTCTTTTTTCTGATATTATAGAGTATTTGACTAAGTTTCTACATTAATATTGTTGGAGAACTTTTGTATATAACCTATGCTAGTTTTCCTCTCTTTCAATTAGAGTTCAATAATTTTTTTCCACTATATAAGAGAGAGTGGATTATTGTCCTGTCAGGACCTGTTGAGATGACATGTTTATAGGAACAAGGCAAATAGTGTTTTTGTTTAGAAATAAAAGGGCATTTGTAAGGAATTAAATGCTGTCCATTTTTGGCAATCTGTGTGTGTGTATGTGTGTGTGTTTTTAAGACTTCCTATGTTAAAACACTTTCTATTCAGGAGTCTTTTAGAAAATTTGTTTCAACGCATCGTTGGTATTGAAACCACTGGATAACTTTAAAAACTGCTTTTATTAGAATTTAGATTAATATAGCTTATAAAGTATGTTAAAAGAAAGAACATAGATTAATGAGATGAATATGAAAATATTAGAGATATGCTTACAAGAAAAAGAACATCACAAGTATTAAGGATAGAAATATTAAGATTTTGGAGATTGGGAAATACAGTTGTTTCATCAATATTATTGCAAACTCTTTCAATTTCTTTTGATTTGATTTCTTGTTTATATAGGGTTAGTTGGTTGGAATGACTATCAAACGTTAATAAGGGGTTAATGATGTAATGGGAAAAGTACTAGCAAACAAATTACCAGAAAAAAAAATTCCTTAACCTTAAAACTTTATTGAACTAATGTAGTCTTTTTTTTGGTTATTTTTTTTTTGTAGAGACAGGGTCTCAGTATGTTGTCCAGGCTGGTTTCAAACTCCTGGCCTCAAGAGATCCTCCCACTTTTACACTGTGGGTGGGACTGTAAACTAGTTCAACCATTGTGGAAGACAGTGTGGTGATTCCTCAGGGATCTAGAACTAGAAATACCTTTTGACCCAGCCATCCCATTACTGGGTATATACCCAAAGGACTATAAATCATGCTGCTATAAAGACACATGCACACGTATGTTTACTGCAGCACTATTCACAATAGCAAAGACTTGGAACCAACCCAAATGTCCAACAATGATAGACTGGATTAAGAAAATGTGGCACATATACACCATGGAATACTATGCAGCCATAAAAATGATGAGTTCATGTCCTTTGTATGGACATGAATGAAACTGGAAACCATCATTCTCAGTAAACTATTGCAAGGACAAAAAACCAAACACCGCATGTTCTCACTCATAGGTGGGAATTGAACAATGAGAACTCATGGACACAGGAAGGGGAACATCACACTCCAGGGACCGTTGTGGGGTGGGGGGAGCGGGGAGGGACAGCATTAGGAGATATACCTAATGCTAAATGATGAGTTAATGGGTGCAGCACAACAGCATGGCACATGGATACATATGTAACAAACCTGCACATTGTGCCCATGTACTCTAAAACCTAAAGTATAATAATAATTAAAAAAAAAAAGAGAGATACTCCCGTCTCTGCTTCTCAAACCCCTGGGATTACAAGTGTGAGCCATTGTGCAAACTGAAGTATTTTAATAGGCTGTATTGAGAACTCTTTTTGATCTTAAAAATGTATATACATAAGATTTGGAAACAATATATTTGAC
Source organism: Nomascus leucogenys (assembly GCF_006542625.1). Lineage (NCBI taxonomy): Eukaryota > Metazoa > Chordata > Mammalia > Primates > Hylobatidae > Nomascus > Nomascus leucogenys. The sequence continues at coordinate 88,374,383 of NC_044387.1, read as the reverse complement.
CATTGGTTCTTTTTTAAAAACATTTGATTGCTTTAGAACATCAGCTCAAATCACTCCATTTGATTGCTTTAAAGTAACAATTTCAATACTTTGCTATATATTACAAAAATAAAAATGCATTGCTTTTGGAAGATCATCTATACATATTATATTTCTACTTGATGGATACATGTTGATTGGTTTGAGAAAATTTAGTTTCTATACTTTACTTGTGTACTTCATTTTCCCCCATGTGTTCTTTATCAATATAAATATTTATGTTGTTTATATATACATATAATTATACAAAATTGAGAATATAAATTTAGGTCTCTTTATGTATTATGTATGTATACCATATATCATACACATATGATGTTATATATGCATAAAATATTATATAAAATATACAATATGTACATAATATATGTAAAACTAATTTATATTCTCAATGCCTTTGGACCTATTGAGATGAGAATATTTACTTTTCCAATCTGAAAAATGTTAATTGATAGAACATCAAACATTCATAATCATACTTTAAATGTCATTCTAACACCTCTTCCTTTTCCTAATACTTTGACCTTCTAGCATGAACTCTGGAGCCCAATTGTGGGTTCAAGTCCTGAGCCTATCATTCATTTCGCTATGAGACCTTAGTTAGGCTATTAACTTCTCTATATTTCAATGTCCTTCTCCTAACAATGAAGATGACAGTAATTATTTTTCTCATGGGATTGTACAAAGAAAGGAATAAGGCAGAACCTCAAAGCTCTCTTAAGGATTAACCTTACCAACACCTTGATTTCAAATTTCTAGTCCCCAGATCTCTGAAACAGTAAATTTGTTATTTTAAGTCACCGAGTTTGTGGTACTTTGTTACAGCAGCCCCAGAAAATTAATCTGCCATGTAACTATATATTAAAGGTAAAAATATACTCATATATTGGTTTAATTTTATGTATGTATGTATGTATGCATTTAGTTAGTTAGTTTTGGAGACGGAGTTTTTAAATGTTTAACACATTTTTATTATTGTAGACCCAATTTTTATTATATGTTCAGGTTTCAGAGGAGGAATTTTTTTCATCCCAGTGGGATATTAATTTATTCAGCATATACTTAATGTATAAATGTGAGATGGTCACTGAAAAGTGAACACTGATGTCAGAATTCAGCCCAACATTTCTAATCTTTTTCCTAAATCTGAATTAAGTTATACATTAGAGAACCATAGATTAAAAACTCAAAGCAACTTAAAAACATAGACTAAACAATGAAGTCGTTATATATGTGATTTCGATTGATGGAAAATGTCCTGAGAAAAGAGACAAAAGGAAAAAAAATATTTTTCTTTATTTTCAAAGGAGAAATAAAGCCTCTCATTTATTTGCTTGTTTGTTTGAGACAGGGTCTAGCTCTGTCACCCAGGCTGCAGTGCGGTGGCGAGATCATGGCTCACTGCAGCCTCAAACTCCCTGGCTCAAGTGATCCTCCCGCCTCAGAGCCCTGAGTAGCTGGGACCACAGGTGTGCACCACCACACCTAGCTGATTTTTTTACTTTTAGTAGAGAAGAGGTCTCACTATGTTGCCCAGGCTGATCTTGAACTCCTGGGCTCAAGCGATCCTCCCACCTCGGCCTCCCAGAGTGCTGGGATTACAGGTGTGAGCCACTTCTCCCGGCCGTGACTTTATTTCCATGAAATATGAAATTGTCCTTCACCTCCAGTGTGTAATAGGCAATTTTGCATGTCACCTTTCAGTTTCCACTATCCACTCAAACAACCCAGGTCCTTGCTTAGTTTAATAAGCCATTCTAATTGTCAATCTCCGCTGAAACCAGAGCCCCACTCTACCCCTCTACTGAGGTCCCTGCCTGTAAGTATGTAAAGGGACTGGGAAAATAAAGAGAGCTACATGCGCCAAAGTTAGACACCATTGTATATGGATTTGCCTCTTTTAACCCATTGCTTTTAAATTGTATAATACCTGGTATTGTGTGGTAGCATCTGGTTTTGCTTCAGCATTCAGAGTCTTTCTCTTTTTAAGAAGTCCACAATGTCAGAACAAATTTGACATTTGAGAAAAATTAAAATAGCAGTAAAAGCTGCTAATATTTATTAAAACCATACTATCTGCCAGGTACATACATATTAAGTGCCCAGGGTCACTCACCTAGACAGGGACAGAGCTGGGATATGAATCCATGTATTTCAAGGTCTTTGTTTTTAATCTAAGAACAAAAAGTTCTCAGATTATATTAAATGCTAAGAGACATCATAATTCTTGCCTCTTTTTCCAAGAATATTTATTTCCTTAATAACAGTGCAGGTAAGTTGCCTTTGAATTAAGTATAGATAACAAAATGCCAATTTTCTTACTCAGAAACAAAAATCCCAGAGTAATTAAATAATTTTCAAACCTGCAACTTTTCTGAATAATCATTGCTTTATGTATGGCTGAGCACATGGTCATAGAAAACAACACTCGCAGGAACACAGCGAACTCTGAAAGGGAGGTCTCACATCTTTGGAAGCAGAAACCTGATCTCTGCAGCTGAAACACATGCCATATTTTGTGAAAGAAAAAAGTGAGTAAAGATGAAAATTTTTGAAAATGTTGATTGGAATATAATATCTTTAAATTTTAAGGAATCTCTGCCTTTGAGAAGCTCATAAATTATAAGGAAAATAGTGTGGTATAATGGAAATAGCTGGAAAACCATTGTCAACTACTCGAGTTATATCTCAACTCCTCCACTCACTGCCTTCCTGAACTGGGATAAAATCATTAATTTCTTGATTGCTCTTCAGTTTCCTCATCTGAAAAATATGGACAGCTATACATATACATATACATATACATATACATATACATATATATGTATAGCTGATAGGTAGTACCTGATAGGTAGTTTTTTGTACTCATATATATATTATATATTATTATATATATATAATAATATATATAATATATATGTATATATTATATATATACATATATATATACTATATATATATAATTCTTTTTCTCCAGAGAACCCTGACAAATACTACTAGCTTTCCCATATTATTATCTCCTCCCATTTTTTTCTTTTTCAGTAAGTAAACGTCAACTTTCTGAAGATATAATAAAATGAAATTAGTGGAAGTACCTACTGTCAGCTGAACCCTTCTAAAACTGCTATTACTTATACTGAGCTGATTATTTGCCAGGGATTCTTTTAACTGCTTTTCTTGTACTTATTTTTGTAATTTTGCAATGGCCTTATCTAGCCTTTCATGCTAGGTACTATTATTACCATCCCGGTGTTAATACTGTAGTCCTCAATGTATTATCAACTGTTATACTACCAGAGTTGTACGCCAAGAAGGAATAAAGCCTGTTTTTGCCTTTTATTTTTTAATCACCTGTGATTTTTCTAATTGGATTCTAATGTTTTTTTCTAATTGTTGCTTTCTTGGCCTGCTCTTTCCAGCCTGAGAGGATAGCTACTAATTTTTTCCTGCTCTTTGCCTACACTATGTTGGATCTTCACGGAATCAACCTGTTTCCTCAAGTTAATGTGATTGGCACACCTGTATGTACTGAATTTATGACATAGAATTTCTTTAATTAATTCAACAAGTATTTGCTGAAAACTGAGCCAGGTGTTCTGCTTTAAGCAGGGTAAGCAAATCATAGAATGGTATATAAACCTTTGCCAAATGGATTCTAGTGTGTCAGTGAAAATAGACATTAGTCAAATAATCACAAAATAATCATTTTTGCCTAAGATGTGCAGCAGAAGAACTGTAGGATGCACACATTAGTGGACTGACCCTATGTAGGAACCTGTTTAACATTTGAGTCAGTGGACTGGGAGAGGCCTACCCGCCCTCAATCTAGGTGGGCACCATCTAATCAGCTGCCAGCTGTAGCTAGCATAAAGCAGCAAAAGCTGGAAAGAGCAGACTGGCTGAGTCTTCCAGCCTTCATCTTTCCCTCATGCTGGGTGCTTCCTGCTCTCGAACACCAGACTCCAAGTTCTTCAGCTTTTAGACTCTTGGACTTACACCAGTGATTTGCCAGGGGTTCTAGGGCCTTTGTCCAGAGACTGAAGGCTGCACTGCTGGCTTCCCTGCTTCTGAGGTTTTGGGACTTGGACTGGCTTCCTTGCTCCTGAGCTTGCAGGTGGCCTGTGCCCACACAGCCCCACTTCACCTTGTGACCACGTGAGTCAATTCTTCTAATAAACTCCCCTTTGTATGTACATATATCCTATAAGTTCTGTCCCTTTAAGAGAACCGTGGCTAATACAGTGCTGATTAGAATTGAGGAGTGACCTTTGCATTCATCAATATGAAGGTCAACACTGATTTTAGTCTGATTTTTCAAAGAGAAATGGTGATAGAAGACAATCATAGGGTTTTGAACAGAGTGCTGTGTAATGAGACTGCTGGTATGATTACTTTTCCTTTACTTAAGTATATACTTAAATATAAGCAAATACACACATATTTGCTTTATTTAATCATATATTAAATATAAGTATATATACTTAATATATGCTTAAATATATATAAGTATATATGCTTATATTTAAATATAAGCTAATATATGTGTATTTGCTTATATTTAAATATATGCTTAAGTAAAGGAAAAATAATCCTACCAGCAGTCCAAAGAATTCTGGAAGGTAGCTTAAGGGAAACTTGAAATGTCCAGGGCAACAGTCCCCAAAATGTGTCCCACAGAATGTTAATAGAGATTATTAGGGGATAAAGGGGTTCAGTCAGTAACCAAAAATGTTTGGAAAACATGGGGTTAAAAATAGTTAAATATATTTCTTTCTTTTTTTTTTTTTTTTTTTTTTTTTTTGAGGCAGAGTCTCGCTCTGTCACCCAGGCTGGAGTGCACAGGATTACTGCAGTCTCGACCTTCTGGGCTCAAGCAATCCTCCCACTTCAGCCTGCCGAGTAGCTGGGACTACACACATGGGCCACCAGGCCTGGGTAATTTTTTTTTTAATCTTTTCGTAGCAGTGGGGTTTCACCATGTTGCCTAGTCTGCTCTCAAACTCCTGGGCTCCAGTGATCTCCTGCTTCAAGCCTCCCGAAGTGCTGGGATTACAGGTGTGAGCCACTGCATCCAGCCTTAAACATATTTCTTTACTCAGATCCTCTCAACTTTTAATATACAAATGCAATTTTGAATATCTAAGAGAGGAATATAATATATAGAATCTCCTAAATTGTTTTACCTAGTTTTAAAAGACCATTATTTTATTTTTGTGGGTTGCGTTTTAATTATTAGACTGTATTTTGGGAACATTTTTAGGTTTACAAAAATAACTGAGCATAAAGTACAGAGTTTACATATAATCTCCTACCCAGTTTTTCCTATTATCAACACTTTGCACTAGTGTGGTACATTTATTACAATAGATGAAGCAGTATTGGTGTAATAGTTTTAACTAAAGTCCATAGTTTACATAAACATTCACTTTCTGTGCTGTACAATTCTATGGGTTTTGACAAGTGACCAATATTATGTATTCACCATCACAGTATGCAGAATACTTGTACTGAGTTAAACATCCCTTTTCCCCACATCTATCATCCTTTGCTCTCTCCTCCCAATCCCTGGTAACAACTGACATTTTTCCACTGATATTTTTACTGTCTCTGTACATTTGCCTTTTCTGGAATTCTGGAATGTCTTATAGTGGAATTATACAGTGTGTATCATTTTCACAATTAACACTTTAACTTAACAAATACCCATTTAGGATTTCCCCCATGTATTTTTTGGTTTGACAGCTCATTTTATCTTGAAATAATATTCCATTGTATCAATATACCTCAATTTGTTTATTCATTCTCCTGTTGAAGGATATGTTGCTTGCTTCCAATTTTTGGCAATCAAGAATAAAGCTACTCTAAACATTGAAGTGTAGGTTTTTGTGTGGATTTATGCTTTTAGTTTATTTGGGTAAATACCTAAGAGAACAAGTGCTAGATCATATGGTAAGACTATGTTTAGCTTTGTAAGAAACTGCCAGATTGTCTTCCCAAGTTATACATAGGATTTTGCATTTCCACCAGCAATGAATGAGAGTCTCTGTTGCTCTACATTGTCATTAACACTTGGTATAATCAGTGTTTGGAGTTTTAGCCATTCTAATAGGTGTGTAACGGTATCTCATTGTTTTAACTTGCAAATACTTAATGACATATGATGCTGACATTTTTTCATGTTTATTTCTATCTGTATATTTTCTTTGGTGCGGTGTTTGTTCAGATATTTGCCCACCTTTTAACTGGGTTGTTCTTTTCTTATTATTGAGTTTTAAGAGTTCTTTGTATATTTTGGATTCAAGTCCTTTGTCACATATGTGTTTTGGAAATATTTTCTTCCAGTATGTGACTTGTTTTTGTATTGTATTAGCTTGTCACATATGTTTTGCAAATATTTTCTTCCAGTATGTGACTTGTTTTTGTATTGTATTAACTGTTGAGGTTTTAAAATAATTAAATATAATTATAAAATTTTAATTCTCCACATTTATTTATTTTTACTCTGTACTATCTCTAAACTTGTGCACATTTGGCTTCAATTAAGAATAGACTGCTTTAAAATGAAATATAGTTAGTACTTTTTACTTACTCTTTCTTTCACCAAACAGGCAACTAGAAGGGTGAATGACTTTACTCTTTCAGGCTGTGATACTAGTGGCTGCTGAATATTGTCTGGATCATCACAGATTATATATCGGAATAAATTGCATATTTTTTATTTAATCTTTAATCTTCATTATCACTCTGAAAATTAGATATTATTACCTAGATTTGCAGAAATACAAAATGAATAGTGAAAATTTAAATAATTTGCCTGGAATTAAGAATTTAGGAATGGGCATGCCTCAGCTTTTAACTAATCTCTGTGTGCCTTCAAAGCCCATTTTCTTTTTTTCTTTTTTTTCTCGAGCCTTGAATCTCTTAGATTTCAACCTTTTTATCTGCATTACACACATGCACACAAGAAGAGTGGAGTCAATGCAAGACAGAGTTCTTAGAAGTGGCCAGGTGCATGACTCCTCCAGAAATTACATTTATATGCAAATTAGAGTGAAGAAAATTATTATACCATTGTCTAAATCAATTGTTCTCAAAGTGAAGTCCTCAAACCACCACAGCAGCATTACCTACAAATCTGTTAAAAATTTAATTTTTTACTTTTTTTTCTGCGTGTGTGTGTGTGTGTGTGTGTGTGTGTGTGTGAGAGAGAGACAGAAATACTAAGATGTACTCTCTTAGCATATTTTAAGTTATTATTGATAACCACAGTTACATTAAATCTCTAGAATTTATCCATATTATAACCAAAAGTTTGCACCCTTTAACTATCTCCGTATTCCTCCACCCCCATCACCTGGCAATCACCATTCTAGTCTCTGTTTCTGTGAGTTCGACCTTTTTAAGATTCCAAATAAAAGTGATATAATGCAATATCTTTCTGTGTCCCCTGGCTTATTTGACTTAGCAAAATGTACTGTACCAGGATGATTCCAACAATGAATTTTTCCTGATATTAATTTGAGAACTATTTTTGAAGGAAAGTGCAATGTGATTGGCTGGTATAGAAGTCTTTGTCAGCAGTCACCAGCTCCAATAAGAAATGTAAATTCCTGTTTACATATCTAATGCCTTAATTTACTTGAACCATTGTCTCCTCCTATTGTCTAGAGAATATAATAATTAAATAGATACTACATGGAAAGTGGTGGCATATTCTTGTCTCATTGTAAGAACTTCATAACTTACAGATATTCCTGCTACTACTAACACCATTATCATCATTATTGCTTTAATTTTAATTTCAATTATTAGGTTTTGTTACTTGCAGAATGTGAGCTATTGAGCAAATCAAGTACCTTCTGGTTTACCTCTGGTTTCTTAGAAGTAAAGTTGGAATTATGATAAATATTTTTTCACAAATTCTCCTATTATTTCCAATACAGATTCATGTCCTTTCCTTCAAAAACAGTTCTTAAATGATATCAGGAAAAATTCATTGTAGAAATCATCCTGGTACAGTACATTATGCTAAGTGAAATAAGCTAAGTGATACAGAAAGATATTGCCTTTTATCACTTTGATGTGGAATCTATTTTTACCTATCTGGTAAGTTACTTAGTGTAATGGCAGACACAAGGTCTGTGCTTAGTAAAGGTAGTTTATCTCCTCTCTCTTCCTTGAAGGGTATTTACCTTAAGCTTCTGACCATCTGCCAGGTCTGTATATGATCTGATTACTGATACTGAAGAGTTCACCTCTCCTCTCCCTGTTTTCTGGAACATAATATATTTTTTTGACATTTCAAGGTGGTAAATGATCTCTGCTAAGATGAGATAAAATAAATTTGTTGATTATACACAGGGACCAGGGTAAATTCTTGGATTAAGAAAAAGACAAAAAAATATTTGCACTCCATTTGTGTAAACTGAAAAAGACCACATTCTAGCAGATGATATTTGTACCTAATTTGGTAGACAACGAATGGAAGGAAACAAAAAGTATTTAACAGAATAATGGTATTAATGGAAAGAAAAAGACTTAGTAACATAAGATAGAACATGTTCCTGCACTTCTAAGATGTAGTTTACAGACAGAAATGAAAATCTCTTCTGCAAATAACTCTCTTTATGTTGTTCGTAAGTAACAATTTATTCACTCAGATCTTCCTAGTTTCAGTCTGACCCCGTAGTCTGTAGACTTTCATCATTTCCAGAGTTTGATGATAGAGTCCACGTTAAAGTGTTCTCTCTACATTCCAGGATGATTTTCATCTTTTTAAATTTAAACTTATTTCTTTGTCTTCTCTTTCCCATACCATTTTGCACAGTATGCTAAAACACAAGGTCACTTTTGGTCTCAGTTTCATTATCTTTCCTCATCTCTCAAGGATCAAAAGTGTAAAACAAAGATAAGTGAGAAACAAGAGGAAATTGAACTCTTTGGTCTTGTGTAAGATAAGGAAAAAAACATCTGTTGGTTAAAAGAGGTAGACTAAAGATTTTTCAGATAAAACCATGAGTCAAATTTTATACCAAATTATATATATACATATACATATTTACTATGCATCTAAGCATTAACCAGTAACTGTTGTGTACCTGTCCTCCAGTCCTAACAATTTAATCAATTCATTCATGTAAGTAACATGAACCTGTTGTGTGCCAGCGTCTGAACCCATGTAATTGTACTTCAGAGCTTGCTCTATTAACCATACTGTTTACTGCCTTTCGTGATGTATGCATGTGTTTCCAGCATGTATGTGAGCTCCTGTTGGGCAGCTGACAACATTTTACTAATTTCTATACACATCATCAGGTGCCAAATGGTACTTTGTTCATAAAAAGTAACCTGCAGTGTCTAATTAAACTTGAAGGAGATTTTCTCTTTTGTCCACCGTTTAGTTTATTACGTTAAGTAATTCAAGCCCTAAAATGGGTATTTGGTCTCAGCTTTCTACCTGATTATTTAACATGTTACATGTAAGTAGAACTTTCCAATTACTTTCCTCCCTTTAGTTAAGTGAAGTCAGCCTCTACAAATACCGTATCTGATAATTTAGTTGCCTTAGATTAGGAAATTTTTGTGCTTATATGTCAAAATATTTTGGATCCCATAAGACTAAACAATTTGTTTATCATTAATGTATAAGTCTCTGGCAAGGATTCAAAGGGGATAAATTATGTAAATTTACAGTGGAACGCCTCAACAATATACACTGTAAAGCATTATTATTACTTTTAAAAGTAATAGCTAATCACTCAGATGGTAATAAAATCTTCAAAAACACTTTTTTGTACAGTGTTTTGAAGATAACTGCTCACAGGCTTTTCTACACATAAGTAATACAAAATTTTCTCTTTCTCTTCTTACTATCTAGAAAATAAAATTTTATATTTTCTGCTACCAAGGGTGCTCAAGGATCACAGTTTTACATGTACTTTATTGGTGCTCAGATGCAGAGCTTTAATTGAACCGAACAGTGACCTAGTACATGCTTCAATCTGTCTAAAATCAGAACCAAAATATAAAATTCATTTTGGTCTCTTAAATTCACTCTTCTAGCTGTGCTTATTTCACACCAGATCAGCCCCCTCAAAGCCAGTGCCCTCCTCATTGTCTGTCATTCAGCTTTCCTCTGCTGCTTTAAAACTAAAATCAGTAAGCTGTTGTATTAGAGGAATCGTGGCTGTGCAGTATATTTGCTTGTGGGTCAGGATTAGATATTGCCTGACTGTCAAAGATGTTCCATAACCTTCACTATGTTTGCTTCTCACGCTTTTAAAATCACCAAGGATAATCAACTTCAGAATGAATTTTCAATGTCACACAATAATGATTGCTCTCCAAGACAATTTCTAGTTATTAATGATTTGCTGAGTAAGATTATGGCCAATAGTAATGGCTGAGGTAATTAACCTCAGACAAACGCCATTTCTTATAAGTTTAGTAAAAACATCTATGTGAGGATTTCAATGTGATGTTTTAAAGTTTATTCAGGGTGTGAGGGTGGCTGCTGGCAGCATGTGCTACAGTCTTTTCCTCAACCATTCACTTGCTGCTTCAGAGAGCATTTTAAAAACAGTAAAATAGGCCAGGTGCAGTGGCTCATGCCTGAAATCCCAGCACTTTGGGAGGCTGAAGTGGGTGGATCACTTGAGGCCTAGAGTTTGAGGCCAGCCTGGCCAACATGGTGAAACCCCGTCTCTACCAAAAATACAAAAAATTAGCAGGGCATGGTGGTGCCTGTAATCCCAGCTACTCGGGAAGGTGAGGCAGGAGAATCGCTTGACCCTGGGAAGCAGAGGTTGCAGTGAACCAAGATTGTGCCATTGCACTCCTGCTTGGGCAACAAGAGCAAAACTCCATCTCAAACAAACAAACACAGTAAAATTGCCCAACATTAGAGAAATTATATTTTTTGTCTTAAATTTTCTTTTAAGTTCATATGAAAATTAATCAAAAATTCATATATAATTTTTTAAATAAAAATGTTTAATGGATGATAAATATTAGTCATCTGGTCATATCCTTCCTGTATGATTTCAATTCTTGCTTCAATTTTAGCTGTAGTTTGAAAACCTAAGTTTCAAAATTTCATCCTCACTTTGTATAATCAGATTGCTTCCTCAATTATTCAAGAATTCCAAGATGGAGAGTAAGAGAGCAATCCTAGGCTGCCCAGTTTGTGGGGGTCTGGGAAAAAGTTTATTTTGAAGTTCTGCTAGATGTTCGCCCATCAGTTATTGTCCTCATAATTTCTTATAATTATAATTTTGTATTTATATCTATAAAAATATATGACTTCTTCTAAAAATGTTTTCCATAATCCAACTGCGTTTCCTAGATACTGTTCTAATTGCTTTCTTCCCTTCATTATGAAACTTATCATAAAGATGGTCCAATACTTTGTATTACTTTTTTATCTTTCATTCACACCTGATATGTTGTTGCTTTTTTTTTTTAAACTTTCACCATTCTCCCAAACTGTTTTTGTGAAGGTTGTAAATATTTTCCTAGTCCTTAGATCCTTTGGTCAGTCTTAATTTTTTTCAGACTTCTTCACTTAGCCTACTAGTCTCTGTTCAATTAAAGTTTTCTGCCCCTTGTCATTGTTGAAATGACCCCATATTTGATTCCTGCTTGCAAAGATTTTTCCTGTATCCTCTGCTTTCTGTTCTTCTCTCACCCTATATAGAGGCATTCTGTAAGTGCTGTTGTCTTCCTTTCCTTGGCTTACCCTCCCTTTGACTTTCTTTTGCCTTTTCTTCTTCTCTGTCACTTGGGAAAATCTCACCCTTTTCTCAGGACTTGAACTGTCACCTCTCTGTAGATTTTTCTCATTCCATGCTTCCAGCTATAAATTCTAATTTCCAGTTCCTCATTTATCAAGTCCTGCTGACTATTTCATCCTGGAGAATTTACTGGTAGTTTTTATTTAAAAATTTATATTTATTACCTTTACCATAAAACAAATTTTTCCCTTGTATCTATTTTTTAAAAACATATTTTAAAGGGATGGAAAAAGATATTCCATGCTAATGGAAACCAAAAAAGAGGAGGATAAGCTATACTTATGGCAGACAAAATAGATTTCGAGACAAAAACTATGAAAAGAGACAAAGATAGTTACTATATAATAATAAAGGAGTCAATTCAGCAACTTGCCATAACAATTGTAAATATATCTGTACCCAACACTGGAGTACCCAGATATATAAAGCAAATATTATTAAAGCTAAAGAGAGAGATAGACTTCAATACAATATTAGATGGAGATTCCCAACAGCAGTGGACAGCGATGGACAGATCATTCAAACAGAAATTCAACAAATGAGCCTCAGACTTAATCTGTACTATAGACCAAATGGACCTAATAACTATTTCCAGAACATTTCATTCAACAACTGCAGAATACACACTTTTCTACTCAGCACATGGGTCATTCTCAAAGATAAACCATATGTTACTGCATAAAACAAGTTTTAAAATATTGAAAAAATTTGAAATAATGTCAAGCATCTTCTCTGACCATAAAGGAATATAACTAAAGATCAACAAGAGGAATTTTGGAAATTATACAAACATATGGAAATTAAACAATATACTGCTGAATGACAAATGGATCAATGAAAAAATTAAGAAGAAAATTGAAACATTTCTTGAAACAAATGATAAGGGAAACACAATATACCAACACCTATGAGATACAGAGAAAGCAGTACTAAGAGGCAAATTTATGGCTATAAATGCCTACATCAAAATAGAAGGAAAACTTCAGATAAACAACCTAATAAGACATCTTAAAGAGCTAGATACAAGAGCAAACCAAACTCAAAGTAAGTAGAAAAAAGTAATAATAAACATCACAGCAGAAATAAATGAAATTGAAATAAAGGAAACAATACAAAAGATCAATGAAACAAGTTGTTGATTTGAAAGATAAATAATATTGGCAATCTTTTAGCCAGATTAACTAGGAAAAAAGAGAGAAGACTCAAATGAATTTTCAGAGATGAAAAAGAAAACATAACAATCATTATCACTGAAATTAAAAAGACCATTAGAGGCTAGTATTAGCAACTATATGCCCTTAATTTCTTTTAGCTTGAAAAATCTAGAAGAAATTGATTAACTCCTAGGCACAAATTCTAGGTGTATAGAAATGGGTAGATAAAAGGCATAGTAGGCCTTGCGTGGTGGCTCACAACTGTAATTGCAGCACTTTGGGAGGCCGAAGCGGGTGGATCACAAGATTAGGAGATTGAAACCATCCTGGCTAACATGGTGAAACCCATTCTGTACTAAAAATACAAAAAATTAGCTGGGCATGGTGGCGGGTGCCTATGGTCCCAGCTACTTGGGAGGCTGAGGCAGGAGAATGGTGTGAACCCAGGAGGCAGAACTTGCAGTGAGCTGAGATCGCACCACTGCACTCCAGTGTGGGTGGCAGAGCAGGACTCCATCTCAAAAAAAAAAAAAAAAAAAAGCCATAGTAAAAAGTAACCCACCAACAGAAAACCTGAAACCTGAGGCTTCGCTGCTGAATTTTAGCAAACTTTTGAAGAGGAACTAACAGCAATCCTCTTCAAACTGTTCTGAAAAATAAAGGCAGAGGGAATACTTTCTGACTGATTTATGAGGGCAGCGTTACCCTGATAACAAAACCAGACAAAGACACATTAAAAAAAAGAAAACTACAGTCCAGTATCTGTGATAAATATTGATGCAAAAATAATAAAATACTAACAAACTTAATTCAATAGCATGTTAAAAAGATCATTTATCCCAGGAATACAAGGATGGTTCAACATACACAGATCAATATGATACACTATATGAACAGAATAAAAGACAAAAATCACGTGATCATTTCAGTTGATACTAAAATAGCATTTGACAAAATTTAACATCCCTTCACAATAAAAACCCTCAAAAAACTGGGTATAGAAGGAATATACCTCAACATAATAAAAACCATATATACCAGACCCATAGCTAATATAACACTGAATGGGGAGAAATTGAACACATTTTCTGTAAGATCTGTAACATGAAAAGGATCCCCACTTTCACCACTGTTATTCAGCATAGTACTGGAAGTGCTAGCTAGAGCAATGAGACTAAAGAAAGAAATAAAGGGAATCCAAATTGGAAAGGAAGAAGTCAAAATATCCTTGATTGCAGATGATGTGATCTTATATTTGGAAAAATCTAAAGACTCCACCAAAAAAAAAAAAAAAAAACGATTAGAACTGATAAATTCAGTATAGTTACAGGACACAAAATCAGTAAACGGATATCATTAGCATTTCTATATACCAAAAGTAACCAATCTCAAAAAGAAATCAAGAAAGTAATCTTATTAAGAATAGCAAGAAATAAAATTAAATACCTAGAAATTAACTTAACAAAAGAAGTAAAATACCTCTACAATAAAAACTATTAAAAAATTCATGAAATAAATTGAACAGGACACAAATTTTTTTCTAAAAAATGAAAAAATATTTTGTGTTCATGGATTGAAAGAATCAATATTGTTAAAATGTCCATACTGCCCAAAACAATCTATATATTCAATGCAATCTCTATCAAAATACCAATGACATTCTTCACAGAAATCAAAAAAGCAATGCTAAAATTTATATGGAGCCACAAAAGACCCAGAAGAGCCAAAGTTAACATGAACAAAAAGAATGAAACATCACCTGACTTCAAATTATACTACAGAACAATAGTAAGCAAAATACCATTGGCATAATGGTGTAAAAACAGACACCCAGATCAAGCAAACAGAATAGAGAACTCAGATACAAATCCATACTTCTACAACAAACTCACTTTTGACAAAGTTGTCAAGAATATACACTGTGGAAGAAGCATCCTCTTTAAGAAAACAGTGCTGGCAAAATTGGATATCTGTGTGTAGAAAAATGATGTTTCTATCTCTCACTGTTTACAAAAAATCAAATCAAATTGTATTGAAGGTTTAAATCTCAGACCTCAATCTATGAAAGTATTCCAAGAAAACACTGTGGAAACTCTCCAGGACACTGGACTGGGCAAAGATTTTTTGAGTGACATCCTGCAGTCACAGGCAACCAAAGCAAAATGGGATTGCATCAAGTTAAAAAGCTGTATAGCAAAGTAAACAATCAACAAAGTGAAGCGACAACCCACAGAACGGGAAAGATATCTGTGAACTGTTAATCTGACAAGGGATTAATAACCAGAATATATAAGGAGCTCAAACAACTCTATAGGAAAAAATCCAATAATCCAATTAAATTAAATAATCCAATTAAAAAATGAACTAAAGACATGAATAGACATTTCTCTAAACAAGACATACAAATGCCAAACAGGTATCTGAAAGGTACTCAACATCATTGATCACTAAAGAAATGCACATCAAAACTACAATGAGCTATCACCTCACCCAAGTTAAAATGGTCTTTATTCAAAAGACAGACAATAACAAATCCTAGCAAAGATGTGTAGAAAAGGGAATCTTCGTTCACTGTTGGTGACAATGTAAATTAGTACAATCACCATGGAGAACAGTTTGGAGAGTCCTCAAAAAACTAAAAATATTGCTACCATATTATCCGGCAATCCCACTGGTAGGTATATACCCAAAGAAAGGAAATTAGTAAAATGAGGAGGTGTCTGCACTCCCAGTCTCCCATGAGTTCTTGAGTAAGTTACAGCGTTTTGTGCTGGGTGTTCTCATTTATAAAATAAGAAAATTATTAGTTATCTGCTAAATGTAATTTATATATATAAATACAAATATACATTTATATAAATATATATAAATTACATTTATAAAATAACAGGATTTTAGGTAAGGAAGAAATCAAATATATATATTTGATTATATATATAAATTTATTTTATATATGTTTGATTTCTTACCTAAAATCCTATGTTCTTTTACTACAGTTAGCACAGAAAAAATTATAATATATCCAATTAGGAAAAAGCAAAGATTTTTTCAAGCCCAGAAGACTGTGGGTAGATCGATAACTCTTCTATGTAGCTTGTTCTCAACTACTCAGCAAACTATGAAGTCTATAGTTCATAATTTGTGTGGATGTGGGGAAAGTGTGCAAATAAAGGTTCAATTCATATATCCCAATTAGGGGAAAACAGAAACTATTCCTTTAAGTTATATAATTCAATAGTGTTGCTTTTTAAATTATCTAGTTAAAAGTCTTAACAGAAATTTACATTCCAATTGAAGAGCTAATGAAAAGTTATTGACACTGGATAAATACAATATTGCCAAAGTTTCAGAAGAATGCTTTTATAATTCTCAGCAGGCAAAGTGTTGCATCCCATTCTAATATTCAGCTAACTACTAGTATCTTATTTTGTATTTTCAGGTTTTTGTTGTTGTTCTCATTGTACATTCATAGTCTTTGTTTATATATTTCACCCTTCCAGTTATATGATCAAATGACCATCTCATACATAAGTTGTAATATCTTTTTCTGTCTTGATTTTATTGTATTGTTATGGTAGTATTTAAAAATTCAGAAATTGCTAGGCATGATGGCTTCACGCCTGTGAGCACTTTGGGAGGCTGAGGCAGAAGAGTGGCTTGAGCTCAGGAGTTCAAGACCAGCCTAGACAACATGGTGAAACCCTGTCTCTATAAAAACTACAAAAAAACTAGCCAGGTGTGGTTGCCCATGCCTGCAGTCTCAGCTACTCTGGAGGCTGAGGTAGGAGGATTGCTTGATCCCAGGAGGTTGAGGCTACAGTGAGCCATGATCATGGTACTGTACTCCAGCCTTGCTGACAGAGTGAGACCCTACCTCAAAACAAATCAGAAATCATCTTAAAATGTGAATTTATACAGATACATATCTTATACACAAATATACAATGCACACAATATCTTTATTTTACAATTTTTCTGTGGGAAAGTCTTATAAGTAATAGTTTATTTTCAAGTTGTTACCCTCATTTAAGGTGCTCATTCTTAAGAAAAAATAATGTCCAGTTTTCAAAATTAGATTTGAAAAATCTATCTTTATATGAATTGGGTCTGCATAATACTGAGGATGTGGTGGTGTAAAAGAAGACAGATAGTGTTTTTATAGTTAGTAAAAGAAGCTCCAAGTTCCTGAGTTATATTCCAAGGTCTTCTAACAAGCTCTATGGTTTTGAGCAAATTATTGAAGATTTCTGAGTCTTGGGCATTTTAATTGCAAACTTAGAATGATACAAGCTGAATGCAATTAATAAGGCAACGCATAAAAGTTCTGATAACAATAACTCCGAGCTATTATTATGGGACCATTCAGCATATGATTTCTACAGGAAACAAATAATATACAATTAACCTAGAGAATCTTAACTTCACAACAGAAAAATTGCAATTATGCTGGTCAATATCAGTAAGTAATAATATATTATGATTTTTTCTTTCTTATAAATATCATCACTATTATAAATGCATTTGCTAGGAAATCCACAAATTCAGGGCAACCTCCTTTCTGGTTAGAGAAGTAATCATCACATTCTTATTTGTAAGCAATTAAAAACCACTACATAAATTCATTTCTATGGTGTTTATACATCAACTTTTTAATTTTAAGCTTCTTCTCTAACATTCCTTCTTCGGTGTTCTACTTATTGCAATTCCAGATGGCATGCTCAAGGCTTAATGTAATGTTTTTCATTTGAAAACTGTCATTGACATAACACAGCTCTAGTGCCATCTACCTTATATGACAAATTTGAACTAAACGGCTTTATTGAAGTCTCACCTATCCCTGAAAAGAATATAATTTATTCTTTTTATTCAGGTGCACTTTAAAATGTCAAAAGTGAAATATATTTCTACTAGTTCAGTAAATTATATAAATGAATTGAAACTTATACTAAAATGTTACAGACAAAAAAACAGATAATAAATGGAATGAAAACACACACCTTGTTATTTATGAAAATTAACAAATATATTGCCATTTTAATAATTTCCCTCTCTTTGCACATTCCTTTAGTGAGTGTGGTGTGTTTATGTGTAGGGATGTGTGTGTCATCCAGCAAACAGGGAGTGACTTTTCATGTATGGAAGAAGTTTAAGTGTTTTAACTTTGTTCTTTCATTCTTATAGATAGAGCAAAGGTCCTTTACTGCCATCACCTGGAATAAAGAAAATCAACAAAGGAAAACTAACAAAACAGTATTATATTTAAATTCCAAATGTGTTCATTCAGTAAACACTTGTAAAAAAACTAAATGTACTGTCTTAGCCCATGCAATATAGAGAGCTATAAAAAGAAAAAGAGAGAGAGAATATAGTCTCTGGCTATAAGAATTTATGGTCTCAAATACAAAATACATAAGCTATCATGTAGCTTATAGACATATCTCATGATCCACGTGAAACTTTAACTGTAGAACCATCAGTCCTCCTTCTCTTGTCTAATTTAATAAGATTATTTCTGAATAATTCTAACTACACATGGAAATGGAGGTGGAAAGAGCAGGAAGCAAGCAGAATAATTGTATTTTATGGAAGAACTACTGTCTAGTACTGACCTAAGGTTCACAGTTAACACTATTTACCAATTGACCAAAAAATTATAATTATAAAAGACTCATACTTAAATAGCATGTAAATATAGGATAAGGTATTAATCTATTGGGAGGAGAAAGCACCAGTGCAAAGATAACAACTTGTGGAATATTTTAAATTTTTTTAAAAAATATTTTGAGTACATAATAAGTGTATATATTTATGAGGTATATGGGATATTTTGATAAAGGCATACAATGTTTAATAATCACATCTGGGTAAACAAAGCATCCATCAACTCAAGCATTTGTAGTTTGTGTTATGAACACTCCAATTACATTCTTTTAGTTATTTTTAAATGTACAGTTACATTGACTATAGTCATTCTGTTGTACTTTCAAGGATCTCCATGAGTCCAGTTGTTTTAAGTTTTAGCTCCTGCAAATACATGAGCATGTGTGAAATTTGTCTTGCTGTGTCTGGCTTATGTCACTTAACATAGCGACCTCCAGTTCCATTCATGTTGTTACAAATGACAGGATCTCATTCATTTTTATGGCTGAATAGTACTCCATGGTGTGTATGTGCCACATTTTCCTTTTCCATTCATCTATTGCTGGACACTGAGGCTGCTTCCAATCTTAGCTAGTGTGAATAGTGTTGCAACTGGGATATGCCAAGCAATTGGTGATAATATTGTGGTATTTTAAAATTATTTAAACTTGTCCTATCATAAGTTATAATTTCTAGTAAATGTTATGATTTTTTTGTTTGTGTATTTTGTTCAAAGTCATGACTTTTTAAATGCCTAAACGCATACAAAACTTTCCTCCCATATAGTTTAATGTGTAGGCTTAGCATATACATTGAGAACACAGAAACTACAACTGATCAAATAAATGCCTGTATATCAGAAATAATTTATTGCAATGTAATTGTTTTCCTCTGATTTTCAAGTTGTGCTGTGTATATTCTGAAGCACTTCCCTGAAAGAAAACTTAAAACACCATCAAGTCCAGTTTTCACTATAGAGAAATTTTTACAGTAGATCCATAATTCTATTGAACAAGGGACTAATTAAATGTTCACCTGTGGTCAATCCCTCTTTAGGTTGTATTGCTTACTCCTGTCTACTACTCTCTGTAGGCTTTTAAAATGGTTATAAAAGGAGACCTATATAAAGTCAAGATGGGTTGAAATGCAGAGTCTCATGTTAAGCTTGAACTAGTTTCTCTTATGAAATAATGTAGTTGTAGTCCATTATACCTACTAGAAAAGCATTGTTATTGACCTCCAAGTGAGAGAATAGACATTCCTCTGCAGGAATTATTTATGGAATTTTCCAGAAAGTCACCTATATTACTGCAGAAAATTCTACTGATTGGTGTTGCAGTCTTTAAGCAGCCTGGATCCGTATCCTGCCCTTCCTAAACAAACAAAACAAAACAAAAAACCTATTGGTAAAGAGGGAAGACATTATAGTACTAAAGAAGCTTAGAATTATACACATATACATAAAATTACAATAATTCCTACAATAAAATAACTGCGTGTGGTTTTCTTCCCTCAGTTTAATTTGTGCTACTTAAATAATAATAGTAATAAAAATCTACATAGGAAATGAGCTTCACTTCATTGAAAACCACTTGTCTTTCAAGCTTTCAGAACATTCTTGTTTGGAAGCTGGTTTTCAGGAGTTAAAGTTTGCATAAATAGATATATAGACAAAAACACACAGTAACAAATGATGAGCAAATAAAATAAGGAATTTTGTCCTCAGCTTATTAATATTGCAGAATATTGCTCAACTGGTTAGCAATTGTCAAAGCTACTACAAGATTGGATACCCTGTATTGCCCAACATCAAAAAAATTAACTGAATTTTTGATATAGAAAGCCAATACTGAATGTTCTGTAACTTTAGCTACCTGAATAATGTAATCATTGAGCCCTATAGACAATTTAATAGGACTTGACTTGCTTTATTCTTTCCTCCCAATCCCACTGAGAGTATGTTTCAATCTGTCAAGCCCTGTATTGCTTTCATACAATGTTCTTTTACTGCTTGTATCTTGAATTTGACTCTTGTTCTCTGAAGATCTGAGTGAAATTGCCAGAAGTCATTTCACCTGTCACCTTTAACAACCATCAGAAAGATGGGACTACGTCTATCTTTGACGGGTTTGAGTTTTCGCCTAACAATGCACATAGCATTGTAAGACACTCACTTTTGATTTACAAGTGTATTGACTTGAACCTGAATCATTCTGTTTCCACAATCTGTGACCACGGCCTAGGACATATTCTTTCTTGAAATGATCTATAGACATGTTTTTTCCACCACTAGCTATCCACATGGAGAAGTTAATAAAATGAAATCAAGAAATGATGAATAAAAGAAAATCTTTTCATTGTTCTTAACACAAATTGACTTAAATATCTTTCTTGATTTTATTTTAAGGCTCTTCCTTGTTATTCTGTAATGGAAAATTTAAAATACGTGAACCAAGGCAGGGCTTGAAGATGGGTGATTATAGGAATCTGGTACTCACTTCCTCACAAAACAGCAAGTAGATCACCACATATCAAATAGGGCATCTAAAAGAGAACACTGGGATTCAGCAGGGAAGTGACAGGGGACATTTGAGGAATGGAAGGAGAAGAAAGTACTACAATCACAGTGCAGTGGAGTATGTTACAAAAAATGCTACAATTGGAAAGTTATTTTATTATAAAGATAATTACATATAATTATTTGTAAAAATAATATATTAAATAAGACATTTTAAACATGAATATGTATAAAATAATGTTATGTATTGATTAGTTGATGAATATTGTGACCAGAGGCTTTCAAAAATCTGACCCTAAATGCTTATATACAGCTGGTTGGAATGTAAATTAGTTTAGCCACTGTGGAAAGTTTTTTTGAATTTTTGAGATTTGAGAAATTAAAAAAAACTTAAAAGATGTATTAGTCCATTTTCATATAGCTATGGAGAAATACCTGAGACTGGGTAATTTAAAAGAAAAAGAGGTTTAAGGGACTCAGAGTTCCACATGGCTGGAGAGGCCTCACAATCATAGCAGAAGGCAAAGGAGAAGCAAAGTCATATTGTACATGGTGGCAAGCAAGAGAGCTTGTGCAGAGAAATTGCCCTTTATACAACCATCAAATCTCATGAGACTTATTCACTATCACAAGAACAGAATAGGAAAAACCTGCATCCATGATTCAATCAACTCCCACAGGATCCCTCCTATGACATACAGGGATTATGGGAACTACAATTCAAGATAAGATTTTGGTGACGACACAGACAAACCATATCATTCTTCCCCTCGCCGCTCCCAAACCTCATGTCCTCACAATTCAAAACACAGTTATGCCCTTCCAGCAATCCCCCATCTTAACTCATTCCAGGATTAACTCAAAAGTCCATGTCCAAAGTCTCATCTGGGACAAGGCAAATCCTTTCCACCTATGAGACTCTAAATTCAAAAGTAGGTTAGTTACTTCCTAGATACAATGGAGGTACAGGCATTAGGTAAATACAGCCATTCCAACTGGGAGAACTGAGACAAAACAAAGGGGCCACAGGCCTCATGCTTATCCAAAGTCCAATAGGGTAGTTATTAAACCTTAAAGTTCCAAAATGATCTCATTTGACTCCATGTTTTACATCCAGGTCACACTGATGCAAGGAGTGGGCTCCCATGGACTTGGAAAGCTCTGCCCCTGTTGCTTTGTGGGTACAGCCCTCCTCTCAGCTGCTTTCATGGGCTGGTATTGAGCATCTGAGGCTGTTTCAGGTGTATGGTGCAAGCTATTGGTGGATCTCCCATTCTGATGTCTGGAGGATGGTGGCTCTCTTCTCACAGCTTCACTAGGCAGTGCCCTACTAGGCAGTAGGGACTCTGTGTGGGGCTCTGACCCCATATTTCCCTTCTGCACTGCCTTAGCAGAGGTTTTCCATGAGGCTCTACCCCTGCAGCAAACTTCTGCCTGGACATTCAGGCATGTTTATACATCCTCTGAAATCTAGGTGAAGGTTCCCAAATCTAAATTCTTGACTTTTATGCACATGCATGCTCAACCTCATGTGGAAGCTGGCAAGCTTTGGGGCTTGTACCCTCTGAGGCCACTGGTTAAAAGGGGCCAAGATCTGAAGTGTACCCTGGCCCCTTTTAGCCATGGCTGGAGCAGCTGGGATACAGGGCACCAAGTGTTTAGGCTGCACATAGCAGGGGAACCTTGGGCCCAGCCCTCAAAACCATTTTTTCCTCCTAGACCTCCAGGCCTCCAGGAGAGGCTGCTGTGAAGGTCTCTCACATGCCCTGGAGATATTTTTCCCATTGTTTTAGTGATAAACAATGAGTTCCTTGTTACTTATGCAAATTTCTGCAGCAGGCTTGAATTTCCCCCAAGAAAATAGGTGTTACTTTTCTATTGCATCATTAGACTGCATATTTGCCAAACTTCTATTCTCTTCTTCCTCTGGAACATTTTGCTGCTTAGAAATTTCTTCCCTCAGCCACTATAAATCATTTTTCTCAAGTTCAAAATTCCACAGATGTCTAGGGCAGGGGAAAAATACCGACAGTCTCTTTGCTAAAGCATAACAAGTGTCACCTTTGCTTCAGTTCCCAACAAGTTTCTCATCTTCATCTGAGACCACCTCAGACTGGCCTTTACTGTCCATGTCACTATCACCATTTTGGTCAAAGCCTGTCAACAAGTCTCTGTGAAGTTCCAAACTTTGCCACATCTTTCTGTCTTCTGAGTCCTCCAGGTCTCTAGGAAGTTTCAAACTTTTCCACATTTTCCTATCTTCTTCTGGACCCTCCAAACTGTTCCAAAGTTGGTTAGAACCTCTGCCTGTTATCCAGTTCCAAACTCACTTCTACATTTTTGGGTATCCTTAAAGCAGCAACACTCTACCAGTACCAATTTGCTGAATTAGTCCATTTTCATACTGCTATGAAGAAATACCTGAGATGGGGTAATTTATAAAGAAAAAGATGTTTAATGGACTCACGGTTCCACATGTCTAGGGAGGCCTCACAATCATGGCAGAAGGCAAAGAAGGAGCAAAGTCACATCTTACATGGTGGCAGGCAAGAGAGCATGTGCAGGGGAACTGCCCTTTATAAAACCATCAGCTCTCGTAAGACATGTTCACTATCATGAGAACAGTATGAGAAAAACTTGCCTCCATGATTCAATTACATCCCACCAGGTCCTCCCACAACATGTGGGGATTATGGGAGCTACAATTCAAGATGATATTTGGGTGGAGACACAGCCAATCCATATCAAAAGAGAACTATCATTTGACCCAGCAATCCCATTACTGGGTATGTACCCAAAGAAATATAAATCCTACCATAAAGACACAGGAATGCCTCTGTTTATTGCAGCACTATTCACAATAGCAAACACATAGAATCAACCTAGATGTTCATAAATGGTGGGCTGGATAAAGAAAATGTGGTACATATACACTTTGAAATACTACCCAGACATAAAAAAGAATGAGATCATGGCCTTTGTAGAAATATGAATGGAGCTGGAGGCCATTATCCTAAGTGAATTAATTCAGAAACCAAAAACCACAACTGTGTGTTCTCACTTATAAGTGGGAGCTAGACATTGAGTACACATGGACACAAAAAATGGAACAACAGCACCACATCTTACCTGAGGGTGGAGGATGGGAGGAGCATGAAGACTGAAAAACTGCCTATTGAGTATTATGCTGATTACCTGGGTGACAAAATTGTACACCAAGCCCCTGCGACATGCAATTTACTCATGCAACAAACCAGTCCACGTACCCCTTGAAGATAAAATAAAATTTGGAAGGAATAAAAAAAGAAACTGATCCTATATTTTCCCTTAGAACAATGATTCAGTTTCCAGTATGTTAGTGTTCATGGTGACTTTACAGACTGTAATTACCTAGAATAATAATAATCTAAGGCATTATTATTTTATTATAATTACTATTATTTTATAAATATAACTTTTGTTTATATTTACCTTGAGGCTTATCAATTTATTTGTTCAATTTTCCCTCTTCTATTGCAGACCCTGTGTGTGAGTGCATATGTATGTGTGTTTTCTCTTATTGAAGTACATAGGAATTATTTTGGTGAATCTCTGTTGGTGATATATTTTCTCAGTTTTTGTTTACAAAAAGTTCTTATATCATGTTTATTTAGAAAAAAATTATTTTTCTGGGTATATAATTCTGCATTGAGAGTTATTCTCTTCTAGAACTTTGAAGATACTCTCCCACTTTCCTCTAAACTTTGTTACTGTGGTTAAGATCTTTACCCTTAGTCTAATGGTTGTAGCCTGTACATTGTAGGTAATCTGACTTTTCTTTCTGACTGAATTTAAGAATTTTTTTATATCCTGTGGTTCTGATATAACCGTTCTGTAGTTATGATATTCTACAACAGATTTAGTTATGAAATTTCCCTCTGGCTTGTGTTTCCTGTGTCTGCAGATTCATGTCCTTTTCAGCTGGTATCTCCTCTTCTCTTAGTCTCCTTATTTTCTTCTGTTTCTTAACTACTCTATTGTATTTTTGATGCCTTTGAGACTCATTCAAAGTACTTTCTTCATATATATCCTCTGAGTACTGATTCTTGTTTTGTGGTGTTTAGCTTGTTTTCTAGCAAATCTGTTGAGTTTTTATTTCAATGAATATACTTTTTATTTCTCAAAATGGAATATCGTTCATTTTCAAATATGCCAAGTCATTTTTATACCTTTGTCTTGCTGTCTTATTTTCCTGATTTCATGGTTTTTTAAAAATATTTCAGATTAAGCAATGTAAAACCCACATATAATAAACTTAATATCAGAAGTTTTGAAGAAAACCTACCTTTTTTTTGGTCTGTTTATTTGATAAGCTTTTATTGTGACCTGATATTTGGGTTAATTCAATTTGCATCAAATCTGTGGGTCTAGATTTGGAATTTTTTTTCAAGGAAGATTTGCAATTGCTGCTTGTGAGTTAAAATGACACCAAACTGCCTGGGAATATTTCAGGCTTTTTAATAATCCTGGCTTAATGCAAAACTTTTGAATGTACACACAAGTCTTTGTCCACTCATTCTAAGCAAATGTGGCCATTTACCCCATTGATATCTTGATTGTTATTTGCTAATATATCACAATATCTTACCTGCTTTCTGTAATAATTTTTAAGGTAGATATTCCTTTATGTAGAAATAGCAAAGTATTAAAATGTATGTCTGTCTTACATTTTAATTTCTTTGATATCTTATTATTGTGATTAGTAGTTATTTCAGAATATTAATCGTGTCAGACTACTGGTTGAGAAGAAAATAATTACTGGTCACCTAAAATTCCTTGACATGTTATTAAGAACCATATAAAGCATACAAAAATTTGCTTGAAATGTATGTACATGGCATTTTTATTGAAGTAAAATATGCATGTGTATGTGCTTATGCAAAATCACATACATACATATGTTTAAAACAAATCTTGAAAGTTCAACCTGATAAATTTTACATATTTATATGCCCTTATAACTGTTAAGAATACACAACATCTTCAGTATACTGGAAGGCTTTCCTGGGCCCTCTGTCAGTCAATAACTCGAATGGTAACCACTGTTTTGACCTCTCACCAAAGGTTACTTTTGTCTGTCTTTTAAATGCTTTCAAGCTAAATTTTAAAGTATTTACTATTTGGGTCTGGAATTTGTGGGAGTCCATATCACGTTTGTGAAATTTATTACTGTGTGGCATACTTCAATTATTTGTTCTTCTTCATCACTGTATGATACTGTATTTTATATAGGGATGTGTGGGTTATTTTCTGTTTTTAGTTGTTGTGAATGATACTGCGAAAAACAGTCCTATGTGTGTCTTTTGGCTTAAATACATATTAATTAATGTTGGGTATATATTTAAATGTAGAGTCACTGGGTGATGCATGTGCTTTATGTTCAGATGTATTAGCAGCTGCTGAGATTATTGAAATGATTTTATTAACCTAGATTGCATGAGAAAATGTAGATGCTCCATATCTTTTATAAATTTTGAGGTTGTTTTTTTTTGTATGGCTTTTTTGCCATTTGTGTGAGAGTGCAGTAGAGTCTACTTGTGGTTTTAGTGAGCATTTTTCATTGACTAGAGATGATTTCATTGTCTTATTGTATATCTAGATACTCTCTTCTTTGCAGTACCTGTTCAAATATTTTGATCACTTTCTTAAATTGGATTGCTTGGGATTTTAAAACTGATGTGTAGAGTTTCCTTATATATTTTGAAAATGGTTCTTTGTAGCTTCTTTTTGGAAGAGAAAAAAAATAAAACAGTGAAGAAATGAAACTGTAAGATGAAGAAATGTTTACACTTATCGGTCTATATCTATAAGCAACATTTATGATAGTTGCTGCTTGTCTATTTCTTCCTGTTAATCCAAACTCCAGCAGGTTCTGAGAGCTGGAACATTTGCAATGTATACGTGATGAAGTAAAGTAAAACCCCAGATTCTGAAGGTAAGTTAGTACAGAATCTGTGTTTAAGTGCTGCTTACATTGCTCTAGTTATTTTCCATTTGTGAACAATACTTCCAAATGCTTCGCATCACAAAAGATTTTATATGTATGTGAAATTTAGGAGAGTCCTAAAAATTCATGCCCCTATTGAATGCGGATTCAATTGGTGCGGTTTCCCAACCTGATAATTAAAAGGGTTCTAAAAGTAGAAACTAATCGAATTTCAATTTACTTCTCTTTCTGCATCAACAGCATGATTTTAGAGACTTTTTTAAAATAGCTATTTATGTTCAAATATTTCATTGTAGCATGACATTAATGATCTTGTAAGTAGGCTAATTGTAGATTCCATTGCAGACCTCCTTTGGAGATACTTCTGTTCAACGCTCAGAGCCAGTAGAATAGGTTTAGTTCAAAAGTCCACCCTGGTATTTGTGAGATGCTTTACTTTCTTAAATTCACAGGAGTTAGAAACAAACTTTATATGCAAGTACAGACTGCGTGAAACTACAAGACATTTTTATATCTTTATATTACCTGGGAAATTATTTTTGGGGTTCTTATAAATTTTGCAATTTTGCAATTTTTCAAATCACATAACACTTCCTTCTCTGTGTTCTCCCATCCAAATATGTAACGGTGACTTTAATAATTTATCCTCATACAATGCTGAATTCAACTTCAGGATGTTCACATACTTGAGATACTCATCCATGGAGTCATGAATTCAGAAACTCTAGTCCAGGATATAAGGAGGCTGCCTATTATAAGGCTTTGCACAGACTTCATTGTGAGTATCCATTTACTTGAATGTTTCACCAGAAGATAGCTCTGGGGGCATGAGAAGGAGGAATTGTAGCACTGGGAAA
The DNA here is from genome assembly GCF_006542625.1 of Nomascus leucogenys. Taxonomy (NCBI): domain Eukaryota; kingdom Metazoa; phylum Chordata; class Mammalia; order Primates; family Hylobatidae; genus Nomascus; species Nomascus leucogenys. Next base: position 88,346,397 of record NC_044387.1, on the reverse strand, counting down.
GGGAGGTAGAGGCAACTCTGAATTGAGTATTGAGAAGACACCACAGTGACATGTCTAAAGCCTTGTTCTATCATCCAGGTAAAATCCACATACTTTTAATTGCTGGAAATGTAAACCTGACGAACTCCTTCAAAGTCATAGTGTCTACATGTTTACAGTTTTATCAGCTTCAGGAACTCAATTCAGTACAAGCATTTCACATGTTTCAGAAATGCACTATAAAGACTTTTTCCTCATCATTTGGAAGAGAAAACAATGAACGAAATACATAGATGAATAGAGAAAAAATATATATTCCTAGAATTTTTCTTCCAGAGATTAATAAAGAAGCATTAAAACTTCTGGAGAAAATCTATTCTCATGGGTTACATGGCTGAATTGGTTGGAAATTTGTTGTTATATAATCTAGGGATTTATTTGGATTTTGAAACTGCCCTTGACAATAAACTCTATATTCTAGATATTTGGCAAAATATGATAGAAGTTTATTTTTACTCTGCCTATGCAAGCCTTTTAGCAATGAAAAATGTCAAATAAAATTTAAATTAAGCAAATTCTTTTTATTATATTAGATTATAGTTTTCCTTGAAGCTTCTTAATCTGCATTTGTTACTGATGTGTTTGGTACTAAAATTCTCTTTTTTTCTATCTGCCTGTATATGTCTTATATATGTATATGTGTGTGTATATGTAAAATATCAAACTATTAAACCTGGGCAAACAGATATTTTTGATTATTTAAATATAAACCAATCAGAAACATAGAAATTAAATTTCAAGTGTGCTATCTTAAAAATACAAAAAAATTTAGACAAATTCATTTTGTTGTGTTGTGTATCAAAAATTTTTAAATATTTGAGATGTTTAATAAATATTGTCCATATTTAAAGAAGATTCTATGCTAATATATAACATTTAATGGAGTAAGCCTCCTAATTAGAATAATGTCCCCCTAAAACTCATGTTCACTCAGAACCTGCGAATGTGACCTTAATTGGACATACGTTCTCTGCAGATGTTATCAAGTTAAGATGAGTTCATACTGGACTACGGTGGGCCCTAGGCCAATGACTGATGTTCTTAAAAGAAAAGAGAAATTTGGACATTGATTCAGACAGAGGGATGATGACTATGTAAAGATGAAGGCAGAGATTGGAGTGATGCTGCCACAAGCCAACAATACCAAGGACTGACAGCAACCACCAGAAGCTAGAAGAGACAAGGGAGAATTTTTCTCTGAGGACTTTGGAGGAAATACAGCCCTGTCGACACTTTGATTGTGGACCTCTAGCCTCCAGAACTGTAAGATAATACATTTCTGTTGTCCTATGCCACCCATTTGGTGAGACTGTTATGGAAGCCTTAGGGAATGAATTCAGATTCCCATTGCTCCTAGATAAAGTCCAAACTTCTTTCTATGGCCTGTAAGATATTTTCTGATCAGGCGCTACTTCAGTCTTCAGCCTGTTTTGTCTTCTTATCTTACTGTTTCTTCGAAGTTAATTGAACAATGTTATTATTACTAATTTTATTATAAAATAAAATTGTGTACGTTCTAATTTACACACAAATTTCTATTTTCAAGTTAAAAACCATTTGCCAAGAAAATACTGCCAAGTCCCTAGGTTCAAACATGGCTAGTACAGACATGTTTTCACAGTTGGAGTTTTAAGGCATGTTATCAATAGCAATGATTTATTGAAAGCCATCACTGCATCATTGCTGAATCATATTTAAGTTTGTAATGATTTGTGGGAGTAGAAATGGAAAATGTAATATTAATACACTCATCTGTGAAAGCTCATTGTGATGGTTAATGTTATGTGTCAAGTGAGTCAAGTGATACCCAGATAGCTGGTAAAACATGCCTGAGTATGTCTGTGGAGGTCTTTCTGGAAGTGATTAGCATTTGAATCAGTAAACTGAGTGATATGGTTTGGATCTGTGTCTCTGACCAAATGTCATGTTTAATTGTAATCCTCATTGTTGGAGGTAGGGCCTGGTGGGAGGTGATTAGATCACGGTGTTGGTTTCTCATGGTTTAACACCATCCCCCTTGGTCCTGTCGCCATGATAGTGAATGAGTTCTCATGAGATCTGGTTTTCTTAAAGTGTGCAGCACCTTCCCCCTCTCTCTTACTCCTGCTCTGGCCATGTAGGACATGCCTGCTTCTCCTTCACCTTCTCTCATGATTGTAAGTTTCCTGAGACCTCCCAAGAAGCAGAAGCCACTATGCTTCCTATACAGCCTGCAGAACCATGAGCCAATTAATTCTCTTTTCTTCATAAATTACCCACTTACAAGTATTTCTTTACAGCAGTGCAAAAATGGACCAATGTGGGTGGGCATCATCCAGCCTACTGAGGGCCAAATAGAACAAAAACATAAAAGGAAAGCAAATTACTACCCTCCTTGAGCTGAAACACCCATCTTCTCCTGCCCTTGGACAAGTGTGGGGAAAGGGTAAGAGTGGGCAGTAAAAGGATTCAAATTGCAGTAGAGAATTAGAATCATCAATGCAATCTACCCTGATTTCTGCTTATAATCTAAATGAAGAAGGACAAATATTTTCATAATACAGACACATGACAGAAAAAGAAATTATCAGTTGAAATTTGGTGCAAGACACATGGGTCAGTGGGTGATTGTGGAGAGAGCACTGTGGGCTTCTTCTGCCTCTATAACTCTAGGAACCATAGGCAAATTATCAGCTTGTTATCTCAGACATCTCAATAAAACTTGTTCCCAAGGCGGAAAGGAGCCTAGTTATATAACACTTTTTCAACTGCTATCATTTTAAAGTTAGCAAGGATTGAAAAGATTCTAAAATCCCTTTCAATATGCCACCTAAAGCTCACTACCATTATTAAATAGGCTGCATCTTTCTGTATTCAACATTTCTGGGTGGCCTGTTATGGTGATGTCAGGCATAGAAATAATTAATCACTGAGGCCTGAAAGCATACAGAAATGTGATTACATCTAAGTCAGCATGTATAGCTCAAAATCAGCTACAGTGTCCAAATGGATACTACTGTAAGAGCAAATTACACTTAGAAAAATTAGATAACTAAAGGGCAGGACCATTTTCTCAAAGAAAGGGGCTGTGAGCTCCCATCATCACTTTGTTTATCGTGGGAACACTGGTGGCAGAATCAGATGGCCTAAGTTCTTGTCATAGCTGTAACAGTTAATCTTGTGACTGTTATAAAGTTTTGTTTTTAGCTTTGTGGATCCCATTTTCACAGCTGTAAAATAGGTATAGTTACAATTTACAAAGATGTTAAGAAATCACTTGATATGTTAGTGAAAAGATTTTGCCCAGTGTAACCTATTCACCATGATATTCGTTGTTGTTTCTACTTGAAAGACAGATACAGTTTCCAAATTCTGTCAATTTACTTTATAGAAAGAGTGACACAGAATGAAGTAACATATGATGCAGCTGATTGCCATATGCCTTAAAGATTTTTGAGCTTCATTTAGGAGCTTCAGTTCCTGCTTCTTATTTATTCCTTGTCCACAGAGTGCATTACTAATGCCAAATAGTGACATAATGTAAATGACTCAAGTTTCAGGAACACTAAGAGAGAGAGAGAGTTTGAAATTCATGTTGCCCAATTCTCTACATTTCCCATTGACATTCATTTGTTTGAAGGTTTTCAATTTTTGCAATTTCTGAAATAATAATGGTCTGAACTGTAGCAAAGGCTTACAGAGGTTGACATGTGAGACAGTGTGTTTCTCACTGTGAGGCCACTCAAACACTGATGAGTTGCTATTGCAAATTTGCCTTGAGTTAATCTGTCTCTATTCTCTGTTCCCATCATGTTTTCTTTGTGACCAATGGTAAGTAACAAATGCAAATTTCACTTTCCAATTGAAGGAATGATCTATATCTGCTTTAAGAGAGAGAGAAAGGGTGATTTTTACATGTAAACATTCTGTAGGATAATAAATACAAAAATATTGCCATAAAAGGGGGTGATGTGAAGGTCAAGGAGGCTTAATTGATAAGAAAATCCAGAATCAGGTCCTTAGTAAAAGTAAACTGTAAAGTGAGGACTTGTGTTTTATATGTCATAAACTAAAGCTTATCGTTGGTAGGAAAACAACTGTACAATGATAGCTCATTTTAACTAGATTCAATGTGTGAAGCAAGGCTGCTATTCACTTCTTGGATGAATGTTTGTTTCACCCATGATGAGGATGAAACCTGCTGATACATCACCAAAAAATGGAAGATTTTTTTTTTAAGCAAGCAAAGCAGCAAACAGCAGGATGGAAATTCAGTGCAGAATAAAATCATATAAGAATCTTGTTTGATGCTACAGAAAAGTAATTGGATTTGTGAATACCGGGCAAACAGCTCAATGAAAATGAAATGATATGCTGATGTGCTGACATTTGAGCTGGTCTTATAGAAAGGAGAAAAAAAATAAGCCTTAAATTTGAACCATGGAAATTTTTCTTGCCCTTTTGTGACTTCTTGCATAGGGATATCAATTTCATATAAATTAGTTGAAAAAGGGGTCTGAAATATATTCTCATATGCATAATTTTTTAAAATTTGAATATAATCTTAAAACATTTGAATATGTTAAATAGATAATAGAATATCAAGGGGAAAAGAGTATTCATTTATTAAAATTGTTAATAATTTAGTATGTTTTCAAAACGTGAGAGCCAAATTCAAACTAAAATAAGAATCTCAGTTAACAAGATATATTTGCTATTGTCATGATAACTGCAACCTAAGTCAAGCAAACTAATCTTAGAAATAAATAGCTTTTATGTGGAAGTTGATGAAAGCCTCTAGCAGTACAGCTGGGGCACATCTGCGTTATTCCAGCAATACTCAGTGGTTAAAAGTTATGCATTTATACATAATACATGCCTTTGATTCACATCGATATTACCAATGGATAGCCTGTTTCCATTGTGCCTCATTCCACAAAATGTATGCAATTCTCTAAGAATGCATTGGGAAGTGGCAATTCTAGGTAGCTTTTTATATGAATGCAATTTTGATCAAAATATTTAGCAGTTGCTCTAAAATAATGCTCTTTATTATGTTCTCTATTGTAGATTTGATATCAAAGTGTAAAGGGGATCGGTACAGCAGTAAACCCTGCAGGATACAGGATGTCAGTCAGGTGTAGGTAGGAGGACAAACTCCTGGCCATGAAGGGTTACCGTGTTCTGGCCGTGCACAGTAACTGAGTTCATTGTATGCAAAGACTATGCTGTGGATTCATTGTCCCTTAAATTCAGTCTACACTGTAGTGTGTTGTAGAAGAGATACTTAAACATTGAACTCCTTCCTCTTCCAGTAATTCTATACGATGAGATACATTTAAAAGATTCTGCAGAGTTAAGTTTAATATGGACACTATATAGACTTAAAGAAGAGAAGGAGGTAAACTGTAGGATTGCCTGTCAATTGGGAAGAGTGTGAAAGGAAGTAGTACAATTTCCCATATTTTTGCTTTGGAGGTAGAGTTCATGCTTTAGGTAAATATGTAAGTGATTTCATATTATCTGTGTAATTTTATTATTCACAAATAGGTGACATAGCAATGGAAACAAATGGTTTCATCTTGTTGGAGTGTATATTTTAAAGCATAAATTGATGAGATTTGAAGTTGAGGAGGTGGGCAGGGGTCAAATAACAAAAGGCTTTATGTTCTATGTTCAGTAGCTTGAAAGTTATTCCGTACATATGGAATATAGATATGGGTTGGATGGCCAGCAAAGGATCTTAGATAATATGTTCAGGTTTCTGTTTCATTTTGTTTATTTATTTATTTATTTTTGAGACAGAGTCTTGCTGGAGTGCAGTGGCACCATCTCGGCTCACTGCAACCTCTGCCTCCAGGGTTCAAGCAATTCTCATGCCTCACCCTCCTGAGTAGCTGGGATTACAGGTGCCCATCCCCACGCCCATCTAATTTCTGTGTTTTTAGTAGAGATGGGGTTTCACTGCGTTGGCCAGGCTGGTCTCAAACCCCTGAGCTCAAGTGATCTGCTCGCCTTGGCCTCCCAAAGCACTGGGATTATGGTGGTGAGCCCTTGCGCCCAGCCAGAGTTTCTGTTTTAAGAAGAGCTCTCTGTCTACAGAACAAAGGATGAATTCCATGGGCATGTGAGGTAGGGGGTCAGAGCAGAAGAAAGCAGACTATTAGGTGGTTAATACAAGAATCCTGGAAAGAGGCACTGTCAAACTGGACACACTATCCTGTTTCAGTTTATTGGTATGAAAATCCTTCCTTCAGCTCCTGTGACAAGTGGAGTGACCCCTCAGGAGTTCCCTAGACTTTTGAAAACAGTTCAATGCTGACATGATTCAAATTAGAAAAAAAAAAAAAAACCCTCAGTAAAACAATTTTAAGCTCTTTAAAACTCTTTAGTGGAGTTTTATTTCACTTAGGCAGAGATCATCTACTGAATTCCTACTATGTCCAGGTACAAATCTGTGTTCTAAGAATGTAGGAGAGAGCAGCCGGGAGCGGTGGCTCCCGCCTGTAATCCCAGCACTTTAGGAGGCCGAGGCAGGTGGATCACAAGGTCAGGAGATCAAGACTATCCTGGCTAACATGGTGAAACCCCGTCTCTACTAAAAATACAAAAAAATTAGCTGGGCGTGGTGGTGGGCACCTGTAATCCCAGCTACTTGGGAGGCTGAGGCAGGAGAATCGCTTGAACCTGGGAGGTGGAAGCTGTAGTGAGCTGAGATTGTGCCACTGCACTCCAGCCTGGGTGACAGTGAGACTCCGTTTAAAAAAAAAAAAAAAAGAATATAGGAGAGAACAAGATTAATATGATCCCTGTACTTGCCAGATGTATAATCTAAAGGTTGGTGTATAGAGAAACACTGACGGAAGTAGAATATGATGCAATGACCATTGTGTAGGGGCAACGCACAAATACAGTTCATGTGATCATATGTGTATGTGGGGGAAGGGCATACACATCTTATTCAATTTAAAGAATCAGGAAAAGATTCCGGAAGAAGATCTGAAATGAAGGAGGACGTAGGGATGGTGGATGGGAGAAGAAAAAGTTCAGGCAGAGGAAAGAGCAGGTACCGAAAGCTTAACCAGGAACCTGAAATTAGTCCAGCCTGGCAGGGCCAGGGAGTGGTTCAGTAGGGAGGATCCAGAGATGAGGATCATTGTACTCTGTGTGTTTATTGTTATTCCAAGAAGAACACAAGTTCCTTCAGGGTAGAGGCCACGTAATTGTTATAATTTTTCCTTCCCTATACTCGTTAATATTCAACGTATGCACCAGTTAGGGAGTGCAGCCGAGGTATTTTCAGTGGCCAAAATGTTAGTTTTTGGTGAGTGGTTCCTGCTCTTGGCAGGGAGGTTAGGAGGCCCTCAGGAATATTTACTGGCAAGAAACTAGAGTACTCACAGCATTTGCGCATTTCTAATGCTGTAGACTTCTTTTATATGAATAAGCACTTGGCTGTTCCCTCTGAGAGCACTGCTTCATGGCTTCCCAAACTACAGTTAACTAGAACATTGATGGCATTGCCTTTGCTTGGATGGGTTTTCTAGTACTTTGAACTCAGTGACTTTATGTAACGAATGCACTTTTTCACCCCAAAATATAAGTTTCCCTTGAGATCCTGTACATGCTGGTCTCCCCTCTTTTTTTCATAGCAGGGCTGCCCTGCCTGCTACTTATCAGAAGGTCTGAAAAGGAGGTTTAATTTCCAAACTATTCAAGGGAGTGCTTGGTGGCGGCGGGGGCGGGGGGGTGTCATTCACTGCATCGCTGACTTCTAGACCAGCACAAATTGAATTCCATGCATGTGTGCTTATCTGTCTTCGACAGCCCTTGGAGTCTCGCCTCTCCCTGCGTGGATGGAGAAGCTGCTGTCATTCCCAGCCACCTCACTTAGTGTCTCTTCATCTCTCTCCTTTTCTTTACCACAACCACTGCTTCACCTAGGGCTTTCTGTAGTGTTGACTTCCCACCCCTGCTGACTGCAGCCTTCTTTAGCAAATGACAAATGTCCTAAAATGTCTATGGGACAGTCTCCAGATAAGCATCATTTCTGTGCTCTGAATATAGTATATCTAAGTTTGAGTGTAGCCTGTGCCCAAAGATCTCTGAGGGTTTCTTGCACCTAATCAGAAAGTGCAAAATGCAAAATTAAGCTAGGAAGAAATAATATGTCAACAAAATCTTCAATTTTGAGAAAATAAAACAAATACCTTTCTGTAGAAGAGAATTAAAAGTGAAACTTTTTAAAAAAGCACAACCTGCATGCTTTTTGAAAGATTAAGGAATTTCTTGGAGAATCTATGACATTCATTGTTTAAAAAAATAAAACCAGAGTCCTTTGTCTTCTGAAAGTGAGAACCACAGTATGAGTGAGATACAAAGCTTATGAGCATATTGACAGGTGGCAATCTTGAGGTGGAAGGCAGGAAGCCACAGAGAGCTGGCAGGACATTCCCTGTGGAAGTTATTGCTTAGAAGTTAGTTTGTCTGTTGATCAGAAGCTTTTTCTCCTTACATTTTTCTAGTTCCCTGTAGGATAGCTACTGAGGATACAGAAATTGTGAAGGAAGAGTGAATATCCCAAGGATATGTGCCCAGTAAGGGATTTCTCTCAAAAGTAGGGTAGTCCTCCCATTAATTGGTTGGCCAGGAGATAAACGACAAAGACATAGATATAGGTTATAATATGAAAAATATATTGGCATATAGCATGTTGGATCAGGTAGAATGCCTGGTATCCTTTCAAAATGTATAGAAAAGAGGAGTAGATGCCCTAGGAGAATACCCATTCTTAAACTCAGACTAAACAATTTCTCACTGCTCCACTAGCTATATTTCTATAAAGAATAATGCACTGCATGTCCATACAAAACCTGCTACTTGAATCTATTTTCACCCACATTCATGAAACTACGAGCCATGACAATTCTTGCCAAGGATTTTTACTAGGAATCTAAGAAAGAACTCAGGAGTGCTATTTGACTTCTACATGACAGTACTTTTGATTTTCCTTTGGTGGTAAATTTTGCTCCTGCTGACAACAAGAATAATTGCTGCACACAGAGTTTAACCCTATTTTCTTGCTCAATTTTTACAGTGTAAGCAATCTTGGACAATGAAGTTTTTTTAGATCAAATCCTGCTCTGGGAAGAGAAAAATCAACTTGCATTCTGATGTACAAATCTACAGCAGCTTATTGTGTCACTACGGAAAGGGTACTTACCTAGACAGCAAATAATAAATTAATTTCTAATTAAAAGAGGTGAATTTTTTGTATTTCAAAGCATTCTCAGTTGTTTAGGCATTTGTACCTATTGTCTTACACTCCCTACAGACTATTGTATATAATTTACTGCACTTTTTCTCCATTTGTCATTTCTATTTAATAGTAATAGCATTGTAGACAATAACTTTAGCATTAATGTATTTTATTATCTAATTTTATGGATATGATCTGTTTCACCTGTTTGGGATCTGTAAGAAAGGTTACTACTCTTTTAATCTTCAAAATATATGCAATATGATTCTGAGTCCCCAGCAAATAGATTATTCTTTGGGGTTCCCTCCCAAATAATTACTGGGAACTCAAGAAAAGTAAACATTTCAATGAAATTACTCATTTTTTTTTTAATATGCTGTATCCTGTTGGGAGATTAGCAGTTTCTCAAGTTGTTCGAGTACTGGCCTCTGACAGAAGGCTACTGGTCTCCAACCCTCCCAGGTAACTCCTGTGCTCACTGATGTTCCTTTCTGCCTTGTTGTTTAGTTGGAAAGAAAGCTTTTTTATTTTATTTTTTCAGAGGTACTGATATGGAAACTTCTGGGGATGGTAGAGACCAGTTGTCTGATGCAAAGCTGTATGCCAGAGTGAGGGATCTGCATTATTTCTTCCTGTAGATAAAAAAGAAACTCTAGTTTCCAATGCCATTCTTTTCTGGGTAGAACCACCTGTTAAAATCTTGGTGTTAGGGCTGAGGGACTCTGAAGACTGACAAAATCCTTCACTACTCACATTCTGCTGTGTGACAAATACATCCGAATAACTGGCAGACTCAGCATCTCCTACTTGCCCTTTCTGGTCCAACAATAAAATTATAAATAATCAGGGGGTTCATTTACCAGATCTCGACCATCCATTCTTAATTATGATCAATTTGTTCCAATAATGATCATGATAATTTGTTTTGAAGATAAATATTAATTATTAATTTTGCTACACTGTACATTTTGAAGAACTAATAACATTAAGACTTTTACTGATTTATTTAAGGTCACCAAAAACATAAAAGATAAAAACAAATATTCTTTAGGTTATTACTTTTGGTAATTGTACTTTTTTTTTTTTTCTGAGTTGGAGTCTTGCTCTGTCTCCCAGGCTGGAGTGCAGTGGTGTGATCTTGGCTCGCTGCAACCTCTGCCTCCCAGGTCCAAGCGATTATCCTACCACAGCCTCTTGACTAGCTGGGATTACAGGTGCCCACTACCACGCCCAGCTAATTTTTGTATTTTTAGTAGATACGAGGTTTCACCATATTGGCCAAGCTGGTCTCAAACTCCTGACCTCTGGTGATCCACCCACCTTGGCCTCCCACAGTGCTGGGATTACAGATGTGAGCCACAGCACCCGGCAGGTAATTGCACTTTGAGTTTACAATTTTAGCATTGCTCTAGAGTTCTTATTCTTAACTCCCTGACAACATTTAGAATATTTAAAACACATTATATTTTGTTATCAAAACCTAAATGACAAGCTGAGCATAAACTACGAAATATTTCAAGTAATAGTTCAGTAAAATAGAAAACGGAGTTGAGAAACAGCAGCAAAATATATGTTTATGTCAACTCAAGTTCGAAATGTTGGTGGTCTTAGCAATAGGCAACTATGTTCATTGTGTCATTTTTCTGATATGTATGGAAGACCTCATGTGAAGATTGATTACAATAATGGCCCTGATTCTTCATACCTCTGTGAGTGTGCATCCTTTGCAGTATGACTTTGCAGTTTTTCCCATCAGGAGATGGAGTATAATCGTCTACCCCTTCAATCTGTTCTGACATCACAACTTCCTTTTGATAATAGAACATGGCAGACTGATGACATGCCAGTTCTGAGCTTAGGCCTCCGAAGACCTTTGTATTTTGACTTTTTTTCATTAAGTTCTGCCACAACCATACAAATAAGCTCTGAATGGCATTACTTTTTGTGGCCCCATTGCCACCATTGCCCCAACTGCCAGCCATCCATCCAAAAGACATGTGAGTGTAGCTTTTCATGACCAACCAGCCTCCAGCCAATCTGCCTGGTGACCACGGGCATATAACAGACCCAAAATGAGACCAGAAGAATGTGGTAAATATAAGTATTCAGCTGATGCATAAACATGTGAGAAATAATAACTAGTTGTGTTAAGTCGCTTTCTTTGGATAGTCTGTTACAGAGTGATAGATAAATGATAGAAATTGGTACATGAAACAGGAACGGTCATAATAAAATTGTTGGACTAGGGAGCTGGTAAAGCCTGGAAAATTGGACAGGACATGGTGAAGAAATTGCTCTTGAAGGCTAGAAAAATGAAAACCCATATATTACGTAATCACAAAATAGTTGGCAAAACAATTGCATACAGTAACCAGGAATATGGAAAATATAACTCATGTACTCCAGTTTTGGATAAAAATATCTCCAGAAAGAATATTGAAAGTACCAGCTGGTTGGTACCAGCCATATATGATAAGGCATGGGGAAAGAGAATAGACGTTTTCAAGAGCTGGGAAATTTGCAAGTAAAATTTAGAGGAGATAAAGTGGGACCAGGCCTTGTTTGGTTGGAAAATAAAACTGTTTCTCATATCTGGTAGGTAAAATATGTTTTAAGTAAAATCTGAGCTCTATGGAAAAAAGTCAAATCAGGAGGCTCTAAATGCTTTGTTGAGACTTAAAGAGTTTAGTTTGTGCCTATGGGTTATTTCGGTTAGCAAAGAGAAAGGACTTCTAAGAAACAGAATGGCAAGATCTCACAGTAGCCTCTTTCCAAAGTAACAGAATGTAAGTCTATAGAGGGAGAAAAATGTCTTGAAGTCAATTGTGGGTGTGGCTGTTGTTGAATTGAGTGATCGCAAACCATATCTATGAGAAGACCACAAAGGTTTGAAGGCTATATTCTCAAAAGTGCCAGCGGCCTGAACTAAAAGGGATTGAGATGGTGAAAACTGTAAAAAGTCTGAATCCCAAATTTCTACAGGCAGGGAGAAGGCAGAGAAATCTCCTCAGTTTCCAATATGAGCTATTTCTTCATAGTACCCAAGGAGTATAATGAAAACAATAACTGGATACCTCAGAAGGAGAAACTCAGATATACGAGCTGAGAGTACTGGAAGACAAAGTGGCTCTAATTTAGGAGCAGTTTGTACCTTCAGAGTACGGGAACTTAACAACAGTGCCCAGTGGGTTTTCGAAATATGGCAGATCAGTCACAACTGTGTACACTTCATTTTCACCCTTTTTAAATGGGATTATTTATCCCATTCTTGTGTCACAATGAACTGGCAAATAATCTGTATTTTGAGCTCAGAAGTTTTGGATCCAAGGAGTTGTTTCTAAGGGGTCACCACCAGATATGATATTGATTATGGGCTCTTGGGTTTAGGGGCTATCCGAGATCTTGGTATGGAGTGTATTAGCATATTGGCAGGACAAAACCAGAGGGAGACAATAGAAAGGACTGGTCGATTGTTTATAAAAATGGCCCAACTATCTACCTTATATTTCATATCCACAAGTAATGTGGCTTTTCAGCCATTCTAAAATAGAGTCTAGAATTGCTTTGGCTGAAAAAAAAAAAAAAAAAAAAAAAAAGGGCAGAAATGAGAGGCTGCCAGTTCTAAGCCTAGGCCTGAAAAGACCTTCTATCTTTCTGCCATCACTTTTGTAACCTAGCTGCCACCACCATGTGAACAAACTTGGGCTTGCCAGCTGGATGTTGAGGCATGTGGTATAGTCTCTCCATTGCGCCCACTGACCATTACCCCCACTGACCAATCAGCCACCAAACCTGTGAATGAAGTTACTCTGGGACAGTCACCTGCAGCCTACTGTAACTGAGACACAGTTTCAGTCACTCACCACTTGCGGAGTTCAATTACCAGAGTGAGGTCTGGTATAAAGAAAGTGACCTTTTATTCCAAACCTAGCTTCAGGGAAGTAGTGCAGGCTTCCTGCCTTCAGGGTACTGCTTCAATTTTAGAGCATAAGGCAGGGGTTTATAAAAGAGGACTTGGCATGCATGACATGCACGGGAAGGGGCAAGCAGTGGGGGCCCACGTGATTGCATAAGTGCCCTTTCTACCAGGTGGTTGAGCAGGCACCATTGTGGGCAGAACTAGGTTGTAAAGAGGTCTCGTCTCAGACACTGTCCAGGTGGAAGAGAGTTTTGTAGCAGGCATGCTTTTGGTTGTAAATGGACTGTTGTCCCTTGAGGCAATCCCCTGGTAGAAGAGTGTTCCTCTCTGGAGATTTAAATAAGCACCTAGTTAGGGAAGCTAGTCCTGTAGGTAGTCTGGTGAAGGGAAGGTGAAAGGTTAGACTTGCATTTCTAAAGAGCTGAGTATGAACTGGGAATCAGGGGGAAAGGAAGAAAGAGAAAAAAATAATTAAAAATAACTCATTCTCCATCTCTTAGAAAAATGGTGGTACTCGGTTACACTACCCACAGACTGACGGTAGACACATAAACCAACCAAGCTTAAATGTGTTGAACTTGGCCTACATCAAAACTTTCCAAGTAAACTGTAATTGCATCAACAATAATACATGGTAGATTTTTAAACTAGGTTTTTGGCTATTTTCGGTTACATAACAGTACAATTGATACACATTTATCCCCCAGGGGACCTCCTCTGTCAGCTCAGTGAAGGTTGACATATTGCTGTTAAAAATCAATTTTCTGGCCAGGCGCGGTGGCTCATGCCTGTAATCCCACATCTTAAAGAGGCCGAGGTGGGTGGATCACGAGGTCAGGAGTTCGAGACCAGCCTGACCAACATGGTGAAACCCCGTCTGTACTAAAAATACAAAAAGTTAGCCAGGTGAGGTGGCGGGTGCCTGCAGTCACAGCTACTCAGGAGGCTGAGGCAGGAGAATGGCGTGAACCCGGGAGATGGCAGCTTGCAGTGAGCCAGGACTGCACCACTGCACTCTAGCATGGACAACAGAGCGAGACTCCATCTCAAAAAAAAGAGTCAATTTTCTTGATTTATTCACTAACTCTTCTTTTAATAAAGCAAATACGTGTTTGAGGTGAAAATTCACTGATCATGTCCCTTACTCATTTGAAAAGAGAAAGGATGAGAATGGAAGAAGGAGCGGAAAGAGGATCTTTGAAAAAACTGTCTGACAAGAAAACTTCTTTTAGAGAGAAGTATTATAGACTGAAGGACTGAGTCTTCTGTGCTAAAATTTAAATGAAGGAAAATATTTGAAATGATATTAGGAGTTGATGGATGTTTTCTTTACAAAGCACATGTGTACTGTAGAGCTCTCAATGGGAAATTTTCCTGTTTAGGGACAGCAGTGGTCTTTTGGCAGTGCTAGGTTTAGACAATGCCCAGGAGGCAGTTTTGGAAATTTGCATAACCCTGTTAGATCCACAAAAAGTATATTGTGTCTGTCCTGCCTCCATTTTCCTTTATTCTTCTCAAAGAATCTTGATTTTGTATTAAAGGAAACTGTCCCTGGGGTGTGCATGGGGCTTACTCTACTATCCTAGTTCCAAGAAAAGCACCAGATTCAAGATGAACTTCATTGAATCTTGAATCCAGCAAGGAGCTTGATTTAGATCTATTTCTTAAATTTTTAATTTTAGCATACAATTATTTTCTTTTTCTTTAAGCCTGCATGAGTTGGGTATTTGTCTCTTGCAAACAAAAGAGTTGAATGACAAAGTCTTAAATTTATATTAGCAGAGGGCATTCTGCTGGGCTAAATGTTTGTATGAACCAGTAGAAAAATTGTTCAAAATTATAAGTTGCCATTACAAAAATAAAAAGTTCAAGATTTTATGTTGTGAACCTCCACAATCTGAGACACATCTCAGTTAATTTAGAAAGTTTATTTTGCTAAGGTTGGGGACATGCATCCATGACACAGCCTCAGGAGGTCCTGATGACATGTGTCCAAGGTGGTCAGAGCATAGTTTGGTTTTATACATTTTAGGGAGACATGAGACATCAATCAACATATGTAAGATGAACATTGGTTCGGTCTGGAAAGGTAGAACAACTGGAAGCAAAGGCAAGATGACTGGAAGCCCGGAGGAGGCTTCCAGGTCATAGGAAGATAAGAGACAAGCGGTTGCATTCGTTTGGGTTTCTGATTAGCCTCTCCAAAAGAGGCAATCAGATATATATTTATCTCAGTGTGCAGAGAGGTGACTTGGAATAGAACGGGAGGCAGGTTTGCTCTCAGCAGTTTCCAGCTTGACTTTTCCCTTTAGCTTATTTTTGGGCCCCAATATTTATTTTTCTTTCACAGTGTCTAGCAAAACAGCCATATCCTAGGTCTAGTAACATATTCCACTGAGAAATGGAAATAAAATAGAAGAAGGAATCATCTAGTATGTTGATGTTTTGAGACAGGACTATTGTCTGAGTCCATTTCGTGCTGCTAAAACAGAATACCTAAGAGTGGGTAATTGATAAAAACCAGAAATTTATTTTTCATAGTTCTGACGGCGGAAAGTGCAGTATCAGGTCTGTAGCATCTGGTGAAGATTTTCTTGCTGTGTCTTCACATGGTCAAGAAGGACAGGCAAAGAGCACAAAAGAGTGAAACCACTCTCGTGAACCCTTTTGATAATGGCATTCATCTACTTATGAAGGTTCTACCTCCTATTAGGCCCCACCTCCCAACACTTGCACTGGGGATCCAGTTTTGAACACATACATTCTGGGGAACACATTGAAACCACAGCATTCAGCCCCAGCCCCCAAATTCTTGTCCATTGCACACAAACAATTCCATTTCATTCCAACATTCCCAAAGTTCTCAAGTCATTCCAGCATCAACTTTAAAGTCTAATTCCAAAGTCTCATCTACATATCATATGGGCGAGACTCAACGTAGGATTTATCCTAAGACAAGTTCCCCACCAGGTATGAGTCTGTGAAATCAAAACAAATTACACGCTTCCAAAGCACCATGGTAGGTCAGGCATAGGATAGATGTTCCTATTCCAAAAGGCAGAAATAGACAAGAGAAAAAGGGTAATAGGTCCCAACTAAGTCCAAAGTCCAGCAGGTGAAACATTACATTTTAAGGCTTGGGAATGGTCCTTGACTGCATGTTGTGCCTTCTGGACACAACGGGGCAGAGATTGGGCCCCCAACACCTCAGGCAGCCCCACCCCTGTGGCTTTGCTGGGTTCAGTCCACACAGCAGCACTCACAGGTTGAAGTCTCATGCTTGTAACTCTCCTAGGCTGCTGTTGTACACTGGTAGTGTTCCTGGACCAAACTGAGGGTCGGGCTGCTATTTCTCATAGCCCTTAAACAAGATGCAGATGAACTGGGGAGGAAGAGAGTTTTTATTTCTGTGACTGGTTACAGGGAGAAAGCCTGGAAATTATTACCAGACCAACTCAAAATTACAAAGTTTTCCAGAGCTTATATTCCTTCTAAGCTATATGTCTATGTGTAAGTGTGCATTCGTCTAAAGACATAAGTGATTGACTTATTTTACTCTATATCTAAGATCTGAGTCTTGAAGACCTTCCTCTGGAGCCTCAGTAAATTTACCTAATCTAAATGGGTCCACGTGCTGGGGCGATTTCCCTTATCTTGTCTCCTGCTAAATCACGGAGGTTTGGGGAGTTCCTTCAGACTCTCAGTAATCTTGTTTGTGGAGAGCTGAGGAGTTTCTTCAGACTCCCAGTAAAACTTGTTTTCATCATGTTTTCAGGTTCAGGAAAGGCCTAGGCAAAACTCTTGGTGGGTGGGCTTTTGTTACATCCCAGCCTTTGAATAAGGGCACTGGCTTTTAATATTTAACTTAACCACTCAGTCAGTACTGAAACAGTTGTTATGGAGGCCTGCGTTAGTGAGACCTGGTCTGCCACAGTAGCCCTACAGTTCTGGGGTGTTGGGGCAGCCCTGCCCCTATGAGTCCGTTAGGCATTGCTTTAGTGGGGACTGTGTGTGTCCATTAGGCATTGCTTTAGTGGGGACTGTGTGTGTCCATTAGGCATTGCTTTAGTGGGGACTGTCTGTGGTGGCTCTGCCCCTGCAGCAGGTCTCTGCAGCATCATTTGAAATTTAGGTGGAAGCAGTTACGCCTCCACAGCTCATGCCAGCAGAATTAGCACCATGTGAATGCCACCAAGGTTTATCACTTGTATCTTCTGGAGTAATGGCTAGAGTCACACATAGGCCCGTCTGAGTCACATCTGTGTGTGCAGCACCAGAATGCAGGGACTAGAATCCCAAGGCTGCCCTGGGAGGGGAGCACTGACATCCCATTGGTGGTGTTCCCTTCCTCAGAACTTTTCTGCCTTCCAGGCTCTAGCATTCCAGGCCTGTGATGGGAGTGACAGCTTCAAAGATCTCAAATGTTTTCAGAGTCATTCTCCCATTGTCTTAAGGAATAGCACCCCCACCACCCAGCCATACTAATCTCCTTAAGGAAGTAAGGATTGTGTGGTCACACCCTTGTTTTTTTCCTCCTAAACATGCTTTTAAATTCTTTACATGGCCAGGCTCAACTTTTCAAAATCTCTATATTCTGTTTCCCTTTTGATTATAAATTCCATCTCTAAATCATTTCTCTCTTCTTGTATTTTACTATAGTTAGTTAAGAGAAGCCATACAGCCTTCTCAATGCTTTGCTGCTTAGAGATTTCTTCTACCAGATATCCGAGTTTATGACTCCTAAATTCTGCTTTTCATAAAGCCCTTGGGCATGGAAACAATTTAGTCAAGTCCTTTACCAATTTGTAAAGAGGGTGCCCTTTCCCCCCAGTTGCCAACACCTTGTTCCTGATTTCCGTCTGAGACTTCATCAGAATTGCCTTGATTGCCCATATTTCTACAACATTATGGTCACAACCACTCAAGTTTGAGTAATCTCTAAGAAATTTCAGATTTTTCCTACAGCTGTCTTCTTCTATGCCCTCACCAGAATTGCCCTTGGCACCCTCTTTATGGAAATCTAGGCTTTTTTTAGCCTTCTCATTCAAATCTTTCCATCCTCTACCTCTTACCTAGTTTCAAAGCCACTTCCACATTTTTACATGTTTGTTATAGAAACACCCTATTTCTCTGGTACTGATTTGTGCTTCTATAACAGAATACTTGAGACTAGGTAATTTATTAAAAACAGACACTTCTTACTGGTGTGGAGGCTGGCAAGTCCAGCATCTAGTGAGGGCACTCCTGTTCTGTTCTCACACAGTAGAAAGTAGTAAAGGTGAAGTGTGTAAGAGAGTGAGCCCACTCCTGCAAGCCCTTTTGATAAAGACATTAATCTATTTATGAGGGCAGCACCCTCATGATCTAAATACTTCCCATCAGGCCCCTCCCAACGCTGTCATATTGGGAATTCAGTTTGCAACACACAAATTTTGGGAGATACTTTCAAAACATAGGAACTATTCTCCCAAAGAGCTCTAGTTAAAGTTGCTTGACCAAATTCTAATACACTCAAATTAAATGAGTTTTTATACAGCTTCTATTTCTTGCATGATCATACTGATTATTTTGTAGACATCATTTCTGATAATTTTCAGAATTTCAGTGCCTCAGGGTAAAGAGTTAAGAACATAATTTTTTAATAAAGTGATATTCTTAATATTGCCTACTGAGATAAAATGGCAAATATAGTAAAAATAAAATAATGTACCGGAGGTTACCATGATGATTAATACTCAGTGTCAACTTGATTCAACTGAAGGATGCAAAATATTGATGGTAGGTGTGTCTGTGAGGGTGTTGCCAAAGGAGATTAACATTTGAGTCAGTGGGTTGGGAAACGCAGACCCATCCTTAATCTGGATGGGCAAATCTAATCAGCTGCTAGTGTGGCTAGCAGGTAGAAAAACGTGAAAAGACTAGACTGGCCTAGACTCCCAGCCTACATCTTTCTCCCGTGCTGGATGCTTCCTGCCCTCAAACAAGTTCTTCAGTTTTGAGACTCAGACTGGCTTTCCTTGCTCCTCAGCTTGCATATGGCCTATTGTGGGACCTTGTGATCCTGTGAGTTAATACTTAATTAAGAAATACTTAGTTCTATCCCTATAGAAAACCCTGACTAATACAGTAACTATATCACACTCACATAATAATTAACCATATTTCTAGTTTTAGACATAAAATACGCTTACCTATTAAGGTCAGTTTAAAATCTGGTTTATTTCTCATTTGATACTGTGGGATAATTATGGTCTTATGTTATAAGACTGTATTATATTATAAGACATATTATAGTCTGAGCTTTTATTTACAAAAAATACTTTTGCCATAAAATATGAAAAATGTCAATTGACTCCCTTTGTAAACACATATAATGATCAGTATTAAATATTAAAATGATCAGTATTCTTTTCTAATGTTGAACTTTTCCCACTTCCTATAAATAAATACAATTTACTTTTTGTATTTGATTTTTCCACATCATGAATAAAACTCATATCTTTATATTGGTTTTGTGATTTCCATATTTTGTATACTTGATATACACAAATGTCACATGATGCTTACTTAAGGGTAGTGATGTAAGAAAAATTAAAATTTCATATTTTAAAATCTGTAAACTATAAAAATCAATCTCTTCCAAACCAGTCTTTTCCTAATTGTTGAGTTAGAAATTGGAAAGGCAACGTTCCATATATCAATCACCGAGAGAGACTGCTTTTAAAAACAAACCTCAGTTTTGAAAGGTAGATTCTCTGCTACTGATTGCTCTTCTTTTAAAAAAAAATTTTAAAAATTTCCATCTTTTATTTGAAGTTCTGGGGTACATGTGCAGGATTACAGGTTTGTTACATAGGTAAACATGTGCTATGGTGGTCTGCTGCAGAGATCATCCTATCACTCAGGTGTTAATTCCAGCATCTGCTAGCTGTTCTTCCTGATCTTCTCTCTCCTCCCACCCCTCACTCTTTGACAGGCCCCAGTGGGTGTTGTTCCCCACCATGTGTCCACGTGTTCTCATCATTTAGCTCCCACATATACATAGGAACATGTGGTGTTTGGTTTTCTGTTCCTGTGTTAGTTTGCTAAGCATAATGGCAGCCAGTTCCATCCAGGCCCCTGCAAAGGACAGGATCTCATTCCTTTTTGTGACTGTGTAATATTCCATAACATATATATGCTACATTTTCTTTATCTAGCCTATCATTGTTGGGCATTTAGGTTGATTACATGTCTTTGCTATTGGGAACAGTGTTGCAGTGAACATATGTGTGCATGTGTCTTTATAATAGAACAATTTATATTCCTTTGGTTATATACCCAGTAATGAGATTGGTGGGTCAAATGATATTTCTGTCTCTAGGTCTTTGAGGAATTGCCACACTGTCTTTCACAATGGTTGATTACCCTGTGGAAACCACATAAAAGTTTCATTTGATCCTGGCTAATTTTCAGGTTAGAGCATCACCTGGAGTCTTGTTCCATAGTTAAACAAAATTGAGTGTCTCATGGAGCTCTGGAAAATAGAGCTTGATGTTCCAGCTGTCTCAATAATTCCAACCTTCATGTTCCTAAAATAAAAGATGTTAGACCTTAAGTGTTTCCTGATGTTATACCCAAATTAGCTCTAGTCCTTTAATGCCAATGCATTTCCATAAATTTGGAGCATGTGCTATGTACTGATAGGCAAGGCTATATATATATATATATTTTTTTTTTTTCCCCGACAAAACTTCAATTTTCCTGTACCTAACAGAGAAAAAGGTCCAATACTAGCATTGGACCTCTCCTCTTTGGGTATTTAATACATAGATCTAAGATTGGACATCATTTTGTTTCACTATAGGAAATAATGACTATATAGGCTGGGCATGATGGCTCATGCTTGTAATCCCCGCACTTTGGGAGGCTGTGGCGGGTGGACCACCTGAGGCCAGGAATTCAGGACCAGCCTGGCTAACATAGCGAAACCCCATGCTTTCTAAAAATACAAAAATTATCCAGGCATGGTGGCACAAGCCTGTAATCCCAGCTACTTGGGAGGCTGAGGCAGGAAAATCACTTGGAACCTGCAGAGGGTGGGTGTGGACAGAGGTTGCAGTGAGCTGAGATTGCACCCCTGCACTCCAGCCTGGGCAACAGAGTGAGACTCCATTTCAATTAAAAAAAAAAAAAGGAAATAGTAACTATAGCCAAAGTTCCACTATCAATTTAAATCAACCCTCATTTCAAAGATTCATTTAGGTTTGAAGGGATGCAAGATTAGAATATAAGCTCACAATGGTGTGACAGCAAAGGGAGAACTAATTATATTTTAATTATTTTGTCATTATTACACCACTGTTAATGATGGCAATGAGAAAACTTATAAAAGTGTTTCCCCATTTTATAATTTCTCTCCAAATTTAATCAGAAGATAAATGGGAGATGGTGAGGTGATTTAAAAAGATTGCAGATCTTGGCTTCCAAAGGATCTAGTTTTAACTCTAACTGCCCTTTAGCATCATTCATACTATGTGATTTTGGATTAGTTACTCAAACTCTTTGAACTTCAGTGTTCTTATATGCACAAGAATATGCATAAGAGTTTCATTGCTAACTCATTATTATCTTGTGCAAAACATGAAACACTTTAAAAACCCATTTAATACCTAGAATTGCTTATTGCACAAAATAGTATTTTCACATATTATCAATTTATTATATAAGTGGTAGCATGAAATACAATATGTATTGTACCTCTTTGGAAGTTCATTTTGCTCTCAGGAGGGTTAGGTCTGTTATCGAAGGTCATTTGCCCAACTGGGCAGCAGAAAGCAGGCTTAGATTGGGGCAGCAGTATGCACACCAGCTTTACCCTCACCTTAATCAAATCGCCATTACACAAGACACATAATGCAAAACGTATTTTAAGTTATTGTTATCCTTCTGGATCAGATGCAGATTGACATCAGCCCTCAAATAAGACTGTCACTTAAAATTTATAGAACACAAGGAAAAATGGTTACATATTGAACCATATGAGTCTTTTTGGAATAAACCATGAAATATCTGCTTGCAAAATAAGGATAATATGATATTAATTATTTGGAAAGAGTTTTTCTAACAGATTTCTACCATTCAAAAACCAAAGAAAGAATATTTATTTTTTCTCCAACTTTACTATCTGCTACTCTACCAAAAGTGTTAGAAGTACACTCATCAGAGAGAAAAACAAAGGATGATAATTTAGTCATTAAAAGGGCTGACAAATAAATTTAAAGAAAAGCCTGGACAATCTGTGTAATGTATCTAGTGTATGTGACTTTTGCTACTCAAATCCATTTTGGTGACTTAAAGGATATGTGATTATCTGGGAATCTTTTATTTGTGAATGGTTGTTCTTTCAAACATCATCCCATGTAGTAAAGAGGAAAAATGAAATAAATCCTTATTTGAAAATATTATCCTCTACAAAGGAATATATGATCTTTGAGAAGTAAAGAAGATATGAGAAGTAACAATTTTTCTATTTTTAAATTCTGTTTATAGAATCTGTATTGGATGGCACCACATAAACAGGTATTCAATAAGGGAGAACAATAATCCCTCTCTCATTCGGATTCAATTGGCTCTACATTTCTTAAACATGTGTATATTCGTCACCTATTTAGTGCAATCAAACTGTGAGTATGAAATTGTACTGTACTTTACCCAGCGGACATCATCTGTCTTATCCCAATGTGAGTCAATATTAGGATGAGCTCAGTAGCATCACCATGACAAGGTAGCACCATTGCCTGGAATGGTAGTGAAGGTCTGACCCAAGATGTACTTGTGAAACTGTCCCTATAACATAAAATTAATCAGAGAAGAAGGAAGGGGGAGAAATAAAAATAAACCAAGCTTGCAACATATTCAACATTAATTATTAGGGCAAGTGCTCTCTGACCCCTTCCTCACGGGTGCCTCAGAATCACATAGACCCTTGCTACAAGATTATGGTTCTTCTTAACTACTCTATAGATAACAACTTGAACATTGTAAAATGTTAAGTTTCCCTTTGAGATATTCTTTTGGCTCCTGAATACGAGTGAAACTATTGATGTCAGCTGATCTGAAGGACCCCATGAGGAGCTGACTCATCAAAGAATGCAGTTTCCACATCTTGATGATTTCATTCTCCTTGCCCCAACCAAGCAATGACCCCAATTTACCAGCCCCTTACCCTCCATGATCCCCTTAAAAACGACAGCCTGGAAATCCTCAGGGAGATACATTTAAGTCTCCTCCCATCTCCTCTTGGCACTCTAAAGTCATTAAACTCTTTCTCTGCTGCAAACCCTGCTGTTTGAGTTTATTGCTCTGTTACTGTGCAGCAGACATACAAACCTGTTGGTCCTGTAACAATTGAGTCCTGGGGCTATATTCAAAGGAGCATTTTTTTTTTTTAGTTTAATTCTATTTGCCCTTTTTATTTCATGCAAACCTCATATTCCTTAATTCTGTCAAACTTCACCAGTCTCTATAAAGGTCCTGCAGTGGAAACTAATTTGTAGAATTATGACAATCCAAAATAATATTAGCCCAGGCTCACTTAGGATATAAGTAGCATAGATGGGACTCATACTGTCCTCTATGACTTCAAAAACAGTTTTATTTTGCTCTAGCCATGATACCCCTCTGTCTGATAGCAGCCTCAGACATAAATGAGAATTCACATGATAGTATTTGCATTATTAGAGGTATTTTGTATTAGACATGTGGGATGAAATTCAGCCACAGAAAGAATTGTTATATGAAGAGAGAACATCAGCCTCTAACTTTGTTACTCATTATCGCCATATTTTTGAGCATGCCTACCAATGCTGTTTCCTTATGCATTACAAATAAAAAATGTTATGTGCTCATAATAAACTAATTAGCTGGTAAACTAATTATAATTTTCTTTCAACTCTTCTTCTATCATATATAGAATAGATGTTCTGATGTTTTAATCAAAATGAAATATTTAATAAGGTGCTTGTTAAAAAAATCTGTTGTTGAAAAATAAGGTTTTACATTTAACTCAAGTCAATTTAATTTGAAAAATATTCATTTAGTACCTGCAATGAGCCAGGCTTGCTTCCAGGTCTATTGGCCACGGCACTGTACATCAACTACATTCACTGCCTTTCACAGGTAAACGGACTTGTAGTTTGAGCCTGAAAGGCTGGAATTGGTTTAAACAACTCTGCATCTGCAGTGTTTCACATGGCTCCAGGTTTTCTTGTGATATGTTTGGGTTATGTTTGAATCAAATACACACGCACACACCAATTATTATTCACTGTGATTTCTCATTCTTCCTCTTCTTTGAACCAAAATCCTATTTGTTAGAATAAAGAAGCCAAGTAAGATGCATGGCCCACCTGGTCCCTTCCAGAACTATTTTTTCTAACTTGATAGGATACTTCATAAGGATGTGGTACCATAACCTTTGGTCTCTAAGAAAATGTTTCAGGAGGTGGTTTTTTGTTTGTTTGTTTGCTGGTCTATTTTTTTTTTTCTCTAAATAGAAAGTTAGAAGAGCACAATAAGCTGTGTTAGAAATGTCTAGAGTGTTACCCTGGGTCTTTTGCTTACTGTCTTCATGACAGTAAATTACTTAAGCTGTGCCTGAGTTTTATTCCACCCCAGTAAAGGGGAGCTAACGAAATCCATTATCAAAATTTTCTGACAAACATTTCTGTCCAGAACTTGTTACCAGTAAATTGCAGGTACTTAAGAAATGCTCCATGAAAAAAAAATGCATTTCACAAGAGGTTTCTCAATAACATGTTTGTGAAATTTGAAAGGCAACAAAGATTAAATGCAGCAGAAAAAAAACGGGAAGAGAGAGGAAAATGAAAATTCATATTTCTTTTCTTGGATCCAAAAAAATCACCAAATGGAAGCAGCTTTGGAGGTTTCTCAGACATTTGATAATAAGTATTTAGGGCCCATAGAGCTCCAAAAAAGAAGGATTTTAGTATAATTATAAATAAAAATGGCTGTTTTTCCAGGAGTGAGAAGGCAAATTTGTCACTTTATACTGTCCCATTTCTGAAACAGAAGTCTATGACAAATTTCTTAAAGTATATGTAGGAATTTATGCTACCTTTTCTGAGATTTGTCTACCATAATTAATCATGTTGTATTCTTCTCAGCTAAGCTTTCAAACATCGAGGTAAGAGATTAATACATAGTAAGATCTAGCAGAAGAAATTGTGCAGGGGAGGCTTAAATGAGGCTCCATGTCTCTGGTGTTGTTTTGATGATAAATTGGCCATTCTTAATATTATCAAGTATTGGGCTATATCCATGAAATGGTGCACACTTAGAATTTAGATAACTACAAGAGAAATAATCTCCATCTTTCTGCCTTCAAAACAAATATACAGCAATACAATAGGTAAATGGCACTTACCTTGGTCCTTCAAAAGTACACTTACAAAAACTAAATGAAAGAAACACATAGAAAATATGTTCAATTTAGTTTAAAAACTGTATCTTAAATGATTTTCCTTCCTTTGTCCTTTCATAGTAACTTATTTGTTGGGTTTTGAATTATAGTTAATTATACTTACAATTTTTTAAACATAGTAATTAAACTAATTCAAACAAGAACATTTCAACACCCAGATCAGTGGTTTGTACAGAGATGATGCTCAATGTTTGTTAGTTCATTACCATTTTAAACAATTAGTGTTAACAGTGGTGTCTCAAACACTGAGAGATGACATTTCCTTTACTCTCATAGATTACAGACATTTGAGAATCTATATAGTCTAAAACTATGGCTTGATGACTTAAAATCTTTACATTTGAGAAGAAAAAGTTGCTCTAAAATACAGTTTTACAAAGTAAAATGCCACTAGATTAAAGAATTCTGGATTCAGGTAAGTTTATTGGGCTTTTTCTTTCATTTAGTTTTTGTAAGTGTGCTTTTGAAGGACCAAGGTAAGTGCCATTTACCTATTGTTTTTATTATTTGTTTTTTAAAAATTGTACTAGATATACAAATCGCTTATTCTGTTTAAGAAATCTATTTAAGTTGTTTGAATTATGTGTTCTCTTTTTATGTACTTTGGGTTGAACTAACCAAATCTGGAGTGCTAATCTAGTTGCTTAGTTCTCTCTAAGAATAGGACGTAACAGAGTCTGAAAATCCTCTGATTTAGAATACATTTCTTTCCTTTGTGTGGAAGGAAGCTTTTACTTCAAGTAGGTTAATTGCATTACTCTCAAGTGTGATAAAGATATCTTGGAAAAAACTCAAATCTAAATTTTATTCTCAAATGATCTCTTGTTCTCTCACACTCCAAATTTCATTTCTTTCATGTGCACAAAGAATATATTCTTTAAGTGGTAGTCATCTGGTGGCAATCTTTTTCCCATAGCATAAGTATGAGCTACACATTCACTGTGTAGTGCTATGTGTTTGTTTTGAAGGCAGCAAGATGGAGATCATTCTCTTACTAGTGCTTGCCTTACAATTCTCCTCAAACTAAATTCTCCTTTGGTGAATAGCCACATTAGGCTATTAGATATTGAAGTTTGTTTCTTCATATAGAAAAATGAAATGGGAGAAGGTATGGGGAAGGGAAGTTTATTACAAAAGTTGAATTTGAAGTACTGGAGTAGGTCAGGAGGGGACAAAAATGACTCTTAAGAATTTGGAACTTTCCTATTGTCTCTGGGTCCTGGAGTATTTTTTTTTCATATATATACTTTAAGTTCTAGGGTACATGTGCACAATGTGCAGGTTTGTTACAGGATGTATACATGCGCCATGTTGGTATGCTGCACCTCAACTCATCATTTACATTAAGTATTTCTCCTAATGCTGTCCATCCCCCCTCCCCCCACCCCACAACAGGCCCTGGTGTGTGATGTCCCCCACCCTGTGTCCAAGTGTTCTCATTGTTCAATTCCCACCTATGAGTGAGAACATGCAGTGTTTGGTTTTCTGTCCTTGCGATAGTTTGCTGAGAATGATGGTTTCCAGCTTCATCCATGTCCCTACAAAGGACATGAACTCATCCTTTTTTATGGCTGCATAGTATTCCATGGTGTATATATGCCACATTTTCTTAATCCAGTCTATCTATCACTGATGGATATTTGGGTTGGTTCCAAGTCTTTGCTATTGTGAATAGTGCTGCCATAAACATACGTGTGCATGTGTCTTTATAGCAGCATGATTTATAATCCTTTGGGTATATACGCAGTAATGGGATCGCTGGGTCAAATGGTATTTCTAGTTCTAGATTCCTGAGGAATCGCCACACTGTCTTCCACAATGGTTGAACTAGTTTACATTCCCACCAACAGTATGAAAGTGTTCCTATTTCTCCACATTCTCTCCAGCACCTGTTGTTTCCTGACTTTTTAATGATGGCCATTCTAACTGGTGTGAGATGGTATCTCTTTGTGGTTTTGATTTGCATTTCTCTGATGACCAGTGATGATGAGCATTTTTTCATGTGTCTGTTGGCTGCATAAATGTCTTCTTTTGAGAAGTGTCTGTTCATATCCTTCGCTCACTTTTTGATGGGGTTGTTTGATTTTTTCTTGTAAAGTTGTTTGAGTTCTTTTTTCTTTTTTTTTTTTTTTTTTGAGATGGAGTCTCGCTCTGTCGCCCAGGCTTGAGTGCAGAGGTGCAATCATGGCTCACTGCAAGCTCCGACTTCTGGGTTCACACCATTCTCCTGCCTCAGCCTCCTGAGTGGCTGGGACTATAGGCACCCACCACCATGCCTGGCTAATTTTTTTGTATTTTTAGTAGAGATGGGGTTTCACCATGTTAGCCAGGATGGTCTGGATCTCCTGACCTTGTGATCCACCCACTCAGTCTCCCAAAGTGCTGGGATTACAGGCATGAGCCACTGTGACTGGCCTGTTTGAATTCTTTCTAGATTCTGGATATTAGCCCTTTGTCAGATGGGTAGATTGCAAAAACTTTCTCCCATTCTGTAGGTTGCCTGTTCACTCTGATGGTAGTTTCTTTTACTTTGCAGAAGCTCTTTAGTTCAATTAGATCCCATTTGTCAATTTTGGCTTTTGTTGCCATTGCTCTTTGTGTTTTAGTCATGAAGTCCTCGTCCATGCCTATGTCCTGAATGGTATTGCCTAGGTTTTCTTCTAGGGTTTTTATGGTTTTAGGTCTAACATGTAAGTCTTTAATCCATCTTGAGTTAATTTTTGTATAAGGTGTAAGGAAGGGATCCACTTTCATCTTTGTACCTATGGCTAGCCAGTTTTCCCAGCACCATTTATTAAACAGGGAATGCTTTCTCCATTTCTTGTTTTTGTCAGGTTTGTCAAAGATCAGATGGTTGAGATTTGTGGTGTCATTTCCGAGGCCTCTATTCTGTTCCATTGGTCTATATATCTGTTTTGGTACCAGTACCATGCTGTTTTGGTTACTGTAGCCTTGTAGTATAGTTTGAAGTCAGGTAGCGTGATGCCTCCAGCTTTGTTCTTTTTGCTTAGGATTGTCTTGGCGATGCAGGCTCTTTTTTTGGTTCCATATGAACTTTAAAGTAGTTGTTTCCAATTCTGTGAAGAAAGTCATTGGTAGCTTGATGGGGATGGCAATGAATCTATAAATTACCTTGGGCAATATGGCCATTTTCACAATATTGATTCTTTCTATCCATGAGCATGGAATTTTCTTCCATTTGTTTGTGTCTTCCTTTATTTTATTGAGCAGTGGTTTGTGGTTCTCCTTGAAGAGGTCTTTCACATCCCTTGTAAGTTGGATTCCTAGGTATTTTATTCTCTTTGAAGCAATTGTGAATGGGAGTTCACTCATGATTTGGCTCTCTGTTTGTCTGTGATTGGTGTACAAGAATGCTTGTGAATTTTGTACATTGATTTTGTATCCTGAGACTTTGCTGAAGTTGCTTATCAGCTTGAGGAGATT
This sequence comes from Nomascus leucogenys, assembly GCF_006542625.1. Taxonomy (NCBI): domain Eukaryota; kingdom Metazoa; phylum Chordata; class Mammalia; order Primates; family Hylobatidae; genus Nomascus; species Nomascus leucogenys. The sequence goes on along the minus strand of NC_044387.1, from coordinate 88,317,273 downwards.
TTGGGCTGAGACAGTGGGGTTTTCTAGATATACAATCATGTCATCTGCAAAGAGGGACAATTTGACTTCCTCTTTTCCTAATTGAATACCCTTTATTTCCTTCTCCTGCCTAATTGCCCTGGCCAGAACTTCCAACACTATGTCGAATAGGAGTGGTGAGAGAGGGCATCCCTGTCTTTTGCCCATTTTCAAAGGGAATGCTTCCAGTTTTTGCCCATTCAGTATGATATTGGCTGTGGGTTTGTCACAGATAGTTCTTATTATTTTGAGATACGGCCCATCAATACCTAATTTATTGAGAGTTTTTAGCATGAAGCATTGTTGAATTTTGTCAAAGGCCTTTTCTGCATCCATTGAGATAATCATGTGGTTTTTGTGTTTGGTTCTGTTTATATGCTGGATTACATTTATTGATTCGTGTATGTTGAACCAGCCTTGCATCCCAGGGATGAAGCCCACTTGATCATGGTGGATAAGCTTTTTGATGTGCTGCTGGATTCAGTTTGCCAGTATTTTATTGAGGATTTTTGCGTCAATGTTCATCAAAGATATTGGTCTAAAATTCTCTTTTTTGGTTGTGTTTCTGCCAGGCTTTGGTATCAGGATGATGCTGGCCTCATAAAATGTGCTAGGGAGGATTCCCTCTTTTTCTATTGATTGGAATAGTTTCAGAAGGAATGGTACCAGTTCCTCCTTGTACCTCTGGTAGAATTTGGCTATGAATCCATCTGGTCCTGGACTCTTTCTGGTTAGTAAGCTATTGATTATTGCCACAATTTCAGAGCCTGTTATTGGTCTATTCAGAGATTCAACTTCTTCCTGGTTTAGTCTTGGGAGGGTATATGTGTCGAGGAATTTATCCATTTCTTCTAGATTTTCTAGTTTATTTGTGTAGAGGTGTTTGTAGTGTCTCTGATGGTAGTTTGTATTTCTGTGGGATCAGTGGAAATATGCAGCATTGTCTTGAAATTCAAGGTGAACAACAACATGTTCTATATGTGGTAGCTTATCATGCTATTAATAATATTATATTACTAGGCAGCATATATAAATATATCCCAATATCACATAACTATTTAATCTCTTGTTTCATCAAAAGCTAGAACAAAAATTTTAAAACATTTTATTAGAAAAGCACTGATGCCTTAGCCATGATTGAGTTTGGAAGTGTAGTTGACTGCAAAGACTTAACTCTAACCTTAGAGTTAGCTCTTACCTTTTGTCAGACTCTTGTATTTTTCACTATACCTTTCTCTTTTCTCTGAGGCATTTCAGATATCCCACTGATCTGAAAATGCCAACTTTCCCAGGACAGTTCAGCTACGGTGCACTTTTAGCTATGTCTCTGCTTAGATGCTTGATTGATATTCCTTGCTATATTCATGCCCTTGTATTAAAGAAATAAATGCCAAACCTCAAACAAAATTAAAGAGGAGGACTCTGATTCAGATTTACAGGAATTTCCGATGTTGGTTGGTAGATAAATCAAAAGTTCATAGCATGTTATTTCAAAATGAAAAATTGTGAAAGTGAGATTCATGTAGCATAAAGCGCTTAGGGGATGCAAATAAGGGGAATTATAACCATAAGATTTGTTTTGAGAGAAACAGTTTAATGTAGGAGGTGCAGAGTGAGTAAAATGTAGGGCTTGGTTTAGCAGAGAAGAGAGGAGAGAATATTCCGTGTTAGAGAACTGTCGTAATGGAAAATTGCATTGACTTTCATGATGAAGAGAACAAATTCTCTTAATAAATCGTGCATCACTGCTTGTTTTGGAGCAACCATGTGAGATTTTCAGCATGTTTTCTAGGAAACATATTTTGATGGGTTGTATAGGCTGTGGTGAATCTTAGGGAGGAGGGGAATACAAGTGGGAAGAAGAGTTTGAAAGCTATTATAGCAAGTTGGCACCCAAGATTGAGGACATGCTCCAGGTTGTGGCTGGGAAAATAGAGGAGGCAAAGGACAATCTCTAGCCATCGCTTACTTGTACAGATCACTTGAAAACTCCCAACAGTTCTCGTGGATTTCAGTTTCAACTTTCATTAAAATTTTCAGTTAAAATTGTGTCATAAGTATGACATAAGAAGTCAATTCTTTAATGTTTTACTTCCAAAAGAGATAATGGGAAGATTACTGCTTTACATGCCCCTCACTGGGTGAAAGAAACATGTAATAGGTTTCTAACTACTTATTTTCAGTAAGGCGAATTATTTTCTAATGACTTGTCATTGTTACTATTATTATTATTAAGCCAGGGTCTCGCTTTGTTACCAGGCTGGAGTGCAGTGTGTGGTTATAGCTTACTGCAGCCTCAAACTCCTGGGCTCAATCCTCCTCCCTTTGCTTCCCATGTAGCTAGGACTACAGGTGTGTGCCACCATGTCCGGCTAATATTTTTCACTTTTTGTAGAGATGCAGTTTGCTATGTTGCCCAGGCCATCTCAATCTCCTAGCCTCAACTGATCCTCCTGCCTTGGCCTCTCAAAATGCTGAGATTTCAGGTGTGAGCCACTGCATTCAGACTATTTTTATAACATTGTTTTCTAATTACCCATCATGGCATGACAATACCTAAGAGATCTCAATTTTACCTCTCAAGATAAAGTTACTATGTTTATATATTTGATTGGGTAGCTTTTGTTTGCACAGACTTACATGCATCAGTTTTAGAGAAGAATGATCAGTGTCCAAATTAATCCTTAACAAAATGTTATTGTCCATATGAAGGTAGGCTTATGTAATTCCTAATACTTATAAAATAACATAAAATGCTCAAGACAAATAAGATAAAGGGACAAAATCTGTTGGCAATAATAAGTTTAAGGTTTGTGAATTCATCAAGAGCCTGGAAATAGAATTTGTTCCTAAAAACAGAATCCATACATGAAAAGCCAGAGGTTTCCTTGAACTGATGATAACAAGCTGTTCTTTTTTTTTGACATTTGAGAACTTTCTGGTATCAGTTGTACAGATTTCTTGTTAACTTTTTTTTTTGAACCATACTGGTTACTCACATTTTTCTCTCAACAAATAATTTTCTCTCTGAATAATACTTTTTCACTGGAGAGACATGATATTCCAGGAATGAGGAGGCAGGATATTTGAGCTTGTGATATAGCTAGACATTCAAATATAGCTGAACAAGTTAAGGGGCATGGATACAGCTGAATTACAGTTCCCACTGACCTGCCTTTTTAGAGTTGTCTATCATTCTATGATAACATAGAATGTTCTGTGCTTCTATTTATCCCTCCCACCCCCTTGACCCTTGGCAACCACTAATCCTCTTTACTGCCTCCATAGTTTTGGCTTTTCCTGAATGTCACAGAGTTGTAATCATACAGTATATAGCCTTTCCACATTGACTTCTTTCACTTAGTAATATGCCTTACTAAGTTTGCATAAGTTCCCTCCATGTTTTTCATGGCTTGATAGCTCATTCTTTTGAGTGATTAATAATATTCCATTGTCTACATGTACCATAGTTGATTTATCCTTTTACCAACTGAATGGCATCATGGTTGTTTCCAGCTTTTGACAATCATAAATAAAGTTGCTGTAAACATTCATGTTCTGGTTTTTGTGTGGACCTTTGGGAAGCACGATTGCAGAATACTATGGTAAGTGTATATTAGTTTTGTAAAAAATTGTCATGCTATCTTTTAACAGGGCTGTTCTATTTTTGCATTCCCACCAACAATGAATGAGAGATTCTGTTGCTTCACATCCTCTTCAGTGTTTGGTGTTGCCAGTGTTCTGGATTTTGGCCATTCTAATAAGAATGTAGCATCTCACTCTTGTTTCCATTTGTATGTATCTGCTGACATATGATGTGGAACATCTTTTTGTATACTTTTTTGTCATTTGTATATTTTCAAGTATTCTTTAGAAGTATTCTATTTAATGTTCAAGTATTTGGGGATTTTCCAACTATCTTTCTGTTATTAATTTTTAGTTAATTCCACTGTAGTCAGAGAGCAGACATTTCATAATTTCTCTCTTTTTTCTTTTTAGAGACAAGGTCTTATTGTGTCATCCAGGCTGGAGTGCAATGGCACAATCACAGCTTACTGAAGGTCCAACTCCTGGGCTCAAGTGATCCTCCTGCCTCAGCCCCCTGAATAGGTACAGCTACAGGCATGTGTCACCATATGATTTGTATATTTTTACCTTTGTAAAGGTAGGTTTTGTTGCCCAGAATATGATCTATCTTGGTAAATGTTCCATGTGAACTTGGGAGAAATGTGCATTCTGCTGTTGTTAAATGAAGTAGCATACAGCTGTTATATTAATTTGGTTGATAGTACTGTTGAGTTCAACTACAGCCTTACTTATTTTCTGCCTCTTGGATCTAATCATTTCTGATAGCAAGGTGTCTCAGCTTCAACTACAACAGTGGATTCTTCTATTTCTCCTTATAGTTTTATTTTGCCTCACATAGTTTGATGCTTTGTTGTTAGGCACAAAAATGCTAAGAATTGTTGGTTTAAAAAAAAATTGACTCCTTTATTATTGTGTAGTATCCCTCTCTGTCCCTGATAACTTGACTTGCTCTCGTTAGCTCGAAAGTAGAATAGCTACATCTGCTTTATTTCGATTAGTGTTACCATGATATATCTTTCAGCATCCATTTACTTTTAATCTGTATATCTTCATTTTAATAAAGTGGATTTCTTTCAGACAACATATAGTTGGGTTTTATTTTTTATACATATGACACTTTCTGTCTTTTAATAGGTCTGCTTAGATCATTTGTGTTTAAAATGATCTAGTTTCGTATCTACCATATTTGTTATTGTTTTCTATTTTGCCCTTGTTTATTATTCCTAATTTTTTATCTTCTACTCTTTTTTCTGCCTTTCATGATCGTATTTAAGCATTTCATTGATTTAATTTTCTCTGCTTTCTGAGAATATCAGTTGTACTCCTTTTTTTCATTAACTTTTTTAGAGGTTACCCTAGAGTTTTCAATGTACATTTACAACAAACCCAAGTCTACCTGCAAATAACACTATACTACTTCACAGGTAGTACAAGCAAATGAAATAATTCTAATTCCTTTCTCTCACAACTTGTTTCATTGCTGGCATTTATATATAAGCACACTTAAGCATATGTATGTGTACATAAAAAAATACATAAATACTCTGTTGTTAATATTTTGAACTAATATGTTAGATGAATTAAGATAAAGAAAAATAAAAATTTTAATTTTATATTTATATATTTATTCTTTGATACACTTCCTTTTCAATGTAGATCTGAATTTCTTACCTATATCATTTTTCTTCTGTTGAAAGAAAATTTTAAAATATTTCTTGTGAGGTAGGTCTACTGGCAACAAATTCCCTTAATTTTTTTTGTCTGAGAAAATCTGTATTTCTCCTTCACTTCTGAAGAATAATTCCTCAGGATACAAAATTCTAAGTTGGTGAGTTTTTTTTTCTCCCAAAACTTCAAATATTTGATGCCACTCTCTTCTTGCTTTCTGAGAAGTCAGATATAATTCTTATCCTTCATCCTCTATAAGTAAGTTATTTCTTTCCCTTCTAGTTCCTTTTAGAATTTTTCTTATTTTTTTCTAATCTTCTGTAATTTAAATATGATACTCTTAGATACAGAATTTTTGTTTTTTTTGTTTTGTTTTGTTTTTTATTTTTGGTATTTATCCTGCTTTATGTTCTCTAAGCTTCCTGGATCTGTGATTTGATATCTGGTATTAATTTGAGGAATTCTCAGTCATTTTTTCAAATACTACTTTTGTTCCTTTTTTCCTTTTTTCTCCTTCTGGTTTTCCCATTACATGTATATCTTTTATAGTCATCTCATGGTTCTATACTTTTTTTAGTCTTTTTTTCTCTTGCTTTTCAGTTTTGGGGGTTTATACTGAGATATCCTCAATCTCAGAGATTCTTTTTTCATCCATATTCAGTCTATTACTAACCCCATCAAGGCATTCCTTATTTTTGTTACAATGTTTTTTGTCTTTAGCATTTCTCTTTTACTTTTTCTTAGAATTTCCATATTGATTCTTATATTGCTCCCTTGTTTGTGCATTTTGTCTGCTTTATCCATTAGAACTCTTAGCATAATAGCCATGGTAGTTTACATTCCTGCTGTGGTAACTTAAACATCCTTGCCATATCTGAGTATGGTTTTCATGCTAGTTTTGTCTTTTCAAACTGTTTTCTGCCTTTTAGTAAGACTTGTAAATTTTTCATAATATTTGGACATGATGTACTGGTTAAAACAAATGGCTGTAAATAGGTGCTTAATAATGCAGAAGCAATATGTGAGGGGAGAAGAACATTCTTTAATTCCATGATGTGTTCCAGTCTTTTAGATATCCTGTGCCTTTGGACTGTGAACTTCACAAATGTCTCTCAGTTTTCTCCCACCATCCCCCCAGGTGGAAAAGGATGTCTAGAGTGGGTTGAATTTGGGTGTTTTTCTATTTCCACATGACAGGTGAGAGGGGGCTGGAGCTGTGTATTTTCCTTCTTTCAAGTGGAAATCTAGAACCAGCTGGAGTTGGATATTTTCCTCACCCAGGTAAGTTAGGCTGTAATAAAACTGCAGCATGTGCTGGGCATGATGGCTCATGCCTGTAATCCCAGCACTTTGGGAGGCCGAGGGAGGTGGATCACTTGAGGTCAGGAGTTTGAGATCAGCCTGGCCAACGTGGTGAAAGCCTGTCTCTACTAAAAATACAAAAATTAGCTGGGCATGGTGGTGCATGCCTGTAATCCCTGCTACTCGGGAGGCTGAGGCAGGAGAATCACTTGAACCCTGGAGGCAGAGGTTGCAGTGAGCTGAGATTGCATCACTGCACTCCAGCCTGGGTGACAAGGGTGAGACTCCATCTCAAAAACAAAAAACAAAAACAAAAACAAACAAACAAAACCCAGCATGACAGGCTCTGTATAAATAGACTCTCATGAGAGCACACCTTGCTAAGAAGAATAGAATGCTTTGTAGTTTACAAAATGATTCTTTTTCCCCTCCGTCCAGCAGAAGCATAAGCGGATTTTTGTCCAATATTCACTGTGAAATCTTGGTAGAACTCCTGAAGGCAAAACTCACAAAAGTGTGAGGGCTCCCATCAATAGTTCCCCCTGGATTTTTTTAACTCACATTTGTTCACACTGATCCTCCAGCAGCTCATCTATTAGAGTCAGGTTTTTCTAACCCAGTGTTGATTCCTATGGACGTTTCTGCTCATGGGTTTATTCTCCTATAAGCTGCGATTCTCTGCATTTGTCTGTCTGTGTCTCCAGGTTTGGGGACAGTGGTTTGCCCTGTGACCTCAATCCTCATAGGAATCTAGGAGGAGCTGTCGATTAAGTTTTTCAGCTTTATACTTGTTAGCACGGATTGGGGAGTTCTAAACTTCTTCCATGCCGGACCAGAGACTAGAAGTTCAAATCTGTCTATTTATAAGACAGCTGTCTTTGGAATTATTAAAGATATGTATGGGGATGATGCTGCCAATGCACGTCACTGCTAGCATATTTTGTACATTTAAGTAATGGTTATTCTCCTCAAATGTAAAAGATTGCCTAATCAATGTGGCTTAATTCAAATGTGAAATATAGCTAGACTTTTTGCCTCATCTTAAAGCATTGTTCCTGTCACTGACCACATTCCCTAGAAGGAGATTTTAGAAATAAATTTTTATGACCAACACAACATGGCTGTTGCAGATGGCAATAACAAAGGCAATTAAAAACAACTCAAGGAAAGGAGATATATATATATATACACACACACACACATACATACATATATATATATACAACACACACACATAGATAGCATTCTTATATACATACAAATATATGTGTGTATGTATATATATGTATATACGTGTATATACGGAATACATATATGTGTATATATGGAATACACACACACACACACACACATATATATATAGCATTCTTGAAGTGGCTAAAGGATTCCCATTACATGTACATCTTTTATAGTTGTCTAATGGATATATATATATATATATATGGCATTCTTGGAGTGGCTAAGGATTGTCTGATATGACAGGTAAAATGTAAACATGGAATTAATTGGGTAGCAACACAGAAGATAATTTCCTTTCTCAAATAGATATTAAAGTCCTTTGAGAGAAGGGGTCAAGTCTTCTGAAGCACTGTTCTCCTATTGTGTTAAAATAACACTCATCATAATTGAGGTAGGCTAAATGACACTTATCAGTTCACTAATCCAGGATTAAAAAGATTAATCATACTAATGACACTATTTTCTAGATGATTTCTCCAATGTGGATTTTGGCTGTTTCCATTTTAAAGATTTTATTAAAATGTTAAAATGTTAAATTATGGTCTTTCCCACCTCTAAGTGAGTTTGGATAATTGATGATGTTTTTAATTCATAGTAGTAGTGCATTCTGGTTTTCTAATTGTATTGGCTTATGAAGCAATGAGTACACATTTATAATCTTGGGGTACAGAAAGTGGCACCGTATATACTTTATGTAAGTATAAGAACAGAGAAATAAGTTCATTATGTTTAACATTAATATTTTGTTAGCCCAGATGGAAGCACTCAGTTGTCTTTACTTGAAGGTGACATATACATGTCATTGGTTATGGGACGTTAGCTACAGCTGTCTGACAGTGCAATTCCAATTTATTTTAAACTGTAATTAGAAACTATCCTTCCAGGCTTTTAAGCCTAATGAAAGAAACTGATCATTTTTTTAAATCTCTTCAGAGACTATTTTATGTATTTTCTATTTTTCATAAATCAATTTTACCTTCAATACCTGTTTCAAAAAAAATGTTACTTTTAGCCTCAACAATGTTACTTTTAACCTCAACAATGATTTATTTATGTATTAGGCTTATTCTTCCCTATTTTAGTTATAAACTTGATTTATATTTAAAGACAGACAAGATTGAGTCATAATAATTTGTCCTCCGTATGTAATAGTAACTGGAATATTATAAAAGTCATTAAAATAAATATAATTCAAATGGACAACATTTCAAACTAACAATAGATGTAAAAAATGGAAAGTACATAAAAATTTGGAATGAAACTTTATTTGGAGAATGAAACTAAACATTATGAACACACTTTTCATATATCTCGTGTATAAAAATAATCTATAATCATGACTAAGTGATGATTGTTAGAACAAATAAAGAATGCATCATATGGTGATTCATTTGCAACATAATTGTTTCAGCTGAGTTGTGCTTTCCTCTTCCCCTCAATAAAAGATACGCTCTCAGCCCAAGCAGGCTGAGAGTTTTATCAAGTTCTAACTCTTGGTATCTCAGAATGTGCATTATTTGTAAATAGGGTCATTGCATATGTGGTTAAGATAAGGTCATACTGGAAGAGTGGACCCTAATACAGTATGACTGGAATCCTTATAAGAAGAGAATGAACACAAACACATAGGCACAGGCAAGAACACCACGTGATGACAGAGACAGAGATGAGAGTAATGCATCCATAAGCCAGGAAAGGCCCAGAATTGCTGGCAACACCAGGAGCTCAGAGAAGGCATGAAATAGATTCTCCCCTATAGCTTCCAGAGAGCCCATGGCCTTATTTACACCTTAATTTCATATTTCTGGCCTCTAACACTGTGAAAAAAAAAAGAATTGTTTAAAGCCACTTCAGTAGTGACACTTTGTTATTATAGTTCCAGGAAACTAACAATGATTTTCAGCAACAATCTACAAAAGCAGGATGATAGGAAGTAACCTCTTCTAAAATTATGTTTGAGCACCTCATCAATTTTCTCATCAAAGACCTCTTATTTTAATATTGAAATCATTTTGCTTTAAAGTGTCAAAACCCATATATATTCTACAAAATTGAGTGTGTGTATTTCTATAATTTCTGGATTCCCTCTCCTGTTCAATTGATATATTTTGTCTATCCTTTCTTCAACATCACAGTATCAGATATTACAGTTTCAAAGCTTTAAGTCTTGAAATCAGGGAGTATAGCTATTTAACTTAAACTTTGCTATTGCTTTAAATAATTCTTTTGCACCATCTAGGTTATATGTGTTTTCATATCAAATTTAAAATAAAATTTGAAAGTTTTTATCCTAAGGCTTTGACATTTCAATTGAGATTGCATTGAATCTACAAATAAATATAGAAAGAATTCCCAAATTAACAATATGAAGTTTTCTATTTTCTATTCATGGTGTATATCTTTATATGTTTGGTTTCATCTAATTTCTCTCATTGACTTTATTGTTTTCAACCTACTGTTCTTGCTCACGTCTTGTTAAATTTCTCTAAAAATATTTCATGTTGTTGGAAACCATAGTAAATAGCATTTATTTAAAAATTTATTTAAAATCTTAATTGCTTATTTATAAAAATGCAATTGATTTTTATTGGCCTTATCTTTATAATATATGTAAACAATGGAAAGTACATAAAAAATTGGAATGAAACTTTATCTGGAAAATGAAACTAAACATTATGAACACACTTTTCATATATCTCATGTATAAAAATAATCTATAATCACACAAATTTAATAAATTAACTTATTAATTTTAGAAGCTTTTTGTAGATGCTTTAAAATTGTATCTATGGAAAATCATGTCATCATTGAATCATGACAATATAGGTCTTCCTTTACAATCTCCATGCCATTACTTTGTTTTTCTGTTTCCCTTATTATTACGATTGTTTCTCCCCTTACATCCCGATGAGGACCTCCAGAACATGTGAAGAGAAGTGGTGGCACCAGCCATCTTTGCCTTGTTGCTAGCCTTAAAGAGAAAGTGCAGAGTCTTTCACAATTAGGGATGATATTAGTTGTGTGTGTGTATTTGTGTGCATATGTGTATTTGTAGATGCTGCTCCCAACCAGGCTGAGAGTTTTATCAAGAATGAGTGTAGATTACAGTGAAATAATTTTTCTGCATCTGTTGAAACACTCATAGTTTTTTGCCTTTATACTGTCTTGATGAATTACATTGTGTGATTTTCAAATGTTAAATGAACATCGAATTCCTTGCACTTCATCATCATGTACTTTCTTTTCATATGTTGTTGAATTCAATTAATTATGTTTTTAGGATTTTTGCATATATACTAATTAACAATCTTGGTCTGTAATTTCCCTTTTTTGTAATATCTCAATCTGCATCAATTATCAGTAATACTGACTTTGTAAAATAATTTAAATTATGTTGTATAGGATTGTTATGATTCTATTCTTATATGTTTGTTGTAAATCAGTAACAAAGCCTTATGTGTGCTTTCTTGGAATGATTTTAACTCAAAATTTAACATGTTTTTTATTTTATTTTTTTGAGACAGGGTCTCACGCTGTCACCCAGGCTGTAGTGCAGGGGCACAATTATAGCTAAGTGCAGCCTCGGCCTCCCAGGCCCTAGTGATCCTCACACCTCAGCCTCCTGAGTAGCTGGGACAACAGGCTGATGCTACCATTCCAGGCTAATTTTTGTATTTTTGTAGCTATGGGGTTTTGCCATGTTGTCCAGGCTGGTCTCAGACTCCTGGGCTCAAGCTATTCACCTGCCTTGGCCTCACAAAATGCTGGGATTACAGGCAGAAGCCACCCCACTTGGTCTTCAAAATTTAATTTCTGAGACTGATAGAAAAGTAGTGATACCATCATCTGTTATTTCTGTACTCATATTTCCAGCTCGTATCTTTCAATTGATTTGTTCATTTTGTCTAAGTTATCAATTTTTTGACTTAATGCTGTTAGTAACATTCACTTACTGTTTCAAAATCTGTAGGATCTATGCTAATATCCACTCAGTTACTCCTAATATGTGTGACTTGTGTCTTATCTCTTTATTTCCAGATCGGTCTGACAAGAGGTTTATTGATTTTATTGATCTTCTCAAACAACATGCTTTAATTTCATTACTTTTCTCTATTTTTTTCTGTTTTAAAAATGTGATTAATATACGCTCTTTAATTTTGTCTTTTTTACATTTATTTTGGTTTTAAATTTTCATTACTTTGTCTAGTTTTTAAGGTAGCATCTTAAGTTCTTGATTTGAGATATTTTCCTTGTGTCATAAATTTGCCTCTAAGTTCTGCTTTATACACATCCCACAAATTGTGATATCTTTTTATCTTTATAATTTTAAAATTCTAATCTCTTTCTTGGTACTTGTGAGTTATTAAGAAATACTTTAATTACTTTCAAAATATTTTGGGATTTTCCAGATGCCTTTCTATTAGCATGCTCCAGTTTAATTCCATGGCCATCACAGGATATATTTAGTATGATTTAAATAATTTTAAATTTATTAAGACTTGTTTTATGGTGCGGAATATGATATATGTTGATAATGTTCAAAGTAAACCTGAAACAATACGGAATATGCTATTGTCTGGTGGAGTTTTTATAAATATCATTCACATAGAGTCAATAGGTAGTATTGGTCAAGTTTTCTATACCTTTGCTAATGTCTAATAATTTTATCAATTATTCTGGCAATAGTGCTGAAAACTTTGAATATAATTAAAGCATTTCTTCTATTTCTCTAGGTGCGAACATACACTATTTTCTGCCCTATGTGACCTACAAGAGTTGCCCCATCTCTTACTTTGGGTTGTTTTTCCCAACACGTGGGTATTTTCCCCAAACATATTCTCTGATCCGTTCTCAGTGGAAAACTTGAACTGTATCCTCTGCTGATCTCCAAGGTGCTTGTGTGCACTCACTCTCCCTTTCTTTTGCTTTAGCTCTCTCACTCTTTTACACACATTTCTCTAAACTCTCTGATACTCTGCCCTACAGACTCAAGCCTCCCTGAATTCTCAGCTCTATTGCCCTAAGCAGGTTTTCTTTTCTTGCACTGTGATCTACAAATATCCATATAATAAGTTATGGCAATCGTAGATCTCACCTTATTTCTTTCCCTCTCTTTCAGAAAACACTATCTTTTACTGCCTCAGGTCCAATGCCTGAAAACCACCGTTTCTTATATTTTGTCACTTAAAAAAATGGTTTTTAGCAGGAATGTATATCTTGTTCCTCATGGCCAGAAGTGAAAGATCCAATGATTACTTTTATATTTTGTCCAAATATTACTATTATTATCTATGGAAATGTTAAGTCCTGAATTTTTTTCTAAATGAAGGAATTTGCTCTTAAATATATATGAGACATTCAATAATAGTATGCTTAGTATTTTTAACAGAAACTTTTTATTTGCCCTTTACTTGAAAGTATTTCTCGAGGGGTGGAGCCAGGATGGCCGAATAGGAACAGCTCTGGTCTACAGCTCCCAGCGTGAGCAACACAGAAGATGGGTGATTTCTGCATTTCTGTGTGAGGTGCTGGGTTCATCTCACTAGGGAGTGCCAAACAGTGGGTGCAGGACAGTCGGTGCAGAGCACTGTGTGTGAGCAGAAGCAGGGCGAGGCATTGCCTCACTCGGGAAGTGCAAGGGATCAAGGAGTTCCCTTTCCTAGTCAAAGAAAGGGGTAACAGACAGCACCTGGAAAATTGGGTCAGTCCCACCCTAATACTGTGCTTTTCCAATGGGCTTGGAAAATGGCACACCAGGAGATTGTGTCCCGCACCTGGCTCGGAGGGGCCTATGCCCATGGAGTCTCACTGATTGTTAGCACAGCAGTCTGAGATCAAACTGCAAGGCAGCAGCGAGGCTGGGGGAGGGGTGCCCGCCATTGCCCAGGCTTGCTTAGGTAAACAAAGCAGCCAGGAAGCTCCAACTGGGTGGAGCCCACCACAGCTCAAGGAGGCCTGCCTGCCTCTGTAGGCTCCACCTCTGGGGGCAGGGCATAGACAAACAAAAAGTCAGCAGGAACCTCTGCAGACTTAAATGTCCCTGTCTGACAACTTTGAAGAGAGTAGTGGTTCTCCCAGCACACAGCTGGAGATCTGAGAACGGACAGACTGCCTCCTAAAGTGGGTCCCTGACCCCTGAGCAGCCTAACTGGGAGGCATCCCCCAGTAGGGACAGACTGACACCTCACTCGGCCAGGTATTCCTCTGAGACAAAACTTCCAGAGGAACTATCAGACAGCTGAATTTGTGGTCTCACGCAAATCCGCTGTTCTGCAGCCACCGCTGCTGACATCCAGCCAAACAGAGTCTGGAGTGGACCTCTAGCAAACTCCAACAGACCTGCAGCTGAGGGTCCTGTCTGGTAGAAGGAAAACTAACAAACAGAAAGGACATCCACACCAAAAACCCATCTTTACATCACCATCATCAAAGACCAAAAGTAGATAAAACCACAAAGATGGGGAAAAAACAGAGCAGAAAAACTGGAAACTCTAAAAAGCAGAGCACCTCTCCTCCTCCAAAGGAACGCAGTTCCTCACGAGCAACGGAACAAAGCTGGTCGGAGAATGACTTTGACGAGTTGAGAGAAGAAGGCTTCAGATGATCAAACTACTCAGAGCTACGGGAGGAAATTCAAAACCATAGCAAAGAAGTTAAAAACTTTGAAAAAAAAATTAGATGAATGGATAACTAGAATATCCAACGCAGAGAAGGGCTTAAAGGAGCTGATGGAGCTGAAAGCCAAGTTTCGAGAACTACAAGAAGATTGCAGAAGACTCGGTAGCCAATGCGATCAACTGGAAGAAAGAGTATCAGTGATGGAAGACGAAATGAATGAAATGAAGCAAGAAGGGAAGTTTAGAGAAAAAAGAATAAAAAGAAACTAACAAAGCCTCCAAGAAATATGGGACTATGTGAAAAGACCAAACCTACATCTGACTGGTGTACCTGAAAGTGACGGGGAGAAGGAAACCAAGTTGGAAAACACTCTGCAAGATATTATCCAGGAGAACTTCCCCAATCTAGCAAGGCAGGCCAACATTCAGATTCAGGAAATACAGAGAACGCCACAAAGATACTCCTCGAGAAGAGCAACTCCAAGACACATAATTGTCAGATTCACCAAAGTTGAAATGAAGGAAAAAATGTTATGGGCGGCCAGAGAGAAAGGTCGGGTTATCCACAAAGGGAAGCCCATCAGAGTAACAGCTGATCTCTCGGCAGAAACTCTACAAGCCAGAAGAGAGTGGGGGCTGATATTAAACATTCTTAAAGAAAAGAATTTTCAACACAGAATTTCATATCCAGCCAAACTAAGCTTCATAAGTGAAGGAGAAATAAAATACTTTACAGACAAGCAAATGCTGAGTGATTTTGTCACCACCAGGCCTGCCCTAAAAGAGCTCCTGAAGGAAGCACTAAACATAGAAAGGAACAACCGGTAACAGCCACTGCAAAAACATGCCAAATTGTAAAGACCATCGAGGCTAGGAAGAAACTGCATCAACTAACGAGCAAAATAACCAACTAACAACATAATGACAGGATCAAATTCACACATAACAATATTAACTTTAAAAGTAAATGGGCTAAATTCCCCAATTAAAAGACACAGACTGGCAAATTGGATAAGGAGTCAAGACCCATCAGTGTGCTGTATTCAGGAAACCCATCTCACATGCAGACACACACATAGGCTCAAAATAAAGGGATGGAGGAAGATCTATCAAGCAAATGGAAAACAAAAAAAGGCAGGGGTTGCAATCCTAGTCTCTGATAAAACAGACTTTAAACCAACAAAGATCAAAAGAGACAAAGAAGGCCATTACGTAATGGTAAAGGGATCAATTCAACAAGAAGAGCTAACAATCCTAAATATATATGCACCCAACACAGGAGCACCCAGATTCATAAAGCAAGTCCTGAGTGACCTACAAAGGGACTTAAACTCCCACACAATAATAATGGGAGATTTTAACACCCCACTGTCAACATTAGACAGATCAAGGAGACAGAAAGTTAACAAATATACCCAGGAATTCAACTCAGCTCTGCACAAAGTGGACCTAATAGACATCTACAGAACTCTCCACCCCAAATCAACAGAATATACATTTTTTTCAGCACCACACCACACCTATTCCAAAACTGACCACATAGTTGGAAGTAAAGCTCTCCTCAGCAAATGTAAAAGAACAGAAATTGTAACAAACTGTCTCTCAGACCACAGTGCAATCAAACTAGAACTCAGGATTAAGAAACTCACTCAAAACCACTCAACTACATGGAAACTGAACAACCTGCTCCTGAATGACTGCTGGGTACATAATGAAATGAAGGCAGAAATAAAGATGTTCTTTGAAACCAATGAGAACAAAGACACAACATACCAGAATCTCTGGGACACATTCAAAGCAGTGTGTAGAGGGACACTTATAGCACTAAATGCCCACAAGAGAAAGCAGGAAAGATCCTAATTGACACCCTAACATCACAATTAAAAGAACTAGAAAAGCAAGAGCAAACACATTCAAAAGCTAGCAGAAGGCTAGAAATAACTAAAATCAGAGCAGAACTGAAGGAAATAGAGACAAAAAAACCCTTCAAAAAATTAATGAATCCAGGAGCTGGTTTTTTGAAAGATCAACAAAATTGATAGACCGCTAGCAAGACTAATAAGAAGAAAAGAGAGAAGAATCAAATAGATGCAATAAAAAATTAAAAAGGGGATATCACCACCAATCCCACAGAAATACAATCTATCATCAGAGAATACTACAAACACCTCTATGCAAATAAACTAGAAAATCTAGAAAAAATGGATAAATTCCTCGACAAATACACCCTCCCAAGACTAAACCAGGAAGAAGTTGAATCTCTGAATAGACCAATAACAGGCTCTGAAATTGTGGCAATAATCAATAGCTTACCACCAAAAAGAGTCCAGGACCTGATGGATTCACAGCTGAATTCTACCAGAGGTACAAGGAGGAACTGGTACCATTCCTTCTGAAACTATTCCAATAGATAGAAAAAGAGGGAATCCTCCCTAACTAACTTTATGAGGCCAGCATCGTCCTAATACCAAAGCCTGGCAGAGACACAACCAAAAAAGAGAATTTCAGACCAATATCCTTGATCAACATTGATGCAAAAATCCTCAATAAAATACTGGCAAAACGAATCCAGCAGCACCTCAGAAAGCTTATCCACCATGATCAAGTGGGCTTCATCCCTGGGATGCAAGGCTGGTTCAACATACGCAAATCAATAAATGTAATCCAGCATATAAACAGAACCAAAGACAAAAACCACATGATTATCTCAATAGATGCAGAAAAGGCCTTTGACAAAATTCAACAACCCTTCCTGCTAAAAACTCTCAATAAATTAGGTATTGATGGGACATATCTCAAAGTGATAAGAGCTATCTATGACAAACCCACAGCCAATATCATACTGAATGGGCAAAAACTGGAAGCATTCCCTTTGAAAACTGGCACAAGACAGGGATGCCCTCTCTCACCACTCCTATTCAATATAGTGTTAGAAGTTCTGGCCAGGGCAATCAGGCAGGAGAAGGAAATAAAGGGTATTCAATTAGGAAAAGAGGAAGTCAAATTGTCCCTGTTTGCAGATGACATGATTGTATATCTAGAAAACCCCACTGTCTCAGCCCAAAATCTCCTTAAGCTGATTAGCAACTTCAGCAAAGTCTCAGGATACAAAATCAATGTACAAAAATCACAAGCATTCTTGTACACCAATCACAGACAAACAGAGAGCCAAATCATGAGTGAACTCCCATTCACAATTGCTTCAAAGGAATAAAGTACCTAGGAATCCAACTTACAGGGGATGTGAAGGACCTCTTCAAGGAGAACCACAAATCACTGCTCAATGAAATAAAAGAGGATACAAACAAATGGAAGAACATTCCATGCTCATGGGTTGGAAGAATCAATATCGTGAAAATGGCCATACTGCCCAAGGTAATTTATAGATTCAATGTCATCCCCATCAAGCTACCAATGACTTTCTTCACAGAATTGGAAAAAACTACTTTAAAGTTCATATGGAACCAAAAAAGAGCCTGCATCACCAAGTCAATCCTAAGCCAAAAGAACAAAGCTGGAGACATCACACTACCTGACTTCAAACTCTACTACAAGGCTACAGGAACCAAAAGCATGATACTGGTACCACAACAGATACATAGACCAATGGAACAGAACAGAGCCCTCAGATATAATGCCACATATCTACAACTATCTGATCTTTGACAAACCTGACAAAAACAAGCAATGGGGAAAGGATTCCCTATTTAATAAATGGTGCTTGGAAAACTGGCTAGCCATATGTAGAAAGCTGAAACTGGATCCATTCCTTACATCTCATACAAAAATTAATTCAAGATGGATTAAAGTCTTACATCTTAGACCTAAAACCATAAAAACCCTGGAAGAAAACCTAGGCAATACCATTCAGGACATAGGCGTGGGCAAGGACTTCATGTCTAAAACACCAAAAGCAATGGCAACAAAAGCCAAAATTGACAAATAGGATCTAATTAAACTAAAGAGCTTCTGCACAGCAAAAGAAACTACCATCAGAGTGAACAGGCAACCTACAGAATGGGAGAAAATTTTTGCAACTTACTCATCTGACAAAGGGCTAATATCCAGAATCTACAATGAACTCAAACAAATTTACAAGAAAAAAACCAAACAACCCCATCAAAAATTGGGCAAAGGACATGAACAGACACTTTTCAAAAAACACATGAAAAAATGCTCATCATCACTGGCCATCAGAGAAATGCAAATCAAAACCACAGTGAGATACCATCTCACACCAGTTAGAATGACCATCATTAAAATGTCAGGAAACAACAGGTGCTGGAGAGAATGTGGAGTAGTAGGAACACTTTTACACTGTTGGTGGGACTGTAAACTAGTTCAACCATTGTGGAAGCCAGTGTGGCCATTCCTCAGGGATCTAGAACTAGAAATACCATTTGACCCATCCATCCCACTACTGGGTATATACCCAAAGGACTATAAATCATGCTGCTATAAAGACACATGCACACGTATGTTTATTGTGGCACTATTTGCAATAGCAAAGACTTGGAACCAACCCAAATGTCCAACAACGATAGACTGGATTAAGAAATTGTGGCACATATACACCATGGAATACTATGCAGCCATAAAAAATGATGAGTTCATGTCTTTTGTATGGACATGGATGAAACTGGAAACCATCATTCTCAGTAAACTATCGCAAGGACAAAAAACCAAACACTGCATGTTCTCACCCATAGGTGGGAATTGAACAATGAGAACTCATGGACACAGGAAGAGGAACATCACACTCCGGGGACTGTTGTGGGGTGGGGGGAAGGACAGCATTAGAAGATATACCTAATGCTAAATGACGAGTTAATGGGTGCAGCAAACCAACATGGCACATGGATACACATGTACCCTAAAACCTAAAGTATAATAATAAAATAAAAAATTTTTTTAAAAAAAGAAAGTATTTCTCCTTCAATATTTTTCATCTAAGAATTCCATCTTGCTTAGCCATTTCACTGGGTCAAAAGGCTTGGACATATTTTTAATCTCTATTTCTTATGTACAACACATATATAATTAATCCATGAATTCTCTGAGCTCTACTTTAATATATGTCACTAATTCAACTAATTGTTGCCAATTCTACCACTCTACTAATAGATTAATATTATCTCTTGCCTTGACTACTGCATGGTTCTACCCTTGCTTCTCTATAAAGTGTTCTCCAAACATTTTGAGTAATTTTTTTGAGAGGAATAAACAAGTAAAGTCAGTCTTCTGCTCAAAATCATTTAATGATTACTGTGTCATAAGATGATAATATGATTTAGCTCTTGGATACCTCGCTCTTCTTATTTCCTGTTATTCTCCCTTTGGTCATTCCATTGTGCCATATTTCTATCTTTTAAACATAAGAAACCTGGTCCACTTCAGTGACTGTAGATATTCTTAGACCTTAGATCTTTAATCATAACCCTGCAGAAATATTGCCTCTTCAGAGAAGTGTTCCCTGACCATTCTCACTAAGATGGTACTTCTCATGTCTCTCTCTTTCTCTTTCTCTCTTTCTTTCTTTTCTTTCTTTCTCTTTTTTTCTCTTTCTTTCCTTCTTTATTTTTCTTATTTCTTCTTTCTCTCTCTTTCTTTCTTTCGTTTATTGATAACATGTCTTCTCAACAAGTATGTAAACTTCATGAAGACAGGAGTTTTGTTTTTAGTATTATGTTGTCCCTGGCACCTAGAGAAGTGTCTGGTACTTATCAATTACTTGAATAAAAAAAAAAATCTGTGAATAGATCAGTTGAGTAGGGATTTGTCAACTACTTTCCATCTGAAATTTTCTTTTCTGTTCAAAAGTCACCCTATCCAAGAAGGTCTTTCTGACTGCCCTAACTGAAATACAATTATAGGTCCCTTTTTCACCCTGTAACCTGCTTTGTTTTCTATAGATTATATCAAATAAACTGTAGCTTAGGTACTAAATCGCATGTTTGTTGACTATGTTCTCCACTAGAAAATGATCTCAATGAAGATAAAAACTTCTCTACCTTTTTCTACATGAGTGCTTTGGATAGTATCTGATCAGATACATTGTAGGCAATTAATGCTTTTAGACTGTACAGTGAACCAAAATGCTTAAAATTCTTTGAAGAATTGCACAAAACATTATTGGGATTTAAAACCTGGGAAATTTTCCTTTCTAATGATTCTTTTATTGTACTTTTTAAGATAACTGTTTTTCATATTTACCTATTCCAAATTTTTGGTTTTCTAGTTATTAGTGTCTGCTTTTGTCTTCATTAATATGTTGTTTATATATTATTTACATACAAATTCACTTCTTAAATAGGCAAAAGTAAAATGCCCTGAGGGATAAAGAAATTATGATATGTAAATGCATAGAAATGATTTGTAGAAATTACAAATTGGTGTTTAAAATCATTTAATGATAATGAAAATGGTTAATGGCAAATTATATAGTCAATGAGTAATTCAGAGTCTCATATATTTTCCAAACACAAAAATCTTGAAAAGCATTATAACCAATATTTATCTCTATTGTATGATTTTAAAGACATCTTCATTATCTTCTTTATAATTTTCATATTGTCCAACTTTTCAATAATCAGTATGTATTATTTTACAATCAGGAGAAATAAAGCAGTCACTGATTTCTCTAAAAATTTATAAAAAGGAAAATGTAGAACAGCATTGCCTTCATCGAGTTTTACTCTCTGAAAAATATTAATTTGTCCTTAGACTATGTAATTTAAAAAACATAATAAAATAGAAACAAGTAAATTTCATTTGGAGCAAGGAAAAGTATGCTTGTTAATGATAAAACAATATCATCCACTAAAATAACAAGGTTAAGGACTTAGAGGTATCAAATGGCCAGATAGATAATAGATAATTTCTGAATGATAACTCACAGCTTTAGTTACTTTTCTTTGGTAAACATGATCATAGGCACAAAGGTTCTGGTGATTCGTGTGCTTTTTTTTAATGCATTTGTATTTTAGACTTTGCAGATTGCTTTTCATACATTATCTCTTAAACTGTGAGAAAGGTATTTTTACTATTCATAGAGGCAGGAGACAGGCAAATGCCCAGGAAATAGGGAGGGGCCCCGGGAGAACCTCTGACCTGCCCCGCAAGTATTCACACCAGATGTTTTTGTGCAGATAAAGGAAGCAGTGCAGGGTTTTGCCTGGGCATGCCCACAATGAACTGGAGGTGAACATGCACTGGAGGAATGGGGTAGAGCCACCAGGAATTTGCACTGTATACTGGGGAGGAGCCTGGCCTCATCAACTCCTGTGTGGTGGCCTGGAATTCAATCTGTGAGGTGGAAACCTGAGTGCAGGACTGCTCTTTTTGTTGAGAGCTTTCCTTTTGCTTAATAAATTCTGGGCCGGGCACTTTGGCTCACACCTGTAATCCCAGCACTTTGGGAAGCTGGGGCTGGTGGATCACCTGAGGTCTGTTAAGTCCATTTGTTCCAAGATGTAGTTTAAATCCATTGTTTCTTTGTTGACTTTCTGTCTTGATAACCTGTTTAGTGCTTGGAGCTTTTGTTCGTATTTTCTTATTCTTTTTTCTTTTCTTTCTTGTATTGGGTTGGTTCGAAGTCCTTGTCTTCAAACTCTGAATTTCTTCTACTTGTTCAGTTCTACTGCTGAGATCTTCCAGAGCATTTTGCATTTCTAAAAGTGTGTCCAAAGTGTCCTGAATTTTTTATTGTTTTTTTCTTCAAACTATCTATTTCCATGAATATCTCTCCCTTCGCTGCTTGTATAATTTTTTGGATTTCCTAGCATTGGGCTTTGCCTTTCTCTAGTCCCTCCCTGATTAGCTTAATAACTAACCTTTGAATACTTTTTCAGGTAAATCAGGGATTTCTTCTTAGTTTGGATCCATAGCTGGTGAACCAGTGTGATTTTTGGGGGGTACTGAAGAGGCTTCTTTTGTCATATTACCAGGGTTGTTTTTCTGGTTCCTTCTCATTTGGGTAGCCTCTGTCAGAGGGAAGGTCTAGGGCTGAAGACTGTTGTTCAGATACTTTTGTCCCATGGGGTATTCCCATCATGTAATACTCTCCCCCTTTTCCTATGAATGTGGCTTCCTGTGAGCTGAACGGCAGTGATTGTTGTCTCTCCTCTGGGTCTAGCCACCCAGCAAGTCTACACAGCTCCAGGCTGGTACTGGGGGTTGTCTGCACAGAGTTCTGTGATGTGAACCATCTATGGGTCTCTCAGCTGTAGATACCAATGCCTGTTCCAGTGGAGGTGGCAGAGGGTGCAATGGACTCCATGAGAGTCCTTAGCTTTGATGGCTTAATGCTCTATTTTTGTGCTGGTTGACCTCCTGCTAGGAGGTGGTGCTTTACAGAAAGCATCAGCTGTATAGTGTGGAGAGGGACCAACGGTGGGCAGGACTCGAGAACTCCCAAGATTATATGCCCTTTGTCTTATATACCAGGGAGGATTATATACTAGGTTATATACCATGGAGGGTATGGAAGGACCATCAGGTGAGAGCAGGGCTAGGTGTGTCTGAGCTCAGACTCTCCTTGGGCAGGTCTTGCTGTGGCTGCTGTGGAAGATGGGGGTGAGATTCCCAGGTCACTGGAGTTGTGTATCTAGGAGGATTATGACTGCCTCTGCTGAGTCATGCAGGTTGTCAGCTAAGTGGAGGAAAGCCAGCAGTCACAGGCCTCACCCAGCTCCCATGCAAACTGAAGGGCCGGTCTCACTCCCACCATGCCCCCACTGACAGCCCCGAGTCTTTTTCCAGGTGGAGGGCCAGAGGGGCTTGAAAACTTGTCTGAGATTATCCGCTTCCAGCTGCCACAGAAAAGGGCATTAGCTCTTCCCCACCTGTGAAGTCTGCACATCTGTTTCACGCCCTCCCCCAAGTTCTGGCCAGGGGGGCTTCTTGCCCCTTCAAATCATTACGGAGTTCAGCAAGACAAGTGCTTCTATCTGTGGAGTTTTACCCCCTGCTCCTTAGGCCACCCTCACGATGGATTCCTGTAGTGCCAACCAGGAATGAGCTGCTGGGGACCCAGCAAGCTCCCAGGGCCTTTCTGCTGCTTCCTCTGCCCCTGTATTTCACTGGGCTCTCTAACTTGACTCAGCTCCAGGTAACGTCAGAAACTTCTCCGCAAACAGACCTTCAGCTTCTCCAGTTGGGTTGTGTGTTCAGGGGAGGAGGGTCTCCCTTTCCCACTTCCCCAGTTGGCGCACTCACAGTATTTGGCTGTCTCCAGGGTCCTGCAGGAGCAGGCCGCTTCCTTCAGAGGGTCTGTGGGTCCTCTCGGGATTGCTGGTTCGTTCTTGCAGTCAATCTGGAGCTAAAATTCACAATGCAAGCCTCCGCTTGCTGCTCTGTCTGGAGCTGCAATCTAGTCTTGCCTCCTGTCCACCATGATCCCAGAAGAGAAAGACAAATCTGATGAGTGGATCATTAGTTCCCAGTTGCCTTGAAACTAAATTGTTTTAAGTATTTTGACATGGACTACACACTCCCCATGATTTGCCCTCTATCTACTTCTCTAGATATTTCCAGTGCCTGGAACATAATAGCCTCTCAAGAAATATGGATTAAAAACATGAAAGAGATAAGGTGGTTTATCATTCTATTTTGTGCTTAAGGAAACTGGTGTATAGAGGTTTTTTTGCACAAGCTAAAGAACAAAGGTTGGACAGGGCCCAAACTGAGACTCCAAATTCAAATATTTGCCTGCCTCCAAATTCAATGGCCTTCACCTCAATTCTCTGTTTCTGTCTCTCAGATGTGTGTGTGTGTGCGTGTGTGCATGCACGCATATGTGTGTGTGATGGGGAGTGTGGGTAATGGGGAGGTGGGAAGCAAAACCAAAAATGACCAATGAAATCACAGGAAAACAAAGAAAAAGTGATATATTCAGTCCTTTTGAAATAATCCAAATGGTAATGTCATCATTTGGTCCTGGCTTGAAAATCCAGCATGGTTTTTATAAAGCAATTTCCTACAGGACATCAGCAATCAAATACTTAGCTATAGCATGCTGTGAATCCAAATGGGGACATCTAAACTAAAATGGCATGCATTTTAACATTATTTTACCTCTGCAAGTCTCTCTTCAGAATCAGAATAAACCAGGATTTCATTGAACAGAAAGCCTGCATGAAAGTGATATGTGGAACTCTATTTTTTTCTAAAGTAAGTTTTGCATTGCATAAATTGTCCTCTGTGGTATAATGAAAGTAATATAAAGTTACATCCATTCAATACAGATAATACTCAGGTTTATTACTGTTTTAAGAAAAAGAGCGTCTGCAGTTTCAAGCCAGTGATCACATCTGCAAACAATCACCAAGCAAATCTATTTCAGTGTACACCTCTTTGAAAGTGTGGGGTTTATTAGATTTTACTGACTCTCAGAATCATTTGGTTGGAATTACAGTTTATCCACAAAGCCCTACCACTGACAAGTAGAGAAGCACCATACAAACCAAAGCAGACAATTAGATATTGATGATTATGATTTCTGAGCCACTTGTATATTCTGAAAGTAACTACTGCTATTATGCCATCAATATCAGCAATTTTTTTGCAGTACATAATAAAAAAAATGTTATGAGACTATAAGGAAAACATCAAACTAGTTCCAGCTTACCCCATTTATTCCACATGCATAAATGTATTCTGTTTAGTGAAACATTGAGAGTTATTCCAAAAACACCAATGGACTTTAAGGTAGAACTAATAAAGTACATTAGATTCCACATAAAGAAAATAGATAACATTAAAATATAAGTAATTATACCTGCAACAGTTTTCTAGAATTTAATAACATAAGGTTAGACAATGAAGGCTCCAAAAGCACATAATAGAACTATCATATCCATATATATCTGATTATATTAATGTAACCAAGCAGTCATCTCTTTGCATGTTCCCAAAACTTCTAGCTTTGTAAAATCATTTCCTTTCATTGTATGTATGAAAACTCTCAAGGGGTTTATAATTCTACTAATGATCTCTTGCTTCAATTTTCTCCTTTCTTTGAGTGTTTTATATCACTGATTCTCTGCACTTCTGATCAATCTGTCTCTGACCTGCACCAACACATACCTGGACATAAGCCCTTTATACTTAATTTTACAAAGCAATATGTAAAATATTAATAAATATATTTAATTTGAACAAAGCAACATGTGAGTGAATTCCATACCTTGTAGTTTTACTAGAAATTTGGAGGTAACAGTGAAAATTTGCACAGGAACACAGTATTTCAACAAGAGACTGGAACACATAACTTAGAACTGAATATTGAACTTCATTCTCCTTATTGCTTTCTAGTCACTGCAACATCCAGAATTTGCCACTCTCCTGCATTACGTATTTTTCTTAAAGAAACATGAAATGGGCTGGGTGCGGTGGCTCACGCCTGTAATCCCAGCACTTTGGGAGGCCAAGGTGGGCGGATCACAACATCAGGAGATCGAGACCATCCTGGCTAACACGGTGAAACTCCGTCTCTACTAAAAATACAAAAAAATTAGCCAGGCATGGTGGTGGGCGCCTGTAGTCCCAGCTACTCTGGAGGCTGAGGCAGGAGAATGGCGTGAACCTGGGAGGCGGAGCTTGCAGTGAGCCGAGATTGCGCCACTGCACTCCAGCCTGGGTGACAGAGCGAGACTCCGTCTCAAAAACAACAACAACAACAACAGCAACAACAACAAAAAAACATGAAATGATATTTATTTTGTTCTGTAAGCTATGCTAAATTTGATTTTAAAAAAGTAGTCTGTTGGTTTAGCTTCAAAATATCAATTTATTTTCATCTGGGCTGATTGTAAACATGCCAATTTCAGAATAAATATATGCATATTTTAATATTTCTATGAAAATTATATTCTTGCATCTTAATAATCTCCCCAAAATTTGCATGAAGGTCACATTGTATAAGTGTTATGCTGCCTGAAAACTTTTATTATTTAAAATATTTATAGCATGTGATAAGAGTCAGTTTAAAAAGACCATTGGGCAACTTTTGTTCACTTTTAAAAATTTATAATTAAATATGTAACTATAATGATCTTTTACAAAATTATAAAGCACTTTCTGTTACTGCTCTAATTCTTTGTTATCAGCGTACTTTACCATGGAAATGTGGGCATAGATGGGGTGTAAGAAGAAGGGGGTACTTTCCTCTAACTGGGTAGATGTGTTATGAATTTGAGAGACATTTACTTAGACCATGTATTTTACACATTCAACTACCATTTTAAAAATACTCTTCAATTCTTTTTCCTATTTTTCTGCTTCATTTTCCAGAGATAATTATAACCTAGTGGCTCAATCTTGTGCAACTACCAGTACGTTTATGATGCCTTGTAGTATCATAAGCCAAGACCCAGTATCATGTGTTCAACAATCCACAGGTAATTACAGAATCCTTTTCCTCTCCAGATAGGAATTTATCTTCACCCCACATTATTTTTGTTTCTTAAATTTTCTATTATAGTAATGAAATACAGAGATCTGAATATCATACTGTATTATTCCCACCTCTTTTTTCCTCTCCTCTATTTGTTTTCCAAAATAAATATTATATATCCTTAAACCTAGAATATGGCCTTTCATGTCTGATAGGCAACTGTTTCATGTTCCTTCAAATCGTTCTCATTAACGTGCAGTAACATTATGATTGGTTTTCTTGCCACCAGTTTTGCTCCCAATACATTTCTAAGAGGTAACTCTGGTCATGCTACTACTTTACCTAAAACCCTTCAATCTGAAATCCAAACCTGTGCCAATGAAAATAATGCCCTTTAATACCTTTTTTTGCCATGACTGTCTTTCAGTCTATGTTTCCGCAGTGCTGAACTCATCTCTCACATATCAAGGACTTTGTATACTCTGCTAACTATTCTTAGAATATCTTCTTCTCTTCCCTCCTGGTTTTTTTTTCTTTTTTTGAGACGGAGTCTCACTCTATCACCCAGGCTGGTGTGCAGTGGTGCAATCTTGGCTCACTGCAAGCTCCGCCTCCTAGGTTCACGCCATTCTCCTGCCTCAGCCTCCCAAGTGGCTGGGACTACAGGCGCCCACCACCATGCCCAGCTAATTTTTTGTATTTTTTTAGTAGAGACGGGGTTTCACCGTGTTGGCCAGGATGGTCTCGATCTCCTGACGTCGTGATCCGCCTGCCTCGGCCTCCCAAAGTGCTGGGATTACAGGCATGAGCCACTGCATCCAGACTAGAATACGATTTAAGATGTAATAGGAAAGGATGTTGTAACGCAGGTCTCAAATGTTTGGAAGGGCATTGTAATTGGTAGACTTGCAGATGCAGTTGAACTGCGATTATTTATTTATATTAATCTACGAGGGTATTAATCAGTGGCTGTAAGGATAGTTCTGCTTTTTTAGAGGAGGATATTATTGCTGAACAGTAATGGAGAGTGTTGATGGACCATTATGGTAAAGAATCGAGGATATCTGAGAGGCAGGGAAATGGGTGGTGCATGAGGGAAATTTAAGACATAAAGGTCAGTGGTCTACTTGGCTGGCAGACGTGCACGATGAGAGTCAAGAATGTAATAGATCAGTGAAGCATCAAAAAAGTCTGACAAGGAGCTTTTGGATCTCAGTAATGGGGAACTGAGATTCAAGATAACTCCAGC
Organism: Nomascus leucogenys; assembly: GCF_006542625.1. NCBI lineage: Eukaryota > Metazoa > Chordata > Mammalia > Primates > Hylobatidae > Nomascus > Nomascus leucogenys. The sequence continues at coordinate 88,289,198 of NC_044387.1, read as the reverse complement.
ACCTTGGAGGAACTAGCCAGTATATCAAGAAAAGCTTCCTGCATGGTCAATAAGGTAGGTTCCCAGGAACTAAAAGTTAGGTTATAAGAAATAAAGATTAAAATGCTGACCTAGTAATGGCTAATACAGTAGTCCCCCTTACTTGCAGTTTCCGTTTCTACAGTTTCAGTTATTGTGGTCCAAATTATTACATAGAAAATTCCAGAAATAAATAATTCATAAGTTTTCAATTGTGCATTTTTTCTGAGTACTGTTAGAATTGTTCTATTTTGCTATTAGTTATTTATTAATCTCTTACTGTGCCTAGTTTAAACTTTATAATAGGTATGTCTGTGTATATGTGTATATGCATATACATATATAGGAAAAAAACACATACATATATAGAGTCCAGTACTATCTGTGGTATAAGGCATCCATGGGGGGTCTTGGAAAGTATCCCCCATGAATGATGGGGACTATGGTATTCAGGCACTGGTCTGGGTCTCCTGAAAGTCTTCCTTTTGAACAACGGGATTTAGTCAGAAACTTCAGTAAACTTTATAGGCTGTAGATAGTTTCAGCTGTAAAGAAGGTCAAGTTGTCATTACAGGTATTGAAATGCTTTATTTTGTGATAATAATTTGTTCTTTTTAATCCTATCATTAACTAATGAAAGTCATTTTGACAAAGAAAATGAAAGTGACACGGGATTTTTCCCAGCCTCTTTGTTGGGCTCACCGCAGGGGGTGCCCCATCTACTCAGCCAGCTGGGCTGTGTCTGGCCTGTGCTCTGGCCTGTGGCTCCTGCGGATGCCACAACCAAGCACTCAGCCACTGATGGAAGGGAGCATGTGAGTGAGTGAGTGTGGGGTACGGCCACCACTCTGAGTGCCAACACAGGAGCAGGATCCATGTGGGGCCCATGCTCAGACCAGGAATGTCACCCTGAGGGAAACATTGTGACACCCATGCCAGGGTGCCACAACCCTGAAGTCCCAGAGAGGGGTTAGTGTGCTACTTAGCTTTTTAAATTCTGCTATCTGCAGCATGAGAGATGGTGATATGTCATTAGCTCAGTCAATCCTTTGCCCCATTCTGGCCTGTGGCTATGGGACCAGCTCAGCCCCACCACTGCTTCCATTGAATGGGGAAGCTGCCCTCTGCCAGCTAGGGCAGAGAGCCAGTGTTACAGCCTTTCTGGGTACCCAAGTTCAGTGTGTCTCAATCTCTTGTCCTGTGTCCAAGAAGAATGAGGTCATGCTGACGATTGAAGGGTGGTAAGGGCAGATAATTTTATTGAGCGATGAAACAGCTCTCAGCAGAGAAAAGACAGGAAGGTTGGGTTATCTTTCCTGAAGTCAGGCTATCTCCCCAATGTGGCTGAGTCTGCAGCTTTTATAGGCACAGGATAAGAGAGTGTGTGATGATTGGTTTGTGAGTATGCAAAAAGTTTAAAACGAAGGCACCAGTCAAAGTTGGGCACAGTGTAAAAACAATTAGGGAGGCCGAGCGCAGTGGCTCATGCTTGTAATCCCAGCACTTTGGGAGGCCGAGGCGGGTGGATCACGAGGTCGGGAGATTGAGACCACGGTGAAACCCCATCTCTACTAAAAATACAAAAAATTAGCCAGGCGTGGTGGTGGGCGCCTGTAGTCCCAGCCACTTGGGAGGCTGAGGCAGGAGAATGGCATGAACCCGGGAGGCAGAGCTTGCAGTGAGCCGAGATTGCACCACTGCCCTCCAGCCTGGGCGACAGAGCGAGACTTCGTCTCAAAAAAAAAAAAATTAGGGAAAGATAAGTATATATAAAATAGGTGAAGGATGGGGATCAATCAAAGGAAAGTGTGCCAAACAGGAATACAGGGTCTCAATCCATTCTGTGGATTTGACTTGTAGCTTGGCCTTCAGGCTTTAAACTGTCTTTGGCTTGAAGGTGGGGTTTTATATGCCAAGGCATTTGTCTTCCTCCTGATGCTATCAAGTGCTGTAAGATTTTTCTAACAAATAATAAAAGAATCACATACTGCATGAGTACAACTATGTTCCTTAAAATAAGTGATTTTAAGGTGATAAAGTGAATAACTCATTGAATGACTTTTAGGATAACCAATTCTTTCACCAGCATTCTTCCATCATCCACTACTCTGGCTAATCCTAAAAAGTAGGAAACCGTCCTTTGCTTTTTGTCTACAGTATGAACACCTCTATTGCAATTAGATGCACCCACACCAAGAAACCATGAGCAAGCATGCATTCAGATGCATACCAGTTATGTTTTCACTGCGGGTATGTTCTTCTTGTTATCTACATCACTGAATGTTATTTATTTAAAAATATATTTTATACAGTGCATTCATGTTCACAAAATGTGTTCTGGCTCACAAAACGTTTTCTTTTCCCCTTACCTGCATAAGTGCTTCAGTCTATGAACCCACATTGATATACCACATACCCTTACTGCTTTACTTGATGATATTTTAAAAACTATATATTGCTCTTCCAAGTAGATTATATATTTTTACTTAGGACAAAGTAACAATACTTGTATGTCTTTTTATCATGCCTTTTTAAACAATCATGTTGAAATATAATTGAAATAAAATTTATCAATATTAAATGTACAATTCAATGGGGTTGAAAAAATACGTACACTGATGTAACCAACACCACCACAATCATAAAATATTTTTATCCCTTCCCCCATCCTAGCCCATGAAAACCACTGAGAAGCTTTCTGTCACTATAGTTTTGCCTCTTTCTATAATTTTATATAATTAGAATCATAAAATATACATCATAGAAATAGTCTTTTAGTCTGTAAGTTGGCATAATGCATCTGAGATTCATTCAGATTCTTGCATACCTCAGTATTTGTTCTCATTCATATACAAAAAAGAACCTCAACTTTATACCTCATATCTATAAAAATGAGTCATAGATTTTAGAAGTATGCAAAACAAAACATAGAAAAAAATTTAACCTAAAGATGTGTAGGATTCTGAGTCATGGCACCAAATGAAATATCTACAAAAGGAAAATAAAATGATAAATTGCATTTTCTCAAAATTGCTCTGGTAAAGACACTGTATGAGAATAAAAAGACTAGCTGTAGGCTAAATTGTATTTTCAAAACACAGTACAGAGCTTTGTATCCAGAATATGAAGATTTTTAAATAGTCAACAACAGGAGAATTTAAAAAATTAATTGAGAAAAAACTTTAATAAACACCAAAGTGATGACAAATAAGCATACGAAAATATGCTCAATGTCATTGGCTATTAGGGAAATCAATATGAAAGCCACGATAAGCTACCAATATATACATATTAGAATGATTAAAATAATAAGAACTAATAACACCAAATGCTGGAAAGTGTGGAGCAACTGGAGCTCTCATACATTGCTGGAGAAAATGGAAAATGCTATAGCCAATCCAAAAAATGGTTTGGCATTTTCTTATAAAGTTAAAAATATACTTGTCATATGACAGCAGTTACACTCCTGGGTATTTGCCACAGAGGAATAAAAACGTTTACTAATGTGAAAGGAAAATAAATCTTGAGATTGCAAAATCACTAAGCCAAAGGGAAAAGTCAAGCTGGGAATTGCATGGGGCAAACCTGCCTCCCATTCTATTCCTAAATAAAATAGCTACAAAGATACAAAAGCTACCTGCCTCCCTCACAATTTTCTCACAAAGAAATTCCTTGTGGACAAAGGACAGCCAGAACTCAAAGTCATCCCTCTGCTCATGTGAGACAAATCCATAGTTGATTGTTTCCTTTGCCCTATTGCTTCAACTAATCCAGACTAAGACATTAGTGACTATTCCTGTAAATTCAGGAAAAAATATATTCAGTGAAATGCTAATCAGAAACTCAAAAGAATATAACAATTTGTCTCTTGCCTACCTATGGCCTGGAAGCCCCCTCTCCACTTCAAGTTGTCCCGCCTTTCTGGACAGAGCGAGTGTACATCTTACATATATTGATTGATGTCTCATGTCCCCCTAAAATGTATAAAACATATCTGTGCTCAGACCACCTTAGGCACATGTTTTCAGGACCTCCTGAGGCTGTATCATGGGTGCATCCTCAAAACTTTGTCAAAATAAGCTTTCTAAATTAATTGAGACTTCTCTCAGATACTCTTTAGTTTATATTAAAAACCCATAGACAAATGTTTATAGCACTATTGTTCATAATTGCTTCAAGCTGAAAATAATTCAGATATCCTTCAACAAATAAATAGCTTAATAAACACTAGTATATCCACATAATGGAATACTACTGTGAAGTAAAAAAATGGAATATATATTGATACACTCCCAACTTGGATGAACATCTAATGCACTTGCTTAGTGAAACAAGCCAGTTTCGAAAGGTTTCATACTATATGATTTCATTTATATGACATTCCCAGATAGATAAAACGATGGAAAAGGACTCAGTGGTTTCGGGGAGTGGAGGTAGAGAAGGGTGTGGCTTTAAAGAGGGAGTAAGAGGAAATTTTTGGGGTAATTGAATTGGTCTTTACCCTGATTGAGGTAGAGGAGGAATAAATCAAAGTAAAATAAAAATAAAAACATGTATTAAACTTCATATAGAACTATACAACAATGGAAGAAAAAAACAACTTTACTCAATAATAATGTAGGAAATAAATTGTTTTAAGAGCACATGTAAAATTTAAGGTGATTTTTTAGACATTCATATTATAAAATATTAATGCTATTAGTGATGTTATCATTTATGTGTTTAACAATGGTTAGGGAATTCATGGGCTAAGCCACTTCTGCATACCAGATACATATAAATGTGTCTGTGTCATTTGTCAACCTGATACAGGAATCTAGTATACAGAGCCCTCAGAAATAATGCCACATATCTACAACTATCTGATCTTTGACAAACCTGATAAAAACAAGCAATGGGAAAAGGATTCCCTATTTAATAAATGGTGCTGGGAAAACTGGCTAGCCATAAGTAGAAAGCTGAAACTGGATCCCTTCCTTACACCTTATACAAAAATTAATTCAAGATGGATTAAAGACTTACATGTTAGACCTAAAACCATAAAAACCCTAGAAGAAAACCTAGGCATTACCATTCAGGATATAGGCATGGGCAAGGACTTCATGTCTAAAACACCAAAAGCAATGGCAACACAAGCCAAAATTGACAAATGGGATCTAATTAAACTAAAGAGCTTCTTCACGCAAAAGAAACCACCATCAGAGTGAACAGGCAACCTAAAAAATGCGAGAAAATTTTTGCAACCTTCTCATCTGACAAAGGGCTAATATCCAGAATCTACAATGAACTCAAACAAATTTACAAGAAAAAAAAAACAACCCCATCAAAAAGTGGGCGAAGGACATGAACAGATACTTCTCAAAAGAAGACATTTATGCAGCCAAAAACACATGCAAAAATGCTCATCATCACTGGCCATCAGAGAAATGCAAATCAAAACCACAATAGAATCTAGTATAAAAACAGGAAACTGGCAGTCTTTTGAGTGTTTAAACTCCAGATCTTCATTATAATTAATACAGTGTACAGTAGCCCTTGTATAAGTAGGTAAAACGTCTCAATTTTTATGAAGTTTATTGTTAGCACTTAAACCCAGTAGAGACTTGGTAAAATGATATTTGATCTTTTATATGTATGTTTATGTTTTAGACTTCTTATGGTTTGTTAATTTGTAAGAATTATCCTAGAGGCTTAAACACCAACTTTAAACAAACCAGTTAGAACGCCAACTTTCTGATTCACATTTATGATTCTAGCTGTAAATTTCTTAAATGGAGTGAATTTATATTAAAGTTATAATTTGCTTCACAACTTGGTAGATAGATAATTATTTTGCAATGGTAAAAATAATTGTTTCCTAATGAATACTTTTAGGTAAAATATAAATATATGTCTCATTCCAAAATTGCTCTCAAATAGTTCACACAAGAGTCCCCATAAAATACATCTTATAAAATTCACCACCAAGTCATCTTATGGAAAACTGTTTCTACTTTATTCCCAAAACAGAAGAGATCTACAATTGCTATTATTTTAGAACAAGAGGAGAAGGATAGTTGTATTATAGATGGAAACATGGAGAAACCAGCTGAACTTTTAAAAAACTTGTAGTTGTCGTATGTAGGCTGAGAGAACTGATTAGAATGCAGATAAGCCCTAGCAATAAATCATGTCTGCACCTACTAATGTTAGACCATGGGCCTTGTGTTCAGTGTGTGGAGTAGTGATCCAAAGTCTAGAGCCAGGGAAAGAGAGCCAAAGAAAGGGGATCCAAGAGGAAGTCTTCTGAAGTTCTTGCTATAGTGAGATGGCAGGTTACTAACAAATTGAGGAAGGCATAGAGGTTAGAGAAAGTTCTTCTGGGTGCCCCAAGCTTTTATTAGTTGTAAATGCTGGAAACTGAGCAAGAGTGTAGAGGCACCCAGAAATCTTCAGCAACCTGAAAAGCTGGCAGATGTGATCTACAGAGTGGAGAGAGCAGGAGAGAGAGAGAGTTACCGAGAGATCCCAAGATTTCATAGCCAGTAACTTGGCTTTAAACATAAAAAGAATATGTCAGTCTCACCAATGCTCAGAGCCTAAGTCTCGATGAAAGGTCAGTTCTAACTTTGCACTCAAAATGTTAGAAACAAATTACGAGTTGAGTCAAACAAATATTTCATCAAATTCTTGCCCAGTTACATTATGGATTAAGTTAATGTAGTCCTTCACATTAATAATGCAATGATAGAATGAATGTGCATTATTCTGGTTTTAAGTATTATTTACTTCAGTCTCTATTTTTTCTTCTACACTTAGGAGCCAGCATAAACCAAACATTACAAGACACATAAAGAAGCAAAGAAAAGTGACTCACATTCAAGAAAGGATGCAAGCCCAGATATTTCCTAGATATTGGAAATATCTGACAAGGACTTCAAAATAACAATGGCAATTATGTTAAATAAAATATGTAAAAACACAGGAGAAAATGGGAACTTTTAGTACATATATAATCATGATTAAAAAAGCCCAAATGCAAATGTTAGAAATAAAGAATGAGCCATCAGAAACAAAACATTAATCAGATAGGCTTACATTTGACAATATCAAGTAATAGCCATTATTTATGATGATACACTACAAAATATATTATTATAGTCACAAAAAAGGGACAAGCAAAAAGACCTAGAGCCTGAGAATTTTCAAAAATTGAAGAAAGATATCAAACCATAGATTTTGTGAGCTTAGCAAACCTCAGTGAGGATACATTAGCAATAGCAACAACAAAACACAAAAATCTATCAAAGTGAAAAGGTAAAAAAACAAAATAGGAGAATGCTACCTACTTTCTTGGGTTATTATTTGACTACCCAGCTTTTAATATTCTTAAGTTTTAATTTTATGTCTTGTAAACATTAAATACTTAAGTTTCATTTTCCAAATAAGAAAGTACAGGTTGGCAAACTACCCTAAACCTGACCTGCCTGCAATTTCTTATGCGTGTGAGCATGAAATGGTCTTCGCATTTTTAAATGGGTGAAAATATCAAAAGAAGAATAAAATTTTATGACATATACATTTGGAATCAAATTTTAGGGTTCATAAATACGGGTTTATTGGAAGGCAGTTTTCATGAGTGTCCGTGTGTGAAGAGACCACCAAACAGGCTTTGTGTGAGCAATAAAGCTTTTAATCACCTGGGTGCAGGTGGGCTGAATCCAAAAAGAGAGTCAGTGAAGGGAGATAGGAGTGGGGCCATTTTATAGGATTTGGGTAGGTAAAGGAAAAAGGGGGGTTATTCTCTGGCGGGCAGGAGTGGGGGTCACTAGGTGCTCAGTAGGGGAGCTTTTGAGCCAGGATGAGCCAGGAGAAGGAATTTCACAAGACAATGTCATCAGTTAAGGTAGGAACGGGCCATTTTCACTTCTTTTGTGGTGGAATGTCATCAGTTAAGGCAGGAACTGGCCATCTGGATGTGTATGTGCAGGTCACAGGGGATATGATGGCTTAGCTTGGGCTCAGAGGCCTGACATTCCTGTCTTCTTATATTAATAAGAAAAATAAAATGAAATAGTGGTAAAGTGTTGGGACGGTGAAAATTTTGGGGGATGGTATGGAGAGATAATGGGCAATGTTTCTCAGGGCTGCTTCGAGCGGGATTAGGGGTGGTGTGGGAACCTAGAGTGGGAGAGATTAAGCTGAAGGAAGATTTTGCGGTAAGGGGTGATATTGTGGGGTTGTTAGAAGAAACATTTGTCATTTAGAATTATTGGTGATGGCCTGGATACAGTTTTGTATGAATTGAAAAACTGAATGGAATAAGAGGAGAAAAACAGGTATTAAAGGACTAAGAATTGGGAGGACCTAGGACATCTGATTAGAGAGTGCCTAAGGAGGTTCAGCACAGTCCTGCCAGCAAAGATTATTTATTTACTTTAAGAGTTAAGAGTGGCGGTTTGGGGATAGCACCAGGAGATATTAGCTGTGATGGTTTGGGGAAACAGTGTAAACTGGCAGTGTAAATAAGAGCAGGGCCTGTATGAGTAGTTGAGAATGGTGAATAGGAGTATGACTAGACAGAAGACAGTAGGGATGACAAGTTTTGGGGGGCACAGTCTAAATTGGTCCGGTGTCAGGAATGAGACTGGGGCCTAATAAAAAGGAGCATCTATACGGGAGCTTAAATGGGCTGTACTTTGTAGCATTCTGAGGACAGATCTGAATTCTGAGAAGGGAAAGTGGTAAAAGTATTGTCTATTCCTTTTTAAGTTGGTGGCTGAGCTTGGTGAGGTGTGTTTTTAAAAGACCTTTAGTCCGTTCTACTTTTCCTGAAGACTGAGGACTGTAAGGGATATAAAGGTTTCACTGACAACTAAGAGCCTGAAAAACTGCTTGGGTGATTTGACTAATAAAGGCTGGTCTGTTATCAGACTGTATAGAGGTGGGAAGGCTAAACTGAGGAATTATGTCTGACAGAAGGGAAGAAATGACCTTGGTGGCCTTCTTAGACCCTGTAGGAAAGGCCTCTACCTATCCAGTGAAAGTGTCTACTTAGACTAAGAGGTATTTTAGTTTTTGTAACTCAGGGCATGTTGAGTAAAGCTAATTTGCCAGTCCTGGGCAGGGGCAAATCCTTCAGCTTGATGTGTAGGGAAGGGATGGGGCCTGAATAATCCTTGAGGAGTAGTAGAATAGCAGATGGAATACTGAAAAGTTATTTCCTTTAGGATAGATTTCCATGATGTAAAGGAAATGAGAGGTTCTAAGAGGCGGGCTAGTGGCTTGCACTATAGCATAGCCTGCCTTTGCTGGTGTGTGGCGATTAGGCCTGGTGGAACTGCCATCAATAAACCAAGTCTATTCAGGTTGAGAAACAGGGAAGAAGGAAATGTGGGGAAATGGGGTGAACGTCAGGTGGATCAGAGAGATGCAGTCATGAGGGTCAGGTGTGGTATCAGGAATAATGTGGGAGGCCGATTGAAGTCCAGACAAGGAACAATGGTAATTATGGAAGACTCAACAAAGAGTGAGCACAGCTGAAGGAGCTGGGGGAGCAGAAAGTATATGCATCAGGTGTGAGGAAGAAAATAGATTTTGGAAATTATGAGAGCTGTAGAGAGTGAGTTGAGCATAGTTTGTGGTTTTAAGGGCCTCTAAAAGTGTTAGGGCAGCAGCAGCCACTGCACAGAGACATAATGGCCAGCCTAAAACAGTAAGGTCAAGTTGTTTGGACAAAAAGGCTACAGGACGTAATCCTGGTCCTTGTGTAAGAATTCCGACTGCACAGCCCTGCACTTCAGCTGTGTGTAATAAAAAGGGTTGGGATGAGTCAGGGAGAGCTAGAGTGGGGGCAGTCTCTAAAGCTGTCTTCAAGGAACAGAAAGAGGAGTGGGGAAAGGATTTAGGGTCTATGGGGTCAGCTAGGTTTCCTTTTGTGAGTTTATATAATGGTTTTGTTAGGATGGCAAAACCAGGTATCTAAAGGTGAAAGTATCTAACCATGCCCAGGAAGGAAAGGAGTTGTTGTTTTGTAGAAGGGGTGGGGGTTTGAGAGATTAGTCAGACACGATTGGCAGAGAGAGCACGTGTGTTTTTATGAGAATTATGCTGAGATAGGTAACAGATGAGGAAGAAATTTGGGCTTGACTGAAGTAATGGGGGCTGTCTGTGAAGCCTTGCGGCAGTACAGCCCAGGTAATTTACTGAGCCTGATGGGTGTTAGGGTCAGTCCAAGTGAAAGCAAAGAGAGGCTGGGATGAAGGGTGCAAAGGAATAGTAAAGAAAGCATGTTTGAGATCCAGAACAGAATAATGGATTGTAGAGGGAGCTACTGAGGATTAAAAGGCCATGCTGTAGCAGGTGAGTGATAACAGGCTTTAATCCTTTCAAAGCATGCTGTGGGATGGGATATTGGCATTGAGCGGGGTAAGGGTGATTAGGCTTTAATGAGATGGTAGGGGGTGCATGATCGATCGCCAAGGAGGGAGTAGAGGTATCTTATACTTGTGGGTTAAGGTGGGGGGATACAAGAGGAGGACACAAAGGAGGCTTTGGATTGGGAAGAAGGGCTGCAATGAGATGTAGCTGTGATCCAGGAATAGTCAGGGAAGCAGATAATTTAGTTAAAGTGTCTCAGCCTAATCAGGGAACTGGGCAGGTGGGGATAACTAAAAGGAGTGCTTAAAAGAGTATTGTCTAAGTTGGCACCAGAGTTGGGGAGTTTTAAGAGGTTTAGAAGCCTGGCTGTCAATACCCACAGCAGTTACGGAGGCAAGGGAAACAGGCCCTTGAAAAGAAGGTAATGTGGAGTGGGTAGCCTCCGTATTGATTAAGAAGGGGACGGACTTACCTTCCACTGTGAGAGTTACCTGAAGCTCGGCGTCCGTGATGGTCTATGGGGCTTCCGAGGCAATCAGGCAGCGTCACTCTTCAGCCGCTAAGCCGAGAAGATCTGGGAAGAAGTCAGAGAGCCTTGGGCCAGAGTTCCAGGGGCTCTGGGAGTGGCTGCCAGGTGAGTTGAACAGTCTAATTTCTAGTGGGGTTCTGCACAGATGGGACACGGCTTAGGAGGAATCCCGGGCTGCAGGCATTCCGTGGCCTGGTGGCCAGATTTCTGGCACTGGTAGCAAGCTCCTGGGGAAGGTGGTTCTGGAGGAATGCCTAGCCACTGCGGTTTAGGTGTTTGGAAATTCTTGTGTGCTGGAGATGTGGCTGGGATTTGTCTCACAGTGGAGGCAAGGAATTGCAACTCAGAAATATGTTGCTACTTGGCTGCCTCTATCATTGTACACCTTGAAGGCGAGGTTAAGTCCTGTTGTGGGGTTTGAGGGCTGGAATTTAATTTTTGGATTTTTATTTAATGTTGGGAGCAGATTGGGTAATAAAATGTATATTGAGAATAAGACAGCCTTTTGACTTTTTAGGGTCTAGGTCTGTAAAGCATCTCAGGGTTGCTGCCAAACGAGCCATGAACTGGGCTGGATTTTTATATTTGATGAAAAAGAGCCTAAACGCTATCTGATTTGGGATAAAGAAAAAGGAGTTAACCTTGACTATGCCTTTAGCTCCAGCCACCTTTTTAAGAGTAAATTGCTGGGCAGGTGGGGGAGGGCTAGTCACAGAACGAAACTGTAAGCTGGACCGGGTGTGAGGAGGGGAGGTGAAAAAAGGATTGAAAGGGTGGAGGAGTGGAGGTTGAGGAAGAATTGAGACCTAGCTCAGCCTGGTGAGGAGCAGCCTGGGGAGGAGGGGAGAGGTCAGATGGGTCTGTAGAAAAGGAAGATTAGAAAGACTCAGTGATACTTGGGGTTGGGACTGAGGGGACAGGGGGAAGGGAAAGAAGGAAGATTTGGGATGATTTGCATTGGACACAGAGACTAGGGAGAGACCGATGTGTAAAAGAATGCCTGGACGTCAGGCACCTGAGACTGTTTGCCTATTTTACGACAAGAATTATTTAGATCTTGCAGGATGGAAAAATTGAAAGTGCCGTTTTCTGGCTATTTGAAACCACTGTCGAGATTGCACTGGGGTCAAGTGGCATTGCAGAAGAAAATAACACATTTAGGTTTTAGGTCAGCTGTGAGTTGAAGAGGTTTTAAGTTCTTGAGAGCACAGGCTAAGGGAGATGGAGGAATGGAGGGTGGAAGGTTGCCCATAGTGAAGGAGGCAAGCCTAGAGAAAAGAGAGAGTAGAGACATGGAGGGAAAGGGTTCGGGGGTTCTTACCTTCCAGAAAAGCAGGAAAGGGGTCGAGGTGCGGAAATAAGGGGTTGGGGCACAGAGATAAGAGGTCGGGACATGGAAATAAGTGATTGGGGCACAAAGATAAGAGGTCAGGGCACGGAAATAAGGGATTGGGGGTTCTTTACCCTAGAAAAACAGGACTTGCCACTAAGGGTGAAGGAGAAGGGGTTGGTGTACTTGCCTCTCCCCCAGAAAAGCAGGACTTGCTGCTAAGGGTGAAGGACCAAGGCAGGCATCTCCGCGTGGTCTGACACCACTGAAACCTGGGTGAATAATCAGAGAGGCATCCCTGCAATGATTAACCACCAAGAGAAGGCTGCCTTCCCTAGTCCGTGACTGGTACCGGAGTTTTGGGTCCATGGATAAAATGCGTCTCCTTTGTCTCTACCAGAAAATGAAAGGAATTGAAATTAAGGGAGAGATTGAAGTGTGGCACCAAGATTGAAAGGAGAAAGAGGTTGAGGGATAGTGAGGGAGGCTGGAGAAGAGGGTTAAAAATAGGCCGCTTACTGGATTTGAAACTGGTAAGATGTTTCTTGGGCTGGTCGGTCTGAAGACCTGAGGTCGTAGGTGGACCTTTCTCATGGAGCAAAGAGTGGGAGGACAGGGGATTGATCTCCCAAGGGAGGTCCCCCGATCCGAGTCACGGCACCAAATTTCATGTGCGTCCATGTGAAGAGACAGCCAAACAGGCTTTGTGTGAGCAATAAAGCTTTTAATCACCTGGGTGCAGGTGGGCTGAGTCCGAAAAGAGAGTCAGCGAAGGGAGATAGGGGTGGGGCCGTTTTATAGGATTTGGGTAGGTAAAGGAAAAAGGGGGGTTGTTCTCTGGCGGGCAGGAGTGGGGGTCACAAGGTACTCAGTGGGGGAGCTTTTGAGCCAGGAGGAGCCAGGAGAAGGAATTTCACAAGACAATGTCATCAGTTAAGGCAGGAACAGGCCATTTTCACTTCTTTTGTGTGGAATGTCATCAGTTAAGGCAGGAACCGGCCATCTGTATGTGTATGTGCAGGTCACAGGGGATATGATGGCTTAGCTTAGGCTCAGAGGCCTGACAGCAGTCATGCTCTTCATTCATGTATTGTCTATGGCTGCTTTGCATTACAACAGTAGAGAAGTTCAGTTGTTTTGAAAGAGAATGCATGTATGTGGCACTCTCATTGCTTCATATGAATGCTTGGTACTCTACAAATTGTGTTAATGTAGTTAAAACTCTGCAGCATTTCAAATTCCACATGTCACTATAACACAACACAATGTATATTTTATTACTAGTACACAACCATAAATTTAAAACAAAAAGAAGAAAAGAAAAATGACTTTAAATGTTGCATATTTAAGGCACAGTTGAGTATGAATTATTTTGTACTGAATTTGATAGCAAATTGCCCAATGACGATGTATCTATTCTTAAAAAAATTATATTGACATTAACAAACTAAGCATTCTTCACAATATTTCCTACTCACAGAAATGCAATGTTTACAAAAACTAGAAAGTTTAAAACAGCATATCTCATCACAGTAGAATTTCTTCACCAAAATAACAAATGAGACTGAGGCTACAACCATAATAAAATTTCAAATGTCCCATTGGTTAGCCAAGCAAGAAAAGCCATTTACCAAAGGTGAGTTATTTAAATCTTGTTAGATTTGAGCAGCTGAAGAAATGTGTTTAGAGAAAACAAACTTGTTTAATATGATTAGCCTTTTAGCCAGAACAGGTGCTTGATGAGGTAAGGACATTGGGAGCAGCATTGATAATCAATTTACCTTATTTTTTAAAAGCAAATGATTTTGAGTGGCTTTGCATTGCTCCTGATGAGTTCACAGATGTGGCCAACACTCATCAGTTGTTACTTATTTGATGAGTCAATACCAAGCTTTAACTGATTATATAATTAACCCTTAAGAGTGGTGTGCACGAAACTAGGGGAGATGAGGAATTTTTTATAGAAGTTGAGAAAGCTTGAATCCAGTACAACCTGAAATGGAGTCTGCTGGTACGATTGATACTAAAAATACATATGGAGCAGGGAAAGGCTTATTTGAACAAACTTACAAAACATATGAAAATGTAAAGGGTTTAAAGCCCATCATTGCCCACTTTATTATTCACCAGCAGGTATTTGTGGAAAATGCTAAAATCTATTATGTTTTATTGAATCAGCAGTGTCAACAGTGAACTTCGTTCCCTCTCATGGACTCAACCATTGTCAGTTTTGTGAATTTTTGACTGAAAGGAAAACTGAGTATCCTGACTCACCCTATCACACATTTCAATAGCTTAGCAGTGGTCAAGTTTTATTGCAATATTTTCAGCTCAGGGTTGATGCAGAAATTTTTCTGGAAAGAAAGAAATGCCCTCAACCACTATAATCAGAAAACATATAGCATTAAATTCGTTTTTGCTGCAGATTTGATGTTTCATAATGAATTCAACATAAAACTACATGGTCAAACAGTATTCATATATGAAACTTATACCGTAGTAAAGCTATTTCAACAACTTAAACACTTTGAGTCACAAGCAATGTCAAGTTACTTTATGCATTGCATGTTCTCTCAACAGTTAAGAAGCCAGATCCTCATTCCCACCCAATTTTGCACCAGATAGATTCTCCAAACTCAAACTAGTGCAAAGTAAATTTTCATATTTCAAAATTCATTTTAATTATGCTATTGAGGAGTTTCTGCTTAATTTTCAGTTGGAATTGTAAATCTGCAATATAATAATTGCTTAAAGGCAAATATCAAGAACAAAAATCTAATGGAATTCTATAAATGCCTTCCAAAAGATGCATATATTTAATTAAAATAATTTGCTTGTGAATTGATAATCAGTGTTTGGCAGGATCTATGTGAGAAAGTATTTTCAAAGAGGACATATATAAAAAATCATTACAGATTACCATTAACAGATGAACATGTGCAGTTGTTTTTGATCAAAAAGCTGACATTGATTCTCAATTAGATGTTATCTTCCTTTCCAAAATTCCATTCCTCATAAGTAGACCTGTATTACAAAAAAAAAACAAAAACAGGTCCACTATTATTATGTGTTTAATTTCATCAATAAACAAATATTATGTTTTTAATTTCATCAATAAAAATTTGTGAAGAATAGTTTTCTCTCTAGCAATGTAAATATCTATATAATATCCTCAATTTCATATCTTGGCTTCCAAAGCCAAAAATATTTACTGTCTGGCCTTTTACAGAGCAAGTTTGTGGAAACTTGTCCTCAATGAAGTTTCAAAAGCAATATCTCAACAGGTGGAAAATTTTAGGTAGATTTTTGTTGGTTTATTCATAACAATCTTAAGCAGTATATGGTTATCAAAAATGTGCAATCAAAATGAAAATTTAGACTGATTTACTGTCTTAATACTTCTACTTCGGAAGTGAGGACTAATTTTCTGTAGTCTTTTCTGCTTCTAACTTTATTAATAAAGGACAACATAAAAACAACTAAACACAGATTGTAGCACTCCACAATGTTCTTCTTACTTCAATTGAAAGAACTTATAATATGTAAAAATGATTTCTAGTTGCTCTCCTTCTCTAATTTTTTCTAACTAGAATGCAAATTCTAGTTAGAACAGTGGGGATCATACCTCTCTTGTTCAGTCCTGTATTCCCAGTGCTTAGAACCATCTCTGTGTAGAGTAGTCCTGCAATACAAATTTGCTGAATAAACGAACAAAGAAAAGAATGAAGATATTTAGAACGTTTCTTACTAGAAAATCTACTTACCACTATATTACAAAATCATTCCCTAACTTTCTAACTCACGTTTTTCCATGTGTTGACTTTGGCATTCAGAGTGACAAACAATTTATTTGGCATATTTGTTGCATTTTGGGGCTGGTTGGTTAAACACATGTCAATAAGCACTTTTAATAAATTCTCAATACATTATCCATAATGACTACTTTTCCCCCTTACTGTGATATTCTTCTTCCTCCTCTTCCTTTTATTCCTCCTCCTTATTCTCTTCCTCCTGATCATTTTCTTCCCTTGGGGCTGATGTTGAGTGTACCCTCTCTGAGGTAAAGCAGTATAAACTAAAGCCTAATGAAGAGGTGGACCAATTATGATAATAATCTATCCTAAATCATGGTAGTTAAATGTGTTATTGATAGGGAATTAGAAGGACTAAGGTTTGAAAGGAAACTAATGCTGTAATGCTGAAAAATAATCCCTTCCTTGAAGCCATAAGAAAATAGTGTGTCTTAGCAGAAGAGTAGTGGTCTGAATGGGGATAAAAATGGGGAAAAAAAATTTAGAATTGTTCATTGCTTATACAGCGCTGTCTAAAGGGCAGTGAGCTAAGAATATCCTTGTTTCTAAATGAGTATTTTCTACTGTGGGAGAGAAAGAACTCGATAGCAAAATACATTATTGCTTTGCTAAACTCATATGCTAAATAAATATTTTGTGATTCTTTTATTTGGGGGAGGGTACCTTGGTACTAAGAAGAAGAGTCACCAAACAGAGGCTTGAGTCTTCCCATTAAAAATGATGAAACTTCATTTTACAGTTAATTAGTTGGTGTTTTTACCTGTCTCATTATGAGTGACTTCTCTAAGATTAAATTAACGAAAGTGTTTTAACCTATAGAGTCAAGGCGAACCCTCCTGTCAGAAAACCACAGCAAGAAAATGCTATTCTTGCAACACATTACTAATCTCCTTCTATGAGATGTTTTCTCCTTTAGAAAATCAAAAAATGGCACCATATGACGATACTGGGAAGGGCTATAATAAATGCACCTCTTCTTCCCCTGGGGCGGATGTTACTTTTACTCTCTCTGAGTAAGTTGAATAAGTTGACTCCTAATATGTCTTATTGTGGGATCAATGATAACTCCTGGATACCAATGTTACCATGGTTACTTATATATCAGTAATGACACATATAGTAATGAACGAGATGTCTTTGTATTGAGAAGTGTAAGAGCTGTATGAATCAAGTTACTTTAATGGACAAGTCATTTAAAACACACTTGTACTATCTGTTTTGCACCTAAGTACAAACTCAAAAGAAAGCTTATTCATACAAAATACAATAACGGCTGCACTGTAAGTGATTTCATATTTTTTATTCAAAGTAACGTGTATCTGTTATTCTCCTATTATATTTCAAACACACCACATCAAGAAAGGCAGCTTCTCTTTCCTGATGTGGTGAATGGTGCTTTATGGCAGATTCAGTATATAAGTCAGAATATGCATAAAATAATAGAGCATGAAAACTAGCTGCTTCTGTTTTCAGAGTCCACAGTTAAAGACATTTTCCTGTTAACTTAAGTACATATCCATCTTCCCCTAGGTGTCCACAGAAAGGAAATTTTATTTTAAATATGATTGTATTCAAATTAATGACTAATGATAGGATTGATCCTAAATATTTGAGTACATATTCAAATCATTCCTTGAGATACATTTAAGGACGGAAAGAATAATGTCAAATAACTAGCATTTTTTAGTTTAGTTTTTTTAAGAAAGATCTACCTATCTTTTTCACTTCAGATTTTTATGTTTTGATATATTTATGTTAGCAGTTGGCATGTCAGATTTATTTCTTCCATATTGTTCTTGAAACAAAGCAAAATCAAATTTGATTCTAGCTGTACGTCCATTTACATATCACTTCAATAGATCCTCATTTATTTTTGGAATTATCTCGTTGCTTAGCTGGACTTGGTAGTCTTTTGAAGTGAAGAGATCCTGCCCATCTCACTGGATAGATGATCTTTATATTATGTCCCAATCCTTCTATAAGCCTTCCTTAATGTTGTTCTTTACATATGCTAGTCTTATTTGAAAGGAGAAAAATTGTGGGCTGAAGTGCCCAACTAATCTATTTTTCCAGTCTCATCTTAAATTTCCGCACCTCTTCTCCAATATGCCTCCAATATGAGTTCCAAATCCTAGCCTTTCTGCTTTGATAATAGCTTTCTCTTATCCACGGTGGTACTCAAGTCTATTTTCTCTTTGCTCCCACTGCAGAATTCCTTTAAGTGTATATTCGCCTTGTCTTTTTTAAGCACTATTACAAGGTAACATATAATTCAATGTTCAGTCTTCTGACATTAACAATAATTCATAGCATAGTAGAGGAATTAAATGTAAAATTTCAAGGTGCCTGAGTGGCCAGCCATCAACTGCTTGACTTTGAATAGAAATATACAGAGCTGTTCCTCAGTTTCTGGATCAGAAACTAATAGCTGGCTTGAAAGGGCTCGCATTTTTAGTTTGTATGCAACGTAAATGGTTATCTACTGAAATCTCAATGCCCTTTAATAATATAAACATCAGCAGATCTCGTCAGTAAAAACAAAGCAGTAAATATTTTAGTTTTGTGATTCATATGATCTTTGTTGTAACTACTCAACTATGCCATTACAACATGAAAGCAGCCATAGAGAATATTGAAAGGAATAGGTATGGATGTATTTTAATAAAACTGTATTTATAAAAGCACATGCCAGACTGGATTCGTCTCACTGGCTGTAGTTTGCCAACCCTAGGATGGAGTTTTTATGGGGAAATAATTGTCCAGAGAAAGAGTAGACATCTCAAGCCTGAGGATAATTTTTCATTAAGCTAACTTGCATAGTCCCTTCCAAGGCCAAGACCTGAATGTGTGTGTGTGTGTGTGTGTGTGTGTGTGTGGTCTGTGCACCTGTCTGGGTGCATGAATGTAGGTGTGTATACACAAATATATATACACACACACATATATATACACAAATATATATATACACACACACATACACCCATATAGATATATACACACACACACACACACACACACATACATAGAGAGAAATAATTAAGTGCACTGATTACAACTGCTATCTCTTTCAACTATGAATTGACTTTACCCACCTCATCTCTTTGGTGATGTTTTAATGGTCATAGATATTGTTTTTAAGTTCAAACTAAAGGGAAATTAGTTTGGGAAACATTTACTTTGAATTTGCACTTATATGTCTTTCAGTTACTCTTATGTATGAGTCTGGGTACAATCAAAAGACAAAATCCATGCTGCAGTTAAAGGAGGAAGTTTAATGTAAAGTATATTTAATCTAAAATGAAAGAGAAAATATGAAAATGTTAACAGTAATCCAATAGTGTTGTAGGACTGAGAGAGATTACCCAAGAAAGGACAAAGCTGGAATGGAAGCCCCCTCTGAGACTTTTCTGGAGAAAGTATGGTTGCAGCTCGCTGGATGGTGGAGAGTTTCTGTGGGTTGCTAATGCCAGAGCAGATTCAGAATCACCAGGCAGGTAGAAAGCAATTATTCAGAGGACAGGCACTTTGCACCTTCGTGCTGCTTTGTCACTTCACTCATATGTATTAAATTAGTTTAGTCAACTAAAATAATCATATAATAAACTTTGTGAAGACAGATTTATTCCCTCATCCTTTCCTATTTCCCCCAGCACTTTGCAAGGATCATAGCATGTGTACAGCAGTCAGAAGTGTTTTTAAAGCTTAGCACATGTGGTGTTCTTATTGCGAGGGCTATGGAATATTAGTCACCAGACCCTAGCAGGAGGAGTTACGCTACATCACATAATACTATGCAGACATAAAAAAAAGGACAGGATATGTCCTCCGCGGGGACGTGGAAGGAGCTAGAGGCCATTATCCTTAGCAAACTAATGCAGGAACAGAAAACCAAATACCACATATATGTGGAAGCTAAATGATGGGGGCACACGGGCACATGGCGGGGGACATGAAACACTGGGGTCTACTCGAGGGTGGAGGGTGGGAGGAGGGAGAGGATCAGGAAGGATAACTAGTGGGTACTAGGCTTAATACCTGGATGATGAAATAATCTATACAACAAGCCCCCATGACACAAGTATACCTATGTGACAAACCTGCACATGTACCCCTGAAATTAAAAGTTTAAAGAAAGACGAAAGCACAGTAGCTGAAGTCAAGAAATAAATCTCCTTCCTATTTGCACTGTCTCAGTCATACCTGCTACTTAAAAAAAGCTTAACATTGTGCCAGCTGGCAAAGAAACAATATTTAAAGGGCCCAGATTCATTTTCACAGAACAGGGAATGAAGAGTTATTTTGGAGCTGAGAGGCAATAAAGTAAAAAATGGCATCCTCGTGTGTGTGTAAAAGTTCTTATTTGACATTCTGATGTGAGAATGGCCTTCAGGGGTACCCCTAATTCCCCCCTTGCCTACCTACTTTGTGTCATGTTATGAAAGTTCCGAGCTGGAGGTCACATTGTGATTTATATCTGTCCTATGGTACCTGGTACCCAAAATATGTAGATGGCGGAGGAAAAATATGACTGCAGCCCTAAAGACCTAGAAACTAGTCAAATTCATTTTTCTATTTATTAGTTTTATTAAATTGTAATCTTAGGATTAACTTCTGGTAATGTATCTTTTTTGAGGGAAAGGAATTACAAATTAAAAATTCTGAAAAGAATTCCTCTGCTGACTGCAACTGGAAAGGAAAGGATTATTAGGATGTCTGTTGGTCAATTATAAAACAGGCTTAATAATTTTTCAGAATTTTCCCATTTTACAATATTTTAATCTTTAAAAAATAAGTAATAAGTGTGATATTCTAAAAATAAACAAATGCCTTCAAACATTTATAATGTTTGAATTCTTTTCATTAAAGTGAGCTCCAAAAATTATAAAAATGTCAGGCCTCCAAAATCTTGGAGATAATATGATAATAAATATGATAATAAAATAATGAGGCTGAGTATTTTGACAAAAACAAGGCATTAAACTCTTGCAGAGGGAGTTTTTGAAAAATATTTTTTATAAATTTTGAGTAATGAAATATAGGATTACATATAGAAACCTCAAGATTATTGCTAGCAAAACCAAAATGACTCATGTCCATAAAATGCCTTCTACTGAGAATGCACGAATTTTTTATCAGTTTTTTGCACTTTTTGTGCTGCTTTGTCATTTCACTCATATGTATTAAATTAGTTTAATCAACTTAATCATGTAATCAACTTTGTGAAGACAGATATTTTTCCCTTACCCTTTCCTATTTTCCCCAGCACTTTGCAAAGATCATGATAATAAGTAACTGCTTAATTAATGGGTGAATGAATGAATTAATTAATATCTGTCCTTATTAGTGAGTTAAACATACAATTTCTAGTTTCCAGTCTTTCTAGGTTCTAGTCTTGCACCTAAACAAACGTACGTGATTATATATCCCTAGAGAGCCTATTCCACTCAAACTGAGATCATTGCTTTCTTTTATTATTCAGAATGGGCTATAGCAGATCAGAATATTAAACTACTTTTTATATTTATTTCATTGTTCACAAAGCTCTTCTTTAAGATTATACTGCCACAAGTTAAATAGTTTCTTTTTTACATTTTTATAAGATAAAATAATGAGCTAGAGAAAACACATAATCAATTCAAAATCTTATCATTGATTATAAATGTAGATATCTAAAATGTAACCTTAAAACATGGAGATTTAAATATACACTATTTAATAAACTGAATTACACAGAGGCCCTGCATTCTGTTATGCTTATTCATGTATATTCTGTTAAAGAGTTACTATATTCTTGAGATTGGGATCTGAGAGAATCTTTCAAAATCCTTTTCATAATGGACTCTCCTGCCCCTGTCCCTCCAACCTTGTAACATGTCTACACAGGAATAATTTCGGACAACTTCATTCCCAGGATTGCAATTAGAAATGTTATTCATTAGGTCTAGAGAGATTATCTTCCTTATAAACATACTAATGTAAATTTTTTCAACAATCTCTCCAAAGCATTTCAGAATCTCTGCTCCATAGTTTATCTTGTTATTTAGTTTCTTGAATACAAGTGAAAGATACAGCTTAATCTGCTTAAAGCATGAGTCACTATTGTGCTTTGGTGAAATGTCCAAACTCTCTCTTTGCATTTTTTTGTCTTACATGACACAAACCAAGTATATAAAAGAGAATAGCACAATTCCATTGACATTCATGGGTGGTGATTATTTTAGATGAGTTTATGTGCCAAACACAAAGCAGAACATGAAGCAGAACAAGATGACTTGAAGATCATTGCCTCTCAAAGGTCATCAAGCAGGAGCGCTGGAGAGACTGAAAGCTGCCAATTTAAGCAGGTCTACTTTGATGCTTGAGTGCTATGGAATTTAATTTTTGAATAATTCAATGGTGCTTTTCTGCTTGGTTGTATTAAATCACTTAGTGCCTGAAATGTAAGTAGTTCAGAGTTGAACAGCTTAAAGGAAAATTAAAACTTGCTTGCTGAGTTGAGTTATTTTTGTTAATGATCAGAGAGGGCAACGACATCATGTTCATAACAACAGTGACAACAACAATAATAGCTAATAACTGACGCTGTTCTAAATGCTAACACATTCAATTAACTATATATTCTCTACTAAACAATGAGGAGGAAATTCATCTAGAAATAGATCTGTAATTATCTCAGTATCACTCATATCACAAATATAATCTTTAGTGTTTAGCATTGAAGATGAACTAAACCAAAAGTCCAATGTACTCATTAAAAATTAATGGTCTGATTGAAATACTTTTATTTTACATGGTTACATAAAAGAGACAGCAGAATGTATAGGGATGTGTAATACTTTTGACATTTACATGAATGATCTGACCTGCTCTTCCATAATTGTTTGAGATTCTTTTATGCTTGTATAGTGGAAAGTAAATAGAACTAAATATTACATTTTGGCTGTCCCATTAACATCTTTTAATTCTAAGTAGAAATAGTTATTTAATTAATAGATACACATGTTATTCAGATTTATTTTTTAATATGGAGGATATATCTTTTATTATTTTTTATCACTATTATAACATTTTACTTTGAAATAACTTCAGACATAAAAAGAAGTTCCCCAAATGCTGTAAATAGTTCTCATATACCCTTCGCCAGGCTTTTCTGAATGTTAACATTTTAAATAACTGTAGTACAATTTTGAAAGCCAGGAAATTAATTTGATAAATACTATTAACTAATCTGCATATCTTATTAAATTTCACCAATTGTCTCACCGATATCTTTTTACTGCTCTAGTAACCCACATTACACTTATTTCTCTTGCCTCCTTAGTGACCTTCGGTCTGGGACAGTTGTTCCATCTTTCTTTGTCTTTCATGACTTGATCCTTTGAAAGCTATTTTACAACTTTGGTTTTGTCTGATTTTTCTCCTGGATAAAATTTATATTTAGCATTTTTGGCAAGAATACCACAAAGGTGATGTGTCTTTCTCTGTACAGTATGTCAGAAAATATGGAATGTTCATGTGTCTTATTACTGGTAATGTTAACTTTACTTAGCTAAGATGATGCTTGATAGACATTTCAACTATAAAGTTACTGTTTTTTGCCTTTAGAAAACTTCAAGTCTATGTAATTATCCTATTTCATATCATCCAATTTCACATCTAATTTTAGCATTCATTGATGATTCTTGCTTGTGATAATTATTACTGTGCTGTCTGCCAAATGGTGACTTTCTATGGTCATCATGCATTCTACATTTATTAATTAGCACTTTACAGTGGGAAAGAGTTATACTTTGTCCTTCTTTCTTTCTTTATGAGTTTTATTAATATTGTTCAATGATATATATTTTATTTTCTGGGTTATTGTCCAATATTATCATTATATAGTTGTTAAAATTTACCCAGAAATAGCCATTGGGAGCTCCTTCAAATTGGTTCCAGTGTTTTTGATAAGATCCTATTTCTTCATTTTATCACCGTTTAACTTTCTGGTACTACAAGATATTCTGAGATCATCTTATTTTTTCTGTGCTTCAGTCCTGGAATCAGCCATTTTTCTCAGCTAAGGTATTTTTTATTGGAAAATGATCATTGGAAACAAAATCTGAGTGCTGGGGTGTTAATTGCTAATTTGTTATCGCTGTTTCTAGAGCCTCCTAGTGGACAGAGATAGAAAAAAATAGGGAAATACGTACACATTATCTATCTATCTATCTCTCTATCTATCTATCTATCTATCTCAATGTCTATCTAATGATCTTCTATCTACACATATTTAAAACCATGAGTTTGGACTGATGGTACAAAAGTTGACTCCAATATCGGAGATTAACTCTGTTGTTTTACTTGCAACATTTTTCTCTGGCAATGAAAATCTGGCTCTTAGTAACCACAATATATTTATTTGCTCAATCCAATAATACAATACACATAAAATAGTCTCCAAATTCCTAACCCATAACTCTCTGAAAAGTAAGTTTCCAAATTAAGATATATAATGTGTGCACAGTTTGTGTGTGTGTGTGTTTTTGCGCATGCCTATAATTTTGTCTAGCTTTATAGCAAACAGACAAAACAGTGTTTTCTAAAATTACTTAGATCTGCTTTTTCCCCATCACAATAATTTTGATTATATTATTCATTTATAATACATTTAACATTCCCTTATTATTCCTTGGATCACATTTTTGGTTTTTCTATATCCTGATTAATTTTTATAATGTATCTTAGGGTCTATGAGACATTACCATGATTTGAACTTTTACAATATAAAATGTGATACTTAGGGAAGTGTTCTTCTCCCTCATCCTGTCTACCTATTCTAATTTCCCCATTCTTTTCATCCAGCTTACATCTACTGCAATAGGTAACCAGTCTAATTAGTTTGTTTTATCATTCCTGTGTTTATGTTCGCCTAAATTACCAGACACATGTATATTTTATTATATGTCTTTATTATAGGAATTGCATCACACTATAGCTATTCTTTTGTACTTTATTCACTTAAAATATATTGTAGAATTGACTTCATATCTGTATGGATATGTTTCTTTTTATTATTTGGAGCTGCAAAGTTCTCTTCTGGGTGTATCTAGCATTCAACCTCCGTCTTATATGTGGATATTTAGGTTGTTTCCAATACTTCAAAACTACAAATAATGTTGGGATGAATATTCTTGTTCTTATTTTTGTATTGCTGGAGGTGATCATCTCAGGATAAATTCCTAGGAATGAAACTCCTAGGTCAAAAGGTAAGTAACCTGTAGTTTTGTTATGTATTGCCAACATGTACTCCAGAATACTTGTTTGCATTCCCCCCAGCAATATAAACATTTTTATACTACAAAGTTTCAGTTTCTCTACTGACAGTCACACCAACAAAATGTACTATCATGTATATTTTAATTTTCACTAAGATGATAACTAAGAATGCTTTATCAGTGTTAATTTACATGCAGCTATTATGAGTAAATTTGAACATGTACATATTTTAAGGAACTTTTTTGCTTTTTAAAAAAGAATTATCTGGCCATTGTTTTATTTGTATTCTTCTATTGGATATTTGGTCTTCTCTCTCCTAATTAAGACTGCTTTATATATTAGGGATGTAAGCCATTTGTCTGTAATACATACTGCAAATATTCTCTCCCACTCTTTGTTGTCTTTTAATCATATCCTTTTTTGGCTATGCAATTTATATATATATTGATATATTTGGATATACACACCCATATTAAACATTTCTTTCAGTAGATTTTAATTTTGGAGTCACAGTGAGACAGCTTGGAATTCACTCATGCTTCTTTTTACTGTTTCTATTGTTTGTTTATTCTTTTACATTTAAAGCACTGATCCTTTGGCATTTATTCTAGTGTAAGGTATAAGATATGCATTTAATTTTATCTCTTTTGTCTTTCAATGACTACCCGATTGTTCCAGCACCATTTATTATAAATTCCACCACTGCCTTAATGATGAAACTCCACCTTTATCATACACTAAATTTCCAAAAGTACTTGGATATATTTCTGGGTTTTCTATCCCATCTACTGGCCTTTTGCCTATTCCCATGCTAGAATGGTTTTAGCCTGTGAAGGCTAGTCCCCAATTATAGATTTTCTATTTGTGTTTTCTATGCTGCTTTTGTATGTTTGTTTATTCACCAGAAACTTTGGTAATCACCTTCTCTAATTCAGTAAGCTTTAGAGGGTCTTACAGGGATTGCATTCCATTTAGAAATTCACTTAAGGAGGATTAACATTTTTATGTCATAGAGTCATCCTATCCAAGAAAGGGGATGTGTTTCCATTTGTTCAGGTCTACTTCATTGTCTTTCAAGAGTATTTTATAGTTTTCCTCATAAAGCTTTTGTGCATCTGTTATTAAATTTATTCCTAAGTGTTTAATCTTCTTGTTTGCTGTTGTATACAGAAATGTTTCTACTATTATTTCTTGTACATATGAGGACTTTTTATTTGTGCATGTGAATTTTATAGCAGGCTACCTTATTGAATTGTTTTATTGCTTCGGTTAGCTTTAACATTGGTTCTGTACAGCTTTTTGAGTATATCATCATATTATATCATTTAAAATAATATTTTTAATTCTATATATTTTTGTTTTTAACAATTCTTATGCTTCTAATTGAATTCTTTTGTTCAATTATATGGGCACTTGCTACTAGTACAATATTGAATGTTAATGAAGTCAGTGAAAATCTTTGCCTAATTCTGAATTTTCATCAAAAGGACTTTAGTGGTTCTGATTAAGCATGACACTGGCTTTTCAGATAAACATTGTGTGTGTGTGTCTATATATATACATATATAATGATTAATCATATTAATTATCTATCAATTCTTATATTCCTGAGTTTTAAACCATGATTGCATGTGACATTTTGGCAAAGACATTTTCCACACTGAGCAAGATAATTATATGGTTTTTAAATTAGATTTATTAATATGGTGTATGGTATTAAAGGATTTCCTAATATTGAATCAACCTAGTATTCCTGGAGTAAGTCTCATTAGGTCATAGTTTATTATTTTATTAAGGTAGAGTTGGATTCCGCTTTCAAATATTTTATTCATTACCTTTGAATTTATATCCATAATGAAATTTCAGGTTTTGCCCAAGATAGAGTCACAAAGACTGATTTTAGCATTTCTCTTGAGAAAACAAAACAGAACAAACAAATAAAAAATTGCCCCAAATATATGAAACAATGGTTTTCAAGATATCAGATGTCAGCCGATGAAAAATATTGGCTTTTGAGAGACAGACAACAAGTGAAGGGAGCCCTATTTCCACCAAATTTACTGCTGAGAGAATAGCCCCAGGTCATATAGGCATCAGGGGCAAAGCCAGATGAAACCTAAGGCTTGGGCTGTGGCTTCTCCCCTTTTCCCAGTCGGCTCCACTAGGGAAACTTCTCAAGGTTCTCCAACCTCCCCATGATTGCTTACTGGGGTTTCTGGAAGAAAAACCTGCAAGGGGGTGAAAAATCCTATATTTCTCCTGTATTTCTGTGATTTTCCAAATCTTCATATTCTCACATTATCCCACAATTTGCCTTTAAAATTTGTGATAAATATTTAGTTCAATCTTCTTAGAGTCTCACATGGCTTCTGTCCCTGTTAAGCAGGTGCTCAGGTCCTGTGTCTCTCTGATGGTGCCTGTTTCCGTCCAGATTTTGGGTTACTTACTGGCCAAACAACCTCATTGTTCTGATAGGCTGAAAACAAATTGTGAATGCACATTGTTCAACATTTATTCTTATAAGAATGAGAATGACACTTTCTCCAGGTCTCTGCTATCTAACATTAAACTGGAAGTCCAAAGCAAAACAGGTTTAACAGGAAATTTATAAATATAACATTCAGTGAATCTGATGCCATAACCTGTAATAAATACATTCGAAGTTTTGCTATGTGATCTAGTTATGGTAACTAAAATGTATTTTATTATATACAATGATGTTTCCATGACAGTTGTTACCTGCCCCTCTCCCCATAAAGCTATTTTTTTTGTTTATGAATCATCTCCCTACCAATGCCATCATTTTTGTGAAAGAATGCACTATCGATGGGAACACAAATTCAGTGACCATTTCCACCAACATTAGATTTCTCCTGGCTTGCCTCTGACATTTGCAATGCCTTTCTCTCAAATTAACTCTAATCAGATCACCAGAATTCCCCATTCTAATAGTTTTCCTTCTATTCCTCCTTCCTTGAAACCATATAATCCGAGTACTTCCCAAATCTCACTTTTCCAGAAGGTCGTCATGCCAACTGAAGATAATTAATAACATATTTTAATGACTTTATACCAGCTGAGGCATATTTTTCAATGGCAAAACACCAGAGGTGATCTCATTTATGACTACTTATGCCTCTGTGACCTGGATTATTCTCCAAGTTTAATCTTCAGTTCATGTTAAAACTCTATTACTTAATAATTTTGTTATATTGTGCAACGGTCTTCAACCCTTTCCACCTCTATAAACCTGATTCTTTACCTAGTTGTCTCAAAATCATTGTTGCAGTTTTAAACTTCTACAATTCTTATTTGAAATCTAAAAATAGTAAAAACTAGTATATTACATGTGAAATTTTATTTCATACTGGGGAATTCAATGCTTGAACTGTTTTAGTAGATAATTATTATAAAATGCCAGAAATGTTAAATACAAAGTTAGCTATCAAATGCTACCTAGACATAATCCTATGCAAATATGTATTAACATCTCATTTCAGGTAAGTTTCTGATCCTCCTCAATGTGTTCTGATCCTTCCTTCCTGGAAGAAGCTTCCTGCAGTCTGAGACTCACAAAGGATAAACTCTTACAATAAGTAGATCACATGTAGAAACAGATTCTCTGTTATGAAAGGAAGTGGTACCACAGAGGAAACCTGGAACATAAAAACGGATGGAGAGAGCAGAATCCTAGCTGAAGAGAAAAGATTTTGAACATTTAGAATAAAGATACACTAGCCTTTTTCACAACTTTGGCTGAAATTAGTTTAGCTTAAAAGGCCATGCCATAGACATTTCTGTGATTTTTAAGTGTGAATCTAGATGGCTTAAAGTGGAATGCACGATTTCTTTGGTGCCTACACTCCTATTTAATTTCTTTCTTCCTTTTTTTTTTTTTTTTTTTGAGATGGGGTCTTGCTCTGTCGCCCAGGGTAGAGTGCAGTGGCACGATCTCGGCTCACTGCAACCTCTGCCTCCCAGGTTCAAGGAATTCTCCTGCCTCAGCTTCCCGAGTAGCTGGGACTACAGGCATCTGCCACCACGCCCGGCTAATTTTTTTATTTTTAGTAGAGACGGGGTTTCACCATCTTGGCCAGGCTGTTCTCGAACTCCTGACCTTGTGATCCACCCGTCTCGACCTCCCAAAGTGCTGGGATTACAGGCTCGAGCCACCGCGCCTGGCCTCTCCTATTTAATTTCTTATTCACAAGTAGCTTTAGGTCTCAAGATACTTCTCTGGGTTCAGTTTTGACTAATTTCCTCTGCTTTTACCCCTCATCATGGGTATACATGGCTACTGGGCCAGGACATGCTGCCCACAGGGAAGCTGTGATCTTTGGCTCCTTATCTTTTTCCTTATGAAACTTAATACATAAGGCAGCCTGGAACATATGCACATTTGGGAATTGTCAAGAGTTGGTTTACTATATGTGGAAATGGTGGTACACTTAATTTAGGAAAGATTCATATTGTTCTTCATTGCATATGTTGGCTATAGCTTTGTTGAAGAATTCCTGAAAATACTCAGTTAAAAGATCACCACAAATTGTGGCAACAAATGCTTTTAATTCTCTATTCCACTATTTTTTTCTTTCATTATATGTGAAATACTGAAACATAAGTAATTAACAAAGCCTGTGATATGTCACATTTGGACTTGTAATTTGCAGGTCTCTATCTGACGATGAATTTAGAAAACTAATATCTTTAGTAGTGTTTGTAATAGCATTATGTGCATAATATACTTTTTAATATTTCTCTTGGTGATAGAACACATGCCTTATTTTGAAATATATGAAATGTATTGGTTAACACTAGCAAAATATATATAATTGCTGACATTGTAGTGTGAAACTAAATCATTTTTACTTTAATTAGTTTTACCATTTAAAAATGGTTCAGGAAAAGCAGTACAATGCTCAATGTTCCAATGTGTTAATTTTTATATACATTTAGGGTGCTATGTAACATGTTGGTTATTGAGAATATGTTAATTTGTTATTTTCCTAATTAATTGGTTATTTATAAAAATGAAAATAATTTACTAAAATTATCTACATTCTTTTTCTATCTAAATCTTAAACTTGAGTCATTTTCTCAGCTATTTTTTTTCTCATAACAATCAATCTACATATTTGCCGTTACAGAAAAAAATGCTGTAATGCTATGGCACTGGATAACGCATTATGTCACATTTACCTAATGTAACAAGAAGTATTAAAAGTAATAAAGGTATAAAATGAGAAACACAGAATAGAGTAGTATGTATGGATTGTTACTAAGTGAATACGAACAAAGTGCTGAGGAAAAACATCTGTTTAAATCTGTATAATGTAAACATAGATCTATGTATTCTATTCATCTATTTTAATAAACAACATTGACTTCAATTTAAATCATCTCTTAGAACTATATGCTCTTAAATCAAGTGAAGTCAACAAAAATTTACTTAATGCCTATTATGAGCAGATACTGTGAGAAGTCTAGCAAGAAAGAAGGTGGAACATTTGTCCTTGGGGAACTTATAATTTAATAGGGCTTCAAAGAACCAGTGACGGGATTAAAATAGAAGCATCATCGTTATACATGTTAGATCGAGGCAGAAAATAAATGTAAAAGAAAGTAAAGGGTGCAAAATTAACTCTGACTTTTGGTAGGGGGTAGAAAAAAGGGACATCGCTTATTAGAATATTGTCTTCCTATAATCCCAGCACTTTGGGAGACCCAGGCGGATGGATCACCTGAGGTTAGGCGTTCGCGACCAGCTGGGCCAACACGGTGAAACCCCGTCTCTACTAAAAATACAAAATTAGCTGAGTGTGGTGGCACAGGACTGTAGTCCCAGCTACTTGGAGGTTGAGAAAGGAGAATTATTTGAACCCGGGAGGCGGAGGCTGCAGTGAACCAAGATGGTGCCACTGCACTCCAGCCTGGGCAAGACAGAAAACTGTCTTAAAATGCAAAGAAATACTATAATGGAATTTCAACTGTAGACTTAAATTATGTGAACTTTGCTTGCAGAGTTTTATAGGGAAACATCCTTACTTTAAATAAGTGTGTGAGGCCTGAACAAGTTAAAAATGCAGCAGTTTTAAGGCTCACTCACTGAGGTGATAGAGAAGCCACTTTTGGAAATCATAGCTGGAAAATGAGAGAAGTTGTCTCACTTTTATATATTCTCGGTGAATCAGTAAAATCTGTAGTTTAGAGTCAAATTGTAAAGAAATGTTTTTGAGTAGGCAGAAGAAACTATTTCACTATAATAAAAAGAAAGCATGCAATTTAGAAGAGATCATAAAGCTGAGCTGAAACCTCTAACAACTAATTATCTTCTAATGCACTTACATTTATTTCATGTCTTGCCCATATTTACCACAAAGAAGCAAAATAGGAGTTATGGAATTTCAAAAAGTTAACTTGTGCAGAAATGTCAGATTCAAATATTACCGTTATTAATAATAAGAAGAACAATGACCCTAAAATTGCCTCAGAACAGTTGCAAACACAGAGAACTAAAGAAAAATAGCATGGCCTGTTGGACTCAAGTATATATTTTCCATTGCATTCATTAATGATTTCCAGAAGATGAACATACCTGACATCCCTCCATACCTTCCTGTATGCAATAGGTGTCTGACTACTGTTTTCCAGAAACTGTGTTGTGTGGGACATAAAATACTGTGAGAGACGCAATGCCTTTCTCCAAATTGTTTGTAGTTAAGTGCAGATGTATCTTCCAGCAGTTTCACTACTTTGTGATAAGTAGTGAATAGGGTCAAAAAATTTTAAAAAAAGAAGGGTAATGAAAGCACAAAAGGAACACAGCTTAACCTCTGACAGAGAGTAGGATAAGATAAGGCTTGTCATAAGAAGCAACTTCAGTAATATTCTTAGAATAATTATTCAGGAGAAGAAGAAAAGCATAGGTAAGAATAAACAGACAAAAAGTCAAGATGAGGGAAATGAATAAAGTCCGAGAAAATAGAAGAATGGAAACAAAGACACAGGATGAATAATGTTTAACCCATTTAAGGAAAGACAACAACAACAACAAACCAAAAACCCAACTATATATAACAAAGAAATCTCAACCAATCTTAGCACAAGCAATTAAATCTAAAGTGATGGTAAGTTGAAAACACAAATAGGAAGACAAGAGTAAGTCCAAATATATATATAGTCACAAAGATGTGTTCAGGTAAATTTCATCTATTGAAAAACATACTGATAAGGTTGTCCAAAAGGCAGTTGAGTAGTTATGGCTAAGAAAGGATTCAGCCTTGGTAGTAAAATAATTGGACAGGCTAAAAGTTAAGACCTTCTCCTGCAACCAAGCATTTGCTCTCTTTGTTTTACTTATCTGTTCCAATAATGCTGCCCCACCTGGGGGCCTTATTGGACAAGGTCTTATAGCCCCAACTGTCAGACAGCCATTGAGTAAAGGTAATAGGGGAAGACATTCGAGGTCAGATAATAATGCCTTCATACAATATGTATCTATTTATCTAGGTGACTTTGCACCAAGATAATACAAGATTGTTTATATTGATGATAATTTTGTGAGACATTTTTCTTTTCTGCTTTTTTTCCTTATCTGTATTTTAAAGATGCATTATAATTCTATGCATTTAAAATATATATTTAAATGAGGAGTAGAATTAGTAATGTCTCATTGCTTGAATTGTCTTTGTCTTCCATCACGTAACTGGTTTATGTAAAATCTAGAAGAGGCTACATGAAAGACAAATAATTCAAATTGTTCGACTGCTAATGATTCCCCTCAAACAGTATTTATTTTTTCTCTCAAAGCAAAGATTGGAAAATATTCAGCTGTAACCCTAGGAAATAGAGTACTCAATACACAGCATATATAAGTTCATGACTTCTTCCTGAACTTCTTCCAGCCCGTGGAAGGGTTGTCTAAGCTGTGAAGTTGACTGTGTTGTCATGCAAAAGTTATTTGTGATCTTTGTTACGCTTCAAGAGTTGGGGATCCAGTGACAGCACGCACTGCCCAGGAAGAAGCCTGGAAATGAGAGTTTTAGCATTGAAGGGATGCTTGGGATTTTAGTTTATGGTCAACTTGTTGTTTAGTGTTGTAGTTTATAGATCAATATATTTTACCATATTGCAGTATGTAGATTTATTTGCCAATATCATAAAATGATGTACACCAGATGGTTATGTTAAATGTGAGTATAATTTTGTGATATGTGGATCATAAAAGAGGTACTATAAAACCAGACTAATGAGATAACTTTAGTTAGGTAACCATATTCATAACAAAGTACCTGTTCAATCAGTATATCATGAAAGCTTGTTGGAAACTTTGTTTGCTTCTATTTTATTTTATTTTTTGCTCAACTTTTAAAATTTCTCACAAAGGACGATTTTTGATTTATTTGAATGGAACTCATAGTATGAGACAACATGGATGTCAATTGAAATACACAGGCTGCTCTATCTTTGAACAACAGTGGCTCATTACCCTCGTTAAGGAAAAAGCAAGCAAACAAAGAATTATATGGATCAGAATTATAGAGCCAGTGTACAATTTTCTTTTCTTTTTTTTATTTTATTATTATTATACTTTAAGTTTTAGGGTACATGTGCACAATGTGCAGGTTTGTTACATATGTATCCATGTGCCATGTTGGTGTGCTGCACCCAGTAACTCATCATTTAGCATTAGATATATCTCCTAATGCTATCCCTCCCCCCTCCCCCTTCCCCCCACCCCACAACAGTCCCCAGAGTGTGATGTTCCCCTTCCCCTGTCCAGGCGTTCTCATTGTTCAATTCCCACCTATGAGTGAGAACATGCGGTGTTTGGTTTTTTGTCCTTGTGACAGTTTACTGAGAATGATGATTTCCAGTTTCATCCATGTCCCTACAAAGGACATGAACTCATCATTTTTTATAACTGCATAGTATTCCATGGTGTATATGTGCCACATTTTCTTAATCCAGTCTATCGTTGTTGGACATTTGGGTTGGTTCCAAGTCTTTGCTATTGTGAATAGTGCCGCAATAAACATACGTGTGCATGTGTCTTTTTAGCAGCATGATTTATAGTCCTTTGGGTATATACCCAGTAATGGGATGGCTGGGTCAAATGGTATTTCTAGTTCTATATCCTTGAGGAATCACCACACTGACTTCCACAATGGTTGAACTAGTTTACAGTCCCACCAAGAGTGAAAAAGTGTTCCTATTTCTCCACATCCTCTCCAGCACCTGTTGTTTCCTGACTTTTTAATGATGGCAATTCTAACTGATGTGAGATGGTATCACATTGTGGTTTTGATTTGCATTTCTCTGATGGCCAGTGATGATGAGCATTTTTTCATGTGTTTTTTGGCTACATAAATGTCTTCTTTTGAGAAGTGTCTGTCCATGTCCTTTGCTCACTTTTTGATGGGGTTGTTTGTTTTTTTCTTGTAAATTTGTTTGTGTTCTTTGTAGATTCTGGATATTAGCCCTTTGTCAGATGAGTAGGTTGTGAAAATTTTCTCCCATTTTGTAGGTTGCCTATTCACTCTGATGGTAGTTTCTTTTGCTGTGCAGAAGCTCTTTAGTTTAATTAGACCCCATTTGTCAATTTTGGCTTTTGTTGCCATTGCTTTTGATGTTTTAGACATGAAGTCCTTGCCCATGCCTATGTCCTGAATGGTATTGCCTAGATTTTCTTCTAGGGTTTTTATGGTTTTAGGTCTAACATGTAAGTCTTTAATCAAGCCAGTGTACAATTTTCACATCCTTTGAAGATTATGTGTTCCTTCTCTAGAATAGAGAATCAAGGAAAAAGTGTTGTTTGCATAAGATCCAAAAAACATAGGTAGCTATATAATTATTTTGCTTTACCATTATACTAAAGTATGCAGGTCTAAGATTCTGAATATAAGTGGTATCTTTTATTTTGCTATAAATTTGTTAATATTTCATGGCTTTCTTTCTAATATACTTCAGTTATAATGTGTTAGTATTTGCTCCTTGATTAGTATAGAATAGAAATGACTTAATGAGATATATAGAAATGATAGGAAGAATCTGTATGGGGCATTACATTTTAGATTGTCCATTTATTTCACAATGAGGGATAATCCAGTTCATCAACAAATTTATTATTATTTATTTAATAGTTTATGTAGCTCTATAGTAGGGATTCATTAAAAGAGAAGGCTATTAAATAAGCAATATTTATAATTTTAAGTGTTCTTTCATTCTCATGGCTTTGATACCATTTAAATATGGTTCATTTCATTAAATAAGCATACATATTAATATTAGAAACTCACACTTTCTGGCACTGTGTTAGTTTTATATTCACTTTCTTGTGCATGTCATCATTTGTCTATTTTCGGTATGATATAAATCTGCCTATCAATCTTGTTAACTAGAAATATGCTTTTTAAAAATCTAAGGCTACTATTTTGCAACAGTGGCAAATATATCTTTGGGCTTTGAGAGTCATTCATAGAAGCTAAGAAATATTTCCCAAATACTGTATAAAATATAAATGTTTTATATTTATATGGTTGGAGGTACAGAGAATACTGATTTGTTGTGAAATTGAAACACACTTTATCAGCAATATTCATCAGTGAACCAACTAGCCACAGCCCTGATTTATTAAAAATCTATATATATTAATAATAATAAAACGTATCACATTATTTCATAATAAAATGTTTTTTCATAAAAACACATTTTTTTCTATCATAATGCAAAGCATGGTGAATCTTTAGACTGGTTGTATGGGGTTAGGTTGAAGGCTACATTGGTTAACTGCTTCCATGACAAAGCCACCTTTTCTGGTTGTCTGATACCCATTCATATCAACTTTCTATTATTTTCTGACTTCATGGATTCTTGGGAACCATCTTTAGCAAATCTTTTCTTTACAACTTTAACTAGGCTTAGCTTAGACTGCAAGGGTAACCACTTCATAGGAGCATGCATATTATATGTAGCATAATTCATAGTTGAAGATATAAGAATAAAGAATAAAGCCTAAACAGAAAAATGCTTGTAAGTATTATCATATATATAAATGAAAACGCATATGATAACTAAGACAGTGACGTTGAAACCTTAGTCTAAGCTTATCACATTGTTGAAATAATTTTTACATATAGGAGTGAATCATACACAGCAGAGCAGACACTAGTTAAGTTACAGCAAGATTTAAATCCATTTGAATAAATATGTGAACTAAGGAGTAAATGTAGAAGATACATTTTTATTTTAAAAAATATGTTGAAACAGGTTTTAAAATGGACATGAAATATCCAATTTTCTTCCTCAGAAATAAAAAATCCATACAGAAAAAAATAGTAAAAAATATAATTTTAACTCCTTTAGCTGAGAGCAAAACAACTTCAATAGTGAATTCCAATGTCCATGGTTTAAACCTCGATAAAAAAAAAAAAAGACTGCATTAAAATACTCAATGATTTTTTAAGGCTTGTAAAATGGACGGTGATTTATGAAATAAATAGTATGTGAAAGAGTCTCTATATTAATTTTTCATCAAGTTGTATTTGCAGATAATGTATTTTTTAATAAAAGATTTCTCGAACTAAATCCTATGCTACTATGAAAAACACATATGACAGGAAAGCTGACCTTTATGCTTCAGTGAAGGAAATTATTAAGGAAAATTGAGAGAAAAACACATATGACAATACATAAAAATGAGCATGAAGATGAAAATATTCTAAGAAAATGGTGGAGATGTTTATCCATAATAAGTTAAAATAATTCTTCATTATCCTGTTACCAAATCCAAGGACACAAGGGGAATTTTGGCTCATCAAAGAAAAAGATGAACATTTTTGTTTTGAAATGCAACTGGAAAGTACACAGTCTATAGGAAAAATAAAAAACATTGACACTAAAAAAGGAGAAATGTGAAATATATAATGCTAACAAACTCATTAACAGAGATAAAAAGGTGCTTTGCTCAACAACTATGTTTATATATTATGAATAATATTTGCAAAGTAATGGCATTTAATCAGTAGAATAGACAACAGAGAAAAGCAAAAATATTGGGGCAATATTTTCTAACTTGAAGGCATTGGCATAAATATCCGTTAAATAGCTCTTTTAAGGAAGCTATGAGAGGTAGTAGAAGAATGAAAGCAAAATGATTCTTCTTTCTGAGGGTGATTTACATTGCAGTTTATAGAAGTCACTGATAAAGGTAGGAAAGACATCTGATTTTTCCAAATATTTATCTACCAATCTATCACCTGTCTGTCTATTGATCACTGCATTTAAACTATATTTTATCTGAGATGGATAAAGGAAATGCAGAGGTCATACTCTTTTAATTTGTATAATAAGTCAGCAATGCAACAATGTTATTCTACTTTATTGAAAATAACAGAGTAACTGATAAAAAATGAGTTCATTTCTTTGCAAAGCAACCACAGTATAATGCAAAATATTCGAAAATGTTAGACTGTATTCCAGTTCTGCCAGGTTGTCGGAACTCGGGGAGGTTCATTCACTTTTCTGAGTTTTGCAGAATCCAATTATAAAAATGCCATATGAGTAACATCTCTTTTTAACTCTCAGGATAAACCACATTGTCAAGTATAAAGTGCCATAAAAATATATTAAAAACTTATCGATAGAAAGCTTGCAAGTACAACTTTTGTTTTTTGTTGGTTTGTTTGTTTTACTAAGAACACGACAAAACTTCATCATCAGGATTAAGCAAATCTTTTATCCATAATTACTTTCAAGGGGGAAAGTGCTACTTATAATTACTGGTTCTATTTAACTAAGTGACCTTGTATGTGGAAAAAAATTAACACAACTATGCCTCTTCAGCAATATTCCCACAGAGTGGGAATGTCTTTCGGTAACCTCAGGAATCCAGTATTTTAAAATTAAGCTGATTCTGTCAGCTGAGTGGGCCTAGAAGTAATAACAGCTGGTAGCAACAGGCACCTCTAGCAGCCAGATCTCTGTTTCTCATTTCATTATTCAATCGAAGGGAACCAGAGCCCCTGGTAGCAAAGGCGGATTCTAGAACTGGGGCCAGGAATACATAACACATACCTTGAACATCTGTAGCTCCATGAAGCAAGAAGGTGCTCAGAAACCAAAAACCAACAATGAAACAAGCCAAACAAAAATCCCATCTCCTTGATGGAGCATGTGAAAGGGACACAAAGAGTCCCCAATGGACAAAGCTGGAATTTTTTTTTTTTTTTTTTTTTTTTGAGACAGAGTCTCCCTCTGTTGCCCAGGCTGGGGTGCAATGGTGCAAAGTCAGCTCACTGCAGCCTCCGCCTCAGGGGTTCAATCGATTCTCCTGCCTCAGCCTCCTGAGTAGCTGGAATTACAGGAGCCACCCCACCACGCCTGGCTAATTTTTGTATTGTTAGTAAAAACGGGGTTTCATCATGTTGGCCAGTCCAGTCTGGAACTCCTGACCTCAGGTGATCCACCCGTCTCAGCCTCCCAAAATGCTGGGATTACAGGTGTGAGCCACTGTACCTGGCCAAAGTTGGAATAATTTGAGAAGCAAAGTGAAGTAGTATTGGATTATAGCCAAGAAATAAATATTCATGCATTCATCCTAATATAAATAAATGATTGAATAAATCAATAAATGGGAGACATGAGTTCCATACAGGAGAGTTCTAAACAAGTTACTTAGGTACTCTTTCATTAAGGAGATGGAACATAACTCGCTTCTCACGTGTGGGCTGCACTGAGTGACTTCCTTCAAAGAGTACAGTATGGAAAGGAGGAAAAAAAGAGCAACTTCACAGTGAAAATCTGACAAACATTACTTCAACCGGGTGACTGAATTCAACACCAATGGTAATGTCATGTTGATATTGTATACCTTGATGGAATGTGATGAGATTGATAGAATGTGATGAGACTGATACAATGTGATGAGATTGATACTTCAATTTGGGGGCTTTTCTTCCAAATCTATAATCTCAGTCTTCTTAGGTGAAAAATATCAGAAAGATTTCAACTGGGGGACATTTTACAAAATACCTGACTGATACTCCTTTCTTCAAACTCATCAAAAACTAGAAATGTCTGAGAAACTATCATAATCAAGAGGAAACTAAAGATTCCTATCAATTGAATGTTACGCCATATCCTGGATTGGATCCTGACACCGAAAATTAGGCAAAAACTATGGAAATCTGAATAAAATGTGAACATGAGTTAATAGTAATGCAAAAAAAAAAAAGTGTACTGGGATAAGCTTCTGCAGCTAAATTTTACTAAAGTATGACTCCAATGGAAATGGAAGTCACTTACTAATAGAAATTAAATCTGCTCTTAATGGCATGTGAACAAGATGGAAAAAAACCAATGGAGGATGAAAGGCAGAGGCTTAATGAATTAAAGGACAGAATTAAAATTACTACTAAGAATATTCAGTAGATTTTTTTTTTGATCATTCAACAGTAAGGCAAGTGTTATAATAAAATTCCAAAAAAAGAAACCGCATTAAGTATCAACGTGATTGAGAGTTTAAACTGTAGGAAACTTTTTTTCTTTTTCTTTTTTTAAAAGCCGGTAGGTTTTTTAAAGGATGAAATGTACTCAAGGGGCGTATCTGGCAAGTCCCTCCTTAGAGAAAGACTTTCACCACCTTTAAATGCTTTCTTCCTGTTTGATCTTATTTGAAAGATTTGGAAGTGTGCCGCTGCACTCCAGCACTTTCCTGTTTTGTCAGTGCATAGGGGAAAAGAAATCACACAGGGTGTCTCTGGATACATTAAAGAAAGTCCGCTGCTACTTAAAGCACATTAACTTGAGAGTGGGGAAACTACAGTGATCCTAGCTTCTGAGAAAGCAATGCCACAAGCATGCACTCCACACTCATATGCATGCACACACTCCTGGTTACCAAGTTCAGGAACCAATTCTGCACTTACAAAAGTACAGAGTATGGGCTGGGTGTGGAGGCTTATACCTGTAATCCCAGCACTTTGGGAGGCTGAGGGTGAATCACCTGAGGTCAGAGGTTCAAGACCAGCCTGGCTAACATGGTGAAACCCCGTCTCTACTAAAAATACAAAATTAGCCAGGCATGGTGGTGCATGCCTGTAATCCCAGCTATTTGGGAGGCTGAGGCAGGAGAATTGCTTGAACCCGGGAGGCAGAAGTTGCTGTGAGCTGAGATCATGCCACTGCCCTCCAGCCTGGGCGACAGCACAAGACTCTGTTCCAAAAAGAAAATAATAATAATAAAACACAGAATTTGTGTCTTTTTTAATATACAGAGAAAAGAATGAAAAGCATGCTGCTTTTAAACACTGTATGCCGCAAATTTTCTCTCAAATGTCTTTTTATCTTTGTCTAGTCCATGTTCCTAACGAAATATTCACTTATAAGGATGAAAAATATCTGGATGAAATATTATACTACAATCTGGCAAATAAATGGTTATTTGTGTTTTTCTTTACCTGCCTAAGGACTCAAGAAAAACCGCCTTAACTATTGACTAACACATGAAAGAGACGTTCTAACATATTTAAATCTGTGAATGTCATACTCTTCTTTTTCTGTGAATTTTTTCTTCTTATTTATTTTTCAATTGACAAGAATTGTCTATATGGTGTAAATCATAATGTTTGAAATGTGTATCCATTGTTCAATGGCTAAATTAAGCTAATTAACATACGCATTACCTCACATGCTTATCATTTACTTACGGTGACAGCTCTTAAAATCTACGTAACAATTTTAAAGTTTACAATTCATTGTTACTAACTGTGGATACCATGGTGTACAACAAATCTCTTGAGCTTGTTTTCCCTGTTTAACTGAAATTTTGTATCCTTTGAGCAGCATCTCCTCAATCACCTAAATCATTTCCTCTATCACCTCCCAACTTCCCAAACTC
Source organism: Nomascus leucogenys (assembly GCF_006542625.1). Taxonomy (NCBI): domain Eukaryota; kingdom Metazoa; phylum Chordata; class Mammalia; order Primates; family Hylobatidae; genus Nomascus; species Nomascus leucogenys. The sequence goes on along the minus strand of NC_044387.1, from coordinate 88,247,994 downwards.
TCTCTTAAAAGTTTAGGAAACACAGTTATCAGTATCTCATAGGGATAGGGAAATGTATTTTCTGAATAATTCTCAAGTTTTCTAAAACATATATATTTATATCTGAAAACATTTGATGTGCCCTGAATGTACTTACATCTGATGATATTCAGAGTGTCCTTTAAACATTACTACCATCATGTTTTTAGATTATCAGCAGCTGGTAACTAAAAACAAACAAACGGTAAACAAAAGATATACTAAATGTAAAGAGTTAGGAATACACCTGACCTCCTCAGAGAGATGTGGGCAAAAGCAAGTATCCTATTTACGTAGGTTGTTTCCCAAATGATTGTGTGTACTTGCTAAAGGTATATATATACACCAACAGGAAGATTGAAAAGAAGAAATAAGAGCCTTTCCCCAAATTACCTTATCCTTAGCATTCTATTTATGTCCAAATTTACCGTACTCCAATTTTTGTGTGAATCTAGCTAAGTACTTTGCCTATACAATTTATATCACACAAGTAGGATGATAGGACAGAAATTATTAAATTTTACATGGTTTTCCATGACTGTTCTTTAATCTAACATTTTGCTACCTTAGGTTTTAATTCCTTTTTTTGTTTTTTTTGAGATGGAATTTCACTCTTGTTGCCTAGTCTGAAGTACAATGGTGCCATCTCGGCTCACTGCGTCCTCCGCCTCCTGGGTTCAAGTGACTCTTCTCGCTCAGCCTCTCAAGTAACTGGGATTACAGGCATGTGCCACCATGCCAGGCTAATTTTGTATTTTTAGTAAAGACGGGGTTTCTCCATGTTTGTCAGGCTGGTCTCGAATTTCCAACCTCAGGTGATCCACCCACCTTGGCCTCCCAAAATGCTGGGATTACAGGCATGAGCCACCATGCCCGGCTGTAATTTTTAATGTATGATTCACAACTAGTGATATTCCAGACAAGTATAGTCTCATAGTAGTCTCTTCAAAGACTTATATATGAATGTAGGTATGAATGAATGTAGGTATGAATTTATGAATGTATTTTATATATATGATTTTTTTAATCTCTCACCCTCTTTCTATTTTACCTGTATAAGCTCTTGCTCTAGCTCTGTGAATTATACTACTGCCCACCTTGAACATCAGCATTGCACAATACTTGAGAACATGCAGGCTTGAATGCTTGAATTCAGGCTTGACTCTACCAGTTATCAACTGTGTAACTCTGTCCAAGTCATTTAAACCCTCTTTCTCTGTTTTCTCATCTGTAAAGTGAACGTAATAACTGTGTAGGTGTCATAAGTGTGACAATGATTGCTAAAGAACAATAATGACTGGCATAGGATACATATTCTTTTATAGTGATTAAACAGTACAAGGAATTGCCTATTCATAGATGGCTGAACAAAACAGTAGATGTAAAAGAGCACATCCTGTTGGCAGAGCAAGACTCCCTGTCTCTCTAGATACTGTACCAATAGCAACTGCCCGTAATAATGGATCCTATTAGATCTTTCAAAAATCTTTTACCCTCTTGTTCTCCAGAACAATTTACTTACTCCTTGCCTCTCTAAATTGCTTTAGATACTGGATTTGTGCCCATCCGCTCACTGTTTTCAAGTAATTTGTATAAAATCTCAACACTTCTATAAATCTGTTTTGAGAGACTGAATGAAACAAAAGTCAGTGACTTAGGTGTCCTGGGCTGTAGTTGGTCTTGGCATAAAGTTATATTCTGGCAATCAGAAAACCCCTATAGAGAGTTATATAACTGAGAGAGTTCAGTTAGATAACATGAAAAAGGCTACTGGCATTCATTAAGAAGTCAGTACATTTTATCCATTTATACCTAAAATAAATTTTATTAGGATTTTTAAAATTGAACATCACCAGAGCTTTTGTTCCTTTGTTTTGAGATTCTAACCATTTACTTTAAATAAAAATGATTTATTTTCCTTGTCAGAAATGTTTAAAGTAAATCACAAAACTTCAATAAGACATTCATGTATGAAGTAGTAAAAACTGTCAATTATTGAGTGATTTCCATATAGTAAGCAATTTACTTGGCAGTTTAAATATTCAAATTTGCTGGATATGGAGGCTCATGCTTGTAATCCCAGCACTTTGGGAGGCTGAGGCGAGATGATCGCTTGAGCCCAGGAGTTCAGGAGCAGCCTGGGCAATATAGGGAAACCTTGTCCTACAAACAATTTTAAATAATTAGCTGAGTATGGTGGCATCCACCTGTAGTCACCAGCTACTCAGAAGGCTGAAGTGAGAGGATCGCTTGCACCTAGGAGGCAGAGGTTGCAGTGAGCTGAGATCATGCCACTGCACTCCAGCCCAGGTAACAGAACGAGATCCTGTCTCAAAAATAAATACAAATTTAACATCAAAACATATTTGGAGTTGAACCGTATTAGTTTTCTAGGGTTGCCAAAACAGTGTAACGCAGACTAGGTAGATTAAACAACATTTTTTTTTTCTCCTCACAGTTCTGGAGCCTAGAAGTCTGAGATCAACGTGGCGGCAGAGTTGGTTTCTTCTGAAACCTCTCTTGTTGGCTTATGGTTGGCAGTTTTCTTCCAGTATCTTCACATGGTCTTCTTCCATGTGTCTGTGTCCTAATCCTCTCTCATAAGGACATCAGTCATATTAGATTTCAGACCACCCACATATCATCACTTTACCTAATTACCTCATTAAAGGCAGTATCGCCAAATGGAATCATATTCTGAGGAAATGGGGGTTAGGCCTTCAACATAGAATTTTCAAAAGATACACTTTAAGTCACAGCTAGGACTTAAATCTGGGTGCCTCTGACTCTAAGCCTAAGTGCTTTCTTACTGTTATCTACACCAAATATCTAGATGGTGTTTTGTTCCATGGAGATATGTAAGTACTGGGCCTTGGGTGTTGACTCCACATCTCATATAAATGCAGTAGCCAGTACTGCCCACTGTTCAAACTATTTCCTTCTCCTGAGCACAGGCTAGTCTACATTTGGTGTAGTATTAATGACTGCGTTCTGGCTCATGGAATGCCAGCTAAAGTAATATTGGTACTTTTATTTATATTAGTACTTTTGGCTTATTAACATCTACACAATATTATAGTTTTTCCCTCATCCCTATCTTTTGATGCAGGATACTGCGTTTTGACACTGGGCGGGTCCCTGTCAGGATGGGCATCCAAATGACTGTACAGATTAGAGTCCTCCCCTGCTACCTGATGAACTTGATATAAATGTATAACGAAAAAACTGTATCATGCCACCGAAATATTGGAATTTATCTGTTACAGTAAATAGATTTAGCTAAACTAAAACAAGTGAGGCCAGACATAGAATATCTAAAGGAAAAAATAAGAACCCCAGCAGCCTGGATCTCAGTTGCATAAAAGTAAGGACTGGTGAGAAGCTTGAAACTTTAGGGTATTCAGCAGAGCAGGAGGTGCTGGGAACTTGGGAATTCTCGGGTTTTGCAATATCTTACTTTGTTCTGGGGACTTGGATATTGAAATATAAGCACAGACACTGAGGGATTAATAAAATCCATATTTATGCTTCAGTTATTTAATACCAAATTGGTTCAGAATGATCTAAGAGTATTCAGACACCTTTCTGACCACGGTACTTCAAAGCAAGATTCATCACTAGATAGATTACTCAGATTTATAATAACTGCTAACCCAAATTTGTAAACAAAATAAAAAACTCAATTTTCCTAAAAATCTTTAAACATACAATGCTAGTTCTTTATTATTTATTAGCCTTCCATTACCTTGTTTTTAATGTCAGAAACTGTTTTTCATTTTATTTGTTTAGTTCTGTTATATATATTGTCCCTTGCAAGATATAACCTATGCATTTGAAATCATGACAAGCAGGAGAGAAATACATAAAATGATTTTTATTCTTACATCAAGATGCAAAAGCTTTACAACATGGGGAAAAAGATATATGGTCATCAAGAATGAAGGCTGGTTTAGAGATGCCAGTAACGAAATCTGGATCTCTTTTATCACTTCAAGAAGAAAAAAGAAAACAAGAAGCCCAGGCCAAAAGTTAGAAATATTAGCACCGGCACTGAAGGATGAAGAAAACCCATGTTTTTGTTTGAGTTAGTCAAAATCAGCTTAGCTCAGGATGATCCCAGAGCATCTTATCTACAGTTTCCAGATATGATAGAATTTTTCTATCTGTGGAACAAAGCCTAATATATGCAGCACATGTATTTATTTTCTTGGTAATAAATATCAGCTTGGCATTCTATTTTCTCAGAGAGATCTTACATTAAAATTTATTTCTAACTTCTTTTAGAAAATTAAGTGTCATGCACATTGATTAAAGGCAAGTATATTTATTAATTAAATGGAAATTCTTATTTCTTCAGTATTTTTTTTTTTCATAAAAGAATTTGAGGGATGCCAAGGTAGGAGGATTATTTGAGCTCAGGAGTTCGAGACCAGCCCAGGTACAGAGTGAGAACACATTTCTACAGATAATTTAAAAGTTAGCTGGGTGTTGTGTTGCACACCTGTGGTTCTAGCTACTCCAGAGGCTGAGGTGGGAGCATCTGCTGAACCCAGGAGGTTGAGTCTACAGTGAGCCATGATTGTGCCACTGCATTCCAGCCTGGACAACAGAGCAAGGCCCTGTCTTAAAACAAAATGAGCAAACAAAGAATTTGATTGACCAAATATTTTCTGATTTAGAGTATATCTTTGTTGAATAGAACATTTTGGAAGTTCCTATGCACAGAAACAATTTTTTTTTCCTATAAATAAAGTAAAATAAATTTCAAACAGGTTTATTTTCTGACATCAAAAATGCTCATTTGACTTACAGACAAGATGGAATAATGGAAACTAGATTTATCCTTCCACCTGAAGCAAGAACAACAATGACAACAGAAAGAGAGAAAGAGAGAGAGAGAGAAAGAAAGAGAGAAAGAAGGAAAGAAAAAAAAGAAAGAAAGAAAAAGAAAGAAAAAGAAAAAGAAAAGGAGGGAGGGGAAGGAAGGAAGGAGGGAAGGAAATACTTGAAATAAAGTTTCTCATGTCTCGGGATGTCAGGTAATAAAGGACAGTCATCTCTAAGACAGATAGTCAAACAAGGTAAGCTCTATCAATGGGTGACTTTCCAGGCAGTTGCTTATAAAGGGTCTACCAAGGTGGAACCCAGCAGACTCCCTGAGTTTAGGAGATGCTGCTAAGGCTCCAGGGAGATCAAAGTGGGTAGGGTTGGAAGGACAGAGTATCAAAAAAAAAAGCTACCAATAAAATTACTACAATAATCTGAAAAGTGTCCTCTTCACATACTCAGCTCAGTGCTTGTCAATACATACATGTAAGGAAGACACCTGAGAGCAGGGAAAGATACTTTGAAAAGGACTAGAGATTATAGTACCTGACACTCACACAGTGCTGGGAATCACACCTGCTCTACCAGCCAGACTGGAAAATCTCACAATTCATGATACATCAGGTAAAGTATCCAGAATTATCTTGCCTCAATAGTGGGGAAAATTAACTCTAGGCAAAACATGCTCTGTTTTTGTCTACCATACCTTAAAAGCAAGACACAAAAGGATCAAAGTATTCTCAAGTAACTAAATGAGATGCCAGAACAATGCAGAAGATTTATTGGAGAATAAAAATATTTAGCATCCAATAGAATAAAACATATTTTATTCATGGCATAAAATTAAAGTTTACCAAATATGCAAAGAAGCAAGTAAATACAACCCATAATGATGAGAAAAATCTATCAAAACAGAACAGACACATATATTAGAGTCAGCACTCAGTGATATTAAAACTGTTGTTACAGCCTGTACTTCACGTGCTCCAAAAGTTAAGTAAAGGTTTGGAATATATCACAAAGCCCAATTTGAACTTCTAGGGATAAAACTACAATGTATTACCTGAAAAATGAATTAGATAGAATTATTGATAGGATAGCTACTGACTTCAAAATACAACAACAAACTGTAGAACTTACACATAAGTAAAAGGTATAACAACAATGGCATAAATCTAGGAGTAGAAAACACTGAAATATATTATTGTAATGTACTTATCTACATGAAATGGTATAATATCACTTTAAAATAGACTGCTAACTTAAGGATGTATACTATAATTCTTATGGCAATCAAAATGTGAACAAAACACATATACAGAAAGGCTAACTGGCTCGTAAAGGAAATGAAATGGAATCATACAAATTTCTCAATCCAAAAACAAAGGCACATAATAAGATAATAAACACATGAAAGACAGAAAACATGATCTAAACACTCTTATTGAAAGGCAGAGATTGTCAGATTGGATAAAAAGGCAAGATCTACGTTTTAAGATGTAAGTCTTAATAAATAAGAACATGAAAATATGACCAAAACCATTACTCATTAGGAAATACGACATAAATCTATAATGAGATACTGCTACATACTTACTTGAATGTCTAAGACTAAAAAGTTTGGTTACACCATGTAATAGTGAGGGCGTGTAGGAATTAGAAAGCTCACACAGTATTGGTGGGAATTTAAAGCAACACAAGCACTTTGGAAAACTGTTTTTCTATTTCTTGACAACCAAAATATACCTCCAGCTTATGTTCAAGTCATTTCACTCCTTAACATTTACCCAAGAAAAATAAAAATTACATCCATAGAAAGATGTGTACATGAGTAGGCACAGCTGAGTAATAGCTTTGGCTATTACCTGTAATAGCAAAAGTCTAGAAATACGAAGAAACAACCCAAATGTTCACCAACGGGAAGAGGTTGACAAACTGTGGTGTATTCATAAATTACTCACCAATAAAAAACCATACACTAATATTTAGTTGAAAAATTTTGTGCTTTAATTTTGTGAGAATTAAGTTCATTGTTCTTTAGGTTTTTTTTTTTTTTTTTTTTTTTGGTACTATTTTTGGTTTTGATACCAGGGTAACTCCAGCCTCAATAAAAGATTTAGGAAATTCTCCATTCTGTTCTATTTTCCACAAAATATTGTGTAAAATTGTTGTAAATTATTAAATGTTTGGTAGAATTCTTCACTGAAGTAGTTTGTGCCTGGAGATTTCTGTGGTGGGAACTTTTTACTTACAAATTTGAGTTATTTAATTATTATAGGAGTAGTCAGATTACCTATTTCATCTTGGTTGAATGTGGTTGGCTACTCCTTTATAGTTTTTGAGGGATTGATCTATTTCTTCTGTGTTTCTAAATTTATAGGATAGCATAATAAGCATATGAACAGCTGTTCACCATCTTTAGCTCTTACGTAAATGCAAATGAAAACTACAATGAAATACCACTATACTTCTATAAGAAAAATCAAAACAGAAAATATAACAGTAAATAATGGTGAGGATGCAGGGAAACTGGATTAGCCAGCATAGCCACAAAAGAAAAGTTGACGGTGCAAAGATGGAAAAGGTGTATTTCAGGTAGCGACAACTGCGTTTATATGCATTTCTAAAATGAGAGCGAGCACAATATGTTTCAGATACAGGGAAAAGGCAGAAAAATCAACAAGAAAAAACAAGTTGTGCAAGATGATTCTCGAATGATAAGAAAAATTCCAAATTAGGTATAGCCATGCATTATTTTGGAATTTTAAGAATATTGGAAAATGATATAAGGGTTTCAACCAGGAAAATTATAACCACAGATTTGAATATTATTATACACTATTGTTTGTATTGCATATCACTGTATATTATATATATATTGCATTAATCATGTACATTATTCTATAAGTATATTATTTAATATATAAATCATATATTATCCATTATGCATATTTTGGTAATTTTTTTTAAAAGGAATCATAAAGGATCAAAGAAGGATACAAAGGGAACAGTTAAGAGTGTGCGGAAGCAGTAAATATGAATAATATGGTGTCTAGGCCTAGGATGATGGTAATTTTGAAAGAAAATTGTCTCAATAGACGATAAGTATACTGGATTAGGAAGGTTTTGAAACTGAATTGGTAGAGGTGTAGAGAAAAGTGGGAGTTAAGGAGGATCCCTGTGAATTGAAGATATTACAGGCAGAGGAGAAAAAAACAGGTTAGATGGACAGGAGATGGTGTTTGGCTAGAAAACGGGTTCAGTTTTGGACACATCAGTATGAGATGCCACCTTTAATCTAAGTGAAGATGTCAAATGGATAATTGGACATACAGGCCTAGACTTCAGAAAGAGAAACCTGAGGCACAGACAAGAATTTGAGAAATGTTGGCAAATAGAAATAAATGAAAAAACTGAGAATGAATCATGTCCTGAGAGAAAATGAAGTGTGAGAAGAGAAAATTGTTTGAGAAAAAGCCACAGGGAGCCACAAGATTAATGACCAATTAGACATAACAGGATATGCAATCGTTATTTAACCATTTTCTATTGATGGGCACTCTAGTTCTTTTCATGTTTGGCTATTACAAACAATCACACAGAATGGAATTTTTGCATACGTTATTTTTCAGGTGTGCAGATATATCTGCTGGCTAGATTCCTGGCTAGAAAGGAAATTGCTAAGTAAATGTATAAATGATTTTGTAATTTTGTCAGATGATGCAAAATGGTTCTCTCTGTGAAGTTGTCCCATTTGGAACCCCCATCAGCAATGTGTGAGAAAGTCTACTTCTCTATAGAGTCACTAAATGAGCACTTTGTCAAATTTTTGGATATTTGCCAATATCCTAGAGAGTAACGTGGCATCGCAGTGGAGTTGCATGTTTCATTTATCACAAGTTCCATTAAGCATTTTTTACATGTTTCAATGTCACACATAAGGTTTTTTTTTTTAATATGAAATGTTTGTTCATGAGGTTTGTTCATTTTTCTGTTTAACTTTTCTATTTTTCCTCAATTTTTAAGAGCTCTTTCATATTAGAAAACACATTTTTATGATAAGCATTTCAAATATTTCCCTCCAAGGTCAATAGGTTTATTTTGTCATTGATCTTTCTTGTCATGCCTTAGGTATTTTCCTCATTTTCATTTCTTTTTTAATGTAATGGAATCTATCAGTCTGTCTTTTAACAGCTCTCAGATTTGGAATATTACCTACAAAAACCTCCCTGCCCCACATTTACAAAGGAATCTTGGTGCTTTAATTGAGTAGTTTCACGTTTTTACTTTTTAAGTATTTGATACATTTGGACCTATTCTGATGCACAATAAGGTATGGATTTACCATTAACTTTTATAAATCACTGCCTAGTTACCCTTACACTGTTTATGAAAACATACATCTCTACACCCACTGTATTGAGGTCCTATATTTATCATATACTAAGTTTCACTAGGTGTTTGTTTCTGCTTCTGGACTTTGTATTCAATTCTATTTCATTTAGCTGTCTATTTGTAAATCACTACCATTTTGATTTGATTATTGAGGCTTTATAATATGTTTTAAATCTGGTGTGTTTCATCTCCATTTATTATACTTCATTTGAATAATTTTCTCCCAGATTTTTTTCATCTCTCTTTTGGGTCATGATTCCTATGTAAGTTAAGGGATGGGGTGGGTCAAAATGTAAAAGCTGAAAATGTTATTACTGGTTTGTCCACATGAATATAAACCAAGAGGCTGGCAGCCAATTTAACTGTAGGGGTCTGCATTGGCAAAGAAAACTCAGGCCTGGCTAGTGATATTCCCAGTTCCTCTAGTTTATACTCGTAGGCAGTGAACTATGGAAGTTCTTGTGCACCCAGAAAATGCATGTTTCCAGATTCTCATCTGAGTTATTGCCGTGAAATATAAAGACTAATATCTACTTAGCAATCAGTACTGGGATGTGAGACCAATGGACAAGGGGAATTCTTCCAGGGAACAGAACTGAGGACCGTTGAATTACATAATCCAGGAATTGATGCCACTATATGGCAGCAAGCCTTCACTATTTCTGCCTTGCAGTATTTGCTGTTTGCATTTTTTACAATTATTGTATGTTTCTCTTTATGTGTTTACTTTTTTTAAAAGTTTTGTTTTATATCGTGGGTGCTGTTTTCCAGTAGTGTACATTAGCTACGATCTCAGCAGATAATTTTTAGTTCATAGATCTTTGTATCATGATGAACTACAACTAATGGCTTCAAATGGAGAGGATTTGTCATAACCTTAAAATCCTGTGCTTTAAGGTAGACACTGAAGCAGGATGAGATTTTGGAGTCATACTATTTGACAAGGGGTGAGGCTGTCTCGTTTATGGAAAGATTACATGTGAAAATTGGTTAGCTAAAAGAGTGGTACTGACAGGCGCTGTTAGTTGCTAATCTGTATCTGCCCTCCCTTACTCATTACTAAGAACAACTCTGATTTTGCTTAAGGTGGCAGTGTAGTGACAGGGTTTAGGACCTACTACTCCAAAATAGAGCATCTTGGCATATGAGAAAATAGCAGAAGCAGGGTGGTTTCTCTGACCTTTTTCTAGCTTTTGCCCTTGAAGCAGGCCATAAGATAATTCTCTGACCTTCCTCTAAAGTAGACCATAATACCTTCATTCCAGCAGTGTCCTTGTTATACCTGGAGGAAAGGAATGGAGAGACAAAGAGATGGAAAAGAAAATGAACAAATAGGCCTTGCTAATTTTCCTCCAGTTTGTTACCATTTGATGGTACCCCATTTTGTCCAATCATACTTCTATATGACTGTCCACTCATCATCAAACCTAAGAATAGGAATATACAGTTTTCCCTGCCTTCATTCCTGAAGGCTCTCATGTCACATAAAACTTAGATTAATGTGAGAAAAATATTTAAATTCATTTAATATATCTTTTGGTATTAGGGTGGCAGCACTATGGGTGACGAGAAGATACTACTCTTTCACCCCTATATTATCTAAGTCAAAATCCCCTCCATGCTCCTATACCAAGCTTGAATAGCCAATAAAATATAAGGTGGAACTTTCTTGGTTGGATTTCTGGAGTTACATTTTTTTAAATTTATTATAAAAATTTTGAAATCCACAGAAATGTTGAAATAATATCCTAACTGAAACACTAAGATTACCTTCAAGTCTCAGTAGCTTAAAACAACACATCTACATATCCATTGTGGTTTGACTGAGGCTTTTGCTCTGAGGTCCTCACTTGGTGGCAGCTGAACATGCAAACACTATTTGCAATGTTGCTAGTCCCATGAAATTAGCACACAAAGGAAGCAAGCCCTGTACTGACTATGTAAATTTCTGCCTAGAAAGATAGACAACATTTTTACTTGTGTTTCTTTGTTAAAAGCAAGGTCCATAGCCACACCCGACTAAACTGGTTGTAAAGAATGAATCCGGCTCATTTAATTTAATTAGACTTTGAGATGCCTGGAAGCTGAGTTTAAATTTCTACTGGAGCTAGTCCTTCCAAAGACTTCCCTTATTCCTATGAAATAACCACTTGGGATTCAAAATCCAAAGTCCTGGGGGCTTTTTAGTGCCTGCTATGATTTGAGTGTTTGTCCTCTTTAGAACTCGAGTTGAGGCCGGGCGGGGTGGCTCATGTCTGTAATCCCAGTACTTTGGGAGGCCGAGGTGGGTGGATCACCTGAGATCAGGAGTTAGAGACCAGCCTGACAAATATGGTGAAACCCTGTCTCTACTAAAAATACAAAAATTTGCCAGGTGTGTTGGCACATGCCTGTCGTCTGAGCTACTCGGGAGGTTGAGACAGAGAATCACTTGAGGCCGGGTGGTGGAGGTTGTGATGAGCCAAGATCAGGCCACTGCACTCCAGCCTGGGCAGCAAAGCCAGACTCGTCTCAAAAAAAAAAAAAAAGATTTGAAATTTGATTGCCATTGTAATACTACTAAGAAGTGAGGCCTTTAAGAGGTGATTAGCCCAGGAGGACTTCAGCATCAAGAATGGATCAGTGCCATTATTGTGGGAGTGTGTTTGTGATAAAAGGCTCCCTTGTCTCTCTCTCTGCTTGCCCCCTTGCCTTCTGCCATTGCAGCCAGAAGGCCCGGATTAGATGCTGGCAGCTTGATCTTGGACTTTCCAGTCTCCAGAACTGTGAGAAATAAATTTCTGTTCTTTACAAATTGCTGCATCTGTGTTATTATGTGATAGCAGCACAAAATGGACAATGACAATGCCTTTTCCACTGATGGGCCCTGAACTCAAGTATTTGTCAATCCAGTCCCAGCGCTGGTAAGCTTCTCAGCTGATGCCTCTCTTTACTGATGCTTCTGGGCAAAAGTGTTTCACCAAAGCCACCTGTCTTCACTGAGTTTCTTAATTCTCTTATATCTTGTCCCTATAATTCTTTTCTGTCTTTTTAGTTCTCAATTTTTCAAGCAAAAGTTTTTTATTATTACTTTTAATACTACTATCATTTCTTGTCCACAGGTATAAGCATGCTCTGAATTGCTTAATCCACCAACTCTGGAATTGGACACCAGATTTTTTTAAAAAAGAAACACTCAACAGACATCCACCATTTGCTTATTGTTCTTCCCTTTACCCACTTCTTCTAGCTTTTCATACAGATATAGCTGCAGAATTGTAGTAGTCTTCCTGTGAGTTTAAAGGCAAAAGCAACATATGCATAGCAGATGTGTCTGATGGCATCATGGCTCTCCTTACCTACCTTGAACTACACACTTCTCGACTTATTTAAAAAACAAAAACAAAAACTACCTTAAACTAATTTAATATGAATGCATTCTCAAGAATATGAATATATTCTCTACCAGCAAAGAGAGGAACTATGCCTCAGTGATGACACTAATGGTTATAAACAGATCACACACACACACACACACACACACACACACGATCATTAGTATTTTTTAGAAACCTACTGAAGGGCCCAGTAATTTTCCCTTACTCATTGACCAATGCAGAATGCATCACAGGGAAAAAGAGAAACATCAAAATTTGCTCTTCCCTAGGAAACATGCTGACCTGTTTAATACCAACAAATAAGATGTGCTCAAGTACACTTTGTGTAATATTGCAAAGGAGCAATTTAATTTTTGAAAAATTAAAGCAAGCAAAAACTAGCAAGCTGATTTACCAGCCCTATATAGTTCAAGGTATGGCATGTAGTGAAATTAGAAATCTTACTTGCTACTTCTTACTGGTAATTGTTTGGGAATGAACAGTGTAACTATACAGTAAATGCTGAGAATCTATTTGGGGTACACAATAACTGATTACACAAAAGATTATCCTTTCTTGGTCTGTGTGCATCAATGCTGTGATGTAAGGCATCTATTGCACAATATAATTCTAATTGTACTGCCCTTACTCTTTTTGAACACACAGTGAATCACTATGTTTTTTTATGAAAGAACTAATACAGTCTGTAAAGTATGAGGAATACAAGGCTGTCACCAGATATTGATCCATAGCCAGCTTTCTACTGGTGATACTAAATTAAATTTCATCTCTCCTCATTCTAAGTCTGGAAAAGAGAATAACAAATAACACCAACCCCTCTTCTAGGCATAGTGTTAGCTTTACATCAAAATAAGTTTAATGATAACTTGAGTAGTTTTTATTCTATACCATGGATGTATTTTATAGAATTTAAAATATAGCTCTTAACTATCATACTTCTTCTGTTATCTTGCCAACAACACCCACAAAGCCTTAGGAAGGTAACCATTAGAGCATTTAATATTTTCATATCTTTCCCTTTTTCAATTAGATTTTGTAAATTGTGTTATATCTAAGCCATGAGAGCAACAAAAAGAGCACTGAATATATTTAACCCTTCCACTTCAGTTAATGCATGCAAAAGATTAGCAAAAATAATAATATACACCTGTATGGGATTGTATGTGAATGTGTTACTGAGATAGAGTAGAGAATTGCAGAAGGGAAATCTAGCATTTTTATCTTCCATTCAGCATCGCTTGTTTCTCTCTTCCCCCACTTTCTCTCAAAACACACATGCCACTGCCTGCCTATTCTTAAAAGTATCACAAGGTGGAATGTAAAGAGATAGCTGAATTCTCAACTTTCCCTAAATAATTGCTCAGATTTCAATTCATGGGTTAACATGAGGCTTCTAAAATTTGATGCCTAGGGTGGAGAAATGGGACAGAATTTTCTGTAGGTTCTCGTGCTCCTTCTTTGATTGCCTCTCAATATTCTTTGCTGGCTCCTTCTTATCAAATTGACCTTTCTGTATTGGATTGCCAAAGGTGTTTGCTTTTGGCACTTCTCCTCCTCTACAATTTTTTTTCTTTGATTCCAATTTGTATTTACTTTTCTTGCCTTGTTACACTGTTTGGAACGTCTCAGACAATGTTGAATATAAGTGGTGAGAAGGGACTTACTTGTCTTGTCCTAAGAGTTTTTTGTTAAAACCAGAAATAGATGTTGGATTTTGTAAAATGTTATTTCTGTGCCTACTAAGATAATCCTTAAGTTGTCAATTTGTTTTGTTTCTTTAAAAAAAAAGTTAATAAATTCTCCTAATGCTATCCCTCCCCTAGCCCCCCATGCCACAACAGGCCCCAGTGTGTGATGTTCCCCTCCCTGTGTCCATTTGTTCTCATTGTTCAACTCCTACTTATCAGTGAGAACATGTGTTTGGTTTTCTGTTCCTGTGTTAGTTTGCTGAGAATGATGGTTTCCACCTTCATCCATGTTCCTGCAAAAGACGTGAACTCATCCTTTTATATGGCTGCATAGTATTCCATGGTGTATATGTGCCACATTTTCTTTATCCAGTCTATCACTGATGGGCATTTGGGTTGGTTCTAAGTCTTCGCTATTGTGAACAGTGCCGCAGTAAACATACATGTGCATTTGTCCTTATAGTAGCATGACATAATCCTTTGGGTACATACCCAGTAATGGGATTGCTGGGTCAAATGATATTTCTAGTTCTAGATCCTTGAGGAATTGCCACACTGTCTTCCACAATGGTTGAATTAATTTACACTCCCACCAACAGTGTAAAAGTGTTCCTCTTTCTCCACTTTCTCTCCAGCATCTGTTGTTTCCTGACTTTTTAATGATCGCCGTTCTGCCTTGAGATGGTATCTCATTGTGGTTTTGATTTGCATTTCTCTAATGACCAGTGATGATGAGCTTTTTTTCATATGTTTGTTGGCTACATAAATGTTTTCTTTTGAGAAGTGTATGTTCATACCCTTTGCCCACTTTTTGATGGGGTTGTTTTTTTCTTGTAAATTAGTTCAAGTTCTTTGTAGATTCTGGATATTAGCCCTTTGTCAGATGGATAGATTGCAAAAATTTTCTCCCATTCTGTAGGTTGCCTGTTTACTCTGATGCCAGTTTCATTTGCTGTGCAGAAGCTCTTTTTTCTTTTTTTTTTATTATTATACTTTAAGTTTTAGGGTACATCTGCACAATGTGCAGGTTTGTTACATATGTATCCATGTGCCATGTTGGTGTGCTGCACCCATTAACTCGTCATTTAGCATTAGGTATATCTCCTAATGCTGTCCCTCCCCGCTCCCCCCACTCCACAACTGTCCCCAGAGTGTGATGTTCCCCTTCCTGTGTCCACGTGTTCTCATTGTTCAATTCCCACTTATGAGTGAGAACATGTGGTGTTTGGTTTTTTGTCCTTGGGATAGTTTACTGAGAATGATGTTTTCCAGTTTCATCCATGTCCCTTCAAAGGACATGAACTCATCATTTTTTATAACTGCATAGTATTCCATGGTGTATATGTGCCACATTTTCTTAATCCAATCTATTGTTGTTGGACATTTGGGTTGGTTCCAAGTCTTTGCTATTGTGAATAGTGCTGCAATGAACATACGTGTGCATGTGTCTTTGTAGCAGCATGATTTATAGTCCTTTGGGTATATACTCAGTAATGGGATGGCTGGGTCAAATGGTATTTCTAGTTCTAGATCCCTGAGGAATCACCACACTGATTTCCACAATGGTTGAACTAGTTTACAGTCCCACCAAGAGTGTAAAAGTGTTCCTATTTCTCCACATCCTCTCCAGCACCTGTTGTTTCCTGACTTTTTAATGATGGCCATTCTAACTGGTGTGAGATGGTATCTCACTGTGGTTTTGATTTGCATTACTCTGATGGCCAGTGATGAGGAGCATTTTTTCATGTGTTTTTTGGCTGCATAAATGTCTTCTTTTGAGAAGTGTCTGTTCATGTCCTTCGCCCACTTTTTGATGGGGTTGTTTTTTTTTTCTTGTAAATTTGTTTGAGTTCATTGTAGATTCTGGATATTAGCCCTTTGTCAGATGAGTAGGTTGTGAAAATTTTCTCCCATTTTGTAGGTTGCCTGTTCACTCTGATGGTAGTTTCTTTTGCTGTGCAGAAGCTCTTTAGTTTAATTAGATCCCATTTGTCAATTTTGGCTTTT
Source organism: Nomascus leucogenys (assembly GCF_006542625.1). Lineage (NCBI taxonomy): Eukaryota > Metazoa > Chordata > Mammalia > Primates > Hylobatidae > Nomascus > Nomascus leucogenys. Next base: position 88,231,682 of record NC_044387.1, on the reverse strand, counting down.
GTTGCCATTGCTTTTGGTGTTTTAGACATGAAGTCCTTGCCCACGCTGATGTCCTGAATGGTATTGCCTAGGTTTTCTTCTAGGGTTTTTATGGTTTTAGGTCTAACATGTAAGTCTTTAACCCATCTTGAATTAATTTTTGTATAAGGTGTAAGGAAGGGATCCAGTTTCAGCTTTCTACATATGGCTAGCCAGTTTTCCCAGCACCATTTATTAAATAGGGAATCCTTTCCCCATTGCTTGTTTTTGTCAGGTTTGTCAAAAATCAGATAGTTGTAGATATGTGGCATTATTTCTGAGGGCTCTGTTCTGTTCCATTGATCTATGTCTCTGTTGTGGTACCAGTACCATGCTGTTTTGGTTACTGTAGCCTTGTAGTATAGTTTGAAGTCAGGTAGTGTGATGCCTCCATCTTTGTTCTTTTGGCTCAGGACTGACTTGGTGATGCGGGCTCTTTTTTGGTTCCATATGAACTTTAAAGTAGTTTTTTCCAATTCTGTGAAGAAAGTCATTGGTAGCTTGATGGGGATGGCATTGAATCTATAAATTACCTTGGGCAGTATGGCCATTTTCACGATATTGATTCTTCCAACCCATGAGCATGGAATATTCTTCCATTTGTTTGTATCCTGTATATGAGCAGTGGTTTGTAGTTCTCCTTAAAGTGGTCCTTCACATCCCTTGTAAGTTGGATTCCTAGGTATTTTATTCTCTTTGAAGCAATTGTGAATGGGAGTTCACTCATGATTTGGCTCTCTGTTTGTCTGTGATTGGTGTACAAGAATGCTTGTGATTTTTGTACATCGATTTTGTATCCTGAGACTTTGCTGAAGTTACTTATCAGCTTGAGGAGATTTTGGGCTGAGACAATGGGGTTTTCTAGATATACAATCATGTCATCTGCAAACAGGGACAATTTGACTTCGTCTTTTCCTAATTGAATACCCTTTATTTCTTTCTCCTGCCTGATTGCCCGGGCCAGAACTTCCAACACTATGTTGAATAGGAGTGGTGAGAGAGGGTATCCCTGTCTTGTGCCCGTTTTCAAAGGGAATGCTTCCAGTTTTTGCCCATTCAGTATGATATTGGCTGTGGGTTTGTCATAGATAGCTCTTATTATTTTGAGATATGTCCCATCAATACCTAACTTATTGAGAGTTTTTAGCATGAAGCGTTGTTGAATTTTGTCAAAGGCCTTTTCTGCATCTATTGAGATAATCATGTGGTTTTTGTGTTTGGTTCTGTTTATATGCTGGATTACATTTATTGATTTGTGTATGTTGAACCAGCCTTGCATGCCAGGAATGAAGCCCACTTGATCATGGTGGATAAGCTTTTTGATGTGCTGCTGGATTCAGTTTGCCAGTATTTTATTGAGGATTTTTGCATCAATGTTCATCAAGGATATTGGTCTGAAATTCTCTTTTTTGGTTGTGTCTCTTTAAATAAGAATTTCTCTTTATTTATGGTTGAAAATACCATATGTGCAAACAACTTTTATATCCACATATCCACCATAGATCTTTCTTGTAAGCTCTCTTTTAGACATATAGACCTGGCTATTTACTTAATACCTCCACTTTGATATCTCTTGAAAACTTCACATTAAACATGTCTCACTCTCAATTCTCAATCCCTGTGAACTTTCATCTATTAATACATTCATATTGCCCGTCTAGGAAATATATCATGACCATTTAATTAATAATTCATGATGGAGACTTAGATGAACATTGATATTTCTGTCTCCCATTCCTAATCCATAATTAATAAATTATAATACTCTACTTGCTCTCTAATGAGATTACTCATCTGCTCACTTTTCTCATTTCACTGTTATTTAACATCCTTGTTGGGGCTCAGAGAATGATACCCCAAAGTATGGCACATTGGCATGCAGAACACTTTGAATTAAAAGAAATTGGAAAGCCTTACAAGATGTCTCAGAATAAAGATGTTTCTGACCTTTCTTTGTTTCTCCCTTCAGTATAAGGAAGGACTCTCTGAAGTTCCCTTATCTGACTGAGGGAAATTCTTCCAAAAGAAACACAATCGTCTTCACTCCATGGTCTGAAATTGCATGAACCAGGAAAGATTAATCACTGAAAAAAGAGCTAAAGATCATCATCCTGCCTGCCTGAACAGACTTTCTATCTATTCTTCTGAATGCTGTTACCTGAGACTTTGTCTGCATAATGAGACAAACTTTGAAGTGCAATTCCACCCTTCACCTTGTTACCATAACTCCTTACAGGCTCCTCCAGAGCCAAAGGGAGCTTTGTCTCAAGCCATTATCTGTTCTTCCAGCCTATTCATTTCCTCTAAAAATTATTTACTCTTTTTCAAAAATTGCGTATGTTCTCCACTTTCTTTTGCCTTAGAAAAGGGTTTTAAGCTTCAATAATCTGGCTCTTTGAATTTCATACTTTGAGTTTCTTACTTTGTGGGATTCCCATGCACTTGCATGTTAATATATTTGTGTGTCTTTTCTCCTTTTAATCTGTAGTTTATTTCAGTAAACTCAATGATGAGAACTTCAGAGGGAAAGTTTACATTTCCCTACATCATCTTTCCAAATTATCTTTATAGTAGGCTCCTAACTGGCCTCCTTGATTCTATTTCTATTCCCCAACAGTCTATTCATATAAGAAGCCAAAATCATCTCCTAAAATGAAAATTTGATAACATTATATTGCTAAAACAGTACAGGCATACCTCGTGTTATTGTGTTTCACTTTATTGTACTTTGTAGATCTGGCATTTTTAACAAATTAAAGGTTTGTGGCAACTTCTCATCAAGCCAGTCAATCAGTGCCATTTTCCCAAAAGTACGTACTCATTTCATGTCCCTGTGGTATCATATTTTAGCAATGAATTATTTTAAATTAAAGTATGTATATTTGTTAGATATAATGCTATTGCACACTTAATAAACTTTTGTTACTTTTATACATACTGGGAAAGCAAAACAATTGTGTGACTTGCTTTATTGCAATTTTTTTTTTTTTTTTTTTGCTATGATCTGGAACTAAATCCCAAGTATCTCCAAGGCACTCCTGTACCTGTATTTTACACAGGCATACTAAGGCACAGAAGGCCTGGCCAAAATTCGCACAGTTGATAGGTGGTGGAGTAGGGGTGTGAATCCAAACATTCCAGCTCTGAGTGCCTCCACTGAGCCCCAGTGCCTGTGAACATTGCCTTAGTATCTTGTAATTGTCCTTAGAGCCATTTAGCATCTCACAAGCCAAAGTAACTAAACTGATAGGTACTAGGGAGCAAGAACTACAAATTAGTCTTCCTCACATGCTAAACTCTGAGCACAGTGCTTGGTGTATTCCAGGTAAACTGATGTTTATTATGATTAATTAAAATAAAAGCTAAATTCATTACTTTATAATCCCACTTTGTATTTATGTATCATATATATTCAAAATAACTCAAGTCTGGCTTAACTAATCATGTAGAAAGAAAGGTGGTATACAACCAACTAATTTAGACTCCAGGCCAATTCTAGTCCCAACAGTTACTTGAGTCATGAAATAATTCAACTGGTTGATTCCTTTTGAGAAAATGATGCTGTCAGTGCAGAATCCTAAAGACTCTTTCTACTGCATAAAAGCCTGCAAGCCACAAAGATATTCCTAGTTTTGAGCTGTAGAATCCATTATGCCAATGTATTATGTATGCCCACACACAAACACACACACACACACACACACACAGTGCAAATACATGTTTGTTGCCATATTTTCTCTGTTGTGGTGGTCTGGAAGGAAACCTGCACTATATCCAAGGCAAGCCAGTACTTACATAGCAAAGGGTAGCCTGTTCCATCACTAAAACTCCAGCTTCACTTCATGTTATTCTTTTCCCCTAGTCATGCATTCCCATTTATTCACTTTGTGAGTATTCCTTCTTAGCACATTTTAGAGTTATACTTCTTTGTTCTCATAAATTAGGTATGGCCACATATCTATCTTAGTACTATGAAATGAGATCCTTGTCACTTTCAGGCAACATTTTTTAAAAAGCCACAAAATATAAAATTTGTCACTTTTATTACTAATGATCTAGAGGATGGAGGACACACCAATATATGTAGAGTGTGAGAAATAAATATCCTTCATTTAAAATTGCAAAGACTCAAGGATTGTTTGCTCTCTCCCTATTCTCTAGCATGGCAGACCTTCCATTAAAATAACTTACCAAACTCCCTCATATATCTGGACAATCACATATAATTTTCCTCTTCCGGAAATGCTGTCTTTATTTTTTTCCCAACTGTTTAACTTCATCTTGTTGACTCTAATTTTCTTATATCAATTTAAATGGGAAATTTGTTAGTATACTAGATTGTATGCTCTCATAATTTCTACATGTTTAAATATTCTTTATAATTGTAAGTATATGGTTTGTTTATGAAATAACTTTTAGATTAAGTATTTATTTTAAAAATATTTAAACTTTGAATTCCATAATAATAGGACCCAAATTTGTCTTATTTACAAGAATGAATAAGTGAATGCAATATTTTTGATATAATCTGCAATAAAAAAGTTTCTGGAGTAAGTCAGACTTGGCTTTCATTTGGGCTCAGCCATTTAATAGTATATAATGTTTGAAAAATTACTACATTTATTTTTTCCTTCAATTTCCTCATAGTGTTTATCTTTCATGTTGATAAGTCTCCAGTTTGTTGAGATTACCAAAGAAGTTAAAGTACTTAAAATGTCTATCATAATACTTCACATGAGGTTCATGCACAAGAATGATAGTTTCTTTTATTCCCCCATGTTGAGTAAGTAAAATGCCAATGTCCATGGCATTAGAGATATTCAGGCCTTTATGACACATAAAAAGGCAGTGTTGGTTCTCTATACCATACACTATTTCAGAAATCATATATATTCCCTCATCAGTTTCATTTGTCTTATCTATTATATTTCCATCAAATTATATAGTATTTCAGAACATAGATTATTTGCAGAAAACAATCTCAAAATTCAGTATGTTCCTCCAAATATGATAGAAAAAACTTTTCAAATTGGTATGATATAACTTTATGACACTGCTGTGTGTCTCCTTAGATTGGTGGATTGTCAATCATGCTGTAAGAGGTTTTATTCTAAACAATCTGATAATCATTAAGGAGGTTAGCATAACTCTTGGTCTGATAGTCAAGCTTTGTTGCATTCTGGCTGACTTAGTCTTGATTTGGAAGAATTTAATTTTATGACCATGTTTTTCTCCACCTACCAGGTGTATAGCATTATGCAAGTTACTATAGTTGACTGCTTTCGGAGTTTCAGAAAAGGTGGTAGTTTACAGAATCTCATGACTGAACATGTTACTTAAGCAAAAGTCATAATGGTATAGATAGTACTAAAAAGGAAGCTAAGAACTGTGTAGTTTCAAAAAAGAAATAGAGAATTCCACTTGTTGAGAAGTTATTAGAAAAGAATAAAAGATTCCTTGAAATATGGCTCAAATAATAGTAATGTTTAAAAAATCGTGGTCTTTGGAGTCAAAAAAGCATTTATCAGATACAAAGCCTCAGATAATTTTCTTATGCTTTTTGAAACTGTTTTCTCAATTGCAAAATAGAGACCACTATAAATGTTTAACAGATTTATATGAAATCAAGTTACATTATGCCTATTCTGGTACTTACTAATACTAGTATTTATTGGTGCTTTAGAAATGCACTGTTTTTCTTTTCTTTCTCCTTTGAAGTCAAAAGCAACTGAGGGAAATGTAGTAGTTAAGATCTGCATTTTTAATAAAATCTGCACTTTTAGCAGCAAAAGCTTGGTTGAGTGTGGTAGCTTAACTCAATGAGTTTCCTAATAGTGAACCCAAGGATTAGGCAGATTTACAAGACAGTCATTAGACTACAATTGTTTTGGGAGTGAGGGTAGATACTCTATAACTAAGCATACCTTATCACTCAGCCAAGAACAGACAGAAGAACACAGTTCCTGGAAGCAGTTTTATCCAAAGTGAAAATGAAGAAAGAGATGAATCATGTATGCTCACAGGATTCAGAGTGTTGCATTACAACACTCTGCAATTAAATAAGTTACTTCCTTTCTAGGGGGTAATGAGAGAGGACTCAATAGAGACCTGTATGTGAAAGGAAATGTCAGATACAGTGACAAAGCATTTCCTCCCAGTAGGTCCCATCTTGTTATATTCTTTATCTATTTATGCTTAAAAAATTAGTCTCACCAACTAGGAGTAAGCTATCCCTCGCAGCACAATGTCAGTTTATCAGTGAGGTACTGCTCTTACGTTGATGTTGCTCCTGCACACCAGCTAATGCTTGCTTGCTGTTTTGCTGAGCCTCCTGGAGCCACTGTCACATATTATGTTTTCTAACCCCATTCACCCAGAGAGAGGGAATTACCATAAGTATTACAAGATTTAAAATCTAACCCCAAAAGTAAAAATCTGTGGAACAAAGTACCTACAAAAGGATTTGAGTTGTGACTGTCCCTACATTACAGCAATTTTCTTAGGGAACGATTGTTTAAGAGTTGGAAAGAATTATACAGAAGAAAATTACTAAAAATAAATACATATTAAGAATAAGAGGATGATCTCCCTACAAAAGATAAGAGAGTGATTCCTCTCAACTTCTTTTTTTTTTGTGTGTGTGTGCTTCTATATTTTATATTTATTTATTTATTTATTTATTTTTATTATACTTTAGGTTTTAGGGTACATGTGCACAATGTGCAGGTTTGTTACATATGTATCCATGTGCCATGTTGATTTCCTGCACCCATTAACTCGTCATTTAGCATTAGGTATATCTCCTAATGCTGTCCCTCCCCCTTCCCCCCACCCCACAACAGTCCCTGGAATGTGATGTTCCCCTTCCTGTGTCCATGAGTTCTCATTGTTCAATTCCCACCTATGAGTGAGAACATGCGGTGTTTGGTTTTTTGTCCTTGCGATAGTTTACTGAGAATGATGTTTTCCAGTTTCATCCATGTCCCTACAAAGGACACGAACTCATCATTTTTTATGGCTGCATAGTATTCCATGGTGTATATGTGCCACGTTTTCTTAATCCAGTCTATCGTTGTTGGACATTTGGGTTGGTTCCAACTTTTTGCTATTGTGAATAGTGCCACAATAAACATACGTGTGCATGTGTCTTTATAGCAGCATGATTTATAGTCCTTTGGGTATATACCCAGTAATGGGATGGCTGGGTCAAATGGTATTTCTAGTTCTAGATCCCTGAGGAATCACCACACTGACTTCCACAATGGTTGAACTAGTTTACAGTCCCACCAACAGTGTAAAAGTGTTCCTATTTCTCCACATCCTCTCCAGCACCTGTTGTTTCCTGATTTTTTTAATGATGGCCATTCTAACTGGTGTGAGATGATATCTCACTGTGGTTTTGATTTGCATTTCTCTGATGGCCAGTGATGATGAGCATTTCTTCATGTGTTTTTTGGCTGCATAAATGTCTTCTTTTGAGAAGTGTCTGTTCATGTCCTTTGCCCACCTTTTGATGGGGTTGTTTTTTTCTTGTAAATTTGTTTGAGTTCATTGTAGATTCTGGATATTAGCCCTCTGTCAGATGAGTAGGTTGCAAAAATTTTCTCCCATTCTGTAGGTTGCCTGTTCACTCTGATGGTAGTTTCTTTTGCTGTGCAGAAGCTCTTTAGTTTAATGAGATCCCATTTGTCAATTTTGGCTTTTGTTGCCATTGCTTTTGGTGTTTTAGACATGAAGTTCTTGCCCACGCCTATGTCCTGAATGGTATTGCCTAGGTTTTCTTGTAGGATTTTAATGGTTTTAGGTCTAACATTTAAGTCTTTAATCCATTTTGAATTAATTTTTGTATAAGGTGTAAGGAAGGGATCCAGTTTCAGCTTTCTACATATGGCTAGCCAGTTTTCCCAGCACCATTTATTAAATAGGGAATCCTTTCCCCATTTCTTGTTTTTGTCAGGTTTGTCAAAGATCAGATAGTTGTAGATATGCGGCATCATTTCTGAGGGCTCTGTTCTGTTCCATTGATCTATGTCTCTGTTGTGGTACCAGTACCATGCTGTTTTGGTTACTGTAGCCTTGTAGTAAGTTTGAAGTCAGGTAGCTGATGCCTCCAGCTTTGTTCTTTTGGCTTAGGATTGACTTGGCGATGGGGCTCTTTTTTGGTTCCATATGAACTTTAAAGTAGTTTTTTCCAATTCTGTGAAGAAAGTCATTGGTAGCTTGATGGGGATGGCATTGAATCTATAAATTACTTTGGGCAGTATGGCCAATTTCACGATATTGATTCTTCCAACCCATGAGCATGGAATGTTCTTCCATTTGTTTGTATCCTCTTTTATTTCATTGAGCAGTGGTTTGTAGTTCTCCTTGAAGAAGTCCTTCCCATCCCTTGTAAGTTGGATTCCTAGGTATTTTATTCTCTTTGAAGCAATTGTGAATGGGAGTTCACTCATGATTTGGCTCTCTGCTTGTCTGTGATTGGTGTACAAGAATGCTTGTGATTTTTGTACATTGATTTTGTATCCTGAGACTTTGCTGAAGTTGCTAATCAGCTTAAGGAGATTTTGGGCTGAGACAATGGGGTTTTCTAGATATACAATCATGTCATCTGCAAACAGGGACAGTTTGACTTCCTCTTTTCCTAATGAATACCCTTTATTTCCTTCTCCTGCCTGATTGCTCTGGCCAGAACTTCCAGCACTATGTTGAATAGGAGTGGTGAGAGAGGGCATCCCTGTCTTGTGCCAGTTTTCAGAGGGAATGCTTCCAGTTTTTGCCCATTCAGTATGATATTGGCTGTGGGTTTGTCGTATATAGCTCTTATTATTTTGAGATACGTCCCATCAATACCTAAATTATTGAGAGTTTTTAGCATGAAGGGTTGTTGAATTTTATCAAAGGCCTTTTCTGCATCTATTGAGATAATCATGTGGTTTTTGTCTTTGGTTCTGTTTATGTGCTGGATTACATTTATAGATTTGCGTATGTTGAACCAGCCTTGCATCCCAGGGATGAAGCCCACTTGATCATGGTGTATAAGCTTTTTGATGTGCTGCTGGATTCGGTTTGCCAGTATTTTATTGAGGATTTTTGCATCAATGTTCATCAAGGATATTGGTCTGAAATTCTCTTTTTTGGTTGTGTCTCTGCCTGGCTTTGGTATCAGGACGATGCTGGCTTCATAAAATGTGTTAGGGAGGATTCCCTCTTTTTCTATTGATTGGAATAGTTTCAGAAGGAATGGTACCAGTTCCTCCTTGTACCTCTGGTAGAATTCAGCTGTGAATCCATCAGGTCCTGGACTCTTTTTGATTGGTAAGCTATTGATTATTGCCACAATTTCAGAACCTGTTATTGGTCTATTCAGAGATTCGACTTCTTCCTGATTTAGTCTTGGGAGGGTGTATTTGTCGAGTAGCATTTACCTTAGAAAACCTGTAAGACTTTTTCATCTATTTAAAATGTATGTATGGATATAAATCCTATAGAAGACAAGAAGGGCCTTTTGTCAGCTTTGTGACCCAGGAATGTTTTTCTCTTCAACATTTAAATATTGAGGGAGATAGCACCCCCGTCTTCCATTTTCTGTGGAAGGGCAGGAGACAAACTTCTATGAGCAGCTTGCCCCAGATTGTAAAACTATCTCCTGTCCCAAAGATTTGAGAAGTTTTGTTTTCCAATAAATTCAGTCAATTAGTTAACCCAGATGATTGCCCCAATGTCATCTTGATGACAAATGGTACCATCAAGTCATCTTACTTGATGACTCTTTATTGTCTATCTTGAAAACGTGTAATGGGTTGTTCTACTTGGCTATAGAAAAGGGTGAGATTTCTTTCTGTTCTTGAAATCTCTTAGCAAATTGCTTGTGATAAGGCTCACATTCTGGCTTAATGTTTACTCAGTTAGGAAACTTTTTCTTCTCTACTTTGTGGAGAGGTTTTCATGACTGGGAGAATATTGTATTTTTCATTATATTTCCCTAATACTATAGCTCCGTGCTCCAAACCAAAAGGGGTTATTTCACAGGAAGAAATCTGAAGAGGAGCGTAATATAACATGAAACTCTGGACAAGATTGGTTCTGAGCCTAGAAAACTCTGCAATAAGTTATAATGGTATATTTATTATATTATATTCTATAGGTGTTTTATACTATATATCAAAAGTCACTACCTACTAAAATGCTGATCTCAAATTATTAGCAGCCTCATCGTTCAACATAGCCAACTAGAGATTTTGAAATAAAGTTAAAAATGATGTAAAGCTACCCTAAAAACATGTTGCTAATAATTAGATTTCCTATATTTGATTACCTTTCTTCTCCCACTGTAAGCTTCTTATGGAGGGAGTTAGTACCTTACATTTAGATTGCTTTGTAACTCAAAATCTAAAAAAATTAAAGTTTACATTTTAATTCTCCTGCTCTTTTGAGTTAATATTCCAAGAAATTAAAATTGAAAATTTGTCCCACATCACTTTCTCTTTTGCTGAATTCAGTTAGAAAAATCCTAAGATCTATAGAAGAGTTGGGGTTCTTTCTGCAGGTGTAGCCTTGGCTGTATCACACTAGAATGGGTACAGTTTGGACAGAAATTTGTATCAGTCAAGATCAAGCCTCTGGGCCGGGCATGGTGGCTCACGTCTGTAATCCTAGCACTTTGGGAGGTCAAGGCAGGTGGATCACCTGAGGTCAAGAGCATGAGACCAGCCCAACCAACATGGAGAAACCTCATCTCTACTAAAAATACAAAAATTAGCCAGGCATGGTAGCAGGCGCCTGTATCCCAGTTACTTGGGAGGCTGAGGCTGGAGAATCATTTGAATCCAAGAGGTGGAGGTTGCAGTGAGCCGAGCTAGTGCCATTGCACTCCAGCCTGGGCAACAGAGCAAACAAACAAACAAAAAGCACAGCTCCATCTCAAAAACAAAAACAAAAGGAATCAAGCCTCTGATGTTTCCCACTTTAAAGTAAAGGGTTTACACACAAAGACAAAAAGATAACAGAGTACTGGCCTCACATCCATCAAATTTAGATCAATTTTTCCAGGAATTTTTCCTTTATCAGTAAGTTTTCTTGTCTGGCCAACGGTAGCCCAAAGCTCTAATCTCTGCAGACTAGCAGATCTTAAAAGGGAGAAAATGAGGTGAGGGAATGAGAGGGATAGAAGGAAGGGGTTGAGTTACATTTGTTTAGCTCCTCTGAAAATCTGCACTCTGATGAATCAATCATGTATCTCAGAAGGTGTAAGAGAGGAGAAAGAGGACAAATAGGGTGTACAAAAGGATGTCCAGCTACATAATAAAACAATAGGGAATAATTACTTTTCCATCCCACTGTAAATAATAAAAAATCTTGGAGCAGTGGAAACAAGATGGTTTAAACTGTTGAAATGTAGCATATAGAAAGGGTGATTTTCATAGGTTTTTATCCCATCTTCTCCTGATTTTGTAATTTACCTTTTCCATATTGACACATTTATATTTTATGTTGTTTTCTGTCAAAGTACTTGGTTTCATGTTATGTCCTTCTCTTTTTCATATTTCTCACTATGAAGTAATCCTCTTTGCTTTAAAGCAAGAAGCTATTAGCTTGGTAACTTTCTTCTTTATAAATTTTTTTAATGTTGAATAAGTATTTCCTTGTAAAACTACTGTTATGTATGGACAGCCACAATCTCACATCTGTTTATAGCTATTTTGATCCACATGTTTTTACTTCTCAGTGTTGATTTTGAATCCTGTAAAAACCTGTGGTTTATGATCTCTTTCTATGTGAGTGGGCTTTTAAAATCTACTACATAGGTCCTGTGTATTTTATATGTCACAGGATTGCTAGATATGTAATGCTAACATGGGTGAACTACTGATAATCCATTTTAATAATTACAGAATTATAAGCCAATTATTAGTGCCACTGTCATAAGCAACCATGTGTTAGACATATGAGACAAATATTGTCTCCCATATATTACTTCTTTAGTTATATGGATAAAAATTCCAATTAATTAAAACAATGACACTTACGAACTGAGCTTCTAAGAATAAAACAAGACCTTTCATTAGATGAGAAATCTTAGTACTTAGCTCTGAGTTGAAATATCTGCACTGGCAAGACAGTGTTCTGGGAATTTTATATCTAATGCATTGAAAAAATAATTTAATATTTTTGAACCTTTCCACAAATCTGAAGGTTATTCCAGCAAATACCATTCTATCAGAGTGAAATACAGAACAGTATGAGGACACTGAATTTAACAACACATGTTGACATTTAAAGAATGCAGCATTTCCATCAATTTAGCATTTCGTTTATTCATTTATCATGTAAAGTTGCCTTTAATTCTTTTTGTTAGTTTTAACAAATTAGCATTTACACCTATGGATAAAAGACATCTCAGAATGCTACATAAGCATTTATGATTTTTTGAAAATGTTATCTCAGTGGAATTCCCTTTGTTTCATGATGTGTGTTTGTGGCACAAATTTAACTTTACAATAAAAATGCTCAATCTAATGTTTACATTGGAAATAATCTGAAACTAAAAGGTAATGTCTTTTGTTTTAGGGCTTGTGCTTTTTTAAAAAATTCTATTTTTAAGCACCTGTTACAACAGGTTTGGAATCAATCTTGAGCACTTACTCCAAATTAAATTTAACCATACTCAATTAGCACTATTTCTGCTTGGTTAATGTTATAAAACTATCAACATGAGTTGCATTAAACACTACTTTTGTAAAACAGAGCAAATGCTTTTTAAGTTGATAGAAACTTTTGTATGGGAGAACTAAGTATCCAAATGAGGTAAATAAAGCAACCTACATTAAAAACATCTATATCAGAAAATAGTATTTGGAGACAAGAAGGAATTTGAGGCAAAATATTAGTGAAATCTTTGACTGTGTGACAACAAAGTTGTTCAAAGAAATCATTAAAAGCCTAATTAATTTGGGAAACAAAAGATGCTGTAATTTCAGCACACCAAGATTCAATATTCTTTCATACGAGCAAGGGAAAAATGAAGATTCACTTTGCTTTGGGCGTATGCAAACTTCTCTGTCTTCTTAAAATGTTTTAATAAAGAAGCTGTATGCTCATATAGTCATAGCTTTTTTACATTTTGGCAGTAAAAAAAATTTAAAAAATTCTTAAAATGTTTAAACAAGCTAAAATTTGAGCTCTTATTCAAGAAAACACACTAAATGTTTTATTGTAAAGTTTTCAAATGTCTTTTACAAAAGCAAAGTTAGTCATGTGTTGTCAATTAAGATGAGGCAGAATATAAGAAAATATAAACCAACATATTTTAGCCAATTACCAGTAAAATTTTATTGCATAAATAAACAATACTTTTGATGTTTGTGTCATTAAGGTCGATTATTTTTATTTTGTCCCAGTAAGTATTTCTTGAGTCCTTCCCATGCAAATTAATTTATAAGGTAATAAACAGTAAAACATACAATCTGTCACAAGCTAATACGTTATTGACTGCTGTATCAGTCCTTTCTCATAATGCTATAAAAATTACCTGAGATTGGGTAATTTATAAAGAAAAGAGGCTTAGGTGGCTCATGATTATGCAGGTTGTACAGGAAGCTTTGCTGGGGATAGCCTCAGGAAACTTACAATCATGACGGAGGGCAAAGGGAAAGCCTGAAAGTCTAACACGGCTGGAACAGGAGGAAGAGAGTGAAGGGGGAGGTGCTATACACTTTTAAACAACCAGATCTTGTGAGAACTCTATCATGAGACAGTACTAAGGGGATGGTGCTAAGCCATTAGAAACCATCCCTATGATCCAATCACCTCCCACCAGGCCCCACCTCCAACACTTTGCATCACAATTCAACATGAGATTTCGGTAGGGACACAGAGTTAAACCATATCAAATGCATACTCATATAAAATTTTCCCACATTTAATTTTATTTTAGAGTTGCTAATGATTTTATAAACATCATTTCACATTTAAGTATTCTACTTAACTTATACTTACAAATATAAGGCATGCTTCAGTTTCCAGTCATGACTGGGTAACTTGCCTTACCACATAGACAACTAGAAAGCAGAAAAAAATGTAAGTGTTTACAGATTTTTGACAACTGTTGGGCATAATCTACAATCCCTTAGAAAATAAACAAATGAGGAGAGCTTTATAACTTATCATACTTTCTGCCTAGGGGCACATTCTCATATGCTCCAATGGAAGGAAAAACCAAAGTAGAATGTGGAAGTTTTCATGAGTTAAAAAAGCACAGATCAGAGTTTAAGAAAGCTAAGGTATTAGAATTAACTAGATAGTATAACAGAGAAGGGAGTTACTTAGTGAAAAACAATAAGAAGTTCTTTAAGAAAGGATGCTAAGGATAACGATAGTCTATTTTGCAACCATAAGGTGAAAATCCCTAAAGGTGAACAAAGAACAAACAGATACTAGGGGACTGTAAACTGGATAATTCTTAGAACTCATTCAGTGTGTGGAGCCCTTTGAGTTCAGACAAATGAGAATGCAAGTGGTAGATTGGTTGGTAGGTTTAAGGTATCCTTAGAATAATGTCTACTATTGACACATTCTAAATTCTAAAATGGTCCAAATAAATCTATAATGACAGAAAGCAGATTAGCATCTGTGCTGGACCCGGAGTTTAGTGAAAAGGGCTGCAGTGGCAGCAAGGAGGTATGGGGAAACTCTTGGAATTATGGGCATGTGCTATATTTTTATTGTTAAATGGTTGTGTGCATTCTTGACAACTCATCTCATTATAAAGTTAAAATAGAAACAATTTACTGTTGGTATTATGGGCACGCCCCCCAGGGTACTGGGAATATTTAAGATACACTACTGAACACAAGACAGTGGAGCACTGCCAGCGCCCTAGAATTGAAACTTCTGATGAGTAAAACCAAAAATCCATTTTTGAGAACATTAAGAACATGGAAATGGGGCTAGCATCAGGAAGTTTTGTGTACTTCAGTCGACATAAAGTTAAAAAGAAACTGGAAGGCACAGTTCAATGTGAAATTGGACAGACAATACATAATTTTAAATGAAGAAAGTAAGTAGAGTGGGAGAGAGGAAAGAGTTCTGTGAGTAACATCCCTTTGGGGCTGGTCTTGAATGGCTGAAAAGAAAAGTGAACAATATCTGTGCACACACACACACACACACACACACACAGAATGACATGAAAAGAAGTCCAGTTAATCTTGGATTAGGATCCTCATCCTTTTACAGACAGGAACCTCCTGAAGATAATTGGTCCAGCAAGAATATACATTATTCAATAATAAATAATATTCAGATGTTCCTTAAAAAGATAATGACAAATGTATGAAAAATAAATGGCAATAGAAGAAAACAAATGTCAACAGGAGGAAAATTGGTGGCAAAATTTGCTATGAAACAGCTAAAGTGTGTGATCAAACATATTTATTTAATTTTTTTCAAAAAATGTAATACAACAATTTCCTTTATCAAACAAGAACAAAATAAGCTCAGAGATTATTTATCAGAACATTAGAAAGACAGAAGTACTAAAATAAAAACATGACAAAAATAAGTGTCAAATGCATAAACTCAGGAAGCTTTAGTGAAAACTGAAATGAGAGCAAAATACAACTCAAAGAAATACAATGGAAATAAACAAAAGATAAAAAGGAATTTTGAGACTGTAATTGACAAAGCCAATCAAAATGGAGTTCATAGACTTATAGCTGGTGTCCCTATTTAAGAAAATTTAAATATTGAATGTACTTTTTAAAAATGTTCGAATAATGAAAGAAGACTTACATCTACAAATTGAATGATTACAAGAAAAACATCGGTAAGGTATCATTAACCCTAATATCTGTTCTAGAAAATTTGCTAGACACAAAACTTAAAAAAATATATTAAGAAACTAGGTAAAGAAAAATCATCTGTCAAGAGGAAATAGATTTTTTACATCAACATTTGACACTAGAAAGCAATGAGCCTTGCCTATGATATGAATTAAAAAACTAATGCAAGAAGTATATACCTAGCCAGAGTATAATTCAAGTATAAGGCAAGAAAACTAATTAACAAAAATAGATTCAGGAAAAATAATTTCCATTACATTTCCTTAAAGAAATTATTAGATAATAATATATTGCCAAATAAGCTATAGCAAATAGTGGAACCTCTACTGCAAAAGGACTAAAAATTAACAGACTTTGGTATGAAAAAAAATGTTGGGGTTATGCTTTGGAAACTGTGTAGCAAGAAATGTAATCTTATCCAAAAAAAGGTCTGGCCTTTACTCTCTGTATTTGGGCGATAATCTCTAAGCCATTGGAATGTCATGCAGGATACAAGATTTTTTCTTTTTTTAACATGGGCGCTTTGGGCCACATGGATAGATAGTGTTCAAGATTTAGGGTGGGGGCTGCTTTGAGTTTTGGAGAATCAGTAGACCTCCAGAGGGGCTTGAGACTGAGGTCCAACACACAGTCGGTCAATCAGGTTTATATGATTGAACCCCAGTGAAGATTCTGGATAGCAAGGCTTGGCTAAGCTTCCCTGGTTGAAAATACTCCGTGCAAATTGTCATACATCAGTGACAGAAAAGTAACATTGTTGATGACTCCATGGGGAGGGGACAACTGGAAATGTTTGGAAACTTCCTGGACTCTGGCCATTGCCCTCCCTTAGGCGATTTTAATCTTATCCTTTACCTGTAATAAATTATAATGGTGAGTATAATAGCTTAAAGTCAGTTCTGTAAAGCACTCCAATTAGCTTTTGACCCAAGGGTGGTGGTCATATGGACCTCTGAACTTGCAATTCAAGTCAGAAGTGAGGGCAGTTTTGTGGCCTGCTTCCTCTGATGTCACAGAAACATGATTTAAATACAGGCCATGATAATAAATAATTTAGTACCTAAGAAAATGTGTGAGGTAAGGATAAAAAAATCAGTACAAATATAAGCACAACATTTAGTTTTTCATCCTTTTTAGTCAAAGGTAAAAATATATCATATGAGCTAGATATATAAAACAAACCAATACTCATATACTAAAGAGATAATTTGAAAATATACAATCTAAAAAAATCAAATATTGAATAGTAATTATGGGAAAAGAGAGGAGGTAAATATAGTCTATCATTTTACATACTAAGAAATCAGAAATGTCTAAATAAATAGTAGAATAATATATAAAGTTATAATTACAAATGTGGTTCCTAAAACTAAAATTAAAAACAACCACTCATTAACATGTATACCCACATAATATTATAGAGAAATGTCTGTAAACGTTGTAACAAGCAGAACAAATTAAATTATTAGGAATCTTCATTTTGGGTAATCATTAACTAGGTCATCTGGATCAATCTACTTGTGAAGAATGACATGAAAATAGGAACCAAACAAAAAAAACTTTTGTTTGAAGAACTTGTAGGGTTCCTAAGGAGTGACGACATCTGGGAACAATATTCAAGAGAAGAAGAAAACTCAGAAATGTGAATCTGGCTTCTGGGTCTCTTTTTCCCTAAACCATGTGGCAATGCTACAGAACGTGACTGAGAAGATTGTGAGGATGAGAAGCTGACCATAGATAACCTCTAAATAGACTCAAGGAGTAAGAAAGATACAAAATGGAAAGGAGTTGCGTGTGTGTGTGTGTGTGTGTGTGAGAGAGAGAGAGAGAGAAAGAGAGTGGGGGTGAGAAAGGGAGAGAGATTGTATGCAAGTGGGAATGACAAAAGTAGGTTTGGGCTAGATCTCTGAGACAATACCATATTATTAAAGTTATAGCATCAATAGACAAGTTCTTGCAGAGACAGAAGACAAATTTCCAATCACTTTAACCCTTCATTAGATTAAGAAGAATCAGAAATGCTAATGCTCCCAAATGCCTGACAGGGACAAAGAAATCTATTCTAAAGAAAAAAAAATTCCTCTTCATATTATTTAAAAATATTTCTATACAATTTCTGGGTTTTGATAATGAAATAATCAAGGCCACTAGGAGAAAAGAAATCAAAAGTGATCAAAAATCAAGAGAAAAAACATTGTAGAAAGAGACCCATAGAGATACAGATTCATTGTTACATGCATGCTGAAATATAACCATGTCTATATAAGAGATACAGATTATCGTATATGTATATAATAAAGTATAACTATATCAAATATATTTAAATATATTATAAAGAAGACTTTGGATTTTAGTGGAAAATTGGCACTTAGGAAAAAAATCAAAGAAAAATTGTAAAATTAAAATGTAGAATGTAATGGATGTATTTAATAGCTGATTAGACACAGGGAAGAGAGAGTTAGAGAACTAGAAGATAGATCCAAAAGATCATTGAGAGAAAGAGAAACATTTTTTTTTAATACATGACAGTCACAGAATTACACAAATTGGAGAGCATAAGCTGCAAGGTTTCTCAAAGTCCTAGATGAAATAAATTCTCCAAAACAACTGAAGTTATGGGGCTGGAGAACTAGACTATACCTCCTAATAGGACAAGTGGAGAAATTATAATCAAAGTGGCATACATATAATGGTAGAAGTAATATATGGTATTTTTTTAAAATAACAAAAACATAAAAAATGAAAGTTGGTAAATCCATACAATTAAATTACATATAGTGCTAAAAATGATGTTGTCTTTCAAGATTGAATAAAATACAGGGAATAACTATGTGTTTTATAAGTCATTATTTTAGTAATAAGAAGGATAAATCATATAAGCTTCTTTTACATAAACTATCTATTGCCACATACACGAGAGAGGAGAAAATGTGATTGCCTTTTTAAAGGTTAACAGTTGTGAATATAGGAACTCCCACAACATGCTATGCTATAGAGTTGGAATTAAATTATTTAATATACACCTATATAGTTGAAAAATTGGTGGAGAATCCTTTGATAGAGAAAAATCTGGTAATCAAAAGAATGCAACAGTATATTGAAGCAATAAGCCAGCTATTTTTGTAGAAAAAACAATTTTTTATAGCAGATTGAACATGTCAAGAGGTAAAATTAGAATAAGGTATTTTTTTTTTTTTTTTTTTGAGACGGAGTCTCGCTCTGTCGCCCAGGCTGGAGTGCAGTGGCACAATCTCGGCTCACTGCAAGCTCCGCCTCCCAGGTTCACGCCATTCTCCTGCCTCAGCCTCTCCGTGTAGCTGGGACTACAGGCGCCCGCCACCACGCCCGGCTAATTTTTTGTATTTTTAGTAGAGACGGGGTTTCACCGTGGTCTCGATCTCCTGACCTCGTGATCCGCCCGCCTCGGCCTCCCAAAGTGCTGGGATTACAAGCGTGAGCCACCGCGCCCGGCCAGAATAAGGTATTTTTAAACTAGGCTAAATGGTTGGAATTTATTTTTTTAATTTTATTTTTTATTTTTTGGAGAAGGAGTCTCATTCTGTAGCCCATGCTGGAATGCAGTGGCATTTCTGCTCACTGCAACCTCCACCTCTCAAGTTCAAGTGATTCTCATGCCTCAGCCTCCCGAGTAGCTGGGACTACACGTGTGTGCCACTGTGCCCAGCTAATTTTTTGTAGAGACAAGTTTTCATCATGTTGGCCAGGCTGAGCTCAGATAATCTGCCCACCTTGGCCTCCCAAAGTGCTGGAATTAGAGGCATGAGCCACCATGCCCGGCCTGAATGTATTTTAAAGTAATAAGTCTTCAAACATTTCTGCACAGAAGAAGTACAATGAAAGCAGAACATTGGGGACATTGTTCTGAATGCTTTGCCCAGGATAGAAGGGGAAGAAGAGCTTAGATGCAGTTAGAAGTCTATTGCAAGGCTAGAGGGCATCGTAATTCAAGAGAAGTAAATGTAGTAAAAGCTAATACAAAGTTGTTTTAATTTAATTTTGGTCTTCTAAGATAAATAAAGTACATCAGAGGAGCCAAGGAACGTTGTGGATAAGATTACTTAATTGCTGTGAGTAATTACTGAGATGTACTGGTAACTGAGTAAAATGTGCAAATGATGCAGAAAGTGGTAAAAGTACCTCAGTGTTGTTTTTTTCATAAACAATTAAAATTAAAATTAAAGCCTATAGACAATAAAAGTGAAAAGCATGCACACAGAAAAACTTTTTATCAGATGATTATTAGACAGGCTGTTTCTGAGCACCAGGTACCAGAAGACTTTTATTTTTTGGCTTAATGTAACATTGATTTGTATTTTGCAGAATTAAAACTTACAACAGAAATAGTAGTTATAAGATCCTATGCTATTGTGCCTGTAAAATGACTACAAATTTTATAATTGTCTGTTCGTTCTAGTTAGCAGTAAGTAAAAGAAGTTCTGCTTCAGGGAAGCTAGAGTATATGTGCTCTTCTTCATTCTTCACACTAAATAGCCCTGGGTATTGTATATAAAACAAACATGTGAATACCCTGCAAGGCAGAAGATGACAGACTGGCTATGGAACTTGAGATCTAAGAAATGACATGGCAGTGAGCTTTTTGTATTTTCTTTTTGTTGTTGTTTGTTTTTTGCCTCACATATACCAGCCTTGAAGCTAAAGAAGCCAGCAACCCAGAAACATCAATGAATTTAAGAGGCAAATACCATCCCCATCAACAAAGCCTGCTTTCTTTAGCCAATTGTCCTGGAAAGGGGCATGGCAAGGTGGAACTTTTTTAGATAATAGCCACCCTACTCCAGCCCAACAGTACAGAAAAACAGTGAGCCAACTTCCATGCATGCAAGGAAAGGCAAAGCAGGGAGCCTAGACTTTCACCTACTCAGGCTATAATGAAGCACTCCAGGCCCTCTGCCAGGATGGTGTCATAGAAGGTAAAGAAGGAAGCCAGGGCTTTAATCTCTCCCAAGTAGTAAAGACACCCCTCCTCAACACAAACTACAGTGTCAGTGAGAACCAAATTGGAGCACAGACTTGTACCCCAACCTGGCAGAGGACCACTTTCCCCCTCCAAACTGATGTGGTGGCTAAACAGGGCTAAGGAAGAATCAGGACTTTCACTCTTTCCCAGGAGTGATGAGGACATCCTTTTGAAGTGTCAGTAAAGACCACATGGGGAGCAATAATGAGGCATTGCTGCCTGTTCTAGTTAAGTAAGTATCAATTGAGGCATAGTAGAGAGCCAAAACTTCCACCACTGATGAGCAGTAATGAGGACCCCTCCCTATTACCTAAGGTGCTACAAATATCTGAGTCAGGAATCTTGGCTTACACACCCAGTTGGCAAAAACAAAGTGGCAACCACACCCCCCCCCCGCACCCCAACCTTCCCTTGCTGAAGCATTATTAGAGGAAGCCAACTAAAATACATTTAAATATGATATGGAGTATCGTTAACATAAACCCGGCATGTCCAGATTGCAGTTGAAAATCTCTTGCCACATCAAAAAAGAAGATCTTAAACTCAATGAAAAGATGCAATCAATAATGGCCAAAACTCATATGCAAGAGATGTTAAAATTCTCTGACAAATATTTGAAAGCAGCCATCATAAAAATGCTTCACCTTGTAATCGCAAATACATTAGAAACAAATGAAAAAACAGATTATTAGCAGATAAATTGAGTTGAGCAAAGAAATAAAAATTAAAAAGAACAAGATGAAAATTTTAGATCTGGAATAAACTAACCTAAATTAAAAACTCAATGGACGAGTTTGATGGCAGAATTAGTAAACTGAAAGACAACAATAGAAATTACCTAATCTGAACAACAGAGAAAATAGACTTAAAAAAAAAAAAGAAGCAGAGTCTTAGGGACCTGCTTTACTATAACAAAAAGTATAACATTGGTATCATCAGAGTTTCCAAATAAGAGGAGAAAAAGGTCAGAAACAAAACATCCTTGAAGAAAAAGTGGCTGAAAATGTCCCCAAATTGGCAAAGATATAAACTTGCAGGCTTAAAAAACTACTGAATTCCAAAAATAGTTAACCCAAAGTAAATCTACACTGAGATGCATCATAGTCAAACTTGTGAAAACTAAAAACAAAATCTGGAAAACAGGGAGAGAGAAGCCACTTTACCTCTAAAGAAAAACAATTATGACATTTGATTCCTCATCGGAAATGATGGAGGCCAGAAGAAAATCATGCAGTAATTTTCAATTTTTCTCAAGCAAGAATTCTATATTCAGTCAAAATGTTTTTTAATAATAAAGGGGGAAATCAAGACATTCATGTATAAAAGAAAGTGAAAAGTATTTGCCACCAACAAATACTTATTGTATTTGTTGTATTTGTTGGCCATTATTGATTGCATCTTTTCATTAGTAACCCTAAAAGCATGGCTTAAGGAAGTTCTCTAAACAAAAAGGAAATAATTTTTTTTTTTTTTTTTTGACGGAGCCTTGCTCTGTTGACCAGGCTGGAGTGCAGTGGCGCAATCTCAGCTCACTGCAAGCTCTGCCTCCTGGGTTCACGCCATTCTCCTGCCTCAGCCTCCAGAGTAGCTGGGACTACAGGTGCCTGCCACCATGCCTGGCTAATTTTTTTGTATTTTTAGTAGAGAAAGGATTTCACCGTGTTAGCCATGATGGTCTCGATCTCCTGACCTCATGATCCACCCACCTGGGCCTCCCAAAGTGCTGGGATTACAGGTGCGAGCCACCGCACCCAGCCAAAGAGGAAATAATTTTTAAGAAAGAAAGAAGATGAGGAAGGAAAAAGAACATGATCTCTATACAGCTTTCTGTGGTCATCACCAACACCGTGGCATGGTAGTCGCTGTTCCTGATCTGAAGACTTAGGCATATCACTGAGTTCATACACAATGAGGTCCATTCAAAGAGCAGATAATTTTACCTCAGTATTTTCTTTTCATAAATTTATAAGAGAAATTAGTGTACATGTAAATTATGTTTCTTGATAAAGTTTACATTTTCATAACATTTCAGAAAAGATTTCAATCAAACCAAAAAAAAAAAACAACATAAAAAGACTAGTTACAATTTGACAGAATTCTGGTCCATGGTAATGCCAGAAGATTGGTTAATGCAACAAGTTATTAATGGAAGTAAATAAACAGAAAGAAACTATACTGTGTTAAAAATCCAAAGTAAATGTAGAAGTAATGTTTGACTATGGTTGAAACAAAAGTCTGAGGCAAAATATAGAAACAAATCATAACTGATTTTAAAAATTCTGTATAAATTTAGTAAGAACCCCAAATGTCTTTTTATACAGTACAAGCTAATGAAGAAATGCTGACCTCAAAGGCAAAGAGTCTATGCATGCACTTAAGCAATATAATGGAAACATATGCAACAAGAGAAGCAGAACTAAAGTTTAAGTGACATTTCAGCAGGGGAGGGAGTTTCTAGTGAGAGTAGTTTCCATGAGTAATGTGGATATATAGTCAGCTTTTAAGAATGGGAAGGATTGATGAACAGATTTCTATGCCAAGCTATTTCTGGAAATGGAGGCTATCTGAATAAATTTAAAATTGTCAGGATATATAATCACATAGAAGGACCCCAGTGATGATCTAATTATTTCATATTACACAAGAGAACTGACCAATTATATGTATTACAAATATATGTATTTGTAAACCTTAATTTTTCAATCTGTCAGTTTAAGTGCAAATAGTTTTATATAATCACAAAATCCAAACACGGCTTAAAATACTGACTCATCTTTACTGAAATCTACTTTGATAAGATTCTAGTACAATGTTCAGCACATAATTGGACCTTATTAAAATATGTTAAATAAATGAAATGATAATTAAATCATTAGGAAAGTATTAAGTAACTGATTTGAAAATAAAAGCTAAAGAATAATTCAAAATGCAATTATAGAAGCTTTAGGAATTTGTTTTATGGGTCTGCTGATTGTAAAAGCACTCTGTGTAATAAGCCAAACCCATTCATTATCCAAATACTATAGTTGCCTAGTGTTTAATAGCTTAAATGCACAGACATTCCAGATCTATATTTATCACAAGCAAATTGAATCTGACTTTTTCTCTGATGAATCAGAAAATAGAGACCTTTGCTTATCAAAGTTAAGTTGACAGAAATACAATGTGACCTTGATTGGGAGAGTCATAGACTCTCTTGGACAGCAATTTTCAGAACTTTAAAACAACAGAGTTTTTGTTTTATTCTATCAAGGTTTTATTGTCTTTGTTGCTATTGTTTTGTTTTCATTCTTTGTTTCTTAAAAAATAGTTACCATGCTCCTTAATGCCAGTAATTCAGGATATCTTTCATATTCTATATGTTATGAACGATCTTTCTCATGGAAAAGGGCTCCATGAAAGAAATCACTATTTCCTTAAAAAATTTTTGTGCCTTTTATTTGTGCCTGTATAATACTGAGTTTTTTTTTTTTTTTCTTCTTATCTTAGCAGACATTTGTTCTGGTTAACTGATTACTCTTGAATTTGAAGACAAAAGCCAAAAAAAGAATAAATGCCTCTGCCTTTAACCAGACTCTGTCATCAATTCCCATACCCTTTAGAAAAGACAGTACTGTTTAATCATTTCAGTATCATATAATTAAAATTATTTTATCTTAAATGTATCCTACAAATTGCAACTGATTTTATTGTTTATCTTTTCTGAGCTTTTCCCAACCTAATTATATGATTTTCTAAATACTTCTTTATACTGGATTGATTTTTCTTACACTGCTTAATTTACAGTTACTTTCTATGTTCTATACAATTTAGGTTTAGGTGAACTTGACACACGGTTTAGATGAGTGACTTTTCAATAATTCTAAAGAGATAACTGCTATTTTTGTTTACATTTATTTACCTTTTAGAAACTTTATTTCATTTTTAAAATACTATTTGCAATTTTAGAAGTTTGTTTTCCTGAAATTCATTCTATTTACATGGTTAAAAACTTTACCTGCATACTGTAAGCTGATTCTCAGTTGATTTGTTTCACTTGGCAAAATGAAAGGGGACTACGGAGTGACATTATTATAATCCTAAATCTAGTTTCACGAATAACAACATGCAGGAAAATGTCTCCGCTTGCCCTCTGCCCACCTTGACAGCATCGAACATAGCTCTCAGCTGTGGGGTACAGGTCAGCCAGTGCTCATATTAGAAGAGAGAGGAGGCTTTAATTCTTACCTCCATTAGCCAGGATTTCTGAAATTATTCTGTTATATATAGGACAGATATGAGTACCTATTGTTAATTGAGAATTTTTTTGGAGAAAACATGAGTGATTTAGTATATTGAACAGATATTTACTGAGCTTACAGCATGGGCCAAACACTGTGCAAGGCATTAGGGCAATACTACTGATTAACAATGCAACTTGGCCCTAATTTACGGAGTTTTCATTAATGTAAGGGGAAACACACTAATAAAACAATTACGTTGTTGAATGTTTACTTACAAACTAGGCCAACCGAAGCACTTTATAGCAAATGAATACAATGGTGTGTGAGAATACACCAAAGAAACTGGCCCTGAGTTGAGCTTAGGGTGGTTCGCCCTGTGGGCATGAGGCTCCCACGGTAACCAAAAGACAGCGAAGGCTAAACCAGGTGAACGGAATGGAAAGGGGAGTGGCATTCCATGCAGTGGGAACAGCCTTATAAAAGGGCTCTGAAAAGAGAGGAAGAACTGGAAAAGGGTCTTTCTGACTGTAGTGCAATGAGAAAGGGGAAGAGAAATTTTCTCCTCGGGACTTGTAAGCCACGTTGAGGATTTGGGTCTTTACCTTAAGAGCAATGTTACACCATTCATTGATGTTAAACTTGACAAGAATTAAACTAATCAAATCTCAGTTTTGAAATGATCATTCTGGCTACAATTTGAAGAACAGATTGGAAAGGGGCCAGAGAAGATTTAGGGAAAATAATTAATTGGTTGTTGTTAAGAAATGACAGTAACTTGGACTAAGGTGAAGCTAGTAAAACAATGAAGGAAAGAGAGATGCAGGAGATAAGAGGTAAAATAGAAACAGGATTTGGTGATCAATTTTATATGGTGGAAACACTAAAGGAGGATGATGAGGCCTACATTTACTGAGAAAGCAAGTCTGGGAAAGGAACTTGTTCAAGTTTAAGTGCATTTGAGATACAACTGCACTTATAAAATAAGTTCCCTGCACTGACAACTCTGGAGCTGGTGGGTGGAAGGTCTGGAGAATCATTGACAGGCGGGCAATTATTTATTTAGAGCTATATTTTAACGAGGGAAAAGGACCAAAGATAGAACCTTAAAGTCAAAGGTGTAGGAAACTCATCAAGAGGAAGTTTTTGATTCTGATATACAAAATCCAATGAACCCAATCATCAGACCGAAATCTGCAATTCACCTTTGTTCAGGAATAGGAGAGAGCCCAGCTGAAGAAACATAACAGATTTAGATATTTAAATTATCTCTAAATCATCTTGTGAATCAGATATGACATGTAGACATCTCCTAAAAGGTTATGTAAAAGGAATATTTCATCTATTTCTTGATTATAAGAAAATTTCCCATATTTATTATCATAGAAAACTTTTTAAAGCAATATTGTTGTTGCTTTTTTCTTTTAGACTGATTCAAACCCTAACTCTAAAAATGGCTAAAGAGAAAGAGAGAAAAATAAACATGATTTCAGGGAGAAAAACTTAAGTACTGACATTTCTAAACAGTCACAAGAAAATACAAGTTTCAAAAATAATGGTATTAAAGAAGATGCTCCCCTCTAGCTCCATAAAGAAAGACACAGTTTACCAAGGCTCCTCACAACCCAAGTTTCTCAGCCTTAGGCAGCCCAGAGATTCTGTGCAGTCAGCCTCATCTGTTTCACTCTGACTCAGTCTACTTAAACGTGACTTTTTTGTTTAGCCTTCATAGTCTTCCAAGAGTAGCTAGTGACTTTCTCAATGTGTCTTTCTAGGACACTGTATTTCCTTGAAAGTCTACATCTCAATTCATAATCATGTATTTGTGTGATGGTTTAATATTTATCTCTGGTACTAGAATGGATGTTTTAAGAAAGACAAGATTATCTCAGTCTAGAACATAGATACATATTAAACACTCAAAGCTTTTTTGAATGAATAAGAGGGTATGATGTTAGATATATTCCCCTGACCAGTGAATTGTTGGAATTTTTTTTGTTGGTTAGTAAAAGTCTTACCACAGTCATCTTGATGCAGTCAGGACCTAGATAATAGATAGCTTGGATCAAAAGTTAAGGCCTAGTGCCTGAAGTCAAAGTATCTACGTATTCTATGAAAGTAATTTAAAGGTTTCCTCAGACATTCGTTGGCTGGAGTCACCCTTGATATAAATGTACAATTTAAAGACAGTCCTCCTTAGGTATAGATACAGGATTGGTTCCAGGACCCAAATTCATGCGTACTCAAGTCACTTTGTAGGTCCTGAGGAACCTACAGCTGTGAAAAGTTGAAAAGTCAGCCCTCTACGTACCTGGGTTTCACATCTGCTAATAATGTTTTTTCTATTTGTATTTGGTTGAAAAAGAAGTCACTTGTAAGTAGACCCTCACAGTTGAAACCTATAAGGGTCAACTGTAATCTAGATAGCAGCTTCTTTCCTGAAGAAGATCTATTCACAGGGAACTACTTCAATAAAAGGCAAGTTCAAAATATTTCCCAGGAAGAAAATTTGGACCTGATAAAAAGCTTAGAGAAATAATTGACTGAAGCTATAGATTTCTGTTCCAACACAATGAAAGACTGGCTGATTAAGTTGGTTTAGTCATACTAAAGGCAGCAGTTAGCAATTATCTAACTTCTATTATTAAACAAACAGAAAAGGTTTTTGAGAGGGGTTATGATGGTGATAGTTCAATGGACCCACTGAAACAAGTTAGTTCATCTTTAAATTCTGATTAAAAAATGGCAGTATTAACATTGGTATTTGTTATTTCTGAAAATAAGTGAACAACAATTTGGCTAATTGTTTTGCTTCCTAAATTTATTATCAGTACAACAAAGTGTTAATGAGTGAAGGAGAACGGTTATTTTCCTTTATTTCATTGTCAAATAATCCAAATACACTTCAATCATGAGTAAAACACGTCAAAGAAGGTTTTCAAAAACAGAGCTTGATTTTCTAGTTTCTCTGTCACCCTAGGACTCTAGAGGACAGTTAACATCCCCACCTCATTTTGATCTCTATATTTATGTTCGGGTAATATAAGCTTTGTTTTGACTTTTTTTTTTTTTTAAAGCAATTTTGTTCTAGCACTGTTTCTGTTCAACTGAAATCTGGAGGGCTTTTTTACTTGAATCAGTACCTTAGTGTGTGTTTTTCTGGAAGCAGGGCCAGGCACAAGGACTCAAGTGTGGGTAGTTTATTTGGAATGTGATCCAGGGAGCAGGATGACAGGGCAGAAAAAGACGGCAAAGGAGGAAAAGCTTTTATAAGTGCACAATTAGATTTACTGCTCTAGATAGTGGGGCCTCCATGCATCAGAACCTCTGAAAATGAACTCCTCCCACTTTCTGATAGGTTTGAATGGGGGCTGACCCCACTAGCACACAAAAAGTCTGAACTGACAAGCAACTTTGCATTGTGGCTGCAGCTCATGTCAGAGGTAAGCAGGAGGAGGGTGACACAAGGCAGCAAAGGTGTCTGCTAAAGCAACTCCTTATTTTCTTTTCTCTTTTCTTGTGATTATCTTTTCTTTAATCCATATGGAGGGTCTTCAGTTTCATTTTTGTTAAATTTTATATTATCTTTTTCTCTTATCATTCCAGGCTATTAAAATCTGTAAAAATATCTTTACTCAGCAATTGTGACATTTGCAGATGTAACATACATAATTTTTCTGTCTTCTTATATTTCCTTAACAATGTTCCATTATTCATTATTTTACCTGAATTTCTGGAATTTTTCTTTTCAATCTGAGTCTCTTATATGTCACTAGTCTTTGAGAGACAATAATCCAATAGAAACACAGTGTAAATTAGTATTGTAAAAACTCGATCTGCAATGGTAGATAAACACAAGATTCTAATATGAGAGAAATTTTTTAAACATCAAAGTTTTAAAAATTACAACTACTTTATAATGGCTTTGGAAATAAATAGCACACTTGATTCTACTTCTCCCTAAACTCTGGGCAGTCTACACCTATGCAGGGTGAATCTCTGGTCTTTGTTGTGGTTTTCCGTACTAAAACACTGGAGATGACACAAACACAGGAAAGGCAGTAAAATATTAACATGCTTTTCTATTCTATTTTTGTTTGTTTATATTGCAATGAAACACTTTGCCAGTGCTGTATTATGGTACAGAACTTTATGACCTCGATTAATAATTTCCGTAACTTGTAATCAGGTCTAAAGAGTTTCTTGGTAAATAGCCATACAAGACACTCACTTTGGTAGATGCCGTTAATTACTAGGTACTCAGGTTGTTCAATCCTTTACTTTCATATCTTGAAACAGAAAGATTAGAAATCAGACTGTTTTTACGGGTCTGGCTTTTTTATCCACGGAGGATTGATGAGGATCTTGTCAGTTTCACAACAGGGACTTCGAAATTTGCATTCTCTCTTGTACTCTACCACACAGTAATGATTCAGAATTCAATACTAAAATTTCAAAAGAAAAAAAGGATGTAGACTATATGTATTTGTGTGTGTGCATACACCTAAAAGATATATCAGCAAATACAATATGCAAGACTTATTTGAATCCTTACTCAACAATGTTTTAAAAAAGCAGGATGTGTTAATACTTACTAGATATTTGATATTAAAGGATTATTTTTAAAGCTTTTTAAAGTTATAATAATGATCTCGTGGTTATGTTAACATAAATCCTTATATTTTAGAGATGCTTGTTAAGTATTCTTGGATATAATTATGTCTGTGATTTGTTTCAAAATAACCAATAGAAACCTGCATATTGACTATCTCCCCCCAAAATAATGTACGCTCAATTAGGGATGGGATTTTTAATATATTCCGCTCACTGTGAGATCTTTAGTGCCTTCAGGGAATTGAATTAATAGTTGCTAATAAAATAAATGCTAAATGATAAACGAGTCAAGTTGTCACTAACACCAAGTTAGTCTGCGTATTTACTTTTTGCTGTGTCTTATTATTTTGTTGATCTTTCATCCGAAGTCACACAATATTGCCAAAAATATTTCTTTCACTATTTTTTGCTGTTTTCCTTATAACTATATAGGATATTAATTTATATAGCATGTCAACATTTTATATGTAAAAATTGGATTTTTTTTCCTCTGGCTATCTTACTTAAAATTTGGACATTTGTTATTTTTTTCACTTCACCAGGAGAAATATGTGAGTTCCTTCTGCAATTTGTCATCACCAGGCTAGACTTTATTACCACAAATATGTAATATTACTCTAATAAATTACTTATTTAAAAATTTTTAAAACGTTCCCTAGTAAGTCACTCACTTATATTTTTAACACTTTTTTCTTGTTCTTATACTAGATGATATAGATATAGATATAAATGTGAAAGTAAGATAAATTCTTCTCCTAAAAAAAAAGCATAGGGAAATCTATTCTCAATAATGTGCTCTTTTGGGTAAGACATTGCACAAATCAAGTTTTGGGCACTGAAACATTAAGAGGCAGTGAAAGATAATCTTGGAATGTAATAATAAAGCCTTAATGTATTTTAGAAAATAAAACCATTATGCAAGGTAGCCCAAGCTATAAACTTTCTCAATTGTCTTGATCGTATATATCTTACTATCTTTTCTCTCCACAAATTTGCAAGCAAATGTTACGTATTTGATGTGGCCTGTTAGTGAGATTTGGATTCAAGAAGCTATTAATAAGTAGCTATGTTGGAGTTTCATTTGACCTGGCACTTACTGGAGAATAAGATGCATTTTTAGTGTCCTTATGGAGCCTGTATTCCCATCATTTTGCATGTATACAAACAGTAGTTGTAGTCAGGAAGAGTAATGATTGTCACTTTTTAAGCAGAAGATGACCTGCAAAGTAATTTCTTTCTTTCCTCTTCCCTCCCTCCCTCCCTCCCTCCCTCCCTCCCTCCTCCCTCCCTCCCTCCCTCTCTCTCCCTCCCTCCCTCTCTCTCTCTTTTCTTTCTTTCTTTTTTCCTTCCTTTCCTTTCCTTTCTTTCTTTCTTTTTTTTCTTTCTTTTCTTTCTTTTCTTTTCTTTCTTTCTTTTTTTTTCTTTCTTTCTTTCTTTCTTTCTTTTTTTCTTCCTTCCCTCCCTCCCTCCCTCCCTTCTTTCTTTCTTTCTTCTTTCTTTCTTTCTTTCTTTCTTTCTTTCTTTCTTTCTTTCTTTCCCCTCTCTCTTTCTTCTTTCTTTCAAGATAAGGGTCTCACCATATTGCCCAGGGTGGTCTTACCTCCTGCGCTCAAGTGATCTACCTGCCTTGGCCTCCCAACGTACTAGTATTGCAGGGAAAGCCACCGCACCTGGCCTATTCTGTTTAGAAAACAAAAAGTATCTGGAGTAAAGTTGTCCTCTGTCTCTCCACACAAACTAAAACACGTATTATCTTCTAAACACATGATATCGTCAAATTTAATCTATCTATAATGTTAGATTCAAGTAACACCATTTATAATTAAGAGAAATCACCCAAAATGACTAAAATTAGGGATGCCTATGTTAAATATATCTGTAATCTCAGAAATAATTGATTGTGTTCTTTTTGAGATACTAAAATAAATTTACAAACCAATGAAAGACTTCCAAAACTAGTCAATATCCAATATCAGTGTAAACTACATTCCACCAGGCACAATTTTTATTTCTATGGACAGAAATTATTTGCATTACTATCAGTTTTCAACAAGTTAACTTTTATCTCTGCTTGCAAAATAGCCTAGTCAAATATGAATAAAAAGCAGGAATAAACTATAGAATTAACTAGCCAGAGCACTCAAATAATTGTAATATCTCACAATGTTTCCTTACCTCCTTTACCTGGTTAACTCTTTGGGTACATTGTATTGGAAAGAAAAAGACATAAGAGGGACAGTGTAGTTCTTACTTGACTGATGTGTTTTAAGTATGTGACATGTTTTCTAATCAGACAGATATCTGAGCACTCTATTGAGATCTGAATTCTCTAGATCCCCCCAGTTGCTGAGACATGTCAGAGCAATTTATTTAATGGGGTAATGTATTATTCTCTGACTCTTAACTTTGTCTTTTCTCTGCCTCTAGACATTAGGAGATACCCCAGCTTTCCTTTTTTGAGATTCATTTACCCTCATTTTTCTTGAACAGATCCTGAGGCGACTCTTGGCAAGTCTTTTTCCTATGGCCCACATCTGGTTAGTGGGAAACACAACTGCATCTCTTGCTTTACAGACTTTTGGACTGCAGATCTCCTGATGAAACCACTTTAATTTCATCCCTTGTATAAGCCCTTGAATAAGCAGCTTGCAATCTAATTTCTTATCCTTTGTATTACTCAGATGGGATTCAGGCATATATGTGTTTGTACCATAGGAGTCACATGCCAATGTTATCTAATACTCTTATTTAAATCCCACTTCCTAGATTAGATGTTGTATATGTGTGCATGCACACAGGTGGGTTGAAGGGCAAGGAGTGAGACACACAAAACACTAACGATTCTCACCAAAATATATATATATATATTTTCCATCATTACTCTCTGCTTCTTAGGTCTTCATGATCTTCTTTATTAGCCAGATTTGGGTATCAGGGGTTGCAAAACTGTCTTCTGCTCTCTGCTTTGAAAGTCTTGAATAGTGGTGTAGATACATATTCTGTAGTTTTCATGTTATATGAAAACTGACACTGAAAGAGTTCTACTTTCACATCTTAGATATGGGAAAAACTCATTTTAACCCTCATCTTTATGTTTTCATTATGTGCCCTATGTCAAATAAAAGCAAATCTGGACTTGGGCACAGAGACACTTTTTCAAAAGGATTATTGCAATAAAGGAGGGAACTATTGCTGTAGGCGATGGGAACAATTGCAGTGGAGAGACTCCTCTGACCATAAGATCTATAAACTTTACAAGGGTCAAGTAGAGAGAAATTTTCTTTTATAGGCAGGAGTAAATAAGGCTAAGAAACTGGATATGGTGAGTGGGTTGAGAGGGCAAAGTGATCTGACATTTGAGCAGGAAATGTTCTCTGAAGGGAGGGGGGGTCTCTAAAGGGAGGGTTATTCCACACTCCATGCTAATGCTGGCTTTGGCAGAGAGGGAGTCAAAGCTCAGGGCTGTGGGGGAAGAAAAGAAGCTTAATTAAAATTTGGTCAAGTTAAGGCAGCAGGTATTTTGTCCAGATTAGTCAGTCTGTACAAACAGTCAGCTAATCTTTCATGAGGCAAAGAAGGGAAATTTGGAGAGTCTGTTTCTGACCTTGACATGGGTTTAAAAGAGGGCTCCATGAATTTTATCGAAGTTATATGGGAAAGGGTGGTTCTTTCTTTCTTTGCAATAAAGCTGTTTGGGGAGCACAAAATGATGGGGTTATTTCTTAATCATCATTATTTTCCACAAGCACAGGGCTGAGGGAAAGGTTAATATTATCACTTTACATAATTTGTATAATCTGACTAGCATATCTATGAACAAAGTGTTCTTAGAGCAGCTTTTCCAATTTTATCCACCAAGAAAAAAACATGACATTTTATTAATTTTTGACAGTAACAAAAAGAAAAAGAATCCAGTTTGCAGTTTTGCAAGGGACACTGGAAGCAAAATTGTCTTTGGCAGCTCTTTTGGCAGCTCTATTTCTGAGGAGGCACAAAGCTTTAGGCCCTTGAAATGAAGCCATAAAGACGGAACCTTTACCACCTCTTTGCTGAGAGTCCCCATGTGAACAATTACAGGCAATTCTAAGCCTGTGAAGAGTATATTCACTTTAAAGAAAACTTAGAATGTTCCCATGGAAGAGGGAGCAAAGTCTATCCTATTAGTGTGAGCAGGGACTGGAAGATAAAACTCTAGTGTTCTATTTACAGCTTTAATGGAGATTTGCTATTGTCCCTTGGGGTCTCCCTTGCCTCAGTCTCCATGTTTCTTTTTTTCTTTTTTCTTTTTTTTTTTTTTTTTTTTTCCGAGATGTAGTCTCACTCTGTTGCCAGGCTGGAGTGCAGTGGCCTGATCCTGGCTCACTGCAACCTCCGACTCCCTCGTTCAAGTAATACTCCTGCGTCAGCCTCCCAAGTAGCTGGTGTTACATGCACGTGCCACCATGCCCAGTTAATTTTTGTATTTTTGGTAGAGACGGGGTTTCACCATGTTGGCCAGGATGGTCTCGATCTCCTGACCTCGTGATCTGCCCACCTAGGCCTCCCAAAGTGCTGGGATCACAGGCATGAGCCACGGTGCATGGCCTGGTCTCCATGTTTCTACAAGTTATTTATAAAAGCATGTCACAAGCTCCCTAAATGGAGTCAGTAGACACAGCAACAACCAATGCTGAACATTGCATGTATATATACAAAGATGAACACCAATCTATGGAAGAATTATAAAAAGGCTAAATTTGTGTTTATTAAAATCTGTATGATTTAAGAAAATGAAATGAATCTTTCAGTTGAATACCTAGTATTCACCACGCTTTGTTCTAGGCACTTTACATATTACCATATTCCTTTATTGAAAACTTGCAACAATTCTTTGAGGTTGATGCCATTATTACCACAGTTTTACATATGAGGCAATTAAAGAAAGAAGAGGGTAGGTAATTGGCCCAAGTTCACATGCTGGAGAAATGCAATTTTGTGTCCAAGCGTCTTCAAATCATTAATTTACCATTGATGGGTAATAAAAATAAAGGACCTAATGCAATTAGAGTTTCAATCAACTTGTCTCAATAATTGGTCCACTTGGTAAAAAATCTTTGGTAAGTAAAGATTTTAATTCTGTAAGTCTCTGGAATAAAAGACAAAAAAAGATATGGAGTTCAGTCTTAGATTTGATGGAGAGAGCCTGCATGTTGAGCATGTATAATTAAGTGTCATCTCTCTTTAGAAAATTTGCCCCCAAAATCTGAATGGCTTCACATCTTTCTAATTGATATTTCTAGTAATTAATGTTATGTTGAGTAATATTATTTTATAAGCTGTATGGAGGGTTAATGAGGATAAATTTAGTCTATAATTCAGTCTGAAGATAATTCTAGAGTAAATGGGAACATTATGTGTTAATAGATTCATTTATCACAGCACTCCAAAGCCTGATAGATTGTACAATACCCCATTCTGCCTATTTGTCATGTTTCCGGATGCACAGACAGAACCTGTGGCACTTGTGAGTTTATAAAATCATACTGAGGAGTTTATCAATTGAGTATTGTCTTTTCTGGTAATTTCTACACAACAGGTACCTAATTATGGCAATTATCTCTTTCAGAAAATAAAACAATTGACTTCCTTTCACTGGAAAGATCAAACAAAATTTGAAAGCTCGAATCTGTCCAGATAATCACCTGTTTCCTATTTTGCAAATATAAGCTAAAATGAATCAAAGCCCGAGAACTAGAAAACACATCCCTGGAATTTATATTACCATTTTAGTTTACATAGCAGATCATTCTTGAGTTCTTTGAGCTATTTTCTGTTTCAGAAGTACAACTTTCTAAAAATTACAGTTGCATTTACCTCACAGCAGGCAGCAGCCCTTGAATTCAATGAGAATTAAGTATCCTAGAGCAAAATTTGGCCCTAAAAGTGATCTAAGGGTGTGTAAAAAAATAAAAATGAATTTCCTATGCTAGGCCATATGCTCTACTTTCCAGCATTTGTTTTCTGGTAGCATAGAGCCACCATGGTTTCCTAGAAAGTTTAGAACTCCCTGGTCTTTCAGAGAGAGAAAGATGTATGAAGCTGTCCTTCAGGGATGAACTCTTACTACATCTGATTTTTATGAATCTCTTCTCTGGCAATAATATACTTTTATTTCAAAGAAACTTCATTCATCACGATGGTCAGTTGGGCTGATAGCTTCAGAATGTAGAGTTTTTATTAAGTTTCCTGACAAACAGAAAGAAAATCATCAACTGTGTAGTTAAACCTTCATTGTTTGATTGGGGCGAATGGGTGCAATTAGAATGAATGAATGTAAAACATTTGTTCATAATGTAATACCAGCTGCCAGGAAAATATTTACTCATGCAGCTGAAGTTCTGCTAGAATCATTTTAGAGATTAGCTGATATACTGAATTTTAGTGAACTATTCTAAAGAGCTAAGAAAACAAAAAATGGAGTTTTTGATAAAGTAACACATTTTACATTTACTGTCAGACAGTGCTGAGGTTCATTCACATCACGTGCAGTCACCCAAATGTCAAGAAATACTTTGTGGCTTTCTTTGAAAGCTGATATAAAAATATAAACTATTATTAATATGAGTATTAACATTTTTATAGCTCTCCTGTTCTTCACTTGGTAATGAAAATATACAGAAAGTCCTTGATAGTATAGTAGAGTGAAAAATCAAAATAAAGATACACCAGACAGGGTTCAATCTAGGATTAATTTAATTAGTTTATTAGAAAATTGTCCTCTGGATCACCAGTTCTAAATAAGTACATGGAACACTCCAATTTGCTAACTGTTCTCAAATATCTTCAACATTTCCAAGCCACCCTTACCGTTACTTCTATTTATCTTTTTAACTTAAATTTCTACTCTTGTTGCAAAGTACAGATCAAAAATTTCTCTGCAGTGCCTTCCATACTTTCCCCATTTACTTATATTCTGGGTCCCCAAAGCATTGTAGCTCTTTTATTTTTCTGACCACATACTGTTTTATGTTTTTGTTTGTTTTTGTGCCAAAAAAGTTTGAACATGATTTTATGGAGCACTCAGTGTAGTTTTCCTATAATAATAGAAGCAAGGTTTAAATTAGGCAGAAGCCATCTGCCAATATTGCCGCATTTCCTTAGTAGTCTCTTTTGCTTTAAACTAAAAAAAAAATCTAGAAACTCATTATTATTTTTGACACATATGAATTCATTACATAGACACTATGGAGGTGGGGTTGCCCTAGTTCTCCTTTAGCCCTTTAAGGCTTAGGTTGCTAATGTCCTCTCACTGTTGCTAGTCTCTGGAGCCTCTCAACACCATTATCAACGCCCTCTGTATATAGTGTCCTCATTAAATCTCTTGAACAATCTTTTCAGATTCTGTCTTTTGCACCAGTCTTTTCTGTGTATTTATTCCTAGTATAAGAAGGCCTAGTCGAGAGGTTTAGAAGTCCTAGACTTGAGCAATTTATTTTAAATTTAGAAATCTGAAAGATCATTTTAGCCCATTTGGTTTCCAACATTCATTTTCTTTAACTTTCTTAAGTTATTTGACTTTGTTTCAAATGGATTTGTTCCTATACTCCCTTCCTTCCTTCCTATGAATTTCTAGGTGAGTCTTAAAGAAGTCATCTTCCTGAGTAACACACCAGCAAGTATGGGTTTGTTTTTTTTGTTTTTGTGTTTTTTTTTTTGAGATGGAGTCTCGCTCTGTCGCCCAGGCTGGAGTGCAGTGGCGCAATCTCGGCTCACTGCAAGCTCCGCCTCCCGGGTTCACGCCATTCTCCTGCCTCAGCCTCTCCGAGTAGCTGGGACTACAGGCGCCCGCCACCACGCCCGGCTAATTTTTTTGTATTTTTAGTAGAGACGGGGTTTCACCGTGTTAGCTAGGATGGTCTCGATCTCCTGACCTCGTGATCCGCCCGCCTCGGCCTCCCAAAGTGCTGGGATTACAAGCGTGAGCCACTGCGCCCAGCCGCAAGTATGGGTTTGATTTGACAAAGACAGGCCGTGGGATGGAGGGACTGGTACAGGTGTGCCCTTTTGTTCTCTCCCTCACTTTGCCTTGAGCGGACTGTTGCCTGCCTACTACCCTGTTGATAGAGAAGGAAAACTGCAGGATCCACTCAGCATTATCCCCTGAGAGAAACGAAATCTCCTAGAGGGGAAATGTCCACAGTCCATCAGCTTTTCATGCTTTCAGGATGTTCACTGGGTCTAATGCAGAGCCTAATTCCTGGATGCTGGAAATGGAGCTCTTCAGGAAAGCATGGATTCTCCCACAGCTGCCACGTGGCATTCCAGCTGCAGAGGTGCTCTGCGAACTACTTCCCATCTGCTTCTTACGTAGGTAGCTGCTGCATAGGTTTCTTTTGTGTTAAGACAGTTTAACTTTCTCACAGTATACCCCAGAATGTTTATACGGTTTAAGTATATGCTTTTCAAATGTTTCAGCTTCAAAATTCCAACTTGTGAATTTCGCGACACGGAATATCTTACAAGAGAGTTAGGTAAATGTGTTTTTCTCAACCAGCAGTTAGTCTTCATGCAAAGAAGTTTAATAATTGAAAATTGTTCAATCTTAGTGATTTTTACATTTCTATGCCCACTTATTCAAATGAGGATAATTGCCTGAATTAGAGAATTACACATTGAATGCATAATTGCTGATGTTTGAAATGCTATAAACCAAGCAAGTTCTATAACATTGCAAAATTTCTAGTTTCCAAGTAGAGATTTTTGGTCCTACATTAAAATTGCCTTTGGAGATTTAATTTAGTGATGCTGCAGGAATGGTGTTATTAGCTACTGTGATTTCCACAAATTCATTACACTTTCAGCCTATGTGAATTATGAGGGCAATAATTATGAACAAAACATTTACAGTCATCAAGGCTATGCATTTAAAACAGGGAGCTGGTGTGTTTAAATTGCTAATTTAAAAATGCAATTGTACATTTCTATTAAAATTGTCCCATGTAGGTATAAGTAAATTACCCTTAAATTGAAAATATAATTATGAAGATCAAAAGCAAGTCAAACACTATAAATCATCCAACACAGGTATTCCTGAGAACAGTTATATTGCTCCTCAGATAAACATTCAAACAATAATTTTCCACATTTCATGCATCCTAATTTGGCTGAAATTTCTGCCTTCATTCTTCATAAAGGTACTTTGTTTCCCAGTTTAGATTTCAGTGTATGCTATTTACTCCTCTAACAAAATAATTAATACTCTGCCCAGTGTTTACGTGATCTGAGATGACCTGATAAACACAAATATTCCTAATACATACTTATTTATTTTATAAAAGAAAGAAAGTCACAGAGCATGATAAAATAGCCACTGCCATTTAAAAACAGTTTTAAAATTAAATCTTAAGCCACAGAACTAAGGATACAAACTTGAGAAAAAAATTAAGGGTATAGAACAATTATCCACAAAAATATCCAATCAGTGGAGACTTAGCTTCTTATATTTTAGGCCTCTGGTTAGCAGAGAACTCTCAAGGGAGAACTATTTGGATGATTGATCAGCCTGAACAAGGTTGCAAGCCAAAATTCCGAGGAAATAGATAGTTTCATTTTTACATTTTCATACTCAGTTTTCTAATCTACATATAATTTGTGTTAACCTTATCATTCCTATATTCTTTCAAACTATTCTGATGCAATACATGCTAGAAAAGACTAACAAAAAAAGCAGGCTTTATAGTGGTTTCGTGTTTTACACTGGTGATGGTACCTGGTGAGCTCAGGTGCATTTTATGGGAAACTGTTGTTCTCCCTTATGGCTTCAAAAAGTAAAAGCTGAAACTCTGATATCACTAACACCTTTAATAATTTATTGTCACTTAGTTTATGAATACAGTATATATTATATATATATATGTCTGTATTTGTGTGTCTGTGTGCATATATATATGTATATATATAATACACTTCCTATACTACCCTCCAAAAGCACTGAGTTGTATATGCTTAGGAATTTTCTACTAAAGATATGTATATTTTGCTCCAAAACTATATTAATAAATGAAATTCTGCAGAGCACATAGGAAGGATACCCAGCCAAGGCTGTAGTATCTGGAAAAGGCTTCCTGAAAGATGTGAGCTCTGTATGGGGGCTGAAGGGAAATGTGGAGCTCACCAGTAACGAGCTACCAGTAGAAGGTGTGAGTAGAAATGTATTAAGCAAAGAGAAAAGCTCATGAACTCCAAATCAAGCCCAAATATGGCAAAGTGGAGAGCTGCCAGAAATATATTGTATGATCAACATTATGATGACGTAAATTTCAAAATGTATTTTGATCTTTCAAATCTAATACTGTCTTCAAAGGAGAATACCTTATCTCATTTATAATTTTGTTTGTACTTATTTTACCAGAGCATTATTATTCCTTTATTTGAAGTTTAATGCAGAGATCTATATATCAATATGAAGTTGAGGTTTGGTACACACTCATACTTCACACCCTATGTGAGAGGCAGTACAATATAATGGTTAAGAACAAGGACCCTTACCGGGTGCGGTGGCTCACACCTGTAATCCCAGCACTTTGAGAGGCCAGGTGGGTAGATCACTTGAGCCCAGGAGTTCGAGACCAGCCTGGGCAATATGGCAAAATACCCTCTATACAAAAAATACAAAAAATATGCCAGATGTGGTGGTGTGAGCCTGTAGACCCACCTACTCGGGAAGCTGAGGTGGGAGGATGGCTTGAGCCCTGGCGGCAAAGTTTGCAGTGCATAGAGATCACACTACTACACTCCAGCCTGGGCAGTAGAGCCAGACCTTGTCTCAAAGGTCTAATTTCCAGCTCTACCATCTATTTGCTATGCAACTTTAGGTAAGGTTAGGACTGTAAGTAACCCGTTGGGTTACTCTTAAAATTAATCATGTGAATGCATGTTCAACACTTAGAACAATAGCTATACAGAGGGTGTACTCCTTGATGTACTCATTTTCCCACAGTGATGCTATCTATCTATCTGTCCGTCTGTCTGTCTGTCTGTCTGTCTGTCTGTCTGTCTGTCTATCTATCTATCTATCTATCTATCTATCTATCTATCTATCTATCTTTGTATCTTGATCATTTAAGAAGTCACCCTATGGTGCCACATCATATCAGTTCCTAAAATCCCTTCATGATTGTGCCAAGAGCCCGGACCCTACTTTCTGATATGTTCATAAATAGATTTTGCTCATTTGTCAATAAATATATCACCACAATTTGGTGAGCATGGAACTATACTGCCATTTTCCCAGTCATTCCCAGAACACAGAGAAATTTTGTACAATTTCTTCACATCAATATGACACATTACTAACCATAAAAGCTTAGTGTTATCTCCAAGCTTGGAGTTAGCCTTCCTTATGGCATGACTTTGGGACTAAGCCTTATTGAACTAAGCTACTTCCTTGGATACATATTAGAAATCTCAGGAAACTACTCTTTCAGGTTTATTCAACTATGTGAAACTGATCACATTTCTAGCTACATTAGAATGTAGGGTCTATTCTGGCTTAGGCCTCAATTAGACCACTAAGTATGTATGTAGCCTCCTTCAGGAGACTGTTAACCCTTTAACCCTCTCATTAAAGCCACCGCTCACTTTACTTTAGTCATGCTCTCAAACACACTAAACATTCTGCTTTAAGGCCTTTGCACTTGCTGTCCCTAAATGCTCAAATGGTCCTTCTTGTTATTTGGATTCTGAGACTATCTTCCAAGACCACCCTAGTCATTGTTTGTCTCGTATCACCCTGTTTAATTTACCCCACTGTATATCTAAAATAATCATGCTCCATAATTTGATTTATCACTTATTGCCTATGGAATGTAA
This sequence comes from Nomascus leucogenys, assembly GCF_006542625.1. Lineage (NCBI taxonomy): Eukaryota > Metazoa > Chordata > Mammalia > Primates > Hylobatidae > Nomascus > Nomascus leucogenys. The sequence continues at coordinate 88,190,142 of NC_044387.1, read as the reverse complement.
TAAATTAATGAATAAGTGAATACAGCCCTATAAAAACAATTTGGTCTTCTTGATATCTGTTGTATTCTTGGAACTAAAAAAGTGACTGGTGTATTTCAGTGATTATTAAATCCCTATCAATAAATGCTTGCTTTCTACAGGATAACAAATGGCTTATTAACAGCTATAAAAATGTTAAAAAAGTGCAACAGCCCCAGTCTGGGTATTCTAGCAATCCGTCTAAAGTCTTACAACTAAAAACAGTGGGCCCACAGTCAATGTCAAACTGAATGGGCAAACATCGTATTGAATGGGGAAAAGCTGAAATAATTCCCCTTGAAAACCGGTATAAGACAAAGATGTCCTCTCACACCACTTCTGTTCAACATAGTATTGGAAGTCCTGGACAGAGCAATCAAGCAAGAGAAAGAAAGAAACGTTTAGCTGATAAAAGACTTCAGTGAAGTCTCAGGATACAAAATCAACAAATGAAAATCACTAGGATTCCCATACACCAACAAGAGTCAAGCTGAGAGTCAAATCAGAAATGCAATCCCATTCAAAATTGTCACAAGAAGAATAAAATACCTAGGAATACAACTAACCAGGAAGGCGGGAGATCTTTACAATGAAAATTATAGAACACTGCTCAGAGTAATCGGAGATGACACAAACAAATGGAAAACATTCACTGCTCATGGATAGTAGGAATCAGTATTGTTAAAATGGCCATACTGCCCAAAGCAATGTATAGAGTCAATGCTAGACCTATCAAACTACCAATGACATTCTCCATAGAACTAGAAAAAATTATTTTACAATTTATATAGAATCAAAATTAGCCCAAATAGCCAAGGCAATTCTTTTCTTTTTTTCTTTTTCTTTCTTTTTTCTTTTCTTTTCTTTCTTTTTTTTTTTTTTTTTTTTTTTGAGATGGCTTCTCACTCTGGTGCCAGGCTGGAGTGTACTGGTGTGATCTCGGCTCACTGCAACCTCTGCCTCCTGGGTTCAAGCAATTCTCCTGCCTGAGCCTCTCAAATAGCTGGGACGATAGGCACACACCACCACACCCAGCTAATTTTTGTATTTTTAGTGGAGATGGGGTTTCACCATGTTGGCCAGGATAGTCTTGATCTCTTGACCTTGTGATCCACCCGCTATGGCCTCCCAAAGTGCTTGGATTACAGGCATGAGCCACCATGCCCAGCCAATAGCCAAGGCAATTCTAAGCAAAAATAACAAGGCTGGAGGCATCATGCTACCTGACTTTAAACTATACTACAGGGCTACACTAACCAAAACAGCATGGTACTGGTATAAAAACAGACACGTACACCAATGGAACAAAATAGAGAGCAAGAAAATAAGGCAGCACACCTACAACCATCTGATCTTTGACAAAGTCGACAAAACAAGCAATGGGGGAATGGATTACTTATTCAATAAATGGGTCTAGGGATAAATGACTAGACATATGCAGAAGATTGAAACTGGACCCATGCCTTCAGTATATACAAAAATTAACTCAAGATGGATTAAAGACTTAAATGTAAAACCCAAAACTGTAAAAACCTTAGAAGACAACCTAGGCAACACCATTCTGGACATAGTAAAGGGCAAAGATTTTATGTTGAAGACACTGAAAGCAATTACAACAAAAGCAAAAATTGACAAATGGGATCTAATTAAACTAAAGCACTTCTGTACAGACAAAGGAAGTATCATCAGCATGAACAGACAACCAGACAACCTACAGAATGGAAGAAAATTTTTGCAAACTATGCATCTGACAAAGGTCTAATATTCAGAACTTATAAGCAGCTTAAACAAATTTTCAAGAAAAAAACAATTCCATTGAAAGGAGGGCAAAGGACATGAACAGACACTTATCAAAAGAAGACATATATGTGACCAAAAAGCATATGAAAAAAAGCTCAACATCATTAATCATTACAGAAATGCAAATCAAAACCACAATGAGATACCATCTCACATCAGTCAGGCTATTATTAAGAAGTAAAAAAAAAATAAAATAACATGCTGGCAAGGTTACAGAGAAAAAGGAACACACATACACTGTTGGTGGGAGTATAAATTAGTTCACCCATTGTGGAAAACAGTGTGGCGATTTCTCAGAGATCTAAAAACAGAACTACCACTTGACTCAGCAATCCCTTTATGAGAATATACCCAAAGGAATACAAATCATCCTATCATAAAGGCACATGCATGTCTATGTTCACTGTGGCACTCTTCACAACAGCAAAGACATGGAATCAACGTAAATGCTCATTAATGGTAGACTGCGTAAAGAAAATGTGGTACATATAAACCACGGAATATTATGCATCTATAAAAAGAACAAGACAATGTCCTTTGCAGAAACTTGAATGGAGTTGGAAACCATTATCCTTAGCAAACTAGTGCAGGAACAGAAAACCCAATACCATACGTTCTCACTTATAAGTGGGAGCTAAATGATAAGGTCACTTGGACACATAGAAGGGAACAACACACACTGGGGCCTACTGAAAGTTTAAGGGAGGGAGGAGGAAGAGGATCAGGGAAAATAACTAATGGGTACTAGGCTTAATACCTGTGTGACAAAATAATCTGTACAACAAACCACCATGACAGGAGTTTATCTATATAAGAAACCTGCACAGGTACTCCTCAACTTATAAAAGACAAAATAAAATAAAACCACAGTGGACCTAATAATCCCACATAGGTTCTAAGAAGAAATCGCAGAACACTGCTAATTATATCTTCTAAGGAATCGAGGGTGGTGAAGAGAATTTCTGGTGTTTAATCCCATCACCATTTTCTAGTGTTTATGAAAATATTAGAAATTAAAAAAATTGAAATTGTTTGTTATTGGCCTGAGTATTTTACTTCATTACATCTTATAACTTTGAGAATCAAGATGCTGATTTTATTTGAAGAAAAGGTAGGAGGATTTTAAGAGAAGAATTCATAAAATTTAGGATACTTATAATTATGAGGAAATGAAAATTGATTTCCTAGCTGAAAACTGTTGAGTTGTATTACAACTCCAGTTAAGGTTTACTCCAGTCCCACAGAGACAGAGAGTAGTGAGAGCTTCACAAAGGTCTCTTTGAGTTTTGATGACTTCCAAAGGCATTGATAATATTGACTATTAGCTTAGAGAATTCTGAATGTAAAGAGCTAACTGGAATAGTTCAGAATGGCAGAGCAAAGAGAGAGAGAGAGGGCATTAGTTAGGTTCAGTAGGTTCCCACCATATGGCATTAGGAGAATATGTGAACTTTTTGTATCTTAATGAGTGCCTAAGGAATCGCCTGTGTTCAATACATCTTACTACGCCTTGGACAAATTAATGACCTACTTTGGCATAGACATCAGCCCTGTGGAATGTAACTAAAGAACACAAATTGAAGAAGTGTAATATAAAAAAGGCTGATAAGAATTGCTGTATCAGGTGGCCGGGCGCGATGACTCACACCTGTAATCCCAGCACTTTGGGAGGCCGAGGCAGGCGGATCACGAGGTCAGGAGATGAGACCATTCTGGCTAACACGGTGAAACCCCATCTCTACTAAAAGTAAAAAAAAAATTAGCTGGGCATGGTGGTGGTTGCCTGTAGTCCCAGCTACTTGGGAGGCTGAGGCAGAATGGCGTGAACCCGGAAGGTGGAGTTTGCAGTGAGCCGAGGTCGCGCCATTGCACTCCAGCCTGGGTGACAGAGCCAGACTCCATCTCAAAAAAAAAAAAAAAAATTGCTATGTCAGGAAAATATGCAATGTGATGGTTTCTCTGGAACTTCAAAATAATGACTATATGTGTCTGAGCACAGACACGGCATTTTAATGTCCATGGCACAGAGTATACCCAGATTGGTCCAGAACATAAGCTTTCAGCACTTATTTTTTCTTGACATCCCTACCATGCGGTAAATCAGAGTAGGAAAGTTCTTCTTTAATTAGTATTTCAGTGGACTAGTGTTGCTATTTTCTGCATTTGACAGATTTAAAAAATGGTCATTTGAGCATCTTGGTGGCAATTATTGTATCTCTTCTAGTTAGTTGTTTATGATTCTATCTGTATAAGCTTTGTGCAGACACCTCCCCATTCTTTCGGCTAACATGCAGCCCTCTTAGGTAGGATCTAAGATAGTTTTACAAAACTATTCTTTTGCAGGAAGCTTGTATGTGGTCTGAAGAAACACTCACTCTCTGCTGAAGAAGCGCATGCCAACCTGTGGCAACACCCTTATCCTTTTGGATAGAGAAACACACCAACCTTAGTCTTCTGATCCGTCAGTTTTCCAAGCTCCTGGAGACGTATGCCAGCTTCTCAGATGATCTCATTACAACTTTTCTCTAGGCCTGAAGTAGAGAGAGGTCATGCTGATATGATGAGGTCTTTCAGCAACCTGACAGGCTGGTCTAAAAATTCTGTTCTTTAAGCCTAGTACAATCCCACTTAAAACATTCTATAGTTTTGCTTTTTTTAGAAAAGTGAGAAAAGCAGATAAATTGTTTTAGACTGTTATTTTGTAAGTTTTTCAAAGGTGGTTTTAATCAGGAGTGTAGGAGTGGTTGGTAGCTGTTGTTTGGGAGCCTCAGGTCAGGTCAGTTTTTCTATAAATTATTTTCGACACTGACACACATATATACATTCTCGAAATATTCACAGGAAGCAATGATTTACTTGGATGGTAGGCTTATGGTTGGTGGGAGCAATTGGGGAAGCATGCTTTTAACTTTTATCCTTATTTTATATAATGCTTAGTGTTTTAGCCCTGTGTGTATATGTACAAGTACTTTGTGTGCTTTTAGATATTGTGTATGTGTATATACATATGTATGAGTATATATGTATATTTATGTGTATACATGTGTATACACACAATGAACACAGAAATGCACAGATGATTAAGGAAAACTTTCTTACTGAGTAAAATTTATGCAGTTGTTTCTTTCTGATAGGCAAAATGTATTCCAGCCTGAGGAAAATCCAATCAATATTAATAGAAACTTCTTGAAGTGTTCATGTGACATGCTTATCTCTACACTTCTATTCTTGAGTGTAGTGTTTACCAGATGTGTTTTAATATTCAACACAGAATTATACCTGGTTTTCCACCTTGACTTGTTTCTTCTGTTTCACCTTTTCTTCTTACGTTAAAATCATACAGAATAGAAATTTGTCATTAGAGCTGAGTTATTCTAATGTCAACTACAGAGTAAAAATTTAAGTGAAAAGCTTATCAGTAACTCATCTGTCTATACTTGGTATATTTCTCAAATTTTCAACAATACAGATGCCAGCAGCTAAGATTGAAAATGTTTTGCTCAAACTGAAATTCTACTGGAACAAAATAACATGGAATGCTATGAAAATATAGTCAACAGGAGAGTCGTTCATGCAGTAGACAAAATAGTCAAAGAATTTCGAAGACATATTATTTACTGAAAGCATGACTAACAATTTAATTTGTATTGACAGTACACTCTATCAACTGATTTTGCTAAACCAATATATTTCTCCCAATAAAGAAGACTATCTGATATCAGTATTCTAATTTTTGAAATCAGATATTAGCATTCTAATTTTTGAAATAGTTTTTCAAAATGACTATTAACGCATATCTTTGTAAAACATTTATACAAATTACAAAAAAATTATCTATGAGTTTAAAGTTTATTTAAAAATCGAAATAAATTCTTTCATATTAGTAGTAGCAATAGCAATGAGAATTAGGAATATTTAAGTATGATTTAGTCCAGAACTATCTGCATTTTTAAGGTATTAATCAAGTCAATATTAATAATTCCTTTTTTCCAGTAATTTTATATATATTGAAACGGAAAATAATATCAATTATTTGAGGAAAATAAAAACTGGAACCTGATGTATACATATGTAACAAACCTGCACATTGTGCACATGTACCCTAAAACTTAAAGTATAGTAATAATAAAATTAAAAAAAAAACAAAAACTGGAACTTGAATATCGTGGTAACTTTAATAACTCTCTCCAGATTCAGCTCCTCATTTTTACTGGATGGAATGTAGGTTATATGTGACAAGTAAAAATCTCACCGGTGCCAAATGAAAATATAATACCATATGCATTTCACATTCTTTCCCTAAATCAGTGTGAAGTGACTGGTCATTACTATGGAAAAAACACAGCTAACTCTATTGTCTCATGGTAGACATATGAGAAAGTTTTCTTGTTCCAAATGATCAGCCCCACATTTTGTTACTGTCTGGAATTGCCAATATCATCAGCAACTCTTTGGTAGAGTGTTTTACTCAGATTTCTTAATACCTGGAATGGACAAGTCACAATGCAACTTGAGATAGTCCCAGTACTGCCATTGCCTATTGCATTGCCTTAGGCAAGTCACTTCACTTCCCTGCTTCTCTATTGCTTAAATGTGTAAAGTATGACAAAACTAGACTGAATTTAAGTGCCCTCTAGCTCTAAAATTTGGAAGGCATAACAAAGATAAAATGTATTAATAGTAAGAAGTAGAAAATGTTTGAAATATGGAGGATTTCTTGGAAAAGTGACCTCTGGTTGCTGAAATATTGAGCCATGAGAGGGCACTGAACACCTGGGAGAAGGTGGAGGAATGGAAAAACATGATGCCTACTTTCCAGACCTTGTTGTTTTGCTTAATGCCAGATCTAGCTGTAAAAGTATTCTATTCTTGATTACATTGTTATTTAACAAAGATAAAGCAAACACATCTCATTTAACTTCTCTAGAATAGAGACCATGGCTATATCCATATGCACTAATTGCAGTGAATAAACATAGGTATTAAAAAAAGACTTTTTTCTGTTTAGAAAAACAAATGTATGTAATGTAAATCTCATTAAAGAAATGCCACTTTAGCTCTACTGTTAAAACTCTGTGAGTAGTTAAAGACTTAGAAAATAATTTAGGAAAAGTGTAAGTACTGCCTTAGGACAAGCCTGATTAAAGAAATCTATATTTCTCAGTAACTTAGGAGGGAAATTCAAGTCACCATGGTGAAGAGTAAAAATTACCCTACATCTATTTCTAAGGTTAATATTCATATTTACATTTTCTTCCTCCGTCAGTCCTCCCTGCTATCTAAATGCAGTGGTTTGTAATTCAGTAATTGTGTATAGCAGTAGGGTATATCCATGTGCTTGAGAAAGAGTTTGTAAGTCATTGGATAGTTTTCTATGCTTTGAAACACACACACTTATTTACCTCACACCAGTCTTAGCCTATATCATGTTCATTTTGATAGCCACACACTTTTTAACTCAAATAACTCACTTATTTCTCTTTTATTACCGAAGAGCAAATAATTTCAAAAAAAACTTAGGAAAGTTCAAAATAGTAGGAGAAACAACTGAGATAGAAATAGATCTTAGGTGTTCCCAATAGTGTGCTGGTCACCACAACTCAGGTGTCCAATAAACCACACTATTTATGTACCACTCCTTGGCCTGAAAATCTTGAGAGGAGGGATAAAAATTATATTTAAAATTCGTGTTGGGAAATCTGAACTAAAAGGCATTAATTTAAAAACAATATTCCTAGAACATTAGATTCAAAGTTAATTATGAAACATGCAAATAAATAAAAGCAGTCTGGGAGTCACAATGGTTTGGAATCAGTAACCCTAGAAATTTTGGCTCATTTACTCATTAGAGTGAATTTGTGAAAACTGATTACTTCCCATTGGACTCTATTTTCATCTATCAGATAAATGGAGTGAACTATAATATAACTAAGATCTTTAACAGCTTTGTATTTCTATATTCCTCTGTCAAATGCTTGCCAGATCTCAAATGGCTCTGACAAATCTGCAGTAACATGTGGGGATATTCATAAATGAAAGTAAACATGGCATCATAAATTAAGGATAAAAGTGCAATGCTTTTCACAATGTGCTTTTAGGTTTGATTAATTATAAACATTCTTAAAAAGCAAAGCTCGATTAAGCCAATCTGTGGGGTTTTTTTTAATCCTCATTCTTCATTCAAATGGAAAGAAGTATTCATCCATTTTTCCTTTCTTCTTTATGTTGACTGCAGTAATGAGGACCCAGGGAATTTTTAGTCTCTCCTGAAAGGTTTCTTCCTATTTCAGGCAGTATATGGTATTCATAATAAATATACTGTTGCTATTTTTGTCATGAATCCTTTCTAGAGAGCTCCTGCTGTTACATTATTCAATTGAAGGAGGCTGCCTTCACTTGTGGTCAGCAGTATCACTAGTAGTTGCTGTAGATTTCGTATTTGCCATCATCATTTGGCTTATTTACTCAATCCACTGCAAAAGCCATAAAGGAGATGTATTTTTCTCTTTTTTCTTTCTTGTCTCAATCTTCTATCTTACTCTAACACCCTGCTGCTGACCATGCAGAGGCAGTGAGTTTAAGGATCTTATGTGTTTCCTTTCTTAACTGTTTTCTTTCCTACATACCAGGTTTCAATTTATTATCAGCTTTCCCTATTCTGCATAGGCTGTTTCTTTTCGACCAACATAGAATGTAGTCTGCTTTATGTTACCAAGGCCTGCCTGAAAAAATCAGTGGAAAACATTACATTTCTTTATTTAATTTTTATTATAAAATGGATGTGGAGGGGTAGGCTGGGGAAATGATGAGACAGTGAATGAAGAAGGGGTGCTAGTCCTGCAATAAGGAGCAAATCTTCATGGTTTTAAAGAGAACTGAAAGACCTTACCTGTTTTATCTCATATGCACATAGCAGCAGTTGCTGTTAGAAAAAAAACAGGCCATACCAATCACAGCTTGAAAAGACTATTTCTAGGCCCTCACAAAACTTTGGAGTAGCCTGGCAGTGCAAAAGCCAAGTACTGACAGTTATGAGCAGCAGGTGAAATGACCTCCTACTATTCCGTCTGCCTCTGGTGACAAGAGATCCGTGTCTACCCATATGCACTGAGGAATGCCAACAGCTGAAAAACATTAATCAATACATTAGCAAAAGTACTTTGCCTATCAGAATTCTGTTGATTCTGTATTAGGCTTAAACTGTTTTCAGTTTACAATCTGTTCCTTGTTACTATATTTCCATTTCCTTTTCAGTGGATTTTCACAAATAAGTGTCAAATAATTAGTTATAATTAAAATATATTTATAAGATATTGAGAATACATTTAGAATATTAAAATGACTTTTCTTCAGTAGGAAAAAGCATTCTTATTCAGAGGAAAACCTTTTTAGAGCAACAATATTAATCTTGATATAATCTGTAATCTTGTTTTTACTATTACAGAATCAATTGCCCATAATGCTAAGCACACTTGATTGTTAAATATTATTGAGTATATATAATTATATATATATTATTAAAAATAATATATATATAATTATTATATGTAATATAGCATTATGTATTTAAATAAAGAGAAAAGATGAATTGGTAAAGAAGGTGAAAATGTAATTCCATTAATATAATTAAAAGGCCAGATACAAAGAAAATACATAAAATTTTGAGGACAACATGAACAAGTTGATCACAAGGAGAAAATGAAAATCATTGCTGTTTTTTTCTAGTAAATTTAATTTAGAGTCACATGACAGGTAATTTCTCTACCCTTAGCACTAAAGTGATTCAAAGTAGAGAGAACATTTGGTATTTCTTTCGTGATCTTTGCAATTACTAGATTTTCCTCTGAGCTTGAAGAAGTTCACAGACATAGACATTCTGGAGATGATTTGAAGTATTTTGGCACAGCAAGGTAAACAGCTAAATACGAGACTAGAAAAAAAAATGAACGTACTTGAAAAGTAACTGGGGAAATAAGAAATGCATTAAAGGAAATCTGCCATCTGATAGTATATGGTCAACTTGTAAAACTGTGGAGAGTATTTAAGAAGTAGTTGGGAAGTTTCCAATTGAAATGCATTTTCAGGGAAATCTGAACTGACAATATCTCAAAAATCTAGAGAGCACTTTACTTTTGAAGAGTCACTTAGTACCACAAAATAATTATATCTTTGACACTGGACTGCTCTCAATGTGCTGTGAAAGTTCAGCAGCATCATTTATCCAGTCATCATGGAACTTAATTAAGACATTGCTACTGACAAACTGCTTTCTATAATGACCCAGAGAAAGATGGCCATTTAGGCTGAAATTCCCCATCATCATCATTTGGGCTTATTTGAGGTAAAATTGGCAAGAATGATCAAACAGATACTCTTCCTGGGTGCCTCAGCAATCAGTGGGACAGCCAAACAGTCTGAATCCTAAATCTATAATAATATGTCCTTTCTGCTTTTTTAAGATTATCTTCTAGAGGGAAGAACTCAGGTCTTGCTTTACAAATTACTGAATTTAATCATAGAATTTTCAAGCTGTTTGAAAGGAGATTTGTGCCTTCAATGGAGCAGTGGTATAAACAACTTGGAGTATGCCTTTCGGTACATACTGTAGGGTGATCTAAATCAATGAAAAAATATACATATTCTATCTTCCCTAGGGAAAGGAGAAATTAGTAAAATGCGGATGTTATTTTTTTCCTAAATAGAACCAAAGATTTAATGAAGTTCTAATTGTAATCCCAATAGGAATTCCATGGAACTTGCTGAAGTTATTCTGAAATGTATTAAGAGGAACAAAGGAAAGGAAAAGTTTATACTCTCTTGAATAAGACAAGTGACTTGAAAGGAAGAAAGGAAGCGTCATAAAACTGTTAAAACTTTATGCCCTAGCAACTCCTCTCTAGAGTTTACAAACTAAAGAGAATTGTACAGAGGAGAACATGGAGACGTTAAAAAATGTATGTACTACTATTGTTGATAATAATGAAATACACACCCAGATGTTCTCTCTCAGGTAAATGGTTAATAATAACTGATATACAGCCGGGCGCGGTGGCTCACACTTGTAATCCCAGCACTTTGGGAGGTTGAGGCGGGCGGATCACGAGGTCAGGAGATGGAGACCATGGTGAAACCCCGTCTCTACTAAAAATACAAAAAAAAAAAAAATTAGCTGGGCGTGGTGGCGGGCGCCTGTAGTCCCAGCTACTCGGAGAGGCTGAGGCAGGAGAATGGCGTGAACCCGGGAGGCGGAGCTTGCAGTGAGCCGAGATCGCACCACTGCACTCCAGCCTGGGCGACAGAGCGAGACTCTGTCTCAAAAAAAAAAAAAAATAATAATAATAATAATAACTGATATACAGATGATACGAAAGAATCACTGTAATGAAAAGTAATGGCTTATAACTGTATGCATTAATATGAATACATCCTTAAAATATAATATTGACTTTAAAAAAGTAACGTGTAGAATAGTACATTAGAACAACTGTTAAATAAAGCAGAAACTACTATCCATACATTTCAGGGATGTATATATGTATATACATTTTGCTTGTGCAAAAATCACAAGCATTCCTATACAGCAATAATAGAGAACCAAATCATGAGCGAACTCCCATTCACAATTGCTACAAAGAGAATAAAATACCTAGGAATACAACTTACAAGGAATGTGAAGGACCTCTTCAAGGAGAACTACAAACCACTGCTCAAGGAAATAAGAGAGGACACAAACAAATGGAAAAACATTCCATGCTCATGGATGGGAAGAATCAATATTGTGAAAATGGCCATGCTGCCTAAAGTAATTTATAGAGTCAGTGCTATCCCTATCAAGCTACCACTGATTTTCTTCACAGAATTAGAAAAAAACTACTTTAAATTTCTTTTTTTTTAAATGAGATAACATACATTTTTATTATTTGTTTACAAAACCTAATTTGAACAGATAAATGAAGTACACAGAAATGGAAATAGGATTTAAAAATTGCAATGCCACACATATTAACCTATATATTCTAGAAATCATTTAGTGATTAATAACAAAATTATGTATTAGTGGTCTCTTGCTAACAACCAGTGTATGCAAATACAATCGATTTTTACTAATTAATCTTATATCCATCTGGCTTGCTAAACTTTCCTATTGTTTCTAATAATATATCTGTAGTTCTTCAGGTTTTTCATATAAAGAATTATATCACTTACCAATTTTTTTTGCATGTAAAAATTTTTATTATTATTATTATACTTTAAGTTTTAGGGTACATGTGCACAATGTGCAGGTTTGTTACATATGTATCCATATGGAACCAAAAAAGAGCTGTATAGCCAAGACAATCCTAAGCAAAAAGAACAAAGCTGGAGGCATCATGCTACCTGACTTCAAACTATACTACAAGGCTACAGTAACCAAAACAGCATGGTACTGGTACCAAAACATATATATATAGAGAGAGAGAGAGACCAATGGAACAGAACAGAGCCCTCAGAAATAATAACAGACATCTACAACCATCTGATCTTTGACAAACCTGAAGAAAACACGAAATGGGGAAAGGATTCTCTGTTTAATAAATGGTGCTAGGAAAACTGGCTAGCCATATGTAGAAAGCTGAAACTGGATCTCCTCCTTACACCTTATACAAAAATTAATTTGAGATGGATTAAATGTTAGACCTAAAACCATAAAAACCCTAGACGAAAACCTAGGCAATACCATTCAGGACACAGGCATGGGCAAGGACTTCATGATTAAAACACCAAAAGAATGGCAACAAAAGCCAAAATTAACAAATGGGATCTAATTAAGCTAAAGAGCTTCTGCACAGCAAAAGAAACTATCATCAGAGTGAACAGGCAACCTACAGAATAGGAAAAAATTTTTGCAATCTACCCATTTGACAAAGAGTGAATATCCAGAATCTATAAAGAACTTAAACAAATTTACAAGAAAAAAATCAAACAACCCCATCAACAAGTGGGTGAAGGATATGAACAGACACTTCTCAAAAGAAGACATTTAAGCAGCCAACAGACACATGAAAAAATGTTCATCATCACTTGCCATCAGAGAAATGCAAATTAAAACCACAATGAGATACAATCTCACACCAGTTAGAGTGGTGATCATTAAAAAGTCAGGAAACAACAGGTGCTGGAGAGGATGTGGAGAAACAGGAATGCCTTTACACTGTTGGTGGGACTGTAAACTAGTTCGACCCTTGTGGAAGACAGTACGGCAATTCTTCAAGGATCTAGAAGTAGAAATACCATTTAACCCAGCCATCCCATTACTGGGTATATACCCAAAGGATTATAAATCATGCTGCTATAAAGACACATGCACATGTATGTTTACGATGGCACTATTCACAATAGCAAAGACTTGGAACCAACCCAAATGTCCATCAATGATAGACTGGATTAAGAAAATGTGGCACATATACACCATGGAATACTATGCAGCCATAAAAAAGGATGAGTTCATGTCCTTTGTAGGTACATGGATGAAGCAATGAGAAGTTGCTCATTCTGAGCAAACTCTCGCAAGGACAGAAAACGAAACACCACATGTTCTCACTCAAAGGTGGGAATTGAACAATGAGAACACTTGGACACAGGAAGGGGAACATCACACACTGGGGCCTGTCATGGGGTAGGGGGAGGGGGTAGGGATAGCATTAGGAGATATACCTAATGTAAATGACGAGTTAAAGGGTGCAGCAAAGCAACATGGCACATGTATACATATGTAACAAACCTGCAGGTTGTGCACATGTACCCTAGAATTTAAAGTACAATAAAAAAAGTGTAGAGTCAAATAAGGAACAAAGAATAGAATGTGAAAAATAACTGATGAGTTAATCCAACGACAATATTGAAACAATATTTTTCTTAATTTGATGTGAGACATATTTAGAATAATTTAAAAAATTGAAGGTCATATGACTACTTCTCTATAAATATTTGTTGCTAAGTCAAGGGCATATATACAGAATCACTAAATTAAAGTATTTTATTTACATTCTCTTTTCCATGAATTGTTTCTACAATATCAAGATAGGGCTTCATCTTTCAAGGCAATTGTTATCTTATTCAAAACTATAAACAATAATAGAATACTTCTCTTACATCATTCGTAGTGCAAATAAAATTTAATTTGAAGGCCTTTTTTCAATATTATGTTTTTGTCTTTGAGAAAGTCAATAATAATAATGACTAACAATTTTAGTTATGTTTGCTGTTTTTACCCTCACTTAAATCACGTTAAAATTCATACATATATCAAAGTCACTAAGTATATATAATGTGTCTTGCTAAAAAACAATGATATTAGTATTTGTGGCCCAGGAAGTGAAATTCAAGGAATGACATTAAAATCACCACATTATATTCAACACATTTCTGAAAGATGACATAATAAATTTGGCTACTTGGATAAGTGCATTGCAATTGATTCATAATAATACAAATTATTCAACTAATTTCCCTTAAAATAGAGAAATGAAATAAATTAGAATCACACAAACAGAGAGAGAGTGTGCTGAAGTGTACCATAATAAAGATCCACGTATTATATACTATGACCTTTTATTGATCAATTAGGATCAAGATTTTTCTATGTTGAAATTTCATTAAATATTTCTCAGGATTCTTGGTAGAAAATAGGAACATGATGGATGTTGTAATTTAAAAACGTCTTATGCCATTATTTTTGACACACACTGACTTGCATCCAAGGTCACTAAAAGTAATTCAAAGCAGTGCTAAATTTACCTAGAATTGTAGGATTTTAAGTGATATACACCCCATGGAATTGTTTTTCCATAGCCTTTATACATCTGACTTTAGAGCAGTGAAACTAATGGGAAAACAGAAGGAAGATAATGCATTGGTGATATGAATATATGAAGAACTAGGAAAAAATATAATAAATATTATAAAATTTAATTATTTAAAATATGAAATATCTCTATTAGAATCTATCTATCTAATCTATCTATCATTTATCCATCCATCCATCCAGCCAGCCATACAAAAAGACCTCTGTCCATATGACAGATACAAAAAAGTAGGTAAAGAAGAAAATCTGGAATGATAAACAACTAACTATGGCTTATGGGATTTTGACATAAAACTTTTATAGATTTATCTTAAAAAATAATAAAGAAATATAGTATGTAGCTATACTGGTGCAAAGAAACATGATGAACAGTAAACTACAAATTAATATTGAAAGAGATTATTGCATAATGTTCTTTCTTACCCTCTCATAAATTGCAGAATAAGTCGTGTTTTTACTAACATTCATTAGGTTATATATTTCCTCACCATACAAATAAAACGTGTAGACTTACTGTCTTAAAATTCATCAGGCCTGCTCTAAGATGCATATGGACAACATGTGTGTGATGGTGATGACGCACTGTTAAGTCATCTGTTTGATCTGTTTGGTTAAGGGGATCACAATTCTGATGTCTTAAATATGAATGTTTTGTTTAGCTCCCAAGTTTTCCTGTCTAGGAATGATTTAATCATAGTGAGAACTTGACATGCATACACAGTTTGTGTGTTCACTTGGAAGAAATTAGCCCTTGTACTGGTTTTCCTAAAAAAAAGATGTAGAAATCATATGGCTGTGTTACTGCTGCTCATTATGACTTTTCTGAATAGAAAAAAGTGGCAATACACATACTTTCTAATACAAATTTGTTTTTTTCTCAAAGATTTACATATCAGGTATTTTGCTTTATCACTGCTACTCTACATGATCTGATTTTTAATGTAGTATCTAAGCATGACAAGATCAATGACACAATTCAATGTACCTTTTCTAATAGTGTTTTACTTACCTCCAACCTTATATTTTTTTCTTGGTTTACAATTACATTATACCCCCTTGTTTAATTGGAGGATTCTTTGTCTCTTTTGTGCTATTTCTATTTGTTTTAAAATTTCTGGCTTACATCTGTAATCCCAGCATTTTGGGAGGCCAGACATGAAGATCCCTTGAGGCCAGGAGTTCAAGATTAGCCCTGGCAAATTAGGGAGACTCTGTGCCTACTAAATAAATAAATAAATAAATAAATAAATAAATAAACAGATTAGCTGCACTAGGTAGCATATGTCTGTAGTCAGCTACTTGGGAAGCTGATTCAAGAGGCTTACTTGAGCCCAGGAGTCTGAGGTCATAGTGAGCTATGATCATGCCACTGGAATCTAGCCTGGGTGATAGAGCGAGACTGTATCTGAAAAAAAATAAATACATAAAAATAAAATAAAATTTCTAAGGAATGCGTTTTTGCAATTTTAAAATCTATTTGCAGCACTTCAGTAAACAAATTTTCATGATGAGATTTTATTTTGGGAAAAATACTTTGTTGAATACATAGCACATCCTACATATTTTCATAACTAAAGAAGCTTTTCATTAATTATTACATTGTTACATTCAATTTAGTAACAAAATAGAACATCAATAAGAATATTTCTGAATGAATCTTTTTTCAGTTAACAAAAGGTTTGAAAATAGTGTAATAAAGCATTTACTTTTATTTTTAATTGAATTATCATAAAAACATAAATTTTAGCATCTATTTTTAAGTGTAAGTTCGGTAGTCCTAAGTATCTTCACCTTGTTTTGCAATAGATCTCCAAAACCTTTTCACCTTGCAAAATTGAAACTTTACACCCATAAAACAGCTTCCCTCTCTTTCCAGCCCAGCCTCTGGAAACCAGCATTCTATGCCCTACTTCTATGAATTTGACTTCCTTAGATTCCATATACAAGTGAGATCATGCAGTATTTGTCTTTTTGTGCCGGATTTATTTTACTTAGCCTAATGTCCTTCCAGGTTTATCTATGTTGTTTCAAATGACAAGATTTCCTTCTTTTTCAAGTCTGAATATATTTCATTATGTGTACACCACATTTTCTTTGTCCCTTCAGCTGTCGATTGATACAAGTTGATCCCACATCTTGACTGTTGTGAATAATGCTGCAATAAACATGGGCCTGCAGATACCTCTTTGATGTACTGATTTCATTTTATTTGAATGTATGCCCACTAGTGGAATTGCTGGATGATATGGTAGTTCTATTTTATTTATTTATTTATTTATTTATTTATTTATTTATTATTTTTTTTTTTTTTAGACGGAGTCTCGCTCTGTCACCCAGGCTGGAGTGCAGTGGCACGATCTCGGCTCACTGCAAGCTCCGCCTCCTGGGTTCACGCCATTCTCCTGCCTCAGCCTCTCCGAGTAGCTGGGACTACAGGCGCTCGCCACCATGCCTGGCTAATTTTTTGTATTTTTAGTAGAGACAGGGTTTCACCATGGTCTCCATCTCCTGACCTCGTGATCCGCCCGCCTTGGACTCCCAAAGTGCTGGGATTACAAGCGTGAGCCGCCGTGCCGTGCCCGGCCTCAGTAGTTCTATTTTTAAAGTTGAGCAACCTTCATACTGTTTTTCACAATGGCTATGCTAACTTACCTTCTTACACAGCCATTATGAAAAATAGTATGAAGATTCCTCAAATTTAAAACTGGAACTACACTAACTACCAAGATTTTCTTTTTTTTCTACAGTCTTGTCAATACTTGTTATCTTTTATCTTTTTGTGTATAATAATCCTAACAGTTGTGAGATGGTATCATATTGTGGGTTTGATTTACATTTCCCTAATGATTACTGAAGTTGAGCACCTGTTCATATACCTGTTGGTAATTTGTATGTCTTGTTTTGAAAGAAATGAATAAATTCCTAGAAGCATAAAACTTACCAAGACAGAATTATGAAGAAATAGAAAATCTGAACTGACCAAAAATGAGTAAGGAAATTAGATCAATAATAAAAATCTCTCATCAAAGAAAAACCCCAGACGTGAGATGGCATTATAGCTGAATTCCACCAAACATTTTAGAAACTAATACAATGCCTTATCAAACTCTTTCAGGAAATGGAAGAGAAGAGAATAGTTATAAATTAATTTCACATGGTCACCGTTATCCTAACACCCAAGACCGACAAGGGTACTACAATAAAAATTTCAGGCTAACATCTCTGATAGACATAGATGCAAAAATCCTACTTATTTTCTTTAATATATTTTATACACATAATAGTTACTTTGGAATCACTATTTTTAAAATTTAATCCTCAAATTGAGTTTAACATGAATATTCTGAATAACTCAGAATAGTTTTTATTCTAAAAATACTATGTGCTTATTTGATGAAGCAGCAGCAGCCTTTACTGGCTTTTATTAAACCACACTCGGTTGACTTCCTACTGTTATGCATTTGGCACAGATTAGTCAGTAAGTATCTTTCTATTTGGGGTAATAAAATCATTTCCAATGAACTAGAAAAGAGAACCTCATGCAATGTTACCTTCCCTGAAAAAGGTCTGGTGAATAAAAAGAGTACCATATATTCTGATAACTGTTTCTTATAAAGGGCTAGAATTTCTATCCAATTCACCTATACTGAATACTAATCTAGTTCATTACCCTTTTTTGTGGTAGAGGCTGTGTCCCTATGCCTAAGATATAGAACCACCTGAAAGGCTTGTTCAATGTTAAGGAGCTTCACAAGAGAATCAAATCAATGAAAACTTTAATTACATGAACCCATTTAAATTCCAATATGGCTGCAATCAAGTTTGAAAATATGACTTACAGTTGTGGGGAGTTGTGTGTGTGTGTGTTTTACTACTACAGAATCATTTGGATTTGTAGAAGATTTTTTTGTTGTTGCTTTTTTTTTTTGTAAATTCTGATTAAGCACATATAATCATTCCTTTTGGACAATCGCAAATCAATCCAGAGTATAGTGTGCCTATTTAAGTTTATAAAAGTGAGAGCCAAAGACCAAACATGAAGTATCTTGACAAGTTTGAGTTCTTTCATAATCCTATTGATGTCAACAACATCTTTATTGTGTCTGCCATGAGGATGATTACAGGCAAGCAAAACAAGACAATCTTTACCCATGATCAATGCATTTCAACAGAGGAGAAATGAACTTAAGATTCCAAAAGGCTTGAAAATTGAAGATGATTATAACAGAGTCAAAATATTTCCCCAGGACTTCCTGTAATCTTACACTATCAACATTGAAGACATATTGTAAAATGAGAAGTTCCAATGTAAGAACAATGATGCAAACAATCAGAAGCTCCTTAAAATTTTTAAATAAACAAGCACAAGCATAGAAAGGAAGAATTTGAGAAATTTTCTAGAGAATTAGAAGAATTCAGAAAACATGTAATAAAGATCCTGACCTAGAAGGCAGAGATAGCTAATATTTTTCAGAAAGGTTAAACTTTTTTTATCTAGAAGCTTCTGAAACAACTGCACATGTTCACATACTTGTATACATCAACATTTTGTTAAGAAAAAAGAGAGATCAAATTGGACTGGAATTTATTGTCTTGAGCATCAATCTTTTCCTTTTACTCTTGCTTAGCCATGATTTACTGGCTAAGATTTTTTAGTTCTTTAAATCAGGGGTCCCCAACACCTGGATCATGGATCAGTACTGATCCCTGGCCTGTTAGGAACTGGGCCACACGGCAGGAGGTGAGTGGCGGTTGAGCCAGGGAAGCTTCATCTATATTTACAGTTGCTCCCCATCACTTGCATTACGGCTTGATTGCTTGAGCTCTGCCTCCTGTCAGATCAGTGGCAGCATTAGATTCTCATAGAAGTGCAAACCTTATTGTGAACTACGCATGTGAGGGATCTAGGTTGTGTTCTCCTTTTGAAAATCTAATGCCTGATGATCTGTCACTGTCTCCCACCACCCCCAGATGGGACTGCTTAGTTGCAGGAAAACAAGTTCAGGGCTCCCAATGATTCTACCTTATGGTGAGTTGTATAATTATTTCATGATATATCACAATGTAATAATAATACAAATAAAATGCACAATAAATATAGTGTTCTTGAATCATCCCTAAACAATCCCCCCTTCCCACTGGTCTGTGGAAAATTTGTCTTCCACAAAACTGGTCCCTGATGCCAAAAAGATTAGTGGCCACTGTTTAAATTATTTCATAGCAGTGCAAAAGGCTTACTGGAAAAAAGAATTCTTTCAACTTCAGAAATATTCTCCTACCATGTCTTATTTTCCCATCACCTAAGAACGTGTAGTGTTTTGTTAATTTAAATTGCCAGCCTCCATCTAAGTTATCTAACTCATAATATTGGTGAAAGAAACCATCCTTAGAATATCCCTGCAAGCCAGTTCACACACTGAGCACTTCAGTACCAACTATTACTTTTATTGAAAGGTCCACAGTGTAAATGGCATGAGACTAAAATCCACAATATGTGAGAACATCGGGTAATGCTTACACAAATGAATTACATCCTATCCGAATGGTTCCCTTAGAGAATAGAATGGCATGCTTGGTTTGCTCTTTGCAGTCAGTCTGCTTTATGATGGAATGTAATTATAACTGAGAGTTGACTGTAGTAGCTTAATGATGGAAGAAAAATCTATAAAATCCATATGGATAACCTTCCTGAATCCATTGCTCTTTCTAATTGGAAGCCTTATGTTTGTATAGCCGGCTACTCCAACAGATTTTCTGATAAAGGTAAAATGAAGAATAATAGTCTACAGAAATTCTGAATGGCATCAGGAGGTGTAGAGAGTTTTTTAAAAGATGACAAAATCAATACGAAATCAGCAAAAAAGAAAATAGCTAAGCAAGTTTACAGAGTAAGTGTGAAATAGAGCAAATGAAGCCAAACAAAATTGCTATTCCATTCTGTAAACGAAATATAGCTGCAGATCGTTGGGATCCCCCCATGGTCAGTCAATACTTGCCTTCATGCTAATGTTTCCTGCAGTCACTGCAATTCTCTGCTTCGGGGCTTCTCCTTGACTGCAGGAGCAGACTCAGTTCCAGGGAAGTAAGCTATAAATGCCTTAGAATTAATACCTATGGAAGAAGTTCTCAAACTGTGATGGATGAGGATGTGACATTTAAATATCTCACTCTCTTGCCCTCCATGGGAACAATTCTGAGGAATGCTGTCTATGCTGTCTCCTAGAATTCCGCAGTGAGATCAGGGTACTCCTTTGCTCACAGTTGATAACTTTCCCGATACTATACCCCTCTGGTTTCCTTTCTTTTGTCTCACTTTTCCACTCCCCTAGCAGGGTTTACTGAACTCTATTCCCAATTAACTAATCACACTGAATTTCTTGTGTCAGTGACTGCATTTGCGGGAAGACAAAGAGGGGAAGCCAAGGGACAATAATGGATAGGAAAGGATACTAAATGTGGTATATATGTTTTGTGTAACTGAAACATTTTTAAATTTCAAGTAAGATTTGCATAAAATCTGCTGAATAATTATAGGCCCCGACTCCTAAATCAAAGAAAAACAATAAATGTTCCCTAAGAAATGCAATGGAAGGAGAGACATTTTAAGGCAAAATCTGTTCCATTTCAAAGTTTAGGCAAAGGTGGTATGACCTCCTTAATTTCATGCTATTATTTATTCTCCCACAACATACTTAGTGTCTTGGTAAATTCAGAGACGGTCTTCTAATCTGGCAATTTTTAAAGCCAGTCTTAGAGTCACTTTTCATTGAAAGTTCTGTAAATATGACATATGACTCAATTTCTCATTCATTTCCTTATGTGGCCTGATGATTGAGTTAGCTCTCTGGGTCTGTGTTCTCTCCTGCCTTCCACATGGCTTGAGGAGTAATCTGTGAACAACCCTCTCACCACCCTCCGTCCAACCTCCTCCCTGTTCCTCCCAATTACTCCTTACCAAAGGACAGTCAAGATTAAAGATTCCGCTGGATGACTCCATGCTAGGCATCAGGGTCAAATGGGCTTTTAACAGCATTTCCTAGGCTCTAATTTTTTTTGACATGATTGAATGAGCATTGCAGTGGTCTTTTTTTTTTTTTTTACTAAATAATAACATATAAAATTTTATCTGAGTTTAGGGCAAAAGAAGCCCCAGAAGTCTATAAAATAGACCATGCACTCCAATTTAGTTTAGCAAAATTTTGCAATGTAATTTGTGGCTAAAAGCACAGCTAGGAATTAGGTGTTTGTTTTGCTTTTAAATTTTGTTGTTGTTGTTGTGTATGGAGCATAGAAAAATAAGGGAGATGAGAAGTATGGGAACAACTATAGATTGTTTGCTTGTTTGCTTGCTTGAGAAAAAAAAATTGAATCAAAAAATGTTTTTCTCAAAATGAGGGCATATGGGCAAAAACACAGAGTGGAAGCGCTATTGTAGAGTCCTGGAAATAAATAATTTGCATCCTATTTTTTTTTAAGTCAAACCTCCATCGAAGTAACAATATGTCACATATTTTTCAGGGTCAAAAAGAGAAAGAGGAAGGATTGCAAAACCCTATTAAAAGAATGGGCATACAGTATAAGCTGAGTAATAAGTCTCTGACTCTATCGCTAAAATTTCCATGACAAGTGGGAAACAGCAGAATAATTTCTGCCTCCCAGGGTAACAGAGAGGAGAGAAAATACCTCGAATGGGAAGAAGACAGGCAGAAAGCAAGACAAGACATTTCATTAGGGGCCAAACATGATGAATATTTCAGTGTATATTTGATTGATTCACTCATGAAATATTAATTTTGCAACTATTATGCATCAATGCTATTCTGTGCATGAGGGATATAGAAATAGGTAAGGTATAGGACTTTAGATAATGATGTTTTATTGAAAACAAAAAGTGAAGAAAGAATAGGAAAAGCTGGGTCTGGGATGGACAATAGTATGGTAAGTAGGGTGGACAGGGACTGTCTCAATGAGAAGGGTGTGAGAAAACATGTAAAGAAAGCATAGTGTTATAAAGAAATAACAGAGAAAAATCCTCTGCAAAGTCTTTGAGGAAGGACGCATCCTGGGACGCTCCATTATCAGCAAGGCTGTCAGTGCTGCTAGCTGAGTGGAGGGGAAAGTAGAAGGAGATGAGGTTAGAGAGATAATGAGAGTCATCGTAAGAATGCTGTGTAATACTCTTTGTTAGAACAGACATCATTACAGAGATTTAAGCCAAGAAGTAACAAGTACTAATTTAAAATGTATGGAGATGGCTCTTGAGTTAAGAACAAAGTGTGGGGAAGGTAGGTGGATGCAGGGTGAAAAATTAGTAGGCTACTTCAATAATTCAGGTGTGAGGAGACAGTGATTTGGAACAAATGTCAGCAGTAAGGAGTAATACAAAATCAGATTCTGTATACCTTTGGAAATAGAGTCTCCAGGATTTGCTGACATATTGGATGTACAATGCAAAATAAATGAGGGAAATATGGCTGCATCTTTTTTTGGCCTGAAGAACTGAAAGGGGTTTCAATTATTTGAGATGAGTAAGACTGGGTAAAATGGGTTAAGGGGATGGATAAGCTCAGGGGTTTGGTACTGACATCACACTTTAGGTGAGCAATCCCACTGATGCTCATATGTTTCAGAATGAAGAAACATCTATTGCCCCTTCCAAACCATGGTGATTGACTCTCATACTATAAATCTAAATTAATATTAAAAGGCGTATGTTGGAAATAAATTGATTTGGAATAAAAATAGTTAAATTTATTGTAAAAGGAAAATAATGAAAAAGAGCAGTGTCCATGAAGTTTTTTTTTTTTTTTTTTTTTTTTAGATGAAGTTTTGCTCTTGTCACCCAGACTGGAGTGCAATGGCGTAATCTCGGCTCACTGCAACTTCTGTTTCCTGGGTTCAAGCAATTCTCCTGCCTCAGCCTCCCAAGTAGCCGGGATTACAGGCATGTGCCACCATGCCCGGCTAATTTTTATATTTTTGGTAAAGATGGGGTTTCACCATGTTGACCAGGCTGGTCTCGAACTCCTAACCTCAGGTGATCTGCCCGTTTTGGCCTCCCAAAGTGCTGGGATTACAGGGTGAGCCACAGAGCCCAGCCCATGAAGAATATTTTTACTGGGAGTAGCTGAACAAACAAGTTGTTGCTAAGTTCCCTTATAGCTTTAATATCATAAATCGAATGGACAGGACATCTTTTAGTCCTCGCTCTCCTTGTCAGATTGGAGATAGTTGACTGTTCTTCTTTCTGAAACATTCTCTTATCTCTGTGATTGTATGTTCTCCAAGTATTTGACCATTCCTTTTATATCACATATTCACCACCCTTTTATTTGGTTACTCAATACAGAAATTTCTCAAGTATTAGTCCAATTTATTTTCAAAATAAGATCTTTCAACAAGTTCTTGTTCATCTGTAGAGCATCTATCAATATTATAGCTTGATTACTGTTGAAGTTAAATCTATATCCCTTATTTCTCATTTGAGATCAAATCAGGATTCGAGCCCAGTGGAATGAGCACCCTAGGCAAATTATTTGCCCATCCTTGTATTTTTTCCTCCCCCATAAGTTCTTAGAGGACATTGCTCAGGCATAGGGCACATAAAGTGTTAAGGCTTTTGATTACTTTTGTTGTTAAATTTCCTCTAAAATATTGTATCAATTTATACTTTCACCAGGAATATATTATCTGAGGAGGCTTGTTTGTATCCTTCCCAACCCCAAATGCTATTCCTTTTAATATTGAACAATTTGATCAATTAAATATATCTTAGTATTTATATCACTATTTTTAGCAATTTGCATTTTATTTTTATGAATTACTTGTCTTTATGCTTTGATTTTTTTCATTGAACATGCATATTTTCTGACAAATTTTAAAAATCAGCTCATTGAAAATAGGAGATCCAGTCTCTGTGTTGAAATTTATTTTCCTTTGATTAAGTAAGTTTTTCCTTTGATCTAGGAAATAAAAATATCTATACAGGTCGAACATCCCTACTCCAAAAATTTAAGTTTGAAAATGCTCTAAAATGTGACACTTTTTGAGTGCCAGCCTGATACCATTAGTGAAAATTCCATACCTGACCTCATGTGTTGGGTTGCAGTCAAAATATAGTCCAAACTTTGTTTCATGCAGAAAATTATTTAAAATGTTAAATAACATTACCACGAGGCTATGTGTGTAAGGTATATATTAAACATAAATAAATTTGTGTTTAAACTTGGATCTCATTTCCAAATTATCTCATTATGTATATTCAAATATTCCAAAATCCAAAAAAAAATCTAAAACCCAAAACATTTCTGTTCTCATGCATTTTTAATAAGGGATACTCAACCTGTATCTAGATTTATCTTTTCAGTTCAGTTTTGGATATGACCAATAGATATTTGGACATATGTATCAAGCTCAGAATGAGAGAACTCTCCAGGGAAAATTGGATGGCAGAGAAAGTAATGGAATAAAGAGAAATTATACTTGCTGATTAGAGCTCATCTATGTGAACACGGTGATAAGTCACCTTTTTGTTTATTTGAAATTCCTTTTTAAAAGTGCCAGAAATACATAAAAAACAAATTTTGCACAAGTAAATTAAAGTTGTTATATATTATATATAATATCTACTTTTACATGATTATAGATTTCCTATATTTACTATAAAATTATTTCTTCTATGGTTTTCGTATGTATTTCTATAAAATAATTTAATATGCTTTTTAATGACCTGGGTTATTTTGGTTCTGTACAACTTTTAGAGTTGTGCTTAACAGAATAAATCGTAACATTGTAGAACGTTTTAGAACTTCACTTATTTTCTTATTATCCAAACTATCAGGAAGCGTCCTTTACATTAGTTCTTAACTATTTATACAAATAATAGCACAATTCTGATTGTCTTTATAAAACTACTCTACTCTTAATTAAATCTCTTTCAGAAAAGAGATTGTTTGGGACTATAAACAATTTCTTCACATGGGAAAGAACAGAAAATTGTTATAAACTGTATTCGTAGATTGGAAAATAGTGCTTGTGAGTAAATAGCTGTTCTATTACTAGTTTATATTGTCTATACAATGTGATGACTGCTTCAGTTTATAATTAACTCATAAAAGAGTGCATATGATAAGTTCTCCAAAATACCATAAAATAATATGTACCATTTCATTTCTCAGAATGTCATTCTCATACCTACTTTCTCATTTTATTACAAGAAAGCTGAATAATCAGAGTTCAGATATTGCCCTTTATATTCTGAATTATGTAACTATTTATGTGGATTTACAGAAATGAGGTTTTTTTTTAACTTTTATGTTGTTTGGGGGTACCCATGCAGTTTTCTTATATAGGTCAACTTGTGTCATGGGGGTTTGTTGTACAGATTATTTTGTCACCCAGGTACTAAGCCTAGTACCCAATAGATTTTTTTTTTCTGGTCTTCTCCCCCTCCCAATCTCCACATTCAAGGAGGTCCAGGTGTCTGTTCTTCTCTTCTTTGTGTTCATGAGTTCTTATTTTACTTCCACTTATAAGTAAAACTTGTAGTATTTGGTTTTCTGTTCACATGTTAGTTTGCTAGGGATAACGACCTTCAGCTCCATCCATGTTCCTACAAAAGACCTGATCTTGTTATATTTTTATGGCTGCATAGTATTCCATGGTGTATATGTACCACATTTTCTTTATCCAGTCTGTCATTGATGGGCATTCAGGTTGATTCCATGCATTCACTATTGTGCAATGAACACTTATGTGCATTTGTCTTTGTAATAGAATGATTTATAGTCCTCTGGGTAAATGCCCAGTAATGGGATTGTTGGGTCAAATGGTAGTTCTGTTTTTAGCTCCTTAAGGAATTGCCATACTGCTTTCCACAACATTTGAACTAATTTACATTCCCACCAATACTGTGTAAATGTTCCTTTTTCTCTGCAACCACACCAGTATCTGTTATTCTTTGACTTTAATAGTAGCCATTCTGACTGGTGTAAAATGGTTTCTTATTGTGGTTTTGATTTACATTTCTCTAATGATCAATGACATTGAGCTTTTTTCTTATTTTTTTTGGCCACACGTATGTCTTCTTTTGAAGTGTCTGTTCATGTTCTATGCCCTCTCTTTAAGGGGGTTGTTTGTTTGATTTTTCTTATAGATTTGTTTACATTCCATATAGATGCTGAATATTAGAACTTTGTCAGATGCATAGTTTGCAAAAATGTTCTCCCATTGTGTAGTTTGTCTGTTTACTCTGTTGAAAATTTATTTTGCTGTGCAGAAGCTCTTAAGTTTAATTAGATCCCATTTCTCAACTTTTGCTTTTTCTGTGATTGCTTTTGGTATCTTTGGCATAAAATCTTTGCCTATTTCTGTGTCTAGGATGCTATTGCCTAGGTTATCTTTCAGGGTTTTTATAGTTTTTGGTTTTACATTTAAGTCTTTAATCCATCTTGAGTTGATTTTTGTATATGGTGTGAGGAAAGGACTTGGTTTCAATCTTCTGCATAAGACTAGCCAGTTATTCCATCATCATTTATTGCATAGGGAATCCTATCCCCATTATTTGTTTTTTCAGCTTTGTTAAAAGTCAGATGGCTATAGGTATGCAGCATTATTTCAGGGCTTTTTATTCTGTTCCTTTGGTCTATATGTCTATTTTTGTACCAGTGTCATGCTGTTTTGGTTACTGTAGCCCTGTAGTATAGTTTGACATTGTGTAGTGCGATGTCTCCAGCTTTGTTCTTCTTGCTTAGGATTGTCTTGGTTATTCTGGCTCTTTTTCATTGCATGTAAATTTTAAAATAGCTTTTCATAGTTCTGTGAAGAATGTCATTGGTAGTTTGATGGAAATAGCACTGAATCTATAAATTGCTTTAGGCAGTATATTCATTTTAATGATATTGATTCTTCCTATCCATGAATATAGAATGTGTTTCCATTTGCTTGTGTCATCTCTGATTTATTTCGGCAGTGTTTTGTAATTCTCGTTACAGAGATCTTCTACTTCCCTGCTTAGCTGTATTCCTTGGTACTTTATTCTTTGTGTGGCAATTGTGAATGAGATTGCTTTCTTCATTTGGCTCTCAGCTTGACTGCTGTTGGTGTATAGGAATTCTAGTAATTTTTGTAGATTAATTTTTTATCCTGAAATTTTTCTGAAGTTGTTTGCCAGCTGAAGGAACTTTTGGGCTGAGACTATGTTGTTTTCTAGATATAGGATCATGTCGTCTGCAAACAGGAATCATTTGACTTTCTTTCTTCCCATTTAAATGCTTTATTTCTTTCTCTTGCCTAATTGCTGTGCTCAGGACTCCTGATACTTGGTTGAATAGGAGTGTTGAGGGAAGGAATCCTTGTTTGCGCCAATTTTTAGGGGGAATGCTTCTGGCATTTTCCCATTCAGTATGATGTTGGCTGTGGGTTTGTCATAGATGGCTCTTATTATTTTGAGCTATGTTTTTTCATAGTTTTTAACATAAAGTGATGTTAAATTTTACCAAAAGCCATGTCTGCATCTATTGGGATAGGCATGTGGCTTTTCTCTTTAGCTCTTTTATGCGATGATTCACATTTATTAATTTGCGTATGTTGAACCAACTTTACATCCCAGGAATGAAACCTACTTGATTGTGGACAATTTAGCTTTTTGATGTGCTGCTGGATTTGGTTTGCCAGTATTTTGTTGAGGATTTTTGCATCAATATTCATCAAAAATATTGGCCTGAAGATTTTGTTGTTGCTATTGTGTCTGTGCCAGCTTTTGGTATCAGGTTGAGGTTGGCCTCACAGCATGAGTTAGGAATGGGTCCCTCCTTCTCAATTTTTTGGAATAATTTCAGCAGGAATGTTTCTAGCTCTTCTAACGTACATCTAGTAGAATTCAGCTTTCAATCACTTTGGTCCTGGGCTTTTTAGGTTGTTTGGTTATTTATTTCTGATTCAGTTTCAGAGCTTGTTATTGGTGTGTTCAGAGACACAATCGCTTCCTAGTTCAGTCTTGTTAGAGTGTATATGTCCAGGAATTCATACATCTCTACCAGGTTTTCTAGTTTGTTTGTGTAGAGTTGTTCATAGTAGTTTCTGATGGCTATTTTTATTTCTGTGGGGTCAGTGGTAACATTATTTTTGTCATTTCTAATTGTGTTTTTCTGGATCTTCTCTCTTTTCTTCATTAGTCTAGCTAGTGGTCTATCTTATTATTATTATTATTTTGAAAAACCAACTTTTGGATATGTTGATCTTTTGAATGTATTTTCAGGTCTCAATTTCCTTCAATTCATCTCTGATTTTGATTATTCTATGTCTTCTGCTAGCTTTAGGTTTGATTTGCTCTTATTTCTCCAATTCCTTCAGTTATGATGTTAGATTGTTAATTTGAGATCTTTCTAACTTTTCCATGTGGGCATTTAGTGCTATGAATTTCCCTCTAAAAACTGCCTTAGATGTGTCCCAGAGATTCTGGTAAGCTATATCTTTATTCTCATTAGTATAAAATAACTTCCTGATGTCTGTCTTAATTTCATTATTCACCCCAAAGGCATTTAGGAGTCTGTTGTTTAATATTTCTATGTAATTGCATGGTTTTGAGTAATTTGTTTTAGTCTTGATTTTTTTTTCTTATTGTGCTATGGTCATAATTTTGATTCTTTTGAATATGCTGAGGATTATTTTATGTCCAATTATGCGATCAGTTTTAAAGTATTCACCATGTGGCAATGAGTAGAATGTATATTATCTTGTTTTTGGGTAGAGAGTTCTGTAGAGATTTTTATATCTGCAAGTGAATATTTTTACTGATTGCAGCCTTTCCCAATGGTAATATAGATATCAGATAATAAAATAATGGTACTCAAGTACTAAGGTGAAATTTAGCTCTTAAATCATAATTCATCAATACTTTTTTTTATAGTATGGCATGGTTTTTGTTTTGGTGAGATATTTGTGTGCATAGCATACATTTTTTATAGTATATATTTCTTTAACTTTCTACATCCTATACTTTGCACAACTTCTACAGACCAGTATCCTTCACCCAATCCCTGGCATAGAGCCTAAATTATATTGGGTGCCCAATAATTTTGAATAGATTGGTATATAAATAAAGGTCCAATCTAGAAGCTAAAAGGCTTATTGGCACACACTGTTTGTGGAGGGTGCAGATGTTTAAATTATTGTGGTAGCAAATAACTAGAAAAGTAGAGAATCATTATGCAATTCAATATTTAGTTGATTCATTTCTAAGGGGCTTTTCAGGCTGATGATGAATTACCAAGGCCAAGGTTAATAGAAGTTACTCCTTTATTAGACTCTAAGATTCTCAAACCTGAAGACAATGTATTTTTCACCACTGTATTCTCAATACCTTACAAAATGAATACCTGGTAAATTTTAAGTTCTAAACAAATATTATGGATCAGAAGAATAAAATGAAGGAAGGTAGGAGGAAAGGACAGAAAGAACCCTATATTAGTAATCATTCCCCATTCTGTCCTTTCCCCAACTCTGAACAACATAAATCTACTTTCAATCTCTATAAACTCATTTCTTCTGGACATTTCATATAAATGAAGTTTATAATATGTGGCCTTTTGTATCAGGCTTCTTTCATTTAGCATAATGCTTTCAAGTTTCATTCATTTTGTAACCTGTATCATTCCTTTTGCCATGGATGAATAATTTATTAAATGGTTATGCAACATGTTTATCCATTTATCAGTTGTGGACATTTGGGTTATTTCCACTTTGGGGATATTATAAGGAATATTATAAATATTAATTTACAACATTTTAAATGTAAATGTTTTCATTTTTCTTTGTTATAAACCTACAAGTAGAATGGCCTATTATATGATAACTCTATGTTTAGCTTTTTGAGGAATTTTCCAAAGTGCTTGCATCATTTACATTCCTACAAGCAATGTATGAGAGTTTTAATTTCTCCACATCTCTATAACACTTGTTATTGCCTTTTAAAAAAATTTATGAGCAACCTAGTGGATGTGAGATGATGTCTCATTGTGATTTTTAACTTGCATTTTCCTAATGACTAGTAATGTTGAGCATCTTTTCTTGTGCCTATTGACAATTTGTATCCTTATGGGAGAAATGTTTATTTATACCCTATGACCAATTTTTAAATTGAGTTTGTCTTTTTATTGCTGTGTTGTAAGGGGTTTTTAAATATATGATGGATACTAATACCTTATCAGATATATGATTTGTTTTTTGTTTGTTTGTTTTTTATTATACTTTAAGTTTTAGGGTACATGTGCACAACGTTCAGGTTTGTTATATATATGCCATGTTGGTGTGATGCACCCATTAACTCGTCATTTAACATTAGGTATATCTCCTAATGCTATCCCTCCCCCCTCCCCCCACCCTACAAGAAGCTCCAGTGTGTGATGTTCCCATTCCTGTGCCCAGGTGTTCTCATTGTTCAATTCCCACCTATGAGTGAGAATATCAGTGTTTGGTTTTTTGTCCTTGTGATAGTTTGCTGAGAATGATGGTTTCCAGCTTCATCCATGTCCCTACAAAGGACATGAACTCATCCTTTTTCATGGCTGCATAGTATTCCATGGTGTATATGTGCCACATTTTCTTAATCCAGTCTATCTTTGTTGGACATTTGGGTTGGTTCCAAGTCTTTGCTATTGTGAATAGTGCCACAATAAACACACGTGTGCATATGTCTTTATAGCAGCATGATTTATAATCCTTTGGGTATATACCCAGTAATGGGATGGCTGGGTCAAATGGTATTTCTAGTTCTACATCCCTGAGGAATTGCCACACTGACTTCCACAATGGTTGAACTAGTTTACACTCCCACCAACAGCGTAAAAGTGTTCCTATTTCTCCACATCCTGTCCAGCACCTGTTGTTTCCTGTCTTTTTAATGATCGCCATTCTAACTGGTGTGAGATGGTATCTCATTGTGATTTTGATTTGCATTTCTCTGATGGCCAGTGATGATGAGCATTTTTCATGTGCTTCTGCACAGCAAAAGAAACTACCACCAGAGCAGAAATATAATTTGTAAACATTTTCTCCTACTCTGTGGATTGTACTTTTATTTTATTGATGATTTCCTTTGAAGCACAAAAGATTTTAAATTTGATGAAGTCTAAATAATCTGTTCTTCTTTTTCCGCTTGTGCTTTTGGGGATATCTAAGAAACGACTGCCAAATCCAAGGTTATAAAAACACATTCCTTTTTTTTTTCTAAGATGTGTATAGATTTATCTATTACATTTTATTTTTTGTGTGGGTAGGGGTCCGATTTCATTTTTTTGCATGAGGATATCTAGTTTTCTAAGCACCATTTGTTAAAGTTTATCTCTTCTTATTGAATTGTCTTGACGCTCTTGTCAAAATTTTGTTATCATAAAAATGACCATGAATGTAAGAGTTTGTTCTTGGACTCTAAATGCCATTGGTCTCTATCTCTGTCTTTTTGGCAGTGCCCAATACTTTTGATTACTGTAGCTTTGAAGTAAAGTTTTGAAATCAGAAGTGTGAGTCTTTTAACTTTTTCTTCCTTTTCATGATTGTTTTGGCTCTTCCTGGTTTTTTGCATTTTCATATGAATTTTAGGACTAGCTTTCTTTTCAGTTTCTACACAAGATGGTACTACAAATTTGATAGAGATTGCACAGAACCTATAGATTATTTCAGAGACTATTGTTATCTTAGCAGTATTGAGTCTCCAAACCCAAGAAAATGGGATATCATTTCACTTACTTAGGTCATCTTTAATTAATTTTAATAATATTTTGCCATTCTTAGTGTATAAGTTCTACACCTTTTTTGATAACTTTAATCCTAAGTATTTTACCTCTTTGATTTTATTGTAAATATTCTTTTTTTTTTTTTTTTGAGACAGAGTATCGCTCTGTAGCTCAGGCTGGAGTACAGTGCTGCGATCTCATCTCACTGTAACCTCCACCTCCCAGGTTCAAGTGATTCTCCTGCCTCAGCCTCTCAAGTATCTTGGACTACAGGTGTGCACCATCACGCCTGGCTAATTTTTGTATTTTTAGTAGAGATGGGATTTCACCATGTTGGCCTCTGGTCTCGAATTCCTTTTCAGATTGTTTATTTCTAGTGTATGGAAATGATAGTGACTTTTGCATAATGATTTTTTATCCTATACTATGCTTAACTTGTTTATTATTTCCATTAGGGTTTTCTTTGGTGGCTATTTTAAAAAATTTTGAATATAAATAATTCTATCACTCAAAAGTAGAAATAGGTTGCTTTTTCTTTTTCACTCTATATGTCTTTCATGGTTTTGCCTAATTTCTCTGTTTTCCAATGGTGAAAGAAATGTTAACAGTCAACATCTTTGTCTCAATCATGGTCTCAGGGAAAAAATTTTCAGTCTTTCTTCATTAAGTATGATTTTAGCTGTTTTTAAAATAGATAACATTTTTAAAGTTTAGAAAGTTCTTTTGTTTTTAGCTTGTTGAGAGTTTTTATCATATAAGGATGTTGGATTTTGTCAAATGCTTTTCCAGTATCTGTAGAGTTTATCATGTGATTGACATCCTTTATTTTATTTGCTGTATTTGATTGATTTTCACTTGTTGAACCAAGTTTGTAACCTGGGACCAAATCCTACTTGGACATGGTATTTAATTATTTTTATATGCTCCTGGATTTGGATCATATGTCAAAGTATTTATAATTCCTCTTTTGACCTTTTTATATGGCCCATTGATTATTTAGGATGGTGTTGTTTAATTTGCACATATATATAAATTTACAAATCATCTTCTTTTTGTTGATTTTTATTTTAATTCATTATGGTAAAAGCAAATACTCTATTATTTTAACGCTTTAAAATATATTGGTAGTTTTTTTTTTTGAGACTGAAGTGTTTCTTGTAGATTGAGTATAGTTGGATCCTGTTTTCTTTCCCTACATTCTGTAGTCTCTGCCTTTTCATGGGTGTTTATTCCATTGACATCCAATATAATTACTGTTAAGATAGGATTTATTATATTTTATTTATTAAGGTAGGATTTATTTTGGTTTATTTCTATGTTTTTGTTATTTTTTTCTTTTCTTCCATTATTTCTTTCATCTGCATTAAGTATTTTCTAGTGAGCCATTTAAATTCCCTTGTTATTTCTTTTACTACCTGTTTTTTGAATTAATTTCTTAAAGTTCATTCTGGGGATTAAAATTTACAACTTAATTTATAACAACCTACTTCAGATTAATACCAAATTCATTTCAATATTACTAAAATATTTTACTCCTATTTAGCTCTATTTTCTTTCCACTACTTAGTGCTATTATTGTCATACAAGTTGCATTTTTATGTACTTATATATTATACATATAATTTATGTCTAATATATTTATATATACATATATAAACACATAAATAATGTTTTATAATTGTTTATGCAGTTTTTATTTCAATGATATAGGAAAATAATTACAAAGAAGAATACATTTATACTCTATATTTTACTATGTAAGCATTTTTGTTGGTGTTTTTTATGTATTCATTTGGACTAAATTACTGCATAGAAAGTCCCTTTTGTTTTGTCTTATATAAGGTAAAATGTGTCAATGAATAATTCTAAAAAACTTTTCATAAGTAAATCTGAGATCAAGATGGCTTCACTGGTGATATAATCAAATAATTAAGACAAAACTAATGTTAATTTCTGACAAAAAATTTCAATAGCTGGAGGAGGAGAAAAAAATCACCAGTTCATTTTATGAAGTCAGCATTATCCAGATAGTAAAACCAAAGAAACAAATACCAATAAAACAGTATCACTCAGTAATGTAAAGGGAAGAGTCATGAGGAAAATTTTAATATATATGAAATACATAAGAAAGATAATACATAGTAATCAAGTAGGGTTTATCCAAAGAAGGCAAGTTGAGCCTTTGAAAATAAATTGATGTGATTCGGCATATCCAAAGATAAAGAACAAAAATCCATATGATGATCTAAATATGTAGAAAGCTTTGGACAAAATTTAATAGTACTTCATAATTAAAACCCACAAGTAACATCAACAACAAAAATCTCTCAACAAACTGAGAATACTTTGGAAACTTACTCAAACTCATAAAATGCATCTATGAAAACTTGTAGCTCACATCAAACTTAATAATAAGACTGAATGCTTTCTCCCTAACACTGGGATCAAGACGAAGATGTCTGCTTTCACCACTCCTATTCAACGTTGTAATCATGCTGCTAGCCCATCTCACTAATGTCTCCTCAGGGTAGGTAGAAGTGGAAAAATATTTGCTACTTGCAATCGTCTTCATATATCATGATAAACAAAAGCATTTGGTGGAAGAAATGCAATTATACGGAAGCAGAACATAGTGAACAAAAATTATTCTAGGTCTCCCCAAAGAAAGTGAAGCAAGTAAAACACACAGGAAAAAGCCATGTGATTTAGGATACATACTTAATGCGGTAGAACCAGTCCCTATTGCAAGGATTTGATAAAGACAGAGAAAAAAGAAAAGAAAAAGAGGTTCTAAACTGCAGCTATCCATGACCACATAATGAGCAAATTATCTATTATGCTAGAAAGTAATTGATTCAAGAAAATATAGAATAGAGTAATCAAGGATGTTTTCCTAAAGTCTTATGTACTTTGTACGTCAGTCAGCAGGCAGAAACTACACTGATAATGTGAAGGAGAATTTTTATTCAAGAAATTAACTAGTAGCAGGGGATTATGTATTAAGAAGATAAACAGAACTGTAAAAGTTATAGGTATAGCAGGCATAAGAAGCATCCACCAACTCTAGGGCTTACAGAACAAATATAGAAGAAAGATCCCATCATGCAAAATATATTCAGAACTTGGAGAATGTGTGCTTGGAGCCCACTCATGGTGGAGAACTTTGTTGAGGTGCCATAAACCAGGGACAGTGGGAAGGAAACACACTGGGCAGCTTTTCACTGGAATACCAGAGACATTCACAAGAAGTCTTGTGCCAGCAAGACGGACTATGAAGCTCTCTGATGGGAGTGTCATCTGTATTGACTAGGATTCACCTGCCAAGATAATGGCAAGACCAGATGGAGGGTTTGTACCACTGGGTCTCTTGCATAGCACTGTCAGGGAAGCCACCCATTGATGAGGCCCCACTTGCTGATGAGGTAACATTTTCATTGTGCCATAAGAGACAGAAGGAAAACAAGCAAGCAAGCAAACTCTTTTAAACAGTAAAAATTTTCTTCTTCATACAATGTTCATCCAGCACCTTTCATTGAAAATGCTTTCATTATGCAATCTGGCAGAGAAGGAATATCTGCAGGGCCCAGCTCAGTTATCACAAGACTAGGCAAATAAGGATGGAGTTGGCAGTACATTTATACCTGGCATACTTGGCTGGAGGTCAGACTTCATCCTCCCTTTTTTCCCCAAAGGGAGTAGAAAGGGCATGCCATAGCCCTCAGTCAGCTCTCTCTAAAGATGTTGTCACTCTCCACTATCTCTCCTCTCATGTATAATCTTTCATATGGCTATTTACTAGACAGCAGCTTAATAGTATTGGAACTTGTTCAGAGTTAACTCTAGGACGTATAGGTAAATGGTACTCATTGTTTATTTCTTGGCTCAGGCTGTTGAAATCTGCAGAAAGGAGGGAAGTCATATTTCACATCCTTTACTACATTTACTTAATTTCAAGGTGTTTTTTTTTTTTTTTTTTTTTTTTTTTTTTGAGATGGAGTCTCGCTCTGTCACCCAGCCTGGAGTGCAGTGGCGCAGTCTTGGCTCACTGCAAGCTCTGCCTCCCGGGTTCACACCATTCTCCTGCCTCAGCCTCTCCGAGTAGCTGGGGGACTACAGGCGCCCGCCACCACACCCGGCTAATTTTTTTTGTATTTTTAGTAGAGACGGCGTTTCACCGTGGTCTCGATCTCCTGACCTCGTGATCCACCCACCTCGGCCTCCCAAAGTGCTGGGATTACAAGCGTGAGCCACCGCGCCCAGCAATTTCAAGGTTTTCTTATCTGATAATGTAAAACTATCTGAGAAGAAAACATGGGCATATGTGACAGAATCAAAGCAATACAACATCATCTGTACATTTTAATTTTTTCATGGGTGTCAAAGAAGATAACCTAAAGACAGCTGATGTAGGTATGCTGGAAAAAAAGGTGACAAGGAAACACTTGTTCTTTAAATCAAGTATAGGATAATTTATCTTTAAATTCAAATTAAGATTTTCCTTGATGAAAGCATATAAGAGTAGACATTTTCTCAAATACTCTTGGATGACAAAAACACAACATTGAATCATTCCTAAAGTAATTTGAGATAGTACATGCCACAGATAAAGAGTTGTATTACTTTTGTACTTCAAACAACAGAAAGTGATGCCGTGATGGTCTGATAAACATTAGGTGGACATGTTGGGCTATAGACAGTTTATGTGCAGCACCTCAGATCTCATTGTTCTCACCTGTCACTAGACCATTTTTTTTGTTCAGGCCAGGTAGAGTCATATTGGAACTTGAGACAAAAGGAAAAATGTGCAGTCATATAGATACTTATCAAAATATTTTTCCTTATTTTGAACTAAATGGCAAAAGTTACTGAGACCTCTACAGTAAAAAAAGGCTATATGTCAAGCCTCAAATTACCTCATCTGTTTGTAGGCAATTTTCAACCCTCTTCAAATTACCCTGCAAAAATCCTGATGACTGCATTGGTCAGGAACTGTTGGATCATTGCAAACTGCTGCTTTTTTTTTTTTTTTTTTTTTTTTTTTGCATGACTCAAAGTAGTTAAACTAACAAATAACAGCTCGTCTTTAGTTTAAACTATATTATATTTATTGATTTTGCATTAATTTTATTTTTTAAGTATCATGTTAAATGCTATTTATCTCTATTATTGAGTTCTCGATGCACCCTTAAATTTTGCAAAAGAGACAAGTGACTCTTGCCTAACCCCAACCTCATGCCTACAACTTGTTCTGCTATA
The DNA here is from genome assembly GCF_006542625.1 of Nomascus leucogenys. Classification (NCBI taxonomy): domain Eukaryota; kingdom Metazoa; phylum Chordata; class Mammalia; order Primates; family Hylobatidae; genus Nomascus; species Nomascus leucogenys. The sequence goes on along the minus strand of NC_044387.1, from coordinate 88,152,492 downwards.
GTCATTCTCTACTGAAGCAGTCATCCCTGCAAGGGCCTTGATAATTTTAGGTTAGCACACTACATAGTCCTAGTTTCATTCATATGAAAAGCACTTTATCCAAATCTTCAAGAAAAATGTTTTTTGCTCTTACCAAGGCATGAAACACTGCATACTCACCAGATAAGAAAAGTACATGTAATCCAGAAATACAGAGTAAATCTTTGACCAATAAGCATTATTTCTTCTTCCACACCATCATCCACACCTCCACTCTGGCAGATGTATCTGATATGCAGTACATCATATGGATTCTTACATGTACGTGTCTAGGATTAAACAACTCCCATCCCTTTGGTATTGGCTCTCTCCTTTTCTGCCTCATAACTCTTTTGTCTCACTACTGAGATTGTGTTTCCTAATACAGATGTAACAGATAAGGCTTTGCTTCAGACTCTATTTTCTGGAGAGCACAAGCTAAGATAAGGAGTACACACTCAGGCTTGCTGGGACTGTGCTACCCTTTGGAAAAATTTTCAATTATTTGCATATATTGCTGGCAATATTATTTTAAGGAATGGAATTGCAGTAGTTTTTCCTCTCATAGAGACCTCCAAAATTCCAATGTTACTACTATATGTAAAGGAATCCATTTTCCCTGAAAATCACAAACTCAATCTATTATTAGTAATTTGCTTAAGAACAGATTCACATTTAGCTGATGTCCTAAATATATGTTTCATGGCAAATAATTGTGTAAAATATTTAAGATTATAGAAAAATTAAAGTACTAAATATATGAAGAGTTAATCTAATTCTAAATATAAGAAAGAACATTATAAGCTAGCAAACAAACAGCAAATTTCATTTAACAATTTTCATTTGAATATGTTGCTAAAACCTTAAATGTAAAGAATATCAACAAATATCACAGCAGTACATTTTACTATAATAGGTTATAAAATGCAAAAACTAAATCACAATAATCATCAAATAGTATTTAAAACTTAGGTAAAAAAAAAAGATAAATGTTAACCTATGGGTGACAAATCTTTCTTTTTGTTGTTGTTTTTGAGAGACAGTCTTGCTTTGTTATCCAGGCTGGAATGCAGTGGGGCAATCAAGGCTCACTGCAGCCTCAACCTCCCAGGCACAAATGATCCTCGCACCTCAGCCTCCTGAGTAGCTGGAACTACAGGCCAGTGCCATTATGCCCAGAAACTTTTTAAAACTTTTTTATAAAGACCCGATCCTCCTATGTTGTCCAGGCTGGTCTCTAAATACTAGGCATAAGTAATCCTCCCGCCTTGGTCTTCAAAACATTAGGATTACAGGTGTGAGCCACTGTGCCAGGCGACAAATCTTAAACTACTGAGAAGCATTAGAAATGATGTGGCAGGCAATTTACAATGGCAAGTGATTGAGGAGACAAAGAAATAAATCCAGTATCAGCATACCTTTTAACTCTTCTGGTTACAGTTGCTTGCTGAAATATTTGCCACTTCCCTATTTCACTGTCCCAGTTTTTAATGATTCCTATAATGCTTTGATGGTCTCACTAAAAGAAACGGTGTTAGTGATATTTCAGACTTAATTCCAACATTTTGAAATAATAAATGGGCTGATTAATTCAGGGACAAAGTATCAGAAGATTAAATATGAACTTCTACCTTAATGTATGCAAATTTCATGTATATTTATTTCAACAATGTAAACGGACGAATGTCATTTAAATGGTAAAAAATCAGTTGAGAAATTAAGTTTTTCTTCTTACAGATACAAGGCAGTATATATTAAATACATCTTTATGTTGAAAAATATTCACAAAATACCTTTGTACCCTAATCCTTTACTATAGAAATAACATTAAAATATTGAAATAAGGTCTTCAATGTTTACCTTTTAAGACCCCCAATAAATGCTTTCAAAAGTTTGGCTAAATTCTTGAAAATTTTTAATATTACTGAATTACATATCAGAATGCTATTTTATTTAAGTTTTTACAGAGCCATATATATGTGTATATATATGTATTTGAAGAGAAGTATATATATATATGAAGTATATATATACTTCATATACCAGTTTCCACATATATGAAATATACATATATGAAGAGAAGTATGAATCTCAATTCTCTAAGATCATATTTCAAGGAAGTAGAAAAGGAATGTCATATGCATCCCCTCAAAAACAGAAAAAGAAAATATTAACAAAAAAGCCATAAAAAAAAGCCATAATGAAATAAAAACTACATAATTAAATCAGTAAAGACAAAGCTAGAATGAGGAAAAATTAAACATTTTAAAACAAAAGAAATCTAGTAAATCTGTTCACAGAAAATAAATATAGAAAATATATATTGCTATTATCAGTAACAAAGCAAAAAATATGGCAGATCTAAGACATTAAAATGACACACAATTATAGGTAGATAGAAGGATTAAGCTCTAGTGTTTCATAGCACTATATATAGTAGAATGACTATATATTATATAGTTTCATGTAGCTAGAGGGAGGATATTGAATGTTCCCAACACCCCAAAAAATAAAAAAATATTTGCGATACTGGACATGTTAATTTCCCTGATCTGATAACTGTATATAATATGTATGATAACATTCCTATGTACCCCATAAATATGTTCAATTATTTGGTGTTAAGCTTTTTAATTCAAACATTTAAAAATAAAAAAATAATAAATCTGTTTTGAAAATGTTTGAATCAGTAACACTGGAAGAAATAAATTTCTTAATAATTGCAACTTGAAATAAAACTGACTAAAAACCAAATCTGAAAAGTCTAATTGCTATTAAAATATTTAATATTTTATAACATATTTTTCCACCAAAAAATCCCAGAATGTGGTGAATTCACCTTTTCAAATAGAAATTATTGAAGTAATGTGCAAATTAAACCATTTTTATAAATGTAATAAATTAGTTCCTCTTGGAAAGATTACACTCATGTTAAAATAGGCTTCTTTGAGAGGAGATATATAAAATATTTGAGAAGAGTGTTGTGCATAAGCAGTATTTGATTGTTATTAAGTAAATATATTAAATGGAGGAGTTCAGTGAGGCCCTGAGGTTATATGTGGAGTGATTTCGTGAGGGTGCCCTCCCTCTGCAATCCCGTACTCTGGTTGGAAGGCCTCATTTGATGTTCACTTTGCAGCTGCCCACATGTGATGATACAAAAAGATTTAAAGTGGTTGGATGGAAACTGGAACAAGGGTGGTGACCCTGCAGCCAATGGCCAGATTTTTGCAAAACCCCTTCCTTATATGGTTGCATGGCTCAATTAATCATGTGTGATTTATGAACAAATGTGTGTAAGACATAAAAGCAACAGATACATGATTGATTTTCAATGACAAAATAGATTGATTTTCCCACAGATTGCTTTCACCATGTGCATTTTCTAGTGCTTTCTGCTACAATACTAAGTGGGGTTCACAGACTCTAGACCTTTCTGCAACAACTGAGAGATTTAATGTTGCAAATCCTGTCAAGTTGATCTATTTCTGACACCATTTTCCCTTTCAAACCCTCTTTTGGCTTCTGGCCTTAGAGAGGTTTGAATGTCCTGACAGATAAACGAAGCAATTTCAGCATTTTTGAGTCTAAGCTTTTCATCGGTTCACCAAAGGAGATAAAATGTCTTTCTGGCAGCATATCATGTGGAAAGGCATGTTAGACAAAATCTTAGAGAAAGGGACATAGGATTTAGAAAGAGGACACCAAAGACAAACTATCATAAACCAATAGTCCTGCATACTGTAGTAATAATATAAATCCAAAGCTGATAATCTAAAGATTGGCTTGTATTACCTTGCATTTGAATGGGTGTCCTTTAAGCACTATGTAGATTGGTAGATCTAGAAAAAAACAGAAAGAAGTATAGAGGATAAAATATGACAGTAAAACAAATATTTTACTGACAAATCACAATAATCACTCATCCCTTTGTCTCCTCTTCTATCCTGTCCAGCGTTGCAAAACCTCTGAAATGTTATTTTGAGTGTATCAGTTAATAGCTTTACCCTGAGTGTATAGCTTTGCCTTAAGAGTGTTAATTACCTTTTTCTTCCTTATTGCATTAAAAATTAGGGATGTTAATTCTCACCATACTTCTAAATTTCTCATTAAAATTAGAATTTTGCAGAGAATTAACTAATTCCTATGGAGTTTACACAGAATAAATAAAACTATTTGTTTGCTTTTTCAAAATTATTAAATATTCTGTAACAGATACTATAACAAGCTCTGAAGAGAAACCAGTGACTATGACACTTCACTCACAAGAGAGCTTATAGTAAAGAGAGAATTTTGTTTAGTGGTCAGGTATGGATTGTAGGTGATTAGTTGTGGTGCCGGAAGAGTCTTTTGTCCTTGCTGACAAAGTTAGCAGAGAAGTGATGTGAAAGGATAAAAGAAGGTGAGCTTTATTGTCAGAAAAATCTATATAACATCCCAGACTCTGCCACTTATTTGCTGTAGAATTATGGGAACATTTTTCTTTGTCTATAAAAAAATGATATTGTACACTATGTAGAACTATAATGGTAATCTTTAGAAAACTTAGATAAAATTTCTGACATGGAGTTAGCTTCAATAAAGAGAAGACATCACCAAAATAAGAATATAAATAGAAGATTTCTATTCTTTGATTTATTTCAATATTTCTGCTGCTGGATATCAAGCGCAACAAACTTTTCATGCCTTCCATTTTTATACATGATGATCCTTGAGGAAACAGCAAATGGCTTATATTTAAATTTTTTATATTAAAATATGTTCCCATTATTATATATAAATATATACACATCCACATATACATGTTTATATATATACACACACACATACTGAATTACTTGAGCTATTACTATTATAGAATCAGAAATATAAAATTTGAAGTTAGGAAGATAACTTGTCTACCACTCCTATTGTTTATATGGTCTAAAGTCATCACGTTTCTTAATGATAGAAAAAAAACCACGTTTCACCTGAGTATTCATTAGTGTCTAAATTTACAAGACCAATTGAATAGTTTTAGAAACATTTCCCTAGGATGAAAATGCCCTTAAATATTTTGAGATGTTCAGAAGTTGCTGCTATTAAGAATTCTTCATTTTAAAATTAGTAATTTTCTTTTATGGCTTGTAATACTTTAAAATAGTTTTATGCATTAGAATTTCAGAATTTCAGATTTATAATCACAGCATGTTGGAAAGTGTCTTTTGTTATACAGATTATATTTTGGTGACATTATTCTGGATTAGAATACTAAAATACACATTTAAATTTTCCTTAATAATAATTATATTTCATAGAGTAACAGGACAAAAATTTGATTCTCTGTACCATTTGGTATGTTTGATGTAGAAGTAAGCTATGATATTTCTCAAAATTTTAGACATACTTAAATCGTTTTTTTTTTTTTTTTTTTTTTTTTTTTTTGAGACAGAGTCTCGCTCTGTCGCCCAGGCTGGAGTGCAGTGGCACAATCTTGGCTCACTGCAAGCTCCGCCTCCCAGGTTCCCGCCATTCTCCTGCCTCAGCCTCTCCAAGTAGCTGGGACTACAGGCGCCCGCCACCACGCCCGGCTAATTTTTTTGTATTTTTAGTAGAGACGGGGTTTCACCGTGGTCTCGATCTGCTGACCTCGTGATCCGCCCACCTCGGCCTCCCAAAGTGCTGGGATTACAAGCGTGAGCCACCGCGCCCGGCCAAATCGTTTTTTTTTTCTTTCTATCTGTGAATTGTGCTCCTGGGGGTAAAATGAATAAACAGGTTTAAGCGGTATTGCAAGAACTTAGGCAAACATAAGCATGGAAAGATGATTGTCAAGTAAAGCAGACACAAAACAGAAACTGGAAAGAATATAAAATGGTATTCCATTCTTCATTCAATGCTTGCCACAACAGCACTGAGCTTCATATTGGGGATAGGCACATAACCTGGGGTACACATCACATATAAATTACCTGCACAGCTTTTCCCTGTTCACGGATAATGCACTGGACCAAATATAGATGGGCTGCCTGAGTCCCCATTTGAAACAGGGTGGCAAGCTTGATTGCTATTAGGAATATTATTTTGGAAATAGTGGGAATTCTTTCTCATTACAAAGCAGCTTTGTTAAATGAGAAAAATAATCACCATGTGCTGCATTTATCTACATGAAAATCTAGCTTATTTTCCTTTTAAAATGATTTTTGATTCCATTTTGCTTTAGATGTTTGGCTTTGGTAGTATAGAGACCCTGAAAGCTAGCATCTTTTGATCCTAGTCAGTTAAATTAAGCAGATTAAATAGACAAGTAGAGGTAGAGATCTGATGATGCCTAGGTCACTTATAGAAGATACTTTCTTGTTTCTGAGATAATCTAAAAATCTAAATAATTTAACACTATTCCCCTAGAATTTCATATCAGTCATTTTATATCACAACATCCTCATCACAATTATATAGACATTTCCTAAAGAAAAAACTTTAATATTTAAAATAATAGTTCTGCATAATGATTCTTCATGTCCTTATAATTGAATAGCATAAGAACTCTTTCAAAGAGTATAGACATCCCCTACTGAAAGCTGATGGTGGTGATGACTGGGGAGAATAATAGCACTCTGAGTGTGGACAGGATCAGGGGTGGGTAAGTGCTAGATAGCGGGAGGATTCCAGCAGGGAGTAGAATATCCATATATAATCAATGCACTTAATCATTATAAGAGCTCTGGACTGTTTGCAAGAAGATCCACATGGAGACCCAATATGGGGTCTGTTATGGTCAGATCTAGATGTTATTTCTTCTCATGGTCATGGCTAAAACAAACCTTAGGAATAGAACTTTTCAAAGCATTTAATCATGCAAATGGTTTCATACTGGTTTCTCGAATTCACAAACTTAGAATAAATGTATACTAATTATGTAGTTGTGGCCAGGTGTTTACCATTTCAAATACATTCAACTACTGCTGTCATTTCTGTTACCAGACTGTTATCACATAACTAAGTAACACATTAAATTATTATTTTCTTTTTTTGACGCAAGTTGTAATATGCATGGACAACCTCATTAAACTGGACACACCTGACTACATCCTCTAGATAGCTTCTGGAACAAAACAGCCTTTCTCTGTGGAAGCACAAATGTTCTTTAAAATACTTACTAAAAACAACAAAGTCTACCTATTTCTGCAAAAAAAAAAATCTCTATTGCTATTCGAATGACATCATTGACAAAATTGTAATACATTGATGCTTGTTGCAATTTGGTATAAAACTATCCTAGACTAGTCTGCCAAATAGTCAATTTGCCTGCTTTATTTGCAGTAACTATTTTCTTCCATAATGTTCAAACAGAATAGCTAACAATTGCTTTTACTTCTGTTGGTGCTCTCTGGAATTTTAATTACAGCGTTTAACTAGCATGGGCTGTAGAGGGTTGGATTTTAATTTTATGAACCTTTACAGCATATGTGTCAAGGAAGTGTTTGTATATACATATCAAGCAAATCTTCAGCTAAAAGGTATAAATTTTTGTTTATTTAAAAGAAGAAAAAACTGTCATATTTTGGGTCAGAAGTATGCCTATTAAAACATAACCGAAAAACATGTTTAATTTTTAGAGCATTTGAAAACGCAATTACAATTTTTCCCAGAGAACAGATTATTACATCTGATAGCTTTATTCTCAATTAAGTTTAATTAAGCTAAGCAATTTGGTGAACTATTTCTCAAATATAGTTTGAAACAAAGCTGGGGATAAATAAGTACATATGTTATTAACTGTCTCTGATACACAAGTCAGTGTGGTGCTGGATGCAGGGAGGACAAATGTTACTAACACAGAGTTATTTCTCTCAAGAAACTTGCAGGCTGATGAAGCCATAAAATCAAAATCATCCATGTTGACATGACTGTATATAAATAGATAATGAGAAGAAATATAAATTAAGTTCAATGGGGATTTAGTGAAATGAGACATTGAATTTTACTCAATAAATCAGAAATAACTTTATGAAGAAGCAATAATTTCTGATTTGTCTTAGGATGGATAGATTTGCATTGATAGAGATGCAAATTAGTGAGGTGGCATACCAATTCTGAGAAAGTATATAAGCAAAATAACTAACATGGAACATCTCGGAGTATGTTTGGAGAACAATAAATGGTTGAGAATGTAAAAATGAAACATGAGTTGGGAAAAATTAAGCTAATTTATAATCAGTAAACTTTAGTTAAGTGAAAATAAGCAGCCTCATGTTTAATAATAATATCAAAAATAAATATTATATTTTATTTTTAAATGTTCACATTAAAAATATATAAAATTATTTTAGAATCTAAAATATTGTGATAAATATTGTTAACTATACTTTTGAAAGTTTGATTTCATCAATATATCTTAATGCATATTTTTAAACTAATGGTAAATGCATAAAATTAGATCTCATACACACAATTCAGTATTTATCAATTATAAACTAATTAATAGTTAATTTTTTTAACTAACTTGTAATTTGCAATAAAAATCAGCAAACATTTATTTATAGGCTTTCATGTCTCAGATCCTGGAACAGACTGGTGAGTGAAAACAGGCAACAAGAAGGAATCATACTACTATGTCATAGAAGCCTGCTAAAATAGTGGGTGGAATGCCTGAAATCCCTCCTTCTTGTTTATATACATATTATAAAAAAAGATAAATTTTGTCTTTATTATATTTTAGGCTAACATACCTAAAATTGAAAAATAATTTAGAGTATGAAACTTTCTTTGACAAACGTAATGGTCCATTACACCTATGCTAATAAGGAATTGATGTGGATGAAGAAAAGGAAGTTGAGGTGGGTTACTGGGATGGATTAGTGTGGGCAAAGGTTAAATATCCAATTAATGATATTTTACGTTTACCATATAAAATTGATGTGTTTTTTGATCCAACCCTCAAATCGCAAGTTTCACTTTCATGTCCCGAAATAATATTACCCAAAAGATGCTATCTAATCAGAATTCCCATGGTTCAGACAGACTGCCAATGAGCTTCTGAGTTCACTGCGGGGCTCAAGTGTACCTTTGGTGTATTTGGTGATTTTTTCAAATTTTTGAATAAAATATAATTTCAAACCTTTCATAAAGCATGTCCAAATGTCTTCACTATTTCAGACTGTTGACATAGATTTTTTTTTTGAATGTAGAAATTTAGACAATGGTCAATCTGAGTGTATGCCATAACTCTAGCTAGGTAAAGCCCAGCTAATCGAAATTCAGTGTAAAGGAGAAGGGGTTTATATCTGTTACAAAGAAACAAAAGCAAACCAAAAACAAAACAAAACAAAACAAAAACAACCTTTGGCAACTTAGATCTGTAGGATACAGAATTTGCAGTGGGCATCTTGAAAACCAATTACAGGGGTCAATGTTGCCTCTCTCAAGGCTTAAGGATCTACATTTTTCATCAGACTATTTATCCCATCTAAACTGTTGAATTTCCCAAGAGGTCTGGCTTTAGACTTTTTCTAGTATGTAGATACCTCTGCTCATGTGTCAAAATCAAACAAACACACGACCTTTGAATATCCCTGTTTTAGCATGTCTGATGCACAGACACTTTAATTTTTGTGTTATTTCAACATACTGTTCAGAGAATTTTACCTACATAAACATTTGCTAGCTACTCCATCTCTTATATTCATACAGTCTTGAGCACCTTTCCTCTTCTTCTCAGAAATTTGAACATTATAAATCCTGCCACATTTCATAGAACTCATGATGATAAATTCTCTCACTCTACTATATTATATACTTGTAAAATTGAGGAATTTTGTGTTAGCAATCTCTGTAAGTCTGGAGCTAAGACAGAAGAGATAGTTCAATAAATACATGATGAATATGGTTAAAAGTGACTCGTCACAAAATGCTTCTGTTTATCACTTATAAAATTCTTATCTTTCCACATGTCCGCTTGTTCCTTATAATGCTTGTATTGTAGCTAGTCTCTGTGTAAATGAGCGCAGAGTTCTGTCTTACTTCTTGAAGACATAGGCTGTATCTTGTACTGTTCCATAAATACTTCAAAATGCTTAACACAAAGGCTTATAACTGCAAAGTAAATATTTATTGATCATTTTGCTCCAAAACCTACAAGAAATGATAATAATAAATTGATAAAATGTACTTTCCACCTCTCTTCTTTCACTAACGGGAAGAGGAGATCACTAAACCACAACCAGTCCAATCTTGGGTGGTAAAGGTTGTAGATAATTTGCAGCACTCTAACTCACAATTCTTGTGACTGTACCATGTGGGACAACCCATTCAACAGAATATAGACAACTTCTTTCTTTTTTATATTAAATTATAATAATTTTTGGTAAATTTTCTTCTAAACTCTGTGTGTGTAAATTTTAAATTAATATTCATGTATATAAGTGACTTTTGGGTCTGAGTCTTTAACTCATGTGGTACCATATCTTCCTGCTGGATATAAAACAATGAATGCTAACACTTACATAATAAAAGTAACATTTCTCTTTTACTGAGATATATACCTGACAGTTGCTATGAATCCTGAAATCAAATTTGGCTTTTGATACTTTATTTATTATTTCTTGAATATAGTCCCTTTTATTGCTTCCATCTTGGTATGTTATCATTAAAATATGCTTGCGTTTTTAACTTTTGTCAGTAAACGTCAGGAAAAGAAGTGTGAATATTCCTTGTGTGTCTATGTTTTGAAAGAAAGATTACACAGATATACTCAAATACTCATTCGTTCAGTAAGCATCTGTGCTGTGGCCAATGTGCTGGAAGTAGAAATCCAAGAAATGTATGGATCCTGTCACCCATAGATTCAAAACCTATAAGTATTTAGACAATTAATAAACCTCAATCCAAGACTTTGGGTCAGGAGTTAGACTGATCAAATGCTGTAACCATTGCCCTCTGAATCCACCTTCCTCCTCAGAACAGTCACACACACACACACAATATAGAGATCAAGAGCAAGATGAAACTATTTGTGTGTTCAGATCAATTAAGGAATCAAGAACAGTAAGCCACACAACTAACTGGGGAACCAGAAATTTAGAGAGGCATTAAAGAATGTGTAGATCTAATGCTTATTGAAGGAAATGATCTTCCATTCAGGGACAATATGTAGGAGACCTTGATGTGAGCTGCATGAGAGAAGCAGGGGACCAACACGGACCGAATGATGTCTGTCAACTCAAAGCCATGGTCAGAATTGAGCCAAGGCTGTCAGTAGAAATGCAATCACCAGCAACAAAACTAGGACCCTAGACACTATTGCATATGTATCCAAAGGAAAACTAGCAGTGTCATACAGAAATCCCAGGCCAGTAAAATAATACTAAAAATTATTCAGGACCAGTAAACTCTATAAGAGCTCAGCGGAGCAAACAAAAACTAATCCATAGGAAGGCTAGGTATGAGTTGAACTCTCAAGCAAATAATTCCTGCTAAGGGTGAGTTTAAAGTCAAAATTAAAAGAAAAGTATGGGCCAGCTCATGCCTATAATCTCAGTAGTTTGGGAAGACAAGGCAGGTGAATCACTTGAGATCAGGAGTTTCAAGACCAGCCTGGCCATCATGGGGAAACCTTGTCTCTACTAAAATCCAAAAAATTTAGCTAGGCATGGTGGTGCACACTTGTAATTCCAGCTACTCAGGAGGCTGAGGCATGAGAATTGCTTGAACCTGGGAGGCTGAGGTTGCAGTGAGCCAAGATCATGCCACTGCACTCCTGCCTGAGCAACAGAGTGAGGCTGTATTAAAAAAAAAAAAAAAAGTAAGTAGCAGTACAATACCACAATACCATGTAATATAATATATGATGCACAGTAAGATAATAAATACAATTGTGCAGTTTCAAGGGTGCTAAAATAGTGATAGTTTAACATTGTGCCATTTAACATAGCATTTCTATAGAGAGTATAATCTATAATGCCACAAATAAAAATAATGTTCCTAGACACATTATTAGTAAATTACATATCTGTAAGATTTACAAATAAAAAGTTTACTTCAATTATGTATAGAAATTAGTATCTGGGAATATGCACTCATTAACAGAATCTCTGGAATGATCTCTTCGTGACCATATTTTAGGCTACAAAGAAAGGGATGTCTCAATTTAAGTTCTGTCACTTCTGTGACTACAGTGCAAAACTATAAGGAAATCAGAGAAACACATTTTATAAAAATAAAAACTTAGAAGATAATAAAAACAAATAAAAACTTCTGGAAACTGAAGAGCACCTTACAGTTGAAAATTCCAAATGGAATTTCACAGACTTCCAATCTGTTAACTAAAGAACAAAAAGTTAGAGCCGAATAACAATCAAAGCATCTAATAATTTGTAAATTATAGCCACAATGATAATTAGAGAAAAAAATGTGGACTTAACTATATTATTTGGAAAACAAGTAAATTTATAAATTACTTACCAAAGCATTGAGTTCATGAATTCAGAAAAAAGTTAACATCGCTAAAAAATTAAAATCTAAAATAATATAAGAAATGAAATGAAGATAGAGGCAGAGATAAATAAAATAGAAAATGGAGGTAATAAAACCAAGAGCTTGTTTTCTGAGAAAACTAAAAACCAAAGAAAGAAAACGAAAACAAGCAAAAAATTCTTGGAAATATTTAACAAAATAGTAATAACAACAGAAATTAGGGAATCATTAAATAATATTAGAAACAATTAGATATGACAAAAGTAGAATCAAGGGCTGTATTTTAGTACTAGAGCAATTACTAGAGATTAAAACTTTGATAGAAAAACACAAAATCTGCAAATCAAAGCAAAAATAACTAGTCAATATGAACATACTGAAACAGTAGTTAAAACCAAGCTGTGTCTCCAACAAATACACCTGCACACACGTACTTATACCAATGCATGAAAAGATAATGATTTAAAAACAATTTTTTAAAAGATTTCCAAGGAATATATATTTCTTATCTCAGATATTGTTATGATGATTAGTAAAGGAAAAGAAAGATGACCTCTAGACAGGGGCCCTCTATTAGTTTGCTAGGGCTGCCATAGCCAAGTTTCATAGGCTGAATCGCTTAAACAACAGAAATTAATTTCATCACAATTCTAGAAATTAGAGGTCCCAGGTCAAGGTGTCAACAGTGTTGATTTCTTATGAGGTTCCTCTCTTTGGCCTGTGACTATCTTCCTCTGTGCGTTTGTATGGTCTTCACATTTTTTTATAAGGGCAACCGTCATATTGGATTAGGACCCACCTTAATGACCTCATCTAGCATAATCACCTCTTTAAAGATCGTATCTTCAAATACAGTCACATTTTGAAGTATTGGGGATTAGGGCTTCAACATATAAATTTTTGGGGAATATAATTCACCCCCTAAAAGACATTATATGAAAATACATTTGTACACATATATGATTATTCATATATCTGTATGAATTATTATTCACACAGAATATTAAACCAATAATTAATACATCTAAACCAACATGGCACTGAAAACATCATAGTGTGGCATCTCTATCCCAGATATAAAAGAATAGAGAGACAACTACGTTTATTTGGATTAAGAGATTTATTAATAAGAAAAACCGTCTTATCATTTTATGGAGTCAGAAAATAATTACTTGACAAATTTCAGCAAAACTTAAAGGCTCGTAGAAAATAGGGCTAGAAAGGAACTTTCTTAATCTGAATAAAGGTATCTATAAAAACCTATGAAACCTCATTGTAACTGAAGACAGTAGTTGCTCAACCTACCTCTCAACATCTCCTCATCAAACTAAGACAAAAACGAACAAACCTGAAGGGAAAAATAGTCTGTACTAGGATCCATACCCTCAGCATAGTTTGAAGGCAGACGATGCTGAAACTGCAAAATAAGTGTGAGTGAAAGAATTTGTAGTGAGCAACAGCAGACTATGCTTATACCATGTCAAAACCACATAATCCTTATAATGGTTATTTCTCATATTTACCAAATTCCTAGTGTTATCATATGGGCATACATGCTTTCCCACTTATACCCAACCCCAAATCCTTGAAAATCATTACAGATGAAAACCTTTGCAATTATAATGCTACAATGTGATCAGTTATATCCCAACTCTGCTTACCACCAACGTGGGCTCCTTGTTGCCATGTGGCTGACAGCTGATCCAAAACAAGAATCTAACAGTTAGAGTCGGCTTTCCAGAGCCACTTCTGGCTATCAACTCTCTTACGGTGAGTTCCCCAGAAGGAGACCTTTGATAAGATTTCATGTGCAAGTGATCTACTCAGAAAGAGCTTCCAGGGGAAGTTTATACGTGAGGAAGGGAGGCAGGACAGGGAAGGATAGAGAAGGACAAACCAGAGTGAAGAGCCAAGCAAAGTCTCAAACCCAAGAGCTTCATCTGGCCACGCTGGAAAAGGATGCCATGTAAGTTGCACTTCAAAGTTGCCCTGCTCTAAAGCAAGTGAGATGGATTCTCTTACTTTTCCCTTCCTGCTTCATTGGTAAATGGCTGCAGAAGACTCCAGGAAGGGAAAGGCACACATTTGAATTCCCAGGGATGTCCAACATTTTGCATAAAGGTAAAGAGGCTCCTGAAACCTTAGCATGAGCCTTCCAGAAAAAGTGCAACAAGTCTTGGCTGTTAGAAGCAATAGTGCACAAAGGAGGAGGACAGGGTGATTGTTATGTGCACAAATAGGAAAGTAAAACAAAAAAAAAAGTGAAGGAAAGGGGAGTGGAGTGCTACACTGTCCACTGTAAGTCATGATAGAGAAAAGTATACAATTTTCTTAAAAGACGTTAAGAGAGGACATGGGTCAGGGGCCGATATGCCATTTTTTAGACAACAGTTAAATATATAAAGATACAGATCTCCAAAAATAGTCTGTCTACACAGTAATTAATATTTGTTTCAACTTTCCAACAAGACTTTTTGTGTGTGAAACTGGATTAGCTTGTTCTAAAATTTCTATGAAAAGAAATCCTAAAATGATTCCATTAACTGATTCTAAAGAAGGTATGGTAAAATAACTAGGATACTTTTTTTGTGGGGGTATAAAGAAGCAAAGAATACATACTATGCCTCAAGACAAAATCGTTTGTTAGATTAATTAAAACAGTATCACACTGGCACAGAAATAGAGAAATATATTGATGGCAGAGAAAGACTCTTCATACCTATTTCAGAACTCAATACCAAACATCGATGGCATCATCTCCAATTAATAAGGATAATAGGCTTTTCATTAAAGGTTTGGTAATATTAGAGTGCTATATAAAACAAATTATTGTTCTACCATATGCCATACTCTCAAATAAATTACTGACAAATTTAAGACCTAAACATGAATGACCATTTTAAGGTTTTTCATCTCTCACATGAGAAACCCAGGAGTCTTTATCAATATTTTTTCTTCACCCCACCTTCTAACCCCTTCCTTCCAATCTGCAAAGCTGTGAATATCTCTCTGTCTTCACAGTCACATGGCCATGGCCAGCATCATCTCTCCCCCAGTCCACTACAGTCTTCTGTCCTGTCTCTCAACTTTCACTTGTGTCTCTTATGATTTATTTTCTCAAAGCAGTAGGAGTAACTTCTTAAAAGTGAATAAAATGAAGGGATTGCTCTATTTAGAACTTTCCAATCACACTTAAAATAAAACAAAACTTTTTCCCATGGCCTTCAAGGTCATAGATGTTCCACCCTGACTGTTTAAAATCTTCTTATGTTATTTTCCCATTTGATCAGTATGTTCTAGACTCAGTGCCTTTTTCAGTTCCTTGAAGCATTTTTCTTATGTCTTTGCACATTGCTCTTTTTTCTTCTCATAATGTCCCCCAATAATTGCATAGAATGGTACCCTTGGTTTTAGGTCTATATTTAAACAAGACCTTCTCATGAAAGCCTTTGATAAAGTTACTTTTGAATGCAGATTCTCTGTCATTTTATTTCACAGAAAGTTGCTTTAAAAAGGCTGGGCACAGTGGCTCATGCCTGTAATCCCAGCACTTTGGGAGGCTGAGGTGGGTAGATCATTTGAGTTCAGGAGCTCCAGGACAGCCTGGCCAATATGGTAAAACTCTGTCTGTACTAAAAATACAAAAATTAGCCAGGCATGGTGGCACACACTTGTAGTCCCAGTTACTCAGGAGCCCGAGGCAGGAGAATTGCTTGACCCAGGAGGCAGAGGTTGCAGTGAGCAGACATCACACCACTGCACTCCAGCCTGGGTGACAGAGAGAGACTCTGTCTCAAACACACACACACACACACACACACACACACACACACACACACTAGGGTAGGAAAGACCAAGAAATAAAAAGTAAAATAAAAATGTACACACACATGCCTACACATAAAAATATATATGAATAGATAGATTCTCACACTGACACACACACTTATGTAAGTGTTTGACAAATTTGTGTGCATCAGAATAATGTTTAGAGATTCTTAAAATACAGATTTCTAAATTCACTCCCCAGAGATTCTGATTCAGGATATCTGGGATACAGCCTCAGGATTTATAACTCTAACAAGTTCCCAGTTGATGCTGACGTTACTGGTCTGGGGACCACACTTTGAGGACCACTTATTTATTTAAGTTCTTAGTATTTTACTGATGTATTTTCACTGTTTTCTCGTTTCTCTTTTCTATTAGTGTTTCAGCTACCTGAGTCCAGGGCCATTATTGTTGTTTTTCTATTGTAACCTTTTACCAATTTCTATGGGATCACATAGATTGGTGTATTAGCCCATTTTCATGCTGCTGATAAAGACATATCCAACATTGGGCAATTTACAAAATAAAGAAATTTAATGGACTTACATTTCCACATGGCTGGAGAGGCCTCACAATCATGGTGGAAGGCAAGGAAGTGCAAGTCATGTCTTACATTGATGGCAGTAGACAAAGGGAGAGCGCTTGTGCATGGGAACTCCTCGTGAGACTCATTTATTATCAAAAGAACAGCATGGGAAAGACCTGCCCCCATGATTCAATTACCTCCCACCGAGTCCTTCTCACAATATGTGGGAATTCAATATGAGGTTTTGGTGCGGACAGAGCCAAACCATATCATTCTGCCCCTGGCCCCTCCCAAATTTCATGTCCTCACATTTCAAAACAAATCTTGCCTTCCCAACAGTCCACCAAAATCTTAACTCATTTCAGCATTTATTCAAAAGTCCACAGTCCAACATCTCATCTGAGACAATGCAAGTCCCTTCTGACTATGAGACTGTAAAATCCAAAGCAAGTTAGTTACTTCCTAGATACAATGGGGTATAAGCATTGGGTAAATACATCCATTCCAAATGGGAGAAATTAGCCATAATAAAGGGGCTCCATGGCCCATGCAAGTCCAAAATCCAATGGGGCATTCAAATCTTAAAACTCCAAAATCATCTCCTTTGACTCTGTGTTTCGCATCTGGGTCATGCTGATGCAAGAGGTGGTTCCCATGGTCCAGGGCAGCTCCACTCCTGTGGCTTTGCAGGGGTAGAGCCTCCCTCCTGGCTGCAGGTGTTGACTGTCTGCAGCTTTTCCAGGCACACGATGCAAGCTATGGGTGGACCTACCATTCTGGGGTCTGGAGAATGGTGGGCCACTTCTCACAGCTCCACTAGGGCTATGTCCCAGTAGGGACTCTGTGTGGGGACTCCCACCCAACATTTCCCTTCTGCACTGCCCTAGCAGAGGTTCTTCATGAGTGCCCACCCCTGCAGCAAACTTCTGCTTGGACATCCAGACATTGCCATACATCCTCTGAAACCTATGCGGAGGTTCCCAAACCTCAATTCTTGACTTATGTGTACCTGCAGGCTCAACACCACATGGAAGCTGTCAAGACTTGGGGCTTGCACCCTCTGAGACTATGGCCCTAGCTGTACTTTGGACCCCTTTAGTGATGGCTGGAGAGGCTGGAATGCAGGGCACCAAGCCCCTAGACTGTACATAGCAGACAGACCTGGCCCCAGCTGACAAAACCATTTTTTCCTCCTAGGCCTCTGGGCCTGTGATAGGAGGGGCTGCCACAAAGGTCTCTGACATGCTCTGGAGACGTTTTCCCATTGTCTTGCTGGTAAACATTCAACTCCTCATTACTTATGCAAATATCTGTAGCAGGCTTGAATTTCTCCTCAGAAAATGGGATTTTCTTTCCTATCTCATTGTCAGGCTGCAAATTTACCAAATGTTTATGATCTGTTTCCCTATTAAAACTGAATGCCTTTAACGGCATCCAAGTCACCTCTGGAATGCTTTGCTGCTTAGAAATTTCTTCTGCCAGATATCTCAATCATCTCTCTCAAGTTCAAAGTTTCACAGATTTCCAGGGCAAGGGCAAAATGCTGCCCATCTCATTGCTAAAACATAACAAAAGTCACCTTTGGTCCAGTTCCTCATCTTCATCTCAGACCACCTCAACCTGTATTTCATTGTCCATATCATTATCAGTATTTTGGTAAAAGCCATTCAACAACTCTCTAGGAAGTTACAAACTTTTCCACATTTTCCTGCCTTCTTCTGAGCCCTTCAAACTGTCCCAACTTCTGCCTGTAACCTAGTACCAAAGTTGCTTCCACATTTTCGGGTATTTTTTCATTAGCACCCTACTCCTGGTACCAATTTATTGTATAAGTCCATTTTACACTGCTGATAAAGACATATCCAAGATTGGGCAATTTACAAAAGAAAGAGGTTTAATGGACTTACATTTCCACATGCCTGGAGAGACCTCACAATCATGGTGGAAGGTAAGGAGGAGTAAGTCATGTCTTACATGGACAGCAGTAGGCAAAGAGAGAGAGTTTGTGCAGGGGAACTACTCTTTTAAAAACCATCAGATCTCAGCCAGGCCTGGTAGCTCACACCTGTAATCCCAGCACTTTGGGAGGCTGAGGTGGGTGGATCACCCCAGGTCAGGAGTTCAAGACCAGACTGGCCAACATGGTGACACCTTGTCTCTACTAAAAATACAAAAATTAGCTGGATTTCGTGCCAGGCACCTGTAATCCCAGCTACTTGGAAGCTGAGGCAAGACAATCATTTCAACCTGGAAGGCAGATGTTGCAGTGAGCTGAGATTGCACTACTGCATTCCAGCCTGGTTGACAAAGCAAGATTCTGTCAAAAAAAAAAAAAAATCAGATAACGTGAGACTTATTCATTATCACAAGAACAGCATGGGAAAGACCTGCTCCCATGATTCAATTACCTCCCACTGGGTCCCTCCCACAACACATGGGAATTCGAGATGAGATTTTGGTGGCAACTCAGCCAAACCATATCAGTCGGGTACATAGTAAGTTTGGTGGCTATCAGGGAAGACAACTCAGAGTGTGCATTTAATGTTTTATGCCACTGATGACCTTGATGAGACAAATTCAGTGGCATGAGAGTGGCAGAAACCACAGTGCGTAGTTTGGAAGATGAGTGAAAAGACTTAGCCACAATAGTGACCATTGTTTAAAGACATTTACCTAGTAAAAAAGAGAGAAGGAGATGCTGAATAATTTAATAAAAAAAAGCAAGGGTGTGCTTTTGATATTTTTATTTGTTTAGATATAGAACAGATAACTTCTATGAATATGAAAGTGCTTGGTTTGAGTGTAATGGAAGTCAATATTATTGGAGTTTTAGCAGCCACAGAATTCAGAGGGCAAAAGATTGAATACATCATACCTGCAAAAGTTACCTCCAATTATGGCAAGATTTAAGGTGGAAGGAAAATCTGTGAATGAGAATGATAGGGAATAATTGCCAGATGGTAGATGCTAACAAGCAGCTGGTCATGTTGTTGTATGACTGACTGGTTTAGCTTAAAGTAACAGAAGTTTCCTTATGGTCTTTTGATTTTAATTTTGTTTCTGTGAATGTTGAATATTCTGAGAAGGACATTGGTGAGTGAGAACAATACTGAGCCCACCTTCTGCTACTGGGTTCAAGGGGATGGGAGATTACAATCATGAAAGTATTGGCTGAGAAACTGATTTCAGGAAAGAAATGAGTTTCAAGTAAAACAAGGAGGTAGAAGGAGAATGCTGATGTTTGACATAAAAGTCCTTCAGTTTCCTTGGTAATACCTGAGTTGACATTCTGAAGTTCTTAAAATTTCAGGTATCTTCATACTGGCAGGAAAATTTTATTGTCTTAAAAGCAGTTTTAGAGGACCTCCTTAAAATTAGAGCATTCAGTATGAAGCTACAGTTTCAGAAATCCCTTCTCAGTATCAAGTAATAACATGTTTAAGATCAATAATCTATACTTCAATTAAGATGACTTATGCTTATGAATATTGGCCTCCAATAAAATAGGGTTATAGTCTAGTAACATCCTTGAGGGGAGTCCATAAATTTTATCATTGAAATATTTCTGAAAGTTCTGCTGTCTAATCAAGATCGTGAGGACACCATTCTGCCCTCTACCTCTTTCAACAAACACACACGCACAAACGCATACACACACACACAGACACACACGCACAACACAGAGAAGAGAGGGACAGAGAGAGACAGAGAGAGAGAAGCTGCCTAACAGAATATCTTGAACAACAGTGCTCATTAAATATTTGAATAGCTTTATAAATTGTAATAGTCACTTTCTTTCCTAACACATTCCAAATATTTGAATTATAGGAACAGTAACAGTAAGGGTTTTACCTTCTCCACTATACTTCTGGATTTTTAAATAGACCATATCTTCATTCATTTTTTTAAAGCACAATTTATCCCTGAAAATTATTTTTGTTATATTCTCTATTTCATAAATTTCTGTTGCAAAAAGGAACTCTATATGTGTGTGTGTTCTGTGATGTGATACTGCCTTCTCTAATCTTTGCTTTTTTTTTTAATCGGTGAGTTTTATGATAGTTATAGTGTTGGCCAAAATATATTTTAGAGCTAGATAAGCTCCCAGGTCTGACATTTGTTATCTGTGGGATTTGTTCAATTTTTGTGACCACATTGAACTTTAGTTTCCTTATCTATAAAACAGAGATTACAATACACACCGCATTTTCAAGGGTTAAAAGTAATGACCAAAAAAGAGCCTAGAACTGCCCATGAAACAGACTACTCAATAAAAGCAATTATAAGTTATGTTAAAAATATTTTTTATTTTAATTGAATGCTATAATTTCCTTAGATATGGCTTCGTTCTCCAGTATTTGCTTGCTAATCATCAGGTCAAAATATTGATTACAATACCTATTTTGTCATGTTTACCTGTAGATCTAGTTGCTTGCATGATTTACAAGAGTCCGTTATAGGAAAAACTCCATAAGTTCTGTGAGAGTTAATAGGCTCTATTTTTGCACCCCGATCACAACAATGTTATGAAACACATATTGCGAAAGAGAAAGTATGTGCAGCAGAGTCATTAATTAAAATGCTGGCTAAAATAATTTAAACTGTGAAAAGGCAATTGTCTGCAATATGAACATGCATTATGGTAAATATATATATATATATATATATAAAATATTGGTAATATTTAAATTTATGCCCTGTATGTATTTTTTATATATCAGTATATATAAACCAGTATATATATATATATCAGTATACTCAGAGAAAAATCAAATAATCTGTACACTGAATTTTCTACTCAGCTAGTATGTTTTCATTGCAATTCATTATATTCTTTTCTTTATTGTTATTTTGTTTATGATTCATAAGAATGAAGCTTAACAATATTAACCTGTACTTGTTAAATTATCAAAGTTAGAAATAATAGTTTATTTTAAACATTCACATATTAAACGAGAAATATATTACACATTGATGTTGCTTTCAATATATCCTCTCCAATTAAATTCTAGATTTATATTCAAGTTATTGGTAGATTAAATTTATAAGTAACATTAGATTTTTTCTGTTTAAGAATAGATTTGATTTGTACATGGTTAATAACCAAATTGACACTTACATTGATTTATTTTTTTAAATTGGAAATCATTCAAAATACTCATTTGAAAATATTTTTATATCATAATTTTTTCACTCAGATCCTTTAACCCATAAAATATTATCCTTAGAAAAGAATTCAATAGAATAATTAATTGAAATGACATAATTGATTATTTCACCCTACATGTTTTGTGAGGTCTGCCCTTATATTGGATTCTATCTTCAGAATCTTTTTCACCTCTTCAAAAGGGCACACATCATTCCCTAAAGCTAACCTTTTAACCTCCTACATTAACTTCCTAATTAACCCCCTGTATTAACTTCCTAAAGTACTTTAATCAACTTTCTAAATGATATATAGTATTTCCAGACCCAATATGATCAGATGCAGGCAACACTTCCCATACCAAGCACCTCACTCTCCAATCACATCCTTATACACAGACATCAATTGTTGCCCATCTATTTTTCATGAATTTAAGTACAACTAATTTGAATATTGAAATATAGTGAGGAACGAGAATAGAAATGAAAAGACAGACATTCAGCATGCTCCCTCAAGGCCATCTTTAGGGTATGTAGGGCCTCTGACAAAAGCTTTTGTGCTTTTCCTCTCTACATAAAAATTGATTAAATGTGCACTAGAAAATTCGCGGGTTACCGTGAGTGATAGTGACTTAATGATGAATATTTAGAGTAATGTGTAGTGAAGAGGAACTTAAAAATTTGCTTATTTTCCAATAAGTGCATGTGATGTGTATTTGTAAACCCAAAAGGTAACTCTTCCTTTTCAGGTTCAGAAACCACCTCTTCATATTCTTTATTTAAAATGTGCCATTCCCAGCTAATTTAATATGTTCCACTATGAGAAAAAGATAGCGATGCTGTTATTACTCATAATGCCATGGCTCCATAATGTATTAAAGCAAAATAGATCTTCTTCTCTTCAGTTTCTTGATATCATATATTTAATTCTGGTTCTGCAGTTAATTGCAAGACTGCATCATTAATCGTGCCAAAAGTGAATACTGGCTTTGAATGACTTTCTCAAAGGTTGTTATTTGCCTCATTGATGATGATCACCAACCCAAGTGTTATTCACTGTTTGGAGAAAACTTTGAACAACTTTTCATTTTCTTGTTAAATTTACCAGTCAGAATTGTATAGTATAAATGTAGAATAACACATTTTCCAACTAAGTTATCTTGTGATGTCTGTAAGCCAGAATGAATGCATGGTAGAATATGATTTCCTTTGATGTTGCCTGCACACCTGACTTCTATGCACCATCAGTAGGGAAGGAATGGCAAAGGCTGTGCTGGTGCAGTGGGCAACATTCCCATAAGTGTATAAGAGGTCAGTCTGCGGTTTGTTACAAATTTAGACTGAACTGGGAAAGCTTGACCTCACCATATTGATTGAATGCGAAAGACAATACTGATAGGAAGGACCTATTGGCATTATGAAACAATAGTCTCAAGACTCTTGAAAAAGATAGATGTGGCCATCCCTGAGGACTACTTGACATGTGGCAGGGAGCCCATTGTGGGGGGACTGAGTAACCCTGAGTGCCAGAAGTGGGGGCAGATAGAGAACCCCTGCTGTAATGAAGCAGCTTGGCTTCAAACTGCATTTTAAAACTTTGTTTTCTTTCCTTCTTTCTCCCCAATCTCAAGACATAACTTTGAGACAAACTCCATATGTGTTTCCTTTCATCTTGAAACACAGCCTGGAAATGTACTGTGAGCTTCCACTCCCTTTCTTTTCCCATTCTATGCTTATGCACACCTGTTTACCTACATGCTTGTTAAGCACACACCATGCTCACTTATCTGATCATATATTTTCTTAGAAGCTTCTGGGGCTGGCTCCTTGTATGGACCAGGCACCTCCAGCTGCAGTGGTGCCAGTCCCATCACCAAATGAAACAATAATTCAAGACAAGCCATCGGAGTGGGTCACATCACCTGACACATCCTAGCCCCCTTGCCTCGTCTGAATTTCAGACCCTCTCTTTTAAAACTCCTGTGTTTCCTCCACAAATTGAAGAGTGGAAATTTTTGATAAGAACTGCACCCACTCCTCCCTCTGCTGGATAATAAAATTTCACTCTCTTTTTAATCACATCTCATTCTTGTCATCTCGGTTTCTTTTTATAAGTGGCGAGCGTGCAGACCCTTTTGCTGGTTACACTGCCGCCACCTTTACCACCTTTGGATGATAAAGACCATAGGTGATATCATGGTTAGAACACATATGTAGCTCATGTTCAACCACCAGTGGTGTAGCTTCTGTTGTCTAGGATCCTGAACTCAGCCCACATTCACTTGAAGGAGCATGTCAACATTTATCTGAAGATCCAACCTCAGCAATCTTGCAAAAGCATTACCTCACTAGGATAATTCAGGTGCAAGTTCTACAGCTATTTGGGGGCATCTGGTCAATCTCACATATAGGATAGAGGGCCAGGGCACACGTGAAATAGGAGAAAGAGGAACACAGACCTAGGCAGGTCCCAATATGATCCTAGCACTGGAGCAGGACTTGCCTGCAGGAAAGCACTCTAAAGTGGAAAGATGGCAGACCCTGAGCCACAGGATTCAGAGCAAAGGTCTAGCTTGCCCAGGTCTAAGATGGTGCTGTTCTGTGTTCTTAAAAAAAAAAAGTCAGGAATTTCTAGTTCCTTTAGAGATATAGAAACAATGTATTTCTGAATTATTTCTTTTACTAGAAATAGCAAGAAGACTAATACTAATAACAAGAAGACATTAAAAACTCTACAAGTTGCTTTTCAGGAAACTCAGACATGGAGAAAACTCAGAAAGTTCAAAGTATGTGTAAGTGCTTACAAAGCCAGATCCAGGAAGAAAGATTAAATATAAAAATTGGATAACGCTATAGGAAAATATCAGCAGAGTCAAGAAAATCTTTCAGGAGCAGATCTCATAAGCCTCCAACCAAAATTTATTTTCAGAAAGAAAGAGTCCTGCCCAAAGAGAGAGAGAGAGAGAGAGAGAGAGAGAGAGATGAGCAGGACCAAGGTAGAACTAGACTCTAGTGCTGGGAAAAATGGGAAGATAAAGCCAGTTGGAATAACAAGAAGTTTTGGACTGAGTAGAGGCTGATCACTTGATTTACTCACATATTCATTTCAATATTTTAAAATGATTAATACATGCCATTTCCTACTCAGTAAAAATTGTGTCAAAGGAGAAAATAATTAGATACCTTAGCACTCTGAAAACTGGTCTAGAAGAAAAACAGTGGACAGTAAGGTAAAATGCATACCACATACTAAATAAATAGTTTAGGCTGAGGATGAATAGTGATGATTTTTGTATAAATAACCTCCAGGATGTGATGTGCAGATCCAAGAAGAATGGGGGAAAAAAGAAAATTGATCTTAAGCACTACCCCCTTGCCCAAGTCCATGTCTGTATTTGTTTATGTCTTAACATGGCCCATGGGAAATTTTATTGCCTTATATTAGGAAATCTCTCTCTCTCCACACACACACACACACACACACACACACACACACACGACACATATATATGTTCCTAAAAAATAGAAACATCAACATAGTAGAAGGAAGACTGCTTCATTTTCTTTTTGGTGGAGATTTGGCATCTCTTCAACATAAAGCAGAGGATGAATGATAAAAGTAGCCTTCCTTTTTATTTCTGGGAAACTAAATTATATCTGTACTATGAATGGCAATCTAGTCTCATCATTCAGGTGTATGATAGGAATCATGCTTACAGGAATTTTGCCTATTCCTGCAACAGTTTCACTGTCCTCCTTTGTCCTTATTGCAATTGAGATTACTGTTAATGTTTCCATAGGTTTTTGCTCAGGTATTTCAGAGAGCTTGGGACAGTTTATGGACCTGGCATCATTTTACTGGAACTAAACATCTAAACATTTTATGTATTTGTCATGAACTTCCTATGAGGTTGATTGTTATGGTATATTTCTTTATGGATATTTGATTATGCAGCCTTTCTCTCTCTGTATGGGACACATGTAAGAAGGGTCACATATAGGTTTTACGAAGGGCGATTTGGAGATAATGACTTGCAGCTGCAATAACGAGAGGTAATGTGCAATATACCCCTTGCGGAGTCTGGTGACAGGAATTAAATTAACTCATGTCACTATTGTGAAGCAAGGTTAACTTGAACTGAACTGTATCACATCCTTGCATCCACTTAATAATGGCCCTGCCACAGGGTGATTAGGACATATATCAACTGAATTGTGATATCAAGAAAGCTTATCATGATGCCAAAACTGAGACAATCCATATGGCATTAATATTCCAATAATAGATCCATCTCCGATCTCAGTAGAAAGTACTTTCAATTCAACTCTGTAGAAATGATCTTAGTGAAAGGGGTTGGGAGATCGAAACTGTCTTCTTTCCTGTTCTTCGATCCTTAATGGAAGTGACACAGCTTGGACTTAAGATTCTTTATATAGCAAACATATTGGCTGTTCCCAAATAATTAGTTTTTATATTTTTAGAAAGAATTAAGTTCAGAAAAAATATGTAACTCACACCATATGAACTGTTGCTTGTATTGGCTAGGGCTTCTCCTATAAAATACTTAATATCACTCTGTTAAATTTATTGGTGACATTTTAAGAAACAACATTTCTTTTCAGTCATGGTTAGGTCAGGAGGAAACCATTTTCCAGAACATAAATAAAACTCAGGAAAATGTGCCATGGTTGTTAATTTCTTTTCCTGACAAACTGTGTAGCAGTTTGATTGAATTTCTTACCCTTTTACGTGATTGCATTCTAAAATTCAGTGGAAGAATTTGCGCCTTCTTCCTGAACAATGACCACTAAGGTAACTGAGGGCAGGGCAGTGGGGGAGGGCCACACACTCACACAGGAACCATCAATGAAGAGGAAAACGGGAGTGTCAGAATAAAAAGAAATGACAACGCCACAGTCCAGTATCAAACACTTACTAATGACTTATTCATTCCTGGAATATAAATTCAAATATCTTCTGGGTACCAGACATTATACGACTCATTAGAAATGAGAATATGAATAGCTCACAGCCTTACAACAGAGGGG
The DNA here is from genome assembly GCF_006542625.1 of Nomascus leucogenys. Taxonomy (NCBI): domain Eukaryota; kingdom Metazoa; phylum Chordata; class Mammalia; order Primates; family Hylobatidae; genus Nomascus; species Nomascus leucogenys. The sequence continues at coordinate 88,125,473 of NC_044387.1, read as the reverse complement.
CTCACAGGGCCCACAGTCCTGCATGAAAAAGAGCATATAAACTAAAGAACCACAGCCCTCCTGTAAATACCAAAATAAAGATTAAATGATTTACTTACAGAGAACAGAGGAGAAGACATTTGCCCTTGCTGAGACAAGACAGAAAAGACTTCCTATAGGAAAGGTACTGGAGCTCAATTTTAATATTGAAGAATAAATTACCAGAATTACAATGTAGATGAAGGGCACTCTAGGCAGAGAGAAAGCAATGTTCAAAATTTTGAAAGTATGAAAGAATGTGTAGTATTGAGAAAATGCTGTCATTGTGGTTCAGATTGCCTAAGTAAGAGGTCTAGGTGGGAGAATTGAAAAGAAATCCAGGACACTGACCTATCATGCTAAGGAGCTTAGGAAGGTCATTAAGCTCCTGGTTGTGAGCCACTGAAGGATTTCTAAAATGGTAAGGACATGAACATTACTTGAAGCACAAGGGCAGAAGTTGCACTGGGGATGAGGCAAGTATGAATACACAGAGGTGAGTTAGAACATAAGAGTCTAAGGCTTAGACTCTAAGCAAAAATTCAGAAGGCCGAAAGCATGGCAAAATATTTAAGAAATAGCCTTACTGTTATTTTAGGTTCAGACTAACAAGTACCCGATTCATGCTTAGTGAGTCCTCTTGAGACCACTTGATATTTAAGATACAGTATTTTCTAATAATTATATTTTTGTTAAAATATTTTCATCAAATTTCAAAAGAACAGTCATAAAGGTGAAGTTTCACAAAGCACTCGAGTTTTGTTCAACCAGTTTGTTAGGCTGTTTTTGTTTTGCTATAAATAAATACATGAGGTGGGGGCAATTTATAAAGAAGAGAGGTTTAATTAGCTCATGTTCCTGCAGGCTGCACAGGAAGCATGGTGCTTGCATTTGCTCAGCTTCTGGGGAGGCCTCAGGAAGCTCACAGTCATGGTGGAAGGTGAAGTGGGAGCAGGCACATCACAGGGTGAGAGCCAAAGGAAGGGAGCCAGCAGGGCGGTGCCACTCACTTTTAAACAAGATCTCAAGTGAACTCATTCATCACTAAGGGGATGGCACTAAGACATTCACGAGGGATCTGCCTTCATGATCCAAACACCTCCCACAGGCCCCACCTTCCACATTGGGAATCAAACTTCAACATGAGATTTGGAGGGGACAAACACCCAAGCTATATCAACCAGACACAAGAAATTTTGTCTGTGGTTTTCCTTTGTAGCAATGTATTCTTTCTACCCTCTCAGTCAGCTATTGTATCATTCGGAATATCCCTAGTTAATAAGATCTGAAATTTACCATTTATAATAGAAAGTGTAGAAGAGGAATATTTTATAATATTTATTATATTTTTCAATCTTCATTGTAGTCGTTAAAATACAAAAGACATTTTGGCTGGGCACAGTGGCTCACTCTTGTAACCCCAGCATTTTGGTAGGCTGAGGCGGGCAGATCATGAGGTCAGGAGATCAAGACCATCCTGGCTAACAACGGTGAAACCCTGTCTCTACTAAAAATACAAAAAAAAATTAGCCAGGTGTGGTGGTGGTCGTCTGTAGTCCCAAGCTACTCGGGAGGCTGAGGCAGGAGAATGGCGTGAACCCGGGAGGCAGAGCTTGCAGTGAGCCAAGATAGCACCACTGCACTCCAGCCAGGGAGACAGAGACTCTGTCTCAAAAAACAAACAAACCAACAACAAAAAAAGACATTTCCAAAGTTATGTGGTTTGACTAATATACTAATATCAAAAAGAAAGTAGTGAAAAATTTGGGAGGAGCTTACTTTCTCTCCATAGGAAGACTTAACATGCAAACCTGTTTACATAAACTTCTAAAATTATATTGTGTCTTCTGGATTGAAACTTTATATGATGGAAATTATGTGGAGGGTTCTAGAGTCTTTTCATTAAATTCACAATAAAACTCAACATCATCAGCAGAGAAGACCTTTAGCAGATATTGAATACCTCTGGCAAATTTACAAGCTTTCATAGACTAATGAATCTTAGACTGATCAGTGTTCCTTTTGATATCTTATCCATTACTACCAGTAATTGTCTGTTAATGTGGATGGTCTAATAGTTGGTCTATTATAGTTAGATACACATAAAGCATCAGTGATGCATTGTTATATGCAAGTATAACACAGTCCTGAAAATTATTACATTTTATCACTGTGTCATTGTGTTTGTGTTTTAAGAAAATGCCTTAGTTTGGTGGCCTCTTTCCTATGAAAACTTTACCAAATGCTCCTTAGCAAAACAGTAGCTACTTATTTATTTATTTTGTATTGAGACGGAGTCTCGCTCTGTCGGCCAGGCTGGAGTGCAGTGGCGTGATCTCGGCTCACTGCAAGCTCCACCCTTTAGTTTCGAGCGATTCTCCTGCCTCAGTCTCCCGAGTAGCTGGGACTACAGGTGCGCCGTACCACACCCAGCTAATTTGTGTATTTTTAGTAGAGATGGGGTTTCACCATGTTGGCCAGGATGGTCTCGATCTCCTGACCTTGTGATCTGCCTACTTCAGCCTCCCAAAGTGCTGGGATTACAGGTGTGAGTCACTGCACTCGGCCTCTGTAAACTTTCAAGGGGAACACTATGGTGAGTTTTATCTTTGCCCATGGCACCTGCTATTGAGATCTTGCTAAATGAAGATATGAATAGAAAGTATCCATACTTCCAGAAGTCATTGGGCAGTAAATTACTTAAATATCAGAAAGCAAATCATCTGAAAAGTTAACAACCCTCTGAATGTCAAAAAAAAATTATTATAATGTCTGTTTTAAGTTGAACTACTAAGGTCTTCTGAGAAAGAAATATTAAATAAAAAGAAATGTATTTCATATTATTAACCCAACTTATAAGATAATAAACTATAATGTTATAACATGATATGAGAAAGAGATGTGTAAATAACTAGTTTTCTAAAAGATAATAACAGTTGTAGCCTAAAGCATGGGTATCCAATCTTTTGGCTTCTCTGGGTCACATGGGAAGAAGAAGAATTGTCTGGGGCCACACATAAAATACACAAACACTATCAATAGCTGTTGAGCTAAAACAAACAAACAAACAAACAAAAAAAACTCATAGTCTTTTAAGACAGTTTACAAATTTGTGTTGGGCCATATTCAAAGCCGTCCTGGGCCACATGCGGACTGTGGGCCATGGGTTGAACAAGCTTGGCCTAAAGACAAAAGTAAGCTCTTGTGTAACAAATCCACGGTGCATCATCTACAGTGTTCATTAGAGGCCTCTTTGCTTTAACACAAGCAAGGCTTAACGGAGGCTCCAGTAAGCCAGAGTTAAACACTTAAGCTAAATGAAAATATTTAAAAAATTCTCTGAATTCTTATCATTAAAATTTAAAATTACTGGAAAAGTTAAATAGCTGGAAAGCTATATGATTAAACTGTATAATACTATCAAAGAAATAGATTGTACCTTCATTTTTAAAATAAAAAACTGGGATACTGGAGAATCCCTGAAAGCTTGACAGAGGTAGTTTTTAATGTAAATTGAAAAAGGTTTACGAATTAAGTCAAGAAAAACTCATGGATCCAATAAAACTTTAGATAAGGGATACACCAACAAATAGGTAGTTTCAATATTTTTTAACATTATTTCCTCAGACTCTGAGAAATTGTTAAATAAAGATACATTTATTTAATGATACATTTCTAACTTTTTTGGAAGAGAATTTCACCTAGCCTAATCCCATAACAGTCTCCTTGTGCCACAATATGAGGTAGACATTGAATAAGATAGACCTTGGCTTTATCAATACAGCATGCCTTATATATTTATGTGGTGGTGTCCTGGAAATAAAATATCTCGTAAGTCATGGTTCGTTTGAACTTTGGATGGACCGGAGGTGAACAATGATGCTCTCTGTTCAGCACTGTGCAAAGGAAAATGTCAGTTTCAATTTCTGGAATGTGTGCATCCACAAACACAATATCGCCACACTCATCTTGCCATTCAAAGTAATTTTTCATCTTCTGTAGAGTAATGAAAGCTGACAGGTTAAGGGGATCATAGACTATCAATGCACAGCTGGTACTCATTTCACAAAGGGTCCCTTCCTTTGATTTAATGATGGCCCACAAGGTGTCTGTGGATGCTCTCTAATTTCTGTAGGAGAAATGTTCATTACTCCTGTAATACCTTGTGCTTCATAATATCCAATTTAAGCTAGGAACCTAATTCTGTTGGTTATAAATGCTATTAAAACATAGAGAAAAAGAGGTAGGAAAAAATCAGCCATGTGAGAAAGAACAAAGCCCAATATTAATAGGCCAACCGAATGCCATTTCCTCCTAGAGATCATCTGGAGAGCAATGATGAACAGGGATACAGCAGTCAGAACAACAAAAATAAGGAGTGATAGCGAAATGCACCATTCAACAGTAATGTAAAATTGTTGATTTACATAAAATAATAGGAAGCTGAGGTTGATGCTATATTTTTTAAAAGTAGAAGAATAACCAAAGAGTGATTTAGGAGTGTAAACAACGTTAATTTTCTTGATTAGAGGGGAAATAGTTTCTGGGCTTTTTCAGTTCCTTCTGTGCATTTTTGCACACTCATGGCATGATGTGTTAGATACCTTAGGACTGGCTACCTTTATAGCATAGATTTCAGTAGAGGATCCACTGTAACAGGGCCCTGAAGTTACTACCCTATTGTCTTGAATAAATCAATACTGCCCTCCAAATACCTAATATATATTGATTATACAAGGATGTAATCATGGATGAGGCAGATAAGAATGCAACATTTTGGTGTATTACTTTGCACTTTCACATGAAGAAAATATTGAATTGTGAGCTTGGGAGAATTTTAGCTTTCGGATAAGCTAATGAAGTCATCTATATCCTGTTTGTGCTTCCATAGTATTCTGAGTATTTTTTACATTACACTTATCACATTGTTTTTTCATAGCTATTGTTATGGTCCTTTTTTAAACAAAACACATATAAAAATACTATAAAATGAAAAACTGTACATATAAATAAAAATTGCTAAATTTATTTATTTATATTCTTTTTTTCTCCCGCTACATTACGAGAACTGTGTTACAATTATCTTTTATTTCAGCATCGAGCATAGTTATTGGCACATACTTGGCACTTAATACATGATTATTGAATAAGTACAAGAATATCTTGGATCTAGAATGATTTTCAAACCTGTAGAGATACATATCATCACGCTTTAGAATTATAAGCAAATGACTAAAGTGGGCTCTATAAAGTTTTAGGTATGATAATAATTTGATTAGTTTTGCCTTTTGAAATGATATTTGAAATATAGATTCATGCATACATTTAAAAACCTTCTAAATTTGAGAGTGAAAATCAAGATGAAAAATCGCAGAAGTGAGGAAGATCATTTAGTGGAAATAGAAATAAAAATTGAAACTACCTGAAAACAACCAGGAATTCACTATGATGTCACATGAGTACAGAGAAGAGAAATGGGTTACTCCGTATATTAATACATTCATTTCCTTCATTTATTTATGTATTCATTTATTCAATATGCTTCTTGTCGAGCATTGATTACATGTGTCATGCATGGGAACAATGGGAACAAGTGAGACAGAGCCTGTCTTAGGGCTTGTGGGTTGGATGGGTGCAGTGAAAACCCAGCAAAGGTGCATCAAACCTTGAATTTGATGATTATGAGAAAGTGTCCAAGGCAAAGAGAACAAGAAAAACTGATACAAATATGGTAACAATCTAGAGGCAAGAGATAGCATGCATTTTCAAAGAATTAAGAGTGCTTCACACTCTTTGCATAGATTATAAATACTACCTGGAAAAACAATATTTTTCAGAATTCATATCAAACTGCATAGTCAATTAATTTCTAATAATTTAGTAAGGTTTTCTCTCCCTTCCTTCCTTCTTTCCTTCCTTCCTCCCTTCCTCCCTCCCTTCCTTCCTTCCTTCCTTCCTTCTTTCCTCCCTCCTCCCTCCCTCCCTCTCCCTCCCTCCTTCCTCCTTCCTCCCTCCCTCCCTCCCTCCTTCCTTCCTACCATCTTTCCTGACTTCCTTCCTCTCTTAACAGTACTTGAGTTTTCATACATCTCAAGCAATGAATGCTTAGCAGAATCCTACATGGTTTGTGTGACCTAGTTTATTGCATACATATTTTTTAGCTTAAATGGAAAGATATGCATTTCATCTTGAATCTTGTCATATATTTACTAAATAGTCTAATCTCTAAAACGTGTGGCAAAATGGACATACATTGTGTTCAATGTAGTAACACAAAAGGCTAATGTGACAATCTTTGCCTGAGTTGTAGATCCAAGCAGTGATGACCCAAACCAAATTTGCTCAGTGGGGAACAAATCAGATTGTGTTTTCACAGATCTCAGAGGTATTAAAACTATCTTGCCTGCTTCTAGAGGGACCACAGCTCAAAGTCAGCATGAAATGATCTACACATTTTTCTCATGGTTCATCTTTAAATATGTGATGGACTATGAGTGACTCAGTGCTATTGTATTAATTGAAGCCTTATACATTCAACCAATAACTTTGGTCCTCATGCTTTTCTTTTGAACCTCTGCTTTTATGCTATATAGTAAGCAGCTAAGAAAAATAGGAAATCTGGGACAAATATTTGCACTAAGATGGTTGTTTAGTATATCAACTGAAATTATTTTTTTATAGATAAGGCAATTTCAGGCTGGTTAAAAAAAGAAAAGTTATTCCACTCAATAATCGCTTTTAAAGGCTTACATAAATAAGACATGCATACTAAATCACTAAGTGTTATACTTGGTCCTTAGGGTAATTTTCAAAAGCATAGCAAGGTTATCACAGAGAAATTTAACTTTGAAAGGAACCCAGATTCCTTACCATGGTTTCCAGTGGAAATAGTTATGTGCTGTGTCAAATTCCTCAAAATGATACTACTTCTTATGATCATGTTTTGTTCCACAGTATGTCTTCTAATATAGAAACATCACCTAAAAGAAGGGGTATAAAACAGGCAGCTCATTTAAACCCTGAAATGTTATGCAAGCTTTTATATGACTGTGACATGCACCATTTTTGGGGAAGAGTGTTCAGCTTTCATCAGATTCCTCCAAGGGTCCATAATGCCCCAAATTGTTAATATTATTTTTAGGAGTTAAATTATTTCAAAATCACATTGAACTTTAAGTTGTTTATTTTAGGACACCAACGTCATTCACTGAAGACAGTCAGCAGGTGTGACTTTAGCAGGTCAATGCTTGCTTTGGCTAACAGTCCTATTTGGAGAAAATAGTCTTCTACCTTTATCATCCTTATCTTCTATTATGTGGAGTAAGGTATTAAAATAAAGTGCCACAGCTTGCTTGCTTTCCTTTCAGGCATAAGATTTTATCTGAAAGCCTTAGACTACAAACAATGACAACATGAGTTCCTCAGTAATACATCTCAGGAATAGGCTATTTTCTGATTTGTTGTGCAAGCTTATGCTAGTTTTTACATGCTACCTCTGTGGTGTATATTATTACATTTGTTTCTACAAACTCTGAGCATCTAAGAAGACAGGTATATGAAAATGTTCTTTGTAATTAAAGGATTTTCTGGTGGTCTAAAATAGTTAATATAGAACTGCTCAAATGCCTAGTTTACTACTGAGGGAACAAAGTCTTAAAGAAAAGGAAGACAAAGGTTAATGTGACAATTATTGCCTGAGTTGTAGATCCAAGCAGTGATGAACCAAATCAGATTGTTTTCACAGATCTCAGAGGCATTAAAACTATCCAGCCTGCTTCTAGAGGGACAACAGCTGAAAGTCAGCATGAAGTGACCTACAAATTTTTTTGATGGTTCATCTCTAAATATATGATGGACTATGAGTGACTCATTGCTTTTGTATTCATTGAAGCCTTTTACATTTAACCAATAACGTTGGTCTTCATGCTTTTCTATTGAACCTCTGCTTTTATTTTATTTTATTTTCTCTAAGAGATAGAATTGCTGTACAGTTCCATCTGTTAGAAATAGAAAGAAGGGCTCCTAGAAGCTTGTCTCATAATTCTGACATAGTAACAACAACAAAAAAACCCTAAAAATATCAAGAGATTAATGAATATATATGTTCTTCATCTCCTTTTAGGTCACATTTTGCGTTACTAGGGACAAATAAAATAACATGCATAAATTCTTAATTTATAAAACTTTTTTCTGACATAAATTAGTTTCTTATCCTTGAAGGAAGTGGTTTGATAGGTGACTTTTGTTAAGAGTTAAATTGTGTTCCTGGAAAAGATATATGGAAGTCTTAAATTTCATAAGATATGTAGAGGGACATTTAATGTAAACCTCAAAATGTAATTTTATTATTTGGAGGCAAGGTGATTGCAGATGTAATTACTTATGATGGGGTCATACTAGAGGAGAGTGGACCGTTAATCTGATATGACTGGTGTCCTTGTAAGTAGAGGAAAAAAGACACAGAGACATGTACACATGAACGACAGGTGAGGATGGGACAGAGATTAAAGTGTAGTAGCTGCAATCCAAGAACCTCAGGGATTGCAGTGAACCACCCGAAGCTAGGAAAAGGCATGGAAGAATTTTCCCTGAAAGAATTCAGAAGGTACATTACCTGCAGACACCTCAATTTTGGACTTCTAGCCTCCACAACTGTCAGACAATACACTTCTGCTCTTTTTAAGCTACCTGATTTGCAGCACTTTGTTATAGCAGCCCTGGGAAACAAATACAACTCCTAAGATTTTCAGCTCAAATGTTCTATGATTCCTTAAAAAGATTTGTTTATAGGCTGGGTGCGGTGGCTTATGCCTGTAATCCCAGCACTTCGGGAGGCTGAGGTGGGCAGATCGTGAGGTCAGGAGATTGAGACCATCCTGGCTAACACGGTGAAACCGGTCTATACTAAAAATAGAAAAAATTAGCCAGGTATGGTGGCACACGCCTATAGTCCCAGCTACTCGGGAGGCTGAGGCAGGAGAATCGCTTGAACCTGGGAGGCGGAGGTTGCAGTGGGCCGAGATTGTGCCACTGCATTCCAGCCTAGGTGACAGAGCGAGACTCTGTCTCAATACAAAAAAAACCCATAAAAACCAATTTGTTTATTACTGATTAATTATTGCTCAGGAATGTGTTTCAGAGCTAAACAAGCGCAACATAGGTCCACTCCATTTTCTTCATTAAGTTACAACTGTTATTATTTACATTACAACACACTAACACATATGGCAAGAACAGTGTTGGAACTCATTGCTCTATGCTGAGAAAAGTATGCATATAGATAGTTGCATGATACTCAAAAAGGACAGGTGAACAAAAATTCAAGCACCAAATATCAACGTTGATTTGGACATGGAAATGTGAATAAGAAATCAATCGTATACTTTATCATATTAATTCTGACTTTTAAATGGTATTTAGCTTCTAATTGCAAATATTTGCAGGAAATTTAAAACACAGAATGAAAAGATTGAGGTCATAAAACCTGCAATGTAAAAGGTGAATCATAAATATTGCAAAAAGCGTTAAAAACTTTAATGGTCCAAGCTACACTTAATATATTATATCTTTAAAGGACTTCAATAATGCTCAAATCTTTTATTATGTGAAAATCTTAAAACAAAATTTTCAGAGTATAAAACACAATGCACTTCTGTTAAGCAACTTCCAAAAAGGAGGCTAAAAGAACACCACAAACAGTAGCTTTAGAATAAGTGCTCTTTACTGTGACTGGCTTTAGAAGAGAAACAATAAGTTGGGTCATAACAAATCATCCAACCAGGTTGGACTCACAGTTGAATGGGTCATGGATCTTATAAACTTTCTTTTCTTTGTCTTTTCTCCTCTATGCAGTTAAAGATCAAGGTGATTATCACTAGCAAAACCCTCTCTCCTACTACGAATATATTATTGATTCATAGTTTTCCACCAAGTTTTAAGGAGAAGGAATCATTGAGGCTAAGGTGCCTTTGCTGGTTCGAGTGCCTACCCTGTGTTCATTACATGTGTGAAAGGGTATTGACAGAGAGCTCGGGGGCCTCTGATGAAATACAGCAGTCAGGGTGAAAAAACCATTTTTCATTTAATAAACACTTCTGAAAGACTTGTCGCTGCACACCGTATTTATAGCCACGTCTCAGTTCCATTTTCTTCTAGTTCTGCTTCTATAAAACTTCCTTAATCAGCTGGAATTGGATATGTGACTCTGATGTCATAAATCTTATAAAAGGGTCAGTTAAATGAGCCTCATTTCAGGGGCATCTGCAGTACGTTTTATAGATATTTTAATGAGGGACAACAGAGGGCTTTATACACTTTCCACACTGAGGCACAAAAACATTCATTAGCTGAGCAAACTGGGACTCAGTGGTGAGATTTGGTAAAGATTCTAAAGTGTTAAAAATGTTTAAGTTCTCCCTAATGGCTTCACTTGACATTAGATGTTGAATATTATTTTAAATCACTTGCTTTCTTGGCTATGTATTCACCTGGTTTCTTACTTGTTATATCCCTGTGGGCTCACAGGAGGCATACTTGTCACAGTCCTCTTGGTAAATACTGCTGGAAAAGAGACTGAAAATCAGAAAAGAATGATCTTCCTACTTTATTCACACTTCTTAAGTCTGATTTCTCTGGTTTTTGTTTCAGTAGAGTAGTGGTACTACTATAAAGGCAGTAGAATGTGCGTGTGTGTGTGTGTGTGTGTATGTGCATGTGTTTCTTTTACAAGAAGCAAATGGTTTTGTAAAATCTTGCCCCATGACTCAGACTTTTTACTTTATATAATAACGAACTATTTCAGCATGTATAGACTATTTTAAGAAATGACTCCACAGAAAGTTTTTCCTGACCCAATTGTCTGAGGGCTGCTCATTTTAGTTTGGGTCAGTGAATATGGCTGCGTGAGGACTACAGGGTCAGAGACAGAATAGCTTTAAGAGAAGAAGGAATGGGAGCACATCATTTAGCCCCTTTGATCCTCTTTATTCCACTATACAAAATGAAGACGATGACTTTCTCATCAGGGTAGTAGTAGAAAATATTTGATGTAGTAGAAAGAATATTATATATATATATTCGTAGTATGGAATTAAACATGTAGTGCAGTTAAAAGCTTTATATACAATACTAAGTTTATATAAAATATGGCTGCTGCCATTATTATTAATTCAAGGTAACAGCATGTTTATTAAATTAAATTGGCAAGTGATTTTTAAGTGTATTTTGGATTTATTACCAATAATTAGCCTTTGTGAAGACAGAAGACATTTTATAGTGGCTCAATTTAATTCTCTTGTCTCTAATTCCTGTGGTAATAGAACTGTATCTTGATCCATGTTTAAGAAGACATTTTGTCCCTACCCTAATAAATTCATTGTTTATATCCCCCAGTGCAGAAATGTTGCAAGATTTATCTTTATAATAATTACAATTAAAATTTGCTCCAAAAACTTTACTAAGTTTTTTTACCTCATTTCTTCTTTCAAGGTAAATATCTTTTGTGTACTGTTGTTATTCAACATGATAATTACACATATGTAAATAAAATTTTTAACATTTTTAATGACTCTAACAATGGTATATTTTATTATTAAGGAGGACCAGAGAAGTTCCTGGAAGAATATTTTAGAAGTTTTCTTTGGATTCTAAGTCTCTGTGATACTTACTGGAGATGAAAATCATGAAATCCCTAGGAAAAAATAATCATAAATATGATTTTTAAAAAAGAAATTGGTAAAATACTGCTTTTTTAAAAAAACAGACTATTCTATGGCAAGATTCTGCCCCTAGAAAATAAAATAGGCACAGAATCTAATTACCCTTTATTTCTGATGAGAAATCCTACTCATACTTAAATATGGAGAAAAGGGATTTGATTAATGTTAAGCCACATTAGGATATCTGTAACTAAATCTTTCACCATTAACTTTGTAAAAGAGTATTATCCCCAAAGTCAACTAAAGTTCATTGACTGTGACCATTTGGGAAATTCCATGTCATCTTAAGTGTCTGTTGGTTTCACAGAAGGCAGAACATTTTCTTGTCTGCGTTCCCAGCCGAGAGTTTATCTTAGTCCCTTTTAGATGTGACTTGTTCACAAGGCACTTGCATTTAGACACCACATTTGTCTCATTCATGGCATAGAAGTATTTGGTAATTGATTTCCCTCTTGGATGTTTGACAGACTTTTGCTATGGGTATGAAGAATTGTTTCCACTGGTGGCAGTAAATTGTTTAGGGAAGCTTTAGCACAGGTGGAGATTTGGTTCTGCACAGCTCTGTCTTGACAAACCATTGCTCTTGGCTGGTTTGGGGTAGAGGCAGCCCAGATTTCCCTAGGGAGTGTTCTGGGAATCTCAGGGAATTCTAACGTAAGAACAAGGACAGAATGAAAAAGCACACTGTTATAAAGGACTGATATGAAAAAATTTGAGCCAGGAGTTTTCCTGATCTCAGAAAGCCCTCTACTCTTGTCAGATGGATCTACAGCCTTCCAGCAAGAGATGAGGAGTCAAAGAGCAAATGTCTACGGGTGTTGTGCACAGACAGAATTTATCTTTGTAAACTGCCAGTTTACATGTATTTATGAATCTATCCAAAACAGATTAATAGCTTCTCTATTTACATTCTCATAGTGTTCATTCTGCCTTTTATTTCTCAGTTTGGCAGGAAACAGGAGAGATTTGTATCATAATTGAATAAAGGGACTATTTCCAGAGGTATGAATAGGATTACTGGAACTAAAAAGGGATATTGAAACACGCAGGGAACAATAGTAGGAAGCCTTTACTACCTCTAGGTCTGAGTAAACAAGGAGGAGAATGCATTACCAGAATATCGTGAGAACTGGAACTCAGATTAGAGACCATCTAAGAGCATCTTTAATCATAGGAGGAAGCAGTCACTGCTAAATTGTGGGACTGAGGTCAAAAGAAAAAAAAAAATCCACATGTATCTTCTCAGTTCTGCATCCCGTGAAACAAATAAGACAAACATAACCGCAAAGAAGAGCTTGGTGAAGTCTGTTGGGGGAAGCTTCCTGAGCATGGAACAGGGCAGGCAAATGTGGAGAACTGCTCTGAGAGGAATGAGAGGGACAGAAAGTGCCCAACATAGACGGTGAGCTCTGAGTACAGAGCTTGTATCTTATCAGTATCTGGGACCCATCTCCACCCACCTCTCAGAGCCTTAACTGAAAGACATAAAGGACTTTTCAGTAGGATCTGATAAAGAAAGTTTCCTTATCATAAAATTATATTTGCGTTCAGTTGATAGAGAAATCCAAGCAGGTGACAAAAGAACCATTTCTTCTACTTCTACAGTTTAAAATGTTTGTTGTTCTCCTTTGTTCGACATCAGAGTGAAGAGCTGGGGTCACTGAGTAAATTAATGGCACTTAAACATCATTTTGCATGTTATTGGGCCTCTGGGGTTTCAATTGAACTGACGTTTCTTGGCAGTGTAGTACTGAAGGGGCAATACTTGGAAAGTAAATTTCTTGTGAATGATTAAATAATTTGGTAATGTTTAGAGCACATTAAATATTCTATTTGATTTTCTAGAAATGTAGGGACTTTTTAAACTCTAGACTTAGTCAATTAACTTTTTGAAAGACATAGCATGCTTAAGGTAAGATTTTGTGTAGAATATTTCTCTCAATCCACCCTACTGCCACCAAAATGATGTGTATTTGAATGCTCAAATTTGATATTTAGTTTTAAACATTTTGACATTTTCTTTTATTTTTTCCTCAAATTATGATCTCATTGTGAAATAATATATTCAATATATTGTTGATATATGTATATATTATTAATAATATGTTGATATATGTATGTATTATGTTGCTATATGTATATATTATTATTAATAATATAACAAACTGTGCTAAATATATGTCATAACATGTATTTAACATATTATAGAAATTTTGGAAAATAAGGACAGACAGTTCCCACTTTGGAGAACAGCAAGTAGCCCTAAAATTGTCTTTAAAAAGTGATTTTAATAATATATAGGAAAAATGGTGATTATCACATGGCCTAATATTAAAATATCTCTTATTGTCAGTTCTAAAAGTTGAAAGAAAATAGTAAGTCTAATATTTAGACACCATAATTTAAAACAGAAGAAACATTTATAATGAAAGTGTTCTATTAAAATAAAAAGTGTCATGGGTAGTTTAAACCTTGTTCCATTCTTCTGGTGTTACATAGGAAACTGAGTGGACACTTCCTCTATGCCTTGGTGAATCGCTACAATCTTTAAAATGTAGACCAGCTTCCAACATTTTATCCTCCGCACTTTGAGTATTGTGAGATTTCTCTCAGAGTTCCTTTAAGGTTAATGTGTTTGGGACGTTACTTCCTCTGGCATATGTTCACTTTTTTTTGTCACAATCATTTCCTCATTCACCTTCACGAAATTTCTCTGGTGGCATATCTTGAGTCTTTCAAATGGCAGGAGTGTTATTTTCACAGTCAGCTATTTTTTTTTTCCTACAAATCCATTTATATTCAACATGGATTTTACTTTCAGTATTATCATTTTTTGTCTCTTTGCTGCAATTTCATCTTGGTTGGCCAATTCACTCATTCAAATTATCTATTTTTGAAAATTATCACATGGATGGATGACTGGGAGACAAAGCAGCTAGACAACGGTATGCTTTGCTTTCTGAGCGTGAACACATATGCAGTGACCGATCAACAGCAGACTTAGAAATAAATGCTGCAACTGGTCATTGATCAAGATGTGCCTCCGTTATTTAGGTAGTAATTTGTGCATTGAAGAGCGGTGTGAAGTTTGTGCTTTATACATGTACGGTTGATACCATTGATTGGAATTATAACCATGTTGTGGGGGATTTGTTTTATTTAATTAAACCATGGTAATTGATATGTATGCATATTTGGAACTGTGCAAAACAAGGACTGTCTGTCTTAAAATTTCGTTTATATCTGGGTGCTTATAATCCCAGCACTTTGGGAGGCCAATGCAGGAGAATTGCTTGAGGTCAAAAGTCTAAGATCAGCCTCCTGGGCAACATAGCAAAACCTTATCTATAAAAAAATTAAAAATTAGCAGAAAGTGGTGATGTGTGCTTGTATTCTTAGCTAATTGAGAAGCTGAAGGAGGAGCATTACATGAGCCCAGGAGTACAGTCTGCAGTGAGCTATGGTAAAGCCACTGCACCTCAGTCTGGGCGACAGAGGACGATCCTGTCTCTTATTTTTTTTAAAAGCTCATTTGTTATTATTTTGTCTAGCAAAACTACTGTTAAATTTTGTTACACTACTTTTAATGTTTTTTTGATACCTAAACTTTCTGGATATAGATGTAATCATCTATATTTGAATCATTTCTATTTTCTATTTAAAGTGGTAAGGTATACTAGATAGCTCTTAAATGTTTTAAATTATACTGATTTTGAAAGTCACACGCAAAAGTCAATTACTTTACATTATCTTCACTCATGTAAAGCTTTTAACAGAGGTCTTTCAGTGATGAGAATGCCTCCTGGGTGGTAGAGGAAGGGAGGATAACATTAAAAACTAGAGGGAAATAAAGAAATACAAAATTGAGAGCAAGAGGAGACAATGAGATTGAATGAGATTGTCTTTCTCTTTTTCTAGTTTGTATAGAAGAAAATGGAAGAGAAAGGGGAATTCTCATACGTAATGTAAACTTTTTGGCAAGCAACGCTCCTAGTAAACGTAGACAATCAGCATCCTCAAATTTGCGCCACACAATCCTCCTTAGGTATGGACTGTCTTTTATCTCTATACCTCCCTGAAGAAAATTAGGAGGAAGGAGAAGAGATAAATATTGAGGTCACCCATTGAAACAACAATATTCTTCCACTTTAAAATCCTTTCTTGAACTTGGTTGGCTTCACTGCCAAATCAGTGGTGGAGCAGGAGAAAAACTGTGTCCTTTGAAAGAAGAAATCAGCAGATTAGCACAAATAACTTGTCTAAAGCACTATTTATATCCCACTTTTCCTCATCTTTCCATTGGTGGGAGCACGTCATCACGCAACATTTATAACATGCACAAGCAGATGACAGTCAGGATCTATGGGTGAAACTCTTTTTCCTGGTTTACACATGTACATCAGCATAGCTGGGTAGAGATATTTTAGTTTCATGCTTTTTCATATCAACATTTTGTAGACATTACTCTGATATTTTCTGGCATGTTTACAGTTTATAAGTACAAAGTTTGAAACTGGCCTGGGGTGTGTGTGTGTGTGTGTGTGTATTTGTGTGAATAATACCTGGTATCTCAGAATATGGAGAATTTAAAAAATGACTTTCAACAACTTCACCAATTTATTTATCGATGTTACTTAATTTTCAATCACAATACTGTATATACAGTAACTCTTTTTATTCCACAGATTCATATCCTTAATTTCTATTATGTCTTTAAATAAAATATCTGTTCAATTTTTGCCTGCTTTTTTTTTTTGAGACAGAGTCTTGCTCTGTCTCCCAGGCTGGAGCGCAGTGGCGAGATCTCAGCTCACTGCAAGCTCCGCCTGCCGGGGTCAGGCCATTCTCCTGCCTCGGCGTCCCTAGTAGCTGGGACTACAGGCGCCCGCCACCACGCCCAGCTAATTTTTTTGTATTTTTAGTAGAGACAGGGTTTCACCATGTTAACCAGGATGGTCTCAATCTCCTGACCTCGTGATCTACCCACCTTGGCCTCCCAAAGTGCTGGGATTACAGGCGTAAGCCACCATGCCCAGCCTGCCTGCTTTTTTAAATTTTACTTTTCATAGAAATATCAGTTATGATTATGTTGACTCACTGTGGTGTGCAAGCCTGTATCTATCATTTTTCCTATACCTGCTTTCCTCTTTTCATGCCTCTTCACTCCACTTTAGGGATTCTTTTTTTCCAGCTTGTTCTTCATATCACAGGTACAAGATATTAAATTGCTGATTGGTATCTTTGCTTTTCCAATACCATCTTAATAATGCACAATAGCATTGATTGCCTCCTTAAATTCTTTCCTTAATTTTGACATCTTCAATTTTATCTGAATTTTTTGTTTCTTCCTTATCTTACTGAATCATTTCACAATTTTTTTGTTTAATTTTTTGAGGTTGTGAGCTTTTTTCCAAAAGTTTTTAAAAATCTATCTTTTTAAAGACTGTATCATTTCTGTGTTTCTTTCATTTTATGTTGTTTTTTTCTTATCATTGAGAAAAGATTGCGTAAATTCCACAAATGATTTTATTTTTTTCTCTTTACTTACCATAGGATGATCTTTTCTAAATGGGTCATGTTTCATGGCCCTTTCCTTTCTCTCTTCCTCTTTCTCCATCTGACTCTGTAAGCATTGTTAAAATTCTTACCCCATAGAATTTAAACTGGGCTTGAAGAGGTGAGTACATGGTGGTGAATATTCATTCTTTTGTCTTCCTGACAAAGCTTAGGGTAGAATTGGGAGCGAGGGAAAGGCGGTGTGGAAAGTAACCTGAAAATTATCCATCATGGTAAGGATATTTTGTCTCATAATATTTTGTATCGATATTTATTAAAAACTGAGCCACGTTCTCTGCTAAAGTTAGAAGACAGAAATTCTTTAGTTTTCAGTTCCAATTCTACTTTGAGATGTTTTACCAGCTTTCATTAGAAGTGGAATTATCCCCCGTGTTTCGTGAAATAGGGTCAAATGTATCTTTCCCTCCTTGGTCACATTTTCTGCCATTTGTCCAAATATATAAAAATGACTTTTAGAGATTATTCTGCATCACTTTGATATCTACTATAGCCTCTAGATCTTGGGTGATTTTCTTCTATTTCATGTCAGTACAAAATCACGCCACTATTAATTACCTATGTCTAAGAAAAAAAGTGGCAAGGCATGATGTCAATGTTTATAAATCCTGCTACTACTCTTGTTGCTTGGCAGGTAAATAGGTATCCACATTTGAGCCATCTAAATCAATGCATTGTATAATCATCCTTGTAGCTCCTGTCCCCACAAACCTAAGGATGTTGATAAGTGAGTTTTCTATCATGCCCTTTACAAATGTCTTAAATACCTTTCCCATGGTATGGGAAAGGAAATTTCATGTCAACTTTCAATGTTATTTTTACTTTAATCCTAATTGTATTGTTTTCAAGAAATAATTTTTAAAGTTTGTGATATGAGTTTGAAATAATCCTCTTATCTATATGCTTTTGAACATTTGTCTCTTACTCACCATTAAAAAATATTTCAGTGGATAAATTCATTTTTATGCTACTTGTTTTAACTCAGGAAAAGATAAACAATGGTAAAAGACAAAGATAATTGTATTCCTCTCCCATACCCCGTCATTCTGTGTTCCTCAAAAGCCCTTCTTTCCCCTTCAGATACAGACTAAGTTCATAACATGGCAAAAGAGTGCCTGTTTATGTCTCCAGTCTCATCTCTTACTCTTAATACCTAAGACTTAGTGTTGCAACTCCCAGTGACATTGTTGCAGTTCCTTTATATACCATTATTTCTTCTCAACTTCCTGCGTTAGAAACTCTACTCCCTTCTTCCTTCTTGCTCCTTTGCCTCCTAAATATTTGTTGAGATTCAATTTAATTGCTATACCCTTGTGGTAGCTTCAGTATTCTCCTCATATAGACACACACACACACACACACACACACGCGAAAGACACCACACCACCAGTCTCTACATGTAGCATTACATCTATAAGCCTGGATTGGTATTATTTGATTATATTGATTATTGTATTGTTTCTACTAATAAACTGTATGCAACTTGGCCTATTGTCTAACCCATAATTCAATACATGTCATTTTCCCCCTAAACAGGTGAATTGTCATTATATATACATTTATCAAAATTTTCCCATGCCTTTGTATATTTTTAGTCTTTATCAGCATTTAAAAAATCTTATTACTCCCTGTGATGTAAAGTATTTTATATAGTTTTTAGTTGATCTTAACTCTCAACACATTGTAGTATTTTTTATTTCTTGTTCACCAGAATCCAGATGATAATACCGTATTCACTTTATTCATATCCTTTGGAATTTTATAATCCTTAATTATTTCATCTTTTTAAAAAGAAATATGCTAATCAATTTACACTATTCAAGATTTGCTTAAAATAGTATTTCCCAGATGCTTCAGAATTCTTCTTCTTTTTCTAGGTCTTCAACAGCTTTCTTTCAAGTTTGAGGACTGGCTACCATTCATCCTATTTTATTAATAAAAAATCCTAGTTTCCTGCATGTATAGGGAAAAGAAAATAATTACATCTTACTTTCAATGAATTTCACTTACCTATGGTATCATCTTGATCTCTCTACAACAATAAATTGCATTAATATTTTCCAACAATAATTTGCAGTGATTTCTAAATCTGTTTTTTTAATAGTTGTACCTAAAAGTTCAGGGCCTGTGTCCTTGTACATTTAGTTTAGGTTATTTTTCAAAATTTGTTATCTACATTGAAGTTCATCTGCCATTTTCCAGACCACAGTGAATATTAAAATATTGCCCTATAGTTCATCATTATCATCTGGCATTTCACTATCTGGAAAAACATATCTTTGGTTTAAACTTTGCTATTTCACTGTCTACTCTTATATACTCAGATTAAAATGTTTAACAAAGAATAGATTGACTCAGCTATCAATTTATTTAGACCAAAATATTTCATGGAATAAATTGCTACAAATGTGAGCGTGAGGGACATAAGATATTTTTCATAGGTAACTGTGGCTAGCCTGTTAGCAATCAGTAAATAAATTCAGCTAAAAAATTTAGTATTTTAATAAAGTTGTATTTTACCTTTTAATCTACTTTATATGTACAGTTATGGATACAGTAACATCACTTCTAGATTTTTGTCAACTAAATGGGAATACTGCTCTTCGACCAATGAGACTTTCTTTTAGAGTCATGAAGAATATTCAGTGAGAAGCATATTTAATTCTGAATCTTAATTACATCTCTAATTACAGAATTTACTTAAAAAAACACATTCTTACAAACCTACTTAAGTCCAAACTTCTTCAGTGTTTAGCCACAAAGTACAGAAGAGCATAGCATTGAAAGTCATATGTTTACTTCCATACTTCTAGAAATGCTGTCTTTTAGTATTATACTTTCAGCTCAAAATTTTCCTTTTGAAAGATCACTCTCATGACAGGGAAAGTTATTTATGATTCAGACAATAAATTAGATTAGCTACCAAAAATCAGACTTGCAACCTAAATAATGGCTGCTACAGTTCACAGTCTATGGAATTTCTCTGAAAGCATACTCATATGTCCACCAATAATCTGCTTTTATTTTCAACTTTAATTCTGTTGAACTCCAGGAATTTCTGAAATAAGGAATTAGGGCGACAGTCAGGTCCTCTAGACTCAATCCACATGCACAGTTTGAGTTTAATATCTGTACTTTAAAAAATCTCCGATACTCTTGCTATCTAGAGTCTCATGTTCAGAATGTTCAAATAATAAAAGAGTAAAACTGTGGGAGTCACTAAGGATCTGTGAAATTGAATTTTTCAGAACTCTTTCATTGAAAGATGTGAATTGAGGAATCAGCTCTGTAAATCTCTGTAAAATATTTTTTCTATGATCTCTCCTTCTGAATACCTCGGAAAAAAAGCCAAGTCTTGGTACCCCATGTATTAGACACCCTTTGTCCTGCTTTTCATCCTCTTGCCTACCAGTGCTCCAGGCATTGCTGCAGGAGCCAGTTCATGCAGATCTCAATAACAAACTTTTGTCTGTTTTGTTCACTGCTATATTTCCCGTCTCCGCACCCGACTCTAGAAAAGTGTCTGGCACGTAGAAGATGTCAATAAGTATTTGTCAAATTTAGTAATAAAAATAAATATGATTTGAATAAGATTTGAACTTTTCTCCATTTTTATTGTCAGATCCTACTAGTGGCAAGTGAATTGTTTTTGTTTTTAAATCAATTTCATATTTATTTTATCCCATTGATTTTACCCTTTTTGATATATACATATAAATATATAGATAATTAAAGCAATAAATAAGAATATTAGTTGAACTTCATGCCATATATATGTGTATATATGTAATTCATACACACATACACACAGAGAATTTGTATTACCAGTTAGTACAACCTATTCTCCAATTTACATTGCAATATTTTCTTCAGCTTGTTCTGTATTTATTAAATAAAAGCATATTATTGAATCTTCAAACACTTGGGGATTTTTCAGTTATCATTAATTGTTATTTTCTAGCTCAGTTCAATGGTAGTCAGTGAATGTTCTCTGTATAGCTTAAAATACTTTGAGATTTGTTAAAATCTATTTTGTGAACAAGCATATGATCACTTTGGAAAAATAGTCCATGAAAACTTTTAAAAAATGTGTTCTGTAGCTTTTGGATACAGTCTGCTTTGTATGTTAATATGATCAAGTTTGATAATCCGGATGTTCAAATCTTGTATATAGTTATTGGATTTCTGTTTATGTTAAAATATTCCTATCAAGTTCATGAATATATTCATATTTCTGTGTTTACCTCTGCTGATTTTGGTTAAAATAGACTGTGAGACTATGTTATCGGAGACATTCACATTTAGAATCATATCATTTTTATGAATTTCACATTTTATGGTATTGAATATCTTCCACTCTAGTAATTGTTCTACTTTTGAAACTTTTGTCTGTCACCAGGATAGTTACACTAGCTTTATTTTGATTTCTGTTCATAAATAGTGTTTATTTCATTAACTCTTCATACAATAATATGGTTTTATTCTTCCTTTCTTCTGAAAATTTGAGATTATATATATATATATATAAAATATATATAAAATACCTTTTCTTAGTGTCTAATGTGCTTTTTTTTCCCTGTACTTTTAATATTTTGCTTCTCCATTCTTCATTCTGGGTATTTTCTTCTAGTTTGACTTTATAAATTCTCTCTTCATTTTTGCTTCATATCCGCTGAAGATACTCATTAGGTTCTTTCTTTCACATCTTTAATATTAAATATACTAATATTAAATATACTAAAGCCCATGAGTAATAACTCCATTATTTACATCTCATATCTTTTCCTCTAATCATTTTCTTTCTTTCTTTTGGTTTTCTGTAAAACTTTGACTTTTTGTATGTCCAGTTATTTTTGATTCAGTGTCATGCATTTTATATTTAAAATCCATTCTAATATCATATTTCTTGAGAGAGAGTGTACATTTTTTTTCTCTCAGGCAGCTAGGCTTGTAGCTCTCACCAGCTAAGATAACCTTATTCTAAGCAGGGTCTGAAATGCTATAGACCTGGGATTTGTCATGGTTGGTAAATGGTTTATTTTAAGGTATAGACATTTGGGATCTCAGATAAATGCCTGGGATATAAACAAGACTCGTGCCCTTTGAACACCCCTGAAATCCATGACGCAGTGCTACAGATTTCAAGGGTGTTCTGCTCATCTTCTTACACACAGCTTTCAAAGTTAGCTTCCAGAAAAGGAAAAAAAGAAGTACCACATTCTGGGCTGACGTTTCTAGGCTTCTCTTTTCTCTATTACCCTTGTGCTACCAACCCTCTCTCTTCGTTGATAATAATCCAATGTCTTCACAGATACTTTTTCCAGATATTTTCAGATAAAATTTTGAGCTGAAGAATCTAAATTCATTAATACTGGAAGTGGAACTAGCACATTTTATTTTTAAGTGTCAAAATTTTATGTGTCATAATCAATCTTTTATTGTTGCTGTTTATTATAAACTTTATTTTTATAACCGCTTTTATTGTTATTTTTTCATTGAATAACTTAAGGTAACTAAACTGATATCAAATTAGGCAAGTTACCCATGTTAGAAAGACATGATTAAAGGGCATCTAGTTATTATTATTTTTCATCTAAAATCATATATATATATATACTTTTTTCTTCTCCTACTCTGAATGCTGACCAGTTATAGGTTTCTAATGAAGCATTTCCTTGCCTTCATCAAGGCAATAAATAATTACATCTGACAAGGTAGAAGGACTTGATTCTTTTTTCTCAAATTCAGTAAGATATGGTTTAAGTGTTTACCTTTCTATCCATGTTAAACTTTCCCATATCTTCCAAATTGGAAGAGATATCTGTCACCTACAACTGCTAAAACTTCATAACTTTTATTTTATGAAATTCTGCCTTATAGTATTTAACTCTCATACTAATTCCACACAGTAAGGGACACACTGATTTCTATACAATAGACAGTCAAGGAAAATGATTTTGAGTGAGTCGATGAATTTACCCTTCAGGTAAAATCTAGTGAATCTATTCAGGAATAATTAAACTTTGGAGGACACATCGCAGTTACTACTAACTTAAGTATTTCCACACTGTCTCCCCTATACCGTAGGGTATTATAACTTGGAACTGAGGTCTTTTCCATTATCAGAGGACTTTGTTCCTGGATAGTTTTCCTCGTAATTTCTTCCTGTGATTTTTCTTAGCATTTTGTTACAGTCAAAAAATATTACAGCTGTGGGAAAGCCAAGGGGATAAATGACTGAGGTTGGGACAAAACAGTTATGAATAAGACAATAATCGAAATAAAATAATCTGCAGTGCTATCCATTGTATAGCCATTTATTCAGACACTCATCATCTCTTATTTCCACTTCGAAATCCAAAAACGTTTGAGAACAAACCTGATCTGAACTAAGTTGTCAGTTGTCAGCAAAACTTGACCTGAATTGACTTGGGGCTACTTACCATTCTTTATTCATTCTACTCATACAATCTTACTTTTCTGTATATAATTTGTTTGATTTTAATACTAATAGCCTATAATCATATAGCCTTTCTAAAATCTGAAAACAGGGAATCCCAAAAAAATGGTTGGATCACATGCTTTTTGGAGAAAATGTTGTAAACCCTTAGAAATTAGAAATTACAATTTCTGATTTCAGAATATAATCCTGAGGAATATACACACAGGAAATCAGAAAAGAAAGGATTAGGAAGTAAAACAGAGAACGCGGGCAATGTCAAATTCTAGCGATCCAGAGGGGTAGATGTTAGAAAGGAAATGTTAGATGTTAGAAAGGCAGATGTTAGAAAAGAAAGCTGACAAGGTAGAAGGACTAGGTCAGATGCTGATAATCAGATGGTAGTTTGTTCAGGAAAATATGAAACCAATGAAGGAAGGGCTGTATCCCTCCAATGGTAGAAGCTGACATATTTGTCTTAGTGTATGAAGCAGTGATATTCGCAGTGTGTCATCTGCTTCGTGCCAAGGCTACAATTTCTTTAGTAATTCTCTCAATTTGAGTCAGTTATTATTGTAATGTCTTATCTGTTCTCAGATGTATTCCTTACAAAATGCCTTAATGATCCCTCAGTTCGTTTTTCAATGTAAATATTAGCTTTATCAAATTATATTCTAAGAATCCTACATTCAAAAAGCTAAATAAAAATTAACATTCTATTTCACAACTTCACTTCCAATAACCTTTTGACATTACATCCATTGGTTATCTCAAGTAATTTTGAGTGATTATTTTAGATACTCTTTCTTTGTTTATATTTTCTGTTCACCTAGAATCACATTAAAAAAAAAAACAAAGTCAAAACGGATCTTTTCAGCAACTCTGTTTTTCTTTATTGCCACTGTTTAGCCATAAATAAAAGCATCTTTAGTTATATTTCAGAAAGGTGCTAGTATAAGCTAGGTGACTTTTCCTTTGATTCAGACAACTTACAGCTTTCAAATTTGCAGTAACTGCAATGTTTGAGGGGTTATCTAATTACTCTTCTTATGGAATGAATCCTACATATTGATTTACCTTGGATCTTTTGAAGTACAGGGTGCTACATAAAATAAATATTGATTTTATATGAACCTTGTAAATAGAAAATCAGGCTATAGATTCACAGTACATAAAACAGCACTGCAAGAGACCCAGCTTAGACAACAACAGTGAAAGTCCCAGGCTTAGCAGCTTATCTTGGAGAGGCAATTAGATTGCCCTTGAGAAAGATGCTTCAGCTTAGCCATCTGAAAGATGAGGATGTTGATGTGTATCGCCTCTCTTCCCTTAAGATTTATAATACAATGTTTGAAAGATATCATTGTGATTTCCCTCACAAAAGGTAATAGCTACATGTTAACATTTTTTAGCAACATTATTTAGGGATAGCTACACGTAAACATTATTTCATGGGAAGATGAAACCACTTTTATGTCTCCTCTATCTTCATGTAAACTAATGAATCTTTATCAAGTTTCTACCATGTGATCAGTGGGGAGCAGAGATCCTTTGTGGTGACATAAAAGGACTGGAGGAAATTCTGGCTTTGCCATTGACAAGTTGTATAACTTTGGGTAAATGTTTTTACCTCTCTGACACTCAGTTTCTTCAAGAGTATAAATAGGTGAGAGTAAAATGACAAAAGGATAAGCAGGGTTTCCCTATCACCCTTCACATATTTTTTTTTAACCCTACACAGATCACGAAACCACACATTTGGTTGAACATTTTTGTATATAATAAAAAAATGGAAGAAATGTAAATAATTACTATTTGAGGTGGGGGGAGGGGGTGGGACTAGAACAAACTGTGAAAATGTATATAGGAGAGTAGTCTGCTGAATTATCTCTAGGTAACGTAGTTTATATTTGCCCATCTGCAGTCTTTGTATTCTTTTGTTCTTATCGCACACTTATGTATCTGACTCTCACTCACAGAGACTTTGTATTTCTGTTTTCTATATCTGTATCTATTTGACTAACATTGTTTATCCTCCTATTAAAACTAAAAAGCATAAAGCAACTGAATCAGACACTAAAAAGTGGTGAGTCTGACAAGGGGTATACAGGTTGCAATGAATAAGATTAGATTAAATCAAAATTTGCCATGGTATGTATATCTTAAACATTCATATTTACACACACACATGCATACATACATACACACATATTCATTTACTTCACAATTCCAGGTGGACAATTATATTTCTAAGAGAGAGCTAACTTAGAGGGTTAAGCCTCAATGAAAGAATTCTTACAGAAATAGGCCAGGTGCGGTGGCTCACACCGGTAATCCCAGTACTTTGATAGACCAAGGCAGGCAGATCATCTGAGGTCAGAAGTTCGATGTCAGCCTGGCCAACATGGTCAGTCCCCTTCTCTACTAATAATACAAAAATTAGCCAGGGGTGGTGGCATGTGTCTGTAATCGCAGCTACTTGGGAGGCTGAGGCAGGAGAATCGCTTGAACCCAGGAGGCGGAGGTTGCAATGTGCTGAGATTACGCCACTGCACTCCAGCCTAGGCACCAAGATATTCTACACACGTGGGGATGGCCGCGTTGCCAGGAACATGTGGGGCAAGGGCTAGACACCCATGGAAATTGCCATGATGGGTGGACCCAATTTCTACTGGCTGGTATTTGCATATTGAAGGTTGCTGGCCTGGCTCTAAGAGCCGGGGCTTTACAAGAAAATTTTCCCGAGATGCTTTAAAAAATGAAAACTTCCCAAGGACCCCTTTTCCTCTCTATTTGCCTAAAATAATTTCTTAATAACTCCTATCACACTATTGTGGTCCCTTCTGTATTTGAAATCTCAGTCTTCAAATGTGAATAATAGTGATCTATGTTTCCTATTTGCATCTATAGTTTGGGCAAATAATAATTATTTCAGGAAATTGCTATTTGATATCCTGTCTCCCAATGGTGATATTCTACCACAGACATGTGTGTGTAAGGGAGTTTGTGTATATGTATATGTGTAGGCAGAGGATGCTCATGGGTAAGGTTGCAAATTGACTTTCAGATAAATCATACAGCTTGTCTCCATCCCCGAATGGAGCTGGGAAAAACTGAACAAAAAGGAAGCCTGACAGTAAAATCACGACTAATAGAAAGCATCTACCAAA
The DNA here is from genome assembly GCF_006542625.1 of Nomascus leucogenys. Classification (NCBI taxonomy): domain Eukaryota; kingdom Metazoa; phylum Chordata; class Mammalia; order Primates; family Hylobatidae; genus Nomascus; species Nomascus leucogenys. Next base: position 88,098,555 of record NC_044387.1, on the reverse strand, counting down.
AGGTTGTGTCACAAGGAAGAAAAAAAAATTACAAGTGTTCTGAATTGGTGAAATTCACAGATGGTTTATCATTTTGAATCATAAACCGTTCATAAATACCAATTAGTGGGCTGAATCCTTGTCTAATCATACACTTCTATTGCTCTCACAACAGTGGGATGATCCCAAATTTTATGTGAATTAAATGCTAGAAATATGTTTGGCTACAAGCACTCAGTTGTGCTTTGAACTCCATGAAGTATAATTTAATTACTTAAAATAATAAAATTAAAATATCACTAATCTTTACCAGTATTAGCTACTTGCCTACCTATTGTCCAAATATTTTCACTAATACAATATTATTGTTTCTTTAAATTGTTGCTTGTTCTGGAAAGATGCCCTTCTAAATTAGAAATATCCGTCATGGGCATGTTTCCTTTTATACCTTGAACTACACTTCTGACCTATTATTTGGAGATATTTTTTTCATTATCTACACACTGTACATCAACTCCAGGATTTCCTTATAGAAGAGGGGCATTTTTAAAATGGAGCACTTCCTTGGACAATGTCCTTTTTCTGAACCCTGCTAACAACACTGTCAACACATCTACTATCTGATGGAATCATAATTCTACTTGTCAGCGACTGGAACTTGCTCATGTCATTGAAAAAATGCTAATGGACTCTGGGCTACTAGTGAGTATTTTGAGAATTCTGCTGCTTGAGCAGATGCCTTGATAATCTAAATACTATTATTAAGTAGAAGAACACCACTGTGAATTTTCAAATCAAGCAAAACCTACCTTAATACTATAACAGATGAAAAAAAAATGATGCTTTGAAAGTTCTTTTATGTCTGAAAATACAAACCTTTTTTTCCCAAGAGACAATGTTAAAGAATCTTTAAGATTAAAAACAATGAGGGAACAGCAGTTGTTTCTAATTATTTTTTAAAAATTCTGTACTTTTCAATAATGTTTCCTTTAGAATGTTTCCTTAAGAGATGAAGATTCTTAAGTAACACATTTATACAAATCCAAGATATAATCTGCCTTTTAAAAAGCATGGTAATAGCAAAGGTCTTTATTATGCTATATGTTGTTTAAATCTCAGATATTTTAAAGTATTCCCATGGAAGCATGTTCATATTTCAACTCTCACATTTTATTAGACTTTAATTACATAAAATATACTGGAAAATAGCCATATTTATGCACAAAAATGAAGCAGTTTTAAACTGTATTTACTTTACTCTCAGTATTTGTACTGACTTTCTTCCCTAATTTACACATGGTTTTAGATGCTGAAAACACAGTTATGAGGAAGACAGGCTAGTTGCCTTCCCTCTTGGAGTGTAGCATATTCTGGTTGGTGAATAGAGACAAAAAAAAATCTATTAAACAAGTAATAAGAAAATTATCACGTGATAATAAGTAATACACAGGACAATAAAATTAGGTGATATATTAGAGAGTGACTACTTTGGTGGCTACTTTGGATTCAGAGGTCAAGAAATAAATCTTGTTTTAGGAGGTAGCATTTGATATCTAAATGGGAAGACTGACGATGTATGTCAAGAAAAGAAAAAAACATTACAGGAAGAGGAAATCCCAGGAGGAAAGGCTTTAAGGCAGAAGCAAACAAGGTGCATTCACAGAATAGCAAGAAAAATGAAGTGACTGGCACGTAATAGGTAAGCCCAAGAGAAGTACAAGAAAAGATTGCCCAGGTCAGGATGGAACAGATCATTTAAGGCATTGTAATCTGAGGGAAGGCCATTGCATTTGCGTCTAAGTGTGATAAAAATCCACTGAAGACTTTGAAAAGGTGACATTCAACTGTTCTATAGAGAATACATGAATAGAGAATAGATGATTGATAAGGGCAATATGAAAAACTGTGAAGCTATTGTCTTATTAGAAGAAGACTGTAATTCTCACTAGGATGGTAGAACCTGCAATGGAAATAGGTAAACAGATTCATGATACACTTGGGCTATACGGTCATGGCATGGAGGTAACAGAAAGAAATCGATGAAGAATAAAATTAGATATTTTGGAATAATCAACTTTATGTGGGAGGCAATTTTGTGGCCTGGCAGTGATTCAGACATAAATCTACTGGACCCCACCGTGGCATCATAATACTTCCAGACTCAATATTTTGATTTATTACTCAACACTTGTACTTAGCATGCAACACTTACACTCAAAACTTTAATTCAGCATGCACTGTTTATGAGTTTTTTTTAAATCATGTAAATATGTAGAATTAGATCATTCTAAAGTAAAAGTCAATTCAGACAGCACCATAATGAGGAACACTCAGGTTAACTGGTCGTAAGGCCACATAACCAATAAAATATTTTAAAATTAATTTTAAATTTAATTTTTCAGAGAAGCAGCCACCACAATATTTTTCTATCTCATCCAAGAATACATACATTTCTGCAAAATTTTAATTTGCCACAATGAATCGTTGAAATGTTGAAAAAAATTAACTTTTTTAATTTGAACAATATATGTAGGTCAACTTCTAAAAGCAAAAATGAATTTATAATCACATAGTAAATCAGTGTATAACATTTAAATGTAAAATGCAAAAAAAAACCCATAAAATATGATCAAGGTTGTTATGCTTGTACTTCCTTCATCAATACATGCATTTTTTTTTTTTTTTTTTTTTTTTTTTTTTTGGAGACTGAGTCTCGCTCTGTCTCCCAGGCTGGAGTGCAGTGGTGTGATCTGGGCTCACTGCAAGCTCCGCCTCCTGGGTTCACGCCATTCTCCTGCCTCAGCCTCCTGAGCAGCTGGGACTACAGGCGCCCGCCACCAAGCCCAGCAAATTTTTTGTATTTTTAGTAGAGACGGGGTTTCACCGTGGTCGCGATCTTCTGACCTTGTGATCTGCCCGCCTTGGCCTCCCAAAGTGCTGGGATTGCAGGCGTGAGCCACCACGCCCAGCCAATACATGCATTTTCTAAGTTGGCATAAGAAGGAAATAAGCCAACCGTAATCATAAAATAATAGAGCAAAAATGTTTTAAATGTATATTTCTATAATTGTTAAAATTTTTGATTGGCCTTTTACAAATAGCACTTCAGTTAATAATATTTGAGTTAATTTCACCTAAAATAGAGAGGGAAGGTTCATAATCACATAAGAGACACATGAACACAAAAAATGTACTACTCAGTTTAGCTATTGACATCAAATTTAAAATGGAAATTCTTCAATGTGTCTTTACAAATTGATGCCATTATAAAGTCATATTCTTTAACCTCAACAGAGCCACTTCAGTGCTGCCCAGAAATCATAGTGTCTCTACTATATACCAATTTAGTATTAATTACCTTGGCCTGGGCACCTCCCAAAAGCAAACCATAAGCAAGGATTTGAGTTCCAGGAATCTATGAGGCAGGTAAAATAGAGAAGTTTGAAAAATGACCAAAGGGTGTTATCGATCCAGTTATTACCATGAACAACTAGCAATGTCATCCTGCAAGACCTGGGAGATTATGTCGAGCCTGGCTCAGAATTGGTCTCAAGAAGGGACAAGAAAGCAGACATGTATGTATCCTCTTACTCTCACTTGACATTGGCTGACAGCTACCCCTGGGAACACAGCTTTTTTCGCACTTCCTGCCTCCATCTCACGTGGATCACCACAAAGCCCCCAGATGGAAGATCACAAATGCCTCAGGAGGAGGTGATTATCTTCAATGAAAAGAGACTCAGTTTTTTCCTTTTCTTGATTTCATAGGAATCAAAATTCACTACAAAGCTATCAGAAAAAATGGCATGGAATTCATGGTCTGGAATATATAGTAGACATTGGCTGGCAGTGGGTTTAGGTCTTGAAGTCTACCTGGGAAAAATATCACAAGTCTGGATTCTTTAGCATATCTGATGAAGAACAATGGTTAGTGTGCGTAAGTTAAATAGTGATATAGTTTTGTCTCCGCCCAAATCTCATGTTGAAATGAAATGCCCAGTGCTGCAGGGGGGCCCTGCTAGGAGATGTTCGAATCCTGAGGGCAGATCCTTCACGAGTTGGTGCTGTCTTCATGATAGTGAGTTCTCGTGAGATTTGGTCATTTAAAAGTATGTGACACCTCCCCCTCAACATACACCCACTTCAACATACACCCTCTCTTTTGTTCCTGCTTTGGCCATGTGACATGCCATTTCTGCCTTTGCCTTCTGCCATGGTCCTAAGCTTCCTGAGGCCTCATCAGAATTCAAGCAGATGCCTGGTGCCTATGCTTTCTGCATAACCTTCAGATCTGTAAGCCAATTAAACCTCTTTTCTTTGTAAATTACCCAGCCTTTCTTCATAGCAATACAAGAATGGCCTAGTACAAATAACAAAATGAAAGTCTATAGAGACACTAAATAAGAAACAAATAGAGTCTGCACCTCGAATCACTCCTTGCCTTTTGTATGGATTATATTACAAACTCTGAACACTTAGTGTATCACCTTCCCAGTGTTTCAATGTCTTGCTATCATTGCATACTCAAAACATGTTTGTTGAATAGGGTAATGGTTGCTCATTTTTGTAAACTAAAGACTAGTTCATTCAATGATTATATTTAACACTTCTTGAGTGCTTGCATTGTGGAAAGTGTTAAAAAATGCTTTCCATATATTACATAACCTGAAAAATTAGCTCCATTTACATGAGAAAATTGAGAAAACTATAGGCATTTGAATTATTTATCATCAATCTTCAAAGTATATCATAAAATTAATTTAACAAAATTATAATATCCAGTTAACATGTTCAAAGTAAATCTATCACATATAATTTTTGTTCACAGTAGAGAAAAAGTTCTTCCAAATAAACTAAAAGTCAAGGTATCAGGAAAATAGGAGTAGTTAACCACATAAGAATTAAAATAAAATAGAGCCAGTTATTGTTCACTGATAGAGTGAAAACAATAGGAGAAATATGAAAGAATGAGACATGATACTGATATTATATAGACCTATTTTTAGCTACTATGTAGACAAAAATTGAAAATTTAATTTGGCTATGGAAATGATGATATTTATTTTCATATTTTGTTTTACTGAATTATTTGTCAGATTTTTCCCAAGAAGTTCAGAAGGAACTGTTGAACCCAGGGTCAAGAGAGAAAGTGAAAGTTCTGTCATAGATAGAAAAGCACAGCCCTGGACATAGAAAAGTAGATCATAAAAATTTCAAGTAGCCTTAATTTTAAAAATAAGAACTTGTACTCTGTAGAATGTAGAAACAAGTGGAAATGTGTCAGATAATAAAAACTTGGGTCCATAGAATAAGAGCACAGTGAGACACACTAAGTTAATATTAATGTAAGATATTTATGGAAATGTATATTATGAAAATTGGGAATATTGGTATGTGTAGGAGCTTGATAAGATAATGTGAAAAATACTCTCAAGAAACATAATTACAAAAGATATTTGAGTTCAGAAGTATAACCAAAAAAATCGATGGGTGCTTTTTCAAATGCACTGAGTATAAGGACTAAATTCATTTCTATCTCAGATTGTGCAATTAGAAATTCAGCTAAACCAGGGAGGTGAAATATTTCTACAATGAAATTACAAAACACTATGCAAAGGAATTAGAGATGACACAAACAAATGGAAATATACTCCATGCTCATGGATAGGAAAAATTAATATCCTTAAAGTAGCGATTCTCCCAAAAGCAATGAAAAGATTCAATGTTATTCCTATGAAACTACAAAGGACATTCTTCAGAGAACTAGAAAAAAATTTTTTTTAAATTTATATGGAACCAAAAAGAACCGAAATAGCCAAGGCAATCCTAAGCAAAGCAAAGCAAAGTAAAACAAGACAAAACAAAACAAAACCAAGCTGGAGGCATCATGTTACCCAACTTCAAACTATACTGCAGAGCTACAGTAATCAAAAAGCATTGACAAGTATAATCTAATTAAACTTAAGAGCTTCTGCACAGCAAAAGAAACTATCAACAGAATAAACAGACAACCTGTAAGATGTGAGATAATATTTGCAAATGATGCATTTGACAAAGGTCTAATACTCAGCATGTGTAAGGAACTTATAAATGAGTTTACAAGGGAAAAACAAACTACCACATTAAAAAGTGGGCAAATGACATGAACAGACACTTTTCAAAAGAAAACAGACGTGGCCAAGAAGCATACAAAAAAAAAAAAAAAAGCTTACTATCGCTGGCCATTAGATAAATGCAAAACAAAACCTCAATGTGATGCCATCTCACACCAGTCAGAATGACTATTTTCAGAAAGTTAAAAAATAACGGATGCTAGTGAGGGTGTAGAGAAAAGGTAACACTTATACACTGTTGGTGGGGTTGTATATCAGTCCAACCTCTGTGGAACACAGTGTGACAATTCCTCAAAGGGCTAAAAACAGAACTACCATTCAACCCAGCAATCCCATTAGCCAAAGGAATATAAATTATTCTACCCTAAAGACACATGCATGTGGATGTTCATTGCAGCATTTTTCACAATAGCAAAGACATGATATCAATCTAAATGCCCATCAATGACAGAGTAGATAAAGAAAATGTGGTACTTGTACACCATGAAAAACTATGCATTCATAAAAAAAGGATGAGACATGGTTGGAATTGGAGGCCGTTCTCCTTAGCAAACTAACACAAGAACAGAAAACCAAATACCACATGTTCTCACTTATAAGTGGGAGGTAAGTGATGACAACACATTGACCCAAAGAGGGTAACAGCAGACACTGGGGCCTACTTGAGGGTGAGGTTGGGAGGAGGGAGAGGATCAGAAAAAATAACTATTGGTTACTAGGCTTAGTATCTGGGTGATGAAATAATCTGTACAACTAACCCCATGACACAAGTTTACCTATATAACAAATTTGCACTTGTATCCCTGAACCCGAAATAAAAGTAACAAAAAAAAATTAAGTTCTGTCTATAAAGCAGTATTTGGTATCTTGGATTTTCTTTTACATGGGAATCGATTATGACTTAAGGTGTACAGCAAGGCATATGATTTCACATTCATTTTTAAAATGGAGCTACAGAAGTGTAAAAGGTGGGAGAATATTGAAAGATATGATTTCTACTTTTAAAGGCAGATTTCTAGTTGATCAATTCAGTAAAACACTGATGGAAGTCAGGTCTTATCTAGTCAATCTTACTGTGATTCTCCAGTGTAATATTTCCAAAATGAGTTTGGTCATAATAATCAAGTAGGGTGCTTGGTGAGTCTCTATTACCTACAAACATGCCAGGCGAAAATTATGATCAAGTACATTTGATACACTATTTAAGTTTCTCTTTATCTACCATGAAAACATGTTTATGTTGGTGTCTCCATTTTAAAGACGAAAACCATCTCTTGGGAAGATAAGTCATTGGGATGGAACACTTTCTTGCAGGAACAACTGCACTGTTACAACTTATTGCTTAAAAGTCAAGCTAAAAAGCGTGACTCCCATGATGCAACATAGTGATGTTTCTTATGCAGCATTTTTAAAGCAACTGGAAATTCAACCACAACTTATATTCAGATGCCTTCCTTTCCTATTTTTCTAATAGACCTCTAGATTTTGCTGTAAGGATGTGAATGAAATAAAGATATTATCACTGCAGTTCAAGGATCACATAACCTAATTTTACATAACACATCAAAACCTCTTCAGAATGTTTCCATGTAGTATAAACTAATTACTTTTTTTTTTTTTGAGACGGAGTCTTGCTCTGTCGCCCAGCCTGGAGTGCAGTGGCATGATCTCTACTCACTGCAAATTCCGCCTCCCGGGTTCACGCCATTCTCCTGCCTCAGCCTCCCGAGTAGCTGGGACTACAGGCACCCACCACCATGCCCGGCTTATTTTTTGTATTTTTAGTAGAGAGGGGGTTTCATCATCTTAGCAAGGATGGTCTTGATCTCCTGACCTCATGATCCGCCCACCTCAGCCTCCCAAAGTGCTGGTATTACAGGCGTGAGCCACCGCGCCCGGCCAAACTAATTAAGTTTTAACAAAGCCATTGGGCTATAAACTACTTGAAGTTTGTTTGCAACTGAGATGCCAAAATCAGGGCTTATAACGAAGGAGATGAGAAATGTTTGCTAAATAAATAAATAAATGAATGAATGATTCACATTAGTAATATATGAAATAAAGGCAATCACATGAATGCTGATTAGTAAGTCCATCAACAGACTGGCTAGTTCCAGGGGTATGGAACATTATTTTAATGGTTGCAAAGATGTGGTATATATGTGTGTGTATTGGTAGTGGATGGGTGTGTGGGAAGACTTGAGAGAGGTTAAAACATGAAAATATCTCTAGGCTTTACAAAGAAAACGGAAGCTGAAGCTGGGGTAGACAGTGTTTAGAGCAAAAGAATATTCCTGGGACAAAGAATTGTTATATAAATGGAAAAGTTAGGGAAAACAATCCAAAATATTTTTAAACATAGTAGGACCCTTTCGAGAGAACAAGAACAAATAAGCCTAAAGTGATACAAAGAATGCATTAAATTGGAAAAGTGTACATTTGACTCGTTTTTTTTCCTAAAAAGGATGTGAAACAGCCAGTGATTTTGACAGGGGTATCCTTGCCGTGGAGAGAATTTGGGAAGCTGTGTTGTAAAGGTGTTCACACCATGCTGCACTGCAATCTCACAGGTCCTTATGATTCTGTCCCTGTAGTCACCCTTCCTCACGGATTTGTCACTTATTTTCTTTACTTGAGACATAAGCCTGAATAACATGCTCATTAGTACTAATTAATAATGACTTAACTGCTTCCTTATTTGCATCTAATCATACAAAGATCTTTAGCACACTCAGAATTTGAGATTGGCATATTTGGGAGATTAAAGTTTGTTCTTTTGAAGAATTCAATCATAATTATTTGTATTTTTAGGATTTTTTGTGGCTAGAATAAAAGAAGTCTTCACTAGTAATAATGAGTACTATTAATGTGAAGTTAATCTTAAGAATACATAGATTTTAAATGTCATCCCCTCAAAAATTTATTATGTAGGTCTTGTTAGCCAATCACAATCTGTTTTAGAAACAGGAAAGTTTAACCGGAAAATTTTATGAATTAATAATCTTGTTTTCAAGTTACAGAAAACTGCACTTAACCTGAAGAAATAGAAATATATATGCATGCATAATTAAGAATAGTTTTATCAAGAGATTCTTAATACTTTCTTCTGGGCTCTGCCCTCTCTTTATCAACTTCATTTCCAGAGTGGCTGCTTTCCTAGTAGCAATAGTGAAGGACTCTACTACATCTGTTTCAGGAAAGAGAGCATCTGTTCTGGTCCTATTAGAAGAGAGGGATAAAGCACTGTTTTTACAAAAGCCCCAGGCAAACATACCCTTGTGTGTCACTAGCCTGAGGTGGGGCATGAGGTCACATTTTTATCAATTAGTTATGGTCATCGTGTTAGGGTGAGATAGTAGAGAGTGAAATGTAATAATTGACTTGAGAACTTCAGGGCCCACCCCTGAGCTTATAATGGAGTTCACCTGACCCAAAAGATGTGGCTGCGAAGGGGAAGGAGGGAATTCCCAAAGAAACATGTAATTGATATAAACAAGAGAAACGAAAAGTGGTTGATGCAGAGGGAACAAACGGCCACAACAAAGGCCGAGGCAGGCGGATTACGAGGTCGGGAGATCGAGACCATCCTGGCTAACACGGTGAAACCCCGTCGCTACTAAAAAATACAAAAAAAATTAGCCGGGCGTGGTGACGGGCACCTGTAGTCCCAGCTACTCGGGAGGCTGAGGCAGGAGAATGGCCTGAACCCGGGAGGCGGAGCTTGCAGTGAGCCCAGATCGTGTCACTGCACTCCAGCCTGGGCGACAGAGCGAGACTCCGTCTCAAAAAAAAAAAAAAAAAAAAAAAAAAAGAGAAGTTATTACTTTTAAAGTAAAATTAATGGGCATATCTAACAAGCTTTCTTAACGATAGTAAAAACACAGCCTTTCATTCATGTCCTGAAACGAAGCATATATTCTGCTGTATGTACAGGACACTTTATTTTAATAACATTGGGCAGCCTAAGAGGCTCCAACAGGGAACTTTTACAAATAGATTCTTTTATTGACTAAGAAATTTAGCAATGAAATTCAAGTACTGGAAGGTTATTATCAGAAAGGCTGGTGGCCAGCTGTTTCTGTTCTCTGCAGACGATACAACCAGGGGACAAATGTGTAGGCTGGAGCATGAAAGGCTTATACATAATCTAGGTAAGACTTTCCTGTGAGTAGCGTTATTAAATCCCAGGAAGAGCTGTCAAGGGAGGCTTTGTGATTTACTCCGGAGGCCTATATAAAACAAAGCAGTTTTTTTCCCCCTTACTAATATAATTCAGGAAAATTGTGTTTAAAGGATAAACTAGACAAGTTTTTAATAAATATTTAATAAGCATTGATCTAAGGTTGATATTTTAAGATGGAAAATGTCAGCTATGAGTATACAAAATAAATTCATTGTCAAATAGAATGAATTCCCCAATTCCTTATTTTGAATACAAAATCCGCAAAATGTGAGTGATTGTATTTTATAGATATAGAAAGTATGTCTTAAATTTTTAGCTTAAAATTTTGTGTTTAAATAGTTACCTCTTAAAATCTATTCAGCACATAAACAACCAAAGTATGAGATTTTTAGAACATGGGAATAATTCATTCTATGACATGAATACAGTTTTTCTAAAGGCACTAAATCAACTGTTTTTCAGTTTTCTGCAATTTAAATCATATTAGCATACATAAGTCATATTAGAAACCAAAATTCAATTCTGCTAGTCAGGGAACTTGTGTCAAATAATTATTGGGTATAATATTACTGTTATTGCTCACAGCTATGCAGGTGTCCTATTGAGAAAGTAGCACTTATTTCAGGAGGAAAATGTAAAGCAAGAATATTGCAACTGGCAATCAAAAGTCCATTAGAACTAATATTTTTTCCTCTTTAGCTTTGTAATAGTTTTACATTTCACTCTTTGTATTCTTTGTATAAATGGCACCCTATAGCCAACAATTTTATTTTAACTTTGAGATAGCAAAGACCCATAATGGCAGTAAAGTAAATTATGCTTTTTGTAACATTAGAAATTAGTGCAGAAATAAAATCCTTGAATTTATATGATTTAGCCTTGAAAAGTAATATTAGAAATATATATATTTTTAAATGTGGATGTTTGGGAATGGGCTTTTAGATTCCCAGGATTACTAAGACATACTATTCCCCTTAAATGAATAATGAACTTGATACCAGTAAATGCATTTCTAGGATGAAATTAATTCATTTTACAAAAATTAATGAAAAGAAAGTGATATATTATCTTTTCAAAAGATGCCTAGCAAGAAATAATTTTGGTGCAAATAAATAGAAGTGTATAAAATATTTTGTTATGATTAACTCAAGTAACTATTGTCATACTTGTCTGATTCCAAATGCAGGATAAGCTACTTGCTACTTCAAAAGACCCTCAGAGCACTGAGATTTCTGACCTATGACAGTAGTTATTTCTACACAGAGAAATGGAACCATATAGCTGATGCAAGATTACTAAACTATCCTGATCTGTCATTTACAAATGTGCAGTTTCAAAACTTTGATGTGAAATTATCAGAACATCAAAAGCAGTAATATCTCATTTTTCCTCAGGGAAATTTTAAAAATTCATTTTATGTAAATAAATTCTATGCCCTTTGTTTCTTTTTGCCAGCTCTGCTTAAGTTTAATATATTTAATGGTTTATTCACATTATAAATATGAGTTTTTTCAGAAGCATTGTTTTGGCTCTAAGAATATGCCATTTAATTTTAGCATTCAGTGAATGGAAAATTTCAGGTATAAGGTTGCCAAATCGTCAAAGTTACACAAAACACATTGGACATTTCTCTTTTCAATGTTGGTGTCCTGTGCCACAACTGAGAATATTCGCTTTTAAAACATTGCACTGCATCAATCTGTGTGTGAATTTCCATGTTCTCAAGGAAGCTAATTTGCTGGCAGAACACGGTGTCAGGAATGCTCAACAGTATCAGTCAGGCTGTCCCCCACCATTGGCATTTGTATCTATTTGTGTAATGTGACTCTGTATGAAAGTCTTTCTCTTGGTTGTCCACATTGATAAACGTCAGGCTACTAAAATTCTGAAGAGCAAGATGATTGACCCTTAGAAAGCTTGTAGATATATGGAAGTTATTTCCTGGCCTGTTAAGAAAATTCTAAATATGACAGCAAAGTATATTGAGAAATGACCTAAAAGAAAGATGAAAATACATTCTTTGTCTATTTTATGCAACTCTTTTGGGATTATTGCATTTCAGAGTAATATGTAAATAAAAAATAAAACAGAACTCTGACTAACAAAGAAATAAAAACTGTGACTTCACAACTATCTGTCACACTGCTGCTATTGTTCCCTAAGTTTTAAACTTCTATTTAACTTCTGAACGTGCTTTACTTTATACAATTATCTTAATTACTCTGGCAAATGTGTATTAAAGTATTATTTCCAACTTATATTTGTGGAAACTGGCATTAAGAAAAGGTAAGGTGGCTGATTTAAATTTGGACAGATGATACTAGTTGCTGGAGCAAAGGCAGAATCATAGTTTTCTAAGAAGTAATTATAGTCTCCATCTATTTTCACACTTATTTGCAGATTTAAATAATATATCTCACAGCATTTAAAAATATAATTTTAAATAAATTGTCTTTCTCCTATGCCATTTTCCTATGCCATATAGTATGCCAAACTTTCATTGCCAACAAACACCTCCCTGATGACTGAAGAAGCAGCATGAGCCACAATTAAAGGTATGAAACATCATGCATTAGATAGGATGCTCTGTACATTTCATGAGAAAGGACAGTGGACAGGGAAAGAAGGAATGATCATAGACGTCCTCTTAATCCTTGATGTCTTTCACTTAATAATGAAGGTGGTAAAGAATTGGAAAAAGGGCAACTAGGAGAGTGAAATAACCATGTTTACATTTAATATATATTATTATTTGCTCTTAGGAGAGAGGGATTGATGGAGATAAACCTGGAGGTAGAGGGGCCAGAGAGGAAGTAACTGTGATCAAAGCAAGAGCAAAATGTTGACTGTGGTGGAATAGGTAGGGAAGAAACCAATTCCAACCTAAATTTAGTGAAAAAGAGAAAAGCAAATATCCCATGTAAAATGATCAAACTTCTGTTTTTCTTATTCATTTACCGTTTTTTTTTTTTGTCTTTTCAATACACCAATGTTTCCCACTTTCAGTCTCAATATAAGTTAATTTGCCTGTCATCCTGGTATTTTTTACAGAATTTTGTTCTCCAAGATATAACTGAAACTTAGCTGCCAACATTGCTTCTCTTACATGTAGCTCCAAAGCAATTGGTTATCCTCCCATATCTTATAACCCAAGAGGCTTGTTACTGCATTCTTCTGGTTAATCATCACTGGTTCCAGACTATTACTCTTCATCCCTTTATCAAAGCCTTTCTAATTTTGAAGGTCATGCCTTGGACATTTCTATCTTCAATGCTTTCTCATTTTTACTGCTCAGAGCAGCATTTGTTGAAGTATAGACTTCAAAGCACAGGTGGTCTTTGTCATCCTAACAAGTGATCCCCAAGTTCAAGGCCAAGATGCCATCAGTTTTAAAGTTAGTGAAACTAAATTATGGTGACAACTGCTTGATTACTCACAGTTTGATTTTTTCAGCAACTTATGTGTTATTTTTAGAGAAAGCAGTTGAAAACATATTATTGGAGATTTAAAACCTACGTAGAGCTAAAAAAAACCCACAAAGAATTACTTTGAAGATCATAATGCAAGCACTTAATAGATTGAGGATTTGTTTACTGATCTCTCTGAAAAGTTGAAACATTTTGCTGTCTGCAAAGGACTGAATGTTTGTGTCTCCCCAAAATTCGCATATTGAAATCTTATCCTCCAGTGTGATGGTATTAAGAGGTGGAGGCTTTGGGAGGTAATTATTTCATGAATGTGGAGGCCTATGCGTATGATTGATGCCTATGTAAAAGGAACTCTGGAGAGCTCTCTCACTGTCTTTCTGCTATGTGAGGATACAATGGGAAGTTGTCCTCTGCAACCCAGAAGAGGACTCTCCTAGGAACCCAGACAGTGCCAGCTGAGGCACTCTGATCTCAAATTCTGACTTTCTGAGCTGTGAGAAATAAAATTTCGTTTTTTTGGTTTATCAGACACCCAGTCTATGGTAATTTCTTATAACAGCCTGAACTAAGACACTGTACACCTTATAGGTGATATGACCTGCAGTGCAGCATTTGTCATGAAATGGGCAGGGAGTGATTTTCAGAAGAAAATTTTCCTTAACTTTTGTGTCTATTTAAAATGTAAGTAAAAAAATGAGGATCTGGCATAAGTTGACTCAGATGCTGGGAGAGAAAAACCATGAAGGAATTTGAACATAGAAAGTTTAATAGAATTATTCACAGCTCTAACACACAGGATCAAAGTAAGGAGGGATTAGTTGAATAAGAAAGAAAGATAATTCTAAAGAATATAGAAATAGTGGATATAAAGGACAGCCACTCTCCCTAGGTCTGAGATGGCACTTGAATGGAGGAGTCTCACTTGTCAGGGAGGGAACAGCTGTGGCTCAATAAATGGCAAAGTTGCTGTGATGCTCTGTTGGTGGAAATTACCTGAAATCTGCCCTCTAGGGTGCTTGGGAAAGCTGATCACTGGAAATACTCTGCAGGGAGAGGCTGCTGGCCACTGGGTGCTTCTGGGCCACTGTTCACTGCAGCTTCCTATATTCAATATTTCACAGTCTCTCCATCTCTATTGATCCTGTCACCTAAGTCTATATACAAGCAAAATCTTATTAAAACTCCTTTGAGCCTTTATTTACCTTTTATTAAAAAGAGAAAAAAGAAAAAAAAACTATTCTCCTATGAAATAAAATTAATACTTACAGTGTTCGGGCTTTTAAGTATTTTACATTTTTATTTTTACAAATATGCTATCAAAGACTCACAGATGAATTGAGAAGTGTAGTGATATGGTTTGGCTGTGTCCCCACCCAAATCTCATCTTGAATTGTAACTCCACAGTTCCCACATGTGGCGGGAGGAATCTGGTGGAAAATGTTTGAATTATGGGGGCGGGTCTTTCCTGCGCTGTTCTCATGATAGTGAATGAGTCTCACAAGATCTGATAGTTTTAAAAATGAGAGTTTCCCTGCACCAGCTCTCTTTGCCTGCCGCCATCCATGTAAAATGTGACTTGCTCCTCTTTGCCTTCCACCATGATTGTGAGGCCTCCTCAGCTACGTGGAACTGTAAGTTTATTAAACCTCTTTGTTTTGTAAATTGCCCAGTCTTGGATATGCCTTTCTCAGCAGCATGAAAAGAGACTGATACATGTAGAAACCACATATGCACGTCAGCACCAGAGGTCGCCCGTTGACCGGTGTATTGTCTATTAGGATTACCATAACTAAGCACCACAGATTGGGTGATTTAAACAGAAGTTTATTCCCCACAGCTCTGGAGTCTAGAAGCCCAAAATCAAGGTGTTGATAGGGTTAGTTCCTTCTGAGTGTGGTGAGGGTTAATCTGTTCCAGGCCCCTCTTCTACTAGTAATACCTTGGTTTATGACAACATAACACTGATCTTCACATGGGTTCTCCCTGTGTGCATGTCTGTCTCCAAATTTTCCCTTTTTATAAAGACACCAGTCTTATTGGATTAGGGCTGACCCTAACGATCTTATTTTAACTTGATTAGCTCTGTAAAGACCTTATTTTCAAATAAACTCATATTCTTAGCTACTGGGGAATTAGGACTTCAACATGAATTTGGTGGAGGGACTCAATTCAATTTAAAAATGAGTTATAACTTTGTATATTCATGTTCAATTATATTTAAATTCTAAAGAGGTGATCATAACATATATATTTATGAATGCATATTTATGTAAACATATAGACACACATGTAAATTTATATATATATATAATTTTAAAAGTATTGTTTACTTAAATATTATTATTAATTTTTTCCTAGCTTTATGTATGCTCCAGAAATGTGATTTTAATTTCCACATAATTTATTATCAGCAAGAATCATAGTTTTTATTGAACTATTTTACTCTTCTTAAACATATAGGTTGTCTCTAATTTGTAGCTATTAAAAACTCACTGTCATGGAGAACTGTTTATCTGTCTGGCTATCTAGTTATCTACTTGCCTATCTATCCATTTTCCATATGAATACATATATGTACACACTTTGGCACACTACTGGCAGAGTCTGTGCCTTAAAATGAGTTCATATATGTAGAGTTGAAAGTCTCAATGTATCAACATTAAAGAAAACCTAAAGAATGAAGAGATATAACATGTGAAGAGATAAGTCATGTCAATATTTAAATTTGCCAATATTTCTCAAATTGATCTTCTGGTTTTGATTACATTTTATTAAAATCCCAACCTGTTGTGGTATGTAAAATTTAACCAGCTCACTAAATTTATTTGGTGTGAAAAGTACGGCAGTGAAAACTTAGAATAATCCCAAAGTAGCAAAATTGAAGAAATGGGGCTTCCACCCAATATTATGACTTTTAGAAAGCTATTGTATTGAATACAGGGTGGTACTTAAGTAAAATAGAAAAAATATAGCAGAAGGAGAGAGAAGTGGGCAGTAGAGAAACAGGGCCATTCAGGTAAGGAACAATTATAACACCTTATATCACAGATGATGCCATAGAAGAACGGTGAAAGGATCAATTATTTAGTAAGTTTTCCTACAATAATTTGTTATTGAGATAAAATTACATTTTTACTTCAAACCCGCATATACCAGGGTAGGTGTATCACAGGCCAGGGTAGGTCCCAGGCCTGTTAAGAAGTGAGCCATGCCACAGAGAAGCAGGAGCTGAGTGGTGGGCGAGCAAGCAAAGCTTCATTTGTATTTACAGCCACTCCCTATCACTTGCATTACCTCCTGAGCTCCGCCTCCTGTCAGATCAGTGGTGGCATTAGATTCTCAAAGGAGCACGAACCGTATTGTGAACTACATGTGCAGGGGGTCCAGGTTGCACACTCCTTATGAGAATCTAATGCCTGATGACCTGTCACTGTGTCCTATCACCTCCAGATGGGATAATCTAGTTGCATGAAAACAAGCTCAGGGCTCCCACTAATTCTACATTATGGTGAGTTGTATGATTATTTCATTATATATTACAATGCAATAATAATAGAAATAAAGTGCAATGTAATGCAATTGAATCATCCCCAAACCATCCCACCCAAAACCTCTCTGTGGAAAAATTATCTTCCACGAAACCAGTCCCTGATGTCAAAAAGGATGGGGACTGCTGCCATATACAACATCAATTCTAGAGAGAATTGAGATTTAAATTTAAAAACATTATTTAAATTTTAGAAAAAAATTTCTTCATGATCTCATGGTATGGAATGATGTCTTACACACCAAATAATCAACCACAAAGTCTAACACCAATAAATCTCACTTCATTAAATCTAAGAACTTCTGGAGATCAAAAGATATCACAAAACAAATGAATACAACCACAAAAACTTGGGAAGAGTTTGTCACAGATAGCCAACAACACATTTATGTCTGGAAAATGCTAAGCCTCTTACAAATCAACAAGAAAAAGATAAGCAAGGCAACAGAAGAAATGGGGGTGGGGAAGCTTTTATTAGAGAAGGCATAAATGCCAATAAACACAAGCAAAGATAACTCCCAGGATATCAGATACCCAGAAGAAGACAACTTTTATCTTTCTTCACTCCTTTAAATTAAAATAAATATAGGAAATCTCTGAAAACACCAAAATGGTGGCAAGACGGTAGACCAATAAGAAAATGTCTCTGATAAAAGTGCAAATTGGTATAATCACATTGCAAAACAAATTTTTCATTATCTGAATTTAAAGCCATCTATACTTCATAATGTAGGAAATTAATTTCTATTCCCTAAAGAAAATCTTTTGCGTGCATACTATCAGCCATATGCAATATATTTATAGCATAATTATTTCAAACAGCACAAAAGTAGAAAAGAACCAAATATTGACTTACAAGAGACTGGATAGTTTGAATTATATTCATTGAATGGACTACTACCTGGTAGTGACAACGAATGAACACCATCCTTCTCCCTAAAACGCCAGCGTTTACGTGTGTGCACACACGTGCGTGCACATGTGCACGTGGAAATCTACAAAAAGCTTAGAGAAGTAAAGCGGGTTTCAAAATATGCTTCCAATATGTTCTCATTTATATTAAGCTCAGATTCATGCAAGAGTGTTATCTTTATCTTTAATGAATGATGAATTTATAAATAAAAGCAAGTCAATGTTGACATAAAACCAAGTGAGAAGTCAGTTTCGTGTGTATGAAGAAATTGAGAGGAAAGCGGAAAGGTTGAGGAGGAGCACATGGTAGCTATGAAGTTATCTGTTGTGAGCTATTTCTTAAAGAGTTTAGAAGGCACATATACCTGATTACAAAATTTAAAGGTATCTGTATCGTAACATTTCTTGATACAATTTTTAAGTTGCTCACTAAGATGTTGACCCAATTTTATAAACCTACCAAAATTCTCACCTAGCTACACTGAGTTGTGTACATTTGTTCAGTTCACAAGTTCATTGTAAAAAGAATTTTTTTCCATTTATTTTTTATCAATGACCTTTTTAAATACACTTTCCAATTACAGGGTATACAGATACACTGTTTTGTGAAATGTGTATTCATTTTTTCCCAGTTGCATATTTGTTTCTTATTTAACAATTACAATTTTGAATATATTATAGTGCTAATGATTTCATTTTCTCTGCCAAGATCCCCTCCAACTCTCGGAAGCAATATCCTTTTTTAATAGAAGTGTTTCTCCTTCTATCCAATTAAGTGATGGTATGTGAGTATCAGTTATAATTCTTCTGTCTGTACCCACAAGGCTGGTCATGTGAGGAAAGATGTGTGGCTGAAGATAAGTACTGCAGAGAAACTGCCAAACATGATTCTAGTATCATGGAAAAGTTGGCGTGAAAGAATGAAGCAGATATGCATGAAAGCAGTGGAAAGGTGGTATAAAGAAAATTAATTCTGGCGCATCTCAGCACTTGGTTTCAGTTCTCACTTGAGCTAATGTATGATCTCTGCATCTTGTTGTTTAGAAATGTACGTGAGGAAAGTCATTCTTTACCTAGGATAGATTGAATTGTTAATTTGTCATCAATCATGAAAAATATACTGACTAAATAAATCCAATGTAAAATATATAAGTTTTCTATTGTAGGGATTTTATACCTGTCTATTCCTCTCCCAATCCCCAATTTCAGCTTTTGGTGTCATGCTTTCGTACTTCACCCACTTGCGAAGTCTTTCATGAAGGAATCCCTTTCATGTATAGTTTTTCCTTAAGGATGTTTTCAAGGTTCCAACTTACTCCTGTTGCAACTCCCACACTGAAAGATGAAATAAGTTTGCAGTCATTTAGAAAGCATTCTTTGATTTCTTTTTTAGTATTCAGTAACAGAATGAGCATTTTCCACATCATTTTCTCCTTACCATTCATTAGCATTATATGGAGTGATAGTTGAAGAGAAGGAAGGGATTTCGTCTGAAATTTGTCTCCTGTTCTGATTTGGCTTACCATACTTGGGAGGGGTGGGGTGCAAGCGTAATATTAAGGATAAGGTAGTGTCTTATTTTTATTTGTCTTTAGTATTTTGGTGCCAATTTTGACCTAAGTAATATATCATTTTACCCTCTCAAACTAGCATTCATGCATACAGCAAATGTTTAGCAAACTACAGACCAAGGGCCACACTAATTTATCACCTGTTTTTGTAAATAAAACATTGAAACTCAGCCACATGTACTTTCTATGCATTTTCTAAGGCTGCTTTCACACTACAATGGTAAAGTTGCAAAACTGATTATATACAACAGATAGCACATGACCACAAAGTCTAAAATATTTGTTATCTGGGTTTGTATAGAAAATTTTTGCCAACTTCTGATGTATTACAGATATGCTAATTTGTATGAATGGCACCATGTACACAGGTCTTTATGTGGCTTTGGAACTTTATGAAAAGAGAACTTTTCTGATCCTTGAAACTCATTTGAAGCTTTTTTTGACTGAATATTCCATTGTTTGACCATTTTATTCTATATTTCAGTATCCTTCTGTTGTACTTCAGACAACAAATGTTAAAAATGTTTGCAAATGTGCTATTATAAAATATTTTAATGGACATCCAAACAAATGCATCTTAATTCACATATTTTATTTTTCAATATAATAAAATATGGGGGTTTTGGTTTCTACTTTAAAATGCATTACATAAAGACTGAAATAGCTTATAAAAACCAAATTCTTTATTATGATTGCTTTTGTCCAATGAAGATGATTTATTTTTCTTTTGATTTTGATGAAATATTTTAAAACTATGTTTGCATTTTTTAAATATCTTACTTTTGAGAGAAACCTGTATCTCCCATTGTTTTTAATATATTTCCATAGTATTGAGCTCCTAAACTGTGGAATTGAGAAAAACAAAGATTAAGCCCTACATTTCCCTTTATTAAAAATCAATGTGGAATATTCTAATATAACTTCATACCTTTTGTTGCAAGTTATCTGAAGCTACGCTTTGGTGCATCACTCCCTATTTTTCATGCCCAGATATCTGTCATTATTTCAATAAACGTTTTGGACCACATGAAATCAATGGTGAAATCTGCTGCTGCTCCATGTGTATAGCCTGAGCATTTCTTTTCCATTTTATGAATTCAGTTGAGCATTAAAAGCTTATTCATTTCTTGGAAACTTACAAATTTTATAAACTTTCATGTTTTTCAAATTTATTTTCTACTTTTGGTGTTATGTTCACATCAACCCAGCCCTAAAATCAGCTTCACACTTTCCTTACTTTCCCTGACTTTATATCTGTGGAATATTTTCAATCCTAATGACAGTAGATAGGAGGTTTAAGGTGTTATATGTTCAAATCTCATGCAAAACATTTTCTAAACTTAGGAAAAGGAGTTTATAGTTAAATTATTGCTGAAGAATTCATAAGCTGAATAGACTCTGTGAAGGTCAAACAACATGAACAGAAAATAAACATACTCGGTTCTCATTTTTCCTAAACAGTTTAAAATTATTTATAGTGTAGTCCATTTTAAGACAATTTATGCCTTATCAGTTTTTAATATTTCAATGAAGCATATAAATGAATCCTATAGCACTGATATTTTAAAAAGTTAAACTCTAGCTGAATGGTATAGTCTATTTGTGCTGCTGTAACAAAATATCACAGACTGGCAATTTTGTAAAGAACAGGAATTTATTATCTCACAGTTCTGGAAGCTGGGAAGTCCAAGATGCAGGTTGCTTTCTGCTTTCAAGATGAAATTCTGATGCTATATCCTCTGAAGGGGGTGAACTCTATGTCCTTACATGGCAGAAGCGGAAAGAGTAAAAGGGGACAGACTCTCCCTACCAAGTCTTTTTATAGGAGTCCTAATACAATTCATGAAGGCAGAGCCCTCGTGAGCCAATTACCTCCCAGAGACTCCAACTTCCAATAACATCACCTTGGTGATTAGGTTTCAACATCTGAGTCTTGGAGAGAACACATTCAAATCATAGCCCTCACTCAGACTTTCTATTATTTGACATTCCCGAATCATAACTATAAAACAAAGAAAGGTAATTTCCATTAAAGTTGTTGACTAAATATATTTTATGATGAAAATAGTAGGGTGGAATTATACCAGAAAACACTTGCCCAAACTTTCCTTCATAGGACTGAAGGAGTTTGACAGAATATATTTCATGAAGTTTGTATTCTGTCTCAGGAAAAGTTAGAAAGTAATGAATTGTGACTGTTCAATTTTTTTCCAAACTAAATGCCATAAAATTCTGTGTGCACCATTCTAAGAAACGTAGATTTCACTTTGCAGATATAAAGGGGGCAGGCAATGTTTGCATAATTTCTGCGAGAAATCTTAGACCATAGATTTTGTACTGGTGTGCTGCTGGATCTTCAATCTTGCTGCTAAAGAACAGTACTGCACCTGCTCATTTAACAGGCTTCCAGTGAGGAATGAACCTTGATAGTAATTTTGTCCAAAGAGAGGTTATTAAAAAGGCCACACACCTCCCTATATGAAGCTGAATTTAAGTTGTGACAAATACACGTTTTGCACATTTTGATTAACCTTCAAAGAGTCGCAGTGAGGATGGGAGGTCTCCATAGTCTTGAATACATGAAGAAGAGCTCTCATAAGCCAAGGACTGAAATGACGATTATGAAATATGCCTGTTTGGTAGTATTGTCTTGAGAAGGGAATAGGCAGGCAGTAGTAAAACATTTTTTTACTGCTCTCATGGCTTATATTAAAATTACAAAATGCAACTGTCCCAGAAAGTTAAATCCACTTTGGTTTGGTCAAGTTCTTATTTCATAAGTTAAACTTAACAATATTACTTGTGTAACCCCACAAATAGGTGTCGTTTTATTATTATTATTTTTTAAGATAGTTTCTCGCTCTGTCACCCAAGCTGGAGTGCAGTGGCATGATCATGGCGCACTGCAGCCTGGACCTCACAAGCTCAATTGATCCTTTCACCTCAGCCTCCCCAGTTGCTGGAACCACAGGTGCCCACCACCACAATCAGCTAATTTTTTTTTTTTTTTGTAAATAAAGAGATCTTCCTGTGTTGCCCAGGCTCTTGAATTCTGGGTTCAAGCAATCCTCTCAAAGTGACAAATATACAAGCATAAGCCACTATGCTTGGCCCACATATGATTATTTTAATCCAGGTTTTCTCAGTGCCTTTAGTATGCTGGCATGACATCTGGACCTAAGGGGGATTTATTGCATCCACTGCATTCCAACACTTTTTTGGCTGTGAATCCTTTCATTTCTAGAACGTCTATTCCATTATTTTGGAATAGCTTTGATATTTATTTAATTAAATGCTATACAACAACTTTTGAACATTTATTTAACAGCCAGATGGACTTTTTCAATTTGGCTATCTTTGAAAGTATTTCACCTTCAACAAGTGAAAAACTGAATGCATTTTCTTTCTTGCAACACCTGCATTCCCTGTATTGTCAGTGTCATTACGTTCAACTAGCTACCCAACAAGAAAGATGGAAATCAGCCTAGAATTCTCCCTCTCTTTAGTCCTTCACATGCAATTAATGAGCTCCTGTAGACTAAGTAGGACGAATAGAATCCCAACTCAACATGTGTCTAAATAAAATTTAAAAGACCATTATTGCTATGGTCTGAATGTTTTTAATGTCCTCTCAAAATTCAGATGTTGAAATCTAATCAACAATGTTGATAGTATCAGGAGCTGGAGCCTTTGGGGGGGTGATTTGATTAGGAAAGCTAAGCCCACATGAATGGAATTAGTGCCATCATTTAAAAAGAAAAAAGGCCTCAGAGAGCTGTCTTGCCCCTTCCACTGTATGAGGACACAGCAAGAAGGTACCCTTCTGTGAACCAGGAAGCAGGCCCTCACCACACACCAAATCTGCCTGCCCCTTGACCTTAGACATGCCAGCCTATAGAACTGTAAGAAATAAATTTCTGTTGTTTATAAACCATGCAGTTTATGGTATTTTATTATAGCCACCTAAATGGACTGAAACAGTTTTCATTATGACATTTAAAAGGATGTAGAAACAACAAGTTTGGTAAATTTAAAACTTTACTTTCTTCACACTGGTCATTAATTTATCTATTTTAATTCGCCTTGAGCTTATTTTTACTTAATTATTTTAGGAAGATCTTGGGAATGTTTACAAATAGTACTGAAATTATTATTAAGCATTTGCTAAGCCCTGCTTTAGCGTAGGTATTTTTTGGCAAATTTTATAATTACTAAAATATCTCTTCTATCACTGCTAAATATAAATATAGCTATTAATTTTCTTTATAATGTGCATATTTTTAGATGTTATTTTATCTCTCTTTTAAAATTTTCTGCTATTTCGATGCTGAAATATTAAACGGTACTATCCGTTCGTGTTTTGAAAGCTCCCAGCCAAACTGCGGCTCTAGTTCCAGAGAAGCCAGCAACACTGCCCTAAGGGCAGATGAAGGGGTGTTGGACTTGAGTGTTCATGGTATGCTTTCCTGGGATACTCCTTTAACTTGGCAGATGACCTCATGGTTCGTTTCCTGATACATGACTATGGCCAGGTGTCCCTCACGCCGAAAACTTGTTTATATTGGCAGACACCTTGTGGCTTTTTTCTGACCCATGTCCAGTTTATGCCTACCTGACCAAGCTCTGGCATGGGGACCCTGACCTTGTCTCCCCCCTCCACCTCACATCCAGGGAAAACTCCACCTAGGCTAGCCCCTGGTTCTTCAGATAAAAGGTGTAAATTCAATTTACCATCACAATAGGAAGCAAGTTCAAAGGTTTTTACTTACAGATCCTGGGCAAGGAGGGCATATTTAGTCGGGAGGACAGTTCTCTGCCACAGGTCACACAAGGCAAGAATGAAACATCAGGCAGAGAAAGAGAGTCCCCTGGCAATTAGCAGTATAGATAAGGGTCAGAGTGTGGGTCACTTTATGTCTGAGGGCCAGCCGAATGTTCCATTTAAAGTGAGTGATGGGAATACAGAGACCCGGTCTGCTAGGTGGGAGAGATGCCTCTAATTTCTTAGCCCTGGCCACCAGCTTGAGCTATTTGGGTGTGGTATAGAACTGGAAAGTGTGTCAAGGGTGACTGAGCCTTGCTTCTGGTATGAGATAGTTAAAGTTGTATTTGAAATGGATATGAAAGCAACATAAAATTGTAAGAATTCACTGCAGTCAAGTGATATTTTATTTCCAGTTATTTATTTATTTTGGTTAAAATATTTTGATTTTATTGAACATGTCATATGTGGTAGGCACTGGAAATATAGAAATGATTAAAAAAGAGAAATCTCTGTTTCATGAATCTTAAATGACACGGGGAACACACTCAATAAAATCACAGGTATTATAATGTGTGAATCAGGCTCTGCCTTCCTTGCAGTTTCAACAACGTGAATATAAGTGGTTGTGATGATTAATTTTGTGTCAACTTGGCTGAGCAGAAATGTGAAGTCAAGCATGATTCTGGGTTTCTTTAAGCATGTTTTTGGATGAGACTAATGTTTAAATCAGTGGACTCTGAATAAAGCAGATGACCCTCCTTAAAGTGAGTGGGCCTCATCCAATTAGTTGAAGGCCTGGATGGAACAAAGACTGACCTTAAAATCCTGCAATATTGGGTCTTCCCTAAATCACCAGCCTGCTGGCCCACCCTGCAGAAATAAGGTATTATTTTAAATAATTAGTAGTCAACATTTTCTTTAATCCTTACACAACTCAATGATTAAAGAATGGGTTATCGTAAGGTAAATACATTGCCCAAGATAGTAAGGGCGAAAAGAAGAAATTTCACCTGGGAGTGAAACCCAGCAATTCTCTTCAGAACATGTACTCTTAATGATTACAATTCCAACAATCTGTTCCAGGTTTATCAACTACAAATCAGATGAAATCCACATCCTCCCAAATCTTAACGCTATGTTATTTAAAGAAAAATATGTCACTGGCTAGTAAGTCTTGCCATTTGCAAGTGTTTATGAAATTGAAAGGAGGTTGTTGTCCCTGCCTTGTGTCTATCAGCACCATCTAATTAATTTTCTTAATTTTGATGCAGTCATTGTATTGGCTACAGCTAATTCTTGGTTCAATTGAGGAGGCCATCGTTAGCAATTAGTACATGAGAGTAATAAACACAGAATCAGCAAACCAAAGGGTGGCATTCATGGGAAAAGACATTTTCCGAGTTTTTCTGATTCAACTTCTAGAAAGTTTACGTGGCTAAACAAGCTAATATATTACATTGGACTGAATATTCTTAAGAATTTGTTCAAATTTTTGAGCATTTACATATTACTACGATCAAGTTAGGAAATAAAGTTTTCTGTTGAAATATTAACTATAGAAGAGACAAATTTTAGTTACATATAAACCATTGCATGATAGAGCCTGGAAAAAAAAGTTCAATTTCAGCTTAAATTCTGAGACATCTGAATAATGCATTTATGCACTCATTAGACATATAAATAAACTACATTGTTTAAAGTCCAGAGTATTACCTCCTTTTGGACTAAATTCTCCACTTAGCAAGACCAGAGGTACATCTCAAATTAAATTTTTCTCTAACGTTTCACAATTAGCTAATGAAGTTCACATTGCCATCTTCTAGTATGACATGTTGGTAAAGATGTAAGAGATATGTGCTGACTGGGTTGGGGTCACTACAGGGGCAGACTGCGGGATAAAAAATTGAATGCAGATATAGCTTATTTTGGGGTAAACATAAATAAGAAAGTAAGGGGTCAGGCGCAGTGGCTCACACCTGTAATCCCAGCACTTTGGGAGGCCAAGGCGGGTGGATCACGAGGTCAAGAGATCGAGACCATCCTGGCCAACATGGTGAAACCCTGTCTCTACTAAAAATCAAAAATTAGCTGGGCGTGGTGGCGGGAGCCTCTAATCCCAGCTACTTGGGAGCCTGAGGCAGGAGAATCGCTTGAACCTGGAAGGTAGAGATTGCAGTGAGCCGAGATCGCAACACTGCACTCCAGCCTGGGCAACAGAGAGCGAGACTCTGTCAAAAAAAAAAAAAAAAAAAAAAAAAAAAGAACGTAAGGGGGTTAAAAGCAAAGAAAAGAAAGCCAGTGAAAGGTGTTTTGCTAATCCTGTTGCCACTGTTGGCATTGGAAGCTCAATCTCTCAGGAGAACTCATTTAAACAGTGAAGAAAATGCCACAGAGTAATCCCAATAGAGGGTTAAAAATCAGATACATTTATTCATGTGGTGCGTCTCGAGAGGGACGATTCTGAACACCATAATCCCTCAATGTTGAAATCCAGAAACATGAAAATCCCTGAAGTCCAAAGTTCTTAATGTTTCAACTCCTGAAAATCACAGTTTTGAAAGATGAATATTGAAATCCTGAATGCCAAAATTTGGGGGAAGGGATTAATGGGTTTTCATTTGTGTGCAGGGTAGTTGCATTAGTTTAGGTACATGGTGTTGGGCAGAAATATTACCTTGTTATTGTCTTTATTTGGAAATTAAGTCTGGTTTTAAAAGATGTGTATAGGTGCCAAGTTGACAAGAGGTGGACTTGTAGACTTAATTTTAAGTGTCAACTTGACTGAATTAAGGAATACCCAGAAATACGGTAAAGCATTATTATGTACGTGTCTATGAGAGTGTTTCCAGGGCAGGTGAGTGTGTGAGTCTGAGTGGACGAGGTGGGGAAGATCTGCCCTCAGCGTTGATGGACACCTTCTAATCAGATGGGGGTCCAAGGAGAATGAATACAGAAGGCAAATTATTCTTTCTTTAAGGGCTGGGACACACTCTACTTCTGCTACTTTGGACATCAGAACTCCAGACTCTCCAGCCTTTGGACTCCAGAACTTGCACAAACAACCCTCCAGATCCCAAGGCTTTCTCCCTTGGGATGAGACTTATACTATCCACATTCCTGGATCTGAGGGCTTCAGACTTGGCTATCAGCATCCCAGGGACCCCGGCTTGCAGATGGCCTATCATGGGACTTAGGCATCATCATTATATCAGCCAATTCCCCTAATAAATTCCCCCGCCTGTATCTATACATACGTCTTTTTTGTTTCTGTCTCTCTGGAGAATCTTGACTAATACAGATTTGGTATTAGGGAAGCCAAATATTTCTTACTCTATTATTTACAACACAATGGAAGAGAACTGTGAAATTGTTTCTTCATAAAAAGGCTGTGATAAGTTAAGTGTATGAGGCTACTTAATGGTGAAAGATAATAATTTAAAACCCAATTGTTATTGATGCCCTGAAAGCAGAAAATCATTTAATTGCAATGGTCCAGCAATAACCAGACTTTCACACAGACAGCATGTACTTGCAAAATTTGTAGAAAACAAACACTCTCCAAACAAAAGTGCAATAAGTGTTTTGAAGATCATAGAAGTGAAAATGTAGATGAAAAATGCAAGAAATTTTCCCTGACAAAGGATTAAATCATGCACAAGTTCTGGGCCTTCACATATCATACCAATTCCTTATGCTATGTATTTCACATTTGCATGATTTCCAATACTGGAGGTGTACATCTTGTACAGACACTCAGAGGTATATATTGCAACACTATTCAATATAGATAAGCTATGGAATCAACATGTCCATTAACAGATGAATAGATTAAATTGATAAAGAAAATGTATATATACACAATGGAATACGATTTAGTCATAAAAAAGAAAATTCTGTTATTTGTGGCAAAAATGGATGAACTTGGAGAATACTGTGTTAAGTGATACAAGCCAGGAACAGAAAAATAAATCCTGCCTGTTCTCACTCATATAAGGAAGCTTAAAAAAAGTTGATCTCAAGAAGCAGAGAATAGAATAATGGTTACTAGAGGTGGAGAAATATGGGGGTGGGAGGGAGGGATGGTCAAATATTGGTTAATGGATATAAAAGTACAGCTAAATAGGAGGAATGAGTTCTAATAAGTTCTAATGTTCTACAGCTATAGTTAACAAAAATTTCTTATACATTTTCGAACAATAGAGGAGTGGGATTTGAGTGTCCCTTGCCAACATTTGGTCATTTGTCATTAAAGTGGTCATTACGGCTTTAGTACACATTATCCTGTTAACTAATGCATTGAGATTTTTATTTTTGGTGTTTCCATATTGGCTTTTTAACAGGATCTAAGTATTTTACCCCATTTGCTTTTTAAAATTGATTGTAATTCAACACCCT
The DNA here is from genome assembly GCF_006542625.1 of Nomascus leucogenys. NCBI lineage: Eukaryota > Metazoa > Chordata > Mammalia > Primates > Hylobatidae > Nomascus > Nomascus leucogenys. Next base: position 88,069,662 of record NC_044387.1, on the reverse strand, counting down.
TGCTAAAATAACACATTAGTTCAAAGAGATGTTTCTAGATGCCTTGTGATTTTCTATATAAAAGTTCTGTTGTTTTTGAAAAAGGACAATTTTACTGCTTCCTTTCTAAAATACTTTAAGATTCTTACTTGTTTCCAGAAAAAATTGTGAGGGAGGTTTTTGTGTGCTAAACCTAGAAGTGTCATACAGAAATTTTGCTCATATTTCTCAGTTCAGAAACAGTCCTGATCCTATTGAACTGTACCTCCCTGAGGTAGAGAAAACAAATTCCATCTGTGAGCTATGGAAATCCATCCTGCGGCCGTGGAATTCCATCCTGCAGCCATGGAATTCCATCCTGCCTCTGATCCTTCCTTCCTGACCGTGTGACTTTTGCAATTCAGATTTGTTCCCAATAATTGCATGAGTAAAAACCTTGGAATAAAATAAGATATAAGTTTTTCTAAAAATATCATCTCCTCCTGATTTTGGGTCTCTTGTTGATGCCTGGATGCAACATATTTTGCATAATTTTATTTTTTATTTTTATTTTTTTATGTTAATTACATCAATTGATTTATTGTTTTTATGAGGTATTCATATACCAAAGTTTATCAATTTGTCACTTTAAATCCATATAGCTGTTAGTATGTCAATTATATCTCTATAAAGCTATTTTTTTATTATTATACTTTAGGATTTAGGGTACATGTGCACAATGTGAAGGTTTGTTACATATGTATCCATGTGCCATGTTGTTTTGCTGCACCCATTAACTCGTCATGTAGCATTAGGTATATCTCCTAATGCTGTCCCTCCCCCCTCCCCCCACCCCACAACAGTCCCCGGAGTGTGATGTTCCCCTTCCTGTGTCCATGAGTTCTCATTGTTCAATTCCCACATATAAGTGAGAACATGCTCTGTTTGGTTTTATGTCCTTGCGATAGTTTACTGAGAATGATGGTTTCCAGTTTCATCCATGTCCCTACAAAGGACATGAACTCATCATTTTTTATGGCTGCATAGTATTCCATAGTGTATATGTGCCACATTTTCTTAATCCAGTCTATCGTTGTTGGACATTTGGGTTGGTTCCAAGTCTTTGCTATTGTGAATAGTGCCGCAATAAACATACGTGTGCATGTGTCTTTATAGCAGCATGATTTATAGTCCTTTGGGTATATGCCCAGTAATGGGATGGCTGGGTCAAATGGTATTTCTAGTTCTAGATCCCTGAGGAATTGCCACACTGACTTCCACAATGGTTGAACTAGTTTACAGTCCCACCAACAGTGTAAAAGTGTTCCTATTTCTCCACATCCTCTCCAGCACCTGTTGTTTCCTGACTTTTTAATGATGCCAATTCTAACTGGTGTGAGATGGTATCTCATTGTGGTTTTGATTTGCATTTCTCTGATGGCCAGTGATGATGAGCATTTTTGCATGTGTTTTTTGGCTACATAAATGTCTTCTTTTGAGAAGTGTCTGTTCATGTCCTTCGCCCACTTTTTGATGGGGTTGTTTGTTTTTTTCTGGTAAATTTGTTTGAGTTCATTGTAGATTCTGGATATTAGCCCTTTGTCAGATGAGTAGATTGTGAAAATTTTCTCCCATTCTGTAGGTTGCCTGTTCACTCTGATGGTAGTTTCTTTTGCTGTGCAGAAGCTCTTTAGTTTAATTAGATCCCATTTCTCAGTTTTGGCTTTTGTTGCCATTGCTTTTGGTGTTTCAGACATGAAGTCCTTGCCCATGCCTATGTCCTGAATGGCATTGCCTAGGTTTTCTTGTAGGATTTTAATGGCTTTAGTTCTAACATTTAAGTCTTTAATCCATCTTGAATTAATTTTTGTATAAGCTGTAAGGAAGGGATCCAGTTTCAGCTTTCTACATATGGCTAGCCAGTTTTCCCAGCACCATTTATTAAATAGGGAATCCTTTCCCCATTTCTTGTTTTTGTCAGGTTTGTCAAAGATCAGATAGTTGTAGATATGCGGCATCATTTCTGAGGGCTCTGTTCTGTTCCATTGATCTATGTCTCTGTTGTGGTACCAGTACCATGCTGTTTTGGTTACTGTAGCCTTGTAGTATAGTTTGAAGTCAGGTAGTGTGATGCCTCCAGCTTTGTTCTTTTGGCTTAGGATTGACTTGGCGATGCGGGCTCTTTTTTGGTTCCATATGAACTTTAAAGTAGTTTTTTCCAATCATGTGAAGTAAGTCATTGATAGCTTGGTGGGGATGGCATTGAATCTATAAATTACCTTAGGCAGTATGGCCATTTTCACGATATTGATTCTTCCCACCCATGAGCATGGAATGTTCTTCCATTTGTTTGTATCCCCTTTTATTTCATTAAGCAGTGGTTTGTAGTTCTCCTTGAAGAGGTCCTTCACATCTCTTGTAAGTTGGATTCCTAGGTATTTGATTCTCTTTGAAGCAATTGTGAATGGGAGTTCACTCATGATTTGGTTCTCTGTTTGTCTGTGATTGGTGTACAAGAATGCTTGTGATTTTTGTACATTGATTTTGCATCCTGAGACTTTGCTGAAGTTGCTAATCAGCTTAAGGAGATTTTGGGCTGAGATGATGGGGTTTTCTAGATATACAATCATGTCATCTGCAAAAGGGACAATTTGACTTCCTCTTTTCCTAATTGAATACTCTTTATTTCCTTTTCCTGCCTGATTGCCCTGGCCAGAACTTCCAACACTATGTTGAATAGGAGTGGTGAGAGAGGGCATCCCTGTCTTGTGCCAGTTTTCAAAGGGAATGCTTCCAGTTTTTGCCCATTCAGTATGATATTGGCTGTGGGTTTGTCATTGATAGCTCTTATTATTTTGAGATGCTTCCCATCAATACCTAATTTATTGAGAGTTTTTAGCATGAAGGGTTGTTGAATTTTGTCAAAGGCCTTTTCTGCATCTGTTGAGATAATCATGTGATTTTTGTGTTTGGTTCTGTTTATATGCTGGATTACATTTATTGATTTGCGTATGTTGAACCAGCCTTACATCCCAGGGATGAAGTCCACTTGATCATGGTGGATAAGGTTTTTGATGTGCTGCTGGATTCAGTTTGCCAGTATTTTATTGAGGATTTTTGCATCAATGTTCATCAAGGATATTGGTCTGAAATTCCCTTTTTTGGTTATGTCTCTGCCAGGCTTTGGTATCAGGACAATGCTGGCTTCATAAAATGTGTTAGGGAGGATTCCCTCTTTTTCTATTGATTGGAATAGTTTCAGAAGGAATGGTACCAGTTCCTCCTTGTACTTCTGGTAGAATTCGGCTGTGAATCCATCAGGTCCTGGACTCTTTTTGGTCGGTAAGCTATTGATTATTGCCACAATTTCAGAGCCTGTTATTGGTCTATTCAGAGATTCAACTTCTTCCTGGTTTAGTCTTAGGAGGGTGTATTTGTCAAGGAATTTATCCATTTCTTCTAGATTTTCTAGTTTATTTGCATAGAGGTGTTTGTAGTATTCTCTGATGGTAGATTGTATTTCTGTGGGATCGGTGGTGATATCCCCTTTTTCACTTTTTATTGCATCTATTTGATTCTTCTCTCTTTTCTTCTTTATTAGTCTTGCTAGCGGTCTATCAATTTTGTTGATCTTTTCAAAAAACCAGCTCCTGGATTCATTAATTTTTGAAGGGTTTTTTTGTCTCTATTTCCTTCAGTTCTGCTCTGATTTTGGTTATTTCTAGCCTTCTGCTAGCTTTTGAACGTGTTTGCCCTTGCTTTTCTAGTTCTTTTAATTGTGATGTTAGGGTGTCAATTTTGGGTCTTTCATGCTTTCTCTTGTGGGCATTTAGTACTAGAAATTTCCCTCTACACACTGCTTTGAATGTGTCCCAGAGATTCTGGTATGTTGTATCTTTGTTCTCATTGGTTTCAAAGAACATCTTTATTACTGCCTTCATTTCTTTATGTACCCAATAGTCATTCAGGAGCAGGTTGTTCAATTTCCATGTAGTTGATTGGTTTTGAGTGAGTTTCTTAGTCCTGAGTTCTAGTTTGATTGCACTGTGGTCTGAGAGACAGTTTGTTATAATTTCTGTTCTTTTACATTTGCTGAGGAGAGCTTTACTTCCAACTATGTAGTCAATTTTGGAATAGGTGTGGTGTGGTGCTGAAAAAAATGTATATTCTGTTGATTTGGGGTGGAGAGTTCTGTCGATGTCTATTAGGTCCACTTTGTGCAGAGCTGAGTTCAATTCCTGGATATCCTTGTTAACTTTCTGTCTCGTTGATCTGTCTAATGTTGACAGTGGGGTTTTAAAATCTCCCATTATTATTGTGTGGGAGTTTAAGTCCCTTTGTAGGTCACTCAGGACTTGCTTTATGAATCTGGGTGCTCCTGTGTTGGGTGCATATATATTTAGGATAGTTAGCTCTTCTTGTTGAACTGATCCCTTTACCATTATGTAATGGCCTTCTTTGTCTCTTTCGATCTTTGTTGGTTTAAATTCTATTTTATCAGAGACTAGGATTGCAACCCCTGCCTTTTTTGTTTTCCATTTGCTTGATAGATCTTCTTCCTTCCCTTTATTTTGAGTCTGTGTGTGTCTCTGCACATGAGATGGGTTTCCTGAATACAGCACACTGATGGGTCTTGACTCCTTATCCAGTTTTCCAGTCTGTGTCTTTTAATTGGAGCATTTAGCCCATTTACATTTAAAGTTAATATTGTTATGTGTGAATCTGATCCTGTCATTATGATGTTAGTTGGTTATTTTGCTCGTTAGTTGATGCAGTTTCTTTCTGGCCTCTATGGTCTTTACAATTTGGCATGTTTTTGCAGGGGCTGGTACCGGTTGTTCCTTTCCACATTTAGTGCTTCCTTCAGGAGCTCTTTTAGGGCAGGCCTGGTCGTGACAAAATCACTCAGCATTTGCTTGTCTGTAAAGTATGTTATTTCTCCTTCACTTATGAAGCTTAGTTTGTCTGGATATGAAATTGTGGGTTGAAAATTCTTTTCTTTAAGAATGTTGAATGTCAGCCCCCACTCTCTTCTGGCTTGTAGAGTTTCTGCCAAGAGATCAGCTGTTAGTCTGATGGGCTTCCCTTTGTGGGTAACCAGACCTTTCTCTCTGGCTGCCCTTAACATTTTTTCCTTCATTTCAACTTTGGTGAATCTGACAATTATGTGTCTTGGAGTTGCTCTTCTCGAAGAGTATCTTTGTGGCGTTCTCTGTATTTCCTGAATCTGAATGTTGGCCTGCCTTGCTAGATTGGGGAAGTTCTCCTGGATAATATCTTGCAGAGTGTTTTCCAACTTGATTCCATTCTCCCCGTCATTTTCAGGTACACCAATCAGACGTAGGTTTGGTCTTTTCACATAGTCCCAAATTTCTTGGAGGCTTTGTTCATTTCTTTTTGTTCTTTTTTCTCTAATCTTCCCTTCTCACTTCATTTCATTCATTTCATCTTCCATCATTGATACCCTTTCTTCCAGTTGATGACATCGGCTACCGAGGCTTCTACATCTTCGCGTAGTTCTCGATACTTGGCTTTCAGCTCCATCAGCTCCTTTAAGCCCTTCTCTCCATTGGTTATTCTAGTTATCCATTTGTCTAATTTTTTTTCAAAGTTTTTAACTTCTTTGCTATTGTTTTGAATTTCCTCCCATAGCTCGGAGTAGTTTGATCGTCTGAAGCCTTCTTCTCTCAACTCGTCAAAGTCATTCTCCGTACAGCTTTGTTCCGTTGCTGGTGAGGAACTGCATTCCTTTGGAGGAGGAGAGGTGCTTTTGTTTTAGAGTTTCCAGTTTTTCTGCTCTGTTTTTCATCTTTGTGGTTTTATCTACTTTTGGTCTTTGATGATGGTGATGTACAGATGGGTTTTTGGTGTGGATGTCCTTTCTGTTTGTTAGTTTTCCTTCTCCCAGACAGGACCCTCAGCTGTAGGTCTGTTGGAGTTTTCTAGAGGTCCACTCCAGACCCGGTTTGGCTGGGTGTCAGCAGCGGTGGCTGCAGAACAGCGGATTTTCGTGAGACCACAAATTCAGCTGTCTGATAGTTCCCCTGGAGTTTTGTCTCAGAGGAGTACCCGGCCGAGTGAGGTGTCAGTCTGTCCCTACTGGGGGGTGCCTCCCAGTTAGGCTGCTCGGGGGTCAGGGACCCACTTTAGGAGGCAGTCTGTCCATTCTCAGATCTCCAGCTGCATGCTGGGAGAACCACTACTCTCTTCAAAGCTGTCAGTCAGACAGGGACATTTAAGTCTGCAGAGGTTCCTGCTGAATTTTTGTTTGTCTGTGCCCTGCCCCCAGAGGTGGAGCCTACAGAGGCAGGCAGGCCTCCTTGAGCTGTGGTGGGCTCCACCCAGTTGGAGCTTCCTGGCTGCTTTGTTTACCTAAGCAAGCCTGGGCAATGGCGGGCACCCCTCCCCCAGCCTCGCTGCCACCTTGCAGTTTGATCTCAGACTGCTGTGCTAGCAATCAGCGAGACTCCATGGGCATAGGACCCTCCAAGCCAGGTGCGGGATACAATCTCCTGGTGTGCCGTTTTCCAGGCCCGTTGGAAAAGCGCAGTAGTAGGGTGGGACTGACCCGATTTTCCAGGTGCCGTCTGTTACCCCTTTCTTTGACTAGGAAAGGGAATTCCCTGACCCCTTGCACTTCCCGAGTGAGGCAATGCCTCACCCTGCTTTGGCTCGCGCTCAGTGTACTGCACCGACTGTCCTGCACCCACTGTTTGGCACTCCCTAGTGAGATGAACCCAGTACCTCAAACAGAAATGCAGAAATCAGCCATCTTCTGTGTCGCTCAGGCTGGGAGCTGTAGACCAGAGCTGTTCCTATTTGGCCATCTTGGCTCCACCCTATCATTTTGCATAATTTTAATAAATTATTTTATAATATATAAAATAAATCAGCCTAATACATTGCTATTTTTTGAAGTATTTCTGTAAACAACATTAGTATATGTACTTAAGAAATTATCAGCTTAATGCTTGCTACCTAAAATTTTTGCAGAGGGGCTAGCTGGACTCTTGACTTACAAAAAAAAACTGTCAAATTTATTTTTTGACTTACAAAAAATAACTGTCAAATGGTGACTTCTACATTTGCCTGTGTTAAAAGATTTTTGTTGTTGTTTGTTTTTTTAAAAAAAATTATTAACATATCCAGGTCCGCAAATCTGTCCATTCCATATATGCTAGGATTTAGATATGTTAATACATGTTCTGCAATTTATGGGATTTATTTCCAGAACTCTCTAAGTCTAACATAACTGAAATGTACATATGCGTATCATTACCATTTTAAAGTACTTAAAACTGATATTTGCCTTCTCATCTATATTAAGCTCTATAATTTTGGCCTTATAAAGATTTCATTGTAACTTCCGTTTTTTCTGCACAAACTGTTTTTCTGTTTTTGATTCTCATCTTACCTATTTTTCAATTTTTTCCCAGTTTCACTTTGAGACACCTGGTCCTCTTAACCTTTACACTATGTAAACTATGAGATCCCCCGTCCACCTTTACGGAGTGTTCTGTTGCATCTTGATTGAAAATAATTATATCTTCTGAAGCCTGAAAACTCATGAGATCACCCATCCACCTTTATGGTGTGTTCTATTGCTTCTTCGTTGAAAATAATTATATCTTCTGAAGCCTGAACACTCAATTACGTTCATTTATGCATTCTAAAAAATAGCCTAAATAGTTTACTCGTAGAGTGGGCAGGCAGATTTACTAAAGAACTGTTAATGCTAATTGCTGTCTGCTTGGCAACGTATACATACATAGATACACATACACATACATACACATATATATATACACACACACACACTTGCACATACATATATATGCATGCACATATGTGCATGCATATATATATACACGCATACATATATATACATCTATGTGTATATGTATGTATATAGGTTACAGTCATGTGAAAAGTGATGTGTAAGCATACATTATAGGAAAGAAGGCAATGAAACCTGTGAGCTCACTCCCAATTGAGCCTTTCAACTAAACACATCTTCTAGAAAATAATACTAATGCCTCCCTCTATCTCTCTGCTTCTTCCAAATCGGAATTTCAACAAAAGATTATCATTTCCTAGAGTGTCTGATTTTACATGTATTGCTTTAATTTTGACATGAGCCATGAAAAAGTATTATTATGTTCATTTTGGATAATTTGCTTTCCTGGGAGAGGGAATAATATAATTATGAATTTTTTATGTTTTGGGCAGCCTGAAATAAAGGTAAAATCTGGTAAGAATCTTGAAACAATTAAGGAAAAAGGACATATTTTTAAATGAAAGGTTAAGTAAAATATAGATCATAGCTCTCCTTAAATGTATTCTCTCTTATGTAGTTTTTTAATATCAAATTTTAATCTGGCAATAGGACTAGCTTAGTGATTTTAAACTGGGTCCTCATAAAACTTAGAATGTGACAGAAGTGCATCAAGCATTTCACATTTTTTTGCATTTCAGATGAAATTGAACTACATCAACTAATACTTACATAAGTTAGTTAACCAGTTGGAGAATAACACACACATACATATAAGCCTATAGGATAGATTGCAGAGTAAAGGCAATCTAATGCATATGTTTTTTACAAATGTGTCCTTGTTTTTGGAAGTAGAGGTGTGAAAATTTTCCTTTTAAAAAATCAGACCTGCAAATCTGCTCAGTGAGAATTGTACAAGCAAGCATACTGTTGTCAATACACATGTAACATACTTACATAAATTTTAGGCACATGAATCTACTCGTTGTTGATGTCATCAAAGCAAAATACACGGTTGCAAAATAACACAATACATGATGATTAAATCATATAGTAGTTTTAATATTAAAAGCTAAGTATTCTTCTCACCTAACACTCAATTGGTGAAAAAATAAATAGCAGCCATTACTTGAGAGCTAAGGATTCTAGTATATTTTAAAAATAAAAACTTACCATTATTCTTCAAACTCCCAAATGTATTGGGTTGAAGTGTCTTTTGAAAGTGTGAAGAGAACTGGGAAGAAGGGAAACTGAGACAGAAAGAAATAGATAGAGACCCAGAGAGATAAAGCGAGAGAGAGATTAGTATCATTTTTAGCTTTATCTGTATAAGTAAGAATTTTCTCAGCTCTATGCAACAGAAGAAAATATAAAAACAGGTCAGTTCCTGAGGCTGACATCCCACTACAAATAATGGCCATGTATATGGTTTTAAGATGGGTATTGCTGCCTAAAAGATGTGTTCACTTCTCCAGGTCTCTGGGATTTTTTCTTAAGAGAGCTCTGTATGCAAATACCAATGGCAGAATGGAGTTTCAAAGAACAGCAGTGAAAATATTTAATACTCACCAACTTTAAGGCATTTAAGAAAGAAAAAAGAACCTAAATTGTAATCACTTAAGAGTGGCTTCATATTCAGACCCCTTAGAAACTCTAGAGCCGTCTATAAACTGAACTATCAACATAGAATAATTTTGAGAGTCTGTCTCGGACACTCAGGGAACGACGCTTGTCTGGTCTTGCCCAAGTGTTTATAACACTGGAATATAAAGTAAAATAAAATTGGAGGAACAGATTCTTAGTTCGCAGCACTTGTGACCACTAGTAAAACAGTGTGCAATCAATATCTTAGATTCTGCTCAATTAAGCTTGCAACTTCTCATAGATTGGGGCTAGTAGAGATGGAAGGTAAATGTGAAATAATGGGAGTTTAACTTCTATTCAAGATAAGATCTCTTAATATCTCAGATTCTGCTCAATTAAGCTTGCAACTTCTCATAGATTGGGGCTAGGAGAGATAGATGGTAAATGTGAAATAATGGAATTTGAACAGAAGATAAGGTCTCTTACTCCTAACATATGACCATACTTTCAAACTTTTGAGTGCATTAAAGCTTCACTTTTGTTTTCTTTTTTGTTCTTTCCATGTCTTATGGTGAAAAGCTTCACTTTCCTTACTGATTTCTTGAATTTAATTTGTATTAAAACTACATGTGTACAATTATAAATCTAGATAGTATTAGAATGCTAATAAAAACAGAACAGCATCTGCTTCTTCACCTCTGACAAAGATTCTCCCGGATTTCACTCTAGCCAGACTCCTCTAAGCCTGGTTCTTGAATAGACTTGTCAACTTTGGTCTAGAAAGACTTGAACACACACTGACACTATTTCTAAGCTCAAAACCACATCCCTAGAATGACAGTAGCCCCCCCTTAAAGTGCCTGACTGAAAACAACAACAACAACAAATCTCAAGGCTGCCAAAAGAATTCACTGTTTGTTCCAGCCATCCCCTGAACATGTGGGTAGGGAACCCCTAGGGTCATAAACACAGGGGACTTTGAACTCTTTGCCTATTCTGCCCAGACCTTGTCAGGAAAGACTGGAAACAGAGCAATGCCTTTAAAATTATGAGAATAAATTATTTTCAACAGAAAGGCACACTTTAAGTGAAGCAAACTAAAATTAAAATTAACCAGGCAGAAAAGCTACTTTGGACATGGCTAAATGTACCTCCCCAGAACCTTAAGAAGCAACTGGAGGAAGTGTTTCATTAAAATGGAGGCATAGTCCAAGAATCTGAAAGACAAGTGTCCAGGTAACAGAAGATCCGATAAAGGACAGAAGAAAAGGACATTCCTAGGACAGCCTAGAGACCAATCAGTATAGATAAGAGCAGAAGGACAGTGCATTCCTAGGACACATGCCACATGCACAAAAGTAAAACTGATTTTCATATTTAAAGGAGATTCATGGCTTAAGAATTTGGGAGCAAATTAGTGATAAGTACTTACAAAGTAAGCAAATAATGTTTTAAAGAAATTATTGGTCGGGCGCAGTGGCTCATGCCTGTAATCCCAGCACTTTCGGAGGCCAAGGCGGGTAGCCCCTGTCTTCCAGCCCCTGTGAGAGTATAGAGCCTGAATTCTGTATGTCCCAGTTCGCAAACCCAGATGAGTTTCACATGGACCAAACGCCCCTTCCTGCGTTTTGTAATTTTTCACTTCTGATTCCCTTATCTCCCTTTAATACAACCAGTCACCTCTATACAATTCAAAGCTGAATTCCGTTCATGCTGTATTCTTTTCCTTATTGCAATAGGATATTACTGATTAAAATCTGTTCTTGCCACTTTACTTACTGTCTGGCAGTGTTTATCTCTGACACTTCTCTTCACAACAAATTCTATTTTCCAAGAAATTATTTTCAATTATGTTACTTATTTATCATGGTATTTACTTTTGTTCTTCTAAATACCTGCTTATATTGATATTTCTCGACATATACATTTTATATGTTCTATTTTTAATGGGAAAATGGGTGTTTCACTCATTTATATCACAGCATTTATTACACACACACACACACACACACACACACACTTCTGCTCATTAGTCTCAAAATCATAGGACTAATACAATTTTGGATTAAATCAGTATGCTTTGTTTATATTCTCATAAATATTGTTTTTAGCTGAGCCATAATATATTTCATAACTAAATGTTCTTTCTATGATATATTTTCCCCCTGCAGTTAATAATTTCTTTTTTTTTTTTTTTTTTTTTTTTTGAGATAGAGTCTCGCTCTGTCGACCAGGCTGGAGTGCAGTGGCACAATCACAGCTCACTGTAACCTCCACCTCCTGGATTTTAAGTGATTCTCCTGCCTCAGCCTCCTGAGTAGCTGGGATTACAGGATGCGCCACCATGCCCGGCTAATTTGTTCTGTACTTTTAGTAGAGGCAGGTTTTCACTGTGTTGGTCAGGCTGGTCTCAAACTCCTGACCTCGTGAGCTACCCGCCTTGGCCTCTGAAAGTGCTGGGATTACAGGCATGAGCCACCGCGCCTGACCAATAATTTCTTTAAAACATTATTTCCTTACTTTGTAAGTACTTATCACTAATTTGCTCCCAAATTCTTAAGCCATGAATCTCCTTTAAATATGAAAATCAGTTTTACTTTTGTGCATGTGGCATGTGTCCTAGGAATGCACTGTCCTTCTGCTCTTATCTATACTGATTGGTCTCTAGGCTGTCCTAGGAATGTCCTTTTCTTCTGTCCTTTATCGGATCTTCTGTTACCTGGACACTTGTCTTTCAGATTCTTGGACTATGCCTCCATTTTAATGAAACACTTCCTCCAGTTGCTTCTTAAGGTTCTGGGGAGGTACATTTAGCCATGTCCAAAGTAGCTTTTCTGCCTGGTTAATTTTAATTTTAGTTTGCTTCACTTAAAGTGTGCCTTTCTGTTGAAAATAATTTATTCTCATAATTTTAAAGGCATTGCTCTGTTTCCAGTCTTTCCTGACAAGGTCTGGGCAGAATAGCCAAAGAGTTCAAAGTCCCCTGTGTTTATGACCCTAGGGGTTCCCTACCCACATGTTAGCCACCATTTGGCCAGTAGCAATTTACACACACACACACACACACACATACACACACACACACATATATATATACATATATTGACATATATACATATATATATGTTCTGAAATCTGGTAGCAATCTATTATGTATGTACATATATACATATATCTATTATGTATACATTTATTTACATATATACACATATATGTATACATTATAGACATATATATACATTATAGACACATATATATGTATATACATTATAGACACATATATATGTATATACATTATATACACATATATACATATATGCGTATACATTATATACACATATATACATATATGCATATAAATACACACCTATATACATATATACATATATACACATATACACATATACACACATATACACATATGTATGGCCACCATATATATGTATATATACACACACATACACACACACATCTATATGTGTGCGTGTGAGTGTGTATGTGTATTCTGAAATCTTCCTTCTGATTGTATGGTAGATTCAGTCCTCCTACCCCCTACCAGGGCTGAGCCAGTGTTCATCCTGGCTCACCCTGAGAATAACTGTCATTCCTTCTATTTTATACTCAACTGTCCTATAACATCTACTCTCTGATGTGTTCACAAAAGTTATACTTTTGAGAATTATGTTTTTTTTTTCTTGAGAGCTTGTTTTGAGGTTCTAGCAGGGGAGCACAGCTCCATGTGCATCCCTCCTGAAGCTGTGGTGAGGGAGAAAGGGGACACCTACCTAGCCAGCCAGATCAGCCGAATCAACCCTGGTGATCAATGAGGTGACAGATGTCTCAGCCAGATAGCCTTCACATTCTGTTCTTTTATTATTATTATTGTTCAGGAGGGTGAGGAGTTCTCTGCAGATTTCTGCATTCCATGCAAAAGCCAGAAACCATACTTTTTGTATTGAAATTACGTATTTTGATAGAACTAATACAATGAATTCTTGTTAGTAAAATATAAACTTTTGATTCAATTTGGAGGCTATACTTGCGTGCGTGGTTTTATTTTAAAAAATATAAATGAATGGAATAATTAATGATACTAGAGTATTTAGAATATTATGTGATAACTGCATTTTAAATTAAGGCACATTAAATATATCTAAAGACTTTTAAGGATTAATAACATGAGTGTTCTAGTGGTATTCAAACTTAGCCCATGTAAATTCAGATCCAGGGTCTATTAATCTCCTATTTGGGGTTATTCTATTTTTTCAAATAGAATTTGTCACCCTAGAAAATTTCCACAGTTCCATTTGTTGAAGGAGGCTATCCCCAGGTGTATACTTTTCAAAGTACTACAGGATTTTAAACAGAGGGACTTGGCTTTATCTTGAAACAATTCTGATCCGTGAATAGGCTGAGATTTAACAAATGGTGAGACCTCATTAATTTCTAGTGTGGTGGCTCAGATCATCTAAACCGGGGTACATTCTGTTACACAGATCAAGTAATATTTTAGTAGCTGGCTTATTAATTTTATTACAGTGATCAATGAGTCATCATCACAGATTTCGGTAACCCAAAACATTTTTTCTTACCAATTTTTTTCTGCCACCTGTTTACAGAATAACTTGATATAATTTAAATATATTGTGTAAGTATAAATATTAAGATATTTAATATGCAAATATATATGTTGTACTAGGTATTTTATGGTAGGGCAAAGCATATTTTTGGACCGGATTAGGACCCCTTATGATGTAATAGGCCAGGAATGTTTTATTGTGTTAGCACATGTACATAGAAATAATTATCTATTGCTATGGTAAAAGATAAAGCAATGATTTTCTTATTTGGTAGATTTTGGTATTAGAAAAATAGCTATGAAAGTACTTCAGTTCATGTAAAGAAGCAATAAACAAAAAAGTTTTTATTAATGAAATATAACTACAAATACTGATTGTTTTTACTTTTTGCTGAAACTAAGTTTTCAAAAAATTTACTTTCATTTTTCCTTACCCATGGAATATAATTTTTTTTATATATAACTTCTGCTTATCAGTTGTACAGAAACACATAATTGTTTCTGAAAACAAATCTAAAACTAAAAACATGGAAATAAAATGTACATGTAATTATGTAAGCCTTATGAATACATAATAGATAACTTGTTGTTTTTAATACTTAATTTCCATGGCAACTTCATCGTCACATTATGTATGGTTCTTTAAAGATTTTAAAAATATCCTTGCAGAAAACTGCAGTATTTTAAGGTTTTGTAATTCCATGAGGTAAAAATGTGTTACTGCAAACTATCAGAATTTAAAATTACATTTAGCCTAATGTTTATAAATATTTAGTATCTACTAAAAGTAAATTTTCTTTCAAAAACATGCAAACATTCATTTTAGCAGCTCCTTTTCATCTTAGACTGTTTGATATAAAATATGACCAATTATGTAATTATAATAACAAAGTAAAATAAGTTACTGCATTTTTCCTAAATTCATTTTTATTTTCTGAAAACAAGCTGGAATACTACCTGGGATTTAAGCTATATACTATTTGAGAGTCAGTTTATTTTATTTGTGAAATGAGGAGGTGTTCTAGTAATTTATCTTTAACATATTTAACCACCAACTTGTCCTATTAATCTGGGCAAATCATTAAAGTCCTCCAAGTTGATTACATTATATATGACATAAAGGAATAATGTGAGCAAAATTCCAATGTATTTAATAAATTAACTGTTTTTCCAGATTATAGACAGCATTTTCTCTACCTAGATGACTATTACCTGCTGGGAAGTAATTGAATCATGGGGGCAGGTCTTTCCCATGCTGTTCTCCTGTTAGGGAATAAGTCCCAGGAGATCTGATGGTTTTAAAAATGGAAATTTCCCTACATAAGCTCTCTCTTTGCCTGCTGCCATCCACGTAAGATGTGACTTGCTCCTCCTTGCCTTCTGCCATGATTGTGAGGCTTCCCCAGTCATGTGGAACTGTGAATTCTCCATTAAACCTCTTTCCTTTGTAAATTGCACAGTCTCAGGTGTGTCTTTATCAGTAGCCTGAAAATAGACTAATACAGTAAATTAGTACCAGTAGAGCAGGACACTACTGAAAGGATGTCTTAAAATGTGGAAGCGACTTTGGAACTGGGTAACAGGCAGAGGTTGGAACAGTTTGGAGGGGTCAGAAGAAGACAGGAAAATGTGGGAAAGTTTGGAACTTCCCAGAGACTTGCTAAATGGCTTTGCCCAAAATGCTGATAGCAATATGAACAATAAAGCCCAGGCTGAGCTGGTCTCTGATGGAAATGAGGAACTTCCTGGGAATAGGAGCAAAGGTGACTTTTGTTATGTTTTAGCAAAGACTCTGGGTGCATTCTTCCTCTGCCCTAGAGTTATGTGAAATTTTGAACTTGGGAGAGATGATTTAGGGTATCTGGCGAAAGAAATTTCTAAGCAGCAGAGTATTCAAGATGTGACTTGGGTGCTGTTAAAGGCATTCAGTTTTATAAAGGAAGGAGAGCATAAAAGTTTGGAAAATTTGCAGCCTGACAATGTGATAAGAAAGAAAATCCCATTTTCTGAGGAAAAATTCAAGCCAGCTGCAGATATTTGCATAAGTAACAAGGAGCTGAATGTTAATCCCCAAGACAGTGGGGAAAATGTCTTCTGTGCATGCCAGAGGACTTCACAGCAGCCCCTCCCATCACAGGCCCAGAGGTCTAGCAGAAAAAAGGGGTTTCATGGGCTGGCCCAGGGTCCCAGTGCTGTGTGCAGCCTATGGACTTGGTGTCCTGAGTCCCAGCCACTCTAGCCATGGCTGAAAGGGGTCAATGTAGAGCTTGAGCTGTGACTTCAGAGGGTGCAGGCCCCAAGCCTTGATAGCTTCCAAGTGGTGTTGAGCCTGTAAGTGCATAGAAGTCAAGAACTGAGGTTTGGGAACCTCCATCTAGATTTCACAGGATGTATGGAAATGCCTGGATGCCCAGACAGAAGTTTGCTGCAGGGGTGGGGCCTTCATGGAGAACCTCTGCTAGGGCAATGTATAAAGGAAATGTGAGGTCAGAGCCCCCACACAGAGTCCCCACTGGGGCACTGCCTAGTGCAGCTGTGAGAAGAGGGCCACCATCCTCTGGACCCCAGAAAGGTAGATCCACTGACAGCTTACACTGTGCACCTGGAAAAGCCACAGACATTCAATGCCAGCCCATGAGACAGCCAGGAGGGAGGCTGTGCCCTGCAAAACCAGAGAGATAGAGATTCCCAAGGCCATGGGAACCCACCTCTTGCATCAGCATGACCTGGATGTGAGAAATGGAATCAAAGGAGATCATTTTGGAGCTTTAAGATGTGACTGCTCTGCTGGATTTCAGACTTGCATGGGGCTTGTAGCCCCTTTGTTATGGCCAATTTTTCCCATTTGGAATGGCTGTTTTTATCCAATGCCTGTATCTCCATTGTATCTAGGAAGTAACTAACTTGTTTTTGATTTTACAGTCTCATATGCAGAAAGGACTTGCCTTGTCTTGGATGAGACTTTGTGGATTTTTGAGTTAATCTGAAATGAGTTAAGACCTTGGGAGACTTTTGGGAAGGCATAACTGGTTTCAAAATATGAGTACATGAGACTTGGGAGGGCCCTGGGGTGAAATGGTTTGGGTGTGTCCCCACCCAAATCTCATCTTGAATTCCCACGTGTTGTGAGAGGGGGACTTGGTGGGAGGTAATTGGATCATGGGGGCAGGTGTTTCCATGCTGTTCTTGTGATAGTGAATAAGTCTCAGGAAATCTAATGGCTTTAAAAATGGGAATTTCCCTACACATGGTCTCTCTTTTACTGCCACCATCCACATAAGGTGTGACTTGCTCCTCCTTGCCTTCTGCAATGATTGTGAGGCTTCTCCAGCCACGTGGAACTGTGAGTTCTCCGTTAAATCTCCTTCCTTTGTAAATTGCTCAGTCTCAGATATGTCTTTATCAGCAGTGTGAAAATGGACTATATGTCAACAGTGATATCAAATAATATGGTGGAAATAGGAAGTGCCAGGAATCTGTCTCCCCATGCAGGTAACAATTGTATGGCAAAAATTATCTGAAGTGATTATTTTGGAACTCTGAACTGTATTTGAGTCTATTTTATTCTCAAGCACTCATGGTGTATTCTCTGTAGTAGACAACATATTAGATAAAAAACAAGTCTGTATACATTTTAAAAGGTAGACATCATGTAATGTATCTTCTCTGACCACAAAGTGACAATCTTTAAAATAAATAACAGGAGAAAAGCTGGAAAAAAAATGTGGATATTTATACACTCATACAATCAATGTATTAAAGAAGAAAGCATGTGTGAAATTCTAATATATTCAGAATGAATGAAAATGAAAACACAACACCTCAGAAGTTATGGGATGCAGTGCAAGCTTTGCTCAGAGAGAAATTTCTATGTTTGAAAAGAAGAAAGCTCTCAAATTAATAACCTAATTTATTAAATCTCAATAATTTATTAAGGGAGTAAAAAAAATCTAAGGAATAAAAGCACACTGAAACCAACAGTAGCAGAAGAAAGGAAATGATAAAGGTTAGAGAATAGAGAAATAAAGAAAATTAATGAAACCAAAATTTGGTTCTTTGTAAAGATTGACGAACTTGACAAAGCTTTGGCTACCACGACATATGCACGTAACTAAAATCAGAAACGAAAACAGGGACATTACTACTGAACTTACAAAGATGAAAAGGATTATAAGGGAAGACTATGAAGGTTGACACATTATATAACCTAGAAGAAGTGGAAAAATCCCTTGAAACATGCAAATTATTTAAAATAACACAAGAAGAAATACAAAATGTATCAAAAAAACAAGTAAAGAAATTAAATAAGTCATCAAAAATCTCTCATAAAATGTATGTCCCGGACTAGATAATTTCATCAGTAAATTCTACCAAACATTTAAATAATTAACACTGATATTTCTTAAATCCTTCCACAAAAATTGAAGACAAGAAAGCAATTCCAAACTAATGCTATGAGGCCAGAATTATGATGATACCAAAGACAGATAAAAGTATCATAAGAATATTAAAGACCAGCTAGACGTGGTGGCTCATGCCTGTAATCCCAGCACTTTGGGAGGCTGAGGTGGGTGGATCATGAGGTCAGAAGATCAAGACCATCCTGGCTAACATGGTGAAACCTGTTTCTACTAAAAATATAAAAAAATCAGCTGGGTGTGGTGGCACAGGCCTGTAGTCTCAGCTACTTGGGAGGCTGAGGCAGGAAAATCCCTTGAACCTGGGAGGCGGTGGTTGCAGTGAGCTGAGATTGTGGCACTGAACTCCAGCCTGGATGACAGAGTAAGACTCCGTCTCAAAAAATAATAGTAATATTAGAATATTAAAGACCAATATCCCTTATAAAAATATAGATTAAAAAGTCTGTAAGAAAATATTAGCAAACAAATCAAGAGCATTTGATATTCTTTCTTTCATTTTGACCTTGGAAAATCTGATGCTTATGTGCCTTAGGGATGATCATCTTTCATAGAATCTTTCAGGGGTTCTCTGTATTTCCTGAATTTGACTCTTGGCTTCTCTAGCAATGTTGGGAATGTTATCATGCACAATATTCTGAAATACCTTTTCCCGGTTGTTTGTTTTCTCCTCCTCCCTTTCAGGGATGCCAATGATTCGTAAATTTGGCCTTTTTACATAATCCCATATTTCTTGGAGGTTTATTCATTCCTTTTTATTATTTTTTCTTTACTTTTGTCTGACTGTCTTATTTCAGACAGCCAGTCTTCAAGTTCTGAGATTCTTTGCTCAGCTTGGTCTATTCTGTTGTTAACAATTGTGATTGCATTTGCTTGTGAAATGCTTGTGTTGTGTTTTTCAGCTCTGTCAGATCTGTTAGGTTCTTTATGACACCTTTTTGACACCAGCTATTTCATGCTTCAGCTCCTGTATCATTTTATTGTGGTTCTTAATTTCCTTGGATTGGGTTTTGCCATTCTCCTGAATCTCAAGCGTCTTCCTTCCTATCCATATTCTGAATTCTATTTCTGTTACTTCAGTCTGTTCAGCCTGGTTAAGAACTCTTTTTGGAGAACTGGTGGAGTCATTTGGAGGACACATGACACTCTGGCCATTTGAGTTACTAGAGTTCTTGCATTGGTTCTTTCACATTTCTGTGTGTGGGTATTCCTCTAACACAGTGTAGACTGAGTATTGTCAATAGATTCTTTTCTGGACGTTTTCACAGGGCTGAGGCTTTGTGTAGAGTCTTTATTTGAAACTGACTTCTTGTCTGGTTTCACAGGGCGGCATGTTAGCGAGATATTTTCGGTGTTGAAAGTTTGGAGTGTGACCCTTTAAGTGACACTTATGCCTATTGTCAGTTGATAGGCTCTTGCCCAGGCGTATGGGTCCACTATGTTTCCTATTTTTTGTAAAAATGTTGTCTGTCCACGTTTTTGTAGAGCAGCGATACTGTGCTGGGGGTCTGCTCCAGTCCCTGGTCATCCCGGACTCTCCAAAGCCTGAAGGCTGGAATGGCTAAGTCACCCAAGCAGAAAATATGGTGGCCCACCCCTCCCTCTGGGGGCTCTGTTTCAGTGATGTGTAATGCTGCTGTTGGTAGAAGGTTGGAGCTCCAAGCCAGCAGATCTTATCTGTGAGGTAATATGGAAGTGGGGCCTGCAGGCTGTTGCTGCTCAGTCCCCTGGATCCAGCCTCTTTCCTAAGGGTAGGCACAGGGGTCTAACCTCCTGCTTTGCCAGAGTTGCAGCTGCTTTTGCCAGGAAGCCCAGGTATCTGGGTCTCCATGCGTGCCTGAGTGGCTGCTCTGCTGAGACTCCATGTAGTTCTATGTGTCAGACTGAAGGCCCTGGTGGAGCGGGTTTATGAGGGGATCTCCTGACCCAAGGGTTGCAAAGGTCCATGGGATTTTCTTTCAAAAATAGTGTTGAAATTTACAAGTTAGCTTTACAATATGCTACACACTATTTTAGCCCACTGTTACTTAAAGTAAGGTATTTACTTGCAATGCATTTTCCTCTGAATTAGTTACTTTTACATTCTTATTTTCACTGGACCTATAAGTTGAGTACTTTTTTGTTAGTGTTTGTGTGAAGAATTTTGTTCTAGCCAAATAATCTATGGGTCCCATTTCTGAACATGAAGCTGGAGGCAGAAACTGCAGGCAGCTCCCTGTTGGAACTTTTATTTTCCCATGGCTGGCCAGTGTTCTTCAGCCTATCTTTTTGCTGGATCTTTGCATCTGCCGTGAAGGTCTCTCATTGCCTTCATGAATAAAACACTTCATTAGATTTAATCTTCTGGAGTTGTGACCACTGCTCCTCAAATCTCTCCTCTCCCTTGTTCCCGGGCATCAGTGGGACCTTGGAACACGTGACCTTGCCGGGCTTCAGTGTCCTCACCACTGAAGTAGCCATATGCCACCGTCATATATCAGCATGAGGTGATAATAGGAGAGGAACAACCTAGCAGGGAGAAACGAAATGCATGAGGGGAGTCTAGAGGCCAAAACCATGATCTATAGAGTCAGGCTGTTTGTTTGGATTTGAAACTCAGTTACAATTAAAGCTCTGTGACCCTGTTCAAATTTCTTAAACGTATTATAACTCATTTGCTTCAATTATAAATTTAGAATAAAAGTAGTGCCAAATCTCAGAGCAATTTTAAAGGATTAAATGAGCCTATATATATAATGTATATGTATGTATGGTAAGTAGGAGAATACTTGGAACATAGTAAGCATTATGTAAATATTTCAGCAAAATATAAGCTTCATACGGACAGAGATATTTGTCTTATTTCATTAACTATTAAAGCCGTGCACAGAGATATTTGTCTATTTCATTAAATATTAAAGCCATAGTGCCTGAAATTATACTTGGCAAAAAGAAATTGCCTGATACAGGTTTTTTAATGAATGAAATAAATGCTGCTAGCTATTATTATTATTGTTGTCATTAACACTATCATTAGTGCTTTTATTAATATTTTTATTACTGCAATGAGAAAACTAATTTAGTGATTATTCATTCTCAGATATACTTTTTTAATCCCAAGAAGTTTTAAAGTAACTATTAATTTTTAAAACAAAATAAAAATGAAACCCTTACAGTATAGTGGTTGATTTCATTTCAAACTTTTGGCTAAAATGAAAATGAATCTTTCAAGTCAGATGCACACGTCTTTTTTTAGTTTAAGGAAAATCTATTCTATATGTCCTTATTTTGTCCCATTTGTTCTTTGTGAAAAGTGATATTTTCTTTTAAATACATATTTTTTAAAAATTCGATTGTTTTAGATTTACAGAAAAGTTGCAAAGATAGTGATATGAGTTGGCTATGTCCCCGCCCAGATCTCATATTGAATTGTAGCTCCCATAATTCCCATGTATTGTGGGAGGAACCCAGTGGGAGATAATTGAATCATATGGGCCACAGCACATGCTCATCACAGTCCTCTCCAGCGCTGGTAAGGATGTGAAGAAGCTGGCCCGTGACAGGTGGGAAGAGGATGCACAGCCATGCTGACGTTCTGTCTACTTTGCTACCAGTGATGAATGGCATGTTTTATGGTCAAGAGCCACAGTCAAAGATACCTGGTTTCTT
This sequence comes from Nomascus leucogenys, assembly GCF_006542625.1. NCBI lineage: Eukaryota > Metazoa > Chordata > Mammalia > Primates > Hylobatidae > Nomascus > Nomascus leucogenys. The sequence continues at coordinate 88,047,701 of NC_044387.1, read as the reverse complement.
TCTGTATCCATGAGGAGAGAAAGTGAGTCCCTTCTCCTACCACAGTGTCCTGTACTCTATGGAATAGGTCGAAGATGACAACTCTGTGTTCAGCATCCACATTATATACGGCAGAGTTCACCACGCTTCCTGCAATAGCTAAGGGCAGGCAGAGCTTGCAGATGAATTCAAACACTTTGGCAGCCAGGCTGGAACCTCTTACACCTGCCTCCACTCTGACCTCCACATCAATTTCCTAACCCCTTTTAAAATTATTTGTTTCTCCTTTTTCATACTTTAGTCTTCAGAAGCAAGTTACCAAGTACAACCCTAATTTAAGGGGTAGAGAGATAGGCACCACCTTTTTGAATGGGGAGTATTTAAATAAATTACTTGGAAATCTTCTGCAGGAGAGATGCCTCTTCTCTCCATTTATCTGTTAATGCAGTCACTTGTTTATATCAGTAGGTACTCAGGATAATTTATTTTACGATGTAGGTTGTAATCCCAATCTAAGGCTTTTGCTCAAATTGTTCCACTTTTAGCCTTTGGGAGCTGTTTCGGCTTGACTCCTGTTTTCCTTTGACATACTCCTGTCATTTTATCTTTTGAACATTCACTCTAGCACTCAGAATCTTACCGATTCTGAGAATGTGGAGGTCTAAGCTATTGTTCCCACACTCTGCCTAAAAATCTCTTAAAACACCATAGATCGGACTTCCACAGGAGAAAAGAAAATACAGGATTTTGACCTCCTCTTTGACTGGTAGAAGTCAAGAGAGCAGCAATCTCTCTAGGTTCCCAGAGGGAATCTGACCCTGAGAAATCTGTGAAAACTTTCAGTAAAGAGTAACATGTAGTTCTAGGAAGGTTTGCTTTATTATACTGACCTCAAAGAAACTATAGCAAGCTAACTATACGAGTGCTATAGTGCAGTAGTTTAGACTTCCATATTCTCAGAATCTGTGAGAATCTGAGTGCCAGAATGTAAGGAAATGTTCAAAAGGTAAAATGACGGGGTATGTCAAAGAAAAACAGGAGTCAACCTGAACTAGTTCCCAATTGTTTCCAGGCCCTCCATCATCAATCTATTGCCTAAGAAAGCTTGGGATCACAGAGATTTCCTACTACACAAAGCAGGGGTCTGCCTCCCACTAGCTTTGGTGTTGGTGTCTCGAGTCTCAAAGGAGCCTAACACATTTACCTAGGGCATGTTTAAGGAAGAAAAAGAGAAGTGTGGCTGTACGATAAATGAGGCTGATGTGTGAATACTTCCTATGGCCCAATGATAAGGGCTACAAAGGAAGTGGAACAAAATTTGTTTTTTTTTTGAGGTACTGTTCAAGAATCAACTAGTAGCATGTAAGGAACATAGAAGAAGAAGCTGAAGTTTAATTTTGGATTCCTAAGACTTCGGAAGCATCACAGAGATCATGCATAATAGACAGACATCTTCATGGGTAAAGACACTAAAGAAAAGAAAAATGCAAAACAATTTTTCAACATACCATAGAGAAAGATGTGATAAGATCTCTTACCTCACTTCTAACAAGAAACTATTAATCATCTTAGAAAAATAAGATCTGTCTGGAAGATCAGTGAGAGAAATATATCACAATATAAAATGAAACTACAAAGTGATTGAAATTAGAAAAGAGAGTTCTAAAAATGGAGAATATATTAAGAAGATCAAACTTGCATACAATTTCAATGCAATTACAGGAGAAAGAATAGGTGGGGGAGACTAAAGAGAAGGGAGGGCCAATAATATAAAAAATAGAAGTTTTATTATTCTAAGAGGAGTTTAATGATAAAAGAAATGCATTAAGTAATTCTGGTAAAAATTATTCACTTTGAAATAAAAAAAAGATAAAGACGAAAGCTTAAAGTTTCAACGCAGATATACAAATTATTTACAAAAGGCAAAAAAGCATTATGTCTTTTATTTGCAACATACATTGAGACAGTTAAATGCCTTCTATCTACCGTAGAAAAACAACACTGTAATTCAAAACCCCATTCATGCATAAGATCTCATTCACATGAGTGACAAGAAGACATAGGAGGTTAAGGATGATAAAAATACACAAGAAAGAACTGTATAATAAACAAACACACAGAAAACTGGAATAATTAGTTCAGCTGAAAGGCAATAGATTCATGATGGAGGAATAAACAGTGAAGAAGGGCAATCGAGTCTAGGAGCTGACAAAATCGAAAATATCTCATATAAAACAAAATTAATTTCAGAGTATAATTTGGATATGAAAAAATAGAAAATTTAGCAAATATTAAATATATAATTCTATATCTCATATATTAATATATTATATAATAATATAGTCAAATATATATTAACTTTTATGTTATACTTTTTAACAAAAAACAAAAAACAAAGTAGAAGTATTATACTACAAAAAATATAAATATTTTGCCTGACAAAATTTTCATTAATGAAGACAAAAAATAGATTAGGATTTTTATATCATATAGCATATTGAGTTATTCTCCAAAAAGAGTTCCTACAAATTTATATTAAGAAGAAAACAATTCAATATAAAAAAATCACCTAACGGGAATAGTCCTCAGATGAGAAACTCAAAACAACTTAAAATAAAAAACATATAAGATGATTCTCAACTTTGCTAGTAGACAATAAAAATAGTGAAATGAATAAAGAGGCCCTAATTTCACCTACCTTGCTAGCAAACATTTTTGAAAAAGAAAATAAAGAGGTAATGTCTGGTGCTGTGAATATGCAGTAAAAAAAGTTACTGTTACATGTTATTAATAGGATATTTTGGAAATTAGTCTGGCAATAACACTAAAAATATGTGTGTATAAGTGTGTGTTTGCATGTACATTGATGAAGCTCTTGTGTACACATGATGAAGCTCTTGATGTTAAGAAGCTGAATACCTGTATACACATATGTATGTGTATATACATATATATGCATGTACCTATACACACATATACATACATATTTAAGTATATGAATAAAAAATAATTAAAGTCATTATTGGATGGGGCAAAAACTATGAATAGCTGTCTATTTCTTCCATCATTATCTTCATACATATTTGCTTAGATCATCATTCCTTGCTTGCTGATATTTTAGAAAGACGTTAAAGTCTTTTAGTCACCTTGAATTATAAGAAAACTACAACTCTTTTTCAGATAACAAAGTCAAGTCCAATTTAAAACCTCCATCTTTCATCAGTTTTGGAACATTCCCCAGATCAGTCCTGACTCTCTGTTATGTGGACTGCTGTGAAGAAAGGAGGCATGGTCTATCCATTTATCTTTTCTCTCTCTCCACTCTCTCCTTCTGCTCTCTTACCTAGGAAAGATGGACAAAAGGAATGTTAGAGAAAAGTGAGGACAGTTTTATATCACCGGTGCTTTGCAATTCAGCCTTTGATACCTTTTGCGTGGCAGATATTCAAATGCTTGCCTTCTAGGAAAATGCATCCATGGGTCCTCCTGGTGACCTGTGGCATTTGTACACAACAAATGTTAGGTGATTCCCTCTTTGACCATAGATTTGCTCCTAGATTTACACTCTGCTGCTTACCACTATTGGGATCTCTCCTCCCAGAAGGTTAGTTATGAAATAGCTCAGACTTATTTGGCACTTTAGTGCCTATATATTCCTTGGAGATTTCACACATTTAAGGCATGTGAAACCGTACTGGTGTAGGCTTACGTTATTACCTATCACCCTTTATCCAGATTGTTCCCACTAGCCTCCTACTTTCAAAATTCTCCACCGGAGGACAGGCCCAGGCACAAGGCACTATTCTCTATCGTGGCACATTCCCCACAACTCCCAGAAATTCTTTGTAAGTTCTCCCAGGAATCATCATCACCACATTTTATTTCGGTGGCCACACCAGGGTGGGCATATATGGTTCTGCCAAACAGGAAGAAGCCAGCTGCCAAGAGGATGATTTTCCCCTTCCTGAGGGCTCCACTAAACTAGGAAGTTCCTTGTTTGGCTTAGTGGAAAACAGTGATCCATGAAGGATGGAATGGAAGAGGTAAACTCAATACTCCTCACCCCTGCCAAGACTCCTTCAAACTGTAAAATTTTTAGCTTTCTTCTTATATTAACAATTTTAGAATGATGGAGTGAATATCACAGCACTGGAGTTCTGTTTCTTTTGACAGGCCCTGGAGGGGATGTCTGAAAATTCCTACATCCTCTCTGAAGCAAATAAGTGTGCTTATCAACGACCATTTTTCAATATTGGGAGCTCAGTCAAACATCAACACAAAAGAAAAATCTCACTTATCTAGTTACATACAAATATATTTTGACTCAATTATTGCATAAAATAAAAACACCAATTTATAATGCCAGATATGCAATGGTATGGCAATATTTTTAAAACCCAAATTGGAAATTATCTGAATTTTTAAAATCGAGACATGGTTGACTAAATTGTGATTTGGCAGAATAAAGTATTTTGCCGCTATAAAATACATAGATCAATAACTAAAATACTTTTATAATATATTTGAAATGATAAAATAAAGATATGAAGATATTTGGAGTGTGATCCTACTTTTTAAAGTGAACAGCAACAAGAAGATAATTCCTTTTATGTTTGTACATAATTAATGTGAAGAATGGTGTGGAAAGATGCATGCCAGGCTTCTAACCTATTTTGTTATAGAAAGGGTTGCAGTGCGGAGAATAAAACCTGTTAACAAATAAGAAAGAAAATATGTATGGTATATGTTAACAGAAAAGAAATTTCAGCTTCTATGTATGACAATACTTTAAATATGCAAACACTGTATATATACAAAGACTAGAAGGCAAAAGGGATACATGAAATCATTAATTTGATTTTGATTTGAAATTGTGACCCAGCTTAACTTGGAGTTTTGTTAATTTCAGTAAAGTAGTTGGGGAAAAAATGCCTGGAGTTTGTTTTGTGTAAATATCTATTTCTCATTCTCAGGTTTTCTTTTTCAGTTACATTTTCACTATAAAATTTTCCTTTAACACCTCAAATTGAAATACTTTGTTCCTCCCTTAAACTATTATGGCAATTACATAGTGCATACTTAATGGAACAATTAAAACAGTTAATAATCTACTGCCCCAATGTACAAATTATTTTTCTTCTTGTCCTAAATACATTTTTAATTCTTAACAGAATTTAAATATTGTCTAATTACCCAGTTAGATTTTGAATTAGCTGTGGTTAGAGAAGCTCTCTAATAAATGTCAGGATTTCTCAAATCTTCCACTGCTTTGCATGTGCAGATGCCCTCCATCAAAGTTTCAGGATTAATAGAAGAGTAAGATTTTTTGACCTATGGGGGCAATTGATTTAATTTGCCACCCTATTCCCTCACTCAACAAATAAATGCCTATTCTTATGAGCACTAGGGATATTGAACAGGAAACTTATCATATATTAATGGCATTATGTAAAAACACAATATAATAGCAAATAATTATATAAGCAGTGAAGAACAAACAAGGCAGAGTAAGGGGGAGATAAATGATTCCCCTCTTAGTGGGAGTAAGAAAAGGTTATTTTGAGAAGGCACCCATTGAGAAGTGATCCGAATGTCATGAAGAGAGAAACCATATGGGTAACAGAAAATATTTCAGACAGAATGTTCCAGGAAAGCAAGGAAGGCCCTGTAACAAATATAGCCTATGTGAGCAAGAAGAGTCACAGGGAGAGAGGTGGCAAAAGGTCAGGTCATGCAGAAACTTCTAGGATTTAGAACTCTATTCTAACTATGTTAGGGAGTGTTTGGAAGGTTTCATTTGTTTGTTTTGTTTTGTTTTGTTTTGTTTTGTTTTGTTTTGTTTTTGACAGAGTCTTGCTGTGTTGCACAGGCTGGATTACAGTGGCACGATCTCAGCTCACTACAACCTCTGCCTCCTGAGTTCAAGGGATTCCACTGCCTCAGCCTCCCAAGTAGCTGGGACTACAGGCACCTGGCACCACACCCGGCTGATTTTGTATTTTTAGTAGAGATGGGGTTTCGCTATATTGGCCAGGTCGGTCTTGAACTTCTGACCTCAAGTGATGCAGCCTCAAGTAATCCCAAAGTGCTGGGATTACAGCCATGAGCCAAACTGAGATAATCAAATATATATTTAAAACTCATTGTTCTGGTTGCTGTTGAGAATAGACTATAGGCGCACAGGAAGTGAAACAGGGAGAAGAGTTAGTAAGCTATTATGAACAACCAGGCAAGAGTCAGTGGTAGAATAAACTAAAAGTGGAAGTAGTAAGAAATAATCAGAATTGAAATAATTTCAGGAAGGGTTTATTCACAGACTGTATTAAACATATGAATAATAGAAAAGAGTAAAAAATCATTTCACCTTTAAGGCTGGGAAACCTGGGTGATTGATAGTACTATTTAATAAGATGGGAACATTCAGAGACAGTAAATTTGGCATATAGAAATGAATAATTCTATTTAGAACATTTTTGTGTTTTAGACGAATAATAAACAGCAGTATTAGATAAGCTAACTGCTCTGACACACAACTCTAAAATATCAGTGGCTTAGCCCAACTAACAATTATTTCCTATTCATATTGTATTCTAATCTAGTTTGGTGATGGTGGGGGTGGTTAAAGAGTTCATTCAGAAATTCAGACTCCTACACTTTTCCCTTCTTCTCCCAGAAAGTCTAGTTGTAAATACATAAGATATTTTGAACAAAATCAGCTATGACTTCAGATGGAGAGGGGCTATAGTGGCCCAGATCAGTTTTCAGAGCTCAAGCAATACAGAGATATGAATTCACTTATGTAAAATAGATGATTCAACACGTCTACTCTTAGAAAGCTCTTCGGTCATTTTAACCATTCGAACCTCAACCTTCTATGTTGCTTTTCCTTATCTAAACTCCTCACTTCTCCATCTTCATATTGCTCTGACTTGTTATTATTTTTAAAATATACAGCAAAGTTTAACTACCAGTTGGTAACCCTCCTCCCATTCAGTTACCCAAAACTATTAGTAAGATATTTAAATAAATTATATTTCGTCTCCAAGATTTTGTTTCTAGGTGTTTGTTTTTTTCTCAATAGTTTAGTAGAGATCTCAGGAGGTAGGGAAAGAGACATGTAAGTACAAGACAATTTTTAATGGTTGCGCTGACATGTGAAGGGAATAGTGTCTTTTTTGAATGATCATCTTTGGAATCATAGCAACCTTCATTTACATGCTGTATATGCTATTTGCACGTTTATAATCTCAGAAAAATATACTTAAGTTCTCGATCTTTTCTCGTTGGTTAAGTGAAGGTGTATGAATTAGACAAACAATATTGCCCCAAGGTTTGCTATGTAATCAATACTCCATGTAGGCAAATCGTAGCCAGGATTTCTGCCTGATGGCAAAATAATATCCTGAGGTTACTTTCCTCTTCTGAAGGTCTTTTATATGACCTTCTAGTGAGTTGTTCCTATTCTGCTTTCGAAGGCTTGGTGAATCATAAGCTCACTTCCCACAACACACAGCCCGACTACACCCCAGCAAGAGAAAAGAATTCCTAGTTACCCATGAGCACAGAACTTCTCCTCTATCATAGTGGAATCACTTTTATATGTAATAGTAATTTTCTTCCTTATACCTGGAAAATTTTCCAAATGTTTATACTAAGTGTACATTGTTTGCATAAAAAAATTATTTTATAAAAATACATATCTTTTTCCACTCATTTTGAATCTTAATTATTAGTATAGTACTAGATTTGTAGTCTTTATTTTTTTACCAAACATTAGATTAAAATACAGAAAAAATAATGTATTATGTCTCCTAGTCTGTGTATTGAAATATACCTGTAGAAGTGTTCAACTTTATAGAACATTTGTCCTTTGTTCTTTGTCTTTATGATACTGAATGATAGATCCTTATAATTTTGAGGTATTTTTGAACCTGGTAAGAAGCCACACACAAAAATTAATTCACATCTCAATAGAAACTTGGTATTAAAAATCCAGTTGTAAAATTAATTGCTTTTTCAGGATTTTGAAGAAATCAAAGTGTTCCTAAAAGCAACTTAAATAAAATTTGCTCCTGTTTCATTTATTCCTTATTTTTATTAGGAAAAATATATTTTTGTGAAAATATTTTATCCACATTTGCCATATATTTTGTTTTTATTTCAGAGATTTGTTTTTAAGCATCAGGCATTAGTGAGTGATAAGTAAAGTATTAGACTGAAGTATATAATAATAGATGCTTTGGGGAAATAAAATTTTTAATTTAAGGTTTTCTTACCATTCTCAAAAATTAAGTTACCAGTAATACCAAAATATACATCCTATATTATATATATATATATATAGAGAGAGAGAGAGAGAGAGAGAGCACCAGTCATAAAAGGATATTTTGTTTTAATGTCTTTTAAAAGCCAAAGATTAGGCTCAGCATGGTGGCTCACACCTGTAATCCCAGCACTTTTGGAGGCCAAGGCAGGTGGACCACCTCAGGTAGGGAGTTCGAGACCAGCCTGACCAACGTGGAGAAATCCTGTCTCTACTAAAAATACAAAATTAGCCGGGCGTGGTGGTGCATGACTGTAATCCCAGCTACTTGGGAGGCTGAGCCAGGAGAATTGCTTGAACCTGGGAGGCATAGGTTATGGTGAGCCAAGATTGCATCATTGCACTCCAGCCTGGGCAACAAGAGTAAAACTCCATCTCAAAAAAAAAAAAAAAAAAAGCCAAAAATATATCATATGCCCAGAGATCAAATCATAGGACTGTAGAATACTTTCCTCTGCCCACACCTCACCACTTCATTTCTTTTTTTTTTTTATTATTATACTTTAAGTTTTAGGGTACATGTGCACAATGTGCAGGTTTGTTACATATGTATCCATGTGCCATGTTGGTTTGCTGCACCCATTAACTAGTCATTTAGCATTAGGTATATCTCCTAATGCTGTCCCTCCCCCCTCCCCCCACCCCACAACAGTCCCGGGAGTGTGATGTTCCCCTTCCTGTGTCCATGAGTTCTCATTGTTCAATTCCCACATATAAGTGAGAACATGCTCTGTTTGGTTTTTTGTCCTTGCGGTAGTTTACTGAGAATGATGGTTTCCAGTTTCATCCATGTCCCTACAAAGGACATGAACTCATCATTTTTTATGTCTGCATAGTATTCCATAGTGTATATGTGCCACATTTTCTTAATACAGTCTATCGTTGTTGGACATTTGGGTTGGTTCCAAGTCTTTGCTATTGTGAATAGTGCCGCAATAAACATACATGTGCATGTGTCTTTATAGCAGCATGATTTATAGTCCTTTGGGTATATATCCAATAATGGGATGGCTGGGTCAAATGGTATTTCTAGTTCGAGATCCCTGAGGAATCGCCACACTGACTTCCACAATGGTTGAACTAGTTTACAGTCCCACCAACAGTGTAAAAGTGTTCCTATTTCTCCACATCCTCTCCAGCACCTATTGTTTCCCGACTTTTTAATGATCAGCTTTCTAACTGGTGTGAGATGGTATCTCATTGTGGTTTTGATTTGCATTTCTCTGATGGCCAGTGATGATGAGCATTTTTGCATGTGTTTTTTGGCTACATAAATGTCTTCTTTTGAGAAGTGTCTGTTCATGTCCTTCGCCCACTTTTTGATGGGGTTATTTGTTTTTTTCTTGTAAATTTGTTTGAGTTCATTGTAGATTCTGGATATTAGCCCTTTGTCAGATGAGTAGGTTGTGAAAATTTTCTCCCATTCTGTAGGTTGCCTGTTCACTCTGATGGTAGTTTCTTTTGCTGTGCAGAAGCTCGTTAGTTTAATTAGATCCCATTTGTCAATTTTGGCTTTTGTTGCCATTGCTTTTGGTGTTTTAGACATGAAGTCCTTGCCCATGCCTATGTCCTGAATGGTATTGCCTAGGTTTTCTTCTAGGGTTTTTATGGTTTTAGGTCTAACATGTAAGTCTTTAATCCATCTTGAATTAATTTTTGTGTAAGGTATAAGGAAGGGATCCAGTTTCAGCTTTCTACATATGGCTAGCCAGTTTTCCCAGCACCATTTATTAAATAGGGAATCCTTTCCCCATTGCTTGTTTTTGTCAGGTTTGTCAAAAATCAGATAGTTGTAGATATGCGGCATTATTTCTGAGGGCTCTGTTCTGTTCCATTGATCTATGTCTCTGTTGTGGTACCAGTACCATGCTGTTTTGGTTACTGTAGCCTTGTAGTGTAGTTTGAAGTCAGGTAGCGTGATGCCTCCAGCTTTGTTCTTTTGGCTTAGGATTGACTTGGCGATGCGGGCTCTTTTTTGGTTCCATATGAACTTTAAAAATCAAAAGAGACAAAGAAGGCCATTACATAATGGTAAAGGGATCAATTCAACAAGAAGAGCTAACTATCCTAAATATGTATGCACCCAATACAGGAGCACCCAGATTCATAAAGCAAGTCCTGAGTGACCTACAAAGAGACTTAGACTCCCACACAATAATAATGGGAGATTTTAACACCCCACTGTCAACATTAGACAGATCAACGAGAGAGGAAGTTAACAAGGATACCCAGGAATTGAACTCAGCTCTGCACCAAGCAGACCTAATAGACATCTGCAGAACTCTCCACCCCAAATCAACAGAACATACATTTTTTTCAGGACCACACCACACCTATTCCAAAATTGAACACGTAGTTGGAAGTAAAGCTCTCCTCAGCAAATGTAAAAGAACAGAAATTATAACAAACTGTCTCTCAGACCACAGTGCGATCAGACTAGAACTCAGGATTCAGAAACTCACTCAAAACCACTCAACTACATGGAAACTGAACAACCTGCTCCTGAATGACTACTGGGTACATAATGAAATGAAGGCAGAAATAAAGATGTTCTTTGAAACCAGTGAGAACAAAGACACAACATACCAGAATCTCTGGGACACATTCCAAGCAATGTGTAGAGGGAAATTTCTAGCACTAAATGCCCACAACAGAAAGCAGGAAAGATCCAAAACTGACACCCTAACATCACAATTAAAAGAACTAGAAAAGCAACAGCAAACACATTCAAAAGCTAGCAGAAGGCAAGAAATAACTAAAATCAGAGCAGAACTGAAGGAAATAGAGACACAAAAAACCCTTCAAAAAATTAATGAATCCAGGAGCTGGTTTTTTGAAAAGATCAACAAAATTGATAGACTGCTAGCAAGACTAATAAAGTGGAAAAGAGAGAAGAATCAAATAGATGCAATAAAAAATGAAAAAGGGGATATCACCACGAATCCCACAGAAATAGTCTACCATCAGAGACTACTACAAACACCTCTACACAAATAAACTAGAAAATCTAGAAGAAATGGATAAATTCCTCGACAAATACACCCTCCCAAGACTAAACCAGGAAGAAGTTGAATCTCTGAATAGACCAATAACAGGCTCTGAAATTGTGGCAATAATCAATAGCTTACCAACCAAAAAGAGTCCAGGACCTGATGGATTCACAGCCGAATTCTACCAGAGGTACAAGGAGGAACTGGTACCATTCCTTCTGAAACTATTCCAATCGATAGAAATAGAGGGACTCCTCACCACTTCATTTCTAAAGGTCTTGGTATGATTTAACTGTGTCCCCACCCAAATCTCAACTTGAATTGTGTCTCCCAGAATTGCCATGTGTTGCGAGAGGGATCCAGGGAGAGGTAATTGAATCATATAGGGCCTGGTCTTTCTCATGCTATTCTCGTGATAGTGAATAAGTCTCAGGAGAGCTGGTGGGTTAAGAAGGGGTTTCCGCTTTTGCTTCTCTCTCATTTTCTCTTGCCATAGACAGGTAAGAAGTGCCTTTTGCTTCCCGCCTTGAATCTGAGGCCTTCCAGCCATGTGGAACTGTAAGTCCAATTAAACCTCTTCTTATTCCCATTCTTGCATATGTCTTTATCAGCAGTATGAAAACAAACCATACAGGCCTATTTTCTGTATTTTACCAGTACGTTACGTCCACTTGTCATAACGTAAAAAAAAAGCTTATTTTATCAGTACGTTATGTCCACTTGTCATGCAAAAATTACAAAGAGAAAAAAACATAGTGTGAGGAGACTGAACAAGCATTAGAATACTCAGATAAGGCAGGCATGTTCAATTTAATGACCAGGAATTTAAATCAACTATGAATAGTATGCTGAGGCATTTATTGGATAAAATGACAACATACAAAAAAAATATAAACAAAGAGATGGAAATTCTAAGAAAGAATAAAAAAGAAATGCTAGATATCAAAAACAGTATAAAAATAAACATTGACTTTGATGGGCTCATTAGTAGAGTAGACATGCTTAAGAAAGAATATCTGACTTCAGGATATGACGAGAGAAACCTTAAAAACTAAAAGGCACAGTAAAAAAAATACTGAATAAATAAAACCAGATTATCTATGAACTGTGGTACAACTATAAAAGCTATAACCTGTGCAAAATGGGAGAAATATTTGAAACAATAATGACTGAGAATTTTCTCAAATTAATGCCAAACTCCAAACCACAAGTCCAGGAGCTCAGAGAATATAAAGCAGGATAAATGACAAGAACAAAATGAAAAAAACTATACCTGTGTATATCATATTAAAACTTCAGAAAGTTAATGACAAATAAAAAATATGGAAAGAAGACTGAGAAACAACTTTGTACAGCAGAGTTAAGGTAAGATTATATTTGACCCAACAGAAACCATGCCAGCAAGAAGAGAGTGGAGTTAAATAATTGAATCTTTAAGACAGAGAAACCACCAAGCTAAAATTCTGTACCCAGCAAAATTATCCTTCAAAAGTAAAGGAAAAATAAAGACTTTGTTGGACAAACTTTTTTTTAAAAAAGAGAGTTTGTTGGCAGTAGACTTGCTTTAGAAAAAATGTTGAAAGAAGTTCTTTGATAGAGCTGGAAGGCATTGTGTTAAGTGAAATAAGCCATGCAGAGAAAGGCAAATAAACAAGTTAAACTCATAGAAGTAGAGAGTAGAATGGTGGTTCCCAGAGACTGGAGTAGGAGGAGGAAATGAAGAGATATTTTCCAGGGGTAAAAAGTTTTAGTTAGACAGAAGAAATTGGTTTTTGAGAACTATTGAACAGTAAGGTTGACTATGGTTTATAATAATGTATTATGTATTTCAAAATAGCTAAGAGTAAATTTCAAATAATTCACCACAAATAAAATGATGGGTAAGAGAGATGATGGATATGTTAATTAGCTGATTTAATCATTCCACACTGTTTATGTATATCAAAACGTCACATTGTAACCCTTACATATTTCTGTTTATCGTTTGTCAATTGAGAATATTATTAATAAAAAATTATAACAAATTAAGCAGAAAAAAGCTTTTTCAGAGAGAAGGAAAATGATATAGGTCAAAAACTTGGGTCTACATAAAGAAAGGAGCAACAGAGAAGGAAAATGTGAAGAAAAAATAAAAACATAATTTCCTTAGTCTTATTTGATCTAATAAATAATTGTTAAAACAGTAATAATGTATTGAATTATGTAGGCTTAAATACATACATACACATGTATATACATAAATGTTTAATATATATAATATGTAATATATATATATAAATAACTTAGTGAAATATATGACAATAATGATACAACGGATGAGGGGGAAGTAATTAGAATTTTTTTTCTAATATAAAGTTCTTTTACTACCCATGGAACCATAAAGCATTATTTGAAAGTAGAATTGGATTATTTGCAAATATATACCGTAAACTCTAGAGATACTATGAAAAAGGAAGTGTAATTGTTATGCTTAGAAAGGAGAAAAAATATAATCATATAAAATTCTCGAAATCACAAAAGGCAGAGACACTGTGCAAAAAATGTAAACAAAGAGCAGTGACACCAAATAGAAAACTAACAAATACAGTAGATATAATCAAATTATATCAATAATCACTTTAAACATTAATGACCTGAATATACCACTTAGAGATTGTCTGAATGGATCAAAACAGCAAGACTCAACTATATGTTGAATAGAAGCAACTCACTTTAAATATAAAGCTACCTATACATTAAAAGGCAAAGGGATGTAGAGAGATAATTCATATGTATGCATGCTTGAAAAGAGAGTGCCAAAATACATGAGGCAAAACAGAACCTCACAATAAATAGAAAAATTCACTATTATAGTTGGAGACTTTAACACTCCTCTATCAGAAATGCACAGAGCCAGCAAACAGAAAATCAGTGAGAACATTATTGAGTTCATCATTCAGCTGGATATAACTGACAACTACTTTATCCAACAATAGCAGATTATATATTTTTTTCAGGCTCGCACATAACATTCACCAAAACAGAGGACATCCTGGGCCATGAGGCAGACTTTAACAAATGTAAAAGCATAAAAATCATACAATATCTGCTCTTAGACCACAATGGAATTAAGTTAAAAATTAATCACTGAAAGAGAGCTGGAAATTCCCCCCATATACTTGAAGATTAAACAACAGACTTCTAAATAACACATGGGTTAAAGAAGAAATTTCAAAAACAATTTTTAAATATTTTGAAATAATGAAAATGAAAATACAATATCAAAACGTGCTTGACGCAGCAAAAGAATATACTACAAAAGAAAAAATATCTAAAAATCAAAAATCTGAGCTTGCACACTAGAAAACTTGAGAAAGAAGAGAAAGTAAATTCAAAGTCAGCAAAAGAAGAGAAATAAAAAAAAATACAGCATAACTAAGTGAAAATGAGACAAGGAAATAAATAGAGAAAATCAGGAACCAAAAGCTGGATCTTTGAAAAGGTGAATAAACTCATTTAGCCTCTAGCTAGGCTAACCAAGAAAAAAAGCGAGAGGACACAAATTACTAGTATAATAAATAAAAGAAAGGAAATCATTGAAATACCATGGACTTTAAAACAACAATAAAAGACTATTATGAACAGCATTATGCTTACAAATTTGATAACTTGAATCATATGAACCAATTCCTTGAAATACACTCTGCCAAAACTCACAGAAGAAGTAGACAATCTGAATAGGCCTATATCTGTTAAAGAAATTGAATCAAAAATCAACAACCTTCCAAAAAAGAAAGCACCAAGCCCAGATGGGCTTACTGGTGAATTCTACCAAATATTTAAGGAGTAAATTCTACTGATTCTCTGCAATCTCTTTCAGAAGATACAGGCACTGATAATTTTTTCTAAGTCATTCTCTGAGGCCGTCATTACTTTCGTACCAAAAGCAGACAAGTATATTATAAGGAAAAGGAACTATGCCATACCATCTCTCATAAATATAGTTGCAGAAATTCTCAACAAAATATTAGTAAGTTGAATCTAACAATGTATAAATGTCATTATGGAATTGCAAATTAAAACAACAATGAGTTACTACTACAAGCCTATTAGAATGGCCAAAATTTAAAACACTGATAACTCCAAATTCTAGTGAGGATGTGGAGCAATAGAAACTCTATTGCCTGTGGGAATGCAAAATGGTACAACCACTTTATAAGACACTTTGGCAGTTACTTACAAAACTAAACACACTCTTACAATATGATCCAGAAATTATATTCTTAGATATTTACCCAAATTAATAATTGAAAACTATACTCACACACAAAAAATAGCTGCACATAGATATTTGTAGTAGCATTCATTATAATTGTTAATACTTAAAGGCAACCAAGTTATCCTTCGGTAGGTGAATAGATAAATAAATTAGCACACCCAGACAATTGAATATTATTTAATGCTAAAAAGAAATGAGCTATCAAGGCATGAAAAGACTTGGAGGAAACTATAATTCATATTACTAAGTGAAAGAAGTCATTCTGCCAAAGCAACATACTGTTTGCTTCCCAATACATGACATACAGGAAAAGGCAAAACAATGGAGACTGTGCAAGTATCAGTGGTTCCCAGGAGTTAGTGGGGAAATAAGGATGAATAGGCAGCATACAGATTATATTTTGGGCATTGAAAATATCTTGTGTGTTACCATCATGATGCATACCTGTCATTATACATTTTCAAAACCCATATAATGTGCAACACCAAAAGTGAACCCTAATGAAAATTATAATCTTTGGATGATGATGTGTCAGTGAATTTTCATTGACTGTAACAAGTATATCACTGTGCATGAGGCGTTGATAGTGGAGGAGGTTGTGCATGTGTGGGGAGAGGGGATACCCAGAAACTCTTAGTACTTTCCACTCAATGTTGTTGTAACACTAGAGTTGCTCTTAAAAAAACAAAGTTTACTAATTAAAAAATTAAACAACTACCATCTTTTAAAAAGAAAGCAAAGTGCAGTTACCTGCATTAAGTAATATCCTTTCCCGTATATGAGAGCCATAATAATTGCTTCAAAGGGAATTAATAAATTACAAACACTATTTTTGGGGGGTGGGGGACAGAGTCTTGCTCTGTCACACAGGCTGGAGTGCAGTGGCATGATCTAGGCTCACTGTAACCTCTGGCTCCTGGGTTCAAGCGATTCTCCTGCCTCAGCCCCCTGAGTAGCTGGGATTACAGGTGCCCGCCACCACACCTGGCTAAAATTTGTATTTTTAGTAGACACGGGGTTTCACCATGTTGGCCAGGCTGGTCTCGAACTCCTGACCTCAGGTGATACGCCAGCCTCAGCCTCCCAAAGTGCTGGGATTACATGCGTGAGCCACCACGCCTGGCCCTACAAACACTATTGAGACATCAATATTTCCAGTCAAAGAGTGAAAGTTCCCATTGCCAGAACTCACATCTGAAACATTTCCCTGAGCATCGGGAGACCTACAAACAGTGGGATTTGTGTTTGGCATTTCTTCCAGTATTTGTAGTGACACAAACACCTAAAGTCCCCACATGTACCTATGATTAATGTAAAGTTCCTCACTTCCTGGACCGAAATATATTTTGTGCCTTAATATAGATTTCAGAGTTACTTTAAAAGTTACTTACAAAGTTATTTGACTTCATAAATAATAGGCTACAACCAGTGCTTTACTATGCTTATGAACATCTGAGGATTTTACAGACTCTGATGTTGAGCCTGAGATGCTGAATTTCCAACAAGCTGGTGCCACTAATAGGTAGACTATATTTCTATAGTAAGTAGCTTAACCAAGTTTTTTAAAGTGTGGTCTAAGAATAGCCTACATTAAAAATGCCTGTAGTAGCCATTAAAATTTACATTCCAGAGTCTAAAACCTATTCAGCTATAAAAGAATCTTCATTTTAAACAAGTGCCCATGTGATTGTCATGTACATATATATTTGAAACCCCAAACATGTCCAAAAAACTTGAGTCTGCGCTGATCTATAGTGTCCCCAAACTCCTATAGATTCAGTTTTTCACTTTGTTTTCCGAGTTATATATTAAACTGCCGCTTTGAAATAACTTTGCCAAAAATCAGCTATTATAAAATCACTTAAACTTTAAAAGACTTCTAAAGTCAGACAGAGTGTGGGTTTAAACTATGTTTATATATTATTTGATTTATGGTGCTATTTAATTTTTCTGTCACTTCATGAATTTTAAATGCAAAGAGAGGGAATATCTTTGCTATTGCTGCAGGCAATATTTTGATTTGCAACCCTGGTATCTAAACCTGATGAGAACTATTGTGTATCTTTACTGTGTCTTGTTTCTTATTTAGGAAATTATTTGAGGAATAAAAAGCAAACTTTGTAATAATAATATCCCACTTATTAGGAAGTATGCCTTCAGGCAAACACTACCTTTCAAACATAGCCAAAAAACCCAAAAGTCAGCAGAGGCAGGATCTCAGAAACAGAAATAGCTATCCAAAGGCCCCCAAACACACACACACCACACCCACACACACACACACACACACACACACCTGTATCTGTTTTAGCACTAGGGCTTAGTTTTCTGTATCACACAAATGCATATTTCCTTTTAGTTTATTCTAGAAGTTACATATCAGTTTAAGAAGGGCAAAATAGAAAAACTCAGGTACCATTAAAGACAAAACTAAAAGCCAAATTAAAGTAGATGTAAAATTTAACAGTTCAAAGTAAAAAAGTAAACATTTTAAGGTCTCAAGAGTTTGTCAAAATTACATTTTGTTTTCGCAGCTTAAGAATAAAGGAATAGACATATTTAGATCTATTTTTAAAAAATTATTATTTATTTTACTTTAAGTTTGGGGTACCTGTGCAGGATGTGCAGGTTTGTTACATAGGTAAATGTGTGCCATGGTGGTTTGCCGCACCTATCAATACATCACCTAGATATCAAGCCCAGCATGAATTAGCTATTTTTTCTGATCGTATCCCTCCCCCGACACCCACCCCTGACAAGCCCCAGTGTATGTTGTTCCCCTCCCTGCATCCCCGTGTTCTCATTGTTCACCTCCCACTTATAACTGAGAACATGAGGTGTTTGGTTTTCTGTTCCTGTGTTAGTTTGCTGAGGATAATGGCTTCCAGGTCTATCCATGTTCCTGCAAAGACATTGTCTCATTCCTTTTCGTGACTGCATAATATTCTATGGAGTATATGTACCACATTTTCTTTATCCAGTCTATCACTTATGGACATTTGGGCTTATTCCATGTCATTGCTATCGTGAATAGTGCTGTGATGAACATATGCATGCCTGTGTCTTTACAGTATAATGATTTCTATTCCTTTAGGTATATACTTAGTAATGGGATTCCTGGGTCAAGTGGTATTTCTGGTTCTAGGTCTTTGAGGAATCGCCACACTGTCTTCCACATGGTTGAACCAATTTACATCCCCACCAACATTCCTATTTCTCCACAGCCTTGCCAGCATCTGATGTTTCTTGACTTTTTAATAATTGCCATCTGACTGTCAGGAGATGGTGTCTCATTGTGGTTTTGATTTGCATTTCTCTAATGATCAGTGATGTTGAGCTTTTTTTCATATGTTCGTTGGCCACAAAAAATGTCTTCTGTTGAGAAGTGTCTGTTCAAATCCTTTGCCCACTTAAAATGAGGTTGTTTTTTTCTTGTAAATTTGTTGAAGTTCCCTGTAAATTCTGGATATTAGACCTTTGTCTAATCTGTCAGATGGACAGATTGCAAAAATTTTCTCCCAATCTGTAGGTTGTCTCTTCACTCTGTTGATAGTGTCTTTTGCTGTGCAGAAGCTCTTTGGTTTAATTAGATCCCATTTGTCAATTTTTGCTTTTGTTGCAATTGCATTTGCTGTTTTCATCATAAAATCTTTGCCCACGCCTATGTCCTGAAAAGGATTGCCTATATTTTCTTCTAGGGTTTTTATAAATTGGGGTTTTACACTTAAGTTTTTAATCTTGAGTTAATTTTTGCAGAAGATTTAAGGAAGTTTCAATTTTCTGCATACGGCTAGCCAGTCCTCCCAGCACCATTTATTGAACAGGAAATCCTTTCCCCATTGCTTGTTTTTGTCAGGTTTGTTGAATATCAGATGGTTGTAAATGTGCAGTCTTATTTCTGCCTGATGGAGCTGAAAAACACAAGAACTAAAAAAAATATTTTTTATTATAATACTTTAATTTCTGGGGTACATGTGCAGAATGTGCAGGTTTGTTACATTTGTATACATGTGCCGTGTTGGTTTGCTGCATCCGTCAACTCGTCATTTACATTAGGTATTTCTCCTAATGCTATCCCTCCCCCAGCCTCCTACCCCCCAACAGGCCCCGGTATGTGATGTTCCCCTCCCTGTGTCCATGTGTTCTCATTGTTCAACTCTCACTTATGAGTGAGAATATGTGGTGTTTGGTTTTTCTCTTCTTGTGTTACTTTGCTGAGAATGATGGTTTCCAGTTTCATCCATGTCCCTGCAAAGGACATGAAATCATCCATTTTTATGGCTGCATAGTATTCCATGGTGTATATGTGCCACATTTTATTTATCCAGTCTATCATTGACGGGCATTTGTGTTGGTTCCAAGTCTTTGCTATTGTGAACAGTGCTGCAATTAACATACATGTGCATGTGTCTTTATAGTAGAATGATTTCTAATCCTTTGGGTGTATACCCAGTAATGGGATTGCTGGATCAAATGGTATTTCTAGTTCTAGATCCTTAAGGAATCCCTGCACTCTCTTCCACAATGGTTGAAGTAATTTATACTCCCACAAACAGTGTAAAAGCGTTCCTATTTCTCCACATCCTCTCCAGCATCCGTTGTTTCCTGACTTTTTAATGATCATCATTCTAACTGGCATGAGATGGTATCTCATTGTGGTTTTGACTTCCATTTCTCTAATGATCAGTGATGATGAGCACTTTTTCATAAGTTTGTTGGCTGCATAAATGTCTTCTTTTGAGAAGTGCCTGTTCATATCCTTTGCCCATTTTTTGATGGGGTTGTGTGTTTTTTTCTTGAAAGTTTGTTTAAGTCCTTTGTAGATTCTGGATATTAGCCCTTTGTCAGATGGATAGATTGCAAACATTTTCTCCCATTCTTTAGGTTGCCTGTTCACTCTGCTGATAGTTTCTTTTGCTGTGAAGAAGCTCTTTAGTTTAATCAGATCCCATTTGTCAATTTTGGCTTTTGTTGCCATTGCTTTTCCTGTTTTAGGCATGAAGTCTTTGCCCATGCCTATGTCCTAAATGGTATTGCCTAGGTTTTCTTCTAGGGTTTTTATGGTTTTAGGTCTTACATTTAAGTCTTTAATCCATCTTGAGTTAATTTTTGTATAATGCCTAAGGAAGTGATCCAGTTTCAGCTTTCTGCATATGGCTGGCCAGTATTCCCAGCATCATTTATTAAATAGGGAATCCTTTCCCCATTGTCTGTTTTTGTCAGGTTTGTCATAGATCAGATGGTTGTAGATGTGTGGTATTATTTCTGAGGGCTCTGTTCTGTTCCATTGGTCCATATATCTGTTTTGGTACCAGTACCATGCTGTTTTGGTTACTGTAGCCTTGTAGTGTAGTTTGAAGTCAGGTAGCATGATGCCTCCAACTTTGTTCTTCTTGCTTAGAATTGTTTTGGCTATGAGGGCTCTTTTTTGGTTCCATATGAAATTTAAAGTAGTTTTTTCTAATTCCGTGAAGAAAGTCATTGGTAGCTTGATGGGGATAGCATTGAATCTATAAATTACTTTAGGCAGCATGGCCATTTTCACTATATTGATACTTCTCATCCATGAGCATGGAATTTTCTTCCATTTGTTTGTGTCTTCCTTTATTTCTTTGAGCAGTGGTTTGTAGTTCTCCTTGAAGAGGTCCTTCACATCCCTTGTAAGTTGGATTCCTAGGTATTTTAGTCTCTTTGTAGCAGTTGTGAATGGGAGTTCACTCATGATTTGGCTCTCTATTTGTCTGTTATTGGTGTATAGGAATACTTGTGATTTTTGCACACTGATTTTGTATCCTGAGACTTTGCTGAAGTTGCTTATCAGCTTAAGGAGATTTGGGGCTGAGACAATGGGGTTTTCTAAATATACAATCATTATTTTTAATGTCACATTACCTGATGATTTATGCTTCACTTATCTGAAAATTTTATTCTAATACAATCCCATTCTATTCTGATGACATCAAATATGTCTTTCTGTGTACTATTTGAAAATAATTCCAGTTTATGAATGCTTTAAATGTGCTGTTTCCCTAATTAATACACATTTTATGAAAAAAAATAACTTCTCAAATTTCATCAAATTAGAGTTCATTTCACATATCCCCTCTTTAATTAAAGGGGCCTTATTCACATCAGCCCTCTTTAATACTGGAGACAGAGAAAGAAAGGTAAGTGAAGTTCAGTGTTTTTGTGATCACAGAAACTGCATTTTGCTAAATAGACAGGACTGAGTATGACTTGAAGCATCACACACCTAAAGCAGAATCTAGTTAATCAAGCATGACAGCTAGGAACAGAACAAAATCACAACCCTCAGCAGGGTGAGACAGACCATTTAAAATGATAATATACTCAATTGTCGTCTTATTTCACTCCTGATATTCCTTGGCATTTGCTCATGTCAGTCATTTGGCATAGTTTGTCAGCTGAATATCAAAACAATCATGACAAGCAAATAAATATGAAAGTCTGAGAAAATATACCTTGACAGTATGTGCTGAGCATGAGTGGCAGGCAGCCTGCCGATACTAATGATTAAATTCTACTTTGTGACTAGAAACGCTGAGAACTGTTCTTCTTAACTCTGTAGTTAGATATACTATGATTTTTTTCATATTTAACCCCCCTACACACAGACACACACCATGTAAGCAATTAGGAAACATTTCATATTACATTGGTTAACTCAGCAAATCTGCTTTCTAAGTAAATTTTATGGACAGATGTGCCTGGTTGAGTGTTCAGAATGAATTAGGCAGGGTCTAAAATATTAGCCCTTATAATATCTCCAGTGAGCAGGAAACTTCTGATCAGCAGCCTTCATTGCTCATTTATCGTTTAAATAAGTTTCATCAGTATTGGGGAAAGGATAATTCTGTTCTGTAAAGAGCAAACTTTACTTGGAAAGCAAATTACTGGTTTATTCATATTCTACCAGTTGAAGCCATTTCAAAGATCAATACAATCATGAGAATAGACATTGCCTTTCAAACAAGTTGGCATGCATTATGTTTTGGAAAAGCATTCATCAATTCAAACAGACTATACTTAGACATGTGGCAAGAGTGGCAAGAATTCTTAGACAGAAGGTAAAAATCTCCCTGTTGTCCCTTTATCTATTTCTCCCCCTCTCTCTCTCTTCTTCTTTTTTTTTTTTTTGGTTTAGAGACAGAGTCTCACTACATTGCCCAGGCTAGACTCCAACTTCCGGGTTCAAGGGATCCTCTCATCTCACTTTCCAGGACTGTAGAGATGGGCCACTGTGCCCTGCTGTCCCTATTGTCTTTTAATCCCTCAATAATGAAAGACTAATTTATATAATTTACAAAAGTAAGTCCTTGAAATGTTGATGGCCCCCATACATTTAGTGCCTAACATGTACACAATGTTTAAATCAATGTAGGTCTTTCTTCATGGGTCAATAAGAGCAATCACTAAATGGAGACAAAAATCTTTTTTTTTTTTTTTTTTTTTGTCGGTGCTGGAGAATTAAATCTATGAATCCAAGTGTGCCCAGTAGGATCCTGAATTCGGTGTATCATCTGAACTCCACAGGGTTTTGCGTGGAGGCACTGAGAATCACATTCACCCACCTTGCTTTTTCTGATTCTCAACATTCTGCACTTATGCCCAATTTAAGCAGAAAATCAATCAAGATATTACACAGCAGTCACATACTGCAGGTTTCGAAGAAGCTCTAAATTCTCTTAGAAATCTGGAAAAGTAAACTGGAGCAGCTACACGTGAAAATTCTGTGCACTACTTACTACCAAAAAGACCTGTTAAAATTCAGGCTTATGTTACTGCACTGTCCTTTCTAAATTTTTATTGGGAGGGTGGTAGAAAGAAATTAAACTTTTTATTCTGTGAATAAATATGCAGAAATCATTTCCTAGAATTTATATAAACATTACGACCAACCAAAGAGTCAAAGGATTAGACCTACTTAATACATAAAAGGTGTTTTTCTTAATAAGATGCAGTAGAGTTCAATATTTCTCTCTATTTTTAATGATTACAAAGTCTTTATTACTCCCTTGAAAATAGATCATAGAGTGGTTAATATTTTACTTTCAGTTTATTTTTATTCTTCTTAGCTAAGGAAATAGTATTTAAAGAAATAATTATCTACGAGAAAAAAGTGTTTACATTTAATATGACCAAATCTAAATAAATGTTCCCAAAATAAGTAGAATTTGTCTCTGAAAACCATTTTTTTCAGTTTGTAACTAATATATTTTCTACTATATTGTGCGTTGGGATTTTAATGTATTACACCTCATCTTCCACTGCTGGGCACAGTGGCTCACACCTGTAATCCCAGCACTTTGGGGGACTGAGATGGGCAGATCACTTGAGAACAGGAGTTTGAGACCAGCCTGGCAAACAAACAAATAAATTATATTTATATATATATAATATAAACAAATATATATATATAAACTTATATGTATATATATTCCCATCTTCCATTTATTTTGTGTTTAAACTAGTTTATAATTGTTAAAATATATTACTTTTTAATATTCTCTTTATTGCATGAGGAATAAACTTTAACAAAGGAAACAATTTACAATTTTTGGTAGGACTAAAAAAATATTATTTAGGTTTTACTGGTAGAAAAACTATCCCAGATTTTGTTTTGTGTTTTCTAAAAGATGTAAACATGTATCTTTTTATATATATCTTATAAAGATCTATCTTTTATATATAAGATATAAAGATATTCCACTAAGTTAAATTATATGTTTTATAATTTTTATGATGGAACATCAAAAGGAAAATGGATACTTAGCTAATATCTGTCATAAAAATAAAAATAGCTCTTGCATATTTTAGAAATCACAAAATATTGCTTGGGAAAAAATATGTAACTTTGTGACAAAGCACTTAGTTCTGTTAGTGATATATGAAGACACACCTATCAGGCACTGGCATTTGGATCTGATAATATAAAGAAGGTTTAATGAATCCATGTCATCTAATACATTGGATTTCCATTAGGACCATCTTCAAAAGAAAATATTTTTATAGTTTCCTAGATTATATTTTAGTCAAAGAAATAATTGACAAGAGAGACATGACTAAAATAAATATTTTAGAAGTCGTTATAAGTTGTATTGAAAGTAAAAAGAAAGGTTAAAATTAAATATCTTTAAAAGGGGATTTTGAAAAGAAAACACTCTATGAGATAGATAAATATATTTAGAGCAGAAGCTGCTACTGCTAAAGCCTCAAGCATGGAACCAGCTTGGTGTATTCAAGAGCCGGCAAATGGGCCAGTACAAGTAGAACAGAGTGAGTGGAATGTGAGTTGTACAAAATGAGGTAGGACATTTAGGCCAAGATAGGAACATGTAGGGCATTGTAGAACAGGTAAGAAGTTTCCATTTTATTTTCAAAGCAATGAGAAACTACTGAAATATCTGAAACAGGGACTGACATATCTAACTTACATTTTGAAGTGTTTAAATTCCCTGCTACAGAGAGAATGCATCATAGAAAGACAGGAACAAACCAGGGAGGCAAGTTGGGAAGATCATGCCATCGTCTGGGTGAAAGAGATGTATAACATAAAATTTGCATTTTAAATATTTTTAAGTACACATTGCAGTGACATCAATTAAATTCACAATGTTGTACAATCATCACCACCATCTACAGATAATTGGACAAGGGTTTTATCAGTGGTAATGGTGGAAACTTCTAGGTTCCAAAACACATTTTGGAGGTGACACCAGAGGATTTGCTGATGGATTCGATATGGGATGTGAGGGGGAAGAAAGTTTCCAAGATGAGTTCTGAATTAATGGCCTAAGCCACTGGGTAGCTAATGGTGCCATAAATGGAAATAAAGGAAACTAAGGGACAGTAATTGAACAGTGGCGGATGAATCGTCAAGTCTGCTTTGAATTTGTTATGTTTTGGGATCAAGGTGGAGTTGGTGACTGCACAGTTGAATATAAAACTGGAACCCAGGGAAGAGGTCAGAACTGAACATAAAGGTTTGGGATTCAGTGGTACGTAATCTGAGGCATAAAAATATCACTGATGAAAAGAGTTAGAGTTGGGGAACTTTGACAATAAGAGTTTGTGAAAGGAATAAACAGCCAGCAATGAGATTAAGAAGAAACATCGAATAAAGCACCAGGAAGAGTATGGTATTGCAGAAGTATAAAGAGAAAAATATTTCAGAGAGCAAAACGTGTGGTTTACTGTAGCATTTGCCACAGAGGAGTGAAGGAAGAAGAAAGAGAACTAACCATTGAATTTAGCAAAAGGTTGATGTTGTTGACCTTAAAGAAAATTGTTTGTATAGAATGAGGAGGGGTAAGTTTGATAGGAGTGAAGTACGAAGCTAATTGGAGTTGAGAAAAAATAGAAGTGTAAATAATTCTGTTTAGGAAATGTGTCACAGGGGAAAGAAGAATGTTGAGTGATACATAAGGGAACTACAGAAGAAATTTTTAGATGACCAAGGTAGCTAATTAGTATTATTATGCATGGAGTTAGACATAATTTGACAATGCAAAATAATTTTAAAAAATTAAAAATGAGAAGAAAAAATGGGAAAGTTATAGAAAACATGCCTTTGTTTAGGTGAGAAGAAATGAGGTACAGAGAATTGGTGAAGTTATTGGCTGGGACAGGAGCAAAAACTTTTCTTCTATTGAAATATAAGGAAAGGCAAATTGTGAGTTATGGACGTATTGCTGGAGTTACTATTCAATGGGTATTGAGTTTCAGTTTTCTGAAATGCAAAGGATTCTGGAGTTGGATGGTGGTGATGCTTTTTCAATAATGTAAAAATACTAACATTCCTAAAATATACACTTAAAAATAGGAAAGATGGTAAATGTTGTGTTTATGTACATTTTACCACAATTAAAATATTTTTTAAATATTTTAGATTTGTGTCAGTAGCAAAACTTGAAAGTTCTAGTCTCATGGGTTTTGTATTCTCTGTGAATTAAAAAGAAATCATCTGTTATGAATGATAGGAGAAAATATTAGTGTCTAAGATTGAGAAACAGAGAAGTAACTATCTTTCCATTAATTTTTACCTGCCTGCATATCTACTAATATAACTGACTATAGGTTCTTCTATTGCATTAAATAATATTTTAGCTGTGATCTCTCATTAGTATGAGAGAAACAAATTAGGAGAAAAAAACAGCAATATAATGTTATTTCTAGCTCTATACTTGGGCCTATTAAGAACATTTGCACACTGTTTCAACAACTTCTTCAAATCAAATTAACCGACTGTTATCAAGCTGTAACACTCTTTCCTGATGACCATCAATCCCAGGCTCTAACAATTACCCAGAGCTACAGATCTTTATTAGTAAACCTCTCCTGGTAATTCCAAAAATCAAGAGCCTGAAACTTTTCTCAGGTCTTAGCTACAGGAGGATCTAGTTTTATCATCAACTACCGTGTGCTAACTATACCCTGAATAGTCGTCTCAATGCCTACCTAGATTGACAGTTAGCAAAAGACACGATCTGTGCATTTAAAATTACTAAAACAAAAAAATGAGGATTCTGTCCTAAAACACTTAGGATTTAAACTTCTTAAATTGTACACAGATAGATAACTTGAAATGAGACTGTTTTGTACTTTTGTGAATCAATTCTACTTAAAATGTAGGCAGTAGCTTTTCCAATAGCAGTTACGAGGTAATTTTTGCTTTCAGGACACAGGTGTCTAAGTGCCCAGTGGTCTAAATGAGGTTTCCACATGGCAGGTATTGTTCATCAGTGTGCAATTTGTATCCTCATAAAAGTGTACATCAGTAGTGTTCAGGGGTACTCATTGGATTGGGTGTCACACTATTTCTTTGGTTCCTATGTGTGTCAAGGGACCCTACAGTGAAACTCATTTGAAGAATTCCATCTACTCTTCTACAGGCAGGTAGCCAGGTCCCATTGTTGAACAAATTGTATCTGATCACTCCCTGATGCTATTTATATTGTTTTCTCTCTTCTTTGATGTGAATGTTAGGAAATAAACTATGAAAAATAATATATGTTCTTAAAAGAAAATTAGGTGAAATTTTATAATTAACAATTGACCATAGAAAGAGTGGCTATAATAACAATTAAACTAGGCCAGAATTTTTTCATCTACATCTAGATATGTATCAGGTACAAAATTTTTAAACTTGCATTTTTACATTCATGTTGTAAAATGCAAGTTAAAAATTCAGTTAGCAGTTAGTTATTTTCAAATATAATTTATCTAGTACTTTCTGAGGTCTAAAAGTTTAGATAAGAATGCAGAATTCTCTTGGTGGTCGTTGGTATAAAGTACACTCAGATGGAATTTACTCTCCACTCAGTTCCAAAATAAAGACTTCAAATATTTGGTACCAAAAGTCCATGCCGTATGAATCACAGTGTTTTCATTAACTTCATGAATACTAGATATTTGACAGTGGGTATTTTCTTGGAATTTGGACTGGCAACTGATGACGACTTCTGTTTACTTGTAAGCACTCTATTTCTACTGCAGTAAATTTTCACTTGAACTTTGATGCTGGGTTTCATGTTCTGGTAGTAACATCTTTTTCTGTCCCCTCTACAGCTCACAGTGATGTGAAGCATTTTTTTTGGTCATCACTATAGGTATTGTGAAGGAAACTTTTATCATTTCTTTGTCTTACTAGTGCCTTGAAAATTCATTCGAATAAGCTCCCTATTCTTACCTGCCCACTGACAGGTAAGGGTCCGTAACAGCTGCAAATGGGATTTCAGATGCGGCCCTTCTCCTCCAGTGGCTTTCAGGCCTGCTTCCTGGGGTCTTTGCTGAGCGAAATCTATAGACCAGGCTCTGGCTATGGTAAGCTCATGAATGCCTGAATTTTCTTCTCTGCTTGCTGAAGTGATACAAGTTGTCTGATCCGACTTCTTTCAGTCTCCTTAGCTCCAGTCTGCCCACCAGAGGGCAGCCTAGAGCGGCTTCCTGGTCAGAGTCTTAGCATCCTAGTCCCGGTCCAGGGCCTTTGATAGATACCGTACATATCTGGGAAGGAAACTGAGGTATTCTTCTTCCCATAGAAACATCCTTAACAAAATTCCTCTGGAAAATTCAGTGTGACTCCACAAACATAGAAGAGAATTCTTAGTAGAGAAACAGGACTACAGTGCTGTGGAATGAGTCATGGAGGCAAGTGAGACAGTGAAATACACCCAGACAAAAGAAAAACTGCATAGTGCTCTGCATAAACACTTGAGTGGTTAACAAACTGGTAAATGTGATATTGGAAAAGAAGGGAACCCTCACATTCTGGAAATGGCAAAATACCTACTTCAGATACGTAGCTTGCTTGTCAATCATTGTTAGCATGCAATATTGCAAAAACCACTGTAAAAATGCACAAACAAGGTAATATTAGAGATTCGATATTTGCAGAAAGTATAAAGGATGAGTAGAATTTTCTGGGAAGTTGGCCTATATATATGTTTTAATATTTGAAATTAGAAAAAATGGCTGGGCACCATGGCTCATGCCTGTAATCCAAGCACTTTGGGAAGCCGAGGCGGGTGGATCACTTGAGGTCAGGAGTGTGAGACAAGCCTGGCCAACATGGTGAAATCCTGTCTCTACTAAAAATATAAAAGTTAGCCGACGGGTGAGGGAGGTGGTGGTGCATGCCTGCAATCCCAGCTACTCAGATAGCTGAGGCATGAAAATCACTTGAACCTGGGATTCATCACGCCACTGTACTCCAGCCTGGGTGACAAAGTGAGACTCTGTCTCCAAGAAAAATAAAATTAAATATTAGAAAATGTTTTGGAGAAACAATTAAAAGGCAAATCTTTTATGTTAATATTGTTTTAATTGACAAAGAATACTTATATATGTTTATGGTGTACAATGTGATGTTTACATGTATATCCACATATAAGTGGAGTAAATCAGTCAATACATATCTATCACCTCACTAATTTTTTTGTGATGATACGTTCAAAATTTACTCAAAAAACAGGCAAATATGCTAATTCATTAACATCATGAGAGAGGACACAATTCAACATTTTGCATAAATTATTTAAATCTCCCAAATATAAAGTTCATAAATTGCTGAGAGTATATATTATGTTTCAGGAATTATTACAAAGTTTATATAGTATCTTAGTGATATATTTTGTCTCTGTCCCCACCCAAATCTCGTCTTGAATTCCCACATGTTGTGGGAGGGTCCTGGTGGGAGGTAACTGAATCATGAGGGCAGGTCTTTTCCGTGCTGTTCTCATAATAGTGAATAAGTCTCACAAGATCTGATAGTTTTATAAGGGGGGGTTTCCCTGCACAAGCTCTCTTCTCTTGTCTGCCACCATGTGAGATGAGACTTTCACCTTATGCCTGATTGTGAGGCCTCCACAGCCATGTGGAACTATAAGTCCATTAAACCTCTTTACTGTATAAATGGCCCAGTCTAGGGTATGTCTTTATCAGTAGTGTGAAAATAAACTAATACACCTAGTATCTTAACTCAATCTTACTGTATTCTGGAGAAACTGAAGCTCAGAGATGATAAGAAATTGGTCCAATTCCAGCTAATAACTGAAGAATTTCAAATTCGGATCAAATTTTAAATGTGTTCACTTTCAAAATACATTTTCTATCCTTTCATTTTTTTTTCTTTTGCCTTGTATGTGGTTCTACTTTTTTTTTTAGAAATGGCATATAATTTAACAGAATTTCATTGCTGTTGATGTTCAGTCACCTTCAAATCTATTAACTTTCCCTTTTCTCATTTTCCAAAATTTAACCTGAGATTTAGAAGAAAGAAAAAGATAAATGTCATCCAAGACATCAGAGTGAGGAAAAACAGAGATTCATATGGCAGAAAGTGAAGCTAAAATAGACCTAATAGCTGTGGGATGACATATGTCAAAACATGGCCTTTGAAAGACTAGTTGAAAAGAAGGACACAGAATGGAATCTTATGAATTTGGCTACAACTCAAGACATTTGTTTGCAAGTGTCTGACATCTAATTAAACTAGCCTAAGCTAAATGGTAGATCGGTTGGTGGAAATCTGGGATAGCAAACAAAACAGAGAGTACAGCTAAGAAACTAAGTCTTAGGAAGACAGAAACCAAAATAATCACATCCCTGTGCCCCCGCCCCCCCGTATTTGTTTATTTCATGGTTTAATTTTGAACATTTATTATGACTTTATCACCGTCTTTCTCTAAGAGACTGTATTAGCTCACAACCTCTTCTTCCACCAGCCCATGTTTGAAAAATAATGTGGATGTACCTAGAGAATTGCACTGGCTCAATGTCAGCTAGATCAGACAGTGTGGCAGGCTCCCCAGCATTGTACCCTACACAGAGTCTTATGCCTGGGGAAAGGGTGGTGCATCATGCTGTGGTAGCTTCCCCGAAGACAAAAGGAATCACAGCCTGTGGTCTCTGGAGACTGAGGGTTGCCTTCTTGTGAAGGCTGACAGCAACTCTGCCTTCACCAGCAGCAGGGCTCTGTGCCCCTGCATTCACCCCGAAAACAGGCTCTCCCTTCGCACTGCTGTTGCTACTGCTGCTGAGGTCCAAAGTACTTGCTCCCTAGGACCTAGAAGTTATTTGCCTACCTGGGCCTGCTCCCACTGACAGCAATCCTACCCTTCCAAACAGCAGATCCACCGCACAATTGCAGGCACCCTGAGGTCAGGCTCTCATACACATTACTATGTATTGCCCTATCCTAACTACTACAGCCTATGCTTATTTGCACCACTGGGCAGCCTAAGTGTAGGTCCATCTGGCTTGGCACAAACCCCTCCACCCAGGCTCAAGAATGCCACCCAGGAGAGTAGGGAGCAGCCTACCCAGTCTAGCACCACTAGCATCTCCCAGCGATCTGAAGATGTGACTACCCAGCTTGCTGCCAACACCACTGCTGGCACCCAACAGAATGTGCCACCTGAGTACCTGGAGACTGGCTCACCAAGCCATTCAGAGATACAGCTATCATTCTCCCAGAGATCTGAAGATGGGACCCCTCAGGTTGCTGCCAACACCACTGCTGGCAACCAATAGCATATGCCACCTGAGCACCTGGGAACTGGTTCACCAAGCCCATCATAGGCACAGCTATCATTAGCGAGTGCTGCCTGTGACCCAGAAGGTTGTTCATCCACAGCTACTACCATCACCCATGCCCAGGGGTCCAAGAACCTGCCCACCTATCCAGCTGACCATGGCCACTTCTGGCCACCTGGGATCCTAAGAATTAACCTCCCTGAACCCACTAATACAGGAGCCTGCATACACTACCTGGGGGCCCAAAGAGAGGTACATTTGGCCCATCACTGTCACCACTGGGGCTTGAGAAATGGCCCACCTGGCATCCCTAAGTCCAGGAAAGCCTTACCAGAGATTCCACTAACAACCACATCCAAGTCTATGAGGAAATCATGACACCACTGGCACTGTTCACAACCAAAAATAAATCATATGGGAGACTTTATCACCTTGCAGCATTAGACAGATCATCTAGAAAGAATATCAACAAAGAAACATTTGATTTAAACTTGATTTAGGCCAAATGGATCCAACAGACATATACAGAACATTGCATCCAACAACTGCAGAATATACCTTGTCATCTGCAGATGAAATATTCTCCAGGATAGACCATACCTTAGCCTACAAAAAAAGTCTCAACAAATTTTTAAAAAATCAAAATCATGTCAAGTATTTTCTTGAACAGCAATGGAATAAAACTAGAAATCAATACTGAGACGAACTTTGCAAACTGTAAAAATACATGGAAATTAAACAATATGTTCCTGAGTGAACATTGAATCAATAAAGAAATTAAAACAGAAATGAACTTTTTTTTAAACAAATGAAAATCAAAACACAGCACACTGAAACTTACGGGATATAGTGAAAGCAGTGTTAAGAGGAAAGTTTATAGGAATAAACACCCCCATCAAAAAAGTAAAGAGATTTCAAATAAACAATCTGACAATGTATCTCAAGAATAAGAAATGCAAAAATAAACCAAACCAAAACCAAAATTAGTAGAAGGACAGAAATAATAAAATCAGAGCAGAACTAAATGATATAAAGTGCATTAGTCTGTTCTCACATTGCTAATAAAGACGTACCCTAGACTGGGTAATTTATAAAGTAAAAAGATTTAATGGACTCACAGTTCTACAAAGCTGGGGAGACCTCACAATCATGAAGGAAGGCAAAGGAGAAGCAGAGTCACGTCATACAGGGCAGGGCGGCAGGCAAGTGAGCTTATGCAGGGGAACTCTCATTTATAAAACCATCAGATCTCGTGAGACTTATTCACTACCACAAGAACAGTATGGGGGAAACTGCCCCCATGATTCAATTATGTCCACCTGGCCCCACCCTTGATACATGGGGTTATTACAATTCAAGGTGAGATTTGGGTAGGGACACAGCCAAATCATATCATAGAGACTACAAAAACAAACAAAAAAATCAATAAAATGAAATTTTTTTTGAAAAGGTAAACAAAATTGATAAGCCACTAGCTAGACTAAATAACAAGAAAAGAGAGAAGACCCAAAGAAGCAAACTTAGAATTGACCAAGGAGACACTGCAACAACAGAAACACAAAAGATTATGAGACTATTTTGAACAACTATGCACTAGCAAACTGCAAAATCTAAAGGAAATTGATGAATTACTGGACACATACAAACTACTAAGATTGAATCAGGAAGAAATACAAAACCTGAGAAGAACAATAATGAATAATGAGATTGAAACAGTAATTAAGTCTCCTAACAAAGAAAAGCCCAGGTTCGACGACTTCACTCCTAATTCTACCAAGTGCAAAAAAACAACTAATACCAACTCACCGCAAACTATTTCAGTAAATTAAAGAGGGGCAATTCACCATACTCATTCTACGAGGCCAGCATTACCATGATGCCAAAACCAGACAAGGTGCAACATCAAAGAAAACTGCAGGTCATTATCCCTGATGAACACAGACACAAAAATTCTCAACAAAATAGTAGCAAACAAAATCCAACATCAGACCAAAAAAAGCCATCAAGTGATATTTATAGCAGGTATGCAAGGCTGATTCAACATATGTAAATTAATAAATGCAGTATATCACATAAACAGAATGAAGGACAAAACCCACATGGTCATCTTAGTAGACACAGAAAAAGCATTTGATGAAATTCAGCATCCCTTCATGATAAAAGCTCTCAACAAACTAGGCATAAAAGGAAACTAATAAAGGCCATATATGACAAACCCACAGCTAACCTTATACTGAATGAGGAAAAGTTGAAAGCCTTTCCTTTAAGAATTGGAGTAAGACAAGGGTGCACACATCTACTGCTCCTAGCCAGCAGAGTACTGGAAGTCCTAGCCAGAGCAATCAGGCAAGAAAAAGAAATAAAAGGAATCCAAATTGGAAAAGAGGAAGTCAAATTACCCCCTCTCTAGAGACAACATGATCTTCTACCTAGGAAAACCTAAAGACTTGACCAAAATATCTCCATCTGATGAATAAATATAGTAAAGTTGCAGGATACAAGACCTATATATAAAAATCAGTATCATTTCTACACACCATTAATGAACTACCTAAGAAAGAAATCAAGAAGATAATCAACTAGCTAAGAAGAAATCAAGAAGACATTTACAATAGCTACAAAAAATGAGAAATAAATTGAATCAAGGTGATAAAAGACCCCTACAAAAGCAAAATGACATAATACTGATGAAAAAATTTGAAGAACACACAAACAAATGGAAAGGCATCTCATGCTTATGGATTGGAAAAATCAATATTGTTAAAAGAAAAATACTATCCAAAGCAATCTAAAAATTTGATGCAACTCCTATCTAGACACCAACATATTTTTTCCCAGAAATTGAAAAAAAACAATTTTAGTATTTCTCTAGAACCAAACATTATTCATCCAACAAGGGACTAAATCTAGACTATACAAGTAACTTGAACAACTCAACAATGAAAAAAAACCAAATAATTCCACAAAAAAGTGGGCAAAGGATATAAATAGACATTTCTCAAAAGAATATATATAAATTGTCAGGAAGTATATACAAAATGCTCAAAAGTATTAATCGTCAAGAAAATGCAGACCAAAACCACAATTACATATCACCTTACTCCACTTAGAATGTCTGTTTTCTAATGGCTGATAATAAAAAGACAAAAAATAAAGGATGCTGGAGAGGATACAGAGAAAAAGGAACTTGTATACACTATTGATAGTAATGTAAATTGGCACAGCCACTATGGAAAACAGGATGGAGATTTTTTAAATAACCAAAAATAGAACAATATGATCCAGCAATCTCACTACTGGTTATTTATCCAAAGGAAAGGAAATCAGTACATCAAAGGGTTACTTGCAATTTTATGTTTATTGTAGCACTATTCATAATAGCAAATATATAAAATGAACCTAAGTGCCCTTCAATAGATAAATGAATAAGGAAAATGTGGTATATATACACAATGGAATGCTATTTAGCCATAATAAAACAAGCAAATTCTGTCATTTGCAGCAGCATGTATAGAACTGGAGGTTATTGTGTTAAGTGAAATCAGCCAGAAACAGAAAGAAAAATATTTAATATTCTTATTATATGTAAGAGTGAAGAAAGTTCATCTCATGAATATAGAGGGTAGAGTAAAAGATACCAGAGACGGCCGGGCGCAGTGGCTCACACCTGTAATCCCAGCACTGTGGGAGGCCAAGGCGGGTGGATCACAAGGTCAGGAGATCGAGACCATCCTGGCTAACACAGTGAAACCCCGTCTCTACTAAAAATACAAAAAAAAAAAAAAAAAAAAATACCAACTAGGAAGAATGTAGGTTGGAAGGGAATTAAGAGTTTAAGAGAGGTGGGAGGGAATTAAGAGATGTTGGATAATGGGTAGAAACATAAAGTTAGATAGAAAAAGTACATTTTAATGTTAAGTAGCAGAGTAGGGAGACTATAGTAAACAAGAAAGTATTGCATATTTCAAAGACTTGAAATGTGTTCAACACTTATAAATGATAAATACTCAAGGTGATGGATACCCTAAATGCCCTGACTTGAAC
Source organism: Nomascus leucogenys (assembly GCF_006542625.1). NCBI lineage: Eukaryota > Metazoa > Chordata > Mammalia > Primates > Hylobatidae > Nomascus > Nomascus leucogenys. Next base: position 88,012,051 of record NC_044387.1, on the reverse strand, counting down.
CATCACACATTCTATGCCTATAACAAAAAAATCACATGTATCACATACATATGTATAAATATTATGTATCAATAAAAAAATAGTGTGGCTGGACTTCGAGTGGCCTGACTTGGTTTTATGGCCACCATAGAGATTAGTAATTGCAACTTTGGAAAGAATTTCTAGTATTATTTCCCGGGAAGACCAAATCTGAAGCAAACATTTTAGAGGGCTTGCAAACCCAGAAAAGTAATAGTGAAGGAAAAGGCAGCATGGGAAGAAAGAAAAGAAAGGAAGGAAGGAAGGAAGGAAGGGAAAGAAAGAAAGAAAGAAAGAAAGAAAGAAAGAAAGAAAGAAAGAAAGAAAGAAAGAAAGAAAGAAAGAAAGAAAGAAAGAAAGAGAAAGAAGAAAGAAAAGAAAAAAAGAGAAAGAAAGAAAGAAAGGAAGAAAGAAAGAAAGAAAGGCAAATGACCAAATTGGCGAAAGCATCATCATAAAGTACGGCTGATTTCTTGTCAAGCAACATTTCTCAAACAAGACTTTATGACAACATAGGACTTCAGAATAATTACTAGAAGTGGAAGAGAATCTATTCACCAGCTCCTTTCCATCTCCTATCTCTCATGAGTCAACGTTTACCCCATTGAATATTAACTATCCCCACTCTTCCAGGTTTTATTCCCTGGCATCTGAAGGCAGCTCCTGGAAAAGCTGGATCAGTGCAAGAGTAGCAGCAGCATTCACCACACGTGCCATAAACTGCACAGTGAGTCAGTGAGGAAAAACTGACCAGTGGCACTATTTATTTGCTGGCTGGAAGCTGAAAATGTCATTAATCTGAGAAGGTGGGCTATATCATGGGTTCTGAGAAGGTCCTGCGGTGTCTTGAACCTTAGTAGTAAGTAAGCATGGAATGGATGGCATAAATGAGGTGTGCAGTGAGAGGCATGAGACTATCTGACTGGACTCTAAGCAATATGGGGACAGGTTGCTGCATCAGACTGAGTTGATGAAAATATAAGAGTGCTAAAATGATACAACGTATGCCATGATGGTGCTGACAGAGCACTATGAGCTTCTCTCCAGTAAACAGCAAAGTCGTCATTCTATGGCCTATAAGATTGTGATCAGTTCAGACCTTCCTGGAATGCCAATCAGTTACCTTGAACAGAAATCTATGGCCATGGGAGTGTATGCATGCATGTAGACTAGGACCTGTATATCGGGGTATTATCATTGTAGCTTGGCTCATATGTCTGTTCTTTATTAATGAATATAGCCAAGGTTATTGGCCATTTAAGGAGAGGAGCATTTACAAAGATTCACATATGGAGGACATAGTAGGTGAGAGATAGGAGTTGGAGGAAAGCATGATGGGAAATAGAGAAATAAATCAGAGAAGAGGACAACAAAAATAATGAACATGAAGACGTTGAGGAATAAAGAGAAAGATGTAAAAGAAGAGATAGAAATGGAGGAGGGAGCCAAAAAGACACACACACACACCACACATACGCACAAAAGGGAATAGAGAGACATATGGAGAGAAGAGTGAGTGAAAGGGACAGGGAGGAGGCAGAGGTAGATGATGATATGATCAATACTATGAGAGAGAGAAAAGATGTGTTGGTATGCTGATCACTGCTCAGATGATTATACGTTCCCCTAGTTGGTTTTTTAAAAAGGCATTGCTGGAAAATCAGCAGAGAATTTATGATGGCTAATTTTGTGAATTTGAATATGCTGGGCATCAAAGAATGCTTTATCTCCTATTTTCCTTTTTACGATATTTCATAAACAAAACTCTCCACCTTGTATTCATTATGATCACAAAGATCAAGGCTTTTAATAGAATAATATATTAAATGTGTTTGAGAAGTCAAGTAAAGCAATCATCAGAACACTTAAGGAGATTCAAAGAGCCACACAGGTTGTACCACACATTTTATCCCTCTCTAGGCTTGGGGAGGAATGAAATAATAATTTGTAAAAACAACATAAAATTAAGCTCTCAAAAATGTCTGTATATTTATGTCTATGTAATATGCACAGACTACCATATTTTATATCCACGTTTATATAAATTTGCATCTATGTAACAAATCCTGTCAATTTGACTTCAAAAGTATTTCTGATATCCAGTACGACATCCACATTTTTCTCACTCTTCAGCTGGATCTGAAACACTTTGTCTCTGCACTGATTATATGGTATTTTCTTTTTTGCTTATTTATTATACATCTTCCCTGTTACAGAATGTGAACTCCAGGAAAACAGAGATTTGTCTGTCTTGTTCATCACTATCCAATCACTCAGAACAGTCTGAGTCCCATTAGCTAGAAACAAAACAATTGTTTTATGCTAAAACAATCCACCATTCACTGATGCCCTTTCTGAAGGCATCCCCTTCAGTTCACTGTTACCATAAATCTATTCCAGGTTACTTATTTTCTAGTTTATGTTTTAGTAAATTAAATTATATAATGTTGGTACTTGTATGTGAATTATAGGTTGTCTTTTTGTTTCCCGTACTACCACATTTTTACAGACACACTAGTGAATAAGAGTGAAAATATATTCCGTGTCATCTGTTACTGGGCATTGTCTTGATCATAATCATTATTATGCAGTAGTATTAAGTATTTTCTGTTCAATAATAATTGATATTCTAAACACTGACCCTGAGTACCATGTTATAACCCAAAGTTATGTTATCTGCTGCATTTTGTGTTGATTTTTCAGCCATATTTTTTTCTTAATTGTTTCAAAGACAAATGCTATACTTACTCTCTCTTTCTCTCAACAGACCACATGTATCTCTTAAATAGATAAGTGATTAATTAGATTTGGAAGCCTCTGGGAAAACTGTAAAATAGAGAATGAACTTTGCCTGCAGTAGCACAAGATTACCTGTTAACATAGCAGGAACTATGACAGAATATATTCACATTTTGCCTTTCCTTGAACAGGGTGATATCCATACACTCAGGGTCTTAAGAGGCAACTTTTGTTTGCTAGGTTTACTTTCTTCATGGGACATAAAACGTCCTCTTCATTAAGCACTGTTAGTTTGGAAAGCAGGAAATTCTTTCTTATAATGATAGAATATGGGGTGAGGCTTGAAAAGAGATGTGTTCTAACATGGCTTATTGTTTTTTGTTTTCATGTCGTGTACTTTATTTGACTCCTCAGAACATATCTAATATTTTATCCTTCATCCTTGTTAGTTAATAACAAGCTATGGTTAATCCAGGAGATGGATATGGTTGTGCATGCTCTTTCAATTCCAGGAACTAAAATAAGGCCTCAAGACCTCTAATTTTTTTTCATTCCAAATGTCAAATTCACTGAGTATCAGGCATTTATCATTTGTCTGGTGAATCCTAGACATGAAAGACAGCTTGCTGTTGATAATATGAAGAAAACACCCAAACATACCTCAACTTAGAGGCTGATTCCCCTTTTCTGGGGGAAAAAGCTGACTTTTTCTCTTATTAAATATAACATTATAGTGGGTCTGTGTACCCTTGGCCAACTTCTAAACTAAAGAAAAGCATTTTCTTCCTTTCTCTGTACCTTAGCATTGGCTATAAAGTCATCAAAAATCATTGCATATGACTAAATTCAAACATTAGCACATTACTCTTGGCCTGATAACAAGGTAACTGTCAGACATAAGCACAAACTAATAGCTTAGTTACATGACAAATCCATTAACAAGGGAAAGCTAGTCAATTTATATCTGCTTTCTAGAAATGCATGTTGGTGCAACGTTGATGCATTGACTTTTGAAAGACTTTCTTTCAACTGTATGCAGACAGAATTGTGAAATCAATGATTTAAATAATTTGATAGGAGCTGGAGAATATACAGATATTCTGAATAGCTCTCTCTAAGTCAAAATGTATGTATCATTTGGGAAGAGTTATTTGATGACATAAACTACAATCTTACTCATAAATATAAATATAATTCCTATATTATATCCATAGTAATGAAGAAACAGTTGCAACCCAGAGGTAGTCTGCAAATTCTGTTTTCTATATTATTCTGTTATTTCAAACATTTCCTCACCTTTAAAACAAATAAGCATTAAAAGAAACCAGGTTGACTAATATCCTCAATGTGCTCTCTCAATCCTGATATTGATTAGTTTAAAGAGTGAAAAAGATACATAACTAAATATTGTGAACTGGAGCAAAATTTTATCCAAGTGTTAAATTCTATAATCAATGCAGAAGGTCAAATTGCAAATATTCACAATTATTACTGAGTAATATTAACATTAAAAACACCAATAATATCAATGTTGTCAAGGGTGTGAAGGATCAAACACTCTCATAGTTTGCTATGGTGGTGCAAATTGCTAGTCACTTCTTAAATCTGTTTAGTTTACCCACTAAAGTTAAATATATATCTGTGTAAGTTAAGGCAGTATCACTCCAAAATTTATGAGTGTGCTTCTACAAAAACATCTGCATAAAAATGTTCATAGTGCTTTGTTCATAAACCCAAATCGGATACTATCTAAATGTTCATCAACTGGAGAATGTATAACTAAATTATAGAATGTTCATACAGCAGAATACTACTAGCGGTAGAAAAGAATAGACTTCTACAAGGTAAAACAACATAGACACATTTTGCAAGCATAGGGCTGAGAAAAAGAAACTAGACATCAAAGAATAAATAATACGTGTTCTGTTTTCATCTAGGATACAGGAAGCTAGCAGTGTAACTTCCAGATCTAACAATGAGAAAATCTGGGTACAGTACAAAATAATAACTTTGACTGAACCCATCAAAGAACCGGGTTTACAGAGCTCAGTAGCCTAAATTCTAAAGAAGGACAGGTATTTTCAAGGAGAAATGATGGATATTGACTGACGTACCTCTGGCAGACCACATAGAAGGCACCAGTTGTCCAAAAAGTGAGTAAGAAAACATGAATGAAAATTGAAAAAAAATGCTAAAGGCCAGGTATGGGCTACTTGCAACAATGTGGAGCCCATGGGAGCCTGTGGAGAAATAAAACTTCTCTTGAAATCTTAGTGATCCTAAAAAAGCCCTCCTCTCCTGAGACAGGGAAAGAGATGTATACAGTAGAAAAATAGAGAATACTTGCTTTCACTTCCCCTGGGAACATTTTACTCTTCACATACTATTAGAGTCAGATCAGTAGCCATTTCCTAGTTTGTTGCTCCGATCTAAAAGGATAATAAAACTTCTCTTATTTTCCAGATGCAGCCAAATGATTACAGCCTGGATCAGTTTCCTAGGCGAATTCCTAAGGTGCCAGGAAACTTGGAATGCTCTCTTCCTATATAGATATTAGTGTAGTTATTAATATTCACATTTCAAATACTATAAGCAAGGCTTTATAGATGGCTGTAGGCTGTAAAAGCCAGAGATTCTTGGGGTTAACTGGCCCATGGAAAGATGTCTTTACCTTGTAAAATTAAGGGTGAGGATTCAGGATGATTTCCATTTAATTTTAGGGAGCAAAAGTTTTTATATTATTGTATTCTTTCTTTTGGGGAGGAGAAGGGGACCTGTGTCTCTTACCGCCTGTAAATTGAGAGAGTCCATTGTTCTTTATCCCATGCCTATGGGGTGTTTGGCTAGTAATGCAGAAGAGTTTCCCCTCTTGCTTTTATCTCATTGCACAAAGGGTAATGTCTATGGAAAGAGGGACTGGCACACTTATTATTTACTATAAGATAGCTAACAAGAAACTTGTCTCAGATCCAAGAGCTCATCTGCCCACATTCAGGATATTAATAGAGATGAAAATAAAAAAAACCTAACAAAGCCCCCCACACAAGGAGACTTCACATTCACCTATGGATTCTTTTCTATGAAACTCTGTAAGGTGCTCAGTAGAAAGACTGGCAGGTGTACAGGAGACCAGAGAGAACTTCTGTGTATGGTGCTGGTGTAAAATAGATAACTGGAAGCTGATGGCTGAAGGGAACAAAAACCTCAGCCACCTGCCTAGACCCTACTCTTATACAGAGCAAAAGGCTTAAAATGCTGGGAAACTGACAGCAAGCCGTCTCACCCTCAGAACATAGGAAAAGATTGATTGTGGCTAGCAGAAGTATAGATCAAAAACAAAGCAAAATAGGAAATAATCCTGGACCCAATATCTTTTTTTAATTTTTTTGAGATGGAGTTTTGCTCTTGTTGCCCAGGCTGGAGTGCAATGGCATGATCTTGGCTCACCACAACCTCCACACCTCCCAAGTTCAAGTGATTCTCCTGCCTCAGCCTCCTGAGTAGCTGGGATTACAGGTGTGTGGCACCATGCCCGGCTAATTTTGGATTTTTAGTAGAGATGGGGTTTCTCCATTTTGGTCAGGCTGGTCTCGAACTCATGACCTCAGATGATCCACCCACCTCAGCCTCCCAAAGTGCTGGGATTACAGGCGTGAGCCACTGTGCCCAGCCTGGACCTTATACCAGTACCATTAAAAATCTTCTACTAATATGGGAGATGCAAGAAACTCTCTCATATACAAAATCTGGCACAGATAAGGGGTAGCATTTATCTACCACAGGGAACAGGAGAGGAACAATAAATAAATGGCATTCTTAAGCCCTAAGACTATGGCTTGACTAAAACAATGAACAACCATGTTGACCACCTAACACCAGCCTAATAATCATCAAGTAGCAAGTAATAAAGGCATATTGTTTTCAGAGGGGCAAGGGCATACAAGGAAACTCCCTTTATGTTAAAGACATGCAGATAGAAGTAAAAGCTGAGTGTAAAACACTAAGAAAAACATTCCAGCATCCCTGCTTTCACTTCAAGCTCAAAGCAATGGCAGCTATATATATTACATATGTATTTACCGTATGACAGCAGAATTTAAGCACAGCAACAACAAAATATCACCCCAGCAAAGTCCTGACTAGATTCACCCAAACCACCAAGGTGAATGTCTGAAAGAAGAAATGTACCTATTTTCAGGTGTTAATATGATTTACTTCAGTTTCTACTGTTCTACACCTAATATCGAGGATTTAATAAAAAATGTAAGCGCACACACAAAATAGGCTTAAAAATAATGAGGATAAAAACAATAAATACAACAAGACACAGAGATGACCGAGGTGCTGAAGTTATTTGACAAAGTACTTTAAAATAGCAATGATTAATATGTTAAAGGGGACAACATCCATAAACAGATGAGAAAATTTTAGAGGATAAATGGAAATTATAAGAAAGTATTGGCTGGGTGCAGTGGCTCATGCCTGTAATCCCAGCACTTTGGGAGGCTAAGGCAGGTGGAACACCTGAGCTCAGGAGTTTGAGACCACCCTGGGCAACATGGTGAAACCCCGTCTCTACTAAAATACAAAAAATTAGCTGGATGTGGTGACATACACCTATAGTCCCAGCTACTTGGGAGGCTGAGGCATGAGAATCATTTGAGCCCCAGAGGCGGAGCCTGCAATGAGCCAAGATCGTGCATCTGCACTCCAGCTTGGGCTAGAGTGAGACCCCATCCCCCCACCCCCACCAAAAAAAAAGGCCTGGTGCTGTGGCTTATGCCTGTACAGAATCCCAGCACTTTGGGAGGCTGAGGTTGGTGGATCCTCTGAGGTCAGGAGTTCAAAACCAGCCTGGCGAACATGGCAAATCCCCATCTCTAATAAAAATATAAAAATTAGCTGGGTGTGGTGGTGGTGGCTCATACCTGTAATCCCAGCTACTCAGGAGGCTTAGGAAGAAGAATCACTTGAGCCTGGGAGGTGGAGGTTGTAGTGAGCAGAGATCGCACCATTTCACTCCAGCCTGGGTGACAGAGTGAGACTCCATCTCATAAAAAAGAGAGAGAGAGAAAAAAGTATAAAATGAAAATTATAAAATTTAGCAAAGTATGAAGAATAATTATTTATCTGGGCTCATAAATGAACTTAAGACAGTTAAGAAAATAATGGATGAAACTGAAGACATGTTAATAGAAATTACCAAAATTGAAAAATAAGAAAATAGAACACAACCAAAATGGGCTTAAAACATAAAGAAAAAGGATAGAACATACAAGAGCTGTGGGATAATATCAAACAATCTAACATATGCGTAACTCAAGATCCAGAAAAAAAGAGGGAAGGTAGCAGAATATTTGGATAGATAACCGCAAATAATTTTCAAAAGGATAATACATAAAACACATCAAACTGAAAAATACAAATCGTTTCAAAAGAAACAAATGCAACAATAGTAAAAGCATTAATAACAAAAAATTCTAGACATAGTCCAATTGCTGGAAATCAAATACAAAGAAACAATCTTGAAGACAGAAAAAAGATAGATCTCATATAGAAAAACAAAGATAAGAATTATTGAATTTCTCATCAAAATTAAGCAAGCCAGAAAACAACGGAGTGTCATTTAACTGACATTTTGAGGTAGTTAATGAAAATCAAAATTTTATCAACAAAAATGCCAGTGAAAATGCTTTAAAAAATGAAGGCAAAAGAAAGACACACAGACCAATGGCCCAGAGTACAGAGTAAAAAATAATAAAAAGTAAAAATAGAGTTAAAAAAAGTTCAATTGATTTTTAAAAAAATTTGCTAAAGGAATTTAATGGGGATAGGATTTTTTAAGGGAAATTGGCACTAAAAAATTGGGCACCTACAAGTTAAATAAATAAAACTCAATCAAACTTTGTGTCAAGTTCCATATTAACATGAAACATATTGATTTAAAACTAGAACTAAACTAAAATAAGAAAATTTCCAGAAAACACATTGCAAAACTTATTGAGATCTTGGGAAACTGAAGGTTTCTTAGCACACCAAAACGCAATATAAACTGTAAAAAATATATATTACACTTGATCAAGTTTCATTTTTGAAACACATTGTAAGAAAATGAAAACAAAATGCATATCTGAGAAAGGATTTGTATTCAGAATATACAAAGAACTATCACAAATTATGGGCTGAATGTTTGTGTATCCCCAAAATTTATTTGTGAAAACCCTAACCAATGTGATGGCATTAGGAGGTGGGGCCTTTGGAAGGGAACTGGTCGTGAGCATTGAGCTTCATGAATAAGATTAATGCCCTCCTAAGAGGGGCTTCTCTCTCTCTCTCTCTGTCCCCCTGGCCTCCTTGCCACCATATAAGGATGCGCTCTCCCCCTCCCTCCAGCATGCACTCTCCCCCTCCCTCCTTGCCACCATATGAGGAGGCAAAGAGCAGATGGCCACCTGCAAACCAGGAAGTGAGTCCTCACCATACATTGATTATATCTGCTAGCACTTTGATCTTGAAACTCTCGAGCCTTGACACTGTGGGGAATAAATGATTTGTTGTTTAAGTCAAACAGTTTGTGTTATATTTGTTATAGCACCCTTAATTGATAACATACACCTCACTAAGACAAACAGTTCAATTAAAATAAATAAAAAATTTGAACAGACACTTTATTAAGTAATATGTAAAGATAGAAGTTAAGGATATAAAATGCCCTTTAACATCGCTAGTCATTGGGAAAAGTAAAATTGAAACTACAATTGTATACTATTATATACTGGTGAGGATGAAGGGCAACTTTATCAAGCATCATTGATGCAAAATGCAAAAAGGTCTATTGCTTCAGAGAACAGTCTTTTATTTACACATAAATATTACACATGTATTTTCCATACGACCTAACAAGCTCTCTTCTAGGTTTTAACTCAAGAGAAATGAAAGGATACATCAACATGCAATTCTGTAGGTGAATATCTGCAGATGTTTTATTCGTAATCACCCCAAATTAGAATCCAAATGTATATCAACTATGGTGAAAGGATAAACTCTGGTGCCTCCATAGAATTAAATGCTACTCATTAACAAAAAGAAACAGAATACTGATACAACCAACTGGGATGAATCACACATGACTTATGCGATTCAAAAGCTACACATAATATGATTTCATTTATATATTTTGAAAAGTCAAACTCATAGGAGCAAACAACAGGCCAGTGGTTTTTAGAACTTGAGTTTTAGGGAGGGGTATTGCCTATAAAGTCAGATGAGGGAACTGTGGTGGTCAGTGAAATGCTTTATATCTTATTTATCTGTGGTGGTGATTACACGACTGCGTGTGAAAATCATATAACTCTACACCATTAAAGGATGATTTACCACATGTAAATTATACCTGCATAGGCCTGTTTTTTAATGTATATACTTTATTATTGTATTTATATTAATATGAAGCTCAAAAACAAATGAAATTTTTACTATGTGAGAAATAAGACTAGTAGTAATCACAGTATGTGGATGATGGTATCTGTTGGGTAGGAACATAAAGGAGCATTCTGTGATGCTAAAAAATGGCCTATATCTTCTTTCATATGGTGGTACACAGGGTTATACATATGTAAAAATACATGGTTCTATATACTGAACATGTGTGTGTGTAAACATTTGTAGTAGAATATATGTACGTGTGTGTATATTGTGGTGTGTGTGTGTATGTGTGTGTGTTATACTTGAGTCAAACATCTTTGTAAAATACTTGCCCATTCCATTTACCTCTTAATGAGAAAGAATAAACTATAATTTTTGGGAAATATAAAAGGAAAAAAATGGAAAAAGCATGGTTCTGCCAGTGCTAAACATGTATAGTCTTTTTTCTTATCATTGTTCCTTAAACAATATAGCATAACAGCTATTTTATAGAATTTACATTGTATTAGATATTAACATTAATCTAACAAAGTATGTGGAGAAATGTAGGTAGGTCATATGCAAATTCTACATCATTTTATATTAGAAACTTGAGCACCTGTAGATTTTGGTAATCATGGGGGTTTTGAAACCAACCCCACACAGATATTGAGAGACATTATTTTGAGTGCCAAAAAGCTAAGAACTATTGGAGTAGACAAGAACAATGTCTATAGTCCAAATAACTGGCTGAAACTATTCTGTCTTTAAGATAACTAGCAAATCCCTGGAGTAAATGGGGAATATTTAGACATTTTTAAGAAGTTGTATTTCTTATGGTTTTATTATATCCTCTTTTGATGTTCACCATTTGTGACCTTAACAAAAGGAAAATGGTTTTGCCAGTATTGAACAAGTACAAACCTTTTTCTTCTTGTCATTTTTCCTTAAACAATACAGCATGACTACTAAACTATTACTAAAATGGTAATAGATTTTTTTTTTGCTCTGTGGATTGAGCACTTTTGTAATTTTTCAGCTGGACAACAATCTGAGACTTTTTGTATACATATAGGCATGATTATGGAAGGTATGGCAAAGTGAGTTAAATTCCCACTTATAAGCCTGATACTTTCTAATAACTCATCGTGCCACATATAGTTTATTCTTTCTCATTGAGAGGTAAATTACATACAAATTTTTATGATTGTCTATTAAGTAAGCAAAGCTAAAATTTGCAGTCATCTCTTCTGTGAGACAATGTATACACATTGCAAAAATAGGACATGTTATGCTTACTAAATACCTGTGAGAAGTATCTCTTTCCCCTGAGAGTGCTTGTTTACTCTTGAATGTTACTATTAGAGTACAGAGAACTAATCATTGAACCTACCTCAAAGTCATAAAAGAATAAAAATTAATAAAAATTAAAAAAGGATAAAAATTATTATCTGTGGCCCATTTTCTACTGTAAGTATGCGTATATATACGCATATATGTATGCGTATATATATGCATATATGTATGCATATATATGTTAGATATGTATATATATATATATATATATATATATATATATCCCAAACAACAAACTATTAATAGCTATGTTCTGTTTAAGAGTTGATTGGACTTACCAGCAAATAGTATTCTAGATTCTGAGAATATAGCAGAAGACAAAATAGATTATCTTCATGGAGCCTGTATTCTAGTGAGAGACAACCAAAACCAAGTAGATAAATAAATGACATAATTTCAGATAGTGTTAATTGCTATGATGAAAATAAAGATAAGAGAGAGTAATGAAGTCACATCACTGAGAAGGAATCATTTCAGCAGAGATGAATGATGAAAAGAACTAGAGATTACCTCATTGGTATGTTTTTGTAAAGGAAGTTGGTTCGCTATGTTCAACTAAGCACCAAAAACCTAACATGTCTAAGGACAAGGTCTTCATTTTCTCCTGCAAAACTGCTTCAATCCCAGTCCCCAAATGCTCACAGATACCTCCTCTCAATTAATGACATTAGCATGATGTTATTCATATTATTGTGCTGTTAATATGACAACTATTGGGTAAAAATAGTATTATGGGTACAAAATGGGATAAAAAATAAGCAGTAGATGATTTTAGAATAAATTTAATATAAAATAAAATGCCAAATGCGCTGAAAATTATTTAAGAAGGCTATATATTAATTTTCTGAGATTTTCTTTGTACATCATTATTTTTTGCTTGCTGAGGGCAAAAATAACGAAGTAGGAGACATGTTAGAAATAACTTTAGAATTGTAATTGGTATGTTCTCTTTTAAGCTTTTAGAATTTACATGACCGTTGCTCTCTAAAAATACCAAATGCTCAAATCTAGCTGTGGAAATTTAAATGGCACTGTGAAATGAACAACCATTTTGAAAGTATCCTAGAGTCACTCTAGAGCTAAAATTCTGGTTTTAATGTATATGCAAATTTGCAATAGCTAAGCAAACTAATAAAATGATTATTACTTTGATAAAATGTGTTGTTTCACAAAAAATAGTTAATTTAATATTTACTACATTAGAATTAAACCATCATTAGTTTAAATAAAGGGTATGCCAATTTTGAGAATTGTGGTTTAATTATGTTACCCTTATCTTTTCAGAGAACTGATTGTGCATGTGTGGAGTATTTAATTTAGATTTAACATTCATTTGCCTTAAAATTGGAGTAAAATGTTCAGGCTATTCCCCTAAGGTTATTCTTTTCAAAAATCCATATTATCTAAGTGCAATAATATTAGCTCTTTGGTCTATATTCTAGAAATCCAATAAATAATTGCCTCCCTATTTACTTATTTGAAGTTTCGACTTGCTAAGAACACACACACACACACACACACATGCACACACACACAGTTGAACCTAGAGTTACATGTATCTATAAATATACTTGAGGACATTTTGGTGTTTTACAATCTGTTATAATCAAAACATGTTAAATGTTAACATAATTGCTGCTGCATATTTTGTTGGACTGCCTTAATCAAGGATTCCAAAAATGGCCCAGGTTATAAGTAACATTCATTCCCTATAAGAGATCAAAATCCAACCAAAGATACCAAAACCCAGACTCCTGAGGATACTATGAGTCAAGTACAATTGATGTCTCTCATGTAGTTTTTGCTGCAGATGTTTAATAATGCAGTATTTTCTATCTGGCATGACTCTATGTCCTGTTTAGGCTGTCAATGAATATAATTACCTTTCAAAATAATTCTGCTTTTACAGTAGCTCTAAGTTGCCAACATGCTTATACACGCAGGCAGCATCCTCCTGGACTTTATTAGATTGAATCTGACTGAGTGAGTCAGCATATTCCACATAGAAATATTCATGACATGGAATCAGTGTTCGGTTTAATATTCTCTTATTTGGGAAGCTAATATTGAATTCATGCCTAAACTTTTCTGATAAACTTTGGTCATGTCCAAGTTCTTCATGGTGTCCAAAATTCATGAAATCATTTTCATCACATAAATTATTAAAGTTCTATCAAAAACAACTTAGATCACATGGAAGAAAGGAAGAAGGCAATGGAGAGAATTAAGAAAACAGGTTTCCTACAGTTTTTTTTGATCCTCAGTTTACTCAATAGGAAATTAGAAGCTTAGAAAAACGGCTTCAACTTTTTCTGAAGTACATATATCTCAGAGAAGCATTAAAATATTAGATTGGAAAATAAAGATAAGGCTGCCTTTTTTTTTTTTTTTTTTTTTTTTTTTTGAGATGGTGTCTCGCTCTGTCACCCTGGCTGGAGTGCAATGGCGCAATCTCAGCTCACTGCAACCTCCGCCTCCCCGGTTCAAGCGGTTTTCCTGCTTCAACCTCCCTAGTAGCTGGGATTACAGGCACCTGCCACTATGCCCAGCTAAATTTTTGTATTTTTAGTAGAGATGGGGTTTCACTATGTTGGCCAGGATGAAGGCTGTTTTCATTTGGTATTGAATCTTATTGATCCAAACAAAGATTTAAGAGTATATGGATTAAATAAAGGCTGAGGAGGAGCTAAGAAATGAACAATTTTACAAAAACTGGGAAATAGTTGTTTTGAAATGGGAAACAAAAATATTATGGAGAACATTCAGGAATGTTTTATGTACTTCAAACAGTTTTGAAAGTGAGGGCAGAGAATCTATTTTAAACTGTTAGACGGAAAACAGGGGTCTTGCCAATATTGGGCTTAATTATAAAGTTAACAGTGTTTCCAGAAAATCTGATTTGGGGACATGACAGTCATGTCCAAAGTTCTGAAGACAACTCTGAGATTAAGATGGTTCAAATTCATGTTGGGAAGATTCTGCAATATTAGGAAGTAATATCACAATGAAAAACCAAGATGGTAGTCACATGTATGTGCTTTAATCACTAGATTGAATAAGGTCCACATGTACAGGAAAGGGGAGCAAGAATAGAAACTCCAGAAGAGTTGGGAAAACCTTGGAGTTTGTGTTGGGTTTAAAGAGATTTATTTTCCATATTTTTTATTACTTTTGAAAAAAATTTATTCCTAGAATCATATGTACTCACATTCAGCAGAAAGAGAATTCTAGTAGAGTCATCTCTGAGTAGACATGCTTGTTTAGTCTTACACTAAAAATATTAGTTCAGTGGTTTCAGAGGGAAGAAATACTTAGAGTCCAAGAAAATATGTATTTCTTAGTGGTAATATATGAGTTTATTTCATTTCAATGTGGTCTGTGCTTTACTGTATTAGTACGTTGTCAAAGCCACCAACAAATTGACGTAGTCTGATTTAGTTTTATTAAATAATGTAGCACAAGCATCATCTACTTTATTTCTGAAACTCATCTTCTATGCTCAATGGAGTTATGTGCCCACTCAATATTTCAGTCTAAGTTAAAAGAGCTAGAATTTACTGAGGGACATCAGTCTTATACATGTCCCTTAAATCTGATCAATGCTTTTTTTTTTTTTTTTTTTTTTGGATTGACAGGCACTCATTAAGCTAAATAATAACTGAAATTTTATTTCTACTTCTTTTTCTCTATTTCATTTTTCTCCTGAACACCTTGCTGGTGTTTGAGATACAGAGATCAGATCTTCTTTTGTCAGTTTGCTGCAAGCCTGGATCTTCGTGGTCAGATTATAGATAGTGTGTGTGGTGCTTAAGAGTTCTGTCCAAGAGGGCCGGGCGCGATGGCTCACGCTTGTAATCCCAGCACTTTGGGAGGCCGAGGCGGGCGGATCACGAGGTCAGGAGATCGAGACCACGGTGAAACCCCGTCTCTACTAAAAATATAAAAAAATTAGCCGGGCGTGGTGGCGGGCGCCTGTAGTCCCAGCTACTCGGAGAGGCTGAGGCAGGAGAATGGCGTGAACCCGGGAGGCGGAGCTTGCAGTGAGCCGAGATTGCGCCACTGCACTCCAGCCTGGGTGACAGCATGAGACTCCGTCTCAAAAAAAAAAAAAAAAAAAAGAGTTCTGTCCAAGAATCTAGTAGCATGAATACAAATTCTTGATTCAAAGAGCAGCTCTGTGTGTGTGTGTTTGAAAGTAGAAGCTCGTCCTATTAGATATTAAAACAAACAATACAATTCTACAATTAAGACATTGTAACACTGACTTATAAATAGAGGATGGGACAATGGAAAAATATAAAATAATCCCCAAATAATGAAAATATGGTATATGTGATATACCATACTATGCATAATATATCAATAGCATCTAAAATTTGTGGTCAAAATAAATATTTTCTAGTACATATTTACATCAAAATATAAAATGCAGCGAATACCTCACATCATACCCCCAAATATATTCTGAATGGATAGGAGATCCAAATATTAAAAATGGAGCCATACGAGTCTGTGTTGGATTGTGCTTTTAACGTGATTGAGACAAGGGCTATGCTTTCTCCAGAATCTCCTCACCCGGAGTCGATTATTATTGGTCAAAAGAGAAACTAAGGCAAGATCCAGAAGAGCAGGTGGAACAACAATTGCTCTTGTAAACTTGTCATAGTCACATATGGTTATGTACAGACGAAGAGGTGCCCAGTGGATTTTCTTAACTCTCCTCTGCTCCATGTGTTAATCCTGCTGGATGAAGCAGTCTCATACCCACCACCAGATACTGGATTTTGAAACTTGTAAGCAGAAGCTACAAAGGCACATAGACATCTCCATGAATTCCCCTTCTGTTGCCCCACTTTTGTAACTGGATATGCTTGACTTCTTGCATTATTAGCTTGCAAACTCTGACATGTCCACCTTTGTGAGTATTTCAGTTGAATTCAGTAGTGACTCTTGGATTTCCGCTTCCAGAACTTTACTTCCTCAGCTTCAGTCATCATTTTTCAAGGTTAATTCCTTTACTAGATATTGTATCTCTATAACGCTCATAGTATTCCTGTTTTCTTGACTGCTAAAGAAGTTAGTACTTAGAAATCAGGCACTGTCATAATAAAAACATAAAACAACACTGATTTGAGGATGAGAAAGTTGGATGAGGCAGAAAAAAGTGTCTGGAAAACTGTTAGTGCAGCAAAACAAAATGATATACTAACCATTTAGAAAGAGCGAAGAATAATAATACATAAACTATTCTAGCAGTTTGGTGACTGTATTTGTAGTTGCAGAAAAATGCAATTGTCAAGTACAGTAACAGGAAAGATATAAAATTGACCAATAAACTCAGCCACTTTGGAAAGATGATTTCTAGGCCAAATAAATATATGAAGTATCAATTGATCTATTTCAGCTGTCTATGAAAAGATACAAAAAGAGATGAGCTAAAGAATAAACTATTCAGTTTGCAAGCAGAATTTAGAGGAAATAGAGAAGCACCGAGTTTATAAATGAATCTGTTTGTTATCTTCAGACTCTTTGGTCAGTAAAAATCTCCCCAAACCAAAAGTAAAACAAGGTCTAGGGGTGCAGAACAAATTTCAAGACCTTTTTAAAAATTTCTATTAGATTTAAGTTAGTGCCTAAGACCCTTCAACTAAAGAAGAGGGCTTCTCAGAATTGTATGTGTGTTTTTTCCTGCTGAAGATTTATACATCCCTTGTAGAGAAAGTCTTAGAGCACCACCTGTCTTCAAAAGAATCACAGATTTCGCCTTGAAGCAATAAATATGCACCTAGATCATATTCATAGACAGGGGATAAAACTTTTAAAGAATTGTACTAATTAAATTATCACAATCTTGGCTTACAAAATAATATAATTCTTTAAAAAGAAGTTTCTAGGCCTCTAACTTTTCATAAGCAGCAAGCATATTGAGAATGCTACCCATTTTTTTGCTGCTGTTCTTGTTGTTATCTATTTCTATGCAATGAATTGCTCAAACTTAATTTACTCTAATTAACCCTTGATTTTGTGGGTCAAGACTTAGCACTGGGTTAGCTGGATATTTATTCTGCTGTATGTTCTGTTAACTGGGGTCATTCATTTGATTGCATTCAGCAGGAAGCTGTAGTGGTCTGAAAGATCCAATAAAGCTTTCCCTACACGTCTGGCACCTTGCTGCTCCTACAGTGGCCTCTATCTCTCTATGGTTAACTTGGCCTTCCTTACAGGTTATCTCAGTACAGTTGGACTTCTTACATGGCATCTGATTTCTGAGAGGGACTGTACCATGTAGGAAAAAGCAGAAGCCGTGTATGTCTTACAGCCCATGCCCAGTGGTTAAACATCTCTTCTGCCACACTCTATTAATCAAATCTAGTCCCAAGAGCCAGCACAAATTCCAGAAGAAAGCAAATAAGTGGGAAAGGTGGCAAAGAATTTACTGCCTTATTTAATTTACCACAGTTACCAAGATGGCCTATGCCTTATGAAATATGAAGTATATCTCAGAAGGGAGAACAAAATACAAAAAACTAAATCGTGGGCAGTGGTGAACATTTAAATAGAGAGGCACTCCCAAGGAACAGAAAAATATGACACTGGAAAATATTCTGAGGGACGTAAAGAGGTTAGTGGACAGGGGTCTATTTCCAGGGACTATTGCTAGGCCATACTCATGGAATATTTCCTGTCCCCAGTATAGACAGCCCTGGCAACATTTTCCCAGCAAGACTTTGGAATCGCTATGGCCAGTGACTATGTGACTCCCTTGTTCTTCTCTCTGAATAAGAATGCATATCAGGTGTTCCCGTGCCTGTCTAGCCTGTTGAGTATGTTATAAAAGGTCACTTACCCATAGGCCTCCACATCAAGAGCATCCTCATATGCATCCAGATTGCAACTCTCATGCCATATTTGATTAAATGAGAGAGTCCTGTGTTGGGGAATGTTGCTTACAGGAGCATGGAATTTATTTTGAGTTATTTTGTGTTGGGTTACTTTGTTTACAGGAGAAGTATAAATATATGTAGCCAAAAACTGAGCTTTTGTAGGTTGTAAAATTGACTACAAGTTTTGACCTCCCAGAAAGATGTAATGATGGCTCTGGGTTGGCCATATGACTTGCTCTGGCCAATGATGCATTACCACTGGGACACGAGCAGAGATTTGTATAGTACACGCATATTACGACTTGTCAACTTGATGATATTAGAAAGTCTTAGACCACGTGAAAAGAAAAAGATAGGCTAACCTGAATAATCTGCAAACATGTGGCCCAGTTACCCCATCAACCTAGAGGGCAGCCAGACATCTGAAGGTCATATGAGTAATGTTATCTAGATCCTGATCTCTGCTGACTTAGTTTGAGTTGAGTAAGAAAAGTAAACTTTCCTGTATATATTATAATTTATCATTTTCTTTTTTAAAATAACATGTCCATGCTCCTATTTTAATTATAAATAATTCTATAACTCCATGATGACATTTTATGCGTTGAGAATTGTGTTTATCACCATGCAAAAGTATATATCTTTCTTCTATTTGTATCCTTATGATCTTCCTCCATGCTAAAGAATTACATTTCTAGTGTTGGTTTTTTTCACATCGTGGCTATCCAAGACTTTCCTTCTACAAAGATGGAATGTTTTGAAATGCATCTTCCCCTCTTTCAGAAGCTTATTTCTATTAAATATGTGTGTTATTATTTTCTAAATCATATTATTCTAACAATGACCCCACTAACATCTTAAAATCAAAAACTATTTTTCTTGGCTTATTCTTAAGAAGAAAGATGAAAAACATATCCCAAATTGTTATATTATTTTATGGGGTTTTGTTGCCTAGGTGACTGTTTCTATAAAAAAATTTAGTATCAATTATACAGGATAATATTGCTTTCATTTAAAAACTACTTCTATAAAAAAGCAGGAGGATTTTTTAGAAATAATTTTTTTTCACATGCAGTGTTTTTATTTTACTGTTCTTTAAGTAAAATAAGGAATCTAAAGGAAGATAATCCTTAGGATTACTTTCATCTTTATTTTCCCATATTTTGAGATATTGCCTTTATAGCATCAGATTCTAGTGATGCATCATTTACAGTGGTGTATAATTTATGTTCCACTAGAAAATTGTTGCTATGTGGAAATACTATTTTAGCCTAATTCCGAATATGGTACTTACATTTTAGGTGCCTATATTAATTTTTTTTAAAGTTTTTACCTCAAGATTTTTCTTGATATACTTTTGGAAATATAATATCCAATTACTATGACTTCACAAAAAAATTACTCCAAATTTATTGGTTTAAAACAGTTACAGTTTGAGCATCCCTAAATCCAAAAATCTGTAATTCAAAATGCTCCAAAAACCGAAACATCTGAGCACTGACATGACTCCACAAGTGGAAAACTCCACACCTGACCTCATGCGATGGGTCACAGTCAGAATGCGGGCACACAACTATGAAGATGATGTCATTAACGCTGCAGGAAAAGTGCCTATAGATGACATGGTAGAAAATGTGTGATGTGCTTAGGAAGCACTGGAGCAGTATGCATGTATGATAGGACAGAAACCATGTCAGTTTATGAAATCAAAGAGAGACTTCTAAGACAAATATCATTGTCAATGAGGCAGACGACCCTGAAAGACACATTTTAAAAAGCATTCTGATAGAATGCCTTCTTATCCCTAGGGGACACACTTTCTTTTTCCTCGATTCCGATATTTCTTATCACCTAAAAAAATTAACACGCAGTGTACGACAACCTTTTAATTAAAACACAAGATTGTAGGTGGGAACTGAAAACCTGCTGTTGATGGTTGTGGCTGTTGTCTACCAGCTGGTACAGGGGTTCTGGTGCTGCTGCTGTTCTGCTGAATTTTTCACTTTACTAATAGTGTGTCATAATTTTTACTTATAGTACTTATGTGTGAATAAGTGCAGGAAAACGATTATTAGTAGCTTATGAACTACAAGTCAGGAATGATGATGATGTCCAACAACTATAAATTGTCCACATGGGTGACTGAAATAGGGATACCTTTGCTTTCTGATGGTTCAGTGGACACAAACTTTGTTTTGTGCACACAGTTATTAAATATAGCATATACAATTACTTTAAGTCTATGTGTATATGATGTCTATAAAAAATAAATGATATGTTTAGACTTAGGTTCTATCCCCAACATATCTCACTATGTATATGCAATTATTTCAAAATTTGAAAAAAATTCAAAATCTGAAACACTTCTGGTCCAGAGTGTTTCAGATAAGTGATACTTGACCTATAGTATTATGCTCTTGCATTGTATGGGACAGAAAGTTGAGAGGTGACAGTACAGTAGCTTGTCTCTTCATAATACCTGGGCCCTTAGCTGGAATACAAGATGTTGAGGTCTGGAGTGATCTTGAGGCTGGTGGTTCACAGTATTTGTTGGCTGAGAACCTACCAAGGGTACTAGCCAAAACCCTAGAAGAGTATAGGGACAAATGGGTAATCTGATAGGTAAGACATCATATTTCAGTGAAGTTTTAGTTTGCATTTATTTAATTGTATGCAAGGTTGATAATAATTTTTATGTGCAATAATAAATGTTCTTTAAATTATTGATACCTTTTGCTGTTTTTCTTGCTTAGAATGTATTGGTCTTTTCCTTCTTTATTTTTGGAGTCTACATATTGGAGATATTAACTCTTTATCAGTGATATCATTTGAAAAAATATTTTTCTCATTTATTGTGATTTTTCATGCAAAACATTTTGGTTTTTATTTCATCAATATTACCACTCACTTACCTTACATTCTCTGAAATCTTAATCATAATTAGAATAATTTTTCCCACTCCCAGTAAAATAACTTATTCATGTTTCTTTATGTTAGATAACTTTCTCTATGTAACAAAAAAACAAAACAAAACAAAACACAAAATTGAGTGTTTTGCATGGGTTAGTAAATTTTTTTCTGTATAGGGCCAGGATGTAAAATTTTAGGCTTTGTGAGCTATGTGTTTCCTGTTGTGACAGGGGTCTTCCATAGTTTGCTGATACCTGTCCTACTCCGACACCTTGGTCCTTAGATAGGAAATCTGTCATTGTGCATAGTTTATAGCGATAATTTGCTTCTGAGATGAAAGGGCACAGAAGTCTGAGCCAAGAGCAATGGAGAACATTGATACAGAATTATGCTCAGGAAGCAGAATAGTACAATGAACTAAGAACCCTCCCTTGGAGATGCAAAGGCCAAGGAGCTGGGAAGTCAATCAGTGCCTAAGGAATAAGATCTATGTCTTCCATGTAAGAGGAAAAAATATTCTTTAATAACGAATAATGTAGAATAATGGAATTAGAAAGATATATTGTAAGATTGTGGCATCTATATTGCTTCTTAGAAATAAATTCAATTTAGTAAATATATCAAAAATTAAAAAAAAATTTCTGAGCCCAAGTAGTACCGGTATATTGACTTTAAATTGATCATATTAAAATTAAAATTATTATTACAAATCCAATATTGAGTATATTTTTGCATAAAGCAAAGTTGTACTATATATCCATAAGCTAACAATGAAAGGAAGAACTACTATGTGTTAATCTTGTAGTGAATTGTAAATAAATTCAAACCTAGAAAATTTTAATATAAGAACTTGAGGTTAAAAGTATGTTTATAATATGTTGGGGTAAATATTTTCAGATTTATTACAGAAATGTGAATTTGGAAAGACATTTCTGGCACATGTTCTGAAAATTAATAATAATATTTTAGAAAAAAAGGCTGCATTATAATCATGTAAATAGGGCATAATTCCAGATCATTAACTTTCATACAGGAAATGAGTCTAAATATTATTTTGGAAGAGATGTAGAAGACTGAACACTTAACCTGAATTCTTGAGTTCAAAAAGCCTAACTAGTTATTTCTGAATGCAACTAATGCATTCAGACATGATATCCCTCTCTGCAAAATTTTAAACAATTTCTATGATGCAAGATAAGATCTCCGACTACATCTCTTTAATGATGTTGTGTTTGTGTTGAGAAAGAGGGAGGGGAAGAGAGAAAGAGGCTTCTCCTTCTCCTTCTCCTCCTTCTCCTTCTCCTTTTCCTTATTCTCCTTCTCCTTATTCTTCGAGACGGAGTCTTGTTCTGTTGCCCAGGCTGGACTGCAGTGGCGCGATCTCAGCTCACTGCCAGCTCCGCCTCCCGGATTCACGCCATTCTCCTGCCTCAGCCTTCTGAGTAGCTGGGACTACAGGCACCCGCCACCACGCCCTGATAATTTTTTTTTTGTATTTTTAGTAGAGATGGGGTTTTGCCCTGTTAGCCAGGATGGTCTCGATCTCCTGACCTCGTGATCCGCCCGCCTTGGCCTCCCAAAGTGCTGGGATTACAGACGTGAGCCACCGCTCCTGGCCATGTCTTTCTTCTTGATAAGCTGCAATTTCTGCACTGTGATTCTAAGTCTAGTAGTTGTTCTGTAGATTTCTATGATGGTACTTTTATTTTCTCAACTGAAGATGATGCCCAGCTGCTCTTACAAGCTGAGAATTGACCCAGTTAAATTACATAGTAATAACACTTACCCTCTGATTATTGTAACTTATGATCCATACACAGTCATTACATTTCAGTTCATATGATAATCTTGATGATAATGGGAGATACTTCAGTCAACATAATTATTCTCTTCCAGATTAAAAAAGATACTAGCACCAAGCTTTATTCTGGTTATTCAGTGATGAAAATTATAACAAAGTTGGACAAAGAATAGACAGGTTCCCCAACTGTGCCTCTTTCCAAGCTCTTCAGTTGAGTGTATTATCTGGCAGGAAAAGCAAAACCTGAAGTCCCACCTGAGGCATGTTTGTCAGCTTATTTGCCAGTTATGTTCCTTCTGTGAAGTATATCAGGAACCCAAATGGCTGACATAGTTTAGATGTGTTACATGTGCATTTGTTGCAGGCATTGATCTACTACTTTCTCAGATGGATTTCTGTCTGAAGTAACTATGAAATAATAGAAATTATTTTAGTAAAAAATTTATCAAAAATAAATGTTACACATGAAAAACAATTATGTTGCAATTCTAGTAATATTGCTATATTGCTAAAACATTATTTTAGTATTGCTTTCAGTGTCTACTCAGTGGGCTGGAGCTAATGGCACAATCTCAAGAGGCAATTATGCACATCTTTTCCCAGTTCTGTGTTTGCTGATACTCCACATAGGTAGCTTAAAATTGGCATATCATAGAAGTTGGCAAACCCTATAAATCAATGTTTCCACCTCTGGAGAGCCTATTGTTAAATATTTACCACCACGGCATACTATCGGATCTACTATTTTTTTCTTTTATTTTCTTATTTTAAAGTTCAATGTGTTGTATTATTTGATCTCCTCCTGTCTCTTCTAAGACCCTGGAAATCACTATTCTGCTCTCTACTTCCATGAGTTCAACTTATTTAGATTCCACGTATAAGTGAGATCATGCAGTATATGTCTTTCTGTGCCTGGCTTATTTCATTTAGTATAATATCCTTCAGTTTCAGCCATGCTGTTGCAAATAAGAATTTTTTAATCACTAAATAGGCTTGTATTTTATATAAATATGTGGCATATATATATGCCACTTTTATTAATACATTCAACCATTGATGAAAACTTAGGTTATTTTTATAGCTTTGCTATTGGGGACAGTGTTGCAGTAAATATGGGAGTGCAGATATTTCTTCAACATAGCAATTTCATTTCCTTTGGATATATACTGAGAGAAGAATTGCTGGATCACGTGGTAGTTATATTTTTAATTTTTTGAGAAACCTCCATAGTGTTTTTTTTGGTGATGGCTCTACCAATTTACATTCCAACCAATGGTGTATAAGCATTCTCTTTTTCTCCATGTTCCTGCTAATATTTGTTTCCTTTTTTTCTTTTTGATAATAATCATTCCAACAAGTGTGGGGTGATACCTCACTGTGGTTTTAATTTGCATTTCCCAGATGATCAGTGACGTTGAACATTTTTTTCGTATATTTTCTGGCCATTTAGATGTCTTCCTTTGAGAAATAATCTATTTTGGTTCTTTGACCATTTTTAATGTTGGGTTTTTTTTCACCATTAAATTGCTTGAGCTCCTTATATATTTTGGATATTAACTCCTTACCAAATGTATAGTTTGCAAATTCTTTCTTCTGTTCTACAGGTTGTCTCTTCACTCTGTTGATTATTTTCTTTGCTTCCCATAAGCTTTTTAGTTTAATGCAATCCCATTTGTTGGTTTATGCTTTTGTTGCCTATGCTTTTAGGCTGATAGCAAAAAAGTCATTGCCTAGACCAATGACAGGAAGGTTTTCCCCTCTGTTTTCTTCTTGTAGTTTTACGGTTTCAGGTTTAACATTTAAGTCTTCAATTCACTTTGAGTTGAATTTTTACATACAGTGTGAGGTAAGTATCCAATATCATTGTTTTTTTTGCATGTGGATATCTAATTATCCCAACACTACTTACTAGAGAGACTGTTATTTGCTCATTGTGTGTTCTTGACATCTATGTCAAAGATCAGTTGATCGTAATTTTATAGATCTATTTCTGAGCTCTCTATTGTGTTCACTGGTCTGTATGTCTGTTTTCATGCCAATACTATGCTGCTGTAATTTATTATAGATTTGTAGTATATTTTGAAATCTGTGATGCCTCCAGCTCTGTTCTTTTTGCTCAGGATTACTTTGGCTATTTTGGGTCTCTTGTGGTTTTATCTGGCCGTTTATATTTACCCACAGTTTTTTTCTTCCCTATATTCTTCTTTCTTCTCTTCTGATTTTCCAAGTTTTTAAAAATCAGTGTCTGTTTGTTTCAAAACTTCCTTTAGCTATTTGTTTAGGGTAGATCCTCCAGTCACAAATTCCCTACTTTTAATTTATCTGAGAATGTATTTTTTTTTTCATCCTATAGGGTATCTTTTCTAGATACAGAATTCTGGATTGCCCTTTTTTCTTTTAGCACTTGAAAAATTTGGTATCACTTCCTTCAGGTTTTCATGATTTTTGATTAAAAATTGACTGTTATTTGAATTGCCCACCCCCGCTTTCATGGGTAAAGTGAAGTTTCTCTCTTACTGCTTTCAAGATTTTTTTCTTTGTCATTAGTTTTCTGAAGTTTAATTATGATAAATCTTGATGAGGATTTCTTTGTTTATCCTGTTTGTGTTTGCTCGGCTTCTTGAATATGTAGGTTTTGTGCTTTTTTACAAGGTTGGGAAACTTCAATACTATCCTCTTCCTTCTCTCCTTCTGAGACTTAAGTGATAAAAATGTTAAATCTTTTGAGAATTTCAATTTGCTGAAGTTCTGCTTATTTATTTTTAAAGTCTGTTTTTTCTCAAGTTGGCTGTTTTCTGTTGTTTTGTCTTTGAGTTCACTTGTTCTTTCCATTGCCCTCTTCATTCTGCTATAAGTCACATTCTTTCAGATTTTTATTTTGAGTACTATATTTTTCAGTTCTAAAATGTTCATTTTCTTCTTATTTATATCTTCTATTTCTTTTCTGAGACTTTGTATTTTTTGCTGAGATTTTCGATGTTTTTATTTGCCTCAAACATGTTCATAATTGCAAATTTAAGAATGCCAGCTGCTTTAACGTTCTTTTTAGATCATTCTAGCACCTGTGCTATCTCAGTGCTAGCATCTGTTTATTGCCATCTGTCATTTTAGTATTGTCCTGCCTCATAGTATGATGAGTAATTTTTCATTGTATTCTGGACTTTTGGAATGTTATGAAAAGCTGGGTCTTATGTAAATCTTGTCTTTTAGCAGGTCTAGGATACTACATCAGCAAGAGAAAAGAACCCTCCTTTTTATTACCAGGTGGAGATTAAAGTCCAGGTTCCTCACTCAACCTCCTTTGACAGCAAAGAAGGAGTGCCTTATAATGGCTGGTATTTCAGGCTCCACACTAGACCTCCACTGATACTATCCTTGCTGGGAGGAGGAGGAAGGTCTCATTATAGCTTCCCATGTTACCACTGCTGAAATAATAGGGTGCAGGTTCATTATGCTGTGTGGTGATAGGAATCCTGAATCTCTTCTATGCCTCCTTTGACACCCCCAATGGGGAGAGGGAAGGCTGCTTTGTTAGTATTGGATGAGGTAAAATCTAGGTTTCCCACATATTCTCCATTAACAAAGGAGAGGCTAATTACTCCCCAGCAGGGTTAAGGGTCCTGGATCCCAATTTACACTCATCCTTTTCTGGCTAAGGAGCTAGGGAGTTTGGCGTGTTAACAAGATTCTCTGCTTCATTACGCTTTATTCAGGCTCCTGAACCTTCTCCTAAGTCCATATGTGCACTTCCTTTAAAATACAGTTTTAGCAAAAATCTACATTTTGCTAGCAAAAACCTCTATCCTCAATATCTGACCATCTTTGATGTCTGATCCAGTCCCTCATCCTCCACTATTCTCTAAGTGATGTAAGCCCTGTTAGGTTGGTTTGGCCAGAATCCTTCTTACACCTCATGTTTCCTCTTAGTAATTTTCCATCCACTGACCCCACTCTACTCCTTGGCTTGTCCATGCAATGGGATCATGTAATGATCCTGAATACAGTCTTCCCAACCATGCGTTAACGACTATTATTAAATATTATTTTGTCTTTAACAGTGTCTTGTTACGGCCTGGTGAAGATGAAAGGTGGAAGTCTAGGCTCCCCACTCAGCTTTTGCTTACAGGGGTGGGAGTGGGACTGCAACAGTGGTATTCCATGGAACAGGGTGGTTGTTGTCTAAAAGCCTTATGTTTTTCTTGGCTGCCCCTTTCTTGGTCATTAAGCTAGAGAAAGCAGGCTTTTCATCAGCTTTTTAACTTGTGTTCCTTGGCATTTCTAGGTTGTTGATTTCTCCAGCACTAAGCCTGAGATAAATAAATCTGAAAAGGAAATTTAGGCAAATTATTGTAGTGTCTTTCCTTGGTTCCAAAGGTCCCTAGCAGCCTGACTTCTCTCTAGCTTTCAGAGTCTTCTTGTATTTGTTTTATATGTGATTTCCAGGATTGTTAGCTGTACCTACTATATGAATAAGGAAAAATGTTTCTAATACTTCTTGTCTGGAACCATTGTCATCCCACATTTAAATAACCTTGATGTCAAATCCAGGTCACTTGCGGGCAATTTTGTTGCACATGCGTGTGTGTGTGTGTATGTGTGTGTGTGTGAAAAGATAAAAGATATTACTCAGATTTAAGTCTGATGTGTAATCACAGAGAACAAAGTGTGTAATAGTATTCTATAAAACACAAGCCAGTACAGGATTTGAAAATATTGTGATCCCAAGGTCAGGAGATCGAGACCATCCTGGATACCATGGTGAAACCCCAGCTCTACTAAAAATACAAAAAAAATTAGCCGGGCTTGGTGGCGGGTGCCTGTAGCCCAGCTACTCAGGAGGCTGAGGCAGGAGAATGGCATGAACCCGGGAGGCAGAGCTTGCAGTGAGTCGAGATTGCACCACTGCACTCCAGCCTGGGCGACAGAGCAACACTCTGTCTCAAAAAAAAAAAAAAAAAAAAAAAAGAAAAAAAAAGAAAATATTGTGATCCATGTTCATTATTTGCTCAGAAAGTATCTCTGATGCAATGTCAAATACCAGTTTCACAAAATGTTTTCAAATATGGCAGAATTACTTGAAAACTATTATTATTTCTTAGTTTTCAAAACTATAACATTCATTTACATGTTTAGGTTGTCTATTTTTAAAAAAATATTAGTCTCATTACTTTAAAATCTCTAAAAAGCAATTCACCTCCTTGTTTTAGAGTCTCACCCTTAAGAATCCACAGCTTTGTGACGGTCTTCTCAAATATCTTCTCAAGATACAAATATTTTGCTACGGGATGACTTTTCCTTAAATCTTTATTATCAAACAGAGGGTGATATCCTCACAACTCTATTAGTCACTGTTACCGGGAGATGGCACATTAGAGGAGCGAAGGTTGTTAGTTCTTGAGTCACAGCGACCGAGCTTCGATACTGACATTCGTCCCCTGCTATGTGAGTAACCTTGAGCAGATTCCCCAAACTTTCCACGCCTCAGTTTTCTCATCTGAAAAATTATGATAAAAGCACCTCCAATAAATTATAATGCCATTTACACAGATAATATGTGAAATCCTTAGGCAAGCGATTGGCATCTAAAAAACACTCAGCAAAATATTAGCTATTAAACATTAATTATTCATGATCTTATCACTTAAATATATCAGATAGATTTTACATTACCTACCTCGGGTAAATATTTTTATTCAAATATTTAAAATTGTGTTTCTATCAAATGAAGACAGATTATCAGAGAGAAGTATATTATGGAATCTGTTATTTTTAAATTTTTCTTTCTTTTTTTATTCTATAGTGTGTCCTGAAACAAAAAATACAAACATAAATGTAAATGGATTACTGAGATTATCCGTTTTTAACATTATATAACAAAATAGGTATATTTATTGGGCTCTTAAGAGCCTGGATTTCTTCTAGGTGATTTTTATGGTACTGTTATCTCCCATGTGCAAATTAGGAAGCTGGGGCCCAGAGAAGATAAAAAAATGGTAAAAAGCCAAGCAGTTATTATGAAATGGAGTCAGATAAAGTGGAGTCAGATAATAATGCTGCCTCAGAGGTCACGTTCTTGAGCACTACCACACATTTTCTTGAATGTATTCCTGGTACAATCTTAAATCCTTTTTAATAAATTATAAATCAGGAAAGAAAAAATGTATATATGTATGTGAATTCTAATCATTACTGTCTCACACTATAGTATATGATCTTTTGGTTTTGTTTTATTTTTGTTTTGAGACAGGGTTTTGCTCTGTCACCTAAGGCTGAAGTGCAGTGGCATGATCATGGCTCACTGCAGCCTTCATCTCCCAGGCTTAAGCGATCCTCCCACCTCAGCCTCCTGAGTAGCTGGGATTACAGGTGCATGCCACTGTTCCTAGCTAATTTTTATTTATTTATTTTTATCTTTTGGAGAAATAGGGTCTTACTATTGCCCAGCTGGTCTTGAACCCTTGGGCTCAAGCAGTCCTTCTTCATTGGCTTACCAAAGTACTGGGATTACAGGTGAGAGCTACCACACTCAGTCACATATAACCTTTTTATACTGGAATAAAACACAAAAAGTATGAGAAATCAACACAAATGAAGATCATTAAACATATTTAATATGTAAGTGCAAAAGAAACCTAGAAAAATTGTCAAAATTGAAACTCATTTTCACTCTCATTAATGTGATCACAAAGAGTGATTAAAATTCTTAAATAACACTGAGAAAGATAATTTATTTTTAAATTTTTATTTCCTGCATTTTCATGATTATTTTCTTTTCAACTTGACATCACAATAGACACAGACAAAACCTATGCTACGAATGTTTTGAAAGGTATCTCTTTTCACTTTCCTAAACATGAGGGAAAAAAAAAATGGCATTTCACATCGAGTAACTGACATCAGGGATGTGCCTATCTTGCAAATCTGAAGTTGTATGTCCAGAATCTTTTAGAAGAAGAGGCCGTTAGTGCCAATTTGGGGCTTAGAACAGAAGAATTAGCAATAATAATAATTGTTACAATTTTGCTGTACAATTTTTAAAAGTACACCTGGAGTAGGTATATATGTATGTTTATATACTGATATTTAGATAGACATTAAGAGAGATAATTTTTAATTATACCTAAAAATAGTGTTCTTATTTAGTTCTCACTTTGAAACCTAGAGAGACTTCAACAAGTACTATGGTTTCATGACAAATAATACAATTTTTTCTTAGGTTTAGTATTTAAACATCCTTGAAAATGTAGTTTTATACCAATTTTCAATGAAAATTTACACAACAACCATTTGGGATCTTTTCCATTTTCACTTATGTGTAACTAAGTATATTAGATATAAATAATTCAGTATCCATGACAATGGTAAAGTAATTCATTAAACTGATACCATTAATTGCGTTATTATCAGAAAAATCATCAGCTATTTCCTTATATCAGGTTATTGTATTTCTCACAGTTTTGGCATATTATATGTTGATGAACTATTCTCTCATAATCTGAGAAGTGTCTGTGACATTTTATGATTTAAATAACTTTCATCATAACACTATGAACTTATATCAGTCTATAACATTAGCAGTACAAAAATGCATTTTGAATTGTGCTGATTTATTTTAAATGATTTAGTTAAATTGCCTCATTTAAAAGTCAAGATGTTTTTATTTAGTTATAAGATTCTTTGAATTGCAGTTTATTTTTTTGAGAAAGTAGGGAAACTTACAGAGGTTACATTTTTTCTGTTCTTTATTTTGTGTAGACAATAATCTATTCTATATATTAGATGCAAGAGATGACACTGAGTTTTAAAAATCATCAAAATCTGAGGAAAAAATTACAGAGTTATGAGAATTCAATTCATAATGGGATAACGATATGATTCTGCCATTAATACAGCAGTAATAGGGGGAAAAAAGCCAAGAGGAATATTTAAAAGGTTGAAATATATGATTTTTAAAATGATGATGCAGATTTTCAAGTGGCCTAATCCAACATCTTGGTTTTATAAATAGGGAACCTGGCATTGGGCATGGTTTACTATGGTCAGTGGTTTCCTAGCGAATTCTCTTTTTGAAATTGTTTGGCTATTTAAGATGTTAGTTCAATTTGTCTTTTCTCTTTTACCTTGACAATGCCTATGCTACACAAGAAATTGTTGTATGTCACTGGATTGTGAAAGAACTAGGCCCAAACAAGACTACTTGGGAAAAATAAAATAATAAAACATTTTCTATGCCCTGCCATGTTTCTAGGCAAGAGTGGTAACAGATGAGTTAGCAGTTTGACACAGAAGTCCAGGTGTGAGGTGTTGCTTGCTTAGATTAGGGTGGTCGAGGTGGTGTGGAAAGAAGGAGATGAATTTGAAATATGGTCTTGAGGTAGATTTGCTGACAAGATCAGATGTAAGGGACTTCGGGAAAGGAGGAATCAAGGATGGTCCTAGATTTCCAGCTTCCAGCATGAACAACTGGTACAATCTAGTGAGAAGGGTACCACTTATGGCAGTGGAGCAGTTTTGGAAAGGGATGGAGGTCAATTTTACTAATGATAATTTTAGAAATATATGTAATGTAGTATTAAAATGGACAAGTCACTTCAGTAATTGGATAGATTAGCCTGAGCACAGAGGAATGGTATTATCTAGAAGCATCTATTTTAAAGTTATCACTCTGAAGGTGTGATTCAAAGACATGGAGGTAAATATAATCAATTAGGGTGAAAATGTGAGATTGCTTTCCAAATGCCAAATATTATATTGTTAGTGAAGAGTCTAGTAATTGGATTTCAATAATTGCCATATTAATATGTATATTGGTATTAATATGGAATGATATCAATGTATACATTTATAAGAATTCTTAAATTAACACTATATTGAATAATATATTAATATTAAATATTTACTAGTATTCAATTGATATTATAAGTCTAATTGTTGATACAGCTTGGTGGAGACTCAGGGTCCTAAATAAAAAGAGAAAATTCTTACAACTCACAGGGTATAATATAAGTGAAAGGAAAATAAATCTTGGAAATCTTGGGGCCCCCAAATCACTAGGCTTAAGGGAAAAGTCAAGCTGGGAACTATTTAGGGCAAACTTGCCTCCCGTTTTATTCTAAGTCATCGCTCTGCTTACTAAGGTAAATGCATATCTGATTGCCTCCTTTGGAGAGGCTTATCAGAAACCCAAAAGAATGCAACCGTTTGTCTCTCACTGGCCTGTGACATGGAAGCCCCCTCCCTGCTTAACTTTTCCCACCTTTCTGGACAGAACCAATGTACATCTTATGTATATTGATTGATGTCTCATGTCCCCCTAAAATGTATAAAACCAAACTGTGCCCTGACCACTTTGGGCACATGTAGTCAAGACCTCCTGAAGCTATGTCACAAGCATGCACTCTGAACCTTGGCAAAATAAACTTTCTAAAATAGCTGAGACCTCTCTCAGATATTTGGGGTTCACCTTTTGGTAACTGCAATGGGGTTCTGAGTGGAGATGCCCCTGACCTTTGACAAATTTCCTTTCCGTGCCTGGTACCAGATGAGCTAACTTTATGGCTCAAACAAATAGGAAAATTTGCTGAGGTCTGGGAGCACACCCTCCAGAGAATCCCTGATCTCCCAAAATTTGGTTGAGGCCTAAAGTTCATTTTGCTGTACAACTCCCCCTTTTTTGGAGTTTTACTTACTTTCAATGAGAAAGGCAAGATTTCCTGCTTCCATAACAATGGAAGGCAGATAACTCCGTTATGAAGTTACCATTCCATCATTTCCCACAGCAGGAAAGACATGTTTGATTTTTTTTTTTTTTTTTTCCCTGCTTCTAGGATGGTAGAGTGTGGTCTTCAGCCTGAGATCGATCCATAGGTAAGTAACTGAACTCCCTTGGGTAAAGCTTAACCACCAGCTTGTCTTAATTTCTCCTTACCATTAGAGAACTCAGTCATCATAAAAGTTATGCGATCGTTTGTTTTGCTTAACTGTTTTTTGGTTGTTGTTGTTTCTGTATTTGTTGTTTCCTCGGTCTTTTTTGCATTGGATTTGAACAACTTTATTTGACTTCAAAAGTTCCAAATTATGGGAAACAAGGCCTCTAAAGTGGCTAAATTCTCACACACACACACAATGGTGGTGTGGTTGGGGAGAAAAACGACCAACAAAAGGAAAAACCTTTTATTTTTACTACTAAAGAGGCTTTATTTACATAGCAACGTGTCCAAAATTGGCGGGTTCTTGGTCTCACTGACTTCAAGAATGAAGCCGCGGACCCTCGCGGTGAGTGTTACAGTTCTTAAAGATGGTGTTTCTGGCATTTGTTCCTTCTGATGTTCGGACGTGTTCAGAGTTTCTTCCTTCTGGTGGGTTTGTGGTCTCACTGGCTTCAGGAGTGAAGCTGCAGACCTTTGCACTGAGTGTTACAGCTCTTAAGGCGGTGCATCTGGAGTTGTTTGTTCCTCCCATGCGGAATTGTTCATTCCTCCCAGTGGGTTCATGGTCTCACACCTTTGCGGTGAGTGTTACAGCTCATAAAGGCAGTGCGGACCCAAGTCAGCAGCAGCAAGAACAACGCTTCCACAGCGTGGAGAAGGACCCACGGCAGGTTGCCGCTGCTGGCTCGGGCAGCCTGCTTTTATTTCCTTATCTGGCCCCACTACAGCCTGCTGGTTGGTCCATTTTACAGAGAGCCGATTGGTCCATTTTGACAGGGTGCTGATTGGTGTATTTACAAACCTTGAGTTTGACACAGAGTGCTGATTTGTGCACTTATAATCCTTTAGCCAGAAATAAAAGTTCTCCAAGTCTCCACCAGATTAGCTAGATACAGAGTGCTGATGGGTGTATCCACGAACCCCAAGCTAGATACACAGTCCTGCAGCTAGACATAAAAGTTCTCCAAGTCCCCACTTGACTCAGGATCCCAGCTGGCTTTGCCCAGTGGATCCCGTGCCAGGGCCACAGGAGGAGCTGCCCACCAGTCCCACACTTCGCGCCCGCATTCTCTGTCCCCTGGGCGGTCGATGGGACTGGGCACCATGGAGCAGGGGGTGGCGCCCGTCGGGGAGGCCTGGGCCGTGCAGGAACCCACCGTGATGGGGGGACTTGGGCATGGAGGGCTGCAGGTCCCAAGCCCTGCCCTGCGAGGAGGCGGCTGAGGCCCAGTGAAAATTCGAGTGTGGTGCAGGCGGGCCGGCAGTACTGGGGGAGCTGGCGCCCCCTCCACAGCTGCTGGCCCAGGTGCTAAGCCCCTCACTGCCCAGGGCCGGCAGTGCCAGCTGGCCACTCTGAGTGCGGGGCCCGCCGAGTCCACACCCACCCGGAACTCGCCCTGGCCCGTGAGTGCACGCGCAGCCCCGGTTCCTGCCCGTGGTTCCTGCCCGTGCCTCTCCCGCCACACCTCACTGCAAGCAGAGGGAGCCGGCTCCCGCCTTGGCCAGCTCAGAGAGGGGCCCCCATAGTGCAGTGGCGCTGAAGGGCTCCTCAAGCATGGCCAGAGCGGACGGGGAGGCCAAGGAAGCGCTGAGAGCGAGCGAGGGCCGCCAGCACGTTGGCACCTTTCAGCAAGGCCTCTTTTTTGCTAGCCAAGTCAAACTGAAAGAGCAATGACGGTCACTCACATGCTGCAGTTCGATAGCTAAAGTTCTGCCTTCTTTTTTTCTACCACAACAGTCTGGGTTTGGTTCCTAAATCAAGCCCATTCTGATTTGATCTTGCTACTTCTGAAATAGAAACAATTTGTCCTAGCTGAAGTATGGTAATGAGATTTAAAAAGAATTTTTTAAAAAGGAGCTCAAATGGTTAAAAGTCAGCTTAATTAAAAGCTAACGTGTGTGTATGTGTACGTGTTTGTATGTAAAAGGCCTTTATGTTTTTGTATTTTTTTCTGTCTCCTAGGACCTTGTCTTTTTTTTTTCTTTTTGAGCAAAAATATTTTTCTTCTCAGTTGACTGAATTCTGTTTTCTTTGTTGGCTTCTGCTGCCTCTCCTTTCTCTTGCACCCTCTGCTGCATGAGGGACCTAAAATAGTTTATAACTGCCTGGAGTTCCTTAAAGAAAATAGAGAAGGCACCAGTTCCCTTTTGGGGAGAAACTCTGGTTTTCCTTATAGAATCCCAAAAGCATAAACAGACAAGTTTGTCTCAGCTCTTAAACTGCTTGCTTTTGCATTGTGTCACCTGATTTCTTGACTAAAATAGCTAATGCCACAGAGGCTACTCTTGGGTTTTTAAGGAAGAGTGTAGATTAGACACTTAAAAATCTCTTTGTCTACCAAAAATATTATTTTAAGTGCACTGTAAAAGCATCATGTGGTCTATCCTCATAATTCTCCCTTTTTCAAATCCAGGATTCAGTGTGGGCTCTTCCCAGAGTTCAGAGGTCCGGTTAAAAGATAGGTAGTCCCTATCTAAATAAATTGGTCTCCTTATATAATCCTATGACTGATTTCTGTAAGATTATGTGATTTGGCATCCGTCTTTAATCTCTGTCTAGCACCAACAGAGTTTCTCTACACCTTATGATGTAAATTTTGCTATTTAAATTTCACCTGAGTTTTCTTTAATATGCAAGTTTAGGGATATTTAGCTGACAACTGCATAGGTTTGTGAAACACATTATCTAGCATCTGAAAATCTAAGATAGGAAAAAAAGTCTTTATGAACTATAAGTTGTACTTCTATTGGCATGCCTAATACAGCTATGCATTTATGTGTTGTGTACACAATGTTTCACTACTGAAACTATATAAAAGAGCTCTAAATAATTGGCTTAAGAAAATAAGCACTTGAGTCTAATACTTTATCAGGAAAAAAGAAAAGACTAGTCAAATTATTTTTCAAGTTTATGTAACAAATAAAATCTTTAATAAATAAGCTAGCTTTAAAATTATTGGTAAATTATAATAGTTTAGAAATGTCTTCAGAATTGTCATCATACATTTTTGTTTGCATTTATTAATCAAAAAATTTTATACTTATCCCTGCCAAATACTACGAGGTGTCAAAATGGCATAGTGGTTACAAAACTATAAACCCAGCCCAAGACGCAATGATCTTTGCTTGTGTAATCTTTAATAAATAAGATATTGATATTGGTTTAATAAAAATAGCTACATCTTTAATTCAATAGGATTACCATAACTTCTAATCTTGCAGCTTTTGGCAGTCTAGTCCACAGGCAGTAAAGTTTGTTTTGGGAAGGGACTGTTAGCATCTTTGTTTTCAAAGCTAAACTATAAACTATTTTCCTCTCAAAGTTAGTTCAGTCTACACCAGGAATGCACAAGGACAGAATGGAGGTTAGAAGCAAAATCGGGTCAGTTAGGTCATATCTTTTTCATTGTCTCAGAATTTCGCAATGGTTTGAGTTTCAGAATTTTAAGTGATGACTATCACAGTTTTCATATATAATCTAGGTAAGTGATTAAAATAGAATAATTAGGTAAATGTAATGGGATAATACTTGTAGGCAAATTTGTTATAATTTAGAATCTAAAGTTGTGTTAGATTAAATAATAGAAATTTAATTTTTAGGTATTTCCCAATAAAATATATCGTAGGAAAACATTCTTTCTATAAAAAAAGTATCCTTTTTAAAAAGGTGAGCAACTTTTTTTACATTCAAAGCTTATTTAAAGATTAGGTATAAAACAAAGGAAAAGGAACCAGGAAATAAGAGAGATGAAAGAATAGAAATAGAGATTTTTTTTGTAAGAAAACTTAAAGAGATATAATTTTATATAAGAAAAAATCTTGTATGGTAAATTTAGTCCTAGAATAAAATGACTGGTGTTTAAGAAAGAGGGATGTTCAGGACAAACCAAAAAGTCCAAGTCCAACCTTGTCATGAATGGTCTGTGTAAGTCATGATAAGAGGTTATTAAAAACAAACAAAAACACTTTTATTTGATCATGCTGTCTACAATTAAAGGGAAATTATCATGGTCTTTCTAGAGATTATGTTTGCTGTAAATTAAAAAAAAAACCCTTATACACTAAAGAATTGATTAGAAGAATAGAATTTTCTTAAGGGATTGATTTAATAAATTACAAGAGATACTAATTTTTTAACCAAAATTTCACCTTTTATTTGCATCTTGCAGTTTTTGGTTTCCTCTTCCCTTTTAAAAGGCACAAAATAGTAACACTCTCCTTTAACTCATTTTCAGCTTATATAAGTTTTTTTTCCCCTCAAGTTCTATTTGTTGTGACCTGATGTTAACAGTGTTTCCTTAAAGGTCTAAAGGAAATTATTTTCCAACATAATGTTCTGTGCACAGCAGAGGTCTTTTCTTTTGCCTTTTGGTAACTGGCCTAACAGTTTTTTAAGTTTATCAAAATAATTCCTATCCCATTATTATTAAGTTTGGGTTTCCTTGGAAAAAAATTAAAAATTTTTAATTAAAGTTATTACGTGTGTATCTTTCTGTATGTGCTTTTAAAGTCCTTGTGACATTGTTACAAGGCTTGGACTCCTGCATCTAAAAAGTAAACTAAGCCCTGCTAAATCTTAACCCTGACAGGAATTAAAGCCTCATCTTCAGGCTCTGTAGAAGAGATCAATAAAAATAAACTGCATTCCTGAGACATAAGGCCAGAAATTAAAGCTATTCAACTCTTTAAGGCCCAGGGACTATCACGGAAGAGTTGTGGGCATGTGAGACTGTAAGGACTGATTTTGAGAGATAAAATAAGTTAAGTTTCTCTATAAATTAACCATTAATGTCAAAGCCACAATGATGCAAAACCAGCAAATGAGCCCCTTTGTCAGATTAACAAGGTTTTCTTGAAGCATTAACTGATTCCTTAATAAAGGCTATAAAGGTTATAAAAGGCTTATGGAAGTTATATCTTATGGTCAAGATTACAATTTTATAGATTGTTTATAAAATTTTGGAAAACAAATTTAATTGGTTTTATGCTGTTTTTGTTAGGGCTTATTGTTGGGAAAATTAAGTATCCTTTCTCAAATAATGAAGGTTTTCACCTTTTTTTGAAATCCTTGGGTTATCACTTTGGTTAAATGAATAACTTGTTTTACAATAACCTGTGATCCT
Organism: Nomascus leucogenys; assembly: GCF_006542625.1. NCBI lineage: Eukaryota > Metazoa > Chordata > Mammalia > Primates > Hylobatidae > Nomascus > Nomascus leucogenys. Next base: position 87,973,887 of record NC_044387.1, on the reverse strand, counting down.
ACTTTGTGATATCAAGTGTTTTAAATCTTTGATGTTTGACAAACTTTCTAAAATCAAATTATAAATTATGTATTTTTCTCACCTAATTAGTCCTTTAAGATATTAGGTTCCCTAAAGTCCAAAAATGATATATTTGGCTTATTTGCTATAAAAATTATACATGAAGCATTGTCAAATATGAAATGGCATTTGATTTTCTTTGGGCTGTATTTGTATAAATATATTTTTGGTATGTGTTCCAAAATTATGGGAAACTACTAAAATTCTGATATGGTTTAGTGTCCATTATCAGTAATAATTATAATTGTTTATATTAAATTATTGTGTGCCATGGAGATAACAAGTTTCCTTGTCAATTGTTTCTTTGGCTGTGGCTGCCCTGAAACTTTTGTCATTCATGGACGATTGTTGTCTTGTTTTGGTTCTCCTTAGAAGGTGGTTTTATAATCAGCTATAAAACTCTAACAGGTGCACATAACTCAGATTGCTGCTGTATAATCGTAGAGCAGGGTTATTATGGGTGGTACTGCATTCACCCCAGAGAATGAAATCCAGAGAAGTCCTTCTCCTGCTTGCCAGGCACTCTCAGAACTCAACCCTGTTCTGGAGCAGACACCATTGCCATCAATATGCCCTAGGCACATTCCTTCTGAGAAGAAGCTATTGTTTTCAGAGGGCAGCAGTAATGAGTAAAGAAAACTGGACAATGATTTCCATTTCAATATTCTTTTAATCCAGGCATCCAACATAAAGATTTTCCTTGTGCTTTATAAGTGCCAGGTGTTAAAAAATCCTTTTTTTTTAGTTGAGATGGGGTTTCACCGTGTTGACCAGGATGGTCTCGATCTCCTGACCTCAAGTGATCTGCCCGCCTCTGCCTGTGCGTGAGCCACAGCGCCCAGCTTTTTTTTGTTTGTTTGTTTTTTAAGAATCCTTAATCTGGTTGATTCATGAAAGCTGATTAGAGAATTTGAAAATTATTGAAATGTGTCCATAAATGTCACACCACAATAGTGCAGGATCTTTCAGTAACTCTGCTTAAGACTCTATCAATCTGAGATGCCCAAAGGTGACACAAATCCTTTTTTGGAGTGAATCCCCACAACACAATAATTTTACTCTCAACTTTTAAACTTGGGTGGATTATATAAGGCATAAAACTAGAAATAAATATCATTTGTGATATCTCACACATGACAAAAACTGTCTTGTATTTTCATTTAATATCAAAATAAAATGTGTTACAGAGGCTTTGAAATAATTCTTCTAGAGACAATTTTTAGAATTTGCTTATCTTCTAAGTAAACACGTTTATTTAAATTAATCAGACATACATAAGAGTGGTTAGTTCCATTTAGGTTAGCACTTAAAATTCATGATAGAGTAAACCACATAGCATTAAAATCATAGTAATGTAGGTTTAAAACAATATCACTTACAATAATCAATGACTGAGAAAATGACTCAAATATTCTGAATGAAAACAAATGTCAACCACAGCAATAAAGGAATGAGGTAAATAATCATTTAAATGAAATCTGTGACCTGGCTTTTGCAGCAGATTAAGCTTGTCACAACTCTAAATTAATGTTAATTTATTATTTTGAAAAACAAAGCTGCATTATAGAAGCCAATAATAAGTTTTTCTAATACTCTGAGCATCAATCTCAAGAAATAAAATCCCAAGTGACAAGACTCAACACATGCATTTAAGTGAATTGGTGTCCATGCTTCATGAACTTTCTAAACGAGAACAATCAATTGAGCAAAGCAGTAGGATCAATGCACTCTGAGCATTGAAAAGGAGTTGGTCATATTAGTTAAGAGTTTTCTATGATTTATATATTAAACGAGTCTTCACCTGTTATAACTTTAATGTTAATAGTAATCTACTAACCAATATCTTTTGACAGAAAACATTTGACTTAAAATGTCACTCACGTGTGGCCATTGAATGTTGATTTGCCCAAGACAGAAATCAAGTGCTGTACAAATTCACTTTCTTTTTCAGCCTTCACCTCTTTTACCACTGCTACATGTCCTGTACATAGAAACAAACACACCTGTGTTCTCATTGTTCCTGCAAACACCCTGCACTCTCCCACATCCATTGCTTTATTTAAGTTCTTCTCTCTCTGAATTCCCTACTCCCTTATCTGTCTTTGAAGATTTTAAGTCCTATCATTTCCATCACTTCCTGGGGAAATTTCTGAAATCACTGTCAGATTTACACTCCCATGCTATGCTTGTATTAGAGTTATCTAACACGGCAGTAATTAGAGGCAAGTGTCTACCCTGCATCAATTTAAGTATAATTCTGATAACTCCAAAGTCTGACCAGTGAAAAGATGGCCTTCCCAAGGATTTGGGGGTTTGTGAATAGAAATTATTTTCTCCCTACTCACTTCATTGGGATGAAAAGCAGGAAATCTTTTGCCTTCCAAGATAATAATGAATAATATTCTACTGAAAGGGATGACGAGCATTTCCATTTCCATCTGTGAGGTATTGCTCTTCACAAGAGAACATTAGCTATGGGGGTCTGTCTGCAGACCCTGACCAAAACGGCGGATGAATAACACGTACACTGACACAGAGATATTCCGTTTTGCTAGTCCAGCTGAGTGTCTGACCACCTGCACACCAAGAGAGGTTTGTCACTGTGGCCGGCCCTGAGCAGCTCGCACTCCAGGCATTTATTTAGTAAAGAATAAACAACAGAAGCTCTGAGTAAACACATTTGTGGATAATTAACATGGTTAAGAGGGTATTTCTATGAATGATTAAAGCTCAGCTACCACGGTTTAAAGTAAAAACCTTTAGAGGGCAATATCCTTGGTGGACCTCCCCCCAAGAGGGTCGTCTGGATCCAAGGTTAGTTAAAGGAGGTAGGGTAAACAGACTTAACTGGGGAAGCCTCTATTGTCTCTGTATTTCCCTTATTACCTAACGCTCTAGGGTAAGAACCGGCTGCCTTCATCCTGTTCAATTATTACAAGCTATGTAACCTTTTGACCTTCCAAAAAGGTTTGTGACTATTCCCTATAACTTTCCCTAATATTTCCCTTTAAAATTTCTGCCAACATCCTGAGTGAATCCCAACACATCTCCATCTGGTAATACAGTTAGATGGTGGCTCATTAATAGCTTGCTTCTAAGTAATCAAGACAGAAAATAGAATCGTGAAGGCTGGGTTCTCAGGTGGTGACCAAGAAGTAGAAGGGTAGGACATTTAAACCTTCAATTACCAGTTCCTGAGATCTGGAAGACAGATTCTATGCCTAGCTGAATGTCCAAGAATTAAGACCAAAAATTTGATTTAGGCTTGTTGCAGTCTGAAGGGTAAAGAAATCAGGTATACCAATGAAATGTAAGATGATCTAAGCTGGGGATCGGGAAAAAAGTGACCAAATTTCAGAAAAACACACCAATGCCTAGGAAAGCTGTTGGTGGTAGACTCTCATCAGCACTCACTTTTAACATTCAACTGTTTATTTAAAAAAAAGTTATAGGTAAAGCTGCATTTCTGGGGAAATACGGTGCATTCTTTAAATTTTCATTTAAGATGTCCTTTATTATTTATGATCTATACTGGAGGACGTGAAGAAACTTTTACTGAACCCACAGGTACTCTGAGTAACTATTTCTGCATTTTCAGTTCATGAGGCAAATAGCAGAGCTTCTAAAGCCAGAAGCACAAAAAAATATTGCTATCTGATCTCTGATTATTTCTCCAAATGTATAGGCCTCTAAGCTTCATAAAAACATCTCTGTCTCATAGGCCCAGTCATTGAGTGCCCAATGTTGGCAGTTTTGTAACTCAAAATTTCTGTCAAGTTGATTCTCACCTCCAGAATATATCTTACACTATTATTTCACTAGTGGCATGGATAGAGTGGGCCACAAAGAAAGCAGTCACTCCTTGAATTAGTTTTCTGTTGCTGCTGTGACACATTACCACAGACTTGGTGGTCTAAAACACCTGAAATGTATTACCTTACAGTTCTGTAGAAATGACGTCCAATATGGTTCTCACTGGGCTAAAACCCAGGTTTCAGCATGACTGTTTTTTTTTTTTTTCTTTTTTCTGGATGTCTTAGGCGAGGCTCTACTCCCTGTTCCTTTAGGTTGTTGGCAGAATTTGGTTTCTTATAGGACTGACTAACGATTTCTACTGTCTCCAAGGAACAGGCATGAACATCTCTGGGAGTTAATTGTTCTGGCTACCAAACTCCTGTTTAACACAATCCAAAGGAAGGAAATTTATAGTGATATTTCATATTTTGTCATGATATTATTAACATAACAATGAAAATACATTAGAGAACAACCTATGAAAGCAAGAGTCATTGTTCATTACATTACATGTTCTAACCAGAAGCTAGAAAATAAACCACACAACTGGATAGAGAGGTACACTTCTGTGCTCACTTCACCAATATTCTTTACGGTATGCTTCTCTCCTTTCTTTTTCCTTGTGCCACTTTCGTCTTTTTGTATTTCCCAATTAATCTTTTCATTTCAAATAATCTGAAGCTACTGGGGCCAAGGAAAATTTTCAAGAATTATAATACCATCAAAATTTTCCTGAGGTACTAAGCAAATGACCACCGTGTGGACACCATCCTCTCTGGGAATTCACTTAAGTATGAATTCAATGACTGTGAGGCTCACAGAGACACAGGCAATGTAGATGCCACCTGTGCATTGTGATGAGAGGAAAAACAGACTTTATAACATGGTGCAAAATTTTCCACGTAAGAAAAGATCATCTATTTCTGGAAGTTATTCAGATATGACTGATAAAATCAGATGAAAGATCCAGACAATAGTCAGTATATAAAAAATTATAATCATAAGTTCTCACAAGGACTGAGCTAGAAAGCAGGGTGTGGAGTGAGTCTGAGAAGAGAAACAATGGAAGAATAAAAGTTTATAAGGCTGCCCTTATTTCAAGATTCACTAATACTGTTTTGGTTTTATTGCAATTATTCCATGCTAAGTTTTTCATTTTTTTCAAGTGATGGTGATTTTAAGAATTTTGGATTCAGCACAGAGTTGAGGTATGCACAGTGTACACACATGTATACATTCTGATTCAAAGTAATGTTATAAGTTTAAAAAGAACACAAACAAGAACACAAACAATTTAAACTATTCTAATAAGTTCCATATTCTGTAATAAAAGTCATTTTGCTTCCATTAATTAACACCTGCTAAGTACAGATTAGTTAACCTATCTAAAAATGAAGGTTTTTGGAGAGAAAACAGGTGGTTTGTTTTGATAGCTGATCATTGCAATATCTAGCTTTTTTTTTTTAACTACTATATGGTCCTCCAGTTTTCTTAGAAATAAAATTATAGGCCACAGTGTTTGGACTGCCGGTCTCATAAATTGATTATGTAATAAAATGTGAAGATTCAAAGTTCCAAATACATACAACATAAACTTAAAAAAGTATAATAAATATTATACTATCCATAATCATTCTATAGTTGAAAAAAATCATCTTAAAATAATGAAAGTTTATCAACAAATCCCACTAAAATCCTCTTTGTTCTCCTTTAAAAATTTATCCAGATTTGAACTACAGATATACCTGAACTTATGATGGATTATGTCCTAATAAACCCATCATAAGCTGAAAATAACATAAGCCAAAAACTGCACTTTATTCACTGAAGCTACTGAACATTATAGCTTACTTAGCCCTGCTAACCTTAAAGATGCTTAGAACGCTTACATTCTCTTACAGTCGGGCAAAATCATCTAACACCAAGCCCATTATTATAATGAAGTGCTGAATATTCCATGTAATTTATTGAATACTGTATTGAAAATGATAAACAGAATGGATACTCAGACTGTCGTTTCTACTGATCACTTTCACATCATTGTAAAGTTGAAAAATCATAAGCGAACTAACATAAGTCAGGGATTATCTGTATTTCTCACCATCTCCACAATCACTGTATTGGTCAAGTAACAATTTTCTCATTCCTAGGCAACTGGAAGACACTCCAGGTTAGATAATCTTCTGCCCATATCCACTTCAAAATATTTATTACATAGAAGACAAAATGTAAGTGTTAAAACATAAACTAGATTATGCCACTCCTTCTAATGGCTTCCCATGATACTCAAAGGAGAAATCAAAGCCCTTATCATTGCCACGATGTGACTACGCCATGATTACCTCTCTGACTTTGCCTTTTACCGATCTTCCTTTTTATTCATTAGATGACTTTATCTTCCTTGATGTTCCCTGAACACAGCAGGAATATTCCCAACTTAGGGCCTTGGCAGCTGCTGTTCCTTTGGGCTGATTTTTAAAATTGTCTACATGGCTGGTTATCTCACTTTGTTCAGATCACTACACAGGGTCACCTTCTTAATAAGGCCTTTTAACACCTCCACCTCTAGTTGCTATTCCCCTTGCTCTGCTCTAGTTTTGTTCCTAATATTTATCATCTTCCTCCATCACCAAGACAAATTTATGGGACTAACTGACATACAAACTGATAATACTATATATAACTGTGTGTGTGTGTGTGTGTGTGTGTGTGAGAGAGAGAGAGAGAGAGAGAGAGACAGGGACTTATGATGTTTTATCTTTCAAGGTTGTCAAGTTGTTACACTTTTCCTGATTTAATCTATTTAAGAATGTAAGGATTGGGATAAATATGGAAGATAGTAGTTCAGGGTTATTTAGCCAGGGATTATGACCAGTCCTGGGCTTCACTGGCTTGGAAATAACCCATGGAGTTCATTAGTATTCCCATCTTTTGCTCCATTATTCATCGGTGTCGGCCTTTTTCATATAACATTTTAGATTTATTGTTATCATGCACCGGATTTCTAAAACAATAGTAATATAGAAACAATAATTCAGTTTTAACCCTGTAATGGGGATGTAATTAGAAGTTATGATTCTTAGCTAGAGACTTAATTCAACCTATAAATTTGTTTACTTAATAAATCTGGAATAAATTGATTAATTAGTGCTCTTATTTTAAAATAACACATTGATTTACACAGAAAATAGACCTCACTATTCTTATTTTTTCCTGACCGGTACGAAATTACAAGTTCCTATTGGAAAAAGACAGGTGGCTATTTGAAAGGCAATTTGAATGGTCCACAACATCACCATTACGCAAAATTCTCAATCTTTTGATATGCTTATCCATCACTGCCAAGCTCTGGAATAATGTGATTACAGTAATAGAAAGAAATGGTTGTGCTCTTGAAGCAGTAGGTGGCTTTGCCTAGTGCAGATGAATTACTGCCAAGGAATACATTGGTTATGCACAAAGCAACTGTATTTTGCTTCCTCTGATTTAGTTAAACTACACTATGAATCAGTGGTGCTCAAAATTGGTTGAAAGTCCCATCAAATACAGCAGCAATACCAATATAGATTTAACTCAGCTTGAAATTTGCAAACTAAAGTTAAAAAGCTGCTTTTCGAGATAGGATTATTTTAATAATCTTTTTTTTTCCTGGCAAAAATCTATAAAATATGAGTTAAATTTGCTAGTATTTTCCTTAATTCCATAAGAGTCAATCATCTGCCACTTCATTATTACTATCTAAATTGAGCAATATTTATTTATTATATAAAAATATATAACAAATATTTAGCAGGCATTAGGCAATCTTCTACTCACAGAGGACACAACCATAAAAAAGATGAAGTCTTTGCTCCTGAGAGGCTTAAATTTTATCAGGGAAAAGAGATAACACACAAACTACAAGTTTATATATATATATATATAAAATTTCAGTTGTAATGAGGAACTATGAAAAACAAACAAAAACAGATTAACAGTTAAGAGTGACAGGGGTAGAGAAATACTCTCTGAGGAACTGACATTTGTGCAGAGACCTAACCATATGATTGGCAAAAGCATGCAGATAGGAAGGAGAACATAGCTGTGCAGCAAGTACAAAGTCATGCTGTGGAGTGAGCTTGGCTTGGTCAAGAAATAACAAGGATGAAATGATGTAGCATGGTGTGTGGGGACAGAGAATCGACAATGAGATTGATAGGAATGAACTAGGACTAATTTTTTTAGAGACCTGTCATCCGTCATAGTCTACTAAAGGGTTTTCAACACGAGTGGAAAGAACTACTTGACGTTTCAAAGAGTGGGGCAGGAATGATAGCAATTAGTAGATCTTTGTATCAATTTAGAAAAGAGGTAGTAGCAAAAGAATAGTGAGCAATAAGTGGGCTGAACTGGAGGTGGTGAGAAATGTTTGAAACTGAATTTGTTTTAAATGTAGTTCCAACAGATTTGGCCAATATGGAAGAGAGGAGTCAGTGATGACACTGAATTGAAGCCTTGATATTTGGGTGAACAATAACTTTTAAAGTAATGAGGGAGCCTAAAAGTGGAGCAGGTTTCAGATGGGGGTGGGCATTATACATGCAATGCATAGTGGCTTTATGAGGATAGAGAAATACAGATAGTGATGTATCCAAGAGTTTTAGAAAAGGCAAAAGTAAGCCCCAACCTGTTTCAACACTTTGGCCTCACAATACTTTAGGAGGCCAAGGCAGGAAGATCACTTGAATCCAGGAGTTTGAGACACCCTGGGCCACAAAATGAAACCCATCTCTACAAAAAAATTAAAAAGAATTAGCCAGGCATGGTGGTGCATGCCTGTTGTCTCAGCTGTTCAGGAGGCTACGGTGGGAGGACTGCTTTAGGCCAGGAGATTGAGGCTGCAGTGAGCTATGATTCCACTACTGCACTCCAGTCAGGTTGACAAAGTGATATCTTGTTTTCTCCACCCACAAAAAAGTAGAAAAATTAAATCAATGAACTAAACAACCAAATTAAGAGGCTACTATGCTTGTTAATTTACAGAAATATCTGGTGATAGATTTTTTTTGGCCAAAAATGAGTGTAGGAAATGGTATCTCAATGTTTTAAATTTCATTCCCCTGATTACAGTTATGTTTATGCATCATCAGTTTGTTAATTGGCTATCTGTGTGCCTTCTAAGTGTTTTCGCTGTTCTTGTAGGGGATTCTCTTTTTTCTTATAGATTTCTAAAAGCTCATTATATACTCTAGATTCTCATCTTTTGTCAGTGATGCATTTTTTTGCAAATATCTAATTCCCCTATCTATAGATTGTCTTTTTCATTGATCCATGTTTGTCTTATGGTGTAGAGACTTTTTAACATGCTTTATTTAGAGTAACAATTTCTCCTCTTTTATAATGACATGTTTAGAAAACGTCATCTAATTTTTTTTTTTTTTTTAAATAAGATGTCACTCTGTCACCAAGGCTAGAGTGATTACAGCTTACTGCAGCCTCCACCTCCCATGCTCAAACAGTCTTCCTGCTTTAGTCCCAGGTAGTTGGGACTACAGGTGCATACCACCAGGCCTGGCTAACTTTTTATATTTTTTGTAGAGATGGGATCTCACTGTGTTACCCAGGCTGGGATCGAACTTCTGGACTCAACAATAGGCCTCCCAAATTGCTGGGATTACAGGTGTGAGCCATGATCCCTGGCCTTTTCCTGTTTTTGTATAATGAATTGTTTTACCCATGTTTTCTTCTAAGTATGTGTCATTTTGTTTTTCATATTTAGTTAATGTACATACCCCAATTTTTTGGTTCATGGTTAGAGGTAAAGTTCAAATTTTTATTGTTAATCCATCTTGCCATTATTTATCTGTAAAGTAATTTCTAATATATTAATATTCCCAACATGTTTGACAGATCATAGGCTTACTATTTTGTTTCCATGATCAATAATCTGCTGCTTAAGATACTATCTCCTTATAGTTATCTTAATGTCTTATAGATGCTCACTTTTTCCTCTTCTCCAAAGCCCCTACGGTTATAAGTTGGTCTTTTATTTTCACATTAATATTAAAGTTGGCTTATCAAATCTGTAAAAAGCTAGTTTGGATTCTAAATAAAGTGGCATTTCATTATAAATAAGTTGAAAAGAACCGATATCCTAAAGGCATTTAAGTTTTTCCAAACAATAGTATATGTCTACATTTATTTAAGTCCGCTTTACTGACTTTCAATAGTGTCACAATTTCTCTGTATATGTGTTACCATGCCTTGTCAAATTGATTTCTAGTTATACACCCCAAATATAACCTGTTTTTCTTGATACCATCTAATTGTTACTGGTATTTAGAACTTTTTTTAATATTAGTCATCTTTCAAAAAAATTTACTGGACTTTTATTAATTAAACATGTTTTTCAGTAAATACTATTGGCTTATTTTTGCTATCATTGTTGTTGCTGGTGTTTTGTTTTGTTTATTTTTTTTAGTTCCAGGGTACATGTGCAAGATGTGCAGGTTTGTTACATAGATAAACCTGTGCCATGGTGGTTTGCTGTACCTATCAACCCATCACCTAGGTGTTAAGCCCTGCATGCATTAACTGGTTTTCCTGATGCTCTCCCTCCTCTAACAGCCCCCAACAGACTCCAGTGTGTGTTGTTTCCCTCCCTGAGTCCATGTGTTCTCAGTGTTCAACCCCCACCTATAAGTGAGAACATGTGGTGTTTGGTTTTCTGTTTCTGTGTTAGTTTGCTAAGGATGAGAGCTTCCAGCTCCATCTGTGTCCTCACAAGGGAAATGAACTTGTTCCTTTGTATGGCTGTATAGTATTCCATGGTGTAAATGTACCACATTCTCTTTATGCAGTCTATCAGTGATGGACATTTGGGTTGATTCTATGCCTTTGCTGTCATGAATAGTGCTGCAATGAACATACACATGCATGTATCTTTATAATAGAATGATTTATATTCCTTTGGGTACATACTCAGTAATGGGATTGCTGGGTCACATGGTATTTCTAGTTCTAGATTTTCAAGGATTCACCACACTGTCTTCCACAATGGTTGACCTAATTTACATTCCCACCAACAAAGCATTCCTATTTTTCTGCAATCTCGTCAGCATGTGTTTTTTCTTGACTTTTTAATAATTGCATTCTGAACTGGCATGATATGGTATCTCATTGTGGTTTTGATTTGCATTTCTCTAGTGAACACTGATGCTGAGTTTTTATAAGATTCTTGGCCACATAAATGTTTTCTTTTGAGAAGTGTCTGTTAAAATCATTTGCCCACTTTTATATGCAGTTTTTTGGTTTTTTTTTTCTCATAAATTTGTTTAAGTTCCTTGTAGACCCTGGGCCTTTGTCAGATGGATGGATTGCAAAAATTTTATGCCATTCTGTAGGTTGTCTGTTCACTCTGATGATAGTTTCTTTGGCTGTGCAGAAGCTGTTAAGTTTAACTAGGTCTCGTTAGTCATTTTTTGCTTTTATTGCATTGCTTTGGCATTTTTTGTCGTAAAATCTTTGCCTGTGCCTATGTCCTGAATGGTATTGCCTAGATTTTATTCTAGGATTTTTATAATTTTGGGTTTTACATTTAAGTCTTTAATCCATCTTGAGTTAATTTTTGTATAAGATGTAAGGAAAGGGTCCACTTCAATTTTCTGCATATAGCTAACCAGTTATGCCAGAATCATTTATCGAATAGGGAATCCTTTCTCCGTTGCTTGTTTTTGTCAGAGTTGTCAAAGATCAGATGGTTGTAGATGTGTGGTCTTATTTATAAATTCTCTATTCTGTTACATTGGTCTATGTGTCTGTTTTTTCTACCAATACCTTGCTATTTTGGTTACTTTAGCTTTGCAGTGTGGTTTGAAGTCTGGTAGCATGATGCCTCCAGCTTTGTTCTTTTTGCTTAGTCTTGGCTACAGAGGCTCTTTTGTGGTTTCATATAAGTTATAAATAGTTTTTTCTAGTTTTGTGAAGAATGTCAAAGGTAGTTTAGTGTAAATAGCGTTAAATCTATAAATTACTTTGAGCAGGATGGCCATTTTCATAATATTGATACTTCCTGACCATGAGCATAGAATGTTTTCCCGTTGTTTGTGTCCTCTCTGATTTCCTTGAGCAGTAGCTTGTAGTTCTCCTGGAAGAGGTCCTTCACTTTTCCTTGTCAGCTGTATTCCTAGGTATTTTACTATCTTTCTAGCAATTGTGAATAGGTATTCATTCATGATTTGGCTCTCTTCTTGTCTGTTGCTGGTGTATAGGAATGTGTATGATTTTTGCACATTGGTTCTGTATCTTGAGACTTTGCTGAAGTTGTTTATCAGCTTAAGAAGCTTTTGGGCTGAGACAGTGGAATTTGCTCTATATAGGATTAAGTTATCTGCAAACAAAGACAATTTCACTTCCTCTCTTCCTACTCGAATGCCTTTATTTCTATCTCTTGCCTGATTGCCCTGGTCAGTACTTCCAATAGTATTTTGAATAGGAGTAGTGAGAAAGGGCATTCTTGTATTGTGCTGGTTTTCAAGGGGAATGCTTCCAGCTTTTTCCCATTCAGTATGATACTGGCTTTGGGTTTGTCATAAGTGGCTCTTATTATGTTCCCCGTTCTAGAGGTTGAATTAGAGACAAGGTGTTTGGAGGCAAGTGGACTACATCAGCACCTTCAGTGTTGAACTCATGGAGTTCTGGGTGGCCAGGGGCATTGTCCAATATCAAAAGAACTTTAAAAGACTGTCCTTTGCTGGCAAGGTACTTCTTGACTTCAGTGACAAAACATCAGTGGAACCAAACCAGAAAAAAGTGTTCTTATTTTCCAGGCCTTCTTCTTGTACAACCAAAAGACTGATGGCTGATATTTATCTTTCCCCTTCGAGGCTCAGGTGTTAGCAGTTTTGTAGATAAGGGCAGTCATGACTATAAACCTGACAGCACTTGTACCAAACAGTAGAGTTAACCTATTCCTTCCTGCCTTAAATCCTGGTGCTTGCTTTTGTTTTTACTAATGCCTCCTTTATGACTTTTTTTCAGAATAGGGCAATTTCATCTGCATTAAACACCTGTTCAGGCAGATATACTTTCTACTTAATGATTTTTAATGGTGTCTGGAAACTCGTCCCCTACCTCTTGGTCCATTAGCTTCTCCATTAGCTTGACATTTTCTAGCCAAGCCCCTTTCTAAAAATATCAAACCATCTTTTGCTGGCATCCAATTCTTCAGTTTTGGATACTTCACTTTCCTTTACTTTAAGTTGTCACATAAGAACTTTACTTTTATTTGAATTATGTTAGAGTTAGAGATATGCCTTTCTTATAGGAAACATGCACTCACATAAAAGCTGAATTTCAATATACAATAAAGCAATATTTTGCAAAAAGTACAAGGTTTTTCACAATGCTGGCATAGCTGCAGTGATGGCTTCATAAATTTTCTTTTCTTTTTTTTCACAATGATTCTTATGCTGGATTCATTTTTCTTGAAATGGCAGTTAACTACATCTGCAGACCTAAATTTATATTATATATCAAGCAATTCAGCTTTTTCTTGTAATATGACTTTTCTGTTTCTTGCATGCACTTCCAGCATTAGAAGTGACACTTTGTATGAGTCTTATGATGTTATTTAAGGTTGATAGTATTGCATTAAATAAGACAAAAATATGTGAGGACCGTGAAAGATCACGTTTTACTGCTATACGAAATTTACTGGAGAGACAAACGGCTCATGTGGAGATGACTAGTGTCACACAGTGTTGTAGGCAGATTCTCAAAAAACTTGAGCTCACTGCAATAGCAACAGGAGGTGGCTACAAAATTATAAGAGTACTATATTATGTACCAGAGTTAACTTCATGCAGTTGTAATTTAATACTGCATCTTTATAATTGTTTACATTTCACTCAACTGCAAATAGCAGAGGTCCATAGGAATCAGAGCCAAAGTGTTACTGGGCCCAAAGTCACTTGGGTGTTTATAATTTGCTAGTCATTAAGGCCCTCAGGGATATATGAAGAGCCCCATTCTGTGGTCAAATGCTTCTCAGCAATTACAGTTTACACGTTAAATATAGGCTATACAATAAACTTTTCCATAAGTAGATTCAGCATGCTTGAGTTATAATATACTGTACATAGCAACAGCAATTGGATCCTCGCTTACCTTAAATCTGGTATATTCTTATAACTTTTATGATTTTCTTGTAAGAAATATGACTGTCAAATCATCTTTCATCTCTAAAGTTAGGACAAAATATTACTGTTGAGATATTAATAGTTTTCTAACAATATTAGACTTAATTGTTTTTATGTGCAAATTCAATGAACTAAAATACTCTGGCCTACATCTAATAACATAAAATAAATACAGAATGCTTCAGAAATAATATCTACTTGTTCATGCATGATTGGTTTAATTGAGGATATCTATCTCCAAATTTAAAATATTGTATGCTAAAAATATTGATTTATCAAATAATATGGTTTCACAATTCCAAATCATTTAAAAAATTAGAAATTAATTAAAAAGGTGTAAGCCTCTTTTTTAAAAAGACTTGAAATTAGGTGAAAGATTTTAAAAGATGCCCTAGTTAATCCCTATATACACAACACAATGATGAAAGTTGATCAAATTTTATTATCAGAATAGATGATTAATATGATAATTGGCTCTTCCAGACATTTAATATCATTTTCTAATTGGCATTTCTTAAAATCAGCTTTTCAACATAGGTATATAGCTTATGTCTAAAGTTTTACAGAAACAGAAAAAATGTATTTTTAAAAAGCGATAAAGAACTTAAATGATAACTAATTTTATCATCATTTTCATTTCACTACCAAAAGAAAACATATCTTAATTTCTTCAAGTACCTCTATATTCTGAATAAAAGTGCAATTCCATAAATCAAATTGAAAATATTAAATTACTGTTTATTGACTACTATTTCACCATATTAAGAATTTTAGAATATCCTAGGAAAATTCCAGTTGATAAAGAAACTAAAATCTTTATCCCCTTTTAGCAATTAAATTTAGTAATTTTATTATATTATTGATATATCAGGGACAAGTGTAATGGGGCATATTAGTATTTCTCCTTTATTATCAAATACTTTCTTCAAATCAAAATTTTAAATTATATTTCAGAGAGAATACTTAAAATACTTAAATTAATAATTGTTTCAAAGCACTTGGCAAGCATGTCACCTTGATATGCTAAAGACATACTTAGACTTCTTTTAAGTCCCTAAGTACCGAGTTATTGTAGAATCATAGGCCTTCTTAGCAAGCTGTTGGACAATGATGTTAGCCTAATTAAAGTGGTTGCAGAATGACTGAAGATAATATAACCGAACTCTTCTTAGAACAACGACATAGGGTAGACCCTTTTTTAATTTAAGGAGCAATTATTATATGTTTGTGAGATTTATATGCTTTTTCAAATATTATTCAATTACTCAGATTACAATGACATTAGTGCTGCCTCTATATGCTGATGTCTTATGCTGAGCAGAAAATTGGTGTTAAGGAACATAATAACATATATAAATATAGTAACTATCAGGTTTATAGTCAACACAACAACATTCTTGAATTTTCAATATTGCTTTTATCTGTTGGCTGACAGAGAGCACAGGCTTAACAGCCACAGTTTATAAAACAGAATAATAATAGTTTAACTGTATTGAATGCTTACAATGTGTCAATACCTGTGATAAGAGTTTTGGACATATTATCTCATTTAATCCTAACTATAGCTCTATTAATTGAGTTTTATTATATCCCTATTTACAGATAAGTATACTGAGGTCTAAAATGTCCATGGTTACATAGCCAGTCATTGCAACCCAGCAAACATTTTGTTACTTTTCTCTAATATTTCAAATGTCTACCTTGGTACAATTACCTTTTCCGGGATTAAAATAAATACTCAACTGATATTGGATCAATATCAGTTTATCACATGTAAGGGAATGTTGTAGATACTATGCCATATAAATTTGATAAAACGTTTTGAGGTGGTGTCATTTTAAATTGTACTACAAACGAGAATGTTGAGTTTTGGAAAGTTAGATGATTGGTCCAGTGTTATTATTTCAGTATATAATTGAGTCTAGATGCAAAAATATAAATTACTGCTTTACCGTTTTTCCCCTATAAGGCATATATTTCCCAATAACTCAATGAACAGATCAAATCTTAAATTACAATTAAATAAAAGCCAACTTTACAGTTTTTTATTCTCTTAGAAAAGAGCATTATCATTAATGACCTTTGGGGGGATAAAAAATATTGGGAAAAAAGGACTTTGGTTTATAAACTAGTAGGATAGACACATTCTACTAGACAGTTTTTAGTAGGGTGTGTGTGTGTAGGTGTGTGCTACTGGAAATAAAGGTAAAACGAATTATACATATGGCACAGATAAAACAATGTTAAATCTTTTCATGAATATTCACTATTTCTCAAGCTTTCATTAAAATTCTCTATTTTATATATTAAACTGAAGAAAAAATGCCACCAATATTTGGAATTCTATAAAGAAATATATAACCTACACCTACAAAGGGAAGCCCCACAAACTAATGGTAAACCTCTCAGCTGACACCTTACAAGTCAGAAAAGATTGGGTGCCAATATTCAACATTCTTCAAGAAAATAATTTCCAACCCATAATTTTATACCCAGCCAAATTAAGCTTCATAAGCAAAGGAGAAATAAGGTCCTTTTCAGACAAGCAAATGCTGAGGAAATTTGTTACCACCAGATGTGCCTTAAAAGAACTACTGAAGGAAGCACTAAATATGGAAGGGAAAGACCATTACCCCCCAACTACACAAACACACTGCAGTACACAGACCAGTGACACTATAAAGTAACCACATAAACAAGTCTGCAAAATAACCAGCTAACATCATGATGACAGGATCAAATCTGCACATATGAATACTAACATTAAAATGGGCTAAATGCCTCAATTAAAAGACACAGAGTGGCAAGCTGAATAAAGGACCAAGACCCATTGGCATCCTGTCTTCAAGAGACCCATCTCACAGGCAGTAACACACATAGACTCAAAATAAAGGGATCGAGAAAAATCTAAAAAATGGAAAATAAAATAAAGCAGGGGTTGCAATCCTAGTTTCTGACAAATCAGACTTTAAACCAACAAAGATCATAAAAGACAAAGGAGGGCATTAAATAATGGTAAAGGGTTCAATTCAATATGAAGATCTAACTCTCCTAAATTCATGTGCATCCAACCCAGGAGCACCCAGATTCATAAAGCAAGAAATTAGAGACCTTCAAGGAGACTTAGAATCTCACACAATAATAGTGGGAGACTTTTATACACCCACTGACAATATTAGACATATCATTAAGACAGAAAGTTAACAAAGATATTCAGGACCTGAACTCAGCACTGGATCAAATAAACCTGATAGATATATATAGAACTCTCTACCAGGAAACAATGGAATATATATTCTTCTCATCCAATCATGGCACATACTCTAAAATCAACACAATAATTAAAAGTAGAACACTCAGCAAATGCCAAACCACAGTGAAATCAAATTAGAAATCAAGATGAAGAAATTCACTCAAAATCATACACTTAACATGAAAATTGAATAACATTCTCTTTAATCACTTTTTGGTAAATAATGGAATAAAGGCATAAATCAGGAAGTTCTTTGAAACTAATGAGAAAAAAGTTCTTTGAAACTAATGAGAAAAAAGAAACAACATGCTAGAATCTCTGGGACACAACTAAGGCACAGTTAAAAGGGGAATTCATAACACTAAATGCCCACTTGAAAAAGTTAGAAAGATCTCAAATTAACAACCTAACATCACAACTAAAAGAACTAGAGAACCAAAGGCAAACAAATCCCAAAGCTAGCAGAAGACAATAAATAACCAAAATCGGAGCTGAACTGAAGGAGATTAAGACATGAAAAATCATCCAAAAAATCAAAGAATCCAGGAGCTGTTTTTTAGAAAAAATAAATAAATAAATAAATAAGTGGCTAGATCAATAAAAAAGAAAAGAGAGAATATTCAAATAATCACAATCAGAAATGACAAGGGGGATATTACCACTAACCCCACAGAAATATAAACAATCATTGGAGAATATTAGAAGCAACTCTATGCACATAAACTAGAAAATCTAGAAAAAAAGGGGTACATTCCTGAACACATACAGTCTCTCAATACCGAACCTGGGAGAAATTGAATCCCTGAACAGACCAATAGCAAGCTCTGTAATTGAGGCAGTACTAAATAGCCTTCCATAAGAAAAGCCCAGTACTAGACAAATTTACAGCTGAATTCTACCAGATGTACAAAGAAGAGCTGGTACCTACTGAAACTATTTCAAAAAATTGAGGATAAAGGACTCCCTCCCAGATTATTCTATGACTCCCTCCCAGATTATTCTATGATGACAGCATCATTCTGATACCAAAACTTGGCAGAGACACACAAAAAAAGGAAACTTCAGGCCAATATTCTTGATGAACATGAATGCAAAGTTCCTCAGCAAAACACTGGCAAACTGAATCCAGCAGCACATCAAAAACTTACTCACCATAATCAAGTAGGCTTTATCCCTGGAATGCAAGATTGGTTCAACCTGCACAAATCAATAAAGGTGATTCATCACATGAACAGAACTAAAGACAAAACCACGTGATTATCTCAATAGATGCAGAAAAGGCTTTTCATAAATTTCAATACTCATTCATGTTAACAACTCTCAATGAAGTAAGATTGAAGGAACATACCCCAAAATAATAAGAGCCATAGATGACAAACCCACATCATACAAAATGGTCAAAAGCTGGAAGCATTCCTCTTGAAAACAGGCCCAAGACAATAATGCCTTCTCTTACCACTTCTATTCATAATAGTATTGGAAGCAAGAGAAAGAAATAAAGGAAATCCAAATAAGAAGAAAGGAAGTCAAACTATCTCTGTTTGCAGATGTTATGATCCTATATGTAGAAAACACCATTGTTTCAGCCCAAAAGCTTCATAAGCTGATAAACAACTTCAGCAAAGTCTCAGGATACAGAATAAATGTTCAAAAATCACTAGCAATACTATATATTACCAAAAGTCAAGCTGAGAGCCAAATCAGAAACAAACTCCCATTCACAACTGCCACAAACAAAAAAACAGAATGCCTAGAAATACAGCTAACTTGGCAGGTGAAAGATCTTTACAAGGAGAAATACAAAATGCCACTCAAATAATTCTGAGATGACACAAACAAATGAAAAAATATTCCATGCTCATATATAGAAAGAATCAATATCATTAAAATAGCCATAGTGCCCAAAGCAATTTATAGATTCAATGCTATGCCTATTAAATTATCATTGACATTCTTCACAGAACTAGAAAAAACTATTTCAAAATTCACATGGAACCAAAAAAGAGCCTGAAAAGCCAAGGCAATCCTAAGCAGAAAGAACAAAGCTGGAGGCATCATGCTACCCCACTTCAAACTATAGTACAAAGCTATAGTAACCAAAACAACATGGTACCAGTACAAGAACAGACACATATACTAACAGACCAGAATACAGTACCCAGAATAAGACCATATACCTACAACTATCTGATCTTTGACAAACCTGACAAAAGCAAGCAGTGGGGAAAGGATTCCCTATTCAATAATTGTGCTGACATAATTGGCTAGACATAGACAGAAGACTAAAACCGGACCTTTTCCTTACACCACATACAGAAATAAACACAAGATGGATTAAAGACTTATATGTAAATGTAAAACCCAAAACTATAAAAACCTTGGAAGACAACCTAGGCAATACCATTCATGACATGGGTACTGGCAAAGATTTCATGACAAAGATGCCAAAAGCAATTGCAACAAAATTGTTAGAAATAATTCTAAAATTCATATTGAACTGCAAAAGAGCCCACATAGACAAAGCAAGACTAAGCAAACAGAACAAATCTAGAGGCATCACACTACCTGATTTCAAACTATACTATATGGCCATAGTCACCAAATCAGCATGGTACTGGTATAAAAATAGGCACATAGACCAATGGAATAGAATAGAGAACCCAGAAATAAACCCACATACTTACAGCCAACTGATCTTCAACAAAGCAAACAAAATCATAAAGTGGGGAAAGACACCCTTTTCAACAGATGGTCCTGGGATAATTGGCTAGCCACATGCAGGAGAATGAAACTGGATCTTCATATCTCACTGTATACAAAAATCAGCTCAAGAAGAACTTAAACCTAAGACCTGTTCTAGAAGACAACATTGGAAAAAACCCTTCTAGTCACTGGCTTATGCAAGGATTTCTTGACCAAGAACCCAAAAGCAAATGCAATAAAAACAAAGATAAATATCTCGGATGTAATGAAACTAAAGAGCTTTTGCACAGCAAAAGGAACAGTCAGCAGAGTAAACAGACAACCCACAGAATGAGAGAAAATCTTCACCATGTATACATCTGACAAAGGACTAATCCAGAATCTACAACAAACTGAAACAAATCAGTAAGAAAAAAAAAAAATAATCCCATCAAAGAGTGGGCTAAGGACATGAATAAACAAGTCTCAAAAGAAAATATACAAATGGCTAACATACATATGAAAAAATAATGATCAGGGAAACACAAATCAAAACTGCAATGCGATACCACCTTACTCCTTCAAGAATGGCCATAATAAAAAAAATAAAAAACAGTGGTTGTTGGCATGGATGCAGTGATCAGGGAACACTTATACACTGCTGGCAGGAATGTAAAGTAGTACAGCTTCTGTGGAAAACCGTGTGGAGATTCTTTAAAGAACTAAAAGTAGAACTACCATTTGATCCAGCAATCCCACTACTGGGTATCTACCCAGAGGAAAAGAAGTCATTGTTCAAAAAAGATCCTCACACATGCATGTTTATAGCAGCACAATTCACAATTGCAAAATCATGGAACCAACCCAAATGCCCATCAATCAAGGAGTGGATAAATAAACTGGTGTATATATATGATGGAATACTACTCAGCCATAAAAAGGAATGTATTAACATAATTTGCAGTGACCTGGATTTGACTGGAGACTATTATTCTAAGTGAAGTAACTCAAGAATGGAAAACCAAACATCATATATTCTCATTGATATGTGGGAGCTAAGCTATGAGGATGCAAAGGCATAAGAATGATAAAGTGGACTCTGGGGACTTGGGCGAAAGAGTGGGAGGGGTGGAAGGATAAAATACTATGAATATGGTGCAGTGTATACTGCTCAGGGGATGGGTGCACCAAAATCTCACAAATGACCACTAAAAAACTTACTCAGGTAGCCAAATACCACCTGTACTCCAATAACTTATGGAAAAATAGAATAAAAATAAAAATTAAAAAAGGAACTGAGGACATAAAAAATTGATTGAAGCAATTCAAATATTATAAAGAGGAGTAAATGCATCCACACTTCAGACAACTAGTCTTTCAAAAAACATATGCTGCTTATATATTAAGTGTTCTCTAGATATCTGGAAAGATAAAGCTACATAGGCTGGGCACAGTGGCTCATGT
This sequence comes from Nomascus leucogenys, assembly GCF_006542625.1. Classification (NCBI taxonomy): domain Eukaryota; kingdom Metazoa; phylum Chordata; class Mammalia; order Primates; family Hylobatidae; genus Nomascus; species Nomascus leucogenys. Next base: position 87,952,455 of record NC_044387.1, on the reverse strand, counting down.
CTGTAATCCCAAAATTTTGGGAGGCTGAAGTGGGTGGATTGCTTAAGCCCAGGAGTTTGAGACTGGCCTTGGAAACAAGCTGAAACCCCCTCTCTACAAAAATTAGCCAGGCATGGTGGCAGGCACCTGTAGTCCTAGCTACTAAGGAAGCTGAGGTGGGAGGATCACCTGAGCCCAGGAAGTCGAGGCTATGGTGGGGTGTGATTGTGCCACTGCACCCCAGCCTAGGTGACTGAGACCTTGTCTCAAAAAAAAAAGATAAACTTATATAGGAAACATGATTGTAACCTGTAATAACTATCTTTCATATACAAATAAACATAAATATTATATATGCGTGTATATTACATATTACATATTATAGATTATATTATATATATGTATAAATACCTTTATGTTCAAATACATAATTTGCATTTTGAATGTGCATTGGCTTATATATAAAAAATTTGCTCACTCACCTGGGCCAAGTTTGGACATAGAAAATAATGCCAGTACTAAATTGAAACAGTAGCATTGGCCTCAGGAGAACTGCGTTCTTAGAAGTGAGCTAACAAAATGCAATACACATATGCCTTTCCAAAATAATTGTGAGAAAAAGGGTCATATAATATAAATAAAATATGTGATGTAGTCACTGATGTTTTGAAAAATAAACATGAAGCAAATATTAGTGAAGAATAAATGTACAGGCAGGTGTACTACTACTCATTTTATTTAATTTTACCCATTAAGGTATTCTCTCTGTCTGATTAGGAATCTATTATGTAAAAACAAAGTTTCCTGAGACCTGTGGGTTGTCATCCTGTTCTTCATTAAGCTCCATTTGGCAGGGCAAGGAGGGAGGTAAGCGTCCTAATAATAAAGTTTTTCTATCTGAGGATGCATTTACATCCTTCTTGAAATTAAATCTAGTCTATGTTAAATGTCTTTTGATGTGCTTCAGTGGAGTTTCAGTAAATCTAAACCAAATTCAACCTGGTGTTCTAACTTTGGCAGCCAAAATTTATAAAATCTTGGTAGGCTTCAACTAATGGAAGGGACTCATTAATTGTGTGCTAAAATGTTATATGCTGTATGCACTAATTACAAAGGCTATCATGCGTTAAAGTGTAGAAAAAAAGATTGATCTGAATGTGAAGAAACATCCATATTAGCTTGAACAATGCATAACGATGTTAACTCATTAAAGTTTGTCCTGGCTGGGCACGGTGGCTCATGCCTGTAATCCTGGCACTTTGGGAGGCCGAGGCGGGCGGATCACGAGGTCAGGAGATGGAGACCATCCTGGCTAACACAGTGAAACCCCGTCTCTACTAAAAATACAAAAAATTAGCCAGGCGAGGTCGCAGGCGCCTGTAGTCCCAGCTACTCGGGAGGCTGAGGCAGGAGAATGGCGTGAACTCCGGGGGCCGGAGCCTGCAGTGAGTGAAGATCGCGCCACTGCACTCCAGCCTGGGTGACGGCGAGACTCTATCTCAAAAAAAAAAAAAAAAAAGTTTGTCCTACAGGCTTGCTTATACAGGTAGCCCATAACAGCTGCTTATTCAGTCTTACAGTGGAAGGAATGACACTTGAAACTTTCTAGATAAACTCCGTAGGAATCAATTCAATTCTATTATTTCATAGAGAAGATGGGAACTAAACAACCTCAATTGCAAAACTCCATCTGGTAATATCAAGTCAATTTACCACTTACTGCATTCACAGCTTAGCATTTAACTCAGAGCTATCAAATAGTCAACCAAGGAATTGTCTGGCAATCATCCAGGGTACTTAGAAAGCAGCTTTGTTAAAAATTTTAAGACATAACATAAAGGAATATGTTGGTGTACAATATGCTTTCCATGACGATTAAATATTATACAGGATGTGAATGTATAAATACATGTGTATATCAGTGGTGTACTTAAGAGAGTTTGGACATATTTTGCATAATCCCACCTCACTATTGCAAACAGATATTCAGTAATATTCATGAAATAAAACAAATTATAATGACATAGAAAAAGTACAGACAGTAAAACCTCATAAATGAGCCCTAATATAAGACCCTCTGCTTTTTTCCTTTCTATCTGAGTGCAATATAAGAGGACTTTGGGTAGCCATTTTGTCACAACCTTTCTAAACATGGCACTAACAAATTTTTAAAATAAGAAAAAATTGGCTGGGCTCAGTGGCTCACACCTGTAATCTCAACACTTTGGGAGGCCGAGGTGGGCAGATCACAAGAGGTCAGGAGCTAGAGACCAACCTGGCCAACATGGTGAAACCCCATCTCTACTAAAACTACAAACAAAAAATTAGCCAGACATGGTGGCAAATGCCTGTAATCCCAGCTACTAGGGAGGCTGAGGCAGGAGAATTGCTTCAACCTGGGAGGTGAAGGTTGCAGTAGACAAGATTGTGCCACTGCACTCCAGCCTGGGTGACAGAGCTAGACTCTGTCTCAATAAAATAATAAAATAAAATAAAATAAAATAATATTTAAAAATTAAATTTAGAAAAATGTTTAAAAAAAGAAATTTAAGTAGTAAAATAAAAATAAATAAATAAAACATGGCACTAACAATTCAAGGATACAACTTCATATTCTGGTGCTCTTTAACCCATGTGGAACTTAGTTATTTTGAAGACCTTGCTGAAAAACATAAGTAACGGTTTAAAAAATATTACTAAAATGTTGTTTCATTTTTGACATGAGACTTCAATTTAAGTAGAAATCTCTCTTCGTGTGCTTTTAGTATCACTTTTAATGCCCTTTTAGTGTCTTTGCCCCACCTGCACCTCCAGGCCAACCTGTATTGTGTCATGAACATAAGCCACACCAGGCCACTTACAAAGGCATCAAGCATGTACCGCTTTGATAAACTTTCCATTGACTTGTCTGTATTCATTAAGACTCAGCTGTTAGAAACATACCTACCAACCTTTTCCAAAAGCACCATCTCACCCGTGATAAAGCCACCATAAACTCAACTAACTTTTCAAAGTCAAATCTTAAATGGCCTATTTTACTCATGGCTGAAGTCACCTAATCAAGTCCTCACCAGGGCTGTGTTTTTCAACTGTTATTTTGGACATCAAATTTCACTTCCCTTCCCTTTCTCAATGTATCTGCTCAATGTATCACATGCTGAAATTTAAGTAGCTAATAAGTAACCCTAGCTTCCTGCCTGATTACAAAATAATTTAATAACAGAGAGACAGATCCAGCAAGTAGGGAGTGAAATATCACTTTCTTATTCATAAAGCTGACATTGGAGTACATAGCAAATATCTGACAATGAAAAACTTGCTAATACTTTGCTTGATTAGACAAATTTTCTAGTCACAGATGCTTCAATGTAGAGTAACTATAAGGCCTGTTCCTAATACAGGTAATAAAAAGTTGAAAATACCATAAATATTCAGCAAAACCAAACTTCTTATGTGAATCATGGACATGATTTTCAGCCATTTAAAGGAATGAGGCAGCTACAATTTGTGAGTATGTGTGTGTGTGTGTGTGCGCATGCATGTATGTGTATATATAGATAACATACATATACATATATACACATACAAACATATGTATGTGCAAATGAAAGCATACATATATATGTATACACATACATGCACACACATATACACGTGCTTTCATTGAGTTTATCTAAAGTCTTCCCATTCAGTATTAATGTTTCTGATCTTTGATTTTTCAAATATTCAACCATATTCTTAATGTCTTCTGGTTAAAGTATACTAACAATAATAAATTTATTTAATTTGTTGTAATATTGTTTTTTGATTATCATTTCACATTTCAGCCATTTTTCTCATAGCGAGAATTCCTTTTTCTCAATCATGTTTTCTAAGGAGTAAATTGAGGCTCCTAAACATTGGTTATTCACTTTAGTACATATTATAAAGTTTTGGATTAACTATTGCATGACTAAATGCACCAAAAAACAAAAATGTTTGCCTTCAGAATTTGGATGCTTAATTTTAAAGTAAGCTGATCATGATGGCATAGTATTTTTAGCTAATCTCTAACAGAACAAAAAGCAGGGAAAGTTTAACTGTTAAAAACAGAGAAAGTAAGTCAAATTTTTAATAATCTTCTAGATGATATATTTTTATATTTTACTCACTTACAAAGGTAAATAGATTATAATTGACATATGTCATAAATATCTGAAAAGAGCTGCTCCTAAATGTGAAAGGGTAACTCTATACCCTTGTCTTTTTGTTTGCCTTAACATTCATAATTGCCAGTATTTTCCATCTTTCTTTACAGTGATCATTTTCACCATGTGCCTTTTTTGCAAACATTAATTCAGCTAAAACTAGACAACAAAATTTATAAATTCACTTTAACCAAGTACTTCTTTATTAAATTATGACACTAACCAGAAACAAAGCCAGAAATCCAAGGGCAACTGACAATTCCTCTTCCTCATGTGACCCTCATCCTTCTCTCAGGAAACCTTGAGTCCTCTCATTGACTTATGAAAGATGGAAGATGCCACCGGCTAAAACAAATACTGAACACTAGTAACATTCAATGTCATATTTAGATCAAAACACCTAATCTTTTCTTCCGATATCTCAATGTACTTTTTTCTGCATTCACTCCAAAGCATATTTTCTCAGTATTAGAACTTGGTAATATGTTGTCCTCTTAGATTTATAACCTAGCACTCAACCTAAACATACACATGCACACAAATACACACACACATGCACACACACTGTCTCTTGAATGTACACATATGCACACACACATTCTCTCACACATACACTCACACACATCCTAAAATGCACATTCCCTCATGGTTTTGTCACATCCATTTTTTCTCTCTCCCATAAACAGCTTTATCACCTTCTGCCTGTACTCAAGTTACTCCCTCTTCTGATATTGCTGGTTTCTTATCTGCCTGTTAAAATTCCACCTGACTTTCCAGCCTCACCTCACTCCCTATCTTCTCTTGAAAATATCTCCTATTTCCCCATGTAAGAATAAAGATCTCCCATCTCAATATTTTCTCAATTGTTTGAGATCTCAGGATCTGCGTCTAAGAACAAATTAAGCTCTTCTAAGTATGAATAACTCAAGAGAGAAACTGGTACATCAGTTGGGAAAAGATGGTCTTTTAAACAAATGTTAGTGAAACAATTGGATGTACATGTGGAAAAAACAAAAATAATTTTTACCATCACATTACCACATATACAAACATTATTTCAAGATGAATTGTAGATCTAAATCTGAAAAAAAATCTGCTATAACACTTCTACTAAAAAATAAGAGAATACCATTAAGAATGCCTCTATCACTTTGGGTGAAAAAAAGTTTATTAACTTAAAAAGGCACTTGGCAAAAAAAATAGATTAAAATGTTGAGTGCATAAAAACTTAAAACTTCTATTTATCAAAGGATATCCTTTGGTAAGGGAGAAAGCAAGAAAGGTAGAAAAATATCATATGAATAATAATTCATAGATTATAAAAGAGCTAGATAATATAAAGAACTATACCATATTTTAAAACTCTCACAAATAAATAAATTGAAAGATAACTAAAGATAAAAAAAAATAGTCAAAAGGCAAAGAAAATGGGATTGAATCTTCAGGTGTATGCAAATTTAAACTGCAATGATAAATATACCTATATACTCAACTAAATGGTAAAGAAGTAAGGCTAACAATGCCAAATTTTGGAATTAAGGTGAAGTAATGTCAACTTATATAAATACAAGTTTATATAATTATATACAGTGATAGTATCATATAATATTAGTATATTTTTATAATATTGATATGGTTAGGCTGTGTCCCCACCCAAATCTCATCTTGAATTTCTACATGTTGTGGGAGGGACCAGTGGGAGGTAACTGAATCATGGGGCAGGTCTTCCCTGTGCTGTTCTGTTCTCATGATAGTGAGATAAGTCTCCTGAAATCTGATGGTTTTAAAAAGGGGAGGTTCCTGGCACAATTTCTCTTCTGTTGTCTGCCACCATGTGAGACATGCTTTTCACCTTACACCATGACTGTGAGGCCTCCCTGGCCACATGGAACTGTAAGTCCAATAAACCTCTTTCTTTTCTAAATTGCCCAGTCTTGGGTATGTCTTTATCAGCAATGTGAAAATGGACTAATAAGAATATTAATTTAAATTTGTAAATGTTAATACAACTTCTTTGGAAGGTTTTACCTGGCAGTTTGTATTAAATCTAAAAATTCATATATCTTCTATCCTGACAATTCACCTTCTAGTATATATAAAGAAAAATGTAGACATTTGTTCACTAAAATATATGTAGAAGCGAGATCACGGCAACACTATTAACAACCCCCGTGTCCATCAAGAAGCAAACAGAAAATCCAATTGTGTTATATTCACAATCAAATACAGGTAGCCCTTGCTTTGCATGGTAATGCAAGACCTTCAAAAGGATCATGCAAGCTAGGACTGTGCCAAATGGTCATAATTATCAATAATAATAATAGTACGAGTGTTATGGAACATATGATTGTTCCATTACTTTTGCAAATATGTCAAAAATTTTAAAACTCTCTTACTGTCAACTACAAATATATATGGAAATGAAACAAGCAGTAAAAATAGTATTTGCTTGGAATATTGTGATTTCAAGTATTAGATATGGAGAATTAAATATTATATTTCTTTGTAAAAGACTTATCACAAGTAGTTTGAATAGTGTTACCTTCTTATCACGTAACTTATTCATAATGTTTCTATGTCTTGGTGAATTCTCATACTTCTTTCTTCTTAAGAGTAGATATGCACCTGATATTTCTTATTCCTTGAGCTTTTAATGTCATAAAATATGTCCGAGAGTTTCTCTAGTGTGATTTTGCTGATCACTTCCTCTTGGGTATCTCCATCCTCTCACACTTTCCTCATTTCTGTAAATAAGTCTGCCTTCACTAAGTTCTTGGAACTGGAATGGCAGCAGTGTCAACATTCCCTAGTAAGCTATTCATTCTATAGCTCCACTGACATTCTGTTTAGATTCTGCAAAGTTATTTTCACCATATAATAAAAGTGTCAGCCATAATATGTGCAATTCAAAGAGCAAGTGGATTAGTTTTATGTTGCTGCAGTAACATATTACCAAAAATTTGGAGGCTTAGAACAATACAAATTTATCATCTTTACACTTTTGTGAGTTAGAAGCCTGACACAGGTGTCAATGGGTTAAAATCAAGGTGTGTGCAGGACTGAGTTCCTTTCTGGATGCTCTAGGAGAGAAGAATCTGTTTATTGGCCTATTTCAGCTCCTAGAGGCTGCCAATATGCCTTGGCTCATACCCTACCCCTTTATCTTCAAAGCTAGTAACACTGCATCTTTCTGACCCTTCTTCCATAGTCACATTTCCCTCTGAGCTTGCTGTGGAAGGTTACTCATTTGTAAGAGCATATACGATAAGATGTGCTCACCTTGTTAAGCTTTCTTTGGCCGTCATCTTCTGTCTTCCTCCTATAAAAACCTTGTGATTACATTAGGCCCAGCTGGATAATTCAGGATATGCTCTCTAACTCAAGGTTTGTAATTAAATTATATCTGCAAAGTACCTTCTGCCATGTAAAGTAACATGTTCACAGGTTGCCAAGCTTAGAACATTGACATTTTGGGAAGTCACTATTCCACCTAACACAAGAAGTAAACAGTCCACTTTGACCATACACAACTTTTTGTTCCTAGAGCGAATAAAATAAAAGATGTTAAAGAGATGTTACTTTGTGTCATTCATTGTACATTTTCAATGTGGTCTGTACCATAATTTCACACAGACCCAAGTTTCCTCCTAGCATCGCTTTGCTATTGCCATTTTTGAATCTCCTAATCAGAATCAATTTCACTTCCAGCATTCTTGTTTTTTTTTTTTTCCTTTGCTGCACTTGTCTTTGTTGGACCATTCCCTCTCTTGATTATACTTTTATTTTATTTTATTTTATTTTTGTAAAATGCCACATGGATTTATCACCGGGGGTAAAGGAGGCAACACAACTATGTACTTTGCTATCTGTGAATGCATTAGATAAGAGACCCACAGGAACAATCACTGCCAGACTTCGAAAGTCCGTCCCCGACTGTGGTGCTCATTTGCTATTTATTTACTGATTAGTGGATGAAAGGGCTGACAGTGAATTTTGTGCTTTATGCAAATACTCACACTTCATAGACCATGAAACTGAAAACAGAACCATGTTGTTGGTGATTGGTGTCATGTACCTAAGCTGTGATAACAAATTTGTGCATCTTGGAACCACACAGACAAAGAACAGTCTAAAATATAGCCTTGACAGTGAACAAATGAGCAAGGAAAATGGAGTTCTAGTCTTAGCCTATTATGAATTTAGATCTAACTTTGTGAAAATCAACTGACTTGTCTAGACTTCTGGACCTCATTAGTAAAATGCAGGATTTAGATGAAATGATCCTTAATGTCCTTCCAATTCCAAGTTTCTATAATTCTTTGACTAAAGTAAGATGCTTTCTGCATTGGATGCACTAATAATAGACTCTCACCAGACTGGAAGATGGTTTATGCAATTCAGTGACAAGAAGATTTGTGTTCCTTTACACAAAAGAAACAATTATCAGTAATGTTTGTTTAAAAATAGATAAATATTATGTTTACACTCTTTGATTTAAACTGTAGTTTCCACAACAGGAATGAAAAATATAAAATCTTGTATGTTAAACATTACCTGTAAAACAATATCAAAATTTGGCACCCTGACATTCATAAAATGATCTCTGTCTCACTGTGATACAAACTATGATTTGTTACATACCCTGCTATGCAACCACTTTGATCTGGGCTCCAAGCAAAAGTTAACATTTTCTAGTAAGTGAGTATAAAAATTATGCATGAAAAAGGATGAAACATTCTAATAGGATTCCAATATATTGAAAGAGAAACTGTATAGGTGTGATAGGTTTTAATCTTCACTTATACTATTTCTATACAAGAGAATTTTTTTTCAATTAGCAGCCATAAAAAAAAAATGTGACAAACATTCTACCTTCTGTACTAAATCACTCCCTCTCTGTAACCCCAGGAAAGAGTGAAATACCTTACTGGTGAGTTTGGGACAAAAACATTGAACATCATGCTTTACCCTTTTCCGTTTGTGTTTTAGACTCAGACTGGCTGTTAAAGCATCCTCTACTACTCAATTTCCTAGCATTTGCTGCAAAGTAGTTTCCACCCATGGGCAAGGCCTATAGTGTTAGAGAATGTTCACCTAATGCAGGAGTGGTTATGAGCAAGCCCACCTGCCCACAGACAAATAGCCATATTCGCAATCTGTATTACTAATAAGTTAGCATTTGGGTCTCGCCTTTTTGTGTGTCATATTTCTCAGTGGTTCTGAAATAAGGAGGAAAAATGTGATTTATTTGCCACATAAATTCTCAATGCTAATGAACTTCCCAAAGTATAAAAATAATTGTGATGTCTTATTGCAGGATAAAAGTTTCACTTAAAAAAGCAAGAAAACAAAAGTGAATTGTCCAGGAAGCTGGGCTTCAAACATTTGAAATATTTTTAAGGAGAAAACATGTTTGCTTCTTTTGAATTTCCAGTTTTCCCAGGCAGTAAGCACCATGAGCACAAGGTACATATCTTATTATGATTTCATCAAAAACTTCCAGAAGAGTGCCTTGTCTATAATCAATGCGAAAATAATATTGTTAATATTAACCTCCTTGTCATTGTCTTCCACTTTAAAAAAATTCTGGGGTATTATTTTTCATATGAATCTATGTTTTAAATACTGTTATGCTAAATTTTCTGATAAAAATGCATACAATAGGGAGGCCGGGCGCGGTGGCTCACGCTTGTAATCCCAGCACTTTGGGAGGCCGAGGCGGGCGGATCACGAGGTCAGGAGATCGAGACCACGGTGAAACCCCGTCTCTACTAAAAATACAAAAAATTAGCCGGGCGTGGTGGCGGGCGCCTGTAGTCCCAGCTACTCGGAGAGGCTGAGGCAGGAGAATGGCGTGAACCCGGGAGGCGGAGCTTGCAGTGAGCCGAGATTGCGCCACTGCACTCCAGCCTGGGTGAAAGAGCGAGACTCTGTCTCAAAAAAAAAAAAAATGCATACAATAGGGGTGATTTCAAATTTTTAAATATTTAATAGTATATTTTATGTCTATGTAGATCACATTTCATATGTGCATTTAAAACAGGATTTTAGTTATAATGTACTTCTGATACTGATAATTATTCAGGAGGTAATAAGGTATAATATAAAATTTGTTTAAACTTGTTTAATCAAATAAACACATTTAAAGAAAATGACACTCAAAAAATTAAAATTAAAATTAAAACTAGCATTAACTATGTAATCAAAAACTTAGCCTATATTTTTATAGTTTTTACTTGTTTTCATTTATGCAAGTTGACAAAATTATTTTTCTCAATATAATATTAAAATAAAATTGCTCAGAAATAGAGTTTATCACTAATATAAAAGTTTGAATACAATTAGAATTTTTAAAGTATAAGGCAAAAATTTACCCAAGAAATATGACTTCAGGGATAAAAGTAATAGTGTGTGAATGCGATTAATAAATGCAAATAATAAAAATTGTTTTGAGTATTTAGTATGTCCTATTATTTCGGTAATCTTTATCACCATCCTTTAATGGATTCACTTGATTACTTTCTTTAGAGTCTTCTTTCATCCCACATTAGATTCTCATATTTTCAAACCAAAGGAAAGGATTTCCATTCTTAAGAAATGCTATTACAAATGTCAAGGCTTAAAATCTGAACAACTATACAACCACAAAATAGAAAACCTGGAGGAAATAAATAAATTTCTGGAAACACACAATCTCCCAGTACTAAAACAGAAAAAAATAGAAATGCTGAATGGATTCATAATAATCAGTAACATTGAATCAAACAAAAAAATCTCCCAACAACAACACCGATAAAAAACCCTAGACCAAATGGATTCACAACTGAATTTTGCCAGATGTACAAAGAGCTGGTATCAATTCTGCTGAAACAGCTCCAAAAAATTAAAAAGGAGGGAATCCTCCCTGACTTATATTATCAAGCCAGTATCACCCAGATATCAAGGCCGGCAAGAATGCAATGGAAAAAAAGCAAACCATAGACCAACATTCCTGATGAACATAGATGGAAACATCCTCTACAAAATACTATCAAACTGAATTCAACAGCACATCGAAAACATAATACACTATTATTAAATGCGTCTTATTTCTGAGATCTAAGAATGGTTCAACATATGCAAATTAATAAATGTGATTCACCACATAAACTTAATTAAAAACAAAAACCATGTAATAATCTCAACAGATGCAGAAAAAGCATTAAAAATGTAGCATCCCGGTGGAGGGGGCAAAATGGCCAAATAGAAACGGCTCTGGTCTCCGGCTCCCAATGAGACCAATGCAGAAGGTGGGTGATTTCTGCATTTCCAACTGAAGTACTTCATGCCAGTCAGAATGGAGATTATTAAAAAGTCAGGAAACAATAGATGCTGGCAAGGCTGTGGAGAAATAGGAATGCTTTTATATTGTTAGTGGGAGTGTAAATTAGCTTGACCATTGTGGGAGACGGTATGGTGATTTCTCAAAGATCTAGAACCAGAAATACCATTTGACCCAGCAATCCCATTACTGGGTATATACTCAAAGGATTACAAATTATTCTACTACAAAGAAATATTCACATGTATGCTTTTTGTAGCACTATTTACAATAGTAAAGACTTGAAACCAACCCAAATGTCCATCATTGATAGACTGGATAAAGAAAATGTAGCACACATACACCATGGAATACTATGCAGCCATAAAAAGAATGAGACCATGTCCTTTGAAGGACATGGATGAAGCTGGAAGCCATGATTCTCAACAAACTAATACAGGAAGAGAAAACCAAATACCACGTTATCACTCATAAGTGGGAGTTGAACAATGAAAACACATGGGTACAGGGAGGGGAACAATACACACCAGGCCTGCTGGGGTTTGGGGGGCAAGGGGAGAGAGAGCATTAGGGCACATACTTAATGCATGCTGGGCTTAAAACCTAGATGACAAAGTGAGAGGTGCAGCAAACCACTATGGCACATGTATACCTATGTAACAAATCTGCACAAACTGCACATGTATCTTGGAACTTAAAGTTAAAAAAAATAGCATCCCTTCTTGATAAAAGTCTTCAAGAAGTTAAACAGTAATGTAATATATCACAAAATAATAGCAGCCACTTCTTACAAACCCACAGCCATCATCATATTTAATGGGCAAAAGTTGAAAGCATTTCCTTCAATGACTGGAACAAGACAAGGATGTCCACTCTCACCACGCCTATTCAACATGTTACTGGAAGTCCTCACTAAATAAATCAGACAAGAGACAGAGAGAAAAGGAATCCAAATAGGAAAAAAGGGCAGTCAAATTATCTGCTGACTGACGATGTGATCTTATTCCTAGAAAACCCTGAAGACTCTTCCAAAAGACTCCTAGATTTGATTAAAAATTCATTAAAATTTCAGGATACAAAATCAATGTAAAAAAATTAGTAGCATATTTATACACCAATAACATGCCAGTTGAAAGCCAAATCAAGAATACAATTTTATTTACAAATATGACAAAACAAACAAATAAAATACTTAAGAATACAATTAATGGAAGGAGGTGAAAAATCTGTACAAGGAAAATTACAAAGCACTGTGAAATAAATTGTAGATGGCATAAACAAATGAAAAAATATTTCATACTCATAGATTGGAAGAATCAATAATGTCAAAATGGCTGTTCTACCCAAAGCAATCTACAGATTCAATGCAATTCCTATAAAAACACCAATGTCATTTTTCACAGAATTAGAAAAAGCAATCCAAAAGTTCATGTGGAACAACAACAACAAAGCCCAAACAGCCAAAGCAATCCTGAACAAAAGAAACAAACCTGGAGGCATCACATTACCTGGCTTCAAATTATAATACAAGCCTACAGTAAGAAAACAGCATGGCACTTGTATGAAAATGGATGCATTGATCAACAGGACAGAATAGAAAACCAAGAAACAAAGCCACAAACCTACAGCCAACTGATTTTTGACAAAGTCGATAAAAATACACTTTGGGGAAAGGACACCCTGCTTAAAAAATTGTGATGGAAAAATTGGTGAGCAATATGCAGAAGAATGAAACTGGACCCTATCACTTACCATATACAAAAGTTAACTCAAGATGAGTTAGAGTCTTAAATGTATTACCAAAACCTGAAGCTATAAAAATACTAGAAGAAAACCTAGAAAAATCTCTTCTGGACTTTGGCCCAGGCGAAGAGTTAATGACTAAGCCCTCAAAAGCAAATGCAACAAAAACTAAAATAGACAAATGGTACTTAATTTAACCACAAAGATTCTGCACAACAAAAGAAATAACAGTGATCAGACAATCTAAGAATAAGAGAAAATATTTGCAAATTATGCATGTGACAAAGGGTTAATATCTAGAATTTACAAGGAACTAAAGCAACTCAACAACAGTAACAAAAACAAATAACCCCATTAAAAAGTGGGCAAAGATATGAACAGACATTTTTTCAAAAGAAGACATACAAACGGCCAATAAGCATATTAAAAAAATGCTCAACTTCACTAATCATCAAATAAATGCAAATCAAAACCAAAATGAGACACCATCTTATGCAGTCAGAATGGCTATTATTAAAAAGTCAAGAAATAATAGATGTTGATGAGGATACAGAGAAAAAAGGATGCTTATACACTGTCGGTGGGATGCAAATTAGTACAGCCAGTATGGAAAACAGTATGGCAATTTCTCAAAGAACTAAACGTAGAATTACTATTTGATCTAGTAATCTCACTATTGGGTATCTACCCAAAGGAACAGAAATCATTACATCAAAGAGATACCTGCACTTGTATGTTTATCATAGCATTCTTTACAATACCAAAGATATGGAATCAACCTAAGTGTTCATGATCAGATGACTGGATAAAGACAATGTGGTACAAATATACCATAGAATACTACTTAGTCATAGAAAATAATGAAATCATGTCTTTTGTGGCAACAGGAATACATCTAGAGGCCGTTATCACAAGTGAAATGACTCAGAAACAGAAAAATAAATAGCAAATGTTCTCTTATAAGTGGTAGCTAAATAATATGTACACATGGATATCAAGTGTGGAATAATAGACACTGGAAAATTTGAAAGGTTTTGAAAGTGGGCAGCAGGTGAGAGATGAGAAATTTCCTAATGGGTACAAGGTACTCTGTTTATGTAATGGCTTCACCACTATGCAGTATATCTATGTAACAAAACTGCCATTATACCCCCTAAATCTATAAAAAATAAAAATTAATTAGATATTAATTATATGTCATATGATCAAATATTAAAAATAAATGGAATATACTATAACATACTCTTGTTATAAATCATAATTGGTAAGTATCTACTTTTCAATGACCAAAAAAATGTTGTTTTTTTTATCAATCAGACAAAACAAACCAGATGATTATTTAAAATATTTATTTTGTCAATATTTTAACATAATAAATATCGGCATAATTTAAAATTTAGGTATTTATTTCTGCAAATAACCTAGAAGCTGGTGAGAGGCATGAGGGGTATGTAGTATACTCGTCACCCCCAACCTGGCTGCCAGGCACTGAAGAGCAGCAACAAGTCTTCTCCTTTCCCTGACTATAACGCATGGGAAAAACATACACTTGAGCAGAGCTTGTTTCATTCGAGTTTCATAAAGTTGTCTCCATATCATATTTGTTATTACTTGGAAGGCAGAGTATTCAGTTGTTCATTTTAACATAACATTTTTTTTCTCCCAGGATACAATGTTTATATCCTTATTTATAAGCATTTTTTAAGGACAAGTACTTATTTAATGATCTTTCCCAAGGAGGCTTTCTTAGGAAAATATTTTAAAAACACATTTTGTAGGAAGTGATACATTTCTGTTAAAGTCTGTATTTCAGTTCTGCTCCCACTGGGATCTTAACAATATCTTATTGGTGTATGTGTTTAGTATTTCATTATTCTGTTTGCATAAATAATTTTACATTTATTTTTTGATACATGGTGATTAATTAAATCCTATAGGTTTTGTGTTAATCACGTAGGTAATATTTTACTATCTAACCAACCTAGAGCAAGTTTGAACAGAATAGTCTAAAATCGTACTGTCATGCTGTTTTCCCTAACAATAAAAAAGTGATTTTATAAAAATATACACTCTAAATTATTCTTTTTATGATATAAAAATGCACACTGCTTGAGCTGACGTAATTAAATTGCCTATGTACCTACATGATTTTTGGCAATAAAAAGAAAAACCTGGAGCATTTAAATGATTTGCTACATTCATTTAAACAGGGTATTCAATAGTACCTAGTCATACATATTCATTCTTTCTGCTCCTGACAGCAGGAATAAAGGTATTAACTTTTTAGAGTGATTTTTAATGCAATAAATTTGTATTTTTTTCTGTTTACTACCCCCTGGGTGATTGCAAATATAATTCTATATGGTTACCTCTTTATTACAAGAGTTACTTATCTTCCCACTCATAAGTAACCATGTTTACATCAGCCACACTTGAAAAGTAATATTTTTATTCATTTTAGTATCAAATTAGAAATCATCCATCTTACAAAATCTGCCAGCAAAACGTTTCCTCTCTCTTAAACCAGTAATTTCAACGTATGATTAACCTATTTCTCTTCATTCTTCATGCCTGGCTTATCTCTGTTGTTATTTTCTTGTTGTTTCTT
This sequence comes from Nomascus leucogenys, assembly GCF_006542625.1. Classification (NCBI taxonomy): domain Eukaryota; kingdom Metazoa; phylum Chordata; class Mammalia; order Primates; family Hylobatidae; genus Nomascus; species Nomascus leucogenys. The sequence continues at coordinate 87,936,617 of NC_044387.1, read as the reverse complement.
ATCCATGTGTGTACTATACTTGTTATTACATGTATTATACTTCAGTGATGGCAGAATATAATTAATATTCATGTTATTTTTAATCATTTTAATATGCTGATACTTATGTCTATTTTATTGTTACATTGAGCATAAAAGGACTAGCAAAGAAAAATTCTATAATTTTTTTTTTTTTTTTTTGGAGACGGAGTCTTGCTCTGTCACCCAGGCTGGAGTCCAGTGGCCCCATCTCGGCTCACTGCAAGCTCCACCTCCCGGGTTCACGCCATTCTCCTGCCTCAGCCTCCCAAGTAGCTGGGACTACAGGAGCCCACCACCACACCCTGCTAATTTTGTTGTATTTTTAGTAGAGGCGGGGTTTCACCATGTTAGCCAGGATAGTCTCCATCTCCTGACCCTGTGATCTGCCCGCCTCAGCCTCCCAAAGTGCTGGGATTTACAGGCATGAGCCACCATGCCTGGCCAAAAAATTCTGTAACTTTTTTTTTCTAAAAATTTTTGATATAAATGCACAGGACTAGAAGTCTTGGATCTTTAAAGATACTATACACAAATGTTTCAAGGGTGAAAATTAAATTTAATTTTAAGAACCTAAACAAGAGGGAGTTAGTTAAAATATAGCTTAGTTAAAATATAGTACATTAATATTTTATTTATTTTTTTATTTTTTTTGAGACTGAGTCTAGCTCCCTCGCCCAGGCTGGAGTGCAGGGGCACGATCTCGGCTCACTGCAACCTCTGCCTCCCAGGTTCAAGCGATTCTCCTGCCTCAGTCTCCATAGTAGCTGGGACTACAGGCGTGTGCTATTTTTTTTGTATTTTTAGTAGAGATGGGGTTTCACCGTGTTAGCCAGGATGGTTTCGATCTCTTGATCTCATGATCTGCCTGCCTCGGCCTCCCAAAGTGCTGGGATTACAGGTGTGAGCCACAGTGCTCAGCCTTAATATGCTTTTTTTATAAATATCTATAGACTGCTCAGAAGCCGTTAACTAAGAAAGGTATAATCACTTCTAAACTAATTTAAAAGTTAGGAATTGAAAAAGAAAAGTATAGTCTTCAGGAAAGTAGTGGAATAAGAAACTAAAATTGTATCCCTTCAAAATAGGCAATTAAAATACTGGGAAAAGCTGTCAGTACAAATTTTGGGGAACGCTGAAGATTAACCAAAGGTTTGCAACAACCAGTGCTTGCTCAAGAAAAACAATTGAATCTTGATAGGAACAGTGAAATGTGTGGCATTTTAACTACTCCCATTCTCATCTCCCACTTTTCAACCCTGGTAGTATTGGAAGTAACAGCTCACATTTCCAGTACCATAGGAGAAGATTGGACCTCATTAATGAGCAAGTGCCATTTTTTTTTTCATCTGTATGTTGGTTCCTTGGAAGACTGGCTCAAAGGGCTTATGTTTATTTCACCTGACTCAGAATTTGCCCAGTGCTAAAGCTGCCATCCAGAAGGAAGTGAAAGAATGCATATGTTTAAAACATGTAGAGGCAAATATTTTAATTGCTTCTATGTGTGGTTAGAAAACAGTTGAGCCGCATGACAGAGTAACTTAAAACTTGGGAGGAAAGTCTGGGAAATGAGATGTCTATGAGTAATTTGAAAAACCCTTTAGAGGATGTAATTTCCAGAGTTGCTAAATTATAATATTCAAAATATCCAGTCCCCAACCAAAAAGACTGAACATGCAAAGAAATAAGGAATTATGGCCCATATTGAGGAAGAAAAAAGTAGTAAATAGAACTGTCTAAGGGGAAGCCCAGAACTTAGATTTTCAAGACAAAAACTTTAACTCAGCTATTTTAAACATGTTTAATGAGTTAAGGGAAAAATGTCTAAAGAGGAAGACGAATTGGAACACTGTCTCAAAAAGTACAGAATATTAATAATGAGATGAAAATAATTAGAAGTTTACATAGGAATTAAGAAGTTGAAAAGTATAATAACGGATATGAAAAATTATATAGAGGGGGCTCGATAGCAGACTCAAGCACACAGAATAAAGAATCAGCAAAACTGAAAGTAGATCAATTGAGATTATACAGACTGAGGAACAGAAAAAAAAAAAAAGAGAGAACGAAAAAAAAAAAAACTGAAGAAAATCTTGGAGACTTGTGTTCCAATACATTCATAATGAAAATCCCAGGAGGAGAGAGAAAAAGAGGCAGAAAGAAATTTGAAGAAATAATGACTAAAGATAATCATAATTTGATGAAAAATGTTAATCTACACATCAAAATGCTCAATGTACTCATAGTAGAATAAATTCAAAGAAATCTATAACTAGATACATCATAATTAGACTTTCAAAAGCCAAATATATTGAAAACTTCTTGAAAGCAGCATGAAAAGATAATCATCACATACAAAGGTTCTTCAATGAGATTAACAACTGATTTCATATCAGAAAACATAGAGGTAGTGGGATGAAATATTTAAAGTAATAAAAGAAAAGAGTCACGCAAGAATTCTATATCTGGCAAAACCATTCTTCAAAAATGAAGAAAAAACTAAAACATTCCTAGATAAAAACAGAGTTTATCACTAGCATATCTACAACAAATCCTTTTTTTTAGTTTTATTTTTCCATAAGTTATTGGGGTACAGATTGTATTTGGTTACAACAAATTCTTTTTTTATTTAATTTTTTTATTTTTTTAATTTTATTTTTCCATAAGTTATTGGGGTACAGGTGGTGTTTGGTTACATAAGTAAGTTCTTTAGTGGTGATTTGTGAGATTTTGATGCACCCATCACCTGAGCAGTATACACTGCACTGTATTTACTGTCCTTTATCCCTCACCCCACTCCCACTCTTCCCCCAAGTCCCCAAAGTCCATTGTATCATTATTTTTTTTTTCGGTGCTACTTAATGCTTTTTATTTAGAGATGATGTGTTGGCCTTCTTTTTTTTATTATTATACTTTAAGTTCTGGGAAACATGTGCAGAACGTGCAGGTTTATTACATAGGTATACACTGCCATGGTGGTTTGCTGCACCCATCAACCTGTCATCTACATTAGGTATTTCTCCTAATGCTACCCCTCCCCTAGCCTCCTACCCCCCACAGGCCCTGGTGTGTGATGTTCCTTTTCCTGTGTCCATGTGTTCTCATTGTTCAACTCAAATTATGAGTGAGAACATGCAGTGTTTGGTTTTCTGTTCCTGTGTTAGTTTACTGAGAATGATGGTTTTGACCTTCATCCATGTCCCTGCAAAGGACATGAACTCATCCTTTTTTATGGCTACATAGTATTCCATGGTGTATATATGCCACATTTTATTTATCCAGTCTATCACTGATGGGTATTTGGGTTGGTTCCGCGTCTTTGCAATCGTGAACAGTGCTGCAATAAACATACGTGTGCATGTGTCTCTAGAGCAGAACGATTTATAATCCTTTGGGTATATACCGAGTAATGGGATTGCTGGGTCAAATGATATTTCTGGTTCTAGATCCTTGAGGAATTGCCACACTGTCTTCCATAACAGTTGAACTAATTTACACTCCCACCAACAGTGAAAAAGCATTCCTATTTCTCCACTTTCTCTCCAGCATCTGTTGTTTCCTGACTTATTAATGATCACCATTTTAACTGGCATGAGATGGGATCCTATTGTGGTTTTGATTTGCATTTCTCCAATGACCAGTGATGATGAGCTTTCTTTCATAAGTTTGTTGGCTGCATAAATGTCTTCTTTTGAGAAGTGTCTGTTCATATCCTTTGCCCACCTTTTGATGTGGTTGCTTATTTTTTTCTTGTAAATTTGTTTAAGTTCCTTGTAGATTCTGGATATTAGCCCTTTGTCAGATGAATAGATTGCAAAAATGTTCTCCCATTCTGTAGGTTGCCTATTCACTCTGATGGTAGTTTCTTTTGCTGTGCAGAAGCTCTTTGTTTAATTAGATCCCATTTGTCAATTTTGGCTTTTGTTGCCATTGCTTTTGGTGTTGCAGTCACGAAGTCTTTGCCCATGCCTATGTCCTGAATGGTATTGCCTAGGTTTTCTTTTAGGGTTATTATGGTTTTAGGTCTTACATTTAAGTCTTCAATCCATCTTGAGTTAATTTTTGTATAAGGTATACGGAAGGGGTCCAGGTTCAGTTTTCTGCATATGGCTAGCCAGTTTTCCCAGCACCATTTATTAAATAGGGAATCCTTTTCCTATTGCTTTTTGTAAGGTTTGTCAAAGACCAGATGGTTGTAGATGTGTGTCACACATTGTATCATTCTTTTGCCTTTGCATCCTCTTAGTTTAGCTCCCACATATCAGTGAGAACATATGATGTTTGGTTTTCCATTCCTGAGTTACTTCACTCAGAATAATAGTCTCCAATCTCATCCAGATGATTGCAAATGCTGTTAATTCATTCCTTTTTATGGCTGAGTAGTATTGCATCATACATATATGACACATCATACATATATATATGCATATATATATATATATATATATATATATATGACAGTTTCTTTATCCACTTGTTGATTGATGGGCATTTGGGTTGGTTCCACGATTTTGCAGTTGTGAATTGTGCTGCTATAAACATGCATCTGCAAGTATTTTTTTCGAATGATGCCCTGCAACAAATTCTAAAGGGAGTTCTTATGTGGAAATGCAAGGACAGTAGACGTTAACTCAAATCTGTATGAAGGAATAAATAACAACATAAAAGAAACTACATACGTAAATATAAGACACTGAATAAATATATATGTGTTATAATTCCTTTTTATTTCACCTAAATTGAAAACTATATAATGCAATAATTATAAATCTTTTTTGGCCACACAATGTACAAAGATGAATTGTGATGATACCAGCACCAAGAAGGGACACATCTATATGGGAGTAAAATTTTTGCATTATAGAAATTGTTACTAATCCAAGCCAAATTGTTATAAATTAAGGTGTTATTTGTAATACACAATAAAGCCACTAGGAAAATAACTCAAACTTTATAGAAAAAGCAATGACAAGGAAATTAAAATTTATACACTAGAAAATATTTAATACAAAAAATGCAGTAAGAAAAACAAGAAACCAAAGGAGATAAGATACAGAGACAAGAAAGAGTACAATAGCATAAATAAGCCTTTTTAAAAAAATTGCATTAACTGTAAACAATTAAACTTTCCAATAAAAATACATAGCTTGGTAGAATAGATTTTTCAAAAGATCTATTTTATGCTGTCTACAAGAAACTCATTTAGATCCAAAGACACAAATAAATTGAAATTAAAAGAATACAAAAAGATATTCCATTTAAGCAAAAAATGTCTGCTTATGTTAAAATTATATATAATGAACTTTAATATAAAATTGTTACTAGAGAAAAAGAAGGGCATCATATAATGATGCAGTCTATCCATTAAGAATATATAACAATTACAAACATACACACAGCTAACAATAGAGTCCCAATATACAAAAAGTAAAAACTGATAAAAATGAAGGGAAAAACACTATTTAACAAAAATAGTTTGAGACTTCAATACCTTTCTTTCAGTAACGGATGGAAGAATTAGAATGAAGAAAAGCAAGAAAATAGAAGACTTGAATATTATTAAATATCAACTAGACTTAGTAGATATATACCTAATAATCTACCTCTAAAAAGCAAAATACACATTTCTCTAAAGTGTACATTGAACATACTCCAAGTTAAAACATTTTTAAGGCTAGAAACAAGTTGCAATAAATTTTAAAATATTATACTTATTAAAAGTATATTTCCTAACCACAATTGAAAAAAATATAAATTAACAGAAAGAAATTTGGAAAATTCAGAAATATGTGAAAATTAAAAAATATGTTTTAAAATAATCATAGGTCCCACAAACAAATTAGAAAATGCTTAGAATAATGAACTCCAGCTCCATCAATGTTGCTGTAAAGTAAATTATTTCATTCTTTCTATGGCTACATAGTATTCCACGGTGCATATGTACCAAATTTTCTTTATCCAGTCCACTGTCGATGGTCACCTAGTTTGATTCCATGTCTTTGCTATGGTGAATTGTGCTGCAATGAACATATGAGGATACGTGTCCTTTTGGTAGACTGATTTATTTTCCTTTGGGTATATACCCAGTAATGGGATTGCTAAATTGAATTGTAGCTCTGTTTTAAGCTCTTTGAGAAATCTCCAAACTGCTTTCCACAGTGGCTGGGCTAATTTGCCTTCCCACCACGTGTATAAGCATTCCCTTTTCACCACAACCTCGCCAACATCTATTACTTTTGACTTAATTATAGCCATTTCAAGTGGCATAAGAATGTGGCATTTTGTGGTTTTGATTTACATTTCTCTGCTGATTAGTGATGTTGAACATTTTTTCATGTCTCTTGGTCACTTGTGTATTTTCTTTTAAGATAAATACATTTATGTTTTTTGACCAATTTTTAATGGAGTTATCTTTTGCTCATTGAATTAAGTTCTTTATAGATTATTCAAAGTTTAAGAAAATATTTGTGTGTATATACATATATATGTGCATGTGTATATATATGCACGTGTGTGTGTGTGTGTCTGAAAATACTTAGAAATAAAGAAAAACCAAAGCACAACATACAAAAAATGTACAGGAAAGAGTGACAATGGTGTTCAGCAGAAAATTATAACTTGGCTGGGTGCGGTGGCTCATGCCTGTAATCCCAGCACTTTTGGAGGCCGAGGCAGGAGGATCATGAAGTCAGGAGTTCAAGACCAACCTGGCTAATATGGTGAAACCCCATCTCTACCACAAACATAAGAAAATTAGCTGGGCATGGTGGCACGTGCCTGTAGTCCCAGCTACTTGGGAGGCTGAGGCAGGAGAATCACTTGAACCCGGGAGATGGAGGTTGCAGTGAGCCGAGATTGTGCCACTACACTCCAACCTAGACAACAGAGTGAGACTCTGTCTCAAAAAAAAAAAAAAAAAATGAGCATCATAGGACACCAAGAAAGCTAAAAGTCAACCCACAGGATGGGAGAAAATATTTACAGATCATATTTCCGATAAGGGTCTAGTACCAGAATATATAAAATACTCTTACAAATTAACAATAAAAAGCAAATAACCAAGTTTTAAAATGGGAAAAATATCTAAATAGACATCTCCTTAGAAGATACAGAAATGGCGAATAAATACATGAAAAGATATTCAACATCATAAGCCATTAGAGAAATACAAATCAAAACCACAATGAGATAGTGCTTCCCATCTACTAACATGCAGATACATAGTTATTTACATATAAAGAAAGTAACTAGTGTCAAGTATGTGGAGATATTAATCTGTTAAACATTGCTACTGGGAACGCACAGCAGGGGAGCCAAGGTGGAAAACAATTGAAGAGTTAAACATAGAATTACCATATACCCAACAATTCCCTTGCTAGTGAATACAGTAATGGGTCACGTAACAATGGGGATACATACTGAGAAATGTCATTAGTTGATTGTGTTGCGCACTTACAGAAACCTTATTTGGTACTTACACAAACCTACATGGTGTAGCCTACTACACATCTGGGCTATATGGTATAGCCTATTGCTCCTAGGCTACAAACATGTACAGCATGTTACTGTACTCAATACTCTAGGCAATTGAAACACAATGGCATTTGTATCTAAACATAGAAAAGGTACAGTGAAAATATGTTATAAAAGATAAATAATGACACACCTGTATAAGGCACTTACCATGAATGGTGCTTGCAGGACTGCAAGTTGCTCTGAGTGAGTCAATGAATGGGGGCTAAGTGAATGTGAAGGCCTAGGACATGAGTGTACACCACTGCAGACGTTATAAACACTGTACACTGAAGCTACACTGAATTTATTTTTAAAAATTTCTTTCTTCAATGACAAATTAAACTTAGCTTGTTGTAACTTTTATTACTTTAGGCACTTTTTAAAAAACCTTTTTAAACACTTTCATAACACTTAGCATAAAACATGAACACACTGTACAGCTATCCAAAGATATCTTCTTTCTTTATATCCTTACTCTGTAAGATTTTTTCCATTTTTAAAAATTTTATCATTTTTTTACTTTTTAAGCTTGTCTGTTAAAAATTAAGACACGAAGGCACCCATTAGCCTAGGCCTACACAGAGTCAGCATCACCAATATCACCACCTTCCACTTCCACATCCTGTCCCACTGAAAGATCTTCAGAGGCAGTAAAACACACAGAGCTGTCATCTCCTATTATAACAATGCCTTCTTCTGGAATACCTCCGGAAGGACTTGCCTGAGACTGTTTTACAGTCGACATATTTATAAGTAGGATTACACTTTAAGATAATGATAAAGTGTATAGTAAATACACAAACAAATAACATGGTCATTTATCATCATTATCAAGTATTACATACTGTTCATAACTATATATGCTATAATTAAATATGACTGGCAGTGCAGATTTGTTTCCACCAGCATCATCATAAACATACAAGTGACATGTAGAACTATGATCGCTGTGAAGCCACAAGACCATAAGAATTTTTCAGTGCCCTTATAATCTTTGGAAACCACCATGGTGTATGTAGTATGTGGTGACCAAAACATCATTATGTGGTGCATGACCATATAGGAAAACAAAGAATTGTTGGGGCATAAAATAAAACAGTCTCAAATATCCAGTTTCTTCAATCACTAAACACTCTCAAAGTATGAAATGGCCTCAGTGTAAACATCAAATCAGGGATTTAATTATGAAACCCTCTGCCATGATCTTAGAAATATTTTAAAGTTTGCCTAGTATGCCACTCTACAAAACAATTGTATGGCCATTGTCCCATAGCATTTTAGCTAAAGTAAAGAAAGACTAATGTTGAAAAATTATTAGTATGGTTTTTGGAGTGTGGGATGAACACTTATAAGATTTATAAGAAACTCACAGAAACTTTAAGAGAATGTATGTATGAAAGTGCTGACAGCTTACACTAAAAGATATTGAGAAAGTTCAAAATTTTAAAAAGCCCCTGGTCCTGGGACTCTTTAAACAGAGATAGGGAGACTAAAGATCTAATCAATTGCAAACAGATGACACTTCTTATAAAAAAGGAAGTACCACTTCGAGGGCAGAGCCAAGAGGCAGAGAGAACCACGGATGTACTGGGTACCTTCTTCCGTTCTTTCTGGGAGAGAAACTATTTGTGACTTGTCCCTGGAATAGAAGAACCTGATGACATGTTCCTCGGTGGATTTCAAATTTGCTACAGATTTGTGGCTGCTATGTTTTCTCTTCTTCCCTCTTTGTAATGGTTGTTAAATTTCTATATCAGCATTATGTTGGATGTGATCAGTAAGGTGGATAACTTACCATTTCATATCACTTTCTCAGTATCCAAAGGAGCTGCATTTGAGTGCGGTGCTTGAGAAACTGCACATAATGAGCTTCACCTGGACCCAGGCCTAATTCACAGTACTCGATCATGGTCTTCAAGGTTGATGCCATGATTCGGGGCTTTGGAAGACAGTGACTATAATTTGCATTATGGAAATGATATAAATTTCTGTTGCTTAAGCCACCTAGTCATTGGTACTTTGTTAGGGCATACCTAATAAATTAATAAATAGGTCATCAGGATAAAGTAGGAAAAATTATTATATATTTTCCAAAGTAGAGGTCACGGGTAACCTTGAAAACACAGTTTATGTTGAGTTGTAGGGATAACGCCTTGAAGTAGGTTCAACTAAGAAAGAGGGGAGAGAAAATGATGATGGCAAGTAGAGAAACACTTCAAGGAGTTTGCTGAAAAGGGAAGGAAAGTAAAGAAGCATCAGACAGAGAAAAAATAATAGCATATACGTATACTGCTATGGGCTTAATATTGTCCCCACCAAAATTTATATTTTGAAATCCTAGCCCCCAGTACCTCAGTCCTAAAGCCTCCACAAAATGTGACTGTATTTGGAGATGTGGTCTTTAAAGAGGTTAAAATGAGGTCATTAGGACTGGCCCTAACCCAATCCAAATATGACTTATGTCTTTGTAAGAAAAAGAAATTTGGGGCTGGGCATGGTGGCTCATGCCTGTAATCCCAGCAATGTGGGCAGCCAAGGTGGGTGGATAACCTGAGGTCAGGAGTTCGAGACCAGCCTGGCCAATATGGTGAAATGCTGTCTCTACTAAAAATACAAAAATTAGCTGAGCGTGGTGGTGGGCACTTGAAATCTCAGCTACTCTGGGGGCTGAGGCAGGAGAATTGCTGGAACCTGGGAGGTGGAGGTTAGAGTGAGCCAAGATATCTCACCATTGCACTCCAGCCTGGGTGACAAGAGTGAGACTCCATTTCCAAAAAAGAAATTTGGGCACAGACATGTACATGTACAGAGAGAAAACGGTGACACAGGAAGAAGGCTGCTATCTACAAACCAAGGAGAGATGTCTTAGAACAAAACTGCCAACACCTTACTCTCAGATTTCTAGCCTCCAAAGCTGTGAGAAAATAAAGTTTTTCATTGAAGCCACCCAGTGTTGGTACTTTGTTATGGTATCCCTAGGAAACGAAGACATAAACTTTTGGAATAAACTAACAAAAAAAGGAGCAATACATAATGGGTGAGAAAGGGGAAGAGTTTTTGGAGCAGTGTCCTTGATGATCCTATAGAGCATGAGATCTAGGATATAGCTGGAAAGTATGACCTCACGAAGGAGCAGGAATAGTTTATCTTTAGTAATAGAAGATAAAGTTAGTAATATGGGTCCATATATAGGCTGATAAATGTAATGTCAGTGACATTTGGAGTTTCTCTGTAAATGTTATTTATATTTTCTCTGTGAAACAGGAAGCAATACTCAGGTTACGGGAATAGACGTAAAGTCATCATTTGAGAAAGCGGGAGATGAATGGACCAGAGAAAGTCAGGACAGTTTCCAGCAGAACTGAGGGGCTACATTATGCTAGTGATAATGAGTTTAAAGTGAGATGAATAAAGATAGGTGTGTCTTTTATTCTGTTTCCATAAAGCATCTGAGATTTAAAACTTCAATTTAAATTGTGAATTATGTATTTATGTAGACTATAAACAGATATTTAATTTTGAAGAAATGAGAGATGATTTACAGGGAAGATTACAATTCATCTACAAAATATGAATCTAGGCTTTTTGCAAGGGAATTTGATCTTCAAAATGATTGATAGAAAAATGTAGCGAAAGGCCAGATCAAACAGGGGAGAGGGTCTATGTGAAGTCTTTCCTTATGCATTTATGACATATATAAGAGTTAATATAGTCTAACTCCCTGGGCTAAGGCCATAATTTTGAAGTATCCTTTCTTCAATTAGAGTGGGCTGAATACTTCTCTCATCTCAGGAGAACTTCAAGAAATTTTGTGAAAAAGCTCATCAGGCCTTAAAATCATCTACTTCCCAGTTTTTGTTTTTTTTTTTTTTTTTCCCTTTGCTCAATCACCTTCTCCATGCTTTTATCACTTGCTTGTCAGGCAGACCCCAACATGTTCAGAATTCTCAACTGCCCTATATCAGTACCATATTGTGCAAATGCTATAGGAGTTAAGAGCTGGCATTTAAACATACCTTTACAGTGAACATCACTTGTGTCATTAGTAGTCAGTTAAATGAGGATGAGTAACACATCTTCAAAAGATTCAAAACAAATCATTTGGAAAAATACAATTGGACATACAAAAATCACATCTATAGATCACGCATTTCATATTTATCTGTGACTATCCATTAAATAATATACTTGGAAGTCAACTTCAGTGATGAGTACATAGCTAACTAATTTCCAAAAATGGCCCATTCCAATTTTGAGGAGTTGTATTTATTATAGTTTTCAATTAATCATAATCCTTTGGGATAAGTGATGGAGCTCATTATGAATGCATTTATGTATATTTTCATTCACTATACACTTTTCTATTTTACATATAGAATTAACAAAGAATACTGAATATAGATATTTATATTTATATTTTATTTGTATTTTAATATTACACATATTTTACATATACATATTCTGTAACAATAATATATTGCTATATTTTTGTTTCCTTTTCTCGTGCCCCTTTCTTGTCTCCACCATTCAGCTGATAACAATTTTGTCTGTGTAAATTTGTAATTTTACATTTTTACCCACACAGTACCTAGACTATTTTATCTTATGTGGTATGTATTTATAAAATGTCATTTAATTTTTATGATTCAAAATTAGTGTCAGTCAATCTTCTCTATAACTATTTAATGAATAACTGATGAGTATTTTTTATTTTGGGGCAAGTGTCACCTCTGATGACATCACTAATATTTTAATATATTGAGTTCATATTGCTGGTCCATACATCCCAGGGAAGGAGAATATAAGAGATTGTGTAAGTATGCTTAGAAATACTTTAATTAAAATGATTAAATTAAATTTTAAAAGCAAGATGAATGAGAATAGTCAGCATGACATAATTACAGTAAATCAATCTCTAATATATAACAGTGATAAATTTTAACCCAGGTTCTAACTTCTACTAGCTACATGACATTGGAAAAAATTCACAATTATTCTAAACATTAGTTCTCCTATAAAATGGTAATCCAATTATTTATTTTACTAAATTATTATGAGTTAATTAATAAATGTAAAGTTTTAGCAAATAGTACCTGGTAAATACATGCAAATAAAGGACTACTCTTTATGAGGGAAGCTTAAAAACCAAGCACCCAAATAAAATCGGGTACCTGCACTGTATACTCAATTTGAGACAGACTTTTCTAAATCTAGTTTTATCTGCTTCTTTCTACTTATTCTCATGACTGGAAGTTTTTCTCTTGCATTTCCTCATCTCAGTCTAGGTGTGTCTTGTGGCAACATCATTCTCTTTTACCTTCTGCCTTTTACAGACTCCAAATCACATGTAGTTCAATAATACTTGATATGGAAAATTTATCTAACTTTCATGTTTGATAAATGTGTGCATTTCAAGGGGATAAATAATCTCCAACGAAGTATATGTCATCAGACTATAATCTACAAGCTTTGTACACAATTTCTGTTACTTATCATTCCTTAAAAATATTAGACATGTCTTATCGCTAGGGCTCTTCCTATGAGCATCAATACAACATCCTAGGTTTTGAGTCTGTTGACTTTCTTACTTTCAAAATCTCTTCTCCATCGTATGTGATCTCACTTATTTGCATGATTATAACCAAGCCACAGCTGTTATGAATAACTACACAAAAATCCAAACCTCAAAATATCAAAATCTCAACTCCAGGCAAATTCTTCTCTGACCATGCTTCTACATTTTTAATTCTCTTGTCCTAATAATCCCATTTCAGTATATTTCATTTTACTGTGGTCTTTAATCTGTTAACCCGACTAGTTTTTTGTTGTTAATTACTGCTGGAATCATATAAGTTATCTTCCAAATGAAGACGCTTTTAAGAAGAAAGGGAACACTCAAACTATTCAAAATTATATGATTATTTGAAACACTTGCTTATTAATCAACAAATTGGATTTATTATATTGATAGACCTCTAAATAGTTTTTATACCTAAATGTAGCATTATTAATTTATATTCAGGTAAAAATTTTAAATGTAAGATTGATTCTCTGAATATTAAAAATAGCATATGCAGAAATATTAGCCCTGTTTTTGATTCACATATATTTTAATCAGTTTCCTAGCCATACTTACAGCAATGGACAAGTAATATCCACTATAAAATTAGGGTATTTTTTCCAGTAGAGTTTATTTGTCTTTAAATAATGTTACTTCTAGTTTTCTTCAAATTTCCATTTTATGCTTAATGAGTTTAAAATTGCTAATTATTTTAACTGAAGCTTCTCTTTGTAATGCTATTTTTAAATGAGATAAATATTCTCATGTGCTGGAATAACTGGTAAGCTGATAACGAACTCTGCTGAGTGGAGACTATTGACAATTCTATTTATTGCATTGAAATATACAGAATTTATAAATATGATGTTTGTCTCCATCCAGAGCACTTTTCCTAACAATTTTATTGTAAGACAATGTGTGTGAAGTAATTTATTTGTATTTATACTTTTTCAAAGTTTTGCCTATTTTGATTCTTCAAAATTGTGGTGATGGCTTTTTTTTTAAATAGCTTTTCTGGAACCTCTCACAAAATATAGATAGCAATAGAATAGGAAAGACAAAAATCCATGGACAATATTGACAACAAAAGTACGCAACAAGTTACTTCTCTAGTACCAGATATGCAAATAGCAGCAAACAACTAAAAAAGAGAAGACCTGCATACTATCTGAGTCAGTGAAAGAGGACAGCGTAGAGTCAGTAGAGTTTCCAGTGGATCTAAGAACGGAAAAATTCCCCAAATTGCCACGTATACACTGGAGAGCATGTGGTCAATTTGTAATCAGAAGCTGAAACTAATAGTCCACATACTCCAAGGCAAGTTCTAAAAAGGCTGGAGTTGTCACATTAAAACTCTTGAAACTGACCAACCAGGATTATTTTTTTTTGCATAAGTTTGCAGAAAAAGCAGAAACTGCTGGAAACTGAGTCAACTTTGAGGTCAAGAACAGTAGAGTTAAAGGAAGAATGCAGATATTAATATAAGTGAAAGAGGAAAACAGAATTGGCAGTTCTCAAAAGTGCAAGCTACTTATTTTGAACCATTAAACAGAGACAACAAATAAAACTTCTGTGTAATTAGATTATTTGTCTTTTGTACAACATTTTCTGCCTAATTCACAATTCCTGAAAGCTTGGAAATACGAATTTCATAAACAAAGAACTGGAAAAGTTCAAATCTTATGCAAAAGTTTTAAAAGAAGTTTAGTAAGGAGCAGCATAACATCCTTTTTCACCATGAAATTATGCCACAAACCACACCAACAAAAATATATAAAAACATGGTTTACTCTTTTGAAATTAGCCAAAAGACATGAAAATAATATGTAACCTCAAAAAATTATACAGAATAAAGTAACTTAGAGTTAAAACAACTCAGAAAGAAAGGAGGCAGAGCAAGATGGCAGAATAGAAAGCTCCCACAAAGACACCAAGTTAACAACTATCTACACAGAAAAATACACCTTCATAAGAACCTAAAATCAGCTGTGCACTCACAGTATCTGGTTTTAACTTCATGTCACTGAAAAAGACACTGAAGAGATGAAAAAAAAAAACAGTCCTGACTCATCAACGCCAGTCCCCCAAACCCTGGCAACAGCAGCATGGTGCAGAGAGCGTCTCTGGCACCAGGCAAGGCAGAACAGAATATTTGTGAGGTATTGAACTCAGTGCTGTCCTGTTGGAGCAGAAAGAAAAATCAGACCTAACTCAGCTGACACCTCCCCAGGGAGAGAGCACTTAAACCAGCCCGAGTCATAAGGGACTCACCAGTCCCAGCTGTCGAAACTCAAGTGCCTGCAAACCTCTCCACCAAAGGCTACAGCACTCTGTGACTCCAAGTAAACTCGAAAGGCAGTCTAGGACATAAGGACTGCAACTCTTAGGTGAATCCTAATGCTTAACTAGGCCCAGAGACAGTGGACTGAGGGGCATGCAAAATACTGAGACGCTAGCTGGGGCAGCCAAGGGAGTGCTGGCATCACCACTTCTTTAACCCCAGGCTGCACAACTTGAGGCTTTAAAAGAGTCCCCTTCCTTCTGCTTGAGGAGAAGAGAAGGAAGCATGGGGAGGACTTTGATTTGCATCTAGGATACCAGTTCAGCCACAGCAAGATATGGAACTGGTTGGAGGTGTGAAGACCTCGTCCCAGGATCTATCTTGCAGACAACATTTCTAGCCATACCATGGGACAGAAGGGAAACTGCTACCTTGAAGGAAAGGACCCAGTCCTGGCAGCATTCACCACCTGCTAACTGAAGAGCCTGTGGGCCATGAATAACCAGCAGCGATGCCCAGGTACCACATTGAGGGTCTCGGGTGAGTCTCTGAGAGTTGTTGGCCTCTGGTGCGACTCAGCACATTATCAGCTATGGTGGGTATGGGGCTAAATTTCTACTGGAAAAGAGCAGAGGGAAAATTAAGGGGACTTCATCTTGCACCTTAAGTACTAGAACAGCCACAGAGGGGTAGAGCACCAGCCAGGCTCTTAGAGTCCTCGATTCCAGGACATAATTTTAGATGGCATATCTGGACCTGCCGTGGGCCAGAGCGGAGTCCACTGCTCTGAAGGGTGAGTCCCAGGCTAGGCAGCATTCACGACAAGCCAACTTAAGAGACCTTAGGCATTAAGGGAACACCAGTGGTAGTCTGGCAGTAATCCTCTTAGGCAGTACTCCTCTTAGGCAGTACTCCTCACAGGCAGTGCCTATGAGGTGAGGCTCCTCTACCTTTGGAAGTGAGAGAGAATAGTGGTTAGGACTGCATCTTTTGGTTTCAGTACCAGCTAAGCCACAATACAATAGAATCCCAGGTAAACTTCTAAGGTTTTTCACTCTAGTCTTTGACTCACAGACCTGGCTGGCTTTGCCACCTGCTGATTGTAGAGCCTCGGGACCTTGAGTGAACCTAGGTAGTAGCCAAGGCGTGGTTACAGCAGGCCTTGGGCAAGATCCAGTGCCATTCTGGCTTTAGGTTTGAATCAGCAAAGTCATAGTAGTGGTGGCCACAGGGGTTGTTGTGTCAATTAACCTCCAGCTTTGGGTGACTCAGAACAAAGAGATTCTGTATGTTTGGGGAAAAAGTAAGGGAAGAGAACAAGAGTCTCTTCCTGGTAATCCAGAGAATTCTCCTGGATCAGGTCCAAGACCATCAAGATGGTACCTCTACAAGTCTACAAGGATCACAGCATTACTTGCCTTGGGATGCCCCCTAAAGCAGGTACAGCTTAGATCACAACACCCAAGTCCATTTAATTATCTGAAAAGCCTTCCCAAGAAGGTCGGATACAGTAAAGACTACAATAAATCCCTAACTCTTTCATGCCCAGATACCAACGACTGTCTACTAGCATCAACAACAATTCAGGAAAACGTGACTTCACCAAGTGAATTATATAAGGCACCAGGAAACCAATCCTTGAGATAGAGAGGTACGTGACCTTTTAGACAGAGAATTCCAAATAGCTGTGTTGGGGAGACACAGCACTTAATAAATGCAATTAATTTGTTGCCTACAAGAAACACACTTCACCTAGAAAGACATATACAGACTAAAAATAAAGGAATGGAAAAAGATATTTCATACCAATGAAATCCGAAAAGAGCAGGATTTGCCATACTTACATCAGACAAAATAGATTTCAAAACCATAACTCTAGGAAGAGACAAACAGGTCACTATATAATGATAAAGGAGTCAATTCAGTGAGAGGCTATAACAATTGTAAAAATATATATGTACCCAACCCTAGAGCACCAAGATATATAAAGCAAATATTATTAGACTTAAAGAGAGAGATAGGCCGCAATACAATAACAGCTGGAGACTTTAACACCCCACTTTCAGCATTTAACGGATCTTCCACGTCAGACTTAATCTGCACTATAGACCAAATGAATCTAATAGATATTTACAGGACATTTCATCCAAGAGGTGCAGAATACATATTCTTTTCCTCAGCACAAGGATGGTTCTGAAGGATAGACTATATATTAGGTGACAAAACAAGTCTTAAAATATTTTAAAAAAACTGAAACAATATCAAGCATATTTTCTGACCACAATGGAATAAAACTAAAATTAATAACAAGAGGAATTTTATAAACTATAAAAATACATGGAAGTTAAACAATGTGCTATTGAATGATCAGTATAAATAAATTAAGAAGGAAATGGCAAAATTTATTGAAACAAATGATAAGGGAAAAAACAACATACCAAAACCTATGGGATACAGCAAAAACAGTAAGTAGAAGTAAATGTATAGCTATAAATGTCTATATCAAAAAAGAGGAAAAACTTCAAACAAACAGTCCAGTGATGCATCTCAAAGAACTAGAAAACCCAAAATTAGTAGAAGAAAATAAATAATAAAGGTCAGACCAGAAATGAATGAAATTAAAATAAAATAAATTACAAAAATCAATAAAACAAAAAAATTGTTTTTTTGAAAAGTTAAACAAAATTGGCAATCCTTTAGCCAGACCAAGAAAAAGAGAGAAAATTCAAATAAATAAAATTAAAAGTGAAAAAGGAGACATTACAACTGATACGGCAGAAATTCGAAGGATCATTAGTGGCTACTGTGAGCAACTACATGCCAATACACTGAAAAATGTGGAAGAAGCTGACATATTCTTAGATATACACAACCTATCAAGACGGAATCTCAAGAAGTCCAAAACCTGAATAGACCAATAACAAGTAACATTATTGAAGCTGTAATAAAAAGTCTCCTACTAAAGAAAAGCCAGACACCTGATGGCTTTAGTGTTGAATTCTACCAAACCATTAAAGAAGAATTAATATCAATCTCACTCAAACTGTCTCAAACTGCTCTGAAAAAATAGATGAGGTAATATTTCCAAAATCATTCTACAAGGCCAGTATTACTTACCCTCATATCTAAACAAGACAAAGACACATAGAAAAAGAAAAGAAAACTACAGTCCAATATTTCTAATAAATGTTGACCCAAAATTCTCAACAAAACACCAGCACTTTTGACATAGTTCTAAGAACTTACACTGAGGAAAAGGTAGTCTCTTCAATAAATGGCGCTGGGAAGAGTGAAACTAGACCCTTATCTATCACCACATACAAAAGCCAAATAAAAATGGATTAAAAACTGAAATCTAAGACCTCAAACTATGGAACTACTACAAAAAACAAAACAAAACAAAAAAAAAAACACTGGGGAAAATCTCCAGGTCATTGTTCCAGGCAAAGATTTCTTGAGCAATATCCACAAGCACAGGCAACCAAAGCAAAACTGGACAAACTGGATTACATCAAGTTAAAAACCTTCTGCCCAGTGAAGGATACAATCAACGAAGTGAAAAGACAACCCACAGAATGAGAGAAAATATTTGTAAACTATTCATCTGAGAAGGGATTAATAACCAGAATATATAAGGAGTTCAAACAACTGTATAGGAAAAAGTCTAATAATCCAATCAGAAAATTAGTCGAAGATTTGAGTAGACATTTCTCAAAAGAAGACATATAAATGGTAAACAAGTATATGAAAAAGTGGTCAATATTATTGATCATCAGAGAAATGCAAATAAAACTACAATGAAATACCATCTCACCCCAGTTAAAATGGCATATATCCAAAAGACAGGCAGTAACAAATGCTGGCAAGGATGTGGAGAAGAGGGAACCCTTGTACACTTATAGTAGGAGTGTAAATTAGTACCATCACTATGGAGAAGAGTTTGAAGTTTCCTCAAAAAACTAAAAATTGAGCTACCATATGATCCAGCAATTCCACTGCTGGATATATAACCAAAAGAAAAGAAGTTGGTATAAAAGAGATATTTGCACTCCTATGTTTGTTGCAGCACAATTCACAATAGCTGCTGTTTGGAAGCAACTAAGTGTCCATCAACCGATGAATGAATAAAGAAAATGTGGTACATATACACAGTGGCATACTATTCAGTCATAAAAGATAGAATGAGATCCAGTCATTTGCAACAACATGGATGTAACTGGAGATAATTATGTTAAGTGAAATAAGCCAGACACAGAAAGACAGACATTACATGTTCTCACTAATTTCCGGGATCTAAAAAATCAAAACAATTGAAATTGTAAACATAGAGAATAGAAAATGATTGCCAGAGGCTGGGAAGGATAGCTGGGGGGCGGGGTGGAGGTGGGAATTCTTACAAAAAATAGAAAGAAATAATAAAACCTAATATTTGATATCACAATAAGGTGATTACAATAGATAATAATTCAATTGTACATTTTAAAATAACTTAAAAAGTATAATTGGATTATTTGTAATTCAAAGGATAAATGTTTGATGGGATGGATACCCCGTTCCTCATGTTGTGCTTATAATGATGTTAATCCTTGTATCAAAACATCTCATGTATCCCATAAATATATACACCTACTATGTACCCACAAAAATTGTTTAAATCAATTTTTAAAAGAACTCAGAAAGAATAAGAAATAAAGAAAAAAGTTATTACAGAAATGAAGACTAAAGTAGAAGCAACACAAGAAGAAATACATGCAACAGTTAATTCCTTAAGAGAAATAGAAGTTGAAATGGATTAAACAAATAAAATAGGCAATGAATAATTAAGAAAAAATGTTAAATATTAAAGCTAAACAAAGTGTATCTGACTTATTATAAATCCTTGAAAAAGAAAACCAAAGCAAGAAAACAGATATAAATATTAAATATAATTAAAAGTTTTTCTAAATAGATACCATAAATGATTTGTAACATTAAAAACACATTCACATACTAATAATATTGATCCAGAAAGACCAACAGCGAAACATACTTCAGTAATGTTATTTAACTTTAAAGGAAAGAAACCTTTGTCATGTAGGAAGAAAATAGGGTGACTTATTAGAAAAATTAAAATTAGATTGTTATAACACTTTTCTACAGAACTGCTTATGTCAGCAGGAAAAAAAGTAACATACTTAAGAAACTTGGTGAGAGGAAATTTAATTTAAGGAGTTTTATATCCAGGAAAAAAAAAAAAAGAAATTTAGGTGTAAAAGCACACGTACATTTGTCTGTTGTAAAACTAAGATACCTCAGATAATACATTTCCAGACACTGAAATGATTTAATATATAAAACTTATAACCCAAGTCACATGGTTTCTTGTCCTGGAAACATTTTTATCATTAACTTCCAAATTTATGAACATGAAAGAAGTCAGGAATTTTTGTTCCTATGACTCTTCCCTAAAAAGTTACCAGAAATACTAACATAAGCATTGCTGATGAGCATGAAAGATATAGCTAATTGCGGACTTTAAGACTAAATGGATAAGTGAAAAAATATATTTATGTACTGTAGTATCCACTGGCTATATACTACAGCAATAATGGTATAGTTCAACTATTTTTTTAATGAAAGAGAATGGGAAGAGAAAAATATCCAAAGATAAAAAAAATGTTATCGAAGCCCTACAAGGGCTGCCCATTCACCTTAGTAACAGCCCTAAATATTGATGATGATGTGACAATTGTTATGATGGCTGGGTTAACATAAAGAATAAAATTTTGAAGGTAGTGGCAACTCATTCATTCTCTGAATGATTTTTTTCATTTAATTCATAATCAACAGACATTTATTGAACAGCAATTTTATGGCTGACACAGTTCTCATTGCCGTATTTCTAATAAGTATAATATTATAATATTGAAAATGTAATATCTATGAAAATGAAGTTTAAGCCATTTAGCTTGTCTTGAAACATCAAATGGTTGCACAAAAATATGCCAATGGTTTTCATAAGGTTGCCCTTTAATTGTTTAAGTTGAATATTCCACTTCTCTTATAGCACAGGAGGTAGGCTGTGACTACAGTAAGTCAGGATCCTATTAGAGCTAGCGTGATTAATCATTTATGTGCTGTAAAACTAAGATACCTCAGATAAAACATTTCCAGAGGTTGAAATAATTTAATATATAACAGTTATTCCCAAGTAACATGGTTTCTTAATCTGGAGACATTTTTATCATTAACTTCCAATGTTTTGTTTTTACATCTTAATAAGACATCACAACAATAACATAAAATACATATGAAATTCATTAAAGCTGATTAAACCAATACCAAACAAGTAAAATTATCTAAGTATAATAATTGATTCTTACACAGGAAAAAAAATTATCCTATTGTGTTAGGGAAAGCCTTTCATGAAAATGGACTAGAAATTGGGGCTTAATATATAAGTAGGATTTTGAACGACTAAACCAAGAAATAAACATGTTATAGAAAGTATTAAGTGAAGAGGTGGTTGAGAAGTAGAGGCAGTGTTTATACTGTAAATATTATGATATAAATCCATATGTAGATTTTATTTTGACCTTGACTATTTAACATAGAGCTATTTTGAAAACGCATATTTTGTCAAAGGTGTTTTCTTTACCAGTTTTAATAGAAAACAAGAGCATTTATTTATAATTCCTCAGACAAATTCAATTCTGCTTATTGCCTTTGGGTTAGCACATTACTTTCAGGTCATAGTTAACAGCAATATAATGCAAGTATTTTGTGATTTAGACACAAGAGCTAGAATTTAAATTGCATCTTCTGATATTTTGCTATTTCAGGATAAAAATGAAACAAAACTCATGGTCCTTATGGAGCATATTTTTTGTGAAGAAAACAGAAAATAGAATAATGAGTGAATAAGCTAATAGGTGAATTGTAAGCTAACGATAAATAAAACAATAAGCTAAATAAGTACAATATGTGCATATTGAATAGTGATCACTGTTAAAGAGAAAGATAAAACAGGGAAAGGGAAGAAGGACAGTGATTAGGTTATAAAAGTCAATAGGAAGTACTCCATGAGAAGGTGACAGAATGGAGCCATGAAAGAAGTGAAACAGTGAAGTGAGAGAGACAGGCAGGCAGGGCACCAAGTGTATAGGCATGGAGGCAGGAGTGTGCCTGGCCGTGTTAGAGAACTAGCAAGGAGACTCATGTAGAGTAAGGAAGTGATAGGAATAGGGGATAGGAGCACAGAGGTAACTTCAGCTTTGGGACTCTCCCCTGCACAGGCACCTTCCAAAGAAGGCCTGTATCTTGAAATGAATGTCTTATGGCTCCTAGCGTGTATTCATGGGAGGCAGTGGATAAACAGTTGAGGAGATGGCGGACAGAATGCAAAGGAGAAACAACTTTTGGGCCAGAAATTAGCCCGTGGGAAATTCTTTTAAATATGAGATGTGTACATTTTTAAGTGCAGATTTCTGTTCTAATTAATATCTAGCCAAAACAGAAGTCCCCGCCTGTCAGAAGCATTTGATAATTCTGCATACAAAATTATAAACAGCTTAATTTTTTAAATATTTTGATGAGAAGAGCATGACACAATTTACCACAATTCCTGTGGTTATAGGTCAGCAACTTACAGTGTTATTATAAATAGTAAGTTCAACTGTGTTTGAAGTCTCATATTTTATGCATTCTCATGAAATGCATCAATGAAAATAACTTTAAATTCAAAACTAACCGCTGAAATATAGGCGTCAATGACGAACTAGGTAATGTAATAAATATTATCCATTCAAAAGGTATCTAAAGTATCCCTACATGAAAATTGAGATGCCGGGGGGTGGAGCCAAGATGGCCGAATAGGAACAGCTCCGGTCTCCAGCTCCCAGCCCCAGCGACACAGAAGACGGGTGATTTCTGCATTTCTGCTTGAGGTACTGGTTTCATCTCACTAGGGAGTGCCTAACAGTGGGTGCAGGACAGTCGGTGAAGCGCACTGTGCGCGAGCCGAAGCAGGGCGAGGCATTGACTCACTCGGGAAGCGCAAGGGGTCAGGGAGTTCCCTTTCCTAGTCAAAGAAAGGGGAAGCAGACGGCACCTGGAATATCGGGTCAGTCCCACCCTAACTGCGCTTTTCCAACGGGCCTGGAAAACGGCACACTAGGAGATTGTGTCCCGCACCTGGCTCGGAGGGTCCTATGCCCACGGAGTCTCGCTGATTGCTAGCACAGCAGTCTGAGATCAAGCTGCGAGGCGGCAGCGAGGCTGGGGGAGGGGCGCCCGCCATTGCCCAGGCTTGCTTAGGTAAACAAAGCAGCCAGGAAGCTCAAACTGGGTGGAGCCCACCACAGCTCAAGCAGGCCTGCCTGTCTCTGTAGGCTCCACCTCTGGGGGCAGGGCACAGACAAACAAAAACTCTGCAAGAACTTCCACAGACTTAAATGTCCCTGTCTGAATGACAGCTTTGAAGAGAGTAGTGGTTCTCCCAGCATGCAGCTGGAGATCTGAGAACGGTCAGACTGCCTCCTAAAGCGGGTCCCTCACCCCTGAGCAGCCTAACTGGGAGGCACCCCCCCAGTAGGGACAGACTGACACCTCATTCAACCCGGTACTTCTCTGAGACAAAACTTTCAGAGGAACTATCAGACAGCTGAATTTGTGGTCTCACGAAAATCCGCTGTTCTGCAGCCAACGCTGCTGACACCCAGCCAAACAGGGTCTGGAGTGCACCTCTAGTAAACTCCAACAGACCTGCAGCTGAGGGTCCTGTCTGGTAGAAGGAAAACTAACAAACAGAAAGGACATCCACACCAAAAACCCATCTGTACATCACCATCATCAAAGACAAAAAGTAGATAAAACCACAAAGATGGGGAAAAAACAGACCAAAAAAACTGGAAACTCTAAAAAACAGAGCACCTCTCCTCCTCCAAAGGAACGCAGTTCCTCACCAGCAACGGAACAAAGCTGGATGGAGGATGACTTTGATGAGTTGAGAGAAGAAGGCTTCAGACGATCAAACTACTCTGAGCTACGAGAGGAAATTCAAAACAACAGCAAAGAAGTTAAAAACTTTGAAAAAAAATTAGAAGAATGGATAACTAGAATAACCAATGGAGAGAAGGGCTTCAAGGAGCCGATGGAGGTGAAAGCCAAGTTTCGAGAACTACGCGAAGATTGCAGAAGCCTCAGTAGCAGATGCGACCAACTGGAAGAAAGGGTATCGCTGATGGAAGATGAAATGAATGAAATGAAAAGAGAAGGGAAGTTTAGAGAAAAAAGGATAAAAAGAAATGAACAAAGCCTCCAAGAAATTTGGGACTATGTGAAAAGACCAAACCTACGTCTGATTGGTGTACCTGAAAATGATGGGGAGAATGGAACCAAGTTGGAAAACACTCTGCAAGATATTATCCAGGAGAACTTCCCCAATCTAGCAAGGCAGGCCAGCATTCAGATTCAGGAAATACAGAGAACGCCACAAAGATACTCCTCGAGAAGGGCAACTCCAAGACACATTATTGTCAGATTCACCAAAGTTGAAATGAAAGAAAAAATGTTAAGGGCAGCCAGAGAGAAAGGTCGGGTTACCCACAAAGGGAAGCCCATCAGACTAACAGCTGATCTCTCAGCAGAAACTCTACAAGCCAGAAGAGAGTGGGGGCCGATATTCAACATTCTTAAAGAAAAGAATTTTCAACCCAGAATCTCCTATCCCGCCAAACTAAGCTTCATAAGTGAAGGAGAAATAAAACACTTTACAGACAAGCAAACGCTGAGTGATTTTGTCACCACCAGGCCTGCCCTAAAAGAGCTCCTGAAGGAAGCACTAAACATGGAAAGGAACAACCGGTACCAGCCACTGCAAAAACATGCCAAATTGTAAAGACCATCGAGACTAGGAAGAAACTATAGCAACTAACGAGCAAAATAACCAACTAACATCATAATGACAGGATCAGATTCACACATAACAATATTAACGTTAAATGTAAATGGGCTAAATGCTCCAATCAAAAGACACAGACTGGCAAACTGGATAAGGAGTCAGGACCCATCAGTGTGCTGTATTCAGGAAACCCATCTCACGTGCAGAGACACACATAGACTCAAAATAAAGGGATGGAGGAAGATCTATCAAGCAACTGGAAAACAAAAAAAGGCAGGGGTTGCAATCCTAGTCTCTGATAAAATAGACTTTAAACCAACAAAGATCAAAAGAGACAAAGAAGGCCATTACATAATGGTAAAGGGATCAATTCATCAAGAAGAGCTAACTATCCTAAATATATATGCACCCAACACAGGAGCACCCAGATTCATAAAGCAAGTCCTGAGTGACCTACAAAGGGACTTAAACTCCCACACAATAATAATGGGAGATTTTAACACCCCACTGTCAGCATTAGACAGATCAACGAGACAGAAAGTTAACAAGGATATCCAGGAATTGAACTCAGCTCTACATAAAGTGGACCTAATAGACATCTACAGAACTCTCCACCCCAAGTCAACAGAATATACATTTTTTTCAGCACCACACCACACCTATTCCAAAATTGACCACATAGTTGGAAGTAAAGCTCTCCTCAGCAAATGTAAAAGAACAGAAATTATAACAAACTGTCTCTCAGACCACAGTGCAATCAAACTAGAACTCAGGATTAAGAAACTCACTCAAAACCGCTCTACTACATGGAAACTGAACAACCTGCTCCTGAATGACTATTGGGTACATAATGAAATGAAGGCAGAAATAAAGATGTTCTTTGAAACCAACGAGAACAAAGACACAACATACCAGAATCTCTGGGACACATTCAAAGCAGTGTGTAGAGGGAAATTTATAGCACTAAATGCCCACAAGAGAAAGCAGGAAAGATCCAAAATTGACTCCCTAACATCACAATTAAAAGAACTAGAAAAGCAAGAGCAAACACATTCAAAAGCTAGCAGAAGGCTAGAAATAACTAAAATCAGAGCAGAACTGAAGGAAATAGAGACACAAAAAACCCTTCAAAAAATTAATGAATCCAGGAGCTGGTTTTTTGAAAAGATCAACAAAATTGATGGACCGCTAGCAAGACTAATAAAGAAGAAAAGAGAGAAGAATCAAATAGATGCAATAAAAAACGAAAAAGGGGATATCACCACCGATCCCACAGAAATACAATCTACCATCAGAGAATACTACAAACACCTCTATGCAAATAAACGAGAAAATCTAGAAGAAATGGATAAATTCCTCAACAAATACACCCTCCCAAGACTAAACCAGGAAGAAGTTGAATCTCTGAATAGACCAATAACAGGCTCTGAAATTGTGGCAATAATCAATAGCTTACCAACCAAAAAGAGTCCAGGACCTGATGGATTCACAGCCGAATTCTACCAGAGGTACAAGGAGGAACTGGTACCATTCCCTTGAAACTATTCCAATCGATAGAAAAAGAGGGAATCCTCCCTAACACATTTTATGAAGCCAGCATCGTCCTGATACCAAAACCTGGCAGAGACATAACCAAAAAAGAGAATTTCAGACCAATATCCTTGATGAACATTGATGCAAAAATCCTCAATAAAATACTGGCAAACCGAATCCAGCAGCACATCAAAAAGCTTATCCACCATGATCAAGTGGGCTTCATCCCTGGGATGCAAGGCTGGTTCAACATACGCAAATCAATAAATGTAATCCAACATATAAACAGAACCAAAGACAAAAACCACATGATTATCTCAATAGATGCAGAAAAGGCCTTTGACAAAATTCAACAACCCTTCATGCTAAAAACTCTCAATAAATTAGGTATTGATGGGACGTATCTCAAAATAATAAGAGCTATCTACGACAAACCCACAGCCAATATCATACTGAATGGGCAAAAACTGGAAGCATTCCCTCTGAAAACTGGCACAAGACAGGGATGCCCTCTCTCACCGCTCCTGTTCAACATAGTGCTGGAAGTTCTGGCCAGAGCAATCAGGCAGGAGAAGGAAATAAAAGGTATTCAATTAGGAAAAGAGGAAGTCAAATTGTCCCTGTTTGCAGATGACATGATTGTATATCTAGAAAACCCCATTGTCTCAGCCCAAAATCTCCTTAAGCTGATTAGCAACTTCAGCGAAGTCTCAGGATACAAAATTAATGTACAAAAATCACAAGCATTCTTGTACACCAATAACAGACAAACAGAGAGCCAAATCATGAGTGAACTCCCATTCACAATTGCTTCAAAGAGAATAAAATACCTAGGAATCCAACTTACAAGGGATGTGAAGGACCTCTTCAAGGAGAACTACAAACCACTGCTCAATGAAATAAAAGAGGATACAAACAAATGGAAGAACATTCCATGCTCATGGGTTGGAAGAATCAATATCGTGAAAATGGCCATACTGCCCAAGGTAATTTATAGATTCAATGCCATCCCCATCAAGCTACCAATGACTTTCTTCACAGAATTGGAAAAAACTACTTTAAAGTTCATATGGAACCGAAAAAGAGCCCGCATCGCCAAGTCAATCCTAAGCCAAAAGAACAAAGCTGGAGGCATCACGCTACCTGACTTTAAACTATACTACAAGGCTACAGTAACCAAAACAGCATGGTACTGGTACCACAACAGAGACATAGATCAATGGAACAGAACAGAGCCCTCAGAAATGATGCCGCATAGCTACAACTATCTGATCTTTGACAAACCTGACAAAAATAAGAAATGGGGAAAGGATTCCCTATTTAATAAATGGTGCTGGGAAAACTGGCTAGCCATATGTAGAAAGCTGAAACTGGATCCCTTCCTTACACCTTATACAAAAATTAATTCAAGATGGATTAAAGACTTATATGTTAGACCTAAAACCATTAAAATCCTACAAGAAAACCTAGGCAATACCATTCAGGACATAGGTGTGGGCAAGGACTTCATGTCTAAAACACCAAAAGCAATGGCAACAAAAGCCAAAATCGACAAATGGGATCTCATTAAACTAAAGAGCTTCTGCACAGCAAAAGAAACTATCATCAGAATGAACAGGCAACCTACAGAATGGGAGAAAATTTTTGCAACCTACTCATCTGACAAAGGGCTAATATCCAGAATCTATAACGAACTCAAACAAATTTTCAAGAAAAAAACAAACAACCCCATCAAAAAGTGGGCAGAGGACATGAACAGACACTTCTCAAAAGAAGACATTTATGCAGCCAGAAAACACATGAAGAAATGCTCATCATCACTGGCCATCAGAGAAATGCAAATCAAAACCACAGTGAGATACCATCTCACACCAGTTAGAATGGCCATCATTAAAAAATCAGGAAACAACAGGTGCTGGAGAGGATGTGGAGAAATAGGAACACTTTTACACTGTTGGTGGGATTGTAAACTAGTTCAACCATTGTGGAAGTCAGTGTGGCGATTCCTCAGGGATCTCGAACTAGAAATACCATTTGACCCAGCCATCCCATTACTGGGTATATACCCAAAGGACTATAAATCATGCTGCTATAAAGACACATGCACACGTATGTTTATTGCGGCACTATTCACAATAGCAAAGAGTTGGAACCAACCCAAATGTCCAACAACGATAGACTGGATTAAGAAAATGTGGCACATATACACCATGGAATACTATGCAGCCATAAAAAATGATGAGTTCGTGTCCTTTGTAGGGACATGGATGAAACTGGAAAACATCATTCTCAGTAAACTATCGCAAGGACAAAAAACCAAACACCGCATGTTCTCACTCATAGGTGGGAATTGAACAATGAGAACTCATGGACACAGGAAGGGGAACATCACACTCCGGGGACTGTTGTGGGGTGGGGGAGGGGGGAGGGACAGCATTAGGAGATACACCTAATGCTAAATGACGAGTTAATGGGTGCAGGAAATCAACATGGCACATGGATACATATGTAACAAACCTGCACATTGTGCACATGTACCCTAAAACCCTAAAGTATAATAAAAAAAAAAAAAAAAAAAAAAAAAAAAAAAAAAAAGAAAATTGAGATGCCTTGAAATGTTGTCATATATGAAGGAAAATATTTAAAGATTATTCCAAATTCCAAAGACTTTTCTAGAATATAAGCAATCCAATAAACTTAATACTTGTATTGCATCGCCAAAAGTAAGTTGTAAAGCTGAAATTTCACAAATTTTATTATCAAACTAAAAATATTTTAAATTTTCAATCAACTGTTACAAAGACGTTAAATATCTTTTTCTTCTCTTTAAGAGTATTTTAAGGATGATCATAGGAGAAAGTATTCAAAGAGCATGAAGTTAGAATTTGTAGGGAGAAATGCTATAAAGATATGTCATGTAATTACATAACAAAACATTATTTTATGTTTTATTTTATAATTTTTTTGCCATTTATCAGCTATCCAAATTTTATATTATATTGTGATTTCTGTTATAAATACATATTCATATTTATGCCTAATTTTATTTTCAAAATTTTTGATTTTGTTTCTTGAAGTGGCCTGTCTAAATTGGAAAGGCTTCAGGTTTTATGCAAACCCTATAATTTGAAGGAACAGCTGAAAAGGGTTACTGATTGATTGAAGTGGGGCCTGAGAAAAAGCAAGAACTTAAGATTTACCGATGTTTTGGTCTGAACAACTAGAAAGCTGGAATTGTCATCTGCAGATATCAAGAAGACTATAAGAAGAGCATGTTTGAGGAAATAATCAAAAATTCAGTTTTTAACATGTTATCTTTAAGGCATCTATTAGGTGGGGATGGCAGAGTTTAGAGTCCAGGATAGAGGTTCAACTTGAACATATAAGCCTGAGAAGCATCAGCTTATTAATAGCATTTGAAGCCATGCAACTTGATGAGATACCATCATGTACCGCCTAATGACATCTAAAAAGGCCTAACCATGTTTCAGTCAACAACAAACCATATATACCATGGTGGTCGCATACAATTATAATGGAGCTGCAAAATTCCTATTGCCTATGAGCTTCACAGTCTTCTTAACATTATGGCACAAGCATTACTCACAGTTTTGCGGTGAGGTGGGTGTAAATAATTCTTTGCTGCCAGTTATATAAAAATATAGCAAAAATATATCACATTCAACTACACACAGTTTATAATACTTAATAATGATGATAAATGACTATATTGCTGGTTTATGTATTTACTACACTGTACTGTTTATCATTATTTTAGAGTGTCCTCCTTCTACTAAGGAAGACTAAGAAAGTTAACTGTAAACAGCCACAGGCAGGTCCTTCAGGAGGTATACCAGAGGAGGGTATTATTCTCATAGGAGATGACAGTTCTATGCCTGTTATTGTTCCAAAAGGCCTTCCAGTGGGACAGGATGTGGAGGTGGAAGGCAGTAATATTGATGATCCTGATCTCATATAGGCCTAGGCTAATGTATGTGTTTGTGTCTTAGTTTTGTTGTTGTTGTTTTTTTTTGTTTGCTTTTTTGAGAGTTTCACTCTTGTCGCCCAGGCTGGAGTGCAGTGGTGCTATCTAGACTCATCGCAACCTCTGCCTCCCAAGTTCAAGCGATTCTCCTGCCTCAGCCTCCCGAGTGGCTGGGATTACAGGCGTGCACCACTGTGCCCAGCTAATTTTTTATTTTTTAGTAGAGACGGGGTTTCTCCATGTTGGTCAGGCTGGTCTCAAACTCCCGACCTCAGGTGATCTGCCTGCCTTGGCTTCTCAAAGTGCTAGGATTACAGGCATGAGCCACCATGTCTGGCCTGTGTCTTAGTTTTTAACAGAAAAATTTAAAAAGTAAAAAAATCAGAAAATAAAATTTAAAAAAATAAAAAAGCTCATAAAATAAGGATATAAAGAGATAATATTTCTATACAGCTGTACAATGTATTTATGTTTTAAGCTAAAGGTTATAAAAGTCAACAATTTTTTATAAAAACTTTATACAGTAAAAAACTTACAGTAAGCAAAGTTTAATTTACTAAAAATGAAAGAAAATTTATTAAATAAATTCAATGTAGCCTAAGTGTATGGTGCTTATGAAGTCTACACTAGTGTACAGTAAGGTCCTAGGCCTTCACCTTCACTCACCACACTCACTCACAGACTCACCCAGAGCAATTCCCAGTTCTGCAAGCTTCCTTCATGATATGTGTCCTATCCAGATGTACCACTTTTTTTCTTTTATACCACATTTTATTGTACCCTTTCTGTGTTTAGCTACACAAATAATTACCATTGAGTTACAATTGCCAACAATGTTCAGAACAGTACCATGCGTTACGGGTTTGTAGCCCAGGTATGTAATAGGCCATACAATCTAGGTTTGTGTAAGTATGCTCTGTGATGTTCACACAATGATAAAATTACCTGAGAAGGCATTTCTCAGAATCTATCCCCAGTGGTACGTGACACATGACAGTACATAGCAGATATGGAACACATAGTTGAATCTATAAATCTAACTATTAGGGAAGAGATTTGAGATAATGAAAACAATTTAAGAGTCATCAGCACAAAAACTTTTTATATGTCTGAATAAGACCATGATGAAGTGAAGATAAAGAGAAAAGAGAAGTGATTCCAGAACTGAGCCCTGCCTGGGTCATTCACTTGTTAAGGATGAAGGCAATGAGGAGGAATCAACACAGGAGAGTGAAAAAGGAGCAGTTAGAGGGGTCAGAGTAACACAGGGACTGTGATGTCCTAATACACCACACACATGCCAAGACAGTCTGAAAAGCTTTATTATTCCTACAATGTGGTTATCAAACTGATCCAAAGTGGCTTTGAGAGCTGAGAAAAGACAGTCGGTGGGGGGTAACATTATGGCTAAGAGGTGGGGCTAGGTTGACACTTCCTAGACTTCCAAAGGTGTGAAACTCCCCTTGGTGCCAAAGAACATAGCATGCAGCCTTTCTTATCAGCTTGCTCAGATGCGGAAAAAAAAAAAGAAAAAAAAAAGGTGAGGCTTGAAAGGCACCACAGTGGCTTCAGGAGAGAATGCAATGAGGGAATTGGGAAATAATAGAAATGAATAATTCAGAATTTTCTGTAAAGGGAAGGAGAAAAAGAAAGAGGTGGTAGAAATAGAGTCAAACAGATATTTTAAGATGGAAGAAATAACAATAATTTGATAGGAATTATGAGAAAGGAAAACTTTGATGCAGGAGACGGAGGCCAGAGTCGCTTGAGTGGGCAGAAGGGAGTGAGGCTGAAGTTCCCTAGTGACAGGGTGGAGCGTAGCGGCACAGAGTAGGTGGGGTTTGGATGAGCTGGGTGACAGCTTGTTGGAGCTGATTTCTGTTTCTTTCAGCTTTCTCCGTGAAATAGGAAATTAGGTCATCCTCTGAAAGCCAGGAATAAGGGTGTCACCTTAGGATAGAAAAAAAAAAAAAAAAAGAGTAATAACCATCTTCGTTTTCGCCAATGGTACCTGGAAATTCACCCAGACAACACAAAGAATGCTTTGACACTGTGAAAATGTCTTGCCTTGAGTATTTCTAAGTTCCCTTCTGTACCATAGGAATAGACATTCCTTATACTTTCCAAAATGAGGCAGAAGTGCCTGTACTTGTGTCGAAACAAAACAAAACTTCTTTCTAAAGGAGAAAACCTATTTTGTCCTTTGTAATTAGAAAGAAACCTTAGCAGGTTTTATATGAGATTCTACAAATTTTACCTACATTGATCCCCTTAAAGAAAAATGCATGAAATATTTAAAGTGCTATGTCTCAAGGTCACTGCCAACCATTCTTATTTTATGTAGAGGTGCTATGTGCTTCTATTCAGCATTTTTATTTTGCCTGTTTGTTAACCTCCAGATGTAAATTATTCTTTGGAAGGAGCATCTTAAATTTTATGTAGTTTTAGAGAGCCTTTTGCTTCCTTTCTTTTTCGCATACACGATCGTCAATATCTGAGTAATTGTAGTTTACAGACCAAAAGTAACTTAAGCGTAGATATAAACATATATGTACAAACACATATATATTTAAATATTCACTATAACCCTCAAAAAAAGAGAGAGGCGGGATTTGTCCATTTGAATGCTGGAAGCATTCCGTATAGTGGATACCAAGAAATCATAAATTTATAATATGAAGCCATTGTGGCTTGAGGGATAAATATTCAGTACCTGGTATTACCTGATAAAGTCATACATATGTATAGCTCCATTTTATGTGATAATTACTGAATCTAGCTTTAGCATCTGCTTTTACCAGATAGACTGAATTTATTATTTTGGATAAGGCAGTCACAATAATTCATAGCCTTGTGAAGATTTGGCAAATAAAGGGGTCATAAGAGAGAGAGAGGAAAGTTGAATATAAAATTTTACTAGAAGATTCATATAAAATAACAATTATCTGCATTATATACATTTTTAGAAATTGTAAATTACATCTTTAAACTCCAGATTCTCTAGAAACAAAGTTAAAATAAAGCTTAACCCAAAGACATCTGGAGGATTTATGAATTGTCCATTTTAGCCTTTGAATATTAAAGTGACTTTAATCACATTTCAAAATAGCTGTGCATCTCCTTTCCACTTACAAACAAATAACTCAGTGTTTCTTTGGTTTTATTCAGCTGCTTACTATCTAAAAGCAAGTGATAAGCTGAGAAATGTATTTTAATAATGAAAGAGATAAGCTCAAGAAGAATGTAGGCAGTTGTTCAGAGATATGGGTGTAATAAATCCACCTTCACATCTAGAGATTCTCTGCTTAGTATGATCAACTTTAAGTTGAATCTTTAAGCTGACTATATCCTCAATGCCACCTTATTTTTCCTTGGTATGGTTCAAAAGCACAGATCTCCCTGAGACCTCATTATTTTCTTAAAATATTTTGAATGAAAACAATAACTCTTTAGGCTGACTCATACTAAAATTGAAATTCTTAGTTTTAATGGAATTTGTCATAGTTTTTCAGTATTAAAAAATTAGATGTAAAAGGAAAATTATTGCAAAATAAATGAATACTAAAAGAATTAGAAAAAATATAAATATTTATTCTTGAACTAGGGATGCTCATTCTAACCTTTAACATAAAGAAGTAAATTGTAAAGAACTAATAGATTTTATATATAAAAGAAAATATCTACACATGAGGAACAAAGTTTATAAATAATCTTAGTAGATAAAGAATTTTTAAATATTAAGAAACAATAAACACACAAAAGTAGAAAAGAGTAGAGAGGGTGGAAGAAAATCTCAAAAGAAGTAGAGATCTCTAATGAATGTTTAACTATATTTGACCCTCAATATCAAATAAATGAAAGTTAAAGCAAGAGTAGAGTAGCATGTTTTAAAATAGTCATTTAGTAATGATCTTTCAAAGTGAAAATTAAAATGCATAGTATTCATTAGTGGTCCAATCCTATATTGTTAATGCATGATGCATAATGTTAAAACTTACAGAAAGACAATTTGCCAGTACGTATTAGCATGTTGCCATCTTTTGGTCTAATAACTATACTTGTAAATTTTTGTTTCAGGGGAAAATCAAAGATATGCTTAGTGATTTTATCTCTTGGTAGTTTTAAATTTATAAAATCCATATAGGGAAATAATTTTGTCTTTTGCTAATTTCTCCTCCCTCTCTTTCATCTACATACCTGCATACATGGATATAGGGATGTAATACACGTATGTAGGTATATAATCTGCTTTTCTCTTTCTGTTCTGTCTCTGTACACAGACACACATGCAATAGGTCACAATAGACGTATGTATGTACATTTATATATTATACAAGATGAATATTTTGACATATTTGAAACATATGTATATATGTATATGTATATACATACATGCATATAATACTGTATCATATACACACATAAATACACATAGTGTAGGTAAGTAAATTTTATGTCACTGATAAGAAGTTCAACAGTTTTGCCTACTGTGACATTGGACTTTTCTACTATCCTCAACCTCTGTATTCTTTCCTTATAAGTTTCAAAGAATCCATCAAACAAAACTCTAATTATTGCTGTATTGATTGATTGATTGATTGATTTATATTCCTACTCTGTGCCAGGCACTCTGCTGTACATTGGTAATAGAGTACTGAATTAGGCAAAGACCTTCCTTGGCCTTCTGCATTGTAGGTATTGAAATTATAAGTGCAAGATCTTTCACGAAGGAGATTTTCAGGGTGCTATAGTATCATTAAATAGAACCGAAGTAGTGTTGGAGAGGGAAGGTTTGCATGAAGAAACAGCGTTAAACTGAATATGAAGTAGATACATGGGGCTCGGGCACTAGAAATTGCAAAAGATGAAGGTTATGATAAGCACAAAGAAATTCCAGCAGAGGGACTAGCCCTTGGCTTCAAGAGTAGAAACAGAAGGTTAAAGAGACCTGTATGGTTGAATCTTAGGAAGGAAGAGAAAGCAGGGTAACAGTAGTGCGTCGTGACAACACACAGGTAATTAGGGGCCAGATCATGTAGGAATTAGGTGATAAAGGTTTAGGTTTCATTTAAATTGTAATGGAAATTTATTGAAGATTTATATATAAAAAACTAAAAATGTAAAAATTTACCTTATAAATATTTTTCAGAATTTTGGAGAACAATCTGAAAAGATCACAACAGTCCAAAAAAAGAATGGCTATGATTTGGGCTAGTGTGATGGAGCTGTAAATAAAGACAAGTGGACACATATGACCCAAATTTTGGAGAAATAAATAGTGGTACTTATTCTTGAGGTGGGTAAAGGTAGGAAAAGGAAACTGGAAAATGAAGCAGGAATCTAAGGATTCTCTTTTGACCAACCGAGTATCTATAATTTCTCTTTGCTGAAATGTGGAAGATCATAAATATCAGGGATAATAAATATCAGGAGTTCAATTTTGGTCATTTTAAATCTGAAATTCTTGTGAAACATCCAAGGTGACATGTCAAGATTGTAGCATATCTGGAATACAAAGTAAACATTTAAATTGGAATATGTATCTGTGAATATTATCATTTTTAGCGTCATAGGTATAAATGAGGCCATCTAGACAGAAAGTTTTTAAAAAACTGCAATAACTAGGTCCTAAATTCCTTAACTTAGAAACTTATGAAAATACAGACATGTAACCTCAACACTGAATCTCTTCTTCAGTCAGTCTAGGTTTCAGGGTCCAGGAATATGTATTTTTTAGAAAAGTTCCCCAGGCTCATTGAATAAATCTTAACAACATGATCCTAAATATGTAACAAACATCAAAAGATTTTGATGCTAAATTAACCAATTATTTATCACAGTGAAATATTTTTAACACGTTGTACTCTAAATTTGATAGACAAAAGAAAAAATTTAGCTGTATTGACAAATATATAAACGAGGTAATTCACAAACTTTGAATATCTGTATAAAATCTGAACACCTCCCCCAAATTGAATAAACATTACTTTTTAGCCCCATTAATTATTAAATTTGAGTTTACTCAATATAAGACTACAAATAAAGACAAAAAATTGCCAAGGATACAGGTGATAAGATTCTGTTCTATGATCATATGCAATAAAATTAGAAATTAAAGCCAGAAGACAGCAAAAGTAAAAATTAATCACTTCTGGCCAACTCTTGAATTAAAAATGAAAACATAATTGAAATTACCAAGTGTGTAGACTTTAAAATCAACAGAAGTGTTACCTACTAAAAACATGTTGGATGCAATTCAAATAATATTTAGGGGAAATTTATAACCTTGAAAGCATTAGTCATTAATCCAGTTATATTGAAAATAAATGAACTATTCAAAACAAGAAGCTAGAAAAATTTTCAAATTACTCAGTAAACTAAAAAATATAGCAGAAAGCAGAAGTAAGGGTAAAAGTAAATATTAATAAAATAGTAAATAAAGAAAGAAAAAAGTGATCAATACAACTAAATGCTAATTATTTTAAAATGCAAACAAAATAGACCCATATCTGGATAGACTCACCAAAAAAATCATATGTAAGCAATGATTAAAATTGGAAAACTGACAAAATTTGCATTTAGAAGAGATTTTTAAAGAGTATATCAAAGCATTTTGAAGAAATATGAGTTAATTTTGAAAAGAGATAAATGAATGCTTTATTAGAAATTAATTACCAAAATTTAAACAGATTAATAATTAATTTATAAATTAAAATTATAATTTAAGATAATGTCATGAGTCCTAAGTAATATTTTTAGACGGTTTGAGCAAAAATACCAAGATGAATAGTTTCTTTCTTCTGCAGATTTTTTTTATTTTATTTTTTATTTTATTTTATTATTATTATACTTTAAGTTTTAGGGTATGAGTGCACAACGTGCAGGTTTGTTACATATGTATACATGTGCCATGTTGGTGTGCTGCACCCATTAACTCGTCATTTAGCATTAGGTATATCTCCTAATGCTGTCCCTCCCCTCTCCCCCCACCCCACAACAGTCCCCGGAGTGTGATGTTTCCCTTCCTTTGTCCATGTGTTCTCATTGTTCAATTCCCACCTATGAGTGAGAACATGCAGTGTTTGGTTTTTGTCCTTCCGATAGTTTGCTGAGAATGATGGTTTCCAGATTCATCCATGTCCCTATAAAGGACATGAACTCATCTTTTTTATGGCTGCATAGTATTCCATGGTGTATATGTGCCACATTTTCTTAATCCAGTCTATCATTGTTGGACATTTAGGTTGGTTCCAAGTCTTTGTCATTGTGAATAGTACCGCTATAAACATACATGTGCATGTGACTTTATAGCAGCATGATTTATAATCCTTTGGGTATATACCCAGTAATGGGATTGCTGGGTCAAATGGTATTTCTAGTTCTAGATCTCTGAGAAATCACCACACTGACTTCCACAATGGTTGAACTAGTTTACAGTCCCATCAACAGTGTAAAAGTATTCCTATTTCTCCACATCCTCTCCAGCACCTGTTGTTTCCTGACTTTTTAATGATGGCCATTCTAACTGGTGTGAGATGGTATCTCATTGTGGTTTTGATTTGCATTTCTCTGATGGCCAGTGATGATGAGCATTTTTTCATGTGTTTTTTGGCTGCATAAACGTCTTCTTTTGAGAAGTGTCTGTTCATGTCCTTCGCCCACTTTTTGATGGGTTATTTGTTTTTTTCTTGTAAATTTGTTTGAGTTTATTGTAGATTCTGGATATTAGCCCTTTGTCAGATGAGTAGATTGCAAAAATTTTCTCCCATTCTGTAGATTGCCTGTTCACTCTGATGGTAGTTTCTTTTGCTGTGCAGAAGCTCTTTAGTTTAATTAGATCCCATTTGTCAATTTTGGTTTTTGTTGCCATTGCTTTTGGTGTTTTAGACATGAAGTCCTTGCCCATGCCTATGTCCTGAATGGTATTGCCTAGGTTTTCTTCTAGGGTTTTTATGGTTTTAGGTCTAACATTTAAGTCTTTAATCCATCTTGAATTAATTTGTGTATAAGATGTAAGGAAGGGATCCAGTTTCAGCTTTCTACATATGGCTAGCCAGTTTTTCCAGCACCATTTATTAAATAGGGAATCCATTCCCCATTGCTTGTTTTTGTCAGGTTTGTCAAAGATCAGATAGTTGTAGATATGCGGCATTATTACTGAGGACTTTGGAAAAATTGGGACATCTATTCAAATCGTTTTAATAACCTATTAGGACATTAAAATTGACATTTGACAAAGGCAGTGTAAAAAAACAAGAAGCATTGTTATGGGAAAATAGGTGAAAAATCATAAGTGAAGTCAGCATGTTTCTTAAGCAAATAAGAGTGAATGACCTAATAGCATGAGGAAACTTTCAAAACAGAAGCAGCAGCTGGGGGTATGATTTTCCCTATTTCACTCAAAAAAATAACCAAGGATATAGATTATAAGATCCTGTTTTATGAGGGCAATACAATAAAATTAGAATCTGTCAGGATTTATCAGGGCTGTGTGTCAGAATTTAAGAGAGAGACATTGGCTATTTCTTGGGCTGTGAGGTTTTATAAACTGCATGATTATGAATAAGACAGGGTAAACCCTAGCCTGACCAAGCTTGGTACAGGCTAGAAGCTTTTTGCTCACAGCTGTAGAATATGGAGAAACCTTGACGTCCATCCCTGTTCCCAACTTCAGCAGTCATTGTTGGGATAACATTAGCTCCTTTCCTGGAGTTTCCTGGGATTAGAGCCCAAGTATTACAGTCGCAGCTGTATGATAACAACATAGACAAATAGCTTCCAGTCCTGATGAGCCACATCAGCATTCTACCAGGTTTGATTGCCTACCATACTTGTCTTTTGTATATTTTTATAGAAAAAGTTTGAGTTTGAGGCTGGGCGTGGTGGCTCAAGCCTGTAATCCCGGCACTTTGGGAGGCCAAGGCGGGCAGATCACGAGGTCAGGAGATCGAGACCACAGTGAAACCCCGTCTCTACTAAAAATGCAAAAAAAAAAAAATTAGCTGGTCATGGTGGTGGGCGCCTGTAGTCCCAGCTACTCAGGAGGCTGAGGCAGGAGAATGGCATGAACCGGGGAGGCGGAGCTTGCAGTGAGCCGAGATTGAGCAACTGTGCTCCAGCCTGGGTGACAGAGTGAGACTCCATCTCAAAAAAATAAATAAATAAATAAATAAATAGAATAAAAAATAAGAAAAAGTTTGAGTTCGCAAATTACTCTCTTCTGCAAGAGACCAAACCACTTTCACCAAGGCTAGTTTGCAAGGGAGTTGTTTTGGATGAATTAATGTTTACCATGTAGTCTGTCACCCTTTGAACTGGTGAGCTCTGTGCATCACAGCCCACTTTGTCAGCATTACCTATCATCTCAGCCCATTGGATATGCAAGGCTAGTTGCTGACTTCAAGAAGACACAGCAGGAGTAATTGATTGGTGCCTTGGAAAAAATGGTCATGATTAATACCTGAAGCTCTCTCAATAATATGGAATAATACCATGTCTGATACCATGTAGTACTATCACTACTATTCCACAGGAATTTTTTTGTTTGTCTGTTTTTACATCATGGCCAGAGGGTAGTCATGAAAACTTGGAAGTGGGGCCCAGATAACTTGGAGTGGCTGTGTGGTGAAGGTCTGAGAAAATCTCTCAAGCCTTCTCCAAAATCTAGAAAATGATTGTCATTCTCTGTGATGAGAGATGTGTTCAACATGGCATGCTAACTCTGGAGTTCTGAAGTCTATTTCTGGCACTGGGTTGTTTCACAGAAATGGCGGTATGGCCTGATGGAACATGCCAGGAGGTTGGTAGGATCTTAAAGTAAGGTTGAATTTTAAAAGGTATTGAAATGAGTACAGTTCTCCCTTGCCTTATTTAGTACCCAATGAAAATATAGCATCATGAAGTATTAATGGAAAAAGTCAGCCTCTATGAGCATGCACAACAAATCCAGAGCAACCTGGATGACAGTCTTCCTGGAAGGATCCTAATGAAAGACTGTTAATATGTACAACTCTCATTCCCTGCCTCTACTTTCTCTGGGAAACATTTATTTCCAGAAGCATCATAGCTTCTGTCCCATACCTGGGTGATCACCTTAGCAATTACTCAGAACTAGTAGTCACATTCTTCACCCACATGGTCCTGTGGTAGTTCAAGTTTATTTATTTTGTACCCACACAAAAGTAATGACAGCCAGCATAATACCTGTGAGTCAGAATATCTGAGTTGAGACAGGGTAGGAGTATCAAGTATTGCTTCACACTGGAGCCACCATAGAAAGTCAGGAGAAAGCAGCACCTTCAAGTTGATGTCATCTACCTTTTGACAAACAATAGAATCCAGTATTTCCAAATGCCTGAGACAATGAAATTGGAAGAAAATAGGGAAAGTGAGATCATTCATATATTTCTACTACTCAAACTTCTGCCATTTCTCTACTTCTGGACCCCCAAGAGATTGCAGAGAGAGAGGAATTCTTGCAAAGGATGACCTTATTCAGGGCATGTGTGGTTTAGGTGTCCCAGTGGAACCTCCAGTCCTATCAGTGAGTGGCAAATGCAGGGTCAGCACAAATGCTTTTTGAGGTAAATTCTCCAGAGTTTTATTGCCCTTGTGTTTTGTAAGTGGTGTCAAC
The DNA here is from genome assembly GCF_006542625.1 of Nomascus leucogenys. Lineage (NCBI taxonomy): Eukaryota > Metazoa > Chordata > Mammalia > Primates > Hylobatidae > Nomascus > Nomascus leucogenys. Next base: position 87,895,212 of record NC_044387.1, on the reverse strand, counting down.
AGACTAGTCCTAAGCTGTTTGCATGATATATACTAATCCCAGTAGATAACTGAGTCATCCCTCTAAGGCAGAGGTCCCCAAACTTCTTGGCACCAGGGACCTGCTTCATGGATGACAGTTTTTCCATGGATGGTGTATGTGTGAAGGAGACGGTTTCAGGATGAAGCTGTTCCATCTCATAAGGAGCACACAACTAGATCCATCGCATGCACCATTCACAAGAGGTTTCACACTCCTAAGATAATCTAAGGCCACTGCTAATCTGACAGGAGGCAGAGCTGGGGTGGTAGTGCTTGCTTGCCCACCACTCACCTCCTGGTGTGTTGCCCAGTTCCTAACAGGCCATGGACCAGTGGGGGTTAAGGACCCCTGCTCTAAGATTTCAATGGTGTGTGTGTGTGAGTGTGTGCGTGTGAATTCACTCCTCTTGCTTCTATAGTTGAGTCTCCAGCTCAACACAAATCATTAGATACTCTGGACTCCTGAAGTCCTAGGGCAGTTGACTTGAAATATCTTGGAGACCACGGTGTGGAAACATGTGCTTGAATTACGCTAATTCCAATGAGATTAGATTTCATGATGTAAAGAAATTTTGCAGATGAAATTAAGGTCCCATTTCATTAGCCTCATGAAATGGGCTAATCACATGAGGTTTCTAACCTTAATAACCTTAAATAGGGTTATTATCTAAATGGACTAATCACATGAGGCCACATGAGGTCAAAAACAAGAACTGGCCTGTAATCCCAGCACTTTGGGAGGCCGAGGCGGGCGGATCACAAGGTCAGGAGATCGAGACCATCCTGGCTAACATGGTGAAACCCCGTCTCTACTAAAAATACAAAAATTAGCAGGGCGTAGTGGCGGGCACCTGTAGTCCCAGCTACTCGGGAGGCTGAGGCAGGAGAATGGCGTGAACCTGGGAGGCGGAGCTTGCAGTGATCCAAGATTGCACCACTGTACTCCAGCCTGGGCAACAGAGCCAGACTCCATCTCAAAAAAAAAAAAAAAACCAAGAACTCAGAAATCTGAAAAGGATTTGATGTGCCATTACTGGCCTGAAGATAATGGGAAATATATGGCAAGGAATGGCAGTCGGCCACTAGGAGCTCAGGGCAGTTTCCAGCTGACAGCCAGCAAGAAAATGGGTACCTCAGTACAACAACATCTAAGAACTTAATTCTTCCAACAAGAAGCATAAGCTTGAAAGTGGATTTTTCACCAGAGAATTTAGATCAGAAATCAGTCCAGACAACACCTTGATTTCAGCCTTTGAGATGCCCTGATGCCATATATTATGCCATGCTGGGTTTCTGACCTATGAATTGTGAGCTAATAAATGGACATTGTTTTCAGCTACCAAGTTAGTGGTACTTTGTTATGAAACAAAAGCAAACTAGCGCAAAGCAATGTTATAAGAACGATATTTCCACTCAAATTTCATAAGTAGTTGGGGAGGGCAAGATGGCCGAGTAGATGCAAACAAGTGGAACAGCTCCCATGGAGGGAGTGAGATGACTGTCATGCTGTTAATAAATTTTCAGAGAGAAGGCATTGAGAGTGGATGGAGGGAAAACACAGAAGCTAGGCTGAAGGGGGAGAAAGCTGGGAACCCCACATGGGCTACCATACACTGGGACTCATTTTTGAACTGCAACAGCTCCAGGGGAATGGGTGAGCTGAACTGGCAAGGAGCAATCTGCTGCTGCCACAGGCCTCTGGAATCATGCAGGAGGGGACTCCTCAACCACTCACGGACACTTGAGATGGCAGAGAGAGCTGCTTAGAGAAGTGATGGGGCAGCAAGCCACCTGATGTGGAGCCCAGAGGGTTTGGTGAAAGATTGTTTGTAGTGGAATGTATCCAGGCTATCCCTCTAGGCTAGACTTGCTCCCAAAAAAGACCTTAGCCCTAGGGGAATAGTCAGACCTGATCTCTGCAGGGCATTCTTGCACATCAGATGGGGCTGGTATGACCTGGGCACTTCTTGGTCTTCTGGCTTCTCCCAGGGAATCATCCTGGCCACACCTGCTTACAGAGCAGTCTCTGGTGCCTGGGATTTCACACCATAGCTTCTGCACCAGCAAACCATACCTGACCAGCAGAGAGCTCCAATGAGGTGGTTTCTATGGCTGCACACCAACCTGCACTTTCCCTCTCCATACTGCAGCTTCCCCAGCCCACTCCAATTCCCCACATCACTTTGCTGACACATGTCTATATAGGCAGGTTTTGCTTTACTTGCCCTACCAGCATGCGGATGCGCAGTATGCTCCCCACCCAACCCTTGCTGACACCATTGTAGGTGGAACCTTTGTGGGCACAGACTCAGCAAACCTCACCCATGCCTGTGCCCCACCATTGAACTAAAACTGAGCAAAGAACAGAGGATCCTTCCACACCCTGAGTGATCACTTCTCTTCATGGGCACAGATAACACGCCGAGACATGCACTGGCCAGTATCCCACACCAATCCAACACCACCTCCAGTGCAACAGTGCACACGGTCTCCAGCAGGGCCACCCACCCTGGCTTGCCCCACAGCTACCTGACCTGAGCCACTGCAGTAAACACCTGCAGGGAGGCAGGCACCCCTGTATCTACTAGCATTCTGTTGTAGCTGCTGCACCTCAGCCCCCACTATTGCAGTGGTCTCCAAACCTCGACCAGCCAGAGAACAAAGTCAGGCCCCAATGTAAGAGTATGCAGTTTAGGAGTTGGGAGCTGAGTGCTGGCCCACTAAAATCTCCTGGAAAGGAAGCCAGTTTGATGAATCCACGTTATACCACAATCAAACCCTCCAGGTCATCAAATAGGATTAAAAGGCAACTCTCTGAAGGTAAGCACACTCAAAGATTGAAGGTAGAAAAGCCCACAAAGATGAAAAAGAATTATCGCAAGAATGCTGAAAACTCGAAAAGCCAGAGTGCCTTTTTGCCTCCAAATGACCATATTACCCTCCAACAAGGGTTTGGAACTGGGCTAAGGCTGAGATAACTGAAAAGAAAGAAATAGAATTCAGAATATGAAGAGTAATGAAGTTCATTGAGCTACAGGGGTACGTTGTAACCCAATGCAAGGAAGCTAAAAATCATGACAAAAAATGGAGGACCTGACAGATAAAATAGACAGTATGGAGAAGAACATAATTGACCTGATACAGATGAAAAATACAAGAATTTCATAATGCAATCACAAATATTAACAGCAGAATAGACCAAGTGGAGAAAAGAATCTCAGAACTTGAAGACTGACTTTCTGAAATAAGACAAACAAGAATAGAGAAAAAAGAACAAAAGGGAATAAACAAAACCTCTGAGAAATTTGGGATTATGTAAAAGGACCTAATCTATGACTGATGGGTATACCTGAAAAAGATGGGGAGAAAGGAACCAACTTGGAAAAGATATTTCAGTATATTATTCATGAGAACTTCCCCAACCTTGCTAGAGAGGCCCACACTCAAATTCAGAAAATGCAGATAATTCTGGTAAGATACTTCAGAAAAGGATTATCGTCAATAAACATGATTATTAGATTTTCCAAGGTTGAAATAAAAGAAAAAATGTTAAAGGTAGCTAGAGAGAAAGGTCAGGTAACCTACATAGAAAAGCCCATCGAACTAACAGTGGACCTCTTAGCTGAAACACTGTAAGCCAGAAGAGATTGGGGCCAATATTCAATATTCTTAAAGAAAAGAAATTCCAGCCAGAATACCGTGTCCAGCCAAACAAAGCTTCATAAGCAAAGAAGAAAAAAGATCTTTTTCAGACAAGCAAATGCTGAGGAAATTTGTTACCACTAGATCTGCCTTACAAGGGGTCCTGAATAAAGCACTAAATATGGAAATAAAAGACCATTACCTGCCACTATAAAAACACATTAAAATACACAAACCAGTGACACTATAAAGCAACCACATAAGCAAGTCTACAAAATAACCAGCTAACATCATGATGACAGGATCAAATCCACACATATCAATATTAACATTAAACAAAAATGGGCTAAATGCCACAATTAAAAGACACAGAGTGTCAAGCTGGATAAAGAACCAAGACTTATTGGCACGTCGTCTTCAAAAGAGCTATCTCACATGGAGTGACACACATAGACTCACAATACAGGGATGGAGAAAAATCTTACAAGCAAATGGAAAATAGGTTAAAGCATGGGTTGCAATCCTAGTTTTGGACAAATCAGACTTTAAACCCACAAAGAACATAAAAGACAAAGAAGGGCATTACATAATTGTAAAGGGTTCGATTCAACAAAAACATCTAACTATTCTAAATATATGTGCATCCAACACAGGAGCGCTCATACTAATAAAGCAAGTTCTTAGAGACCTTCGAGACTCAGACTGCCACACAATAATAGTGGAAGACTTTAATACCCCCACTGACACTATTAGACAGATTATTAAAACAGAATGTTAACAAAGATATTCAGGACCTGAACTCAGCACTGGATCAAATGGACCTGATGATATCTGTGGAATTCTCCACAAAGCAAAAAACAGAATATAAATCTTCTCATCGAAACATGGCATACTCTAAAATCAACCAAATAATTGAAAGTAAAACATCCCTAAGCAAATGCAAAACCAAAGTGCAATCAAGTTAGAAACCAAGATGAAGAAATTCACTCAAAACAATACACTTACATGGAAATTGAGTAATCTGCTCCTGAGTGACTTTTAGATAAATAATGAAATTAAGGCAGACATCAAGAAGTTCTTTGAAGCTAATGAGAAAAAGAAACAACATACTAGAACCTCTGGAATGCAGCTAAGGCAGTGTTAAGAGGAGAATTCATAGCACTAAATGCCCACAAAAGTTAGAAAGATCTCAAGTTAACAATCTAACATTACAACTGAAAGAACTAGAGAAGAAGAGTGAACAAATCCCAAAACTAGCAAAAGACAGGAAATAACCAAAATCAGAGCTGAACTGAAGGAGATCTATTAGCTTGTTCTCATGCTGCTAATAAAGACATAATAAGACTAGGTAATTTATTAAGGAAAAAGCTTTAACTGACTCACAGTTCCACATGGCTGGGAAGGCCTCACAATCATGGCAGAAGGTGAATGAGGAGCAAAGTCACATTTTAAATGGCAGCAGGCAAGAGAGCTTTTGCAGGGGAATTCTCACTTATAAAACCATCAGATCTCATGAGACTTATTCACTACCACTTGAACAGTATAGAAGAATCTGCCCAGATGATTCAATTATCTCCATCTGGCCCCACCGTTGACACATGGGGACTTTTACAATTCAAGGTCAGATTTGTGTGGTGACACAGCCAAACCATATCAGGAGATGAGGACATGAAATCCATTCAAAAGATCAATGAATCCAGGAACTGGTTTTCTGAAAAGAAAAAAATAGACCACTAGCTAGAAAAATAAAGAAAAAAGAGAAAAGTCAAACATAATCAGAAATGACAAGGGGGATATTAGCACTGACCATACAGAAATGCAATCAACAATCAGAGAATGTAATGAACACCTCTATGCATATAACCTAGAAAATCTAGAAGAAATGAATAAATCCCTGAGAATATACACCCTTCTAAGTCTGAGCCAGAAAAATTTGAAACCCCGAATAGACTAATAACAAGCTCTGAAATTGAGGCAGTAACAAATGGCCTACCAACCAAATAAAGCCCAGGACTAGATAGATTCACAGGTGAATTCTGCCAGATGTACGAAGAAGAGGTGGCACCATTCCTACTGAAACTATTCCAAAAAAATTATGAGGAGGGACTACTGCCAAACACATTGTATGAGATCAGCACCATTCTAATACCAAAACCTAGCAGAGATACAACAAAAAAAAGAAAGTGCCAGGCCATATCTTTAATTAACATCAGTGCAAAAATCTTCAACAAAATACTGACAAACCAAATGCAGCAGAATATCAAAAAGCTTATCCACCATGATCAAGAAGGCTTTATTCCTGGGATGCAAGGTTGGTTCAACATATGCAAATCAATAAATATGATTCATTACATAAAGAGGAATAAAGACAAAAACTACATGATTATCTCAATGGACACAGAAAAGGCCTTTGAGAAAATTCAACATCCCTTCATGTTAAAAACTCAATAAGCTAGGTATTGAAGGAACAGAAAAAAACTATTTTAAAATCAACAAGAAACCAAAAAAGAGCCTAAATAATCCAGATAATCTCAAGCAAAGAAAACACAGCTGGAGGCATCATGCTACCCAACTTCAAACGATACTACAAGGCTAGAGTAAACAAAAAGCATGGTACTGGTACAAAAACATGCACATAGACCAATGAAATAAAATAGAGAACTCACAAATAAGACCCCACACCTAAAACTATCTATTCTATGACAAACCTGACAAAAATAAGCAATGGTGAAAGGATTCCCTATTCAGCAAATGACACGGGGATAACTGGTGGTCATATGCAGAAGATTGAAACTGAAACTTTTCCTTACACCATATACAAAAAAAATTTACTCAAGATAAATTAAAGGCCTAAAATAAAACCCTGTATTATAAAAACTCTGGGAGACAACCTTGACAGTATCATTCAGGACATAGGTATGGGCAAAGATTCATAAAGATGATGACAAAATCAATGGCAACAAAACCAAAAATTTACAAATGGAATCAATTTAAACCAAGGAGCTTCTGCACAGCAAAAGAAACTATCAACAGGGTAAACAGACAGCCTACAGAATGGGGGAAAATTTTTGCAAAGTATGCGTCTGATAAACATCTAATATCTACAGCATGTAAGGAACTTAAATGTACAAAAAGAAAGCAACAATCCAATTAAAAAGTTAGCAAGGGACATGAATAGACACTTTTCAAAAGAAGGCATACATGCGGCCAACAAACATATGAAAATGAACTAAATATCACTGATAATTAGAGAAATAAAATCAAAATCATGATGAGATACCATTTCACACCAGTCAGAGTGGCTACTATTAAAAAGTCAAAAAATAACAGGTGCTGCATGGAGAGAAAGGAATGCTTATACACTGTTGGTGGGAGTGTAAATTAGTTCAACCACTGTGGAAGACAGTGTGGCAATTCCTCAAAGTCCTAAAGGCAGAAATACTATTTGACCCAGCAATCTCATTACTGGTTACACAAACAAAGGAATATAAATCATTCTATTATAAACATGCATGCATTATGTTCATTACAGCACTATTCACAAAAATGTGGAATCAACCTAAATTCCTGATATGGTTTGGCTGTGTCCCCACCCAAATCTCATCTTGAATTTTATGTGCATAATTTCCACGTGTTGTGGGAGAGACCTGGTGAGAGATAACTTGAATCATGGGGATGGTTTTGCCCATACTGTTCTCATGGTAGTGAATAAGTCTCACAAGATCTGATGGTTTTATCAGGGTTTTCTGCTTTTGCATCTTCCTCATTTTCTCTTGCTGCCACCACATAAGAAGTGCCTTTTACCTCCCGTCATAATTCTGAGGCAACCCCCCAAGTCAGGTGGAACTGTAAGTCTAATTAAACCTCTTTTTCTTTCCAGCCTTGGGTATCAGCAGTGTGAAAATGGACTAATACAGTAAATTGGTACCAGTAGAGTGGGGCACTGCTGAAAAGATACCTGAAAATGTGGAAACGACTTTGGAACTGGGTAACAGGCAGAGGCTGGAACAGTTTGGAGAGTGCAGAATAAGACAGGAAAATGTGGGAAAATTTAGAACCTCCTAGAGACTTGTTGAATGGCTTTGACAAAAATGCTTATAGTGATATGAAAAATAAGGTCCAGGCTGAGGTGGTCTCAGATGGGTTGAGGAAATTGCTGGGGACTGAAGCAAAGGTGACTCTTGTTACGTTTTAACAAAAAGGCTGACATTTTGCCCTTGTCCTAGAGAGTTGTGAAATTTTGTATTTGAGAGATTATTTAGGGCATCTGATGGAAAAAAAAAAAATCTAAACGGCAAAGCATTCAAGAGATGACTTGGGTGCTGTTAAAAGCATTCCATTTTAAAAGGAAAACAGCATAAAAGTTTGGAAAGTTTGCAGCCTGACAATGCAATAGAAAAGGAAAACCCATTTTTTTGTGAAGAAAAGTCAAGCTGGGTACAAAAATTTGCACGACTAACAAGGAGCCAAATGTTAATTCTGAAGACAATGAGGAAAATGTCTCCAGGCCATGCCATAGGTCTTCAAGGCAGCCCCTTCCATCACAGACCCAGAAGCCTAGGAGGAAAAAATTATTTTGTTGGCTGGGACCAGGGTCCTTGTGCTGTGTGCAGCCTATGGACTTGATGCCCTGTGTGCCAGCCATTCCAGCCATTGCTAAAAGAGGCCAAAGTACAGCTCAGCCCATGTTTACAGAGGATGCAAGCCCCAAACCTTGACAGCTTCCATGTGGTGTTGAGCCTGTGAGTGCACAGAAATCAAGAATTGAGGTTTGGGAAACTCCACCTAGATTTCAGAAGATGTGTGGAAATTACTGGATGCCCAGGCAGAAGTTTGCTGCAGGGGTGGGAACTTCATGGAGAACCTCTGTTAGGGCAGTGCATAAATGAAATGTGGGGTTGGAGCCCCACACAGAGTCCCTACTGGGGCACTGCCTAGTGGAGCTGTGAGAAGAGGGCCACCATCCTCCATACCCAAGAATGGTAGATCCATCGACAGCTTGCATTGTGTGCCTGGAAAAGCTGCAGACACTCAATGCCAGCCATGAAAGCAGCCAGGAGGGGAGCTATACTCCGCAAAGCCACAGGGGCAGAGCTGCCCAAGACTATGAAAACCTACCTCTTGCATCAGCGTGACCTGGATGTGACACATGGAGTCAAAGAAGATCATTTTGGAGCTTTAAAATTTGACTGCATTGCTAGATTTTGGACTTGCATGGGCCTTGTTTTGGCCAATTTCTCCCATTTGGAATGGTTGTATTTACCCAATACCTGTACCCACATTGCATCTAGGAAGTAACTAGCTTGCTTTTGATTTTACAGGCTCATAGGCAGAAGGGACTTGCCTTGTCTCAGATGAGACTTTGGATTGTGGACTTTTGGGTCATTGCTGAAATGAGTTAAGACTTTGGGGGACTGTTGGGAGGGCATGACTGGTTTTGAAATATGAGGACATGAGATTTGGAGGGGCCAGGGGCAGAATGATATGATTGGCTCTGTGTCCCCACCCAAATCTCATCTTGAATTGTACTCCTGTAATTCCCATGTGTTGTGGGAGGGACCTGGTGGGAGATAATTTGAACCATGGGTGCAGTTTCTCCCATATTGTTCTCATGGTAGTAACTAAGTCTCATGAGATCTGATGGTTTTATCAGGGCTTTCTGCTTTTGCATCTTCCTTATTTTCTCTTGCCACCACCATATAAGAAGTGCATTTCATCTCCTGCCATGATTCTGAGGCCCCCCAGCCATCTGGAACTGCATGTCCAATTAAACATATTCTTATTCCCATTCTTGGGTGTGTCTTTATCAGCAATGTGAAAATACTGTAATACAATTCCTGTCAATGATAGACTGGATAAAGAAAATGTAGTGCATATATACCATGGAATACTATGCAGCCATTAAAAAAACAAGATCATGTTTTTTTGCAGGACATGGATGGAGCTGGAAGCCATTATCCTTAGCAAACTAACACAAGATAGGACAACCATATACTGCATGTTCTCACTTATAAGAGGAAGCTAATTGATGAGAGCATATGTACACATAGAGAGAATCAATGCATCCTGGGGCCTACTGGGGAGTGGATGGTGGGAGGAGAGAGACATCAGAAAAAGTAATTAATGGGTACTAGGCTTACTACCTGGATGATGAAATAATCTGTACAACAAACCTACATGACACAAGTTCACATGTGTAACCAACCTGCACATGTGCCCTTGAACTTAAAAGTTAAAAAAATTAATTAATTAATATAAATGCATAAGTGGCAGTTCTAATCTATATGCAAACTTATAATTTAATAGTACTTAGCAAATTAATTATAAAAAGTAAAGGGAAGTGCTAGGAAAAGGCATGATAATTGGAGGTACAAAATCTGTCAGTTTTCAGAAATTATTGTAAAGCTATAATAATTAAAATTAGTATGATAAAATTGCTATATTAAAACAATAGACAAATATATGTATGTAGCATAACAAAGAGTTTCCAAACAGATAAATACGTATATGGGAATTTATATGTGCAGAATCAGCATGCAAATAAATAAGGAGAGGACAAATTTTAAATAAAAAGTATTGAGAAAACTAGATTTTAATATTAAACTAAATAAAATGTAATTAAACCCTCATTTCACACATAATAATAAGTTCTAGATATTTTAAATATCTGCATTTTAAAAAACAAAGCCTTGAACTCTTACTAGAAATCTAGACAATTTTTATGACATTCATGGTATAGGAAATAATTGCTAAGCTCATTTTTTCTTCCTCACAAGGAAAATAAAGTCATATTCCATGAAGAAAGTTAGTTATTAAATTTATCTATATAGAACTTAAAATTTTGCAAAAGTGCTACAAAGTAAAACATAAGTAAGCAACAGAAAAAATATTTTTACAGTATGTATACTAACAGATGTGTATGTTTATATATATAAATATATAAACATGTATTTTAATATATCTACATATGCTGCACATACATACACATATATGTATGTTTATATCATATATTATGATTCCAATGATATATACACAATATAGATCAGTATATATTCTGTACATATACATATATGTATATTTATGCATGTTTATATAATACAAATATGTGTATTTAAATGTGTCATATATATATCAAGAACAGCTAGTTGAAATAAAGTTACTAAGGAAATGAATGAGCAATTTTTCAGAAGGAAAGTGGGAATTGTTAAAATATGTATGCCTAGATCCTTAACAACCGGAATTAGGGAATTGCAAAATGAAATAAAAAGACACACTTTTTACATGTCAGGTTGAAACAAAAAGTCTATAAATTCCAAGGATTTATAATGATGAAGTCTTATAACTGCCAATAGAAGGGTACATTAGCATAACCTTTCTACCATCTAATGAGATACTTTCTAGTAGGATTAAAAGTGGTCACACTTCCTGACTCAATAATTTATCTTCTAGATTTATAAGTTGGAGAATGTGTACTCAAAAAGTCACATGTACTCAAAATCTCATTTTCAAGAAATAGTCAAAATTGTGTCTCTCCTAAACATTACAAGAAAAAGGAACACATATAATGTCACCTATTTATAAAATAGAATACTACACAACAGTAAAAACAAATTTTATCTACACAAGTAAATTGTTGAGTATTTTTGCCTTAAATATAAATTGGTGAATGAATAAAGTAGAATTAAAGCTGCTTGGTGAAATGGTTGATTCTAGGACTGGCACTAGATTTATATAAAAGAAGAAGGAATCATCTTGTAGTGCCAAGAAGTAAAGAAGTGAGAAGGAAGAAAGAAGGAAAAGAGGGAAGAAGAACTATAGTAATGAGTTTATATAAAAGGGACACAAAAGACAACTGAAAAACTGACTGAAGTTTGAATAATAGGAGCAACCAAATAATAAATGACTATTACCCCAAATATAAAACAAATATCCATCAATACATACTGATATGGCTTGGTTCTCAGTCCCCAGCCAAATGTCATCTCAAATTTTAATTCCCACGTGCCAAGCAAAGGACCTGTAATCTCCACATGTCAAGGGAGAGAGGTAGTTGGATCATGGGGGCTGTTTCCTCCATGCTGTTCTTGTGATATTGAGTGAGTTCTCATGAGAACTCATGGTTATTTTATATAAGCGTTTGGAATTTCCTCCTTTATTCTCTCTCCTGCTGCCTTGTGAAGAAGATGCCTGCTTCTCCTTCTGCCATGACTGTTTCCTGAGGCCTTGCAAGTCATGCAGAACTCAATCAATTTATCCACTTTCCTTTATAAATTACCCAGTCTCAGGGAAGTTCTTTACAGCAGTGTGAAAATGGATTAATACAGTGAATTAGTACTGAGGTAGTGGGGTACTGTATAAAGATAACCTGAAAATGTGAAAGCAACTTTGGAACTAGGTAACTGGCAAATGTTGGAAGAGTTTGGAGGGCTCAGAAGAAGACAGGAAGATGTAGGAAAGTTTGGAACTTCCTTGAGACTTGTTGAATGGTTTTGATCAAAATGCTGATAATGATGTGGACAATGAAGTCCAAGCTGAGGTGGTCTCAGATGGAGATGAGAAAATTCTTGGGAACTTGAGCAAAGATCACTCTTGCTATGCTTTAGCAAAGTGAGGGGTGGTATTTTGCCCTGACCTAGAGATCTGTGGAACTCTGAATTTGAGAGAGATAATCTGAAATTAGAACATATGTTTAAAAGGGAAGCAGAGCACCAAAGTTAGGAAAATTTTCAGCTTGATAATGCAACAGAAAAGAAAAAGTTCATTTTGGGGGGAAAAATTCTAGCTAGCTGCAGAAATTTGCGTAAGTAACCAGTATCAAATGTTAATCACCAAGACAATGGGGAAAATGTCTCCAGGGGATGTCAGAGATCTTGGTGGCAGCCCGTCCTATCACATCCCATAGGCCTAAGAAGAAAAAATAGTTCTGTGGGCCAAGCCCAGGGCCCTGCTGCAGTGTGCAGCCTCAGGACTTGGTGCCCTGTGTCCTAGATGCTCCATTCCTAGTTATGGCTAAAAGGGCTCAGATCAGGCCATTGCTTCAGAGGGTGCAAGCCCCAAGCATTTGTGGCTTCCCTATGGTGTTGGGCCTACTGATGCACAGAAGTCAAGAATTGAGGTTTGGGAATTTCTGCCTAGATTTCAGAGGATGTATGGAAATGCCTGGATGTCCAGGCAGAAGTCTGCTGCAAGAGGCAGAGCCCTTATGGAGAACTTCTGCTATGGCAGTGCAAAAAGGAAATGTGGAGTTGTAGCCCCAACTGGGGCACTGCCTAGTGGAGCTGTGAGAAGAGGGCCACCATCCTCCAGACCCCAAAATTGTAGATCCACTGACAGCTTGTACCATGCACCTGGAAAAGCCACAGGCACCCAACACAAACCTATGAGAGCAGTGTGGGAACTGTGCCCTGCAAAGCCACAGGGGGGAAGCTGCCCAAGGCTTTGGGAGCCCACCTCTTGCATTAGTGTGACCTGGATATGAGACATGGATATCGGGTGAAATTCACACCCAATATTTCACGTAGATTCTTTTCTATTTTCCCTAGGTGTCAGCTAGTCTGAGAAATAAAGGGACAGAGTAAAAAAGAGAGAAATTTTAAAGCTGGGTGTCCAGGGTAGACATCACATGCCGGAAGGTTCCATGATTCCCCACAAGCTGCAAAACCAGGAAGTTTTTATTAGTGATTTTCAAAATAGGAGGGAGTGTAAAAATAGGGTGTGGGTCACAGAGATCACATGCTTCACAAGGCAATAGAATATCAGTGCTTCATAAGGTAATAGAATATCACAAGACAAATGGAGGCAGGGCGAGATCACAGGACCACAGGACCAGGGCAAAATTAAAATTGCTAATGAAATTTCAGGCACACATTGTCATTGATAACATCTTATCAGGAGACAGGCTTTGAGAGCAGACAACCGGTCTGACCAAAATTTATTAGGCAGGAAATTCCTTGTCCTAATAAGCCTGGGAGTGCTGCGGGAGACTGGGGCTTATTTCATCCCACTGCTGCGACCATAAAAGACAGCCACCCCCAAAGCGGCCATTTCAGAGGCCTACCCTCAGGGACGCATTCTCCTTCTCAGGGATGTTCCTTGCTGAGAAAAAGAATTCAGCGATATTTCTCCCACTGGCTTTTGAAAGAAGAGAAATATGGCTCTGTTCTGCCCGGCTCACCAGCAGTCAGAGTTTAAGGTTATCTCTCTTGTTCCCTGAACATCGCTGTTATCCTGTTCTTTTTTCAAGCTGCCCAGATTTCATATTGTTCAAACACACATGCTCTACAAACAATTTATGCAGTTAGCACAATCATCACAGGGTCCTGAGGCAACATACATCCTTCTCAGCTTGTGAAGATGACAGGATTAAGAGATTAAGGTAAAGACAGGCATAGGAAATCACAAAGGTATTGATTGGGGAAGCTATAAGTGTCCATGGAATCTTCACAACTTATGTTCAGAGATTGCAGTAAAGACAGGCTTAAGAAATTATAAAAGTATTAATTTGAGGAAATAGTAAATGTCCATGAAATCTTCACAATTTACGTTCTTCCGCCATGGCTTCAGCCGGTCCCTCTGTTTGGGGTCCCTGTCTTCTCACAACACGTGGAGTCAAAGGAGATTATTTTGGAGACATAAGATTCTAATGACTGCCCTGCTAGATTTTACACTTGCATGAGGCCTGTGTCCCTTCACCTTTGTTTCGGCTAATTTCACCCATTTTTAATGTGAATGTCTATCCAACACCTGTACCCCTGTTTTATGTAGTATTTATTTCATTCTAATCAATAGAGGGACATTTTGCAAAATACCTGACCACTACTCCTCAAAATTATGATGACATTTAGAAATAGGAAAGTCTGGCTGGGAAGACAGACTCGCACCTGTAGTCATAGTGCTTTGGGAGACTGAGGTGAAAGGATCACTTGAGGCCAGGAGTTTGAGACCAGCCTAGGTAACATGGAGAGACCCTGTCTCTAAAACATTATAATAATAATACAATAAGATTAGTAGTGTGTGGTGGCATGTGCCTGTAGTCCTAGCTACTTGGGAGGCTGAGATGAGATAATCACTTGAATCCAAGAGGTTGAGGCCACAGTAAATTGTGATCCACTGCATTCTAGCCTGGGTGACAGAGCAAGACCTCTTGTCTAATAAAAAAAGAAGGAAGGAAGGAAGGAAGGAAGGAAGGAAGGAAGGAAGGTCGGTCCAATAAATTCTCACAGCCTAAGGTCATATGACAACTAAATAAAATGTAGTTTTCTGGAAGGGATACTGGAAAAGAAATAGGACATTAGATAAAAACTAAAGAAATTTGAATAAAATTGTGGACTCTAGTTAATAATATTATATCAACATTGGTTCATTAATTGCAATAAATTTACCATACCCATATTAGATGTTAATAATAGGGAAAATTGATGTAGTGTTTATGAAAATTCTCTGTACTATTCTCTCAATTTTTCTGTAAATCTAAAATTTATTTTAAAAATAAATTTATTAAAAAGGAAAAGCAGAAATAGGATGATTCTATTTTTTAAAAAGAAGAAAGTGTAATAAAAGGCAAAATTATTTGAGGTTGTATTATTATATATTACATCACATTATGTATTTCATGTTATATTATTTTGGTATCTTTTATTTTTAATCCTTCAAACTTAAAAAAAGTTTATATCAGAAGAAAAGGGAAGTTCTGTTGTGAGCACATGAAGTTGGATTATCGTTGATGCAGACCATCACATAATTACTGACTTGATTTATTTTTAAAATTTGACAAATAATAATTGTACATATTCATGGGGTACATTGTAATGTTTCAATAGATATAATGTGTAGTGATCAGATCAGGGTAATTAGAGTAGCCATTATCTTAACATTTATCATTTCTTTGTGTTGGGAATATTCAATATCCTCTTTCTAGCTATTTGAAAATATATAATATGTTATCGTTAACTACAGTCATCCTACAGTGCTATGGAACAATAGAATTTATTCTTCTTATCTAGCTGTAATTTTGTGCCTTTAGCAAATCTCTCTCTATTCCCCTCCTTCCCAGCCTCTAGCCTTCTCCATTCTACCTTTTACTCTGTAAGACCAATTTTTTTTAGTTTCCACATATGAGTGAGAATGTGTGCTGTTTTCTTTCTGTTCCCAGCTTGTTGCACTTAACATAATGCCCTCCAATTTCATCCATGTTGCCTTGAATGACAAGATTTTATTCCTTTTTGTGGCAGAAGAGTGTTCTATTGTGTATATATACCACGTATTCCTAATCCATTCACCTGTTGTTGGACACCTATGTTGATTCCATATCTTCCTATTGTGAAAAATGCTGTGATAATGGAAATGCAGATGTCCCTTTGATATACCAATTTCCTTTCCTTTGGATAAATGCCCATTGGTAGGATTGTTGGATCACATGATTGTTCTATTTGTAATTTTTTGAGGAACCTCCATAATGTTTTCCATAATGGCTGTACTAGTGTACATTCCACCAACAGTGTATAAGAGTTTCCTTTTTCACCAAAACTTGTTAGTTTTTGTCTTTTTAACAATAGTCATCCTAACTGGGGTAAAATGATACCACACTAAACACATCCAAATTTCTATGACTTGATTTTATGTTACGTTTCTTTTCTTTCTCATAGCCACGTATTTTAATTGTGATAAGGAATTCAAACAACTCTATTTAATATTTAGCTTTATAAGTAGCAGTTGGAACATCTTGGCAAATGGAGATGTGCCACAACTTCTTTGCTTTGCAGAATCTTTTCCAAAACATGGAGTTCATAATAAGCCACCTCAAACCAGGCCATCAGGACTGCAGATTTTCAGATACTAAATGCTAACAGGTAATTTTTGTGTATAAAAAAACTTAAAACAGCTGAAAGCCTACAAAGATATAATGATTTGGAAATAAAATTAGCATATATGTATGCTATATTATAGATAATATGCCTAATTTCCTCCACCTTGTCTCCACAGAGGTCAAGACTGTGTACCCCAAAAGTATGAAAGAAGCAAAAGTGCTCTTTGTTCTCCTTATATTCGTTACTCAAACTCACTTTCTACATACAGATGGCAGAAACCATCTGGTTAATGGGACCTCTATGTGGTTTTTAAAAGGTTCCAAGAGTCTTTTCAAAAAGGGGTAGTAGCAGGGTGCCCAGCTCTTTGTAAAAAAAAGAAAACAATAACAACAACAACAAAAATGAGTGGTCTAAAGAATCCAGAGAAGGAAGAGGAACCAGAGGAACACACTGAAAGTACAAAGCGGTGGTTATTCAGTCACTATAGAGACAGTTCTGCAAAAGTAATAATGTGGTAATTATTTAAGACTGTGCTAAGTGCACTTGACAGGTAATTACTAATGACATTCTTGTTGTTATGGCCCAATGGGGAATACAGATAAGCTGATGCAAGTCATTTGACTAAAAACATCTGGTTAAAGATCATTGTTCTCTGACCGAGTTGGAACATAATATTAATTAGAAACCAAAGGGGTGAATGGTTCTGTATATTACCAAAGCAATACAATAGCTAGTCCTTCCAAATGTGCAAGTTGGTTCACTGGTTCAACCTCATCTTGCTTTCTTTCAGTCGTAGTGAGAAATTAGTTTCAAGAACTCAGGAGAGAAAAAAGTCAATTTTCTAAAACAAAGTTTTGTGCATTTAGGAAACCTTAGAGGAAAACCTATTTATTTACAACAGTGGTTCTTAACCTTTTTGTAAAAGATGACAGACCTGTTAGAGAATGTGATAAAAGATATGGTAACTTTCTTGGTTGTCTATAAAATGAGTGCACATACGAACCTCTAGTGTTTCACAAACAATATCTTGGGGATCATTCAGGCACTAAGCAATCACAGGTTAAAAACATAATTTTTAAAAACATTTGAACCCAGGAAACTATTGTAGCCTATTACTACTTCTACAATGGTACAAGTGTTTCTACAATCTTAAATAAAAATAATAGTGAAAACAAGTACACACAGATTAAATTTAGCATTTAAAAGGTGGAACATACATTGGTTTGGTGATAGGGAGCAACGAATTGTACTGAAAGCTTTAAAATATGGAGGGGAGACTGTCTCAGGAAAACAACATTTTACTTGAAATTGGAAGTGAATAGGAGCAATGAGTTTGCTAAATAATTTATAAATATAATAAAGAAAATATGTAGGGATATTTTAAGTAGCCTATGAAACATATCAGAGAATAAGATCAATATTTTTATTCCATAAAGTGTTATTTTGGCAACACAACAAATTTACAGGTGAAAGGAGATTGCTGAACCTAAGCAGAAAACAGATGTCAATAACAGTCTTTTTAGGTATATATGTTTAATTATTTTAAACATATGTTTAAATTATATGTGTTGAATTATTTTAAACATATGTTTAAATTTCATGTTTAATTATTATAATTATTCTAATCTAAATTTTATTGTACAGATTGAATAATATCTTTTTTTATTTCTGGATTGACAGATATTTATGGAATGCTTGTGATGTGCCTACCTAAAATAAATCAATTCCTACTGGATTCGTACTCCAGGAGGAGAGAATAGTAAATTATTAAACAAAATGTATACTTGTTTTTTTCATGGAACATTCATCAAGCTTCCATGTTAGAAGAGGTGGCAGAATTAGGGGCTTCTTGTGATCTGATCTTAGCCTACCTTTCTAACCTTTTCCTTTTTTTTTTTGTTATTATACTTTAAGTTCTAGGGTACATGTGCACAACGTGCAGGTTTGTTACATATGTATACATGTGCCATGTTGGTGTGCTGCACCCATTAACTCGTCATTTACATTAGGTATATCTCCTAATGCTATCCTTCCCCTCTCCCCTCACCCCACGACAGGCCCTGGTGTGTGATGTTCCCCACCCTGTGTCCAAGTGTTCTCATTGTTCAATTCCCACCTATGAGTAAAATATGCAGTGTTTGGTTTTCTGTCCTTGCGATAGTTTGCTCAGAATGATGGTTTCCAGCTTCATCCATGTCCCTAGAAAGGACATGAACTCATCCTTTTTTATGGCTTCGCAGTATTCCATGGTGTATATGTGCCACATTTTCTTAATCCAGTCTATCATTGATGGACATTTGGGTTGGATCCAAGTCTTTAATATTGTGAATAGTGCCACAGTAAACATATATGTGCATGTGTCTTGATAGCAGTATGATTTATAATCCTTTGGGTATATACCCAGTAATGGGATCGCTGGGTCAAATGGTATTTCTAGTTCTAGATCTCTGAGGAATTGCCACTTTCTCATCCACAATGGTTGGACTAGTTTATAGTCCCACTAACAATGTAAAAGTGTTCCTATTTCTCCACATCCTCTCCAGCACCTGTTGTTTCCTGACTTTTTAATGATCGCCATTCTAACTGGTGTGAGATGGTATCTCATTGTGGTTTTGATTTGCATTTCTCTGATGATCAGTGATGATGAGCATTTTTTCATGTGTCTGTTGGCTGCATAAATGTCTTCTTTTGAGAAGTGTCTGTTCATATCCTTCACCCACTTTTTGATGGGTTGTTTGATTTTTTCTTGAAAATTTGTTTAAGTTCTTTGTAGATTCTGGATACTAGCCCTTTGTCAGATGGGTAGATTGTGAAAATTTTCTTGCATTCTGTAGGTTGCCTCTTCAGTCTGATGGTAGTTGCCTTAGCTGTGCAGAGGCTCTTTAGTTTAATTAGATACCATTTATCAATTTTGGCTTTTGTTGCCATTGCTTTTGGTGATTTAGTCATGAAGTCCTTGCCCATGCCTATGGTACCATTTCTTCTGAAACTATTCCAATCAACAGAAAAAGAGGGAATCCTCCCTAACTCATTTTATGAGGCCAGCATTATCCTGATACCAAAGCCTGGCACAGACACAACAATAAAAAAAGAGAATTTAAGACCAATGTCCCTGATGAACATCAATGCAAAAATCCTCAATAAAATATTGGCAAACCAAATACAGCAGCACATCAAAAAGCTTATCCACCATGATAAAGTTGGCTTCATCCCTGGGATGCAAGGCTGATTCAACATATGCAAATCAACAAATGTAATCCATCATATAAACAGAACCAAAGACAAAAAACCACATGATTATCCCAATAGATGCAGAAAAGGCCTTCAACAAAATTCAACAGCCCTTCATGCTAAAAACTCTCAGTAAACTAGGTATTGATGGGGTGTATCTCAAAATAATAAGAGCTATTTATGACAAACCCACAGCCAATATTATACTGAATGGGCAAGAACTAGAAGCATTCCCTTTGAAAACCGGCACAAGACAGGGATGCCCTCTCTCACCATTCTTATTCAACATAGTGTTGGAAGTTCTGGCTAGGGCAATCAGGCAGGAGAAAGAAATAAAGGGTATTCAATTAGGAAAAGAGGAAGTCGAATTGTCCCTGTTTGCAGAGGACATGATTGTATATTTAGAAAACCCCATTGCCTCAGGCCAAAATCTCCTTAAGCTGATAAGCAACTTCAGCAATGTCTCAGGATACAAAATCAATGTGCAAAAATCACAAGCATTTCTATACACCAAGAACAGACAAACAGAGAGCCAAATCATGAGTGAACTCTCATTCCCAATTGCTTCAAAGAGAATAAAATGCCTAGGAATCCAACTTACAAGGGATGTGAAGGACCTCTTCAAGGATAACTACAAACCACTGCTCAACGAAATAAAAGAGGACACAAACAAATGGAAGAGCATTCCATGCTCATGGATAGGAAGAATCAATATTGTGAAAATGGCCATACCGCCCAAGGTAATTTATAGATTCAATGCCATCCCCATCAAGCTACCAATGACTTTCTTCACAGAATTGGAAAAAACTACTTTAAAGTTCACATGGAACCAAAAAATAGCCCTCATTGCCAAGACAATCCTAAGCCAAAAGAACAAAGCTGGAGGCATCATGCTACCTGACTTCAAACTATACTACAAGGCTACAGTAACCAAAACAGCATGGTACTGGTACCAAAACAGAGATATAGACCAATGGAACATAACAGAGCCCTTGGAAATAATACCACACATCTACAACCATCTGATCTTTGAAAAACCTGACAAAAACAAGAAATGGGAAAAGGAGTCCCTATTTAATAAATGGTGCTTGGAAAACTGGCTAGCCATATGTAGAAAGCTGAAACTGGATCCCTTTCTTACACCTTATACAAAAATTAATTCAAGATGGATCAAAGACTTAAATGTTAGACCTAAAACCATAAAAACCCTAGAAGAAAACCTAGGCAATACCATTCAGGAAATAGGCATGGGCAAGTACTTCTAACCTTTTTCTCTACCACCTCTCCATTGTTCTCAATACTATACATATGCTAACCTGCTTTTAGGTCCTGCCTTTTGACCTTTCATATTTGGTGTTCTTGGAAAGGAAAGCTCTTCCAACAGAGATCACCACCCCAACATCTACTCATAAGCCCAGTGTCCTCTAGCTAACTCCAACTTTTTTCAGGTCTCATTTTATTCCCCTCAAGGTTATTTGAGCTTTTGTAGTTCCCCAAACATATTTTTTATATTCTTCATACTTCAAATTATTTGCTCAAAGTCTGCATTATTTTACTAAATGAAATGATCCACAATGACATGGATTCCAAGGCTCAGCAAAATTCCTGGAACAGGGTAGGTAGTTGATAAAGATTTGAAGAATAAATTGAGATGTGAATAAGCAAATTGTTATCTAATTATTACTGAGGGATTATAATGTATAGGCGATTTAAGTGTGTGTTAAGGGATAAGACCTATGAAAAGAATGCAGAGGTCCATTGCTGATGGTAGAAGATGCTGTCACTACAAGCAAAAACTGTATGTCACACCTATAATGGAAGTCATGAAAATGTATTTGGTAGAGAATTCAGCTCATCCATGTATCCCTTCATCTATCCAACCATCCACAATTTACACATTCATAACAATATATGGAATGCCCAATAAACAGTAAGATATTGCTCTCTATTTGTTTTTCATAAGATTCTCTAGCATACAATACAGTGTTGTGGTATAGAGTAGAAGCTCAACAAATATTGATTGAAGCAAATGAATTAATGTGTTGATTTTGAGCCACAGAACTAAATAAAATGAATACATTCTAAGCACAAGGTAAAAGGAATTTCTAGGTTATATTTCCTCAAATACCAGTATTTTGGCCCAAATTATCCATGTTGAATATTTATATTGCATAAACAGGTTGGCATATTTAAAAATTAGGCTTTCTTTTTCTTTCATTAGATGATTTAATTCTGAGTTTAAATCCATTGCAAATAAGCACAAAAAAAGGAGTACATAGAATCACACATTTACAAACACTTAAAATCAAAACAGAAAAACAGTCATCATCTGTTCCTTTCTCATCAAACCTTAATTTGATATGCAAATTAGTATGGCTTCTGCCCATATATAAGTTTTACTTGGTAATTCATTATACATAATATAGCACACAGACACAGACATCTATTAAAAAATTATACTAAGATCTTGTTATAATTTCTAATATTTTATTAACAGATATTGAAAGTGTGATGATTTTTAATATTCCAAGGTAACCAGTGATTTTACTGTAAAATGTTCACTAATCTATTTTCCTGATTACATATTTGATTTTATTCTAACAAAATGACCTTTTTTTTGTTATATTTCATATACAAGGGATACAAAGTTGAATTTAATAACAATGGGCTCATTTTACAGAAGAAATAAAACCCTAAAATAATTTTTTGAATGTGAAATATCCCTGAATTTATCCTCCATACATAAGCTAATTATCATCTTCAACTGATATTAATGTAAATAATTAGTTTAGATTTACTGAATTTGACCATGGCTTGTAAAGCAGAATTATAGACAAACATCTAGAAGAAAAAGTTGACTTGATTGTATTACTTATTTTTTAGTTATGTTATTAACTACTGTATTTGAGTTTTCTATTTTTATTATTGAATTATTCATGTGTAGCAATACTGTTTTTCTCATTCATCAGGTGGATTACTTAAAAGAATTATGTAAAGATAAATTTATAGTGGCATATATTAAACCATTGAGACAATAACTTCAATACGCCAATCAAATGTCATTTGTCATCATATGATATTCTAAATTTACCTAAGAAATCATCAGTATTGATTGTTACAAACTTTTTAAAATTAATTTTTAAGAGATGCTGACTTCTTTTTTAAAAAAGTGAAAGTCATGCCTAATACCTTTGTCTTTAAAAATCTTTATCTATACCTTTATAATTGGCCACATCTATTTAAAAAAAAAGAATTTGGTCCAAATTGATTTTATCTCCATTTGAACCCAGAACATCAGTGAAGGGTATCAGAATATTCCATTCCAAAATATGTCTCTTTAGCATACAGATTATTTTGAGCTGAAGGACAAGGAGACTAGTGGATGCAAGCAAAACTCTTTATCTCCTCCTAACTGCCCAAAAATAGAATAGAAATGTCCCCTTTTGTTAAGGAAATTTTCATTTACAAATAAAATTTCCATTTGTACAGTTATCTCCATACCAAGAAGACAGCTAGTGTCTGAGAAAACCCTTATCACCTGAGAGATTCTTATCTGCATAATAAGACAACACTTTTTTGCCACACATGTCTCCTTTCGCCTTCCCATTACTCACCTCCCCCACCTGGAAGTCTAAGACAACTTTTCCTTTGTTTAGTCTAAGATGGTATATCCACAGATATCATCTAGCCACCTCCTTGACAACCACATTCTTTGAGAGTTCCCATGCATACTTAATAAAAGTGGTTTTCCTCTTGTTAACATGTTGTCTACCTGTTTGATATATGGGCCCCAGCCTAGGAGCATAGAAAGAAAAATATTAAATATTTTTAATTTCCTCACATAAGGTAGAGTCATAGTCATAATTCTCTCTGCTTAGTTCTTCTTCAGCCTCTGGGCATATGAATCTGTCACATACCTCAAACTTGATGAGGGAATTGATGAGAGCTCAATGTTATGGCTGAAGCAGCTTGACTACCAATGTAAAAATAATAAGAAACATACATATTGGTCTCTTCCCCTGTCCCTGACACATGGCTTTTAAAAACGGTTATAATTCCTGAGCTTTTGGGGTGCTAGGAAAATATTTTGTTTTAATCTTTGGTCTCTGTCCCTGTTCCTGAGACATCTCCTGATATTGTTACCATAGGTAGTCAGGCAGACATTGGCAGGGTAGGAGAACCAGGAATATCAGGCCACCATTAAGGTTGTTAAGCTGTCGCTCTAAAATAATAATTGCACTCACCTGGTGCCAGGGAAAGACAGGTCTCCCAATAGAGACAAAACACGTAAAGTTGGTGATAAGCAGCTTTCTGATAAGATCTCAGGAGTTGAGTCATTGGGCTCACACATGCAGAATAAAAAGCAAAATGGCAGAGTTTAGCTGGTATATGACCTTCCTCTAGAAGCACTTGACTGGTAAGGGAAGAACCCCTGAAGTGAACATGTGCATAATTTCTGTAAA
Source organism: Nomascus leucogenys (assembly GCF_006542625.1). Lineage (NCBI taxonomy): Eukaryota > Metazoa > Chordata > Mammalia > Primates > Hylobatidae > Nomascus > Nomascus leucogenys. The sequence goes on along the minus strand of NC_044387.1, from coordinate 87,871,050 downwards.
CACACTGCACATGCAGCCCCTCTAAAGTGCTGGCAGGCCACTGGATATGTGGACATCCCACCCCAAGGGAAGAATCAGGGGAGAAGAGACAGAACCGCTTGGAAGCACGCCAACATTTAAAACCCCAAGTCAAAGGTCAAACAGCACACTTGATCTCTCAAGTCACCCACTTTGCCCTCTTCCAAGTGTATTTTACTTTCTTTCTTTTCTACTCTAAACTTTTTAGTACATTTTCACTCCTGCTCTAAAGCAGTCTCTTCCTCTGCCTCATGCTCCTTGGTCAAATTATTTCTTCTGAGGGGTAAGAATGGAGGTTGCTGCAGACTGCTATGGATTCATCACTGCTAACACTGTCCTTGTCAATGGGGGTGATAAGAGAGTCTTCTGTTCTAATATTTGATTTTGGACCCCAGTTTCTGGCACATAGCTCTTACATTCTTTGGAATTTCCTGGGTGATAGGAGTGTCTGTTGTTCTAATGAGGCCATATTTTGTGGGCTCCTGGATAGGGACTGGTCACTAGAAAGACCAACCCATAATTAGAAGCTTGGAGCTTTCAGCCTCACTCCCCATTCTCCGGAAATTAAAGAGGAACGGTAACTACAGTAAATAATTAACCATACCTACAGGATGAAGCTTGCATTAAAAAGCCCTGAAATATGGGGTTCAGAGAGCTTTCAGGTCTGCAAATACATGAGTGTGCTAGGAGGTTGGCACACCTCAACTCCCTGGGTAGAGAAGCTCTTGCACTCAGGACTGTTCCTGGCCTCACCTTGTGCATCTTTTCATCTGGCTGTTCCTCTGTATCATTTATTTTTATCTTTTATTAATAAACCAGTAAGTTAAGTGTTTTTCTGAGTTCTGTGAGCTACTCTATCAAATTCATCTAACCCAAGTAGGAGGTACATATCCCCAATTTGTAGCTGGTCAGTCAGTCAGAAGTATAGGTGACAACGTATTACTTCTAATTTGTATCTGAAGCTTGGGAGTCGGGGCAGTCTCACAGGACTGGGCCCTCAACCTATGGGATCTGATACTACCTTCAGTAGATCCTGTCTGAATTAAATTGACTTTAGGAAGCCCAGTTGGTATCCACTGGAATGTTGCTTAGTGTGTGGGAAAAATACCTCCCGTGCACATGTGGTATCAGTGATGTTAAGGGGTGAGTCACAGTAGAAAAACCACCTTTGTTTCCCCCATAATTTAAAGCAAGAAAAGGGGGAAACACTTCAACAATAAATTCATCTGTCATTTAACTTCACTGTTGCCTTAAGCAATTGTCTTAAGTTCTCACTTTTGTTTCTGTGTTTTGTCCTGTAAAATGAATGCATAAATACTAAATTCCTCATAAAATTGTGAGAAATAATTAGATAGTCCATTCAATATAGTTAATGCAGTGTCTGGTTCATTGTAATCACTAGATGTAATTTAGCTTGCATTAGCAACAGTATTAATATTTGTATTATATGCATCATGTAAATCTATGAATTTACATTCTGTTCATGAAAATTAATTATTTATACAATAACTATTGCTTATAGATAGAATTTCTTATATCTGGACTTATTGTTAGAGGAGGAGTTATCCTTTGACAAATTGAATTTTACCTGAGCCCTGTGCTCCTAGAAAACAGGGAAAGTTAAAGGAATTCTTTCTTTTTCTGCTCCCTTTTGTATTCCAGGGAACAACTTACTGTATGGAATTTTCTCTCTTTTTTATGTGACTTAGACAGCATTTGTGCACCCTTTGCTTACCTAGGACAAGGCCAGGCACAGAACTTTCAAATCCTCATTCTTGACTTATAAATGATTAGCTAAACTGTTTTGTACTGTTAAAGAAAAAGGAAATTATTCATGATACTTATTATATATGGTAAGGAAGACTTCATTCAAGGGGGATTGTTGCAATAAATGTAGGGATCACCAGTGCAATGAGGTTTTACAGTGGGAGAGAAATTGAGCTCAACTCCAAATAAAGCATGGTCAAGTGGTAATTTATAGACAAGAGGCAAAGTTGGGGTCAGTGGCAGAAACATTACTAAAAGGAAACATCAGGGATAAGGGAGAATCTGGCCAAACTGACCTAGCATGATTCTTGCTGAAGGCAAGCCAGGGTGATCGGGGTCATCAGACACCAACTGGGGGTTGGTAGAGTATGAGAAACTCAATCAGATATCAAGGGTGATCAGATATTGAGAATAGGGAATTGTGGTTAAACTGTTCTAGCAGGATTCTTGTTGAAATCAGACAACACAGACATGAACAGGGAAGTCCAAAAGTTGAGGACTACTTGAACAGAGAGTTTAGAAGAAGCCCGAGGAGAAATTATCAAGAGAGGTATGTTTTTTCGGTACCCACTGATCAATGGAAACGAAACTTTGCTTAAGTTTCTCTCCTTCCCTCAAGCCCCTGAAGTTGGGCCCACCCTCAGACTGAGGCAGTGTTTACCCTCTCTTTAACAACTTCAAGGGCCCCTCCCAAAAAATAGGCTGACCACAAAGTAAAAAAATTTTGATTTACTATCAAATCCATCCCATCCTTTCATCCTACTTCTTTACATCAGTTCTTCCATCTCTATAAGTAAGACCACTTTTTGACTAAACTTTTAGACTCTTACAGATCATTGTATTTTTTCGTATTGCAAAAGTCCTCTCCAACTGTCACCTTGCAATAATCCTCTCCACTAAAATTCTTCCCTTACTAAGTCTAGATTTATTAATTTGACACCTGGTACAGATGTGGGTAGTTCTGGCAAGTTGATTCACCATGTAATGAACTAGTAAATATTAGTTATATATACTCTTTATCTTTCTTCCTTTTCTAGGAGTAATTATATATACTGAAAGGGGATGTTTGCATGCATAACCAAGACAGTACCCACCTTTAATTTTAATGTTAGAATTTCAAAGAAGGAAAACGTGACTTTCCATCCCACTCGAATATCACTGGTATTTTCTGAGGTCGTTCTCTTGTTCTGATCATCTGCTTCTAATGAATATGTTACAAGATTCTTGGCTCATCATTGAAGGCTGGTCTTGCCTTTCCCCTCCATAAGGACAAAAAACAATAAACAAAGACTCTTTTATTTTGATTTTCCTTACAAAAGGATTTTGTTTTTGCAAGGAAAAACAATTCTTCATAAAAAGTAGTTGTATGCTACAGACATTTTATGAAAATGTAAGGGCCTTACAGTGAATTTTAGGACCAGGCATGCAATTTAATAATAATAAGAGTTATCATTTTTTTAGAGGACTCATCCTCCCATCTTAAGCCTCCTCCACCCCTTGTCTAGTTTCTTTGAAGTGAACAATTTCTCACACTTTGTTATGCAGGACAATTCAAGAATTTCTTATCCCTACAACAGATTCAGCTCTACGAATACTATAATATGTGCAAATATTCATTAATAATTCTACTAAGCAAATATCCATTTACTGCATAACTCTAACCCTTAGCAACAGAAAGCATTGGCAAAAAATCTTGAAAAATAAACCATAATAATATTATTGAGCAAAACCTTCTAAGTATCATTTCATTCTCTGACAGGTTATCTAAGTGGAAGGAGCAGAACTAAATTTATCCTCCCATTAATATTAATCATGGCACTTATATGGCAAAAGCATCTTAATATACTTCTCTTATTGCTGTCTCTTTAAATTACGTTTTTAACATCACAACTATTTACGTGATACTTTACACAATGTATAATTGTGAAAAATACAGAAGAGAACAACCTAACCAAACACTCCCCTTTTCAATTATAAGAGTGTATTAGTCTGTTCCTACAGTGCTATATTTAAAAAAAAAACAAAAATCAAAAAAAGACTGGGAAATTTATAAAGAAAAGAGGTTTAATTGACTCACAGTTCTGCGTGACTGGGGAGGCCTCAGGAAACTTACAATCATGTGCAGGGGGAAGCAAACACATCCTTCTTCACAAGGTGTCTGGAGAGAGAAGTACCAGCAGGGGAAAAGCCAGACACTTATAAAACCATCAGATCTTGTGAGAACTCAGTATCACAAGAACAGCATGGTGGAAATAGGCCCCATGATCCAATCACTTCCTGCGGGTCCCTCCCAGGGCACGTGGGGATTATGGGAACTACAATTCCAGATGAGATTTGGGCAGGGACACAGCCAAACCATGTCAATCTGCCCCTGGCCCCTCCAAAATCTTACGTCCTCACATTTCAAAACACTATCATGCCTTTACAACAGTCCCCCAAAATCTTAGCTCATTCCAGCACTAACCCAAAGGTCCAAGTCAAAAGTCTCATCTGAGACAAGGCATGTTCCTTCCTCCTATGAGCCCGTAAAATCAAAAACAATTTAGTTACTTCCTAGATACAATGGGGGTACAGGCATTGGGTAAATATACCCATTTCAAATGGCAGAAATTGGCCAAAACAAGGGGGCTAAAGACCCCATGCAAGTCCGAAATCCAATACGATGGTAATTGAAACTTAAAGCTCCAAAATGATCACTTTTGACACCATGTCTCACATCCAGGTCATGCTGGTGTAAGAGGTGGGCTCCCACAGCCTTGGGCAGCTTCATCCCTGTGGCTTATGCAGGGTATAGCCTCCCTTCTTGGGTTCTTTCACAGCCTGGCATTTAAAAGCCCTTGACCTTCCAGACCAGCACATTACTGGCACTTGCCCAATGTCTGCAGTGGCTACTGCCTGGCTACTTCTAATGTTTATTCAAGGCCCAAGGCTACTTTAGTTAACAGGTAGTTGATCCTACCAGGACTAAGCCTGCCTATCAATATAGAAGATTTCCTTCTGGAGCAAGGTGAATCTAGGAATGCCATCCAAGTGCAAAGGCCTAAACCTGAGACTTTCAGGAGTCTGTTGGTGCTTTACAGCTGAGCTCATACCCAAGTTGCAAGACAAAGCCCTCTGTTTTCTTCTCCTGCCTTTTCCCAAGTGGAAGGAGTCTCTCCCTGTACTGGACTTTCTGGAGCTGGGGGAGGGGTGATGCAGGCAATCCTTTGGCCACCACTGCTAGCATCTCACTGAGTTGCATCCCTAGCCCACTGCCTCTGAGATCAGCACAGCACCAGGACTCACCCAAGGACTGCAGTCTCTATGGCCCAACTGCCACTCAAATTTATATGAGGGGGTCCCAGGCCAGTTTTGTCAGCTATAGGGAAGCTGGCCTGGACTCAGATTTCTTCTTCTGGGATGGAGGATGTTCCTCTGGCCCAAGACTGGTCTAAATACTCCCTCTATGGGCACCAGCCAAATTCTGTCGAATGTGTGTACCACTGTGACAGGGCAGCATTGAGTCCCATTGAAGAGTCCCACACTCACTTTGCTCTCCCTCCCCAAGCACATTTTTTGAGCTTACTCAGGAAAACTCAACAAAGGTTTTCTCTCCACACTGTGCTGCCTGGGGTTGGGGGAGGAGCGGAGCAGGCAATGCAAGACTATCTTTCCTACCCTCTTCAACTCTTAAATGCAGTCTTGCTTGTTATGTTACAACCGGATACTGTGATCACTCCCATGATTTTTTGTTTTGTTCCGAAGAAGACACTTTCTTGTGTGGGTGGTTGTTCAGTTTAGTGTTCCTGCAGAAAGAAGGCTTGCTGGGGGATTCTATTGAGCCATCTTGTTCTGCCTCCTCTGATAGTGCTTTTGTATATTTTACAAACGTATCTCAAATTCGAAATTGTTCTAAACTAAAGCATAAAAGGCCAATATTTCCAATGGTTGGTTCTGCTTTTTGTTCCCAAGGTTGATTTTTAATTTTTTAATTGAGTTATATCCCCTTTCAGGGTTACTTGGATTGGGATGCCTCCTGAGTCAGGGGGTAAGTTACTGCAGGCAGTCAGGTTAAAAGAACCTGGAACCACAGGAATATAGAGGGTTCGAGCACTGGCTAAAATAAGACTCTTTTATTTCCTTTCACTATAGAGATCCTGTTTGGTAGTATACATTTTTAGTTTATGTCCCTCTTCTTCAAGCATCACAGTTAGCTTACAGACAGCTAACTTCCAGTCTCACAGATGTATTTTTCTCTGGATTTGACTTAGACTATCTCACTCTACCATTCTTTCATGTAGAGCTTCCCTTAATACATTTTTCTCTAGTCCCAAAACTTTTTTTCATAAATTAATATATTTCTGACTTCCTAAAACTCCAAAGAGCCAGAATAAAATCAACAGTATTTTTCTTTTAAACTTTTCTAAACTGACTTTATTTTCCTGCTAGTTCTGCCTCCTTTCTTTGTAACTATAATGCATTCTTACATACATATTAAATCTTAGTTATAAAGGGAACTTCCCTAAATTATAACTTCTTCCTAGGCAGGGAGGTGTAGGCCATAAATATAACTTGGTAAGTTAATATTTTTTGACACAGGCTATGTAATATATATTTATTATTCTTTGAGTCTTTACATATATACCTAGGGAGACTTCTTAATTTTCCAATTCATGAGTTTCAAACGTGTTCGTCAGATATTTATTAAGCATAACAGAAAAGTTGGATTTCGTAAGTTGATGTGAAACGTATGGATTACTACCCAACTGCAAAATTATTTCCTTTTACATTATAACAGCATCAACTATCCTTTCACCTCTCTGCACCCAAATAAATCAGATAATCTTATAGTACTCTTCTGTTCAGTTTGCTTGAATGTTTTTGTTCTTATCCTCAAATGAAGCATTGTTTTATTATTTTCAAATAACTAAGTCTAAGAATTAGTTTTGCAGTCTGTATTTTCTTAAAATGGGCATTCTCCAACATTGTTATATCATTTTGTAAAATCAAAATAGAAAATAAATAAATATTAAATTATAATGAAAGTGTGTTTCTGTTGTTCTTATGTGTCATAACCTTTATTTACTCTTTAGTTTGCTATGAAAACTTATCTTGCTATTTTGTAGAGAAAAATAATAGAAAACATGAAGATGTATTTCCAGAGATAAAGAAATCATTTTATTCTCAAGCATATGATCCTCTCAAATATCTGCCTTTGAATTGATCACTACATAACTCATCATTACTTCATAACTCATCTGTGAGAGACAACATAAGAAAATTAATTTCTCAAAGTGTGAATGATACTAATAGGAGAAGAGGATGCCGTATTAAATCTATTAACTTTTCAAAAGCATCGGATGCTGCCAGGAAAAACACTCTCAAGACACATTTGATAATAGTGCTCAGTTCATAATGAGGTTCCTCTGAATCAATTTTGCATAGTCTCTGTATCAACTGTAGGGAGACTGCATATTAACAAGTGAGATTGACACTCAGCAGAATGGTGACAATAATGTTTTATCCTTGCAATCCTGATATGCTAATGCTAACATTTTTGTCTCCTCTATTATATGTCTCACTCTTAGCAAATCTTAACACTCTAGATGTACCCAGTTGCTAGACCTTGCATTGTCTCCTATTCACATTGTATCTTTCATGATTTCATTCTTGCCACCTACTCAGAGATGTGAGAACAGAAGGAGGTAAAGAATAAATATGTGACATTAGCTTGTAGTAGATTCCCAGTTCGAGACCTTAAATCCAGGCCAGGCTTAAGAAAGAGTGTATGAAAAAAAAAAGAAAAAAAGAAAAGAAATAATCTAGTTGAATGTCAACACAGTCACAATTCAACATGATAATTTTCATATGGATGGGGTTCAGGACACACTACCCCACAATATGGCACCGTGGCATTTCAGAAGACGGCAGGAGTAGGAAAAGGCCTCTCTGATCTTTTCTCACCATTGTCCCCTGAAGAAGGCCATAAGAATTCTTTTTAAATTCTAAAGTAGGTAATAAAACTCTCATCCCAGATGAGACCATGGCCTCCCAGGTCTTCTCCCTATAACTGGAGGAAATGAATGAAGATGCAGAGACACCAAAAATGAAAAATAAAAAAATCTAAACAGCTCTTTCTAAGTTTCTCCAAGTGTATTACCATTGCATCATCCTTTTTTATCCTGCAGTCATACTCCTGCACAGCTCTCCATAAAAATACACAGATTTCTCCATTGCTTTGGGTCTTCGTTTCTGAAGGCTCAATGTCATGTAAAACTCAGTTTAAGTTAATATATATGTTTTTCTCTTGTTAATCTGTCTTTTGTCGTAAGAGTCTTAGCCATAAATCTTGTGATGAGTGAGGAAAAAATGTGTTCAAACCTACTGTTTCTGGCACCCAATGCTGGGTGGCTGAGACACCCCACTCACATTGGAGCCTGTGAATGAGATTCAGAAACAGCTGACAAAAAGCTGGTGAAAGGTGAACATTCTTACTAGTCAGTTCACCTGCATCTCTATAGTTCCTGGTCAAGAGACAAAGGTAAACATTTCTTCTGTTTCTTCCTTTCAAAATTTAGATTAACAGAAAAATTTTTTTTTTGGATTGTGATGCTGGTGTAAATTTAATATTTTGGTACCCATTTGTTATTGATCCTTTCCCTCCCGAGGACAGCTATCTATTTCCTGTTTGTCTTATTTTGTATTCTGAGAGAAGTTGGCTTTGTAACCACTGAGAATATTCTCTCTGTCTCTGTCAGCTGGGTGGTGCAAGTGTCAGCTTGCTTTAGGCACCCAGTCCGAGAGGCTAGTAGCCCAAGCACTCTCTTTGATCAGTCATGCCAGCTCTCAGGGAAGTTTGTAATAAGAGGTCCCAGTCTTCCAGGGGATTTTGTCATTTCAACCTTTGTTATTTTACAACAAAGGTATTCTTTTGACAGCAAAGGTCTTTATTTTAGCTTGTTTCTGTTGTGGTTCTGGATCTTGAGAAGGTTGCATCTTTTTGCATTCTTTTTGAGGATGTTTCTTGCATTCATAGTTAAGTCATAAAAGGCTTACTGTGTTTGGTTTTGAGTCACTTGAGAGATATCTTTGATTTTTTAAAATAAGAAAAAGTGAGTTCAACATTGCTAGGAAGGGTTTTTTGATTATTTGTTTTAAAGATCTCTATGATCAAAAGTCAGCTTGGTTGACAGCTGGTACTAAGAATATATCAAGGATACTATTGAGGCCTCTATTCTCTCCAGTGGGTCATGCTTCTCCTATGGGTACTTACTCGTCACCAGAAATCACTCTTTTTGAAACCCTGCTAACCATATATTCTGCTCTTTCTGTTTGCTTCCTTTCTTGTTGGAACGATTTTTGCTAAAAATAATGTAGAACATCATTGACCTCTTTGGGAAGATTAAAATCCCCTCACACAGGCTGCTGTAAGATTCTTTTATTTGCTTCTGGTCCTCCTTCCTCCTTTTGTCATCTTCAGTCATTCATCCATTTTCCTTAAATTATCTGTTATGTTGCCCATCTAAGCCCTTATCTCACATTATCTCACATACATTTTTTTTGTGGTCAGAGCACGTAATGTCCACTCTCATTACATTTTTCAAAAATACATCTTGATTAACTATAGTCACCTTGCTACACAATAGATGCCTTGAGATGTATTTCTATATAATTATGGATACTTTGACCAACATTTTGTGTTAGTGTTTCAGAACTTTTATGAAATTTTTAGAATTTTGGTATGTCTTTTATAGTGTTATCAGTTATAATTTTATTTATTACGTTAAAATGTTGTATCCCATAGAAATAACCAAATTTTCTTGTCAATTGCCTCATTATTATAATAAATTCTCATTAGATCCATAACAGTGATTATTTTAGCCCTTTTGTCTTCTACAGTTATTGTTTTACTTTGATCCTTCTCTGCAAATATTTGCAACCAGTAAAAGTCCAACATTGGTTTTTCTTCAAGGAGATTCATGAAAAAAGACTCCGATAAGTACTTCAGAATATAGGTTTCTTATAAGTTCACACCATTGGATTCAGTAAAAATATTTAGAAATCCAGTAAAGAAACTGATGGGTTTATACAATCACCAATCAAAATTAAACAGATCAATAATTAATTACATAGGACTGAATGACCTGAAGTCATTTTTATGACCTTTTATTTGAAGCATTGCTGCTTCTTTAATGTTTTGTTTTCCAAATTTAAGAAAACATTTCCTACTCTTAAGCTATCTATAGCTTACACAATTTAGTATTTTTTTATAAACAAAGTTAAAACAATTACTTTTTTTGCTGCCTTATCTCTCTGTAATTTGGAAACTATTAGTATTCTTATTTTTATGGTAATATAGGTATTTGCACGAATTAAATAAGAATCTGTTTCTGTAACAGGACACAATTTGAAGCACTGGTAATATTACCAAGATTTTGACTGGAATATCATAGTTTCAGATATTACCAGACAACTTTAAGAAACTAAGGTTGATTTTGTAGAGTGAATGAAAGCCCTTGGTGATTATAGTTTGGGACTGGTGGGAAGAGTTGGCTTTATATCCTACATACATGATACCCATATATGGTTCTGGTACATGGTTGCCATAGTGATGAGTAAGGGATGTCACTTCCTAATAGGCCCAGGAATCTTGATATACTTTCTGCATATTGATAAGAGTTACATTCACTTAAATGTGTAGGTATTACAGGCAAAGTCTGATGACAAGCCCTTAGCTTGGTTTCCTAGCATTCAGAGACTTTCAAATGTCTAATCTGAAATTCCTTATTAAAATTTTCAGCAAAGGAGACTTAAAAAGAGACTATATACTCAATGACAATACTAATACTTGCCTTACTTGTGTAAATAATCAGGCCATGTTTAATAAGACAAAAACTTTTGCAAACAAATTAGTCTTACTTTGATCATCTTTGGTAGAAATAGAGGTAACTGTAGAAAGAAAAAAAATACGATTCAGAAAAAAAAAATATAGTACACTTGTTATTAGATTCTAGCCCTATTCATTGTTTTTGAGGTTGTATTACAAAACCTGAACCAGATTATCCAATATCTGACTATAACTCTCCAAACTAATGTTTCCAATTTTTCTTCTACCCTTCTCACTTGTTATCACCAAATATTAAAACTCTCCTTTTCCTGAATACCCGCAAACTAAAGCTGGACAGCTTGACATAGACTTCAGAAATGTCATCACAACTGCTTAAATACAGACAAGCTTTATGCCTGTTGCTATGTGGGATACTCCAAAAGTTTACTGGGGCACCTTATGCAGACTACAAACAAGGAAAATCTTTCAGATTGTCACTGCCTACCCTCCATTTGAGAATGCTTTACCCTAGTATGTAGAAATCATCTCTACCAGATCTCCTCTAGACTCAAAATTGAGTTTATTCGTTGTTCTAGCCCTTGTCTTTCTGTTGTTTTCATGTAAATGTCTCTTAAATTCCTGACTGATTACACCATATAGAGTCATAACTTTAGTGGAAGCAGCAACACTGCCTTCTGAAATGAGATACAACTTAAACTGTTTGGACCAACCTAATTCTGGGACTGAAAGACTGGTTTATTAACTTATGAGACAATTCACCAATGCATTTTCAGATGGGAATGAATGTTAGGGCATACTACTCCAAAGTATGGCACCTTAGCATTTGGGAAAACAGCAGAAGCAGGTAGATCTCTGACTCTCTTGTTATTATCCACTAAAGAATACCATAAAATGATTATCTAAATTTTCTCTACAGTAGGTCACGGAACCTTCATTCCAGAAGGATATTCCCTATACTTGGAGGAATAAAGATATAGAGATGTCAAGAAAAATATGAAAAAAAAATAGACTTTGCTAACCTCCTGACCCTTCCAGTTTATTACCATTAGATGGTACTCTTTTGTTCTCCAATCATACTTCTGCACAACTGTCCATGCAAATAACAGATTTCCCTATTTCTTTTGGTTTTCATTTCCGAAGGCGCTCATTTGGTGCAAAACTTATATTAAATAAATTTACATGCTTTTCTTTTATTCCTCTGTTTTTTGTTATAGGCATCTCAGTCATAAACCTTGCAATGAGTGAGGAAAACAAATCTTTATTTTCCATACAATGCCAATTTATTTATTAGAGGACAATTTCTGCTTCCTAATAACTATAAGGGATATATTTCTTCTGCCTGAATATTATGTGAAAAAATGCTGGTATTATTTGAGTCCCCAGTACAAGCCTTACCTAAACTAACTCTGAATATTTCAGTCATGAGAACTGTATATATTCTTTCCTTTGTTAAGCTAATTTATTAAATAAACCATGGCAATTTTCAATAGCATATGAAAATGTTACTCTGCTGATGAGAATTTTCAATAGCGCATGAAATTTTTACTCTGTAGGAACTGGCTGTTGCACAACTCCTCTGGTGTAACTAATATTGACCTGAGCTAACAATCGAAGGTGCATCAGAAATATACTCCAATAATCGAATTAAAATATGTGATTTTCTAACAGTTTGAATCTATCCCTTGGCACACAAGATAAAAATTTAGAAGCGGTTTGGGTTAATAATGATACAGAAAGATAAAAATGTATATGAAGTCATTGACATATTAAGTTAATATTTTCTTTCCATTTGTCTAGGTAGTTAATTGGAAGTTTGGAGATTAAGATCTGCTAATATAATTATTTCCTAATGAACAGACTTCTTTTTCTTCCCTTTAGAAATAATATGGCATATAGTATTGTAAAATGAAAAGCAGAAATGAGTACAAGTCAACCTCCATGAGAACATAGAAGTCTATATTTAAACATTATGAATAAATCCAAGAATAGCCGTGGTGATGTACTTATCAGAGAAAATTTTAGGAAGTGATCTTAACTTTAATCTGCAATTTGTGGGCACTCCTATAATTATTTCCACATATTGTACAATTTGCCTTGCTGTAAAGTATTTCTGTAAAACAAAAATTCCAATTTAGATAGTTTCTTATCTGTTGTTACTTTCACTCCCTCCACTTAATTATATACTTTATTCAAAATATGGGGTCATTAGAATAATGCATTCACTGCTTCATTGTAAACAATTCATAAATACTTAAAACTATTCAGAAATGTCAAATAATTCTCTTACCAAAAAACTAAAATAACTTTCCATTTAAATGCAAGAAGTCAAAATATGAAGATTTGTTTTGCATAGACCATTTTCTACTTTTGGAATTAAATAAACTTTTATATCAACAGATTATGTTAACACAATGTATTATAGTTAGGAATCGGTTATATTGTGAGTGGAAAGAGTATGTTAAACTTATGTAAACAATATAAGTGTCTTAATGACATAAAATATATATATTTTTGGAAACATAGTTTAATGGTTGCCATGGATTTTTTGTAAAAATGAAAATTTTACTTTCCCTCTTAATGGCTATGAGAGAGATTTATAGATCTGTTTCTCACAAGTAATGTCTGACAATAGAAGCATTGTTACAATTTTACCAGATACACCTATAATAATGAATAAGTAAATCCTGCATAATATTTTCCCTAGCCACTATTCCACTTTTCTGTTTCAACCAGCTCGTTTTCTCATCAAGGCTTTCACCAAGGACAAAACCAGATGCCCAGCTTCCACTGCCCTGAGTGAGGCCTCTCCTGGGAGCCTTCCACCAGCCTCCCAAATCAAAGCAGGAGTTGTTCAGGAGAAGGAATATTTGAGGATTTTAAATGAGACAAACAAATTCCTAGGGGAGCATATGTAAGTCTGGAATGGTAGTCCAGGGGGATATGATACAAAAATATATAGTTAAAAAACTTTCTTGAGATAAATCTAATGACTCTGTACTCTTTCACCTGCCTTCTGTCCACACACTATCTGCTGATTGAGGGTGCAATATTAAATATTACCAGACTCTTTATATGTTATATTCTGCCCTGCTTTCCAAAAACCTGTAACTGAAATACCTTTCTGATAGATATTCTAGGTACTGGTGTGTATAGTTCTCATATTTAGTGTGTATATTTTATTCCCACAGTTTATTTACCTACAAAATATATTGTGTCATCAAATGACAAGAAATCTGGGCATAGAAAAAGATGTATTAATCAAAGGGATTATTACAATAGGGGGAGGAAAACTGTTGCAATAGGGAGATGTAGAGTTGTTGCAATAGGAAAATCTTCCACCATGTGATCTGCAAGCATAGGTAGATAGAGGGAAAGGCTAGGATTAAGAGCTCTTTGTGCCCCTAAGACCCAGCACTGACGTAATTGATTTGTGAATTACCGACTTTGAAGAATGAGTCCACATTGGAATAGGCAAGGAATCTGTTAATAATAGACTCATAGGCTTCCAGGAAAACTGGCATTTATTTTCCTAAGAAGGGGGTACATTTTTCATATGAAAATATCCCAGTAATTTGATTCATTGAACCTTTTGGAAATAATTCAAGGCTACACAGATCCTCCTATTCTCATTTTCTGTAATTAACTAGTTATGCTATAAATATGTAGATTAAACCCTACATTTTTTTCTTTTCAATTTCCAGAAATGCTCTCCAAATCTTAAAACAATTAAAATTAAAGAAGTCTCCTACATCTGTTTTTCTGTTAGAGTACATTCATCCCCAACCTCAGCTTACTCATGTCAGGTTTCCTTATTTCATCCATTTTAAAATTGCAATCCCAGCAGCTTATGGCTTGGTAAGCATGTCAAAACAAGGTTATGTCTTCAGAATTACATTTGAAACCTCACTGAGTTCTGAAATATCCTTTGTCAAGGAGAGAGCTACAGTATATATTCCCCTATGAAATTCCAGAAAAAAAATGTTTGTTTTGTATCATTAACATTGTCCGCCTGTCTAGTTGTTCTTTTTATTCATTCATCATGTACTGTATTTATGATGCGTTAGGTGCTAAGGACACAGAAATGGACATACATGCTCCTGGCTCTCAAACAGCTGAAACTTCAGCAGAGACACAGACACACACAGAGACAAAGATTACACCACGGTACGATAACATCTTAATGTTTATAAGCTCAGGGTACATGGACAAATTATATTTCATGCAACAGTTTTACATTTTAATATAGGATTTAGAATCTATGACAAAGTACAAATTAATCATTCTCATTTCTTTATGAGGTTCTTAAAATGTCTTATCGTTAACAGAAACCACAGATGAGAATTACAAGAAGTGTCTGGTACAACGTGACTGCTGTGATTATTAGTCTAGGTAGAGTAAGTGCCATTTAGAATTTAGTGAGTCAGGGCCTGGGGATGCATACACCACCTGTCACTCCCTCTTAACAGCTCTGATCTTGGTCAGCTTCTTAGAATATTATTGCACCATTTTTCAATCTCTGCCTGCAGTAGTTTAACACAGTTCCTGACACTTTACTTATTTATTTATTTTGCAATCTAAGTTGATATAGACAAGTATTTTTGAAGGCAGCCCTAAGGCCAAGGAGAGTATTTATATCTACTGTGATTCAGAGAATAACTGAGCCAATAAAGCATTCAATAGATTTTGCACTTTTCCCATTATGTTTCTGAGCTTCCTGTGGGTATTCTATGAAAGACTGTAGATGTTCTTAATCAAGAAAAACAACATATTTCTTCCATCATTCTGTACTTGCAATGTTTTCATTTAAACAGATTTCTTGTCAAGTGATATTGAAGTTTCAAAAATATTTTCTTTATCCACTGGAACATGTACAATGATTCCCATGTATTAGTATTCATTGACCATATTCAATTAATTTTGATAGCCTGAGAAATGCACTGAGGTTTTCCACATAAAAATTTTCTCCTTAATATAAGTCCACATGAAATTCAGTCATGGCCAATACAGCTAAAAAGCAAGTACCTAGTAAAGCTCCAGTGTGAACACAGAAAAACAAATTTCCTTAAAGTTGAAAACTGTGTGGAAGCCTGAAATGTCTAAGCTGTTATACTGTTCACTGCTTGCTGAATTTCTAGTATTTCAGTATGGAAGATGCTTTCCCTCTGAGGCTCCGTGGCATCCCTGATCCTTGGCACATCCAAAAATTAGGATAGATGCGTAGGTAAATACATAGATATAGATAGATAGATAGATAGATAGATAGATAGATAGATAGATAGATAGATTGATAGATAGATAGACAGACAGACAGATAGACAGATAATAGATGACAGAAAAAGAAGCAAGGAGAATCTAGATGTTGAATCTGCCAACATCTAGATATATATAATGCTAGATATAACATCACACAGAGGAAATGCTAAGTAAATTTGTTTTTAAGTAAGTGAAAATATTTTCAATTAAAGAAGTTTTTATTTTTATTTTTAGTTATTTATTTATTTTTTTGAGACGGAGTTTCGCTCTTGTTGCCCAGGCTAGAGTGCAATGGTGTGATCTCAGCTCACCACAACCTCTGCCTTCTGGGTTCAAGCGATTCTCCCTCCTCAGTCTCCCAAATAGCTGGGATTACAGGCATGCGCCACCACACCGGGTTAATTTTGTATTTTTAGTAGAGACGGGGTTTCTCCATGTTCGTCAGGCTGGTCTCAAACTCCTGACATCTGGTGATCTGCCCACCTTGGCCTCCCAAAGTGCCCGCACCCGGCCTAAAGAATTTTTAAGTAAGAAATTCATTACATTTTCACTCAAATTAGTATCAATAATGGAAAAGAATGCAGGGCTACTGTAGAGGGAATAAGAGATAAAGATGGGATAGCTCATTAAGAGTATCATAACGTGAAGTGTTCTAAAGAACTCACATCCCTTCATTGGAAAAGCACTGCAAGTCATAAACCTGTAATGATATATCCAGAATTAGGGCAAACAGTGTTTTATTCAATATTTATTTCTTCTCTAATTTTCATCTTGATGTGGAATTCTAAAACATAGAGCTTGATGACTTAATAAAATTCAATCTTTTTTTTTTCATTAGGTGCCAGCTCTTCCTTTAATATGTCTAGACTCATCAGAATCTCTGACTGCTGTTTTTAACTAGTTTACTCTTTATGTATAAGGCCACTGGAGGACAAAGAGAAAAGCTGGACCTGTTCATGTGAATGATGAAGTTATATTTTTCTTGTTCCTAGAAATAGATGATGCAAGAAAACTCTTTTCTTAACATTATGCACTTAATTTGAATGATTAATTAGGTTCTTAGTTTAAATTTCCTTATATTATATAACCTCCTATTCTGTGACATTTAGCAAGCACAACTTTAAATATATGAATTCACAGAAGCCACATGCTTTCAATTACAAGTCACTGCAGCATTGATAAATCCTTCATAGAGGAATTACTTGACTGATGCTTTTCATGGATAGTTGGCAAGAAGATAAGAAGAGGGATATTAATAGCACTTTCTATATTGGTTTTAGTGAACTGATAAACAGAGAAGGAATATGACAAGTGATACCAACAATCAAATCTATCAGACTGTTGAAAATTGAAACTACTCTTCAAAAACAGAAGTTAAGCTGGAAAATTCTTTTGAGTTTGCAGAATTCCAATTTTCATTTTCATGTCTCACATTTGCAAAAAAATGAAATCAAATAACATGTATTAATTTAGAAACTCAAAATTAAGCTTAAATTATTATGCTTTCAACTCCAGAACTAGGTTAAATTGTTTATGAAGAATTAAATACAAATGTGAAATCATGAAAGGCATACAATTAAGTGACTGTCTTACATAATGAAAAACATTCAAGGTTATTAGAACAAAATACATAGCTTGTTCTTTTATCATTATTCTACTATATTCAAAACATTATATTTAATGATCCAGTGTGATCCACTGAACCCCCAAATATGATAAACCTAGCATTATCTATTATCTACTAATTTCATAATGACTCAAAACTCCAAGGCATGAAAAGTTCTAGATTTCTTATATACATGATAGGTATGCATTTATATTCGATGAGTCTCTTTTTGTCAAATCCTGACCAAAAGTTTCAAAAATTCATGTTGCCAAATGCCTTAAAATCAATATGAAAAATTTGAATTATTTTTTAAAAATGATAACAATTTGAAAGGAATATTTAAAAAATATGAATGATGATGGAAAATGATAGACTAGAGATGATTTAGTCCAGGGAAAAGAAGTCCAAATGTGTGTACTTAAATTTACCCAATCTCTGTGGGCCTAATGCCACAAGCCTAGGAGGCAGTATAAAGAGAGAAGGCAGCTTCCTTACAGAGGATCATATATTAATTCATCTCTTAATGTCTCCAGAGGACAACTGTATATTTCAATCAAAGATTATTAAATACCAATGATTTCAGGTGTCATGTTCCTGTCCCAAGAATAGAATTTCTGACTCTTCTATATTTCTTGATGTTTTCTATCAATTTCTCAGTCCCTCAGTATCTGCCAAATCTCTTTTCTCCAGTTGTACTTCCTTGGAGTTGCACTGTCAACATTACATTCAACAAATGATAATTGAGAATATGGGCTGGTCCACAGTGATTCAACATCGAAGAAGAGAACGTGTCTGTATTCATGGAGCTTACATTCAAGTGTCATGGAGAAAAATGTGTCAGGTTATAGGAATAAAGAGAACGTGGTGAGGGCACTATTTTTAAGGAAGTCTTATCTGAGGAGCAAAGAAACCTGTGCATGTAATATCTAGAGAAAGAGTATTGCTGGCAGATGCATCTGTAAATGCTGGAAAGCTGAGGTAGGAACTAGGCCAGTGGAGCTGAAACAGAATAGGGAGGAGCAGAGTGCTGGGGATGAGAGGAGGCATGTTACTGCAGGTCAGATCCTAGTGGATCAAACTACCGAATTCAAGTCATTAGAAACCTTACGATAGCCTCCAAATATATAAAGGAACTTGCCATTTTTCTCTGAAAACACAAGAGAAAATTCTCTCACATAGAAGTATAAATTTAAACCTAATGTGAAGATAATATTTTAAGAATAAACATTATTAATTGTAAGAATAGATTGACAGTAGTTATATAATCTTTTAGAAGATCATATTTTTAAAATAATGCGTATGTATTTATTAGTTCCACAAACATGTATCAGGCTCCATCAATATGAATATAGTGATATTGGCACGAAAATATAGTGATGGAGCTGCAGTTCCTGCTTCCAAATGAGCTCCAGTAATAAGATCTTTGCTAAGTATCCACAAGACTGTAGAAAAATCAAATAAATGTACTGCTCATTTATATGAGTATCATATGGTTCTGAAATTGTTTAGTTGCTTTTAACCCCCTCTGTCTTATTGTAAGTTTTGTAAGATAAAATGTTGACTGGTTTTTTATTGTTGTATTCTAAACTCAGAACAGTGTTTTAAATACAGAAAGCAGTCATAATTATTTATTGCAAGAATGAAAGAACTAATAAAATAAACCTAATAAGACCGACAATCATGAAATATTATGAGTGTGGTGAGACACACCCTGGACCAGGGAGGTAACGCAGGAGAAAAGTTCTTTAGAGAGTTTCTAGGCAAGTTAATAGCTGAGCTGAAGCTTGAGGCACCCAGAAGAGCTAGTCAGAGGAGGCAGAGAAAGCATTTCAAAGAGAGGAAATAGTTTGTGTGAAGGCATATAGTTTACAGAACATGGGCTGTTCCAACACTTTTAATACATTCTCCATTACTTGAGCAAAGGATATGAGAAAATGGTTTGTGATCAAGAAGGCTCTTATATGTCTGCCAAGGAGTTTGTATTTTAGACTGAATGTGATGAGTACTGATTGAAAGAATAGGACCCTTACATTGCTATTTTAGCAAGATCAGTCTACTGGGAATGAGAAAGATGTTCTGAAGGAGCCAAGAACCAGGGAGTAAAACCTAATTAGGAAGTGTTTACAGTACTCCAGTTAAAAATAATAAGGGCAGTGGCAATGGGTGTGATGAGGCAGGAAGAATATTGAAGGATACATTAAGACATGATAATTGCATATTGAGATTAAGGGGCAAAAAGATGGCTGGCATGGTTTACAAGTATTCACTCCTCATTTGTCCAGGATTTATTTCTACTAAAGGAAGAGAATAGGCAAACATTTGTTCCTTGATACTTAAATACCATTTTAAAGAGTTCAAAATCTCTATCTTCTAACCCTAGCTCTCTTGTTTGTGAACAAATCACTTTTCTTTCCTATCTATTCACAAACTTGGTAAGAAACTCCATTAGACAATAGATGAGAATGCATGTTAAAAGTCACAAAATTTACAAATGTTAGTGTCATTATCATTTTACTATTTTTATGTACTACTTTTACTTCCCATTCCGTCTTACATATTTGATTTTACTTAAACTTTCCAACAGTCTCCTGCTTATATTTCTTCATTTTTCTCTTTTTCTTCCTCTGTCTCTCTTATTTTTTTGTTCTCCCTTTTAACATGATGCAGTTAAGCTAATTGCTCCTCCCCAGCAATGAATGATTTCACTGTTAAGAGAAACTTCAACAAAGTACATATCAGACTATTTTGTGCATTACCATCTACAGCATAGGAAGTATATATATATGTATACACACACACACACACACACACGTATGTATATACACATATATGTGTGTGTATATATATGCTAATAGTCATATGGAATGTGTCACATTACAAATTGTAGTATTAATCATAATTATAACAATAAATTGATTTTTTGAAGATTTACAAATTGCAGGGCCTTTGCATTGTCTCATTTTATTCTTATTGTAATCTTGTGGATAAATAAGACTGTCCTAATTTCACCTAAATACCAAATCTGAAAGAAGCATATGTAGCATACCTAGTGTAGGAAGATGAAGATCAAATCCGTATGCACATGTCGCCAGAGACTTTGCTCTTAGCGTTCACCTTCTTCTATAGAAATATACCTACTGAGATAAAAGGATATTTTTTGGCTAGGTTACTACCTTCCTATTTCTAAGTTCATTTATTCTATAAGCATATACTTGATATGATACTGTGCAAGATGCTGAAAGAAAGCCACAACAATGCGTAATACAATACAATACAAAATACAAATACAATGCAGGTAAGTGTAAACAGGGTATGAAAATTACTTGTTCGTACATAAATATAAAATGCTTTACATTAGATTGTATTTAAATTTAAGGAAGTTTATAGAATAAAGCATAAAAGCATACAATTACACAGAACGTTCAGAAAAAATTAAAAAGTTTAGGACATTAATAAATCACTGTTTTAAGGAAACCAATTTCTAGATCTTTACCTTTCATATGCATTATTTCTTTTAAAATCTGCACAGGAAATCACCTATGGTGAAGATCTTGAAGAAATTATCTTTTCCCATCTCCCTTTTCATAATTGCCTTTATTTCACACTTAAAAATGGAAAGCATATCTGGAATCTTCCTGTGACATATTGTCGAAGGTTGTTACACTTCTGTGGTACCATACAGAAGGGAATTTACAAATATTGATATTGAAAGTATGTGTAAATGTTTCTCATTTATAAGTAACCAACTTTTGCAATCAAGTAGTTTCCAATCTTTGCTTTCAACAAAATGAAAGTCTCATGAAAAATCATCTGATGGGCCTTCAAAATTAAATCTGGAGTATAAATAACCTTGTGAATTCAGCAAGGAGTTCAAACTTGTTTAGTGGCATTGGTATAAGAAATTTATCTCTGTCTTGTATTTAAAATATTGTCAGTCTTTATTAATATAATAAGAAAAATAACAATAGGGCTGGTGCTATATCCTATGTCATTCCAGCAAAAGTTGACTTTCATCCATAAGAAAAAAGAAAACTCCACCAGTCTTATTATTAGATGTATTTAGAATAAAATTTTACTTTTTTCTGTAATATAAATATGCCAAAATCTGTAATGTCTTTAGGTTGCTATGATCATTTTTATGCTGATAATTTAAATAATATCCCAAACCAAAAGAACTTATCTATTAAGTGAAGATCTGCAAAGAATACTATTGTTGTATTAAATTCATAAGAATATTCTCAAGGAAAATATTTGGTATGTCACAAATAAAACTATTATTTTCCTATGCCAATAGTAATCACTTGCTTTCCATACTCTCATTTCTTCTTGAAAACAGTGTGCATGCTTCTGTTATTGGGTAGAATGTTCTCGGTGTTGTTGTTCGGTTCTCCTATTTTGATACTGATTTGCTTTTGTCTAGTGCTTCCATCAATTACTTAGTATGGGTGTTGAAGTCACACTCTACACCTGTGAATTTGCTATGTGTTATTTGATATCCACCAAGGTTTGCTTCAGTTATTTTGAAACCCTATTGCTTGGTGTAGACATATTTATATATGTTTTGTCATCTGGATAAATTGAGACATATCAACATGTAATATCCTACATTGTCACTGGTAATATTCTTTGCTCTGAAGCCTACTTTGAAAATAATATTACCATTTCAGATTTCTTTTAATTAGTATTTATACAATCTATAGTTTGATATTATTTTGTAGCCTACCTATCATTATATTAGAAAATATTTTTGGTGGGCTGCATAAAATTGGGTCTTAATTTTTATATTTTTATAAAACATAAAATTATTTTATATTATTTTAACTTATTTTATATTATTTTAACTTATTCTATATTATTTTAACTGGTTGGTTTAGACTAGTTTAATGCAATTATTTATATCTGACATTGTCATTTTATTATTTGTTCTTTGTTGTTTCTCTCTGTTTTTTAATCTTCTATTTCTCCTTTCCTGCTTTCCTGTAGGTTACTTCACCATTTTTTAGTATTCCACTTTGATTTATGCATAGTGTTTTTGAGTATATCTCTGTGGTTTTTTTGGTAGTCTCTCTAGGGATTACAATGTACATAAGTAATGTATCATAGTCTACTAGAATCAACATTTTATTACTTCAAGTGGCATGCAGATTATTCACCAACAGTTAGGTCCTTTGACTTTTTCTGTTTGTGATATAGTGGTCTTAAATATTGCTCCTACATACACTGAAATATTAAAGGTTACAATATTTGCTTTCCACCATCAAATATGATTTTAAAAACACTAGGGGAGAATAGCTCATTTTCTTCTTTTTTATTTTTTTTATTACACTTTAGGTTTTAGGGTACATGTGCACAATGTGCAGGTTTGTTACATATGAATCCACGTGCCATGTTGATTTCCTGCACCCATTAACTCGTCATTTAGCATTAGGTATATCTCCTAATGCTGTCCCTCCCCGCTCCCCTCACCCCACAACAGTCCCTGGAATGTGATGTTCCCCTTCCTGTGTCCATGAGTTCTCATTGTTCAATTCCCACCTATGAGTGAGAACATGCGGTGTTTGGTTATTTGTCCTTGCGAAAGTTTATTGAGAATGATGTTTTCCAGTTTCATCCATGTCCCTACAAAGGACACGAACTCATCATTTTTTATGGCTGCATAGTATTCCATGGTGTATATGTGCCACATTTTCTTAATCCAGTCTATCATTGTTGGACATTTGGGTTGGTTCCAACTCTTTGCTATTGTGAATAGTGCCGCAATAAACATACGTGTGCATGTGTCTTTATAGCAGCATGATTTATAGTCCTTTGGGTATATACCCAGTAATGGGATGGCTGGGTCAAATGGTATTTCTAGTTCTAGATCCCTGAGGAATCGCCACACTGACTTCCACAATGGTTGAACTAGTTTACAGTCCCACCAACAGTGTAAAAGTGTTCCTATTTCTCCACATCCTCTCCAGCACCTGTTGTTTCCTGTTTTTTTAATGATGGCCATTCTAACTGGTGTGAGATGGTATCTCACTGTGGTTTTGATTTGCATTTCTCTGATGGCCAGTGATGATGAGCATTTTTTCATGTGTTTTTTGGCTGCATAAATGTCTTCTTTTGAGAAGTCTCTGTTCATGTCCTTTGCCCACCTTTTGATGGGGTTGTTTGTTTTTTTCTTGTAAATTTGTTTGAGTTCATTGTAGATTCTGGATATTAGCCCTTTGTCAGATGAGTAGGTTGCAAAAATTTTCTCCCATTTGGTAGGTTGCCTGTTCACTCTGATGGTAGTTTCTTTTGCTGTGCAGAAGCTCTTTAGTTTAATGAGATCCCATTTGTCAATTTTGGCTTTTGTTGCCATTGCTTTTGGTGTTTTAGACATGAAGTCCTTGCCCACGCCTATGTCCTGAATGCTATTGCCTAGGTTTTCTTGTAGGGTTTTAATGGTTTTAGGTCTAACATTTAAGTCTTTAATCCATCTTGAATTAATTTGTGTATAAGGTGTAAGGAAGGGATCCAGTTTCAGCTTTCTACATATGGCTAGCCAGTTTTCCCAGCACCATTTATTAAATAGGGAATCCTTTCCCCATTTCTTGTTTTTGTCAGGTTTGTCAAAGATCAGATAGTTGTAGATATGCGGCATCATTTCTGAGGGCTCTGTTCTGTTCCATTGATCTATGTATCTGTTGTAGTACCAGTACCATGCTGTTTTGGTTACTGTAGCCTTGTAGTATAGTTTGAAGTCAGGTAGCGTGATGCCTCCAGCTTTGTTCTTTTGGCTTAGGATTGACTTGGCGATGTGGGCTCTTTTTTGGTTCCATATGAACTTTAGTTTTTTCCAATTCTGTGAAGAAAGTCATTGGTAGCTTGATGGGGATGGCATTGAATCTATAAATTACTTTGGGCAGTATGGCCATTTTCATGATATTGATTCTTCCAACCCATGAGCATGGAATGTTCTTCCATTTGTTTGTATCCTCTTTTATTTCATTGAGCAGTGGTTTGTAGTTCTCCTTGAAGAGGTCCTTCACATCCCTTGTAAGTTGGATTCCTAGGTATTTTATTCTCTTTGAAGCAATTGTGAATGAGAGTTCACTCATGATTTGGCTCTCTGTTTGTCTGTGATTGGTGTACAAGAATGCTTGTGATTTTTGTACATTGATTTTGTATCCTGAGACTTTGCTGAAGTTGCTAATCAGCTTAAGGAGATTTTGGGCTGAGACAATGGAATTTTCTAGATATACAATCATGTCATCTGCAAACAGGGACAGTTTGACTTCCTCTTTTCCTAATTGAATACCCTTTATTTCCTTCTCCTGCCTGATTGCTCTGGCCAGAACTTCCAGCACTATGTTGAATAGGAGCAGTGAGAGAGGGCATCCCTGTCTTGTGCCAGTTTTCAGAGGGAATGCTTCCAGTTTTTGCCCATTCAGTATGATATTGGCTGTGGGTTTGTCGTATATAGCTCTTATTATTTTGAGATACGTCCCATCAATACCTAATTTATTGAGAGTTTTTAGCATGAAGGGTTGTTGAATTTTATCAAAGGCCTTTTCTGCATCTATTGAGATAATCATGTGGTTTTTGTCTTTGGTTCTGTTTATGTGCTGGATTACATTTATTGATTTGCGTATGTTGAACCAGCCTTGCATCCCAGGGATGAAGCCCACTTGATCATGGTGTATAAGCTTTTTGATGTGCTGCTGGATTCGGTTTGCCAGTATTTTATTGAGGATTTTTGCATCAATGTTCATCAAGGATATTGGTCTAAAATTCTCTTTTTTGGTTGTGTCTCTGCCTGGCTTTGGTATCAGGACGATGCTGGCTTCATAAAATGTGTTAGGGAGGATTCCCTCTTTTTCGATTGATTGGAATAGTTTCAGAAGGAATGGTACCAGTTCCTCCTTGTACCTCTGGTAGAATTCAGCTGTGAATCCATCAGGTCCTGGACTCTTTTTGGTTGGTAAGCTATTGATTATTGCCACAATTTCAGAACCTGTTATTGGTCTATTCAGAGATTCGACTTCTTCCTGATTTAGTCTTGGGAGGGTGTATTTGTCGAGGAATTTATCCATCTCTTCTAGATTTTCTAGTTTATTTGCATAGAGGTGTTTGTAGTATTCTCTGATGGTAGATTGTATTTCTGTGGGATCGGTGGTGATATCCCCTTTTTCATTTTTTACTGCATCTATTTGATTCTTCTCTTTTTTCTTCTTTATTAGTCTTGCTAGCGGTCTATCAATTTTGTTGATCTTCTCAAAAAACCAGCTCCTGGATTCATTAATTTTTTGAAGGGTTTTTTGTGTCTCTATTTCCTTCAGTTCTGCTCTGATTTTAGTTATTTTTAGCCTTCTGCTAGCTTTTGAATGTGTTTGCTCTTGCTTTTCTAGTTCTTTTAATTGTGATGTTAGGGTGTCAATTTTGGATCTTTCTTGCTTTCTCTTGTGGGCATTTAGTGCTATAAATTTCCCTCTACACACTGCTTTGAATGTGTCCCAGAGAATCTGGTATGTTGTGTCTTTGTTCTCGTTGGTTTCAAAGAACATCTTTATTTCTGCCTTCATTTCATTATGTACCCAATAGTCATTCAGGAGCAGGTTGTTCAGTTTCCATGTAGTTGAGCGGTTTTGAGTGAGTTTTTTAATCCTGAGTTCTAGTTTGATTGCACTGTGGTCTGAGAGACAGTTTGTTATAATTTCTGTTCTTTTACATTTGCTGAGGAGAGCTTTACTTCCAACTATGTGGTCAATTTTGGAATAGGTGTGGTGTGGTGCTGAAAAAAATGTATATTCTGTTGATTTGTGGTGGAGAGTTCTGTAGATGTCTATTAGGTCCACTTTGTTTAGAGCTGAGTTCAATTCCTGGATATCCTTGTTAACTTTCTGTCTCGTTGATCTGTCTAATGCTGACAGTGGGGTGTTAAAATCTCCCATTATTATTGTGTGGGAGTTTAAGTCCCTTTGTAGGTCACTCAGGACTTGCTTTATGAATCTGGGTGTTCCTGTGTTGGTTGCATATATATTTAGGATAGTTAGCTCTTCTTGTTGAATTGATCCCTTTACCATTATGTAATGGCCTTCTTTGTCTCTTTTGATCTTTGTTGGTTTAAAGTCTATTTTATCAGAGACTAGGATTGCAACCCCTGCCTTTTTTTGTTTTCCATTTGCTTGATAGATCTTCCTCCATCCCTTTATTTTGAGTCTATGTGTGTCTCTGCACATGAGATGGGTTTCCTGAATACAGCACACTGATGGGTCCTGACTCCTTATCCAGTTTGCCAGTCTGTGTCTTTTAATTGGAGCATTTAACCCATTTATATTTAACGTTAATATTGTTATGTGTGAATCTGATCCTGTCATTATGATGTTAGTTGGTTATTTTGCTCATTAGTTGATGCAGTTTCCTCCTAGCCTCGATGGTCTTTACAATTTGGCATGTTTTTGCAGTGGCTGGTACCGGTTGTTCCTTTCCATGTTTAGTGCTTCCTTCAGGAGCTCTTTTAGGGCAGGCCTGGTGGTGACAAAATCACTCAGCGTTTGCTTGTCTGTAAAGTATTTTATTTCTCCTTCACTTATGAAGCTTAGTTTGGCGGGATAGGAAATTCTGGGTTGAAAATTCTTTTCTTTAAGAATGTTGAATATCGGCCCCCACTCTCTTCTGGCTTGTAGAGTTTCTGCCGAGAGATCAGCTGTTAGTCTGATGGGCTTCCCTTTGTGGGTAACCAGACCTTTCTCTCTGGCTGCCCTTAACATTTTTTCCTTCATTTCAACTTTGGTGAATCTGACAATTATGTGTCTTGGAGTTGCTCTTCTCGAGGAGTATCTTTGTGGCGTTCCCTGTATTTCCTGAATCTGAATGTTGGCCTGCCTTGCTAGATTGGGGAAGTTCTCCTGGATAATATCTTGCAGAGTGTTTTCCAACTTGGTTCCATTCTCCCCGTCATTTTCAGGTACACCAATCAGACGTAGGTTTGGTCATTTCACGTAGTCCCAAATTTCTTGGAGGCTTTGTTCATTTCTTTTTATTCTTTTTTCTCTAGACTTCCCTTCTCGCTTCATTTCATTCATTTCATCTTCCATCAGCAATACCCTTTCTTCCAGTTGATCGCATCTGCTACTGAGGCTTCTGCAATCTTCACGTAGTTCTCGAAACTTGGCTTTCAGCTCCATCATCTCCTTTAAGCCCTTCTCTCCATTGGTTATTCTAGTTATCCATTCTTCTAATTTTTTTTCAAAGTTTTTAACTTCTTTGCTATTGTTTTGAATTTCCTCGCGTAGCTCAGAGTAGTTTGATCGTCTGACACCTTCTTCTCTCAACTCGTCAAAGTCATCCTCCATCCAGCTTTGTTCCGTTGCTGGTGAGGAACTGCGTTCCTTTGGAGGAGGAGAGGTGCTCTGCTTTTTAGAGTTTCCAGTTTTTCTGCTCTGTTTTTTCCCCATCTTTGCGGTTTTATCTACTTTTGGTCTTTGATGATGGTGATGTACAGATGGGTTTTTGGTGTAGATGTCCTTTCTGTTTGTTAGTTTTCCTTCTACCAGACAGGACCCTCAGCTGCAGGTCTGTTGGAGTTTACTAGAGGTCCACTCCAGACCCTGTTTGGCTGGGTGTCAGCAGCGGTGGCTGCAGAACAGCGGATTTTCGTGAGACCACAAATTCAGCTGTCTGATAGTTCCTCTGGAAGTTTTGTCTCAGAGGAGTACCTGGCCGAGTGAGGTGTCAGTCTGTCCCTACTGGGGGGGTGCCTCCCAGTTAGGCTGCTCAGGGTTGAGGGACCCACTTTAGGAGGCAGTCTGACCGTTCTCAGATCTCCAGCTGCGTGCTGGGAGAACCACTACTCTCTTCAAATCTGTCAGTCCGACAGGGACATTTAAGTCTCCGGAATTTCCTGCTGAATTTTTGTTTGTCTGTGCCCTGCCCCCAGAGGTGGAGCCTACAGAGGCAGACAGGTCTCCTTGAGCTGTGGTGGGCTCCACCCAGTTCGAGCTTCCTGGCTGCTTTGTTTACCTAAGCAAGCCTGGGCAATGGCGGGCGCCCCTCCCCCAGCCTCGCTGCCGCCTTGCAGCTAGATCTCAGACTGCTGTGCTAGCAATCAGTGAGACTCCGTGGGCATAGGACCCTCCGAGCCAGATGCGGGACACAATCTCCTAGTGTGCCGTTTTCCAGGCCCATTGGGAAAGCGCAGTATGAGGGTGGGACTGACCCGATTATCCAGGTGCCATCTGTTACCCCTTTCTTTGACTAGGAAAGGGAACTCCCTGACCCCTTGTGCTTCCCGAGTGAGGCAGTGCCTCACCCTGCTTCGGCTCGCGCACGGTGCGCTTCACCGACTGTCCTGCACCCACTGTTTGGCACTCCCTAGTGAGATGAAACCAGTACCTCAAGCAGAAATGCAGAAATCACCAGTCTTCTGTGTCGCTGGGGCTGGGAGCTGGAGACCAGAGCTGTTCCTATTTGGCCATCTTGGCTCCACCCCTGAGAATAGCTCATTTTCTTTATCTAATATCATCCCTTTCTTTTGCTCTTTCCTTGTTCCTGATGTTCCACGTGTCCTCCCCTTATCATTTCCCTTCTGTTTTAAGAAATGTCTTTATCCATTATTTTAGAGCAAATCTGCAAGTCATGGATAAATATTTTCTTTTTCATTGAGAATATGTCTTTTTCACCTTCTATCCTGAGGGATAAATTCTCAACTGAGAGGTTTTGTTTCCAAAATGTATTTTCCCTCTTTTTTTCTGGATAGTTTTAATGAGAAATCTGTTACATTTTGATTAGTTATCCCTCTATAGGTAATGTATCTATTCTCTTTGGTTCCTTTCAAAACTTTTTCTTGGCCTTTAGTATTCAAAAATTTGACTCTGCTTTGTCTTGATATGAATTTCTCTGTGTTTGCCATGTTTGGATATTGCTCAATTACTTGAATCTTTAGGTTTACATCTTTTTTTTTTTAACTGGAGAAATTTTATGCCATTGTTTTATTTCTTCACATTAGTATTTTTTTTTATGTTTTATCATGCCCTCTTCTTCTTAGGCTCAAATGACAAGAATTCTAGATCATATCTATTGTCCCACAGGTGTTTGAGGCTCTGTTCATGTTTTAAAAATAATTTTCATGTATTTTATGAAGATTGGATATTTTCTATTGTTCTATCTTCAAATTTGCTAATTATTTTCTCTTTCCTATTCATTGCACTAACACACTTGTTCAGTTTTTAGTTCAGTCATTGCTTGATGAAATTCTAAAATTTCTATTTGGTTCTTTATTATTTTGTCTGTTTCTTTGTTTGGACTTCATATTTTTCCATTTGTTTTAGGAGGGTTCATAATTGTTTGTTGGAACATTTTTATGATACCTGATTTAAAATATTTGTCAGATAATTCCAACATTATGTTATCTCAGTGTTGGTATTTGTTGATTTTCTTTCCTCATTCAAAACTAAGATTTTTCTGTTCTTGTTAGCAAAACTAATTTTGAATTATGTCCTGAACATTGTGGGTATTAAGTTGTGAGATTTGTGTTCCTATTTAAATCTCTTACTTTAGCAAGCGGTCAGCCTGTTAGGAACAGAATGCACATTCTTGCTCACTTTCATGGGCTATGGTTTGAATATCAATTTAGTTTTCAAAATATTTGCATGCAATTCTGGTCTGCTTCACTTGCGTGCTACTCAGAGGTGAATCTGAGAGGTTGGTGTTATTTCATAAAATGGTTTAGTGTTTTTGCTCTGTCATGTCTGATTGGTTTTATACATGGCCCTTCAAAAATTTTAACAGCACTTCATACATACATTCAAGGAATTCTTTTCTCCAGCTCACACCTCTCTGTAATCCTTCTCCAAGTCTTTAACTGGGAGAGATGGGGAGCTGTGTGTTTGTTGTCATTCAGTTAGCATGAGGCTGAGAAAGCCAACGGGGCTTCCCTCCAAGGGCTTTTGCAGTGCTTGTAGGAATAAGGAGAGGATTGACTCATGATTGCAGGGTGGAAATGGTTGGCAAGGCTTTGTCGATAGTCTACATGGTCATAACAGTCAGTGGGAAGACAGAAGAATTTAGCATTTTGAATGGTATTCTTCTGGAATAAGGCAAATTTGGCCAAAAAGGTTTGGTCTTGTAGGGATACTCATTTTCTCATCTTTTTATTCCTCTTTCAGTGTCTTTTAATTATTGTTTTATGTATTTTGTGCAGGGCTTTTATTTGTAATTATATATTTATAGAATGGTAATTTTTTATATATATAATTACTATGTGTGTGTATGTGTGTGTGTATATATATATATATATGGTAGAACGTTCTTGTTTTATCTTGTCCAGAGCTAGAAATCTTATCTATTCTTCTTGTGTTCTCAAAAATATATTTCTATAACATAAATAAATAAGTAAATAAAGAATGCCACCATTCTTTAGGCTGACCAAGCCAAGAATTATAGGACTGGTTCCTATAAATCTTTAGAATTTGTATTGTCTTCCCTATTGCCACTGACCTGGTTCAAGCACCACGCCTTGTTCATTATTTTCTTCTGTGATTTTTTTTTTTTGAGACAGAGACTCGCTCTGTCACCCAGGCTGGAGTGCAGTGGTGCAATCTCGGCTCACTGCAAGCTCCGCCTCCCGGGTTCACACCATTCTCCTGCCTCAGCCTCTCCGAGTAGCTGGGACTACAGGCGCCCGCCACCATGCCCGGCTAATTTTTTGTATTTTTAGTAGAGACGGGGTTTCACCGTGGTCTCGATCTCCTGACCTCGTGATCCACCCGCTTCGGCCTCCCAAAGTGCTGGGATTACAAGCGTGAGCCACCGCGCCCGGCCTTTCTTCTGTGATTTAAGGCAGAATCTTCATAGATACTCTGTTTGCCTCTAATATTTCTCTATCTCAGTCTATTCTCTATGTTCAAATAAGTGATTATTCTAAACTGAAAATCATACATAATATTACTTTACTTGAAACCCTTCAACAGTTTCCCATTTCCATTAGGTAGATGTCTGTAACTCACTACAAGGTTCTGTGCCATGTGGGTATTCTTACCTTTTCAACCTCACTCCTACACTTACACACTCGGCTCCAACTATAATGAACCACTGTCACTTCCCAACTTGCCAAGGTTTTGCCTCTTCCTGACACTCACTCATCCCTTTTACCTTGGTAGAAACAATTCATTCTGATATATTAATGTACATATAACCAATTCCAGAAAAACTTCTTAAGTGCTCCTTTTACTGCCCATATAGAACTCATAAAGTAGCATCTATTATTCAATATTAATCAAATTTCACCCTTGATTAACATTGCCTTCCTCAATAGACTATTAGTGTAATAAGAAAGTTACTATTTCAGTTTGCTCATTAGTTTATCCCCAGACCCTGATACATTGTAACTCTAAAAATAGTTTTTAATGAATGTATGTGTGATAGAAGGGTTTAGGCCTGGGTTACAGAGCATACAATGGTGTCATATATAAGACGGGGACCAAGTAGGTGACTCAATTGCCTAGCAGACAAATTACAATGAGTCTTTCTTTGTACTTGGTGACTTTTTGTGGCAATAGCACTTCCATTTTCATATAAGTGCATTATAGTATGGGAAGGTCCAGGTGGGTCTGTATGGTGGTTTCCCACATGAGCTAATTACAGTTAAAAGTATGTATAAATCAGTACAAGATAAGAAAACTTGAGGCAGGGTGTGGTGGCTCACACCTGTAATCCAAGCACTTTGGGAGACTAAGGTGGGCAGATCACAAGGTCAGGAGTTCAAGACCAGCCTGGCCAACATAGTGAAACCCCGTCTCTACTAAAAATACAAAAATTAGCCAGTGTGGTGGCACATGCCTGTAGTCCCAGCTACGTGGAAGGCTGAGGCAGGAGGATCACTTGAACCTGGGAGGCGGAGGTTGCAGTGAGCCCAGACTGCACCATTGCACTCCAGCCTGGGTGACAGAGTGAGACTCTGTCAAAAAAAAAAAAAAAAAAAAGAATTGAAAACATTTTAAGTGTATGAGAAGTAATGCTTCTTATAATCTGAAGTCTGGACATGTTTAATTGAAAAATACATGCTATTGTGAATGAATTGGGTCAGACTTGTAACTGAAAACCCAGGAGAGCAAAGAGAGTTTGAAGAGGTCAATAACACAGGAAAAAAGCATAGCTCCCTTAAAGAGGTTGAATTAATGAGTAAACAGTATTGTTTGTCCTTGGCTCTAAGTTTCTAAAATGCAGCATTGCTTTGAGGTTATCCTTTCAAAACCTAATGTGTACA
The DNA here is from genome assembly GCF_006542625.1 of Nomascus leucogenys. Taxonomy (NCBI): domain Eukaryota; kingdom Metazoa; phylum Chordata; class Mammalia; order Primates; family Hylobatidae; genus Nomascus; species Nomascus leucogenys. The sequence continues at coordinate 87,838,344 of NC_044387.1, read as the reverse complement.
AAACCTAACTCTCTAAGTTGTTGAAATGTATCAAAAGACACTTGTTATAAAGGAAATCTGAGAAATTATTTTTAGGAAACCTACAAAGACACTGAAATACAGCTATTGATACAGTATTGTCTCTTTTTAAAAATTGATCGTATTAAACAAGCAATACAGAAAAAGCCATAATGGTAAAAAGCACTGATGAGATGTGTTTCCAGCCTGGCATATAAGGAGTTCGGAAGTCCATACTCCATCCTAACAAGTAAAAAGCAGAACAAACTGAAAAACCAGCAACCCTTCTTAAATCTATCAGAGAAATGAGGCCACAGGGCAAATCGCTGCCTGCAAAATTGGAGAGATAGACGGATGCACACAGAGAATCATAACTTACAAGGTAAAAGTAAACAAAAATGAAAACTGTAGTGGAAACCTCCGTGGGGACAATTTCTGGGGTAGGAAAACCTGAATTGCAATTGACAAATTCCTGGAGGCTTAGAGTAGGCAAGTCTGAGAGTTAAACATTCCCGTAGAACCCAGTCATAGGAGGCACCCTATGCTTTTGTGAATTTTACCTTTAACAGTTCAACCAGGTTCTCACACTGAATGTTGGAGAAAAACATCCTCTCATACTTCTGGTGAGAGAGGGGAAAAGTAACACTTGAAATATGTCAAAGCATTCTGTTCACAGCAGCCTGAACTCAAGCAAAGTTAATTTAACCCAGTCTAAACTGTTGGGGAGTTTTCAGGCCCTAAATGATCTGTGTGAAGAGAAGTATTCAACTCCAGCCATCTCTAGCGTCATCCATTCTGGGTAACAGAGTTTTAAAGTTCACAAGAGAGAGGTGCAGGGTCACTGAAAGACTGAAAATCATAGAACTATAGAATTCACCCCAACTCCACACTTTACTATCACATTACAGTACATCATGCCCAACTACCAAGAAAAAAATTGCAAGTAATATTAAAAGGCAAATAACACAGTTTGAAGACAAAGAGCAAGCATCAGAACCAGACAAGGTAGGGATGTTGGAATTATCAGACTAGAAAATTTTAAAATTTGCCAAGGGCTTTAATAGATAAAGTAGACACATGCAAGAACAATGGGCAAGGTAAGCAGAGAGATGGAAAATCTAGGAATAAAATAAAATTAAATGCTAGAAATAAAAAACACTGTAACAGGAATGGAGGATGCCTTTGATGGCTCAGTAGACTGGGCCCAACTGAGGAAAGAACAACCAAGCTTGAGGATATCTTAATAGAAACTTCCAAATTTGAAAAGCAAAGTGAAAAAAGACTGAAAATAAAAAATCCCAGAACAAAGATTCAAGAACTATGGGACAACTAGAAAAAGTGTAATATACATGTAATGGAAATTAAAAAAAAAAAACAAGAAGAAAGGAATAGAATAAATATTTAAAGCTATAGTGATGGAGAATTTCCATCTGTTAATGTCAGACACCAAACCACAAACCCAGGAATCTCAGAGAATTCTAAACAGGATAAATATTAAAAAAAAATACACCGAAGCATAGAATATATTCAAACTTCAGAAAATCAATGATAAAGATCAAATATTGAAAAAAAGCTATAGGTGGTGGTTTGGGGGACCCCCTACCTATAGAAGACCAAGGATAAGAATTACATCAAATTTCTCCTCAGAAACCATGCAAGCAAGAAGAGAGTAGAGTGAAATATTTATAGTGTTGACAGAAAAAAAAATCACTCACCTACAGTTCTGTACCCTGTGAAATCGTCCTTCTAAAGTGGAGGAGTAATAGACTATCTTAAACAAACAAAATCCAGAATAGTTTGTGAACAGTGGAATTGACTTGCAAGAAATGTTAAAGTCAGAGAAGGAAAATAACATGGTCAGGAACTCGCACCTACATAAAGAAAGGAAGAACATTGGAAAAGAAATAAGTGAGAGACGTTAGAGAAGGAAATAATGAATAAGTTAGAGAAGAAAAATAACATGGTCAGAAACTCGGACCTACATACAGAAAGGAAGAACATTGAAAAATAAGTAAGTGAAAGTAAAGTAAAACCTTATTATCTTAACTCTAGTTGTAACAGACAAATATGATAAACTATTCTACTGTATAAGTTAAAAACATTTGTATTTACTTATGTTGAAAAAGTCAATTAATGAGACTGTCAAATGTCTGAGAAAATGTCTCTGAGACTCTTTGCAGGCAGCAAGGAACACCACTTGTGAAAAGTGAAGGGGAAAGAACTGGCAAGAGGGAGAATCCAAACTACGATGTCTTATTCTAGACATAATGTATAAATGAAGTCATGGAATACAGAAATTTATCAGAAATTTGAAAAGAAGTAATGAATCTGAATACGTGGTGAACTTATTTGTTAGTAGCCTAAGTCCTTATATAATTGTCTGTGAAGGAAAGTATTTCACTGCAGAACAGGACACTATCTTAGCAGAGCATCAATTTAATACAATTTTTAAAAAATCTTATAAATTTTACTTTTTATATTAGCATACTCAGCAATGACTTTGCTTCAGAATGGAATTGCATTATGAGACTCAAAACTGAAAAAAAGTCATGCAAAATATTAGAAATATCTGAGTAATGGCATATTCAGTCAATGTCTAATAGATAAAATTATAAAAAAATTCTAAAAAATAAAAATGCTAAAGCATAAACTAAAACAAAATACTCCTTTGTTAATAATAGTGTATGTAAAACACACTCACAGAGGTGGAGCTCTGGTAAACCTAGTTTGCATTTTATGGTCTAGTCGAGGGTCAACAAACTTTTGCCAAAGGCTAAAATCACCACCACCACCACCACCCACCCGCCACCCATCACCACCGCCGCCACCACCATCACCACCGCCGCCACCACCACCTCCACCACCACCACTCCCTTGTTTTATAAATAAAGTTTTATTGGAACACATCTATGTCCATGTTTCCTTATTATCTATGGCTGGTATTAGCGTGGTCTACAAAGCCTAAAACATTTACTCTTTGGTTCTTTACAGATGATGTTGCTGACCCCCTGGTCAAGCTTGAAGGTTTAAAAGAGCCTCGACTTTCTTATGAAGCCAGATTAAAATCTTAAGAACTTCCACTCCTCTGGCTAGCCACATAATTCAGAAGATAAAAGCATATTTATAAATAATATCAGTCAGGAGTCCAACAGAAAACAGGTCACCCACATTTAGATTATTCCAAGATGATTTATCAATAAAACAAAGATTTATAATGGTATAGATGGGTATACAGCAGAGAAGCTGTTACTGCAAGAGCCAGAGGTAATCAAAAGAAGAGGCAGGTACCAGAACACAAAGCAGAGAGAGAGAGAGAGACTTGTAGAGAAGATTGCCTTGAGAGAAGCAGGAACCTTTGGTCCAAAGACGCAGGAAGCTTGACTGACAGCAGAGAAAGAGCTAGAGCAATAAATCCCTGACCTCATTTTCCCCTTCTCTCCAATCACCCACTGCGTATCTTGTTGGGATTTGAAATAGAAGACGGGAGGGCATAGAAACCAAGACTTTCATCGTAAACCAGGTCAGCCTCTTTGGGTAGAAGACAGAGTAAGAAAGGTGAAAAGTGGATCAGAGATGAAAAGGCATTAAATAGGACTAGAGAAATATGATTGACTTTTTCAATAAGTGGGGTGCCCAATCAGCCATTATAAAAACAAACCAATCGATGTTCAGACTAACAGATTGAGAGAGGGAGAGAGAGAGAGAGAGAGAGAGAGAGAGAGAAAGAGAAAGAGAGGGTGTGTGTGTGTCTGCGCGCGCACATGCCTGCAAGAAAAGAGACAGGAATGGTTAGAAAATTCACCTCAAATCTGTGCAAATGCACACATGTGTGTGCACACACAATAAATAAAGGGAAACAATATGAATGGAATTAAACTATTTTTCCCTAAGGATGCAAATTTCTAACATGATATGACTCAGGTTCTCTAGTTACTCTAGAAGTTCATTGAACAGTTTCAGAAAACAACAAAGATATCAAGCTCTCATGCACGTTCTTGCCAAATCATTGCCTATAAATTATTTAATGAGGAAATTTTCAATTGCAGCTGTGGCCAAATTCAGACAATGACATTAAGTTTTTGAGAACATCCTCTGTCAAAAATTGTTTATGTAGGTTGCAGCAAATACAAGCTACACTCATAGTCTGTAACATGAGTCCTTTAATTCTTGTATTCTAAATATAAGAAGTTCTGTAAAAATATCTTCAACACTTAATTAGATTAAGATATTTTTATTGGAAGCATAAATTTCATCTGACCTTTTTGTAAGCCATGACATTGCAAGTTGTTTGTCAGTATCTCCCTTGCATATTTCATAGAATCAGGAAATTTGTGAACAGCTTTGCCGTGGGCTAAAACAAGTACTGAGTAGGCTATTTTCTATTAATAGCTATCTTTGCCTTCCATTTTATCTGAGCTCTTTTTCAAATCCATTAAACTATAAAAAAAGATCCTATTGCAAATGATTTTGCCTATAAATATGCAAATAAACTCTGTCCACTGAAATGCAATTGATTATTCCCTGTGGATATTGACCAATTTTGCATCTATTTGTAAATTCAGTTCAGCATTCCAGAGTGCCTAATACATGTGTGGTTTTATGAACTCTTGTTGTAACACTTCACTGTTCCAGTTGTAACACCTCACTGTTCCCCTCATTAATTGATGAGTTAAATGAAATCCTTAACACATGTCTATTTTATATTTAATGATCTCTACGAGTGTCATGATTTTACCATGAAAAAAATGATCTTTTACTAATAGCATGACTGAAGCTAAGGGACATGATTTAGACTGGAGAAGACACATTAGCTTCTCAAGAAGATTTAAAAGATGTTGCTCATTCCCTAGAGGGTAGAAGAAGGATTGCTCAGCAGCAGTTCAAGTAAACATCAGTTTAAGCACCATAGACTTTAGGTGTCAAGTTGATAAAGGAAACAACTTAAAAAGACAAAACACACAACGCTTCTTAACTTGATCTGTGATTTTTATGATCAACTAAAGTACTTAAAAAGCCTGCTGTCGAGTACTTCGAAAACATCTCAGAGAATGACAGGGTATGATTTCCGTTCATTTTTATGGTAGAGAAAAAAGTAATTTTATTGTTGTTTGAATATTTTTATACACATCCTTCATGCTTGGGTTCCCTTATCATGGAGATTGTGGGTTTCCTACTGTTACATACTGTTATCAGGTTAAGGAGAAAAGGTTTACATCTCATGCAAGATTAATTAGTTTTTTGCCAATTTTAAAGGTACCATCTATATCTTGTAGGCTCAGAGAGAATTTGGCAGCATCATCAATCACTTCCCAGTTTGCTTTTATACTAATATATATATAAATAATCTGAAGGTGAGCAAACTTTGTGTATAGTTACAGAAAAAAAATGTTTTCCCTTGAAGTTTTACAATTTCATATACAAATTAACCCCTAAGAACCTCTGATAATAGCTCAAAGATTCAACCTACATAAAATGTAAATATTAAAGTAAATGTTTTAAAATGTGTGTCCTTTGTCATGGAAATTATGTTTAATGCCATAAACTAAAGTTATGTGTGATGAGCAATTAGAAATACAACTCAGATGTTTTCAAAAATTGATGGATAAGTGACACCCTGGTTTAAAGGAATAAACAAAAAAATAACAACAACAAAATGCTGTGGTTAGGATTTAGATCTATTAACCCGTTGAATGGACATATCAGCAAATGTTAAGGAAAATGACATTCATTAAATATTGATAATAAATCTTGTTAACAAGTTCAGCAGAGGCCAGGCATAGTGGCTCACAGCTGTAATCCCAGCACTTTGGAGGCTAAGGTGGGAGGATCGCTTGAGCCCAGGAGTTTTAGACTAGCCTGGGCAACATAATGAAACCCTGTCTCTGAAAAAAAAAAAAAAAAAAGAAAGAAAAAAAAGCTGGAGATGGTAGGGTGCACCTGTGATACCAGCTACTTAGGAATCTAAGGTGGGAAGATCATTTAAGCCTGAAGAGATCGCGGTTTTAGTGAGCCATGATCGTGCCACTGCACTCCAGCCTGGGTGGCAGAATGAGACCAAGTCCTGAAAAAAAAATCAGCAGAATAGTAGAAAAAGTCTTTTCTCATGTCTCAGCCATTAAAGGATAGGGGGGAAATATCCCTTAGTTCATCCTCATTCCCTATAGACATTAAAGCTTTTAATTTATGAGTTGATAAAAATAAGCATGATCTCAACCACATCTTTTTAACAATTGATGACTTATTACTAATGACCAAAAAAACAAAATTATCGTTAGTGGTGCTTAAGTGCAGGGTCAGTGACCTATAGAAACCTTTCGTAGCCTGCTGTGTGAGCCTTAATGAGTCCCAGACAGCCTTGGAATGTAGCCAAGAAAGCAAGTTTAGAGGCTGTTAAACATGTAGTAAAGAATAAACAGATCTGCTCACCCCAGGCTAGCTACTCAACCATTTTCTTTGTTCATATTAATAGTTTCTCGCAAACCGGAAGGCTATCACTCAAAATGATTTATAGCTATATGGTAGCCCAAATTTGTAATTCATATGCTTACTGGTAAACAAGGAGATAGTTACGACATCAGCTACCAGGTGGATTTCAGGCAACAAGGTAAATCTGACACTGGCTGCTTCTATTTGTAATATTTGTTGGCATAAAAATTGAGCACAAAAGTGGGAAGTTAATTTGGCCAAAAGTAGAATGATTAGAATAATATACCACTCATCTCTTTTGTATGTTGACATATTTCTCCATTATCTCTTTGGGTAGGTGATCAAAGGAAATTCTATAATTTCTGCCTCTAGGGCAAAGTGAATCTGCCTTCATTGGCATTTAAAATGACAGATTTCATGATTTGCGGTGTAGGCTTGAACGTAAGGCTAAGCATAAAATGCAGGTGTATTTTAAATACCATTCCTCACTTAGTATACCATTGTCTGCATCACACGCACATATATACACAAAAATGTATAAAAGAAATAATGCATATGTTCCAAACCTTCAAAAATAACAAATTTTAGGTTTGAAGTCTCTTAGGGCAATTTAAAAGATTCCAATAGTCTTTTGTTTATTGAACATTATTTTTTGTACAGAATTCTCACACACTTGTTTCACTAATATAGAGTATTGCCTTTAATAAAAATTATTGAGATCTTGTACTTTCCAATAAGTATAAGTTATGCCATCTTCTCTTTTCTAGATCATTGTGGTCTTAGTTTGCTTAAAAAGTTTATCTTGCTTCAGGGGCTAACATTTTTGCTTTTTATTCTTAACACATTTCTACTTAGCCATCCACAAGATGTATCACTTGCCCATTTTAACATACCAGAAATCTTTGGAAGCATCGTTGCTTCCCATCAGCCATAGGATGCACTCTGGTTACCTTACTTCTTCCATTTAAGTTCTAGTTCTGCTTACCTGTCAAGGAAACCCTGGTTTTCCACGGTGAACAATAGTGTAATGAAAGGAGAGGCAAAGCATGGGAAAAGGAGACGTGAACCATGTCTGTTGGGCAGTCAGGGTGATACCAGGGACCAAATGCAAGTTTACACTTCTAAATTTTACTAATTATAAGCTTCTGCCACTTTACAATATAATATCCTTGAGCCAGTTTAACTGTATCATGCTTAATAATGGGTTAACTTCCAATACTGCCCACGCTTCATATATATATATATAAAACTATAGTTATGTGGAATATCTGTCTAACACTTTTCTAAGTGATGTGAAAAACTACCTCAATATTAGAAGAGGGGATGTAGCTCATTGAAGAACAATTAAATTAATTACCTTTTGCCTATATTTAAAAGGTAAAAATACATAAGGCACTTCATATATATATATATATGAATATATATATATATGAAGCGTGGGGAGTATTGGAAGTTTATATATATATATATATATATATATATATATATATATATACACATATATAATCACAGAGTCAAATCTATATGCCTGTCAGTAGCTCTAAATATTGATGTACCTGTGAATAAGCCTGTGACAGCCTATAGGTTTTTTCATGTATCTCTATCCATTCAGTCTCTTATTCTATTATATAATCATTTCCTATGTTGCCCTCTGTCTTCAGACCCACAATGCTTCTTCCATGATCCTCACTCTCGGCATATAAACTTTCTTGCTTATTCACTAACGATATTAATTTAAACTGAAGGAATATTCCTACAATCACATCTATTTTTTTTTAGGTCTGCTTCAAGTAACACACACGTGTTCCTAGCCATCTAAGGCCAGACTCCATCATGCCCTAGCTCTCATTTTTCTTGCTTACTAAGGTATTTAGGTATTTTGCTTTGAGTCTCTTGTATATTGGCATTTAAAATGACAGATTTCGTGATTTGGGGTGTAGGCTTGAACGTAAGGCTAAGCATAAAATGCAGGTGTATTTTTCACCTTTTTCCTCTTCACTGGATTATTCAAATCAACATACAGTCAGAACTTCGTTTTCTCTCACATTAAAAAGAAACTAAGAAACAAAAAACTTCTCTGGACCCCACATATGCTTCACATCACCTCACTGTTCCTCTGATTCCCTGATCCCTGTTTTCAATGTTAGTCTTCAATTATTTTTGAATCCACTCCACTCAGGTTTTTGCCTTTGTTATTCCAACAAAACTGTTTTCTTCAGAATCCCAAATTACTTCCATATTTTTAAATCAAAGGCAAATGACCAAGTCTCACCACACTTTATCTATTAGCAGTATTTGGCTCATCTCATTGGTCCTTTGAAATCTCTTCTTCATTCAACTTTCAGGATACTATTCCCCTTGAAAAACAAAGATAGAGTGGCAAGTATGAGGCTTTTGGCATGTTACGGAGCAGATTCTGTAAGGATCCTGTGTGTAACACTAAGAAGCCTAGATTACCTGTAAGCCACCTGGAGACAAAACAGAATTTTATGCATAAAAGCAACACAATAGTATTTGCTTTGGAAAGAGAAATCTGAAGGCAGTATTAGTAAAAAGAGAGAGAAAGAGAGAAAGCAGGTTATCGCATTTTTGCTCCCAAATATTCACTACCCAATAAGTATTCACCACCCAAATATTCACTACCCAATAAGTATTCACTACCCAAATATTCACTACCCAATAATATTCACTACCCAAATATTCACTACCCAATAAATATTCACTACCCAAATATTCACTACCCAATAAAAGAATTATCCATCTACGCTCTTTGCAATAAAAAATGAAGTATCTCTCTCTAGGCCAATTATATTTCTGTATTCATTGTTAGGCTTGGCCATGTGACATATTTGGACCAATAAAAGATAATTGGATTTGAATTATGCTATGTTCAAGCAGAGGTTTTAAATGTAATTGTGTGATCTAGCTTGCTGGTTGTTTCCTTGCCTTCTGAAGTGAGAATAGTATGTCTCCAGGAATAGTTGTTTCCTTAGCCTGGGTTCTAAAAAGAAAAACACACAGAGTAGAGGCAAGCAGAGCCTAGCAATCGCAGTGAACCATCGATCTGTAAGCTAGAAGCGCTTTCTGTTACTTTTAAGTCACTTTGCTCTGGAATTGGAAGGCAGACATAAGTTTGTTTTCAATATAAAATAAAAGATAATTGGTAAATGATTCTTTGAAATATAAACAAAATGGGAGAGTAAAAGAATAACCTGGTGTTAGAGTGAAAGGGGTTCTCTTTCAGAAATATGTGACTGATGTTAGATATATAGTTAACTTTCCTCAGAAATTATATGGAAAGCTGAAAAGCAATGGCTACAAAATTAATCTTACACGAAGCCAGAAAACCATTGACTATGGAGGGAGATGTCTCCTGTCATCTTCAACAGGGTGCAGAACTGCTTGTGGTTGGGAGCAAAATTAAATATGAGAGAACTGTAGATTCTTGGAAATACATCTTCAGGTCAACACACTGGTAATTATAGTAATAGAGAAAATATTATTTCAACAATTATTTCTAAATTAATTTACAGATTCAGGCTGAAGAATGGCAATACTTTACTGCTAACATTATTCAATAAATCGAAGTGATATTTTTGCTCAAAATTTGGTTTGAATAATGTGCAATTTAGCACTAAAAATCTTAAACTTGTATCTGGGAGTTATAGATTTTCCTTCTTGAAACCAAATAGCCAAGTACCCAACTATAGTTATATGTAAAATCTGCTTAACGCTTTTCTAAATGATGTGAAAAACTACCTCAATATTAGAAGAGGGGATGTAGTTCCTTGAAGAACAATTAAATTAATTACCTTTTGCCTATATTTAAAAGGTAAAAATGCATAAGGCAGTTAAACTAATCTCATTTAAAGTTGAAAATAATCCTGCTTTACTGGCCTTATCTCATTTAATTTTCACAATCACCAAAATAGGTATTATATTTATTTTCCCCATTATATAGAAGAGCATAAGTAATTTTCCTAAACTCACGGAGTAAGAGAGGGAGCTGGAGTCAAATTCGGTCTATTTGCTTGCTATACATATTTTCTGCCTCTATTGGACAATGCAATTATTTAACCATGGAAATATTGTAGCTTGCAATTCATGGATTGAAGTACTGCATACAATTTTAAACGTAGCAAGTGTTAAGATTATAATAGATACAGGATATATCTCAGGATAAATTGAAGATCCATTATTTAAAGATTGAAGCACAAAGTAGGAATTAGTTGGTGGTGATGTATACTGAATTGCTTTGAGAATAATTTCATTGGAAGCCCCCTGCACTCTACGCACACAAACATATCCTCATCTCATTGCCAAATATTTTCCCATGATTATGTGATTACCAGGGCCTCTTTCTGTTATTACAATACCACCTGCCCACTCACCATAAGCAATTATTGGTTCCAGGTTGTGTCGGGCCTATGCCACAACTGTCTGAGGATAACTCTTAGATTTTGCATTTTTACATTTAGACTACGAGGAAGTTACTCAATCTCACTTTGGAGATCAAGTTTTAAGTTAGAAAACTTAAGAAATATTAGTGACCACATGTCATTCAATGCTTAAAAAAAGAGTACTAGTGTTTTCTGTCTCAGGCAAAAAAAAAAAAAAAAAAAAAAAGAAAAGAAACTAACAGGCAACAAAAAGGAGAGAAAAGAGACGCCCTCATAGAGTTCATGTACCTGGTTCTAAGTGTTCCTACGTTTCCTGTGGGTTTTTTTTTTTTATTGAAACTCGCTTAGATTTCCTGAGGAAATTAATTCCACACTTTATTTAAACTTGTTTGGGTTCAGATTCTATCACTTTTAATCGATATAATCCTAAATAGACAAAATTTTAGAAAGCTTTTATCTTAGCTTAATAAAGTTATCCACAAAACATTTATTACATATTTCAAGGTGAGTTCTAAGAAATTAGGCGCACAGATAAAGCATTATTCCTTGTACAATAAAGAGGAGAGACAGACGTTGGTAAGGAGACACCAAGATTCCATACGTGCACAAAAATTGCTACAAGGAATAATGAACTTTGCGCACTTCATCTAGTCGATAGTTGGATCTAATAAAACTCCTATCATCTTCCAACTGTATACCCACAACAAAGGATGAATTCACTTTCCTGAAAAGTCAATTAATGTGAAAACACCCAAATAATGTCAAAATGAAATTCTCTGTCACTTACATGTAGAAAAAGATAACATGCTAAAGAGTATCCCCATTTACTCAGCCAGTGATATAGAGCAAGAAAATAAAAAATACAACCACAGCCTTCATATTTAGCCTTGAGATGACTGGAGATTATCAAAATTTTAACTCACTTCCGTAAAACAAACTGAAATCTGGAGATTAAACATAACATGTATATACATGCATAAATGTATATGTGTGCATGTGTTTTTGAATATATATGTATGTTTTATGTATCTAGTCTCAACTATAACAATCCTCATCACAACCAAAATTCAAGTTTTTTTTTGAATTGCAAAATTTAAGATTTTTTCTCAATTACTCAAGGAAGCTTAATAGACTGGTAAGAAATTATCACCTTGCCCATCTTCTATTCACTGCTCTATCCCTAGCCACCAAATCCATGCCTGATACAGAGTAGGTATCAATGGAGAATTGCTGAACAACTGAAAAATCATATTAATAAAAACAATATTAAATAATATTGACATGAGATTCCCAAAGAGCAGTGAAAGACGTAAGTGTGAGATGATTGGAGATTATCAAAGTTGCAGTTTCTCAAGAAGTAATGAAAGAAATATGTGAACCCCATAGCAGTTCATGGAACATTATCTAGTTTCTGAAAAGCCCAATGTCCACCTAAGTATTATGGAAGCCTTCATCCATCAAACCAGTATTTTGAGCTCCAGTCCTATGTACATACTCACATATTCTGACCAATCTACAATCACAATAAGATGGAAAAGGTAAAACTGAAAAACAGAGGCAAATAACAAACAAAAAATAAATGTATCACTACACTGGGACAGTAGCAGCAGAATGTGATTGTATGGAAGTTGGTGACCTGTAGCAGTTTACAAGAACTCTGTGAGAACCCCTGAAAATGCTCACATCTTACAAATATTTAACACAATATTATTATTTTCCTCTTTTTCTGTTGAATTATGTTTATCTTCTGAGATTAATTGTTTTGGGGAAAAAAATAAAGTTCTCCAAGAGAATTATTTATTGAGCCTGGATCTATGGGAAGTATTAGTTAGAAGAAGGAAAAAAATCAAATATTCACATTTGGGAGAAGACGGTTGGTAATGTTAGAAAAGAATCATGTATTCAAAAGTAATTTGTCATAGAAATAGTTTTGGTTTTGGTCAAATATGCAAATATTTGTGTATATATTCTATGCATATAAGGAAATCAAGTAATATATAAATGATACATCTCAAGTAATATATAAATGATTTTCTTTTTAAGAAGCTTGATATAATAAGAAATAAAACTTGAGAACTCGACAAAACAATAGCTTTTTTAATAACATTGAATAAACTCTTCTCACAAAATCTTTGAATTTGTCTTTGATTTAGATTTGATCTCTCACTTAGAAATACGTACTCACTGAATGGCAAAACATGTTGTTTAACAATGTTAGTGAGAATTTATAGTTATTTTGAAAATCTGCTAATCTCATAATAATGTGAGGTATTTTAAAATTTGATTAAACTCTAAAGCATTATACTTTGATGTCTTTTTTGTTATTTTAATGCTCACTGTAGCATAACTTACTAGGAGTAGGTTTTATTAAAAGAGAACATATTAATAAATGAATATTTGCATTTGAGCCTGGATCTCAAAAGAATTTTTGAGATCTAAATGGATAACTTAGAGTTTTTCAAAAGAGTATGAATTGCTCTGATATTTGTCCACTGAGTACTCAGAAGTCATCCTGGTAGTATTAAAGAGAGAAAAGAGAATACATCAATTACTAATGAGATTTATAAAATCAAATTCAGGGCATCTAATAGAAATAAACTGAGGATATATGATGAAGTGAAAGGAGAAATGTAGAGTCGCAAATTGAAATGGACTTACATGGAGTATCACTACAGCATCACTGCCAGCAAATAATTATTAAGCATCACATATAATAAATATAATGCTAAGGATGATTACTCTTGGATATGGTAAATATATATTTTTAAATATCTTAGTTAGTAAAAGTCAAAACCTAAATGTTAACTTAGGTCTTTTAGGCCTATATTAATTATTTATTTCTGTGTACCACTTTGTATTCTATGATTCCAAAAACTTGTATCCCTTCTGCAAGCAAAATATCCTCACCTTATTTGAAGGTCCCCAGCAGTCTCATCCCATCACAATATTAGCTCAAAGTCTAGGATCTCATGACCTAAATCAGTCCCTAGTGGGATGAGGCTGCCAGGGCACAGTTTCTTGTATACAGTTTCTAGAATGCAGTTCTTGTTTATCTTCAGACCTATGAAACTAAGGAGACAAGTAATTTGTCTCCAACATATCAATATAAAGTTTGGGTAGGTGTAGAATATTTGTTCATCTCTGTTCAAAAAAGTAGAGGGAGCAATGAGAGGCACAAATGACTCATTGATTTATAGTAATTCTGAATTCCAGCCTGGCAAATGCTGAAAATGTACTGATTAGATTTCAAGGGTGCAAATAGTTCTTCATGGTCCTAGGCTCTGCACTTTGGGATCTGGCTTCTGCTCTTTGGGTGATGCTTCCCCTACCCTAAGCCACCCACGAAAAGTAGCATGGGTTTGCAGATGAGTAGTTTTGTCAGCCCGCCTCCAAATTTTAGTAGAGTTTCAATAGGATTTTGTGGGTCCAATGACCCCTTTACAATTTATACTGTTTCTGTTCCTTTTAGTAAAAGATGTCATAGTTTCTATGGATGTAATCTCAAAATCGTGGTGGCTCCTCTGTGATTTTTTTGTAAGAATTATCCATTTAGATTTCAAAAGCCGCAGCCGTAAGTGTCTATGATAAGCCCTTCTCCACTTCGGGCTCCTGTTGAGACTGCTGAGGGATAACAACCTTAAGCTTCCTAGATGACCAATTTTTTAAATTGAGAGGATCTGTGGAGCACACCCTTAATCTCCTTAGAGAACCTTTGATTTGGCACCACCTTTGGTCTTTTTGTCATCTTAACAAACACATTTGCAGTCACATCCCCAGCTTCATCTTTAGACCATGTATTTCTGGCAATGCCCCTGATTCAATATTTGCTCAGAAGCCAATTCTTAATTTTGGCATGAATTGTCATTTGGAAAGGTTGAGAATTTTCAAAACCCTCAAGACTTGACTCCTTTCCATTTTCCAGTTCTTCCCTCAACTTATCTTCCTATTTTCACATTTTACTCTAAGCAGCACAAGAAATCACATGTCACATTCAACACTTTCCTTAGAAATCTCCTTAGTTAGATCATTCAAGTAATTAGGCACATTTTCTACTTCACACTGTAGTGCAGGCAGTCACATTGCTAATCTTTTTGGCACTACATAAGGCCGATTTGCCTTCCTGCAGTTTCCAATAATACATATTTTACCTCCTTATGTGGCCTCAGTGACACTGTCCTCAGTGTGCGAAATTCTACAGTCTGCTGAAGGCAATGTAGGCTTTTTCTCATACACTTCACAAAATCCTTCCAGACACCACCCATTCACCGCTCAGTTCCAAAGCCGCTACCACATTCAGGTCTTTGCTGCGGTAGAACTCAATCTTTCAGTACTAATATTATGATTAGTTACTGTATTAGTCAGATTTCTCTAGAGAGACAGAACTAATAGGACTGATGTACATATGAAGGAGGGTTTATTAAGGAATATTGACTCACACGATCACAAGGTGAAGTCCTACAGTAAGCCATCTGCAAGCTAGGGAGCAAGGAAGCCAGTCCGAGTCCCAGGACCTCTAAAGTAGGGAAGCCAACAGTGCAGCCTTCAGTCTGTGGCAAAAGGTCCGACACCCTCTGAAAAACCACTGGTGTAAGTCCAAGAGTCCAAAAGCTGAAGAACTTGGAGTCTGATATTCGAGGGCAGGAAGGATCTAGCAAGGGAGAAAGATGGAGGCCTGAATACTTAGCAAGTAAAGTCCTTCCAACTTCTGCCTGCTTTATTCTAGCTGCACTGGCAGCTGATTAGATGTTGCCCACCCAGATTAAGGGTGTGTCTGCCTCTCAAATTCCAATGACTGAAGTGTTAATCTTCTTTGGCAACACCCTCACAGACACATCCAGGAACAAAACTTTGCATCCTTCAATCCAATCAAGTTGACATTCAATATCAACCATCACAGTTACCCATTGCTGCATAACAAATTACCCTATAACCTAGCATCTTACAAACAAACAAATTTAGCATCTTACAAACCTAGCATCTTATAAACAAACAAACAAATTCCCAGCCTAACCTAGCATCTTACAAACAAACCTAGCATCTTACAAACAAACAAACAAATTCCCAAAACGATTATCTCACAGCTTCTGTGGGTCAGGAATCCAAGTGTCATTTAGCCAGCTGGTTCTGTTTCAAGGTTTCTTACGAGGCTGGCAGTGAAAGTATTGATTGAACTGTTTTCTCATCTGAAGGCTTTTCTGGGAGAATATCTGTTTCTAAGGACACTCACCTTGCTGTTGGAAGCATTTAGTTACTTGTGAGCTGTTGAACTGAGAACCTCAATTTCTCACTTGTAGTTATCCAGAAACCTCTCTACCATATGGACCTGACAACATGTTGGCTCATGACACAGCAGCTGGGTTCCCTTAGAATAAATGGCTAGGGGAGGAAAAGAGAGCATCCCAAGACAGATTATTCTGTCTTTCTGTAATTTAATCTCAGAAGTGACATCTCACCACTTCTCATCACCACAGTCTATTTGTAATAAATGATACAACCTAAGTTTAAGACCAAGAAGTGGGAATCATTTCAGTGTAATTTAGAGGCTGCCTACACAAGATTCTAGTCTGAAGTTTTTCCTCCACACCACAGTAGGAATTTATTAAATTTCTTCTGTATCTCTAGTGACAAAATCTAATCGTGCAAATGCAACACATTAATGGAATATTTTTCTTCTGGGCAAAATATAATCCATTTTACAATTATACATTAAGTTTTCATAAATAAAGGATGGTAAAACCTGCCTATGTTAGGATTTCAAAAACTATTACTTTTAGTATTCTGTTAGTGTTTTCATTAGTATCAGTATTGTTATTTTGAGATTGATTAGAGACAATGATTTATGGGTCTTTCATATTTTTATGTAACTTACGTACAAGGGACTAACATACTCTGTTCCAGAGTCTTTTCAATTTTTGTGCAGTGAATAGCTTTGGAAGGTAGTGTGTCTCCTTCTAGAGCAAAGAACAGACAGGCTCAACATCCAAGATAATAAAGTTAATCTCATCATTAAGAGCAAAACTTGGACGTACTGTCAATTTTTAATTTTTGTTTTCTAAACTCAAGGCTCCTATTCTGCAACACAATACTCTGTGCTTGCAGGTTATATGTGGCCAATACTCTGTGCATGCAGGTTATATTTGGCCTTCTTAACACAGGGATTAGGGCTCAGAAAACAGATACAAACATGCTGATACTCTGGTTACTGCTATTACTATGTGTAATATTTACCCTTCATCTTGGACTCAGGAGTCTTATGTCTTCAACCAGCATCTATAAACTATGGCAGACAAATGTGTTAACTTTTAAATGGGTAAAATCTCAGGCCTTCATTGTTCTTACAAAGGTTTTGGTAAAATTTATTAAATTTTCATTAAAGATCTTTATTATTGATGAATAATACTACATTGTGTGGATGTACCACTGTTTGGGTGTCCATAATTCATCTACTTTTAAGCTAATATTGTTTGAAAGATGTTATCTGATTTAATTGTTTTAAATTTTAATGACCTAGAAACAATTGAAATTGTATCCCCTCAATTTTATCCATTCACCTCTTTGCAAACAAAAACTATAACTAAGGATTATCGCCATTTGTAAAGTTGTATGTTTATATTGTTAGTATTTTTAAAAATTCTACCAGTGTTTCCTTTCTAGAAAATACTACAGAATTTAGATTAATTATATGAGGATACTTTATGTAGAAAAAAGTCTATGTATTTCCTCCTGAATGTTGGGAAAATGCCATTACTCATTTTAGTTTAAAACACTTGAGTCTAAACTGAGAAACACCTGCTTATTCTGGAGCCCAGCCTGAGAGCATCTCAGTATCTAATGCACCAGAATGATAAACACCTGTATGCTTGGTCATGATGTTACTGACCTTATGCCAAAGGAAAGTGAGCTTGGCTGGAAGTTTGCTATTGTCTAGCAGAATCTTGATATCTGTGAAATGATAACCCAGTTATTCCATCAGGGAATTCTTGTATAGGTAGGTGTCCTGTTCACTCAGTTCAGTATCATCTACTTAATAGATTTTATTTAGCATTTTATTAGTTAAATTATGAAAATAGAAGCTGCTCTAGTTATTCTGAGTGAAAAGATATACTGGGAATTAAACAGAATTTTAAAATCACTGATAAGGTGGGATAAAAAGTTTATGAAGGTTTTCAGGAATTCCTAAATTGTAGTGATGACAAGGTAACCATCATCAATAAAATTAGCCAACTGCAGATTCAAGGTACACTCTTTTCAGGGGAATGCCTGCAAGCCACAGATAAAGGTTTATATCTGCTGTCTTCCAATGCCCACAGACCTGCTGACAGCAGCACAGTGGCATTGCTTTTCTTTTCATCACCCATATTTTGCACAATTGCCTCCAAAGCACAGAATCTAACTGAAAATTGATGTTAAGGAAGTCTTGGCACTATGGTTTTCAGACTTCACATACCTGTAGTACAAGAGATAACTTAGAAGAATAGAGATGGCAGTAAGTATCAGCCAATGAGACACAGTAGAGTCCACTCTTTATCAGCATCCTTATTAATGATTTTATTTTTTTTTTAATTAAAGCATGGTGAGTTTTAAAAACTATTGTTTGACCATGGATTTAAAATTTAGAAAAGAAAAAAAGTCAACAAATGGAAGATACAGAACCCATATATCATTCAAGGAGTTTTGTACAATGACATTCAAATTATGATCATAAAAAATGGAATTTTAGACTTTGTATCCCTCTTACTAAGATTAAACTTAGGAGGGTCATATTCCATTGGCTGGCTATTTGATTCCTAGACCTGTGGGTTCTACATTTCCAGAGAATGTGCTAGGACAATACCTCAAATTCACAAACTGTTATCTCCTAGAGGATGCCAATCTGTATTTCAATAAGCCATCCCTCCATTCTATAAGGCCAGATGCTTCTGGATGTTAGGGTTCGTTGATAATGCTGAAGAACATCATAGCTATTATCTCATTATCTTACATTTCACTGTGATGTGATTTCCTCATTCAGAAGCAGTTCTGCCTAGACTCCTATAATAAAGCATAGGTCATTCAGAAGGTTGAGTGTATAGGTCTGGAAGAGGCGTAATTGACATAGAAGTAAATACAAACTCAGAATGTATTAATTTAATTGAAGATAAATTACTACCTTTTGCTTGCTAGAAGGAATCTAATATAATTAACATCTGGTATTAGGCTAGTTCAGCTGAAGTATGGCTATACTGGGGGGCTATAAGGTATTCCTACCACTCTATCCATTCCATTCCCAAGATCAAACATGCTGTGAGGAGCCTAGAAAGTAGGTTGTCTGAAGTACATAGAAAAGTTATTTGGATTATAAAGAGCCTCCTCTGAGGTAAGAGCCCTTTAGTAAGCATCCCTCTGTGACATAGACATTAATTTAGCCTATTCAGAAAAGAGAACTCACTCCAATTTCCCCACTTTATCAGTCTTTGTATTTGTCTTTCCAAGTCCTCGGTTATCGGATAACCATTGGTTCTTTACATCTCTATTTTCAGGAAAAGGGGAAAATAAGGTGTTTCAAAATTTTTCCACATAGAAGATTCACCTTCTCTAATGTTGTTTATGAATATCTCAAATGGGATTGTAATATAGAAGTAGACCATTTTCAATTCATGCATGCATATCATGCAGGACTTTCTGTAAAATAGGCCCAATTATTTTTTTCTACTCATTTAACTGACAGCCAAAATTTCCTACAAAGACATATGGGCATACCGAGAGAAGCACTGTACGAGATCTGTAACAGAATCACAGGAAATATCAATACATTTTTACCCTGAAACTTACTTGAGCTCTGAGCAACGTATTCTAGCTAGATTGTATGTATGCAGATTCATGAATACTCGCATGCCTCATGATGGAATGCTCCCATGTATTTTTGATTCTGAGGCTACAGCCACCTCCACCTACCTGATTTGTGATGGACAGCTCTGGTCATATGGTTACATGGCATCTAAGAGTCATACATTCATCTTCTCTCAGATTCTGGTAAAAATCCAAACAGCTGATTTGCCAAGGGAATTGCTTTCTAGAGAGGGAATAGTTAGGCTTGAAATTTTAGTGTCATTCTCTAACTCTCTATTGTAGGCTGCCATCATCACTGTTCAGTGTTTCAGTCGACCACAGATATTTCAAACACCATAATACCTGCTGGGACACATAGGCGAGTGAAAGAACAACGTATTCTTCAAGGTTTATACCAGCTATGTAGCCATTTAGTTCTCTGAATTTCTGTGAAAGTTGGAAAATTTGAGTAAACTAGATTAGATCAGAACAGAATTGCAAATTGTTACATTTTTATTAGCAATAGATAATGTCAATCATTGAAGGGATTATCGGGAAACAAGTAGGTTGACAAATTAGGAAGATAATTATAGTGGCCAAGTTGGAAAAAGAAGAAGGAAAATACTTAGAAAGTCATTTAGTTAGTCCAAGTAGAAAATGTTAAAGTCCACAGTGAAAGCCATGGTAATAACAGTTGAGAAAATGAGATTCAGTTGAGAATTGTGAAGGCAAGAATAGCTCGATTTAGTGACAGATTAATTGTGAAGGAAAAGAGAAACGCATTGGATACGATGCCCAGACTTCATGTTTTGGCAATTGGTTAGCTGATAGTGTCTTTCACAAAAATAGACAATATCGTATAAAGAGTCTCTGTAGCAGGACTGATCTAGGGGAGCATTCAATTTTTAAACATGCTTACTTTGAGGCCTCATTTGAAGCCTGTTAGCTATATGGGACTAACACAGAGAATAGAAGCTTGAGCTGTTGATTTAGAAGTCACCAATGTTTGACTCCTGGCAGTTGAATATGCAAAAGTTAGTAATAGAGTCTTTAAAACTGAAATATAACTGTTGATGTGCAGCTAATATTTAGTGATAAAGATGTTATTGGAAGATTATTGGTGAATCTCCCCATTATTACCCCTAATTTAATGGCTTAAAACAACTGCCATCTTAATATGCTTCAAGATTTTGTGGGTCAGGAATTTGGAGATGACGCATGCGGACAGTTCTTGCTTGGGATCTCTCGTGCAGTTTCAGCCATTTGTTGGCTGGAGCTCCAGTCATGTGAAGGCTGGACTGTGCTGTTATCAAAAATAGCTCACTTGCATGGCTGTTGGCTGGAAGCTCAGCTGTGCAGGTGACTGGAGTGGCTACTCATCTCTGTGTGAAGTCTTCTTCAAGGCCTTATGACCTTGGGGTAATGGGAATTCTTACTTGATAGCTAAAGGCTCCAAGTTTACTTATAACAGCACAAAGCAGAGTTATAGCTAATTGTCTTCTATGACCTAGACCCAGACTGCATGTAGCATCACTTCCTCTGTATTTTCTTAGTATAAATAAATACAGATTTTAGTACCAATATAAGAGAAGATGACATAGATACCTTTCTCAGTGGAAAGAATCTCAAAGATTTTACAGATAGGTTTTAAAACTGACAAGCTTCCATCTCAAGTGGAGCTTCCTCATAGCTCTCTTATATTAGTTTCACTTTACTGTTGTAATAAATTTAATCCATTAAAGCAAAAAAAACTTCATTATCTTACAGTTCTGAAGGTCAGAAGTCTGAAATGAGTCTTACGGAGTCATGGTCAATGCTTGTGTCCTTTATGGAATCTCCAGGGGTGACTCTCTTCCTTGCTCTTTCTATTTTCTAGAGTCAGCCTGCATTCCTTGGCTCCTGGCCCCATCACCCTGACTTTAGTATCCATTGTAACACGTCTCTCCTGACTCTGATCCAGGACAATCCCCTCATCTTGAAATCCTTAATTAAATCATCTGTAAATCTCCAGTTAGCATGTAAACTAGTAAATAAATAGGTTCCAGGGGTAGGATGTGGATACCTTGGAGGGGCCATTGCTGGACTTACCACAGCCATGGATGGGAACCGGAATGCTTAGCATGTTTTCAAACAATTTGTATGTAAACAGAACAGATAGATTTATGAATATTGACCTGCTGTATCCCTCAGTCATCTTGGCTCTATAGTTTCAAAATATGTTAATATTTATAAGAACATTTAGAGATAATTTTGTTCAACTCCATCATTTTGCAAGTTATAAAGCTGAATTCCATTGGATTACATACATGCTCTAGCCTATTTGTAGCAGAAACATATCTAGAATATAATCTGTCTGACTCCTGGCTTAGCATTCTTTCAATTACACTACTCGGTCTGTGAGTTTGACAGAAAATTGTAGTCTTGATGACTTTACATACAGTCTAAGAAAAGCAGTGGAAAAGTATCAACACTCCTTTTTTTCTCATGCTAACTCCTTCAGGATGAGAGACTCTTGCAAAAGAATATTCATGACGATAGTACCAAAATGAAAATCAGTCACTTATATCTACTTTCTGACTTTAAACCAACTGAAATTCTATATCATTTTCTTTATTCTTTTTCCTACTGTGGACATGTTATTTATTTTCAGTCTTTAACAACATATATACATAATTTTATTTTCCATTTGGGCTAAATCTGAGTGCTTCAGTGCTCAGAATACCTGGATATATGTTTTCTCTTCATCTGTGCTTATTCCTGAAGGACTAATATATTAATATGTGCTAAAGCTGCAGAAACTAGTAATACTATATTTTTTAAAGTTAGCATATTGAGTAAATATACCATTATACAGTTTTTCTTTTTTAAAAGAGCTTCTTTGGTCAATTTGCATTTATAGTTAATCAAAATAATTTTCTATGTTTATGATAGATGGCTTAGGGATACCAATTATATTTCTGATATAAAAAGTCATAGAACTTGAGTCCCAGTTCAACAACCCACACAGTAAACTAGTTCTTTAACCTCATAAGGTTGTTGTCAGCATTAATTCACAATTGTTTGAAAAGCTGGTTTGTGAGCTGAAAAAATGTCACATGAGTAGTAAATATTATGACTACTGTCACATTTCTTGCCTTTTCTTTCAGGGCTGCTATTTCTTCTGCTAATGAATAAAACCTCAATTTATCTCCCAGTATAAATAGCATCTACAGGGATAATGTTAGTGTATGATGTTTTCAAAGCACCAGAAAAAAATAATCAAGTCACACAAACAAAACAATGTGGTTGAAGAACTGGAGTTATCCATCCTGATATGATGTTTTGAAGGTCATCATAGAGCCATGATGGATCAGACATACTCTCAGCCTGTTTTTTGCCTGCAGGATAGAAGCAATTTTTGCATGTCATTACCTTTAGCTACAGCCTACTGTCATTGGCCCTTCCTCTCAGAGTGACCTTTAGCTTGTTTCACCCTGGGGAAACTGCTAAACTTGTATTTAGCAGATTCTGTATTCCACTCCTGGAGATTTGGATGAAGTGGGTTCTGGGTAGGCAATAGGAATCTATAATATTGCCCAGATGAATCTGATTCAGCCAGTAGATTATACCAGGAAGCAGGATCCTAGTATAGCCACATTAGAGTATAGTCTTCGTATATTCTTAAAAGTAGAACTAAAATGTATTTACCACTCAATTTATGGATGTAGGTCAGTTATAATACCAGATATATTCATGCAATTCCTATACCAGTTTGTGAAACTTGCTTAAGTACTCTGTCTCTCTAAGGACCTGGCTCACATAGCATCAGATTGCAACTGCTTTTTCTCTAATTTTACCTCTTTTTATTTGATTTAGACCCATGATATATAAAGCTGGTATTCACTAAATGTTTTCTTTGTGTTACATTTTACAAAATTTGAATTGTAAGAAATCATTAACTTCTCAAGAGACTTTTTCAACATATAGTTTATGTTTTGCTACAGTTTCTTCAGCTAAGCTATGGACTACATGTTCCATATTCCTTCATATGCATGCAGAGTTTGCTTTCATCAGTGTTGCTATATATATATTAGTTAGACATTATGGTCAGTCCCATTGTACAGAGGGAGATTTGACTTAAAATTATTATCTTAATAAAGACAACACGAGGTTCTAACCCACTACTTCCTTTACTGACTTTGCCTGGAGTTAGCATCCTGTATTCAGGAGCAGGTGTTAAAGGTGGCAGGCCTGTGTTTCTTTTTCTTTCTCTTCTTTTTAATGTTTACCTTTCCTTTCTCTTCCTTTTAATGTTTTCCTTTCCTTTCTCTTCCTTTTAATGTTTTCCTTTTCTTTCAGCAGAGAAAGTTGTATGCAAATTCATGTACCCACTTTCTCCCATTTATGCAGGGAGACAATCATAAGTGGGATATTATTTGTTGAAATAGGGAAGGATAAAGCGTTTAGCCTTCTAATTTCTCTTAAATATCCTTCCAATGACAGACACAACGTCTACATCTTTTCTTCAACTTTACCTCTCAGTGGTATGAAAAGCAATTTTTACAAATACACTGGCTTTACAGTCTTCAAAGATACAAAACTGTACAAGAAGGAACTTTACTGTATTTAGTAAGTTGCTGCTTTTCTTACATAATAATATTCTTGTGCCAGAAGAATTATTTAAGGGAGTACCTAATTACGTCACTGGCAAGGATTTAGGAATGGCGAATACTTAACATTGTAAGAAATAGTTAAGCATATTGCTGAAGTTTGAATGTGTCACCCAAAGTTCAGGTGTTGGAAACTTTATTCCCAATGTATCAGTGTGAAGAGGTGGGACCTTTAAGAAGTGGTCAGGTCATAAGGGCTCTGCTTTCATGAATTCATTAATGTCATTATTGAGGGAGTGGGTTTACTATCACAAGAGTGAATTTTTCATAAAAGTGAGTTGGGCTCTTTTGCTATCTTGCTCACATGGCCTCCTACCTTCTTGCTTTCTGCCATGCGATCATGCACCAAGGAAATCCTCCCAGGAAGCTGCCCCTCAATTTTGGACTTCCCAGCCCCCAGAACTGTTAGCCAAATAAATTTCTATTCATTATAAATTAGCCAGCCTGTGTCACTGCAGCACAAAACAGACTAACACAGCCATAATACATAAAAGGATTTAAAAAAATGTAATTTGAAATAGGTAGGATGGGCCACAGTTGGAAATCAATTGAGAATTATCAAGCAAATTATAAATTAAGCTGATTCTCTACCTCCTCAAATAAGAAAAACAAACAAAAAACCTGGAGTGTATATTTACTTCAATAAGAAGCAGTTTGAACATTTAGGTGATATGGCTACTTAAATCATCACAAAAAAAAATAAGTGCCTATGAAATCCCATATATTTAGTAATATATACAGCAGAGTTCCTTATCTGAATTAAATTACTATCTGGTGTATATTATGACCTTTCCTATCACATTTTATTATGTGATTGTCCTTCGTGAAATTTCTCTAATGTGCATATATACCTTTAAATCTGCAGAGAGGAAAAATGCCTACAGGAAAAGGTCACACCACTGCAAGTTGTGCAGCTCCAATTTCAAGGGAATATGAAATTCAGGGACTGAGTAGCTCTGGATTGCTTCCATGAAACTGTCAGGAGAAAGCAGCGGCCTTTAATGATCACAGGCCTCTATGTTCAATTGAGTGTGACTAGATGAAGCAAGAATTCAAACTGAGTCTCCTCGGTGAATTGTCTACTGATTGAGATGTAGCTCACTGAGAGGCAAATGGTCCCAAGGGATCGTGAGTCTATTGAGAAAGCAGGAGCAAAACCTGCTTTCAGGCATGGTTTGGGTGTGCTAGGAATTCTAATGTAGTAAATAAGTAAAGAGTGGGCTGAAGTTTTTAAGATATTTTCTTTTATGTCTGTTAGACATTCTAGATATGTTTTAGGGAATTTTTTTTATTTCCTGAAATTTCAACAGGAAATAGTTTTTGCAGTAAATCATGGTACCTTTAGAAACATCTTAACCTCTGATTGTAGCTAGATTTCCAATATTATATACTACCTACCTAAAAACAGATTGATCTACATTGAAATAGAAACAAACCGAAAGGGACAATAATAGCCAACCCATTTTTGTGCATGGATATATAATCAAACTACATTTTACTGTGTGACCAAGGTCCTAGTTATAAAATGATACCAAGAATTGAACATGAAGAAAGGTCATTTTACCCAATCTATTTATTTCACAGATGAGCAAGCTGAGAGCCTATAGTACATTGAGAGTAACTGGCACATTAAACATCAAAATCCCTGTGTCTTTCTCATGAGTCTAAGATTTTTATCATTATGCTACAATGAAAGTAATGGAAGTTCTACAAATACATACGGTCAGTACACTTACATATCATTTGTTCAGAAAGGGTAGTCTAGACCAGCACCATTAGCGTAACCTGGGAACTTGTCAGAAATACAAATTCTCAGGCTCCATTCCAGACTCAGAAACACTCAGGTTGGAGTCCAGAAATCTATGCTTAAAAACTTCTTCTCCAACTCCAGGTGATTCTGATGCATATTAAAGAACCATTTTAACGAAAGTGATTTGAGGGCCAGTGATGTATGTAACAAAACTTGGAACATCTTAGACCTCTGCTCTTTCCACATGTATTTTAGAATCAGCTTGACAAATTCTGTAAAAGGAAATTATTGCTGAGAGATATTAAACTGGTATTGCATTCAATCTAGTGGTCAATTAGAAAATTGACACAGTTTGATATTTGGTCTTCCTATCTAAGAACATGAGTTAGGTTCCCATTAATTCAAATGTTACATAATATCTTTAAATAAAGTTACTTAGTTTTCTTCATAGTATCCTTGTTCATATTCTGTCATATTTGTCTCTATATATTTTTGTTTATATTTAGCATTATATTTTCTATTAGCTCATACTGGTTTACTGAAATGCAATACTTTTTAAATACTGATATTAAAATCAAAACCCTTTCTTAAATCTCTAATTAATTCAAATAATTTTTGTGGTATATTGGCTAATGACTCCAGTGGTGTGTTGGTTAGATTAATGTCCTGTACCTGATTTTTTAAAATAATTCTAATATTGAACCATTGTAATATTGTTGGTTATAAATTTGAGAGGAAATACATTTTGTTAGGTAAAGTGCTCCTACTATAATGTAATTTTTCAAAACTTTTTAACATAAATCATTCTAGAGTCCTCTTGGGCTGCCATAGTAAAATTCCTCAGTTTGGTTAGCTTAATTAATAAAAATTTATTTTCTCACAGTTCTGGAAGTTGGAAGTCCAAGATTAAGGTACCAGCAGGGTTGGTATCTATGAAGCCCCTATCCCCGGCTTGCTAAAAACAGCCTTCATCTTATGTTGTCTTCAAGTGACTTTTCTCTTTGTGTGGTGCATGGAAAGAAAGAAAGACAGAGACAGAGAAGGACTATCTGGTATTTCTTCGTCTTCTTATAAGGACACTAATTTTATTGGATTTGGGCCCCATTCTTAAAACTCGTTTAACTTTAATCATCCCTTTAAAGACCTTGTCTCCAAATAGAGTCTATTGGGGATTAGGATATCAACATAAGGATTTTAAGTGGACCCAAATCAGGCCACAATATTCTGCCTTCTGGCTTCTCCAAAATTTATGTCCATCTTACATGCAAAATACATTCACCCCCATCTCAGTATCTTCAAGATTCTTCATGCATTTTAGCATCAATTCCAAGTCCAAAGTCTCAACTAAATAGAGTCTTAATCAGATATGGGACACCAGGTATGATTCATTCTGAGGCCAAATTCCAATGTCCCAGTTTGAAGGCCATAAGCCAAAAGAATTTTCTCTTAATCTTGGGGAGGCCAGCCTTTTGGGCTAGTCAAACCTTCAACTTATTAGATGAGATCTACCAAAATTATGAAGGGCTGTTAGCTTTATTCAGTCTACCAACTTAAATATTAATCTCATCCAGAAACATCTCTGCAGAAACACTCAGAATAATGTTTGGCAAATGCCTGGACACCTCACTCCATGGCCCAGTCAAGCTTACAAGTAAAATTAACCATCACAATTATTATTATTATTATTATTATTATTATTATTATTATTATTATTTTGATACAGTGTCTCAATCTGTTGCTTAGGCTGGAGTGCAATAAAGCAATCTCAGCTCACTGAGAACTATACCTCCCCGGTTCAAATGATTCTCCTGCCTCAGCGTCCTGAGTAGCTGGGATTGTGGGTGCCCGCCACCATGCCTGGCTAATTTTTGTAGAGACGGGGTTTCATCACATTGGCCGGGCTGATCTCAAACCCCCTACCTCAAGTGATCTGCCCACCTCAGCCTCCAAAGGTGCATGGACTACAGGGGTGAGCTGCCACACCCGGCCTGATTTTTAAATTATATTAATTATATTTTTAATTATATTTTTTTCTGGATCCATTATGAGAAACATGCTTTCATATATGCTACTTTATGAATTATATTGACAAATTATCGTATCAATAATACACCAAAATTGATAATACAATAACATGATTCTGTACATTATTAGATCATTTTGTTTCTTAGGGTACTTATAAGAAAGATTTAAATTTTTTTTTCTTCTTTTTCCTTCTGCTTTTTCTTCTTCTACTTCTCCTTCTCTTCCTCTTCTTCTTCCTCCTCATTTTCCTTCTCTTTCCATAAAGTTTATATAACATGGAATTAACTGTGCCTTGAAAATTTTTGTTTTTATGTGAAAAGGAATTTCAGACTTTTTATATTTGTTCATTAATATTTTAACTGCTGATTCAGTATATTTAATTGCTAATGGACTATCCAAGTTTCCTACTTTTCCTTGGTTTAGTTTTTATTATATTTTCTCTAAAACGTTCTCATTTTTAAACATTTTAAATGTGATCTGCCTATGGCATCAGCGGCAAAGGAACTTAAGCTAAATGACCTAACTCAGCTTTTATCAGAATTCCGTATTGGAGTATTGGGGATGTACATATCTACTAATGAATTGGTGCTTGGGTCTAAACTATTTTTTGTACGTGTATAGCTATCTAGAGATTCTTGAAAGAAAGTGGTATGATTAACATGATAGAATTCAGGGTATTCAGGTCTTTGACCATCATAAAAATAAAGGTACATAGTATCTCATTCTATATGTTAACAATTTTTAGGAAAGGGAAAGTCAAACAATGTGCCAGTTCAACCATTGTCGTCTGCCTCCGAAAGTGGTAAAAAATTATCAAAAATTTGACAATAAAGCTAGAAAGAAAGAGTGAGGGAAATGGGTAATTTATAAAGAAAAGCGGTTTAATTGGCTCACGATTCTGCAGGCTGTACAGAAAGCATGATGCTGGCATCTGCTGGCCTTCTAGGAGAGGCTGTGCTTAGGAAACTTAAAGTCATGGGGGCAAAGGGGGAGCCAGCACTTCACGTGGTTGGAGCATGAGGAAAAGAAAGGAGCGGACAAGTGCTACAAACTTTTAAACAATCATATCTTGTGATAACTCACTCACTGTGGCAGGGACAGGACCAAGGGGGATGGTGTTAAAGCATTTAGAAGTCTGCCCTCATGATCCAATCACATTCTACCAGACCTCGCCTCCAACATTGGGAATCACCGTTTGACATGAGATTTTGTGGGGACACAGATCCAAACCATATCAGATGATTAAATTTGTTTTTGAAATCATGACTGTCTGTAACATGCAGAATAAAATTGGAAGACACATTAAATTACCTAGTCTCAGGTATTTCTTTACAGCGGGTGAGAACTGACTAACACATCATCTCACCACATTCCCGTCACTCTTTCACTGAGTACTTAAAATATTTCAAAAGCTTCTTTTTGCGTGTAATAACTTTATTGATAAAATTGACATATCATATGTATTAATGTCCCAAGTCTACCATTGCTTAGAGTTTTCCCACTTTGGGGCCATTGTGAATCCTGCTGCTATAAACATGTCTACAAATATTTGTTTCAATACCTGTTTTCAGTTCTGTTGGGTATGTACCTATGAGTAGAACTGGTGGGTTATATGGTAACTCTGTTAAAGTTGAAGGAACTACCAAACTGTTTTAAAATTAGTTGTAGCAGTGTATATTCTTGACAGCAGTGTATGAAGGCTACCCAAAATGAGTGGCTTAAAACAGTAGAAATTTATTTTCAGATGATTCTCCAGGCTGGAAGTCAAAACTCAAGATGAAAGCAGGACCACGCTCCTTCTGAAATTAGTAAGGGAGTCCTTCCTTCATTCTTCCTAGCTTCTGCTGGTTTCCTGGCAATCACTAAGGCTCCTTGACTTTCAGATGCATAACTCCAGTTTCTGCCTCCGTCTGTCTTCACATGGTGATCTCTCTTTATGCCTCTGTGTCTTCACATAGTCATATTCTTATAAGGACTCCAGTCATATTTGATAAATGGCCCGGCCTACTACAGTATGACCTCATTTTAACTTAACTAATTACATCTGCAGTGATGCTATTTTCAGACAAGGTCACATTGTTAAGATACTGGGTTTAGGAATTCAGCGTATTTTTTTTAGAGGGCCTCATCATTTTAACCCATAACACCACATAATTCACCCATTTAAAGTATACAATTAAATGGCTTCAGTATATTCACAGAGTTCTAGCAACAAAAATTACAATCATTTAAAAAAATTTTTCATTGTCTCCCCAGGAAACCCCAAACCCATGAATACTCAATCTCAATTTCCCCTTCAACTCTTCCCACTCTAGGGAACTATTAATATACTTTTTATCACTATGAATTTGCTTATTCTGGACGTTTAACCTAAATGGAATTAGACACTGTGGTTTTTGCGACTGGCTTTTTTTGTTTAGCATAAACTTTTTAAGGCACATTAATATTGAAACACATACCAATACTTTGTTTATTTTTATTGCCAAACAGTATTTTATTATGTAAATATACCAAATTTTGTTTACCCAGCCAGCAGTTGAGAGACATTTGAGTTTTCCCACTTTGGGGCCATTGTGAATCCTGCTGCTATAAACATGTCTACAAATATTTGTTTCAATACCTGTTTTCAGTTCTGTTGGGTATGTACCTATGGGTAGAACTGGTGGGTTATATGGTAATTCTGTTAAAGTTGAAGGAACTACCAAACTGTTTTAAAATTAGTTGTAGCAGTGTATATTCTTGACAGCAGTGTATGAAGGCTACAATTTCTCTACATCCTCATCAACATTTTTAATCTTTGTTTTTTTTTAATGTTATAGTTATCCTACTAGGTATGAAGTAGAATCTCTTTTTTAAAATTTTACTTCTCTAGTGGCTAGTGATGCTGAGCTATTTGCATATTTTTCTTGGAGAAATGTCTTTTCAGATCATTTGCTCACTTAAAAAAATGATTACTTCTCTTTTTAATAATGAGTTGTAATGATTCTTAATATATTATAAATACAAATATGTTCAATTTAGCCACTTTCTTTTACTTATGCTTTTTGTGTCATATATACATTATTATTACCTGATCCAAGGTCACAAAGATTTATGCTATATTTTCCTGTAAGTGTTTTAGAATTTCACTCTTACATTCAAATCTTGATTAATTTTACATCAATTTTGTATATGGTGTGAGATAAGAGCCCAACTTTTAAACATTTATTTATTTATGTTTGTGTTTGGATATCTAGTTATTCCAGGACCCTTTGTTGAAAAGGCCTGTCTTTCCCAGTGAATGGTCTTGCCACTCTTGTCAAATATCAGTTGAAATAAAAATAAAGTATGGGTTTATTTATAGACTCTCAATCCTATTCCATTTGGATTGACGATGTGCCAGTACCACATCGTCATGATTATAAAAGTTTGTAACAAGTTTCAAAATATGAAAGGCTGACACCTCTGACTTTTTTTTTTTTGAGGTGGAGTCTCGCTCTGTGGCCAGCCTGGAGTACAGTGGCATGATCTCCGCTCACTGCAATCTCCACCTCCTGGGTTCAAGCAATTCTCCTGCCTCAACCTCCCAAGTAACTAGGACTACAGGCGCACACCACCACGCCTGGACAATTTTTGTATAATTATATTTTGTATAACTTTGTATTCCAGGGTTTTACCATGTTGGTCAGGATGGTCTTGATATCTTGACCTCATGATCCGCCCTCCTTGTTCTCCTAAAGTGATAGGATTACAGGTGTGAGCCACTGCGCCCGGCCTGAGTTTTTTTTTTTTTTTTAATTGTTTTGGTTATTCTGGGTGTCTTGAACTTTCGTATTAATTTTAGTATCAGCTTCTCAATTTTTCCAAAGGAGCCAGCTGAATATTTGTTGGTACTTGTACTGAATCTGTAGTTCAATTTTAGGAGTGTTTTAATCTTAGTAACATTAAGTTTCTTATCCATAAACATGGGTTGCATTTTCATTGATTAGATCTTCTCTAATTTCTTTAAACAATATTCTGTAATTTTTAAGATATCAAATTTGCAATTTTTGTTAAATTGATTCATAGGGATTTTATTTTTTAATGCCATGGAAATTGATTTTTTAATGCCATGGAAATTGATTTTTTAATTTTACTTTCAATATGCTCAATGATTTTTTTAGAAATACAATTGACTTTTTATATTGGTCTTGTATTCTATAACCTAAGTGAGCTTATTTATAATTACAATAGGTATTTTAGTTGATTCCTAAAGATCTTCTATATACAAGATCATGTCATCTGCAAACAGAGATAAATTTATCTCTTCCTTTCCAATTTGGGTGTCTTTTATTTTGTTTCTGCCTAATTGACTGGGCTAGAATCTACAGTACGATGTTGAAAAAAGGTGGAGAGAGTGGATATCTTTGTATCATTCTTGTTCATAGGCAAATAAAATTTGATCTTTCACCACTAAGGACAACGTTAGCTGTGTATTTTTTTATAGATTCTCATTTTCAGGTTCAGGCACTTCCTTTCTGTTTCTAGTTTATTGAAAACTAGAAATCACATAGGATTCCAATGTTTTTTCTCTGACTGTTGAGAAGATCATATGGTTACTGTCTTTTATTATCTTAATGTGGTGTATTAAATAGATGTATTTTTTCTGTATGTCGAACCAATCTTGTATTTTTAAGATAAATCCCACTTGGTCAATGTATAGTCCTTTTTTATATGCTGCTGGATTCAGGTTTGCAGTATTTTGTTGAGGATGCTTGTATTTATCTACATAAGACATGGTATCATATCAGGTATGCTGGCCTCGCAGAATGAGTTGAAAGTATTCTTTTCTTTTCTATTTTTTGGAAGAACTTACGAGAATTGATGTTTTTTTTTCTACTGGGAGAATTCAACAGTGAAAATATTTCAGCCTAGTCACTTCTTTTTCAGTAGTTATTTGATTACTAATTCAATTTCTTTGTTTGCCATAGGTCTCTCTATATATTTTCTATTTCTTCTTAAGTTAGTTTCAGTAGTTTGTTTCTTCCTGGGAATTTGTCTATCTTATTTAAGTTATATATTTTGTTGGCATACAATCATTCTTAGTATTACCTTATAATATATTTTATTTCTATACGGTTGGTGGTAATAATGTTTCCCCTTTCATCCTTGATTTTTAATTTGTTGTTGTTGTTGTTGTTGTTCTTTTTTGCTCAGTTTATAAAGACATTTTATCATCTGGCTGCTTACTTCAGTCTCTCCTCCTAACATTTTTCCCTGGTAGATTAACTTCATTAGCCTCATTTTACTTTAGATGTTTGAGTAATATTCTCATCCTGATACAGGGATTTGCATGCTTTTTCCTCAGTGATGTAAGAGTTCTACTTTTCCTTTCTCTTTCTTCATGTACTTAATTTCTTACATAGCTTTTATATCTCCACTTATATGTCACTTAATGGAAATTTATTTATGTTCAATGTTCTTTTTCTTTTTAATAAGAACACTTATTTCAATTTTTATTCATAAATAATTGTGTAATTATTTGATAAATGCTTTTTCCCTCTTCTAGTGTGATAGCTTAGTGAAAATTAGCAGATCATATTTTTTGTCGGTCAATACTCACTATAGGAGGAGGATGACAACATCATAGATCCTAAATTTAAAGAGGTGGAATATCCCTGATCCAAATTCATATTTTGAAATATTTGCATATGCATAATGGAATATCTTGGGAATGGCACCTAATTCTAAATACAAAATTCATTTTTGTTTTATATTCACCTTATCAAATAGCCTAAAGGTAATTTTATACAAGATTTTAAATAATTTTGTGCGTGAAACACAGTTTGTGTACATTGAACCATCAGAAAGCAAATGAGTCACTATCTCAGCCACTCATGTGGACAATCTGTAGTTGACATTATCGTCATTCCTTACTCTGAATTTATATGCTACAAATAAGCAATCATTTTCTTCTACATATTCATGCATAAGTACTGAACAGTAAAAAAAAAATAACATGACATTAATACAGTGAAAAAGCAATGTGTTCAGGGTAGCTAAGCAGCACAGTGGCATCACCAGAATACCTAGAACAGCTGCTAAAGAACAACAACAGTTGTTTCAGTCTCACCTATGATTCTGTGTTTTGAATAAAAGGCCACTGTATACCATATTTTAGTTTTTTAGGTGGGAAGAAACATCAGAAGTTGTTGAGGGACCGGAAAGTGGGTCCCCTGGGAGGAGGAGGCATTCTGTGGGTTGGCTTTTTAAATGTTTCCATCAGAGTCATCTACCTCATTAACAATTTTTGTGTTAGAAGTCTCTCTTTGATTTTATAAACTGGCATGATTTTTTTCTAGTATGAATGCACATTGCGCTAGTGCATTCATAAGCCTATCAAGTTTTCACCACGTCATCTATAGACACTTTTTCTGTAGTGTTAAGAACATCATCTTCATCATCACCATCCTCAGGATTACCTTGATTCAGAACCGTGTTGGCTATTTTATTATCAGTCAATAAATAAACAATTGGAGCCTCAGGTTCAATGTTAAAAAACTTCTTCACTATCCACTTTTTTCAGTTTACTGACTTACTCTAAAGATGTATTTTTTGCAAACGTAAGGAGCTCATGCGTTTTCTTTCTCACTTGGCACACAGAATTCTTGAATGTTACTATTCTTGAATGTTACTACCTTGTTCCTCATCACGGACACAGTCACAGGCTTTGTGCCAGGCATGCACAACTGTGTCCTCAGCCACTGTATTCCAAGCATTGACAACGGCATATATGGCATCTTTCATGCTAAACTCCTTTTGAAAACCTTCCACACCCATGCCTCTGTTCACTACTGCTAGCATGCTAAGAAAGTGTTCGCATATTTACTATTTATTGTTTTACGAATGCCTTGGTCACGTGGCTGAATTGATGAAGTCACATTTGGGGAACAGTTCATGGCATACACATTATTTTTGATGAGAATTTCAATTGCAG
Source organism: Nomascus leucogenys (assembly GCF_006542625.1). Classification (NCBI taxonomy): domain Eukaryota; kingdom Metazoa; phylum Chordata; class Mammalia; order Primates; family Hylobatidae; genus Nomascus; species Nomascus leucogenys. The sequence continues at coordinate 87,803,334 of NC_044387.1, read as the reverse complement.
TATGAACATTTTTCAAGAAATGACAAAATTCTGCAGCTGTCATCCATCCTACTTCCCTGCAGGAGGCACCAGTCACTGGTACAAAATATTTGTGAAGCCAATCAGAAAAGGTGTCCCTAACAATTCATGTTTTTTGTTGTTGTTGTTAGCCTAAAAAGTACACTGATGAGAAATCTACTGTTTGGAAACATAAGCTTTTGCCCAAGATAGCAAGTTTACACTTATGCATGCCTGCTGCATTAGCATATCCCAGCCCAGTTATTCTGTCCTTGGCATCTTTAATTCCTATAGGGTCTGTCTCGTTAGCTGTAGTCAGTGTCTTTCTGGGGCAATAACACCCAAATGATGATGTTTTATCAGTATCATAGACTTATTCTAGCAACAGATTTTTTTTAATCAGTGATGACCTTGGCATACTCATCAATGAACTTCCCCCATTGCTTCATGATTAGCAGATGCTTTGCCACCACAAATCTTTAAAAATGTAATGCTATATCTTTTCTTAAATTTTAGCAACCAGCCTGTTGAATATTCACAGTTCCTTTCCATTTCAGTTCATTGTAATAGATCTTTGTTTCATGATCAGTGTACCACTAAGTGGCATCTTTTCACTGTCATGCTCACAGGTCAACTTTTCCAATGCGTGATCAGATATTCATTGTTAGCATTAAGTAGTATTTTTATATTTTTCATTAACTTCTGTTTATGGCTTGCAGCATTGACCTTCAACGGTGTGTCCTTCTGTTCTTCAGGTCATAAATGATGGTCATTCCAACAACATACTCTTCTGTAGGACGTTCCATACTTACACTGCTGTGCAATTTCTCCAACAGACACAGAAACTTGTCTTTCTGTGCTATAGATAAACATACATGCTTTCTCTTTTTCTTATCAATGTAACCCATAAGATTTCTGCAGGCCTTTTTTTTTAGCATTTTCAACAATATCTTTATACTACACAGCAAAGAATAGATAAAAATCACAGTAAATAATGCACATAGGTCTTGGGCCCATGTGGGGCATCATTGGAAACTTGCTGTTGGATCATCTGGCCTGCATAGGTGTCATTTATACCCTTTGTAGGCATGCTTGCATGGGAGAATCTGGGTATGTGTAAATATGCTACAGCTGAAGAGGGCTGGGAGGGTAGTTTTTCCCATGGGGATGCTGAATAAACTTGTGTTGCATGCCTGAATTTTAACTGCTACTCATCACAGGAGGCCAGGTGTGGAAATTTCCATTTGTGGCATCATGTCAGTGCTCAAAACCTTTTGGATTTTGCTTATTGTAGCCTTATAGTTTGAAGTTGGGTAATGTGATAACTCCAGCTTTGTTCTTTTTTCTTTCTTTTTTTTTTTTTTTTTTGAGATGGAGTCTCGGCCTCCCAGGTTCACACCATTCTCCTGCCTCAGCCTCCAGAGTAGCTGGGACCACAGGCGCATGCCACCAAGCTCTGCCAATTTTTCTATATTTTTTAGTAGAGACAGGGTTTCACTGTGTTAGCCAGGATGGTCTCAATCTCCTGACCTCGTGATCCGCCTGCCTCGGCCTCCCAAAGTGCTGGGATTACAAGTGTTTGCCACCATGCCTGGCAAGCTTTGTTCTTTTTACTTATGATAGCTTTGGCTATTTTTACTTTTATTTTTGGTTCCATATAAATTTTAAAGTGGTCTTTCTTTTTTCTTTTTTTTTTTTTTTCTTGAGGCGGAGTCTCATGGCCCAGGCTGGAGTGCAATGACACGATCTTGGCTCACTACAACCTCCACCTCCCAGGTTCAAACGATTCTTTTGCCTCAGCCTCCTGAGTCACTGGGATTACAGGCACCTACCACCATGCCCAGCTAATTTTTGTATTTTTAGTAGAGACGGGGTTTCACCATGTTGGTCAGGCTGGTCTCGAACTCCTGACCTCATGATCCGCCCTTCTCGGCCTCCCAAAGTGCTGGGATTAAAGGCAGGAGCCACCACAACTGGCCTAAAGTGGCCTTTTCTAACTCTTTGAAGAATGAATGTCATTGACACTTTGATAGGAATAGCATTGAAGCTGTATATTTCTCTGAGCAGTATGGCCATTTTAACAATGTTGATTCTTCCTATCCACGAGAATGGAATGTTTTTCTATTTGTTTGTGTCAGCTCTGATTTCCTTGAGCAGTGTTTTGTAATTTTCATTGAAGAGAGCTTTCACCTCCCTGGTTAACTGTATTCTCGAGTATTTTATTCTATTTATGACTATTGTAAATGGAGTTGCATTCCTGATTTGGCTGTCAGCTTAGAAGTTATTGGCATAAAGAAAAGCTATTGATTTTTCTACACTGATTCTGTATCCTGAAACTTTGCTGAAGTTCTTTATCAGATCAAGGAGTTTTGGGACTGAGACTGTGGGGTTTTCTAGGTATAGAATCATTTCATCTGCAAACATGGATAGTTTGACTTCTTCTTTTCCTGGTTAGATACCTTTTATTTCTTTCTCTTGCCTGAATGATCTGGCTAGGACTTTCAGTACTATGTTAAATAGGAGTTGTGGGAGAGAGCATCCTTGTCTTGTGCTGGTTTTCAATGGGAATGGTTCCAGCTTTTGCCCATTTGTATGATGTTTGCTGTGGGCTTATTATAGATGGCATAGATGTTATACTTCTTACCATTTTGAAGTATATTCCTTCAATGCCTAGTTTGTTGAGGGTTTCTAACATGAAGGGATGTTTAGTTTTATTGAAAGCCTTTTCTGCATCTATTGAGACGATGATGTGGTTTTTGTCTTTATATCTGTTTATGTGATAAATCACATTTATTGATTTGCATGTGTTGAACCAATCTTGCATCCTTTAAATGCCTTCTTTTGATTTTATCTTTTTTTATGCCCTTAATGGTTTGATCGTGGCAGGAGGTGGTTATAGTCGACGGGCTTCAATTTTATATGATTTTAGGCAGCCTAGGCTCAGCTCCACACTTCTGGGCTGCATGCTCTAACTCTATTATTAGGGCCCCAGCTTTGTTCTTTGGACCCTGGAGGTTATGATCGTGGTGTGTTAGGGGGGTCAAAGTATTTTCGGACCACTGGCCACAACACTCTGATGGGTGGTGCTGACCAAAGAACATCATTGGGGCAGTAGCAATGAGGTCTGTGCTCACTCATGTATGAGAGCAGCAGTGGCAATACCGCAGGGTGCATGTGTGTTGGCTGGGGTGGGGTACCAGTGGGGAAGGGGCTGTGGCCTTCATGTACATGCTGATGCTGGTGGAGGCAGCAGCAGAGGATGCAGGACATTGGTTCACCTGAGGATGCTGGCTTTCTTTTGTCTGTGCTTTTGCAGCAGTAGTGGTTGTTGCTCAGGGTGGGGGACAGTGTTTATGTCTGTGTGCTTGTTGGTGCCAGCAGTGATGGCGGCACAGAGAGTGGGCAAAATTGCTGGCAGCTGGGCATGTGTTCACACCAGTGGTGCAGTGGCGGTGGAGGGGGATGGACTACACTCCTGCCAGCAGCAGTGGTGTAGCAGGGGGCATGGGCACACACTGCCCTTGCAAGGGGAAGGAAGCAATGTCTGCCCACACACAAGCTCAAGGCAAAGCAGAGGAGGGGTGGCTGTGAGTAAGTGCATGCTGACAAAGCAGTGCTGGGGGAGGATGCAGGTGGGCTGATGCTATCAGTGGGTGCCATTCTGCTGGAGTGCTGATGGTCAGGCGTGGTCTGCCAGTGAAGGAGCTATGATGTGGGCCTCTGGGATGCACCCTGGTTGGGCATCAGAGACTGCATGGCAAGTGGACATGGCCAGGCCGGGGTCCTGGGAGTGGCCAGCAGACATGGGGCACCCAGACCAAATTGGCCCCATCTCACTGGCAAGACTGCCCTGCTCTGTCTTGCTCCAACATCCTCCTAAGGCTAAAGTCTTCCAGAGGACCATGGTGAGCCTTGGGGGATGGGCATCTCTGGCCATGCTCCACTGCATATGTTCCTGCACCAAACCCGCTGGGCTCTGCACAGGCTGTAGTCCTGACCCTACTGCCTCTCTAAGCAGTCCTCCTTTCCAGTTCAAGTGTCTGTGGGGGATGCAAGGTTTCCAGCTGCCAGGATTCCAGACCTCTGGAATATGTAACAAATGAACATGGTACGGCTCTAATGACTGGAGGAACACCAGTGTCCTTTACCTTGAGCCAATTCAGATAAAACTACATAGACATACGTGGAGTGGTTTTTAATAGGCAGGAAAGAAGGAAGAAGTTCCTCTGTATTGAGACAGAGGGAGGGGAGCTCCAAGCTGACAGAGGAAACTGTGAGTGTGCCAGGAAACAGTTGGTTATATTAGGAGGCTGGAGGAAGAAGTGTCTGATTTACCTAGGGCCCAGGGGATTGGTTTGACAAGGAATGTCATTCACGTAGCCCACGAAAAAACTGTTCCTCTCACTGTAACCTTTTAATATGCAAATGCAGGGTGTCGTGATGTTTTACACACGTGGAGGTATCTGGGGGTGGCCATGATGCTTGGCACACATGTTGTCAGAGGAAAAAGGCGGGAATTGGCGTATTGGATGAACCCAATTTCTATTGGCCAGCATTTGCATATCAAAGCTTGCCTGCCTAGCCCTTCAAGCCCTTTTTCTGCTAAAAAAGAAAAGTTTCTCGAGCTGCTTTAAAAGAAAAAAGACCTTACCAAGGACCCCTTATTCTCTCTATCTGCCTAAAATAATTTCTTAATACCTCCGATAATACTGCCCCCTGAGAAGATGTCACCCTAACTGCTATTAGGGGGTTTTGGGTGACAACTCTTTCTGGATACTTCTTGCTGGAAAGGGGTGTTGAGTGGGGACAGAAGCTAGAGTTCCTCCTGGGGTCGACCTAAGGGTCTTTGGAAGAATGGAGTGTCCATGCATCATTTGGTTTGCAGCACCATTTGGGATTTGATTTTGCTTCTATGCTAGAGGAAACAATTAAAGTTACAGTATTGTGTATAGAAGGTCCAAATATTAATACAAGACATATAAGCAAGAGGGGGCTTAAAAAAGGAGCTAACTAATTCCATAAAGAAGACTGGAATTCATTAAAGAGGGATTGTAGCCACCTGGGGCTGAAGCCTGCATTTTCTCTTAGCCTGTCAATAATTTTGATTTCATCTTTAAGTACCTGTAGATTTTCCCCTACTTTACTAGTGGTGTTAATCTAGAAGCAGCTCATTTTATTTAAAAGTGCACAGGTGCCTCCTACTTCAGCTGTAAGGACATCCAAGACCCACCATCTATTTTGTGCTACTACTGAGACTAAAGGATCTATAGATTGTTATTGTGCCTCTATGGCCCCTACAGTTGACTTCCAACCTCAGTGCATCATAATAGGTATATTAAGTACTGATCTTTCAAGGAGAGGGATGCCCGTAAACCAGAATAGACCTTGGCTATAGAATTTCTCATCTATGGTTTTTCTAAGATGGGACTGTCATTTGCATGCCCTCTCCAGTCTGCCCTTTCAGTTAAATCTCCATATGAGGGCATGGAAATGATAGATTTCTTTGTCCAGCGTGTTTGAGATAGTGCAGTTTCTAGAAAAGAGCCTACGTTAGGGATATCCACAGATGATGCTACCATCCTGGTAGAATTTAAAAATAGTAAGTCGAGAGCTACTACTACTATAGTACAAGTTCCCTTCTAATGACTTGGGATAATTAAGTGTATCCAGGAGCCACAAAGGAAATCTAGCCCTGTTCCTTGAAGGGATGGTTTTAAGTTGTGGCTTGTGAGAGACACCAGCAAATTTTTCTCATATCTTAGAAGTTTCCCCTCTTTACGTATAATAGGGGCATCCTTGGGATAAGGAAATCAAATATTTAAGACAGTCATTTATGATGCTGTTTGGAATTTGACATACCAAGTGAGAAGGGTCCACTTGACAAATGGAGTTTCAAAAAATTAGAGACATAATATGCTCTGGTCAATATCTTAGATGATGATCCTTGTGGCAAGGGCTCTTAGTCAAGATGTCTCCAGTTTGCCTATAGATCTGTGACCTGCTACTATTAGCAAACATCATACAAGAGTCTGAAATTCTATGGGGGGGAATGTTTGGAAAGGCCCACGTGTTATTCTTTACATTATAGTCAAGGTGGTTATTTAGAGCATGCCACTCCCATTGGAACTTCCAACCAGGAGGAGAGGCTAGATTCTGAAAGCCCCCTCTAGGCCTTCTGATCCTTTTATATTATGCTTTTTGCACTCTCCTCCCCAAATCTTTGAAATATCAGCAATTATAAGTGTGATGTTACAATATCTGAGATCTCCCAAGTATGGTCCTTTGTGCTGCATTTAAAGCAGAGGGAGGTGTTTGCTATTACTTCATCAACTTTTCCCAGCCTGAGGGTGTGAAGTTTATCTTTGGGGAGAGTGTTCTTTGGCACTGGGGGGCCCAGTGTTCTCTGAGAGGAGTTAGTCACCCAATTGAAAGTGCTCCCATACCATGCCCCATTTATGCCTGGTAAGTCTTTAAGGGTTAAAGGGAAAGCCAACAAAGGGAATCCTAAGATGGTGAGATCCAGGTCATTGTAAGGTTCCTTAATGTCATTGAACTGAGCAAACCACTTAGGAGAAACCCAACAATTAGTCTTATTGTACAAATGGGCCATGGCAGATATTGTAGAAGCTAAATGGTGTGATGTATTACTAAGTTCTATAAAAAGTCCTAACAGACTTAGCGGTAGCAAAATGCTCATGTTCACTTCCTGTTAGTAACAGTTATTAGGGCTATGAGGATAATAATTAAGCAAAATGCTATAGTAATTGAGATTCTGTTTCTGATATTCTACACTGAGGGTGCTACAGTATATAGTCCTACTGCAAATAGTAGAGTGAGGATAGCAATTCCCGCAAGGGTGGCATAGTACATAATTTCCATCTAAAGGAAGTTCTAATATTTGGCTCAAAAGGAGAGATAGAAATGACAAAAAGTATTTGGTGAGGTATGGGTGAGACTGAGTAAGATAAGTAGTTCTTACTCATTACTTAATTTTGTGTGTGTGTGTGTGATTTTCAGCTTAAGATCTCCTATTTCACCACATTGATATTCAGGACATTCCTCTGGGTTGCCAGGGGTTGCTCCCTCAGCTCTCCAGGCTTTGACTTGTGTGTGATGTATGCAAGGGTCAATTCCTGTAACTTATATTGCTGAGGGAGTTGAGAGAAGAACAGTGTAAGGCCCTTCCCCGCTTGAGCTTAGGGAGGGAGAGAGAGAGAAGGGAGAGCCTTTACCAGTACTAAATCTCATGGGTTAAATAGAGGTGGTCCAATTTCCTGGAAATTGGCCTTCACTAATTGTGCTAATTCCTGTTGGAAGGGAGCCAGAGAGGTTACATGCTTAACTAGCTCAGAGGTTACCCGATCTAGTAGAAAATCATTGGTAAAGAAAGGCCATCTGTTCAGCATCTCAAAAGGGCTAAGACCTAATTTTGAAAGGCTGTTTCTTATTCATAGTAAGACCATGGGAAGAAGAGTGACCCAAGGAAGGTGATTTACTTGCGATAATTTTCTGAGGTGTCTCTTGATAATACCGTTAGTTTTCTCTACCTTTCCTGAGGACTGGGGTCTCCAAGCACAATGGCAATGATATTCTATGCCTAGTGTTTTTGAGACCCCTTGTGGGACAGCTGCCTTAAACGAGGGCCCGTTGTCACTTCAAAGGTACTTAGGTAGACCAAGGCAGGGAGTTATTTCATTAACTAACACTTTTATTACCTCAGAGACTTTTTCTGTATGGCATGGAAATGCTTCTACCCAGTTAGTGAAGGTAACTACCCATACCAGCAGGCATTGAATACCCTTTGTCCTTGGCATGTGGGTGAAGTCTATCTGCCAGTCTTCCTCCAGATGACTTCCTATTTTTTGGCTTTGAAGAGGAAGTAATTGCCTGTTCAGGGGATTATTTTTAAAACAGACTTTACGAGCATTAACAACTTACTTGACTGTTTTTAGTAAGTTTTCTCCTGAAAACAATCTCTGGGCATACTGATAAGTTTTATCCTTCCCCAAGTGAAAAGTTTGGTGAAGGATTTTTAAGGGCTTTCCATTGGCTGGAGGCTGGCAAGTGGAATTTGCCATCCTCTGACTATATACATCCTGAGGGCTGAAATGTATTCCCTCAAGAAGTGGCCCATTCTATTTCTATAGGGGAGTATTGAGGTTTAGTTTCTGTTATGGAGCCTTCCGAAACTAGAGGGGTTTGAAGTGTATTGATGTTTTGAGGCTTCCTTGCCACTGACTTAGCTGCCTAATCAGCTAATCTATGTCCTTCAGCTACCTAATCTGTTCCCTTTTGATGCCCTTACAATGCATCACTGCTATCTCTTGTGGAAGGAATACTGAGGATAATAACCTATTAATTTCTGGGTGATATTTTATAGGAGACTCACTGGTGGTAAGAAAATGTCTTTCCTTCCAAATGGCAGCATGAGTATAGAGAACCAGAAAAGCATACTTGGAGTCAGTGTAAATGTTGCTACCTTTCCTTTGCTTAATTCAATTGCTCTTGTAAGAGCTATTAGCTCAGCTAATTGAGCACTTGTGCCTGGAGGGAGAGATGCACTTTCAATGATGTCATTTAGAGTGACTACCATGTATCCTGCCTTACGGATCCCTTGTTCTGCAAAATAGCTCACATCTGTGAAGAGGGTCCAGTCTGGATTGTCTTGTGGAGTTTCCCTGAGATCTTCCCTGGCTGCATAGGTCTGTACTATGACTTGTTCACACTTATGCTCAGGTTCCCCAGTTTCCTCGGGGAGGAAGGTGGCTGGATTTAGGTGAGAACAAGTCTTTAACTGGAATGTGGGAACCCTCTAACAGCAGGGCCTGATAGTTAAGGAGTTGGCTATCTGTTAGCCAAAGGCTTCACCCATAGTGAAATAGTCCTGCCACGTTATGTGGGGTGTAAACAGTTAAATCATTTCCTAGGGTTAATTTAGAGGCTTCTGGATCAGCAGAGCCACTGAGGCATTGACTTGGAGGCATGCTGGCTATCCTGTAGCCACCAAATCTAGTTCCTTACTGAGGTAACCCACTGGCTGTTGATCTGGTCCTCGGGTCTGTGTTGAGACTCCCGGAGCCATTCTCTTCTTTTCTGATACACACAGATTGAAGGCCTTCCCTACATGGAGGCTGAGAGCCGGTGCCTTAATCAAGCCTTGTTTTAGATGGTTAAAGGCCTTTTGTGCTTCAGATTCCCAGGTTAAAAGATGAGTTTTAACTCCCTGAGTTTCTTTTATGAGGCTGTATAATGGATAAACTATTTCACCATACCCAGTTAGCCATTGTCTACAAAATCCTGTAATGCCCCAAAATCCTCTTAGTTGCTTGAGGATTTTCGGGAGAGGAAAGGAGGAAATAGGCTTAATGCTTTCTTCCCCTAATGCTCTGGTCCTCTTAGATGGCACTAAGCCTAGGCACTTCACTGAGGTTTTGCAAAGCTGGGCCTTGGGTTTTGAAACTTATATCCTCTGTTAGCTAAGAAGTTGAGAAGAGCTTTAGTGCCTTCCTGAGAGGCTTCCTTAGCTGGGGCACAGAGCAGAATATCATCAATATAGTGCAAGAGCCTAACTTGGGGATGAGATAACTCAGAGAAGTCTTTTGATAGTGCCTGTCCAAACAGGTGAGGACTATCTCAAAATCCCTGAGGCAGCACCATTCATGTTAACTGAGTGGTCTTGCCAGAGGGATCTTTGATTGCAAACAGGTATGAGAGTCTAGATGTAATGGTATGCGGAAAAAGGCATCCCTTAAATCTAGGACTGTAAGCCATTTAGTTCCCTCAGGTATTTGAGTTAACAGGGTCTAGGGATTAGGCACCACGGGATGGATTGGAACTACAGCTTCTTTAATAAGGCGGAGGTCCTGAACTAGTCTCCATTCTCCATTGGGTTTCTGCACTCCTAATATTGGGTATTGCAAGGGGCTATTACAGGGTTTGAGGAGACCATGCATCTTTAGGTTATTAATAATGGTTTTTAGCCCTTTGCTAGACTTTGGCCTCAGGAGATACTGTTTCTGGTTGGAAAAGAAGTGGGATACTTAAAATAGATCTGGACTGGCCTGGCGGTTACAGCTAGACCTATTCTTGAGTTGCCCACATTTCTGGATTAATGTTAACTTCCATCAGGGGGAGATAAACAGTTTATCCTGAGGCTATAAGGATGCTAGTCCCCACTAGGCATAAGGATGCTCCTCTGCCTAGTAAAGGAGGGGGACTTTCAGGCACAATTTAAAAGGCATGTGTAAATAGTAAGTCCCCCATCTGCAACTAAGGCATTGAGCAAAGTATCGGGTTAGAGTTTTTCCTGAGATACGCCTATCAGTCATGCTATGGGAAGAGGGGAGCCCTGGATTAGAGAGGAGGAGAGAGACACTGGCTTCAGTATCCAGAAGATCTACCTTCCCTCCTTCAATCTCCAGAATCACCCAAGGTTCCTGTGCTGTAATGACAGCCTGAGCCAGGGGTGTGAGCCCCAGGACCTGTCAGTCCTGCTGGACCATTTGTGAGACTGGTTCTGCACCCAGTGAACTCTGCCTCCAGGGGCAGATCCATCTCCAGTGGTTTCTGCCACAGGCTGGACAGGGTAGAGGTGGCTTTGTCTTGCTGCCTGGACATTCCTTCTTAGAATGCCCTGACTTGCCACATCGATAACAGCTAGTGGATGCACCTCAGGGATCCTGGACTTTGCAAGCTTGCAACATGGCCACTACAGCCTCTGTCCTTCTCTTGTATTTCCTCTCCTTGCCTTGGGCCTCCTCTAGATCCCTATTGTAAAAGACCAAAGTGGCTATTCTCAGGAGGTTTTCTGGGCTGCTATCTGGTCTGATAGCTTGCTTCAGTAGCTTCCTTCTAATATCAGGAGCTGCCTATGTAATAAACTTGTCCCTCAGGGTGAGCTGTTCTGAACTGAATCAGGGGATAAAGAGGTGTGTTTTATTAGTGCCTCTCTCAGCCTTTCCATAAAGGCTGTGAGATTCTTGTCTGGTCTTTGGTCTATCATGGACAGTTTAGAGTAATTGAGAGGTTGGGCCCTGGTTTTCTGTAGGCCCCCTAATACACACCTGAAAAAGTGCTTCCTTTTCCATTCGTCTCTTGGGTTATTGGGGTTTCAATCCAGGTTGTCTACTGGAATTGCTTTCCTTACTAGTGGAAATGGAGTTTCCACTTCTTTCTCATCTTCCTTACCCTCTTTTTTCCCCTTGATCTGCTATAGGAGGCATGTTGCTCATCTCTGCATTTTTCTGCTGCCTGCAGAACGGCCTCCTTTTTAGCTGCAGTGAGGGTCTGACTTAGCAGCAACATAACATCACACCTTGTGGAGTCAAGCATCTGAGTTAAATTTGGAAAATTTCTATATACCTAATGGGATCATCAGAAAATCAGCATAAGTCTCCCTTTATTTGCTTAAGGTCTTATAATGAGAAGGGAACTTGAACTCTCATGGCACCATTTCCATCAGGCATTTCCTGCAGAGGTAAGAGTGAAGGGGGGAGAGCAGGATATACTGGAGATGGTGGAGCTGGAGAAGCTGATGGTACTATTGCAGGGAGACTGGAAGGGTTGGGAAATTCAATAGCTGTCTGAGATTGCTCCTTTGGAACCTGTTTTGTCTCTGCAGACCTATGCCCTGCGGGCTTGCCTGCCATGGCTGCTAAAAGGGGGGCTCCAAGCCGAGAGAGGAAACTCTAACTGTGGCAGAAAACAGTTAGTTATATTAGGAGGCTGGAGGAGGCAGTGTCTGATTTACACAGGGCCCAGGGGATTGGATTGACAAGGTATGTCATTCACATGCCTGCAAAAAAACTGGCCCTCCCACCCTAGCCTTTTAATATGCAAATTCAGGGTGCCATGATGTTGTACACGTGTGCACACATGGAGATATCTGGGGGCGGCCATGATGCTTGGCACACATGGTGATGAGAAGAAGGCGAGAATCGCCATATTGGATGGACCCAGTTTCTAAAGGCTGGCATTTGTATACCAAAGCTTGCTGGCCTGGCCCTTCAAATCATTTTTCTGCTAGGAAAGAAATGTTTCTGGAGCTGCTTTAAAAGAAAATAAAACCTTACCAAGGACCTCTTATCCTCTCTGCCTAAAATAATTTATTCATAACTCCTATAATAAAAGATGAGGTGCTGAATTATAATCCTCCTTGTATGAGTCTATGGACTAGGGATCAGCAAACTTTTTCTGTAAACGGCCAGATAGTAAATAGTACTGGCTTTGCAAGTTTTATGATTTCTATTGCTGCTACTGAGCTCTGACATTACAGCATGAAAACAGTCATAAACAATATGTAAGCTAATGGGTGTTGCCATGTTCCAATATAACTCTATTTAAAGGAGCACAGATAGAAAGCACAGAAGATAATTTATGTATAAATAATATTTATTCCTTATATGACTGCTGCTATTTTTTGTTTGCACTAAAATTGTCAAATTATTATGACAACTTCCTTGAGAGAATGCTAATCTTTCTTCATCATTTTACTTTAAAATATTCAAAATGTTTTAAGTATGCTGACAATGATTTAATAGCATTAAAATGATGAAACGGTGAATTCCCGAAAAACTAATTCACACCCACAGTTTGTTAGTAAATGAAAAAGCTAGATATTAATTATAGGGATTAACATTTAGTATGTACCAGATCACGGAAATGTTCAGCAATTTATTTAATCTATTTGATTTTAAGCTTCTAATTTGAAATATTAGATTTTAAAGTTAAAATACATTTAATGTGAATTTTACATTAAAAGCAAGGATCTTCCTCACTTAGTGACTGTTGTCACATTAAGATGAAGACCTTGAATGCTCATGCACATTGCTGAATTGTAACTGGGAAAGAAAAATCACTAATAAAATTGCTGATTCACATAATTACGAACAAAAATAAATTTCATAGTCATAAGCAGCAATGTGTCACTCTTGTCATCTCTGCCTTACATATTAATTTTTTGTTTATGTGATATAATTTTATGACTCTAACTTTAGGGTCTCAATTCTAAAAATTAAAAAAATATATTAATATAACATCTTAAATTAGCAGCCAAGAGTGGAAAAGGAAGTGAGTGTAAATAATAGGAGATGCCAATTGCATAATTTTACTGTTCAGAATTTGGAATAAATGTCTAATTATTCCATTTTTCTAATACTTTTATAACATAAAATTAATAAAATTCTGAGTTTTGTTAGGTTTAAGAGGAATTTAATATTTTATATTCAAAAAAGACTGGCTTTATTTAAATTTGATGAAAATGTGCTTTGATATATTTGTGTCTATATGAATAATTTAGCAACCTTTCATCTGTAGTGTAATCCCTGGGAACTTCTTTAACAATCTTTGCTATTTTAGCACCTGTGAAAACAATGTTCTTCTAACTTACACTTTTAATTTCCATGATCTTAATTTGCATCTATTAAACTGTCTAATTTAAATTCATAGTTTTTCATTAAAAAGGCTTAACCAATGATGTGGGAAAGATACTCTGAGGACTTGTTCCCCCAGATCTTTGTCACCTACGAATTTCATCCCTTACTAAATCTTGGGTAGAAATTTTATTCTGGGCAATATATTTTCGAAGGGTAAAATATGTTCGATTAAAGAAAATACCAAATGTTTTAAAATTAATCTCTCTCCTAAATTAACAGTGTGAGTACTCTTATAATAAGTCAAAATACAGCAAATCATATATAGAAATAAAGAAGGGGGCAATTGTAGGCTAAGAGCATTTTTATGTATATTATAATACTACATCTACATTGAACATCAACTGATTTTTCATCCATATCTTTATCCACAAAATACTTTGGGACACTTATTTTTAATTTTATACTTATATTCCCACATACTGATTTTATATAGTTATCCACAAATATCCAAAGTTTTAAAAAGAGATGTGTAGAACCTCATTGGTTTTCCTTTATATGTTAGTAAAGATAATGACATTGTCCTTCTTGACAAGGATATACACATGATAAAGATGCAGTTTAAAATTCTAACATCCGTTAATTAAGTAAATTTGGAATACTGATTGTGTCCTTGAGGTGCAGATCATTGTGCTGGGGCTTGTGTGAGATAAAACATTGAAGTTTTGTCTACAAAGAAGTCAATGTTATAGGAGTTATACTGCAGTAGAAGAAATTTGTAGTCATCATTTTATGTACATTTTGAATCACAATAACCCACTGCACTTTTGTAGCTTCTGTTTGGATTACAGGGAATAACTTTGTACTGTGTGGTCTAGCACTCTAACAGGGTTTGATAAAAACAGTTGAATAAACTGTTTCCAGATGCCTCTGTTATTCCCCTTCACCTTTAATCCCCCACTTTTCCCAACCTGAAGTAACTACAATTCTGACTTCTATCACTCATTGGTTAGTATTTTCTCTTTTTAATCATTTTGTAAATATAGGCATATAAAGTACACTATTTTGTATCTGGCTTTCTTTGCTCATCATTATATATATGAAATTTAGCCTTGTTATTATGCACATCTTTTTTTGTATTTAAAAACATCACTGCATGACGTTTGCTTGCATGAATATATCATAGTAGCATATTCATGTAGTTATTTATGAGCTTAAGTTTTCATCTGATTTCTTCATATCATGAACAAAACTACCATGATTTGGATATTGGATATAGATTCACTATACTTCATAGTGGAATTTGCTGATTTAACAGATTGGCAGCTGCTTAGCAATAGCAGATAATGTCAAACCATTTTTCAACTATGTAATGATGTATCATTGTAATTTTTATATATATTTCCCTGGTAATTAATAAGACTGAGCAACTTTTTATATGCTTAACTGAGTTGTGTGTTTAAGTCTTTGTCAATTTTATTTTTTAACTGAATTGTACTTTTTTCATTGTAGATTTCGTTACATATTCTACACGTGTTCTTTATTATATATATTAATTATAAAACTACTTTCCCAAATTTTGGCTTGTCATTCTTTTTATCATGACTTTTTAATACAAATTCTTAATCTTAATTAAGGCCCCTACCAATCTTTTGCTTTAGGATTAATGCATTTTGTAGTTTTCTGCATTGTTTATGAAATCTTTGCTTACTCCAGGATCGTGGATATATTCCCTATCCCCTAGAAGCTTTATTGTTTATCCTTTTACATTTGGTCTCTGATTCTTTTCTGATTTAAATTATTTATTATGTGATGTGGAAGTCAAGTTTCACTTTTTCATATTGTTATCCAATGATTTAAACATCGTTCATTTTTGAAAGGCCATCTTTTCCCCCACTGAATCGCAGTGGGCTTTATTTTAAATTAGGTAGCAATACATGTATGAACCATTTTGTTATTGTCATTGTTGTTGTTGTTTAAATGCTTTATTTGTATATCTTTGTGTTAATCTAGCTTTGTCTTACCTACTCTTCTAAGCTATTTGTGATAAGCTATTCTTGAGTTTCTAATTTTCAATGTTTTATAACTTTAAGTATATTACAAAATGGTACTTTATATTGCATTCAAATACCTTCCTAAATTTTAGAGCTATTTTCTAGTAGTAATAGTGAGAGCTAGTTGAATTTAAGACTAGTCATCTGTGGCATACAATACCAGATGGAAAGAAGTAATTGTGAAAAACAATTGGTCAGGGGAACTACGACCATTATGACCAGCTTTTGTCTTACGCTGGACAGCAGACTCAAGATTATGACAACCCCCCCCCCATCATTCTGAATAATATATGGATAGTCTTTATTACTTAGGATTTAATGAAAATTTTAAAAAGATAATAATTTACTTAAAAATGCCTGAACTTTTGTCTGAAGTGAAACTGTGTATCTTTGACTAAACAAATGACAATTAATAAAGAGAGGTGTTTGTATATATTTTGTTTTTCTGTCAAAGAGTATTGCAGAAATCTATAACTAACATCAGTAATGTAATCTAGTCTGAAATTACTTCTAGAGGTCCTGTTGATTTGCTTCTGAGTCATGTGCTAAATTATTTTATTCTCATTATATGGAAATTAAGTATAATTGCTGCAAAGCTTTCTTTAGTAAAACTGATAATTATATTAATTCTCAATTATAGCAAGTTGTGCAAAATTTGCTTAAAGTAAGAAATCTTTATTTTTAACTTTTCAATACAGGCTCTGTTTTCTTCCCTTAAACTCTACATTCTAGAGCATGTTTGCTGCTGTTCCACTCCTTTTGCTAAATCTGAGTGAACCAACTGCAGGAAGGAAATTTCTAGATCTCATCTCAAATGTGCTATAGAGTTATTTCATCTGACACCAAATGAAAATTTCTTTCCCCTCTTGCGTGCTTCACCGTCTACTAAGGTATTCCAGGGTAGTACAACAGGTCATCAGGAGTGCTTTGTGATTAGGTGTAGTAAGTTACCTGGAGCTAGTAAATTCCAATGTCTATTACTAATCTCCTCAAGAAGGTGGCTACTTGAAACATTTGTTTACTTCAAGAAATATAAATCGTATTTTCCATATGTTCATTAACAGTTGTCTCAAGAAGAGCAAATGAACAAAATACTCCATTTGAGATAGTTAGAGTGAAAATAGATACAGAGATAAGATCACACTTCATGGACTTTTCAAAATATACCATTTAGGTAATCTCAGTTCATTGATGTTCACTTTTGCTTTCACAGACTATTTTCTAAATCACAAATATAAAGGAAAGATTCTGAAATAATCTTTTAAAAATTAAATGTTAGAGAACAAGAACAGAAAAAGCAACACACTAGTCACAGGATTTGAGTCTCTTGTTTTAACTTTCATTTTGATTTGTAACGACTGTAGCTTCTCCATCGGAGTTGATGAAAAGGTCAAGAAAATGGTTTGAAAAAGAAAACTACTGGCCTAAGAGCAGAAAATTGTCAAAATAACAGAAAATTGTCAAAATAATATAGTTCTTTTCTTTTCTTCTTTGAAATTGTTCTTTCTTTTCTCTTCTGTTCTCTCCTCTGCTCTCTTCTTTTTTCTCCCCTCATTTTCTGTTTTCTTTTTCTTTCTCTCTCCTTACTTTTTTCTTTCTTCTTCTCTTTCTTCTCTGCCTAATATTCAAGTTTCTAATGTCTGTGTACTTCCAGTATTGTTTTTGAGGGTAAGGATGGCACATATGTGGCAGAATAAAGACTGCTACCATAAAAGTGAACATCTATATGCTTCTTATTCTAACAACAAAGAAATGCTTCTGCATACCTTAAATGTGTCTCATTTAAGTAAAAAGAGGATGAAACAGAAGAAACAGAATAGAAATGTTTTGTATTATTAGTTGAGATTCTGAGTTATCAAAAACTTGGCACATTTTCTATATACATGCATTAGATCATTTAAATATATTTCTTTACGTATCCAGAAATTTTTCTGTTAGACTCTCATTGCTGGTTTCCACATCACACTAATCACATATGTGTAAATGAGACTCATTTCAGTCTCATTTCTTGATCCTCTGCATTGTTTTACATTATCTCTTGTCCAAAATACTCTTTCCAAAGTTATCCTAGACTTCCATAGTATACACACTTCTGAATTGTTTCTGTTTATCTAGCCATTGCTTCACTTTCACTATATTAAAACACCTTTTCTCTGTCTTTAAATATTTTATTAATAAGGATCTCTGCCTTAGCCCTAGGCTCTTCTTTTTGGGTGTTTCTACTCTCAGTGACCTTATCAATTTCCTTGGTTCAATTAGTAGAGTAATGCTTATGACTTCAATTTGCACCTACAGTCATCCATTTAAAACGTTCAAACCAGTATATCCAACCTGCTACTAGAAATTTTGTCTGGCTGTCTCATAGGTAATGCATTCAGTATGTTCACCATTGACCTCATTACTTTCCAGAGCCCTCTCCTACCCAACTTGCAAAATTTGCTCCTCATTTAATATTCAATTTTGGCCAATGGAACAATCATTTATTTGCCTCAAACAGAAACTTTAGAATCACTCCTGACCCTTATTTCCCTCTAACCTACAATACCCAGTCCATATAAATAAACACCAAGCTTTTTAGTTCAGTTTCCAAAACACCTTTAAACTTGTCTATGTATCTCTAATTCCACGAACATATCCTATTCCAAGACATCCAAGATCTTTTCTTTGAACTGTTACTATAGACTGCTAGTGAACTTCTCTGTGTCTAATCTTCTTCTCTTCTAATCTATCACACACTGATAAAAGAATGTGATCTTTTAAAGTACAAATTCTGTCAATTTTTGGCTTGTTTATTAATTGCTTTTCAGAAAAAGTTCAAATATTTTAACTTGATTGTCAAAGCTCTCTGTGATCTACACGTGCCTATTTGTTAAGATTCCATGTGTTATAGTGAGCAAATTCCTACTGAAACTATTATAAGCAAAATATGAAACTTTTAATGGCCCAAGGTAGAATATATATGCATGGGAGAATATATATATATATATATATATATATATATATATATATATATGGTATATTCCCAAGTTAGAATATCTATCTATCTATATAGCCCAGATTAGAAAATGAGGAATCTGGTATAGTGTAGAAGATTCTCTTTTCAACTCTCATCTGCATATCTTGAGTGCTCATTACACATTTTTTATGAGTTTAGATTGGCTTATTCTGTGTTCTATGGTATGGCACACATTACAACATAGATACTGGTTAGCACTCTGAATTTTACATTTTGTTTGTTACAGGGAACAAATAATATAAAGCCTGACATATTTAATCAAACTAAATTTATCATAAAGAACTCTGACATAGAATGTGTCAAAACCCATTCCTAGTCAATTGATTGTATTGTTGAATTCTCTGAAATATTGTCTGTTATTAAAGCAAAACTAAGATTATTTAACTCATTGCAGTAAGAAAAAATACCCTTTTGACAGACTACTTAGTGTTTCAGAAGAGGAAACTCAGATATGGAATATATATTGGACTTTGGGATCTGGGCTTCAGTGGCTTCATGATATATTTTCACAATGGTGAATTGATGTGAAGTGGGGTTTATTTGTGATATAATAATTTAGAAATGACAAATACAGCAAATCAAGTGGTTTAAAGTGAGCTTGTTGCTTATTAAGTAAGCAGTTTGCCTAGATAAACCCTCTATAGCCTTTGATAAAGTAATCTGTAGGGATTTCTTGAAGAGAACATGATAGTCATTTCCTGCCTTGGTCTCATATTTCCCTTGCAAAGTTTTCCTGGAAGACACAACTAAATAATATTGGCACACATGGCCTATTGTTATTTAAATCATATTTAAAGACATTTTCTCAGATCACAGTCTCCTCATTGTTTTCATTGTTCAACCATTCCTGGAAGATAGACCACTACAGTCTGAGGACACAATCAATCCTGGTGTGTATCACTATTTGAAGAGTCATGCTTGAATATCAGGCTTATGGTGGCACTGGTTTCAATTAACATATATATCAAGATTTTCTCTTCTTCGGGATAGGTGATTGTTGTATCATCTGATGGATTTATAAGTCTGAAGATTATACCTTTAAACACCACAGTAAAAATAAATATTAACGGAAGGATTCTGGTTTTTTTTTATATAATTAATTTATATAATTCTAAGTCAAGAACCAAAAGTGTTAAGATTAAGCCTAGAGAACATATGCTATCCCCAATAGGAAGAACTCTCAGAATTAGATACATGGGTATTAGCCACATACCTAATTTCACAATGTCTTCATTTTATTCCCAAATCTGCTAAGTAATATTAAAAATCAGAAAAGAGTATAGGTATATAAGTACAGCAGTCTTCTTCTAAGATGGCATGTATACTAATTCAAAAGGCCAGTGTTATATCTAGGGCTGCTCTGTTTTGGACCACCATCTGTCCAATCTCATAAACTTCTTAGGTGAGTAGGTCTATAGGCTGACTGATATTGTATATGTTCCCTGTCAATGTTTTAACATTTAGACTTCTCCCCACTTGCCAGGAATCTTGTAAAACATAATATATATAAGCTTCAGGTCAAAAAACAATCCAGTATTTTCTTTGGTATGGTTAAGTTTCTAGATGTTAAAAGGAGACCAACTTTTCTCCTTATAAAATAAATCTCTTTTATCACTTCCAACACTATAAGCATCTGCTGATTCATATGGCTCATGTAGCAGGGCTTCTTACAACATAGCCCTATGCCAGCTGTGGCATTCTTTCCTGCTTTGTTATCCACTCAACACTGACAGCTTTTCATATTGTTCAGTAATTGGGCCAGAGAAGTATCACTAAGTATGAAATACGCTGAATTCAGAACCCAAAGAGCCTCATCAGGCAATGAGATTTTCTGGGGTAGGAGGGGCAAAATGTAATAATTAGCCTTTACTTTAGAGACCACACCCAGGCATGCCCCTGACCCCTGAACTCTTGGACTCCTAAAATTTTATGGATGAATCCAGAACATGAATCTGTAGAATATCCAGACCAGAATCTGTGCTCATCCTCCAGAACACATGCATCTTACCAATGCCTCCATGGTGCTAGTTACCTCTTGCCCATCTGGTCCAAACAATATGATCTCATCATTGTAATGTATTGATGTGATGCTCTGCAGGATGTCAAGATGGTCTGTACTTCCTTGGACTATATTATGTTATGTTTCTGATTGGGATAGGAAATGATTTATTCACCAAATCAGTGGCTGCATACCACATACCTGAGGTCATATAAGACTGCTGTGACAAAAGCACTACAACTGTAATAGCAGCTGCAATTAAGGCCACTATTGGACTGAGCCTGCAGTAGTCTACAGTCACATTGGTGAGTGTGTTTGAGAGTGTCCATCTGTACTTTATCTGCCATCATTATTTGAGTCCTCACTGGCAGCGAGGAACTGAATAATCCAGTTCTAAAATCCCGGGTTATATACATCGTTGCAGCTGGGTTCTCCAGAAGCAGGTGTTGAGACATATTTTGGTGCATGATGTTAAGGATTAATACCTGTGTAAAGTAGGTGAAGTTAGTTAGCAGGATTAAGTAGAAGACAAAGCTGAATAATGATGTAGACCTGAAAAAGCTTTAGTAATAGAGAGTTCTAGCATAAGTATTGTTCAAAAGATTGTTCCATGTTAGGCCAAAATAGTTGGGCCTTTTTACCACCACCTTGCTCAGTCACAAGATTCAGGATTCTGTGGGAAAGGTGTGGTATTGATTAGTTCTCTTTGGTTGAGCTAAACTATCCACTGACTGTACTTCTCATAGGTGGGCAGAAAGTCCTTAATTAAAAAGGGATGTGGGTGGTATCTGTGTCTAACACAGATGGTAATTCATGTTTATGGTGCCTTCTCAACATCAGGTTCATGAATTCCTAGTGCATCTGAGGAATGCTTCAGTCAATTTCCAAAGGGGAGAGAGCACAACTAAATCAATATACTCAACTCAAATATTACAAGGCACCTACATTTATGTGAATGTCTATTAAATTAATTGTATTCGTTAGAGTACAAAAAGGTAAATATCTTTACTCAGCTCTGTAGACTACTTTCTTCATCACCTTTCACATGTTTATTTTGCTTTCACGAAAGACATTTATATATAAATAAATATATTTAATATATAAATACATATTTATATATTTATACATTTATAGATTCATATAACTATATCAATAATTAAATATTAATATTTATATAAACATATAGGTATATGAATATATTTATATATTACATGTACATATTTATATATTGATAAATAATAAAACTTATAAATAAATAATTAAATATTAATATTTATATAAATCTATAAATGTATGTAAACATATATATTTTTTCAGGCATTAAGACATCTAGATCTGTGTAAAATAAAAACCTTACACTCTCAGCTTAGTACATTCTCTCTACTGCAGCTTGGTCTGACTTCACCCTAGGAGTCAGTAGGTAGAAAAGTGCATGATCTATTTCTTCTCCATATCACATGAAGCAGTTTGAAACCATCCCATTTCAGTATGCTTCAGATACTTTTTCTTCTAAGTGATGTTTATAGCCTCTACAAGGGTCTCTGCATCTCAATATATATGGCAATACGGTTCTGGTGATACCGCCTTGCCTCTAGAAACAAGGCTGTCTTAATGAGGAGTCCTTTTCAAAGAGCCTTATAGTTGACCACATTTTGCAGGGTTTATCTCCAGCCCACTGAATCCTTAAGAATCATTTTTTAAATCTTCAGTCCCAAAGTAGATACAAAGCTAGCCATTTGAGTTGAACCAGATATTATTTCCTGAACTATTTAGTCTACAAAGCACACAAGCCAAAGTCTACACATGGTTATCTTGAACATTCTCTCACAGAGCTTTAGGTGATATAGGTTTATCTTCAAAAGCAAACTGGCAATTCCAATAAAATAAATTCACCATCTCCAATCTCCACAACTTTCTAACAAATCTCATTTATGTTCTTCAGTCAGGTAATAAACTAAGGGTCACAAACCAGATTCAAAATATTTTATCTAGTCCTATTTAGGTGATGGTATTTCTGTCCAAACTTTAAAACAACAGGAAAAGACTCATTTAACATATTTGTGTATATAGATCCACTTCTCCCAGCCATAGAAATACATCAGAATCCTCATATTGTTTATCTGCAGAAGAAGGATGGTAAATTTAGGAGAAGAAAATGGCTCAGGATTTCACAAAGCAAAAATGGCAAAAGAAATAATTAAATTGCAAAATAGATTACATATAAATAGGTCAATGGTACTATATATCTTTCATTTTGAGGATGTCATGATATAGTACATGTAACATGCCTACTACACGTCATGTGATTTGCTTTATCTGATCCCACGTATCCCTGAAGATGTAGTCTCATAGATACCACTGTTTTGGAGATGAGCAAACTACAGCTGCATGATTTGTTAACATTTCACTACCAGTAAATGGCATTCTACACTTCAAACCCAGTTCTGTCAGAGTTCAGGGCCCAAGTATTTCCAATGACATTTTTCCAGTCTGTATTTAGGTATCATCAGCAATGAAGAGATGGAAGGAAATTTAGGGTCTTGCTTAATCTTCTTACATTTATTTATAATCTAATTTATGTTTGTTTGTTTAATGTAACTCCCATTGTACCACTCACATTTTGTCACTGCCAGGCATTAGTTTGTCTTTAATCAATGTAGTGCGTTTATACTAAAAACATCCAAGATTGAAATGGATAAATTTGAAGAAGGCCATTTGGGTGATGATAGAGGAATCTCAATATTAATGACTCCACAGTGCAGGTATCAAATAATAATTTATTCCTATTGGTGGAACCCAAAGGAGAGATTTGTGTGTGTGTACCACCCATATATACATAATATATATACACACATATGATATATATTAATATATAAAATAGATAAGATATAGATGTATATGTACATGAATATATGTGGGTGTATATGTAAAGAGAGAGGAGGACAGTAAACACACACACGTATTCAAGTAAGATAAGATGATTTGCATGAGGGTGCATTTATGTATAAGATAAGGTGCATTTGCACAAAAAACTTGAACACAGAATTGAAGATAGACAAATTATTTAGATTGTTAAGTTGTGTAGGAGAGGGGCATTTACTTCAGCCACCCGTATCTAGGCAGTAACCATGAGAAATATTTTAAGCACTTAATATATAGCAGGTGGATAAAATAGACACATTTTTCTGTCACAATGGGGCTTATATTTTATCAGCATTAATAATTAAACAAGTAAAAATAAGGGTGTTTGGTTGGTATATGGTGAATGGGGTCACCACTACTTAACCCATGTCTGTTATTAGAGGTAATTAACAACACCTCTGTTTCAAACAATTATAATTATACTTGCCAAATGCATTCCAAAATATTTAGCTATTAATCATTTATTGCCTCTTTTATCAAGAGCCAATCTTAGGTTACAAAGAGAGAATATCCCCTTAATAGGCAAAAGTAATTTCCTAAGGTGAATATACAAAATGGATCTTTAATGACTAACCCTCATCAGCTTTTAACTTAAATACCTGTCTGATCTAAATTAGCTAAGAGATTTGGATTATCAAATATGATAACCTGTTAAGAACCCTTGGATTACATACCATAATTATGTGACTCAAAATAAAGCTCTATCATTTACATGGGGTTAGATTGCTAACTCACATTTGCAGAATATTTTATTCAGCAGTTACTCTGGTGTGTAATTGAGCATGAGGAGGGGCTGTAATGTGGACAAGCTGTATTTTTTTTTTGACTTTCAAAATTCTTTTTTTTAATATGTGTATATATTTTATATTCCTTTTTTCTTTTTTTTATTATACTTTAAGTCTTAGGGTACATGTGCACAACGTGCAGGTTAGTTACATATGTATACATGTGCCATGTTGGTGTGCTGCACCCATTAACTCGTCATTTAACATTAGGTATATTTCCTAATGCTATCCCTCCCCCCGCCCCCCACCCCACAACAGGCCCCAGTGTGTGATGTTCCCCTTCCCGTGTCCATGTGTTCTAATCTAAACCTAATAAGAACCTGAACATTTTGTGTTATTATTTCTGAGCAAGTTCAACACGGCCAAGCAACCCCGTCACTGCTGCTGCCACCATTATTGCTACAGGTAGCGAAACCTCATATTTGTGGTGCTAATTGACAAGGTGAGACCATGGCAGTTAGCATTGGCCAGAGTAGACTCACAGAGAATCTACATTTCCCAGTGACAATCTGGAGAGGTTTTGATACAAAGCACAAAGCTGTAGTATAGTTATGCCCAGTGGGAACACTGACCAATGGAAGAGAGGTTTTGGCAGCGGGCTTTTGGATAAATTATTCACAGTTCTTCATGGCAGCTGAAAAATGACATGGTTCATGTATTTGGAAAGGAGACTTTTACTTCTCATAAAAGGTTGCAGCCTGCAAGGTGGCCAATCTGATATGTTGGGGAGCACAGCCTCCAGTCAGAAGCCCAAAGCAGTTTGAGGAAGAGGAAAGGGGATTACGAATTTATGCTGAGCAGTAGGGCTGACTATGCATATTAAATAAGGTATAAGAAGAGTCATAAATATTTATAATGGGAGAAACGCGTTCATGAGCAATGGAGCTTCATCCTCTTTCATGGGTTCCAGGTAGACTGGCCAGAACCACTCCGTGGTAGGTAGTTTCTTCTCAGGAAAAACGTTGGTCAATTGTTGTGTCCAAACAGCAAAAGAGAGGGCAGTGTCAGTCGGTTGGTTGATATCATTGGTGGAGTTTTTTGTAAGGGCTGATTTCTGTATAGCCTTTAGGGAAGAGAGCTTCATAATGACTGTTAGGGAAGTAGGGAGTATAACTAAGCAAGGCGTGTCTGACCTTCTGTCTGTCCTGACCAAGAACTCAGTTTTCAAGGTTACTCTGGGGTCCCTTTGGCCAAAAGGGGTTCCATTCAGTCAGTTGTGGGGCTTTCAATTTCATTGCTATTTCTCACTTACCTGGAAAGGACCATTTCAAGACATACTATTTCACGTAACCTCCGTAAAGATACACAGAGAAACCTGGCAGTAATCTGCTTCTGGCTGGGATAGGATCTTACACAATGCTCTTTCTTAAAAATCCCTTTGAACTTGAGGAAAACTTACCCATTTCCTTTATTAATAAAATATGTCCCACCAATTTCCCCACAGGCAAAGCTTCCCTCCATTTCCTATTCATTTGTTATCTTATTTTTAAAATATGTGTTAAGCATCTACTATGTGCTAGTAACTATGCAGGATATAGCAATAAAAAAATAACGGAAATAGTTTCTACCTTCCTGGAGCTCACATTCTAATGTTACAGAGTAGAAGAAACGCATGAATACATATATATTTATGTAGGCATAGCAGTTAGCAATTAGTGCTGTGCAGAAAAATGAAGCAGTGGAAGGGGAGGGATTTGTTAGTTAGCAAAAGGCTCTTCAAGGATCTGACATTTGACTCTAAATAAAGGGGGCTGGCTGAATGAATATTAAAAGAAAAAGACGTTCCAGAAGGAAGAGTTAAGGCAAAGGACTGCAGAGCTGCATGCTCGGGGCTTTCACAGAACTGGGAGTCCAGCATACCAAGGGAAGCCATCGCTTCTGATGTTCTTGTTTTAGGAATGCATATTCACGGCTAAGGACACAAAGGAGTAAATATAGGCACAATAATAGCATGCTTTGTGCACAATGAAGGGCTATCCTTAGATCCCATTAATTTTTATCAGAATGAGTTTTCCAAATCTCAAATAGAGGCAGGGCATCACTAATATGACATGAGCATATGTATTTGTAGCTAACTAATTAACTAAGCCTCATTCTTTGCAAATATTCACTTACGTCACATCTCGTTGTGAGTGAGAAAAATATCTATGATGTCTGAGAAGATTTTTTTGTTATTAAAAATTAAGTGTTATTAAGTGTATCTTCTCAGTCCCTCTTGTGACAGACTGATAATATGGCCCATTTAACAGTCCCTGTGAATGAATTTACGTAAGAAAAGTCTCACATTTACTTTCCTATGAATGAATGTAAATATGGTATCAATGGAAATATGAGCATTTTAGAGATAATAGTAAGGGAAATGCATAATCCACATATATAGCTATATTTCCTCCTTGACCATAGTGATTAGATGGTTCCCAATTTAAATATTACTTTCTATT
This sequence comes from Nomascus leucogenys, assembly GCF_006542625.1. Lineage (NCBI taxonomy): Eukaryota > Metazoa > Chordata > Mammalia > Primates > Hylobatidae > Nomascus > Nomascus leucogenys. Next base: position 87,776,750 of record NC_044387.1, on the reverse strand, counting down.
CAAACCAGCGTTTTCAATTCCATAAATATTTATTGTGTGCCTGGTATGTGCCATGCACTGTTCCAGGCTGTGGGGACATATTTGGATATATAACACAGGAGAAGCTCTGCCCTCTTGGACTGATTTTTCTGTTTTGTGCTCTTAAGTTTGTACCAGATTTTAGTTGTGATAGGAATTTATTTTGTAAAGCTATAATAAATTTTCAGATTTATTAAATGCTGATTTGGAGCATAGAGATACGAAATTAAGGCAACCACTGTGGAACTCAAGAGTTCCATTTAAAAGATTTACGCTTTCTGTCTTTCTATATGGGCAGCAATATAAAACACCTTTTTTAATAAAATGGTATGCCATTTTAATAAAAGAAAATGTTTTTATTAATAGACCTATTCTAAGTTGTGAAATAGTGTGTTCATTGTGGTGCCTAAAACATGCTAGCAAGCTTTAGTTTAAGCATTTTATTTATTGCTATAAGTATGTTTATCTACAGTAGTTTTACAAGCAAATATTCCTAAGTGATAATACAGCAATTCTGCTTTACTTTTCCTAAAATTTACTCAATTTACATTGACTTGTTTGCTCTCTTTCATTCTTTTTGACACAGCATTACAAACAGATTTCTTAAGTGAGCGAAAACCAGACCATACATTTCTTGCAGTTTCCATAACTCCACTGTGGAACTTCAAAAGCTATATTTAAAAAGTTAAGCAACAAGACAAGGTGTACTTAGAAATAAAAATAATGGATATTTTCTCAAAGAACTACAAGCACATGTTTTGTGCCTGTAGTCCAAGCTACTTGGGAGGCTGAGGTGGGAGGATCGCTTGAGTGGAGAAGTTCTGGGCTGTAGTGTACTATGCTCATCAGGTTGTCCTTGGCATCAATATAATGCCCTCCTGGGAGCAGGAGACCACCAGGTTGCATAAGGAGTAGTGAATTGGTCCAGATCAGAAATAGACCAGGTCAAAATTCGCACACTGATCAGTAGTGTGATTGAGCCACTGCACTGCAACACGAGCAACATAGTAAGACTCCATCTTTAAAAAGAAAAAGAACACTGTTTTTCATGTTTATAGAGCTAATCATATGCTAACTCCCTCTTGATTTTATCTGGCAACATTTGGATTTTAAGAAATGTTGTTAATGGCATTATCTTTAGAACTGGGTAGTCTCCAAGATGTTGCCTCTCTACTTGTTTCATTCAACATATGTTTATAAGGTACATACTGTGTTTCAGGCACCAGGACTATAAACAAAGAAACAAATAAAACATGATCCTTATACATTACATTTTATTAATAGAGGCAGAGTCATGAGAAAATAATTACACTGAAATATGGCAGGTATATTTAATGTGTGGACTATGATACAAGTTCTATGATTGGAAAAGTAAAAAACCATTCTGTTTCAAGGAATCTATAAAATAACTGAAATATCTCAAGATAAGATGGAAGGATATTCTTAGTGTATCATAGCAAGAGAGAAGGGAGTGGTGTAAGGAATAATTCTCAGGGAATGTCACTTCTACACTAAGTCATCACGACAGAGTTTTTATCAAGTTAAGAAGAGGATAAAAAGTGATACAAGTAGATGAAGCAGCATGCAAAATAGCATAGAAGAAAAGGGGATTGTGGAGTTCTATAAAGTGTAGAGTGATCAATGTAGCTACAGAAGGTAAGTGATTTTAAACAAATACATATTTTTACTCTAGCAGCAGTGGGATAAATAGTTTAGAGGGAGCTACATAGAAAAAAGTGTGATTTGGGAAATAGTTGTAATAATCCAGGGAATAGTGATTTTCTACTTCATAAGGAGGTAGCAATGAGAAAAACAATGTAAGAGAGAGCATAGATGAAGAGTTGATCATACATGGGAACTGGTAGGAAATGGTAAGAGAGAAGAGGTATTAAGAAAGACTTCTAGTTTTCAGGAGCTATTCCTGGAAAAAATGGGAGCATGAAAATATAATTTCACAAAACATTAAATGTAGAAATGGCACAGATTTTGGAGATACTATGTTTAGACTGGGAGATTAGAGATTGCTAAATATTAATAGAGCACAGGAAAGGAGAAGGAAAGTGTCTAATGTAACAGAAAAGACAGGTGATAGAAACCTTAAAAGCTGACACTGCATTTCCCAAGTAAGACATTTTTAGTGACCAGAAGAAGGAGTTCCAATGTGGCAGTGAATTAAAATTTAAGATTGTATTGAATCTAACAAGAGGACATAGAGCCACAAAATGTGCATTTCTTTTTAAACACAATGGGCCTAATGGGAAGCAGGAAATATATATTTTTGATATTTCTTTTATTAAGGAAATGATAGTCTTGAAATACATTTATGTTTATTTTAAAGCCAGTATAGAATTTGAAGATAAAGATAGGAATAAGAGTGGACAAGGAAAAGTCTCTGAAGGTATGGGAAATTTATTCAAAATACAATTGAAGTACAAAAGGGGAAGCAACTTCCTCTGCCTGTGAGAGTTGACAAGCACTTTGTGATAAGCATCCTATCCTATTTATTACATTTTAAAATATTTAACAACTAGTGACATATAAATGTATATGTGCTTTTTTTTCTTTTTCTATAACGATATGAAATGTTACCAGTGCAATTTCTCTCTTCTGTCATCCTTCGCGTGGTGTGTTCAATCTAGCCAGATTAGACCTAAATATATCCATTTATGGAATAATGAAAGAATGGAAGACCTATGAGTGATTTAAAACTTCTCTAGTTATCAGTTTTACCCAATAAATGTCATTTTCTGTTTAAAGATCACAGTGCTCCTGGTGTGTGTGTGTTCCTGTTGCTGAACCTTATTAAAGGTTTGCTAACTGCATAAAGATGAAGGAGTACCAATGTAAAAGGGTAAAAGGAAAAGATGAAGGTTGTTTGTTTGTTTATTAGAGTGGTAAGGTATTTTAGGTTTTGTTGTGACTAACCTTTTCCTGGGAATGCTACTCTAATCTCATTCATTAAGTCACTACTCAAGGAAACTCAGACTAATGCTACGTTCTTACAGAAAGTATTTTTTCCTTTAGAATAACTTCTCTCATTTTTCTAAAATAATATCCTTATAAGATAGTAAACATTATCTGATAAAAAATACTACTGGCAAAATAATCAGATAATGTGAAAAAGATTTCCCTGTTTTAAAAATTTCAGAGTGTCTGTGATAGCTTCAAAGCATGTCTGCATATTCTTTGGTAGTCTTTTTACCAAAAGGAGTCCAATTCTCTCCCCATTGAATAAAGGATGGTCTTAGCAACTCAATTTTAACCAGTGCCAATAGGTGGAAGTGCAGCTGTCGAGACTGTGCTAAGTCATAAAAAGGCCACGCAGCTTCCTCCAGCTCCCTTTCTACTAGCGGGATGCTTATTCTTGAAATACAGCTACCACGCTGTGCAAAGGCCAAGCAGCCACATAGAAAGTCCCTATGTTGGTGTTCTGGCAGCACCTCAAGCTGAGGTAGCAGCTGTCAAACAGATGAACTGTAAGAAATACAGTCAATTGAAGGTTCAGGCTATTCCAGCATCCTGCCTTTGCCCAGCCCCAGCTGATGCCAAGTAAGCTCTACCAAGCCTTTCATGAAGATTCACAAGCAAAGTAAATGTCATTGTTATAATCTTTGGATTTTGTAGTGGTTTATTATTTAACTGCAGATACTAGAATGACCATCTACTAGCTAATGACACAATGCAGTTTGTGAGAGGAACAAACTATATGTTGTTTTCTGAAATTTTCTCATAAATGCGTGTACTGTAGAATCCAATTTGAGGAATGCTTAACAGCAGTCTTTTTTCTGAACTTTTCAATCATCCTCTTCCTTTAAAAAAATTTGCTGAGCATTATATAGGGTGTATGTCTTAAAGTCTCTACTGTTTTCATCTATGATTTTCCAAAACTATAACCTAATAATGCTGCATTTTTCCAAGGGGCCTGTCCCTTCCACTACACACACACACACACACACACACACACGAACACGCACACACACACACACTTTCCTTTTTTTGTTAGGACAGAATAATGTATAAAGTGGAAGTTACCCCAACTTGTTATTTTGGTTTCTTAGAGAAGAATTTATGAACCAAATAATTGGGGAGTTTCTTGGACACTATATTTTAAGCAAATGAATACTGAATAGAGCTGGCTATTTGAAGTACTTTCATAAAATATTGTGTTCTATCAAAACCATCTTTTTTCGCTATATGAATGTACATAGTATGTTTCCTTACTGATATCATTTCAGTCTTATTCTTCTTTGGTTATCAGTAAACTTCTATCTTCACATTCATGCATTTCCATGAAAATATGTGCTTTCAAGAACTACATTTTGTACTCTGCCTTTCCTCTTCAGAAGTATATTTCTTTTGAATATGGAATACCTGTAGCACATTGCCATTTTCCAATCTTGATTTCCATTTCACAAAGTCACAGTGAGAACCATAAGATTATATTTACCGTCCTGTTTTAGAGTCTCGATTTCAGTTTACTTATTATCTATCCTTGATATTTTGGTTTATAGATACTGAATCTATAAATATACGAAAATGGTAGAACCTTAAGCTATGGTCCTGAAATGCAATTTCAAATCACAGATGGTGTTTTCAAACAGAGAAACTCTTTATAGATTTTATTTTCTCTTCCACAGTCTCAAAGCTCCAGGATAATCTGTTACACTGTAATACAAGGTTTCATTAGACCTATTGAGTTTGTATATTTAAGACTCAGAGTACTGAAAAACACACTATATTTTGTATGTTTTTCATTCTTCCCATATTCAATTCCCTAACTGTAATCAAATGTTGAAATTATTTCATTTTTAACAGTTTTTCTATCTATACCAAATCAGTAATAAATGCATATGCAGTCCCTTCTAAAAAAGTATCATGTTTAGGACAAAACAATTTTGTGTCAATAACAGAAACACTCTTTTATCTGCATGTTGTTATTTTTTGTATAGCATCCATGAGTAAAACTAGAAAACAACATAGCGTGAAGGAACATAGGGCTAATTTTCTGAAAATCTAGACGGTAAATTAAATTTTATGATAAGCCAATAATTAATTAGCTATGGGTGAATGGACAAATATAATTACAATAAAGCATTATACAATTCCAAAATAATAATTCTGCATTATCCTATGTCAATTTCTAAAGCATCTAAAATGTTTTTTCAGAAGTTGTTCTGAAATATAAGAAAATAAATTAATTCAAATATATTTATTCAGTATCTCTTATAACAGTTTTAGACATAAGAAATACATAATGAATTGGAAAAAAAATCTTTACTCTCTTTAAAATACATTGCAGTAAGGGATATAAAGAATAATTGTATAAAGGAGGAAACCAATAGAGTCTTGTGTCACTTAGTGACAGGGATGTGTTCTGAAAAATGTGTTGTTAGTTGATTTTGTCTTTGTGTGAACATCCTAGAGTGCACTTACACAAACCTACATGGTATAGCCTACTACACACCTAGGGTATATGATATAGCCAATGGCTCCTACTACACACCTAGGGTATATGCTACAGCCAATTGCCCCTGAGACACTTCTAGGGTATATGATATAGCCAATTGCTCCTGCTACACATCTAGGGTATATGATACAGCCAATTGCTCCTGTGACACTTCTAGGTATATATACATTGCTCTGCTACATCTAGGGTATATGATACAGCCAATTGCTCCTGCTACACTATCTATTAGCCATTGCTCTGCTACACATCTAGGGTATATGATACAGCCAATTGCTCCTGCTACACATCTAGGGTCTATGATATAGCCCATTGCTCCTACTACACATTAGGTATATATTGCCATGGCTCCTACCACATCTAGGGTCTATGATATAGCCAATTGCTCCTACTACACACCTAGGGTATATGATATTGCCAATGGCTCCTACTGCACATCTAGGGTATACGATATAGCTAATGGCTCCTACTGCACATCTAGGGTATATGATATTGCCAATGGCTCCTACTACACATCTAGGGTCTATGATATAACCAATTGCTCCTGCTACACACCTAGGGTATATGATATAGCCAATTGCTCCTACTACACATCTAAGGTATATGATATAGACAATGGCTCCTACTACACATCTAGGGTGTATGATACAGCCAATGGCAGGTTACTGCACTGAATACTGCAGGCAATTGTAAGACAATGTATATGTTTGTGCATTTAAACATGTCTAAATAGAAAAAAACACATTGAAAACATGTTACTATAATTTTATGGGATTATCATGGTATATGTGGTCCAACATTTGCCAAAATGTTATGCTGCACAGGACTGTAGTTCAATTTCAGGAAATACTAAGGGCTAAAAGAAAGAAAAAAAATCAAAGCAAAGCATTAGTGAATTAGTAATTAGGACCCAGGTTAGCAGTAGTGTATGTGTTGCCAGAGACACAGAATATTTAGGTGATAAAATCTATGGTAAAAAAATAATATTCGAACATACATTTGAAAACTGTGTAAAACCAAGGCATGAGAGGTCTTGGAGAATAGCATTATCGGCAAGGTGAAAAACCATCCAAAAAGCCCAGATGAGAGTCATTTTGAGTACTGAAGAAATCAGAGACAGTCGTTGCAACAAGAGAAGCAAAGAAAAGAGCTAGAGTATAGCACGGCATTAAGAGCACTGCCTGGAGCCAGAAGGCTTCAGTTAGATCCTGGCTCCACTATTACATAATGCTGGGCAATTTATTTAGCCCCTCTGAACTCCGTTGTTTAATCTGTTAGTTGGGACTAATAGCATTCTTGTCTTATAGAATTAACAGGAGTATGGAAAGATTAATACATCTAAAGGCCTCGGAACAGGGTAGGAGCTACATCAGTGTTCTCTGATGCTGCACTTACAGTAGGTGAGGTCACAGAGTTAGTCAAAGACCAGATTATATAGCACTTCGTAGGCTATGACATGAAGTTTATATTTTATTCCAAATGTGATGAGAACGTTAGAGAATTCCAAGAAGATAACAGATGTGATCTGATTTATATTTGGAAAAGATCAGTTTGTGTGTGCTGAATTCAGGACAGATTGTGCCGTGTGGTGTTTGATGAGCAAGGAGACAAGTTATGAGACTATTTCCATAACCCGGGCTAGAGGTGAAGTTGGGTTGTGCACTGATGAAATTGAAATACTTCTACTGGTCTTGATTTTCACAACCGTAAAATTGATTCTACACCTGAAATATAATTCCTGGACTTGGATACGAGATATTATGGAACATTGAAAAAATATGAAACTTTAAAGGATAAGAAATATCTTGATTTTAGTCCTACCTCTGCTATTAGTGTACTGTATTAACTTGGGTTGGTGGCTTGATATTTCTAACATCACTTATACAGAAAATCTGTCACTTAACTAGATGACAAAGGAGAGGACTTCTGGCTCTAAAATTCCACGTTACTTCTGGTCCTAAAATTCTAAGCTAACTTTTGTTTGGAGTTTAAAATATATATTTTAATATGAAAAGATAAATAACGTGTTATATATTGAATCAAAAATAATCTTTTAAATTATTGATCAGTTTAAATTTAGCTTTTATTTCAAATAAATTTTTGTTATTTTCCAAACTGAAAATATTTGTCAGATAATTATCCTTAATAATCAAATAATTTTCTCATGTTTTATAAGGCATGCATAATTTCTTAGTTTTAGAGTTATGGTTAAGGGAAAAATTCAAAACATTTCGAAAATTTGCATTCATCAAAGTGAATTGTTCAGTTATTTTCAGAACTACATATGATTATGTCTAAAAATATTTTTAGGATAAAAACTTCTCAAGGCTAACACATGAATATCAATTTAAATTTATTTCTGTAGTGCACAGTCCCTCACTAGCATTTATACCCATCTCTCCTTCTCCTGTTTGCTATGATACTGCTTTCTGTTTATTTGCTTCCCATCCTTTGCATATTCTTGTCCAAAGCCAACAACCCAGCATTCTACATCAGTTCCCTCTGGTTTGTTCTTAAGGCACTTCATGTTTTCTGTTGAGCATTAGAGCATTTTATGAAAATAGATGAGCACCGTAAACTCAGTAGCAAAAATAATTTAAGAACTTTGATATCTTAGGGTTGCAAGTTCTTCGGAGGCTTTAAATTCCTTGAATTTTTCTGATTTAAAACTCTATATCAGGGATATTTTTCACAAGGAATACAGCCATTTTTTCATTTAATTGCATACTTCATACTTTATTTTTAACCAAATATTTACTTTAAAAATTGCAGCTAAAAAGTTTTTAGTTTTTAAACCAGTGTACTGCCAAGAAACATTTAAATCAAGAAACTTAGTATTAGGCTGAATTAATTTGTTCAATGAGTTATTTAATGGTAATTTTCCCTTAATTCTACATAAAATATAGAATATATTTTCTTCCAGTGGTATCACACATGTTGATAGATGTTAGGAAGTATACAATAGCTTTATCTGGATATGATGTACATTTTACTTCTTTTTCTTTTTATTACTTTTATAAATGATAATGTTAACTGTACAGGTAGTTTTTAATTTTTACAAAGTACACTTTTAGAAAAGCATCTATAAATTTTTGACAATGCATTTAACAAAAAATGCCCTTAGAGAAAATAATAGATACCATTAACACGTAAAATTGATTGTAAAATAAAATTTATGAGAAATGATACAGTTTCAAAACCATATTCCAAAAATTGTCTGAATATATTAGAATAAACATGTTTGATAATAAAAAGATAGAAATGAAACCATAATCCATTTTTAGAATACTACTGAACTAAAATAATATATTATGATAACGTTCCATAGATTTGAATTTATATATTCTTTGAAATTGCAATATATTCAAGAAAAAATTACTCAAATGGTGTCTATTATCATTTGTCTTGAATATGATGAGGCAATTTTGGTCCTTACCATGAAAAGAATATTCTTGTGTGTATTACCACTGCTATCTTATGATAAGGGGATATGATAACTTTCTCATTTTTACATTTTCTCTTTCTTTGCTAAAATAGACTATAAAGTAATTAGCCAAGAGAAAAGAGGCTCAGAGGCAATTTTAAGTGCTAAAACAATGACATCCAGTTTTTTCTCGCTTCAGTGATATGAGGATATGGGGAAATAGCAGCAAATTGAGCTTAAGAAAGACTCTTGAGAAACAAAAGTCGAAAAATAATAGGGACATGGGCTTATCTAGAAGGATTAAAAATGTTCTCCCCTCGCGCCACTGCACTCCAGCCTGGGCGACAGAGGGAGACTCCGTCTCAAAACAAAAAAAAACAAAACAGAACAAAACAAAAATTCTCCCCTCAATGTTTAGGAAAATTGGCCCAAGAGGCCCATCTGATTTTAGAATTACAGGAAAAATGGTCAAGATTACATGTTAGGGCTGCCTTTTATCTAATTTGTCTATAAAGACTCTTTAGATATTTTATTTCATAATTTAATTACCAAATTAATTTGTACCTCTGTTTAACAGGGTAGCATGCAATAAGGTAATTAGTTTTGATTCATAATATATGAAAGAGGTTTTGCTTTCAAATATTAATATTTAAGTTGATTTAACACTATAGACTAAAATAGTAAATACAACATTAACTCTTAACTTATGCTTATTCTCCATAGATGTCAAATTACAGGTAACTATGAGTTTTTAAATAGTCTTTTAAATCAAAATGAATATTTCCAGAACACAGAATTCATATGAAAACTAAAACAATACACCTCCTCAGGATGATACTTAATACTACCTTCACAATAAAATATCTGGGGTAGAGTACAAATGGCGAAAGGTTTTAAAACATGTTGCTGCAGGCATAAATACCTGCGTATTTATTTAGGGAAAAGAAAATGAAAAAAAAAATTTAAATCAATGTTTCATAGGTTGTCTCTTTTATTTAAATGCAAATTACTAAAACATTTAGAACATAAAATCATACTAAAGGATAAGTGTCAGACTACAGGCTAATGTGAAATAGGAAACAAAACACTGTTATTCATCAATTTCTGTAATTCACGTTAGTGCAAAATTGTCTATATGCAAGTAGCTGTGTTATCTGAGTTGTTAATCCTTATACACTATGAGATTTAGAAAATATGTTTAAAAATCCTTTTTCATCTCATAGCACTGTGAAAGCAAAAGTTGCTCCAAAGTTAAACAGGCAGGGAAGACTTTTTCAAGCTATTGCAATAGTGGAGAGAGGCCACAGCTGTCTGCACTCAACGCCACTGAAACAAAGGGCAAGAATTTTAAAAAGCTAGAGTGCAGAAAGGGAAGATCAAAGGCCATCTCTGTTATAACTACAGAAAAAGTTAGACTCCTACTCAACCGCACAGCCTGGGAGACAGGGGTGATGTCTTGCTTGATAATTACATTTCAAAGGGATGACTCCCAGGTTCTTGACAGCCCTGGGTTGTACAATTGGCGAATTTTTTTTTTTTTTTCAAGATTTACATTTCAAAGGGGCAGAGAAAGAATTTACAATTGTAAGTGTTCTAAGGTAAGTGCTCCAAGAAAAAAAAGGTCAGGGCATAGAGTCAGGAAGAAGCCTGCCTAAAATCTAGTCACAAGGGAAATATTCAGGCTCTCCTGGTCAGCATGCACGCACATATGCACACGCACGTTCACATGTACCAGCAAAACAATACTGGTGATCATCATAACAACACCTAGGTGCTATATTTTTATGATCTTATTTACTAATCTGAGTTAATCATCAAATCAATCCTATACTCTTGTTCTTATCATTATTCCCATTTCAAAATGAGTCATCTGAAACTCAGATACACTAAGTAACTTGCAGAAAAGTGTTAGAACATAAACACATGTAGTATGAATTCTTCAGACCCTAAACTCTTAAAAATCAGTTAATAGGCAAAGTATCTTTGATCACAGTAAGGTCTTCTTACTTAATTTGAACCTCACTGAGGTTTGCTGGGCCCCTTTCCTTGGCCGATGAATGTCACAGAAAAATTAAACCCAAGTTGCTTCTACTCAGCCTAAGCACTTGGAATGGCTCTGTTTAAAGAAGCGTTGGAATGGCTCTGTTTAAAGAGATGACACCAAGAGAGGCATCCCTCCTTTCCCCGTGGAAACTAGAGTGCATCTATTCTGTTTTGTTTTGTTTTGTTTTGGGAGATGGAGTCTTGTTCTGTTGCCCAGGCTGGAGTGCAGTGGCACAATCTCGGCTCACACTGCAACCTCTGCCTCCCGGGTTCAAGTGATTATCTTGCCTCCACCTCCGGAGTAGCTGAGACTACAGGGGCACACCACCACACCCAGCTAATTTTTTGTATTTTTAGTAGAGACAGGTTTCACCATGTTAGCCAGGATAGTCTCAACCTCCTGACCTCCTAATCCACCCACCTCGGCCTCCCAAAGTGCTGGGATTACCGGCATGAGCCACCGTGTCTGGCTGAGAGCATCTATTCTTATTTCCAAGAAGGCTGTCTTGCCCTCCTGTCTTTCCATCCTCTTGCATGTGGGTCTGAGATATATACATATGAGAGATATATATATATATATCATATATCACATATATCATATATATGAGATACATATATGAGATAGATATATATGACATATATATATTTATTTATTCCCATCCAGCAAGAGGATGGAAATATATATATATGAAGGAAAAAGAGGACTCTTCTTCCTTTAGAGGGGATGAGGCTAGAGGTCTAGTATAGGAGCACAGGCCTGGAGTGAAAAGGACCTTTCAGTGTTAACCTTGGTGATTTCATAGGATTAATAAGGAGAAAGATGGATGAGCCATGGGTAATTTTTAGCTTCAGAGTGGGGAGGATGTGGGGGCTGATGGAGTCTGCATAGTGGTTAGTGGGATACACGTTTTTGTTAAGTTCAAAGCCCTGACTGTTGGCATCCAAACATCTCTTCCCCGCTCATTGCCTCCCCCAGTCACTCAGCCATGCTGATCCCTTCAGTGTTCTTGGTGGGGTGAGAAAGACGTGGGAAAGCAGGGGACTTGCTTACTACACTCTCAGTTTCACCTGCGGGAGGAATCATTGGCCAGGGCGGTCTCTCTTGGCACTGAGCTGTGTGCCTTTTGGGTGCCATGAGTAAGGTGAAAGTTTTACCCCTTTCAGTGTGTCTATTCTAAGATGTTTTTACTCCTACATTACTGGAACTTCTCAACTGAACTCTTGGACTCCCACAACAGTACTTTTGTCTGGTGGGTGGGTGTCAAAATCAGTACAATGTGGGGAGATGATAGCAGAAAACTTCTATTCCACCATCTTGTTGGCTTCATTCTAAGGGAGGCCATATTTTGAGAAAATGGTAGCATATTGTCTGGAGTGTATATAATTATGAACTTTGTCTGCCTTCTAATTCTGAATTCACTGTTTCTCTCAAATCTTCATGTAGTTTCTTTCTTCGGTCATTCTCATTCAGTACCAATAGTAAACAAATATTTAATGAGATCTTGACTTCATTTCTTAGTTTATACCAACTTTTCCAGACAAACATAATATAACTAAACAAAATTACATATTAATTGTCCTTGCCCCAGGTTCAGTGGAAGGTTTCCAATTATAAATAGATGTTTTAGGAAGACTTTATTATTGGTATGTCCAAATTTTAGTTAAAGAGATTGAATGAAGACTGAAGCGTTTATTGTCATGCTTCTTTGTAAGTATATTGATAAAAATTTCTTCTCACATGAAAATATTTATCTTTTGCTATAAATAACACTATTTTTAATTGGAGTTTTTACTTGGAGTTTTAATGGTGTTGAGTGTATGTTATGTATTTAGATTTTATGACATGATATTTGCTACAGATTTTACCGTACTTTGCAGTAGGTGAAGGTATTTGCACAGGTTAATTTCTGTATTATCAAGTAGAATAGCTTATCTAGCATTTTAAATGGAAATGTTATGGAATGCTGTGAATTATGGCTTGATATGCAGAGCCAATTTTTTCAGGTTTATAATAATTTATGTCATAGGTCTCCTACAGTAATTTGAACAGTTAGAAATTGATTGTAACTTTCGAAGTTTTTTTTCCACATAAATACTGTCACTCCTGACCTCTTTTTCTGGAGTTGCAGATTTTTTTTTTTTTTTTTTTAGTGTGTGACTTGGAATTTTAGCTAGGGATAAAGTTGTTTTCATTAATCCCTTACTATTTGGTATCCCTAGAACTTTCTTAAGAATAAATTAATTTTTTATGAAAAATAAAAAGATTCTGCTTCATTGACAATTTGAGACTCTTAGGAAGCCATATCTTTTGGTGCGGAGAAAATAAACAGAACAGATATATGTGGATATTTGTATTGAATTGTGTGTGAATATATATTTTTAACATTTCTGTGTAAGTTCTAGTTCTTACTAGTCAGACAGAAAGCTAGTAATAAACTGTAGTGAAGAATATATTTATCCTTTTTTTTTAACCTCTTTCTATTCTTTAAAAACTTTTCAGCTCTGAACTGATTATAGGTCATGAGGCATAAATCTACAGATTTCTAATTAATGTGTAAGCCTGTAGTTTCTTATATCATAACCAGTCTGTTATGTAAGATTTCTATAATACTGTTTTTAAAAGTATTATTATACTTTTTAGAATTACTTATTTATTTACGTATTTTTAGATATGGGGTCTTGCTCTGTTGCCCAGGCTATAGTGCAGTGGTATGATCAGGGCTCACTCTACACTCTAACCCTAGGCTCAAGTGATTTTCCTGTCTCAGCCTCCTGAGTAGCTGGAACTACTGGCACATGCCACCATGGCCAGCTAATTAAAAAAAAATGTTGTAGAGATGGAAGTCTTGCTGTGTTTCCCAGGCTGTTCTCAAACTCCTGGCCTCATGCAGTCCTCTTGCTTCAGCCTCCCAATGCACAAGGATTATTGCCTGGCCAAAAAATAATGCTTTGTCAGCAAGAATAGTGTGATTTTAAATATATTAGAGCCCCTAGGTAAATTAAATAGTTGACTAAGCTGGCAAGCATGACCAGTGTCAGTCCAGTCTTGTTCATTCTATGCCTGCAATAAATCTGTAGTTAGATGTTAATGAACACTTCAAGTTCACCCATTAGTCGCTGTATTTTTCTATGTGATTCCATATGCTTATTATTTCTTTTAAACTACTTTTTCAACTAACCTCATTTCCCTGAATAAAAGCTATAGAAGAAAAAAAAACCTCCTAACATAATCCTTTGATCAAAATGTACAGCTATTAAAGGAACTGAAGTTGATTGCTCCTAAAGTCACATAATCCTATTTTTCCACAACTGTCTACAGCCATAAATGGGCAAAAAACATGCATGCCTGCTTCTCTGATCCTGTGCTTTGAATTTTTAGTGATGACAGCTAACTAATAAGAGCTCCCAAAGGTAGCAAACACATAGTAACCAGCTGGAGGGTCTCTTTAGTCCTATGTGGAGACAGCACATCTGTGGAAGAGGCTCTTCTTCAACACTGTGGAATAGATCGTGTTTAAATTGTCTACAAATCTTTAACTACACATGAGAAGGAGAGGGTAACATTTACATTGCAAGTGCTTCTATCAATGTTTGTGAAAAACAGTGGCAAAGTCTGTTGTTACTTTGGTAACATAAAGTCAAGAAAAGTGATCTGTAACCATCTCAAAATGTTCTTGTTAAAATCTATTTATTATATAGTTATGGCCCAAAGATTGATCAACTTGTGGGGGGTGATTAAGAAATAGACACGACTGTGGCTCACGCCTGTGATCCCAGCACTTTGGGAGGCCAAGGCGAGCAGATCACCTGAGGTCAGGAGTTCAAGACGAGCCTGGCCAACATGGTGAAACCCCATCTCTACCTAAAATACAAAAATTAGCCAGGCGTGGTGGCAGGTGCCTGTAATCCCAGCTACTCGGGAGGCTGAGGCAGGAGAATTGCTTGAACCCAGGAGGCGGAGGTTGCAGTGAGCTGAGATTGTGCTATTGCGCTCCAGCCTGGGGGACAAGAGCGAGACTTTGTCTGAAAAAAAAAAAAAAAATAGACACTAGTGGAAATGACTTAAAAAGATAAATATCAAGGAATATTGGAAAATTGCAAGAAAAAGTGTTTGAATGGCAATATTTAAGAAGAAGTAAGACTATAAGACATTAGAAACCAAAAGAAATACATTTTGAGAGTGAAACCTCTTACTGTGCTTTAAACTGCAATTGACTTTTTAGGAGAAATGTCCCTGACTTTCAAACATTTGACACTCATATAACCCATATTTCATACATTAAATTTTGATGCCTAAATTTGTATATTTATGCAAAATGTTGCTTTTCATGCATCGTCGAAAATAATTCCAATCCTCATTGCCAGCCTCTACCATTGGAGAAAAGGTCCAGGTATCAACCAAATCAAAAGAAGGTGTTTGTCAGCTTTAAATATGCCCAAGGGGCTGTGTCTAGTGTAAGCAACTCTGTACCCCTCACTTGCTATGAGAATCATAATTTTATCTCACAGTTTTAATATGGTTTTGACTCTTATTTATATAATCTCCCTCAAAATATATCTATAAATGATTCTTTAGAGTCACAGGTTTTGGTTTTTTTTTTTATTATTATTATACTTTAGGTTTTAGGGTACATGTGCACAATGTGCAGGTTTGTTACATATGTATCCATGTGCCGTGTTGGTTTGCTGCACCCATTAACTCGTCATTTAGCATTGGGTATATCTCCTAATGCTGTCCCTCCCCCCTCCCCCCACCCCACAACAGTCCCCGGAGTGTGATGTTCCCCTTCCTGTGTCCATGAGTTCTCATTGTTCAATTCCCACCTATGAGTGAGAACATGCGGTGTTTGGTTTTTATAAGTACATTAAATACAGGTCAGAAGCCCCCTCCACATACGCAAATCAACCTCAGCTAATTTGATTCATCATATTATTCACCTTTAGGGTATTTTAGAAAATGTATTTCCCTGTAAACATCAATAAATATTTGAAATATAATAGTAATCATAACAATTTATTATAACATTGTTTATCCTGACTCCATCAAATGGCCATTCATCTGAACAGTTATTACAATATCCATTCAGTATTCAGATAACTCGCTTTGACACTAATAAAGGGCATATGACATTTTCAAAATTTATAATCTTTCTCTTTGCTTGAAAATCTATTGGAAACAGTGTTTGGCAATAGTTTTGAAATAATATCCTTTAGAACTGGTTCATTTTTAAAGATCCTAATATTACCCCTCCTCCATGTACCTCCAATATTTCAGAAACAAAATGGATTTGGAGAAAGTATCTTCTTTATTATTACATTAATTAGAATAGCTCTGACGCTATAAATTTTCATTCTCTTTCTCTAGTACTTAATTCATTTTTTTCTTTCTGTCTTTTCTGTCCATATTTTTTCCAATCCAGGATTGGTGTTTTTTCTCCAAATCTTTCATAAAATATCGATGCAACCACACATCTTCACAGTGTTTCTTGAAAGCACAAGTTCTCAGTTATTTGTTAAATGTAATCTGCAATGCTGGATGCCAGAAGAACAAATAATAAAGAAACAAAAGAGCCAGTCAGCCAAATGGGATCTACGCTTCTCAGGAGACCCTCAATGTAGTCCTTTTATTGGTGTGAGAGTTGAGGGGAAGCCCAACCATCTCTTGATGAGAGAGAGAGAAAATTTTATTACATTTTCCTGGAGATCGTGTCTAAAGTCAAGGTAGTTGAACTTCAGAGAGGTATCACAAAATAGGTTGCATTTAGAGCCAGTCAATGCCATACAGGAGCCGGAACTCTCTACCACCCACTGACATCCCACCCTCACCAAGTCAATAAAGAGGACTGAGAAGCTAGGTGGTTGTCAGCCTGTAGATGAAGTATGCAATATGGTGCGAGGTTATTCTCCCACTTCCTCATGGGGGAGGGAGGGAAGGTGCTTTCCCCTTCTTCAAGAGAAGTGAGAGAGATTTCAAAAGATCATTCTCCTAGTGAAAGAGTGCTATCTCATTCTTCTGATGGAGGACACTGATAGGCAGAACTTATAGATCTACCCAATTGCCACCATAAGAATGCAGTGTGGCCATGGAGTTCATGGGAGAGCATTGTAGGAGCCTAAGAGAGTGCTGGTTTGTTGCTTTCTGTACCCATCCCACATGTGAGTAAAGAAGAGTGGGATGCTTAACAAGTGATCTCTGAATTTTAGGGGCACAAATGAGCATGGAACCCAGTGCCACCTTTGAGTCTAGAGATTCCTGCAGGCAGGTAACACAGTCTCTCTGGTCCCCGCTAATCCCTCCTTGAAGAGCTCCATGCCATTCCAGTTTCCAGCCGCCTCAGGTCATAGGAAAAGATGGTCTGCCATTCTTGTGGCTTTCTCATGAGGAGCGCAGAGGATGGAGGTGGGACAGGTGCAGCACATCTCCACAAGGCAACTACAAGGCCAGGTGATTGCTAAGCATGTCCTGGAGAAAGGATGAGGCATCCATATCTGAAGAGAACAAAGGGATACATGGAAACCTTCCTTGGGAAGTGGTGTTCTCAAGCTAGAAAAGGCAAAGACAAAATTGATTCCTAATTCAAGAAACTCAGGCACACCAATTCGCAAAGACTACAGCATAATCTGAGCCACTGACATTACACAGACACTGACTGAACCAGAGAAAGACCAAGAATCTCTTTCCACTGTGGATTTTCAACGTATCCGTAAGAAAGAAATACCAGGCCAGGCGCGGTGGCTCACGCCTGTAACCCCAGCACTTTGGAAGGCCAAGGCGGGTGGATCACAAGGTCAGGTGATCGAGATCATCCTGGCTAACACGGTGAAACCCCATCTCTACTAAAAATACAAAAACAAAATTAGCCGGGCGTGGTGGCGGGTGCCCGTAGTCCCAGCTACTCGGAAGGCTGAGGCAGGAGAATGGCGTGAACCCGGGAGGCTAAGCTTGCAGTAAGCCGAGATCGTGCCACTGCACTCCAGCCTGGGTGACAGAGCAAGACTCTGTCTCTCAATAAATAAATACATAAATAGAAAGAAATCTCCCACTTCGCATCTCCGTCCTTAACCTCAAAGGCTCCTAAGCCTAGAAAATGAAGAAGGAGCCAAGACTTTGGGGTCTGACCACACCTGCTTTCCCCTACTTTAAGCAGCTATACATACTTTGGTGGTCTGCCCTGGGGAAAGGAGTGAGATCATTTTTGAATTAAACGTGAAACCAAAGTTAGAAAGGAGTAAGTCTGAGGCTTAAATGTTAAAATTCTGCTATTCTAGTAAACCAAGTGACAAAACAGTTGCAGAGCCAGAAAATAAAGTGTTGTTAAGGACCCAAGCATGCAGTGGGAAAGACAAAAAAGCAGTTGCTGGGAGAAATAAACACATAAAAGAACTGAGATTACCTACATATATAATAGACATTTAACAAGTGGATTTTATCCTAACTCTTCTGAAGTTCTGTTCCCTGCAAAGGTATTATGGCCACATATCTCTAGATCTGGTGTTAATATGTATTAGAATTTTTTCTTAAATAAATATTAAAAGTAGCCAAGTCACAGTGTGTACACAATTCTGGAACACAGGTCCTACAAATTAGGCTAGGCAGAGCTGGAGAGCTGGGGTTACACCGTAATCAGCATTCCAGTAACAGCCCCCACCCCCGCTCCACCTTGCACAGTACTATCCATATTGATAGGAAAATGGGACGACCCTCTGTACCATTATGTAACAATGGCAACACTCTAGCCAGTCAAAGAGATGGCGTTATTAGGAAAGAGAGCCTCTGGCACTCAAGGCTGTCATCACCCAATCTATCTTTGAGTGTTCCTGAGCCAAATTCCTGCTAAACTCCCCAAATATCAGAAAAATGAAACCCCCAGGCCACCAGATCTGTCATGGTTCTTTCCTTTAGATATTTGCATTCCACTGATAGGCATGTCTATTTTCACTTATCTGCTAGTCCATCAACCCTGCCTGAAAAATAAATGAGGTTAGTGTGGCATGAATTGTACTTAGTGTGCCCATGGTGGGTCTTAATGATTACACCTTCCTCTCCTAGGGGCTCGCAAATCATTCATTTAATAATTGGATTTAGAATCATTTGGGGAATTGATGTCAAGGTCACAGACGTGTAGTTTATAAAATGCATCTGCTTTCCCTTTCAGAGGATCAGAGTAGGCATCTTCCAGCACCTCTCCGTCTGCAGTAGCTCACACAGAGCCCCTGCCAGTGGTGTCCGTGGTGAAATGTCTCCATTCCCTGACAAGTCCTCAGACCTGGAGAAATTAACACATTTAAAATTGCCAGGAGTTTTCTTATAAACCCTTCACCCACCTTAGGTTTAAATTCATTTTCCTCAGTGTTCATTCCAACATTTTTGTGTGTCAGAAATTCATTCTATTTAGAGAAGATGAATGCAACATCAATGTATTGATATTCAGTTTGTTGAATGAGAGCAATTGTGAATCTTATATAATCTGCCAATTCATGGAGGATTGGGGATGTACTTAATTATAATATCTTACATTCTACTTCCGCATGGGACATTGCTGATAAAGATTGCCTTATAACTTAGCTTTGAGAGATCTAATTCATCCATTAGCCTCCTGCTGAGGCATACATAATGTCTAAAGACTTCTTAAGATGAAAAAATGAATACGTATTCATTTCAAGTCAGATTTCCAAAGTTACTTCCAAATATCTGGAAACAAGTCTTACAAATGTGTGTAGAAGGACAAATTTTGTCTAATAGTTATTTGTTAAAATCATTTGAATTTGTCTCATTTTATTTCTATTTTTTTTTGCATACTATAAATGTTATCATCCAAGAGACTAGCTTTAATAGGTAATTCGATTTAAACTCTACAAAGTTAACTAGCACATTTGATCAACAAATAAATCAGGGTCCCATCATGTTGGAAGAAATGAATACAAACTTTTAAATTAAAAATTTAGAAAGCTTATTTTTTTTACTATGTATAACTCTTCATTCTTAGATTTTATTTGCTGAGCAATGAATAATTTTTCCTTTTACATATTTTTAAGTTTTGTGCACATGGGTCTTGTTTTCTGTGGTACAGTTCCCTATAATATCTTAGAATGTGCAGTACTGTTTGGTAAAGAGACTGAATAGATTCATCACATCCAGTGTAGAACTGTAATGTGGGACTGATCTCTACACACAAAAGCTCCAGATGTTTATATGTTTCCCAGTATCAACTTAATAGACTGAGAAACAATGGCAAGGACAGTGAAAAGCTCCCTTTGCCCCCCACGCCGCTTCTCCATCTCCCAGAATCAAGCAGTTATTGCAGAGCACATTTTTAAAAATTTTAAGTGAGACACTTTAATGTTTTAAAATGCCATTGATTTTTTAAAAATTGAAAGTTAAAAAATTTATAACATTAATAAACATATTGCTTCTTATTTTTAAGTTTTGTTTTGTAAAGAAAGGAAAAGTCTGGATTTTCATATTTTTTTATGCCTTAGGAAATTTAACCTAAATTTACCAAGTGACTAAAATAAATAATAGTGTACAGCATAGATATTAAGCTTTTCAAGTAGTCTGAGATACCCACAATAAATTTGTTAAAAGTTAAGCAAATATGACAGATATTAACTTGATTTTTTTTTTTTTTTGAGATAGAGTTTCCCTCTTGTTGCCCAGGCTGGAGTGCAATGGCGCGATCTCGGCTCACCGCAACCTCCGCCTCCTGGGTTCAAGCAATTCTCCTGCCTCAGCCTCCCCAGTAGGGGGGATTACAGGCATGCACCACCACGCCTGGCTAATTTTGTATTTTTAGTAGAGACAGGGTTTCTCCATGTTGGTCAGATGGACCTCAAACTCCTGACTTCAGGTGATCCGCCCGCCTCAGCCTCCCAAAGTGCTGGAATTACAGGCATGAGCCACCGAGCCCGACAAGAACCTATAGTCTTATAATTATCTACAAGGTTGAACATTATCTACAAGGTTGAACATTATCACATGAAAATACATATAGAAAAATGAAAACGTAAGTATAAGATATGGCATTGGAAAATCTGTGAGAAATAAAGGAATTGACTCTGTTCTAAGTAATAGTTAGCAGTAACATCTGTCCATCTTTATTTTCTATATCTTTAGACATGCACAATTTTGTTCATGATTTATCTACCATAATTTCAGATAACAGTTCTAAAGTATCAGCCAAATGAAAGACAATTTTCACCAAATTATAACACTAGATATTGACAATATCTCCAGAATGGAAACATTTTAAAATTTTGATAAGGACCACATACTGCATTATTAAACTTCTTGGAATTTACCAGGTAAAATTTGTCCAGGCTGAATCAGGAAAAAAAAACCCTCAAAATTTCACTCTGTATTAAATTGTTTATATCATGTTTTATTCCAAAACTTTGAAAAAGGCAAGGCACTATCCTTATTATTAATAAATGATGACATATTCTTTAGGGGTTAATTTGCTCCATCTGAAAAAAAGTGATATTATAAATAGAAAACTATATAATCAAAAATATATATTGTAATGATTTACTTGGAAGTCCCTGAACTTAATCTATTACCCATAATTCAAAAACAGTTACTGAAATAAGGTAATTTTCACTTTCATGAACAAAACTTTGTACAGACATAAATTTAAAAGCTTGTGGTCATCCAATATAAGTGACAAGAAATCACATAATGTGCATTACCTGTTATCCTTTTAAAGAGTTAGTTTATTATATCTTAACACCCATTCTAATCAACCAGATACACTTTCTCAGACCATAAGCATGGCAGAAATAGAAGGCTATTTAGAGCAGAAAAAATCATTGATTTTAGAAGTGTCCACTGATAGACTATGAACAGACACAGAAACAAAAGGGTTAAAACATAGATAATGTGTTCTGTTATAGTTAATAATGCAATAAAATGATTGTGATTCATGAGTGTAAATTGACAGTGAGTCTTCAGAAAGTTTAGGTTTAAGGTCCACATGTAAAATGGTAGAAGTGGCTGGGCGCGGTGGCTCATGCCTATAAATCCCAGCACTTTGGGAGTTAGAGGCGAGTGGATCACCTGAGGTCAGGAGTTTGAGACCAGCCTGGCTAACATAGTGAAACCCCATATCTACTAAAAATACAAAAAATTAGCCGGGTGTGATGGTGCACGCCTGTAATCCCAGCTACTTGGGAGGCTGAGGCAGGAGAATCGTTTGAACCTGGGAGGCAGAGGTCGCAGTGAGCTGAGATTGCACCATTGCACTCCAGCCTGGGTAACAAGAGTGAAACTCTGTCTTGAAAAAAAAAAAAAAAAAGATAGAAGTATGTTGTGTTAGTTTCCTAGGGATACTAGGGATATCATAACAAAACACCACAAAAAAAAGTGGCTTAAAACAACAGAAATTTATTCTCTGACAGTTCTGGAGGCCAGATGTCCAAAATGCAGGTGTTGTCAGGGTTGGTTCCTTCTGGAGGCTCTGAAGGAGAATCTGTTACATGCCTCTCTCCTCACCTCTGGTAGCTGGCAGCAATCTTTGACATCCTGAGCTTTATAAAGGCAATACTCTAGGCTCTGCCTTTGTCTTCACATGGCATTTTCCCCCATTTCTGTCTGTATCCAAATCTCTCTTTTCCTATAAGACATCAGTTATTTAATTAGAGGTCACCCTAATTTAATATGACCTCATCTTAGCCTTATTCATCTGGAAAGCCCCTGTTTCCAAATAAGGTAATATTCGTAGGTTCTGGATATACAGATTTGCAGGGGCTTGGGTGGGGGTGTGTGGAGGTGGGACGAGCAGTCTATATAACCCAGTTCAAGTCTATTCTATATTCCAGAACAGATTTCCATTAATTTTCTGACAATTTCACCACAATTGCCCCACTCAACAATATGCTAGCCTCAAAAACATTTCCCTTTGCACAATTGCATATTAGAATCTCTGTAAACAGAATATATATATATGTATGTGTGTGTGTGTGTGTGTGTGTGTTTGGTTATACATAGATATATAAAATATTCATAAATATATATGCATGTGTAAATATATATATAGAGAGAGACAGAGAACCCCTTTTTATTTCAAAGTTAATTTTATAGAACTGACCTCAGTTGCATGTGTTTCTAATTGTTTCTTTTCTTTAAACTTTGAAATTTTTAATTGTGATGGTAAAAAACACATAAGACCTACCATCTTAACCACTTGCAAATATGACAAGCTTCCTAAATGAAAAGCATTGCTGTAAAACAAATTCCATTAAATAAGGTGAAAATAAATTGTCAGTAGAAAGGGGAATTTCTAAAAACTAGCAAATTAAATTTATTCCAACTTAATTGCACAAGAACTTTGTGATTTTTCACAAAATACCTTTGTGTTTTATTAAGAGAACAGTAATCATAAGTGTTCATGGATGAAAAGAAGGGATTACAAACTATAAGACCATAGCAAAAATGAATATGTTTGAAACTTCAATTTGACATCACCTTCTGAATCAGTCTATGACCCTCAAAAAAGAGCAATATAATTATTTATGAATTACCATGGATTACTTAAGAATTACCATAGTAATTTCTCCTTTCAAGTGTATGACTCATTTTGATTATTCAAGTGATTTTTGTCTAATAAGAGTTATCTGTTATCATTAAGTAGAAGAATGATTGCCACAAGCGAAAATATTTAAAAGTACAATCTATAATTTTTAAGAATGCAAATAAACTAAATCCTTGGAGCACCTTTAAATAAAGGTATCACAGAAATATCCAGAACAGGAGTCAAATACATCATTTTGGCCAATATGGAGTAGCAAGGTTTTCTACTTCACAACTGAAAGAGTTGTAGCTTTTATAATTTCTTCTCAACACTGTGAAATATGTAAAACAAGAAGATACTTCTGAGTCCTACATTGTCTTTTTTTCTTATTATACGTAGTCTTAAAGGGTCAATAAGTGTGTTCTGAAATGTTTAAAAAGCTGATTTTATACTAGTGAAATCAATAAATAATGATGATAATAAAAATTAACTGAAGTATTAAATCAATATAAAGGACTTGAATTTCATGCTAGTTTCGATTATCTACTTTAACGTTCTGCTACGAAAAAATCAAGAGTTGACTATACTCTAAGTCAATAAAACACAGTCTCCTACACTTCGTGGAAATTTTTGCTACAGAAAAATTGTTATTAGGATTGCCTGTGGTTTTGGATTGCATATTTCCTATTCTCCAGAACTACCATGGTGGATACAAACGTGCACACACACACTTTGAGAATAGATTCAATATTACACCTGTAGTTGCTTGAATTCAAATTCAGTCTCTGCTAGTAGCTATGAGATAGTGGTTTAGTTTCTTATTCTCTGTTGTCATTGCTTCAACTGCTGTGAAATGAGAATCGTATAGAAGCCCTCTCATATGCTTGTATGTAGATTCAAATGAGACAATGGACATAAAAGTGCTCAGCTCAGGGCCTGGCAAGTAGCAAGTGATTAAGAACATCACCTGTTCTTACCTGTTCTGATTTATACCTGTATATCGGACGAGCTTTGCCCCACATGCAAGAAGACCAAGAGCAGGGCTTTTGTGGACAAACAGCACATGTTGAGGGCTCCATATTTTTGTGGATGAGTTAAAAGCCGTATGGGTAATAATGATGAGTAACAAAAAGAACATGTAGTATTTGGAAAATGACTGTGCTTCAGAGAAAAAGAACTTTTTTTTTTTTTTTTTTTTTTTTTTTTTGAGATGGAGTCTTGCTCTGTCTCCAAGGCTGGATGGAGTGCAGTGGTGCGATCTTGGCTCACGGCAAGCTCCCCCTCCGGGGTTCAGGCCACTCTACTGCCTCAGCCTCCCGAGTGGCTGCTACAGGCGCACACTACCACGCCCTGCTAATTTTTTTTGTATTTTTAGTAGAGATGGGATTTCACCGTGTTAGCCAGGATGGTCTCGATCTCCTGACCTCGTGATCTGACCACCTCGGCCTCCCAAAGTGCTGGGATTACAGGCGTGAGCCACCGCGCTCGGCCGAAAAGGAACTTTTATACTGTTGTTCATTCAACCTGGAACGCTTCCCATCATACGTTTTTGTGGCTTGCTCCCTGTCTTTGTAAATGCTTCTGCTAAATATCAGCTCCTCAGAAATGCCTCCACTGACTGCCTGCCCACCATATACTCTCTTTTCCCTTATCTTCCTTTATTTTTCTTCCTATCAGTTATACTACTTGGCAACTTCATTTTCTTTTTTAAATTTCTTCTCATTATTATATGAGTCATGACAATGATCACTGTTTTCTTTGTTCAATGCCATAATTTCAATAAACAGAAAATCATCCTTGACCAAGTGGACACCACAAAAGTATTGGTTGAATGAATGGATGAGTGGATGAATATATTTCATCAATTCATTGTGAATATTTCATATTTCATATTTCATATTCACAATGCCCAAATAAGGTAGGTATTGCTTAGATTCCCATTTCACCAATGAGAAAGTGAGATATAGACAGGTTAAACAACTTGCCCAGCTAGTGAGCTGAGCAGCAGAGCCAGAACACTGTGTCTGATTTCATTTCATCGGTATAAAGATGTAGACACCAACTATGTTACAAATCCACCCTACCCCTTGAAAAGCAATTCAAAGCTCATATCCTTCCATGATGGCTCAATAGCGCTGTTTGCAGGTACAATTATTAAAGCCTTACAAAGTACACTTAAAATCCTGACCCACTTAATGCCAGATCAAAGAGTTATGTATATTAGCTAATTAGTAACCAAATAACATTCTTTAAATCCTCTAGGAAATGTGTTTGAGAGAAAAATTAGCAAAACCATTGCCAAATCGCTGGTTCATTTGCCTAAGAAGTCACTTTTTTTGTTATTAATAACCTGTGTTCCGGGTATTGAGAGCCTTAAACATCAAAGAATATTGTTTCAGTTTAATTGTCAGGCTTCAGACCATATAGGACTACATCATAGATTTTCAATAAGGTGGTAATTGTGGACAAAATTGCAATGGAAATTTACTCAGTAATGAATTTTCACAATGTGTGTGCTCACTGAGAATCATTACCAGCTGAATTTTTTTAGGGTAGAGCTGCAGAATGGGAGATTATGAGTTGGAGCTAATGGACTGTTAAAGGTTTATGATAATAATAAGCTTTGTTCTTATTTAAGGGGCAGGAATCCCAATATTCAAAATGCCATTTTCCTAGAGAACCAGATTATCTTCTTGGTCATGATTTCTTATGAATTGAGTAAGGAGCAGTTTATTTCTGACTCTGTGAAATGGGAATTGTGAAATGCAGTTATCAATACCATCACCAAATGTATACAGAAAGTACATGTTGTCAGACACAGAGATCCATGTATAATTTGTTGATTAAAATTGTCTCTTGGAGAAAGACAAAGACAAGTCAAGGGTTGAAAGAAGAGCAGCTGTGGTTAGAAAGATGCTACAAATAATTTTAATTATTTTCCTTGCTTTAAAAATATTTGAAATACAGAAATGCTAACCAGATGCTAAAGATAAGTGTTGTATTCATAATTTCTTTGGAAACAGAATGCGGCTTTCCTTACCATTTAGAAACTCTCCCTATCCCTAATTTCCCACTTCACACTAATTCAAAATAGCTAAGCTTATTGTTTTAAATCTCATCAGCCATTGAAAATATTGGTTATTACTCCTTATCTAAGTGTTTCCTTTCATTATCTCTTCTGATACAGCACAATGTTTGTTTTCCTCTTAGCACTCCACATACTTCTTTATCTCCTTTGAAGTTTTTCCCTTGGTTACCAGGTCATTAATGTAGAAGTTCCTCAAGCTTCGATGGTAGATCTCTTCATTCTATTTACTCTTCATTAGACACATGGTGTCAACATCTACCTATAAACACACTATACCTAAATGTACAGCCCTAGCCCAGACCTTTTCTATTATTAGCACAAGACTCACAATACATCTTATTACTGGATATCTCTTCTAGGATGACTCATAGTCAATCCAAATTCTATTATTTCAATAGTGAACCTGTGATCTTACTTCCAAACTTCATCAATATCCAGTAATAGTTATCTCAGCAAATGGTATCATATACCATCCTGTCACTTGTTTTTCTTTTACTCTACTCTCCAATTATCCATATTTGATTCATTACCAAATCCTACCAATATTATATCCTACCTCTTGAATCCATCTAATTGTTTCTATTGCTATCACAATGATCCTAGCCAAAGTCTGTTCTGATCTATTAAAATAGTTTCCAAATTGCTAGCAATCATATCTATACTGTTCCTTTCTGCAATCTCTTCTTTGTAATGCAACCGACGTAATTACTCCAGACCACAAATCTAATAATGTCAGTATCTTGCTTAATTCCATTCAATGGCTTCCCAATCGGGTCCATTCAAGGAAACTGAAAATTGCAATAAGTACTTGAAACATAAATTCAATAAAGGAAATTGCTTACTGCATTACTGAAAGGTTAAAAGAGCAAAAATCAGATAATCCAGAGTTTAAAGATGACAGAAAGCAGTTACTCTCTCTAGGACTCAGGAAATAAAAGGAAAGAGTTAGTATTCCAAGAATCTCTAGGCTCAGAGGAGCCGTGCTAATGGACTCTTGATCAGACCTGTGAAAGGAAGCTTCTTGCAGCTGGTGAAAAGAATGACAGCAGAAGTTGGTGACTGGAGCCCAGTGCTGCTGCTGTTTCCTAGAAAACAGGAAGTCACATCTCCCTTCTTCCTACTTTTCAGTCTCCCTCTAGAATGCTTACCAACCAGCAGAATCTAACAAAAGGAACCCCAGGACCTTGATAGGAGGCAGTGAGGAGCTGGTCCACTTCCCACAAGAGCAAAGGGTAAAAACTGCCTATTTGTAATGCAGAAAAGATTTTTTTTCAATTAAAATCATTACTGTACAAAAGAAAGGAAAGAGAAAGTGATGTTTGTAACCTTGAACAAAACCTATGGGTGCCACGGCCATGGCCACCTCTGTCTTTTGCATTCCTGACTTAAGCCACTCCTTCTCTATGTTAACTAAAGGTCAAGATTGGAAACAGTAAGAGTAAGTCAATACTTGTCTTGATGTATTTTGGAATATGATTAAATGATCACTTAGTGCCTTCCAATAAAATAAAATCAAACCCAATGCCTGTATCTATGTCTTACTTTATGTGAACTTGGAACTCCATTTTCCTCAGCCAGTTTCCTATAGGGAATAGGTAACATTTTATTGAGGAATGATATAATCACTCTAAAATTCTTGGAGTTGAAGCTGTACTCTTTGTGATACACATGTTCGTTTTCATTCCTGGAAGCTGTGCTTAATAGATAGTAAAATTAAATTGTTTCTGTCTAAAATTTTTCTTGATTTTATAAAAATTTAATTGGAGAAATTTTTAAGTCAGATAAAAGGCAAAATTATGCTGGAAGGTGATATTAATAACATATCTCTCATTAGAAAGTTAGGGAAAATGTCATAATTATATAGTAGTAAAACCAATTTCAAGATGTTCCCTTTAGTTATACTGCCAATGTACAAAAAGAGATAGAAATTAATTGTACTCGTAGCAAAAATTGTTAGTGGAAAAGTTTGTCTAACAGAGGGTTATATCTTTAGGACTCAATCAAAATTTTAATGAAGGATTACAGTTGGGACTTATGAAAAATAAAGAACTCTATGTGGATTTAGCCTGAGCAAAATCATTTAGTCTAAAACATTGATGATTTAAGGATTTTAGGATTTAAGCTGCTCACTTCCTTGTGTGTATTAAGGTTGTTTTATAAGATCTGCACTGAATTTGAGCCATTAAGGAATCATTTGCAAAAACAAATTTTCACTGTGGTGCAGCTAAGTAGGAATTTTCCCTTTGATTTTGCAGATTAAAAATCTCCTCTTCCTCTTATTATAACTGGCAATATATTCATCTCAGTTAACACTGCTCTTTTTTTTAATATTAAAGCTAGTGAAGCAATGTTTTTCTTAATTTTTTAGGACACAGTCTCATAACTCCAACAATCAGTTTACTTAATTAAGCACTGCCTGTCACGGTTACTAATATCGATAATGTTATATATATTTATTAGTATTCTGACTTAAAAGTTGTTAAGCACTTAAAAATCGTATCATTTGTTATTGTTACTTATGCTTCAGGAGTCCACTTAAACATTTTAAAATGAAAGTTTTAGAAAAATGATTAAAATTACTTTTTTATGAATATGTAAATATACATCAGGTATTAAAGCAATACATTAAATAAGAAAAAATTCCAATGCTATATTCAATGGTTTGGTGAAATAAAACTTTGAGACATCAGCAATGTAAGAACTGGACTCAGATAACATTATGCAAATGTAGGAGTGAATTGTCCTCTATTCCAATAGTTATTTCATATTTTGATATTTATGCTATTTCAGTTTCTTTTGTATAAGTGGTTCTTCTCAGCAGATGACACTCAATGTGCATTTTACAATTTGTAGGACTGATTTTCACTAAGCGTGAGACATCTGCAGACTATCTGCTGGGCCTGACCAGTACCTTGAACAATCAGACCAGACACATTATCTAGACACAAAGATCTGCCATCTTTGATCATATAAACTGCTGCGAGAAGCAAAATGAATTTATATTTCATCCTGAAAAGAAAGTGTCTGAATGCCAGCTAGTACACACAGAAGATTACTATCGGCATTGCCGGGCTTGGTTTGTCTGACTTTAAATGTTTTAGCAGCTGATTCTTATGAACTATTGATGTTCTCATCATTTAGCAAATGGATCAAAACACTATAGCAGCTAGCACCCCGCCTCTTCTGCTTATCATAGTTAATGTGTACGAAAAAGCCTAGTGTGAGACTTTTAAAAAATGATGAGGTTTGTTTACATTCCACTGCTAAACAGAAAATAATAATCTAGGACTTACAGATAATGCTCAACAGGTTTAAGGCCATGACAGGGTAAATGAAGCTAATGTTTCTCCTTTGGGCATTTCTTTGGAGGAGTAATGATCTGTTCACTTGGGAAGATTACAACATGCTCCCAAATAGCCAAAAATCATATCGTTTCTATTACTGCAATTGATTTTAAACAGAGAAAAATAATTTTAAAACAGTTACCACTTAATAACACTAGCTTTGTATCACTTATTACGCTTTATTGTTGACAGTCATGACTGAAAACGTTCTACTTAAAAATACTTTAAACAATGCTCATCTAAACTAATGCTAAATACATCAAAATAATAATACAGATAATAGATATTTTGCCTTAATTCTCTTTTTGGTTTTTAACCCCAATTTATAATGCAGTAATTATGTCATAGCTTCAACATCATTGTCACCTGGGCGTATGTGACAAGAAGAGAGCAATATATAAGGATTGAATAATCCTCCAGCAAGGTATTTTTTTTTTTTTTTTTTTTTTTTTGAGACGGAGCCTCGCTCTGTCACCCAGGCTGGAGTGCAGTGGCGCAATCTCGGCTCACTGCAAGCTCCGTCTCCCGGGTTCACGCCATTCTCCTGCCTCAGCCTCTCCTAGTAGCTGGGAATACAGGCACCCACCACCACGCCCAGCTAATTTTTTGTATTTTTAGTAGAGACGGGGTTTCACCGTGGTCTCGATCTCCTGACCTCGTGATCCGCCCGCCTCGGCCTCTCAAAGTGCTGGGATTACAAGCGTGAGCCACCGCGCCCGGCCAAGGTATTTTTTATAATCATAAAATTTCTCGTTGTACTCGAAATTGGAAACAATTTCATTTTTGCAAAAGTCTATTATCCCAACTACTTAAGTGATTTTGGCTTCAAACATTCTCTATTAAGATAGTAATTTAATCTGGGAAGAAAAAGCACATCAGCTGCTCTTATAGCCTGCCTAACTGAACATCAGAAACGAAGATCCAGGATTTTTCCAAAAGAGCCCTCCAGCAGTTTATCCATTTCTACTAGCAACAGAATTGTTGCTGGTTGTCAGCACAAGTTTCTAGGTCCTAGGGTTCCAGAAATGTGACAAATCAAAAGCTAAGGAGTACGCTCAGAAATATCTTCTACTAAGGCTTCTTCTACTGCCTTGCTTCTTTCTATAAAATGATGAAAATTGCATTTGCCTTCTATCTGTAGAACAATACAAATTGCTGGAGCAGGCTGTTGCTTTATTGACTGATTCTAACTATGTTCCTAGTAGCTTGAGATGCATGTACCTGTAAGACAGCATTACATGGAAATTGTCTTTACCCTATAAAGGTGGAAATTTAAGGAAGCCATTGCTTATACCGGCAATCAGGAAAGGTAGATGCAAATCATGAATGTAAATGTTGAGAAAAAAGTAAATCAAGGTAAAACAGCAAGTGGGAAAAATGCTTATTCTTTAAGGATTGGTAATAACTGCCTTCTATAAAATTGAAAGCAGTGAATATGACCCCTGCGCCTAAAGTTGCAGGTTTTCTTTTTTCAAGAGAGTGTTCAGTTATACTGAACATCAACCTTTAATTTCCCTGGAGACTGCCTTAGCATCTACCCTAGAGCACACCTTAGACTTGAAATCACCAGATCTCTAATTCTCTCTGGGATGACAGATTATGATTGTATGATGACAATGCTGCATCACAGTTGGGTGTGAAAATATTAGGCTGGAAATATCTTGTGGAATTTAGAACACGAACAAATTTGTCTAAACTCTATAAAGTTATAGAAACTCTCCTACTAATTCATGATATTATTTCAAATCATGCATGATATCACTCCTATCATAAACACACACACACACACACACACACACACAAACACCCCTATGGAAATTATATTTTTAGATCGATACACTCTTTAATATTGAGTAGTTATCCTACATTCAGTGTCAAAGCAGTAAAATTGTATGGGCCTATTTTAAAAAATCTTTTCTATTTCATATGATTTACCGTGTAAGATCCAGCACAGAAAATAACATGAAAATTTCTTCAGTGATCCAAGCTAGAATCTTTAAAGTGTTTGATAAGTCAATCAAAATATATTTATTAAAATGTACTACATGTCAAACTATGTACTGTAGATGCCAAAAAATACAAGTGAGTAAGACACACTGAGTCTCTGCCCTCAAATCATGATCTATATTTTTTTCAGAGGATGCAGAAAATAAACGCACATAAAGTATGTAAGAAGGAATATTTTTGGCGCTAATGAGAAGAAGATTTTGGATGCATAAGAGAAGATTGCCGGTATTGGGGTGCGGCTTTAGCCAGTGCAACAGTAGAGGTCTTTTTGAGAAGATGTCTGAGCATAAGACAATCAGGCAAAATTTGGGAGAATCGTGTTTTAAGCAGAAAAGAGAATGAGTACAAAGAACTTGATATGAGGCGGAGTATGCTGCGTGGAGTGAACAAAACATAGGCAAATATGAGAGCAGAGGGAAGGAAGGGTAGGATAGAGGACGGTATATGGTAAGAAGCAGTCAGAGTCCTGTCTCCAAAGGCCAACTGCAATGTAAGGAGTTGGTGAAAACAAGTCTGGATTGACCCACTGGCCTACAATATTTATACACGTATGCCTTTCAGTTAAATCATTTGAGCAGGTGGAGTTAAGCTCCTTCAAATATTGATGCTACTGAAGCATTTAAAAGGAAAATCCTAACCAGAAGTGTTTGACAAAGTAACAGGAAATGAAAGTGGTCAATAGTAACTCTGTAAAGTTTGGCACATACTTCCATTGGATTTATGTCCCATCTTCTCCTTAACTCCTAAGGATGGATACTGAACCCATCTTTTTAACTCTTCTTCAACACAAGTGCCCAGACAGAGTAGCTGGCAACCTTAAGAAAACATGTACTCACAGGACAAAATAACAAAACCTCTCAAGATAAAAACAACAAACTGCACAACATATGCTACCTGAAACAGAGTTACTGAAAGAAAATAATTTTAAGAAAGCGAAAATATATATAAAGAATTAAGGAACAACACAAGAAATGATAATAGATGGCTGGGTAAAAGCATTAGATATAAAAATTGTACAATAGTTCAAGTATCTGATGGAGAACAGTAAAGTTGAAATAGCTAAGTAATTAATTGGGGAATTGGAAGAACAGATTGAGGAATTCTCTCAGCATCCAGAACAAAAGTAGAAATCAAGAATGTGTGTGAAATAAATCTAAGCAACATGGAGGACAGAAGTAGAATTCGTAGCAGCAGGAAAACAAGAGTCTCACAAAAATCGAAACTAAGTCAGAGATGAATACATATATGAAGAAAAAATTGAAATAAATTTCCCAGATCAGAAGACTTTTTCAAGTTCCCAGATAGAAAGAGCATAAATGAGCCACACAGAAGGGATCAGGGAAAACTCACACCAAGACTTATAATAAATCTAACATGGTTAAATACAAAGGTAAAATGTTAGGAGCTTAACAGGAGAATAAGATTACCAAGGAAGGAAAAAGAACTAGGTTGGCATCGGAATTAGTTGCAACTTTGGTTGCAGAAGCCATTAGAGTGACATTTTGGAAAATGAAGGGAAAAATTGCACACCAAAATTTTATATCCATCTAAATTATCATATAAGTATGAAAGCATAATAATATTTTCAGGTATATGGGGTCTCAGAAAGATTACCACATCAAAGCAGACATTGAAAACTCTTTTGCAAGAAGCATGAAAGTAAGTAAATAAATAAATCTAGAATGTGTTGCAAGGCATGTGGGAAATAAGTGTAATTAAATATAATTATAATAATAATTGTTGTTCCAAAGAAATGTTAAGTCCATTTGTTTATGTTATAAACAAAATATTGGCTCATATTAAAAAATTGTAAATATTACCTTAAATTTTACGTAGTATTACTTAAAGAAGAAAAATGAAGAGATAAAAAAATATGAGAGCACACTGACATGCTTGCCTTGTTAGGGGAAATATATAGGCAAAAAGTTTATGAAATCATTTAAGATGAACTCATTTTAGTATCATATTTAAATTAAAGGCAACCATCTTGCATAGTAAAATAGAATGTATAACGTAATTCATCAGAAAAAAAGTCAGTCTGTTCAAGCATAGCACAAAAAGAGGAAAAATCCATTCTTTGTTATTCATAAAATATACGGTATCTATTAACACAATTACATATTGTTGCAGTAAAAGATTTTAAAATAAACCATTGTGAGGGACAGCATTAGGAGATATACCTAATGCTAAATGACGAGTTAATGGGTGCAGGAAATCAACATGGCACATGGATACATATGTAACAAACCTGCACATTGTGCACATGTACCCTAAAACCCTAAAGTATAATAAAAATAAAATAAAATAAAATAAACCATTGTAACATTGAGATTTGCATTCCTTACTTTAAAATCACATAGGAATGTTTTTTCATTGTATCTCTCTAAAATATGCTTTGATTTTTTTCCACTTAAACTTGTGAGTAAAAACAACAAAAATAAAATAAGTGGAATAAAATAATGATGAAAAAGTTTTAATCAATTAAAAATAACATTATAGAGTTGAAGGTGTTTTTTCAGATACCAGTGGGGATAAAAGAACTTAAATAGTTTATAATCTAATTAATGTATTTAACATACATAAGAAGACCTCTCAACGCTAAGGAAAAATGGAAGGCTCCAAGATGTACATGTAAAGGAAGTGTAATAAATAATAACAGATTAAAAGAGATAGTAAACCAGAGCCCATGGCTCAAGGAAGTTTTCTTGACAGAGATGGAATTTGAGCTAAGACTATAGATTTGGAGAGGGTGAGGAAGAAGAGAGTATCACTAACTGACATGTGCTATATGCCTGGCACCCAACATACTTTATATAACTTAGTTACCAAAATTCCATTGACTGAGGCTCAGACAATTTAAGTTAATAGCCATGGTTCACACTACTATCTATTTGCAAAGTTCATATCTGTACCCAGGTATAGACCCCAAGACCTATCTACTTTCCATTACACAGTGCTAAAATGTATTTTAACCTGAAAACAGGCAAGCAAAAGTAGCCAAAATTCAGGGAAAAACATGATTAAAACATCCAGGGTTTGTCCAGAATAATTTTATTGGTACATACAGTTGGTTTGAGAGGAAAAGGCAGAAAAAGCTCAACAGATAAGTGGAAAGTGGGCCTAAAATAGCTGAACTCAGGCATTGAGAGCAGCTGAGGAATAAAATTATAAAAATATCAGTTTAGGAAGATTAATATAATGTTTAATAAGCAGAAGCAATTAAATAGAAAATAAAGGCAACGGGACCTGTTAATTATGGCAACAGCAAAGAAAAACCTGACACAAGTTCAGAAATATTTTCTGAGACTGTTTAGAATAGAAGTGTCATTTAAAAAAAGAGAAAATATTAATGTTCAATTACCTGCAGTACTTTTAATTTTAAGTAGGATGATTACCTTGGATATGCTTTAAACAGTAACTAAACTTTATTGCTTCAATTTGTGATTATAACAAATATAAATATTAATGCATATTATAAACAAAATGCCTTTTATACTTCTGTAATTTTTGGATAGACAAATAAAATTAATTAAGCATATGTGTGTGGAAAGTGGAAAGTAGCACATTGTTATCTGAAGAATGAGATGTAGAATAAATAAAGATTGAATACAATATTTCCAAATAGCAATGAAGTATCAGCTGAGATTCAGTAATGTGAATTCCAAATGTGTTTGATAAAGATGATTTCAATGCTTCCCAGGAATCTTTCAGGGCCTGGAATAGAAGTAGAGATTTTGGCAATGAGCTTCTAGATGGATCTAACTATTGTAAATCTATCAATTAGGGCAAGTAAATCAGTACTGTTGTTTTAGTATTTTGTATTCTTACTATTTTTTTCCTACATATTGTTTCAATTACTGCAAGAGAACTATTAAACCACCAACTCTAATTGGAATGTATCTATTTATTTTCACTTCTGATGGTTTTTGCTGTATGTATTTTTGAAACATTATTAAATAGGTATATTAAAGAGGTAAAGAGTTTGTTATGTCTTTTTGATCAATCAACCTCTTCATCATTACAAAACGTCCTTTATCCTGTGATACTCCTTGTGAAGACTTCTACTTTGTCTGATATTAATACAGACATTTTATTTTTTTAAGTTCTTTCTATGTCTTTGTATGTAAAGTGCCCCATTTGCACAACTAAAATTATAATATCTCTTAAATGGTAAGAGAATGGAATAGAAGTGGTAAGAATAGGTACTGGGTACTGGGCATTTAATACTAAGTGAAAGTGATTAAGGTCCTAGGGCTTATTACATAATTTATTTCTTGTTAATCAAGCAATCAAATGAGCCTGAAGTCTTCCAAAGATAATACAGAACTAAAAGAAGCCCATCATTCTTTTACATTTTATAACATACATGAGTTAGACATTAACTTCACAATAAAAGCCAAGGGCCCACAATAATTTCTTTATAGCTTTCCCACATTGAAATGCAAATAGACTATTTTTTAAAGTGGAAATTAATGAAGAAACAGTAACGAACCTCAACTATAAATGACAAAGAGTATGTGAAAAATGTGAAATTTATGCCAAGATAAGGAATGAAGAAGAAAGTTAAATATTTTTCAGATCTCAGAATAACAGAGATTTCCCTAAAAGCAAGTGTCTGGACTCTTAAAGGCCTTTTCCAAGATTCTTTGACTATAAGGAAGAGAATCTGATGAAGAAAGAAGTGGAGAATACATCTGCACAGACCAAGTTTGATAGAACAAGAACGGAGGTGGATACAAAGTAGAAATCCGACCAACACAGAATTATTGGTTTTTCTTCTT
Organism: Nomascus leucogenys; assembly: GCF_006542625.1. NCBI lineage: Eukaryota > Metazoa > Chordata > Mammalia > Primates > Hylobatidae > Nomascus > Nomascus leucogenys. Next base: position 87,740,075 of record NC_044387.1, on the reverse strand, counting down.
ACATTTGGATAGCTTGTTATCAAAGAAAATGATTCTTACTACTGCAAAAGAGTTTTTTTTTAATTCTACTTTAAGTCTCATAGCTAGCAAATGGAGAAAAAGATATTTTGATTACCACGAATTTCTATTGCTTGGCCATTCTACCGTATCATAATTTATCACAGTTATATTTAGAAGAGCCTCTTTATTCTAAGTATAACATCAGATTGCAGTGAAAGAGTTTGCTCTTCTTTTCATTTTTTCATTCATGACACATCCTTCTGTCATTAACTAGAACCTTCAAATGACATTGCCAGCATTGGTGATCTTGACTACCTGTGTATGCTTCCTCTGCCACCAACCACACCACATTGACGCTCATACCTCCAAGGTAAGAGTAGTGTGGGAATAAATCCAAGAAACAGCCTATCTTGCTCTGATTCCCCAGGCAGAACACCAAGTCATATCTCTACTGTTTCTCCTGAAGTTACTAACTTAATTATTTCTCTAATATTGATGCCATCTTCTGCTACTACAGATTCCTATCTCTGATCAATACTTCCTATTTACTGGTAATACTGACCATTTATTGGAAATGACTTAAACATTTTACTATTGATTTGGAGGGCCCTTATTCTATTAGTTTTCTTCTATTCTTATTTAGAGAATTTTCAATAATTGGATGCTAATTTTAATTAAATTAACTTTTGGATATTTTTGATATAATGTGTAATGTGTTTTATTTTCACTGTTGACGTAATACTGATGTTAATTCCAACACTAGTGTCTGTAATGAGAAACTTGTACTTTCTGTCTGGAAATATGTAAGTTTTTTTCACAGTATCCTTAGCAATCAGTACTTTCATAAAGATAAATCTAGGGTGGTGCATACATTCATTAAATATAGTTCATTGGCACCAATGAATTTGTAGATTGAATATTGCTAAGCTCAGTACATTTTCTTTATTACATTTAATAATTGCTTCTCTATATATCTTTCCTTTTACTCCTCCCAAGTTCCTATTAGACCTTTTTTCAGTCTCTCACAACTTTTTTTTTTAGTTTTAAACTTTATCCTTATAGGGCAAGGCAGGAGTTATTTTACTTTTGTTTGCTTTTTGCTTTTCCTTTATTATTTCTTTATTCTAAGTTGTGAAATATTATTTTCAATTGAATTCCTTGATTAAAAATTCAGAGGTAAGCAATGATCAGTTCAATATTCCATTTGTCTATTAACTTTTCAATTTTATAATCTTGGTAGTCATCTTTGCAGAATTTTTGAAGAAGCAGTTGAACAGTTATGTGTAGTTGCATATGTTTTATATGCATATACTTAAGAATTCATATCATTTATTTATTAAAGTAACTTCAGATCTATTTGTAAAGAAACCATCAAGCACATGCAACTTTCTCTTTCTCTCAATTCATTCTTTGAGTAGCAATTTTCCTTTTTCAGATTACAATTGTGTTTCACAATAACCACTTTTGTGTTCTCTAATAACAACAAATTTTGTCATTCATATTTTCAGAAAATTAGAAAAACAGTTTTTGTTTTTAAACAACACAAGTCCATAAACTGGCAAACCCTCGCTCTGCCTGAAGTGTGGGGAGCAAGCGCCTCTGCTGGACCTACCGGCGGCAGCATCCTTCTAACCAGCACCAGACTAACAGCCTCTTGCTCAACAGCAGAGTTCACTTCCTGCTCCTTGTGTCCCCTGGGGGTCAATAGGATTGAGAACTCACAAGAGGGAATGCGACGGCCTTTCTTAGAGAGCATCCCGGGCTCCGAAAAGCTGAAGAATCTTAAGGTCTTGTACAGCCCTGACCTTTGACTCAGTTCTTGAGAGCGAGCTTACTCTTTCCCTTCTCTAAGAACAGGCCTGGTAAAACAGAAAGTAATATGCCTGCAGTCTACCATCATCCATGCTCTTTCTTGCTCTTTATTTACAGTCTAGTGCTGAAGTGGCTACTTTATTTTCAAATTTTCTCTATTTATTAATTTTTCTATTAACAAATGCATTTCAGGATATGCTTTTTCTTCTAAGCACCTATCTGTCCATGAATCAACAGTTGTTTTAACCCACGAATCCTTTAGAATAGTGACTTTTGCATTGACAAAGCAAAGGACATTTCAAATAATTTTGATGATTTTAAATTATATGTAAACATATGAACAGAATATGTAGGCACATGTACAGCATATGCATTTATATAAATGCTGGCATATATATTTCCTTTTGGCATAATACACTGTATTGTTTTCTAAATGTCTCAAAGTTGTATAAGAATATACTAAACTTTTTCAGATGTGTGTGTATATATTTATGAATAATAATCCTTTCAACAAAATTTTATTGGACACTATGCATCAGACATTCTTTTAGGCACTGGATATACAAAAGTAAATAAAACAGACAAAAATCTCTCCTCTCAAGGAGCTTACATACTAGGAGAGGAGACAGGCTAGAAAAGCTAGATAAGTTCTATTGTGTGTTGATTTCATACCCTGCAACTTGACTTAATTTGTTTATTATTTCTAACAAGTTTTTGGTGGTCTTTAGAGTTTTCTACGTGTAAAATCATGTTATCAATGAACAGAGACAATTTCACTTTTTCCTTTTCAATAGGGGTGCTTTTCTTTCTTTGTCTTGTCAATTGCTCTGGCTGGAGCTTCCAGCACTATGTTGAATCAAGTGGTAAGAATAGGCATCTTTGTCTTGTTCCTATTCTTAGTGGAAAAGCTTTCAACTTTTTACTGTTGATTACAGTGTTGGCTATGGTTTATCATATATGACCTATATTGTGCTAAAGTATATTCCATCTATACCTAATTTGTTGAGAGTTTTTACCATGAAAGAATGTTGAATTTGGTTAAATGCCTTCTCTGCATCTGTTGAAATGATAGCATAGGTTTTTCCTTCATTCCATTAATATGCTGTATCACATTTATTTATTTGCCTATATTGAACTATCTTTGCATCTCAGATGTGCTGTTGCCACGTGATTATTTTAATGTACTGCTGAATTTGGTTTGCTAGTATTTTGTTGGAGATTTTTGCAGCTATGTTCATGAAGGATATTGGTGTATAATTTTCTTTTTTTGTTGTTGTTGTAGTGTCTCTGCCTGGCTTTGGTATCAAGATAATACTGGTCTCATAAAGTACATCTGAAAGTTTTCTCCCCCCTTCAATTTTGTGGAAGAATTTCTATTAGTTTTTAAATGTTTGGTAGAATTCAGCGGTGAAGCCAACAGGTCCTGGGCTTTTCTTTGATAGGAGACATTTTGTAACTGATTCAATCTCCTTATTTATTGGTCTGTTCAGATTTTATTTCCTCATGATTTAGTCTAGGTATACATCTAAAAAATTTTCTGTTTCCCCTAGGTTATCAAATTTATTGGAATATAGTTGTTCATAGTATTCGTCTCTTATGATCCTTTGTATTTCTGAGATACCAGTTGTAATGTCTTCTCTTTCATTTTTTATTTTATTTATTTCTGAGTCTTCTTTTTTGTTAGTCTAGATAAAGGTTTGTTGATGTCACCTTTTCAAAAAGCAAACTAAATTTCTATGTTTTTCTATTATTTTTCTATCTTCCATTTATTTCTGCTCTGATTCTTCTCATTTCTTTCCTTGAACTAGCTTTGAGCTTTGTTTCTTTTTCTAATAAAATGTCAAAATATCAAAATTAACAGGAGTTTGGAGGAAGTTGATTTCAACCTTCATGAATGGCTTTGAGGGATGCAAGCCTTCAGTGGAGGAAGTACCTGCAGATGTGGTGGAAATAGCAAGAGAACTCGAATTAGAAGTGAAGCCAGAAGATGTGACTGAATTGTTGGCGATTTCATGATCAAACTTGAATGAATGAGGAATTGCTGCTTAGGCATGAGCCAAGAAAGTGGTTTCTTGGGATGGGGTGAAATCTCTTTGTGGTGAAGATGCTGTGAACATCGTTGCAATGACAACAAAGGATTTAGAATATTCTGTAAACTTAACTGCTGAGGAACTAACAGGGTTTGACAGAATTGACTCAAATTTTGAAAGAGTGTTTACTGTGAGTAAAATGCTATCAAATAGCATTACATGCTACAGATAAGTCTTTTGGGAAAGGAAGAGTCAATTGATACAGCAAACTTCATTATTGTTTTGTTTTAAAAAATAACCACAGCCATCTTAGCTTTCAGCCACCACCACCCTGATCAGTCAGTAGCCATCAACATCTAGGCAAGAACCTCCTCTACCAGCGAAAAGATTACAACTCACTGAAGGCCCAGATGATCATAATAATATGTCATAATAATATGTCAAAATTTTCTTTTTTTTGAGACAGAGTCTTGCTCTGTTGCCCAAGCTGGCGTGCAGTGACGCGATCTCGGCTCACTGCAACCTCGTCTCCCAGGTTCAAGCGATTCTCCTGCCTCAGGCTCCTGAGCTGGGATTACAGGTGTGTGCCACCATGCCTGGCTAATTTTTGGATTTTTAGTAGAGACGAGGTTTCACCGTGTTAGCCAGAATGGTCTCGATCTCCTGACCTTGTGATCCGCCTGCTTCAGGCTCACAAAGTGCTGGGATTATAGGCATGAGCCACTGCGCCCAGCCGATCATTAACATTTTTAACAAAAACTATTTTTAAATTAAAAAAAATCTGGTCAAAGTCCTCTAAGGATACATCCAGTCCTGCTATTTCCTCACCATTCAATACTCCCTAATATCTCACCTCCATGGTTAAAATATCGATAATTTTTATAGTTATCTATGAAAATTAATATCTCTAATCATTCTCTATCTACTGTAATCAATTTTGGTAAACATTATTTTCTTAGAGATTTATTAATTTCATCTAGGTTTTGAATGTGTATGTCTCCAGTTGTAGAATACACTTTCTTGTGATTTTTTTCAAGTAATATATTTTCTTTCTTACAAAAATAATTCACTTTCATTGTAGAACATTTAGAAAATACAGATAATTTTTTTAAAAAACCAACCCACTCATCATTTCCCCCACTCCTCTGAACAGCTAAATATTGGCTACTTCTGATGTTTGTTCTTCTGGGCTTCTTTTCCAGGCGTAAGTACACTTTAAAATATTTGCTTAAACACGGGGTCTTACTTGATTATTGCTTTTCAACATTCTTCTTTACCTGATTGAGTGGTAAATATTGCACAGCATCAATCAGTATAAATATTTATAATTTGCAATTATAATTTTAGTAGCTTCTGGTATTCTATTCTAAGACCATGTCATACACTTTTAATTGTATATTTTTATATATTATATATACATTTATTTTTTATTTCAATAGTTTTTTGGGGAATAGTTGGTGTTTGGCTACATGAATAAGTTCTTGGTGGTGATTTCTGAGATTTTGGCACACCCATCACCTGTATCTACCCAGAGGAAAATAAGTCATTATATGGAAAAGATACTTTCCTGTGATTTTTGTAAAGTTCCTCTATTCATCTTGAAGAACACATTAGATTTAGAAAAGCTAAAATGGTAAGTGAAATCAGTGTAGAAACAGAAACTACAAATCATTATTTCTTACCTTATCTGTACTTTTTCTCTTTTTAATTCGATGAGTTAGTCAATATGGTCTTTTTAGTTTTAAGATTTTTGTCTTTATTTGAACTTGAGACAAACCTTTTTAAGATTATGATTATGATGGTGATTATTTTATCTGTTAAACTGGTAGATTTGTGCTCCAAACATTTTTCTCTTTTCTGTAATATTTACATCATTTTTCTTTGTGTACTATTATCTTGCACCTTGCATTTCTTTAATCCTTCAATTATTGAATTAGATACATAATAGTTTTCTGTTATCCATAGGCCAAATGATCCAAGTCCCCCAGTGGATGCTTGAAAGTTCAGACAGCGCTGAACCCTATAAATGCTATGTCTTTTTGATCTAATAATGAGATAGCTATGAAGTGACTAACCGGCAGGAAGTGTATACAGGGTGGATACACTGGACAAAGAAAGGCTCCACCGCCTGGACAGGACAGAGTGGGATGGCCACAAGAATTTTATCATGCGACTCAGAACAGCATGCAATTTAAAACTTATAAACTACAATTTCTCACTTACTGGATTTGGATGTCCATTGACCAGAAGTAACTGAAATCACAGAAAGTGAAACTATGGATGATGGAGGCAACTCTACTACTATATCTTTGCAATATCCCATTTAAGACAATTTAACTCTTAATTTATAGGGTTTTTTTCTTCATATCAAGTGTCACAATTTATGGATGTAGGAATGTCTAGAACAGTAATTTTACTTATGTTAAAATCTTCTTTCTGTCGATTTGTTTTCATAAATTCTGTTTCTGCAATGTTACTTCTTCAGTTTAGTGTGTTTCGTTGCCTCTCACTTATGGTGCTGTTATTCTAGAAAATATTCGAGAATTCTGACTGCATTTTCATATTTGTATCTGCTAACTTCTGCTTACCTTTGCATTCTTTTATTCTGCATATTTATGGCCATTATTTGTGTTAGTTCTCTCTTTCTCTGAGTTATCAATCAGATTTCTGCTTGTTCTTTTCTAAGAATTATTTAAAATGAAAGTGGCACACCCTATTACTTATTTTTTTCATCTTTTAAGGGGTTTTAAAAGATACATGTGGGAGGCCGAAGCAGGCGGATCACAAGGTCGGGAGATCGAGACCTTCCTGGCTAACACGGTGAAACCCCATATCTACTAAAAATACAAAAAATTAGCCGGGCGCAGTGGTGGGCACCTGTAGTCCCAGCTACTCGGGAGGCTGAGGCAGGAGAATGGCGTGAACCTGGGAGGCGGAGCTTGCAGTGAGCCAAGACAGCGCCACTGCACTCTGGCTTGGGAGAAAGAGCAAGACTCCGTCTCAAAAAAAAAAAAAAGATATATGTGTCTTCAGTCTAACTTCTTGTTTTAGCCTTCTACATTAAATGTTGGTTCTTTCTTTTGCCATAAAATTATAAATTTTTCTTAAGATGGTTGACATTTTTTTAGCTTCCATTTATTTTTAAATGAGAACAAAATATGGCAAAAATATTAACTAGGTTTTTTTAATCTTCTTTTATTATCTCAAGTGTATCATAAAAATCAAAGATTGGCCTAGCACGATAGCTCATGCCTGTAATCCCAGCACTTTGGGAGGCCAAGGCGTGTGGATCACTGAGGTTAGGAGCTCGAGATCAGCCTGGCCAACATGGTAAAACCCTGTCTCTACAAAAATACAAAAATTAGCCGGATGTGGTGGCAGGCACCTGTAATCCCATCTACTCAGGAAGCTGAGGTGGGAGAATTGCTTGAATCTGGGAGGCGGAGATTGCATTAAGCCAAGATTGCACCACTGCACTCTAGCCTGGGTGACAGAGTGAGACTCTGTCTCAAAAAATTAAAAAAAAAAAAAATTAAAGTCAAAGATTATAATAAGTTCTTTTCAGTGTTTTTGCCCATGGTTAGCTTACCTGTTGTACAATTTTTATAATATTTAATTGTAAATAAAGGTAAAAAATACACAAATGCAGTAACAATCTTTGAATTTAGCCTACATTGATGAAGCTTTGAAAAATAATTAAATTAATAAAATTAGAAATAGATTAGAAAAAATATAAAAATTATCCTTTAGTTCACTTTATTAAAGGAGCCTGTTTTCATTAAGTTTAATGCATGAGAAAGGTATATAATACGGCATAACATATGAAAAAGCTTAAAGAAAGTGATACTGTTACAGCAGTATTTGCAAAGTATTACCTAAATTCTCTTTTCTAATTGTAGTCTTTACAAATACACTATAACGAATGTTCGCTTACATTGTTAGTAATTGTTTTTGCATTACTCTGTGTTTTGAAAAATTGCTATATGAATTAGAGAACAAATAAATATGCAAATTAAATATTTCAGGAAATAAAAACAACATAAAGGCTAATGCTAGCAATATAATTTTGAAAATGCCTATATAATTTCAAAACAATTTCTCATTTCTTATTCATGAGGCACTTACACTTTGAGGTTATTATCAATATCAATAGTAAACTAAAATTACTAAGTAATTGATATTGCTAAATACCTGCAGTATATCAGAGATTAAGTTTCCTTCCATGTTTTTGTTCAAGAATGTCTTCTTCAAAATATAAAAGTTCATACACCGATAATGTTCAAGCTGAGAGCCAAATCAAGAATCCAATCCCATTTATATCAGCCAGGAAAAAAAAAGAAGAAAAGAAAAAATAAACCTATGAATGCATCTAACAAAGAAGGTGAAAAAACTCTACAAGGAAAGCTACAAAACACTGCTGCAAAAAATCGTAGATGACACAAACAAATGGAAAAACATCCCATGCTCATGGATTCAAAGAATCAATGTTTTCAAAGTGCCCACAACGCCCAAAGCAATCTATAGATTGAGAGCTATTCCTATCAAACTATCAGTGTAATTTTTCACAGAATTAATAAAAATAAAAACTATGGTAAAATTTACTTGGGATTTAAAAAAAGCCCAACTAGCCAAAGTAATCCTAAGCAAAAAGAACAAAACCAGAGGCATCAAATTCCCCGACTTCAAGCTGTACTATAAGGCTATAGTAACCAAAACAGTGTGGTGCTGGTACAAAAACAGACACACAGACAACTGAAACAGAATAGAGAACCCAGAAATAAAATTGCACACCTACAGCCATCTGATGTTTGATAAAGTCAACTAAAATAAGCAATGGAGAAAGGACTCCCTATTCAATAGATAGTGCTGAGATAGCTGGCTATCCACAGGCAGAAGAATTAAAATGGACCCTTACCTTTCACCATATACAAAAGTCAATTCAAGTTGAGTTAAAAAATTAAATGTAAGACTTCAAACTATCAGACTCCCAGAAGGAAACCTAGAAAACACTATTATGGACATTGGTCTTGTGAAAGAATTTATGACTAAATCCTCAAAAGCAGTTGCAACAAAAATAAAAATTGGCAAGTGGACCTAATTAAACTAAAGAGCTTCTTCACAGAAAAAAAGAAAACCCACAGAACTATCAACAGAGTAAACAACCTACAGAATGGGATAAAATACTCACAAACGATGGATATGGCAAAAGTCTAACATCCAGAATCTATCAGGAACTTAAACATTCAACAAGCAAAACACAAATAGCCCTATTAAAAAGTGAGCAAAAGACATTACAACAGACACTTAGCAAAAGACAACATACGAGTAACCAGCAATCACATGAAAAAAAAATGCTCAGCATCACTAATCATCACAGAAATGCAAATCAAAATCACAGTGAGATACTATCTCACATCAGTCAGAATGGCTTTTGTTAAAAAGTCAAAAAATAACAGATGTTGGTGAGGTTGCAGAGAAAAAGGAATGCTGATACACTGTTGGTAGGAATGTAAATTAGTTCAGCCACTGTGAAAAGCAGTTTGGAAAGTTCTCAAAGAACTTAAAACAGAACTACCATTCAACCCAGAAATCCCATTCCTGGTTATATATCCAAAAATAATAAATCATTCTATGAAAAAGACACCTGCACTAGTATGTTCATTGTAGCACTATTCACCATAGATACAGATTCAACCCAGGTGTCAAACAACATTAGATTGAATAAAGAAAATGTGGTACATATACACCATGGAATACTATGCAGTCTTAAAAAAGAATAAAATCATATCATTTGCAGCAAAATGAATGGAGCTATAGGCCATTATCCTAAGCAAATTAACACAGGAAAGGTAAACAAAATACTGCATGTCCTCACTTATAAGTGAGAGTTCAATACTGGATACTCATGAACATAAAGATGGCAATAGTAGACACTGGAGACTCCTATGAGAGGAAAGAAGGAGGGGGATAATTGTTGAAAACCTAACTCTTGGGTACTACACTCACTACCTAGATGATGAGACCATTCTGCATAGCATATATTCATTCCACATGCAAAATTCTCATGTAACAAACCTGCGTATGTACCCTCTGAATCTAAAATAAAAGCTGAAATCCTTTTTTAAAAAGTTTGAATTACCACTTGAAGAATATATTAAATTTAGGCAAGATAAAATGATAAATGGAATCAGTATGGAAACTGATATGGTTTTGTTCTGTGTCCCCACCCAAATCTCATGTTGAATTTTAATTCCCAATGTTGAGGGAGAGATCTAGAGGGAGGTGATTGGATCAAGGGGGCAGATTTCTCCCTTGCTATTCTCATAATAGTGAGTGAGTTCTCTTGAGATCTGATGGTTTAAAAGTGCATGGCACTTCCCCTTCACTCTCTCTCTCTCTTTGTGCCACATGGAGATGTGCTTGCTTCCCCTTCACCCTTCTGCCATGATTGCAAGTTCCCTGAGGCCTCCCCAGCCATGCCCCCTGTATAGCCTATGGAACTGTAAGTCAATTAAACCTCTTTTCTTTATAAATTACCCAGTTTCAGGTATTTCTTTATAGCAGTGTGAGGACAGACTAATACAAAGCAGAAAATAGAAGTCACGTTCAGAAAACCATGGGTACATCATTTAGGTGGAGATGAGAGGGTTCATGTAAGGATCATCAGACACTGAGAGTCTTCTTTGGTTTTTCCTGTGTCACTTCTTATCTCCCTCTTTGGTTTATTTCTTGTTTACTCGTGCATCTCTTGTCTTTGACGTCATTTTGAGGGTTGATCCCATGCTCCTGGTCAGCAATTTAGATACTGTCTTACGCTTTCAAGGAAAAAGAAAAGTTGCCTGCATATTCAGAAAGGAGATAGGTTAGTGACTGCATGTGTTATCTGTCCAAAAGACCGATAGTTTCTTGTAGTAGATGCTGAGATTCACATTGACAAAATGTGTATTCTGCAGTTATAGCATGTCCTCTAAATGTCAGGTAGGTCAGCCAGGCTCGGTGGCTCACGCCAGTAATCCCAACACTTTGGGAGGCTGAGGTGGGAGGATCACTTGAGCCAAGGAGTTTGAGACCAGCCTGGGAAACATTGAGAAACACCATCTTTAATAATAATAATAATAATAATAATAATAATAAACTAGGTCAAGTAGGATGATGGGTTTTCATAGATCTCATAATTCTCCAACTATTTAATTGCAGTTTTTCTATTCCTCCTTTGTATTTTGAAGCCCTCATAGTATGTGAACATGCCTTTAGAATCATTAGGTGTTCATAAATTAAATCCTTTATTATTATGTAATACTCTTCTTTACAAACATTTGTGATTTTTCTTGTTCTGAAATGTACTCTCTGATATTAATATAGTGGTATTTTTTCATCCGTTTAACTTAAATTTATGTCATTATATTTAAAGCATGCGTCTTGTAGAAAATACATATTTGGAGATTTCCTCTTATCCAGCATGACAGTCTGCAACTTTAGTGTTAAAAAATTCATATTCACAGTGATTTTTTTGTTGTTGTTGAGTTTAAAGATACTGTATTGTTGTTTTCTATAGTATTTTTTTTGTTCCTTCTTTTGGGTTGATTCTTGTTTATAATTCTATCTCTACTGGTGACTTATTAGATATTGCTTTTATAATTTTACATGTTATATTTCTATTTAAAATAAGTGTGTTTTTTCATATGCTGTCATCACATAATGTTACAGAGCTTCATGCATAGTGTACAGATGATTCTCAATTTACATTGGGGTTACATTCAGAAAAACTAATCGTAAGTTAAAAATTTATTTAATACATGTCACCTATTGCACATCATAGCTTAGGCTGGCCTACTGAAAACATGCTCAGAACACTTAACATTCGCTGATGGTTGGACTGAATCATCCGGGAACACAGTGCACTGTAGGGCATGGCTGCTTACTCTCGTCATCGTGGGGCTGACTGGGAGCTGCGCCCCACTGCCCTTGCCTAGCATCGTAAGAGAATATCAGGCTTCATATTGCTAGCCTGAGAAAAAAATTTGAAGTACAGTTTCTACTGAATGCATATCACTTTTGCACCGTCATAAAGTAAAACTATTGTCAATCAAACTAGTCAGGACTGTTTGTATAGTTCTTTATTTTAGACAGAGTCTCACTCTGTCACCCAGGCTAGAGTACAGTGGCCCATTCATGGCTCACTGCAGCCTCGACCTCCTGTGCTTAAGAGATCCTGTCCCTCAGCCTTCTGAATAGCTGGGATTATAGGCACATGCCACCGTTTCCTGCCTGTCTGCAGTTCTATTATACCCCTCTTACACTTTGTGCTATTATTGTTACTATGTATTCTTCCATTTTTTTGTTATAAAGCCCACAATACATTAGTATTACTTTAGCTTACAGAGCATCAATTATCATTTACGGTGATTAAAATAAGACAAAGTCTTCCATATTTACCTCATGTATACCATTTGCAATGTAGTTCATTTCTTTCGGTAGATCCTAATTTTCCTCATGTGTGGCTATCCTTTTGCATGACAAACGTCCTTTAACATTTCATGTAGTGCAGATTTTCTAATGCGCTCTTTATGCACTATGGTTTTTCTGAAAAAGTCTCTTTTATGCTATTAAAATCTGGAGTGACAGTTATGATTTCCCCCATACTTTAAAGAGATCACTTCATTGTCTTCAGGCCTGCACAGCTTCTAATGAGAATCCTTGTGGAATTCTTACATTTGTGGTTATATATGGGATGTTTCTTTAACCTTTGCCTGACTGTCAGTAGTTCTTTTTATTTTTGTTCTTCAGGAGTTTGTGATGTGTGTAGGTGTGGCTTTCGTGTGTGAGTGTGTGAGCATGTATGTGTGTTTCCTGCTTAGGATCTCTGGGCTTCTTACATGGGTGGCATGTTATCTTTCAAAAAATTCAGCAAGTTCTAAGCCAGTAACACTTCTAATAATTCTTCTACCCAAGTATCTCTCTTTTCTTCTTCTGGAACACATGTTTATTTTCTGTAGCATTGCTTGATACTGTCTTACAATTACTGGATGCTCTATGCTGGTTTGCGTTTTTTTTTTTCCTTATGTTTTAATTTGTGCAATCTCTATTGACATACTTAAGTTTGCTCATTCTTTCTTCAGCTGTATGTATGTAGCTGATTCCAATATGAGTCTGCTAGTCAGCAGATCTTTTCTGTTTTTTTTTTTTTTTTTTTTTTTTTTTTTTTTTGACGGAGCCTTGCTCTGTCGCCAGGCTGCTGGAGTGCAGTGGCGTAATCTCGGCTCACTGCAACCCCCGACTCCCTGGTTCAAGCGATTGTCCTACCTCAGCCTCTCAAGTAGCTAGGATTACAGGCACGTGCCACTACACCCAGCTAATTTTTGTATTTTTAGTAGAGATGGGGTCTCACCATGTTAGCCAGGCTAGTCTCGATCTCCTGACCTCGTGATCCACCAACCCCGGCCTCCCAAAGTGCTGGGATTACAGGTATGAGCCACTGCGCCTGGCCTAATCAGCAGATATTAAAATAAAATAATATCTCAAATTACTCAGGTGAGTCTGATATAATCATAACAGTCCTTAACAGTCAAACAAGGAGGCAGGAAAAGGGTCAGGTAACACAGATAAAAACAAATCAAAGCAACTTGATCAGCAATTGGAAGGGGAACATGTGCTGAGGAAAACAGGCAGGTTTTGGAAGCTGGAGAAGGAAAGGAAACGGGTTCTCCTCTAGAGCTTTGGAAACAATGAAACTTCTGACACTTTAGTTTTAGTCTGGTGAGATCTGTTTTGTACTTCTGAGATCCCGATGGGTAAGGTAATATATGTGTGTTGTTTTAGGCCACCATGTTTGTGGTAATTTGTTGCAGGAGCAACAAGAAATTATACATTGGTTTTCCTACCAGGCACAGGGTATTTACTTGTACATCTCCTCCAGAAGCAAAGCATAAATTGTCTGTATCCTAAAGCCAGAAATGTTTCCTACTCTTTTCTCAGAGGTGGATGGATTTTGTTTCTATGTCTTCCCTGGAAGCAATAAATTTTTACCTCAACCCCATAGCCAAGAAGGCTTAATGGCCTCTCCTAGTGGCCTAAGGCTTTGTATTCTTGTGAAAGAAGGGTGAGTTGCAATAGGGCAGATCTTCGCTCCTGTGAACAAGCTGCAACCAATCATCTCTTAGACACCTGCTCCGTCAATGGGGCTTCTAGTCTTATGCCCTGCCACCAACCTTTTTCATAAGTGTCTGTTGGAAGCCTGTGGAAAGGAGCCTGAAAGTCAGTCTCATCTCTTTTTCCATCATATGCTACTAAGAATTTTTCAAACATCTTTTTTGCTTTGCAATAAATGTTCACAGGATGGTTCCATGAATTGAAAGGTTTTTGTGAAATATGAGCTATAAGGGAAACACTCTAAAATTTTTATTTTGCATTGTATTTACCACAAACATGTTTCCAGGGAGTTCTTCATATCAACTCAGGTCATGACTACCTATAAAATTTTCTTTAAACATTTCCCTTCCATTATGCTCAGTCTGCATGTTCTCCTGCCATTTGAACACTGAGATATTATTTAAAAGCACATTAGGGTTACAGTTAGTGCTTCATACAATTGCTTCATATCCACCCACTTATACATCACTAATTTAACCTTTTTAAATAGAAATTAGCTCAATTTGGAGAAAGCCAGATTAAAGTTGGAACAGGTTAAGATGAGAAAAGACAGAAGGCAAACCAGGAGCAAGGACAGAAGAGTCAGTGGTTCCCATTGCATAAAGCATACCAGTTGAAAATCTCATGTGATTTTAACCTGTATCCCAGCAGAGAGAATTTCAAGGCTGTCATATCAAATAAAGAAGTTCAAGGTAAAAGCCAAGACTATCAAAGGCAACAGCGGATAAATTCTTATGAAGAGACAAAAGGTGTTGAAAAACACTTGGGATTATTGCCATCTTCTTAGAAGATTCATAATTCTTCACCGTGTTTGGATCACGACCAAGGAAAAAAAGAAAAGATTTCTTCTAAATATGTAGACTCTCCTATGTTTCAATCTTTTATTTTTCAATTGTAATGATAGATAAAATTTTTGTTTTATTCCCACCTTTTACTGAAAGTGCTGAAGTTACCAATAATCTTTCTCTCAGTTTGCAATTCCCTAAACATTACACTAGTTTTCATTCTTTGACTACTTCATGGCCTTCACTACCCTTTAACCCATAATTTTCAGCACAGCATAGAAATTAAGCTACCATTTTACTTCTCTGACTCTTTTTCATCAACACCATCATTACTATTAACTTCTCTAATCTCAGAATGCAGGCTTTGCCCTCATTGTCTTCATAAAATTTTTCAATCATCAGTAACTTTAATTGCTCATCTTACTGGTACCAACTCCTTTGTCTGTCAAGATTTACCATGCTCTTACACCAATATACGTTTTCATTTTTCTTTTTAGTACACATTTACAGTCAAGCAGGAATAGTCTCTTCCTATGCTTCGCAGCTCTCAGTATCTCTAACTTTTAAGCTCTTTGCAGGCAAGAAAAGCACATCTTTTCTTGCTTGCACTATATATTTAAATGCACATTAAATACATAAAGTGAGATTTGGGGAGGGCAAGTGCATTGCTGTAGAATAAGGTAGAGTTACTTTTGTATTAGAGAGTTTAGAAAACAATGTCTGAGTGGCTATTTCTAGTTACAGCACAATAAACAAGAAAAGTAACATTATCCCCCAAATCACGGCTTGTTTCTGTTATGGGCCTGGAAAAGGATCCCACTTCATACCATAGGAATTTATAACCCTCCCAGGTAAGGTTATAGATATAGTGTCATCTAAGACTGAGGGAATAAATTTTTAAACCCAAAAAGTTAAGAACTGAGATTGGATGACCCCTCACTCTGGCTGCAGCACTGGCAGTCCTTAAATGGAAAGACTTTTGTGATTGTGAAAGAGAAAATCCATCCAGGCTAAAATGCAGCCAGTGTGTGTCAAGGATGGGAGTGGGCATGGAGGTGGGGAAGCATTGCTAAGTGTTTTAAATGAAATTTTAGAAGTAGCTTGATAAAAATTTTCCTCTAGAACATCAGTCATCATATAAGTACTTAATATGAATCATTCTGTAATTTTTCATAGTCCGTATTCCTGATGCCTGAGTCTCCACACCCCACCTCCAGCTCATTCTTGTAAACTTATATCAGAAGACTAAATATCTATATTTAGAGTTTAAAATGTAGATAACTTTAATATGATTAAATTTTCTTTTCAAATTAACAAATAATTTATGTGTTGACCACAAAGTACTGCATGCTTTGCTAAGTGCCTAAAATATAAAGAGGGATGCACACCAAATCCTCTCCCACGGTATTGGAAGAGAATGTTTTTTAACAATTAGAATCTAATTATTTGTAATAATTCTTCTAGTTGATATCTATAAAAAATATTGGGAATGTATAACAAAGAAGGTAATTAATATTTCATAAAGCAATTCAGGAATACTTCAGAAAGGTAGTACAATTTGGTCTCATTCACAAAGTATAGATGGAAGCTAATAAAGCAGATAAAAAAGAGAAAGCATAAGAAGCATTCTGGGCATGGCATATTTGGAAAATTCAGCAAACCTGAAACCTTGAATTATAGGTGCATGGTAGAAAGTTCTAGGTGAGAAAGGTAAAAATGAACTAATTTTAAGGGTTTTGTTGAAAATATCATATTCAGGATTTTTGACTTTATATTATAGACAATTAAAATTGTTTCATCAGGTAGTTGCATAATAAGACACGTGATTTAGAAAGATAATTTTGAATACAATGTAGCAATTAAATGCCAGGATAGAGAGAGAGAGAGGGAGACCAGTGAGTAGAAGGTTTCGAAAGAGAACAGGTAAGAAATGATGTGGGCCTGAATTAGGTCAACAGAAGTGACGATTAAAAGAAGGGGATTGCTATTCCTAAAAGGAACTTGGCCAGATATCATGTGGGTCCATAGTAAGACGAGGACAATAGAAAGGAGTGCAGGGATAAGAGGAGATGTCAGGATACAGTAGAATGGATAGGAATTAAAGTGTTAACAGTGGGTAGCAAGTCAGGTATGAGCAGGGCAGGCAAGGGCTCCCCTTCACACACACAAGGAGTGTCAGGTGACCATCCAGTGATGGTCAGGCAGTTGTTAACTGTCAGTCTAAAGTAATAATTGGTCATAGCCACTGCCAGGGAAAGGCAGTCTCCCAGTAGATAGGAAAAAGACCTGAAACTGATGATCAGCAGCTTCCCGATAAGATCTCAGGAGTGGGCTCAAACACACACATTAAGAGGCAAAATGGTGGAGTTTAACTGGTATGCTAGACTGGTGAGGGAAGAATGCCTCAAGAGAGCATGTGTACAACTTCTGTAAACACACTGTGCATGCCCCCTTCCCATGTGCTAGCGGGCCACTGCACATGCAGACAGTCCACCGCAAGGGAAGAATCAGGGCAAAAGAAATGCAAGACCCTGGAAATATGCCGATGTATAAAACCCCAAGTCAAAAGGTCAGACCACACACCTGATCTCTCAAGTCACGTGCTTGGCTCTCTTCCAAGTGTATTTTACTTCCTTTCACTCCTGCACTAAAACTTAACTCAGTCTCTCCTTCTGCCTTATGCCCCTCAGTCAAATTCTTTCTTCTGAGGTGTCAAGACTGGAGGTTGCTGCAGACCTGTACGTATTCACTGCCGGTAACAAAAGCTGACCTTGGAAAGTTAAAGAGTCTCCAAACATGAATTAGGAATAGGGATGACAGGCTGGTAGAGCATTAGTTTCAAATGATACTGTAACCGCCCAATAGGTTCATTTTGCCCGCTGCCCAGATAGAGCTAATTTATCAAGACAGGGGAATTGCAATAGAGAAAGAGTTCAATTCAGGCACAGGGGACTGAGCAGGAGACCAGACTTTTATTATTACTCAAATCAGCTCCTCTGAAACTTCTGAGGCTAGGGTTTTTCCAGGATAGTCTGGGAGAAAGGGGATGACTATAAAATAGGTGTTACTGATTGGCTGGGGGTGCAGTTACAGGAGTGTGGAAAATGGTCTTTGTGCATGTTGAATCTACTTCTGAGTGGGGACACAGGACAAGCTGGCAGGTCCAGGTGGAGTCATCATCTTCAGAAATGCAAAAACCTGAAAAGAAATCTCAAAAGGCCAATCTTTGGTTCTACAACAGTGATGTTGTCTGCAGGAGTAATGGGGGAAGTTCCAAATTTTGTGACCTCTGGAATAATAGCTGGCAATTTTTAGGTTTATGCCTTAGCAGGATTCAGACTCCTCTATCCTAGTGGTCTTATTAGCTTCACCGGACAGTGGAGTTTTGGGGAAAGGCTATGATCATTTAAACTATAAACTATCTTTCTCCCAAAGTTAAGGGGCCCAAGCTCAGGAATGACTCATGAAGGTTTGAAGTTAAAGGTAAGATGGAGTTTGGTTAGATCAGATCTCTTTCTCATGATATACTCACTGTTACAATTTTTGCAAAGGTAGTTTCAATTCTAGGGCCTGGAGAGTCAAGTGATTCTGGGACATCTGTCCATGTATAGGAAATTCAGATTTCAGGCTGGGATCAAGTAAAAAGTTCTTTCACAGAAAAATGAAATGTGTGTGTTACACTGAACCTAATTGTACTTGTCCAAAAAAAAAAAAAAAAAAAAAAGGAAGCTGTGTTGTTACAGGGCCTTTCTCTGAGGTGAGGAAAAACAGGCCCCAGTAACAAGTTATGAGCCTGGAGGTGATGTTCTAATGAGAGGACAGGATATCAAAAGATGGAAAAAAAATACAAACTTATCTGTCAATTAAAATAAATAAACAAATAAAATACTGTACAAAACTGTTCACAAAACCAAGACCTACATGACATTTTTAATTTATATCTGCTATGCTATCATTCCTTTTGGCAAAACTGCATTAAACAAAAAAATTTAATGTTAGTCTTGTATGAGCTGTGACTAGGCAATAACGAATGGTATTTGTGACAGTATTTGGGGAAGAATGGATCAGGGAGCACTTGGAGTTTGCTATGATAAAGGACTGTAATACAGTTTCCAAAGTGATTGGAGTGAAGCTGAAGTCTACTGGTTAAATCAAGAAGTAATGTAAGCCACAAGGAGATTATAAAGAGATTATAAATAATCTTGCTTCTAGAGAATCTTCTGAAATAGGTGGGAACTAAATTTCCCATAATTAATTAGCAGTCATCAGTCCTATAGTCAATGAGGCAATGTGCCTCCGAAAGAGAGGTAATCTCAGAAGGTTCTAAGATTTAAGAACATGCTGGAAATTAAAGTACTGCCAAGTTGTAACAACACTGACAATAAGATATCTCCACTGTCTGATTATGTGGTTAGTAAAATCAATCCATAATACCTCCAGGATTTAAATAATTTTGAGTAGTCTTAATCACTCCCTGACCTTCAGAGGGACACAAATACTCTATTGCGGAGATAAGGTACCATTTTTATAACTGCCTAAATATCTAAATTATTATTTAGGCATTTCTCTAGAAATAAACATATATGGATTTATTATGAAAATATCTTAATTTGGAAAGAGTGTTATAATTGTCCCATAAGTGATCATATGCTTAAGTTATGAAAATTATTTAATCTTATTTATGATGATAAAGAAAAAATCTGATTTTCTCTCTCTTTCTCTCAACTCTGAGTCTAAAAGGCTCATAAGCATTATGCAATCTATTCTACTTTAAGCAGGTTATTGATTAAACTTTTATAATAGCGGCTTATGACTTTGTTTTATGTTTTATAAATCCTAGTTCAACATTAATTTACTTAAATGCATCATCTCTCTCTTTTGCCCTGTCCATTCTGTCATAGAGATTTCTCCATTTGAGCTGAGTTGCTTTCTCAGAAACATGAAATAAGTGTGCTTCACCAAACCTAATTGTACTTGTCAGAAAAAAATACTGTATTGCCATTACAAAAATTGTCAAGACAAATTAAGTCATAGAGAATGTGATAATTCATTTGGGAAATCATGTTTTACAATTTGTTTCATTTTGTGTGACTTAACATAGTTCTAAAAGAAGGAAATAAAAAAAATTACTCTCTTTAGAAAATGTATGAACACCATAAAGAATGACAGTTCTGTGAAAAGCTATCTCAAGCTAAATGATAGATCTACTTCCAGACTTGAAAACAAATAAATGGTGTATTAAAGGTTGATATAAAATATATCTTTGACTGCTATATAAACATTTTGGTAATGTGATTTCTTTAGAAGGTATGCTTAATATCTCTGCCAAGGAAGTTTATAAGAAAATATGGTTAAATATCTGACCTCACCTGTCAGTCACAAATTCTGCATTCATATTTATTACTATATAGATAATAAAGATAAGGAAAGATGAAAAAGTGACTACTCAGTTTTAATGACTAAATCATGTTTCAATTTCAGTGCTCCAAATCATGCATTAAGAACTGACTGTAATAGCATGGATACCTGACATAAAAAAAAACATATGCCAGGCTGGGCTTGGTGGCTTACGCCTGTAATCTCAGCACTTTAGGAGGCTGAGGCGGGCAGATCACCTGAGGTCGGGAGTTTGAGACCAGCCTGGCCAACATGGTGAAAACCCGTCTCTATTAAAAATGCAAAAATCAGCTGGGCGTGGTGGCGTCCAGACTACTCGGGAGGCTGAGGCAGGAGAATTGCTTGAACCCAAGAGGCAGAGGTTGCAGTCAACCGAGATTGTGCCACTGCACTCCAGCCTGGGTGACAGAGCAAGACTCCACCTCAAAAAGAAAAGAAAAGAAAAAGAAGAAAAAAAAGTAAGCTTTTAAGGGTGATATAAATTACATATTAATACAATTCTAAGTTAATATTATTATTGACAGAAAATATGAGACAAAAAATGCATTAAAAACTTTCTTTCAAATATTCTATTTTCATGCTGGTGCTAATTGGTATAAGTAGGAAAAGGGGAGTTTAAGGTGGGAGCATAAAAGTGTGACAGAATATAGATTTAAGGATCACAAAAGTTGGCTTTGAATTCTGCCTTTACTACTTTCTAAATATACATTAATACATAGTATGGTATATTGCATATAATACTATACAATTAATACAATTAATGCACTAATAGTAACTATCCATTAATATATCTTACTTTTATGCATTTCAACATAAACTACAAGTATCAATATCCTTCTTTGAGTATCTTGGCATGCATATCAGTATCTAGCCATCCATGTTCGTTTACAATTTTCTCCTTTTGCTGCAACACTCAGAGGCAATTAAATGCACATATCTTAACTGCACACTCATTGAGCTTTTGACAAATACAGTCAACAGTGTATCCCGAACCCCACAAAATAGACCATTACTGTCTCCCAGAAAGTATAACATTGTTTCTTAATACAAAACACTTCAGTCATCTTATGACTTAAAGGTTGAAGAATTAGACATTGATTAAAAATCACATTGGTAATATATGAAAAATAAATGAACAAGGCAATTTTGCTATTCTTACCATGACCACTGGAGATGATAGGAAATCGAGACTACTACAAAAAGGGAGCAATGTCCAATGATGAGAGTAGATTAAAAAAAATCATTCACTCAAGATCAAAAGAGCAGAGCCAAAATTGTACCATAAAGGATTTTGTAAGCTCAGGAGTCAGAATTCAAAGAACATGAAATCTTTGTATGTGTCTGTGTACCAAATGACAAAACGTATGTACGCTCACCTGTATTACTCAATAACTATTTGTTTAATTTTTAAAATGAACATTTTGATAAAATGTATCAACCAAAAGTAATACTAACATCAGAGATAAATTACACAGCTTCTGTAGTAAATGACAGAACATTATTAAAAAGGCAAAAGTAAATGATTAATTGGAGATGTTGAGCTAAAAAGCAAACCAAAAAATAAAAACAAGGATTTGATTTTGGAAAACTTTTTTTTAATCTTTCCCTTTCAGAGTCCTCCATATCTAACCAATCTTCAAGAGGCATGTGACTATATCTAAATAGCTTTCTAATTCTAAAAATTGCTTATTTTCCAAATTACTCTGTTGACTTCCTTCTTCCTACTCTTCTATACCTATGACTGTGTCATCCTGAAATAAACTACAATGTTTAATGTTAGGAAATTCAAAGGCTTGAAAGTTTGATCTTAGTAGGCTAAAATATGTGAAAAGCATTGAAATAATGGTGTGCAGAATATTAGAAGAATAGACAAACTAATTGGAGTAGTACTCCTCAGTCAACTGCAGATAGGCACTGCTGGAATACTTACCAGGGACAACTGGCTGTCATTAAGCCATGTGGAATTCGAGTATATACCCATTATGAGATAAATTAGGTCACAACTTGTATAATTTAGCATAATGGAAGAGTGCCACTCTGCATTCACTATATACATGATTATCTCTAAATATAACAAGACCAACAACAATTTTAAGTGCATAAGTTGATGATAAAAGGTAATCATTACAGTAAGAGAAATAAGATATCAACTTTTGTTGGAGTAATACACTAAAGTCTTGCCACTCATTAACAACCTTCAATATAGTCACAGGAATTAAATCCTGAAGAATAATCCTCCTTCACTCATGAAACATGACCTAGGAACACATATTTACACACTTGTATACATATATATATATATATATATATATATATATATATATATATGTACGTATATATAATTTGACTTTGTTGGTTTGAATTATCTATTTTAAATTCATTTATTAGTTTGGCAAAATTTCATTGTTAGCCTACTTAATTTCTACATCTTCATGAAACTTCCACAGTACTTGAGAAATAAATCTCTTTTTATCACCCTCCACTTCCTGAGAGGATAACATTCCCCTACCTGTGCCCAAATGTTCTTTCTATTGTCTGCAGGGAAACTCATTTTTTCCTGCATTCAGAAAATATTGACTTAAATTTGCTTCGTAAGTGTACTGTATCTCTTATTCCCTGAGACCCTACAAACTAAGTACAGCAACACTATTCTTCATTTATTCAGCAAGTGAAAAAAAAAAGTGGACCTTCTCTGAACCCCACACCTAAGGGCTCCATTTTCCCAGACAAAATAATTAATACTTCTGGGAGGGCTCAAGTGGAGAGCATGCAGTTGTGGATGTCGCTGCCTTTAAGCCCAGTTGTTGTTACCTCCTTTTGTGCTAGTTGCAGTCTCATTCATTCATGGAAACTTTGATAACTGATACCAGAAAACTGGGCTGCAAATCTGGAAGGACTATTTTTAAAAATTTGCAGGCTTTAGGGACCAAAACTTTTGAAATGTCTCTCCACACCAAGGCAAATATATTAAACCACAGGAATAACTTGCTTTAAACAGTTTTCTAGAAATCTTTACTAAGTTTATATATTAAAATTGTGTTAAATTATCTTGTTCTGTGATATAAATTTATTTTTTCAACATATTGATTTACAGTTTATTAGTGCATGCATTTATTACATTTTCACTAATTCAAATCTTTTAACTTCATAATTTAAAATGGTATATTTTGTACTTATTTCTGTTTATATGTATGCATATGCATATGTATGTATGTTTAAGTCTCAAAAAAATTTCTATGTTTTTGTATAGTTTATAGATCTTGCATGCTAGCTGTTGTTGTTGTTGTTGTTGTTGTTTTGTTTGTTTTAGACAAGATCTCAATCTGTCACCCAGGCTGGAGTGCAGTGGCACAATCTCAGCTCACTACAACCTCCTCCTCCCGGTTTCAAGTGATTCTTCCACCTCAGTCTCCAGATTAGCTAGAACTACAGGCATGTGCCACCACTCCCAGCTAATTTTTGTATTTTTTGGTAGAGATGGAGTTTCACCATGTTGGTCAGGCTGGTCTCAAACTACTGAACCTCAAGTGATCCACCCACCTCGGTCTCTCAAAATGCTGGGATTGCAGACATAAGCCACCATGCCCTGTGTATTCTGGCCTTTTAATGATCACTCTTTAAAAATGCCCTCCCCAAGACCAATATTGATAATATATTATCCTAAACGTGTCTGTAATAACTGCAAACAAAAAGACAATCCAGGAAACTGACCTAACTCAACCCATTTACTCTCATTAAATTTGTCTATGCCAATATGAATACAAGAAGGCTCTTAATGTGTTTCCTCAGCTACCTTTAGTTGTCTCAAAGATTCTTTGCAAAACCATCCATTCCTGCTTTCCACAACCTCACCTTTCTTACTTTTTTTTACCTCCAAATTCCTCTTTTTCTAAATACAACAAACTGTCATATCATTCTGTCCATCTGAAGTCCTCTCACTTACCTAATCACTTTATATAAAATTCCTACATGTTGCTTTTTAATGCTAAGTTTTTTTATTATGAAGGAAATATCAAATCATAGAAATTGCAGAATGTTAGAAGCAAAATTATCTGTAGGTCTTTAATTCGTGTTTCAAATTGTTAATATTTGGTGTATTTGCTTTACATATTTTTACATTTCCTTATAGTTTATAAACAATTGTGTATTACTACTTTATATATAGTTTCTGCTGATTATAAAAGTAACAATTGATCATCACAAACATTTTGAAAAATTTCAGGGCAATAATTTTTAATGAAAACACCCAGAATCCCCTTACACACAACTATTGTTAACCTTTTTCTGCATGTCATTATAATTTTTCTATGCATATTTTTATTTTATTGAATTATACACCATATGTACCTTTATAAGCAGAATTTATTAAAAGAAACAGGCATGGGTGCAAGATAAAGCATGATTAAAGGAAAGAGGTATATTCAAAGCAGCTCCAGGTGACCATTTCATAGTATTTCTAAATTTAAAAGACGTATTGATGTGAATTTTAATGCTGGTGAAAATAACTCCTTAGGTTTTGTAATAACAATGCAAACACTTATACAAATGATAGCATCTAACATTTAATGAAGACATACTCCAGTCTGGACATTGCCAGTTCGTGTGTGTGTGTGTGTGTGTGTGTGTGTGTGTGTGTGTTTCAGTTTAATAATAACTTATTATATAAAATAATATAAACATATTATATTTTATTTTCTGTCTACAAGTGAAGATAGTGAGGCATAAAGTAGTTACATAGTCTCCATTTTTAATGCATTAATTTTTGAATGCCTATTATACTAGGTCCTGCATTAGTTTGCTAAGATAGAACATGAGAAATACCACAAAATCCAAGGTACCCTGACAGTAAGTGTCAGGCCAGAATGTGAAACCAGGGTTTGAAATGCTCCTTACTCTGGAACATAGTTACCATTACTCCATGCTGTCATTCACCTGCTTTCTGGTTTTGTCAGAGATACTTTGTTATTTTTCCCAGCAGGGTGTTCTAAATGTATTTTAGCAATGTTTCCAAGTAATAAGTAGAACAGAACATGAAACTATTTTATGACCAGTAAATCTGGCAAAGATTCCTTAAGAAATGTGAAATGAAGTTAATGCAACTGATGTCATGATAGCATGAAATGAAGAAATAGGGTTACAGAATGGCTTAGGCCAAGACATCTGACCACAGATCATGCAATTAGGTTTCTTTTTTTTTTTTTTTTTTTTTTTTTTTGAGATGATGTCTGACTCTGTAGCCCAGGCAGAAGTGCACTGGTGCGATCTTGGCTCACTGCAACCTCTGTCTCCCGGGCTCAAGTGATTCTTCTTCCTCAGTCTCCTGAGTAGCATTACAGGCGTGAGGCACCACACCCAGCTAATTTTTTGTATTTTGAGTAGAGACAGGGTTTCACTATGTTGGCCAGGCTGGTCTTGAACTCCTGACCTCAGGTAATCTGCCTGCCTTGGCCTCCCAAAGTGCCAGGATTACAGGTGTGGGCCACTGCGCCCAGTTCTTTTTTTTTTTTTTTTTTTTTTTTTTTTAGACGTAGTTTCGCTCTTGTCACCCAGGCTGGAGTGCAATGGCGCGATCTCGGCTCACTGCAACCTCTGCCTCCCCGGTTCAAGCGATTCTCCTACCTCAGCCTGCTGGGTTTACAGGTGCTCACCACTACGCCCGGCTAATTTCTATCTTTTTTTAATTTTATTTTTAGTAGCGACGGGCTTTCACCATGTTGGCCAGGCTGGTCTGGAACTCTTGACCTCAGGTGATCCGCCCACCTCAGCTTCCCAACGTGCTGTTTTTACATAAGTTTCTTAATTTGATGCTTGAGTATAAGAAGCTTCACAAAACGGTTGTTCAACAATTTCTCTATCTTAAATTTCTTATCCTTTATTCAGTTTTAAGTTGGCTAAAGATTATCTTCAAAAATTTAGTGTAATTCTATAAAAGGCTTATCATCTGAATTTTACATATTACATATTTTAGTTGACTTCATGTATTAACATAAATTTAATAATATGACATCAGATTTATTTCTTTGAGGAATTTCACATTACACAGTGGCGTGTTATCATCCAGCATATTTTTTAGACCTGACTAGATAATATCTGTTCTTTTAATGCTTTCAACGTCTGCATACATTTAGAATTTTTTTTAATCTATGTCATTCCCAATTTTTGCTAAAAAATTTCCAAGTTTGTGCCTGTAAATTAGAAAGCAATAGTCATATGTGAGCTAAAGAATACCAGATTAAAGACAGGAAGAATATTCACACATTATATTCTGGATGCGAAATCATCAAAGTTATCTTCTTCTAGTTCACTCTCCAGAGGAAATTGCGTGGGCCTTCTTCAGGAATCTGACTAGTTTGGTAAGAAAAATCAATGCCCAGATAGAAAACTCTGCAAGGAAGGCAGCAGTTTACCATTTCTATCCTCATGTTCAGGGTCTCCAGTCAGATTTAATACCCAAAAACAGATAACTAGGCGGTAACTTCGGGCTATTGCAACTTGTAGAAACATATGAAGAGATTGAGAATTCTCTCTCCAAATACCAAGCATGAAATTGAATAAATCGAAGACAATTATCAAAAACAACCATTCCTTAGGGTTCTAGAAATTGATGAAAGACACACCAAGTCATGGAGTAGTATTTATTCATGAAAAATTGATAAAAGTTTTGGAGATAAAGAGAAGGCAGTAGGACTTTTTGCTCGTGGCTGCTACCATTTTAGTCATTACAGCTCATTCAGAGTGGATGTTTTATTACAGCAGGACTTAGGAGGAAAACCAGCAGCTTCTGAGCTGCAGAGTAGACATGATTCTGGAGACAGGGTGAAATGAATGGCTGATGTAATTTTTAAGCAAGAAGCAAATGCAATAGGAAATGAATGTGGGAAACACACCACTTTGCTGGTGTGAGAAGGCAAACAGTGGTCCAGTCAAAATTTTAACAGAGATCCTGGAAATAAGAGAGCCATAGAAGGGCTAAGATAAGCTGCCAAACAGCTCTTTCTTACTAGAAAACTTATGCATCTAGAGAGAGAAACTGTGAAGGCCTGGGTGAAAGTATAAGTGGAGGCAGACTTAAAAACTGGCTGAACTTTGAATGCACTCCCCAAACTACACATAAATACACCAGCAAAGCGTATATGCTTTATAGAATTGAAGTATCTGGGTACAAGCTCTTTCCAAATTATTAGCTTACCATTAAGCTATGTAGTGACACAGGAGATCTCAGTCAGGCTAGAAAATAAAAATAGGATTTAGCAAAATTGTGGAGAGTCATAGTGGCTGCTCACACTGAGACAGATTCCGCTAAATCATGGGGTAAAATAATCAGAATCAGGTATTATTAAAATATGTACTATAAAACATAAAATATCCATTTTCCAAAAACAAAAAATCCTAGAAACATTCAAAAAATATGATCAATAATCAGGATAAAGTATTATCAGTACAAACTGATGCAAATTGGGCTAAGTTAGGTCTAACAGGAAACATTTTATTCAACTATTATATATATGTTCAAGGAATTGAAGTGTATATGATAACTTAGAAATAAATGAACACAATGACTTAGCAAACGTGGAATGCAAATAGATTGGCAGCACCTATTTAAAAAGTCTGAAATAAAAATTTTAAAGTTGAAAATTAAAATAACCAACATGAAAAAATTACAATATGGATGCAACCACATTTGCAAAGGCAAAAAGCAAAGAGTGCCCAATAAAAGGTGAGTCAGTACCCTTGGATTTGGGCCAGCATTTAAACAGCTTTGAAGTCATCACTCTTGTTCTTACAATAAGGAAAACCTTAGCAAACGAAAAATCAATGATGTGGATCAATCAGAGAGTTGAGGTTGTAGGGCAAACAACCAATCTGAAATCTGGAGAAATAGGCAAATCCATAGTCACATCTGAGACCTGCTTACCTGGTGCAGATGCTGCCAGAGCAATAAACAGGGAGAAACACCCACACTGTTAGAAGCCAAGTGTGGACTGGTATGAGAATGAGAAATTACTGGGGTCTGCAGTGTTGGAGAACCCAATTTCATAGTTTTTACCTCCAGAAATGGTGCCAGGTTCTTATAGTGAGGAGCAGGAAAGATCCTCGTATGACTCTGACAAATGGAGGGAAAGAATAACCCCTGTGAGATACTCCAGGACATTCTTTATAACAAAGACCTACTCCACAGAGAAAGATGTTCTACCACTGCCTAATCCCACCTGAGGAAAGAACATTTCTCTGACTCCAAGACCCTGCAGCTTTCCAGTCTCGCACAAGGGGGAAGAGGAAAGCTATACCCCCAGAGAAACCTGTGAAGGACACAGGCAAGAGAATGCATTTTGTGGGCACTCTGGAGAAACAGCTGATTCTAGAACTGGAAAAGAA
The DNA here is from genome assembly GCF_006542625.1 of Nomascus leucogenys. Taxonomy (NCBI): domain Eukaryota; kingdom Metazoa; phylum Chordata; class Mammalia; order Primates; family Hylobatidae; genus Nomascus; species Nomascus leucogenys. The sequence continues at coordinate 87,711,526 of NC_044387.1, read as the reverse complement.
ATGTAGAAGATGATGCATGTGAAACATCTTGGAGTGTCAGAAAGCAAGGAATTGCTCAAACACACACACACGCACGCACACAACACACAGTGATGGGAGTATATCAAAGGCATACAGGAGTCAACTGAAAGAACTGCCACTGGCCAAAGCAGGTACAACTTGAGCAATGAAATAAAGTAGTATTAGATTATAAAGCAACATATAAAATAAATCTTCAAGAATCTCTTACTCTCTACTGATAAAAGTGAATGATTGAATAAAGAAGGAAGACATGAAACATCTGTGCATTCCAAGGAACTTATGTAGATGATCCTCTCTCAAGAAGGTGGCATATAACTCCCAACTCTTTAAGTGTGGATTGTTTGCAGTAAATTCTCTCCAAAAAGTACAATTTGGAAAGGGGGGGTGAAGGAAGAGTGACTTTAGCGTGGGGGCATCGGACAAACACAATCAGCTAAGTGATCAAGGTTAACATCAACAATGAAAAGTCACACTGATAGTTGGTACCCTTGATATGGTAAGATGGCACTTTACCTCTGTGGTCTTCCTCCTAAAACTTCTATAATACAGTCTTAATCATGAGAAAAAAATATCATACAAATTCCATAAAAGGGACATTTAAAAAAACCTGACCAGGACTCCTTAAAACTGTCAGGATCACAGCCACCAGGAGCCTAAGGAGACATGCATACTGAATATAACGCATTCCCTTCAGTAGGACTCTGGGACAGAAAAAGGACCATTAAGCAAAAACTTAACACAGTATATATTTAGTTAATAATAAAATGTATCAATATTGATTCATTAATTGTAACACATTTACCCACAGTTAAGTAAGAGGTTAGTAATGGGAAAAATGTACCTACATAATTTTCCTAGAAATTAAAAATTGTAGTAAAATTATAAGTTTATTTTTAAAAAGTGTGAGTCATGTTAAAAAACTAAGGGTGCTAAGATTCCCCAATGCCCAAAACTGCAACAATCTGAGCAATAAGATAAATAATATTATTATAATGCATTAAGATAACATATCCCTATTAATATAAATAATTGGTGGAAAAACATATATGGGAGAAGCGATAGCTTTTTTACAGAAGAATTCAAACTAATAAATGCAGAAAGAATGCAAGAAATTGGAAAATCTTGACAATGCAACAATTATTACTGTGCCTTTAAAAGCACAGTAATAATTGTTGCATTGTCAAGGTTTGATAATGGATGCTAAAATTAGTGGATAAACACTGAAGAGAAAATAAGATATTTGCATAATCTTTTAGTACCTCCACAAAGATATTTACTAGTTACTAAAGGAAAATATTTATGGTGGGAAACTTTAGCAAACACCACCTTCTACAAATGATTTAGTTTAACATAAATAACAAGATATAGCAACATTATATGTGCTCTCAGATAGGATGAAATTAGAGAATCCTTACTTTTGTGACATTCATGCCCAAAATAATAATCTCAATCAAATACTAAGAAAGCATCAAACAAACCCGAACTGAAAGACTGGTAAAATAACTGGCCAGTCCTATTCAATCAAAAAGTGGGCAAAGAACATGAACCGACACTCTTCAAAAGAAGATATATATGTAGCCAACAAACATGAAAAAAGCTCAACATCACTGATCATTAGAGAAATGCAAATCAAAACGACAATGAGACATCATCTCATACAAGTCAAAATCACAATTATTAAAAAGTCAAGAAACAAAAGATGCTGGCGAGGCTGTGGAGAAATAGAAATAATTTTACACTGTTAGTGGGAATGTAAATAAGTTCAACCATTGTGGAAGACAGTGTGGTGATTCCTCTAGGATCTAGAACCAGAAATATCATTTGACCCAGCAATCCCATTACTGGGTATATATCCAAAGGATTATAAATCATTCTATTATAAGGATACTTGCACACATGTTTATTGCAGCAGTATTCACAATAGCAAAGACATGGAATCAACCCAAATCCCATCAGTGATAGACTGGATAAAGAAAATATGGTACATATACACCATGGAATACTATGCAACCGTAAAATGGAATGAGATCATGTCTTCTGCAGGGACATGGATGAAGCTGGAAGCCATAATCCTCAGAAAACTAACACAGGAACAGAAAACCAAACACCGGGTGTTCTCACTGATAAATGGAAGCTGAATAATGAAAACACATGGACACGGGGAGGGGAACAACAAACACTGGGGCCCGTCGTGGGGGCAGGGCAAGGGAAGGGAGAGCATAGGGGCAAATAGCTAATGCATGTTGGGCTTAATACCTAGGTGATGGGTTGATAGTTGCAGCAAACCACCATGGCACACGTTTACCTGTGTAACAAACCTGCACGTTCTGCACGTATATCCCGGAACTTAAAATAAAATGTAAAAACAAAAAAAAGTGTCAAGACCATCAGACTGGGGAATGCAACTATAGACCTAGTGGGAAAATGACAGCTTTCTTCCTAGAACACTAATCCATCAGAGCCATGTTCACAGACCTGCATTCTAACTGTTGGGTGAGCTCAGAATATTTATCGTTGGTTAAATGTAAATGCTACATCCTCAAGGTTAGTGCACCCTCACGGGTGCACTCAACATTAGCTTCTTAGCTGAATATTATGTAATCTATTTCAGTGTTCTATTTCATTGCATCAGGGTAATACGTTAACTAGGAAGATCAGTGGAGTTCACAAAATTGCCTCGAACAAATCCCTTGTGAAATATCTTGCAATAAATTGATCATTCGGTAAGATCACTTGGGTAGTGATGAAAAAAGTGGCATTGCGGTAAGGAAAGACAAATCCACATCCAGCATAGGTATTAATTCCAGTAAAGACTATCAGCTCCTCCAGAGTAGAAAGGTGTGATGTCATCATACAGCCAAGTGGCTGACTCGTCTTAAAAGATGGCACCATAGCAAGATCGCATCTCCAGTCTCTGCTCCAGATGATTGAATAAGCAGCATCATGAAGGGCAATGTTAGCCTTGCTGATAAGGAAAAGTTGAGTCCATTTATAACTTTCATCTCTGACTCTTTTCATATATCTATTTTGCATGTACTGTGGCATAGATGTCCTAAAAATAGTTTTGTGTACATTTTTACATTTCTTACAAACCTGTTTTCAAAAATTAATATTGTTTATTAATTATCTTAATATAAAAATCTCTCAAAATAAAAAATTATTTGGATGGTTTAACATAAGAAATGTATTAATATCAGGAATATTTCCTGATGTTTAGAAATTTTTCTTGGGGGGTAACATGTGCGGTGGCTCACACCTGAAATCCCAGTGCTTTTGGAGGCCATGGAGGGAGGATCACTTGAGGCCAGGAGTTTGAGACAAGCCGGGGCAATATAGAGAGTCCATCTCTATGATAAATATTTGTTTTTAACTGCCTTTTATAGATAATTAAAAAGATGTGATACATTATATTGCACTGATTCATTTCAGAGAGCTCAGAGCTGCATTTAGTAAGCAAATATAGTATCCAAATCACTCAGGGTTTCTACGTCATCCTCCAATATATTACATGACTGTGGTCACTCACCAACCTTTTTAAATTTCATATATAGAAGAACAGTGTTATATAGAATAAGCAGCATTGGAGTGAGTGGGAATAATGAAACCCAAGAAAAGCTTTACTATGTGATAATTAGTCCTAAGGTTCTCCTACCTTTGGGAAACCTACAGCAATGAGATATACATGAGGCTTTTGGGAGAATAAAGTAATATACTTCATGTAAAGCATTTCTAAATTAAAAGGAACTATAATAAATTGAGAGTTCTGTCTAAAAGGCATTAGCAACTTTTGAAAAACTATGTGTACTTGCTTGCGTAATTACATACAAATTTATGAAAAAAATATACTTGCTCAAACCCAAAATAGTCTAGTTTATAAATTGCCAGTAAAATAATTTTATATGTCAAATATATATTTCAAAATGTTAAGTAGTTATTAAACAAAAATTGTAATATGAAATTTAAACAAAGCCATTCGAATGAAAACAAAAACCACATTAATGACTCTCAAGTTCCAATAACAATGTAACATTTTATATACACTGTGACTACTGTGTCTTTTACAAATTTGCTATTTCTAGTTTACATTGTGATTTATGTTTTTTTAATTTATACTTTAATAAGGCTGTCATAACAGTAAGTGATTGGAAATCACTACATTAGTAAATCAATCGATAGGAGAAACAAAACAACACTAAAAATCCTTAAATGAGATAGTGAATGTGATTTTACCGGAAAAAAAAATTTAAAACTTAGTAACTTCTGATGACAAATATTTCTTCAGTAAGATTGTGGAAGTTTCTGAGGCTAATCTAAAGAATATAAAAGATCTCTGACCTTTTATAAATGTGCTTACAGTACTTTATAAGGGCTTAACAAATACAAAACATAAAAATTGACAACTATTAACAAAGGATCAATACAAACTAGTTTTATTCTGTTTTATGAAAATTAGCACTGAAGCACTGGATTTTAATATTTTAAATGTAAATGTGCTAATAACTCAGTTTATAAACTATGATAAGAATTATTGTCCACAAACTATTTAGTCTGAGCTTCTGAACATGATCATATCAGCGTGTTTACAAAAGAACTTCAGTTTTGAAGATAAGGTAATTAATGAAATGAACTATTAGGTTGAAAATTAAATTAATTCCTCAGAAGAAGTATATTTTAACAAACAGGATCTTAAAACTATTAGAGCAATAAATTGTCTCAGATAATTTTAATCAAATTTTAATAATATTTCAATACAAATCAAATCATTCTGATTACATTTATGTTAAAGGATGCATGACATATGCATGCTCACATAATTTCCTAATTTGGAAAGCTTTATGTGTTGCAAAGGCACTTGAAAAATAAAAGCCTATACTCATTCATTTGAGAATATTTTATTCTGCCTGATCTCTCTTAATTTCTATATCTCAGTTCACAGAAGCCTCAATCTCCTGAGAAGAGCAAAAGGATTCAAAACTATTAATAACTAACTCATCAATATCTACCACTTATGTGAAATAAATCAATAGGGATAATAAATTATTTAATACTTCAATGCATGTTGTTATACAAATATTTATTCATTTTATAAATAATGTTCCCATAGTTGACCCAAAACTATCTGCAGTGAATATTTTCTCTCTTAATTATGTTAACCTTTGCTATTCTTTTGAATTCATATATAATCAAATTGTCTTTGAGGCAACGCAGAGAACTAAACTTGTTAACAACATTTCTATGAAAATTTGTTTGGTGATGTGTGATTTAAGTGGCATGGGAATTTTATTCAGTTGGATCTAAATATGAGCAAATGGCTCTAAAAAATCCCTTTACTTTAATTATAATATTATTTGGAAAGCTAGTTAATTTTTATATTTAATTAAAACACTCACATGGCATTTGATTAATAGTTCAGGACATACAGTGAAATATACTACATAAAATAATAATTGATCAATATCAATAAATTGCTTGGTTATGAAGGATGCTTCTCTGTTAAATTCTAAAGAAATAAATTAATACTGAAACACTCTACTCTATGAAACCTTCATCATATGGTTGCCTTAGGGCATCTAAATCTAAGTTGCATGAGAGCAGGGACTTGTCTGTCATGTTCTTTGATATATTCCAATTACTTGGAAAAGTGGCTGTAAGGAATTAAATAAATCTCTTCCTCAGAAGACATTCAGGGTACAGGCCAGCCATGTCTTCCAACCCCCGGGTGTCACACAAGGTCATAAACTTGATTCTGATCATATTTCTTTAGTCTGTACCAATAAATTTGATCATTGAAGTAAATGTTAAAAAACGGAATTTCAAAATGTAAAGAATATTTAATGTTTACACATTTCTTTAAAGGAAATATGATCAATAAAAAAGCTGTAGAATAATAAAATGTCTAAATTTTGAATAAACAAAATCACAATTAAAAATATGTGTGTGTGTGTGTGTGAGTGTGTGTGTGTGTATTTACAGAAAGCAGTTGGGTTGTTTGATGAAAGTATACACTTTGAAAGAACAAAGTATGATGGGAGACACTACAAATAAGATAAAATACAAAATATCAAAATAAAATTATTTTTCAGAATTATTAAGTTTAATATATGAAACATCAAGAACTAAGCAAAACATTTTTTCTGAGTTCTGCTTGAAGCATAAGAGAAAACTAAGAAATGGATAGGTCTAGTGGATAATCTATATGTTAAGTGATGGCAGAGAAGGAAAAAAATGTGCTTTTCTATTTAGTTTCTTTATTTTTCTAATTATGAAGATAATATTCAACCTGAAAGATTAAAACAATAGTTTTGGAAGTACAACTCATGGTAAAGGAGGAGTTGGTAAGAGTTCACCAGAAGTCTTCAGTAAATCAGGTCCCTAGCTGAGATGAGTTAGATTGAAGTGCAAAGGTTTGCAAAAGTGACTTCGGATCTAGATACCACTAGTATTTGAAGAATCATGGAAATGAGAGCTTTGACAGAAGATTTAAGATAGACAAATACCATGCTTTTTCAAAGAAAAATTGTAAAAACCAGGTATAATTGCTAAGATTTATATTAGTCACATATTTATACTGTTTTAATTTATATTAAATTATTTAGATAATGTGTAAGGTTAACTAGTGAATAAAGTATAACTAGATTCTAAATGTCATTCATTCAAGCTATAAAAAAATTATTTCTTTTTCTTTATGGTTTTTGAATAAAAAAAGTAGACGTTTTGTATAAACATACTATATTAAATTTGTTAGTAAGGTTTTGCCTAAAAATAAATAGCTATTATGAATATTTGAAGTTGGTAGTCATAGATTTATTAAAAAGACATTACCTAATGACAATTAAAAACCTGAAATCAAGGGCTCTGTATTTGGCCCTATCTTAATCTATAGTTTAATCAAGTACTTAGATCAAGATATAAAATGCAAGTATATCACAATATTAAATTTGAAATAATAGCTAATATGTTGAATGATGGAATCAATGGCAGCAAGGTTGAAAATGACTGCTGGACTAGACTTTTTAGCTCAATGAATAGAGACGTGTTTATCTTTGTATAAGTCTCTTTTTTAAGATCAGACAAAAATCTATTTAACAAGGAAAGGGATAATATAGGTCTATTATCTTCATATGGATGAAGAACTATCTTGTAATTATTACTTAGAAATCAAAATAGCCTATCTATAAAATGAGAAAGTTAACAATTTTATTAATAGTAAGGTTCACACGACAAAGGTAACATTTCCTCAGTTATTTTTTATTTTATTTTTATTTTATTTTTAAGACGGAGTTTCGCTCTTGTTGCCCAGGCTGGAGCGCAATGGCACGATCTCGGCTCACTGCAGCCTCTGCCTCCTGGGTTCGAGCAATTCTTCTGCTTCAGCCTCCTGAGTAGCTGGGATTACAGGCGCCTGCCACCACACCCGGCCAATTTTTTGTATTTTTAATAGAGATGGGAGTTTCATCATTTTGGCCAGGCTGATCTTGAACTCCAGACCTCAGGTGATCCACCCACCTTGGCCTCCCAAAGTGCTGGGATTACAGGCTTTATTCCTAGATATTTTCCTGATTTTTAAAATGAACTGCTTGGTACAGTAAATATAAAAAATATATTGTCATTTAATTATTTTATAGTTTTAGATTTTGTATTTTGTATTTACTCAAGGTAGTGCTCAGTGAGCTGCTACTGTAGATTTTTCTTTAGTTTTCATTTCTTGTTTTTAGAAGCTCTTCTTCCTTCGTGGATGTCTTTGGTTCCTTGATATTCTTTTTAGGATTACAAAGGGTTATGAATGCTACTATTCTCGTTATGCAGTTGGAGTGCAGAATTCTGTAAATACCATGCTGTTAGAAAATCCCTTAGGTAAGCAGTTTCTGTCACAGTAGTCACCCTCAGGAGTGACAATGATGAAGTAAGCCACCTGTATGTGTGTGGCAAGGTCATGATAGATAACCTTTGTATTTTCTTTCCCCATGAAGCTGTAGCAGCTGTTCACATAGATAACTGTGACCAGTAGTAATAATACATTCTAGCAAATTCCTTTTTTAAATATTAATGCCAGGAAGTAAATAACTTAATAACATATAAATAAAAAATGATGAATGCTATGAGTAATGCAAAAAGTTTCATAGCAATGAATGTTATCTGTTTGATACCTAGCTCTCCCTGAATTTTCCATCATGAAAACAAGGAGTATGAACACAGAGTAAGACAACATGGGAGAGTAGAAGAGAGAAAATCAAATAAGGAATCTCAAATGCAGCCTCTCCCTTGCCTACCAACCATTGTGAACACAAATCTCAATAAACATGTTGGTGAATAAGGCAAGTACATTTAATTAATTTTAGTCAAGCAGGCAAGCCCAGCTTTTGTTTTGTTTTGTTTTAGATATTGAGGGCTTGCTATACAGAAAACAATTGTTCAAGGGATAACTGATTTATAATAATCCCTCAGTGTGCTCATGAAGAATGTACAGTGATATAAGTATAGCTAGAAGGATGTGAATTTCTCACTACAATAACAAGGATTGGTTCAAACTGGGAACAGTTACAATCAAACTGTTTGGGCTCAGGGAAGATCAAATGTTATGGAACAGAATTCACTTATTCATTCTTTGATTTATTTTTTCTTGGTTTCCAATATTAATCCAGTACCTAGTCTATGTGAACAGAAAGGGAAAGGAGAAAAGGAAAGAAAGACAAAAAGGAAATATGTTTCTTGTCCTCAAGGAATTTCCATTTAGTGGGCATTAAACATTCTGATTTATAAACAGTGAGTTGACATTGAGTACAAATATTATCTTCCTAAAATAAGCTATTGGTTAATAACAGTGACTATATGAGAGCCTGATGTGTCAATTACAGTGGTTAAGATTTGAAAGGATATACTTAGTTGGCATGAAAAAAATCTAGGACCTTTTCAGTGTAACTGAGGATTCACTGAAAGTGCTCATTTCTGATATTCTGGAGACAGTGTTATTGAACATCGGCTTTACAAAATTTTAAGTGGCAAAATGTAATTTCAGAAAACACAGAGTGCCTGGTTAGTGGAGACATGCACCCTGTTTATGCAATTGTTTAACTGCAAATGATCCAGAGGCTGAGTAAGGCAGATTATGTTCCTAGATCTATTCAGGGTCCTCAGAGAGGCCCATCTATGAAAATATATATTTGCCATTAATTTTGTTAAATGTAATTGGGAAGTTAGGGTCTGAAAGAAAATATACAATTGTTTTTTGAGAAAGGATAATATTATAAAATCAGATAGAAAACATTCTGAATTGTAAACTTTAGGTATTCCTTCTTGTATTTCCACTTTGAAATGAAGGGGAGAAAAGTATAGTTGAGGGCACATTTATTCCTTTGTGCCCTTTCTACATATTGCTGCTTATCTGTAGCATTACTTCATGAATTCATGAAGTTGTTGCTTTATGACATGTTATTGAGCTCTTTCTATACTTTGAGTAACTTTATTTTCTAAGTTATAACCTAGCCAAACTATATGTGTGTGTGTGTATATATATATATATATATCAGAATAATACTGTTAAAATTCAATAAAATGGAAATGATTTTCATATTTCAACTTAAAATATGTGAAGCTAGAAGAAGATAATACTTCAATCATAGTTCAGAAAGCAAAATCCAACACTTTTCAAGTAATTATTCTAAAATTCCTCTCAACTGATCAGTTCTTCATAATCAGAAGTTTTTTTATTCCTTCTTATTTTCAAGAATATCACCTTAAAAATATTTATGAAAATATGTATGAAAAGAAGAACAGAAAGTCTAAGAGAAGAAAATTGAATCCAGCAGAAGGCTCTACACAGTACACTTCCACTACAAAACTATAGGCAGCTTCTGAAGGAAATAAGAAAAGATAATCAAGTATCTACCCTTAACCGTGTGCCCTTTATTCTGCTTGACAAACGTTTATTTTGAGCAGCAAGTACACCGAACAATTAGTAATGAAGGCTCATGGTATGAAAAACATAACACAAGATTCAGGACAATATATACACTTGAAATCAAACAATTTCTACTTGTAGCATTCACATCAATATATTTGCATTTTAAATGTTATGATCTAGTAAATAAATTCTAACTAACTGCTAATTGTGAGATGCATGGTAAGAAAAATTGCCACATTGATGGCCTTTTCTTAAATTAATATGTAAAGCACTTTACTAAACTATGGTTCGCAATTGTTGAAGTAAGTAGACTTTTCTTCCTTTTTCTAAAACATCTCAACCTAGCCAAACTATATATATATATATATATATATATAACTATATATATAAAACTATATATATAGCCAAACTATATATATATAACTATATATATAGCCAAACTATATATATATAACTATATATATAGCCAAACTATATATATAACTATATATATAACCTAGCCAAACTATATATATGTAACTATATATACACACACACACGTATACATATATGTATATATGTATATGTGCATATATATATCTTTTAGAAAACTTTTACAAAAAGAGAAGAGCTTGTATAAAAATTTATTTCAACATTTTATAATTTTTAATTGAGTAAAATATATTTAATACAATCTTTGTCAGTTTACAGTTTAAGATATTCTCTGGAATTTCACTGCATATTTAACATAGTAAAACATGTGGGCCATTCATTCCTATATTCATTTTATAATCGATGATGTCATGTCTTTTTTTTAAATTTTATTATTATACTTAAAGTTTTAGGGTACATCTGCACAATGTGCAGGTTTGTTACATATGTATCCATGTGCCATGTTGGTGTGCTGCACCCATTAACTCGTCATTTAGCATTAGGTATATCTCCTAATGCTATCCCTGCCCCTCCCACCACCCCACAACAGTCCCCGTAGTGTGATGTTCCCCCTCCTGTGTCCATATATTCTCATTGTTCAATTCCCACCTATGAGTGAGAACATGCGGTGTTTGGTTTTTTGTCCTTGTGATAGTTTGCTGAGAATGATGTTTTCCAGTTTCATCCATGTCCCTACAAAGGACATGAACTCATCATTTTTTATGGCTGCATAGTATTCCATGGTGTATATGTGCCACATTTTCTTAATACAGTCTACCGTTGTTGGACATTTAGGTTGGTTCCAAGTCTTTGCTATTGTGAATAGAGCCACAATAAACATACGTGTGCATGTGTCTTTATAGCAGCATGATTTATAGTCCTTTGGGTATATACCCAGTAATGGGATGGCTGGGTCAAATGGTATTTCTAGTTCTAGATCCCTGAGAAATCGCCACACTGACTTCCACAATGGTTGAACTAGTTTACAGTCCCACCAACAGTGTAAAAGTGTTCCTATTTCTCCACATCCTCTCCAGCACCTGTTGTTTCCTGACTTTTTAATGAAGGCCATTCTAACTGGTGTGAGATGGTATCTCATTGTGGTTTTGATTTGCATTTCTCTGATGGCCAGTGATGATGAGCATTTTTTCATGTGTTTTTTGGCTGCATAAATGTCTTCTTTTGAGAAGTGTCTATTCATATCCTTCTCCCACTTTTTGATGGGGTTGTTTGTTTTTTTCTTGTAAATTTGTTTGAGTTCATTGTAGATTCTGGATATTAGCCCTTTGTCAGATGTGCAGGTTGCGAAAATTTCATCCAATTTTATAGGTTGCCTGTTCACTCTGATGGTAGTTTCTTTTGCTGTGCAGAAGCTCTTTAGTTTAATTATATTCCATTTGTCAATTTTGGCTTTTGTTGCCATTGTTTTTGGTGTTTTAGACATGAAGTCCTTGCCCATGCCTATGTCGTGAATGGTATTGCCTAGGTTTTCTTCTAGGGTTTTTATGGTTTTAGGTCTAACATTAAAGTCTTTAATCAATCCATCTTGAATTAATTTTTGTATAAGGTGTAAGGAAGGGATCCAGTTTCAGCTTTCTACATATGGCTAGCCAGTTTTCCCAGCACCATTTATTAAATAGGGAATCCATTCCCCATTGCTTGTTTTTGTCAGGTTTGTCAAAGATCAGATAGTTGTAGCTATGCGGCGTTATTTCTGAGGGCTCTGTTCTGTTCCATTGATCTGTATCTCTGTTTTGGTACCAGTACCATGCTGTTTTGGTTACTGTGCCTTGTAGTATAGTTTGAAGTCAGGTAGCATGATGCCTCCAGCTTTGTTCTTTTGGCTTCGTATTGACTTGGCAATGCAGGCTCTTTTTTGGTTCCATATGAACTTTAAAGTAGTTTTTTCCAATTCTGTGAAGAAAGTCATTGGTAGCTTGATGGGGATGGCATAGAATCTGTAAATTACCTTGGGCAGTATGGCCATTTTCACGATATTGATTCTTCCAACCCGTGAGCATGGAATGTTCTTCCATTTGTTTGTATCCTCTTTTATTTCATTGAGCAGTGGTTTGTAGTTCTCCTTGAAGAGGTCCTTCACATCCTTTGTAAGTTGGATTCCTAGGTATTTTATTCTCTTTGAAGCAATTGTGAATGGGATTTCACTCATGATTTGGCTCTTTGTTTGTCTGTGATTTGTGTACAAGAATGCTTGTGATTTTTGTACATTGATTTTGTATCCTGAGATTTTGCTAAAGTTGCTTATCAGCTTAAGGAGATTTTGGGCTGAGACAATGGGGTTTTCTAGATATACAATCATGTCATCTGCAAACAGGGACAATTTGACTTCCTCTTTTCCTAATTGAGTACCCTTTATTTCCTTCTCCTGCCTAATTGCCCTGGCCAGAACTTCCAACACTATGTTGAATAGGAGTGGTGAGAGAGGGCATCCTTGTCTTGTGCCAGTTTTCAAAGGGAATGCTTCCAGTTTTTGCCCATTCAGTATGATATTGGCTGTGGGTTTGTCATAGATAGCTCTGAAGAATCTATTAAGGAACTGTTGCTTTCCTATTTCTCCATAGATAGTAAACTTGTCTTCCTAGTGGCTTAAAAATCTTTGAATAAGTTGAGCTAACGTTCTGTTAACTCTTAACCGCTGTTTTCTACCCCCATAGGCTTTTCTATAACCAGACTTTTAGAGAAGTGACCTACTATTAAGCAGAGGTTCTGAGTGTTTGTCTCATTTGTTTTTTTATGAGAACAGAAGGTAAGTGTGAAGCAAAAGCAAGTATTTCTTTGGATAAGATGGGTATAAAGTACATTTGATTTTATAGAGAGAAAGATACAGAGAGAGAGAGAGAGAATAAATAAATAAATAAATAAATAAACTGACTTGATGTAATGTTAACCTCTAAGCCATTAGTAATCTATAACCCATATAAATCATCCTCAATATCCAAATATATATGGAAAAAATCGAGTAAGTCCTTTCATGCCAACATTACTCTTCAGTACACACTTCAGTGATTAATTTTTCATTTTTGTCTTTACACTCTTGTAGCATATAAATACAAAGAACTTAAAAAATAATATTAACCTGACATTATAAATGGTTTTTTGTCTTCTTACTGTTAGGCTTCATAGCTTCATTAACCTTTTCTCCCAAACACTGTTATTTATATTAAGTTTATACTTTCATTCTTCAAGAAGAATAACATAAAACTAAATTTCATAAGAAAATGAGACACAATATCTATTTCAAACAAATATTCCTTTTGTATAAAAAAGCTGGGTAGATGATGTATGTGACATAAAGAGACAGCAAAAGCTTTGCTGGCTGCAGTGGGACAAATGAGAGGAATGACGGTGTTACCAATGGGCATTCGCTGGGGTGACACTGACCTGTGTCAGTCGCTTTCTTCCATTCAATACAAAATATGTTTGATTGAAGGATTTTTCTTGGGTTGGCCTTAACAGTTACTTCATTAATGATCCCAGTTTCAACCAGTGACCCAGAAATGAAACACTACATTTCACAAAACTGCTGGAGGACACTATAAACAAGACTTAAAAAATGTCATGTCCTTGAAAACATGAAATCCAATATGCTGGTATATGTCTTTTACTCAAAATAGAATCCAAAAATAAAATGTTCCATGGGCCACAGAAGAAGGCTAAGTCTGTGTTTAAAAAGAAATACAAATCTCTTCTCTGTAAGTCAAACATCAGAAAATCTGAAATGTGAAGCTACTGTGGTACAAGATCAACCCTACAGTTTCTTTCATATACCAGTTGTACCATTTCAATATTATTTATAACTCTGAGGAGACTACACAAGTTATTTCATGATTTTTGGAAAGTATTGATTTCAGAAGAGAATGGAGATTTTTTTTACACACACAAAAACCATTAAACCTATTTTGGCACTAACTGATAGCCTAAATGATCATCTTTATTTCAAGCAATAATTATGCTGACCCAATTCTTAAGAAAAAAACCTTGCTTAGCAATTTACATGTTTAAATAAAATATTAAGACTTCTTTGATTCTCATAAAATGAAGCACAGAAGTAAATCTAACAGATAATCAGTTTCAATACAGTATATATGAAAAATGAATTTCATATCAACCTGCATAGACATTTTCTTGACTATGTATAAAATGATTTCAGATCATAATAAGGTTATACTTGTTTACCCAAACATTATAAAGATCTCTCTCTCTCTCTTTTTTTTCTCTCTCTCTCTACCTACCTACCTATCTACCTACCTACTTACCTACCTACCTAACCTACCTACTTTACTATCTATCTTGATGTAATAGTGGGGATGTAAAAGACTTAATTCTGTGATTGCTGATCATTTAGCACCAGTGACTGCTAAGTAACTTCCACTGAAGTGTTCTCCAAAATGCCCACAACTTTGCATTCACACCAGCAAAACATGTTCCAGTTATACTGCATTCCCACCAGCATTTGGTATTGTGGGATTTTAAGCATTCTAAATGGCATATAAAGTAAACTCAGAGGGTTTCATTCTGTATTTCCCTAATGACTAATGATGTTGAGCTTTTTTTGTTTGGATTAATTTCTCATGTGCACGTGTTCTTTGATAAATTAGCCATTCAATCTTTCATCTATTTATTACCCGTTCAATCTTTCGTCTATTTATTTCTAGTTAGTTACTATTATAATTTACTTTTGATCATTTTTAAGGTATTCAATAAATATGTCTTTTACCAGATATATGATTTGCAAATATTTTCTCCCATGTTGCGTTTGGCCTCCCTAATCGCTAAACAATGTCTTTCAATATCCAAGGTGTCATTTTTTTCTTATGAATTTTTTTGATATTTTATCAAGGTAATACTTAAACTAAGGTAACAATAGTTTTTTAATATATTTTGTTTTATAAATTTTATAGTTTGGGGGTTTAAATTTCAGTCTATAATGAATTTTGATTTTGTATCTGCCGTGTAGTGTTGATTGAGGTTCATGTTTTTGCACATGGGTAGCCAGTTGATCCAGCAGCATTTGCAGAAAAAAAAAAAAACAACTATGCTTAATGCATTGAATTGGCTTTGTACCATTGTTTGCAAACAATTAATGACATACATATCTATTCCAGGATCCTCTTTTTATTTCCAGTGATTTATAGAACTACTGTTTTGCCTATACCACGAGTCACCAGATTTTTTTTTTCAGTAAAGGGCCAAATACTACATATTTTAGGCTTTCCAAGTCTCATATTTTTCTTTGTATTTTTACTTTCCCATTCTTTAAAAATACTTGTAAAAGGCCGGGCATGGGTGGCTCATGCCTGTAATCCCAGCACTTTGGGAGGCCGAGGCGGGCAGATCATGAAGTCAAGAGATAGAGACCATCCTGGCTAACAGGGTGAAACCCCGTCTCTACCAAAAACACAAAAAAATTAGCCAGGCGTGGTGGCGGGCGCCTGTAGTCCAGCTACTCAGGAGGCTGAGGCAGGAGAATGGCGTGAACCCGGGAGGCGGAGCTTACAGGGAGCCTAGATCGCGCCACTGCATTCCAGCCTGGGCGACAGAGCGAGACTCTGTCTCAAAAACAAAACAAAACAAATTTGTAAAAAAATAGGCTCACAGTTCATACAAATAGACTATGAGCAGAACTTGACCTGTGGGACACATGTTGCATTCTCTTAGCCTATACCACACTGTCTTGATTAGTTTAGCTTTTCAAAAATTACTGAAATTAAATAGTGTTAGTTTTTCGATTTTGTTGTCTTATGTCGACTTTTTTTGGGTATAATAGTTTTTTTTTTTTTTTTTTTTGCTTTTCTATATACATTTTAGAATTAGCCTGTTAATTTCTATAAAATTTCCTTAGGAGATTTTGAGATTTTGATTGAATTGCATTAATCTTTAGTTTGGTGAAAATTAAAATCTTAATAACACTGATTTTTTTCAACTTGTGACTACAAATTATCTCTGATTTATTAGAGTTTTGTTTTTCTTCATCAATGGATTGTATAATTTTCAATATACAGATGTTGAACATAGTATTAGATTTATACCTATTTTATGGCTTTGATACTATTATGAATTATAAGGTTTTTTAAAATTCAAATTTCCAATTGTTCATTGTCAATAAAGAAAAAGCACAACAATCTTTTTCTGAATTTTAACATATCCTATGAACGTGCTAAACTCATTCAGTTCTAGAAGTTTTATAGTAGTTCTTTTGGACTTTCTATGTGGATAGTGTCATCTGTAAATAAACTAATTTTATTTCTTCCTTCCATTTTTTTTTTTTCTCTTTTGTATGGTCTTGCACTAGCTGGGAGTTCAAGTACAGTATTCTGTAAGAGTGGTGGGAGTGAGGGCTGTTTATATGTTTCTGATCTTGGGAGACAAATGACTCTGAATTTAATCATTAAGTATAATGTTGGTTGTAGCAGTGGTAGTTTCTGCTGCTGTTGCTGAGCTTTTACCAGATTGAGGAATTTTCTTCTTTTTGTATATAGCTGACATTGTATCATGACTATTTGTTGAAGTTTATCAAATATTTTTTCTTCGAGTATTTTTCTTCTTTAGTCTGTTGAATTATACTGATGGATCTTCAACTGCTGAGCCAGGTTGGAATAAATACCACCCAGAAAATGACTGACTAGAGATGTCAGATGCCAGTTTTCAGAAAGAAGAACCAAAGTTGGTTCTTACACATAGTTATTCATAACTCGAACAGAACATGAAGGGGAAAGTGCTGGAGCCTAGCAGAGCCTCATGGGATGAACCTGGGGCATAGTAAAAGCACAAGCAAGAGGCCCTTAGAGTCTGGTTAGGATCCCCGAGGAACTTGTCATTTGGCAGAAAGGGCAGGTGAGAGTGCTTTGTCTCTCCTCACCCCTGCAGCTGACCTCAGATATCCAAACTGTTGGAAAGCTCCTCTGCCCTCGTGAACCCAAACAATGGCGTGGGTAGTGATTTGACAACTTCTTAAGAACATTTACACCAGACCACCAACTCCCACAGAATCTGGCCCTTCCTCCAGACCCAAGAGGCAGTGGTGGGCACCAAACGGGGGGCAAAGCCAATGGGGGGACTGCGTCCTGCACGGAGAACCTGAGCCCTTGCGTCTCCACATCACCAGAGCCCCTGCAGACATTCCCTAGCCTCTGCCACACAGGGCTGGGGGATCCAGGAGAACTGAGGGGTACCCAGTGTTCTAGGTCTCCTCTTGGGACTACTGCTCCTAAGGGAAGGGAGAATGCAGAGCACCAAGGAAACACCACTTGAGACAAAGGACACAGGGTGTCAAGGGAGGGGAGTGAGTCAGCTTCATGTCTCCAAGTCTTTCCCAAATTCCTTATCATCACAGAGATACTATCTCTAGCTTTCAAGTGTATCAAGCAAAGATCCTTGCAGTAACCTTGTCTCCCAAGGCTTAGACTCTTCAAAAATACCAAGAAATCCATGGCAAATTGTCTCTCAACAATTTTGATTGTTTTTGCTTTTATTTTCTTTAGGTGGAAGACAAAATCCTAAGCATTCTATGTCCTAATTTAAGCAACTAATTGTGTACATTTTCTCTTTTCTTGCTTTATGTATCTACTTCCATTTTTTAAAGTCCTTTCCATTAAAATATTTTCTTATTTCCCTTATGATTTTCTCTTGGATGCAACTATGAGTAATGTATTGTTTAATTTCTAATTATTTCAGGATTTTCCATATTTTTTGTTATTAATTTTTGACATTTCATTGGATTATAATAAAGAAATATACATTATATAATTTCATTTCTTTAAAATTTGTAAAGTATTTTTTCTGGCCCAAATATCCTCTATCTTGGTGATTACTTCCACGTGCATTTGACAAGAAAGTACATTCTCTTGGGTATTCCATAAATTCATGTGAGTGTTCCATAAATGCAAGTGAGTGTTCCATAAATGCATGTGAGGAGTGTTCCATAAATGTCAATTAGATCAAGTTGGTTGATAGTGTTGTTCAGGTCTTCTTATACTTATTAGTTTTCTGTTTATTTTTTCAATCAGTTCTTGAGAAAGGATTGTTGAAGTCTCCAACTGTAATCGTGATGTATCCATTGTCTTATCAGCCTTAACTGATTTTGCTTCACATTTTGAAGCTCTATTCTTAAGAGCACATTCTTTTAACATCATTGTAGTCTTAAACATTATGTGATATCTCTACCCCTAACAATTTTTTATTAGATAATATCTCTGCTCTTGGAAATTGTTAAATCTGCTTTGACTGATATTAATATTCCATTGCACTAAAATTTATTTTGTCTGCATAATTGATTATTATTTATGGCTTTTCTTCTTATAAGCAGCTGTCCTGATTTTACAATATACATCTTCAGTTATAACCAACTACCTTCAATACTGTTATGCTGTTATATGTGTAGTGTTAGTAACTTACAAAAATGTAGCTCCAATACCTCTCTTCCATTCTCTGCGCTGTTATTTTTATGAAATTCATTGCTACTATTTTCCTTTAAACAGCCAATTCTCTTTTCGACTATTTACATAAAGAAAAATTACTTTATCTGTGTTTATTCAATTCCATGTTTTCTTTTGTGGATGTGCAGATCTATGTCTTTGCCTAGTGATATATTTGTTCTATCTGTGGAATTTTCATTACTATTTCTTCTGGTGGAAATCTACTAGGAAATAATTCTCCCATTCTGTCTAAAAGATATCTTCACTTTTTCTTTATTGTCAAAAAATATTTTCACTGACTATATGATTTAGGGATGACTTAAATTTTAACTTTATCAGGTTGATGATGGCAGTCCATTTTCTTGTCTACATACTTTCTGACAAGAAGTATTCTGTAACTCTCGTTCTTTATGTGTTGCATTTTTCCTTCCTCTGGCTGCTTTCAAGAGTTTCTCTTTATCTCTTTGTTTTCAACATTTTGATTATAATATGTCCAGTTTTTTGTTGTGTTTTGTTTTTCTCATTTATCCTGCTTTGTTTTCGCTGAACTTGTTGGAACGTCAGTATAGTGTTTGTCATTAGTTTTGAAAATTAGTCCTTTGTTTGTTTGTTTTGAGATGGAGTCTCACTCCGTCTCCCAGCCTGGAGTGCAGTGGCACAATCTCTGCTTACTGCAACCTCTGCCCACTGAGTTCAAGCAATTGTCCTGTCTCAGCCTCCCCAGTACCTGGGATTACAGGAGTGCGCCACCACACCCGGCTAATTTTTGTATTTTTAACAGAGGTGGGATTTCACCATGTTGACCAGGCTGGTCTTGAACTCCTAAGCTCGAATAATCGAACCCCCTTGGCCTCCCAAAGTGCTGGTATTACAGGTGTAAACCACCACATCTGACCTGATTAGTCCTTTTCTTGTCAAAATATTTCTTTGATCACTGTCAGTCTGTTTAAATCCCAATTATATGTATGTTAGGTCATTTAATATTTTCCTACAACTCTTGGATACTTCGTTCCTTTTCTTCCTTCTGTCCTTCCTTCCTTCCTTTTTTCTGTATGTCTTTCAGTTTGCGTGGTCTGCATAGATGTGTCTTCAAAGTTCACTGATTCTTTCCTCAGCTATGCACTAATGAATGTATAGAAAGAATTCCTTATCTCTGTTACTTTATTTTTTCTTTTTTAGAATTTCTGTTTGGTTCTTATAGTTCTAATCTATCTACCAAAACTTCCTATTATTTGTGCTTGTTGCCCACCTTTACCATTAAATCACTTAAGAGATTAATTATATGGACTGATTTGCAGTAAAGTTTTTTTCTCAATATCTTCTCTACTTTCAATTTTTGGTCTTCCCTGTTTTGCTGTGCCTCAAAGCATCTCTTTCTGTCTAGGCTCTAACTTCTTCTCCAGCAGTAGACTACCATTATTTGTTAGCCTAGTGGTGGGAGGAGATGGTGGGGAAAAAAGTATTCTCTGCTTTCTGGGTCCCCAATCCTAGCTATGTGGTGTTTCCCTGGTTTCAGGCGATGAGCCTTCTCAATGATCTTCTTACTCCCTCGCCTTTGCTCTCTTTCCAGTGTTCTGGGCCAAGAATGGTTTCCTTCCTCTTCCCCAGAAGTGGAAGATTTTTGTTTGTTTGTCTGTTTTTGGTTGTCTTCTCTCAGCAGCAGATCTTCACTTGTGCCCTGAGAGCGAAAAATTTTGCTCTTCTAATTCCAAATCTTTAAGGTTTTGTTCTATAACATAGGAAGACACAGCTGAAGTTTCATGCTTTTCCAGAATGGCTGTTGCTCCTGCGGTCCACGTACTATCAGGGACACTTTGTTTTTTTGTTTGTTTGTTTTATCTCTTACCCTGGCTACAATCTTTATTTTGAGCACCCAAAGATTTCTATGAGGAAGAGTGTACCAGTGGGTATAAGTTCCCTTTGTGGCTGCGTTTTCCAGGGTTTCTGTGTTCTCAGACTCATCTACAGTTGGCTGTTAACAATTTGTGAAGAATTTTTAGATGAAAATGCTATTCTTCTTAATAGCATTTATGGTACCCAACACCTACTCTATGCTATGTTCCTTGGAGGCACTTGTCTTTCTTTAGCATATAGACTTGTGAGTTATTCTTCATCCAGTTCTTTCCCTGATTCAAAATACTATTGCCTTTATAAATTATATCGCTTTTTCTTGTGGTAAGTGCAGGAGCAATGTGTTTTCCAGCATTCTATTTTCTAAGTCAGATACCTGATACATTTCAAAAGCTCGAATGATATTTCAATAGAATTTTATGTGATTTTCATATAGAAAGCAATAAATCTTAAAAAGCATCTTTTTTTCTACAAACTTTATTACAAAAATCTAAAGCAATATTTTACATATACATATATTTAAAATTATTATTACTTAATGAGATGGGGTCTCACTATGTTGTCCAGGCTGGTCTTGAACTCCTGGGGTCAAACAATTCTCCCACATCAGCCTCCTGAGTAGCAAGGATTACAGGTGTGCAACATTACACCTAACATTTTATATACCATATATTATATCTATATAATATATTACATGTTTTATAATACTTTATGTTATATCTATAAATGATTCTAAGAACCAGAGTATATTATTTTACCTGTGTCCCAAAGA
The DNA here is from genome assembly GCF_006542625.1 of Nomascus leucogenys. Lineage (NCBI taxonomy): Eukaryota > Metazoa > Chordata > Mammalia > Primates > Hylobatidae > Nomascus > Nomascus leucogenys. The sequence continues at coordinate 87,690,135 of NC_044387.1, read as the reverse complement.
TATTTTCATATATGATATCACAAATATTGGTTGCATCCAGAGTCTGTTGAGTCTCCAAATGGAATATTACAATTTCTGCAGTGTGGTAAATCACTGCAACAGGTGAGTGGCTGCCAGAGTGAATGTTTAAAGGGAACTTTATATCAAATTACTGAGTATATATACTTTTACTTGTTTCAGGTTTAAAATATGAGAGAAGTTAATACACATAAATAAAATCCTATATAAGTCAGGATGGCCTAAGTGGAATTCAAGTAGTTAAGGTCTTGCATTGTCTAAAACAGCACTGTCCAGTAGAAAATTATACAAAGATGAAAATAAAATAATCAGATAATGAAATAATCAAAGTGATAGCAAATTTCCATGAAATACATGTGTATGTAAATATGTTAGTGTGTTTTAATAAAGACAGATGTTCATTCTTTGAAGACTAACCAACATAGTGACCAAAAAAAAAGGAAGCATAAATAATAATAATAATAATGCAGCTAACAAAAAAGTGACATTTATAGATATCTTACAGATAAAAGGATATCAGTAGCTTTATGCTAATGAATTTGTTGATTTAGATGAATTAGTCAAAATCTGAGAAAAATTTAAGCTTTGGAGATAAGATAGAGAATCTGAATAGCCTATACCTATTAAGGCAATTGTATCTATAATTAAAAACAAAAATTAAATACCCTAACACAAAGAAAAATTTCATGTCATAATGGATTCAGCAATGAATTCTACCTAATGACTAAGGAGGAAATATAATTTTTCCAGGAACTAGCAAAAGAGAGACTTCCTCAGACTTTTCTCTTGCAAATCGTTAAACCTCATATTAAAAATAGGAGGCCAGTAAGAGAAGAGAAAACTAGTTATTCTCATGAACATAAAAGCGAACATCTGAAATAGTATTTGCAAACCAAATCCAGTGAGATGAAAATGAATAATATTTTATAATTAAGTTGTATTTAACTCAGGAATGCAGAGTTAACATTTAAAAAAATCAATTAATGTATTTCCACTAAATAAAACAGAAAAATCATATCATCTCTATAGATGCAGTAATAAATAAAAATTAATTAATGATAGGCTGGGCACAGTGTCTCATGCCTATAATCACAGCATTTTGGGAGGCCGAGGCGGGCAGATCACCTGTGATCTGAGTTCGAGACCAGCCTAACCAACATGGAGAAACCCGGTGTATACTAAAAATAGAAAAAATTAGCCAGGCATGGTGTTGCATACCTGTAAACCCAGCTACTTGGGAGGCTGAGGCAGGAGAATTGCTTGAACCCAGGAGGCAGAGTTTGCAGTGAGCTGAGATGGTGCCATTGCACTCTAGCCTGGGCAACAAGAGTGAAACTCTATCTCAAAAAATAATTATAATAATAATTAATGATAAATATCCATATAAAGTAGATATAGGCGAAACAAACTTCCTTACTCTGTTAAAGAGTATCTACAGTCTGGGCATGGTGGCTCAACCCTGTAATCCCAGCACTTTGGGAGGCCAAGGTGGGTGGATCACCTGAGGTCAGGAGTTTGAGACCAGCCTGGTCAACATGATGACATCCCATCTCTACTAAAAATACAAAAATTAGCCAAGCATGATGGCATGCATGCACCTGTAATCCCAGCTACTAGGGAGGCTGAGGCAGGAGAATCACTTGAACAGGGAGGTGGAGGCTGCTGTGAGCCCAGATTATGCCATTGCACTCCAGCCTGGGTGACAGAGCAAGACTCCATCTCAAAAAAAAAAAAACAAAAAACAAAAAAACAACAAAAAAAACTATCTACAAAATATTTACAGCAAATGATGATAAATAGTGAAATATTGAAAGAATCATCTGAGATTCGGTGGAAGATGTCAATATCCTTTCTTCTTCTAAGGTTCTAGCCAGTGAATTAGACAAGCAAACGAAATAAAAGCTACAAAGACTGAAAAGAATTTCTACTAGGGAAAAAAAGCACAAAATCAGGTATGGCCAAGAACTCAACCAGTCATATCATAAGATACGCAAATAGTCAATACATATGTGAAAAGGTGGTCTATTTTATCTGACATCAGTGAAATGGAAATTAAAAGTAATGCAAATTAAAAATAAGATACAACACATACTTTCACCAGTGTCTAAATGAATGACATAACAAATGTAGCTGAGGAAATGAAAAAACTGATCTTTTATATACAGGTGATAAAGAGTTTAAATTTCTACAGAATTACTGGAATTACCTAATAATGTTGAATATGCATATATCTTACTAACCAGAAAATCTACCTGTATGTTTGTACTCAATATAAATGTGTCTGTGTCTATGTATGTGTGTGTATGTATTCTTTACCTGTTAAGCTTGATTCAGTTGAGAAAACAAGGTAAATTTACACATATACACATAAACAGACACAGACACATTTATATTGAGTACACACATACACACACATACACACACACACATATACACACACAAACATAGACATATAATTTGTAATAGCCAATAACTAATAAAAATCTAAATGCCTATCAACAATCCAGTGGTGAACAAATAAATTTTTATTTATTTATGCAATTTAATACTAGAGCAATGAAATGAATAATATTACCTTAAACACACCAACATGGATAACTGTCACAATGATAGAGGCAGGAGGCAGCTAATGCCTAGGGAGATAGGGAAGGGTCCCCCAGATAGGGAAGTGTCCACCCAGATCATGGTTTACAGGGGGCTTACCTAAACATGCCCACGGTGAAAAATTTCATCCCTTAACCCATGCACAATAAGGGAAATAAATCAACGTGCAGTGGCTCAAACGAAGGGCCCGTATGCACACTGGACGCAGGGGGTGGGCCCACCAAGAACTCATGGCTTATGCTAGGAAGAAGCCTAGCCTCATCAGCTCCTGTGTGGGAGCCCTGGTATTCAATTGTGAGGTGCAAACCTGTTTGCAGGACCGCTCTTTGCTGAGAGCCTTCCATTTGCTTATTAAATTCTGTCCTTCTCACCCTTCAATGTGTCCACGTGGCTAATTTTTCCAGCTTGTGAGACAAGAACCGGATTTAGCTGAACTAAGGAGCAAAAATCCTGCATCAACAACATATGGCTGGATGAATAAAGACAGACATAAAAGTATAAATATATGTATATTTGCATTTATATAAAGTTTTAGAAGCAAAACTAAACTCTAGTGTTACTCTAGTGTTAGAAACCAGAAATTTTTTGAGGGAGAGTAAGGGAAGAGTTGATGGGTAAAGATAGGAAGGATTCTTCTTATACATTAAAAATATTTAAATTCTTGTGTTGGGTAGTGGTTACACAGATGTTCTCTTTGAGATAATTCAATGGGTTTCACATGTATTTATATTTGCCTACTTTCCTTCTATATGTGTTTTATTTCAGTATTTTTAAAGCAAAAAGACAAAACAAAAATGAGAAAACTATTATTTTTAGATGGCATAATTTTTTTTATAAATTCACATCTCCTTGTATTAGTCAAACTTCTTCAAAGAAACGAAACAAGTTGGATGTGCATATATAGAGAAAGAGATTATTTTCAGAAATCAGCCCACGTAATTATGGTAAATGGGACATCCCAAATTTACAGGTTGGGCCTGCAGGGTGGAGACACGGGGAAGGGCCGATGTTGCAGTTGGAATCCCAAAGACATCTGCTGGCCGAATTCCCTCTTGCTCGGTGTGGGGAATGGGGTGGGAGAAGTTAGTGTTTTGTTCTCTTCCGGCCTTCAACTGACAGGATGAGGCTCATCCACGTTGCAGTGGGCAATCTGCTTTATTCACAATCTGCTTTATTCAAAGTCTGCTGATTTCAATGTTAACCTCATCCAAAAACATGCCCACTGAAACACCAAGAATAATGTTTGGCCACATATCTGGGCCGCATATCTAGGCACCGTGGCCCAGACAAGTTAACATAAAATTAATCATTACCCTTCTTTTCTGAATCGTATTTATATAAAACTTTTCAAATATTAAACAAAATAAAATTATTCAACAATATACATATTGATTAAATGCAAGCCAGAAAGTGAAATACAAAGGACTAAAAGCTATTACTTTCATATTTTAAAGCTCAATCCTCTGTCACATTTTCCCCATATTCCTTATAATAAATTTACACAGACCAATTAAACTTTAGTATTTAGGCATGGCTAACAGAGAGCTGTTAAGTAAGTAGACTATAATTTGGGGAAGCATATATAAAAACGATAGTGTTTAAGATCATGTTATCAATTTTAAGTTTCACTTATACATAGAAAAATTTATTCTTAGCCAGTGTATAATAATTGAATAATGGTTTGATGACTATATGTTCTAGAATGTTAAAGCTAGATTGTCCAAATTTCTGCCTACAAAGAATTCACTTTTTATTTAATGATGACTGATCTCTCTAAGAATACATAATATAGAGGATTTTAAAATATATATGTAATTCTATTAGCAAAATGGGTAGACTTAGTAGTAATTTTCCTCCAAGTTGATTAGAATTCTAGGGATTTGCATTTTGGTTCAGTTTAATACGTTTGTCAGATGGAATCTTAAATTACATAGTAAACTCTGAAGGCTAAATTCCTTTATAATGGCATTGTTTCAAGATTTCTCATGCTGATTAATGCAAATCTCTAAATGGATTCTTATTTGGTTAACTGTAAAGCTTGATTCAATTGAGAAAACACTAAAGGTAAATTGTTTGCATCATTTAGGTAGTCACTTTCCCCTCAAGGTTGAACACAGCTCTGTTAGTGTTGTTTGTTTTTAAATTATCATTGTATTTATGATGTCTAAATTGTATGCTTTGAGATTGAATGAATGACATTAGTATTTCATGGATATGTTACTGGTCATTTTGATAGCATGCCTGGTGAAATAACAAAAATGTGACTTATTCATTAGAGATTTGGAAGTAAATTCTACAATTTCATTTTTAATAATTGAGTATAGGGATTAGGTAGGTTTGTCTTACTTTGTTTTGTGCTAGAAAACTAAAAATAGGAATAATTAATGGCTAATTTAAAATATATATTAAAATTTTCTCTAACACTTAGAAGGTACTCAGAGTCACCCCTTGGTTTATGATTTCCAATGTTCTCTTGCACTCTGTTACCAACTCTCATAAACTTTGATCATTAAAAATACACAACAAAAACAAAGTATACTATTTCCTCACATGTAATCAGATACCTAGTTTTTAAATCTATTTTTATCTCCCTGCCTTCTCTCCCTCCGTGTTTCTCTACTTAAGGTAAAGCTGGTTCATAGACTTTGCTCTAATAGGGAGAGAAACAAGAAAATAAATTTAAATATACCCCATATTGAGCACTGGAATTTGTAAAATAATTTTGTGTAACGATAAAGGAATATTTTACTGATGAGAATCTTCAGGGGAATCTGAGTAGCATTTTTCAAAATGTAGTCTATAAACACCTGTGGGATAATGACCTGGGTATATTATTTAAATGTAAATTTATGGACCCCATCCCGAATATCTGGACCCCATCCCGAAGGTCAGGGTGGGAGACTGGGATGGAGTACGGAGAGAGTGATAAACTAAACCTTGGATTCTACATATTCATTAATAATTTTCCTTTACACAGTTTTTTAAGAAAAATATCTGTTGTAGGATATTTTACACATTGGTAGAAATGTTTTTAAGTAAAAAAGGAATGGTGATATTTGTAAGCCAAGTTTTTCCTGTCACAAACTTCCACTGTCAGCCTGATTTCAAATAAAGAATTATGCAAAGGAGCATACAAAATCTAGCAAGGTAAGGCCTTATAGGTTATTAAAATCTAAAAATCTAAGTCTACCTATTTGGACCATAAAATTCTTTGTTATTGGGAACTATTCTGTGCATTCTAGGATGGTTAGCAACATTTATGGCCTCTACTCAGTAGATACCAGTAACACGTCCACCTTATTGTGACAATCAAAAATGTCTTCAGACAATGCCAAATGTCCCGGGGGGTAAAACTGCTCCACCTCTGTTGAGAAACTCAGGTCTAGGGAAATGTTCACAGGAAACAGATTTCTTTTTCTTGTATTTTCATCTGCAGATGTTCTATTTTTTGATGACTGTGAAATTTGAATAATCTGAAAAATATCCACCATTGATATAGTTGTTTATATTTTCAGCATTACAAGTAGCCTAAAAAAGTTGGTCTACCTTTGACAAATTGGCTTTAACTGGAAAAGCTAATATTCCTTTTTGCCTCCCTGATCTATCAATCACCCTTTTATTCTGCCAAACCATTATCTTGTCCTTCAATATTATTTTGTGACTAACTAAATTGAGAGATTTTTGTTTTCATGGTTAGAAATGGAGAGTCAAAAGTTATTTCAAACTAAACTATTTTATTACATGTAAATATTTTTTGTCCTTCCAGAGAAGTTTGATACTCTGCAACCTTAATTAGCTACATTGCTAATAAATTATTGACTGAGTGTAAACAGTGGTAAAATTAGCCTAGTAATTTTATATTAAATCCCCAGTCTTCTATTAACTTAATTTCACAATTTCTCATTGGTACCACATTCAGTTTAATGGTACATCGAATGTTCTCCAGTGTTTCAAATATGCATGAGCCAAAGCTCCCAAAATCATGACACTCCCAGTCTCAATGTGAGCTTTGCTGTTTCTTGGATCTACACAACTCCCTGTTGGTATCCCTGGGAGTTCCACTGAGGACTCAGAGGAACATATGGGCCTATGTATTGTGTCCTAGGTTCATAATGAAGAATAAGGACAAAATGTGTCAGAATTATGCTGCACTGTCAGGAAAATTCCGATCAATGTAAGCTCAGCAGCTTTATTCTCTAGAAACAGTGTTCTGTCTCTAGACAGCCACCTACGTGGGCATAAAAATGGAAAACAGCAGCAGTATATGCATTCTGTGAGCTGGCGTCCTAGAATGTTTAGTGGTTTTCTTAAAACTACTTTCTGATAAATCTCCATGAAATACTTTTTTTCTACTTCCAGTAAAATAAATTTATACTTAAAATAGTTTCATGTGCAAAAATAAAGTGTTGGTTGTATTTTAAGAATGAGAGGAGGCTTTTTTTTCTTAATTAAAAAATTTTTCCCAGGATTAGTAGACCTCACTGTTGTATAAGTATTCAGAAATCACAAGGGGGCAGTCTTTTACTAAATACACCAGGAAAAATGGTAAGATTGCAGTGTGTGACTTTTTTTAAGTAGTTTTTTTTTATAACAGTAGTTCTATTGATATATACAAAATACTATTTTTAATGATAAATTTAGAATATTCCTCACCTGTTACTGTGTCCGTAAAAAAAATCTCAATTCACTAATAATTGCAGCAAAAAGGTTAAATAATTGAACTCCCTTTAAAATTGTACTACAAAAATAATTTTCTCTTGAGAATGGGAAAATATTTCCACTGAGAATAAAAGTTTTAGAATGTATGGAAATGGCATTTTTTCTGCTTATACTTAGAAATACATTAATGAGTTTTCCATTTGCAATGTTTCTTTAGTCAGCTAGTAAACATATAACATTCCATGAATTTTATATGATTTAAGCATTTTAGCAGGAATGCATAATATATTTTACTTTAAAATGAAATTGTATTATTCTCTTTATATGGTGCAAATGTTATTTGGAGTGTTTCAGAGATGGTAATGATATTTGAGGATGAACCAGATAGAGTTTTTACCGTTATGACAACATTAGGACTAGAAATACGATGTAGTAGGAGTAGTAATAAACTAAGTGTTTCACATGAGTATAAAGCCAACATTATGCTAAGTCATAAGACAATCTATTCCTCTTATTAATACTCATAAATAAAAATGAAAAATAGATAATAACTCTTACAATTTTAATTTTAACACTTTTTATGTGAAGAGGCTAAGGGTATTCCAAGATGAACAATAAATGACAAATTTATTGATGTGGTATTACCATTTTAATTTAAGATGATTTCATTAGATTTCAATTGTTTCAAATGAATGATTTAAATGAAAGTTAAGCCAATCAATGAAAGAATTATGAATAATAAATATAATCATGTTTCCAAGGAAGCTACCCATAATATCTAGAGAAGAGCTTAGAGTAGTTAAAAAGTTCTAGGAGTAGTAAAAAGAACCCTTAGTAGTTAGAAAAGTTAGGGGGGACAAGATGGCTGACAAGAAGGAGTGGCGATCAGAGGCCTCCATCAAAAAGAACCATAATAGCATGTGAATCTTGCCCCACCAACCAAGCTATCCAGGTTTTCTCATCAGAACTGACTAGGTGGCTGGTGTGATCCATGGAAAGGAAGGAAGAGCAATGTGGTGCCATGGCCCACCTGAGAGTCACAGAGGGCAGAAGAGCTCCCACCCCCCAGCCAAGAGAGGCACCTTCTTGAGTGACATCTCCAGATGTGGGAGCAAACCAGATGAATAGGGCCTGAAGAGAACACCCAGCAAACCACAGCAGCTCTACAGAAAAGGGACCTAACCATTGAAAGATAAACAAACATACAGAAAGCAACAACAGCATCAACGACAACAAAAAGTCCCCACAAAAGCCCCATCCCAGGGTCAGCAGCCTCAAAGATCAAAACTAGACAAACTCATGAAGATGAGAAAGAATCAACAAAAAAAAGATGCTGAAAACCCAAAAGGCCAGAATGGCTCTTCTCCTCCAAATGATAGCAATGCTCCTCCAGCAAGGGCACAGAACTGGACAGAGGATGAGGTGGACGAATTGACAGACGTAGGCTTCAGAAGATAGGTAATAAAAAACTCTGCTGAGCTAAAGGAGCATGTTCTAACCCAATGCAAAGAAGCTGTGAACCTTGATAAAAGGTTAGAGGAAATGACCTGATGCAGCTGAAAAACACAGCACAAGAACTCTGTGAAGCTTACACAAGTATCTATAGCTGAACCAACCAAGCAAAAGAAAGGCTGTAAGAGTATGCAGACTACCTTGCTGAAATAAGACCCGAAGACAATATTAAAGAAAACATAATGAAAAGGAATGAACAAAGCCTTCAAGAAATATGGAACTATGTAAAAAGATCGAACCTAAGATTGGCTGGAGTACCTGAAGGAGACGAGGAGAATAGAAACAAGCTGGAAAGCACATTTCAGAATGCTATCCAGGAGAATTTCCCCAACCTAGCAAGACAGGCGAACATGCAAATTCAGGAAATACAGAGAACATCACTAAGATGCTCCACAAGAAGATCAACCCCAAGACACATATTCATCAGATTCTAAGGGCAGCCAGAGAGAAAAGCCAGGTCACCTGCAAAGGGAAGCCCATCAGAGTAACAGCAGACTTCTCAGCAGAAACCCTACAAGCCAGAAGAGATTAGGGGGCCAACATTCAATATTCTTAAAGAAAAGAATATTCAACTCAGAATTTCATATCCAGCCAAACTAAGCTTCATAAGCAAAGGAGAAATAAAATCCTTTCCAGACAAGCAAATGCTGAGGGATTTCATCACCACCAGGCCTGCCTTGCAAGAGCTCCTAAAGGAAGCACTAAATATGGAAAGGAAAAACCAGTACCAGCCACTGCAAAAACACACCAAAATATAAAGACCAATGACACCATGAAGAAACTGCATCAACTATGTGCAGAATAACCAGATGGCATCATGATGACAGGATCAGATTCACACATAACAGTATTAATCTTAAATGTAAATGGGCTAAATGTCCCAACGAAAAGACGCAGACTGGCAAATTGGATAAAGAGTCAAAAAATCCATAGGTGTGCTGTATTCAGGAGACCCATCTCACATGCAAAGACACATATTGACTCAAAATAAAGGGATGGAGGAAAATTTACCAAGCAAATGGAAAGCAAAAAAAAAAAAAAAAAAAAAGCAGGGGTTGCAATGCTAGTCTTTGAAAAAAAACAGACTTTGAACCACAAAAGACAAAGAAAGGCAATACATAACAGTATAGAGATCAATTCAACAAGAAGAGCTAACTATCCTAAATATATATGCATCCAATATAGGAGCACCCAGATTCATAACACAAGTTCTTTGACACCTACAAAGGGACTTAGACTCCCAGACAATAATAGTGGGAAACTTTAACACCCCATTGTCAATACTAGACAGATCAGTGAGACAGAAAATTAACAATGATATTCAGGACCTGAACTCAGCTCTGGATCAGGTGGACCTAATAGACATCTACAGAACTCTCCACCAAAAATCAATAGAATACACATTCTTCTAAGCACCACTCTAAAATTGACCACATAGTTGGAAGTAAACAAAGCAGCCAGGAAGCTCGAACTGGGTGGAGCCCACCACAGCTCAAGGAGGCCTGCCTGCCTCTGTAGGCTCCACCTCTGGGGGCAGGGCACAGACAAACAAAAAGACAGCAGTAACCTCTGCAGACTTAAATGTCCCTGTCTGACAGCTTTGAAGAGAGTAGTGGTTCTCCCAGCATGCAGCTGGAGATCTGAGAACGGGCAAACTGCCTCCTCAAGTGGGTCCCTGACCCCCAAGCAGCCTAACTGGGAGGCACCCCCCAGCAGGGGCAGACTGACACCTCACATGGCCGGGTACTCCTCTGAGACAAAACTTCCAGAGGAACGATCAGGCAGTAGCAACAGAGGATACAAACAAATGGAAGAACATTCCATGCTCATGGGTTGGAAGAATCAATATCGTGAAAATGGCCATACTGCCCAAGGTAATTTATAGATTCAATGCCTTTCCCATCAAGCTACCAATGACTTTCTTCACAGAATTGGAAAAAACTACTTTAAAGTTCATATGGAACCAAAAAAGAGCCCGCATTGCCAAGTCAATCCTAAGCCAAAAGAACAAAGCTGGAGGCATCACGCTACCTGACTTCAAACTATACTACAAGGCTACAGTAACCAAAACAGCATGGTACTGGTACCAAAACAGAGATATAGATCAATGGAACAGAACAGAGCCCTCAGAAATAACGCCGCATATCTACAACTATCTGATCTTTGACAAACCTGACAAAAACAAGCAATGGGGAAAGGATTCCCTATTTAATAAATGGTGCTGGGAAAACTGGCTAGCCATATGTAGAAAGCTGAAACTGGATCCCTTCCTTACACCTTATACACAAATTAATTCAAGATGGATTGATTAAAGACTTTAATGTTAGACCTAAAACCATAAAAACGCTAGAAGAAAACCTAGGCAATACCATTCAGGACATAGGCATGGGCAAGGACTTCATGTCTAAAACATCAAAAGCAATGGCAAGAAAAGCCAAAATTGACAAATGGGATCTAATTAAACTAAAGAGCTTCTGCACAGCAAAAGAAACTACCATCAGAGTGAACAGGCAACCTACAAAATGGGAGGAAATTTTCACAACCTACTCATCTGACAAAGGGCTAATATCCAGAATCTACAATGAACACAAACAAATTTACAAGAAAAAAACAAACAACCCCATCAAAAAGTGGGCAAAGGACATGAACAGACACTTCTCAAAAGAAGACATTTATGCAGCCAAGAAACACATGAAGAAATGCTCATCATCACTGGCCATCAGAGAAATGCAAATCAAAACCACAATAAGATACCATCTCACATCAGTTAGAATGGCCATCATTAAAAAGTCAGGAAACAACAGGTGCTGGAGAGGATGTGGAGAAGTAGGAACACTTTTATACTGTTGGTGGTACTGTAAACTAGTTCAACCATTGTGGAAGTCAGTGTGGCAATTCCTCAGGGATCTAGAACTAGAAATACCATTTGACTCAGCCATCCCATTACTGGATATATACCCAAAAGACTATCAATCATGCTGCTATAAAGACACACGCACAAGTATGTTTATTGCGGCACTATTCACAATAGCAAAGACTTGGAACCAACCCAAATGTCCAACAACGATAGACTGGATTAAGAAAATGTGGCACATATACACCATGGAATACTATGCAGCCATAAAAAATGATGAGTTCATGTCATTTGTGGGGACATGGATGAAACTGGAAACCATCATTCTCAGTAAACTATCGTAAGGACAAAAAACCAAACACCGCATGTTCTCACTCATAGGTGGGAATTGAATGATGAGAACACGTGGACACAGGAAGGGGAACATCACACTACGGGGACTGTTGTGGGGTGGGGGTGGGCGGGAGGGATTGCATTAGGAGATATACCTAATGCTAAGTGACGAGTTAATGGGTGCAGCACACCAACATGGCACATGGATACATATGTGACAAACCCGCACATTGTGCACATGTACCCTAAAACTTAAAGTATAATAAAAAAATATATAATTGACTCTAATCGCATGGATGTTTGAAAGAAAACTGCACCCCTGAAAAAGAAAGTCCAAGTTCTCTGTCAACATATTTTCTTAATCTTGTCATGGTATATGTCTATATCATGGTCAAAACTGTCGTGGGTTTTGAAAAAATATGATAATATCCCTTAAGGAGAGATGGTAAAAAAAGAAAATAGACATGACTGGAGAAGTGCTTATATGCTACAGCCATGAGAAATCTCTTTTTCATTCAAAAACAAATTTAATTTGTTTCATTCAAAAACACGTTTTGTTTTTCAAGATGTACTCTGTTGACTCAGACCTGAAATTCTGAGTAATGCACATACACCAGGAATGACAAATCACACTGAGAGAAGACAATGTGTATGACCGCATAGCCTTTCTATAATATATCAAGATGTGAGTCTGAGGTATCATTTTCTCTTTTTCTTCCTTTTCTTCCTTCCTTTTCTTCCTTCCTCCTTCTTTCAGTTTTTCCTTTACTAATTCTTCCTACAAACTATCCTTGACTTTATCCTTCTCTACTTTATTTTTATACAATATAATTGCCTAGTAATTTTTTCACATCAGTTATCTGTAATATTTCCAAGAACATTTTTTAGACATACTAGTAGGAAAATGCTGTGTTTCTGTTTCCTGTGTTTGTTTTTTACTTAATGATTCACCCAGAATTTAGTGATGGGTTGAGTCAGGCTAGATTTTTATGCCACTAAATGTGATCACCAGCTGAATGCTTCCTCTTCCAACAACTTTTATAAAACTAAATGACTCATCATCTTTCTTTAAATTAAAATATGTGGCTAAGTTTCCCTTTCACTCACAATATGCATTATAAAAATATTAAACCCTAGAAAATAAGAACAAATACTATTATATTATTATCATCATTCTTACAAAATATTATCTTTTTTGTTTTATTAGTTTTATCTTCATTTTAATTTTGATCAATTTTGGATCACGCTGTAAACAATTTTGGATTGTTGCTGTTGTTTTTTATCTATTTATTTCATTTCTCCACATAAAATGCCTCATGTTCTTTTCAGATCTTTGGCAACACGTTTAATTGCTGTATAATATCCCATTGGTATATAATATCCCATTGGTTAGTTATATGATAAAATCATGTTTCCATTGTTTATTATTGTAAAGTGAGAAAATGTCCCTGTACTTTACATAAAACACAAGAATTGCTTATTGTGTTGACTATATAAGTTTATTTCATTTTGTTGCAGCTATAAATGATACTGTAATAAATACTTTTGAGTGTCATATTTTGTTATTTTTGTTGCTTCTTTATTTACTTTTGGTAGATTCCACAAATGAAATTATTGACAAAAAGGGTAATTATAATGTAAAATTTGTAATATAAAAACCAGTATTTTCCCAAAGATTGTATTGCTTTATTTCTTATTAGTTGTATATAAAACAACCCATTTTACCACACTTCTGTTAAACTATCAGTAATTTTCAATCTTATGATTGAATCTTATGTTAATCCACTACAAGAAACATGAATTTCAAAACTTACCCCAGTGGTCCATTTGATATTTTCCACACAATGTCAAATGACATCATGGGAAGCATCCTTTTGTAAACCAAAGTTGACCAAAAGTGATCTCTGTTTTAATTAGTTAAGAAGCTCTTGGTATTAACATAAGAGTCAAGAAATTGTACCCCTAATTTTACAGCTATGTTTTAATGATCTTTACTAATTAGATGCCCCTTTGAGGATTGTCTTTTTTATTTAATTATCATGGAACATTTCTAATGTCATCAGAAGATAATTCTAAGAGTATTTTTCTTAGTAATATTGCATCTATTTATACAAAGTATAAAGGCTTACACAAGGCTGACTTGGTGAGCTGTCTTCATTAAGATTTTCTGATTATGCTGTACCTCATCCTTTAGATATTTTGGCCTTTCATACTGTACACTGAAGGCTGACATCCCGTATTAAATGGAGTTCCCGAGTAACCTATATCTTTAACTGGGTGTTTGTAAATGTTTTTAGGAAACCGTTTGAGGATTCCCATTCTTTCATATGGCATCATCATGTTTTTATTTATTGAAGAGATGCATATTTAGTGCCTCAATTAAGAACCAAACACTAATCATCAAAGATATACAAATAATAAAGAATGTCCCTGCCTTTAAAAAGTTTAGATTCCAGAGAGTAATGAGACATGAAGACAATTAATAAGAAAAATTATTCTTTTATGGATAATGAGCAATGGGAGCATAAAAAAATAACAAAAATTGCTCAGAGAAATATGGGGCCTTCAGAGGCATTTTAAAGAAGAATTGAGGTTTGAAAGTACACAGGTGTCACGAAACTGTCTAGGAAGATAAAATGGCATGTGTTAAGATATGGAAACTTTTCACATGTATTATAAAAATCCAAAGGAGGATAGAGTTGTAAAGAAAAGTGTAGTAAACTGTGAAAACTGCCACAGAGATGTCAGGAGGAAGACGCAATGTTATTTGGACCTTGAGAAATAGTTGCAGCACTGTGGTATGGGCAAAAGCCAGATTGTTTTGAATAGAGTGGTGAATGGGGAGTGAGAGAGTAGAGACAATAAAATGAAATATATAGACTCATATCTAGGTGGTGGAATAAGATTAAAGGAGGTTGGTTTCATTTCTTTTTCATCAGTAACTCATACTTTTTGGCCACTTTACTCTGCATTGTAAATTGTAAAAATATAGCAAAGAACAAAAGAGAATCTCTGCTATCTGTTACTGATTTTTTCCATTTGAGGTAAATGTGGGTATAATATGAATATATACAAAGTAAATAAAATAATCTTAAGTATGTAGATTCCTTAAAGAAGCCCAACAAGGTAATATAGCATTTAGCCACGGGGCAGACCTGCTTGGACCAGAGGTCATGGAAGATCCTATGTTGAAGTCATAGTTCAGCTACAAAATTAATGTTGTAATGAAGACAGTCATGAAAAGATCTGGTGGAAGAGGATCCTAAAAAAAAAAAGTGGAAAGGCATTGAGACTGTTAGGAGCATCACATATTGGAAGGAGGGAAGCTAGTGTGTAGCTAATGAAAAGAGAGAGAAGAGACAACAGGGTGGGAGGGAAAGTTGGCAGGCACATTACAGAGGGCCATGTGGGAAGGAATTAGGTATCCCAGTTTGTATTCCAGTTGTAATGGCGATCTGTCGGAGTCTTAAAGAAGGAAGCAACATAATATATATTTTAGGAAAATTGTTTTGCCTCCTCTGTGGACTTTAAAATAGAGGAGAGAGCAGTACAATAAGAGGAAGCAATGGGAGTTGAGCTTGCTGCTAATTTAAGCTGTTGCATTGGGAGAAAGTTATATTCTTTTGATAGTTACCATATTTTCTTGAGTATACTATATTTTGTAAATTTGTACAAGCTACTTGAGCCTTATAAGCATCAGTTTTCTAAGCTATGAAATGGTTTAGTAAAAATAACTTTCCTCCTCCTCACTGGTTTGTTGTTTGAATTAAGTAGAGTCATCTCTATGAAAGCTTTAAATAAGCAGTAAAGCATTTGACTTGTGCTGTTATGGTCTGCTCTGTTAAATTGACATTGGCAACAACATCTGCTTCCTCAGAATTACTTCTGACATTGAAAGGACTAAAAGGAAATATAACATAAAACAGTTTTCTTAATGAAACTCAACAAAAAGTAGATACATTTCTGTGAAATATGACTTAATGGTTTTGGTTTTGATGCTTAGTGACTTTTCCAAATTCCCACAGCTATTTATTAGCAGACTTGACCTTAGTCAATTTATCACACGCTCAGATGTCTATTCTTCCTTTCAGTATTCAGAGATCAAAGATTAAAATTCCAGCCCAAATAATTTAAAAGAAACAGCGTAAGGGATTATGCTTAATCAAGATTAAAATTATGCTTATTAAGTCAAGAAATATGGTATCTTCTTTGTGTATATATAAATATATATATTTTTTAATTTTTGGGGTGGTCGTTATCCTGATTAGCTGCAAAAAGACTCAGTGTGACTGAATCACAAATTACAGATGCATTTAGGGGAAAAGTCAAGGCTTTTTATTTTCCCACTAATGTGGTCTCTATGCATTTTCTGTCAAATTTCACTTTTCAGTTACATAACACTCCAAGCTATATGGCCACTATTGGTAAGTATTGGTTAGTTTCTGATGTGTTGTAAATGCACGCTGTTTTCTTCTTACTCCACTCATGGAAACAACGAGCAATCTAACATCAAAATGACACTGCAATTTTGTTTTTTTAACTTAGTATTTTTTATTAGTTTTGTCAATTATGAGCAAATTTGAAGATCCAAACTTAGAATTTAGTTGGCATCTTGACCTGTACATTTTAAATAAATTCTAAATTGATCAGATTGCTCCATTTCATTTCTAATCTGAAGATTATATCCTTTATTGAAACTCTTTAGACCAAAATACTTTTGCATTTGTTGGACTACCTAAAAATTGAACAATAAACCTATAGCAAAATTACGTATTCCATTGCATAAATCTGTTATTTTAAAATGAGTCCAACTTGAAACTAATAGTGATTCAATTTTTTGAAAATTATTTATTGAATACCTTCTCTTTAATAGAAGGGCTAAGGCACTGTTCTTAGCACTTGGTATACACGGATAGGAAAAATAAATCCTGACAAACATGGAAATAAGTTTCTAGTTGTAGGAGACAAATAATAAGCAACAAACATAATGTTGAATAAAGTATATGATATTAGAAGTAAATGAGCACTAGGACAAAATTAGAGCAGGGTAAGGATTTGTGTATCTATTTCATGTGTTCTTTTTTTCTGATGACCTACTTTTACAGAATTGGCATCCTCGGCATCAAACTCTGCATTTATAGTTTCACTTTGGTGTTCAGCCCAGACTGGCAGGAATTCTTCAATGCCATTTCCTAATTTCTGTGGGATAGAATCTGACTGTTCCAGCTTGAGTCAGGGTTGTAGTCAATTATGAACCAGGGCCAAAACATGTCTTATAGATCTCCAGTTAGAGGCTTATTTCTGTGTATAGAAGTTCTCACAGATGAGGGTGGTGAGCTAGACATCCACAGTGCGTTGGCTTTTTATCTTCCAGTTCATAATTGTAAAATGGCTCATTCTTAGAGCACCCACTCAGTGTCCCAATTTAGGGGCAGATTGGTGAGACAGTCTGATGAGAGTTGTATTCACATATCTCTTTTTTTTTTTTTTTTTTTTTTTTTTTTTAAGGGAGGAATGTCTTCTCCAGACAGTCTTCTTCAGACTCTCATATCTCATTGGTCAAGACCAGGCCACTAGATCAAAAGTTAATATCTGGCAGTTTGTTAGGCAGGCCATGCTGGTAAGGAAAAGGTGATAGGAGATCTAGGCAACCCATGGAATCAGCTCGTATTGAATTATCAGGTTTTTTGATACTCCATCAATGTATTGATTTAAGTGCATTTTATTTGTCCTTTACTCATTAACCTTTATAGAGGTTAAAAATAAATAAATTTTCTATGACATTTTGTTAGAAAAATTAGCTTGGTTAAAATTTTCAAGAAACACTAGGAAGTTTGTTAGTTAAATATTGTAAATTCCGTTAAACCAATACTTACATAAATAACTTATTGAACATAATTAATATATGAAAAAGCCAAAGATCTTAAAGATATAATTTAATATATGATTACCAATTCTTTTACTCAGATGGTTCAGTTAAAATATCTAAACTCATGTTTCCATTAATAAATTTCGGTTGAAATTTATGGCAAACACATAGAATTTAATCATAAATTAGGATGTTTTGGAGAATGGATTTTGGGGGACATTAAATATAGAGCAAAAACTCAAAAATCTTTCCTTTAAAGAAAATGTTTTGTTCTCCCTTCTCTGTGAAACACAGGGACATTCTTCCCATACTGAAGACTAAAGAAGATGGCAAACATGTTATTCTTTCTTTTAATAAATAGGTCTTGACTGAGAGTTACTATGCTGAAGCTTAGGGTACAATGTTAAATTATTCATATACTCTTGTTACAGGGAAGGGGTCCCAAACCAGACCCAAAGAAAGGGTTCTTGGATCTCACGCAAGAATTGAGAGTGATTCCATGGATTAAAGTGAAAGTAAGTTTATTAAGAAAGTAGAGGAATCAAAGAATGTCTCCTCCATAGACAGAGCGTCCCCGAAGGCTGCTGGTTGCATATTTTTATCGTTATTTCTTGATGATATACTATATAGGGTATATAGGGTAATTTCCTGACATTGCCATGACATTTGTAAACTGCCAGGGCCCTAGTGGGAGTATAGCAGCAAGGACGACCAGAGGTCACTTTCATGGCCATCTTGGTTTTGGTGGTTCTAGGCAGCTCCTTTACTGCAACCTATTTTATCAGCAAGGTCTTTATGACCTGGATTTTGTGCTGACCTACATCATCCTATGACCCAGAATGCCTAACCGTCTGGGAATGCCGCCCGGTAGGTTTCAGCCTCATTTTACCCAGCCCCTATTCAAGATGGAATTGCTCTGGTTCACACGCCTCTGACACTGTGATTTTAGGGACATTGCTTTCATCTGGTGAAGATATTGGCATGAAAAATTCATTAAAATAAAGTATAAAGGCTAAAATAGAAACATGGGAACAAGATACAATATTTCTTGGGAACATGGAGAAGGAGTACCTACTAGCATTGCATAGAGAAATAGAGGAAGTTTCCAGAGAAAGGGGGCATCTGAGCTGGTCGAATAAAAATTATTTTCCCAGAGAGCTGAAAACAAGTGGCCTCCAATAGGGAGGAATCAGCATACACAAAAGCACAGAGATAGGAGAAGGCACCAAATATTCAAGGAATGTTTAATCCTTGCATTAAGAACAGAAGAATAAGAGTAAGAAAATAGACAAAGATGGGACTGGAAGTATGATCCCATGACACGATATGTTCTAGGAGCACTGTGAAAGATCCTTTTGTGATGTTGAGGAGAGGGACTTTCTTTTTTAAAGCAGCAGGAAGCTACCAACTCACCAGAAGAGTTGAAAGAAGAGACGTATGAACTCGTTTAATTTTAAATTGTCATTCTGACAGCAACAATGAAATACCATTAAACACCCACCAGATGTCAAAAACTAAAAGGACTAATGACATGAAAAGTTGGCAAGAATATGGGAGTCATTGGTGCACTCAAACACTTGTGGGAGTGTAAAATGTACATCACATTAGGAAAGTGTTCAGCAGCTTTTTACAGTGTTAAACAAATAAACTTACCGTATGACCCAGGAATTCTATTCCTACTTATTAACCCAAGAGAAATGTATATATATATATATATATATATATATATATATACACACACACACACATATACACACATTTATTATATATATATTTAAAAATATATGTATATATTTAAAAATATATATTTAAATTGCACAAGAATTTTACAGTAGTATTATTTATAATAGCCAAAAATTGTATTCAATCCAAATGGCCATTAATGCCAGAGTAGACAAACATATTGTGATATATTCATACAGTGGAATACTACTTAGTAATAAAAATGAGTAACCTACTTTAAAATGGGACAACATTAATAAATTTCAGAAACATGATGCTAGCAAAAAAGCTAGTCACAAAAGAGTATGCACTGTGTGAATTCACTTATATGAAGTTAAAGAAAAGCCAAACGAATCTATTAACATATATATATATATATATATATATATATATATATATATATATAAAACATAATAGTGGATTGTTAAGAGAGATGAAGATTGACCGGAAGTGTGCTTTGGGAGATTTTCTGGAGAGATTAACATTTTCTAAATCTTCACTGAGATCATGACTAGATTAAGTATGTATTTATGAAAACTCATTAACTATTTTGTATTATCTGAATTTTATTTAATTTTGCTAATTGAGGCAAACATTACCTCAATCTGTAAATATACGACATCTTTGAAAGTAACATAGAGGTAAACTACAAAGGGAAGAGACTGATACCAAGAATAGCACAAAGGATGACTTATTACAGGTAAAAGGTGCGGGTTTGAATGAAGACAATGTGATGACACATAAGAGAGCAGATTTTATATTTTATATCAGAAGAGATGATTGGGTTCACAAGCGCGTGATGTCAATGTTGGTGGGTGAAGGCAAAGAGAAGAAAATTAAGAATGGATGTATTTTGATGTCATCGTTAGAAAAAAATACTGAAGGGCAACAGACAAGAATAGCCAAAGTAATAGCCAAAAATAATGAAGGCTGACATTGTCAGACTTCAAAACTTACTCTAAAGCTTCAATAATAATTACAGGGTGGTATTGGTGAAAGAATAGGCAAATAGATCAATGGTACAAATAGATAACTAAGAAATTGACCACACAAATATAGTTAACTGGTCTTTTACAATGGAGCAAGGGCAATTGAATGCAGAAGAGATAGTCTTTGCAGTCAATGATGTTGGAACAACTGGACATCCATATGTAAAAATGTGACAGATTTTATACTTTTCACAAAAAATGAACTGAAAATGAATTGTAGACCTAAAGGTAAAATGCATAAAACTTTCACGTTAAAGGAAAATTTTTAACAAATCAAAGTTAACAGAGTTTAACTGAGCAAAGAATGATTGGAAAATCAGGCAGCCTCCAAACCAAAATAGGATGAAGTAGACTGGCGCTGCCATGTTGTCAAAGAAGATTTACAGACAGAAAAAGGAAAGGAAGGCACAGAAAATGGAAGTGAGGTACACAAATAGCCAGATTAGTTATAGCACAGCATTTGCCTTATTTAACATGGTTTGAACAGTTGACTGCCACTGACTGGCTGAAGCTTGGTGATTTGTACAAGAGAAGGTTACAGTCTGTTTACACATCCAGTTAGGTTATACTTTCTATGTACACTGAGACCTTCAGGCTGCACTTAAAATATGTAAGAAGATAGCTTTCAACTAAACTTAATTTAATACCTAGAAGGATCTTGGGTTTGGCAATGAATTCTTACATATAACCTCGAAAGCATGGTCCATGAAAAAAAAAATTGAGAAGTTGAATTTCATTGAAATTTTAAAACTTCTGCCCTGCCAAAACACTGTTAAGAGAATGAAAAGACAAGCCAGAGACTGGAAGAAAATATTGACCAAACACATATCTGATAACAGAGAACTATCTAAAATATACACAAAATCCCTACAATTCAACAATAAAAAGAGAAACAACCTAAAAAAATGGGCAAAAGAGATCTGAATAGACACCTCACCAAGAATATATACGGATTGCATATAAGCATATGAAGTGATGGTCCATGTCGCATGTCATTAGGGAATTGCAAATTAGAAGAACAATGGAATACCACTACACATCTATCAGAATGATTAAAATGTAAAAAGCCAATGACAGCAAATCCTGGTGAGGATGTGTAGCAACAGCAACTCTCGTTTATGGCTTGCGGGAATGTAAACCGGTATAGCCACTTTGGAAGATAGTTTGGCAGTTCCTTACAAAGTCAAACATATTTTTACTATGTGATCAAGCAATCACACTCTGATATTTACCCAAATGAGTTGAAAAGTAATGTCCACATTAAAAGCCTGCACTGAAATATTTATAGCAGCTTTATTCATAATTGCTAAAACCCGGAAGCAACCAAGAGGTCCTTGAATAGGTGAATGGATATATAAATTGTGGTATATGAAGACAATTGAATATTATTCTGCAAGACAGGAAAATGAATTATTAAGCTACAGAAAACTTGAAAGAATCTTAAATGCATATTGCTATGAAAGAAGCCAACCTGAAAAGACTGCAGACTATGTGATTCCACTTATGTGATGTTCTGAAAAGGCAGAACTATGACAACAGTAAAAAAGATGAGTGGTTGCCAGGGTTTTTAGAGGAGGGAAGGAGGGATGAATAGGTATACCTCAGGGCATTTTGAGGGTGTGAAATTATCTTATATGATACTGTAATGGCAGATACATGTTGTTATACATTTTTCAAAACCCACAAAAGGTAGAACAGAAAGAATGAATCCTAATGTAAACTAGGGACTTTAGTTAATAGTAATACATCAATATCGGCCCATCAATTGTAACAAATGTACCACACTGATGAAAAATGTCAATGGGGAAATTGGTGAGTATAGGGGAGGGAATATCTGAAAACTTTCTGTACTTTCTGCTCAGTTTTTCTGTAACATTAAAGCTCTTCAAAGATATTTATTCAGGAAGAATACTGAAGAAAAGATTCAAAATAAAACAACGATTTCCGTTTGATGTAGGCTATGTAGGTCGTATTTGTTATTCAGCTGAAGAAACATGAAAGTAGTGAATATATCTAAGATCCAATAAGAAATGAATGTAAATCTATGTAGAGAAAAAAAAAATCTACCTTAGAAATCTAAGAAACATTAGCATTTAAGATTAAGTTGAAGGCTGGGCGTGGTGGCTCACACCTGTACTCCTAGCACTTTGGGAGGCCCAGTCAGGCAGATCACTTAAGGCCGGGAGTTCAAGACCAGCCTGGCCAACATGGCGAAACCCCATCCCTACTAAAAATACAAAAATTAGCCAGGCATGGTGGTGCATGTCTGTAATCCAAGAATCGTTTGAACCCGGGAGGCAGAGGTTGCAGTGAGCCAAGATTGCAACACTGCACTCCAGTCCTGGGCGGCAGAGGAAGATTCTGTCTCAAAGAAAACAAAACAACAACAAAAAAAGAACAAGTTGACAAGCCAGAAAAAGAGAGAGCGAAGGATTCAGTAGGAGCTGGGAAGGAACAGAATGGATTGGTTTTATGTAAGCCAAGAATGAGTAGGTTTTGTTGTGTCAAGTGCTGCAGAAAGATAAAGTAGCTTATAGATGGGAAACAATGTGAAACCTAGGCTACTATTTTTAGTAAAGTGGTAAGGATTTAAGCCAGTCTGTAATGAGTTGAATTTTAAAAAAGGGTTTAAAAATTTAAATTTCAAGAGCAGAGTCATAATTGAAAAAGTATAATGAAAAGAAAGAAGAAAGGGCAACCACCACTGAGTCATGGTTTTTTTCTGAAATTTCAAGGCAGCTTTACCTCACTGGACTTAAAATGGAAAATTCAGGTCTTTGATGAAATTTTGCTGTGGTTGCTATTGTTGACATAGCATATAGCCAGTTAGTGATATTCTAGAGAATTTTGAATTATACCTACAAAATGTGGTAAGTTCATGGAATATTCAATATGTAAAGGAAATTTCTCCAGAATAAACATAGCAACAAATGATTGAAGCTTTCTCTTTTTTTTTTTTTTTTTTTTTTTTTGAGACAGTCTTCTAGAGTGCAGTGGCATGATTTCAGCTCGCTGTGATCTCCGCCTCCCAGGTTCAAGCAATTCTCCACCTCAGCCTCCCGAATAGGTGGGATTACAGGCGCCCGCCACCATGCCTGGCTAATTTTTTATTTTTATTTTTTTTTATTTTTAGTAGAGATAGGGTTTCATCATGTTGGCCAGGCTGGTCTTCAATTCCTGACCTCATTATCCACCCACCTCACCCTCTCAAAGTGCTGGGATTACAAGCTTGAGCCACTGCGCCCGGCCATGATAGAAGCTTTTAAGAGATAGGTGAATGTTTCTACTTGCGAGGTTAAAACAGAATCCCCTGGAAAGCTAAAGATATTTTTACACACTTTATCTTTACCTCTAATTTGTATTTTATTATTAAATTTAACATGAGGTGTCAGACTGAAAAGTGTAGCTTTTATTTTTAAATGATGTATTGATTACAAGAAAGTATTTGTCTTATGAACCCATTTTCTGTTTGGAAAAAAAAGTGGAACTCACTACCGGCGCTTATTTAATTTTACATAAACATGCTCTTTGAGGCTGAAGAAAATGTGACTGATTTTCAATGTGAAAATAAGACATAAAAACTTTTCTTGGAGTTCTTTAAAAACAAAACTGGTCTCTAATCCTAATGTAACAGAAATGTATATGATATAGCATTAGAGACAGAGTATTCTCGGGACAAATGAGAAATGGGTAAATAGTTAATTTCCTAAGATAATCAGGTTGACCATAAAATAATTCAGTATTTAGGCAGTTTGAATGGTCAATCACATTTGCTTTTGTCAAGTATATTTGTGTTACTCTCAAAAAAATGTTTATCAAAATAGTGAGAATAATCATGAAATCACAAAGGTGATTTACTGAATAAATGAGATATAATGTTTTAGAAATACGCAGAACAACAAACATTTTAATTTTTTTTTTGTTTTCTGACGTGCTTTTGGTTGTTAAAACGTAATTCATAGGGCTGGGCCTATGTTCCCAACTTTTATTAGTTTTTTTTGTTGTTGGTTTTTTTGCAATACTTTCTTTTAGTCTAAGTAGGTATTTTCTTCACTTTTTTGCTAAACATTTTAAATCTTGAAATATATTGTATGAGGTTTTAAAATAAATCTAAGTTCTGAAATATTCATAGTCTTTAGTTGTCACTGTACATAAACAGTACAGTATGCCAAAAATAGTCTATTTATGTTGATTTCATGGCTTTTGAAGATAAATTACTAAACATCATGTTTCTAGCAACAAACACACACATGAGAAGGTCGTGACATGGTTGAAGCTTTCTACTTGCAGCAATTAAATCGGTCCCACAAGACAACTTTAAGAATTGCTAAGCATTCTATGATAATCGTATTTCTATCAATGAACTGCTTGTGAGGTTGCTCTGGTTAATGCAATTAAATTAAGAGCAACAGCTGGCATAAAAATAGATTGCTACAGGATAATTGCTAATAATTGTAAAAATTTGTTCCAGAACCTTTTTAGTTTTACCTGGGATAAATAACCATGAAAATTCAATTTAGTTATGTTGATGTAGAAAATATTTGCAACAATGCAAAGATATAACAATGGGTATTAATTTCAAGACAGTACAGTCATATAAAGTAATACTATGAAACCATTTTAAATTATATGTTCAAGACTGTAATGATTTGAAAAATATTAATAATGTATTGGTAAGGTGAAAAATTCAATTCCAGTGTCTTTTGGGAAAGACTAATTAACGGCTGATACATCTCACGCAGTTTCTGGAGACGTGAACCCAGTCTCACAGAGACAAGATGCCAATTCTACAAGCTTTCCTTCTGTGCTTGTATTTAAGTTCAGCTCAGATGGGAAAGGAAAGTTTCCTCACCATGAGGAACAATGCTTTGATCCTTAGGTTTCATGTGTTTCCTTAATTTTTACGGTAATAGAGAAAAAAAATTATTGTGCAAAAATGGTTCTCAAAATAAATTCATTCTCTTAAAATAAATTCATTATAAATTAAAGTCAAAGAATTATAGATTTGGCGGGACCCTTAGAAGTCATCTGGTTTCACTTGTTTTATTGCTAAGGGACATTGAAGGAATAAACTCTTAGTTTTGAGTTCAAAAGTTGATGGTACATTTGGGGCTAGAATTTGAAACATAAGTATTATGCAAAACTCATCATAGATTTTACATATGGAACAAACCTGATAGAAATTTAATAAGAAATTTACAAAAATCATAATTTCTTAGTATCACAACTCTCAGAAAACAACAGATGGCTTAGTAAAACACAAGTAAGGATGCAAAGTTTTGGATAAGAAAATTTTCAAACATGATCATATATATCTACAGAGATATACACATATGACTGTAATTAACAGAAAAAAACTATTATTTTCAAATGAATATCGAACATTCACAGAATATGTTCATGTAGTAGGCCACAAAGAAAATCCCATCCAAAATTTGAAATAAGTTCTTTCAAGCCACAATCTATGTAATATGAGTGCATACTTAAAGAATATACATGTTCAAGTAAATATATACATGTTCAAATAAATAATCTACTGGCATGATTAAAAATGCATACACCAGAGCCGGGTGCGGTGGCTCACGCTTGTAATCCCAGCACTTTGGGAGGCCGAGGCGGGCGGATCACGAGGTCAGGAGATCGAGACCATCCTGGCTAACAGGGTGAAACCCCGTCTCTACTAAAAATACAAAAAATTAGCCGGGCGTGGTGGCGGGCGCCTGTAGTCCCAGCTACTCGGAGAGGCTGAGGCAGGAGAATGGCGTGAACCCGGGAGGCGGAGCTTGCAGTGAGCCGAGATTGCGCCACTGCACTCCAGCCTGGTCGATAGAGCGAGACTCCATCTCAAAAAAAAAATAAAAATAAAAATGCATACACCTAGATAACGCTGAAGAATAAACAATAAAAATTCAAAATTATTGAGGATTAATATGACAATGTATCATTATCTATAAAAAATATTGTCTGATGCACTCAAAGTAGTAAACAGAGGGAAAATTTTACCCTTAAGAGCATGCACTAGAAATAAAAACAAAATAGAATAATTTTATTAGAAAACAAAAATAACTTTAAAAACCACAAAATTATTTCCAAAAAACCACAAGAAGAAAATAAATAAAACCAAATATACAGGAAAAAGAAAAATGGATCAATAAACCTCTGGAACATATGATCACAAATGAAAAAGAAGTAAAGAACAAAATGAGAAACACAAAAAAAGACTAAAATATATATTTAGAATACAAACATTCTAGAAGCATATTTTTTACAACTAGAGTTAGATAAATGCAAATGACTAGAAAAATGCATAAATTTCTTGGGAAATGTAATTTCGTGAATTAGAAACTTGAATTGATTAAAACTCATAAAAGGTATTCTGAAATCTACCACCTGAATAAAAACAAACCAAAATAATATTATGAATTACTTCTATGTAATCTGCCTCAACAATGGGCACTACCAGTTTCCTACCAGTTTACGTAAGAACATGGTACAAAACAAAAATATTTCCATATCGAGTCTGCAAGTGAAGGAGAATTCTTATTTAATATTTTTTTAATTTCAGTAGCTTTTGGGGTACCAGTGGTTTTAGGTTACATGGATTAATTATATAGTGGTAGCTCTGAGATTTTACCAATATGTAGCTTTTTGTCCCCTGCTACTCTCCCACCCTCCCCTTTCTGAGTTTCTAGAGTTCACTACATCATTCTGTATGTCTTTGCATAGTCATAGCTTAGCTCCCACTTATAAGTGAGAACATACAGTGTTTGGTTTTCCATTCCTGAGTTACTTCACTTAGAATAATGGCCTCTAGCTCCATCCAAGTTACTGTAAAAAACATTATTTAATTCCTTCTTATGGCTGAGTAGTATTCCCTGGTGTACATATACCACATTTTTTTTATCCACTCGTTGATCAATGACCACCTAATTTGGTTCCATATCTTGCAGTTGTGAATTGGACTGCAATAAACATACACGTACATGTATCTTTTTCATATAATGATATTTTTTCCTTTAGATAGATACCCAGTAGTGTGATTGCTGGATCGAATGGTAGATTTACTTTTAATTCTTTAAGGAATCTCCATACTGTTTTTCAAAAAGGTTGTACTAATTTACATTTCCATCAGCAATGTTTAAGGGTTCCTTTTTCACCACATCCATGCCAACATCTTTGTTTTTTTTTTTATTTTTAATAATGGCCATTCTTGCAGGAGTAAGGTAGTATCTCACTGTGGTTTCAATTTGCATCTCCCTGAAGATTAGCGATATTCAACATTTTTTTCATACATTTGTTGTCTATTTGTATATCTTCTTTTGAGAAATGCCTATTCATGGAATTTGCCCACTTTTTTATGGGATTATTTGTTTTTTTCTTGTTGATTTGTTTGATACATGTGAAGGAGGATTCCAACTTGAATTCTAAACATGAAAATGAAAATCCCGGAGAGAAATCTCCCTTGTGAAAATAAAATCTAAAACTAAAATATTAGAAAATAAAATTAAATAATACATTAATAAATCATAATTGATCATGGTTTATCCCCATGTGATAAGAAGTTTGTTCATTTAATTTGCCACATGAAAACTTGGGGGAGAAGAGGGAGAATCATGTGAAGTTAGAAAGCTTTTGATAAAAATATGTGAAAATTGTTGTATTTAGATGGAAAACCATGTCAACATAAAACTCAGTTATCTATAACAAGCATTATATTTAATGAAGAAATAGTGAGTACTATATGTCCTCACTGACATATGAATATGTCCTCTGCAAAATTTAGGTGTTGCTAATGTCATAATGTTTTTAGAAGTGAATAGACCCTGAGGGGTTTATCCCTCATGAATGGGATTAAAACTCTATAAAGGAGGCTTCATGCAGTTTTCTCCTAGCTTGTTTTGTTACCCTTCTAGCTTCTTCCATGAGGAACAGTGTTTCTTCCCTCTGGAGGATGCAGCCCTCACCAGGCAAGCAAACCTGCTAGCACCTTGATCTTGGACATCCCAGTCTCAAGAAATCTGAGAAACAAACTTTCTGCCATTCTTAAACTACCAGTCTCAGATATTCTGTTATAACAGCAAAAATGTAATAAGAAAACAGATAAATTATCATTACATCATAGAGGAAAAAACACCAAAATCTCCTTTCACTTACTTAGTATTTTATTAGAGATCCTACCCAATTTAAATACATAAAAATCATGAAAAAGTCATGTCAACTACAAGGACATAACTTTATCAAATGATGAAGAAATAACTGTCATTATTTACAATTAATTTATTTGATTTACTACAGCCATCAACAATCAATTAGAAACAATATTTGAAAAGGGTTGACAATAACAGCAGCATTACCCTGAACAGCAATACCATACATTTCCAAAATATAAGAAAAAAGTAAATGTTTATAAGAAGAAAATTGTAAAATGGTACAGACACCTGGCAAAGAAGACTTGTTAGTTGAGAGACACAATAATATCTTTAATAGGTATGTAGATAAACTAATTTCCTCCCTCTTTCTTGAGTTACTGAGCAGTTTATATTATGTCTTATAAATGTTAAAGGAACTCTTTAAAAAATACCCCCATCCTTTGTCCATAGATTTTGCTAACATCCATTGAGTGCTTAAAGCGTGATAATATTTATTTTCTGTTTAACATATGATGCACTAAGTAAATTTTTTAAACTCGCTTAAATTAGATGTTTTCTATTCTGTACCTATCAATTTAATCTTTTTTCCATTGAATTGTAAAACATTTTCTTTTTTTTGCATAATAAATGAATTGATCCTATGTTGTGTGTATCAAATATATTTTCTCTCACTTTTTGCTGTTGTTTTGCCTTTGTTTTGGATGCTTAATTTGTTTTGCCTAAAAATTATTTTCTTAAATGTTATCAAATTTAACTGTTTTGATGTTTTTGCTTTCTGGACTTTGCTTATGCTAAACAATGTGTTCCCCATTCTAAGATTACAAAGTCAATAAACATTTTTTAAGGATTCTGTTTCTATAATTTAAATGTTTGATACACCCAAGATGTATTCTGATATGATGAGTGAGATATTAGATTTTTAAGTCAGTGCTATGCTGGCCCCCACAAGATTCCATTCTTTAACTTTCAAAATACTTACTTAACTTTATAATTATCTGCTTCTAGAAGATTTGAGGAAAATTAATCTGTGTAACAACCCCTACCAGGCCATTTTTTTCAATTTCTTTTGTGCCAGTTAACACTTTTAGTATGGATTATAATTTTTTTTATCTTTTTGTGGCCAGTAATGGTGATTTATATTTTTATGGAAAATCATTAGTTTCTTCTAAATTCTTTGAATTTATTTGGCTACAAAGGGGCTAAGGATATTTGTATTACTAACATGTTTTCTTCAGAATATGTGTTTATTTATACAGTCAGAGGCCAACTTTGGAGCATTATTCTTGTTTGTTTTCCTAGATTAGGTTACCTAGATGTTTTCCATTTTCACCCAAACATTTCTAAAGTTACTTATCAATTCCATTTTTTTAATTAATATTTTTCTATTTGCTTTTTAGTTTCAATGGGCTTTTGTGGGTTTCTTTTGTTCTTTTTTGGTTCTTTATAAGTTTTTATGAGATAATCGCTTCATTCATTCATTATAAAAATGTGTACTTTTCAAAGCTATACATTTAAGGTTAATCATATCTTTGTCTCTCTCTTTCTCTTTTATTTATACCCGTGGAAGAACTCCCCATTTTCCCCTCTCACAGTCCTTGTAAACCACTATTGTATTTTCTGCTTCTACTAGTTTGAGCATTATAGATACCTCATGTAAGTGGAATCATGCTATCTATTTTTCTTTCTGTGCCTGGTTTGTTTCTCATTCCATACTGTCCTCTAGGCTTATCCACATTGTAACAAATGACAAGATTTCCTTCTTTTTTTAAGACTGAATGTTTTTCCATTATATGTATATGCCACATTTTCTTTATTTATCCATTAATAGACTTGTACTGTTTCCATGTCTTGACTATTGTGAATAATGCTGCTATGAACATGAGGGTGCAGATATCTCCTTAAAATCCTAATGTCAATTCTTCTGGATGTGTACCCAGAAGTGAGATTGCTGAACTATGTGGCTGAATTATGTGAGATTGTTTTTGAGGAAAGTGCATACTATTTTTTTTTTTTTAGATGATCCACCATTTTATGTTCCCATCAACAGTGCATAAACAGAGTTTCAATTTTCCACAAACTCCAGCAAACTTATCTTTGTTCTTTTACAACGGACATCCTAACAGGTGTGATGTGACATCTGATTGTAGTTTTGATTTGCATTTCTCTGAAAATTAATGATGTTGAGCACTTTTTCATACACATGTTGGCTATTTGATGTCTTCTTTGAAGAAATGTCTGCTCAAGTCCGTTGGCCATTCTTTAATCACGTTTTTTTTTCTTTTTTTGGAGTTTTTGCTATTGACTTGTAGAAATTCTTTAAACATTTTAGAATTCAGCTTCTTATTGTATATACAGTTTGTGAATATCGTAGGTTTTGCCTTTTCATTTTGCTGATTGCTTCCTTAGTGATGCAAAATTTTGACCAACAGAACAGAATAGAGAGCCCAGAAATAAACCCACATATATATAGTCAACAGATCCTTGAAAAGAGGTCCAATAATACACAATGACAAAAGAATAATTTGTTCAACAAATGATATTGGAAAAACAAGATATCCACATATAAAAAATGAAATTGAGACCCTACCTTATACCATAAACAAAAATCAACTCCAAATTAATTAAAAACTTAAATACTCCTTGTCTGGGTAGCAACAAGCAGCCTGTGGTGGCCAGCCCCTAAATCATTCCTCTGGTCCCCTGGCCTTTTCCAGTACCAATATCTGCCCTAAAGTTGGCTAGGGAAGATAAACGACAATAAAAAACCTGTCAAAGGAAAGAACCTTGCACGATAACAAGGTATTTTCTCCCAGAGAGGAGACAGAAATAGTTATATTGAATAATCAAATCAGTTAATCCTTTAGGAAAAAGCTCTAGTGCTGGCAGCTATTGACCAGTAAGTTCTGTGCTTTCTTTTTACAACTGGGAATTTTTATTTGGTTATTCTGTTACTCATCCATCATTGTACATTGGATGTACAGAGGGAAAATATCATGTCTATTATTTGATTGCTAGGATATGAGTAGCTACATCTTAGATTGATGGAGAGGATGGTCCACTGCTCAGAAAACCCAAATTTAAGCTGATGGAACAAAAATTTGGCTCATTTGTGAAGGACCGAGTATTTGCAAGCATGGAAGAACACATGAACATATAGATACCCAAAGGATAGTTGATCATAGGTAGATAGATACAACCGAATATCTATTCTCCCTGTCTTAATAAAAACCATCTTGGGTTTTGCTGAGCACATTGCTAAAGCTAAAAGACTACATTCCTCAGCTTTGCTTGCAGTTGGATGTGGGCCAATGCTTAAGTTTTGACCAATGACCATACATATTCATGTATATTGAAAAATATACCCCTATTATACCTTTCTTTGCTCCCTCTTCAATTCTATTGTTTGAATATGATGTCTGCATGTCCAACAGTCATCTTGGATAACATGAAGGCGACTACCTTGGGATGGTTCAGAGAGCTGGAAGAATTTCCAGTTTCCGATTAATGTGACACTGCCTTAAGAGGCATGCTTATGTATGGGATTCTATTATGTGCTATTATACTAGCTAGATAAGGACACTGTTAATTTAGGTTTCTATAATATATTCGGTCAAGCTACATCCTAGTTGATATATGTTTTGTCAGCTGTTAAAAATTTTATTATTCATCGCTTTCATATCCTTATATTTTTCCTTCCTATATTTTAGTATTATTAAAGTTCTACTAATTTCCCACATACTGCCTTTACTCTTTAGTTTACATATTTAATATTATTTGTTGTAATTATTTGCATATTTCTAACAGTGACTTCGTTAACATTAAATATTCCCATCAAGCTATATATAGCTATACAGCCTTGTCAGGTTATATAACTTAAAAAAACAAATCTCTATTGAATTTGATTTTATGCGATATTAATATATCAACCCATGCTTTCTTTTCCTTGTATATACCTGGTTTTATTCACATTTTAATTTCAACCTTTTGAATCACTCTTTCTTTTTGACAATTTATTGACATAGTCAATTTGAATCTTAGTTATTGATCACATCTGATAATCTTTTCTTACGAAGATGAATAAATAGCATTTAACATGTATTTCATAATCAATTTAGTTGGCCTTAAGCCTGTGTTCTAATTTTAGTATTATATACTGTTTTATTTTCAAAACTTCCTTACTTCTTCATTTAGTTTCTTTTTAATTACGTAATCTTTGTTCATGATTTTTGTAGTTTGAAAAGAATGGTTTCTTTAGTTCCTTTAGTTTTTACTATTTTAATATTGAGTAATACAGGTAAACCTTCAATTTGCAACAAGAGAGTTCAGTGGGTGGTGGCTGGGGGACCCAGAGTTGAGGATGTCTCTTTTAGTCTTGACATAATCAGGAAAATCCACAGGAAGCAGATTATGAATAACAATGTAGATACAGCTTAGGGTAACCTAATTAATAATTTCAAAATGTTTAGATATATGATATGTAGACCTCTATATTTATGTACTCTGGCCCCAGACCCCAAAAACTTTAAGGGCAGACATATATTTTAAAAACCACCATACTGAAACATAATTATTATTAAATATTTGAAGCAACATTAAGTGTGTTCAAAAGCTTCTCCCATTCATAAGTCTTGAGATTAAATTAATATACTTAGCATAACTGTGATCAGTAATACTATGCCTATGAAAGACCCATTTTCTCTCTTCAGAAGCACAAACCCCCAAACTCCTATTATACTTGAACATTTCCAGTCTGAATTTAACAGTGGATTCGTTTATACTCACCTACCACATTTGAGAGTGCGAAATGTTCTGCACTGTATTGACATATTATGAATTTTTATGTAGTAGATATATATGACTTTGTCTTTGGAAATAATCGTTCATACATAGCTTCCTTCTATATTCCCTACTCATTGTTCTTCTGTTTCTTTTATCCCTTGAAGCAAATACAGTTTCCTTCTGTTTTAATTTCCTTTCTTTTAATTTAATGAACTATTATCTGTTGATCAAAATATGTGAACTCAAAGGACTACTTTGAGTTGATTGTCATCTAAGTCAATATGTAAAAGAAGTTTGATGAGGCCACTATGACAGAGAAAGAGAGTTATTGGTGAGGCTGATAAAAATATTGCAAAGCTTACCAGACAGTAGTAGCAGTGAATAATATCTGCCTGAAGAACTCACACAGTAGAACCTATCTATTTTCTAAACTTATAGTAGTATTGCGATGTCATTTTAATTGATTATTAATATGCAAATTCTCAATGTGATTTCCTTTTCCCTATAGTAAGATAAGAGGCATTTTACAATGGATTTCAAAAGGGGAAGATTCTCCCGATGGCAAAGGATGTTCTATTAAATGTTTCAGGAAGCCTCGTTTTACCACTGAAATATTTAATATGAATATATTGTCTCGTTTTAAGGTGAGAAAGGTAAGCTTAACTCAGGGCTCATAATACTCACGTGGCTCTGATGGACAACACTGACCTTCTATGTGGTTTATGTGAGCTTTTTAATTTGTAAAACTAAACTGAAATCTCATCTTCATTGTTTCCATCTTGAAACATCAATAGTTTCATAATAATTTCTGGAGAATTATAAATCATTCTCTCCTCATAAACTAATGAATAGATTAGAACTAATCTAAAAATAGGGACATGATTCAATCTGAAACTCCCCAAATATTTTATTTTATTAAAAATGATTTCATATGAAAAGAAGACTTCAGGAAATACAGAAAATAGAATACATTTATTAACTTTCACCCTCTCTCAAAACCACACTAAAATGAAGACAAAGAGATTTTTAAAGGTGCATAAATGAACAAGGGAAGAATAGAACAGGTTACATCAGCTGCAAAATGCCGATGATGAACATTAGATGTCGAGAGAAAATAATAAGTGACCCCAAAACACAGAGTCCTTAGAAGGTAAACAGGGAAGCAAATTAAACCATAATAACACTGCACCATCCCCAGAAGACTACAAAACAAGTGGCACCCAGTTACTTCTTCATGTGTAAGTGAAGAGGGAGTTAAAATAAAGAGGATTGGCTGAAAATTCACTTAAGAAGCATATTACCAAATCAGATCCCCCGGGTTAATACTCAGAATATATAAGCCCCATTATACAGTCAAAATATTTAGTCAGTATATGAGTTAAAAGAAAGAGTTATCTGAAATATGACGAAGCATCTGAAATAAAACAAAGAAAGTAGATAAACAGAAGAAAATAACATGGAGGAAACAAAGTTTGTGCAGATTTTAAAAATAATTCAAAAACTATAATTAGCATCCTTGGAAAAATTGGCGAATATATTGCAGCCATCAATCAAGAACAGAGTACAGTAAAATTGGGCACTGTCAGAGGAAACAAAGAGCTCTTGAACATATATGTGTTCATATATATATATATCAGAAAGGCATATCTCAACATAATATTCAGGAATTGCCTTTGAAGAGAAAAGGGGAATTATTTTCTCTGAGAGTAGAGAAAATGTGAACAGACACATAAAAGTGGGCCGAAGACCTTTTTTTTGAAAAGTTCAAGAGGTTAAAAACACAAATTAAAGGAATTCTAGAAAAGAGGAACCAAGAAAGTTGGGATAAAAATCACTAATAAAATATTATTAATGAAGATTTTTACTTCCCTTAGCACACTCATCAGGGGACCTACTGGAGGGTGTATTCCACCAAACAAGGGCAAATTCTGAGAAAGAGAATGGTGTCAGGTATGGGGATGGGAGGTCTGTGGCAGAAGAAAGGCATCAGAGCTCAGCAAGGTGGCGATGAAGGTCAATCCCAGGAGGACAACTGTGCCAAACCAAGAGACAAACCGTCCAGGTGGGAGCAGTCCAGTGGCTCTGAATTAGATTTCTTCGGAAAGAGAAAAGCTGGCAATACTGTTTTCTCCGTCATTTTTGGAGAGGATTTAGAGAATTGGTAAAAAGCTAAAACGTTAAAAATTGAAAAGATCTAAAAAGAAAGTTAACATCAACAGTAAAAAATTTGCAAGAAAGGAAAAGCAGTTACAACTTATTACATAGTTCAACTCTGAAAAGCATTTACTTCATGAGATGAAGGCAAAAGCCATATATATGTATTATCAAAGTGATAATACACTGGTGCTTGGATGATGTGGGTGTGTGGGCCGCGGGTAAGGTGTAGAGAAGAGAAGGAGGCCAGGAGAATCAATAAAGGAATACCTAACAACAGAAAAATAAAAAGTAGTAACAAATGTATAATGGAGAGTTATGGAAGTGAAACGTAAAATTAACAAAAGGCTGAGAAAGATAAAGAAGTGGGAGAAATGGGAGTGTTGTTCATACAATGCTATGTATGTAGAATGATTTATCTTGCATTGGGAGGCTGAGGCGGGCAGATCACTTGAGGTCAGGAATTCGAGACCAGCCTGTCCAACATGGTAAAACCCTGTCTCTATTCAAAATTACAAAAATTAGCCTGGCATGGTGGTGCGTACCTGTAATTTCAGCTACATCAAGTTTCATGTCAAGCTCGTTAGTGAGCTATGAAATGCATTTAGTTGGTTACACTCCTTTAACCAAATGAGCACAGTTGGAAATAACAATATAGAAAATATCAAGGCAATAAGAATATTGTTATCAATGTAGTAAGGGTGAGTTGTTTTTGTGAAACTTGTGTCTGGGTGTATATGAGTTTTTGTGCTTCGTGTTAGTGTGACTAAAATAAAATGTATTTATGTACTTCTAATTTGAAAATCCATTGTTTAGTTAGTCTAATTCTCTAGTTATAAAGAGGGAAAGAGTGCCAAGTAGGTGTTGACTTTTACACATAAGCAGACAACTGAGAACAAAAGTCCTCTTACATGAGGGTTATTTACAGCAAAACATCTAATGTAATGGAGTGTTCATAGCCTGTAAAATCGAAAGGCCCTGCAGTGATACTCCAGCCTTATCATTTAATTGATTTACAGATAGTGTTGACCCCTACGGTTTTCTGTCATCTCTTCTCCTGCTCTTTTTGTCTATGTCATTTATAACATTTGTATTGTTTTATCATTTGAGAGGTTTCCTAAGGAGCCAGAGATAAATGCCTATGTTTGATCCCCCAGGTTTAACTACAGTCTGCTATCCTTCTTCTATTACACCATGATTAGGAAAATGTGCTACCTGAGGAATTGTATTGCTTACTAACTTTATAGCTTGTGAAAACATTTATTCTCTGGCCTTCAGCTTCTTTGTTCATAAAATAATGAGGCTGGATTTGTGCCCTGTCTCTACAAACTCCACTTCGAAAATTGAGGTATTTCCTTTATTTTATGGCGTATTCCTTTCCAACTCCCATTTTCAGAATTTTTAAATATACATCTTCCAATTTGAATAGTTAACAGTAAGTCTCATAATTTCATGAGGAATTCTTTTTGCCTTTTTCAGAAAAGCCACCCAAAATAGAAGGCAAAGCTTACCAAGTTACTAGGATCAAGTGACTATTGTAAATAATATGCAATGAGTTTTCCCTTTGGTATTTAAAATTTTTCCCTGGACCAGATACCAAAATGAAGTTTGTTTGACTAAGAAAATCAAGTGTTAGTTTGAGTTTATGCGTGTGTCTGTGTCTCTGTGCCCATGCAGATAGATACTTGTTTACTGGTTTGTCTTTGGGGTTTGTCACCATCACTAAAAGAAGTTCTAATAAAAAAGGTTAGTAGAGTTGGTGGATGAATTACTTCTTTGAGGCTGAGATATTCTAATAAGATGCCTAGGCAGGTTAAGAACTATATAGATTCAGAAGTTCTAGGTTAGAAGATACTTTACATTTGTTGTTATCCATTCAACTGAGCCAGAAATTTCCTTACAGATATTTCTCATACCAAGTATTTCTCCAGCTACTACCCGACGTTATGCAATGACTGAAAATTTGTCAAATCATCACTCTGAATGTAATCTCTAAGGCAGTATTTTTGGATTCTTCTAACTGTGGCGGATATTTGCTATATTTTGTGATATCTTTTGAAGAATCTTCTGTTTAAGGAGCTTTCTTACAGGTCCTGCCTATCCAAGACAGAAGTCAGGAGCTTGCTTACACAGTCTTGTTGAAGTTAGGCTCTACGGATCAGACAATATGACCTTCCAACAATGTCATGCAGCATGCATAACTCAGAACACATTTTTCTGGCAATGATGGTGGAAGTGACTAGAGTGATAGAATCTTCACAGGAACAGTTCTGGGTAGGTCAGTGTTTTTGAAAGTTTAGTCTTCAAGAATGCTTTTCTGGCTCTCCTGGATACTTCATGAGTTTTTCCGAAACTTTTTATTAAGCATGTTCTGTTTAACCTCAGCTGTCTGGATTCTGTAGAAAGAAAGTGACCAAAAGACTGAGATTTTTTTTTTCATGTCTGCTCATATTAGGTGAAGAACTAGGGCAGAGTCAAAAAGTATTAAAAAGGAAAACTATATATGATGTAATCAATAAGATAACCTTTTCAAATTTAATTCAAAATTTTGAATTAAATTTCAAAATTTAATTCAGTCTCTCTTATCTCTAGTCACAGATTTGCTCACTCATTAAGTTGAACACCTATTTTGGGCCCAAGGCATGCAGAGCTCATTAAACAAGCTCTCCTCCTACAGGAATATACAGCGTAGTGGGAATATAACAAATGGACAAAATTTTAGGGCACTGTTTTAATAAGTACTGGAACATAGATATGCACAGAGAAAAACAGAGAGAGCAGAGAGTAGCCAGTCAAGATCAAGGGAATCAAGGAAGGCTTCCTAGAGGAAGGGCTATTTAGGTTGAATAGACACATCTCTTTCTATGACTTACAAATCTCTTAATACTTATCCTAAAGTTAGAAAAAAATATGTTAGCCAAGCATGGTGGCTCAAGCCTATAATCTCAGCATTTTGGGAAGCCAAGGCGAGCAGATCACCTGAGGTCAGGAGTTCGAGACCAGCCTGACTAACACGGTAAAAACTCATCTCTACTAAAGATACAAACATTAGCCAGGCATAGTGGCAGGGGCCTGTAATCCCTACTTGGGCAGCTGAGTCAGGAGAATCG
This sequence comes from Nomascus leucogenys, assembly GCF_006542625.1. Taxonomy (NCBI): domain Eukaryota; kingdom Metazoa; phylum Chordata; class Mammalia; order Primates; family Hylobatidae; genus Nomascus; species Nomascus leucogenys. The sequence goes on along the minus strand of NC_044387.1, from coordinate 87,651,382 downwards.
CTTGAACCCAGGAGGCGGCGTTTGCAGTGAGCCGAGATCACGGCATTGCACTCCAGCCTGGGTGACAGAGCGAGACTCCGTCTCAAAAAAGAGAAAAAAGAAAAAGAAAAAAAGATATGTTGTCTTGTGCAAGGAGGTAGTTCATGAAGAAGAATGAACTTAAAAAGCTTGCCTTAGGAAATCGCAAAAGAGCATGTGTAAATGACTTAAATGGGACTGTGTGTCACACATTTCTCCATCTCCTTGTACAGGAAATGTCTAATCTCACCCTCCTCAGATACCTTCCCTTTTTAGCTGTTCAGTTGGAATATGTAACCTATTTTCTTTTTAATAGAAAAGACAGCCCTCCCTGAGAATGGATATAGTACATGCGAGTATTGATGGCTCCATATTATTCAATGATGTGGAGGATGTTGTCTATGGTTAAAGAAAATTAGGTTGATGTGTAGAGAGAAACTGAAAGATGAGGCACAGTCATGGTGGCTCTCAAGCCTCAGATCATTACTTTTGAAGCCCAATTACATCCTAGTGCTCCTTGCAGTGTTTTCATCCCCTCCTTCAATTAAGTCCATCAGTCCTGATTGAGTTCAGATGCCTATTACAACATGCAACACACACACACACAAGCACACACCACAAAATAAGTGACCTAACATGATAGACTTTGTATTATTTATCTATTGCTGCATAACTAATTGTCTCCAAAACGTAGTGGTTTAAAACACTAAGTATTAGGTGGGGCGCAGTGGCCCGTGCCTGTAATCCCGGCACTTTGGGAGGCTGACGTGGGTGGATCACGAGGTCAGGATTTCGAGACCAGCCTGGCCAACATGGCAAAACCCCGTCTCTACTAAAAATACAAAAATTAGCCGGGTGTAGTGGCAGTCGCCTGTAATCCCACCTACTCAGGAGGCTGAGGCAGGCAAATCACTTGAACCCGGGAGGTGGTGGTTGCAGTGAGCTGAGATCGTGCCATCGCACTCCAGCCTGGGCAACAAGAGCAAGACTCCGTCTCAAACAAAACAAAACAAAACAAAAAACCCACTAAGTATTTATCACTTCTCACAGTTTCTGTGGGTCAGGAATTCAGGAGGAGCAGTTGACTGGTCAGTTCCAGTTCAGAGGCCCTCATAAGGTTGCAGTCAAAATTTTGACCAGAACTACTGTCATTCAAAATCTTAACTGTGCATGGAAGATGTGCTTCTCAGGGGGGCTCACTCAGATGTCTGGCTGGCTGGTGGCAGCTATTTGTGAATAGTCTCAGATCTTTTCTAGTCATGTCTCTTGAGTGTTATTACAACATGGTGGCTAGCTTTTCTAGAGCAAGCGGTATGATAAAGAAAGACATAGACAGGTGAAAATTATTATTTTTATTACCCAGCCTCAGAAGTCACATAGCATTATTCCTGCCATGTTTGACGTGTAAGACATGTGTCACTAAATTCAAAGTATTTGCAGACACGTTTTAAAAACATCCCACTTTTATGAGTTTCTTTCTTTCTTTTTTTTTTTTTTTTTTTTGATGGAGTTTCACTCTTGTGGCCCAGGCTGTAGTGCAATGGCGTGATCTCGGCTCACTGCAACCTCCGCCTACCGGATTAAAGCAATTCTCCTGCCTCAGCCTCCTGAATAGCTGGGATTACAGGCACTCGCCACCCTGCCCAGCTAATTTTTGTATTTTTAGTAGTGATGGGGTTTCATCATGTTAGCCAGGCTGGTCTCAAACTCCTGACCTCAGGTGAGCCAAAGTCCTTGGCCTCCCAAAATGCTGGGATTACAGGCATAAGCCACCACACCAGCTGAGTTTATTTCTTTCTATCTGAAATGGTTACCCAATATCATCAGGGACTCATGTTCCTATCATGTTGTTCTGACATCTTCAATAATTGACTTTCATTATAGAGATGACAAGATGTTGGTAGAGTTCTAGGCATCTAGGCCTTTATCCCAGAAGTGGGAAGAAGAAAACTGGTAGCGCCCTTACCTTGTAAAGACATTTCAAGAAAGTATTAATGAATTCTATTTAAACCTAATTGGCTAGAACTATGTTGCTCCCTCAGCTACAAAGAAGGCTGAGAACTATCATCGTTTATTACCAGCTAAACTTTGGGGTTCTGTTTCAAAGAGGGATGGTGAAAGCAGATATCAAGGTAGAGCCAATGAATTAATTATTTAAAAGCAGTCAAGAATGTCCAGGTGCAGTGGCTAATGTCTGCAATCCCAGTACTATGAGTGGGCGAGTTGGAAGGATTGCTTGAGGCCAAGAGCTCAAAACAGAGCGAGACCACCATCACTATGGAAAACAACAACAACAACAGCAACAACAACGACAAAAAACTTAGCCATGCGTGGTGATGGGCACCTGTAGTCCCAGCTACTTGGGATGTTGAGGTAGGAGGATAACTTGAGACCGGGCTTTCGAGGCTGTACTGGTGCTGGGATAATGGGGGTGTGTGGGCCGCGGGTGAGGTGTAGAGAAGAGATGGAGGCTATGGTTGCACCACTGCACTCCAGCCTGGGAAACAGAGTAAGACCCTGACTCTACAAAACAAATCAAAACAAACAAACAAACAAAAAACAGTCAAGAGATTCCTGGTTTGGTGAAAACGATGGAGTATCCCATTTTGCCCAGAACCTCCTTCTTGCAACAGAAAAAAAAACCCTGAACACAATTCAAAAAATCAGTATAGGAAGACTCTGAGAGGTTGGAAAGAAGGAAATGAACTGCTTAGGGACCTCAAGACTTAAGAAACAACAGGAAGATGAGTTCCCCGGGCTCCTTGTTCTTATCCATATATCCCAGACAAAGTAATGCAGAAGGCTCCAACCTGGAAGTGGCAAGGGGAACAGACAAAAATCCTCAGAAAAAAATCTGGTTTTCTTTAGCAAAGGACTCGGAAAAGGGTGACCTTATCGTGAAACCTATTTTTGGCAATAACCAGTCTACTCCAGCCAAATGTCAGTGAATAAACTGCAATTTCAATGTGGAGCTGAGCCTCCACCCTCACTAGTCACTGAGAGATTGAATAAGGCAGTGTGAGTCTCAGATAATCAGCACTCCACTTTCTCCCACTTATTAGTGTTACTGGAGTCCAATGGGGAGTCAAACTTCCATACTCACCAGTTATTAACAAGAGTGACTGAGGTATTGGCAGTAAAAGCTAGTTGGCATTTCTGCCTCCATCCCATCCTTTAATGTCAGGTGCCTCCAGAGTAGTTGAGGTTTTCGCCTCATGCTAAGCAACAAAGAGGTGTGGGTCACTCTTCTAATTCCCACCTCCCAGATGCCATTATGGCTAAGTAGGGAGCTCAGTTCCCTGCCTTGCTCGCCAACTCAAAGGCAAGAAGTTATCCCACTTTTGCTGGGAAGATTTTGGCAGTAGCTGAATGTCCATCTCAGGCGTCTTCCAAAGGGAATATGATGTTCCAGTTTTGCCAGCAGTAGGGTTGGCAGGACCTAATTGGAAAGTTGAACTTACCCACCTAACTCTGGTTATATAATTCAATAAGGGGTCCATACTAAAAAAAAGAAGATTAAATAGAATCCAGTCATAACAGAATATCCAAAATGAGAAAGGCAATTGACACACATTAATACTAAGGTGAAATCAGTTGTTTGAGTTAGCTGACAAACATTATTGAAGCATTAAAATGCTTCTTCAACAAGCAGTTACAAATTCTCTTTAAAAATGAAAAAAAAAGAAATATTAGCATGCAAATAGAAAAATATAAAAAGAACTGCTGGGCGTGGTGGCTCATGCCTGTAATCCCAGCCCTTTGGGAGGCTGAGGCAGGAGGATCACAAGTTCAGGAGATCGAGACCATCCTAGCTAACATGGTGAAACCCCGTCTTTACTAAAAAATAGAAAAAATTATTTGGGCATAGTGGCGGGTGCCTGTGTAGTCCCAGCTACTCGGGAGGCTGAGGCAGGAGAATGGCATGAACCCAGGAGGTGGAGCTTGCAGTGAGCCAAGATCGTGCCATTGCACTCCCGCCTTGGTGACAGAGCAAGACTCTTCCTCAAAACAAAAAACAAAAAACAAAAAACAAAAAACAAAAAAACAAACAAACAAACAAAAAAAACACACAAAAAAGATAGAAGTGAAAAATATAATAACTGAAATAAAAACCTCACTAAGTGGTAGGGTAAAGTTGACCGGGCATAGAATCTGTGAACTTGAAAATCAGTAAACACATCAATTGACTTTATTAAAAAAAAAGTACGGAATCTCAGTGAGCTGTGAACCAATAACAAAAGAACTAACATTTATTTACTGGAGTCAAAGAAGAGGACTCAGAAAAAAATGCTGACAAAGTACTTGGAAAAAAATAATGGGCAAATACTCCCCAGATATGGTGAGACACAGACCTACTAATTCAAGAGATGAATTAACACCAAATAAATATACCCCCACCCATTCTAAGCTTCTGAAAACTAAGAATAAAGCAAAACATCTTGAAATTGTCTGGAAAGAGAGATTGTGTTACATAGAGAATAACAATTCACATAACAGTGGATTTCACATATGAAACAGCAACCATGGAGCATAAAAGAAAAGGTTGCATCATTTTCCAAGTGCTAAAATAAAAGTACTGTCAACCATGAATTGTATATCTGGTGAAACTATCATTCAGGAATGAAGAAGAAATAGAGACAGTCTCAGATGACAGAAAACTAAAAACAAGAATCACTAGCAAACCTACCTTTGAAGTACGGCTAAAGGAAGTTTTCTAGACAAAAAGAAAATGATAACCAAAAAAGTCTTAGAACTTCCTAAAGGAAATAAGAACATTAAAATGGGTAAAAAGTAGGGTAAATAAAATAATATTTTTCTTACAAGTTAAACCATATTTGATGGTTGAAGCAAAAATTATAACGCCATTTAAATGTGTTGCCTCATGTATGTAGAGAAAATATTCAAGGTAACAAGTGAAGGTAAGGTCTTTTAAGTTTTGTTCAAAGAGGTAAAACCTCAATATGAGAAGTTAAGTATGTATATTTTCTTGTCTAAAATAACTAAGATCTTTGGTCATAAAATAAATCTCAACCAATTTAAAAGAATTGAATCATATAAAATATGTTCTCTGACCATCTGGAAAAAACTAGAAATTAATAATAAAAAATATAAAAATCTCCAAACATTTGGAAATTAAACAACACATTTCTAAACAACCTATATGTCAAAGAAGAATTCTGAAAGAAAACCAAAAATACATTGAACTGAATAAAAATGAACACGAAATACATAAAAATATGTGAGGTGAAGCTAAAGCAGTGCAGAGAGGGAAATTTCTTCCATAAAATGCTTATAATTAGGAAAAAAGAAAATTCCAAAATTAATAATCTAATTTCCCACCTTAAGACATTAAGAAAAAGGGAGCAAAATAACCCCAGACAAGCAGAAGGAAGAAAATAATAAAGAGTTTTTTAATTAATGTAATTGAAACCAGAAATGTATTAGGCTGATGCAAAAGAAATTGAGGTTTTTGTCATTAAACGTCATTAAAGGTAATGGGAAAAACTGCAGTCACTTTTGCACCAATGTACTAATAGAGAAAATCAATAAAACAAAAAGCTAATTTATCAAAAAATTAACAAAAAATCATAAAACTCTAGCAAGACCAACAAAAGTGGAATGAAGAAACAAATCACCAATATTGGTAAAAAAAACAGGCGCTATTACTACAGATTATGCAGCCACAAGAAAGGTATAAAGAGAATGGTACAAATAACTTCATACTCATAAGTTCAAAGACTTGGAAGAAATGATTGAGTTCCTCTAAATCCACCCACTACCAAGCCAAGATGAAATATATAATCTGAATAGTTCCTCTACCAAGTAAAAAATTAAATTTGTTATTAAAATTCCTTTAAAAAGTCATGAAAAATATCTCAAATTCACAGTACAACCCAAGCTAACTTGAGCTGTGTCATTGTTGATTGCAACCCAGAGCTTGATTAGAAGAGTAAATCTTTTAAATTATTGTTGCTTGTTTAAAAAATTTTAAGAGCAAAAATATATTTTACTTATAAAAAAAACAAAAGAGGAGTTTGCATTATTGATCTGTGCTATCCCATGTGTATTTATGTTCTAAAAAGTAAGACAAGAATTTGCTTGATTCACAGGGGAATTCTCTGAGCATCAATGAGCACTGGAAAGCTTTTCATGCAGCTAAGTGAGGCATATTAGATCGAAAAACACTTTAAAAACATTACTTTAAGAGAGATTTTTTTTCGCTTCAACTTTTCACTTAATGTTATACACTCTGTTTGTGTCTATATATTAATGTTTTAGATAAGGAAAAACAACATTATTGTGAAGATCACGTTATTTCACATCTCTCTGATTTTACCCACCTTCCTCCCTCCACAAGACATGTTATTTTTACCACTGTTTTTCTATTAAGTCTTATTTTTCAAGGTTCACATCTTGTCTCTTAAATTACCCCTTTCTTTGCTCTCACAGTATCCCCTGCAGGTCTCTAGTAGAAATCGGTTACATTTGCCATCTTTGATCCTGCCATTGGTGAAACAATGCTCTAATCTTCTGTTCTTTGAAGAACTAGTCCCTCTCAGACTTACAAATCAAAGATTTGGTAGAGACTGTTTCCTATCACTGCTTGAGTGTTGGGTTATCATTGTCCACTTATCATCTTTGCCACCAGAGATTAGTTTAGGGTTGGACGTGTAACCAGATCAAAACCAATATGATACAAGGTCAGAACTGTTAAAGGTTCCAAGGTGGAGGAACTCTGCTTTTCTTGTGAATGAATTTTAGGAAAAGAATCTCTCCCTTTTCCGTAATGTGAGATTTGTAAGTGCTGTGCCATTGTGTAAGGCACCTGAATTTGGAAGGTTGAAGTTTCATGTTATAAAGTCCACTGTTTGAACTGGCACACGATGGAGAAGCTCACTAGCTTTGTTTGAGCTGTTTGTCTGAGGTCAAGCCTACCTCTCAACTTTTTATTTCTATATGACAATACATTCAGATTTCAGTGCCCTCATTAATTCAGGAAGAAACCTGCTCCATATATTATCTATCTTCACTCATCATACTCTAATTAAATTATTAATTTATGTGTTTTTGCTCACAAGAGTGTGAGAGATCATGTAGCAACTTAGCCACATTTTTTATCCCTAGTTTGAAGCTTATCGTATAACATTTAGAGAACGATCAATAAACATATTTAAAAATTGTTTCACATTTTAGTTTAACTTTTAAACCAAAATTAAACTAATGCCTGTTAAAGCCTGTTAACATCCTATTCCTTTCTTTACTTTCATTTATCTTGTAGAAAACAGTATGTTTGGCATGGTATGTATGGACAGTAATCCTAACCTTATACTCCTTCTTAGTATGACTGCCTCACATTAAGGGAACTCTCCATTTACCCAAGAGGACAGAAATAAGTGGCATGAATTTGCAATAGCACTTGGGATAGTTTTTATCCTCTGAAAATAGTTAACCCATGGTAATTTAACAGCGAGTGATATATAATGCCCGTTTTGCAGTAGTCAGCTAAAAATAAACAAACAACAACAACTTACAAAGATAAACACAGAAGATTCTTTGTAGATCTTGACTATAGAAACTCTATAGCCATTTTAGAACAATATACCTTACTCGGCCAAGTAGAATTCTGAGTCAAAGAATAAACTGGCTCCCCATATATTTTTATATTAAGATCATTAATAAATATGCAGGTTTAACAAAATTTTAAAAACACATTGGTATAAATCTCAAGAACCTAGGTGTTTTTAGAAATCTTTTTCACATGCAAATTTTTAAATGTAATAGCCTTAATATAAGAATGTGTGTCTTTCTGTGCATGGGCATAGAGTGAAATTATTTTTAAAATATTATTAAACATTTTATTTTATCCTTTTTTGTGTCAGTGTCTCATAGCCCTCAGGAGAATTTAAATATTTATAATAAATGCTCATTGAAATTTTCAGAAAGTCTTTATTTTACAAAGTCCAAACATATATCTCAATTGAAAGAAAACACAAACTTTAATTGCCTTATTGGCCATTTTCCTATCATCTCCTTAGTAATCAATTAATTCAGTCAGATTCACCCTATGGTTTAAATGTTGAAAAATACCTTTTTAAGAATTATAGTAATTGAACTGACTAATGAGTTTCCAATATCTACTACAGCTGCTAAAGTCTGCTTATCTACTGAATGTTTTCGATTAAGTTAAATCACAAGAGGGCCTGTTTATCAAATTAGGTACCTGATATCTTCCAAGTTTGCTTCAGTGGGTTCATCTCTAAAAACAAAGAAACAAACAGAAAAACAACAACAAAAGTCTGTTAACATCCTATTCTAGAAATTCCATTCTGGTTTTGTTTGTTTTTGATTTCCTCAATGCAAATATTAGTAATGGTGCTACTTGCTATGAAATTAAGAACACATGATTTTTAAGACTTACAAGACTTCAGTAAATACAATTCCAAAATGAAGACCTAGAGTGTTCCTTCTTGACATCATTTTATGACATCTTTAATTTACTCCTGAGTTTTTAATACCCAGGGTTTTGCTTCATTTTTTTCCTCTTTTATATGCTTAATTTAAACTCATAGATGGATTTGGTATAAGGCACCATTCTAGATGGTTGACTTTTACAGATCAGGTATTGTTTCCTAGCTTTATAATGAAATGTTTCAGAAATGACCAAATTTTGTCTTTAGGTTAACTCATATATCATTAAACTACAGCTTTGGGTGAAGTCAGACACTTGGAAGTCCCTTAATGCACATGTCTCCTTACCTTCCACCAGCTGGAAAGGTAATGGGAAGCATGTATTCCTACAGGGAAGACAAACAACATTTGCTTGATTGGCAAACAGTTTTGCAATAAGGAGAGAGAGGCAGTCTTGGTTAATTCCCTTCTCAGCCAACCAGTCGGATTGCCTGCTGGGCTACTGGCTTGATGCTGCTGAGATGAAAGATTCCAGTGGACAGGGTCATCATTTGAGTCAGGGACTAAGGTGCTCATTATACAAGTGGAGCTGCTTCTGCCTAGCTTAGCAAGCTCCCTGATGTTGCCATTCTCTCTTTTCCTGCCTTTAATTATAGATGAGTCCTAGCTCTTACTGAAATAGAGATAGATAAATAAATATGCAACAGGTGGAGAAGGAAAGATATGGGGGCAGAAGAATTAAAGAGCATAAACAGAAGATGATTCGGAGATATTTTTACATAGAGAAAAAATATCTAGAAACAAAGTGGCTTGATCATTCTCCAGAACTTTCCTTTGCACTTACTAGCTATAGGATCTTAGGCAGTGAAGGCTAAAAGGTATCATGCATGTAAATTGTCTGGCTCTGTATCTGGCACATGGAAGATGTGCAATAAATTGGACCTTTCCTGCATATCCTCATATTGGTTACAGATAATGGAGTAGTATGCTTTTATAGCTGTTGGGAAAAAAAAAACCTATGAAAGACCACTCTGTGTGTGTGTGTGTGTGTGTGTGTGTGTGTTTGTGTGCACATTCGTGCACATGCTTGTATGTGCATGCATTTAAAGAAATGGAGTTATATGAAGGTCTTCATTGATCCAACCTCAAAGGCGGTTAGAAATGGACCAGCTGTCATTATATATGCTTAGCATTTTGATTTCTAGAGCTGTGGCATGTCTGAAAATGAGGGTAAGGAAACCTACAGAAGAAATAAATTTAATTAAAATAATGCCTATCAAAAATATTCTCTACATCTTTGATGATAGATATTTGTGGATTGATTTACTGAATATTTAGTAGAGAAAGAATTAAAGGGACAAATACACAAATATGAAGGCAAATTTCAATCTAGCAGTGGCCCCAGCATTGGCTTTTCATAATGTATGTAAACTATGATTCTGCATCAGGTGACAGAGTGACAACAAAGGGGCTGGGAATCTGAAGACCTGTGTCTTGCTCTGAGTTCCAATTTTGTAAAGCATGATCAGAAAAATAAAATCAAGTCCCAGCCGTGGCACCAGAATCTCACTTTACCCACTTCATATGCTGCACACCGCTTTCTGATTTTTTGGCTTCTCCGGTTTTTTAGACTGGCTCTCCATCAATCTGGGAAGCAGTCAGTGAAGTATTTCTTGTCTACTCACCTACCTTGACTTACAAGGCTCCTGACTACTCTTCCAATATCTTACCTCCCACCTAATCCTCTTCCCTTATTATTCTCTGCTGTGTTTTGCTCTCGGCAAACTTTCAATGAATCCCCACTGAGGTGATAACTGATAACCAAGGTGTTAACTGAAGTGTGAATTCTCCTAGGATTATTTAAACCTTGAAAGCAGGCTGTTTGAGGATCAAAATGTTGATATATAGAGAAACTGACAGAAAGCTTTCCCTGTGATTAATAACATCACAACATCACACCTACTAGACTTTGACTCTCACTACCAACATGCCCACTTAGCCTAGACAATGGCAATGGCTTGGAAAGAGAAGCTTAAGGAGCTGTAAGAGCAGTGAGGGTGACTGGACCACATCAGACCAACACAAATACACTGTAGACAGGCTCACTCTGCCTCTTTTGACTTGAGACTTTTAAACTTTCAATTTGCTAGTAAATCCTACTCTATCTTCAGATCTGTAGTTTAAAACCCTATCAAAGGCATTTCTTCCAAGATGAATTCAACTGTCATGGTTTGTTTTTCAACAAATTTCACAACTTGGAGACGTCCCTGTGGAGCTGCAGTACGGGAAGCTGCCAGTGAAAGCTAGATGTGAAAACATGCTCTGAACATTGGAGGGTCAGCCACAAAATAGATGTATTTGGGGGGCAAATGCGGTATAAACATAAATATATGTGCTTCCATAAATCTAAAGGTGACCATGTTGGCCTTAGATGGTGGCAATTATTGAGCGAAAATGTATAGCAGATGCTGAAGGGGATGAGTGTTAGAGCATCATTCCTCATCAAATATTTTGTAGCTAATAGCAACTATCTTTTTAAAAGTTAAGTTACAAAGGTTAGAAGGTCATTTTTACTTTTAAAATTACTGACTTCTGCCAAGTATCAGTTTCTTGTAAGAAACAATTTCTGTGCTTTCCCTATTAGACTTAAATTTAGAAATAATGAGGTTTTAAAACATGATGAGATACTCTTATTAAGAAGAAAGTATTTCTTCCAATTTTGAGGTAGAGAGCTAAGGATGAGAGTGTGGGAGGTCAAAGGACCAGGGGTCAGGAAAAGGTGATAGTGGAGAATGGACCACCTACTATTGTTTTAATAAATTCACTAAACAAGAATTTAAATATGTAAACTACATGGTAATAACCCTCTGTGAATAGGCAAAAATAAATATCTTCGAAGAATTAGCACACAACTATATTCTTAAAGTTTTCTGACATCTGTTTGTGTCAATCAGGGCTCCCATGAATTGCAGTAGTATGTTTCGTGTTATTGCTCCACTAATTTCATTCATCACTGTAGAAATGGGGGGAACTGAGAAAAACATGTTTTTCTGAGTTAAAAATAGTAATAGAAAATTCTTTCCTATAAAAATATTACACATATATTTCCTACCATACATATTATATATTTATTTTGAAATATTACATTAAAAAAGGAAATTAACATTAATCATTGAGTTTGGTTATGTTCATATAGATTGCAGAATGTTAGACGAGATTGATATGGAAAATGTGTACTGCTGCTATTCGAATAGCTCCTGAAGTTTTGGAGGCTACAAGAAATTTTCAAAGGTCATAGCTTTGGGAAATGTAGTTTTGGCTGAAATCTCTAATAATTCAAATAGAGATTCATAATGTTATTGCAGTCTATTGGCTTGCAGACATTTCTTGATTTATGTGTAATATTTATTTCATCTAAATTCTCTCTATATATGAGAGATTCTCTGTATCAGATTTTCTCTACAAGGGGCTAATTACTAATTTCCTTCCAGTTTATTTAGAATATGTAGAAAAGACATGGAAAGCCAAATATTTTGTCATAAATGGAAGTTTGGAATACAAAATTGGTGTTCAGGCTTCAAAACTCTCTTCTTATTTTGCAGGAGGGAGACAGTAGTCTTTTAAAGTTTCTGATTCAGGTTCTACGTTCTAAAATAAAGTTGCCAGGGAGTTTTTATAAAGAGAAAAATGCAGCTACAGTATGTGGGACATATAGGTGTTCTCAAACGCCCTACCTGGTAATGCTTCTCTCTCTCAAAAACAAACAAACAAACAAACAAAAAAACAAAAAACAAGGAAAATAAAAAAAGAAACTGCAACCTTTAACATGAAAGTTTGCTTTCGGTAATAATCCGGAAGCTCATAGCAAACTTTAAATTTTCTGAAATTAAACAGATCTCCCAAGACCTTGTGGATAGATGGCCTTTCTTTAGGGAGGAGCTGAGTCCAGGAGCTTTACAGGGTAGGAAGTCCAGGTATTCTTATTTATTGATGCATAAAGTTTTCCTCTGATCTCGTTTCTCACGTCTGCCTGACAACCCTGGAAATTGTGGAGCAGAGGCAACTGCGAGAGATAGTACACTTTGTGTTAAATCCAGGAGCAGAGAATGAGCAGGCTGTTTCGCGAACATGAGAACCTCTTCTGGAGGGGAGAGGTTACAAAGCAGATAAGGATTCCTAGGCTAGGAGCTACCTCGTCCTCTGGCTCCAGCCAAGCGTCCTATCCGGAGCCAACTACAGCTGGGATCCAGCGAGAGGAAGGTGGGATAGGAGGAGGTGGAAGAGGAAAAAAACGGAGGTCGAGGAGGGAGGGGGAACGGAGGGGAGTAAGCTGGAGATCCGCGCGCGAAGGGAGGGTGGAGATGGGGGGAGCGCGCCGGGCGCAGGGAGCTGAGTGGACGGCTCGAGACGGCGGCGCGTGCAGCAGCTCCAGAAAGCAGCGAGTTGGCAGAGCACGGCTGCGTTTCCAGCAGGAGCTGCGAGCACAGTGCCGGCTCACAACAAGGTGATGTGCCAGGAAGCGGTTTTGTGCCCGCTCGGGCTGCTGCGGCTGGGGCTTGCTTCCTTATACCCACCTCTCCTCCTCTGGGTCTGCGTGTGTGTGAGTGCCCGGCTTTTGGGGGTAAAGCCTGCGGGGAGGGGACACGCTTGCCTCTGCTTGTCTCCTCCTCCCTCTACCCTCGTCGTTGCTAATGCATGTTTTCCAGGGTCGCCCCTGGCTTCGTACCCCTTATTTGACACTGACATGCCCCCCCACCCCCCGTTGTGTCTCCTCTCTCAGATGCTCAAGGTGTCAGCCGTACTGTGTGTGTGTGCAGCCGCTTGGTGCAGTCAGTCTCTCGCAGCTGCCGCGGCGGTGGCTGCAGCCGGGGGGCGGTCGGACGGCGGTAATTTTCTGGATGATAAACAATGGCTCACCACAATCTCTCAGTATGACAAGGAAGTCGGACAGTGGAACAAATTCCGAGACGTAAGTGCCGCGCACCCCCATCCCCGGGCACACGCGCGCGCTGTTCCGAGGCGGGGGCCGCGGCGGCCGGGTGTGGGTGGGGAGTGGGCTCCGTTTTCTGAGGAGAGGGGTTTAGGGAAACGCGGCGGCGCAGGGCTGCTGGAGAAGTTCACAGTTCCGCTGCCCCCTACCAGCTGGTTCAAGGGCTTGCTTCTTGGATGCACAGGAGTTCAGGTCTCACCAGGTTCCCACTATTCCTCCCCCACCCTGCTCTCCCCTGTGCCCCCTCCCAGCCCACAAAGGTTACAAAGTGCTGGCTCTACCCTCTCAACTTTTGAATGGTGTTTCTGGCACTGGTAAACACAGCAGATGTGCCTTTGCGATGTATCGCTACTAAAGTGACTAGGATCGATCCCGTCACTAATGGTCCATTAAGGAATTTGAGGGAGGAGGTAGGAAGATGTAAGATTTATAAATGCCCGCTCTCCAAGGATGGGAGAATGTTTGGCGGCACCAGTAAGCACTCGTTGAACTGCTCCTGCTTACATAAAATTGTCGATCAGATTTGTGCTTCGACATGAGTTTAATCCAGAACATGTTTGCAATGCATTTGATTACATTTTATTCCAAAATGAATCACTGCCTTGAAATCTGCGGGAAGGGGATGCGAGGGCGGGAAGGTTGCAGGTGACAGCGATAAAAGAGTTAAACCGTAGACTCCCGTGGAGAGTTTTCAAAAGGGTTATTAAGAGGGAGCCAGGTTTAGACACTTGAAGCCAGTGGCCATGGCTTGCCAGTCATTTCTTTTTTCCTCACCTGATCTGAATGGAGCCCAGTAAGAGCTGCTCACGTACAGAGCGCGGTACAACTGGAAGCCCTGAACTTGGTTGTCCCAGTGAGGAGGCCGCCCTGATGGCTGAATACCGCCCCCAGCCCACCCTTTAAAACGCGGAAGGCCTGAGCTGGAGCGAAAGTGATTCCCAGACACATTGCCAATCCTTACCGTGACATTTGAAAGAATTTCTCGTGGAGTCCATGTGCAGTGCACTATGTGGAGATGAGTTAACTTCTTTCATCAGCTCCGACTCAGTCACCATTTGGGAAAATAAACGGGAGCCTAGGCTAGCTTTCATCCTGCCTCCTCTAATCCATTCTCTCAACCTCTCCATGAAGTAGCTGACAAGCCAAATCTAGCAGAGAGATTCCTGAAGAAACACAAATTTTTACTTTAAAATTAGGTTTAGCCATTTGATTGAGAATATTTAATGGAGAACTTTGCCTACATACTTTATGAACAAAGCTTAAGCATCAATTTGTTGCTAAATAAATGCCCTTATAAAAGCATACCCGTTACATATTTGTTTTAAGTTTACACCAATATTGAGCACAAGCAAAAAGGATAGCGAGTGAGATATTCCTAAACCTAAAGAAAATTTGTTTATCATGCCCTCATTTGGCAAAAAAAAAAAAAATGAACATTTTATCAGTGTTTGAACAATGTTTGACATTATGACATTTCATTATTTAATGGCTGCTTTAAAATCTTTTAGAAATGAATTTTTGAAAGACCTCTCAACAATGGGTTATATTTAGTAGATAATACTGGTTGCATGCTGTTTTCTATTTGTTTTGGGTTTTTTTTTTTTTTTTTTTTTGATAAAATCAACTACACAAGATTCCTCGCTGGGAGAATTGTAAGAGTATTACTATCTTCAATGAGAGCAGAGATAAAAGCTTTCTTCTCTAAAATGTATTTTAAATTTTGAATAACTTAGTATTCTCTTACTGTATTCAAATTACTTTATTGAATTATTGAGTGACTTGGACAGTTTGTGAATGTGTTTGATTTAAACTATTGAGACAAGCTGAGTTGCCTACTATAGAGCTAAATATGCTAGAATTTATGGAGTCAATTTCTATAGAGACAGAGTATTTTATTGCTATATCATTCTCAGTTATACTATGATCTCAAGGAAAAAGTCCATCAAAATTGTACATAAATTTTAAAAAGGATTTACTGATACATTTTATGCAAATATCTGTTTTGAAGTATCTGCAACACCTAAAAATAAATACTGATTTATCCGAAAAACTTTCATCAGGTTTTAGTATTACCATTTTAGTAAGACAGTTATGTTTTTGCAAAGATGACTTCTGGAGGGAATGGAGCAGATAAATGCCATCATTTTTTACCCTTGAACCACCTGTTGCTTATTATTAACATGATAAAATGTATGCTGACAGTGTGGTTTCTCAAATAATAATTCAGAATGCATAATATAGAATCCTTATCTAGACCATCCACCCCACCGCTATTTGTGCATATTCTTTCCCTTCTGGGGAATCATTAGCTTCATAATCTTTTCGTAGCTCTCAGAATGTTATTTTTCCGTTCGTTTTCAGCTGGAAGCACATGGTGATAAGGCATTACTTGAAATAATACTATACTGCATAAATCTACCTTTAAATGTTCTGCATGAGCATTCATATCTCAAATAATGATTTATGAACTCACTTTATATGAGGGCAAAGAAACATGGAATTCTGAACCTCTTATTTGAGAAACAATTTAACTGAAGTACTTTTGTTTTGTGCTTTTTTCCCATAAAATATAATTAATTTTATTTACAAAAAAGCCTTGGGAAACATCAGCATAATTATTGCTTGGATTAATCCTTATGATTATTTGTACTTCCTAAGTGACTGTTTTACATAATCAGCACTGTTTTACAAGTAACTCCTTAATGAAAGTTTGAACTGTTCCTTCTTTTGAAATACATTTTAAAACTATCTTAAATAATATTTAAAAATACAATTTAGCATTATATTTTAATTGAGTAATTTTAAAAATAAATGTTACTCCTTATATATTTTATTTGTAATATAAATATGTAAATATAATTGATTTACAATAAAGCTTTAGGAACAAAGAGCATGGATAGAGTTACGTGAGAGTAGGTGAGCATAAGAACTACTGCCCTGCCGTTGAGGCTCATTTTCCCAATTTCCTTAATATAAATGCTACAGAAGCAATGAAAGCAAAGACAAGTTTACAATGAATAGGTATTAACACAGGAGAAACAAGCTTACAGTGAGTAGGTATTAACACAGGAGAAACCACAAGTACTTTTGACTACTCTATGCTAGCAATGTCCGTTGAATAAAGTTTGTTACCTTTGTTGTCCTTTTGAAGGACGCTTGGAGTGTATGACACTTAATGTTATAGACATAAAGAGCTTTCACTGTTTTGAAAATTATCATTTGGTTATTAGTATAAAAATTCTGATAAAGATTTTAATATCTATGTTTTAGGAAAGCATGAAAGTTTCACTTAAAGATATAGAAAAGTCAACACATTTAAACATAAGTACAGTAGATAGAACCAGCATGCTTTACTTAGGTTATAATTATGTGATTTTAAAATAAAATAAAATAAAAACTCTCTCAACAGTGGTATATATTCAGTAGATATACTGGTTACATGCTGGTTTTTTTTTTTTTTTGGTGGGGGGCTCTGTACACAAGATTCCTCAGTGGGAAAATTGTGGGATATCATTACTTTCTTCCAGAGCAGGAGTAAAGGATTCATTCATCCCATTCTTGTGAATATATTAGGAGAATTGGAAATCAGGATCATTATGCGGAAACTGAATTATTAGCTCAAGTGGCTTATGTATTGCATATTTCAAATATTTATATTTTATAATTTAATTAAGCCATACCCTTTATCATGTAATAAATGAGTATGGAATTTGGAACCAATGAATTAATTAGTAATGCATGGTATAATAACGTTATCAAAATTATTATTGATTTCACTGAAATACATGAATTAACTAGGAATGACAAAAAAAGATAAAATATGAGAAGCCCTCAAATACTGTATTTTGGAATCAATATAATAAATACTTAGCGGAATGATGGCCATGCTAATTTTTAAGTAACTCATATAATAAAAACAGGATTGTGCCCTTTAATGGAAATTCAAATAGTTCTAGATTAAATTAAATTTGTTTTTCAATAAAAATACCTGGGGCTGAACTTTTTGCTTTAAGGAATCGTTACCATTAGTGTTATAGAAACCATAATCAACTTCCGTTTACGTTTATTCCTTAAGTGATGTTTAATATCCTTTGGATATATTTAACGCAATAATAAAGTTCTACAGTTTAACTTTACAAATTTAACCTTAATGTAAGCTAAAGGACATGTAGAATATTGAGAAAATGTAAAATATAGGCTGACATGTCTCAGAGGCACTCAAATTATAAGTTGACTTTTTAAAAATACCTGATTTGCTGGTGTTGAATAGTAAGTAGAACATTCTTAATTTGTTTTTTCTTTTTATTTGCCTTTTTCATCTAAGGTGAGGTTCTTAAGTGCACAGATTATTTAAGAGATAATGGATGATGGTGAGGGATATTTCCTGGCACTTAGTGGGCTACAGAGGGGTCGAGATTCCCGAGGGTCTATCAACTTCTACTGTTGTTAGAAAGTAAATAAAACCATTTGTTTCTATGTCTACTCCAAATAAGTATTCTATGGCTCTACAGGCCATTAAAATTCAAACAATGAGAATCTTTCAGGAATGCTCTCTCAGTACTTTGTTTAGGTTTATGATGTGCCCTGATTATATTTATTGAGTTGCAGGCATACTCTTACCATTGAGGGATCCTCCTTTCTGGCAACAAAGTTGTACTATTATACTTTTCAACAATATGTATCAAAAATAAAATTAAAGATTTATTCATAATTTGGATATATTTAACAAAGTGAACTACTGTTCTCTGTTTAAGAACGCTTTCTCAATAATGGATATCCAATTCTTACGAAAATGCGCATTTTCAGTGTTTCTCACTATGAAGCAACATTTGTAACTGTGGTAATAATTACCTATATTTCACTGTAGTTGAGAACATAGGCATTTCTTGGGAATTCTTCACAGTTAATTGAGTGCGTTATCATAAGTGTTTTTCTCTCTTTTGCTTTTTTGGTGATTACGAGCACTGGGTTTAGTTCTTAAAAGTTTGTGAATATAGTGTATATATTTGCAGATCAAAGCTGGTGAAGACTGTAGCACACAGTAGTATTTTTATTGGACTATTATGCGTATTGTTTAAATCATGGGGAGATTTAATGGAGAGAGGCAATTGAACTCTTAAGAGAAGCCATAGGCAATCTTTGACAATTCTGGGACCAGTGAGTACCTACAGCAGCAAAGGGCTAGGCTCTGGCAGTATCCTGACTCTTGTTTTTGTCATCAGGATCCTAGTTAAGCCGTGATCACAGTACGAACTCCACACTCCTATTTTTTAAACCCGCTGCTACAACCACTACCCTGCTTGCCAGTCAAGATTTAAGTTTGGTTTTGTCATCAGGTATCACATGATGAAGGAAGGCAGGTCAGAAAATGTCCACTGATCTGCTTGTTTCTGGAGGGAATCTTAGCTAGAGCTGGTATCACATTATCAGATTCTGTCAGGAGGTATGAATTGATCACAAAACTTCAGTCGATTTTCCATGGGTTCATCTTAACAGAAATTAAAGAGAAGCAAGCAATACTTTTAACTCTCTAGCTCTCATAACTTCCAGTCAATGACTAGAAAAGTGTAACTAAGTGTAAAAGTGTAAGTAAGAGAAACAAATTACTCTATGTATGTTGTATATGTTTATATGTATTTATGTGTGTAGATTCATGCATAAATGTATATCTACATATATGTGTTATATGTGTGTATGTCAAGTTGACAACAGATTAAATAATCTGAAAACAGAGGCAATTTTATATTGTGCTATAGGTTTTTTGTATGCACTATATATGTATAGTTATTACAAATAACGTGTTGAGTAGAAAGCCAACATCCATCTACCCACCCCCAAAATGTTAAGACATGTTAGGTTTCTTTATTTTTTTTTTCTTTTCCTGGTGAAGTTTTCTGCATCTTATAACTTGAGATGATTTCATTTACTGTTACATGTGTGGACACAGTGTGCTTTTCTGTTTCTTACAGCTAGTCAGCTTGTTTGGGATTATATATTTAAACTTTTTAGCTAGATATACAAAAGGAACATCGGGTACCGCTATAGAGCATTTATGTTGCTACTCTGACAGTAAGACTTTGGGGTTGGATGCTTTTAGATCTTATGATTGTGACTCAGAGTGACATTTTATGTTCTTATACAACTTTAGTTTTCATGATCTGGGTCATAATTTTATTTCATTTTATGTACTTATTTTTAAAGGCTGATCTTTGACTTCTATAAATACTATCCAAGTCCTGTAAGCTCCTGGAGTATTTATATGTCTTTTTTCATTTACGAAAATCATTTCATCTTTTGTACTCTTTCTACCTCTTCTAGTTTACAGATTTGGACACCCCATTAGACTGTGAACTCCCTAAAGCTACAGATTGTAGTCTCCCTTCCTCTCCACGATCCTACAATACACCTAGCATTACCACAATAATTGTCTCAGAGTTATCACTAGAAAATACTTACTAAATGAGGTGACATCATATTCAAAATACACTGCCAATTGAAAAATCCTTACCTAAAGGTTTTTTAGAGCTGTGTTGTCTTTTATTGGCCAGTTCAATTTCTGGCCACCTCAAGCCCATTTTGTAATTTAAATAAAAATTCAATTTTTATAAAATATAAAGTTATAAGTATTGAACCACTTTAGTCCTGTAAGTTCCAAAACATGCCAAAATAGAAATGCTGTGTTCAAGCTGTTGTGTCCAGTTTTAGAAAGGTCAACAGCAGATGACAATGACAGGCATCATGGTGCTCCCTCGGCCAATTGGTTCCATTCTTTTTTCCATAGTTCCTCCTCAACAACATAATTGTGTTGCTCTAACATCTTTACATATTTTTGCTGCCTAATAGGTAATATCAAGCACTAGCATCTTCCGTTTCTTCTTCAACTACTGAACTTCAATTAATGGTTGTATAGGTAAATCCAGATACTTTACTGACAGTTCAGATTTCTTTCTTCCTCTTCCACCTCACTTACAACTGCCAATGCGTTGGTTAGAGAGAGGTTAAGTTCCTGCAGAAAGGAGACCCTGAATCAGAGTACCCGAGTAACCATAGAATTCTGTTTTGCAAGCATGAGACCATCAAGAAGTGGGTGTCCAGGCCTGGGCTTTCAGGGTTACTCCCTCAAGCAAGCTTCTCTGTTAATGGCCATTTCCTATCTAACAGGAGGCGTTTAAGAGAAAATCTAGGACAATCACCTTGTCCCAGAATCCACCTGAAAGTCATCACACATTACTTCTACTTGTATCCCACAGGCCTGAACTTAGTTACATGTCAACACCTAGCTACAAGGGATACTGGGAAATGTAATCTTTAATGGGAATGATCAGCACTAAAAGAAAGCAAGCGATAATCAGTACTCGGAGAAAATGTTGGTAACTACGGTATCTGGTTATGCTCTTTCAATCATCTAAATATCTCTGGAAAATATTCTCAGTCTCCACCCCCGTGTCCTCTGATGGGAATGTTTTTTATCATTGCCTGTCAGTTGTTTGCCTCCCTAATCAATCTTTCTTCCAAATTCCATATTATCCCAGTATCCTCTTAGCCATGATGGACATGCTTGAGTAGTGCTTGCTGAGCCAAAACTATGACACCTAGTACCTAACTGTTCTAGGTGTAGGAGTTTGGTGGTAAGTAGTAGAGTGCTAATTTCTAAAAGGAAATTTCGAAGGTCAAAACCAAAGCAGAGTGTCCAAAAAGCTACCATGTTAAGGAGAGCCTGAACCTACTTACCAATGCTGTTTTCCTTTAGTGAAATCATTTAGCATGACTTCTGTGAAATCTTTTTGAACTGTAGATCTTTGGTCATAGGAATGGAATTCCCTGTGTTAAGGCATTAATGGTGATTGGTGGGCAAAAATTAGAATTTACTTCTCACATCTCTTAGTTAAAGAACAGGATACTCTCTTGCTGTTACTGGTGTATTTCCTCTGATGCAGAAAAAGGAAAGTACCACTAACACAAACAACATTTTGCTGAAATAATACTAGAAGTGACACCCTTGCCAGGTTCATGCAGCTCTTAGGCTTGAAAGCAAAGAAAACAATCTTTTTGGTTCTAGTATCTCTGGGACAGTTAGGAAATAAAAACTGCAGCAAATCAGATTTGCCAGAATTCCCATACAGGCTTTACTCTTCAGATTTTTTTTTTTTTTCTTAACATGGAAGGTTACTGGCAATTAGAATGCCTGAACTTCTGAACTGAATCATAAACAGAGATGGTGAATTGCACTGTCTATCAGGTTTTGTTTTCTGGAGAGATCCTTGATTTTTTCCATCTTCATACTTGCTACAGAAAAATGTTCCTATTATCATTTTTCATATATATTCATGGCATGATTATATTACAAGGGATGATTATATAATTTTGCTTAATATGTTACACATAATTAAATTAATAATACTAATAATATAGTATACAAATATGTAAGGTGAAAGGGTAGGTAAAAAGTCTTCATAAAGTTATTTTTCCCTTGCAGTCATGTCATTTCTCCCAAAGGATTGATGCTTTCCCTAATATTCTTCCACCAGAAGTCATCTGGCCTTCAATTTTCTGCTCACAAGCTGTTTCCTTTATCGAGGAAATAATGGTCTGAATCAGAAATGCTGTCTCCCACCTCCAAATATATATTGCAGATTTTTCTATTTATAAATTAAGAATAATGGCCTAATAAAAATTTTTATTCCCTCCTTCAGAAATAGCACCATTATATTTCATTAGTTCATTTATTGGTTTTAAAAGCATCATGTTGAATAAATAATAATAATCTTAAGAATCTGTGTGAGGTAGATTCTTTCTGTTTTTATATGTGGCTTGTATATTTTGGAGACATTTAATCCATATTATCACTCTTATTGTAAAACAGAGATAATTAAATTCAGTATTCTGTTTTCATAACTGTTTGATTAGAAAAGTTATTGATTATTTAAATTATGCTATTTCAATATAGAAAAGAAAGTTTTGGACGGGTGTGTTGGCTCATGCCTGTAATCCCAGCACTTTGGGAGGCCGAGGTGGGCAGATCTTGAGGTCAGGAGATCGAGACCATCCTGGCCAACATGGTTGAATCCTGTATCTCCTACATATACAAAAATTAGCTGAGTGTGGTGGCACGTCCCTGTAATCCCAGCTACTCGGGAGGCTGAGGCAAGAGAATCGCTTGAACCAGGGAGTCGGAGGTTGCAGTGAGCTGAGATGGTGCACCTGCACTCCAGCCTGGCCATAGAGCAAGACTCAGTCTCAAAAAAAAAAAAAAAAAAAGTTTAAGTACCTTTTTATTGCATTTATCTGTATTATATACATTTTTTGTTAGGTTTGAACATTTGGTAGCTTGGTTTACTATTGATTAGGAAATTAATTAGGAAAAAACTTATATTTGGTATACATGGCTATTTTCAACAATCAAATAACAAGTGGCATATACAAAAATTGCTTCTTTTTCTACAGCATTCTCTTAAGCTTTTTTATGTGGATTTAGAATAAACTATATGCTAATGTTTCTATTTTCAGATTGTTATGTCATTTCATCAATAAAATATCCCACATCTTTATCTACATTTTTGAATATGCAAGGACAAATAAACTCTATTTTAACTTTTCCATACTATTTTATCATGGATTCCTCTTTTTGTCTTATTTTATTTTTTGAAAATTCCAGCTAACTATGGTAATTAAGTTTAAACACAATGTCTTTAATAGTGCACTAAACATGTATATAGTAAGCAAGATGACAAAGATAATAAAAATGAAAAAATATGTGCTAGAAAACTATGATGTCAGAATTTATAAAGTAAATACAACTTTATTCGATATTTGATGGAAATAATTTAAAAATATTTTAATTTAATTAATGGCTGTTTGTCTAACCATAACTTTTAAAAATAAGTTAAATCCACAAATAGTGTGTATTTTATATGTGAATAGGCTACTTAAAATTTGACTCACTATGGCTATAGAGAATGATGATGGTAAAAATGCACTCACCCAAAATATCAAATGAGGTAAGTACTAAAAGTTTTATAATAAAAATATGACAGACTCTTCTTTGTCTAGAAATTGATAATAATGTAATAATAATAAGCACTTTAATACAGCATATCACATTTCAAGGAGTATTATAAGTTCACTTTTAATTTAATTCTTTAGGAATAAGGACTGGCTATATTGCCCAAGCTGGTCTCGAACTCCTAGGCTCAAGTGATCTTCCTACCTTGGCCTCCCCAAGTGCTGGGATTACAGGCATGATCCACTGTGCCTGACTAGCTTTAAAAAATGTATTAATTAGTAATATCCCCATGTGGAATGTACAACTGTTAATCCATTGTGTAGCTGAAGAAACTCAGGGCCAAGATCACACAGCTAGTATGAGTCAGGGCTGTCTCCAGTAGCAGAATTTTGGCTCCAAGGACTTTGTCCTTAAACATAGAAGAGTAATGCTTCTTCGTGTGTTAATGCTGTTTTGGGTCACTGTTATATGCTAGACACCTTAAAGATATTATCCCACTTAATATGTATCTCTCCATAGATATATAATATACCTATATATAAACATATATTTATATATAACCATAATATGTAAGCATATATAAATATATGTGCTTTATATATGAGTATTCATATTTATATATGAATATATAAATTTATATTTATAAATGAATATAAACTATGTTATCTATTATATTTTATATATTCATATATAAATATATTCATATATATGAATATAATATAATATATATTCATATATAAATATATAATATATATTCATATAAAATATATAATATATATACATATATGTTTATATATGTTTATATATGTTTATGTATACACACATATAAACATATATATGTATATGTATACATAAACATATATGTTATATACAAACATTATATATAATATATATGTTTATATGTGAATATATAAACATATAAATATATAAACATATATGTTTATATATAAATAGATATAAACATATATGTTTATACATAAATAGATATAAACATATATGTTTATATATAAATATATATAACTTTGTAAAAAGCACATGACATAAAATTTACTATATTAGCCATTTTTAAGTGTACAATTCAGTAGTGTCAAGTATATTCACATTGTTTTGCAACCAATCTCCAGAACTTTTTCATTGCAGAACTGAAACTTTATACCCATTTAACCACATCCCATTTCGCCCTTCCTCCAGCCCTTGGTAACAACCATTCTAGCTTTTGTTTCTACGAATTTGACTGCTTTAGATATATATGTGGAACAATAATATTTGTCTGTTTGTGACTGGCTTTTGTTAGCGTAACGTCCTCAAGTTTCATCCATGTTGTGGCATGTGACAGGGTTTCCTTTTTCTTAAAGACTGAACAACATTCCATTGCATGTATATTTTACATTTATCCACTTATCTGTCAATAAAAAACCTTGGGTTACTTCTACTTCTTTGCTATTGTAAATAATGCTGCTATGAGCCTAGGTATGCAAATATTTCTTCAAGATCCTGCTTTCAGTTCTTTGGATATATACTCAGAAGTGGAATTGCTGGATCATCTGATAATTTTATTTTTAATTTTTTAAGGAACTGCCATACTGTTTTCCATGGTGGTTACGCTGTTTTATAGTCCTACTCACAATGGATAAGGTTTCCAATTTTTTGCACCCTTGCTAACACTTGTTAATTTACATTTTGTTGTTGTTTTTGTTGTTAGTAGCCATCTGAATGGATGTGAGTTGATACTGTGGTTTTGATTTGCATTGCCCTAATGATTAGTAATGTTGAGCATATTTTCATATACTTGTTAGCCACTTGTACAGCATTTCTGAAGAAATGTCTGCTCAAGTCCTTTGCCCATTTTTAATTGGGTTATGTATTTTTCTTTTTGGCAAAATCTTTTAACAATGAAAAAAGTAGAGATTATTAATCTTCTTTCACAAATAAAGTAACTCAGTATCAGCAAGCTTAATCAACCTGCTGAAAATCAGTGAAGTTTGAAATGACTTTCTAATTCTAAAGAGCATGTTTTTTTAATTAACAGTTGACCACTTTAAAACAGTTACTACAGACAGCTCAAATTGCTTTTTTTGTTGTATTATATTATGTTATATTATTTATTTTTTAAGAGACAGCAATTTGCTCTGTTGCCCAGGCTTCAGTTCAGTGGTGTCATCATAGCTCACTGCAGTGGGAAATTCCTGGGCTCAAGTGATCCTCCCACTTTTGCTTCTCAAGTAGCTGGGACTACAGGCATGTACCACCATGTGTGGCTAATTTTTTTTTTTTTAATTTTTTGTAGAGACTGGGGTTTCACTTTATTGCCTAGGCTGGTCTCGAACTCTTAGGCTCAAGCCATCCTCCCGCCTCAGACTACCAGAGTTTTGGGATTACAGGCGTGGCACATTGTGCCTGGCTTGGTTTTCTATCTTTTGACATATAGTTGGTCCTTTTAAATGGTCACATTGACTGTCTATTTTCTTACCTGCTAGACCAAGGAATTGATTAAGGTTTGCAATTTGTATTAGAATTTATTGTCCTTTATACAGAATCACCATGATCTTGCTATAATTTGATCAGTATATCTTGAAGCTGCAGTAGGAAACTTCTAGTTGCCTGTCCTTCATTAGTCTTACAAATGTCAGTAGTTTCAAATCACATACTGTTCAAATAGTAATGTTTATCCCTGCAGAGGTACTATATTTGGCAACAGCATATTACTGGCATTTTTATTACTGACCTTTTTTGATATCAAAGTGCAGGTCTGAATATCTTATGTGGTCAGAAATAGCTGTTAAAAGAAATACTAGGCTGGGTGGGATGGCTCACGCCTGTTAATTCCAGAACTTCCAGAGGCCAAGGTGGGAGGACAACTTGTGGCCGGGAGTTTAAGACCAGCCTGAGCAACAAAGCCAGACCTCATCTCAGCAAAAATTCAAACAAAAAAAAAAATTAGCTGGGTGTGGTGGCACATGCCTATTGTCCCAGCTATTCAAGAGGCTGAGGTGGGAGGATTGCTTGATCCAGGAGGTAGAGGCTGCAGTGAGCCGTGATCACACCACTGCACTGCAGCCTGGATTGCAGAGTGAGATCCTGTCTCAAAAAAAAAAAAAAAAAAGTTCTTACAGTGTCTGTTGTTTGGATTAGAAGTTTAACATCTTCAGAAGCTGTTTTTTAAGTGTTACTGTGCCTAATTTTTAATTTCTACAGTTGTGCCGCCCACCACCTCCTTTTCTTGGCTGAAGAGAATTTGACTTCTTCCTATTATCAAATTACGTAAAATGGAAAAATGAATTATTTTCTTTAATTAAATTCTAGGATTCACAACTTATTATATGTAATCAGCATACATATCATTTGAAATACAACATAAGTGTAACCATTGTTGAATGGGTTCTGAGAAAATCTAGCAATCTCTGTTCTAGTAGAAAACATAGTTTTCTGTTTTCCATGTTGAATATCAAGGAGAGATGTAATGTTATTGACTTAAAAAATGAAATCCTATCATATATAAGATAGGTTGGAATATATGTAAGTTTTTAAGAATATTTTGTTGTCTGCATATATTTTGAAGTCCTCTACGTCTAGAATTTCATTTAAGATATTATGAACAATAACACTGAACATGGGTTCTGTTTTGGAGATTTTAGCGAAAAAGCAAAATTAATTTGCTGCTACACTGAAGAAAATATAAATTTGAATAAATTAAAAGTCATTAATATCTGTAATTTGTTTTTAAGTTACAGGGAACTTAATGCTAAATTTTATACTAAGGATTTATGTGAAATAAATGGTTATATGGAATATTCTCTGATGAAAATTAAAATAAATCTTTCAGTCAACTTGAAATCTTTATGTTGAGTGTTCTAGATAATTTTGTGAGTTCTTTATTCTTAGCATAAGTAAAAGCTCATTTAGCAGGAATGAGAAAGGAACCAAAAATGCCACAACTCAATCTAATTAATTGTCTTCTGATATGTAAAACATTGCAGGGCATTGTGTGCCTGAATACTGGTAAAATATTAGATATACCTCCTAAAAATAGTAATTTGATAGTCCCTTAATCACAGCTCACTTTTACTTTTCTATTACCAAACTACTTTGTGACTTTCAAAATATTTACATAGGGTACGATAGGCAAGATACTCTGAAATACGAGCTTGCTAATTGCCTTGGCACATGGTATTAGCATCTGCTGAGAATCAGTTTTAGAATATCAGGACAATATTTATAGCCTTTCATGGCATACAGTATAGTGTGAAATTATAGACAACCTCCTAGTCTTCCAGTAAGGCTGCCTAAGGTGCCCTTGGCAACATCTGATATTCTCCTCGGATGTCCCTAAGGCAGTCAGATTCATCTAAAATGAACAATCCCTGAGGCAAAACTTTTCTAGAACATTGTATCAACAGCATTAACCTAGTATTACCTGAGACATTTTTCCTTGACATAAAATATATTTTTTTGGAGTTGAGATGTTATACACTTTATAGTTTTAAAGAACTATTGTACTTAACTGAAACTGTGAATTAAAGGCACACTCCACACTGATAACTAGGGAAGTGCTAGTTTGGAAGCTGTGAAATTTGAAATTAACACTAGGCAAAGGAGTATTTGTATATAGACCACACATTTAGTACATTATCCTTGGAATTTCTTATTGATTAAATATGCTAACTTTCTTTGCTAATGTTATTGTCATTTAAAATTGTTTATTTCAGAATTTAAAGTTTGTCTTTACATATTTTTCTAGATAAAAATTTTTTTAAATGGGAAGGTTGTCTATGGGGAATGACATGTTTAATTCAGATAACAAATTAGTAGTCTAGATAGGAAAAAAAATCCCACATTATTTTTTTAGGGAATAAAATATATTAAAAATTTTTTAAATGTATACCATAAACCAAATTTTGAATATGTTTGAGAAGCATAGGCAGTTTTTAGGTCAGTGAATGAGATGTGGACATCTAATTTCAGAACTGCTTTGTTTGCTTTGAGTAGCTGAAAGCTACCTGGCTTTGCTACAAGAAATCTTATGTTTATTCTTGGAAGGAGTGCCTCTTTATTGAATATGCTGTTTGCTCTGATGTGTGGATTCTGGAGGATCCTTGGCATCAGCCTTCAAAGGTGACATAATCACCCCTGGTGCCAGTTGCTACTCTTGGAACTAGGATCAGAAGTCAAGTAAAACGTCAAAACATCATCTGAGGCCAAGTTAATGTTTACTGGGGATCTCAGACACTTACCTTGCTATTAACACACGATTATTTTTGAGCTAAGGACAGTTCCCTGACTTCTGATTGTTCAGCCTATGTGCCCCTGAATAGCTTTTAAGTGCTATTCAGAAATGTGCCATGTTAGAAACATAAGAAAGCTTATGATCTTGTAGTAGTAGTTCTTGTGAGTGGTGGGTAGTTGCATGATTTAGGAGTTGTAATTAAAAAAACTTTGTTCTTAGTTATTGGACTTTGATAACTTAATTTTCACCTTTTTATTTTTGGACTATACTGTGATGTTTCTGATTTGTGTTTGTTGTTTGCTAAAACCCTTTTGGTTTGTGAGTTTAACTTTTTTTTTTTACTTTAATGAAACTGTATATTTAAATAACTTCCTTCTAGATGGCATAATAAAAAATCCATAGTTTAATTTTTATAGCAATGTTGCAATATTTATATCATGTATAGCCATTTAGTATGTGAAAATATGTATTTCAGATTGAGTTTTAAATTGGGCACACGTTATATATCCACCACCAAGTTTCTTTCTTAAATAAATATTGGCTAAATCACCTAATAATCAAAATAAGCTGTGTAAAGGGCATATTAATAGAATTTTGTATGTTATACAAATTTGCAGTAGCATATTTTTTAGGTTTTTGAAATATTTTCATATACAGTCTTCTCTCAGTATCTACAGGGTATTGGTTCCAGGACACCCCCACCAGGAGAGATACCAAAATCCATGAATCCTCAAGTCCCTTATATAACACAATATAGTATTTGCATGTAACCTACACTCATTCTCCCATATACTTTAAATTACCTCTAGAGTACTTATAATACTTTATACAATATAAATGCTATGTAAATAGTTGCTTTACTGTATATTTTAGGAAAAAATACCGATAAACAAACAAAAAAAAAACCATATGTACATGTTCAGTAGAGAGGCAACCATCTATTCTTTTTTTCCTGGGTATTTTCAGCCTGTGGTTGGTTAAATGCATGGATGTGAAATTCATGGATGCAGAGGGTCAACTGTATTACAATTTTTAACTGAAATAACCTTGTAAATAAAATAGTCCAACTTGTTAAGGATATTCAAATTATTATTTAACAAACTTTTAATTCTTTTTAAAGTGTACATTCATTAACAAAAGGCAAATAAAGTAGACACATAAATTTTTTTTCACAATGTTTAACAAATTGTTTTTTGTTCTTTAACAAAGCCATTGGATAAGGCAATTTGTACATGTATTTAGTTTGGCAAAGTAGTTTATCTCTAGTCTCTGATCTTATTTATATTTTTTTAGGATTTCTCTGTACTATTGTAATTCAATTATGAGCGTTTACTTTTGCGACATAATTAATAAAGTGTTTCTACATGTATTAAACTGATGCTTTTCCAAAGCTAATCTTCTGGGCCAAAACTCCTTGATTATTCTGGGGTGCAGAAACTCAGAATTTGAGGATATCTGTGGTCACTTTTTCAGAAAATACGTAGATATACAAAACATTGTGTATAATATTCAGAGAATTCACAGTTCTCAGCTGTGATTATTTAAAACGTAGGTAAAAGTGAGCTGTGCAATGCCATCATTTCTACAGAACACAACCCCTAAAGCCATGCAAAAAAAATTTAAATGACCTTGCAATTACAGGAAGTTTATTATTGATGATATCTTGGACTCTTGTCTTCCTCCTCAGTGTTCCCAATCAAATCACTTGCATATCCTGTCAGGGTCTTCTCTGCAGTATTTTTTAAATCCGAGACTGTTCACTCTTCTTTGGGCCAGATCCTCATTATCCATCCCTTAGGCTAGTCTTGTAGGTAACCTTCATGTTTTCAGGCTTCTCCCTGCCTGCAAGCACCAATAATACTTTTTTGATCAATTATTTTTTTCCCAAATCATAGTTCCAATCTTGTTCTTCTGTTCAAAATCTTCTATTCATCGTTTAATTTATTACAGAATAGGATTGCATATAGCTGCAACTGTAAGTTGCCTTCCAAAAATCTGTAAACGGTATTTTTTTTCGGTGGGATAAACCGCAAACTCCACATAATGGATCAGTTCATATATATGTATAGTCACATTAGAAGGAGATCATGTGATTCCTAAGTCTACTGGAGACTCTTCAAATATTGTAACATATACTTGGAGGGAGGCTGTTCATCAGAAGGAGTCTGAAATGAGACACAGAAAAATCATTTACCCAGGCAAGCTTTGCCAGTACTAAGGAAAGAGAGTGGTCATTTCTAACATTACTCTAATGCTCTACAACATGTACGGGTCAAAAATTTTCCTTTCTTCAATTCCATGCTCACCCAGCAAATTTCTGATTTTAATGTAGCTCAGCCTCAGGGAGCAAATGTACCAGTCTCCCTGACATGTGTTTTCTGCTGACAGAACAAGGTTTCTGAGGCTTTAGGGCTGAAGGCCAGATCGTGGATGGTGGGAAATTCATCAAGGTAATACTGCAGTGTGAGCTCTTTCACAGGTAGCCAGGATGTTCCTGATGATAGACAGGTCTCACCAGAAGCTTTCTATTCAAACATCAACACCAAACAACATCCAAATTTCCTATTCCCAAATCCAGAAGCTCTTCACTACCTGCCTCCAAACCATATTTGCTTTCTTATCCTTGTTTCTTCTTTCATGCATTCTTCACACAAATCGGGTATCACCTATCTTCACGCCACATTTGCTGCTCTTTCTTTTTTTGTGTCTTCCTCACAGTGAGTTTTTCATCTAGAAAAGGCGGCCTTTGCCCTGTTATGTATCTCATTCTCATTTTTCATGACTTATTTTTATGTTTTCCTTTTTCCATGACCTCTTCCATGATTACTATAGTCACATGCAACCTGTCTTTTTCATGAGCCCCTGAAGCACTTTTTGAAAGGTGGTGTCAGCAGTGGAGAGAGCCATGTTTCTTAAGAGTTCTGTACCTTGCACTCCAGGAGTGCAGATGGAATAGTCATAAAACATTCAAATATGGGTAAGTGAAGCAAACTGTAACCTATTCTTTGCAGATCAAGTATAGGAGTTAGTAGTTAGTATAAACACCCCAACCCAGGTTAATATTATTAGTTGACAACACAACATTTTATCTTATTTCTTCTGTAGAAATTTTCTATTGATCCTGGCAGTTACGGAGCACATGTTCATTTTTAATTTCTAGACAGTCTTTCCTAAATTTTGATTTTTGCATTTAAACTCTCATTTACTTTATAAGAACATTGTAACTTTTTACTATCATGTTTGAACTATAGTAAATACATATATAGTAAATAAATATGTATACAGTAAATAAATATATATGTATATTAACAAGGGTTTGCATGTCATATGCAACATGTTTTTGCTCTTCCAAGCGGCCAACTCCTGATCTATAATTACTATGAAAATGTCAACAGTAGGCTGCTGGATTTCTCCCATAAGTCTTCACAGAAATTAGCTGCCCCAAGGTAAGCTTTCAGACCTAGAGAAAGGATTTTCACTGCATTTTGTCCGAACTCAAACTTTCTAAAAATGAGAAACATTTTAAGTAAGAAGTAACACTGGTGAACTGCTATTAAGACTCAAATGATTCATTCTAAGATTCACTTTAAGATTCATTCTCTGTGTGTAAAATTACAGAAAAGTGAAATTTATAGACTTTATTTTTCCTGGAAGAGCATCTATTTTAATATAACTTTTAAACCTGATTTTATAATAAAAATATAATGTTAAGAACAATCACTTCGGAAAAGCCAAATGATCGTTATTGAGAAGACAAATAATCTGATGTATATTAAGTAACTTCATGTTTTATTCATGAATTTAAAAAGTGATAGTGTTTTTAGTACCCCAAACAAAATTGAAATCATAATTTCTCACAAAACTTTTTTTTTTCTATTTTGCTGATAATGTTATAGTGTTATGCATTCAACTCTGGAGAATCTAAAATACTAATGAGAGACAACTGGATTTATACTCTATGCTATAAAGTTACTTAAAATGATAACAAATATTGTTTATAGATATTTTATTCTTTAAACTCCATAAAAGCAGTAGTAACAACAAATACAATACTGAAACCATTACAACTACTACCTATTGGGTGGTTTCATGATGGTATGCTTTGCTATATTCTTAAAACCTTTTCTAAATTTACATTTTGGAAGACATCCTCAACCAATTTAATAAAGGTTGCATCTACACTCATAAAATCAAAAGCAGAAATGAGGGCTTTGACAACATAATTTGGTATCAAATCACGTATTCCAATTGCTTGAATATTACCATAGCATTTTATAGTATAGGATTATACTGTTTCAATTTTCATCATAATAAAAAAGAACAATATTTAAATCAAGCAGTCGTGTGACAGTGCAATAGATTAAGTCATCTGTGTGATGAAATGCCACCTTGACGTTTACAATTTTTTATGGCAACTGCTTATTGGTATTGTGATGTGATATGTTATATATTTTGTGCTCTTTTATAAAATTTCTAAAGATTCAAGATTCACCATGTGTCATCTTTTAGGATTTCATCATGAAATACTGGTAATACAAGGTAGTTGAATGTACTTATATTGAAGCCATGATGTTTTGATTTATAATTGGTGTCGAAATTGATCATGGGGGAAAAAGAGATTTCTATTTCCTCCATTATATTTAAATGAATATTTCTGGCAATAGTGTTTATGTTTCAAACTCTAGCTCCATTTTATCCTTAAAGTAGCAGATGATACTGGTGAAAAGGCAAAATGAAAGACCACAATAAAAGAAAAATTTTCTTGTTAAATATTTAAGTTTTCTCAGTTATGGGGAGAGTTAATTTTATAATATCACATAACTTTTTTATACTGTTATCATTAATGCAATTTGTGACATGAAAAAAGCAGGAATGTTTAATATCATCAAACAGCAGAAAAGGTTTAAAAATAGTTACAATTTTGAATAAACTGTGACATATCTCTGTGGCATTCTGGCTCCATGTAACACAGAATTGCATCTGCTTTTGCACAAACACAGGAAGAAATTGCACATGTAAACAGTTTTATCCCATGGACAAAAATAAAACATTAAGTTGATTTTCCCTAGCAAGGAACTGAGGCCTAGAAGAGCAACTTTGCCATTTACTTTGCCATCAATGAGCATAGGCTGACAACAGGCCATCTATGCTAAACTTAAAAGATTCAATCACATGCTGCCATTGACAGTATTAACATTTCTGTAAATAAACATCTGGAAAATGCTTAGATGTAGATTGTGCTCCAGCATCTTCACTACAGACAGGGGTAATGGCCAAACCAAATGTTCTAAGGTAATTCTTAAAGGCATGTGGACAAATGCTCTATGTTTCATTTGTTTTGTATTTTGTCATGTAGCTTGAAAAAAATTCAAAAATCACTCTAATTTTCTAAAATACCTTGACCACACTATTTCTAATACCCTAGAGTATAATTTTCTAGTGACATTATGTAAGCAAATTGGAAAAATGTACTTTATCAATTTTGAAATGACTCTAAATGTATTTTGAATTGAATGTGATTTCTGTTCTCTGTTATGATGTAGTGGGTGGAGAAGTATGTCCCTTGGCTGTTGGTTCTCTGAATTACATTAAATAGTTTACTGAGACAGATACAACTTGTGCTATTATCAAAGCAATAGGAATAGAAAAATATGGTTTTGGTTAAAATGATCAAAATTTTCTTGAGTCCAGATTTCTGTCTATATTCAGAGGTGTAAGAGTAAATCTTTGGCTGGGCTCGGTGGCTCCCGCCTGTAATCCCAGCAATTTGGGAAGCCAAGGCGGGTGGATCAGGAGGTCAGGAGTTCAAGACCAGTCCTGGCCAACATGGTGAAACCCTGGCTCTACAAAAAATACAAAAAGTAGCCAGGCATGGTGCCGGGTGCCTGTAATCCCAGGTACTCAGGAGACTGAGGCAGGAAAATCTCTTGAAACTGAAAGGCGGGGGTTGCAGTGAGCCGAGATTGCACCATTGTACTCCAGCCTCGGCAACAAGAGGGAAAGAAACTCTGTTTCAAAAACAAAAACAAAAGTAAATCGTTTTTAAAAAGTCGAATAAACAAAACAAAAACTGTACTGAAAAATCTAAAATGAACACAACCCAGAGTGTAGTGCCTTGGAGTAAAGGCATATATTAGAACTAGTTTTGTCATTTATTTTGTGTTTGTTTATATTAATAACAACCCTGTATTGTAGGTATTATTGTCGTTATTTTCCAGAAAGCCAGAATAAGCAGACAAACAGATAATAGTGGTCGGAGATTTGCCTAATGATGCTGGAGTCAGTATGTTTACACTGCCCGTTGTATAGCAATTTGAACAATTTGGTAAATAGTAAGGCAAATAGGTCTTGAAGTTTCTGTTTTATATCTGCATAGCTCAGCAAAGGAAAATTGCTTCACTAAAACAATTGATTAAAAGTATGCCTTTGTCTGTTGTTAAAATGAAAACTACCATATTTACTATGTTCCAATATGTACATGTGTTAGTCCTTTTTCATGCTGCTGATAAATCATACCCGAGACTGGGCAATTAACAAAAGAAAGAGGTTTAATGAACTTAGAGTTCCATGTGGCTGAGAGGCCTCACAGTCATGGCAGAAGGTGAAAGGCATGTCTCACATGGTGGGAGACAAGAGAAGAGAGCTTGTGCATGGAAACTCCCCTTTTTAAAACCATCATATCTCATGAGACTTATACGCTATCACAAGAACAGCATGAGAAAGACCTGCCCCCATGATTCAATTACCTCCTAGAGGGTCCCACCCACATCACATGGGAATTCAAGATGAGATTTGGGTGGGGACACAGCCAAACCATGTCATTCTGCCCCTGGCCCCTCCCAAATCTCATGTCCTTACATTTCAAAACCAATCATGCCTTCCCTGCAGTCCCCCAAAGTGTTAACTCATATCAGCATTAACTCAAAAGTCTACAGTCCAGAGTCTCATCTAAGACAAGCAAGTTCCCTTCTTCCTATAAGCCTGTAAAATCAAATGCAAGTTAGTTACTTCCTAGATACAATGGGGGTACAGGGATTGGGTAAATACACACATTCCAAATGGGAGAAATTGGCCAAAGCAAAGGGGCTACAGGCCCCACGCAAGTCCAAAATCCAAGGGGGCAGTCAAATCTTAAAGCTCCAAAATGATCTCCTTCAACTCTATGTCTCAAATCCAGGTCATGCTGATGCAACTATGTATATTAAGTACATAATATATGTTAATCATTATTTCTGTCATTATCAATTACATAATTTATAACTTAAGTTGAACTTAAAAAAATCGTTCATTGTTTGGCAATTAAACCACATTTAGGTTAAGCATGTTTTCCAAAATATGGAGGATCTATCATTTTCCAATAAATCAGAAGTGTCTATGCAATAACTGAAATATGTGATCAGATATTAAAAATGTATATATATATATATATAGAAAGAGAGAGAGAGAGACTTCTGCACTTACCTATTTTGCTCTTGAGCTAGTCATATATTTGTATGACTTTGCCTTTAAAAATGAGAATGATGTTTGTTTTTTCAGGAAATGAGAGGATTATTATGAATAACAGGTAATCAAATGTATGAGAAAACACTTTAGAAAATAAATTGCTAAAATATGATATCATTTCAAAAACAAACATTCTTCATCTATATAAAGTCCTTCTTTGCTAAATACACACATTTATCTTTTAATATTTATAGAATTTATAATAATCAGAGATTGAAAACATGTCAATAAAGAGGAAAAGACCTCTTTGTTTTTAAATAATCATGTGTGCCACTTTTAGCCCACTACCCAAGACATACCATCTCCTCCCTGAAGAATCCTTGTGATAGTTGAAGAGATTGACATGTTGAATAATGATTCAATGCACTGTGACAATGGAAGTCAGATACGTACATGCAAATTACACCTGTAATGGGAGGTGACTCAATGAAGGCCTCACGGAGTCCATGACACTTAATCTGTGTTTTGATGAATGAGCAGAGTTTGTTCTTTGAACAAGTGGAAGAAAGCATACCTGACAGGGATCTACACGTGCAAAGTTATAGAGGTATAAAAGTACGTGGCATGTTCCATAAGTATAAGAAATTAAATATGCGTAAACAAATTGTGAATGATAGGGAGTCAAGACAGAGGACACTGAAAATTATTAGGACTAGGATCTGAAGTTATTTCCGAAACCTGCTAAGCTGATGATTTTCATAAACAAAGGAGCGCTCCTACAATTGCCTCCTTGACAGATTTTGATGGATATCCACAAAGTCAGAGAAAGACTTCTGCAGGTGCTGCTCCCTGAACAGCTTGTGATGTCCCCCTTCACTGCCCTATATTTAATTCAAAATAGAAAGCAGAGTGAGAAATTAGTATAAGGAATTCCCATTAAGTTCTGCTTTTTTTCCCCTATGATGTCTACTTTGCACTATTTTAGAAAAATTATAAATACAAAATTCACTAAGGTTTAAAAATATGTTTTGTATATTGTAATTGTCTGAGTGTCCCCAGTTGTCTGAGTGTCCCCAATTTGCTAGTGTTCTAAGCACATGCTCCTGCATTCTCAGGTAATACGGTACACAATTATTGATCTTCTATGTAATGGATGGTGAATCCATCCACATTTTATAATCTGGCTATTTAAGTGAGAAAATGAGAACTGAGGAAATGTGTGTTCTAAATAGGGCAACAGGAGCTCTTTAAGGAAAGTGGGGATTTTTTGAACATAGGATGTACAAAGACATGAAAGATTTTCTTCTAGCCTCCAAACACAGAAAACATGATTCATTTCCATACCATATCAGATTGAAAAATTCTTCAGTGTTAGCATTGTGAAATATCTTTGAAATATCATTTTTATTTAAAATTCATAGGCCTTTTGCATTTTGTTCCATTCTAGTACTAGTGAAAAATTCTAGTCATCCATCAAAACCTAGTTTAAGAATCAAAAAACATATTTGCTTCAATTTAAAAATAATATTTTCAAATATTACTTAGAAAACTGATACGTCGGGAGTTCAGGAGAAACCACTACATTTCTAGTAACATGGAACATTCCATGTCATGGCACCCAATACAGGAACCCTAGTCCGAGAAGCACAATGTTAGCAAAAGCCATTTTACCTTTCTCTTGGCTTATTGAAACTAAATTGCAGATGCCCTTCTGTTTTTAGTGGTGACTCTAGCAGTTGTGATTGTTGTACAGCAAACAAGACAATAATTGAATTATAATATATTCATCCACTTCATTTGTAGAT
Organism: Nomascus leucogenys; assembly: GCF_006542625.1. Lineage (NCBI taxonomy): Eukaryota > Metazoa > Chordata > Mammalia > Primates > Hylobatidae > Nomascus > Nomascus leucogenys. Next base: position 87,613,490 of record NC_044387.1, on the reverse strand, counting down.
TAAAATGACAAAAAAGAAATTTCACTATTAGTGATCTATGTGCAAAATACAAATAGTTAACTAGCATATGTAATTTTTGAAAAGAGTGATTGCAAACAAATATAACTCTAAGCTGTTAGGATTTTAATGTTTTCCTTATCAAGATATTGTTTTAAGATTCTCATTAGTTGTAACCTTTATAGGAAAGTTTCCTTGCTAAATATTAACAAAATAATGACTATTCCTTTTCACAGATAAAATCATGCTAAATTTACAGAAATATTTTCACATATTTTTAGCAGATCTACATGTATAAACAAAAATCTAAATTAAATGTCATTCAGCTTACTATCATCAAGTGGTAAATATGTTATCAAAAATGTGCTTAGTTCAACAAGGAGTAACCAGATAAAAATGAAAAAAAAAATAAAGACCAGTTAAATTTGGAATATTAGAATGAGAATTGAAGATGTTTGCCCAAGATAACATAGCTAGTAAGTCTTAGAGGCGGCCTGTTTGACTCTGAAGCCAAAGATCTTAGTCAGTGCCCTCTACTGATTTCCTAAATTACAAAGAATTTTCCTAAAAGTAAGTGACTTGAGTCTATAACTATTTGGAGAGAAACAATGCTCCAAAATAAAATAAACCAACTACATTTCCTATTATATCTCTGCTCACAGAGGGAACAACTATGAATAAAATAGCAAACTACAAATAATTGAAACAAATGTTACCTCTGTTGTTGTTATTATACCATTTTAATTTTACTTATCATTCAATAAATCTCTAAGAAATTGCCCCCTGACCAGTTTTTCTTCCCACTTTTTGGCAATGGTGATTCAAAGACAAATATTTTAAGGGACCTGCCTTCATGTTTTCAGTTGGAAAATTTCTTACAGAAGAGATTCCATTGGCACAAGTATTGAGGAATGAAAAAGTGTTTGCCAAATACTTAGGGATCTGGGAGTAGGGGTGGCCTTCAAATCGGATGGAGCACTGAGTGAGAGTATCAAGTCCCTGAGAAGCTCAGAAGGCCATTTGCACATCAGGCTTCCTTGGCTTAGCATTAAAATGCATTTTCATGAAATGAAAAGCATTGTGGCTCAATTCTTGGTTAGCAGAGACAGTCCAAAACTGAATTTTTTATATAGTTCAGAAAATGAGTGATCCAAAACTTATAATTGCATATTAACTTATTGAAATAGGTTTAAATTTACATTAACTATTACTCAAAAATTGTCTAACATACTTCACAAGATTTAAAATGAGATATTAAAAGAAATATTTTAAATAGGGCTACAGATGGTGGGTTTGTAGGTAATAAATGAATAACCAACATTGTTTTAAATTATGCTATTCATTGTTTAAAATAGTTAAAGATTCATATTTTAAAAATATACAGCTATAGTGATTTTATACCAAATACATGACATATGATGTAGTTATTGAAAACATTATTGTATTTTTATTTTCTACTTTTTTTAGTTTTGTTATTAGAAAGTTAGACAGTATTCTGTTAATATATAATCTTTCTAAAATAAATCTTTCTAAAGTCATAATGCTAGAACTCTGAGAGTGGTAGTATTTGAATGTTCATTTACCTCTATAAACAGGTGTTTTATAAAAAAAGACTCTGTCTTTTTTTAGCCAGGCATGGAGGTTCATGCCTGTAATCCCAGCCCATTCAGGCACGGTGGTGGGAAGATCACTTGAAACCAGGAGTTCGGGACCAGCTTGGGCAACATAACAAGACCCCTTCTCTGCCAAAAAAAAAATAGCTAGGCGTGGTACTGTGCACGACCCCCAACACCCATAGACATAGCTACCTGGGAGGCTGAGGGAGGAGGATTGCTTGATCCCAGGAGTTGAAAGGTGCAGTGAACTGTGATAGTAACACTACACTCAAGTATGGGGTGACAGAGCAAGACCCAATTTCTAATAAATAAATAATAAATATTATTTTCATTAGGGTAAAGGCTGTTGCTATAACAAAGACCCGTCGCCCCCCACCCCGAAAAAAAGCAGTGACTTTAAAAGGTTAGAAGATGATTTTTTTGTCATATAACAACTGAAGCCTAATTAACCAAAGAGAGTTCTGATAATGGCACAGTGTGGGGGTGACATGATCTGGCTCTGGGTCTCCACCCAAATCTCATTTTGAATAGTAATTCCAATTGTAATCCCCACGTGTTGGGTGTGGGAACTTGTGGAAGGTGATTAGATCATGGGGGTGGTCCCCCCACGTTGTTCTCATGATAGTGAGTGAGTGCTCATGAGATCTGATGGTTTTATAAGTGTCTTGCATTTCCCCTGGTGGCACTCATTCTCTCTCCTGCCGCTCTGTAAAAAAGTGCCTTCCACCATGCTTGTAAGTTTCCTGAGGCCTCCCAAGCTATGTGGAACTGTGAGTCAATTAAATCTCTTTTCTTTATAAATTATTCAGTCTTGGCTATTTCTTCATAGCATCATGAACAGACTAATACAGGGGGATACAAATTTTGTCTTTGTTGTTTTGTTCCACCCTTGTCTCCAGAGAGTTTCTATCCAGTGGCTTAAGGATAGCCACCCTCCTTGTGCCATGACATCTATATTCCAGCCATTGGGAAGGGGAGGAAAGGAGGAAGGGCAGGATTACTTTGCAGGGCTCAACCTAGGAAGTTGTATACAACAATTTCACTCATATCTGTTTTGCTAGGATTTAGTGATATGCGTTCACATAGTTACAAAAGGATCAGAAAGTCAAATTTTATAGCTGTGTGTACATCTAAAACTGGAGGTTCTATAACTATCACAAGGAAAGAATGGATATTAGATGAAAACAAGCAGTTTCTGCTACAGAAATGTTAGAATATATTATTTTAGAAATTTTACAGGGAAACAGTCCTTGCCTTAAATAGTAGTGTATCATTTAGAATATTTCCAGCTGCAAGTATTAGGCAATGCAGCTAAAAGTGGTTTGAACTATAAGAATATTTTTTATCTCATATGGGTAGAGCTGTGACAGGATTGGTTATTTCATTTCTCAGGGATTTTTTCAAGGACTACACTCTTTTTCTTTATTTTTACTCCACATGTTCAGCAAGATTGTCATTCATAGTTTTTTCTACAAGGTCGTGATTGGCCATTGTAGCTCCAAGGCATCACATTCCCAGAAAGCCACATTCAAATGCAGGGAGGGCAGTTCCTCATTGCTTTACCTTTCTTTTCTGTTTTTTTTTTTTTTTTTTGTTTGTTTGTTTTAAATCAGATAGAAATATCTTTTCTGTGATCTCCTAAGCAGTCTCATCTCAGGTTTCAGTGACAAATATTGGGTCATACATTCTTTGCCGTGGTTTCAGGGAGTATTAATACTTGCTATTTTTAGTACTTTAACAGAAAAGAAAATATTTGGGAAAGTCTGTTGTAATGGCATCCAAAAGTCTCTACCACAATTAAATAATGTAATTTAAAATATATATATAGGTAAGATGTTTGCTTATTTACTAACAAAATCCCTAGAAAGTTTATGTAGAAGCTATTACACAAAATGGAAGTGGTTTGCTTTTTTAACATTGGATTTCTAATACATACAATTTTTCATGACCTTATATTACTGTAGTAATACTACTCATAAACCTTACTAAAAAAATCAGTAAGTAATATTTTCACATTATAGCAGTGAACACAAAATACAGAAATTATTAATAGCTGAAAAGAATTTTGGAGTGTCAAGTCATGACTTAATCTAATCAAATATTTTATAATTTACTCACCCATTAGGAATAATCATGTTTTAATTGTGTATGCATCAATACAAATATCAAAATAACATGATTATTATTTTATAATATTCACTTTTTAAAAAACCAAATTAAAGAAACACAAAAATGACAAAAGAATGCTGAAGAGGAGAGAAAAAATTATTAAACATCTTTAAATATAGGCCAAATGGTTTAGTATTCCCCTTTATCTACATCTTAATATTGCTGACATCTGGTTTTGAGCTAAGAGTGCTTAAATAGGGGAAAAAAACGAAATCTCCATAGTTTTTTTTCATTGAATACACATAAGTTTATTTTGGGAACAGTTCATTTATCAAAGGGATAAAGAGAGCCTTATTTCATGGGTGGAAGGTGATGCAGTCATTTCTCTACCCTTCATAGTTGAGATTGGCAATATGGTTTGTAAGAGAAGTATTAAAAAATCAGAGGGAGAATTATAACAGTTAATTTCATTGCAAATAGTAACAATTGGGTTATTTAAAGTGGTTGTGTCATAAATGCTAGGCTGCATGTGGTAATCCCAAATTCCCCAATCCCAGGTATAGCAAGTGTGTTTTAATGATACCTGCTAACTAGTTAAAATGGTCACTTTCACAAAGCTGACTATATTTTATATACTTTGCATAAACTGTCATGTAGACAATCTATTTTTTTCTTTCTCTCATGTCTATATACACTTTTATAAAGACTATAAAGTGATTCTGCATATACTACTTTAATCAAAATTCCTATATGATTTGCATAAATAATAGATTGCAGTTGCTGTTATGAGACTGCTGATATAGAACTGCATAATTGGAACAAAATTTGATGAAAATTACATTGTTTCAAGTGTGCAGGCAGGACATGGCATTTAAGAGTGAAGTTTAACACTTAATGCAATGACATATTTGGATTAGGTGAAGAAGGTAGTTCTAATAGTGGTTTTAAAATTATAAAACAACACTTTCTACACTGTTATTTAATAAATTACATTTAATTTTTGAAGCCACAGTGTATTCAGTTGACCAAACAATCAATAAATTCTGGTCTATAAATTAAATAAATTTCACAAAGGTGAACAAAGGTGAAGAACAGTAATTATATTTTCATGAGTTTATGATAACAATATATAAAACTGAAAAATTGCTCCAAAAGAAGTCATACATAAATCATACCATCAGTTTGGTTTATTCTGGAAAGGTCTGCAGGTATAACTCTAAATTTCTTTACTTAGGATCCTTAGAAGATACATTAGTTTAAATTTCATTCTCCTGCAATACTGCTAACTTTAGGTACATCATAGAATTACCAGATGCAATGTTTGATTTAGAAATTGTCCCACATTAGTAGTCATTAAAGAAGAAAAAAAAAAAGGTGATTTCTTCTTCTGCTATAATTCAGTAAATGTGTTTTTAATATGCATATATTTATGTGGGAATATGTTTTTGCATCTTGATAAGTACATAAATTTATACAAGTATTTTATTAATTAGACAGTATTACTCTTGCAAAAGCAGGCATGCATTTATTTTGAGATATTTATTTACAATAATAATAAATAGGCTTTCAATTTAAGAAGTGCATTAGATACATTAAGGATGATATGACAGTTTTTGTGCTCATAGCCTCCATATTTTTGTCTTCCCAATTCTCACATATTTTGTAGAATTTTGGGATGTGGATTGTGTATTCTACATTATTGCCTTTAATGACTGAGAAAAATATCATCAATCATCATCATCATTTGAAATAACTTTTAACCCATTATAATTTTATAAGAATGTACAGTAATCATATTTGTTGCTACTGTTGAAAAGAGATAATAAATACAGCATAGCTTTGATTTTCAAATTTTTTATGTTCTTACCTAATTCTTACAGGAATGCATGTTTATTTTTCTTCTCTTGGTTTTTCTCTTCTTAGAACTTGAATTATCTCTCTTCTCTTTCCATCTCTGTCCCTGCTTTTCTATCCATCATGCCACCAAAGACAAATTGCCAATATCTTAAGGAAGAAATTTTACTCAGCTCAATTGTTTTCAAGTGTGATAAGAAGCTTTAATAACCTATGCAGCAAGAGTTAAAATTAAATTGTTTAATTATAGCTGGTGTGCCCGCATACACAACAGTGGGTGGCTTCTGCTGAAGGGCTGTGTTTGGGATGAATTGCTATAAAGAATGCCATCCCAAGAGGATACACTTTCTTTCTTTGCCAACCAAAATTTCCAGGTACTTTTGTTTTTAATACAAATAGTGTTTTACTCTCCTACATTTACAATAAAGTGACATGTTATAACTCAACAGAATTTCCAACTTTTCTCAATTTCCAAGGTTAGAAATTGATAGTTAATCTTGTGGGAGCCCTGTTGATGGTGAAATCAGCAACTCTGGGGAGGCAGTTTACATCATTTGACCTTCTCTTGCTCCTTAGTCTCTGCTCATTATCTGATGACTTTCCTATTCATAGCTGTTATCAGTTGTAATATTATATGTATGTTATTAGAGTAAAATGCTTAGGTATGAAATATATGAAAAAATTGTTTGCTGAGAGCACTTTATGGTGTATCTAGTAGCTGATGGAGCTCATTGCTTTTTCAGTATAGTACTCCTTGCTGTACTTTGTAATTTCAACCTATAAATTTAGTTAATGAAATCTAATGTGCCATCCTTTAACAACATAAAGGGTATATTTTATAATAGTATTGTACCTGTGTCAGCGAAATAGACTAGATTTTAATTTCTACACTAGTCTTATGTGTTTAACAGTAGATGCTATTGTGTTTCTTTGAATACATAGAAATATCTAAGCTGATCATCTGTTTAAGCAGGATTTCAATCCATCAAGTAAATGAATCCCCTTCATATTTTATCTTTTGTATCCTGAATTTTCCTACAAGCAGTGATTATTGAAAAATACTTGATTGTATTTTTAGTAATATCTATGGAACAAATTTCATATGGTGCTACTGAGTTTCCCTTCTGGAGAAATCCAGAAATTTAAAAAAGTACTTTCTTTTACTTTTTCTTGTAATTATGCCAACATTTGAAAGCATCTATTATGTCTTCTGTTTTCTCAAACATTCACTATTAAATAGATTACATATTATTCATGGCCTTCTTTTCATTTTTAGTAGTTACATATTTTTTTCACTTATTTGTAGAATTTTTCTAAAGAAAGATTATTTTTTTCAAAATTTGTAAAGATGTTCAGAGTTTAGAATAGTGCATATGATAAGTTCAGAAAAGTGCAGAAAAATTTTTCTATGATTTAATTACCCAGAGATAATCATAGATACTTGTATGAGCACTTAAAATTATTATTATTATTTATTTCACACATTATAAGTTGGGTTTCCCAGAAAACCGGCTTTCAGATTTGAATGTAAGAGGTTTCCTGGGGGCTATTCTTTCGAACATCTGTGAGAGGACAAGGCGAGAGAACTGAGTAGAGGAAGAAGCTGACCTGGAATGAATTCACAATAGCTGCCATAACCAATCACATGAAGAACCGTGGAGCTAAAATGGTTCTTAAGAATTCAGTCTCTTGAGGCAAGGAGCCAGTCTTTGTTCCTGCACATTGACTAGTATTTGAATATGGGTTACCCAGGGATGGAGTGTACCTTTGGGTTAAGCAGCCAATACACCTCACAGCTGGGGAATCAGATACCTGAAGAGGGTCTGGGGAACACTACATCTACTAAATATACACACACATACACACACACACACAAATATTTAGCATATTGAGGATCATAACTAATATACTTCCTTGAAATCTTTTATACTAACAATGATTTCTGTGACTTTATATATTAGAAATTTCAGGCAACAATCAGTGCCATGCTGCTTTCAAGTAACTTGAATGCAATTTTAACTTTTCCGATTTGTTTTTCTCATGAGTCTATACAAATAGTGATCACTTTATTATATACACAAAAATATACTTATGGCCAATACAATATGAATAATGGTACATTTTCCATAAAAATGATGGGCGTTTTTGGCTACTACCTAATATGTTTTCTGGAGCTTCTTAAATTAATAAATAAACTTTAGAATCATGTATTATAGGTCTGATTAAATAGGATTTAAATCTATTACTTTTGCTCCAACCTATTACATTAGAGACAAATTTATTGAGTTTAATTTTGTAACCTAAGTAGCTTGCTGTAAAAGTCTGCCCTTGAGTGAGCTGAAATCTGTTATCAGATTTGAACTATCGTTCTCAGAAACTGAGCTGGGCAAAGAGATGAGGTAGGATTCCAAGCGTGGACACTAAGAGATCTGAAACAGGGTTACAAAATAAAAGAAAAACACAAAAACTAATAAGTATGTTATTTCCTAATTTTTAAAATTATTATGAGCAATATCCTAATTATAGATTGTATATACTGGCCCTGTATCTACCAAAGGCAGATTTTGGTACTTCTACATCTAATTGACATTTGGTCATTTTAGATGTATGTGTGGGCTTATTTGCATAGACATGGTACTCATTAGCTCTTACCTTTTAGAGAAGCTATAACTTCAACAAGGTGGGAGTTCACTACTTTCCTCCAGAAAGCTCTGAGACATCTATAACAAAACTATCACATAGGGATGCCATCTAGCAGGGCCATAGCCGTTCCAGATACTCTAGTCTGGCTTCAGGGGTTGTGACAAGAACCTCCACAGAAAGACTTTTTTTGATGCTAAGCAACAAGAAGTTTATGATAGTATTAATAACACCAAATGGATCTCATTCATCATGCCTCCATTTTGACATTCTTATTTTCAAGAAGAAAATATATTTTCAAGACCCATATTACTATGGTTGGCTAAAAATATGTATAATCTGATTCCAGCTATATTCTATTTTAGGGAATTAAATACAGCCATGGACATAGACTTTTTATATACCACAAAGATGGACCAAACACAAATGAATAGAAGGCACACTCTTTAGTGAGACAAGCTACATCAGCAACTTAGTGGAATTGTCAAGAATGTTGCAAAGCCACACACTGGTTGGCCTTTTTGGAATCGGAGAGAGTGAGGTGTCTTCTGTAGGCTTGCCTTACACAGTTTGGATCTCTCCTTTATAAATGGTAATGAGGAAATAATGCTTTTTGTAAGGATCAAGATACTTTTTTGCAAGGGCCATTGGGGATTCACTTCATTTTTCATGCTTATTTTTTGAACACAAACTTAAAACATAACGTCAGAGGAGCGTGGAAGCGGAAATAGCTAATGGGGGCAAAACCTTATTTTTGTCCTGTTTCTTAATTATTTTAACTTTATCTAAATTAATTTCACAAGTTTATTCCCACTTTTGTGGGATTTTTTTTTTCTGGTTGAAGGCAATGAAGACATTAGAGTACAATCTTAAAATAATATTAAGGAAACTTAACTTTTGAGCATTTATGTACAAATTTAGAATTAATGAACTATAAATTTCTCACACTTAAATTTCCATTAGTTTATTTTCACTTCTGTTATAATTTCATCTCCTTATAAGTAATAGCCTAAATTTCCCACATCATAAATTAAAATGTGTAAATTTAAAATAATTTCTACTTTTATAGAGTTTAACCTGTCTGTTTTGCATTTAGTATCATTTTTGAGTAGCTCAGAATGTACTCCTTAATCTATATTATTGAAATTGGTGAATTTATACAACTGTGCACAATTCTGCATTTCAGGTAGATTTGAAACTTAATTTGACCTCTGATAAAGGCAAATTGATAGCACCTATGAAAGCTTTAACAAAAATGTGTGTAATAATCCATCCCAAGGCTAGAAGTTCAATGTTGGGTAAATTATCACGGCTACCCAGAGTTGACCCAAGCCTGGTAGATGCACCCTAAGGTAACCCTCAATGAGTCACACCCTCACACCCTTGTATTAACCTCTACCCCTAAGTGTAGGTGGAAACTGTGATATGCTTCTCAACAATAAACCTTCATAAAGGTAATGGAATGTCATTCCCATGATTACCTTTTGTTATATGGCAAAGATAATGTTATATATACTATGATAATGCCATAGTATATAAAATTCCATTTTAGCAGACTGTGGGAAAAGATTGCCCTGCTGGCCTTGAGAAAGCAAGCTGCCAGTGTATGAGAGGGCCTGTGCGAGGACCATCTGACAACTCTGAGTGGCTTCTAGGAGTCAAGAGTGGACCCTGATAATATCAGAAAATGAGGTATTCACTCCTACAATAGCAAAGAAATGAATTTTTGTCAACAAACATCAAAGCTTGGAAGAGGACCCTGAACTCTAGGAAAGAATGCAGCTGCACAAAGTATGAGGTCTGCAGCTACACTCAGCCACCATTTCAGACAGACGATTCATCTTGTAAACTTACGGAATCAACAAATTCAGTAAGGCACTATAAATGTAGAAAAGAAAAGAAAAGAATGCAGCTGGTTGACACCTTGATTACACCCATTTGAAACCCTGATTTAAGGACCTAGTGAAGTTGTGTCCAGACTACTGACACATGGATAGTGTGAGATTAATGAATGAGTGTTGTTTTAAGCTCTTATATTTGTGGGTAATATGTTACATGGCAATAGATAACCAATACAACAAATGTGTTAATGTTGGTAGTTCTGTGTAGTTTAAAAATGAAAATAAAACCCCAAAATACAGGCAAATACAACATAAAATAAGAGGAATATTTTGGTATATTTATATACCAGGGTGCTCAGGCATTAAAAATAGTATAGTAGCTTTTGGTATATTTTTAAATGATTACAAATTGGTTGCAAAGTATACTCTTTGCAAGCATTCTGAGTATACACAGCGTATGCTCTGTATTATACAATTTTTTCTTAAAAATTAGTAGATACAAATGCATTACAAAAGAACTGATAGAATATACACTAAATTAAATATGGAGAAGAAGATCATGATAATCTAAAATTTCTTTGAGAGTGACATCAGCAAAATGACAGAATAAGAGGCTCCTCACTGGGTATTTCCCCCAGCAATAGTAACTTGGCAGCCATTCACAAATACAAGTACCTTTGTAAAAGTTTTGGGACTCAGGTATTCTGTTGTGACACCCCAGCGTGTCTCAGAGGTCCACTTTGAGAAGGAAGATCTGCACCCAGGTGGCAGACCTTCCTTGACCGTGGTCCCTGCCACAGACACAGAACAATCCCATCCTCCTGTGGACACATCTGCAATGCTTTTTAGCCTTGGTCCTGCCTCCAGCATCATCTACCAAGGGATGTGAAAAGTCATACCCACCCACACTTTGGGTAATAGGCCTGCTGACCTTGGTTCCACAGTAAATACTAAAACAGCTCTGAACTTGGCTCTAGCCTGTCTCAGTCCCAGTCTAGGAGAGGTCCTGCCCAGCTAGGGACTCACCCAGTGATATGCCTGTTCATGCCCTCAGATGCAGGCCCACTAACTTGGTCCCACAGCAGATCCTGAAATGGCCTGTAACTTGGTTCTAGCCTCTCTCAACAGTTCTGCACTCCTAATTACCTTCTTGGAAACACATACATGGTGACCCTGCAGGCAGGCATGCTTACTGTAGTCGGACTTTGGATCTTGAAATGGCCTTGTAACTCATCCTCAGTCCCTCTTAATCATGGTCTGAAAATGGGACAAGGGGTAACCCAAAGAGAGACTCACTTGAAGCAGCTCTGTACTTTGGCTCCAGCTCCTCTCAGCTACAGTCTGAGAACAATCTTGCCTGCCCCAGTACCCAATGGGTGAGACATCCATCTATGTCTCTTGGTCTGACTGCAGATCCTGAAGCAGCCATGTGACCTGTCTCCAACTCTGCTTACTCATGGTCTGAGGCAGTCCTGCCCACCCTGGAACCCAGCAGGACGCACACCCATCCATGTCACTAGAGGTAGGCCTGCAGACCTCAGTATCAGCTCTGGACCCTGAAGCAGGCCTGACTCAGTTTCAGACCCCCTCAGCTGTGGTTTAGGGGCTAGTACTGCCAACCCAGGTATCTTTACAGGAACCCAATGGGAGACCTCCCAGATACCCAGTGGGAACCATATCCATCCAAGCCATGGTAACAGTCCCCATGTCTTTGGACCCTACTGTGGAGCCTGAAGTGGTGTATCCTTGTCCCAGAACTAGCCCTACTGGCCAAGGTCCTGGAGACCATCCAGTCTTCTCAGGGAACAGACACGATCCACAACTACCTAAGTCCCTGAAACAGGCCTGCCAGCCAGGGACCTGATATTGGACCATGCAGCAATACTGTGACCTGCTTTCAATACCAATAAGCTACAGTCCTAATGGCAGTCTTATCAGCCAAGGCACTAAAACAGGAAAAGGTCTTTACCTGCTGAAACTAGTCTATACACTCAGAGAGGCATTAACTCCTTCAGATGCACAGACACCAATGAAAGGCTACATGGATCACAAGGAATTAGAAAACAGGACACCACAAAAGTAAACTAATAAAACTCTAGTAGCATGCCTGAAAGAAATGAAGATCTATAAGCTGCCTGATTTAAAGAAATTCATCTTAAAGAATCTTTCATCTCAATGAGATGCAAGAGAATGCATGTAGGCAATTAAACAAAATCAAGAAAACAAACATGAGAAGTTGAACAAAATAAGTTTCATACAAAAATAGAAAGTATAAGAAAGAACCAAACAGAAATTCTAGAATTGGAAAATACAACGACAGCAGTGAAATATTCATAGAGAATTTTAAAACCTGATTTAGTAATGCAAATAAAAGAATCCGTGAACTCAAAAATAGGATGTTTAAAGTGAGACAAACAGAGGAACAAACTGAAAAGAAAATGAAAAAGAGTGAAGAAAGCAGAGGGACAATCAATAGAGAATTAAAAACAGTGTAGAAAATATACTGGACCTATGGGATATCAAAAAGCAAATTAATATATGCATTATATAATTTTCAGAAGGAGAAGAGAGGGAGTAAGTGGTAGAAGGCATATTTAAATAATGGCTGAAACATCCCAAATCTTGAGATATGGACATCTAGATTTGTGAAACTCAAAGAACCTCAGGCAAAGTCAATCCTAAGAAGATACCATGAGATATATTATAATCAAATGGTCAAAAGTCAGACAGAGAAAAAATTAAAAACAGCATGAGGGAAGTGGTTTGTCACCTATAAAAGAACTCTCATAAGATTATCTTTGGGTTTCTCAGCAGAAACATTTCTGGCCTGAAGTGAATGGATTAGTATATTTAAAGTGTTGAAACAAAAATAACTACCAATTAAGAATACTATATATGGTAAAACTGAACTCACTGATAAAGAAAAATATATAGTGAAATTGGAATATTCTGATACTGTAATGGTGATGTGTAAATGGTGCTGCATACATCACTTTTAACTGTATTCAAAAGTTAAAAAGCAAAAGTATTAAACTAACTATAGCTATAACAATTTATTAATTGATACATGATGTAAAAATATGTAAAGCATAACCTCAATAGTATAAAAAGTATGTGGAGGAGGAAAGTAAATGTGTGGGGTTTCTATGTGATTGAAGTTAGTTATAATTTTAAAATAGACTGCTGTATTATAACAAAGGTATTTTATGTAAACCTCATGGTACTAACAAAGCACAAACCTCTAACAGATATGTAAAACATAAAGAGAAAGGAATAAAACCGTAATACTACAAATAAAATCCACAAGTTAAATAAGAGACAACAAGAGAGGAAGAAAGGGACAAAGGTACTATAGAACAACCAGAAAACAACAAAATGACAAAGTAAGTCCTTGCAAATCAATAATAACTTTAAATGTAAATGAATGGACCCAACAGACACATAATGAAGACTTCACCCAGCAGCAGCAGAATACACATTCTTCTCAAGCTCACACAGAACATTTTCCAAGATAGATCATATGTTGGGTCAAAAAATAAGTGCTAACAAATTTAAGAAGGTTATTTCAAGTGTCGTATTCTACCACAATAGTATAAAACTAAAAATCAATAACAACAGAAAATTGGGAAATTCACAAATATAAGGAAATTAAACAAGACATACCTGAACAACCAATGGGTCAAAGAATAAATCAAAAGAGAAATAAAAGAGTATCTTGAAACAAATGAAAATTGAAACACAACATATCAAAAGTTATGGGAGGCAGCAGAATAAGTTCAAAGAGGAAAGCTTATAGTGATAAATACCTACATTGAAAAAAAATAATTTCAAGCAAATAACTGTACATCTTGAGATGTTAGAAAAAACACACTAAGCTAAAAGCTAACAGAAGGAAAGAAACAATACAAGTAATAACAGAAATAAATGAGACACAAACTAGGGAGGCAACAGAAAATAATGGTAAAGGTAAGAGCGTTTTTCTTAAAAGACAAACAAAATAGATAATTTTTTAGAAATACACAACCTACCAACAATGAATCAAGAAGAAATAGAAAAATTAAACAAGCCAATAACAAGGGTGAAGATTGACACAGTAATAAAAAAGTCTCTCAACAAATAAAAGCCCAGGAACAGATGGCTTCCTGAGGTGAATTACACTAAGCATTTAAAAAAGACTTCATTCCAATTCATCTCAAACTCTGTGAAAAAATTGGACAGGAGAGAACACTTCCAAATTCATATTAAGGGGTTGGAATATTATGAAGCCTAATACCAAAGCCAGAAGAGGAAATTACAATAAAAGAAAATTATAAGCCAATACCCCTGAAGAATTTAAATGTCGAAATATTCAGAAAATACTATCAAACCAAATTCAACAGTGAATTAAAAGGACTATATACTATGAACAAATAAGATTTATCTTTGGAATGCAAAAATCGTTCAACATAAAAAAATCATTAAGTGTGATATACTACATTAACAGAATGAATGGTAAAAATCAAATGATCATCTCAATAAATGCAGAAAGACTATATGGAAAAATTCAATATACTTTTATGATAAAAACTCTCAAAAAATTAGGTAAAGAAGGAATGTACTTCAACTTAATGAAGACCATATATCAGAAGCTTGTGGCCAACCTTATATTAAATGGTGAAAACTGAAGGCTTTTTTTCTAAAATCAAGAACAAGAGAGGATCACCACTTTTATCACTTCTATCAACATATTACTGGAAGCCTTAGCCAGAGCATTAGACAAGAAAAAGAAATGTAAAACATTCAAATATGAACTGAAGAATTTAAATTGTCCTTGTTTGCAGATGACATAATCTTATATGTAGAAACATCTAAAGACTTCACAAAAAAAACTGTCAGAACTAAGACATGAGTTCAGTAGAATTGTATCATACAAAGCAATATACAAAATTATTTGCATTTCAATCTACTACCAAGTATCTGAAAAAGAAAGTAAACAATCCAAATTACATTAGCATCAAAAAGAATAAAATGCTTAGTAATAAATTTAGCCAAGGAATTGAAAAATCCATACACTGAAAACTAAGATACTGATGAAAGAATTTGAAAAAGACACAAATAAATGAAAAGATAACCCATAGATATGTTCGTAGATTGGAAGATTTAATGTTGTTAAAATGTACATACAATTGGCTCTTGAGCCACTTGCTTAAGCCCCCTCCCACTATATTGAGTGTACTTTCATTTAAATCAATCTGTGCTTTTTTGCTTCATTCTTTTCTTGCTTTGTTTGTGCATTTTGTTCAATTTTTGTACAATAATAAAATTTAAAATATCCATAGAATCAATTTTAATTATAGATTTAATGCAATCCTTGTAAAATTTCTGATGACATTTTTCACAGAAATAGAAAATAAAAAATCCTAGACTGTGTATGAAACCGCAAAAGACCCTGAATAGTCAAAATAGTGATTAGAAAGAACAAAGCTGGAAGCATTACACTTCCTGATTTCAAAATATACTACAGAGCAAAGCTATAGTAATCGAAACAGTATGTTCTGGCATAAAAACAGACACTTAGACCAATAGAGCAGAATAAAGAGATCAGAAGTCAATTAATGCACTTAATGGTAGACTAACCTTTGTCTAAGGGGTCAAGAATACAAAATGAGAAAAGGATATAGGATATTCTCTACTATAAATGGTAGTAGTAAAACTGGATATACAAATGAAACAGGATGAAATTGGACCCTTATATCATACACAAAATTTAACTTCAAATGGATTAAAGACATAAAAGTAAAATCTGAAACAGTCAAACTCCTAGAAAATAAACATAGGAACAAGGCTCCTTGACATTTGTTTTGGCAATGATCTTTTGGAAATGATACCAAGAGCACAGGCAACAAAAGCAAAAATAAACAAGTGAGACTACGTCAGAATAAAAAGCTTCTTCATAGCAAAGCAAATAATCAAGAAAACAAAAAGGCAACCTATGTAATGTTTGTGAACCATAAATCAGATAAGGGATTGATATCCAAAAATATGTAAAGAGTGCATGCAACTCAATATGCCAAAACAAATAAAATACAATTCAAAAAGGGTCAAATGACATGAATAGACTTTTTTTTCCAAAGAAGATATATGAATGTCCAATAGGTATGTGAAAAGATGCTCAACATCACTAATAATCAGGAAAGTGCAAACGAGAATCACAAAGAAATATCACCTTACTTGGCTACAAAGGGTATTACCAAAAAGATCAGAGATGAATGTTGGTGAGGGTGTCAAAAAGGGAAACCTTGTACACTGTTGGTGGAACTGGAAATTAATACAGCCATCATGGCAAGTAGTATAGAGTTCCCACAAAAAATTAAAAATAGTTACAATACAAGCTAGCAATCTTGCTCTGAGTATATTTCCAAAGGAAATAAAATCACTATGTTGAAGAGATATCTGTATCTGCATATTTATTGCAGCATTATTCACAATAGATGAAATATGAAAACAATCACGTGTCCTTCGTGAATTAATAAAAAGTGATATATATGTGCAATGGAATATTATTCAGCCAAAAAGAGGAAATATTTTCATAGGTGACAACATGAATGAAACTGGAGGACAGATTTCACCTGTACTAAGTAAAGTAAGCCAAACTCAGAAAGACAAATATTGTAGGATATCACTTATATACAGAATCTTAAAAAGTTGAACTCGTAAAAGCAGAGGGTAGAACAGCGTTTGGCAGAGACTGGGTGGTGGAAGAAATGAGATGTTGATCAAGGATACAAACTTTCAATTATGAGGTGAAAAATTTCTGGGGATTTAATGTACAGTGTGTGAGTGTGACTGTAGTTAATAATACTGTATTACATACTTGAGTGATTTTAGACAGTAGATCTTAAGTGTAATCACCACACACACACACAATGGTAGCTATTTGAGATATGTTAATTAACTTGGTTTTGGCATATCAGGTTTCACAATGTGCATGTAATATCACATTGTACACCTTGAAACATACAATTTTTATTGTACCTCAATAAAGCTGGAAAAAATAATAAATTTTTTTGGACTGATGAATGCCTTTAAAAGTTTATAAAATCAGCTTGTTTCTTGGTTAAATACTTATGAATGGCATTATTGGCTCATATGGTAAGTATATTATTAATTGTATTTGTAACGAGCTGGCAAACTGTTTCTAAATATGATATGGTATATTAATTGATTTTTAATGTTGAAGCAGTCTTGAACATTTTGCATATTTAAGTGAACTTCAAAGTTGACTTTGTCTAGTGTACTTTTCTTATTATATGTTGTTGGGTGTTATTTGCTAACATTTGTAAAGGTTTTCTATTTTTTCCCCTTTGTCTAGACTCATGAGAATACTCATCTGTAGTTTTCTTGTAATATATGTAGTTTTGATTTTGGGGTGAGGTTAACTTCATAAAATGAGTGGAAAATGCTTCCTTCTTTATTTGAGAAGAATTTCTGTAGGGTTGTTACTATTCATTCTGAAATGTTTGACGGACTTCAACAGTGAAGCCTGGAGTTTTCTCTGTGAGAAGAATTTTAAATGCAAATTCAATTTCTTTAATATATCTAGGGCTATTCAGGTTACCTCTTTTCTTGTCTGAACTTTGGAAGTTGGCATCTTTTAATCATTTTGTCAATTTCATTTAAACTGTTGCATTTATTGGCAAATAGTCCTAATATTCCCTTATTATCAATTTAATGTCATAAGAGCTATAGTAATGCTCCCTCTGGGTTTCTTTATGTTAGCAACTGTGGCTTTTGAAAAATAAATATGGTAGATGTTTAACAAGTACAGTGATATTTTCAAAGAACCAGGTTGCTTTGACTGGTTTTTGTTTTTTTCTGCTCTTTTCTTTATTATTTATTTTTTTCGGCTTATTTGGGGCTCAAATTTATTTCCACTTTCCATGTTTATTGATTTTAGGCTTTTTATTTTGGCATTTTAATTATTTTAACCTTATAACTGTCATTGTGCTCTTAAAGTTCCCCATCTTGCATCTATTGTCCACTTTTTTTCTGTTATATCATAACATATTAATGATAAATTTTAAAGACCTTTTTTCTTATCGTTCCAATATCTGGGCTATTTTGTTCACTATTTAGTTTATCAGTAATGACCTCTTTTCCTCTTTTGTATGCCCTGTAATTTTTGATAGAATGCCTGATTTTGTGAGTAAATGTATAAAGGAACAATAGAAAGTGAGTTAAGTAATATTTACTCCCCAAAAGGGGCCTCTTTTTTTCTCGTCAGGTCTTTGGTGTGGGAGTCATAATCAATACAGCGGGCTGTTGAGCTGAGTTTGGGTTTGATTGCTGCCATATATACCTTTCGTGCATGAGTCTTCAAATTCTTCCAGTTGTGAACCTCCACTACTTTGTACTATCTGGATTATCGTGGGATTTTTCTCAATATTCTTTCTCTATCCTTAGCTTTTAGCAGCAGACTTTTTTATGAAACTCAGAACTGCATATTTCTCAGTATTCCTGTCACTCATCTGGTGATAAACAACCTCTGTCTGCCACTCAGTTCAGGGTATAGTGGGCAGTCTTTTTTCTTCCCCTTACCCTTGCATGACAGCCCAGATCCACTTCATATTTGTACATTATCTAAGGCACAATAAAGTGTCCTTCATGGCTTTGCATAGCAAATGTCCTCTGTAATTAATGGTGTCAGAATAATGTTTACTAAAGTAGCACTGCACATAACTCATACTCATTTTAATTGAAGAATCATTTGATAATAAAGGAGTTCATTTTTCTAAAATTATTAATCGTAAGATATATATAAAAATGGAAGTTCCTAATCAAAAGATTTTAAGTGAAAAATTAATATAATAGTATTTATAGTGTCTTAGTGACCAAGAAAAAAAATTAAACAGTATAAAAAGATTAATCATAGTACTTTACAATAGCAAAAAAAGACTGGGGCAAAAAATAACTCTAATGCCCAGCAGTAGTTCATTTATTAAAGAACTTGTGGAATCAAAAGTGGATGGTTATAAATGAGTGAGAAAAAATTGTAATGTATAGGGTGTTATATCATGGAGAAAGTAGAGACCATGTTGGGTTCATAATTAGGGAAGTGATCAAATGAGAAAAAATGTAAGAAAGAGTAGTCTGAAAATTAATTCTTGCTGATAAATAGGAAGAAAGAGTACAATGAGGGAGATCAACTGGCAAATTGTCGTTGAAAGTGGAAAAAAAAAACAAAACTGGAACCCTAAAGTCGCTTCTAGAAACAAGAGGCAAAGTTTTGTGCAAATGAAACATAAAAGATGAAACAAGTTGCAGCATGACATCCTGAAAGAATGGTAAGGACACCATGAAAAATGAGATGGTACATGACTGATGCTTTAGGGAAATATGATCCTTGCAACTCTATTAACTGTATATATTTTTAAAATTAACCAATATAAAATTAATCTAAAACTATAATTTCTGACCTCTTTTCTTAGTGAGATATTTTATATTTAGCAAGTGGACTACTGTCTTTTTTTTTTTTTTTTTTTTTTTTGAGGCAGAGTCTTGCTCCGTCACCCAGGCTGGAGTGCAGTGGTACGATTTCAGTTCACTGCAACCTCTGCCTCCTGGGTTCCAGCGATTCTCCTGCCTCAGCCTCCCAAGTAGGTAGGACTACAGGCGTGTGCCATCATGCCCAGCTAATTTTTGTATATTTAGTAGAGATGGGGTTTCACCATGTTGGCCGGGCTGGTCTTGAACTCCTGACCTCAGGTTATCCACCTGCCTCAGCCTCCCAAAATACTGTGATTACAGACGTGAGCCGCTGCACCTGGCTGGACTACTGTCTTGAATAGAGATTTGTTTTCTGTTTTTGTTTTTTGTTTTTTGAGACAGAGTTTTGCTCTTGTTGTCCAGACTGGAGTGCAATGGCATGATCTCGGCTCACTGCATCCTCTGCCTCCTGGGTTCAAATGATTCTCCTGCCTCAGCTTCCCAAGTAACTGGGATTACAGGTGCCCACCACCACGCTCAGCTAATTTTTGTATTTTCAGTAGAGATGGGGTTTCACCATGTTGGCCAGACTGGTCTCAAATTCCTGACCTCGTGATCTGCCCACCTCGGCCTCCCAAAGTGCTGGGATTAACAGGCGTGAAACACCACGCCCGGCCTAGTGATTTGTTTTAAATGTGAACAAGTATTTATTAAATGAGAAAAATGTAAAGCTGGAATATGTATTTTTAAATGTAAAATAATTTTTTTAGATTTTTCTCTTTGTATTTTGAATCTTATTCTAATTTTGCACTTAGGTTTCTAGTTGAGTTGTAATATCCAGGTATAATATTTTATAATTAATTGTTGAATTTGATTTTGTTTTTCTGAAAAACATTCATCCTAAAGAGAAACTCTACATACTATGGGAGTCTTCTAAATTATTCTTCCATCTCTGTCCTCTTTCCAATATCAGTATCATCTACTTTTATATCTTTAGAGCTCTATTGTAAAATAAATCTCAGCAAATTGTAGGACTATGGGGCATATGTTATATTTGAGGGTACATATGCAGTTTGGAAATAGTACAAAGCATTTTACTGTCCCCTTTTTGTAATACAGTAGTGTTTGTCAGAGTATGCAGGTTATCAGAATCTGGGATAAGGGTGAAGGAAAGAAATGAAATAATATTTACATTTTTATTTTAGAAACTCATTGGTTAAAAAAAATCCTATCATTGTATTGTCAGGATCTACCTTCTAATTTATGTAAAAGGGCAGCTGTTACTAGAGAGGAATGCCCCTCCCACACTATTGGTTTATACTAAAATATGGTGAACTCCATTCTTTCTGGTTTTTCATGTTTCTTGTCATAGATATGACTTCACCGATGACTGTATTTTCCTAATCAGCTCAATTATTTGTGGGAGAAGAACCCACACAGCAGATGGCATTTATACAGGGAACTTTGACTCATGGCCATGGCAGAGCTTTGGATGATTTAGGGTTGGTTCTCTGGTGGAGAAAGAAAAAAGAAAGGGAAGAAGGCAGAGGAATGAGAAAAAAAGTTAAGATTAAAGAACAGACAGAAAGCTTCACTGACTGTTAAGTGTGTAGTCACAGGATGAGGCACCTGCTCTTGGAAGTATGGGTAACATTGGAGGTCAGGATAAGATGGCTGCCAATTTATCAATGGTGGGAATATTACAGTAAAAGATAAATGCATGACATGTTGTCAACTGGGTTTAATCACTGTTTTAATATTTAGTTAAAAGTGATTCCAAATACCCCCATATTCCATGCCCTGATGAGAGTCCA
Organism: Nomascus leucogenys; assembly: GCF_006542625.1. Taxonomy (NCBI): domain Eukaryota; kingdom Metazoa; phylum Chordata; class Mammalia; order Primates; family Hylobatidae; genus Nomascus; species Nomascus leucogenys. The sequence continues at coordinate 87,592,154 of NC_044387.1, read as the reverse complement.
ATGCCTTAAAAAATTTTAAAGATTTCTGTGAATTTTTAAGAACTGAAGATTGTTATGATTACTACCACATTTTAGGTTTTGCTTTCACCCAGTTAATTTAATCTATTAACACAGAGGTAGAACCCAGATTCTTGATTTCCAACCATCCACAACACATAATGCAAACAAAATATAATTCATACAAGGCAGATAAATTGTAACCAACTTGTTTGTTTGAAATAGGGAGGGGTAGGGGGTTTTACATTACATATTCAAACAACTTACAATTGAATATCAGACATCTCTGTCCTTAACAACAATTTCTACTTCCTTCTCTACTACATCAATGTCTAGACTTACCCCAGCTCGCTCTTCAACACCAATTGCCTTGCATTTCATATTTAAAGGAAGTTAATGATGATTTTGTTTTCTTCCCTAGAATACTACAGATAGCTAATTCTCTCAGAGTCTCAGCTTCCAAATTAAGAAATTTTAAAGGTATTTTAAAATCAGACTGTTCTTATACTCAGAGGAAAGCTGGTGATAAGTGTTTTATTTTCCAGTTTTTAAGAGTTGTGCTATAATGGCTAAGAGAATCAGTCTTCCTGGAATAGTATACTGGTTCCATCTCGGGTTAGCAAGTCTATTCCTTACTTCTCTAACCTATAAAATGGAGATGACAATATAATCTATTTTATAGGTTAGTGATGAGACTTAAAGGAATTAATTCTGGGAAAGTGCCTGCCTGCAGTGGTACCTGGCTTAGTGTGAATGCTCAGTAAAAGTTATCTCCTACTAAATCTTGCATAAATGAGTTTTTTGCTGGATACGACAGAGTACCAATTATCATAGGAAAGAATGATATATAATGAATTAGGAGCATTTAAGACATACGTAACCAAGTGTCCATGCTATTCATCTTCTGAATTCCTATGAGTTGAAACATGCCACCTAAAACTGAATTGGCTGTTTCTTGATTAAATTTAGTGATATATTCTCTTGTCAGACTAAAGGAATAGTTAATGCCCAGATGCATGTATGATGATTCTTTTGGGGAAATAGGCATAAGAGTGAAAGGGGATTAATTTCAAAGTCCCTCAATATTGAAGCCTCACTTTTAAGAAATATGTTCAATGTGCACATAAAGAGAACAATTTCTTTCAGTGTATATACATTTAACAAGAACAAATGGGAAGTTAAACAAATTACCTTCGCAACCGTTTTGATTTATTAGCATCTTGGTAACTCATGAACCATTTGGGCTTCAAATAAATGATCCTGGTATGATATTTAAAAAGGTTTTTCAATCAATGTTTTATGACTATCTCTAATAAAACTTTCTATGTCCAGATATTTCTTCTACATCTTCCTTTAATGGGCCCTGAGGGTAATGTTAGGTTGATTCTGGTAAGCTCTCATGGCTGAAGACTATTTGCTGTCATTGTTCTCATAGGCTTTTAGACAATCTCTTATTTACAGTCTGATAAATTGTAGGCTTCTCTTCATTCTATTTTTCAAAGGATAGCTTTTATTATTCTGGGAATTCATTTCTTTTAGGCAAACTATAATTTTATGTGGCTATTGTACCCTAAGATTCTTTTTGCAATAGTAAAATGCTAATATCAATGAATATCACAAGGCTTTTATTCTCTTTATTCGTATTTTGTTTTGTTCAGACTCTTTTTTTATCATGAAAGCACTTCAGTATCACATTTTATTCATATGTCTTTAAGAAGATAATTCATTAGAAATTCCTTCTATGCATTTTGTTTTAAATAAGTGTCATTTTTTTCATGCTGAATATTTCAACCTAAATTCTGACTAGAAGTCATTTTTTATTTTTGTACTTGAACTTTTTTTTCTGACTTATGAAAAAAATCTTTTAAGTAAGTGTAAAAGATATTTTGGAAAGAAGATTATATTGGTTTTATGATGTGCATAATAAGCTACCTAAAAACTCAGTGGCTTAAAACAATGATCATTTATTATCCTTCAGATGTCTGCGGCTGGGCTGGGCTGGACTGGGCTGGGCTGAATGCTTTCATCAGGGTTTTCTGGCTGGGAGTCTCTGCTTGTTACTGGAGTTCTGTGGATTAGTTGGAGTTGCTCTGTTCCATATTCTCTAATTGTTTTAGGACCAGGAGGGCCTGCTGTAATCATTGTAATGCTCAAGAAACAAGAATGATCAGGAACTTGCACAGTCTCTGCAACTCTGTGCTCAGAATGGACACACTGCCATTTCTGCCTTCAAAGCAAATCACATGGCAGGATGCAAAGTTAAGGGATAGGCACCTGCTTTGTCAATGATGATGCCATGGACAGGATATGAGTACAAAGACATGTAAAAGATTGAGGTCAGTGTTACAATCTGCCCAAAGATAAGTAAGAAAGAAAATGGGCCGGGCACAGTGGCTCATGCCTGTAATCCCAGCACTTTGGGAGGCTGAGGAGGGCAGATCACGAGGTGAGGAATTCAAGACCAGCCTGACTAATATGGTGAAACCCTGTCTCTACTAAAAATACAAAAATTGGCCAGGCATGGTGGTGCGCCTGCCATCCTACCTGCTCAGGAGGCTGAGGCAGGAGAATCGCTTGAACTCAGGAGGCAGAGGTTGCAGTAAGCTAAGATTGCACCACTACACTCCATCCTGGGCAATACAGCAAGACCCATCTAGAAAAAAAAGAAAGAAAAAAGACAATGAAAACTGCTTTGCGAACACTTGTCAGGTATGTTTTTATGATTGCAGATTTTTTTTTTCCATTGACTTCTGACTTCTTCCAAATATCTTTCTTTGAGCATAAGACTCAGGAGTAGATTTTTTTTTGTCTTTCTTTTGTCTTCAAGGAATTCCTTCTAGAATCCTTTTATTCATATATAAATGTGAAAGGGTTAGGTGGAATCAGATTTGGGGGGATCATGTTAGATCTGACTAAGTGTGCATACTTTCTTTTCTGCTGGAAAACTAGACAGATATTGCAGTCTGTGGTTGTACTTTGAGAGCTAGAAAACTAAGCAGTTTAAAACTTGATAACCAAGGGAAAAAAAAAGTTGCCGTATTAGGCAGTATGCATTCTCTAATATTTTGTTGTAAACAGAAAAATTGCTAGAATTTTACAAATTGTAACTCTCTACAATGAGTTATTTAGAAAGTCATTAAAGGGTAGATTAAAAGACAATAGCTTAAAAAATCATGAAGTTCTAATTTTTCTGCTGTTATTTAATTTATCCAATAGCATCTTATTGGGCATCTTACTGAACATCTTATTGAGCGTCTTATCACATGTGCTGGGTGGGGATACTACAGGTGACTTCATGGTACTTACATTTTAGTGGTAGAAGACACATATGAACAAAAATGCGTATTACTTGGGTGACTATTGAAATGAAGAAAAATAAAGCAGATAAAATTAGTGAGAAGAAGCAAACATGTCTTAATGTATTGGGTGGTCAAAAAAGACCTCTCTGCAAATGCAACTACTGAGTTTAGCTTGGAACAATCGGAAGGTAAGAATCATATGTTTATTTAATTAAAGAGCTTTCCAGTTAGAAGGCAAAGCGAGTGAAAAGATCCTGGGTTGGGAGTATGGGAATTTGAGTTACACCAAGGAGGTCTTTATGACTGGAATGAAGGAAGCGGAGGGGAAATACAGAAGATAAAGTCAGAGTGATAGTAAGGAGGAAGATCATAAAACAACTTTTTAGGCCAAGACTAACAATCATAATTTTAGACAGATAAACAGTTATTGGAAGGTTTTAAACAAGCAATAACTTGATCAAATTATCTGGAGAATAGAACAAAGTTAGAAACATGGAGCCAAGTTAGGAAATTCTTCCAACAGTCTTTCAGAAGATGACCTGTAGCAACAGAGATAGTGAGAAGTGGCAGACTGGAGATATATTTTGAAGGAGGAGGCCACAGAATTTGCTAATGAATCCTTGGAGAGAGGAGTCAGGGATGACTCAAAGCTTTTCGTCCTATGCATTTTAAGAATAGAGTTGCCTTTTAACAAGATGGGGAAGATTACTCAAGGAGGATGTTCACAGAGAAATTCAGGAGGTTTTTAGGGAGAATGCTAAGTTTAAGGTCAGTAGGGATATAGATTTCAGAGTCTGGAGGATTAAGGAAAAAATAGGAACAGAGGTATACATTTGGAAGTCATTAACCTATAGGTTATGTGTAAAGTGATGGAACTGGTTGAGGTCCTCTTTAATTAATGAAATAATTATGAATCAGTGCCATAGATTGGCAAATAATATTAATTTTAATGTAAATGACTTCTATATTTATAAATTTTATGTAATGGTTCCATATCTACTTACTATCACCTCCTTGGGCTGAAAATTTGTCTGTAACATATGCTTTTAAAAACAAAATATTTTCTCTGACATGTACGTTCTTATTGTAAAAATGTTAGGCCATGTCTTCCTGATTTAAATCTAGCTTTTCTTAAGTACCTGGATTATTGGACTCATAGTCATAATCTTAGCTATTTTTCTGGTGGCTATAAAACATAAATAGGCCAGGCACAGAATGAACCACCAACCAGGTTATCGATTCTAAAATATAAATGCTGCAGTATCACTGTGATTCATCGTTGTGTGCATAAAAATGAGACCACCTTATAGGCCTCAGTATTTCTTGCTTATTAGAACCTATTTACATATTTATAGAAACGTAACCTCTCTTTCAAGGTTCTCTTAATTTTATACTTTCTCCTCACGGGTAATGAAACTTGAGCCCGTGATTGCAGCTTAACACTCACTCCCAGGCTGCTGCTCACATGGTGATGTCCCTGTTCTGTCCTGACCATGACAGCCTCTGCTTTTGGGGGCATTCCTCAATGTTCAGGTGTTCCTGCTGCTAAGTACAACTTTGTATGAGCGGAATCATTCTCAATTCTGCCTCTCAGTCTTCTTGGCATATGTTCTTCTCTGATGTCTGTGTCAGAAGCATTCCAGAGCAGGGTTTTTTAAGACCTTGAGTGGTTACTGTTTTTCCAAATTTTACTTGGCTCTTTTCTACCAAGGTGCTCCCAAGGAAGGCTGAGTTCATTTGACACAACAGTGCCACAATTTTACTCAAAAGTACTACTTCTCTCAGACCCTCAGGCTCTGTCATCGAATCCAGCTTGTAAATTACACCCCTTTCACTGAAATGGAGTCCCTCGCTGGAAAGCCACATTCCCTTCTTGCAGTATACCTTCTTTGGGGCATTAACCTTGCTCCTCTGTGCATCCTGTACTAATCCTGGCATATTAGCCATCCTGTGAGTTACTTAATTCTCACCATTATATTTTGAGTTTTATTCTAGAAAACTCACAAGCCTCCAAGTCAATCAATAGACACAAATAAATGTTAAGTGCAAAGTGAAAGATTTCTTTTTAGTTCTCCTAAGAGACATGCCTAAAATTCAGTTCTGACATAGCTGAGACCCCTGCCTCTTACATACTGTGAATGAAAAGATCTTTATTAATATAATGTGCTATCATTCTGACATGCGTAAAACAAAATGTGCAAAGTCTACTTCTTTAGAAGGTTAAAGTATGGCAGGTAAAAATCAATATAGATTGTCATGGCTGTTCATTAAATTTTTATATTAAGATTGTAAGAAACCCATACATAATAAATTAGATAAAGAAAATAGAACATCTATGAATGAATAAAAGTTATTTGATCATAAAATATATTTCCTGTGGGAAATTATGTTAGCAACTCAAAGAGTTTTGTGGAACCAAAACTGCTCAGGGGAAGAATGGGAAGTAGATTAATAAGTAGATTTATGTGTATGTGCCTGCCCTGGTACATTTGTAAGGATTGTCTATGGTATTTTTTGTTTTGTTTTAAAGACTGTGAGCTGGACACAGGCTCTACAGCAGAGAGTCTGGCTCATTGGCTGTGGCTAGCATAGACATATAAAATGGAGACTTTCATCCTAGAAATTTTCTACTATGGCCAATAAGGAAGAAACTAAGGAAAATGCGGTTTTGTAACAATGGAATGAAACATAATATCTAATCAGGGCCTATATCCAGTGTAAATCTTACCCTAGCCACCTTGGGTTCCATTTGGCAGACTCTCCAGGACTCTGATAAAAATAAACTGTCTTGTGCCAATAGCAGTGTTACAAGTCAGTCATCTTTACAAAATTTTACTCAGGAAATCCCAAAAATAATTCTGGAAAAGAAGTAACTGCTTGCAAAATTTTTAAATTGCCATTGAAAGTTTTCATCAAATTTAATTCGATATGACATAATTTCAAACATATTATAAAAATTGGCATTTTAAAAACAATTAAACAATTCTCTTTAAGCACCTAACAGGATATAAAAATATATCATTTTGTAATACCATGTATTTTATTTTAATTATGTATGTATTTTATATTTACATCATCTTTTATTTTTATGAAATCACGGTTCTTATCCCGTTTCTTAAATTGTATGAATTTCCTAAATTACACTATAAATTTTTGAAAATCTTTTGCTCAGTGTTATTATCATAACTCTTTGAATAAAAGCAAAAAGTTATTGAAATTTTTTCTCACATCATGAGTCTCTAAATGTTAAAAATGTCTATAGGATTAAGTTATATAACAACTAATATTAATATATGTTGATCAAAAAAAGAGCATATATTACAAACATATTCCAATAGTTAACATAAAATGTTAGGAAGGGGGTGAAACTGGGACTTTCAGTGAGACAAATGGGGAAGTTTGATGACTTGCTTAAAGGTAATTTCATGGACAACAATATTTTAAATTGCCTTAGTGATTTTCACTTAGGAGGTTTTTTCATCTTGGGGTATTGCTCAGTGTATAGTAAGTGTCTGCCCAAGTGAAAATTGTTACTTATATAGAAGAATGTTAAGTTATTTAAACAATGGCAAAAGGTTGAATGTAAATGTTGAGAAGTGAAACCCTCACCATTGGCACTCGTTCAAGCAGAGTGGTTTTAAAAATAGAAGTTTACAGTCACAGAAATTGAATCCTGTGAAAGCATTCACAGCATCATACCTCTTAGAAGATCTTCGTGGTGAGCTCTGGGCTGGGAAATGTGGCATTATGTTTGTCACTACAGCTGCTGCTGGCTGCTGATAATATAGCACAACGGCCAAAGGCTTAGAATCTGGAACTCAATTACCTGGGTTCAATTCCTGCTTTACACACAGCTGAGTGACCTTTGGTGAGTTATTGAAACTTCCTGAGCCTCTGCTTCTCTATAGATAATACAGAGACAGAGAAAGAGGAAAGCAGCCCTGATATTTGGAAAAAGAACTTGAAATCTTACAGCTATGTCTTAGTGTTGGTAGGAGCTGGCCTGACAATCGCAGCAAAGCCTTGGTGTTCTCCTGTGAGACGTAAAGAAATCTCACAGAACATCAGTATCAGACAAGATGATTCTGTGACCTGAGTAAAGATAAAGAGAGGCAAGTTGACAATGTTGACTAAGTGCAGATAAAAGAAAAAGGTCAGTGTAAAAACCACAAAATGTCTGCTGATATGAGCAATTGCTGCTTTGTTAGCTTTATTACAGTCTGCCCTCCATTTAGAAAACATTTATTAGTATACCTAATCATAAAATTATTCCTGTGCCTTCACAGTACCCAGTCCAGTCTGCCTTCTGGAGCCCTCTTCCAAAATCACCTTGCCTAAGCCCAAATCCCATAATAATTCCTTCCAATCACTCTCTGAGGTACTCCATGATTCTCCATGTACATCCCTCACTGCCACAAATATTAAATTCAACTCATGGAACTATAGGCATTCCCTCTGTGGTCCTTGCTTGGAAGGCATGTGAGTGGTGATGATAATAGTGGCATCTTCCTTATAAGGTTTTCATGATGATAAAATTAATTAGTGTGTGGAAAGTGCTCAGAACATACCTGAATGGAAAAAAAAAAAGTGCTATCTGTTGTCCCTCTGTCCCTGCTTCCTGGGCCTTTTGACCTGTGCTCTTCTGGGTTCTTCTCCTGAAGACTTGCCATCCTCTACCATACCCCTGCTCTCAGGTTACTCAGGCCACGGATCAATAACTCAGTTGTCTGCTCATGTCAGGAAGAGCCCCTGATAACTAGTTCCTCGTCAAATAATCGCCCTTCTAGTTTCTTGAACTTGACGAGCACTTTCACCTATTTGGTAGAGGTTAGTGGAATATTGCCTTGTTAATGATAAAATTGGGGCTATCTTGAAAAAATAGCCCTGTCTCTCATCTTCATCAACTGATTTACTCAGCAATCAACAACGCTGTGGACATAGAGTTGAACAAACATAGTCCTTGCACTTAGTACTGCTGTGATCTCATGCTGTGCTTTTGTGCTGAGTAGCTGTGTTTGCAACGTTTGACAGGTCTCTCTCTGCCCCCGTGAACCACTTAGCCTTGTTTCCATATGGAGCAGTTCTTACTACATGCTTGTAAATGCTGAGGATTTCCCTGCCATGTTATGAACAGTTTTATTTCTACCCTGTCCAGTTCCAATCCCTTTCTTTATATCACCCTCATTATCTAGGTGCTACTGCTCCATGTTTAGTAGACTAGACTGAATGGGATATAGCGAATTGATACCCAAGAACTGAAAGAGATGGAAGCACTTATCTTTATGCAAAAAATTAGTTTAATATACAGACTGTGAAGATACATTGACAACAAAAAAATGGCATTTAATTATATAATTTAGGAAGATTTAGACTAGAGCAATTCATTAGAAAAACATACAATTTGAAATTCTCAGGTAAAAATGGGCATGCTAATAGAATGTAGGTTATAAAGTGGTTGGGAAGATGAAGATGAAGTAGTTGGTGAGAATTTAAGGTAAAGTGCTTAGCTGGTTGCTTCCGTGTGCTAATCACTCAATATATCTGTGATAGGTAGAAAAATGGTTCCCCAAAGATGGTCATGTCCTGATTCCTGTAATCTGCATATGTTACTTTACATAGCAAAAGGGATTTGGCAGATGTGATTAAGTATTTGAGACTGGAAGATTATCTTGAATTATCCTGTGGTCCAATGTAATCACAAGGGTCATGATAAAAGGGAGGCAGGAAGGTCAGAGTCAGATAAAGAGATTTAGTCACAGAAGCAAAGGTCAGAATGACTGGGCCATGAACCAAGGAATGCAGACAACCTCTAGAAACTAAAAAAAGCAAGGATAGCATTCTATAGAACCTCCAGAACGAATGCAGCCCTGATTTTACACCTTGATTTTAGTCCAGTGAGATTCCTGACTTCTGGAAATAGAAGATATTAATTTGCATTGGTTAAATCATTGTGTGTGGTAAGTTGTTACAGCAGCAATAGGAAATTAATACAATACACTAAATAGATTTTTTATTATTATTGATAGTATTGTATTAGTTTGCTAGGCTGAAATAACACAGTACCATAGTGGCATAAATAGCGTAAATCTATTTTCTCACAGTTCTGAAAGTTAGAAGTCTAAGATCAAGGTGTGAACAGGGCTGGTGTTTCCTAAGGACTCTGAGGGAAGGATCTGTTCCAGGCCTCTGTTTAGCTCATAGATGGCTGTCTTTTCCAAGCCTGCACAGCATCTCCCCCTCTGCGCATGTTTCTGTGTTCAAGTTTCCCCGTATTATAAGGATACCAGTCATATTGTACATAGGCCCACTCTAATGAATTCACTTTAACTTGATTACATCTGTAAAGATCCTGGCTTCAAATAAGGTCACACTCTGAGGTACTGGGGCTTAGGCTTTCAACGTATAAATTTTGAAGGAAACAAAAAATCCATAATCATTGTTTTGTGCCTTTAAAGCAAATCCTAAAATTTTAGAGCAATGACTATATTCTCAGAAACAAAAAGTATCTAAGAATTATTTTAGTCGTAACTTTGATTTGACAAAGGTGATTCTTTTAAAGGACACCATAATTGGGAATGTGCTGTATTGCAGAGGGACCATGACCTACTGGTTTAATAAGAAGTAGTATCATTGATTCTACCACTGGGATACAACCTCAATTATGGGAAATGGCAATTTAGCAGTTCTAAAAACAACTCCCTTTTATAATTATAGAGAATTTCCTTTAGTGGCATCAGAAGTTCTTTAAGTCACTCATGTTTTCCCATGAGGTCCCATAAGTATGCAGTTACTACATCATTTTGAGCATCCCTGATAATTCTGCAGGTAGTAGGTAAAATAGCTTGTCTAACATAGCACGTGGCAGCTGTATCCTACTACAGAAGAAGCAAACCAAATCATAATTAACAAAAATCTGACCTTGATTAGATTTGTCCTGAATCAGTGGGGCGTAAAACTTCAAGGACTCTTTCGAGAATGTATATTACAAAAGAAAAAAGATTAGTTTCTCATTAGAAGAGTTTGTGTGCATGCCTGTGTGTATATATGTGTGTGTGTGTGTGTGTGTGTGTGTGTGTGTGTGCTCAAGTTTGCCTAACTTTCAAACAATTTGAAGGACTTTTAAAGCTTATTTATGGAGCCCCCAAGGTCCTACTCTATAACCTTTTATCTGAAGCAGTTTTTCCTCAAGGTCTCTTGTTTGCTTTAGCCACCTCTCAAGATGTCCCATCTTTATTGGCTTCTAGAGCCTTCATTCTCGTCCAAAGCTCTGGACTCATCTCTTGATTCCAAGCCAGTACCTGCTACCTAGTGTTTGACCTGACTGGTCCTTTAAAACTTCTCTGAATGCTGCACTTCATCAGCTGCCTCCTCCTTGTTTCACCCCCGGGAACTGTAAATCCCTATATATTTTTGGTCACCTCTGTTTGCTTTATTGGGGTGATTTTATTTTTTTTCAAAATTTTCGAGTTTAATCTGTAGTGCCTATATAACTAGTAGTTTTGCTCATATCTTCTTTCCCTGAAACATAAAATGCACCCTTAAAATGCATTTTTATAAGAAAGATCATGTATTTTAAATCGTATATATTTCATTATCCTTTAAAAAATACAGTATGATTTTAAAATTTTTTTAATAAAATTGCTATTTGCTTTATGAGTTCCAATATTTCTCGTACTGGACAAATTATACACTAATATAATATCTTATGACTGCTGTTTACATCAATATTATATCGTTGTATGTTTTATTTGGATGGATATTCCATGTGTTCTTGCATAAATAAGGAATAAAATGTTATTGTTTCATTTCTGAAGCTATTAAAAAACAATAGTAACCAAATATTGAAAATCATGAGGAAATTGTAGCAAAGAACTTAACTTGGAATGAATTATGTTGCTTGTTAACCTCTACTCTAGCTATTCCTCTGCCTGGAATGTCTGGTGTCTCTTTGCTTTCTTCAAGTTAAAACTCCATCAATGAAGCATTTCCTGAAACCCTCAGGCCTATGGGGCTCTATGAATCCCGGGATACTCTGTTTCAGCAATGACCACATAAGAGTACAATCACTAATTTCTTCTTCCTCTCCTTCTCCTAGTCTTGATCGTCATCCTCCTCCTTCTTTTTTGTCAGTTTTTCTCACTGTACTCTGCTCTGAGATTCTTGAAGTCAAAGTTGGTTATTGTTTGAAATCCAAGCATTTAGCACAGTACCCATTACTCAGTAGACACTCAAATATGCCTGTTCAATTAAGAAAAGGAAGCTCAAGCCAGTAAAGAAATGATTGGGGAGAGGAGTTGGAATATTCTTTGTATTATAACACATTTTTCTTGTCATTGTCACTACGAAATAATTTTAGAAGGCCACATGAAGAAATTTACATATGAAGATTCAGAGCACTGGTTAGATAGATATAGTGGGAAAAAAGACTAACACTTCTTTCAGGAAATTAACCAAATAGTTGGAAATACAGGCTCAAACTACGAGAAAGAAAAGTTACAAAATTCAAAGGAACTTAAAAATATGTAAGACAATATTGTGCAGGCAATTTACATATATATTGAGAATCTGTAATAAAGGTGATTGTACTCACTGTAATAGAAGGAGCAGAAAATAATGAAAAGTAAAAATACAGAGATATTTCACTTTGTGTTGCAACATCAAATAAAGTGCCACTTCTGCATAGATAAACAAAGTGCTTATGGGAATCCATTTCTCACCTTTCGTCCTAAAGAATGAAAGTGGGAAGTCATAAAAACATAACTCAAGGCAAGTGAAACATAAACATGGACTACTGTCCTGGACTGCAAATGCCTCGTGCTAATGAACGCTAGAGATGAACATTTGATTGGCATATGGCTCTATACATTTCCAGCCTAATTAATATAGAGAATATGAAAGAGAAATAAGACAAGGATTTATTTCTGTGATCAATTTTCTAAGATTTTTAAATAATTTGTACCTGAAAAATTATTTAAAGAAACATGCTCTTGAGAAAGCATAAACTCTGAAGTCTTGCCAAATTCCCTGAAACCTTTGGTGAATTGTCAACCAGATGTGTCTTTCCAAAATGAAATACTTGCATATATACATAAACACATATACATACATATACACACACATATATATAGATGCATACATACACACGCACACATATATGTAGATATTCTCAATGAAAAATGTTTATTATAAATCATAACCAATTTATAAAAAATATGTCCCTAGATATAACTTGAGTATAATTAAAAACTGTTTAACTCATTTGGACAAATTAAGAAAAACTAGGTTGAAGTTGCTTATGTATTTTAGGAAACATGCTTTCATTGATATCTATATATACTAATGTGAACTATCAAAAGGAAGAAATAATTATTAGAAATCCTATTTCAATAAATATGAATGGTTGGTTGTCAGTTTATATACATAAACATATTGGATTGGGCAGCTTTTGCCTTCATTATGTGCTCTTTTAGAAAATGAGTGACTCTCTGTTGGGTATGAAAAATGGTATTTGATTATTTACTTCCAAACTGCCAAACTAAAAATTGGTATAGTCCCAGTGTAAAGAGAGATATTAAGTCAATGAAGTTTGTAACAACGGCTTTGTGAAGAAATTTTGATTATGAACTTTGGTTCTGATTTGGCATCAGCAATACTGGATTTGTAGGCAGAGCAAATGTTGTCCCCTGGCCCTTGCCATGTCTGGCTGTCTCTGTCAATCTCTTGGTGCTGTCTTGAGTGCCCACTGCTGAGAGATTCCAGGCTGGCCTGCACAGACTGCTGTGCCTAGAGACTCGCCAGAAGCAGCTGACTTTTGCCGTCCTTCCATTAGCTTCTTTTATTCCTTAAAACCCAGTTAAGTTCATCTCCTTCCATATCTTTTTACCTTTATGCAGTATCCTCTTTAGTCCTGTTTCTGTACTTCAGTCTTTTCTGTTGCTTTTTTCATTACTGGGGATGGGGGTGGGATGAAGGTGGGGTGGGGTAATCCTCTTCTTTTTCTTTTCTTTCTTTTTTTTTTAAATTTACTTTTTATCTTTCTATTTATTCCTGTCTCGTCCCACGTACAAGAGAATATAAATAGATGAAATCATGATAGTCATGCCTAATAAGACAGAAATGCCTTTATGTTAAGGAAAATTACGCCATAGATTTTAATGCAAAGTTAGATATAATCAAAATATAGTATCATTAACTTTCAAAATATTCTTATTTCCCTAGGGTTTGTTTTGGATTGTCTCACCCGCCTCGTAATTTTCTTCTAATTAAGCCTATGTTGTTTTCTCAAACAAACATTAAAGAGGAAATATAAAATTTGGTCATCTGGTTAATGAGTGCATTATCATATTATTATCTAATGATTGTAAATATTAATATTTCAGCTAAAATAAGGCCTGATTAAGCAATTGATTATTAGCATGAGAACTTAAGCACCTTTTGTACATTTTTCCCCCATTGGAAAATGGGTTACATGCTTTAGACAAGTACTTAAACACACACTCTTGGAAGCTAACCTGCTTTGTATTTGGAGATGTCCGAATTATATTAAATTTCTAATGATGAACTGAATACCTTATACCTTTTATTAGATGTAACCAAACAAAACTGCATAATTTCAGTTCTTATCAACCTGTGCACATTCTACACCTTTAATGTGTAGCTGGTTAGTTTGAATAATCAAAATAAATCATTTGTCAAATAAATAAGCCCTTCCTTCCTCATTTTTTGCTTTAGTAAGTCAAATTTTTATCCATAGCAAATGTGTTTTAACTGAAAAACTTGGGGGATTGGGTGCTTTAGTCTTTCAAGTCATCTGTTCTTAATATAGGTAGGGTGAAATACTTGAAAGTTACTCTTCTCTTGATAATTTCTGCTTCTTTTTTGCTTGCAAATTTCTCCCCATTTTTCCACCCTCTTCTCCTCACCCCATTTGCTTTTCTTTTGAAATCATGAACCCTTAGAACTGACTTGATTTTTTTCAGCTATAAGTCAGGGGCCACTATACTGTCAGTAAATAGAATAATCTAAAGTTTGAATTTTGAAAAGTTGGAACACTTGAACTCTGACTCTTCTCCACCTTGGGGCTCTAACAACTCCACATTCTGAAGCATGATGTTCTTTCTGAGGTATTTTCAGGTTTTCAATAATTGTTTATTTTCTTTATGAAGTTTTCTTAAGAAAAGGTAAACTTAAAAACTTGATAGAGACTAACAGCTTAAATCTTGGGCTCAAAGCTTAATTTCTGGATTCAAAGATAAGTTCTGCCACTTTCCAGCTGTGTGACTTTGGCAGGATATTATGACTCGTGTGTGTGTGCTTTGGTCTTCTCATTAGTAAAACTGGAATGATTAGAGAATTGTCATGGGGATTTAATGAGTTAATACAAGTAAAGTATCTAGATTAGTGCCTTTCCCATTGAAATCGCTCAATAAATGTTAGCTCTCATCATTATCTATGCTTAGAAAAGTGTATAGTTGATGATGGCCATATAGCAAATATTATTGAATGAATGATGGATTGCCTCTATGTACCATAAGCACCTGGTGCATTTTTAGGGCTTTTAAGTTGAGTTGCTTAAAGGTATCAGACATTCAAAAACTGTCTTAGAGTAGATAAAGTTCAAGTTACTTTTTCTTCTATCATTTTATACAGAACAAATCAAATAGACATCCCTTATTTGTATTTACAATAGTGAAACAGCAACTTTCCTAAATGGTGACCCTGGGCATAAACATAAGAAATGACTAGTCTTTTCAATTGAATTTCAGCAATGTTAATACTATTCTACCATTATTAAATATACTATTTGTATTAGTCCATTCTCAGCTGCTAATAAAGAGATACCTGAGACTGTGTAATGTATAAAAGAAAGAGGTTTAATGGACTCACAGTCCCACATGGCTGAAGAGGCCTCACAATCATGGCAGAAGGAGAATGAAAAGCAAAGTCACATCTTACGTGGTGGCAGGCAAGAGAGCTTGTGCAGGGAAACTCCCATTTATAAAACCATCAGATCTTGTGAGACTCATTCATTACCACGAGAATAGTATGGGCGGAAACCGCCACATGATTCAATTATTTCCACCTGACCCCACCTTGACACTTGGGGATTATTACAATTCAAGGTTAGATTTGGGTGGGGACACAGCTAAACCATATTATTCCTCCCTTGGACCCTCAAAAATCTCATGTCCTCACATTTCAAAATCAATTCTGCCTTCCAACAGTCCCCTAAATTCTAAACTAATTTCAGCATTAATTCAAAAGTCCACAGTCCAAATTCTCATCTGAGACAATGCAAGTCCCTTCCTCCTAAAAGCCTGTAAAATCAAAATCAAGTTAGTTACTTCCTAGATACAATGGAGGTATAGGCATTGGATAAATACACCCACTCCAAATGGAAGAATTAGCTACAGGCCCCATGCAAGTCCGAAATCCAACAGGGCAGTCGATTCTTAAAGCTCCAAAATGATCTCCTTTGACTTCGTGTCACACATCCAGGTCATGCTGATGCAAGAGGTAGGCACACACAGACTTGGGCAGCTCCATCCCTGTGGCTTTGCGGGGTACAGCTCCCTCTTAGCTGCTTTCACAGTCTGGCATTGAATGTCCATGGCTTTTCCAAGCACACATTGCAAGCTGTCAGTGGATCTACTATTCTGGGTTCTGGAGGATAGTGGCCATCTTCTCACAGCTGCACTAGGCAGTGCCCCAGTGGGGCTTCAACCCCACATTTCCCTTCTGCACTGCCCTAGTAGAGATTCACCATGAGGGTCCTGCCCCTGCAGCAAACTTCTTCATGGGCATCCAGGCATTTCCATACATCCTCTGAAATCTAGGCAGAGGTTTCCAAACCTCATTCTTGACTTCTGTGCATCTGCAGGCTCAACACCACATGGAAGCTGCCAAGGCTTGGGGCTTGCACTCTGTGAAGCCATGGCCCGATGTGTACCTTGGATCCTTTTAGCCATAGCTGAAGCAGCTGGGACTTAGGACACCAAGTCCCTAAGCTACACATAGCAGCGGGGCTGTGTACCTGTCCCACAAGACCATTTTTTTCTTCCTATGCCTCTGGGCCTGTAATGGGAGGGGCTGCTGTGAAGGTCTGTGCCATGCCCTGCCAAGACATTTTTCCCATTGTCTTGGTGATTAACATTTGGCTCCTTGTTACTTATGCAAATTTCTGCAACTGCTGGAATTTCTCCCCAGAAAATGGGTTTTTATTTTCTACTGCATTATCAGGCTACAAATTTTCCAAACTTGTATGCCCTGCTTCTCCTTTAAACCTAAGTTCCGATTTCAGATCATCTCTCTCAAGTTCAAAGTTCCACAGATCTCTAGGGTAGGGGCAAAATGCTGCCAGTCTCTTTGCATAGACAGAGTGACATATACTCTAGTTCCCAAAAAGTTCCTCATCTCTATCTGAGACCACCTCAGCCTGGACCTTATTGTCCATATCACTATCAGCATTTTGGCCAAAGCCATTCAGCAGGTCTCTAAGAAGTTCCAAACTTTGCCACATCTTCCTGCCTTCTGAGCCCTTCAAGTCTCTAGGAAGTTCCAAACTTTCCCACATTTTCCTGTCTTCTCCTGAGCCCTCCAAACGTTCCAACTTCTGCCTGTATTTTTGGGTATCTTCACAGCAGCACCGCACTCTACCAGTACCAATTTACTGTATTAAGTTCTTTCTCCTGCTGCTAATAAAGGCATACCCAAGACTGGGTAACTTATAAAGGAAAGAGGTTTAATGGACTCACAGGTCCACATGGCTGGGGAGGCCTCACAATCATGGCTGAAGATGAATGAGGAGCAAAGTCACATCTTACATGGCAGCAGGCAAGATAGCTTGTGCAGGGGATCTCCCATTTATAAAACCATCAGATCTCATGAGACTTATTCATTACCATGAGAACAGTATTGGGGGAAATCAACCCCATGGTTCAGTTTTCTCCACCTGGCCCTAACCTCTGCATTTGGGGGTTATTACAACTCAAGGTGAGATTTGGGTGGGGTCACAGCCAAACCATATCACTACTATTCATACATATGTTAAAGGAACCGATATGAACAGTCCCCTGAATTTTCAATGCCTGCAGTAACATATTTATTAATACATATACAGAATTATAAGTATATATTGGTAAACTAAATAAGGTCTTCTCAACTACTTGATACTGGAGCAAACATTCCCTGTCTACATTTGACTCAGTTTAATCCTGGTGTACCTTCTCGCTATACAGATCCTCTATCACAGAAAGTGAGGTTTTGTACTTCTTAGGATGAATTGTTTCACAAAAGATACTAATTAATTTTCTTTCATGCTCTTATCTTCATAATAGTGAGAAATATCACACACTTTGATGATTTATTTACAATTTTCCAAAAGTATTTTAGTAGGCAGATGGAGTTCGACTCAAGTTAATTACATCAAATTGCAAGGCACTTGCAGAAAGAAATCCCAACTTTTAAATTATGTCTCATAATTAGGAATTGCCAAAGGCAGTTGGTGAAAGAGGAATCTTGGTAAAAATACCCCCATTCTCACCAAAACGCAATCAGCTTTCACACTGGCAAAGGAATTAAACTCCTTACATCCTCCTCCATTTGAAACTTTTTTAAAAATTCAAATATCAATACTGTGAATATTATTTTTTGTATGCTTGTTTCTTGGATTATTGGTGATCTCATTCTTTGTAATCAAAATGCATCATTCTTAAGAAAGATATAGAAAAGAGTACAAAATGTCAAGGTGAAATTTGCATCGGGAAAGACAGGAAAGTTACGTAAGGAGTTCAGCTTGTCCCAGCAAGAATAAAAATAAAATAAAATGAAACATCATATGAGGACATTTGAGTTGGAAGTGTCCTATAAACTCCTAGAAATATAAGGAAACTTAATTTATTTCTGGTTCCTTAAAAATATTTAGGGCATGGGACTCCACTATAAGTGTAATTCATTATGAAAAGACTCAGTTTCTTTCTTAAGACTAAAATCTTTGAGAAATACTCAGAATAGGTTCGCTTAATATTTTATTCCACTACAGAATCATGATGCAAAAAGGCTCCTTGGTATTTTAAAACCATTGCCATTTTCAAAATCCCATGCATACATTTTTAACAGTTTTCAAAAGAAATATGTAAACTGCTATTCTCCTGCTAAGGAGTGAAATTAATGATTGGTGGGCCACATTTCAACAGACCATTTACCTTCCATTGTCATAAATATTAGCTGTCTGACAGGACACTATTAACCAGTCCCCAGGAAACTAATTGCTGAAAAGCCTTACAGGTGCTTTTATAACCAGAGTTATAAAAATACAGAAAACTCTTAACAGCAAGAGCACATGAACTCTTGACAGTCTAGTAAGAAATTCAACATTTTCCTGCCCTTGAGAGATGGATTGTATTACCAGTGTCACTGACAGATCAGTTTACCTTTTAGTACAGTACAAAGAGAGAGGGTTGTAGGCTGTCAACTACTTCAGGAAGTAAGAAAAACAATGGTATGTAGCCTTGAGGTACAGTTGAAAAGAATTGTGCCTACTGGATTCTGTGGAACATTCAGTTATGTTTTAATTTCTTGGAATAGTAGGTACTGACTTATTTTTAAAAAGATTTTTTTTCTGCAATGTCCTAGTTTTGTCCAGGGAATATTAAAATAGTGTAAAATTTCTAGTTCTCTACAATATCAAAGGAAATAGCTGTATTGGATTTGATAAAATACAAGTTTTATAACAGTAATAATTTTCCAAATTTTTGCTATAGAATTTCATTGCATGTGGGTTATGAATTTCTCATTGTTGTCTATAATTGTCTATTTTGAGCAGTAACTTGTCATCTATCTTAGAGTTTATTGCCTTTTCATTAAGATGTTATTTAAACCATATAAAATTTCATAAGTCAGTTTCATAAATATTTTCTTTTTTTTTATGAATAAAGATTTTCTTAACCCATCCCAAATAGATTATATTTCTTTAGTTCACATATGTCCTCTCAGGGTGATGTCATAACTATCAATTTACATTTGGATTTTTCTTGAATCTCTGATAACACCTTCTTATGTGCAATTGCAATATTGTGTGATCTATAATAGTTTGGTGTGCCCAACAGGCCTCCCTCACACTACATGCTCCATTTGGAAGTCATTCCTTATGGCATTTATATATAGTTTTAACCATTATATTTTTGGTTTATGTACATTTTTCAGTATATGTATGCTTTCAGGTATTGCTTCTAATTTCTAGGAATTAAACCAAATTTAACATTGAAAGAGGTTAGGTTTTTTTTTTTTTTTTTTATACTTTAGGTTTTAGGGTACATGTGCACAATGTGCAGGTTTGTTACATATGTATCCATGTGCCATGTTGATTTCCTGCACCCATTAACTCGTCATTTAGCATTAGGTATATCTCCTAATGCTGTCCCTCCCCACTCCCCCAACCCCACAACAGTCCCTGGAGTGTGATGTTCCCCTTCCTGTGTCCATGAGTTCTCATTGTTCAATTCCCACCTATGAGTGAGAACATGCGGTGTTTGGTTTTTTGTCCTTGCGATAGTTTACTGAGAATGATGTTTTCCAGTTTCATCCATGTCCCTACAAAGGACATGAACTCATCATTTTTTATGGCTGCATAGTATTCCATGGTGTATATATGCCACATTTTCTTAATCCAGTCTATCGTTGTTGGACATTTGGGTTGGTTCCAACTCTTTGCTATTGTGAATAGTGCCGCAATAAACATATGTGTGCATGTGTCTTTATAGCAGCATGATTTATAGTCCTTTGGGTATATACCCAGTAATGGGATGGCTGAGTCAAATGGTATTTCTAGTTCTAGGTTTTAGCTTGTTTCTTGTTTAGAATTGGTGATCCTGACTTTTAATAATCACCATTCTGACTGGCAGGAGATTGTATCTCATTGTGGTTTTGATCTGCATTTCTCTAATGACCAGTGATGATAAGCTTTTTTTTTTCATATATTTGTTGGCTGCATAAATGTCTTATTTTGAGAAGTGTCTGTTTATATCCTTTGCCCACTTTTTGATGGGGTTGTTTTTTTCTTGTACATTTATTTAAGATCCTTGTAGATTCTGGATATTACACCTTTGTCAAATGAGTAGATTGAAAAAATTTTCTCCCGTTCTGTAGTTTGCCTGTTCACTCTGATGCTAGTTTCTTTTGCTGTGCAGAAGCTCTTTAGTTTAATTAGAACCCATTTGTCAATTTTGGCTTTCGTTGCAATTGCTTTTAGTGTTTTAGTCATGAAGTCTTTGCCCATGCCTACGTCCTGAATGGTATTGTTTAGGAAAAAGTCAGAAGACAGTAGATGCTGGCAAATTTGTGGAGAAATATGAACACTTTTACACTGTTGGTGGGAGTGTAAATTAGTTCAACCATTGTGGAAGACAGTGTGAAGACTCCTCACTGATCTAGAACCAGAAATATCATTTGACCCAGCATTCCCATTACTGGATATCCAAAGGATTATAAATCATTCTACTATAAAGACACATGCACACTTATGTTTATTGCAGCACTATTTACACCAGAAAATATTTGAAACCAATTCAAATGCCCATCAATGATAGACTGGATAAAGAAAATGTGGCACATATACACCATGGAATACTGTGTAGCCATAAAAAAGGAGAAGATCATTCCCTTGCAGGAACATGGATGAGCTGGAAGCCATCATTCTCAGCAAACTAACACAGGAACAGAAAACCAAACACTGAACGTTCTCACTCATAAGTGGGAGTTTAATAATGAGAAAATGTGGACACAGGGAGGGAAACATCACACACCGGGGCCTATGTGGGGGTTGAGGGAAAGAGGAGGGAGAGCATTAGAACAAATACCTAATGCATGTGGGGCTTAAAACCTAGATGACAGGTTGATAGGTGCAGCAAACCACCATGGCACATGTATACCTATGTAACAAAACTGCACATTCTGCACATGTATCCTGAACTGAAAGTAAAATTTAAAAAAAAGAATTTGTGATCCTAATAAATCCCATATAATCTCATTAAATTTTTTGAATTCACGTTTATATAAAATTCATATATACTGACTTAGAACAAATAAATACTTTTAAATTTCAGAGCAATATAATCACATTAATTATAAAACCTCACACGATTGTGGTATATATGTGAATATGCTGAAATATTTTCTTAGCTAGAATGTTACTTGTTTTGAGTGATACAAAAATGAATAAATTGGGGGTAGATTTAGTTTATTATCAAAATACATTGATCACGACTTCCTATTCCAAACTGAAGCTTTGTTAGTTCTTGTCTGGACAAGTCTGAATAGTTTTGTTTTTTCTGGGTTTAGTATTTTAAAGAAAATGAGATCTGGAAATTTTAACCTTAAATCCTAGGATTGTATTTTTTATTCCAGGTCCTCAAATAAAATTTCTAAGATTTCCTCACATGTCTAGATTTTATGGAGTAAATGAAGACTTTTCTTCTAATAGACTATAATTGATAAGCTATAAAACCAGTTATATCACATAAAAATATCATGACTCTTGTCCAAAGACATAATTTATCTTCACATTTAAGGTCAGGATTTTTTTCTGGATCATACTAACTTGAATCATATTCATTGTTCGCTTGAGTGATTATCAGTTAATTTGCTGATTAAGAAAATCTGGTATAAAGAACACATGTTCTGAATGAAACTGGAGGACATTGTGTTAAGTGAAATAAGTCAGGCATGGAAAGATAAGCTTCACATGTTCTTACTTATTTGTAGGAGCTTAAAATTAAAACAATCGAACTCATGGAGATAGGCAGCAGAATGGTGGTTACCAGAGGTTGGGAAGGGTAGTGCGGAGGGGTGGGGAAAGCGGGGAGAGTTAATGGCTACAAAAATATAGTTAGATGAATAAAATCTAGTGTTTGATAGCACAACAGGCCAACTATAGTCAATGATAATTTATTGTACATTTAGAAATAAGAGTGTAAGTGGAAGGTTTATAACACAAGAAAATGATAAATACTTGAGGTGATGGGTACCCCATTTCCCCAGGTGTGATTATTACATGCTGTATGCCTAAGTCAAAATATCGCATGTACTCCATAAACATGTACACCTACTATGTACCCATAAAAATTAAAAATTAAATAAAATTTTCATGTAAAAAATAAATAAATGTTTTAAAAAAGGAACACATGTTCATGTAGTGACATTTTCTCATATTTAACATGATGAGGATTACCTAAAATTTAGGTTTGGCAAAAAAAAAAAAAAAAAGAAAAATCCCCCCACAAAAAAACCTATGTTTTAATTGTTGCATTCAAGTAGTACAAAATTGTATTTAAATAAAAATTATAATAAAAGCTAAGAAAAGTTTTAAATAACACTTTAATATAATTCAAACATGTTTTAGTATCAAATATGTGTCATAAAACATGGATGATGTATAGATCGATATTTATATTGTATTTAGTAATTATAAATAAAAAAACTAACCACCCAGAGAATGAAAATAAGCTGTCATTGCCACTGCTGAGTTCACCTGTAATCCCTTCCACAGTTTAATTTTTCCACTATAATTTTGCATACTAAATTTAGTATGATTATTGTATGAGCACTGCACATCTTCATATTTGGTGGTAAAAATTATCCTCAGATTTAAAATCGTGTAAGAAAAAGTCAAGAGTAAATACAGTTGGCATTTGCTGAACATTTGCCATGATAGGGGAGGCAGAATTATGCAATGGAGGCAGAGCGCCATAATTATATCCCAGCTGCAGCCCTTTCTGTAACTCTCTTTCCTCTTCTGTAGTATTAAAAGGTGACTGGTAATAATGTATACCTTTGAGCAGCACTGTCCAGTAGGCCTTTCTGTGGTGATGGCATTGTCTGTATTCTGTGCTGTCTAACACAGCAGTCATCGGGCACATGTGCCAGTTGAAGTGAAAAACTAAATTTTAATTTTGATAATTTAAACTTAAGTAAGTACATGGGGCTAGTGTCAACTGTATTGGACAGCACAGATTTGAAAGAGTGTTGTTCAAGTGTTAAATGAGATAATTCATAGATAGTGCTTAAAATAATGCCCAGGGTAGGGAGAAGAATATTTATTTTCCTCACCCATTGCTAAGTTTGGGGCTAAGTCTCCTATAACAAAGGCGGATTAACAAAAGTAATGTATACAGATTTATTTAAGTTTAGTGTAATACAAAAGCTTTCCTAAATAAAGACCTCAAAGAAACAGATAAACTGGTATATTTTTTTGTGCTAGGTTTGGTGAAGAGGTAGATAGGGAGAAGTGTGATTAGACAAAAGGGTATGATCTAATGTTCATAAATAGGTGGGGATTGGTTTAGCAAGATCTGTTTGTCCAGAGTCTTCTCTGTGTCTTCTTCTTTTTATTATTATTATACTTTAAGTTTTAGGGTACGTGTGCACAACATGCAGGTTTGTTACATATGTATACATATGCCATGTTGGTGTGCTGTACCCATTAACTCATCATTTAACATTAGGTATATCTCCTAATGCTATCCCTCCCCCCTCCCCCCACCCCACAACAGTCCCTGGTGTGTGATGTTCCCCTTCCTGTGTCCATGTGTTCTTATTGTTCAATTCCCACCTATGAGTGAGAACATGCAGTGTTTGGTTTTTTGTCCTTGCAGTAGTTTGCTGAGAATGATGGTTTCCAGCTTCATCCATGTCCCTACAAAGGACATGAACTCTTCCATTTTTATGACTGCATAGTATTCCATGGTGTATATGTGCCACATTTTCTTAATCCAGTCTATCATTGATGGACATTTGGGTTGGTTCCAATTCTTTGCTATTGTGAATAGTGCCACAATAAACATACGTGTGCATGTGCCTTTATAGCAGCATGGTTTATAATCCTTTGGGTATATACCCAGTAATGAGATGGCTGGGTCAAATATTTCTAGTTCTAGATCCCTGAGGAATTGCCACACTGACTTCCACAATGGCTGAACTAGTTTACAGTCCCACCAACAGTGTGAAAGTGTTCCTATTTCTCCACATCCTCTCCAGCACCTGTTGTTTCCTGACTTTTTAATGATTGCCATTCTAACTGGTGTGAGATGGTATCTCATTGTGGTTTTGCTTTGCATTTCTCTGATGGCCAGTGATGATGAGCATTTTTTCATGTGTCTGTTGGCTGCATAAATGTCTTCTTTAGAGAAGTGTCTGTTCATATCCTTTGCCCACTTTTTATGGGGTTGTTTGTTTTTTTCTTGTAAATTTGTTTGAGTTCTTTGTAGATTCTGGATATTAGCCCTTTGTCAGATGAGTGGATTACAAAAATTATCTCCCATTCTGTAAGTTGCCTGTTCACTCTGATGGTGGTTTCTTTTGCTGTGCAGAAGCTCTTTAGTTTAATTAGATCCCATTTGTCAATTTTGGCTTTTGTTGCCATTGCTTTTGGTTGTTTAGACATGAAGTCCTTGCCCATGCCTATGTCCTGAATGGTATTGCCTAGGTTTTCTTCTAGGGTTTTTATGGTTTTAGGTCTAACATGTAAGTCTTTAATCAATCCATCTTGAATTAATTTTTGTATAAGGTGTAAGGAAGGGATCCAGTTTCAGCTTTCTCCATATGGCTAGCCAGTTTTCCCAGCACCATTTATTTAATAGGGAATCCTTTCCCCATTTCTTGTTTTTGTAGGTTTGTCAAAGATCAGATAGTTGTAGATATGTGGCATTATTTCTGAGGGCCCTGTTCTGTTCCATTGATCTATATCTCTGTTTTGGTACCAGTACCATACTGTTTTGGTTACTGTAGCCTTGTAGTATAGTTTGAAGTCAGGTAGAGTGATGTTTCCAGCTTTGTTCTTTTGGCTTAGGATTGACTTGGCAATGCAGGCTCTTTTTTGATTCCATATGAACTTTAAAGTAGTTTTTTCCAATTCTGTAAAGAAAGTCATTGGTAGCTTGATGGGGATGGCATTGGATCTATAAATTACCTTGGGCAGTATGGCCATTTTCACCATATTGATTCTTTCTACCCATGAGCATGGAATGTTCTTCCATTTGTTTGTATCCTCTTTTATTTCATTGAGCAGTGGTTTGTAGTTCTCCTTGAAGAGGTCCTTCACGTCCCTTGTAAGTTGGAATCCTAGATATTTTATTCTCTTTGAATCAATTGTGAATGGGAGTTCACTCATGATTTGGCTCTCTGTTTGTCTGTTATTGGTGTATAAGAATGCTTGTGATTTTTGCACATTGATTTTGTATCCTGAGACTTTGCTGAAGTTGCTAATCAGCTTAAGGAGATTTCGGGCTGAGACAATGGGGTTTTCTAGATATACAATCATGTCATCTGCAAAGAGGGACAATTTGACTTCCTCTTTTCCTAATTGAATACCCTTTATTTCCTTCTCCTGCCTGATTGCCCTGGCCAGAACTTCCAACACTGTGTTGAATAGGAGTGGTGAGAGAGGGCATCCCTGTCTTGTGCCAGTTTTCAAAGGGAATGCTTCCAGTTTTTGCCCATTCAGTGTGATACTGGCTGTGTCATAGATAGCTCTTATTTTTCAGATACATCCCATCAATACCTAATTTATTAAGAGTTTTTAGCATGAAGGGTTGTTGAATTTTGTCAAAGGCCTTTTCTGCATCTATTGAGATAATCATATGGTTTTTGTCATTGGTTCTGTTTACGTGTTTATATGCTGGATTACATTTATTGATTGGCATATGTTGAACCAGACTTGCGTCCCAGGGATGAAGCCCACTTAATCATGGTGGATAAGCTTTTTGATGTGCTGCTGGATTCGGTTTGCCAGTATTTTATTGAGGATTTTTGCATCAATGTTCATCAGGGATATTGGTTTAAAATTCTCTTTTTTTGTTGTGTCTCTGCCAGGCTTTGGTAGCAGGATGATGCTGGCCTCATAAAATGAGTTAGGGAGGATTCCCTCTTTTTCTATTGATTGGAATAGTTTCAGAAGGAATGGTACCAGCTCCTCTCTGTGTCTTCTAAGAGAACGATGTTCTACTCCTCGGTTATAGGGAGGGCATCTCAGGAATGAGGATATTATGACCTGCTTTATGAGAGAAGGGCAAATGGAAAGTAAGAGAGAAACTTCTGCTTCTGATCTTTTCTCAAGTGCCAAGATGCCATATTTTGGGTAGTTGTTCTGAACCCTATCACAAGCATATATTAATTATTATAATAATAATCACCATGGTACATATTGGGATAAATGTTAAAAAGACATTTTTTTCTTTTAATACTTACGGTAGTTATGTGAGATAGTTATACTTTTTAGATGAGAAAATAAAAGCTTAATTAGGTTAAACAACTTACCTCTAATTATAAAGGATTCACACCAAGGACCGATGGATAATTAAACCTCTGTTCTTGCTAGTTCCTGTGCTTTTGCTAACATATATCATTGTATATGTTTGAGGATTGAGCTCAAGTAAGATGTTTGCTTTTGAAATTTTTGTTCTAACTATGTATACACGAACACTTTTCTGGTTAACTGGCTCTGCCTTCCTTCTAGTTTGCATGAATAGGTATTTTACTGTTACTGAGATCTTTCCATGGAAAAAAACAGACAATAAACAAAATAAAAATATTTTGGTGAACATTTACCTCAGTTACATTTCTTTAAAGATCCCAAGTGATATCTATTATAAAGATTTCAATTATAAGTTCAGGTAAAAAGTTTAGGTAATATGTGTGGATTTGATTTTATTACCCATTTTATTTCTCCTATACTATTTCAAGGAAATAGTTTCTTTGAATTGAACTATGTGAAAACTGTAACAATCTTAGGCTTTTACTAATAACTATTACACCTCACGCTCTGAAAGAAAACCACTTAAGGGCTAGTTCATATCTTAGAAACTCTCAAAGGTTATTTACTTGGTTCTAGAGAGAATGGTGTTCTGGTAAGGAGAATGATCTTCTGCGTATAATAACAAATCCTGACAAAACTCCACTATACTTCAGAATGAAAACAAGATGTGTGATAGATTGTTGCTGACAAGTTGGTGATGACACCCACTGCATTTCCTACAAATGTGTATATGTATTCACATTTGATGGCCAGGTGTGACATTTTAATATATTTTTCAATTATTGTTTAAATAATTATGTTTAAAACCCCAGCAGAGACCGTTCTTGAGGGTGATGACATGAGGGCTATATTATCTCTGTGACTTATTACCAAAGACTGTAGTGTATATCCTATTTCTATATTTTTTAAAAACCACCTCATTTAAGGTTAGAGATTAAAATTACTGTAAACTACAACTGAGTAGGCTTAGATTTGTTTTCTTTTACATGTATGTTTATTTTCTCTGTCCTCCTCAGACTATAAACAATCATCTTCAGCCTCAAATATCTATGTTAATATTAATAAGTAAAATGCTGTAAGGATATAGTTGTTTTTACACTTGATCTATATAACACTCAAACATATTTGCCATTTAAAAATAAAAATTGAAAAGAATATAAAGAAGACCTCGATTATTATCAAAACAAAAATCCACAATGACTTGCGTATAGGGCTTGTCGCAAACCCTGTTACTTCCATTACTTTCAGCGAAGTGGAATTGATGTGGCACAAAAGAAATACAGGCAAAAGGGGTGGCAGATTTCCATAGATGGGGAGAAATATCTGAGAAACCAAAACTACATTTGTGTGTGTGTGTGTGTGTGTGCGTGTTTAAACAATAATAAAAATTGCACTAGCATTTCCAGAAGTGTGCTTTTTAGAACTCTGGATTGGTAATATGTTTACTAATGTTACATTAAAAAGTTAAAAAAAAAGAGTGTTTAAACAATGATTTATTATGGATTTTTTTAAAAAAAACCTTTCCTATCTGAAAATGCTTGGTAAATGTCTGAGAGAAGAAATATAATATGTGACATTTTTCCAGACGTTTTTAATGTCAGAAACTCCCACCCCAACTATCCCCCACCTCATTTTTTTCTGTGTTGATCAATCTACAAGGTTATTTAGATTAAAAAATTTTATATATAGTTGGTCAAGAAAATTTCTAATAGTTTTTTGCAAGTGTTGTTTTATTGCATTGCATGAGTACCATTTAAACCAAAAAAATTGTAAATTGCTTTAAATTATTATATGCTTCACCTTTTAAATTCTTATCTTTCCAAAGTCATGCTATAATACTATACTTAGACCATGTCAGAGCTTGGAAGATCAACCTTACAATCTTTGTAGAGCTGGTTGTTCTCAAAAATATAATAGCTGACAAACTAAGCTTTATAATTTTGAATTTCTCCTGCTTTCTTCCTCTACTATTTTTTTAATTCATAATCTGTTTCATAAATTGTTAAAGCAGAACTTGGGCAAAACCATAGGTTTTGAAGGAGTGGTTCTGAATATTACATTTTCTGTACTTCCACTACCCCTCCCAGAATAATGCAGTGATTTTGTAAGTAAAACTTAATGCAAGAAATCCAGCATTTACTGTCAGAATTTCAGATCAGTTTCAGTATCATGATATTTGTTAAAAATTACAGAATATTTTCAATGAGCCCTTTGGTAGAAATCCATTGTTTGGCCTAATTCCAGTTTAAGTCATTGTCTTTCTTTAAATCTTGCCCTGTAATTTCCATTCTTGAATTGTGGAAGAGTCTTAATAATTCCATTCTCAGCTCTATAGATGTTTTGGATGGGAAGCTCTGGATGCTGTCAGTGCTTACAGTGGGATTGGCATAGCTGATCATGCTTTAGGGCTCATTTTGAAGAGGCTGTTTTACATAAAATAGGGAAATTATGCACACACCAGTAAGTTACAGAATTTCTTTTTCTAATTCTTTGCTTTATGTTTTTACTTTTAAGTAAATCCTGTATTTTACATCCTTTATAATTAAAAGAATACCCATTTATGTCTTGTAGTTTTTGTCCATGGAGTAGCTGTTGTTTATCTTTTCACATGCCTGAACTACAAAAAGGGGACTAAAGCACTGAAAGATTAACACTCATACTCGAAACGTTGCTCATGGTGCAGATAGAATAAGTTGTGCATGTGTACATACATGTGCAGACATTTCTTCGGTTGTTACAACATAATTGGGAGGTGATCTGGAAGAGTTCTAAGTTACTGCATCCCTGTGTTTTTATGGATTGAAGTTGAAAGAGTTATGAAACAGAATTATCATCATTGCACCCTTATTCCCATTAACTATATCTCTATATCTGCACTGGCCCATACAGTCGCTATGAAGCACTTGGAATGTGGATAGTACAAGTTAAGATTTTGCTGTATATGTAAAACAGAACACACAATTGTGAAGACTTAGTGTTAAAAATAATGTAAAATATCTCAACTCATATTGACTACATGTTGTGATACTATTTTGAATTGTATTAAGTCAAGCATATTGTTAAAGTTTATCTGTTTTGTTTTACTTTTCTATGTGACTGCTAGAAAAACTTTTTTTTTTTTACTTTTTAAATTTTTTTTTTATTTTACTTTAAGTTCTGGGATATACGTGCTGAACATGAAGTTTTGTTACATAGGTATACATATGCATGGTGGTTTGCTGCACCTATCAACTTGTCATCTGGGTTTTAAGCTCTGCATGCATTAGGTATTTGTACTAATGCTCTCCCTCCCCTTTCACTACTAGATTTTACATTTCATATGTAGCTCCGTTAGTATTTCTATTAGATACAGCTGCACTATGTCTTCAAATATTGCAGTCAATATTTTTCTCCCTTCTATTTTCATTTAACTTCTTTGACCCTTCCAAGCCTTTCTGTATTTTCTTGTTAACAAAGTCCACATTTAATACTCTCTGCCCAGTGATTTCAAATTTATTCTGTGAAAGTTTTAAAACTCAAGTGAATTAAAAGTGTGTTCAATCTTTAATGAGTTGAAAAGTATTAGATTTTGAGCTGCTTTACAGAGCAATTTTACTGTATCTCATGTGTTGTTTTCTTTCTTTCACATATTTGTCATAACTTTAGTTAAAACACTTGGGAAAATTGTTTGGTTCCATTTTCTGGATTTAAAAATAGTAGATATTAGTAGATATGCTGGGCATGGTGGCTTACGCCTATAATCCCAGCTCTTTGGGAGGCCAAGGCGGGTGGATCACTTGAGGTCAGGAGTTCAAGACCAGCCTGTCCAAGACGGTGAAACCCCATCTCTAACAAAAATACAAAATATTAGCTGGGTGTGGTGGCGGGGTGCCTGTAATTCCAGGTACTCAGGAGGCTGAGGCAAGAGAATCGCTTTAAGCCGGGAGGTGGAGGTTGCAGTGAGCCGAGATTGCGCCACTCCACTCTAGTCTTTGACAGAGCAAGACTCCACCTTAAAAAAAAAATAGTGGATAATCACAAAATTTTTGAATAAATTATGATACATTTATAATACATTACTAGATATACTATATAACTTCCTGTTATGAGGACAATAAAAACTTACTTGGATGAATGACTTAACACAGGTATTAGGTTAAAATAATTTCAAGGCAAAACATTAGGATAATTGAATACTGTTTTTCCTCTCATCATCACAATTACCAAGCACCAAGAAAGCAGGAGAGATTGGAAAGTGCAGCATTATTGTCACTACTTTGCTAGATGCTAGCAATTTCATGTAAGGTTCCTGTGATCAGATTTTGGAGATGCTATTCTACAGGGCTTCTATTTTTCAACCATGGACTCCAATAAAGATGACATACTGTAATGATGCCCTGAAAATCTGTAGTCATTCTGTAACATGAAGATTGATTTATAAGAAGATCACAGAAATGATAGAAATTTTCAATTTTTGTTGAATCCCAAGTAATCATAGGCAGGGGGGATTTCTGAACAGGTTATGGGAGGATTGTACTGGAAATGAATGTTGAAGAAATTTCTTTCCCCCCATTTCTATTGAGGTAATTTCTTTCTTTAGCTCAGCTGTTTAAATCTATGACGGCTGCATAGGAACTGAGAACTAAAATAATCTTTTAGCATGGCAGCCAGCAATTATTTTTCTTTCCCCTAACCCTCTCAGATTGAAAAAATAACCTCATTTTTTCTTGGTGCTGACCATACTCATTCTACATGTATGCTTTGTGCTGGGGCCTCTGAGTGTCCCTAGGACCATAATCGTGGTCCCAAAACAGGCACCAAAATTGAGCTGCTCAAACCCTTTTCTGGGAATTTTGGAGTTGAGGCTGGAGGGAATATAATCTTACTCTCTTCCTAGATGCAGTGTTCATAAAGTTTGTGTGTGTGTGCACATGTGCGTGTGTGTGTATGTGTGTGTGACAAGGATCACTTTGGTGAAGTCTATGAGCCCCTTCTTGGAATAATACTTTTATAGGAATATAATAACATACTTGGGATTGTAAAGGACACCATTTTTATTAAAATTTATCAAAATATAACAGAAAAATGAATATGTGATAAATATTGTATGTGATCCTTAACAGAGAGAACAAAAACTAGTATTGGGGACTTGAGGCAGAAATGAGAATGAAACAGGTGTGTAGAGAAAGCAGAGAGAAGAATAGAATGGAAGGCTCTGAAAGTGATTAAAGCCCTGGCTCTAGTTTTTCCCTGAAACCTACCTAGGTATTGTCATTTTTTCCCCGCTTAAACTAATTTGAAGTCGGTTACTGTCACTTGTTTTTTTTTTTTTTTTCTTTATTTTATTTTATTATTATACTTTAGGATTTAGGGTACATGTGCACAATGTGCAGGTTTGTTACATACGTATCCATGTGCCATGTTGGTTTACTGCACCCATTAACTCGTCATTTAGCATTAGGTATATCTCCTAATGCTGTCCCTCCCCTCTCCCCCCACCAAACAACAGTCCCCAGAGTGTGATGTTCCCCTTCCTGTGTCCATGAGTTCTCATTGTTCAATTCCCACCCATGAGTGAGAACATGCAGTGTTTGGTTTTTGTTCTTGCCATAGTTTACTGAGAATGGTGGTTTCCAGTTTCATCCATGTCCCTACAAAGGACATGAACTCATCCTTTTTTATGGCTGCATAGTATTCCGTGGTGTATATGTGCCACATTTTCTTAATCCAGTCTATCGTTGTTGGACATTTGGGTTGGTTCCAACTCTTTGCTATTGTGAATAGTGCCGCAATAAACATACGTGTGCATGTGCCTTTATAGCAGCATGATTTATAATCCTTTGGGTATATACCCAGTAATGGGATGGCTGGGTCAAATGGTATTTCTAGTTCTAGATCCCTGAGGAATTGCCACACTGACTTCCACAATGGTTGAACTAGTTTACAGTCCCACCAACAGTGTAAAAGTGTTCCTATTTCTCCACATCCTCTCCAGCACCTGTTGTTTCCTGACTTTTTAATGATGGTCATTCTAACTGGTGTGAGATGGTATCTCATTGTGGTTTTGATTTGCATTTCTCTGATGGCCAGTGATGATGAGCATTTTTTCATGTGTTTTTTGGCTGCATAAGTGTCTTCTTTTG
Organism: Nomascus leucogenys; assembly: GCF_006542625.1. Classification (NCBI taxonomy): domain Eukaryota; kingdom Metazoa; phylum Chordata; class Mammalia; order Primates; family Hylobatidae; genus Nomascus; species Nomascus leucogenys. Next base: position 87,559,431 of record NC_044387.1, on the reverse strand, counting down.
AGAAGTATCTGTTCATGTCCTTCGCCCACTTTCTGATGGGGTTGTTTGTTTTTTTCTTGTAAATTTGTTTGAGTTCATTGTAGATTCTGGATATTAGCCCTTTGTCAGATGAGTAGGTTGTGAAAATTTTCTCCCATTTTGTAGGTTGCCTGTTCACTCTGATGGTAGTTTCTTTTGCTGTGCAGAAGCTCTTTAGTTTAATTAGATCCCATTTGTCAATTTTGGCTTTTGTTGCCATTGCTTTTGGTGTTTTAGACATGAAGTCCTTGCCCATGCCTATGTCCTGAATGGTATTGCCTAGGTTTTCTTCTAGGGTTTTTATGGTTTTAGGTCTAACATGTAGGTCTTTAATCCATCTTGAATTAATTTTTGTATAAGGTGTAAGGAAGGGATCCAGTTTCAGCTTTCTACATATGGCTAGCGAGTTTTCCCAGCACCATTTATTAAATAGGGAATCCTTTCCGCATTTCTTGTTTTTGTCAGGTTTGTCAAAGATCAGATAGTTGTAGATATGCAGCATTATTTCTGAGGGCTCTGTTCTGTTCCATTCATCTATGTCTCTGTTGTGGTACCAGTACCATGCTGTTTTGGTTACTGTAGCCTTGTAGTATAGTCTATCCTAAATATATATGCACCCAACACAGGAGCACCCAGATTCATAAAGCAAGTCCTGAGTGACCTACAAAGGGACTTAAACTCCCACACAATAATAATGGGAGATTTTAACACCCCACTGTCAACATTAGACAGATTAATGAGACAGAAAGTTAACAAGGATATCCAGGGATTGAACTCAGCTCTGCACAAAGTGGACCTAATAGACATCTACAGAACTCTCCACCCCAAATCAACAGAATATACATTTTTTTCAGCACCACACCACACCTATTCCAAAATTGACCACATAGTTGGAAGTAAAGCTCTCCTCAGCAAATGTAAAAGAACAGAAATTACAACAAACTGTCTCTCAGACCACAGTGCAATCAAACTAGAACTCAGGATTAAGAAACTCGTTCAAAACCGCTCAACTACATGGAAACTGAACAACCTGCCCCTGAACGACTACTGGGTACATAATGAAATGAAGGCGGAAATAAAGATGTTCTTTGAAACCAGCGAGAACAAAGACACAACATACCAGAATCTCTGGGACACATTCAAAGCAGTGTGTAGAGGGAAATTTATAGCACTAAATGCCCACAAGAGAAAGCAGGAAAGATCCAAAATTGACACCCTAACATCACAATTAAAAGAACTAGAAAAGCAAGAGCAAACACATTCAAAAGCTAGCAGAAGGCTAGAAATAACTAAAATCAGAGCAGAACTGAAGGAAATAGAGACACAAAAAACCCTTCAAAAAATTAATGAATCCAGGAGCTGGTTTTTTGAAAAGATCAACAAAATTGATAGACCACTAGCAAGACTAATAAAGAAGAAAAGAGAGAAGAATCAAATAGATGCAATAAAAAATGAAAAAGGGGATATCACCACCGATTCCACAGAAATACACTCTACCATCAGAGAATACTACAAACACCTCTATGCAAATAAACTAGAAAATCTAGAAGAAATCGATAAATTCCTCGACAAATACACCCTCCCAAGACTAAACCAGGAAGAAGTTGAATCTCTGAATAGACCAATAACAGGTTCTGAAATTGATCAATAGCTTACCAACCAAAAGGAGTCCAGGACCTGATGGATTCACAGCCAAATTCTACCACAGGTATAAGGAGGAACTGGTACCATTCCTTCTGAAACTATTCCAATCGATAGAAAAAGAGGGAATCCTCCCTAACACATTTTATGAGGCCAGCATCGTCCTGATACCAAAGCCTGGCAGAGACACAACCAAAAAAGAATTTCAGACCAATATCCTTGATGAACATTGATGCAAAAATCCTCAATAAAATACTGGCAAACCGAATCCAGTGGCACATCAAAAAGCTCATACACCATGATCAAGTGGGCTTCATCCCTGGGATGCAAGGCTGGTTCAACATATGCAAATCAATAAATGTAATCCAGCATATAAACAGAACCAAAGACAAAAACCACATGATTATCTCAATAGATGCAGAAAAGGCCTTTGACAAAATTCAACAACGCTTCATGCTAAAAAGTCTCAATAAATTAGGTACTGATGGGACGTATCCCAAAATAATAAGAGCTGTCTATGACAAACCCACAGCCAATATCATACTGAATGGGCAAAAACTGGAAGCATTCCCTTTGAAAACTGGCACAAGACAGGGATGCCCTCTCTCACCACTCCTATTCAACATAGTGTTGGAAGTTCTGGCCAGGGCAATTAGGAAGGAGAAGGAAATAAAGGGTATTCAATTAGGAAAAGAGGAAGTCAAATTGTCCCTCTTTGCAGATGACATGATTGTATATCTAGAAAACCCCATTGTCTCAGCCCAAAATCTCCTTAAGCTGATTAGCAACTTCAGCAAAGTCTCAGGATACAAAATCAATGTACAAAAATCACAAGCATTCTTGTACACCAATAACAGGCAAACAGAGAGCCAAATCATGAGTGAACTCCCATTTACAATTGCTTCAAAGAGAATAAAATACCTAGGAATCCAACTTACAAGGGATGTGAAGGACTTCTACAAGGAGAACTACAGACCACTGCTCAATGAAATAAAAGAAGATACAAACAAATGGAAGAACATTCCATGCTCATGGGTTGGAAGAATCAATATGGTGAAAATGGCCATACTGCCCAAGGTAATTTATAGATTCAATGCCGTCACTTGTAATCAGAATATCACTAAGTAATATAATTGTATTTGTTAGTTGTTGACTTAAAAACTCCTTGTGTTTTGATACTACGTGTCATTTGAATGCTAGTGCTGTATTCACTGTGTTTAATAGACATCTAACATGCTAGGAAAAATACTGCTAAAATTTAAAGCCACAAAGGGAAATATACGACTTTCTGTCTCTTAAGATTTTTAAGGTAATGATATAGAGTGTTGTTCAGTAAAACTTTCTACGGTAATAAAAATTATCTATATTTACGTTATCCAATACTGTAGCCACTAGTGCTGTGTGGTTATGGATCACTGGGAATGTGGCACCAGTTTCTGAGGAGCTGAAGTTTTAAAATTTAATTTAATTTTAATTATTTTGATTTAGGTTCAAATAGTTGCATACGGGACAGCAACCCTATAAAGCAATCCTCTTTGATTTATATAATGTAACAGTTTTCTAAGAAAGAAAGTCTAGAATTGATGCCAAAAGCTGCTCTGCTTTACTGTCCCATGGACACCCCATTTATTCCCATGGTTTTTTGCTTTGTTTTGTTTTTGATTTTTGAGAGTTATCACTAAGTGCATGGTAGGAAGATAGCCTCATGGAGGGCAAAGAGCATTAGATGATCTGCAGATGATCTGCAGTTCAGTCATAGCCCGATCACACATACTAACCATATGTGGTGGTAACCTTAGGCAAGTTATCTCACCTTACTGAACCTCAGTTTTATCATCTGTAGAATGGCAAAAATAGTATCTCTCTCATGGTGTTGTTACAATAAAATTAAATACCCTTAAAGAGCTTAGCATAGCATCTAACGCTATTATTAATCAATAAATGATAGATATGATTGGATTTCTTTACATTGGGTAATTGTTAAAATATCCAAATAGATAAGTTCACTTTTGTTCATGCTAAACAAATAAATAAGCTAAACAAACAAAACATTTCATCTTAAGAAAAAAAATTAATTTTTATCTCAGTATATTTGGAGCAAATTTTTAAAAACATTTTGATAAATACTCTGGTCAATATATTAAGATAGATATTAGGGTGGATTACTACTTTGGAAGCATGTGATTCTTCATTTATTTGTTTTGTTGAACTTTTCCTACTTTTTAGAAATATGATTTATCGTCTTGAAATGGGGAATTCTGCTCTCAGCCATCAACAACCACTCAGAATTACATTTTACTTATATTTAAGTGCACGGTGATTATTTAAAAAGTTGGAATTTCAGTTTAGTCCAAGCTTAGATGATTAAGGTGTTCAAGTGTTGCTTTTATCACATAGATGTGTCGGATACCTGTTATGAACTGTCAGGGAAATCAGTGTTTAATGATGCTACTCGACTGTCTGGATTAGTTATATTCTCTACATTGAATAAATTGAGAAACTACTCCATGGTTCGCTGTTATATATGTAAAATATCAGCATTGGTTATGTTCTCCTAAAATGTTTCTATCCTTAATCATTTTGCTGCTCTCTTCATCCTTGTGTAGTTATTTGTGGATTATCTGATCTGTGTACCCTGAAACTTTGAGTCATCTAACAACTGTTCCACAGTTTTCTGGAACATTTGTATTAACGGTATACTTTAGCTTGGAACCTTAAGTTGTAAAATTATGTATGGCTGTTCTCATAACTAATGGCCACTTTAGGACGCACGGTGTTATTTTTTACAATGATGTAAGCTACTTATATTTGTATCTCAAAATAGCTTATCTCACTTTTTAGAACTATTGTTGTTTCTCTTTATTTATTTGCCTTGGGGCTTCATTACGTATTTTAAATTTTGAGTAAAAATTTCAGGGACTCATTATTGTGTTTTCTATAAACAAAAGAGGTTTGTTAATAGGGCCCATCTCTACTGTCTAGTACTGAAAGCCATTGTGACACTAAAAATGCAGTAAGTCATTAGTCGTGAGATGGCTTACTTAGCAGAGCATAGCAATGAAACCATACATCTGCTGAATATGACAATATTTTTACAGTTAGAGGAAAGATATTTAAGATTTTATTTCAGACTTTAATTCCCTCCCTTCTTTTTCTCTTTATCCTTCTATGACATTGAAATTAAGAATGTGGAAAGTGAGGCCGGGCACGGTGGCTCACGCCTGTAATCCCAGCACTTTGGGAGGCCGAAATGGGCAGATCACGAGGTCGGGAGATCGAGACCATCCTGGCTAACACGGTGAAACCCCGTCTCTACTAAAAATACAAAAAAAATGAGTCAGGCGTGGTGGCGGGCGCCTGTAGTCCCACCTACTCATGAGGCTAAGGCAGGAGAATGGCGTGAACCTGGGAGGTGGAGCTGGCAGTGAGCCGAGATCACGCCACTGAACTCCAGCCTGGGCGACAGAGAGAGACTCCGTCTCAAAAAAACAAAAAACAAACAAAAAAAAAATGTGGAAAGTGAGAAAACACAGTAACAACAAAAAGTTAGCCTAAGCAGCCTTTGGGTTGGCAGGCTTGCACCAAGTGCTGCCGCGCCCTCTGTCTTTAGCTCTTGCTAGCCTGTGTCGTCCTATCCAAAGTGAGGATGCTATGCAAAACCTTAGAGCCTCATTTCCTCAAGTTAGAGTAATGAATTTTAAACTTGACTACACATTGCAATCACCCCAAAAGCACTAAAAGTTGTTGATGCTTGAGGCCTACCCCAGAGACTCTAATTTAGCTCATCTTGGGTGTGGCCTGGGCATCGACATGTCTAAAAAACTGTCAACAGATTGTAATTTGCAGCGCAGTTTGAGAACCAACTCAGTAAACATCAACATCCCTCTTATGCTTCACCAGATGATGGGCTCTGATGCAATATTGTCTTCAGCTGCCTCAATCAAAAAGGTAAATAAGGCAATCAATGCTCTTAAATTTTATACTCTGATCATAAATATTTTTAAAATAAGGAACTTGTTTATCATTCACAGTAATTTGGGCATTCATATTGGTGACTCTCTGGATTACTTGATTGTCTTGATACAGTGAATTTCCCAATATTGACCGTGGGTATCAGCTGCCATCCTTAAGACTACTTAGGAAAACTCTACCTCTGCATACTAAGTCAGTGTGTTCACGCTCACACAATCAGATAACCCCTTGCAGCCTTACTCTCTCACTTTGTGGATCAAAGATAATGTCCTTACTTCTTCAATAATATCAAATATTCATCTCCCATTACACACATACCACTATAGTGATTTATCACAACCATAAGTCTACGGGTTTTCTATTTTCCTACTATATTTAGCCATTTATTTTTCAGTACTGTCTAAGCTGGTTTGCACTCCCCAGACGGTTTAATACTGGGCCGTGTCTTCCATTCTTTCCACCCTCTTTCAGGATATCTCTTCCTCTGATCACTTCTGATTTCAACCTCGTCTTTCCCTACCTTTCCTGGTTGTACATAAGATTTCCTTTGAAAATCTACATCTGTTCATTCTTTTTCACCTAAATATATCTATTTCTTCAGTAACTTTTCTGCCAAACTCCTCTAGTATTTAAAGTGTATTCATTTTTACATTAAAAAAAAACATCAGTAGTCTTTATAGTCTACACACTGACCTTCAGACTAACCATGCTTCTAATAATTCTCTGTAAAAAAATTTAATAGGGTGTTTATTGCCAAATTCAAGGATAGCATTTCAGGGCTCTAAATGCTGTAGGAAAACAGAGTAAAAACGCTTATTCCATTCATGCATTACTTTGAACAGTTATGGAATATCTACTGCGTAGGTGTCTCTTTGAAAAATAAAATTAGTTACACACCAAGAGAACAATTCAGCTGTTTATTGAACAGTTATTGTCAGTCAGATGCTTTCCCCCAAATCACCCCATTTCATCCTCATGACAGCCATTTAAATGAAATACCTGAAGCTTAGAGAAGTAACCTGCCCAATGTCACAAAGCAAGTAAGTGGCTGAGTTCAAATTCAAACTCACATCTCTGCATATATACTTTTAGTATACGTGTGTGTGTGTATATATATATATATATATATACATGCTATATATATAGTGCAGATATATCTCTCAAATGTGGAAGGTTTTTTACAATTAAGGAACTCATACATTAATAATAATAACATTTGATATTTTGTTAACAGCTTAAAGAAATCCTGATATATAGACCTTAAGACTCCAAAATGAGAGAAAGCAATGTCATGCAATAGTAATAGCCATGTGTTCATGTGTAAACACTAATAGGCCTAATCAACATTTAGATTTTGACTTGATTTCAAAATATTAGTGTATAAATTAACGATGTAAAATTATGAAGTTATGAGCAATATCAAGCAATAGAAGAATCTATATTTTCTTCAAAGCATAATTGTAGTTTTGAAGGTATATCAGTTTATAGTATCCCATTGATATACTTCTTTTGGCAGGTATTTCCCTCATGAAGACTTCACGGGAATCTTTAATTGTTTGCAAATGAACAGCTTTTAGCCAGAAGCACCCTTCTGTATAGCAAATAGGGATTGCTTAGGGAAAAAAAAATAAAATGAGTAAGTAAATCAGCATCAGAACAAAGATTATGCCTTATTTTCTGTTGTTTTCTCAGTACACAGGAAATTTTATCATAGTAGACCATATATATTTGCTATGCAGAAGAATGAATTGGGAACTACTGAAAGAACTGAATGATATACAATTGTAATTGCTTTCAAATATCCTTTAGACCAAAAGCAGTTATTGCTCTTGTGGTCACATGGCTTAGAGTTCTTTTTGATTTAATTTCCTATATGCATTATTAATGCTCAGTGAATTCAGTTCAAGAGACATGTTCAAATTTTCCTTTTTGATATGATAGATATTCAAAAGAATTACTCAAATTAATACATCCTTCAAAGTGAAACAAAATATTCAGTCTATTATGTAGCACATCTTAATTTTATTTAGATGTTGTTCGAGTCTAAAATAATGTTCCAATTTTTTTTAGCTTTTCAGAACAAATATATTCACCTTGTTCACTTTGCCATGCAAATTATTTTTAATATGCATGAATAACTTTATGAAATTAATTTATTCAGTTTTGGTTTCAAGGAAGGCATTATATTCAAAGAAAAAACCAATTTGTTAAATAATTTCAAAACCTGAAATCAAATTTAAAAAATTGCATATGTCCCTAAGGGCTATTGGTTTATATATACACATGAAGATATATATGTGACGCTATATACGGTTGTATTTATAGGAAGCTTAGAGAGATATCAGTTATAACAGAAATCTGTAGTTAGAGAATGACTTACTTTTATAGAAATAATTATATCACCCTCATTTTAATGATGACAAAACAGGTAAGTGGTAGTAGAGTAAAAGTTTAACACGATTGGTTGAAGCCAATTAGTTATAGTATTTTATAATACTTAAGCCACTATGCCTCATTTCTGAACTCTGAGAGTCTTTATTTCTGGACCAGGTGATAATAGAAAGTTCTTTTATAGAAGGGTTTTTCAGTCTCACCACCACTGACAGATTTGGCCAAATAATTCTTTGTTGTGAAGTAGAGGCTCTCCTCTTTGTATTAGGACATTAGCAGCATCTCTGATCTCTACCCACTAGATGCCAGTAGCAACTCCCCAAACACCTAAATTGTGACAATCAAAAATGTCTCGTGAAATTGGCAAAGATCCCCTGGAAGACAAATTCACTGGTTCTCAAGAACATTGCTGAGAGTGATGAAATATGGAAATGAGGCCATATCTCCATCATTCCAATGGAACTCCTAATTTCACAATCACCAGTGAACTGCTGGTTACAGAGGTCATTTTTTGGATCTCAATTTATTGTTTTATCTGCAGTATTTTTCAGTTGATCTTTCTTTCTTTTTTATTATACTTTAAGTGCTGGGGTACATATGCTGAATGTGCAGGTTTGTTTCATAGGTATACACGTGCCATGGAGGTTTGCTGTACCCATCCACCTGTCACCTACATTAGATATTTCTCCTAATGCTATCCCTTCCCCAGCCCCCACCCTCCGACGGGCCCCGGTGTATGATGTTCCCCACCCTGTATCCATGTGTTCTCATTGTTCAAGTCTCACTTATGAGTGAGAACATGCAGTGTTTGGTTTTCCGTTCTTGTGATAGTTTGCTGAGAATAATGGTTTCCAGCTTCTCCATGTCCCTGAAAAGGACATGAACTCATCCTTTTTTATGGCTGTATAGTATTCCATGGTACATATGTGCCACATTTTCTTTATCCAGTTTATCAATGATGGGCATTTGGATTGGTTCCAAGTCTTCATTATCACAAACAGTGTTGTAATAAAAATAGGTGCGCATGTGTCTTTATAGTAGAATGATTTATAATCCTTTGGGTATATACCCAGTAATGGGATTGCTGGGTCAAATGGTATTTCTAGTTCTCGATCCTTGAGGAATCACCACACTGTCTTACACAATGGAGTACCTCTGATATAATTTGGCTGTGAGTCCAACTGGTCCTGGACTTTTTTTGGTTGGTAGGCTATTAATTGCTGCCTCAATTTCAGAACTTGTTGTTGGTTTATTCAGGGATTTGACTTCCTCCTGGTTTAGTCTTGGGAGGGTGTATGTGTCCATGAACTTATCCATTTCTTATAGATTTTCTAGTTTATTTGCACAGCGGTGTTATAATATTCTCTGATGGTAGTTTGTATTTCTGTGGAATCAGTGGTGATATCCCCTTTATCATTTTTTATTGCGTCTATTTGATTCTTCTCTCTTTTCTTCTTTATTAGTCTGGCTAGTGGTCTATCAATTTTGTTGATCTTTTCAAAAAACCAACTCCTGGATTCATTGATTTTTTGAAGGGTTTTTCGTGTCTCTATCTCCTTTAGTTCTGGTCTGATCTTAGTTATTTCTTGTCTTCTGCTAGCTTTTAAATTTGCTTGCTCTTGCTTCTCTAGTTCTTTTAAGTGTGATGTTAGGGTGTCAATTTTAGATCTTTCCTGCTTTCTCTTGTGGGCATTTAGTGCTATAAATTTCCCTCTCCACACTGCTTTAAATATGTCCCAGAAATTCTGGTACGTTGTGTCTTTGTTCTCATTGGTTTTAAAGAACAACTTTTTTTCTTCCTTAATTTCATTATTTACCCAGTAGTCATTCAGGAGCAGGTTGTTCAGTTTCCATGTGTTTGTACAGTTTTGAGTGAGTTTCTTAATCCTGAGTTCTAATTTGATTGCACTGTGGTCTGAGAGACAGTTTGTTATTATTTCCGTTCTTTCGCATTTGCTGAGGAGTGTTTTACTTCCAATTATGTGGTCAATTTTAGAATAAGTGCGATGTGGCGCTGAGAAGAATGTATATTCTGTTGATCTGGGGTGGAGAGTTCTGTAGATGTCTATTAGGTCCACTTGGTCCAGAGCTGAGTTCCACTCCTGGATATCCTTGTTAATTTTCTGTCTCATTGATCTGTCTATTATTGACAGTGAGGCGTTAAAGTCTCCTACTGTTCTTGTGTGGGAGTCTAAGTCTCTTTGTAAGTCTCTAAGAACTTGCTTTATGAATCTGCCTTCTCATGTATTGGGTGCATATATATTTACGATAATTAGCTCTTCTTGTTGCATTGATCCCTTTACCATTATGTAATGCCCTTCTTTGTCTCTTTTGATCTTTGTTAGTTTAAAGTCTGTTTTATCAGAGACTGGGATTGCAACCCCTGCTTTTTTTTTGCTGTCCATTTGCTTGGTAAATTTTCCTCCATCCCTTTGTTTTGAGCCTCTGGGTATGTTTGCACATGAGATAGGTCTCCTGAATACAGCACATTGATAGGTCTTGACTCTTTATCCAATTTGCCAGTCTGTGTCTTTTAATTGGAGAATTTAGCCCATTTACATTTAAGGTTAATATTGTTATATGTGAATTTGATCCTGCCATTATGATGCTAGCTGATTATTTTGCCCATTAGTTGATGCAGTTTCTTCATAGCATCTATGGTCTTTATAATTTGGTATGTTTTTGCAATGGCTGGTACTGGTTGTTCCTTTCCATGTTTAGTGCTTCCTTCAGGAGCTCTTGTAAGGCATGCCTGGTGGTGACAAAAATCTCTCAGCATTTGCTTGTCTGTAAAGGATTTTATTTTTCCTTTGCCAATGAAGCTTAGTTTGGCTGGATATGAAATTCTGGGTTGAAAATTCTTTTCTTTAAGAGTGTTGAATATTGGCCCCCAGATCTTCCTTTCTATATTGAAATACCCTCTTCAGTTGGCTTCTGAGAAACCACACTCTTGATTTTTCTCAGACCTCACTGGCATCTCCATCTCAGCTGTTTTTCTTGGTTTCTTTTCATTTCCTTGGCCTTTAAATTAGGGTGACACACAGCCTTACTCATGACAACTCATTTTTCGTAAATTTCCCTGGTGACCCTGATCAGCGGACCCTGTTCAGCCACATGGTTTAAAAAAAATTATACGCTTCCCATGTTTATAACTTCAGATATCACTACTAATATATCTAACAGCTTAATGGCACTTCCACTTGATTATGTAATAGGTTTCTTCAAGTTCATATGTCCAAAGCAGAAATACTGGTCTTCCTGCCTGCCCAGCTACTTCTTCCACAGTATCCCAAGTCAGTAAATGGCAATCCTCTTCTTTCACTTTATTCAAATGAAACAAACAAAATAATCCTTGACTTCACTCTTTAATGGTGCATATTCAATCTATCAGTAAATCATGTTGACTGTATTTCAAATAAATCCAGAATCAGTTTCTCCCCAACTCCAGCATGGTCATCCTGGATATATTATGATGTATCACTGGGATTAATTTAATATCTCCCAATTTACTGTGTTGCAGTGTTTTTTTCTGAACAGCATTTCGAGTGGTCCTTCTGAAAATAAAATGAGCTTTTATCAACACTATTAATTTTGAGATGCCTATGACAATGCTATGTTAAACCCTCCAACGGTTCTCTGTCTCATTAGGGTCTTTGCTCAACAACTGTCTGCTCTCCGGCTTTCTGCTTAACTCTGACCTCTTTTCCACTCTCTTCTCCATCTTCCTGTTCTCAAACATGTGATATGTTGCTTCCACATCAAGATTAATTCCACTTGTGTTTCCTCTTCCCTAAGGTTTTTTTTTTTTTCCTAAATATCTGCATGGCTCTGTCCTTCACATTTCTTTCAGTGAGACCTGTCCTGTTTAAAATCACAACCTTCCACTTTTCTCTCATTTATCTTTCCTACTTTCTCCCTTCTCCTTATCATTTATTACCTATCACTGTCTGACGCTCTTCACTAATATTCTTTTTCCTCTGCTTTTATATTTTATGGAGTGCTTGTTAAGCCCAAAACCTAGGTCTATGCCTGGCTAATAGTAGATGCTTACTAAAAACTTGCAAACTGAGCAAATGAATGTATGAAATGTAAACGGCACTGAGCAGCTATAGTTTTTTCAAGTAGACATTAAGCACTTGAAATTATTGTAGGAAGTTAGTGCATAATTTTACAGAGCACATTTTCTTATGTTTGGGTAATTGTACATTATAAATAAGGAATATTTTTAGTATAGTTGAGAAGTTATTTCTAATAAAGCACAAAGATAATTGTTAGGGTGCTTTTAGCAGCTTATTTGTAGAAAACAGTAGAGAAAATAGACTGTTTATGATAGTTCCATAGACTTTTAAGTTGAGCTTATAGATATCACCAAGAGAAGAGGAAAAGCATAAAATAGGAAAAGGGGAAGGCTAGAAACAGGAAAAATATATGAAGCAAGTAGTAGCAAATAATGTTCTGAAGAATATGTACTCTCAAGTTTGATTCAGTTGTATTCTGGTGACTTCTCCCACGCCTGGAACATAACATGTGCTGTGTAGTAGTAGTTATGTGAATGAATTGTGGATAAATATCTTCAGTGACTTTTAAACCCTCTGCTCTCTCACCCATCTGGCTAGCCCCATGTTAACTCTCATGCCGCTTTCCAATCCTTGCTCATGTCTACTATTTTGTTGGCTAAGTACCTCATTCATTAATAGAATTTTACATATAAGCTAAATGTTTATTTAAAGTATTTGGCCTGTATCACATTGAAGTTTTGTCTTTTGGAGCAGTGAGGTGGTGAGCAGTGCCTGAACTCAGGGTTTTCCATTTGGAAAATTAGTGCTTTTAGTTTTTGATTTTTTAAACCATATTTTTTATATAAGATGCTATTATAAACCAGCCCAATTTCAGGGATAAAAAATGTAAAAAAATGGCAGCTGTCAGTTTTAAGACACAGTTGATTATCCTCAACTCAGCAAAGTGAAAGGTATATATCTTTGAGTCAAGAAGATACAGTAGTTGGCTTTTCTACTGCCTGCATTATGTTATCAAGGATGGGAGGTAACTAAAAATAATGATCACTTACTGTTTGCTAGGTATGTGTTAAGAGCTTAACTTTTCTATTATTTGATTTGTAATAAAAATATTATCACACTTGGAGATAGAGGACAAATCAGAAATCAGGAGGTGAAATCGAAATCCATGTTTCTCTGAATCCATAACCCAAAATCTTTCCACTTTACAAGTTACCTGAAGATACCTGAAGGACAAAGGTATATTTGGCACCTCTTTCAGTTTGCCTATGATTCAGTAGGAATGTGGGAGGGATGTGTGGTCTATTGGACAGAACCGATGTATTTGTTTAATTTTATGCGTTAATTGTTAACTTATCTGAGTAGCATATGCACATAGTTTTAAAGACTTGAATAGTGCTCAAAGGACATAATAAAATAAAGTAGGTCTCTGTCTCTATTTCCTCTCCTTTGATGCAACCATGATCTATTTTTAAACCATTATTCCGGCTTTTACACATCTCTGTATTTCTAAATACATGGGAAAGCTGCTAACTATTAATTCTTCAGCTAGCAGCATAATATTATGTATTGACTCCTATTATCATCATGAGGACCTGGTTGTTTTGCTGCATCCACACCTTTGTTGCCTTGCTCCATCCTCCAATTTATTTAGTTAATATTTTCACTAAATCAAAAATATTTTAAAAGAATTTATATTAGTATACCTTTGTCCCTATTGTTCATTTTTGAGCATTATTGTGTGCTCTGATCCATTTTCCATTCTTAACCTATTTCCTAAAATTAATAATTAGGCAATCAGTTTTCATCTGCTTAATCTCCTTTGCATCTATTGCTACTTTTCCTCACACCTTCCAATAAAACCTTAGTTCGGTTTTCAATGAGGTCAACAGAAGGTGTGATTTCTTTATTCACATTATTTTCTTCCATTGTTTTGTTCAGAGCATTCCTCCTAAAATAACTATACCCTTTCTATCTTTGTTGCTGTCATGTGACTCTCATTCTAAGACATTCTTTGTCAGTATATTATACTTCATTTGCTTATTTATATTGATGGATTTTTTTTTCTCATGGCTGCCTCTTTTTTGATTTACTACTTTAATAGGAAAGAATAGCTTCCAGTAGTTTCATTATCATAAAAGCATGGTGATGGCATGCCTGCTGATTGAGTCTTACTGCATCAACCTATTATGCCTTAGTGTGGTTGCCAGCCTGGGTTCTCATCTCACCACCATTTTGGAGACATCCTTGACTATTCTTTTGACTGGGTCTTCAGTTTTCTCTATTTTGTGGCTGCTGTTTACTTACTCATATTGCTTGGGGAACTCTTCTGGCAGCCCCCTGAAGAAGAGTCTGTTAAACACAAAAGTTTTGAGACTTTTCATGTCTAAAAATGCTTTACTCTTCTCACATACTTAATTGATGTGTCAATAGAGTGTATTCTAGATTTTGGCAGGGTAAAAAACTCTAAACTGGAAATAACTTTCCTTTAGAAGCCATTGGTCCATTGACATCTTCCTTCCAGTGTTGCTGTTGAGAAAGCCCAAGCCATTTGATTTCTTTCCTTTCTTTGCAAATCAGCTTATTTGCTTTCTGAAAGACAGATCTTTTCTTTGTTCTAATTACAATATTTTGTCTTATTATAGTTTTTAATCTGTTGTGCTGGGTTCTAGGTAGCCCTTTTAAATTTGGGAAATGATATACTTCAATTATGATTATTTAGTTTATAATTTGTTGCCATCTGTTATCTCAGTAGAATGTATCCTGTACTTTTATTCAGAAGTTGGACTTCTGGATTTGCCCTCTAATTTACCTGTCTTTTCTTTCCTATTTCCCATTGCTATCTTTTTTGCTCTACTTTCTGGAGGTGTAATAAAAATTATCTGCCACCTGTGTTGTGCAAGCAACGACAGATGGACAAGCGCACACACAGCAGACATATTGGATCACCTGCCATTGGGGAAAATGCAGTGGCAGAATAAAAGCAAGTTTTGAGATTCCCATTTGTGACTGCATTCTAAGGCTGAATTGGACACCAGATTTTGGAGAGGGACCCTGATTTTAGAGCTGTGGGGCTTTCAAATGTAATGGTTGGAAAAGCACTAGGTCCTCCCCTATTGTGATTAGAGATTAGGATAAACTAAAAATGTGGTGTCGTGGAACATTTGCTCTATTTGTAGCCTTTCAAGTCAACCCTGTTGGTGACAGATGAGCACTAGGACATCTGGAAAAATTAGGAGGCTGAGGTCCAAAACCTTTTTTTTATGACTGTACAATACATATATATATATATATATAATTGATATAATATATATAAATAATATAATATGAGCTTCCAGATTTGCCATATTGGCATTTTGGTATGGAAAAGTATAAAATATCCATCCTTCTCCTGGTGTAATTGGGGCTGAAGTCCAAACCTGTTAGCTGATCAGGACTTACCACCTTAAGCAACGAGCTAAAACTGCTTTCCATAGAGCTTTTCAGGAGGCCAACTCCTCTGGGGTCAGCCTGATGGGATTGCAGGGGCCAAGAGAATTTTTTCTCCCTCTCTGAAGGTTAGAATCTGCTGAAATGAACTGACAGTAAAGAGATTAACAAGAAAAAAGGTATATACGTTTATTAATGTGTACATGAACATGGGAATCCCTCTATATGAAACTTAAAGAAGCGCTAGATGGTTGATGCTTAAATAGCACCCTCTTTAAAGCAGAGAAAACGATAGGGGATGGAGGCAATTGTGAGGGGTAGCAAACAATTTTCTGGGAAAATAAGCCCAAAGAACAGACCGTGGGCTGAGACAAAGTTTTTCTGAACTCTGGGAGAGGTGGCAGGAAATTGAGGGATGGAGCTTCACTGTGAACAAAGGTTTTCTTATTTTGTTGATAAAATCTCCCAGATAATCTCTTGAAACTATCGTCAGGAGAATAGATACACAATCTCTCTGGTTGTGCTGACAACTTTTAGTCCTTTCTCCAGTGCTTAATGTTTCCTGGCTAATAGATGAGATTCCTAGGGAAAGGGTCTTAATACAATCACAATTATTTGGAAGAAACTTTCTTCAGGCAGATAAATTCCCTGTCACCTAGTATAACTCTATAGTATTGGGAAAAAGAGGATCTAATTGAATGAGTCATGATGTTATTTGCTATGGATTACTTTAAGTGCAGTGAAGCTATGCACATCATAAGACTGTTTAGGTATAACTATATCTATTAAGATAAATATGTATAATATTTTCCAGTAATATTCCAGAATATTTACAACTGTCACCAACAATATGTTCTAGAAGATTTATTGTCTTAAATGGAGTTGATGGAGCATATACACTCATTCATTATTATCCAGTGTGCTTTGTGCTACAAGCAACTGAAAACCCAAATTCAAATATAAAAGTAAATTAATCCTTCATTTCACAGAAGGAAATCAAAGGTAAGATGGCTCCGTCCGGTACATTCAGCTACTTAATTATGTGACTGAGCACACAGATTCTTTGAACGTCTACATTCTGCCATTCTGCGGGACAACCTCTACTGCAGACTTGACTACGTCATATTGGCAAACTCGTTCAGACATCATATTCAGATACAATAACGTCCAGGAGGGTAAGAAGGGCTGCCTACTTCTTGGTGAGAGTATAAACCTTTTCCCAGAAGACTGTGGTGCAGAATTGGGTTACATGGGGACAACTGAGTCACATAGCGTTTTGTAGAACAAAAATTGGCTAGGGTAAGGTAATTACCACAGCTAAGTTAGAGTACTAATCTGAGAGATGAAAGATATAAGCTATAGGGATCTAGAACTAGAAATACCATTTGACCCAGCCATCCCATTACTGGGTATATACCCAAAGGACTATAGATCATGCTGCTATAAAGACACATGCACACGTATGTTTGTTGTGGCACTATTCACAATAGCAAAGACTTGGAACCAACCCAAATGTCCAACAGCAATAGACTGGATTAAGAAAATGTGGCACATATACACCATGGAATACTATGCAGCCATAAAAAATGATGAGTTCACATCCTTTTTAGGGACATGGATGAAACTGGAAAACATCATTCTCAGTAAACTGTCGCAAGGACAAAAAACCAAACACCGCATGTTCTCACTCATAGGTGGGAATTGAACAATGAGAACTCATGGACACAGGAAGGGGAACATCACACTCCGGGGACTGTTGTGGGGTGGGGGGAGAGGGGAGGGACAGCATTAGGAGATATACCTAATGCTAAATGACGAGTTAATGGGTGCAGGAAATCAACATGGCACATGGATACATATGTAACAAACCTGCACATTGTGCACATGTACCCTAAAACCTAAAGTATAATAATAAAAAAAAAAGAAGAAAGATATAAGCTATAATGGAGATGTTATTTAAGTTTCTTTTTACTTTGAATGGAAATGGTTGTGTAAAATGAAATTCAGGGAAATAACTGAAATTTTGACAAATAAAATTCTTGTGAAAATATGAGCCATTGCTGATTGTGTTAACAAAACCTCAATCATTTTGTTTGGAAAATTCTCATAGCCACATCCTCCAATTTTACATTTAAAGAGAAATAAAAGCACTTTTATATATTGAAAATATATCAAGAAACTGACTATTAATTATTACCCAACATGTCAGCTCTATTAGTTCATGTGTTTCTATTTCATACTAGCATAACCTTCAGATTGGCAACAATTTTAAATATGGTTTTTCCAGAATTACTTTCCATGGTTTCTACCAGAATTATTATTTCTCACAGAAATTTGAGCCATATTTATAAACACATTTAATATATATATTTTTGTATATTTCTTTTTTTAGTGTAGTTCATTAATTTATATGTATCAGCTGAGTAAATAACATTCAGTGGTGGGCACATAAATTATTTTCTAAGTGCCTTCTGGAAAGTTGCTTGATGCAATTATATATCACATTTATACGCTCAGCTTCTTATCTGCTTTCTTACATGGTTTTAAATGGATCATCGACTAAATGAATCTATTATATGGGCTTATAGATGAAACATGGTTGTAGAATTGAAAGGCTTCGGCTAGAGTCCCTTCATATCACAGAGAAAAGTATCCTAGTAATAAGGTCTTGTCAAATTGATCCTATTAAGTGAAATTTTTCATGGCCCTTATCTTCCAACAAATTTTTTGACACTGCAGTGTTTAACATTTTATTGTTGTTAAAATTTTAATGAATTAATTTAATTATAAATCATATTAATTGAAGATGGAATTGCATTAATTCTAGTCTTATGATTTTTTCCTTTTCAAATGATTCCTGTAAATGTTTAGAAGATAAACATATCTCAGATAAGAGCTTCCCTCTAGTATATTTCCTTTTATTCACTTTTCCATTTGTTCTTTTCTTTTTTGAAAACACAATGACATTTTTTAGGGTATCTTTCCCAAAGCAAATTGGCTTTTTCTCAAGACAACTCTTTCTTATCAGTGGGAATGCAGCAAGGAGCAAGCTCTCACTTCTCCTTTCTCCCAATCTTATGCATTCTTGATATGGGCTTATTTATATTTTTATTTACAAGATCCAAAAGATAGGTTTTCTCTTTAAACTTTTAAAGTAGATGGGAAATGAACAGAATAATTCTAGGCTATGAAGTGTAAGCAGCTCTTCCTTCTTCCAAGGCTGGAAGAAGAGAGAAATGAAATCCTGTATCTAATTATTGTTTTTCATTTACCTCTAAAAGTCTCTGTATATGTCTCTCTCAATGACAATATAAATCTTCAATAAATGATACTATATATGTATACAAACAATTATGAAATAATAAGAATAATCTTTTTCAGTGACAAAAATTCAGTAAATAGGACTAAACATTGAAGGAAAAATAGTAGAGATAATAGAGATATTCTGAAGTTAACACCTAATGTTTTCAAGGTTTTCATGATACCCTATCCCAGAACCTTCTTCCTTTATCATGTCTGATCCTGTTATGTCTGTAGATACTATGAAAACTAATAAAGAAATGATCTGAAAGGTGCTTGGATTCTAGTTATCTAACATCACTGAATAAAAAGTGACTTTTTAATAAAATGGTGCTCAGATAATTGGTCATTAAAGAAAATATAAATTTGAAATACTATTAGAGTCAAGACCAACACTAAAATAAATTTAAGATTATTTAAAATGTTAGATATTAAAATGTGGCATCATAAATATCTTAATAGAAAAATATGAGTATTTGATTTTTATATCTCCTAATAGAGAAGGATTACCTTGGCTTAAAACCAATAGAAGAGTCACGTTAGAACAGTTGAATACATTTCAGTACATACACATGTATTAGATTTTTTTTGCATCAGAACTTAGGCATATTTTAAAGTGCAATAGTATGAAAAATAAACATACTTAAGCCCAAGTATTTTAGTAAATATTTTTGTGATTTTGGTGTTTTAAAAACTTTTATCCCTTGTCCTTTTTCTGTATTTTGCCTATTACCTACAATGGGCAGGAGTTAGTTGTATAGTCAGAAAATAAATAAAAAGTGATACCACTTTATGAAAAAATCAATGATATATAGGAATGAGGTCAGGCTAAAGTGTTGTAAAGTTGATAACTGAGATAAATTAGAATTGTATTTTAGATTTTAAACAGCATATATGCAAAACTCAAATTTTGTCCAAAGAATTAATCAATAAAAGTAATAGGATTTTCAATTTTTAAATAAAAATAATAGATTTTAAAATTTATTCTATCCTCCTCCATACTGAATTTTTTAAAAGATGGAAAACTAAGTTTGAAACGTAACCACACCTATTTTATATGATATTTGATTAACTCAGGTTCTATTATTTCTTTATTTTCCACTAGATCCCATGGATGAGAAACACTCAGGAAAAAATGACTGTATTTATGATTTCTGTTTTCACAGAGCATTTTAATTAGCAATTTATCTACTTATTTATTTGTGTATTGCCTCAAGATATTTCAGAGGAGCTGCAATTTTTCTCTCTGCTCAGTCCATATTTGCTTTAGAGAAGCACTCACATAAGAAAGAGAAAGGGAAATAAGAGGCTGCATTTATGACCAGTACAATATTTTACATAAAAATTACCTATATTTAGTATTTGGCAAAGCTATTTGGGGAAGCTATTACCCCAGAATTATAATGCTGGATTTTTCCATAATCAAAGATGTTAATTTTATGGGTGAGAGAACTGAGATGCCACAGGATTAAATGACTTAATCAAGGTCATTCTTTCATCAAACAACTATTGACCACTCACTGAGCCATCTTCTCAGCACTGGAAATCTAACATTAATATATTTCATGAAAGTTTCTACTGTCCTAAAACTCATATTCTAATGGAAACTC
The DNA here is from genome assembly GCF_006542625.1 of Nomascus leucogenys. Classification (NCBI taxonomy): domain Eukaryota; kingdom Metazoa; phylum Chordata; class Mammalia; order Primates; family Hylobatidae; genus Nomascus; species Nomascus leucogenys. The sequence goes on along the minus strand of NC_044387.1, from coordinate 87,539,054 downwards.
CCCAATTTTCTTAAATGCCATTCTGTATACATTCCATTACTTAACACTCCCTCAGCATTTGAAAATTTTGTTAATATGAGTAAACATTCATGTCTGGTATTTTAAAAAATTATAAAATGAAATATTTCTCAGATTTTTTGTTATCTAGATCCTCTCCAGCAATTCTAAATGGGCCAGAAATACTAAAGATTCATAAAAAATAAACTGCAACAATAATCAGCAAGATCGTTTGACAATATTTTGACTGATAGATCTTTATTATTGCAAACAGGGGATACTGGTGGTTAAAATAAATGTTTCAAAACTTGTCTGAAACATATAGAATCTTTGATATGACAATAAGTTTCACTTTCACTGTTGACCACCTACTTGAGTACTTTTATTGTTATATTTATGGTTCTTTTTATAGAAATATATGTTATTGTACACAGCCCAAAAAAAGTTATTAGGAAAAAATTTCAAAGCATTCATAATCTCACAACTAGAAAATAAACTATTTTTAATCTTTGCATCATATCTTCATCACACACACACACACACACACACACACACTCACACACACTTAAGTATCCTCTGTTCCTAGATGGCCATAGAACAGTGGTTCTCAACTATAGCTTACATGAGAATTACATTGAGGCCTTACAAATTCCTGGGTTGCACCACCAGTTTCTGAAACTCCTGGTTTGGGGTGGGGCTAGAGATTTGCATTTTCAACAAGATTCCAGGTGATTTTAACACTGCTTGTCTTGGAGTTCACACTTTGAGAACCACTGCCTTAGAGGAAAAAAAAAATGGAAATAAGAATATTTGGACATTAGCTAAAAGGTGGGATATTCTTTGTATCCCTTCACTGTTTGTTGCTTTAGGAGGGTTTTTATATGTACTTTTAAAAAATGGTCTATTCTTCATAAGATATTGAAAGGATATGGTTGCCTTTTTAGCTCATTGACAGATCAAATCGGAAGTGGAATGACACTTATAGCAGCATTATGTACACTGGAGAATGAGTGTATTTTCCTTCAATCATTCCATTGACAAGTACTTTATTCAGCAGTCAATCACTGAAACTTTTGTTTTAATTTCTGGTGGATTAAAACAGCCTAACAATTTTACACACACACACACATACATGCACACACACACGTTTTATATAGGACAATAAATAATATATCTAGGTTGAAAAAAATGGTGAAACATTGTGTATGTTCTGGGTTTTTGATCTTCCATGAATTTCCAGTACATTTCCAATATGACTCATATAGTACACTGGTGGTCAGAGTGTTCATAGGCTGCTAAGACAGGTGAACTCACTCCAGTGAGATGCTGAACAGTGAGAAAGATTACAACTACTTGTGATTGAATATAATTAAAATTATTATCTTCCCCTGATGACAATCCCAAATTATTATTTTAGATCTATGCACTTTCTATTAAAAATGGCAAGATTGGGAATTACTTTCTTCCTCCCATGTGTGCTACATTTTAAAATTGAACATTGTCACCTCTTAAAACTTTCCAAATCTTTTGTATATTTTGAATGCTAGTAGATATAAAGGCTTAAAACAGGACATTTTCTATGTATGCATTTTCAGACTTTGAAGATAAATGACAAGACAAATGGTCTTTTCACTTTTCATCTAGACATAATATTATGTTCAGGAAAATTTAAATCAGTCACTAATTATATATAAATATATAATTATTATAATATTTAATATATTAAACACATATTATATATATATATTTATATGTGTTTGAGCCAACAACAGCATCTTAAAAGTATTAAGTTCTACTTGAACTAAAAAGTCAAGATGAGTGTTGGGATCAATCTTTTTCACTTTATGGATCTGGAAACTCTAAATAGAACTGGGAATAAGGTATTGAATAATGCTGACCGATGCACTAAGAAGCAGTCAATAAAATGAAACTGAGAAATAATCCAAGCTAGGAAGGTAAATTTGCTACATAGTTATATCTTTTTACATGACTTTTAAGGAAATCTCCTATAATGGAGCAATGTGGGGAATATAATAACAACTGAAGGACTAGATGCAATAACATAATAGAATATTCTGAGTAATGGCAAATATGACTTTTGAAGCCCTTTGAATACTTTTGATAACCTTCAGAACATAACTTTAAAAAGAAAATTAAAGTTTGTGATGCATAAATAAAACCAGCAGAAATTCTTAAAGTGACAATCATATTTTATAAAGCCATAATATGAATAACTACCCAGACATGCTATTAAAATGGTACAGAAATGGAAAAATAACAGCAAATAAAAATTAAATTGAGAAACCAGTTTATTAATATCAGTACTCTTTGCCATTTGCCCTCCAATAACAATGCTTCTACCCCCAAATATCTAGCTTTTCTTTCAGGAAAATTTAAATAAAAGGTGTACAAGTTACCAAGCGCCAGGTGCGGTGGCTCACGCCTGTAATCCCAGCATTTTGAGAGGCTGAGGCAGGCAGATCACCTGAAGTCAGGAGTTCAAGACTAGCCTGGCCAAAATGGTGAAACCCCATCTCTACAAAAAATACAAAAAAAAAAACTAGCCAGGCTTAGCGATGCACGCCTGTAGTCCCAGCTACTCGGGAGGCTGAGACAGAATCACTTGAACCAAGGAAGCGGAGGTTGCAGTGAGCCAAGATCATGCCACTGCACTTCAGCCTGGGCAACAGAGCAAGACTCTGTCTCAAAAAAAAAAAAAAAAAGAAAAAAAGGTGTAAAAGTTATAAGGCAAAGCATAATACATATAGCATGCCTACACCAACATATTAATTTTTATATTAGTTGACTGTGCTTATTTTGAAGAACTACAGATCCTGTTTGAAATTTATAGCTGCCTAATACTCTCAAGTGATCTTTATAGCAATTTATTTTGTAGTTTTAAACAGAGATAGAAAATTTTGGACACAACTTTACTAACAGGGGAAGGACTTCTGAGAATGTCCCATGAAATGCTGTGTCCATTCGTTACCTGTCCTCTTGCAGCATGAATCACAGGCATCATTTAGAAGCCAAGAGAAAACAAAACAAGCTTCTAGTTACTAATTATGTTAGAATTAAATCCAAGTTAAGTAAGATAACTCGTGTGATTAAAAATAAAATAGATTTTACTTCATTTTTCTCTGTAAGGCAGCCCCAGCTATCTATCTGACCACAGTAATCAGGGTCTGTTCTGTAAGACATCTACTACTGATTATCTGCTTTACAAAAGAATGCTGGACAGTGCATTCATTTCTTATTGCTCTGCAACATATTGCCTCAAATGTCGTGGCTTAAAACAGCACAAATTTATTATGTTACAGTTCTGGAAGCAGAAGTCTACAGCTGGTCTGATGAGGCTAAACTCAAGTGCTGTGTTACATCTGGGGACCTACAGGAGAAACTTCTTCCTTGCCTTGTCCAGTTTCTAGGTGCTGCTGGCATCCCTTGGATCCAAGTTCCATCACTCTGACCTCTGCTGCCGTCCTTACATCTTTCATGCTGACCCTCCAGCCTTCCTCCTAAAATGATCCGCCTGATTACATTGGGCCCACCTGAATAATCCAAATACTCTGTCTATCTCAAGATCCTTAATTTAACCAGTTTGGAAAAACCCATTTGCATTGTAATGTAACATATTCCTGGAATTAGGATATGGACATATTTGAGAGGCCATTATTTTGCCTGCTATAGACAATAATGAAAATGTTTATATAATGATGATATTTAGTCTCTGCAGTGGATTGAATGGTAGTCTCCAAAAAGATACGTCCATGTCAAATCCCTCGAACCTGGGAATGTTATCTTGATTGGAAGAAAGGATTTTATCAGATGACATTAAGGACCTTGAGAAGAGGAGGCCATCCTTGATTATCCAAATCCAATGGCATGTGTACATATAAGAGACACACAGAGGAGAGACACACAGATAAGAGACACGCAGAAGAAGGAGAAAGTGTGAAGGTGGAGGCAGAGATTGGAGTGAAGTGGTCACAAGCCAAGGAATGCCAGGGTTTATGGGCAGCTATCTGAAGCTAAGAGAGAGGTAAAGAATGGATTTGTTCCCCTAGCTTCTGCCAAGGCTTTGATTTCTGGCTTCTGGCCTCCACTACTGAATAAGAATACATCTCTAGTTTCAAGCCACCTAGCCTTTGGTAATTTGTTACAGTAGCCAAATGAAAGTAATATAGTCTCTAAATTTCAAAGTTCAGAAATATCCTTCAAATGCTAAGGACTTTTTAAAGGAGATTAAAATAAATAACTTTTGATAGTTATCTATTTCATAAACTGTAACTGTATAATCCTAAAGACCTTAACATGCTAAGACATGTCTTTAAAAATATACACAGAACTTTCATCTCTAGAGACATGATTTGTCATTTATGATAATATTTGGCTTGGCTTCTGTGATAACAATTGAAAGATAAATGCTTGGTCTCTGATATGAAATGTTTTAGAGGTTGAATGATTTTCTATAGCATTAAAAAGAGTTGACTGTAGTTCTGCTATTGATGATTTAAGCAAAGTAAATTTATAAATATCTTGTGTTCATATTGGTTGAATTCAAATGATTTTCAAGAGAAGGGATAGAGTGGATATGACATCATTTATCCTAGGTGAAAAATGCAAAACTTTTTTTAAAAATTCACATGAAATGTGTCTTTAAAAGAATACTTCATAAGGGAGTTAGGTGATTATTTATTGGTGTTGGTATTTGTTTCTCAGTTTTTACAAATTTTCTTGGAGAGATGCTAGATAAAAAAGTAACATTCAAATATAAATACCTGGGCTTCACTAAAACTTTCCAGGGGAACAACCATATACTTACAGATGTCCTAAAATATTATAGAAATACAAATATGGAACAGATTTTTCTTAGGTTTTGAGATTCACAGTACTTATACTTCATGGGTTGGTTTGTTCTGTTTCTCATAATTTCTCTTGCAGCCTTAAAAAATTATATTCAAGCTTTTGAAAATGTTTAAATTGCTTTCAAATGAAAAGAGTGGCAAGGTGAAAATGATTGAGAAAACATACACAAAGACTTTAAAACAGAATGGTCTACAATTATCAGAGAAGTGAAGGGATTAGGACTGTTATCTGTATACTCCCAGGTTTTTTTTTTTGTTGTTGTTGTTGTTGTTTGTTTTTGGTTTTGGTATTTTTTGGGGGGGACGGAGTCTTGCTCTGTCGCCCAGGCTGGAGTGCAATGGCGTGATCTCAGCCCACTGCAATCTCCGCCCCCAGGTTCAAGTGATTCTCCTGCCTCAGCCTCCCAAGTAGCTGGGATTACACCTGTGCACCACCACACCCAGCTAATTTCACACCCAGCTAATTTTTGTATTTTTAGTAGAGATGGGGTTTCACCATGTTGGCCAGGCTGGTCTCGAACTCCTGACCTCGGTTGATCCACCGTCTTGGCCTCCCAAAATACTGGGATTCTAGGTGTCAGCCACCGCGCCCAGTCCTACTCCTAGTTTTTGATGTCATAGTGTAGCACATTTTATCTTTGGTTGAGTTCATTTTTAAAAAGTTTATTTTTAATAACTTAATTCTTAATGTGATGGAGAAAGTGGCAAAACTTTAGCTAAGGACAATGAAAATAAAGTAGTCCTGGCTATGTCACTCACCGTGAGATCTTCTCATGTGTGTTCATGTCTCAGTGTTTTTTGTACAATTAGTAATATTTTTAAAAACCTTGAACCTTAGATTTATTCAACTAATATACATTTAGAATATCAGGTCTATTAAGGTTTGTTAATTTTTGATCACCATTAGATCTAGAGTGTTGAACTCTACCTAACATCAATATAATTGCTTAACAAAAATAGATATGAATGACATCTCTAAGCTATTTGTTAGTAATATTTCCCTCTGGAATTAAGACATCTTTTAAGTAAAGATCATATTTTAGTATCTTGAAGCATATTTTAATCTAAATTTTTCTAGTGACATGGTTTATAATACAGTATTTTATGATTCAGTCCTTTGCTTGTAATTCTTATATTCTGATTGACTGTAAGACAAAACTGATTTTATGTAGCATTTCTAGTGGAGAAATTGTTAGTCATACCTTGTAAATGTCTAACTGTCTTACTTAGACTGGGTTTTTTTTAACTGCCATTTTTTGATAATTATATTGATTTTACACAGATGAATGTGGTGTTTAGTCACAAACTGCTGGTGGAAAGATGTTTATATTAAGTACAGAAACATCTAAACTAAATACTATATTTTAAGTTTCACAAATGAAACATTAGGTTAAAATATGGGTAATGAGTATGAGCCATCAGAAATTTTTAGGCATTATATCTAATGGCTTGACATCTTTGTTTTCTCTCTATTGACTTTGCCTCTTATTCTTATATTCCATATATTACCCACTAGTTATGTAAAATACGCTTTTTTCCAGTAAATAAAAAAACTCCAAATTTTATGTCTAATTTAAATACATTTAACTTTGATAATTAAAAATTAAAACAATCTATTATTTTTAAAATATTTGATTTGGCTGGGTACAGTGGCGCAAGCCTGTAATCCCAGTGTTTTGGGAGGCTGAGGCAGGAGGATTGCTTGAGGCTGGGAGTTTGAGACCAGGTTGGGCAACATAATGAAAACCTTTCTCTACAAAAACTGGGAAGCTGAGCGGGGAAGACGGCTTGAGCCCAGGAATTGAAGGCTGCAGTGAGCTATGATTATGCCACTGCACTCCAGCCTGGGTGACAGAGCAAGATCCTATCTCAAAAAAATTTTTTAATTAACCTTATTTTTGGAAAACATAATTGGAAATATGTTTTTGCCTTAGAGTGTTAAATATAGATGTCACCAAAACACCCTCTCATGACAAGATAGCTTCCAGATTTTCACTGTGGAGATTAAATCAAAAACTGTGCAAGTTGAGCATAAGAAATTTTAGTGCAACTTTAAATAATATATATCTCACCCTTTTATGCAGTTTCAAAACTGACAGTTTTTCTCCTTCCATTATGACAAATTTATATTTTACTTTTTATGTAGGTTCTTTCATAGTGAAACACAAGCTTCTAAATTTACATATTCTCAAGTCCATAGGTTTAAGTGCATTTGCTGACTACATGTTTTATGATTCTACATATTCTACATAGCAGTTTGTGCTTTAACTATAATATTTTTAAAAATATCATTGTATTTGGAGTGACAAGGAAGTGAAGAAATATTATATTTGAAAAAAAAAAACTGAATGTCTGAAATTATAAAAGGAATAGACCAAAAGTATACAAGAAAGAGATTGCTCAAGCACTAAACAGAATGGGATGAAACAGATGAAATAGAACACTAGCAAGGAGAAACTCCGGTGTCCTGTGCCTGCCTCAGTAAATAGATGATTCTGGAGACAGGGCACCAGATGAGAGTGTGTTTCCAGTAATATTCCCTAGGGCTGTTTTTAGTGAGCCCAGAGCTAGCACATTGGCACTTAAGCCAGGTTTCTGATACTCTACAGCCGTATTTCTCAAACTTGGACCTCCTTCTGATTCATGTAATGGGATGCTTAAAATGCAGTGTGCTGAGCCCTGTCTTCACAGTTATTTATTCAGTAGATCTAGGGCAGGATTTGAGAATCTGCATTTCTGAAGTCTTTGTGGGTGATGCTGATTATGCTTTTACATGTCTCAAAGGCAGTACGTTGAGAACCACTACTCTGTGTCATTCTCAGTCTTGTACCTCTCCTGGTGTGTTTGTCTTAGGAGATGATGTCAGTGGCCACAGCCCCTGAATCAAGGGTATAGAGCAGGAACACAGTACGCCCTCAGGGTCATTTCTCATCAATGCATTTCACTCCGCAGTCTGGTAGGGTTTGGAAGTGGCCCAGGTGCCCTCAATAATACAATAAACCCCATCCATCACCCTGGAATCCTCCATTCAGGGGGGGCCACGAGGGAGACTGTTGGGAATGGATGTTCTTGGTAAACCTAACAGAAGAGACAAACTGAGCAGGCAGAGTGGACTTTAAAGTCCTTCATGTAGAGGGGTGATCAGGAGGAGAACAAATGGCAATACTGGTTTCCAACCCTTTGAATGAGAACTTTTTTGCTTATCTGTGGTGGCAGGTATCGCAAAAATTTTGCACAGACCTTTTGTTTAGCTCATCAGCTATCATTAGTGTTAGTGTATTTTATGTGTGGCCCAAGACAATTCTTCTTCTTCAGATGGGGCCCAGGCAAGCCAAACGGTTGAACACTGTTTGTCTTCTCTGGGCCACAGTATATGAACACCTCCATATGCTAGATGGGAATGGACAGTAGGCACAAGTAAGAGACAGGGAGATAAATACTGAGAAGAAGATGAGGACCACTACTTTTTTTGCACAAAGTAATTAACGGTGGTGTACCCAAAATTCATGCGGAGAAGACTAAGAAGAGAGGTAAGTGATCTGCAGTGTTAGATGTTACAGAGAGGTCCAGTAAGATGAAGGGTAAAAAACCTTTGGCAATAAAAGAACTAACTTTGGGAGGAGTTTAGTGAAGTGGTCTTAGTAGAAGCAAGGTGGTTTTGGGCTTAGGAATGAATGAGAGGAGGTGTAAGGAAAGAGTTTTTCAATGTGCTTCAGTATTCGGGGAAAAAGTGAGAAGGTCTATCTAAATAATTTTGCAATTTATGCATGGAAAATAAGCTTGAACAGTTTTATCTGCTGAAAGCAAAGAGAGAGTTTGAAGAACAAGAAAGAAAGAGGAAATTAATTATTGGAGAGGAAGGTGATAATTGATTCTGCAAGTTCTTTTGGGAAGTGAGAGAGGCCCGGTGTCCAGAGCACCAAGGGAGTTATTAAACGTCTAACGCTGTTTCAAAGGCCTTCCTTGGACTGTTGTCACAAGTGTATGGTAATTTATTTTGACAATTTCATTATACCTCTTCTATAATGGGAAACCAAAGTCTGAAGAAGTTCAGGAAAATTTATTTTCTTCTCAACTTTTTCAGATCTTTGCTATTTATCATCACTATATTTTTGTCCACTTCTATAAATGAATAATTGGTTACCAATTAAGAAATTTTCCAGGCTGTGCACGGTGGCTCACACCTGTAACCCCAGCACTTTCAGAGGCCGAGGTGAGTGGATCTCCTGAGGTCAGGAGTTCAAGAGCAGCCTGGCCAGCACAGTGAAACCCTGTCTCTACTAAAAATACAAAAATTAGCTGGGCGTGGTGGCAGGCACCTGTAATCCCAGCTACTTGGGAGGCTGAGGCAGGAGAATTGCTTGAACCCGGGAGCCAGAGGTTGCAGTGAGCCGAGATCGTGCCATTGCACTTCAGCCTGGGCGACAGAGTGAGACTCCATCTCCAAAAAAAAATAAGAAAATTTCCAACAATCTTTTCCCCAACCATCTTTTAGGTGGCTTATTTTTTTTTCTATAATATAAAAAAAGTAGGTTTTTTTTCTGTAATATAAAAAAGTAGTCTTGGCAATACAACTAAGTACAGAAAAAATCAGTTCGACTTGATTGTGTATGTGTGTGTGTTTTTTGGTATCCTGTATTTGTCAAAGCAAATTAGTATCTGTTGACACGTATGTGGCAAAATAAAGTACTAATACTTGATTTTGAGTCAAATCTTGCTACTATCATTCATAAATACTTTATTGGAAACCTTTATAACACATCTCCTTTTGAGCTTAATTTTCCCTTCTAAAATATCAATCCATCAATCAGTCAATCAATCAGTTCTCCTCACCCAATTGTCTATTCTATAGCTGGTTCATAATGGTCTGAGCCATTTATCACCAGGATACGTCCTGGCAGTACTTTGCAGTATGATGGTAAAGTTGCCAGAAGAAGAGAGAGGGGAATACATAGGCCCACGCACAAGGCAGGTTTCTTTGGTTTTGTTTTCCACCAAAAACAGTATGAGATTTTGTGATTAGGGAAAAGTGAGGGGTGGAAGAGGAACCAGAGGCTGAAATGGGAGTTGAAGTAGGGTTCAAATGCCTGGAACAGATAAAATAAAATTAAACAGATTTTGCTGGTGTTACTGCATATGTGGTTTTCTAAAAGGATAAGTTGTGTGCTAATTAGGACTTGATTGTAAGGATAAAAGGCTGGCACACTTAGGTGAGCTCAGGTATAGTGGGCCTGAGAAGGAGATCATTGTCTATTTTAAGGTTTTTTGGTTTTTTTTTTTTTTTTTTGTATTGCAGGGGTTGGAAATTCATAGGTATATAAGCTTATCAATGTGTTGGCAATGAACTTTTTTTTTTGTGACAGAGTTCGACTCTTGTTGCCCAGGCTAGAGTGCAATATATTGCATGGTATTGGCTCACTGAAACCTCTGCCTCCTGGAGTCAAGCAATTGTCCTGCCTCAGCCTCCCAAGTAGCTGGGATTTCAGGTGTGCACCACCACACCCAGCTACTTTTTTTTTTTTATTTTCAGTAGAGACAGAGTTTTGCCAATTTGGCCAGGCTGGTCTCGAACTCCTGACCTCAGGTAATCCGTCCACCTTGGCCTCCCAAAGTGCTGGGATTACATATGTGAGCCACAGCGCCCAGCCTACAGTGAACTTATTGTGAGGTCTTTACAGGCTTGTGCAGTCAGATTGTGGACTGACTGACCTTACCTTAGGTGTCAACCATTGTGCTTGATGTAGGGTTAGGAGTTAAGAGTTTGGGCAGACTGTTGCCTCTTTTAATCCAATAACAATTTTCACTCTTTTCTTTTTTAAGCTGGGTATACAGTAACCTAGAATAAGTATGTATTTTCAAGCCTCTGTTGTGGTTAGGTGTATTTTGTGCCTGTTACTGCCAATAGGATATGAGTAAACATAAAGTGTGTAACTTCTGGATTGTGCTCTTGAAGAGAAAGGAGGTCATGCCCTCCATCTCCCTTTTCCTTTCTTCCTTGCAACTGTAAATCAAATAATAATTGTGGGATCATCTTAGAATATGAAATGAAGCCAAGATGTTGAAGGTGATAGAGCAATCAGAAACAGCATCAGTCACCAACACTGTCAAACTGAACTACTATTTCTGCATCCTCTGAGTGATCTCCTACATGAAAGAAAGAAATGGAGGTTTTTTTTTTTTTTTTTTTTTTTTTTTTTGTGAGGGAGTCTCCCTCTGCCACCAGGGCTGGAGTCCAGCAGCGTGATCTTGGCTCATTGCAAGCTCCGCCTCCTGGGTTCAGGCCATTCGCCTGCCTCAGTCTCCCGAGTAGCTGGGACTACAGGCGCCCGCCACCACAGCCGGCGAATTTTTTTGTATTTTAGTAGAGACAGGGTTTTGCCGCGTTAGCCAGGATGGTCTCAATCTCCTGACCTCGTGATCTGCCCGCCTCAGCCTCCCAAAGTGCTGGGATTACAGGCGTGAGCCACTGCACCCAGCCGGAGGTGGGTTTTTTTTTAAGCACCGTTTTATTTTTGTCTTTTGTTTCAGCAGTCTGTGTCCTAACTAATACACTTGTTAAGATCTCTAATCAATGTATTCAATAAACGTTTACAGAGTGCTATATGCCTGGCACTCTTCTAGATTCTAGCAAAAGTGAACAACAGTCCTCTACTCCAGCCAAAAAATAAAAATAAATGAAAATAAATAAATAAATACATACATAAATAAAAAATATCTGCGCTCAAAGAACATTCGATGGAGGAGCTACCCCATAAGAAGGATAGATACATGGAAATATATAATTTCTTAATTAGTACTATGGAAAAAATATAGTAAGGAAGGGAGGAAACTAAATTTTAAGTGATAAGTAAACTTTAAGATAGCATGACCAGAAAAGACTTCACTAAGACGGTGACTTTAGAATCAAACACTGAAATAAGCAAGGAAAGCAGCCATGCAGATATTGGGCTGAGGGAGGACATTCAAGCAGAGGCCCAATGAGAGCCAAGAACACAAGACCTTATTGTGCTATAGCAAGGAGAGAATACAACTGGAGGTAAGTGAAGGAGAAGACAGTTTTAAAAGAGGAGATCAGTGTGATAAAGGGACCGTATATTTAGAGTCATGGTAAGTATTATGGCTATTCCACAGAGGAACTGTGAAGACAATTGAGGGCTTCTATCTGATGGCATAATTCAATTTATGTTTCAAAAGAGGCATTCAGTTTAATTTGTAGAAAATCAACTGAAAGTCTCAAGGAAAAAAAAAAGAAAAGAAGGCAAACTTAATAGAAAGGTATTGCATCATTTAGATGAGAGATGACAGTGAATGGGTTACACTGTTGACAGGTTATATTTTGAAGATATAGAGCTGACCAAATGGAGGGTGTGGGGGAGAAAAGGGCATCAAAGATTTCATCAAAGATGTGGCATGAGGAACTACAAGAACAGACTTTCTGTTAACTGAGATGAAAATATCTGACTGCATGAAAACCTGATGCTGGCTGTGGGGAACAAGAAATAAGAGGGGTTTTAGACATTCTGAAGGTGAGGTTCCTATTAGATATCTGAGTAGATACATTGAATAGAGATGATATACATCTCTGAAGTGTAGGGGAGAATCCGAGTTGGAGAAATAATTTAAGAAGTCTCAGCATCTAGACTATATTTTAATCATAAGACCAGATGAAGTCCCTGGGGAGTGACAGGTAAAAAAGAAAACAAATTCAAGGACTAGTCTGCAGCCTTGGGCCATTCAACATTCAGAGGTCAGGAACATTAGGAGGAAGCAACAAAAGATAATAGGTGGGAGGAAAATATGTCAGGGTGGTATCCAGAATTCTTAGTGAAGAAAACATACCATAAGAATGTCTTTTTGGGGCAGGGCATGGTGGGTCATGCCTGTAATCCCAGCACTTTGGGAGGCTGAGGCAGGCAGATCACGAGGTCAGAAGTTTGAGACCAGCCTGGCTAACATGGTGAAACCCTGTCTCTACTAAAAATACAAAAAATTAGCTGGGTGTGGCAGTGTGTACCTGTAGTCCCAGCTACTTGGGAGGCTGAGGCAGGAGAATTTCTTGAACCTGGGAGGGTGGGAGGTTGCAGTGAGTGGAGATAGCACCATTGCACTCCAGCCTGGGTGACAGAGCAAGACTCAGTCACAAAAAAATAAAAATAAAAAATGTCTTGTTGGAGCTGTCTTTTCTGGGCTCTGGGAAAAGCAGAAAATATGACTGACTGAGTACTGTAGTCTGCAGATACGCCATGTGTTAATTGGACTGCCAATCTGGCAGAGAGTGGCAGAGGTGGGTGGAACAGTATATAATCAAACCTAGAACCATGGAACATCTTGGTACAGGCAGATAATGGCTATTGTAAACTATGACTGAATCCAGCCAGGAGTGTAGATTATCTGAATTGCTGCAGATCTACACGTTTTAACCTTAGCACAACTACCAGTATATTTGATGCTTTTTAAAAGAAATTTGCAGTGCCTAGTCTGGATAGCTCATGAAATAGAAAGCCACACCACCATCTTCAGGAGACAAGCTGTGAAAGAGAATCTTAAGTTATAATACTTTTCCTTACAAAATGATGCTGGACTTCTAATGATATATAGCTGCTGCTGATATCATTTATTTTTTATTATTCATTAACTTGTTATATATCGTTCATATATAAAAATCATAATAGGCTGCTTTGTATCATTATATTGAAATATACTCTATCACTTTAAACATTATTCAACTTTTCTACATTCTTGTAATTTTATTTGCCTCACTCAATGTTATGTTTCTTGAAGACTAAAATGTTGCATTTTGACTTTCTTTATTCTGTCCTCTGCTTATTCTACCTTTTTTTTCCCTTTTCACAACACTAGTGTTATTGAGGACATGATTTTTAATTTTTTTAAGTAATCTCTTTAGCTCTGAAAACTCTCCGTATTTTTTTATTTAATTATTTGGTAACATAGTGTTTAGTGCTAGTTACCATTATTTTAAGGCTGGCACTACTATTATTTTGAATAAAAGATAAAGCTGTTTGGTAAAGATTGCAATGGTGGGTAAATTTTGTTGAGTTGATTATTGTTCTTTAGCACCACTCATGTGAAAATATCGAAAATTTATTTTATAATTTAGTGTTCTCCAGAAGTTGTAAATGAGTTTGCAGTAATTATACATTTCATTAATATTCATATATCTCTTTACTATATTTACTTCCTCCTTCAAATGGCAGCTCTGAGAAATGAAGGAAGAATAACAATAACGGATATGTATAAACATATGTCTGTGTTGTATTATATTCATGAGAATGGGTGATGACTTCACAAGTACAATGTGACAATGTTTTCACACTACATTCTAGTTGTATCATGTTCACTGAGGTACTGTATCCCTAAAGGAACTAAAACGACTTTTCCTCTCTATCTGTAGGGATGACAAAGGTAACTCATGGCCCTTTACAATTTTTATTGCATAGTGCAATATAGTAGCAAAACAAATGTACAATTGAAAATTATTAATGGGAGGCTGAAGTGGGTGGATCACTTGAACTCAGGAGTTCTAGACCAGCTTGGGCAACATGGCAAAACCCCATCTCTACAGATCAAAAATTAGCCAGGCATGGTGGCTCACGCCTGTCCCAGCTACTTGGGAGGCTGAGGTAGGAGGATTACTTGAGCCCAGGGAAGCCAAATCTGTAGGCTGCAGTGAGATGTGGTTGCACCACTGTATTCTAGACCCTGTCTCAAGAAAGAGAAAGAGAGAGACAAAGAGAATGAGAAAAGAAAAAGAAAAGAGAAGAGAAAAGAAAAAGGAAAAGAAAAGAGGGAGGGAGGGATGGAGGAAGGAAGGGAGGGAGGGAGGGAGGGAAGGTTATTAATGAAAAACTTGCAATTATGGTTTGCCATGGGTAAATTCACAGGTTTCTTTTTGTATTACTTTGCAGTTATCTGACATTATGTGAATGATTGTACATTTTATTCATGATTTTTATGTATAACATTTATAATAGTTTTATTAAATATAGTATTAATTAATATGTTAAAATTACCTGAATTATCATTTCATAGGGGATGGCTTCTTAGTGCCCCCAAACTGTGAGGAGTTTCAAAGCAATTGTATTTCGACAAAAATGTTTGGAACAGCAGGCTATCACTGCTATGTCGTTGTCCTCTAAGGGTGAGAAAATGGGGAGCTAGTAGATGAACATGAATCCTACTGATAACATTTTTCCAAGATTAGAAATGAATAGTATAAAATTTTGTTATGCAGTCACATAATATGAGGGATTCTATCAGATAAAAATTTGCCTCCCACTATCTCTTTCAATATTTTCCTCTTATCTCTTCCTATTGCTTCCTATCACTTGATTTATCTCTGAGGTAGGAAAATTAATCTCATCCACATTCACTTTTTTTTGTTTGAAACCAGAGAATAAATCTCTACATGAGGTACTAATGGATTCTGACATCTCTTATCTAACACTATAACACAAACCTCAAGGGAAAGTACAATCGAATTGCTGACAGGAAGAGAGATGAGAACTGGCTAAGAGAGAAATTTTTATGAGGAATTTATTATTGTTGTCCATCCTCTGATCTGGAAAAATATGAGCCATGTCCAAGAAAAGAATAAACTTCTTTAACCTGGAGAAGTCCTGTGTGCTAAATGTCAATATCCTAGAACTGCTCTGACCATTTGCATATGAATTTATATAAATCGTATATTATTTAAATATATATTAGATTTAGGCATGGCTATCATTTTTTCATGATTGATTTTAAATAGATTTAAAAAAACACCCAGGTTAGATTGTTGAACTTTTCAGTGCCGTTGGATGGTTTCTGGGTCTGCAGAATAACTATCAAAATCCACTGAATGATAAGGAGTACTAGTAATCCAGTGGAGTTAAGCATTTTAATATGTTGAAAAAATAGACATTTGGTAATGATAAATGTAAGTGACTTAATCTTCATTCAAACTATGATGTTACCCAATGTTGGAATTGATTTAAATGGTAACATTGGGAAGAATAGATCTTTAATCTATAGATTATAGATTTTAAAATAACCTTTCGAAAACGAATCCTTTTATTTATACAAAGATAACCATTTTTGATGTTTAAAAACTTTTTTAAAAATGCACTTCTGTTAAGATGAAGTTATAATCATGTAAAGTCATATTTCCTATTATATCAAAGGGTAATATTTGTTAAAATGTGCAGTTAGCAAATTCAGCCACGAATCCTCAATTCAAGGACAAACAAAAAAATCCTCTTCATTATTTCTTGACAATGTATGCTAACAGAAATTACTAACTGTAATACTAAGTACAAACACTGAGTGATTGAATTATTTATTTTTCCAAAGCATTTTTATAATCAGTGCTGGATTGTCAAGTCGTTACTACTTTAACATGATAGCCAGAAGCGCCAATATTGTTCTTGTTTACATGAATGGTCTTTGAATATAAGTATTAATAATAACTATAATATCTAAAATTTATAACATCTAAAATTTCTACAACCTTACTATGTACCAGATACGGTGGTAGGTAATTTATATATATTAGTCCATTTAACCCTCACATCAACCCTCTAGGATAAAATACTGTCATTTCCACTTTATATATTAGAAAATTGAAACACAATGTTTTTAAGTAACTTGTCCAAAGCTTGATAGCTAGAAAGTGATAGAGCAAGGATCTAAACTAAGGAACCCTGGATCCAGAGTCTAACTCATTAACCACATAATTATTGTGCCTCTTGAAATTAGGTGTAATTTTGAAACTTGCATTTAATATACAAAGATATGTATGTGTACATTGTTTATGACCCTTATGTATAGAAACATAAAATCTACCATGTATATAATTTAAGAGGTATACTGCTTTAACATAAAATATTTCAGTGGAAACGATTTACCCACTTTTAAATGTAGCTATTTTCATCAGAAAGGGGTTTATTCTTTTCTTTCTTTCTTTTTTTCTTTTTTGGTTGAAACCTTTGGGGCATTAGTAAGAAGAAAAACGATTATTTGACAGGACAGTAGTGATGATCATACAAGATCACATCCACGTCTTCTGGGCTCAGTCAGGTAATGAAAATTGTTAGATATATGTTAACGTGAAATAGTGGGTAGCAGAGTACCCATTATGTGATCCTGAGAACTGATGGTCATTAGCCATTAGCCATTCTCTATTTGAATCCTCCAAATGTGTTGTTTTCTGATATGCATCAAAGAAACAAGTCTCTGATGTCATCCCTCAGCCCTTCACTTGTGGTTTATTTTTGCTATATAATAATGCAAGTATTTCTCACGATGGTTTAAATGACTTCAACAGAAGTTACTTTGGAGATGAGTATTTGTTAAGAGATGATATCAACCTTTGTTATTCATTCTGAAAACTTTAGTAACCTGTTATTTAATGGCAGAACTTGTTTTTAAGGGATATTATAATAAAAATCATCAAAAGACATTTCTTTATAAGGCTCGGGGATGTCAAATCCTAAAACATCTGCTCTCATATGTATTTATTGGGAATTATTTCATATCCTCACTCCATCCTTTCACCAAAGTACATATGATTACTCCCCGATCACACCCTCTATGTGAGCGATTGTCGAAACGCTGCTCTTCACCTCTCTTAGAGCCTACATTCCACCATAATCAATAGGAATTTTGTTCTTATTTAATTCTAGAATTGCCTTTACAGATTATTTTTGTTATTCTCCATAGTCGAAAGGAAATGGTGTCCCGCCGCCCCCGCCCCCACCGCCTTCTAGTTCAGAACTTAAAATTGCAGTGAGCTAGCTTTTGTATATTACAGCTGTTTGTGCACCTCTCATGTACTTGGGAGCATGATGAACTTCTTGATTCAGCCCAGATTTCTAGGCATGTAGATAAATTGGAAGGGCTGAGATTGGTCACCGAGAGAACAGTGAGAGTCTGAAATAATCAAAGTACAAGTAAGAAGGACTTAAACCAGCAGCAGATAATAGTAGAAGGGGGGATAAAAATGGGAAAGTTGATATGGGTTACATAAAATCCCTTCTCATAGATTTGCTATTGACCCCTGAGTATTTAGGAAGAAAGTAACAAAATAGCCAAAAGAAACCAGCATTTATGCTTCCTGATCAACAAATGCCAAGTTTTCTTATTTTTCCTGTAGAAAAAATATAACATACTTGTAAAACAGGGCATAATGCCACTTTGATGAAGCTTCTTCAAGAATAACTGTACATGAAATATGAGCAATTTGTCTATTTAAGATTTAACTGAGATGGCAGCTGGTGTTCAGAAGGATTCATTGACATGAATTTTAAAGTTGAAAATGCTACATAAGCAATCATAAAATATAGACACAGTCAAAATAAATGAGACCATCTCTAAAGATATGAACCATTCACAAGGACATTCTGACTCTATAATGTCACTGCCTTTTAGAAAGATTAATATGGGTATTTCTAGGTATTATTAGGATGAATTTATTTAATTAAGAGTGAACTTTAGAGTTAGGCATTCTTTGAAATCTTATGGAGCAGTACCCGAAAGAAAAGTAAGGAAATAATTACACTGGATTTATAAGTGATTATGGAGCTCCTCTAGTAAGAAAGCACTTAAATAAGATGCGGGATTCTCATTATGTTCTATAAGCTATAAAATCACTTTAGCTTCTGGATCTAGCTTGTTTACTTTTTGGATTAATTATAATCATACACATATAGAAAGAAACATCACATTCAATACATTATTGCTTAGCAAAATTCACACAGTCTGGCAAGTAGGAGAGGGTGTTATAATACTGAAAGAACTTTTCAAGCAGGAGATCAGAGCTCATATGTTGGTTTGACCAAAAGGATCTCGTGCTTCTAATTATGGGTCACATAATCCTGCATACCAAACATTTTATGTAAAAGAATAGTAGAAACTGAGGTAGGTGCCATTTCCTCTCACTGTTTGTCTGCCGTGCTACCAAAGTGGAGTCAGAGTCATCCTAATTTGTATTTGTGCTGGGTTTCATGGCACAATCTGTTGGGTCTTATTAAGCTTTGTTGCATTTTAGTCAGACTCAGTTCTCCTCTGTTTCAAAGATGCAGAATGAGACTAGGTCTTTCCCTGGAATGTTTGCATTGACTTCCAGAAATCTCTTTATTCCTTGCAGCCTAACCATCAGTTCTCAGGATAACTGGAGATTGCAGTTTGCTCCCCAGAGCCTCCCTTGGATTTTCACCTTCTGGGAGAGCCCTTCCCACCCTGCTGCTCTGCCCCCAGACCTCCGTTGCTTGCTGTTTTGTACTTCCTGAAAGCCCAGGGCATGTTCTGTCCACAATCCGGCATCGACCCTGGCTTTGGGCAGGCTCTAGCCTATAACTCTTCAAGAAGGTCTGTGTACTACGTGTGTGGGGGGTTCCCCTCACTTGGTTGCTCTGCCTGAGCCAGCCTGTTGCAGCTTTCTGCTGCTCTGTGCGCTGTAGGGCAGATCTTTCCTCACTCTTGCCCGAGACTCCGGCTTCCTCATATGGCCCCTAGGTGCTCAGTAAAGGTCCTGTGGAAAAGAATTGGTAGGCAGGTCAGAACACATTTTGTGACTAGGGCTCTTCAGAATTCTACTCCCTCATACCAGCCCACAAGTGGCAGTTTAAATTGTGTTACATATTGTGCTGATGTTCCTTTTCCTCTTTTGTAAATTTTTATGGATATGTAATAGTTTCACATATTTATGGGGTATATGTGATTTTTTGATACAAGCATACGATGTGTAATGATCAAATTTGGGTAATTGGAATATCCGTCATCTCAAACCTTCATCATTTCTTTGTGTTGGGAGCATTCCAGTTTTTCTCTTGCATTTACCATGGCCCCAGTGTTGAAGGCAACCATTGGTCATTTCTGTCCCAAGAAGCATTTGTCTATATCTGGAATTTAGTGCCTCTAATTTTCTCTATGGTGGGATATATATGTGTGTATATATATATATATATGTATGTGTGTGTGTGTATATATATATATATATGTGTGTGTGTATATACATGTGTATATATATGTGTGTATATATATATGTGTATATATGTGTGTGTATATATATGTGTGTATATATGTATGTATATATATGTGTATATATATATACTTTTGTAATTTATTTGACTTTCATTTTTCATTTCAAAGAGGAAGCAATCATCTTTTGTAATTTTCTATATCTTAACTATAATTGGAGCTACACTTATTATGTTTCCAGGTTTTTGCCATTAAAATTAATATTGCAAAGAATTTTCTTCCTCATGCCTTTTGGGGTGTGTGTGTGTGTGTATGTGTCTGTACACATACACATACCTCTTGGGTATTTTTAGAGGAGTGAAATTTCTGGGACATAGAGCATGCATAAGTCATTTTATTTACATATATTTTGTACTCCATGAGATGTTATTAAAGCCTTTTAATAGTTAATATTTATTTAGGTTACCCACATGTTTTTCCTTTTCGTTACTCTTTATTGCTTACTGAATTTGAGTGCTTTTCTCTGTTATCATATCCTCCTACCTGAAGAACTACTTTTAGTCATTGTTTCTGATGTGAGCCCACTGCTGATGAATTCTCTGTTTTAGTTTGTTTGGAGATATTTATTTTTCTTCTGCAATTTGAAGTGTATGGATACAGACTTCTGTTCTGGAAGCTATTTTCTTTCAGGACTTTAAAGATGTTTAAAATCATTAACTTCTGTTATTAACATCTTTCCCCTGTCTTCTGGCTTTCATAATTTGAGCTGACAATAGTTAGCTGTTAATTTTCATTGTTGCCCCTTGGAAGGCAACCATCTCATAATTCCTTACTTCCTAACAACTGCATTTTCCTTTTTCCTTACATTTTCCCTTTACCTTACACTTTATTGTGCCTAGTTAGTTTTTGTATGTTTGTTTCTATTCCCCAACATGAAAATCATATTTCTTGAATCTATAGCACATTTCACTACTTTTAAATATACCTCAACAATTATTTCAAGTATTACAGCAGTATTACTTTCTCCTTTCTTTCTTCAATTATAATTATACATAAGTTACCCAGGACCCATATTTTATCTTATGCTTCATATTTTATTTTCATTTAAAATATTATTTTGGTGCTTCATTCTGGAAATTTTGTCCTGAAATATATTTCAATCAGATATTCTTCCTTGACTAATTCTTGTGTCATTTTTTTTTTTTGTACAAGGCCAGATAGCAAATATCTTTTACTCTGTGGAACACACAGCCTTGGTTCACAGCTAGACAACTCTACATTTAGCACAAAAGCCACCATAGACAAAATGTAACCAGATGGGCGTAAATGTATTTCAAAGAAAAATATCTCTCAAAGCAAGGAATAGGCCAGATTTGGTTCATAAACTTTAGTCTCCCACTCTCTGGTTGAATCTAATCTGTTAGTTGTTCACAATATCAAATATTATATTTCCCGTAGCTATATAATCTTCTTATAGGCTCCAGTTCCCTGGTGAAATTTAACATATTTCCTGCTATTTTCTAAGCATATTATTTTAAATTATTTTAACATAGTATCTCATAATTTTAATGTGTGCATCTGATTCTATTGTTTGTTTTTTCTCTTAGTCCTGTCTCTTGCTATGCCTGTTAACTTTCCATGAATGCTGGAGTCTTAGTATGAACACTGTAGCAATTCTGAATGAGACACTATCTTTAGCACATGGTTAACGTGGAAACATAGCACCTTACCACAACACGGGTTTGAGTCATATTAAGCGTGAGTTTTAGTACCCAAAAGACCTGGTCTGTTTCTTGTTCAGCATTACTCAGAGTTACTTATTTTCAGAAATCTCAAGTGAAAGTCTCAAGAATTTACTAGAAACTCTATTCATTGCCAAGTCTTGTCTGTCATACTTTATCTCCCTGCCACTCTGTGACTGCTGAAAATTACATTTAAAGGCTCACTCCTCCCTACTGGATTCCTCATGATTTTTTCTGTACCTGCACTGCTTATAAATGTGTGAGTATTAGAGGGCACACGTGCGGGCCTTCTTATCTTCCCTTTCTTGAGGGAGCTCGTATATTTAATCTTGGCTGTCTTAGGATCCCTGAATTTCATCTACCAGTCCTAAGAAATGGGAAGAAACTCTGTTCAGGTTCTCTGTCTCTTCACAGCCCTCCTACTTAGCTTATCGGCATCTTTTTCTCCACTTAGAAAAAGATATTTTTACCTGTTACTGAGAAGTGGCATAGCTATTAGGTTTTCCTCCATGAGTCCCTCTTCTCCAGGATTTTGGCTTTTCAAGTACTGGCTCACTTGCTAGCTCTCCGATGCCTTCAAACAGATGTGTATTTTCTCATTGTTTGTTTGTTGGATTGACCTCTCTCTCATTTGTTTTAGAGGAGAGTTTGGTCTGCTATAAGCTTAGTCTGGTATTCCTGGAGCATGAACATTCACCTATGACTTTTTAATCTCTTGAATACAATTAAAAAGGGAAGTTTTCCCCTCTTTCTCTCACTTTGCACTGGTTATTTTCAGCGGGCTATTTCAACTTTGTTCTCTGCATATTTCTTCTCTGCTTTGTGCCTCAGAAGGTCCTATAAACTCCTTTAGCCACACTCCCTTGCTGAATGGCTTCTTACTGGGTTTAGAGAGTGGGAAGCAGCAAATGAAGGAGCAAAGGCACTGCAGCTGAGAGAGACTGAGACATTCATTCTCTCTCTTCATGGAAAAAGATACTCTTCACGTTTGTCCATAGTGCTTGGGCAGTGGGTGATCTTCCACAGATGCCTCTTCCTCTTGGTGTTGGTACCATTACATCCTGCTTCTTTCTTGTACCATAGGCCTATGGGTAGGTAATGAGGTTTACTGCTGTTGCTTGAAACTTGGTGTGTATCCTTCCTTTAATCCTGCCAACTACTCCCTTAATAGACCCTTAGGTAAAGGTTTTATCAGTTAATCCTTGGAATGTGCCATCTATCTGCTCAGACACTGACTGAAACCCATTCTTATTCCTATTATGATAATTAAGGCTGAGTGGCTGGGATAGTTTTTTTGCTGAAAACTATGGCTTTTTTACTTATGCAGACTTGTGTTTAATTGGGAGCAAAACCTAAAAGAGAGTTAACGGTAAAAAAAAATTTGTAAGAAGAACCCTCCTGCCATGCAAGTGCATACTCATATAAATTGTATAATCATAAAGCACAGGATTAAAAAGCAAATGTTAGGTTACTGTGTAGAAAAAGATTTATAGAGCTGTTCAATACGAATCTAAGTAGCAATGTACTTCAAAAATAAGTCAGTAATTAAAATGCAGTGGTTTGGACTAAAGTGAGATTAAAAAAGCTCAACTGGCTTTAGTTTGTCACTGTCATTGACTTTGAGTATTTTTCATTACCACAACAATTGGCCTAAGATTTGCACTTCTTCTCTTGACATGTTGACCTTTTCACATTGATTCTTTCTACCTGCTGCTAAGATACAAAATCAATATGATCAAGCAGGCAAATCACTTGATACTGAAATAGCCTGATAATAGGGGAGGAAATCTAGTTATCTAGTGTCCTTGGATATGCTTATACAAGTATACAGACAAGCACACAGGCCTACTTTCATGTAGTTCTTGGTTTACACTTACACATCTAATATACATGATTTTTTTTTTTTAAGAGCACTTTTGAACAGAGTCCTTGGAGCATATATTTTAGGGAAATTTTTGATGGGGTCTCTCCTTGATGACACCCCATGGTATTTCTATCTGTTTTCGTTCTAAGGAAATTTTGTGATGCTTCTTCCAAACCTCAATTCTTTCCTATTTCTGAGTTTCACCTGACATAGAGCTATTTGAAATCAGGTCTGTAATAGAACAATTTTAAAGGAGTAATACAAAGGAATGGTGAAGTCTTGATGTTTTTCTACCCTTTCCCATCTTTTCCACCTCCTGTTGGAGACATAACAATCTTTTGGAGACGTGACAGCCCCCTCAATCCCTATGTTTTCCTGCAAGAGTCCTGGATCTTACTGAGGAAAAGCGTGAACCCATTGTTTCTTTCATGTGGGAATAAAGTAGGTAGGCAGACCCTGACAAAATCCCTTAAACCATAACAAGTCTGTACCTATCTAGTCATAAATATGCTTTAATACACTATTTAAGCAATTTATATTTCAAAAACTGACAGGAGTTGCATACTTGTATCATTTTAGAAAAGTCATTTTTAGAACACTTTGCCCTATTTTTAAAGTGTTTATGGTTACTTACTGTTCTATCCTCTGTGGAAGACACCATCCCTCTAGGGGATTCATATGATTTAGACATTTTTGGCAAATTATATTGTACTCAGGTGTTTTATGAGCTAATAGTTTTTAAGAGTGATAAAGCATATATATAGATTTAAGATGCTAGTATATTTCCTGTTGAACGTTTCACCAAAGTAAAGCTTCTTAAAAGTTACTTTGAGGCTGGGGGTGGTGGCTCATGCCTGTAATCCCAGCACTTTGGGAGGCCGGGGCAGGAGGACTGCTTGAGCCCAGAAGTTCGAGACCAGCCTGGGAAACATAGTGACACCTCATCTCTACAAAAAATAGAAAAAATCAGTCAGGCATGGTGGCTCGCTCATGTAGTCCCAGCTACTTGGGAGGCTGAGGTGAGAGAATCACCTGAGACTGATAAATCAAGGCTGCAGTGAGTCGTGATTGTGCCATTGCATTCCGGCCTGGGCAACAGTGCAAGACCTTGTCTCAAAAAAAAAGTGCTACTTTTAAGCTAGTGGCACTATCTTTTATAGTCAATTGTTATGAATTCAGTTGTCAACTCTGGCAACAGGATGCTTTTCAAAATTTACAACCCGCTTTGGCCTTTGTCAGCAATCTTCCCATAACTCAACTATGATAATGACATTGCATATTCGCACATTAGGATGAATTAATGTTAACTAGAGATAAGCTGAGATATTTACTTTTAGTTTCTGGTTAGAAATTAGTCTCAAAAATTTTTAATTGTTATTTAAAAACATTAAGCAAGTATTATGTAGAACAATGTCTTTTAATAGTTTATTTAGAGTGAATAGGTCAGATGGGGCTAATTGTGATCATCCTGTCAGTGAGGGCCTCCTAATGTTTGGCTGGGATTAGGTCTCATGATTGTAATTTAAAAATACATTCTGACTAAAGACCAGTCATTTATCTCAACTTTTAATGAAAAAAAAGAGTGATCGTTGTGACTGTTCAAATTATGAAAACCTTTCTAGGATTGTGCTGCAATTGAAGAATATGTTCTTGAGTCAGCAGGCTTTGTTATCTATCTTTTTTTTTTTTTTTTTTTTTTTTTTTTTTTTTTTTTTTTTGAGACGGAGTCTCGCTCTGTCCCCCAGGCTGGAGTGCAGTGGCGCAATCTCGGCTCACTGCAACCTCTGCCTCCCGGGTTCACGCCATTCTCCTGCCTCAGCCTCTCTGAGTAGCTGGGACTACAGGCACCCGCCACCACGCTCGGCTAATTTTTTGTATTTTTAGTAGAGACGGGGTTTCACTGTGGTCTCGATCTCCTGACCTCGTGATCCGCCCGCCTCGGCCTCCCAAAGTGCTGGGATTACAAGCGTGAGCCACCGCGCCCGGCCTGTTATCTATCTTAATGATCTTATTTGCATATTTACATTTGGTATTTGCTTCAGTTAAGAAATGTCACCAGTTTTTAGTTTTGAATTTTTTTCCTCACTTCATAATTTCATATAAAGTATACATATAGACTATATATAAAAAATATATAGTCTATACATCCACATTTGAAAATATGTCATTTATTTCAAAAAAGGGAAAATAAATAACACATCAATTATTTTATATTAAATTATATTTCTTTTTTTGGCACTGTAATTGTCCCGTAGCTTATTATCAGATAAAATATATTAGTATGTCATTCCAAAATATTGTAATGATAACTATGTGGCAGATCCTTGAAGACTATATTTTCAAAAAAATGAAAGAAAGTAAACAATAAAATCTCTCAACCAGTATAATAAATTATATGGTGACATTGTTAGCACTGACACGCTCATCTTCATTTTAGGAACATTCACTAGTGGTTACTAATCTTATGTTGAAAGGAATTTTTTTTAGAGATATTTAACTATATTATTAAAAGTTTCCTGGAATTTGAGGCTCTATTTTGGAATTTTCTCCCCCATAAGTGTATTTATTCATTTATCCATAAAATGTTTATTACTTTGTTACTCATATAGGGGTTCAATGGGTATTGTCTTATGGATAAATGATTAAATAGAACACAGGTGAAGGTGATATGCATATTTTCTTTGATGAATTCTTCCCTATCACCTTTTTGTTCTTTGGTTCATTGATCTTTCATTGATTAAGAGTCTGTAATTTATTAGCCCTGACACTAGATTTCACACTAATAAGTTCAGAGACAGGAATTATATAGATAAGAGGTGAGAATTCTTTCTGCAAGTGTGTATTTCTTAAACAAAGTAAGATTTTAAAAGACGTTTTTGTACCCAGACCCTTCCATCAACTAAAAAGAAATGTACATTTGGTGGTGAGAGTTTCTTTCTTTTTCTTTCTTTCCTCTGAGAAAGAGAGAAGAAGAGGCCATAACCTGAGGAAAGATGGGAGAGGAGATATTTCTGCTTCAAGAAAGAAAGATGTGGAATACTCTTGGGGGAATGGGGGAAAGTGAATGCATTATAGGACAAGGAGTGTTGGGTACCATTAAGCTCCCACTTGAGATGAGAGATCACAAATGATGTCAAAGCTTTCTTGGCTGAGCGTTTCCCTCCAACTACATGCAACTTTGTGATTTCAGACACCAAGGAGGATTAGATATGGCTTAAAGAAGAATTACGCTTTACCCAAGCAAATACCCTAGAGAGAGGAAGGCATCAGGGAGTTGTGTGTTTACATGTCTAAAAGAAATTAAAAGAATTTACCATGGAGTTCAGGCTAGTAAGACTAGAAAGGAGGACATGGGGGTGGGGTGGTAAGGAACATTGAAAATGCAGTAGGAGGATATGATTTTATGATGGGGTATACTATGCTGTTTATTTTCTTTTTTCGGAAGGGAAGTTTTCATTGTTCCTTCACATAGTACTTTGGTTTTTCTCTCTTTGTTTTCTTTTTTCTTCCTTAAGTTCTTGTTTTTCATTCTATTTTATTTTTAGAGCAATTTTACGTTCTTAGCATATACTTTTGCATGCTTCAAGAGTTTATCTTTGTAAAACAAGTAAGACCAAGAGGTATTAGAAGAGTTAAACTTTATTTTTAATTTTTGTGGGTACATAGTATAAATATTATAAATATATATATTATAAATATAAATATATATTATAAATATAAAATATTTATATATATTTGTGGGGTACATGAGATATTTTGATACAGAAGTGCAAAGTAAAACAATCACATCAGAGTAAATGGGGTATTCATCACCTCAAACATTTATCCTTTGTGTAACAAACGATCCAATTATACTCTTTTCATTATTTTTAAAAGTGCAATTAAATTATTTTTGACTACAGTTACTGTGCTGTGCTAGCAAATACTGTTTTCTAAGTATCTTTCTAACTGCTGTTTGTACCCATTAACCATCTCCACTACTTCCCCCACCCGACTATGCTTCCCAGCATCTGGTAACCATCCTTCTATTCTCTCTCTTTCCATAGTTCAATTGCTTTAATTTTTATCTCCCACAAATAAGTGAGAACATATGAAGTTTCGTCTTTCTGTGCCTGGCTAATTGCACTTAACATAATGACCTCCAGTTCCATCCATGTTGTTGCAAATGACAGAATCTCATCCTTTTTATGGCTGAATAGTATGCCGTTATGTATATTTATCACATTTTCTTTATCCATTCGTCTGTTGATGGACACTTAGATTGCTTCCAAATGTTGGCGATTGTGAATAGTGACACAATAAACATGAGAGTAGAGATATCTCTTCAATACACTGATTTCCTTCCTTTTGGGTATGTATCTAGCAGCGGGATTGCTGGATCAAATGGTAGCTCAATTTTTAGTTTTTTGAGGAACCTCCCAACTGTTCTCCATAGTGGTTATACTAATTTACATTCCCACCAACAGTGTACAGGGTTTTCCTTTTCTCTACATCCTCACCAGCATTTATTATTACCTATCTTTTGGATAAAAGCCATTTTAACTGGGGTGAGATGATATCTCATTATAGTTTTGATTTGCATTTCTGTGATGATGAATGGTATTGAGCATTATTTTATATGTCTGTTTGCCATTTGTATGTCTTCATTTGGCAAATGTCTATTCAGACCTTTTCTCATTTTTTGATCAAATTATTAGATTTCTATCTATAGAGTTGCTTGAATTCCTTATACATTCTGGTTATTAATCTCTTGTCAGATGGAATCTTTCACTTCTTTTGTTAAATTAGTTCCTAGGTATTTAATTTTTTGTGTGGCTATTTTAAATGGGGTTACTTTTTTATTTCTTTTTCACATTGCTCAATGTTGGTATATAGAAATGCTACTGATTTTTGTATGTTGATTTTGTATCCTGCAACTTTACTGAATTTGAATTTGTCGTAATTACTTTTTTGTGATATCTTTAAGTTTTTCCAAATATAAGGTTATATCATCAACAAGCAAGGCATTTGACTTTTTCCCTTACAATCTGGATGTCCTTTATATCTCCTCTTGTCTGGTGGCAGTGGGCATCCTTATTGTGTTCCCGATCTTAGAGGAAAGGCTTTCAGCTTTTCTTTATTCAGTATGATACTAGCTGTGGCTCTGTCATATGTGGCTTCTATTATGTTGAGGTATTTTTCTTCTATCACCATTTTTCGCAGGTTTTTATCATGAAGGGATGTCAGATTTTATGAAATGCTTTTTTCGGCAACAATTGAAATGATCATATGTTTTTTGTCCTTCATTCTCTTGGTATAACACATTGATTGATTTGTGTATGTTGAGCCACTCTTGTATCACTGGGATAAATCCCACTTGGTCATGACTAATGATCTTTTAAATGTGTTGTTGAATTCGGCTTGCTAATATTTTGTTGAGGATTTCTGCGTTAATATTCATCAGGGATGTTGGCTTGTAGTTTTCTTTTACTTATGTATCTTTGTCTGGTTTTGGTATCAGGGTAAAACTGGCCTAGTAGAATGAATTTGGAAGTATTCCTTCCACCTCTATTGGAATAGTTTGAGTAGGATTTATATTAGTTCTTTAAATCTTTGGCAGAATTCAGCAGTGAAGCCAATGGGTCCTGGGCATCTCTTTTTTTGAGGACTTTTTTTATGGCTTTGATTTTATTAGTTGTTATTGGTCTGTTCAGGATTTGGATTTCTTCCTTGTTCAATCTTGGTAGGTTGTATTGTCTGGGAATTTATCTATTTCTCCTAGATTTTCCAATTTGTTGGCATAAAGTTGCTTGCTCATAGTAGCCACTAATGATCCTTTCAATTTCTGTGGTATCAATTGTAATGGCTCCCTGTTCATTTCTGATTTTATTTATTTGGGTCTTCTGTCCTTCTTTTTGTAATTCATTGGTCTGCCTAAAGGTTTGTCAATTTTATCTTTTAAAAAAAAAACACAACTTTTTGTTTCATTGATCCTTTGCATTTTTTCTTCATTTCATTTTTTTCTGCTCTAATCTTTATTATTTTTTTCTTCTACCAATTTTGAGTTTAGTTTGCTCTTGCTTTTCTAAATAAATGATGCATTCTTTAAGATGCAACATTACATTATTTATGTGACGCTTATCTTAGTTTTTGATGTAGGCACTTATATTTATACACTTTCCTCTTAGTACTGCCTTTGCTATATCCCATAGATTTTGGCATATTGTGTTTTCATTATCATTTGTTTGAATAAAGTTTTCAAATTTCCTTCTTAACTTTTTAATTGACCCAATGGTCATTCAGGAGCATATTTGTTTAATTTCCATGTGTTCGCACAGTGTCCAAGATTCCTCTTGTTATTGATTTCTAGTTTTATTGCATTGTGGTCAGAGAAGATGTTTGATATTATTTCAGATTTTTTGGAATATTTTAAAATGTTTTGTTATCTAACATGGTCTGTTCTTGAGAATGATCCATGTGTTAAAGAGAATAATGTGTATTTCCAAGCTGTTGAATGAAATGTTCTGTATATACCTATAAAGGTCATTGGTTATATAATGCAGATTAAGTCCGATGTTTCTCTGTTGATTTTCTATCTGGGAGATCTGTCCAGTGCTGAAAGTGGAGTGTTAAACTCTCCAGCTATTATTGTATTGGGCCTCTCTCTTTAATAATATTTGCTTTATGTATCTGGGTGCTCCAGTAATGGCTGCATATATATTTACAATTTTTATATCCTCTTGCTGAATTGACCACTTTATCATGATATGATGTACTTCTTTGTTTCTTATAGTTTTTGTCTTACAATATATTTTGTCTTATATAACTACTCCTGCTCTTTTTTTGGGGTTCCATTGGCATGAAATATCTTTTTTCACCCGTTTATCTTCAACCTATATGTGTCTTTACAGGTAAACTGTGTTCCTTGTACGCAACAGATCATTGAGTCTTTTGAAAAATTTTTTTTGTAGTTACTTTATTTTGTTATTTTTTATTTTAATTTTATTATTATTATACTTTAAGTTTTAGGGTACATGTGCACAACGTGCAGGTTTGTTGCATATGTGTACATGTGCCACATTGGTGTGCTGCACCCATTAACTCATCATTTAGCATTAGATATATCTCCTAATGCTATCCCTCCCCCTTTCCCCCACCCCACAACAGTCCCCAGAGTGTGATGTTCCCCTTCCTGTGTCCATGTGTTCTCATTGTTCAATTCCCACCTATGAGTGAGAACATGCAGTGTTTGGTTTTTTGTCCTTGCGATAGTTTGCTGAGAATGATCGTTTCCAGTTTCATCCATGTCCCTACAAAGGACATGAACTCATCATTTTTTATGGCTGCATAGTATTCCATGGTGTATATGTGCCACATTTTCTTAATCCAGTCTATCGTTGTTGGACATTAAGGTTGGTTCCAAGTCTTTGCTATTGTGAATAGTACCGCTATAAACATACATGTGCGTGTGTCCTTATAGCAGCATGATTTATAATCCTTTGGGTATATACCCAGTAATGGGATGGCTGGGTCAAATGATATTTCTAGTTCTAGATCCCTGAAGAATTGCCACACTGACTTCTACAATGGTTGAACTAGTTTACAGTCCCACCAACAGTGTAAAAGTATTCCTATTTCTCCACATCCTCTCCAGCACCTGTTGTTTCCTGACTTTTTAATGATGGCCATTCTAACTGGTGTGAGATGGTATCTCATTGTGGTTTTGATTTGCATTTCTCTGATGGCCAGTGATGATGAGCATTTTTTCATGTGTTTTTTGGCTGCATAAATGTCTTCTTTTGAGAAGTCTCTGTTCATATCCTTCACCCACTTTTTGATGCAGTTGTTTGTTTTTTTCTTGTAAATTTGTTTGAGTTCATTGTAGATTCTGGATATTAGCCCTTTGTCAGATGAGTAGGTTGCAAAAATTTTCTCCCATTCTGTAGGTTGACTGTTCACTCTGATGGTAGTTTCTTTTGCTGTGCAGAAGCTCTTTAGTTTAATTAGATCCCATTTGTCAATTTTGGCTTTTGTTGCCATTGCTTTTGGTATTTTAGACATGAAGTCCTTGCCCATGCCTATGTCCTGAATGGTATTGCCTAGGTTTTCTTCTAGGGTTTTTATGGTTTTATGTCTAACATGTAAGTCTTTAATCCATCTTGAATTAATTTTTGTATAAGGTGTAAGGAAGGGATCCAGTTTCAGCTTTCTACATATGGCTAGCCAGTTTTCCCAGCACCATTTATTAAATAGGGAATCCTTTCCCCATTGCTTGTTTTTGTCAGGTTTGTCAAAGATCAGATAGTTGTAGATATGCGGCGTTATTTCTGAGGGCTCTGTTCTGTTCCATTGATCTGTATCTCTGTTTTGGTACCAGTACCATGCTGTTTTGGTTACTGTGCCTTGTAGTATAGTTTGAAGTCGGGTAGCATGATGCCTCCAGCTTTGTTCTTTTGGCTTAGGATTGACTTGGCGATGCGGGCTCTTTTTTGGTTCCATATGAACTTTAAAGTAGTTTTTTCCAATTCTGTGAAGAAAGTCATTGGTAGCTTGATGGGGATGGCATTGAATCTATAAATTACCTTGGGCAGTATGGCCATTTTCACCATATTGATTCTTCCAACCCATGAGCATGGAAAGTTCTTCCATTTGTTTGTATCCTCTTTTATTTCATTGAGCAGTGGTTTGTAGTTCTCCTTGAAGAAGTCCTTCACATCCCTTGTAAGTTGGATTCCTAGGTATTTTATTCTCTTTGAAGCAATTGTGAATGGGAGTTCACTCATGATTTGGCTCTCTGTTTGTCTGTTATTGGTGTATAAGAATGCTTGTGATTTTTGTACATTGATTTTGTATCCTGAGACTTTGCTGAAGTTGCTTATCAGCTTGAGGAGATTTGGGGCTGAGATGATGGGGTTTTCTAAATATACAATCATGTCATCTGCAAAGAGGGACAATTTGACTTCCTCTTTTCCTAATTGAATACCCTTTATTTCCTTCTCCTGCCTAATTGCCCTGGCCAGAACTTCCAACACTATGTTGAATAGGAGTGGTGAGAGAGGGCATCCGTGTCTTGTGCCAGTTTTCAAAGTGAATGCTTCCAGTTTTTGCCCATTCAGTATGATATTGGCTGTGGGTTTGTCATAGATAGCTCTTATTATTTTGAGATATGTCCCATCAATACCTAATTTATTGAGAGTTTTTAGCATGAAGCGTTGTTGAATTTTGTCAAAGGCCTTTTCTGCATCTATTGAGATAATCGTATGGTTTTTGTCTTTGGTTCTGTTTATAAATGCTGGATTACATTTATTGATTAAAATTTTTTTTTTAATTTTTTAAAATCCATTCAGCCATTCTATATATTTTAATTGGGTAATTTAGTCCACTTACATTCAATGTTATTATTGATAAATAAGGACTCGCTCCTGCCATTTTGTGATTTTTTTTCCTGGTTGCTTTGTGGTCTCTCTTCCTTGTTTTCTTTCTTCCTTCCTATCTTCCTTTTAGTGAAGGTGATTTTTTCTGGTGGTATGATTCAGTTTTTTTTTTTTAATTTTTGTGTTATTTGTTTTAATTTTTTTTAATTTGAGGTTATCATGAGGCTTGTAATTACTATATTATAAATGATTATTTTAAGCTGAAAACAACACTGATTGCATAAACAAACAACCAAACAGAAAACTAATAAAATAAAACCCTACACTTTTAACTTTGTTCCTCCACTATTTAAAATTTTCTTGTTTCTATCTGTATCTTATTGTAACTTCTCTGTCTTGAAAAGTTGTTTTAGTTCTTATTTTTGACTGGTTCATCATGTAGTCTTTCTACTTAAGATAATATTAGTTTACACATCATAATTATAGTGTTATAATATTCTGTGTTTTTTTTTTTCTTTCTGACTGAAAAACTCTAGCATTTCTTGTAGGATAGATCTGGTTGATGAAATCCCTCCACTTTTGTTTGTCTTAGAAAGCTTTTATTTCTCTTTCATATTTGAAAGATATTTTCACTGGATATTCTATTCTAGGGTAAAAGTTTGTTGTTCTTCTTCTTCTTTTCTTGCTTTGGCACTTTAAATATGTCATGTTGCTCTCTCCTGGTTTGCAGGGTTTCCAGTGAAAAGTCTGCTGCCAGATGTTTTGGAGCCCAGTTGTGTGTCTTTTTTTTTTTTCTTTTTTCTTGCTGCTTTTGGGATCTTTTTTTATCCTTAACCCTTGGGAGTTTAATTATTAAATGCCTTTAGGTACTCTTCTTTGGGTTCAGTCTGCTTGGTGTTCTATAACCTTCTTTTACTTGAATATTGATATCTTTCCCTAGGTTTGGGAATTTTCTCTGTTATTATTCCTTTGAATAAACGTTCTACCCCTATCTTTTTCTTTACCTCTGCTTTAAGACCAATAACTCTTAGATTTGTCCTTTTTATTCTATTTTCTAGATCTTGTAGGTGTGCTTCATTCTTGTTCTTTATCCTTTTGTTTTCTCTGGCATCTTATTTTTAAATAGCCTGTCTTCAAGCTCATTAATTCTTTCTTTTACTTGCTCAGTTCTGTTATTGAAAGACTCTGATGCATTGTTCAGTATGCCAGTTGCATTTTTTCAACTCCAGAGTTTCTGCTGATTCTTTTTAATTACTTCAATCTCTTCATTAAATGTACCTGATAGAATTCTGAATTTCTTCTGTGTTCTCTTGTATTTACTTGAATTTCCTCAAAACAGCTATTTTGATTTCTCTGTCAGAAATGTCACATATCTCTATTTCTTCAGGATTGGTTTTTGGTGTCTTATTTAATTCGTTTTGTAAGGTCATGTTTTCCTGGATGATCTTGATGGCTATTGATGTTTGTTGGTGTCTGGGCATTGAAGAATTAGGTATTTATTGTAGTCTTCACAGATTGGGCTTGTTTGTACCTATTCTTCTTGTGAAGACTTTTTAGGTACTTGAAAGGACTTGGGTGTTGTGCTCTAAGCCGTATCTGCATCCACCAAAAGCCTAGTAATGCTGTGCTTCTTGCATACTCATTGTGGTACTGCCTTGGTGGTCTTGGGTAAGATCCAAAAAACTTCTCTGGATTACCAGGCAGAGATACTTGTTCTCTTCCCTTATTTTCTCGCAATCAAATGGGGTCTCTGTGGTGACCTGCCTGGAGTTGGGCATAAGGAGACACAAGCAACCCTGTGGCCACAACCACTGGGAAAGCACTGGGTCAGAATTGAAGCTAGAACAGCACTGAGTCTCAACAAAGGCCCATGGTAACCACTACCTGGCTACTGCCTATGTTTACTCAAGGCTCCAGGGCTCTACTATCTGCAGGTGGTGAAGCCAGCTAGGCTTGTGTCCTTCCCTTCAGGGCAGTGAGTTTCCCCAGGCCTCAGGCAGATCCAGAGATGCCATCTGGGAGCCAGGAACTGAAGTCAGAAACCTTAGAAATCTACCTGGTGCTCTATTTTATTGAAGGTAAGGTGCTGAAACTGCAAGACAATGTCCGTCCCACTCTTCCCTGTCCTTTCCACAGACAGAGGAGCCTCTCACTTTGGCAGACACACAGGGAGTACTGCCAGGCTATTGCCGATGCTCCCATAGGCTAAAAGACTCATCAGCAAGCTTATGGTAAATGCTGTCAGGCCTGGGATTCACCTCTCAGTGTAGTGGGCCACCCTCTGGACCAGGGCAGACCTAGAAATACCATCCAAGAGCTAAGGCCTAGAATCAGAGCCCACTTGGTGCTTTGTCCCACTGTGGCCAAGCTGGTCCTTGAAGCCAGCATTTCTCAAAAATCTTACTCAAGGTCCATGGTGTACTACCTGGGTATTGCTGTTGGTTCTTCAGTGACCAAGGGCTCTTTAGTCAGCAGGTAATTCATTCTTCCAGGACTAGGTCCTTCCTTTTCAGGGAGTGGGTTCCCTTCTGGCCCAGGGTGTTTCCTGATATGTTGTCTGGGAGCTAGTACCTGGAATGGGGGCCTCACCTTGTGGGTGAGCTTATATTCAAGATGTAAGACAAAGTCCTCTTCCCTCTTCCCTCTTCTCTCCTTAAGCAGAAAGAAGGAGTGACTTATTTTTAAATTTTTTCTGTAAGCCACATTGCCTGCTGTTGGGGAGGGACAGTACAAGCACTTCCTTAGCCATCCTGGTTGGTGTCCCACATCCAGTGTCTCTGAGCCTAGGATTTGCCTAGCAATTACAGTCCTTATGGCCTAGAATGCCTTTCTAGTTTATTTGGTACCCCAGAGCACTTTAGCCCATCGTGGCGAGGCTTGACATAACCCAAGTTTCAACCGCTGGGATGGACAATTCTCCTCTGGTTAGGAGTGGTTTAAATGCTCCCTTTGTGTGTGGGCATTGGCTGAGTTTAGCCCAGTTCTGATGTTTACCATGACAGAGCAGTACTGAGTTCAGTGCAATGAGTTCAGCAGCACTGGGTTCCACAATCAGTGTACTGTGTCTCCCCAGAGCACACATATTCTCCACACCATGGAGGCCACCGCTTGAGGATGGGGGAGAAGTAGTATCAGCAATTCAATACTGTCTTTTTTTACCATCTTCAGTGCTTCTTGGTGATATGAAGTAAAACCAGGTAATGTGATTGCTCACCTGCTTTTTGGTTCTTATGAAGGTGCTTTTTTTGCGTAGATGTTAAATTGCTGTTTCTGCAGGGGAAAGGAGGAAACTGGTGAAGGCTTCTATTTAGCCATATTGGTCTGCCCCATCTGGAATGTTCTGAGAATATTTAAACTTTAGGTTGTTGTCTACTGAGGCCTGATCTTTGTGCTTTATTATGAGGTCATTCCAAATAACAGCTGAAAAAAGAGATGCCACCTATAATCTATCTTGTTACCTGAGGTTTCAATCTGATCTCCCTATAAAGCTTCCTCTTCCCAGTCTCTACTTGTCCTCGTTTCAGCTTAGGTACACAAAATAAAGTGATTATTTCAACCCACAAGGATCCAAGTTATGACACTCTTGCTAACTTAGATTTTTGGCTACAAAAAATGAAAAGAAAAAAAAAAGAGTAAGAGGGCCAGGTACAGTGGCTCATGCCTGTAATCCCAGCACTTTGGGAGCCCAAGCGGGCAGATCATGAGGTCAGGAGATCGAGACTATCCTGGTCAACATGGTGAAACCCTGTCTCTACTTAAAAAAAAAAAAAAAATTAGCCAGGCATGGTGGTGCACACCTGTAGTCCCAGCTACTTGGGAGGCTGAGGCAGGGGAATTGCTTGAACCTGGGAGGTGGAGGTTGCAGTGAGCCAAGATCGCACCACTGCATTCCAGCCTGACAGGCTGGTGACAGAGCAAGACTCTGTCTCAAAAAAAAAAGAGTAATAATTATGAATTGAAGATACTGGTGAGTCTTAGGCATTTAGAGAATTAGCATACTGAAGGAAACAACCTGGAGAGATAGGAGTAGTGGTTGGTGAGGAGGATGTTTCAACTGAGTTCTTAAATAAATAGCACTTATTGGTAATTAACAAGCATAGATCATAGCACTTACTGGTAATTAGCAAGCATAATATGATCATGTGAGTTTCTGAGGTATGTAGAGAACCATAACATTGAAGAAGAGGACAAGTAGCTGAGAGGCCAGGACTGAAAGTCATCAGTGTGGATAATGAAATTACCAAGGATTTTGATGAGAGTGGTTGTGGAGAAATTATCATTAAGTCAGTCTCAGGGAATAAGTAGAGACACTAACGAGTCTAAAAAAGGTTATAATTATGGAGAAAGTTAGTGAGTACAACAAGAAGGGTTTGGAGAACCAAAGCCATAAAATTTTGTGGAAGTGAGAGGGAGAAAGAGCTTAGAAATGACTAGCAGGCCCTGTGACAGTTCTTGAGAAGTCAGATGGACACCTACTGCATGTCTAGGCCTTTGCAGGAAGAATGTAATAAAGAAAACAGCCACCACTTAAGAGAACATTAGGGAAAGCAGTATCCTTAGTACAGAGCCAGTTTCAATTAGTGAAAAATATTAATGAGAATGTCGAGACTAAAGATGTAGGAAGTTTCACCAAAACTGACCATGAGTTTCAAAGAATTACCATGCATGGGTTCCAGGATATATATAGGTCATATAACTGAATGAAATTTGTTATATATAGGTTATATATATGTGTATATATAGGTATATATAGGTTATATATATGTGTATATATAGGTATATATATACACCTATATATGTACCTATATATAGGTATATATATAGGTATATATATACACCTATATATGTACCTATATATATAGGTGTATATATAGGTATATATATACACCTATATATGTACGTACATATATAGGTATATATATAGGTATATATATACCTATATATGTACGTACATATATAGGTATATAGGTTATATATATATAACAATTTCATTGTTATATAACCTATATATAGGTGTATATATAGGTGTATATATATACACCTATATATAGGTGTATATATATATACCTATATATGTATGTATATATATATAGGTATATATATGTTATATATAGGTTATATAACAATGAAATTTGAGAGTGATGGTAACACATTTGGGGTTTAAATCCTAGAAACTCATTATGCAAACATAAGAAACTAGAAAGATTTGTGTAACACTCTCTTTCACCGAAATATATTCTAGAATGTGCAAGTGATTACTTGTTTGGGAATAATTGGATTTGGGAATATAATGGTTTGATTGATGGTATTTTGCTTAACTGAGATCATCTGCTTACAAATTAACCAACATTTAAATACTTAGCATACAATAAAATAGACTCATCAAAACTCTTTTAAGAATATTTTAATATTTTTTATTCAATGTAAATCCATTGCTTTTCAGTTGATATTTTATATCCTAATTATTTGTGCATATTTTTAATGCAGAAGGGATAAGATGGAAGGGTGAGGTTGACTCTACATTGATTAATAAATATAAGAAATAATTTTCTGAGAGAGAATGAGGGTTGTGTGTATGTGAGAGAGAGAGAATGTGGGTGTATGTGTGTGTGAGAGAAAGAGAAAGACAGAAAGAGAGAAGAGAGAGAGAGAGACAGAGACGGACACAGAGACAGAGACAGAGACAGACACAGAAAGGAAAGTGGAAGAGATACCTTCAGGATGTTTTTGATTACTGAGCTAAGCAAGCAGTGAGTCACTTTTAGTAACAGAAAAGAGAAAGGTGGCAGCTACTGAATAGAGTCAGCTTGTTAGACGAGGTCAGTCAGTCAGAGAAAGAGAGGACGTCTAACAATAGCTGCCTATGTTACATGGCATTTGAAATTACTGAGATAAGAGGCCTTGGCAAATGACACCTTGGTTGCTTTATTTATTGATGGAAATAAAACATTTTATAAGAAGTAAGTTGATAGTGAGAGTTTGGTATTCATTACTTTTAAAAAGGATAGACATGTCTTAGTGATCCAAGCTTAAATTTACATAAAATGTGAGAATAAATAACTTCTGAACATATTATAAATAAAAAGTGAAGCCTAAGTGATATTAGTTATACTTATTGTGATAGCTCAGACCAAATTGTACATGATTGTCATGAAGAAAGAAATTAATGTGTCAAATTATACTTCCATTTTGAAAAGCTCTTCAATGCTTTACCAAGATGCTTTTGAATAGTAATATCAGTTTTTCTTTGAAGTAATAGGTTAATCATTCAAAAAGGGAAACTTAAGCAGAGAAAAGGAAAAATTAGACAGTGACAGACATGATTCAAACTGAAGTCCGTTAAATGCCAACCTAGTGTTCTTTTAAAATTTTTTAAAAAGTATAAAAATATAACAAATTTTAAATAACTACTGCTTATGTACTTGGTGGTTTCAGAAGGTAATGAAATGAAGAAATTATGATTAAGAGAAACTTTACATTTATTATGTAAATGTGAAAGATAAGCATAAAGTATAGCTTTGGGTATATGCCACCAATTTCTGAGCCTTTACAGAACTTTGTATGTCAAATATGCTTGTTTTTCATTATCTCCAACTTTTGCAGGTATTAAATTTCACGTACCTCTGATCTAAGTCATTTGTCACATGTGCATCTAATTTTCAACAAGAAAAGATTATTTTGATATATCAAAATGATCATTTATTTTTCCTTGTGTATTCATATTTTGTGCCTTTACAGCCACTTCAGTAGGAAATCAGGAATTATATATGCTGTTAGATCTGCTATATTTAATTCCAATATTTTGAAATATATAAATAAAAATAACTTGAAATCATAAAACTACTAAAAAATGAAGACAGTGTTAAAATCTTGCAGTTTTATGCTTTTAATATATTAAACATTAACCGAGATTCACAAATATAATTGTATATATTTACTACAAAAAGTATAATAAAAATCACTGGGAAAAATCTCTAGAAAGAATAAAAAAACTATTATGTTTTTACACATTTACAACATAATGATTCTACATAGCCTATGTGACAGACTTACTATACTTGGTGCCCTGGAGCTTATGAAGATGAATTAGACACTGATCCCTTCCTTCTAGGTGCATAAATTCCAGTAAAGTAAATAATTCATAAGATAAATAAGCATAAGCTTGTTAGATAAGGAGCCATACATCAGAAAGTGGTAGATAAAATGTTACAGGCATTTTGAAAAAAAAGACATAGTTTCTTCTGGGCAATCTGGAGAGGCTTTTTGGAATATTTGGCATGAAGATGCTTATCAAAGGTTAGATAGTTTTTGGAGTTGAAGACAGTATTAAAGAGTGACAGTTAACCCACCAACAAAGAGATGATAAAGAGAGTTAACTAAAATGCTGAGAACAGAAAACTAAGCTGAGTGGGAGAATCAGAGATGTTAAACAGAGAAAAAAAAAACAAGGTTGGAAAGTCGTTGGACTTTGTTCTGTAGGTGATGAGAATCTTTGAAGATTTTAAACAAGGCTGTGAGACAGAGCTGTACATCAAGATTAGTTCTGTAAATATGGAATACCTTCCTAAGTGGGGCATTATTTTTGAAAATTTTAAAAGTAAAAAGAAGGAATTTAAATAAATAATAGATAGATTAGATGGAGAGATAGATAGTTTATATCTCCTTACCTGGAGCACAAGCCACTGAGTCACAAAGTACTAGGAACACTTAAAAATTAATCAAGAAAAATTGTTGGAGGATGAGTGAAAACTAGGCAGAGATTGGGTAAGCCCTATAAGTCTGCAGTCTTAGCAGAAAGAACCCACTTTATTCTGTGTTTCACCTCCAGAATTTCCAGCAGGTTCTCATAGTAAATCTCTGAGAAAGATTCCTTCTTGGTTCTAGCAGGTGGAGGGAAAGAGTAATCATGGCTAAACACACTTAGAATATTCTCCACAACAAGACTTAGTTTCCAGTAGAAAAGACCTTATAAGAGTTGCGTTACAGGTCTGGGATAAAGGCATTCCTGCCCCTAATAGATACTCTAGGTTTTCTGTCACACCTAAGATAAGGTGTTGGGAAGGAAGCTATACCACAGGGGACACATTTATGAAGGTCACAGGTCAGAGACACAAGCACACTAAAAGATTAAGGTTAATTATGCATTATTTAGTTTGCTGTTTTTGTGTTAATTTGCTTAGAATAATGGGCCCCAGCTGCATCCATGTTGCTGCAAATGACATGATTTGATTCTTTTCTATGGCTGCATGGCATTCCATAGTGTATATGTATCACATTTTCTTTTTCCATTCCACCATTGATGATCACTTACATTGATTCCATGGCTTTACTATTGTGAATAGTGTTGTGATGACATGAGTGCGTATGTCTTTTTGGTGAAATGATTTGTTTTCCTTTGGGCATATACCCAATAATGGGATTTCTGGGTCAATAGGCTCACTACCTAGGTAACAGGAACAATTGTACCCCAAGCCTCAGCATCATGCAATATATCAATGTAAGAAATAACAAATCTGCACATGTAACCTTGAATTAAAAATTAAAGTTGAAATTAAAAAAAATTAATTGTAAGGTGGCAGATTGCTTCCACTCCACACATCTTACCATGACACCTGTAAGACTCCAGTAGAATAATAATAGTAGATTACAGTGAAAAGCAATGTAAGACACAGATTTTTTTCTGAGGAGCAGTATTAACAGAAGCCTAATGTCAAGAAAAAAGAAAAAAAAATGAAGATACTAGAGAAGATTTACTGATATACCAAGCAGGTAATAAAATGAATCATATAAAATACTCAAAGCTTGAGAATAGAAGTTCTCAAATAAAACTGAGAAGGCAGAAAACAAGAGGCTTAAAGAAAAATGGCATGCAACAAAT
Organism: Nomascus leucogenys; assembly: GCF_006542625.1. NCBI lineage: Eukaryota > Metazoa > Chordata > Mammalia > Primates > Hylobatidae > Nomascus > Nomascus leucogenys. Next base: position 87,497,376 of record NC_044387.1, on the reverse strand, counting down.
AGAAAGCAGTTATTTAAATGTTAGATATTAACCCAAAGCCCAACTATATGGTGGTTCTCAGAAACTCAACTTAAATATAAATATATAGATAAGTTAAAAGTAAAGGAATTAAAAAATACATGACATGCTAACTCTAATGAAAATAAAATATTGGTAACTATATATTAATTTTAGATAAAGTCACCTTCAGAATAAGTAAAATTATTAGGAATAGAGGGGGCATTACACAATGATAAAGAGATCAATTTTCTAAGAAGACATAACAATACTAAACATGTATGTACCACACAACAGTGTCAAAACACGTAAGGCAAAAACTGATGGAACTGAAAAGAGAAATAGATGTATCCATTGCTATAGTTGAAGATTTCAACATTCCTCTTTCAGTAATTGATGTACCAAGCAGGTGGAAAATCAATGAAAATACAGATGAATGTACAATAGTATTAATCAACTTGATGTAATTTACATATTTAGAATACTACATCAAGGAACAGCAAAAAAACACATTCTTCTCAAGCTCATGTGGAATACTTATGACAACAGACTATACTCTGGACTAAAAAACACAACTTATACATTTAAAAAATAAAAATAATTGAAAATATATTCCCAGATTATAACAGAATTTATTATAAATCAGTTACAGATAGGTAGTTGGAAAAATCCCCAAATATTGAGACACTAAAGAACATACTTCTAAATCACATATGGGTCAAAGGAGAAGTATCAAGATGTTTAAAAAATAATTAGATCTAAATAAAAAATGAAGTTACAACTTACCCAAATTTGTAGGATGCAGCAAAAGAAATGCTTATAGGGAAAGTGATCATGCTGAGTATCTATGTCATCAAAGATAATTCTAAATTCAAGAATCTAAGTTTACACCTTTGGAAAATTCGAGAAAGTATTGTATTCTATTCTCTGACTAATCCTAAAGTAAGCAGTAGAAAAAAATAACAAATGCTTTTAAAATAGTTTATTAAAATATAGTTTGCTGGGATTTTGATTTTGATTGCACCAAATCTGCAGACAAAAATGAGAATAATTGCCATGTGAATGATATTGAAGCTTCCTATCTATGTACATGAAATATCTCTCCATTTATTCAGGTCTTTTTATGGCTTTCTTCAAAGATTTATAGTTTTGCACATAGAAAGCCAATAGCTATTTTGTTAGATTTATGCCTAAGTATTCCACTGGTTGATAATATTGCAAATGGTTTTGTTTCTTTAGAATCAAATTCTTATTATTCCTTGAAAGTATATAAGAAAGCCAGTAACATTTGTATATTATCCTTGTATGCTGTGTTTCCTTGTATTCTTGCTTATTAGTACTAGGAATTTTTATTTCGTTGCATTTACTAATAAAACAATCATGCTAGTTCTTTCTTTTTAGAAGGTCATTAATTATTACAATAATTATACACACATACGTGCATATATATATATATTCAGGTTCTTTAATTTCCTCATGCAAGTTTGGGAGGTTTATGTCATTCACAGAACTGAATCATTTTGACTAAGTTATAAATTTTGTGAGTACAGAGTCCTTCATACTATTTGTTTATTATCCTTTTGATGTCCATGTGTGAGTAGTAATTGATTCCTCTTATATTTTGATATTGGTAACTTGTTCTCTCTCTCTCTCTTTAGTTACTATGGCTACAATTTTATTTTTCAAATAACATTTAGGTGTTAATTTTATCTACTGTTTCCATTTTGAATTTCATTTCTGCTCTAATTTTTGTAATTTTTTTCTACTGCTTGCCTTAGGATTAGTCAGAGAATAGAATACAATACTTTCTCTGGTTTTCTTAAGGTGTAAATTTAGATTATTGAATTTAGAATTATCTTTGAGGACATTACTATTATTCAACATCCTACTGGTACAATAAGACAAAATAATAGAATAAAAAAAGAAGTGAAAGTTATGTAGATTCACAAGGAAGAATTAAAACCATCTGTGATGATTCATTTTATGTGTCAGCTTGACTGGGCCAGAGGGTTCCCAGATATTTGGTTAATCATTATTCTAGGTGTGTCTGTTAGGGTGTTTCTGAATAAGATTAACATTTGCATGATAAACTGAGTAAAGCAGATTGCCCTCCTCAATGTGGGTGGGCCTTATCTATTTGTTTAAACCTGAATAGAATTAAAGGCTGAGTAAGAAAGAATGCCTTCCTCTGACTGACTGTCTTCGAGCTGACAGTGGTCTTTCTCTGCCTTCAAACTTGGATTCAGACTGGAACTTATACCATTGTCCACTCAGACTCAAACTGGATCAATACCATTGGGTCTTCTGGGTCTGGACTTCTAAGGTCCATAATCATGCGAGCCAATTGCTTAGAATAATCTCTTTCTCTCTGTGTTTTTCTCTATGTACGTTATTCTGGAGAACCCTGAATAATACATTATCTTTGTTATTCTATGACAATGTCTTGTATATAGAAAATATATATGAATCTAATAACAGTAATGAGAGAAGACATAATTTACTTTGTTTCTGAGCTTAAAAGGAAAGTGCCTAGTTTCACATCATTAAGTATAATACTAACTCTAGGTTCCTGTGGATATTATTTATCAAGTTAAAATGTTGACTTCTATTCCTAGTTTGCTCATAGTGAGCAAATTCACATTATGAATATAATGGCTGGCTTTGTCAAATATTTATTCAGCATTAATTGATATGATTGTTAGATTTTTTTTCTCTTTACTTTTTGATATGGGTGGATTACATGGATTGATGTATGAATTTTGAACAAGCTTGTATACTCAGAATAAATTTCATTTTGTCAGTGGGTATATACTTATTTTATATGTTGTTGATCTTGGTGGCTAATTTTTGTATTTTAGTAGACGGTTTCAGTGTTGATTTACTGTGATCCGCTCGTCAGTTGGTACGTGAGTTTTTTTTTATTTATTTTAGTGATTTTACACATATGTTTATTAGTGTGTGTGTGTGTGTGTGTAAATTTATTTATACTCACAATGAAAAGAGCTCAACAGTGAGCAGGAAGAAAATAATGTGTGTATATTATATTTTTAAAATATTGTTACATTTTTGCTCATGCAGTACCTCAGCTGATAGTCCTCCTCTGTCTTCTTATAATTTTTCTGAATTATTGTATTTTTAATTTTAACAAATGGTCTCATTTCACATATATTGTCACATGTATTATACTTGATATTAAATACAAAATATTTGCAGGGAGTTTAAATTTACCTCTATTTTATATTTACCAAAAATCTGTTACTGAAAGTTAAGTCACTGTGGCAGATGCAGTTTAAGAAAACTATGGATTTCTTCTAGCCTAAGAATTCTTAGTCTATTTACTGTGTACATGCATGCTATAATATGAGGTAAAGGCACATAAGTACCATAAAAATATGGAGACTAAATTCTCTTGAAGTTTGGAAGAAATCAGAATGGGCTTAATAGAAGAGTCATCATTTGACATAGACCAAAGATTGTATATTGAGATTCCTCAAGGATCTAGAACCAGAAATACCATTTGACCCAGCAATCCCATTACTGGGTATATACCCAAAGAATTATAAATCATTCTACTATAAAGACACACACACACTTACGTTTACTGCAGCACTGTTTGCAATAGCGAAGACTTGGAACCAACCCAAATGCCTATCAATGATAGACTGGAAAAAGAAAATGTGGCACATATACACCATGAAATACTATGGAGCCATTAAAAAAGGATGAGTTCATGTCCTTTGCAAGAACATAGATGAAGCTGGAAACCATCATTCTCAACAAACTAACACAGGAACAGAAAACCAAACACCATATGTTCTCACTCATAAGTGGGAGTTGGACAATGAGAACACATGGACACAGGGATGGGAACATCATGCACCAGGGCCTGTCAGAGGAAGGGGGGTTAGGGGAGAGAGAGCATTAGGAGAAATATGTAATGTAGATGACGGGTTGATGGGCGCAGCAAGCCACCATGGCATGTGTATACCTATGTAACAAACCTGCATTTTCTGCACATGTATCCCAGAACTAAAAGTATAATAAAAAAAATAGAAAAAAAAGCAGTTTTATGTTCACCACAAAATTGAGTGGAAATTACAGAGAATTGCCATAAACTCCCCATTTCCACACACACACATAACCTCCCCCACTCGACATCTACACCAGGGTTATATTTGTTACAATTGATGACCCTACATTGACACATATCATCACCCAAAGTCCATACTTTATATTAATGTTCAGTCTTGGTATCGTATGTTCTATGAATTTGGACAGTTGTATAATAACCTGTATCCACCATTATAGCACAATACAGAATAATTTTACTGTCCCAGATATCTCTGTATTCTGCTTATTTGTCTTTTCTCTCCTGCTAAACTCTGGCAAACCACTGATCCTTTTACTATCTCCATAGTTTTGTCTTTTCCAGAATGTCATTTAGTTGGCATAATACAGTATATAGCCTTTTCAGATTGGCTTCTTTCACTTCTTAATATGCATTTATGTTTCATCCATGGCTTGATAGCTCATGTTGAATAACATTCTATTGTCTGAATGTACATTTATTTATCTATTCACCAACTGAAGGACATTTTGGATGCTTCCAAGTAGTTGCAATTATGAATAAAGCTGCACCCATGTATGGGTTTTGATAGGAACAATTTTCAATTCATTTGGGTAAGTACCAAGGAGAACAATTGCTGGATTATACGGAAATAATACATTTAGCTTTATTAGAAACTACCAAGGTACCTTCCAAAGCAGTTTTACCATTTTGCATTCCCACCAGCAGTGAATGGAGGTTCCTCTTGCTCCACATCCTTCTCAGCATTAGGTGTCAGTTTTTTAGATTTTGGTCATTCTAATAGATGTGTAGCAGTATCTTGGTGTTTTAATTTACAATTTCCTAATGATCTATGATGTTGAGTATCTTTTCATATGCTTATTTTCCATCTTTATTTGTTTCTTGGTAATGTGCCTGTTCAAGTCTTTTGCCCACTGTTTAAATTACGTTTTTTGTTTCTTTTTCCTTAAGACTTTTTGTAACAAACCTTTATTAGATTTACTTTTTGCAACTATTTTCTCCCAGACTCTGGCTTATTTTCTCATTCTCTTTAACAAGATATTTTTTTAAATATAGAAAAACTGATTCAAAACTTTAGTTTAAACTTAGCATAGTCACACAGTACTGAAGAAGAAAAACAAAGTTGCATAACTCAACCAGATTACAGGTCTTACCCTATAACTATGGTATTCAAAGCAGCATGATACAGGCAAAAGCAATAGACACACAGGTCAATGGGACAGAGTAGAAAGCCCCAAAATGGACCAAATCAAATATTATCAGCTGGTCCCAAACAAAGAAGTAAAGTCAATTTAATGAAGAATGCAATAGTATTTTGAACAAATGGTGTTGGAACAACTTGATGTTCAATGGCAAAAAAAAAATGAATTTAGACACAGACCTTTCATTTTTTACAAAAATTCCTCAAAGTGAATCACAGACCAACATGTAAAAGACAAAAGTATACTATTTCTTGAAGCATACAGCTGAGAAAATATACATGACCTTGGTTTGTTTGATAAAATTTTAGATATGACACTGAAAGCATGCTCCATTAAAGAAAAAAGGAAAAATTTGGCTTTATTAAAATTAAAAACTTCTGTCTTGTATAAATCACTATCAAGAGAATGAGAATCATATGCCACAGATTGATAGAAAATATTTGCAAAGCACATTTATACGAGGACTCGTATCCATAATATACAACAGGCATTTACAACTGAACCATAAGAAAACAAACACATTTGTAAATGGACACAAGATCTGAACAGACACCTCACCAAAGATGATATAGAGATGTCAAATAAGAATATAAAAAGGAGTTCAATATCACTTGTCAATATACAATTGAAAATTAAATCACCAATGAAATACCATCTATATACCAGTAAGAATGGCAAAAATCCAAAAAACAGACACCACCAATTGTTGGGAAGATTGCAGAGCAATAGGAATTCTCATTCATTGCCATTAGACATGTAAAGTATTACAGCCACTTTGGAAGACAGTCTGACACTTTCTTACACAGTTAAATATACACTTATGATAGGATCTATTGATCATACTCGAGTGTTCAGCCAACTGATGAGAAAACTTTTATCTACATAAGACTTGCACATAAGTGTTTATAGTAGCTTTATTTATAATCATCAAGGGTGTGGAGCCAAGATGGCCGAATAGGAACAGCTCCGGTCTACAGCTCCCAGCGTGAGCGACGCTGAAGACAGGTGATTTCTGCATTTCCATCTGAGGTACCAGGTTCATCTCACTAGGAAGTGCCAGACAGTGGGCGCAGGAGAGTGGGTGCAGCGCACCATGCATGAGCCAAGCAGGGAGAGGCATTGCCTCTCTGGGAAGCGCAAGGGGTCAGGGAGTTCCCTTTCCTAGTCAAAGACAGGGTGACAGACAGCACCTGGAAAATCAGGTCACTCCCACCCTAATACTGCGCTTTTCCAACAGGCTTAAAAAATGGCACACCAGGAGATTATATCCCACACCTGGCTTGGAGGGTCCTATGCCCATGGAGTCTTGCTGATTGCTAGCACAGCAGTCTGAGCTCAAACTGCAAGGCGGCAGCGAGGCTGGGGGAGGGGTGCCCGCCATTGCCCAACCTTGCTTAGGTAAACAAAGTAGCCGGAAACTCAAACTGGGTGGAGCCCACACAGCTCAAGGAGGCCTGCCTGCCTCTGTAGGCTCCACCTCTGGGGGCAGGGCACAGACAAACAAAAAGACAGCAGTAACCTCTGCAGACTTAAATGTCCCTGTCTGACAGCTTTGAAGAGAGTAGTGGTTCTCCCAGCATGCAGCTGGAGATCTGAGAACGGGCAGACTGCCTCCTCAAGTGGGTCCCTGACCCCCAAGCAGCCTAACTGGGAGGCACCCCCAGTAGGGGCAGATGGACACCTCACACAGCTGGGTACTCCCTGAGACAAAACTTCCAGAGGAACGATCAGGCAGCAGCATTCGCGATTCACGAAAATCCGCTGTTCTGCAGCCACCGCTGCTAACACCCAGGCAAACAGGGTCTGGAGTGGACCTCTAGCAAACTCCAACAGACCTGCAGCTGAGCATCCTGTCTGTTAGAAGGAAAACTAACAAACAGAAAGACATCCACACCAAAAACCCATCTGTATGTCACCATCGTCAAAGACCAAAGGTAGATAAAACCACAAAGATGGGAAAAAAACACAGCAGAAAAACTGGAAACTCTAAAAATCAGAGCACCTCTCCTCCTCCAAAGGAAGGCAGCTCCTCACCAGCAATGGAACAAAGCTGGACAGAGAATGACTTTGATGAGTTCAGAGAAGAAGGCTTCAGACAATCAAATTACTCCGAGCTACAGGAGGAAATTAGAACCAATGGCAAAGAAGTTAAAAGCTTCAAAAAAAAATTAGACAAATGGATAACTAGAATAAACAATGCAGAGAAGTCCTTAAGGACCTGATGGAGCTGAAAACCAAGGCACGAGAGCTATGTGACGAATGCAGAAGCCTCAGTAGCCGATGCGATCAACTGGAAGAAAGGGTATCAGCGATGGAAGATGAAATGAATGAAATGAAGAGAGAAGTTTAGAGAAAAAAGAATAAAAATAAATGAAAAAAGCCTCCAAGAAATACGGGACTATGTGAAAAGACCAAATCTACATCTGACTGGTGTACCTGAAAGTGACGGGGAGAATGGAAACAAGTTGGAAAACACTCTGCAGGATATCATCCAGGAGAACTTCCCTAATCTAGCAAGGCAGGCCAACATTCAGATTCAGAGAACACCACAAAGACACTCCTCGAGCAGGGCAACTACAAGACACATAATTGTCAGATTCACCAAAGTTGAAATGCAGGAAAAAATGTTAAGAGCAGCCAGAGAGAAAGGTCGGGTTACCCACAAAGGGAGGTCCATCAGACTAACAGCTGATCTCTTGGCAGAAACTCTACAAGCCAGAAGAGAGTGGGGGCCGATATTCAACATTCTTAAAGAAAAGAATTTTCAACCCAGAATTTCATATCCAGCCAAACTAAGCTTTATAAGTGAAGGAGAAATAAAATACTTTACAGAGAAGCAAACGCTGAAAGATTTTGTCACCACCAGGCCTGCCCTAAAAGAGCTCCTGAAGGAAGCACTAAACATGGAAAGGAACAACCGGTACCAGCTACTGCAAAACCATGACAAATTGTAAAGACCATCGACTCTAGGAAGAAACTGCATCAACTAACCAGCAAAATAACCAGCTAACATCATAATGACAGGATCAAATTCACACATAACAATATTAACCTTAAATGCAAATAGACTAAATGCTCCAATTAAAAGACACAGACTAGCAAATTGGATCAAGAGTCAAGACCCATCAGTGTGCTGTATTCAGGAAAGCCATCTCATGTGCAGAGACACACATAGGCTCAGAATAAAAGGATGGAGGAAGATCTACCAAGCAAATGGAAAACAAAAAAAGGCAGGGATTACAATCCTAGTCTCTGATAAAACAGACTTTAAACCAACAAAGATCAAAAGAGACAAAGAAGGCCATTACATAATGGTAAAGGGATCAATTCAACAAGAAGACCTAACTATCCTAAATATATATGCACCCAATACAGGAGCACCCAGATTCATAAAGCAAGTCCTGAATGGCCTACAAAGAGACTTCGACTCCCACACAATAATAATGGGAGACTTTAACACCCCACTGTCAACATTAGACAGATCAACAAGACAGAAAGTTAAAAAGGATACCCAGGAATTGAACTCAGTTCTGCACCAAGTGCACCTAATAGACATCTACAGAACTCTCCACCCCAAATCAACAGAATATACATTTTTTTCAGCACCACATCACACCTATTCCAAAATTGACCACATAGTTGGAAGTAAAGCTCTCCTCAGCAAATGTAAAAGAACAGAAATTATAACAAGCTGTCTCTCAGACCACAGTGCAATCAAACTAGAACTCAGGATTAAGAAACTCACTCAAAACTGCTCACTACATGGAAACTTAATAACCTGCTCCTGAATGACTACTGGGTACATAAAGAAATGAAGGCAGAAATAAAGATGTTCTTTGAAACCAATGAGAACAAAGACACAACATACCAGAATCTCTGGGACACATTCAAAACACTGTGTAGAGGGAAATTTATAGCACTAAATGCCCACAAGAAAAAGCAGGAAAGATCCACAATTGACACCCTAACGTCACAATTAAAAGAACTAGAAAAGCAAGAGCAAACATATGCAAAAGCTAGCAGAAGGCTAGAAATAACTGCAATCAGAGCAGAACTGAAGGAAATAGAGACACAAAATACCCTTCAAAAAATTAATGAATCCAGGAGCTGGTTTTTTGAAAAGATCAACAAAATTATAGACCACTAGCAAGACTAATAAAGAAGAAAAGAGAGACGAATCAAATAGACACAATAAAGAATGATAAAGAGGATATCGCCACCGATCCCACAGAAATACAAACTACCATCAGAGAATACTACAAACACCTCTATGCAAATAAACTAGAAAATCTAGAAGAAATGGATAAATTCCTCGACAAATACACCCTCCCAAGACTAAGCCAGGAAGAAGTTGAATCTCTGAATAGACCAATAACAGGCTCTGAAATTGTGGCAATAATCAATAGCTTACCAACCAAAAAGAGTCCAGGACCAGATGGATTCACAGCCGAATTCTACCAGAGGTACAAGGAGGAACTGATACCATTCCTTCTGAAACTATTCCAATCAATAGAAAAAGAGGAAATCCTCCCTAACTCATTTTATGAGGCTGGCATCATCCTGATACGAAAGCCTGGCAGAAACACAGCCAAAAAGAGAATTTTAGACCAATGTCGCTGATGAACGTTGATGCAAAAATTCTCAATAAGATACCGGCAAACCGAATCCAGCAGCATATCAAAAAGCTTATCCACCATGATCAAGGGGGCCTTATCCCTGGGATGCAAGGCTGGTTCAACATAATGAAATCAATAAATGTAATCCAGCCTATAAACAGAACCAAAGACAAAAGCCACAGGATTATCTCAATAGATGCAGAAAAGGCCTTTGACAAAATTCAACAATGCTTCATGCTAAAAACTCTCAATAAATTAGGTATTGATGGGACGTATCTCAAAATAATAAGAGCTATCTATGACAAACCCACAGCCAATATCATACTGAATGGGCAAAAACTGGAAGCATTCCCTTTGAAAACGGGCACAAGACAGGGATGCCCTCTGTCACCACTCCTATTCAGCATAGTGTTGGAAGTTCTGGCCAGGGCAATCAGGCAGGAGAAGGAAATAAAAGGTATTCGATTAGGAAAAGAGGAAGTCAAATTGTCCCTCTTTGCAGATGACATGATTGTATATCTAGAAAACCCCATTGTCTCAGCCCAAAATCTCCTTAAGCTGATTAGCAACTTCAGCAAAGTCTCAGGATACAAAATCAATGTACAAAAATCACAAGCATTCTTGTACACCAATAACAGACAAACAGAGAGCCAAATCATGAGTGAACTCCCATTCACAATTGCTTCAAACAGAATAAAATACCTAGGATTCCAACTTACAAGGGATGTGAAGGACCTCTTCAAGGAGAACTACAAACCACTGCTCAATGAAATAAAAGAGGATGCAAACAAATGGAAGAACTTTCTATGCTCACGGGTTGGAAGAATCAATATGGTGAAAATGGCCATACTGCCCAAGGTAATTTATAGATTCAATGCCATCCCCATCAAGCTACCAATGACTTTCTTCACAGAATTGGAAAAAACTACTTTAAAGTTCATATGGAACCAAAAAGAGCCCACATCGACAAGTCAATCCTAAGCCAAAAGAACAAAGCTGGAGGCATCACACTACCTGACTTCAAACTATACTATAAGGCTGCAGTAACCAAAACAGCATGATACTGGTACCAAAACAGAGATATAGCTCAATGGAACAGAACGGAGCCCTCAGAAATAATGCCGCATATCTACAACCATCTGATCTTTGACAAACCTGACAAAAACAAGCAATGGGGAAAGGATTCCCTATTTAATAAATGGTGCTGGGAAAACTGGCTAGCCATATGTAGAAAGCTGAAACTGGATCCCTTCCTTACACCTTATACAAAAATTAATTCAGGATGGATTAATGACTTACATGTTAGACCTAAAACCATAAAAACCCTAGAAGAAAACCTAGGCAATACCATTCAGGACATACGCATGGGCAAGGACTTCATGTCTAAAACACCAAAAGCAATGGCAACAAAAACCAAAATTGACAAATGGGATCTAATTAAACTAAAGAGCTTCTGCACAGCAAAAGAAAACTATGATCAGACTGAACAGGCAACCTACAAAATATGAGAGAAAAATTTTTCGCAACCTACTTATCTGACAAAGGGCTAATATCCAGAATCTACATGAACTAAACAAATTTACAAGAAAAAAACAACCCCATCAAAAAGTGGGCGAAGGACTTGAACAGAGACTTCTCAAAAGAAGACATTTATGCAGCCAAAAAACACATGAAAAAATGCTCATCATCACTGGCCATCAGAGAAATGCAAAACAAAACCACAATGAGATACCATCTCACACCAGTTAGAATGGCCTTCATTAAAAAGTCAGGAAACAACAGGTGTTGGAGAGGATGTGGAGAAATAGGAACACTTTTACACTGTTGGTGGGACTGTAAACTAGTTCAACCATTGTGGAAGTCAGTGTGGTGATTCCTCAGGGATCTAGAACTAGAAATACCATTTGACCCAGCCATCCCATTGCTGGGCATATACCCAAAGGACTATAAATCATGCTGCTATAAAGGCACATGCACACGTATGTTTATTGCAGCAGTATTCACAATAGAAAAGACTTGGAACCAACCCAAATGTCCAACAACGATAGACTGGATTAAGAAAATGTGGCACATATACACCATGGAATACTATGCAGCCATAAAAAATGATGAGTTCATGTCCTTTGTAGGGACATGGATGAAACTGGAAATCATCATTCTCAGTAAACTGTTGCAAGGACAAAAAACAAACACTGCATGTTCTCACTCATAGGTGGGAATTGAACAATGAGAACACATGGACACAGGAAGGGGAACATCACACACTGCGGACTGTTGTGGGGTGGGGGGAGGGGGGAGAAATAGCATAAGGAGATATACCTAATGCTAAATGATGAGTTAATGGATGCAGCACACCAACATGGCACATGGATACATATGTAACAAACCTGCACATTGTGCACATGTACCCTAAAATTTAAAGTATAATAATAAAAATAAAAAACAAACAAAATCATCAAAAGCTAGAAACAATTAGGATGTCCTTCAATATATGAATATATAAATGAAGAGGGTACAGGCATATAGTCAAATATTATTCATCAACAGAAATAAATGAGCAATCAAGCTAATGAAAGGCATGAATTATCTTAAAGGCATATTGTTAAGGCAGTGTACAATGTCAGTAATAGGGGAAACTATATGTGAGGTGTATAAAAGCAATCTTTACTGCCTTTGTAATTTTCTATAAATCTAAACCTGTTCTAAAATTTTAAAATTTTTCTTAAATTGTAAGATTTTAAAGACTATCTCAATATATTTTAGGTGCATGAATTAGAGCAAACTATACAAATTAAGTACAACAAGTTGTACTCTGTTTTTGTCAAAATTTAAATGTACAGAAGAATGTAAAAAATGGATTTTAAAGTAATATCCAAATTTCTGTGCTCATTATGTTATTAAAATTCCCACATTTCCCACCACCCCCAGGCTTACCTACTAAGTGACATAGAAAAAAGCTCATATGTAGTTACCAACTTCATTTTTCAAAATTCTATCATTTTTTCATGGTGTCATGATAGCTTATCTTTCTAGCCAGAATTCTGAAAGGCAGAATCATCTTAACCATTGAGGATAAGATCCACAAAAATTCCCCATTTTCAAATATGTTAAATTGAATTACCCATATATTAATATTACACAGAGGCAATTTAAATACATACCCCTTATTTTCCGTTATGTGAAAGTTAGATGTAATCTAATATAGATATATGGATTGGTAGATTTTATTACTTTCATTTTCTGTAATCAAATAGTCCAATGATTTAAGGATGAAAATAGTAATAAAAGATTGATAATTGTTGCTTTTACTCTGTATTGTGCTTGCTCACAAACAATAGCTTATCTTGATCCAGTTTGTATACAAGACTTAAATGAATTAAAATGACATGATATTTTGAGAGTCAGTCATTTAAACGAATTATGATATTACTGTTTACTTTTTAAAATAAATGTTAAAATAAATGTTAAAAATGAAGTACTTTAACTTGTAAATAATTATAAAAAATTATTTGTATTTTTTGTTTTGTTTATTGGCACTAATCTTATAGCTATAGGCTATGGAAATTGACATATTGAAATTAATGATTTTATTGTGATTATTGTGTAAATGTAATTGTTTTGGTTTTTTAAAATGTGTTTTATAAACATTGTCCCCCCAAAAAAGATTTTCCTTCATGTTAACAATATTTGAAGAAACATATATTTACAAATCATTTTGTTACTATAAGCCTGAGAGCTGAACTTTAGCATCATTATGAGACATTCTTCACTAATTTCCAAATAATTTTTGTGGAAAGATTTGAAGAGTTATTGAAGAGTGATGATAGTCTTCTAGTTAGTCTGTCTGTAATTACATAGAACATACTTTACAGCATAAGAAATTTATTACAGTTTTTTTTCACAAAGGCCATAGATCAAACTGTTACTTATTTTAAGAATATGGTAAAGAAATGTAGATCATTTTGCTCGTGCTAGTGCTCACTTTAAAGTGTAATTGATTATGATAATAGCAGGATTAAAGAGTTCCTCCTTTAGGAAAATGTTAATCTCTAGTCTAAGGGATTTCCTCATTAGTATCACAAACATAAACAAATCCTCTTTGATGTGTCTTCTGGGTTGTCTCCTGATTTCCTTCTGTAACAAAGGGTCCCATCCTGCTCCCTGATCACCTCACATGCTCCTGGCAAGCATTCTTTTTTTATCTTAGTGCCTTTCTTTGAGTTTTCTCTCTTCTGAGTTATTGCCTTGATCTGATTTGATAAAATGTATTTGAAACTTGCAGTGATTTGCTTTTGATCTTCCTTTTATTTGGGTAACTCTACATTCTTTGTAGAAATTGAGAATAGTGGTAACTTGGAGAATATAAATTACCAGAATATCCGAAACATGAATTTTAGACAGATCTTTCCGTGTCTTGATCAGTAATTTGTAAACTTTCTATTCTGTTCTACACAGTGGCAAAGTCTATGTCCTTTTAACTTAATTTCTCCACATACTGAGGAAAATGCTGAGAAGCTGTAAAATGTCCAACAGTGAAAAATAATAGAGAAAGTTTTCCATTCAAAGGCTTGAATGAAAAATTAAACAAGCTCCTAAAATTATTACACTCACCAACTCTGAAAATTTCCCTGATGCAAAATGTGTTCCACCTTTTCACTTTTTATACTTCCTATAATGTCAAATAAATAATAGCGAGTTTTTCATTTGTCTATGCATTCCATTTTTCCTTTTGCCAAATAGTTTGTAAGTTCTATAAGATATTATATAATGAAAATGATAGAGAAATTCTGAATAATTTTGAATGATTGAGTGGTTAATTTTAATTCTTTTCAGTCATTTTAGTATTTTCTTATTATCAACATCACCCACTTCAATTCTTGCAACTTGGAGATGTTGCCTCGATTACAAGGCACTACTGCTGTTGTTTACTTTTATTTATTGCACATGCCATATTGCACCATAATTACGTTACAAATCTTAGAATCCTTTTATTTGCTCGGGGAATTACTCAAATTTCTACTGCAAATAATCAATACATATTGATAACCAATTAATAGACTATATCCCTCAATTTTATGAGTCTTTTTTATTTTATGATATTCCAAAGGCTAAGAAAATGAATATAGAATATAATTGCAGGTGTAAGTGCTATCTGGAAAAGAAAGCCAGTCTAAATAAATAAAGAGTGATGGAAAATTTTAGTAAGGGTGAGAGAAAACGCATTTCTGAGAACATCACATTAGAGTGTGGCCTAATAAAAGAGTATAAGCCTCTAGAATAGGAACAATTATGATTTGTTCATGGATATCAAGACCTGTGTTGCTAGTGCAGAGGAAGAGAACAGTGAATGGAGATGCCATCAGAAAGATAGGCAGATGCCAGGACCTTTAAGTATATGTGCAAGAGACATGGCAAATTCATAGAAACCAATGGACTAATAAAATTGCAACAAAAATTCCAGAAATCAGCTCCCAATTCTCACACTGTACCAAGGATAGTGGTTGGTGCATAAAGAGAATTTTATAAATTACAAGTTTAGGACTTAAATATACATTAATAAAAGTGAATAAAAGAATGGTAAGTCTTGAGAATCATTTCATGAAATCCCCCACCCCACCAAACTAGACATTAAACATTTTTTTTTTTATTACTTTTACAAGTGAGGAGAGTAAAACTCCGGAGGTTGTCTTTAATTACTCGCAGGTTCCCAAATTCAGCACACTTTCCGATTATTAAGGATCACAAACTCAAATGGAAATTTATAGTTGGAAAATTAGTTTTAGGTCCTAAATTCATGTAATTCTACTCTCCTAAAAACACTCCACAATTCTGTAGATAATCAAATCTTCCAGGAGCAATTTTTACATTTATTTATATTCTTTTACTAATGTATAATACATATCTTCAGATTTTTGTCCTAACAATACATTCCAGGCATTGAATTTTAGTTTCCTATTTTAAACATATTTTGTGGAAGTTTGAGTGGTTAGAATAGAATGAAAAAGTTGAATTTTAGATTTATATTGTGCTGTGTATATAAAATATACTTATGCTTTTTGTATTTTAGTTCTCTGAGGACTTTGTATTAACGTATAACAATGCAGATTCAAGAACATAAAGAATTTGACTGAAAATTGAAAATAGGTTCTATATCAGTGATCCCATATCTTACAAGCATGTGTAGATTTTTGTTGCCATTAGGGAAATGGAGTTGTCTCAGAATTCCTGATCCCCCTTGCTTGCTCTGTGTTGTTCACGGAACTCGTTGCATTCTAACAGATACCCAATACAATACCGTAAATCTACTTAAAATGTGTACAGTCTGTCACATCCCTAATACAAGCTCCGCAAGTGTAAAATTGTTTTGTCTGTTTTATTCCATGATGTACACCCACTGACAAGAAGAGGGCCTGCCACAGAGTAGTTGCTTAGTAATTATTTGGTA
The DNA here is from genome assembly GCF_006542625.1 of Nomascus leucogenys. Taxonomy (NCBI): domain Eukaryota; kingdom Metazoa; phylum Chordata; class Mammalia; order Primates; family Hylobatidae; genus Nomascus; species Nomascus leucogenys. The sequence goes on along the minus strand of NC_044387.1, from coordinate 87,481,029 downwards.
AAAATGAAAAAAAAAAATGCAAATATCCATGAAATCATTGCTTGAGTTTTCAAATAATAATGAAAACAAAGGCAAACTGGAGGGATTAATAAGTTGATGTATTAAAATATCAAGTATAAATTACATAAATTTTGTTCTCTCAACTGGGTAATTGGTAATGAATTCTACATTTTGGTAGAATTCAAACAAAACAATGTATGTAATTTTAATTTATTGAAGTTGATATTTTTTAATTATCTAAAACTGCTACATAGTTATTCTTTAATGGATGATTGATGCCAAACTTTTATAAAATATTTCATATAAGAGAGGTAAAATAATATGTAGACGATGTTAAGATAACAAAACAATACCAGTGTAAGCAACATCACATTAAGAAATAAAACATTAAAACTTTTAAATTTCTTTTTGCAACTCAATTGTTCTGCCTCACACAAGGGTAACACCTTTTCTGAATTTTGTTCTCACTGCATGCATCTACTCCCATTATATGTTTTTCTTTTTCTACAAATGTCATTGAGTTCGATGCATTGTTTCATACTTTCGCATAGCATTGTTTCTGATATATACATGGATATATTTATATGTGTTCATATATATATATATGCACGTGTATACATATATATGCATGTGTATTTATATACAATTGCATTTTTTACATTGACGTATAGTGTTTTAGTGAATGGATACTATACATTATTACACTACAGTATAGAATACTATACATCCTAGCAATATGTTTATTCACTGGAATTATATGTTCCCGTATGTAATTGGCAGCCCTTGTAAGTGTAAATATATTCTTCTCCCATTGGTGGACACATTTGGATTGGCTCTGTTTTGCTGCTGCTACAAACAATGCTTCTGGGAACAACTTTCTTAGAGTCTACCTCTAAGAGCAGAACTACTGTGTTGTGGAGTATGTAAATCATCACATTTAGAAATGCATAGTCTCAGGAGGGCACGGTGGCCCACACCTGTAATCCCAGCACTTTGGGAGGCTGAGGTGGATGGATCACGAAGTCAGGAGATAGAGACCATCCTGGCCAACGTGGTGAAACCTCGTCTCCACTAAAAATACAAAAATTAGTTATGTGTGGTGGTGTGTGCCTGTAATCCCAGCCACTCGAGAGTCTGAGGCAGGAGAATCGCTTAAACCAGGGAGTCGGAGGTTGCAGTGAGTCGAGATCGCGCCACAGCACTCCAGCCTGGTGACAGAGTGAGACTCCGTCTTTAAAAAAAAAAAATGCCTATCATGATGGGCATTCGGGTTGGTTCCAAGTCTTTGCTATTGTGAATAGTGCTGCAGTAAACATACCTGTGAGTGTGTCTTTATAGTAGAATGATTTATAATCCTTTGGGTATATACCCAGTAATGGGATTGGTGGGTCAAATGGTATTTCTGGTTCTAGATACTTGAGGAATTGCCACACTGTCTTCCACAATGGTTGAACTAATTTACACTCCCATCAACAGTGTAAAAGCGTTCCTATTTCTGCACATCCTCTCCAGCATGTGTTGTTTCCTTACATCTTAATGATCACCATTCTAACTGGCATGAGATGGTAGCTCATTGTGGTTTTGATTTGCATTTCTTTAATGACCAGTGATGATGAGCTTTTTTTCATATGTTTGTTGGCCACATAAATGTCTTCTTTTGAGAAGTGTCTGTTCATATCCTTCACCCACTTTTTGATGGGGTTTTTTCTTGTAAATTTGTTTAAGTTCTTTGTAGGTTCTAGATATTAGCCCTTTGTCAGATGGATAGATTACAAAAATTTTCTCCCATTCTGTAGGTTGCCTGTTCACTCTGATGATAGTTTCTTTTGCTGTGCAGAAGCTCTTTAGTTTAATTAGATCCCATTTGTCAATTTTGGCTTTTGTTGCCGTTGCTTTTGGTGTTTGGTCTCTTCACATAGTCCCATATTTCTTGCAGGCTTCATTTGTTCCTTTTCATTCTTTTTTTCTTTAATCTTGTCTTCACACTTCATTTCATTAAATTGATCTTCAGTCTCTGATATCCTTTTTTCCACTTGATTGATTCAGCTATTGATACCTGTGTATGCTTCATAAAGTTCTCGTGCTGTTTTCAGCTCCATCAGGTCATTTATGTTCATCTCTAAAGTGGTTATTCTAGTTAGCAATTCCTCTAATCTTTTTTTCAAGGTTCTTAGCTTCCTTGAATTGGGTTAGAACATGCTCCTTTAGCTTGGAGGAGTTTGTTATTACCCACCTTCTGAAGCCTACTTCTGTCAATTTGTCAAACTCATTCTCCATCCAGTTTTGTTTCCTTGCTGGCAAGGAGTTGTGATCCTTTGGAGGAGAAGAGGCATTCTGGTTTTTGGAATTTTCAGCCTTTTTTGCGCTGGTTTTTCCTTATCTTTGTGGATTTATCTACCTTTGGTCTTTGATGTTGGTGACCTTCAGATGGAGTTTTTGTGTGGACATCCTTTTTGTTGATGTTGATGCTATTCGTTTCTGTTTGTAGTTTTCTTTCTAGCAGGCAGGCTCCTCTGCTACAGGTCTGCTGAAGGTCCACTCCAGACCCTGTTTGCCTGGGTATCTCCAGCGGAGGCTGCAGAACAGCAAATATTGCTGCTTGTTCCTTCCTCTGGAAGCTTCGTCCCAGAGGGGCACCCACCAGACGCCAGCCGGAGCGCTCCTGTATGAGGTGACTGTCGACCCCTGCTGGGAGGTGTCACCCCATCAGGAGGCCTGGGTGTCAGGGACCCACTTGAGGAGGCAGTCTGTGCCTTAGCAGAGCTTGAGCACTGTGCTGGGAAATCTGCTGCTCTCTTCAGAGCCGTCAGGCAGGAACGTTTCAGTCTGCTTAATCTGTGCCCACAGCCACCCCTTCCCCCAGGTGCCCTGTCCTAGGAGATGGGAGTTTTATCTATAAGCCCCTGAGTGGGGCTACTGCCTTTCTTTCAGAGATGCCCTGTCCAGAGAGAAGGAATCTAGAGAGGCAGTCTGGCATCTTTGTCAATCTGTGGTAGGCTCCCTCCGCCCAGTTCGAACTTCCCGGTGGCCTTATTTACACTGTGAGGGGAAAGCTGCCTACTCAAGCCTCAGTAATGGCGGACACCCCTTCCCCCACCAAGTTCAAGCATCCCAGATTGACTTCAGACTGCTGTGCTGGCACATCAAGGGGATCCTAGCTTGCTGGGCTCCATAGGGGCGGGATCCGCTGAGCTAGACTACTTGGCTCCATGGCTTCAGCCCCCTTTCCAGGAGAGTGAACGGTTCTGTCTCACTAGCATTCCAGGTGCCACTGGGGTATGAAAAAAAACTCCTGCAGCTACCTTGGTGTCTGCTCAAAAGGCCGCCCAGTTTTGTGCTTGAACCGGAGGCCCTGGTGGTGTAGGCACCTGAGGGAATCTCCTGGTCTGCAGGTTGCGAAGACTGGGAAAAGCATAGTATCTGGGTCAGAATGCACTGTTCCTCACGGCGCAGTCCCTCACAGCTTCCCTTGGCTAGGAGAGGGAGTTCCCGGACCCCTGTGCTTCCTGGGTGAGGCGACGCCCCACCCTGCTTTGGCTTGCCCTCTGTGTGCTGCACCCACTGTCTAACCAGTCCCAATGAGATGAGCCGGGTACCTCAGTTGGAAATGCAGAAATCACCTGCCTTCTGCATTGATCTCTCTGGGAGCTGCAGACCAGAGCTGTTCCTATTCCACCACCTTGCCAGCCATCCCCTGGTGGAAGGAGGAGCAGGCACTTATTTTCACAAGGCAGCAGGAAAGACAGAGATATTTTTTATCCTTAATATCCGTTTTTTCACTTACTACCTTACCATTATCATTGCAGGAGAAGAAAAACTTACATAATTTCATTTTGAATATTATTTGGCAAAAATATAGATTATAAATTATTGTTCATAGGACATAAGGATTTAGAAAGTGAGTAGAGGGAGAAATGATTCATGGGTATTTTTGACTTTCTTTATCCTTTAGGATTTCATTATTTGGCCACAGTATTACAAAAATTAAAGCTTTTCTATTATTTCTCCAGGATTCATTAGAATGTACATTTGTTTCTGATGGTGACACTGCATATGACATGCAAAAAGTTGTGTCCAACATGGTATTAAATAAATTATATCCTAATGAGGGAGCAGCGATTTTCATATTTTAAATTATATATGAAGAGATACAGTATTAACATTTAAATATCAATATATAACCTAGAGAGTGATTTTACATATTTTTTAAACCTGTAAAGTAGATATTATCACCATTTGCAAATGAGGAAATTAAGCTTTGAGAGTGAATATAATTTTGTCACATAATTAATAATTTATCGTTGCATAATTCCATGCTGATCTTCAAAATCTCTGATACTACACATATTGAATAGTTCATTATGAAGTAATAATGTAGCATGTTATTAGTACTTGTAATCAGTTCATTGTTAATAATACGCTATTTTTGTTATACCATATAGGTATTTAAATATTTCAAAGTCCTTAAAATAAGTGAAATATAATTTTTTATTTGGTGTCTGAGCCAAAAGATGGTCAGAGAGGCATCCAGGGCCAGCTGTTAGGGGACAATTTGCAGTAGTTCAGTGTGAAATGCTTTAAACTATGATGTTTCTGTTGTACTTAGTTTTCATTAAGTATTTGGCCAAGTCTGCACTAATAGGATGTAGCCATAGCAATAAAAGTACTTTTATTTTATTATAATTGGATCATTTTGATTACTTGTTAAACTTTTAAAGACAGTATGTCCTGATTTCTACTTAGCCCTTTCAATTTCTTAGATCTGCATTATTCATTGGAACAATGTAATGTTAGTTAATGATGGTTAATTTTGTTCTTTAAGCCATTCAACTATACTTGGAAAAAAAAAAAAACAGGTTAGTAAAATAGTCTTCAAAATATCCATATCAGCTAAGTGCGGTGGCTCACGCCTGTAATCCCAGCACTTTGGGAGGCTGAGGTGGGTGGAACACCTGAGGCCAGGAGTGTGACACCAGCCTGACCAACATGGAGAAACCCCATCTCTACTAAAAATACAAAATTAGCGGGGCATGGTGGTGAGTGCCTGTAATCCCAGCTACTCGGGAGGCTGAGGCAGGAGAATCACTTGAACCTGGGAGGTGGAGGTTGTGGTGAGCCAAGATCATGCCATTGCAATCCACCCTAGGCAACAAAAGCAAAACTCTGTCTCAAAAAAAAAAAAAAAAAATCCATATCTACTACTGTTGCCTCAGAAATTAAAAATATTGCATGCTAAAAATATTTAGAGACTTCACTAAAGAGGGCATAAAAATATCCAATCAGCACATGAAAAGTTGATCATCATCATTAGTCATTGTGTGAATGCAAATTAAAACCAAAATGAAATACCACTATACATTATTAGAATGACCCAAAAAAAAAGGGTGAAAAGAAAAAAAAAGACAATGCCAAGTGCTGATAAGGATGCAGAGCAATTGTAATTTTTACACATTGCCCCTGGGAATGTAAAATGGTACAACCAATTTGGAAAGCAATTTGGCAGTTTCTTACAGTTAAACCTACACATACCGTATGACTCAGCAGTCCTACTCCTAAGTATTTATGCATAAGAAATAAAAACATATGTCCACACAAAACTTGTTATAAATATACATAGCACTTTTGTTCATAATTACTCCATAGTGAAAACTACCCAAATGTGCAGCTGCCGAAAGGATACCCAAATTGTTGTACATACAGACATTAGAATATTACTCAGCAATCAAAAACAACCCAGACTACCGAACATTACCACAATGTGGATTAATTCATACTACGGGAAAGAGCAAGGATTGAAAAGCTATGTACTCCATTATTCCATTTGTATGACATTTGAAAAATACAAATCTCCGGGGGAAGAAAGCAGATCAGTTTTCACAAAGGCCTGAAGATAGAGGATTTACTATAAAGGGATATGAAAGAACTTTCTCAGGTGATGGAACTGTTCTATATCTTGTTTGTGGTGATATTTACATGACTGTATATATTTGATACAACTCACTGTACATCTAAAGGGGGAAATATGACATACATAAATTAGACTTCCCATAAAATTGACATAAATTTAAAACATATCTTCTTTTTAAAGGCTAATTTGTGGGGTTAAAAATTCCCCAATATACTGGATGTGTTTATTTTGGGCTGAAGCTGTCAAGGCCTTAACTTTAGATTTTGTATAAAAGCCATATAAATTTTCAAAAGTAACCAATCACAGAATAAAGAGTGTATAACTGTCATATCAGTGCACGGGCAAAAAGAATTAGAAAACAAACAAAGCAAGAACTGATATTTTTAAAATTCAGAGAAAAAATTAGAAAATTAAATTTAAAGAGTAAGATAGAATATCTTAACTCATGCCACTTCCTCTGGGAAGCCATCTCTGGACATACTATGTGAAATTGCTACATCCTAGACATTCTTAGTCTTCTGTATTTTCTTGCAGTTTTTGTTTGTTTGGTCGGTTGTTGTTTTTTTACTAACAGTTATATTATCTCAAATGGCATGTATAAATACCTGTATTTATATATATGTACACACACATATATGTAAACTTATTTTTAATCTTTATTGTAAGTTATGTATCAGATTTGTCTATTGTTTGTCATTTATAGAATACCAGCACCTCATTACTAAGTGCAGTTTCAATATGTATATGCTGACCTAATGAATTGATGAATTATGCACATAACAAATAAGCTTGGTTTTTGACATATGCAATAACCACATCTACAATGAAGAATGATTGATTAGTTCTTTATTGTATGGGAACATATGTGAATGACTGAAAATAAACCAAGTATTTGCAAATTTTTTTTTTTTTTTTTTTGAGACGGAGTCTTTCTCTGTCCCCCAGGCTGGAGTGCGGTGGCGCGATCTCGGCTCACTGCAACCTCCACCTCCTGGGTTCACGCCATTCTCCTGCCTCAGCCTCCCGAGTAGCTGGGACCACAGGCGCCCACCAACACACCCGGCTAATTTTTTTTTGTATTTTTTAGTAGAGACGGGGTTTCACCGTGTTAGCCAGGATGGTCTCGATCTCCTGACCTCGTGATCCACCCGCCTCGGCCTCCCAAAGTGCTGGGATTACAGGCTTGAGCCACCGCACCCGGCCGCAAATTGTTTAGTACAATTACAAGGTAGGATTCATCATCGAATGTAGGTACTGGCTACTATAAGAGGGATTTTTTTAACTGTGAACAGTTTTAATACTTGCATTGACCTTAAAAATGAGCAGCCAGGCGTGGTGGCTCATGCCTGTAATCCCAGCACTTTGGGAGGCCCAGGAGGGTGGATAACAAAGTCAAGAGATGGAGACTATCCCAGCCAAGGAGGTGAAACCCCATCGCTACTAAAAATACAAAAGTTAGCTGGGCATGGTGGCGCACACCTGTAGTCTCAGCTACTCGGAAGGCTGAGGCAGGAGAATTGCTCTAACCTGGGAGACAGTGGTTGTAGTGAACCAGGATCGTGCCATAGCACTCCAGCCTGGTGACCAAGTGAGATTCCATCTCAAAAAAAAAAAAAAACAAACAGAAAAACTTGATTCATTTTTCATAGGTGTTATTTGCAAGACAACCTACACTTTCTCCATGTTTGGAAACAGAAAGTAATTCAAGACTGGTGGCCTTGCACACCAGGTTTCTGAGAAAAGATTAAAACCCTAATGCAGTGATTCTCAGTGTGGTACGAGACCACAATGGCATCAGCATCATCTGAAACCTTATCAGAAACGCAAATTCTGAGGTTTAACCCAAGACCAGCTTACTGCACCTCTGAAGGTTGAGCCCAGAAGTTCATGTTACAACAAATTTCTATGTCACCAGAAATCCATGTTATAGAAGGCATCTATTATATGTTAACTTTTCTCCTATGCATCTAGAATAGTACTTGTTATATATCATCCTGCGGAAAAATTAAGAAAAGAACCATCTTTACTTTTGTTTCTAAGATTTTTTTTTTTCAGGAATAATTTCTCTTATTTCTGATAGACACAGCTCATAAATTCTCTTAGTGTCAGTATATTGGTGGTATATGTTATCAGCGTTTGCTTATCTACTACCTCCTTTTTCTGGTTCCATAAAAACAACAGCTAAAAAAAATCTATACCTACGTCATTGATTTTATTAAGCACAATTCTGATAGCTAAAGGTAGAAGGCTTTTATTTAGATTATAAATAAATGATGTTTTGAAACAATGTGTACCAGAATTCTATCATGATAGTCCATTTTAGCTCCCTAGTATGTGGGAAGTAAATGAAACATGAGGAAATGAAATATCTTCCATGTCAATAATGGTGTTTACTTTATATATGATAACTTGAAATAAATTCAATAACTTTAGGCAATTTATTGCAGGAGCAATCTCAGATAGCATGCACTCACCATCAAACAGTTCTAAATGACTCTGAACAATTCCTAACATCTATCTTATGGTGAAATGTTATAAGAATTGTTTAAGCACCAAGGAGGAAAAGGAACAGATATGTTCTGGGGATAAGATTTGTGGAAAAGTATGATCTGTTGTCACTAGTATAAGAAAAAGTAAATTTTCTATCAGTGGCTCTTACTGTAACCTCAATATATTTGTTACAAATGTCAGAATAATTGCGTTCTGTATTTCAAGAGAGTAGTGATGACACATGTTTTGAAATTCTACATCATAATATGATAGTTAGGAAAGCAGAAACTGAAGATTCTCTGCCTGGTTTCAAATTCTGGCTCTGAAATTTATAAGCTCTGTGGTCTTGGGCATGTTCTTTATGGAACAGCTGTGTTTCAGTTTTCTCACTTATAGAAAAGAAGTTATAGTAACAACTGTACCTCATAGAGTTATGATTATTAAATGAGTAAAAAATTTTAAGTTACTACAAACACTGCTTGGTACAGAGTAAGCATTATCTAAGAAATAATATCATTTGCAGACAAATTATTTAGATCACTTTGTTCAAAGAAATATGTCTTGTTTATATTCTTACAGATCCAGGTAGGCCAAGTACTGTAGTCTGCTATTCCTGCATCGTGATTGCTATCTGGGCGGTCTACTCATTGTTAAGTCCCTAAACTACCTTTGCTTATCCATTTCTGAAGGTGGTGAAAAAATACTATACTTGAAAAAGTGTAAATTTGTAATCTCATTAATTCAATGATCAAATATTTCTCAGTCAACTGTCTTGTGCGTTGTGCTAAAGGCTGTAGAGGCTATATAAAGAATGAGCCTTGGTTGTTTTTAGGGAGCTTTTGGTTCTGTCGAGTAAAGTAGATATTTATATAATATAGCAGAAGTGGAAAGTGAATAGTTTCATCTGAAACAGGGAAAAAAATACAATGACAGTTTAATGACACTTCCCCTGGGCTTGGAAGGATAAAAGTGTCGATTGTAGCAAAAATGCTGTGAAATAAACATTATCATTATTCCCATTTAACAGCTGTAAACAGAACAAATCTGAAGTTTCAAGGTAATTTTCCTCAAGCCACAGAGCCCGTCAGTTAGCAGAACCCAGAACCACGTTCAGACTGATCTGATTCCAAAGCCAGATCCTTTTTAGTCTACTTCTTAGGTAAAGGGATGACAGAAATAAGATCTATCTGAACTTCCACTATCAGCATCCTTTTGTTTTAACTTCTCTTGTGTTTGAGCTATTGATCGTTAGTGAGTGGACAGTACGTTAGTCTCACTTTAATAAATGAATTTTATTATATGAAGCTATGATGTAATTAAAATGTGGTTCATTTTGCAATAACAAAACAAGGACTAAAATGAATGTCTTCTGATGAACTATTATAGTTAGGTATATTATTTCCCATAGATTTTCAGAAAACATTAAAATCAATAAGCTAAGTAAAATTTCGCTATTTTATTATCAATTTTATTTTCATGACATTTAAAAAGCTTATTTGTTGAAAAATGGTTGAAACAGATAAAGAACATAACCCCATAAATACATTAGTGAAGAACTGTAAAAGGAAAGTTTCCACCGATAATTTACTTTCTCATAGCCTAGTAGGTCAAATATCTTACTCTGTTCTTCCCATGTCACCATTGTAATCTGGGTAGTTTATCCCAACAATGGATGTTTATTATTAAGTATCCATAACATATCATGTGCTGTGTTTGACATAAATACCTATATCATAATGAGATGTCATTTCTGTTCTGGGAACTTAAACTTAATACAAATATATATTACTTCTACTTTGAGGTGATATGGACTTACCATCTTGCCAAATAAGTTGCCATCTATAGAGGGCCTTATAAAAATGGACTGTATTTCCCCAAGTAAAAATGATGAAGGAAAGTTTTACAGAAACCCAGTATAGCACAGCATGAAAATCCAGTCATTCCTAGAATGTATATTTAGAATGATTCTCTTCTCTTTTGGCTATGACACATCTTCCATCATGACACTAGATTCCTCTTTTCAAAGGATGAATTTCGCCACATGGCTCTCCCTCATTAAAAGAAAAATTACCTCCCGTTGAAAGGAAGGAAGCAGATATTTCAATTTAGTATTGTTTGATTCCAAAGTCACCAAATTCATGACCTCTTAAAAATGATCATGGAAAGAACATTGAAACTGGAGACAGAGGTCCTGGAATAAATTTAACTTTCATTTTTTAACAACCAATATGACCTTTCTGGGCACCTGCCAGAGTTCGGTCCAATTTGATAAGCAATTTAATAGCAAAGGAAAAAAGTCTGTTTGGGCATTTTTTTCTCTCTTTTCATTTTTTCTCTGCTCTATAAAGTCTTTTCCCTTCCAAGATAAGCATCTCAAATTCCTATAGTCATTCCTCAAAGGACATTTGGTTTGTTTTGTTTTGTTTCTAGATTCAACTATCAGACAAGGGAGGAATGAACTGGGGTTATTACTTCCTTTGATCCCAACATTTTGCTTGCCTGCATTAGATGACATTAGAGTTTTTATCCAGATCACTATTAACTGTGTCAAATGGTTTGCTCATATAAGCTTCCAGTCAAGTGAACCCATCACCCTGGATCCCTCTGGACAAAAGTAGAGGGAGGGGAACAAAAACAGATTCTTCAATTAATAAGCCTCCCACTGTTAAACTGAATTTCCAGGGGCTGTTTGTACCTACAAGATGTTTTATTATACAGTGGGTTTCTATGTATGATTGCTCTCATTTTTAATATATTTATAAATCACATTGTCATCTAATTTAACATTTTAATGTGAAACTTAAAGACATTATTTCTTGATGATTATTAATAATCAATGTGTAGTTTATATTTACTTTCATTCTAACTTTCACCAGAGACACCAAGATGTAAATTGAACTCTTAGGAGGGTGGGCACCTCAGATACCTACGCTCCTTTAGTGTGGATCCCTCCCAGACTTCCCGTTTCCTATGACAGGAAATTTAGAACAATTTCAAGACTGAAGGCAGTACTAGTCATCACTATGACATTTTCGGCTACACTCCACATACATAAGGGCTATTGCAAAAGCAGCTGTCAAGACAATGTTTCTGGACTATGCAAGTTCTATCTAGATTTCCATTGACATCAGTGTATTTGCCTTGGGGCTGTGCAGTGACATTGAGTATCAATAGTGGACTTATTCTCAGAGAAGAAAAAATATAAAAGAGAGAAACATACAAAAGAGGAAAATATTGCAGAGAAACTGAACTTAAAAAAAGAAAAAATATGCAATAGTTTCTTACGGTAGAACCAGTGTTATCATGTACATTTCCTGTTTGGAGGTTAACAGAGATTATGATTTCCAGCATATTCAGGCAATGATCAACTATATCATTTTTTCTGTTTCACATTTTCTCATGATATAGCCTACATCTTTTAATAACTTTTAATATATAGTAACAAATTGAGAGACCTAATATTAGATGCTCTTGTACATGTGTATTAGCAACACATATTCTCATAAACCATGAACTTTGAGACCAATTATTATACTGTGCTTATCCTCATAAGTTTCAAACATTGCAAACCAAGGATTATTCTCCATATTTTACACGACCTTGAAAAACACCTGACCTTTCCGCTAAATAGTCACCCAAGTTACTGACATTTCATATCAATAAAAAGTTTATAGTTAGCCTACCCAGGCGATGTACCATTATTTAACATTTGGTGATCTTGGTAGAAAAATGTAACATAACAATTTAGGTTCGAAAGCCCTGAAGCTAAAGAAACTAATTTCTAAGACTTCAGTGTTACAACTGATGTTCAGGAACTATGAACAAAGAAAATTAATAACTTGTATAAGTTTCTATAATCTCCTGTTATCCTTATCTTTCTGTAATTAATATAAATTTTATCAATGGGTTTCACATCATTCATGCAGACTCAATACTCTGCTGAATGCTATAACCTAGTTTGACCACAGCATTTCAAGTAGACAATTATACTAGCAAAAGTCCTAAACTAAGCCTATCCCTGAAAGTAAGTATAAAATGAACCTGAAATGAAAGGTCATACTTAGTTGTCTAAACAAAACGACAATACAGTCCTTCACACAACGGAGCAGTCTGCATGGAGATACCAGGTTGTGTACACTCAGCTATATTGTAGATAGAAGCACTGGGAAAGGAAAGGCCATGTCAGTGGGCTTCATCCAGCCACAGGGACACTTAAGAGTTGAGCAAGTTGAATTCGTTACTCACTGCAGCAAGAGAGAATGCACACGGTGGGGAACTGTGGGGCATCTCAGTAGGAGCAGGTGACAAAGAACCTGACAAAGGATTTGGGCTTGGTTGGAGAAATCTTAGGGAAAGTCTGAGGAAGTAGAGGTTTGCTTTGGGTTGGGTGCTGATAGAATTTTTGTGGCAATTCTATGACTAGCTATCTCAATACATCTTGTCTGTAGGAAGAACAGCCTAGGGCAAACATAAAGCTGTAATTAGTTAAGAAGTACCACTCATTCATTGTGTATTGAGTATTCTTTGGTATTTTGAAGTTTTTACAATGACGTTGTCTGAAATGAATGTTCTTTAAGATTGTTAATATCTGACAGGACAACATTATGGCTTATCTGTGAACCCAAGAATTATAAAATTACATTGGGCCTGACCTGTGAAGTCAGATCAGTTTCTAGTATCACGGTTGGCCTTTCTCTCTCTCTTTCCCTCTCTCTCATACACATTCTCTCTCTTTATTACTCTCTCTCCCCTCCCTCTTCCCTTCCTTCCCTCCCTCTGTCTTACCTCCCTCCCTCTGTCCTCTCTCTGCCCCTTCCTTCCCTTCCCTTCCTGCCTTCCCTCCCTCCCTCCCTCCTCCTCCTTCCTCCTTCCTTCCTCCTTCCTTCCTTCCTTCCTTCCTTCCTTCCTTCCTTCCTTCCTTCCTTCCTTCTTTCCCTCCTTCCTGGAAGAAAAACCTCCAACATGGCACTCTTTTGAGATTTGTGTTACAACTAAGAACTGAACAAAGATCAAGAAGGCTGTAGGTCCCTGCCCCCACAACCTCACCAAGACATGAGAATAAGTAAATCTTATTCTAAATTCATCCAACTTCGTTTTAGTAAACAAGCATAAAACAGTCATATTGCCTGCTCTTATGTGCTTGAATATCTTTCCATAGATATTCCTCATAACTATGAAACTCTGCTCTTAAAGTCCCCAAAGCAGTCACGGACAATATGTAAACAAATTACAATACAACTTTATTTACAAACAGACAATGGCCAGTTTTGGCCTGTCAGCAGTAGTTTATAAAACTCCCATGTAAAGGCAAAACCAACTGATCTTCTGGTCATATTGGGCAACTTCTGTAAAAGATTTGGCTTGAAACCAAACAGATCACACAAGGGGTTTGGGGCTCACCCTTTTTCTATCCAACCGTATGACTAACTTATACTAGGTAATTAACTACCTATCTTGCGCAGATTTCTATGACATGAATGTTGATTCCCCACTAGGGGATTTCAAATGCTAATTAATCAAGTGCTAAGCACCTTTTAAACATAAGTTGCACACATGTGCTTCAAACTCTTCATACCAAAGTATTTCAAGAAAATTACCACTCAGATAATGTATTTGTGAGATTTGGGTTTGTCAGGACAGAGATTCACTTGGGTATCCTAAGTATTGGATATTGAGTGTAAGGATGCATGTGTTGATAAGAGAGATGCATGAAGAATTCATGGGAGGAACAAAACTATACTACAGCTTGACATTAGGAAGGCTGGAATGAAATGCCATTCAGGAGATGAGACAGAAGTTGGCCAGTTCTTTTGGTTTCCTCCTGTATCTTAATAAGACTCAATTCTGCTTTTCCTACTCCTATTACCTTATCCATTCTGTATCTATATATTTTCTCCTTCACAATTTCATATTAGCTGTAGATTTTGCTTAGCCATCCCTTTGACTTTCTCCTACTTTTGGCTCCCTCCTTGCCTCTCTCTTTCCCAAGGTATTTCCACCTGCTGATGTTGCTACTGAATCTTCAGTCATTCACAGAGTTCCCATTTGAATTCTCCAGACAGAGATTTTAATGACAACTTAATCCTGTTGTAAAAGTATTTTTCCATCCTTGGTTTTGCTTTTCCTTTTTGGTGGGGTTGTGGCAGAAATATCTAAATTGTGTGTTAATGTTGTCTTTATTTCATATTAACTACACATGAACATAATATGCATGAGTGAGTGAGTGAATATATGAAAGGAGAGTTGACTCTCTACAATGTTAACAGGAGAGCCACTGACTTTTTTTTTCCTTTTAACATTATTTCATAGTAAAAAAAGAAGACATAAACACTTTATTTACTGAAAGTTTGTTAAATGCCAGAAATTGTGCTTGGTGTATTTATGTGTTCCGTGTAGTAATATCTTCAAAGCCCAGCAAAGGTGATATTATTCACAGCTTTTCAGTTGAATAAATTGAAGCTAAAAGTATATAATTTTTTCAGTGACCTTCACCAGTTAGTTGTTGAGCTAGAACTTTTACCTGTCTGTATTATTTCAAGATTTTCTGCTATGCCATGCTGCCTCAAAAGCTAGCATAAGAGCAAAAACAGGGATTTATCAGGTGAGCTTCAAAGAAGCATTCTTTGAAGAATATAGGATATCATCATCAAGAATATAGGACATCTGTAATTCCAGCTACTTGGGAGGCTGAGGTAGGAGAATCACTTGAACCCGGGAGGAGGAGGTTGCAGTGAGACAAGATCACGCCATTGCACTCCAGCCTGGGCAACAAGAGCAAAACTCCATCTCAAAAAAAAAAAAAAAAAAAAAGAGAATATAGGACAGAATCATCAAGATAAGACAAGAAGTTGGCATAGAAAATGGTAATCTCAAGGTCTCCTTTTGACTTCTGGTGGGTGTGCCTCCTCCCAGCCTCCTTGCAAGAGATAATCTAACATGCCATTTGTTTTTCTATCTCCGGTAGGTAGAGGTAGATAGTATGACTCCCATCAAAATCTGATTTAAAATTGCATGGCAGCTGTTGCTTTTGTCATTCTACTTACTCTTCTAAATCTCACTCTTAACCTAATCCCTCAAGGTGCCCTATAGATTTTTAAACACTCTGTTTAGACGTCACTTCTAGAGCTCTGCTTTCCTAAAATGGCATATGATCTTAAATGACTCTTTCTACTTTCTATTTCCTTTGGGTGGAGATGAGAGGAAGGCTCATTCCCGTTAATAAGAGCACAGTACTGCTCAAGATTGCTATAATTTCTTGTTAGGAATGACTGATTGCATGTTCTCAGGGAATGTTTGCAATATAAAAGGAAAGTTAATCAAAATAACTAATTGTTGGGACAATTGGAAACTTGTTTGCAAGTGGCATTCCTTAGTATCAACTGACCTTCTTATGCCTTCTCACTTCCTCAGCCACTAGTGCAACAGAACATAAGTCAGACAATACTGATGGCAAATTGTCTCTTCACCTGCAAGGTGAACTATCTTAGAGAGTAAGCAGTTGAATATTAGGGACATGGTAGTTCTAAGGCCAAAATCTATGAAAAGTACTCAAGTTTGGAAAATGGTGGGAGTGGAGAACATCTGTTAAAGGCAAATTTGCCATCTATGCATTTTGCAAGAACTCTGCTTGGTAAGAGATTACCTGCTCCCCCCAGATAGCAGATTCTCTCAACTTCCTCATTGTAGGGATTTTAAACTCTACTCACTGCTTTTTCAACTGTCTAAATCCTTTTATCTTTAGAGCGCATATGGCTTCCCACCCTGAAACTGGTAGGCACAGTTTCTGATCTAATTTAATACCCACATTAGAGTATGTTTTAAATATCATATCACCAAGTCCATAAACAACTATGCTAATGTATGAAGTAGCTCAGCACTGCTCAAAACACATTACAGTTGCCAATGCCATAAAATCCCATTTACTTTTGCTTAAAAGTGTTTGATATTGAATTTGCTTTCCCCTGAACTGTAATTAACAACATTCTGAACTGCTTGCGAGGTTCAATTGACTGGCATTATTAATCACACATTCAAAGAGAAGTTGACCATTACATTTGATTTGTTTTCTTTCTTATGTGTTTTTGGCATCTAATCACTGATGAAAACTAAGGAAATGGCCCTTTTCACCATGTTCCATGAACATTTATTTTCTTGGTGTGTTTAATCTATAAAGATTTATCCCATTTCTATTGGCTGCTGACTCTAAATTTCTATAGACATGGAATTAAACCAAGAAATAGTATTTCTTGTCAAGAGGAACAGTTTATTCCAGATAATTAAATCCAGGAATGTTCAAAGAAAACACAGCAAGAAGCGTAAATTAGATTCTATCAAGGGATATAGGTCGTTCCTCATGAATGGATACTGACAAAACAATTTTGTGGGAAGCTTTGAAAAGTCATTAATAGTTTTGAAAGTTTTGAAGACTAGCACATTTAGAAGAGGAAAGAAATAAGGTTTAGTTCTGTGTTTTAAAAATGTACTTCAGATATTCACAGATGTTTCAGTGTTTCGTTTTCTTATATTTGGCAGTATCTTTGAGCCTGCATCTAAGATTTTTGTGCACATACCTTTATAAATGCTAGAGACTTCTTTTTTTTTTATTTGCCCAAATGCCATTTGGAGATGTAAAGAATAAAATGTAAATGTCTAAATAGAAGAAATTTAGAAAAACTGACATCTTCCCAGTGATTGTAGAACTGCTCTCTTATTTATAAAAATTATATAGAACTGTATTGAGTACAAAGCCCCGGAGTCAGACTCTAAGCTCCAGGCACACAACAGGCACATTACCTTTTGCCTAGAGCTGCAATGTAAGAGGACTGTAAGTATTTGCTGAGTAAATCAATAAGCAATAATAATTTAGGTTAGGATTCCTAAATTATTTTCCATAGCAGATTGCTACTTGCACTTGGAAATTAAATAATAAAATTAAACATTAGAAAATTGAAGCATAATAAAATTAACCTCATCTGTAAATTGAGGTAAAGGATGATACCCATATCATAGGGTGATTATGGGTTATTATTATTATTATTATTATTCAATGAAAACTTAATACCTGAACTCTCTCTAGGTATTAAGGACTCATGAAAATATGTTAATGTGTTGATTTTTCCAGAACGCATACATCAACCTTAAAACACTTAGGCTTGCTTTGAATCTGGAAATAAATAAGAAATACATATCTTGCAAAACCAACTCTGATTATGAGTTTGCCTATCTATGTCACCTTAGACAACTTACCTTCTGCTATACTACCTACAGCCATTCCCATTACTTCCCAACACTCCAGGTCCCTCTGCACACACACACACACAGAGTTATGATCTGTGTGATTTTGATATACATAGGGATACACTTACATAATAAATATTATGACCTGATAATACAGAGTTTCTCATCTGATAGTGCCTGTAGTTTCTAGATTTCTCTGTACTTCCTTGCATCTCTGTCTTTTTGTTAGTACTTCTGCATGAAACATCATACATAAGCCACAGCTTTCATGGTATACATTCTGACCCTGATCATGTCAAAATAAGGAAGGTTTAATATTTTGTATTAATATGTAGCTACATTATGTTGCTACCATAACTCTCTCTATAGAATGTAAATTACATGAGAGCAGAGACTATGTATTTTCATCTTCCAGTGGTTATAGGCTACCATGGTATGGCATAAAGGTGTTAAAGGAGTAATTTGTTAAATTAAAGCCACGTTTCCTCTCCCTGTTGCCTCCTTTTTTCTTTTCTTCCTTCTTTCCTTCCATCTTTCTTTCTTCTCTTACATTTATGAATGGACTCACCTGCAAGTAATAAGTGCAATAAATAATGAAATTAAATATATAAAATACATTACAATGGTTACCAATAGTAATATTTTCTTCTATTATATTCAAAACTTAACTTTGGTCCATATTAAGGTGCAAATGAGGAGTACAGAACATCAATAAAACCAATTATTTGTTAAATATTAGTATGGGGCCACATTAGAAAATCATTCTTTTTCTTTTATTCAAAAGAAGGAACAAGGAAGCAGAATTTTATGTCTTAAATGTTTGAAGCAACTTTCTTTTTTCTAACTTAAAACACATGTAATATAGATACTGTCTTTCTGTACACAGGATTATTCTAAAGGGAATGTTGTTCTCTTAAAAATGTTCTGGTAGTTTGAGCTAAGATGCAATTAGATAAGAACATCTTGTGCATTTCCTGGAGTTTCATTTCTACACTTTTCATTTGGGCTATAGCTTTTTTTTCTGTTATGGGTGAGATAACATTAGTGCAAAATAGTAGGCAATGCAGGATTATTTGCCTCTAAAGAATTTTGGGTTGTGCGTGTGTGTGTATGTAGAATGATTATTCTTTGAAAACTTATCTCTCTATATTTAGTGAAAATTATCCTTTTAAAACTGACATTTTCAAATCATAAAATAAATACTGAAGGAATCCCATTATTTTAGATGCATATATTATTTAGAGTCACTTAATATAAAATGAAATGAGAAACCTTCTGGTGCATTTCCTCTGTACAATTTTTTGCTACTTATTTTGATCTCAATTGACATATTTTAATGCAATGTCTAAAATATCAACTCAATTCCATGCATAGTTTTACACATAAGTCTCAGATTGCCAGATATTCATTTTAATCTCATGTGCAGACTTGACTTAATTATGGTAAACGTATATTTATTGGTATGTTTCTAAAAGGATGTAAAAATAGCAAGCTAAGTTATTAAAAGAATATATAAAATTTAAAATGTTTCTAATTTTTACCTTTTGATGGCTGAAATCACATCTTTTTGATTTTCTTGTTATACATTATTGTCTATTATATCAGCTAATGCAAAAAATAATTTCACAGTGGGTCATAAGCCTAATTAATTAATGGACACCTAAGAAAATAAGCAGTTTGTACAGTTTTTTAAAATTGTTTATTTTGTAGATTATTGTTATAAGGGATATTTGTGAACATACAGGGTACAATTTTTACATCGGTTTCCATTGCATAGAGTGTAAGAATTAATTAAAATCTTCTACTGTGTGTAGTTCATTATAATTAGAGATGTAAAATGCAAACTACATAATATTAGCTATGTTATAAAATTTTTCTGTGATTTATTTTTTAATATAACAGACTTTTCTTTTTTTTAGAACAGTTTTAGGTTCCTAGCAATATCAAGCAAGCAGAAGGTACAGAGTTTTCCCACATACTCTGCCTCCAGTACTCAGCTCTCCCATTATCAACATCCCTAACAGAGTGATCACACTTTGTTACAATTGATAAACCTTCTGGACATATCATTAGCCTCCAAAATCTGTAGTTTACATGATGGTTCACAGTTGATATTGTTCATTCTACTGGTTTGGACAAAAGTATAATGCATGTGTCCACCATTATAGTATGGCACTAAATAGTTTCCCTGTTCCCCAAATCCTCTGGGCTCTGCCTCATTCTTCTCCCCACCCAAACCCTGGAAACCATTGATCTTCTCATGCCTCAGTAGTTTTACCTTTTCCAGAATGCTCTACAGTTGGAATAATACAGTATACAGCCTTCATAGATTAACTTCTTTTGCTTAGTAATATGACATTAAAATACATTTCCCTCAGTGTATTTTAACGGGTTGGTGTCTCTTTTCTCGTTAGTGCTTGTTAGATTCATTTTAATGTAAGTTTTTAAATGTGCAAACATATTTATCTTCCATGGCTACATTTGTTGATAGCTGCTTGATGGGCGTAGACTAATGTAAGAGAGAAGAACAGATATATGTCCTAAATCACATACAAAATAGAAGTAAAATATTGACCAGGTGTGGTGGTGTGCACTTGTAGTCCTAGCTACTTTCAAGGCTGAGGTGGGAAGATTTCTTGATCCCAGGAATTCAAGGTTGCAGGGAGCTGTGGTCATACTACTGAATTCCAGCCTGGGCATACAGTAAGACTTCATCTCTAAAATACAAAAAGAAAAAAAGCAAAATATTGTTATTGTGTTTATCTCCCTTTACCATAAGCAAAAATGATTTAAGTGTACTTTTCCCAGCTATCAAATTAACTGAAATATTCACAGCCTTTTGGAGATGTGACATTTTATTATTGGTTGAATTCATAGATTTTTATCAGAAATTGCAAACTTTGAGGCAGCAAGTCTGGGAGACACATCTCTAACTACATTTCTCTATGTCGTAGAGATCGATGTGGCTCAAAGAATGGTCCACAGATTGGTGCTGCTTTGTAACCCGAGTGGGATGGGTACAGAAATTGAGTGTCAGCATTGGAAAAGCTTTCACAGCAACTTGACAGAAAAATTATACATTGATTAATTCTAATAGCAATGAATTTGCCTTTGTATTTTGCATGTCTTTTTTTCATTTCAATTTTTAAGTGGTTAATTTTCCTGTATTTTATAAAAGGTTTGTTCTGTAATCGATTGGAAAAAAAAAATAAAACTGTTTCCTCATGACAAATAGCTTTAGAAGCGCTGCCAAATAGTACAGGCATACACAGCGAAGTTTACTGAATTTGAAATTAAACAAAATGAGTGCACAATAGGGCAAGTTTGGTTAACAATACCTTATTGTATATTTCAAAATAACTAAGAGTGGAATTGGAATGTTCCTAAACCAAAAATGATACATGCTTGAGGTGATGGATATCTCAATTTCCCTGATTTGATCATTACACATTGTAAATTTGTATCAAAACATTATATGTACTCTATAACTATGATGTATCCATGAAAATTTTTTAAAGGAAATGAGTGAGATTTGACCTCTCTTTCTTTGAAAATCCTGACAATAGAAAAAATGGAGTACTGTTTTGTCAAATGAGAAAAAGAGTTTCCAGAGATTTTCCAGCAACTCCTCACCCTCCCTCTGTGGAAGGGAACCTCTAAAATGGCTGCCATGATCCCTACATTCTGGTATTCATGCTTCTGTGCTCAAATTTGGGCTAGTGACTCACTTCTCCAAAAACAGTGCTATAGCAATAGGATGTCATTTTGAAATCAGCTTCAAAAAGACCACATTCTATATTACCCATCCTCTCACGCTCTCTTGGAGTTCCCAAAGTAAGGGAAGCCACGATGTGAATTGCCCTGTGGAGAGGCCCATGTGGCAAGGAACTTGAACTGAGCCAGTAAGAAACTGAAGCCCTCAGTTCAAAACTTAGCAAGGAACAAATCCTGCCCCCAAATACGTGAAGTGTTGGTCAAGACTTCAGAAGAGCAGGCAGCCTTGGTTGACACCTTAGTTTCAGCCACGTGGAAGAGTTGCAGGCAGCAGCGTTCAACTAAACCATGCCCAGATTTCTGATACTCAGAAAGTGTAAGATAAATGTCTGTTGTTCTAAGCTGCTAAATTTTGGCATAATTTATTTTGTAGCTATACATAAGTGACAAATCTTTACTAAAAAAGGGAGTGAGTCATGTACTGCCACTGCAAACTCAAGTGGATTCCTGGGAACTGTTGTTAGCTACTATCTTCCACATAACACTTTACTGATTATTATAATTCTGTTTTGGCTTTCAGGTAAACTAGCTATTTTTTTTCTTTTTTAGAAAGTATGTGGATTATTTGGCAGTATTATTTTAGTGTTTTGAAAAAAGTGAAATCTAAAACTAAATATTGGGACAAACTCAAAGATATACACATTACACCAAATTTTTCAATAGTGCAAAGGGTGTTTTGAAAGTCTTCTGTTTATATAATTTTAAAGAGATAATAAAGGATATAATAGTCACAAAGCAAAGCTTTTAGATAAGAATGAATCATATTTTAGTTCGAAGATTTTAGAAGCCATGAACTATGAATGTGACACTGTTACTACAGATAATAGCAACTGTGCATCAGATTCTCAATTTATGCATGTAGAAACCAAATAACAACAATGAAATAAATTAAAAATAGCATCTTAAAAACAAAAATCAAAACTTAGTGGGAACAAAACAGCTTTTAGTTTGTGTCTAAAAACAGATATGTTCAAAAAAGGTATTCACAGGTATTAATCACAATAAAGGACTCAGAGGGAAAGAATTAAAGTTCAGTTATAAATACATCCTCCCTAATACCTAACCAGTATACAATGTGAAAGAGCTTATTTTAGCTGCTAGAGGGGAAAAAAAGCACAGAAATACATTCTTGACTCAACAATGAAACAATGAATGCACCATTTTTCAGGATAGTACTTTCTTTAAAAGATAACTATAATTTTACTTTCATTTATGATGATCGTTATTTATTTTACACAGTATTTAGCTGAAATTTTGAATAGCACTGCATTTTTGTTGACTCTATATGAAAATATTTAATCAGACTGACATGCATTTAACATTTATATGTTATATAAATTTATTTATTTATATTTGATGATATAAACAGTCTTATAAACTATATTCAACATTTAGCATTATAGATGATTTAAAATTATGAATTATGAACACTAAGATAATGTTATAAATATCATGTAAAATTATGGAAATACTATAAGTATTTTTACATTATTAATATAATACAAATGTAGTAATATTTATTGCACATATGGAAACAAATTTTTACAAAGAATGCAAAATAAATATGGAAATATTGGTATTGTTATTTTGCTTAGGCAGTAAACAATATCTAAAGTTTTGATTTACTAATCTAAGAAGCATTCTAAGATTAGAAGCACATTTTTAGTACTTAGAGGCACTTGACCTTAATTTAGCCTTTGATTTTCATTTTAAATTGAGGATCATGAAATTGCAGAATAGATATTTGCAACCTGTGTCTAAAATTTTTTCTGTATAGTACATCATAAAGCTTTTTATAATCTTATTTTCCTTGGCTTCAGAATATACATCGTGATTTCTTTTTCTAAAAATATGGTAAATTCATCTGTAGATTGTATCCAAAGCTAGATGAGATACTGATGGTCAGAAAAGAAAAATAAAAGTACTTAGAAAATTTAGAGACATTAAGATTTGAGAATAGAATTATGCAAATTCTATTAACGTTCTTAAAATTAATGTTCTTTAAGAACAATAAACATCTTCTCCATCTCAACAAAATATTTTTTGTTTCCTATATGGAAATAGAGAAGTATTCCATTAAATATTGCTTTCTCATTTTTTTAAGCCTTCTTTTGTGGGTGAAGTATAGGATGGTATAAGACAGTGTAGTAAAAGACCAGATACTGAATATTTTAAGCTTTTCAGGCCTTATGGCCTCAGTCATAACTATTGAACTCTGCTGTGGTAAGCACTAAAGCAGTTATAACATGTAAAAGAAGGGGTGTGGCTCATAAAACTTTATTTACAAAAACAACTTGTGGGCCTGGCCCATAGGCCATCATGGCTGCTGACCTGTGGTGTGCTGGAATGGTTTCAAATGCAGGCTTTGGGGATACACTTCTGGGGTTCTAATTTCAAGAGTACTTCTAAATAGTTGTGTAAACTTTAGCAGATCATGTAATCTCTCTTTGCTTCACTTTCCCATCTGTACAATGGGAGTGATGGAATCACTTACCTCTTGAAGATATTGAGAGTAAAGTGTTCAGAACAGTTCCTGGTACAGGGTGACTGAGTAATAAATTCAAGCCACTATTTTTATTAAATGTTTTTACATGTGTTAATGTCTTTATAGTTACAATGAAGATTCTTAATATTTAAAAGTTCTTACCACAATGAGATACCATCTCACACCAGTTAGAATGGCGATCATTAAAAAGTCAGGAAACAACAGATGCTGGAGAGGATGTGGAGAAATAGGAACACTTTTACACTGTTGGTGGGAGTGTAAATTAATTCAACCACTGTGGAAGACAGTGTGGTTATTCCTCAGGGATCTAGAACTAGAAATACAATTTGACCCAGCGATCCCATTACTGGGTATATGTCCAAAGTATTATAAATCATGCTACTATAAAGACACATGCACATGTATGTTTATTGCAGCACTATTCACAATAGCAAAGACTTGGGACCAACCCAGATGTCCATCAGTGATAGACTGGATTAAGAAAATGTGGCACATATACACCATGGAATACTGTGCAGCCATGAAACAAGATGAATTCATGTCCTTTGCAGGGACATGGATGAAGCTGGAAACCATCATTCTCAGCAAACTATCACAAGGACAGAAAACCAAGCATCGTATGTTCTCATTCACAGGTGGGAATTGAACAATGAGAACACATGGACACAGGGTGGGGAACATCACACACTGGGGCCTGTCAGGGGGTGGGGTGCTAGGGGAGGGATAGCATTAGGAGAAACACCTAATATAGATGACAAGTTGATGGGTGTGGCAAACCAACATGGCCCATGTATACCTATGTAACAAACCTGCACGTTGTGCACATGTACCCTAGAACTTGAAGTATAATAAAACAAACAAAAAGTTCTTAATTTATTTATTGAGGCAAAGTATTTCTTTGTGTCTTTCTCTGACATAAATGAATCATAAGTTTTGTGTATTAATTTAAAACTAACCAGTACACATTCTCTATATATTCAGAGGGATTCTAACCTCAATTTTCAGAGACTTTCAGAGACGAATGAGGAATTGTACCAATGGCACTGTCCTTTTGACACAATTTATTTTATTTATGTTTTTAATCTGTGGTAAGTCAGGGAGCATAAAATGCTCTGTAAAAAATAAAGGCTCATCAAAGTGTTATAAATGAATTCTTTCAGGATTCTAGGACACAACATGGAAAAATGAGTGCTACTTAGGTAATAAATGTAACACTTGGGGGCTTGAAGCAGATGTTTTGTCTCATACAGATAATTCCTTTATACCCAGACAAAGCTTTACCTAATCTATTTTGTGATCAAATCATGTATTAAGTATTTCTACACAGGAAAGTTTCCTCTTTTGTGAAATTTATTGGCTTAACTATTATGCTAGCCATTCTTCCCAGAATAAGATGAGATGTGTAAATGAGATCATATATATGCCATAATATATAACATATTTCAGAAAAAAAACAGATTGCCATTGCTATTTTTTAGCTTTAGAACTAGCAATGCCTTATGATTTATCTGAGCTATCATAATAGAGGAAGCAATAAAAGTTAATTATAATAGGAAAATTCTAAAGTTTGGTTTGAGAGAGTTTGGGAGATTATAATCATAGAATACAAAAATCATAGAAAATTTCCCTCCCAACTCCTTAGCATAGAGTTACAAAATCATTATATTATTTATATTTCTGTATAGATATATAAAGATTAACAAAGTATTTGTCAATAAATGGAACAATAGCATATTAAACTTTGCTTTGATTATGGAGATTTGAATGAAAATAAAATGGTTGTAGAAAGGTTAAAAATCAGGGGTCCCCCTGCCATTTATACTTCCCACAACTATGAATATTTGGCTGGTTGACCTACTCCTTGGGAAAAAGTAGGATCTTTCAGTGTGGGACTTCTGGCCCAATCTTTTCTTTCCTGGAGAAGACTAGGGGCCCAAAACACTTTCTGTAATTTTTGTTGTGTTTGTAATTATGTTCTCTTTGGGTGGAATTTGAGACTAGGACCTATTTTTCCACTTACTGGCTTGTGGAAAAAATATTTCAACAGTGGTGGTTGTTGCTTTCAAGCGAGACTTAATAGAAACCAGTGGGTCAAGATTGGGGAGTTAGTCAGGAAAATAAGTTTGGATTCAGAATAACTGATGGGTGGTAGGGGATGAATGAAAAATCCAGAAGGGAAAACAAGCCAGTGGATAAGAAAGAAAAACTCAGAGAAATATAGATGGAATACAGATTAACTCTCATATGCAGAACCAAGTTACTACATGATTCCTCAGGATTTTCTCTAAGATTCTTCTAAAGGGTTACATGACCATTTTCTAAGGCTAAAGCCAACATTTAGCATCAGGTACTCAGTAGGGGAATGACATTGGAAGGATTTACGTGATTAATTACAGCAAAATCCTGTGAACAAGGGATTGTTTGGAGGTTCTGTATCTGTGTGTCTGAAGATGCGTGGTTATGAAAGACACGCTTGACCTGACTCAATATCTTGTATATTTTTTTTCATCTTAACCATTGACTAATTGTATGGCCTGGAGACTTTCCAGCTATTCATTGTTCTGCAACAAACCAGCCCACTACAATCCAACCCAAAATGTAATGACTTACAATCACAGTTTATTATTTTTATCTTATGATATCATGTTCTGACTTTCCTAGCTTGCTGCTTCTCACTTTGAGTCTCTAAAGTGATGGCAGTAAAATGGATGCTGAGTTTTGAGTCAGTTGAAAGTTCAAAATGGTTCTCTCACATGGTTGGCAATTGATTTTGGATGTCATCTGGTAGCCCTGCAGGGGATACAGACAAATGGCTTCTCTATGTGGCTTGGGTTTCTCTTATGGTGGTTGGATGAAAGGTTTCTCATGAACTAGCTCGAGAATGTCCTGAATGCCATTCTGCCACATATTATTAGTCACGCAAGTCATAAAACCGTATGCTATTCAAAGGGAGGAGGATGAAAATCCACCTTTTGTTATGAGTAAGTAGCAGGATGAATATGCAGTGAGGAAAGCCATTGATAAAGGCCATCTTTGGAGATCCTCTATGCCTATACAACAGAAGCTTTGGATTCTTTATCTCTAAATTTAGGAAGAACTAGGTGATACTTCGGATACCTTGGGAAATTAAATTTTTGGGTTCCTATGTCCTATATCAACATGTTTGTAAGTTAGGTTTGCCATGAAGACTTCTCACTAGCAATATTTCAGATTTATTTGTTTTCTCTTCTTGCTCCCCATCATGCTTTGAATAGGTTTCTCTTTACATACTTAGTCCATTGTGAATGCAACTGGCTTTCACATTAGATTCCGAGCTCCTTGAAGTCACAAGCTGTGTACCACTCAATTTTCTTTTTCCTTAGAATCTATTGGAGCACAATAAATATTTACTGGAACAGTTGAAAAAAACAAAGTCATAAGCCTGATATGACACTGGAAGATTAATAAGGTCATAATTTATGTGCATTTGGCATCAGAAGTCAAGGGTCAGCAGGGGTCACAACGGAATTATCAAAAATCTGCTTTCTAACCACCTATTCCATATGTTATAATCTTCCTAAAATGTACCACGTATTTTATTCAAAATTTTTATTTTTACATGATATAATTTAATAAATATATTCATTTGTAGCATCATAATGATTGATAACAATCCCTAGAATGTTTTCCTGGCTATAAAAATAGTGCCATTTTTAACTGCATATTGTGAACTAGAACTATATTAATAGTTTGTATACATTAATATTTACAAAGCTTAACAACATTATTATTAGTCTCAATTTTCAGAAAATAAAATTGAAATTCAGAGTTGAAATATCAGAGTAAATGGTAGATAAAGGTTTCAAGACTAGACTTTTCTAAAAGCTTGGTCTTTTCCCTGATGTTCTATTATTCCTTGCTGTTTGCTTTCTTTGATATTTATTTTTCATTCTAATATATTAATTGAAACTGTTAAGCTAAAATTTGAAAATTTGTTCCAGGACAAATTCATCCTTAGATCTTCATAATTATTCTTTTTAGCATTTTATTAAATTTTTATTTTTCATCCTAATTTAATTGAAATTGGAGCCCATTGTTATGTGAAAGAGATCACTCATTAAACAGTGAGGTATTCATTTTGGCGACAAGAAGAAAAATGACATTTTAAATATTTTAAACAGTGATACATTAATGAAATTCAGTTAATAAGTATTAACATAATAAAATGTAATTCTGAATGCCTTAGAGTCAACAATGTAACATCGATTGGGACTCTGTGAATTAAAAAGAAAAAAGTAAGACAGTACTATTGTAAAAGCCTGTCTCCTTTTTGGGTATAGAATAGCATCGATGCTATTACTTTAAGGGAGAATATTGCTAAGATGTTGATTTTAATAATAAAGTGTCAATAAATATAGTTGGCAGTACTATAGCTGAATCTAATGTTGGTTTGTATGTATTTCAATTGGATGACTCTATACAGAGGTCTTATATGAAGTCCTAGGTAGTTTGACATCAGACTTCAGGTAAGAAAGTGAAATGCTATAGGAATATTATCAGCTAAACTCTTTTCATATAGATTGACCAGAATATTCTATACCTCACCCAGAACTGGACTGTCATATTTGCTTAGAATATGGGCACACTGTAACAAAAATAGTTATCATTGATAATCATCACTTTGACATTCATTTTATATTTGAAGTGTGTCTTCAAAAGCATTATCCTCTGTGTCTCACTTTATAATGATGTGATCTTTTTTCTATGGTGTTAAAATACTTCATAGCAGTTAACATAAATTGCAAAATAGTTGTGAAAAAATACAACAAAATTGTGTTCAGTACACTTCAATAGTGTCTCTGTTTAGTAATATTTCAAAGTATGGTGCTTTGTAAACTTCATTTTTAAACATAGATTTTAGTAAGATTTTATTGCCAAAACAGCTCTTCATAGCCGCTGGGATGACTTAAATGGCTTAATAATGGCTAACATAATGCCTGAGTATTACTCTTTTTATGTTCATCTGTAGGCATTTATGGAGCTTTTGGGCATCAGGATCTCCTATTTCCAATTGATTCTGTATCAAACTCTATGAGGATGCTTAAGCAATCTCTGACCTAGTTCTGTGCCAATCCAAATTATTCCTTCAGACAATGGGAGAGTTTATCAGTACAGATGTAGCTGTGTGGACACAAATGAACCAAACAGTTGACCTTTCCATGTAAGCTTATCCTTCTGACCCACTTCACCTGTACAAAGCCTAGTTGTAACCAGTTTTTGGAACAGGAAACTAGCTTCTCCATACTGGGTGTGGTGTTTATTTACACTGATCACCTTTCTGAACTTATAGTTATATCCTGTATTTATAAGAAAATAGAAATTTAGTCAGATATATTTGTATGTTATTTATTATAGCTAAATATGATAAGTCATATAAAGGCATAGAGCATGGACATATGACAGCATAGTTAAATAAATGACAGTAAGTCGATACCAAAGAATATTATATAGCCATTAAATATTTTGGAGAAAAAAACCCATACAGTTGTAAAATGTTCTTAATAAAATATTACACAAAAATCTACATTCAAAATTGAATGTTTAATATGCTTTCAATATTATAGTTGTGGAGAAAATCTGTTACTAGGAGCAGTACTTTGTTGTAAGATATTTTGATTCATTTGTCTTTATTTACTAACAACTCTACATCAGCTGTCTTAAAATGAGTGAATTTTTCTTCCAGAGGATATTAGGCAATAACTTGTTACACTTCCCTTTTGTCACACCTGGTAGTAGTATCCCCACCAGTAGTATCTCGTGAGTAGAAGCAGAGGATGGTACTAAATAGTGAGCAATGCACACAATAGTTTCCCTACCCCTAACACAACAAAGAATTATCTGGCTCAAAATATCAATAATGCCAAGGCTGAGAAACTATGCTCTACAATACATAGGAGTGTTCAATAAAGTGCACATATATTTTATTTAAAATTAGAGGAAAAGATGCAACATTAAAACCACAAGGAAAAAGACAGTTTAAACAATAAAACACATAAACCCAATTTTTATGTAGACTTTATTTTGTGGAAAACTTGCAGTTATTATTTCTATAAGTACAAGAAGTTGGCAATGGTTTAATATTAAATTCTAATGGTCTCTGTAATTCACTCTGTAAGTTTTTGAACGTGTGTAACAAGAATCCAACTTTGCCTCTTGAAACATTCAGGAGTGGTTTCAGTCGTTTAAACCCAGAATTTCTCCAATTGAGGGCATCTCTTGTAGTTGTTTTCTAAATCCCTGGTTGGCTTGTTTTGGATATAAATTGAAGCCTGAGAACAACCAATATTCACACAAAGGTTTTGAAACAAAAGAAATTGCGCCTGAATGAACACTTATGTGAAAATACTTTTATTTCTCATCCTGGCAAAATTCCTAAGATTTAATGAGGTGAAACTGTTTTTTTTTATATTAAAAAAAAAGTCTAATGATGTCAGAACACAAAATATATGTCTAAAAATGGTTTAGTAGTGGGACTACTTTTCATTTCCATCATATATATGTCTGATCCCCACAGTGGCCAGACTTCGAGATTGCCCTTGACATAACCAAGAGAACCAAGTTCATGTTTTACAATTGTGATTATAGATTTTTATATAGCTGTGGTCCCAAACGAACCAACCCTGACCATATTATTCCAAAGGAAGATCATTAAATGTGGTTGAGGTTAGATTTTAAAATTATATTCTTTTTAAATATACATTCCCCTAATTCCTGCTCATCTATGCAGGTGTTCAGTATTGCAAACACTATGTGTTGTGTGAAACATGCCGCTTTGACATTATGTGACTTCAGTGCTGACAATGTCAGTTCTACACCTTTTCCACCTTCTTGGGCTCTGTGATGTTTATATAAATGGAGTCACTATTACAATAAAAACTTAGCCACATCTTTTTGGGTGTTGCCACTGGTAGCTGTACCATGTCAGAATAGTCTGAGATGACAGCAAAAACATTTTTTCTTCTTGCATTTACTATAGCAATAAATGTAGGTATTTAAAAATTTGCTACATTTGAATTTTTTTTTTTTGAGAGGGTGTTGGATTTGAAAATAGGAGGAGGAGTTTATGGCAGTTTATAAGAAATCAGAAAAACAAAAGATTTGGTGAGCAGTAATGACAGCTTGTCCATGGTGTTGCCCAAAGACACTGACAGACATAAACTTGACCCTTATGAGTAGCTATTAAGATTTAGCAACTCCTTTATTCCAGATGCTGTGCTGGCATTTTACACATTTGATAGTTAATCCCAATATCTCCCCCTCAAATAAGTAGATATTATTTTTCCAACTTTCATCACAGGAATCTGAGGATAGTTGAGGCCATCATCTTTTCTAAAGTGATGCAGCTAATAAGTGGTAGAGCCAGACTTAAAATTCTGGTTTACCTGTCTCCAAATCCATCACTCATGTGTGCACGTCTAGCTTTCTGTTCTGCTTCAGGAGAGACCTAAAACTGTAGCTGCCCAATTCCTCCCCATGCTTGGATCATAGTCATCATCCTCAAATAGTAAGATATATTTATAAAAATAAAAGATATTAAATGAGTATGTTACGTTGCTCAGCTCAAGTTTTGAGACATTTAGTGGAGTAATTTAATTTGAAAGTCTAATTTTCCAAGAATTGTATCATGCTATAATTGTATTTAAAAATATTTTAAAGACAATACATAATCAGTGTTTATTTAATTATCCAGTAGCATTATCCTTTCTTAATCTAATCCTAGATAATTTAGTGGAAAATCTATGTGTATAGATTGCTATAATTTGCCATCCTCTTAATATAACCCTATATGGACATAAATATATCAACTACAGTGATGTCATTTTTTTCTGTTTCATTTTTTTAAAAAATTGAAGTTGGTGGGGTACAATTACAGAAGGTAGTGATTAACTGTTAGTCACATTAAAAAAACTTCTGAAACCTAATTTAAAATTTTCATAAATAAATTAAAGGATTGCATTTATTTCTATGATTGAAGTCAGTGCTACATTTTCTTCCTTATACAGTGGAGACACTAAAAAAGAGGCCAGAAAGAAGATTCAAAAAAGGAAGATAAGTCATTATATAAAAATGATAATTGCACTCATATGTTTATCACAGCACTATTCAGAACAGTAAATATATTAGATTTAATCTAACTGCCCATCAACAGTTGATTGGGTAAAGAAAATGGAATACTATTCAGCCACAAAAAGGGAATGAAATTATGTCTTTTGCCTCAATGTAGGTGGAACTGAAGGCCATTATTTTAAGTGAAACAACTCAGAAAGAGAAAGTCAAATACCTCATGTTCTCACTTATAAGTAGGAGTTAAATAATGTGTACATGTTGACATAGAGTATGAAATAATACACATGAGATACTTGGAAGGGTGGGATGGCGTGAGGGGTGAGAGCTGGGAAATTAGTTAATGGGAACAATGTACACTATTCAGGTGATGGTTACACTACAAGCTGAGACTTCACCACTATGTGATATTCATGTAACAAAACTGCATTTATATCCCTTACATTTATACAAAGAGAAAGAATATCTGCTTACCCCTTTTGAGTTCTGTAGCTTCTGTAGCTTTCCAATTAACTGACTTGAGTGGTCTAACAGTTTAGAGATTGGAAATGTTACAGCTTCACCATGATGTGCTACTCTCTTCTGGCAGGTTACCATAGTGACAACAGTATGTTAATTTCAACAGTGACATCTTTTTAATTTATAATAAAATATGATATTAATGAGGAACTTTTATAAGACTTTTAGAGTGGTAAAAACAAGAAATAAATAGACATAGTCTATTTGGCCCTACTTTTTAAAAATTCTTTTCAGTGTACATTGCCCTACATTTGTGCTGTACTGTCGTATTTACTAAGTATATTGTAAATATATTGCATTGGTTCTTTTCCATATTAAAGAATTAAACTTTAGGCAGGACTTAATTAGGTGTGCATTTTTTTCAACCTCTAGATTGCATTTTGATGAACTCCTTAGATATTCGATTAGCAAGAGAATGATTTGCATAAAGCATGTTTACACTCCATGGGCCACTGCAGAATCACTTGGTATTTTCCCTGCTGAATTAATAGTTCCACTTACTGTTATACTAGGGGACAATGAAGTTGTATAATTGGAAATTGGTAAGATACTTTATAGCTTATTAGTTTTAGGTAATTATCTGCCTGTTATATTATGCACTGAATTGTAATTGAAAATATTGCATTGTAATATTCAGGAGAAATGGCAACCAAAAATAGTTAAATTGTTATAGTAACCACTGACTTGCAATGAAAATGAACAGGTTTATTGAAAGACATTTCTGTAACTTGTAAACAGTGTGTTCCTTTTTGATAACTATTCTTTTTCTCTTCTTTTTTATTTTTATTTATTTATTTTATAATTTGCTGCTTGCCATTGCAGGAAGTAGAGGTTTGTATACCGCTTCTGTGTTTCATATTTAATTTTAGATTTTATATGAACCCTTGCATTTTAATTACTCATATACACTCAATTCACATTATTTTCCCCCTTAGGATGATTATTTTCGCACTTGGAGTCCGGGAAAACCCTTCAATCAGGGTAAGAATCTAACTATTTTAAAATAAAAATCTTTACATGTTCATAATCATTGTACTTTTAGAAATGATATTTATTGTCTGGTTAAGCTTGAAAATACTAAATAGAAGAGCTTACATAAGTGGAAAAATTTATGCAATAATTACTTACATTTCAGCATAATATTTTTAGAAGTAAGCTAATTAGTTATCATGATTATGTCAGGATGTCTTTTATTTTTAGATACATGTTTTAGATGGCTGATTTGGGCTTCTGAACCTTACCAGGTTTATTTTTATCAATAGATACAAGACACTTCATCCAGTTTTCAAGTACATTCACTGGGCAATAGATTAATTTGTACAAACTTTTAAAACAAATGACGTTTTTTTGCCTCTTTTCCAGTTAATGAAAGGTTTCCTTTAAGATGAGTAAATTAGTAATTAGACTCAGCTGGGGTCTTAACAAACCCCAAAAGGAAAAGTGTTATACAAAATTAGGGCTTCCCCACCTCTTTTCGAACAGTTTGCAATTCTGATTAACTTACCTTTAAAAGGAAAACAGGAAATAGGGATGAAAATGAAAATACTTCTACATGTGCAATGAGAATGGATACATCAAGCCCCAAGCAATCATAGTTACATAAATGACTAAAGAGATTTGTTTACTAAAGTTCACATTTAAAAAGTATCTTACTTTGAAAGTTTCTTTTTGTAACTTTCTATAGTCTGTGCAAAGTAGAAAAAAAATTTCTTCTTTACATAGAGTATATAGTAACCGTGCAAAGGATAATACTTTGTGAAGTAGTCAGACTTCAAAATAGAAGTCTTTGTAAGAGTGTTTAGGTAAGTGATTAGATGATGAAGACACAATATGTTATTTAAAGGAGCTCAGAGTATTTTGCTATGTTCCCAGATTTTTACTTAATATTTGGGGTGAATGCTACAACCACCAAGCTGTATAAGTGAGAAACCAGTTGTGTGGACCTAGATATAGACCATCATCAACATTGGTATTAACATGGAGTCTGACACAGTCATTCAAATATAATATCTTCTTAAAATGACTTTTTTCCTTATATATTTCATTTGATTTCACTATTATCCAGTGTTTGTTTGTGAGATCAGCATTTTAAAATTCTAAAAGAATTAATTTTGAATTTGTTACTAATAAGCCAAGCCAATGCTCTAAAACACAGGCGATAAAAAAATAATGACATGCAGACAGAGATGTTATTTACTGGCTTTCTTGGGAAATGAATTTTTATGATGGAATCCCAAACCTTGTAAAATGGGTGCTAGCTGTGGAATTTGTCATACTTGGTGCATCCAGTTATAATAAAGATGCTTTTATTTTCCTTTGTGTGTGCATGACAATGTGTTGAATGGCAATTTATATCTCATAAAAAAAGAATGCTATTTGAGAGTCTTCCAATTAGGGATACGAGATTGATTTGCTTTAATATTAAGAGAGGTTTTTAACCTACTAACTTAAAAATATTATGTTTATCAGGCAGGGATAAGCTTATGACATGATAATAGCTAATATTTATGAAGAATGTCCTATTTTGAGTCACTACTCCAAGTGTTTCATATATATTACTTAATTTAGTTGTTATAACCCTGCAAGGTAGATGAAGAAGTTAAGATATTTAAAGAAGTTAGTTAAGCTCCTGCTCAGGTTATATTCCTATGGTGTGGCACAGTGGAGATCCAGATTCAGTCAGTCTGAGCCCCCAAACCTGTTTCCTAACTGCTATGCAATATTACCACTCATATGATAACACTAACAAGCAATAATGGCATCCTGATGGTATTTTGTTTTGAAGTTTATGCTTTAAAAATGCATTTACTTGAACAAAGCTTTATTTCTATATGTTAAAACAATATTTTTTAGACTATCCGATCTCAAGTTTTGATTTCTTGAACGTATATAGTTGGTAAACATGTAAGAAAGTTTTGTATCAAAAAATAAAAATCGAACAAAAATTAGATGGAGATATGTGTATTTGTTTTTGGCTTTGAGTCAAATTAACCAACCTAGTTGTAGACCACACTGAGGAGTGAGCAAAATAATCCTATTTCCATCTAAATAGTGTCCATCATCTAGATAGAAGAGACGTGAGATATGTTCATTTCTAGTATGTTTCTTGCTTTTTTGATGACAGACTCTTCCTTCAAGTATTATTTTCAAAAGCTTATTGGTGTATTGAACATAAAATTATTTAAAATACTTATTATGAGTATTTTTAGTTTTTAATTTACCATGTTTTTCACTGAATTATGGACATCCATATTAGATCACTATAAGTTGATTTTCCCCTATTTCATTTTTAAGAGGTTTGCATGTTTCCTAAAAAAAGTGAAAAAATAGTTACCTTGTCATTATATTTTTATACTGGTATTTATACTATTTTAATGATCAATATATCCATTTAAAGTTATCTTTTATTTCAATTTCTATAGAATGCACCATAAAGCATGCAGAAATTAAAGTATCACCAATGAAAATGTTAATTAATATTTTATAATATGAATGGTATAAATTCTCAGCACAAAACTCCTTTCTACATATGCATACATATGCATACCAATACATACATACATACATAAACATATCGATTACATATTTACACTTGGACAGACACATTTACACTTGCAAATTTGCTTCTAGATAAAATCAACTAATTGTTTGTGTACACCTGATCTACCTTTTGGTTTAACCGTGACATATTTTTCATCTCATTTAAGTTTCTTTTAATCAATCATTTTTCCAGTTTCTTTATGTTTTACCACTAAAACAGTAAGAGTTTTGGGGAAATAAAATGTTTTCAAATGAGCTTAAGTAAAAACTATTTTGATGATGGTAAATCTGCTGCAAAATGAACTAAAGCATGCCAATGCCAACAATATATTGGTCTGGGCATCTCCACGCTGATTTTTCTGTGATATTACTTCTCTTCATTAGTGCAGTTAATCATGAGTTGACATGACAGAAATTACCTGAAAAATTGTTTTGATGAGGACATACATCTTGAATAAGGCATAAAATGTATATGCTTTTAAATTATGATAAATAAACTGAAGGGAAAATGCATGTGTGAACCTAGGTGGTAGCGTGGTAAAGATTTTAAACAATTTAATCAATGCTTTAGATGAATATGCTGTAGCTTTCAAAAATAAATATTCACATCTTTCCATTCGCTGTGTTAAATCTGCCTTGTTTGTGGTCATGGATTGATATTGGTGTGTAACAGATACATCAGTAAAGTTCCTAGCAGTGAATCTTGACAGTTGCTCAGAGAATCTGCTTGAACTGAGGTACCCTATCTACAAGGATCACCTTTTATTTAAATGTTGTTTTCCCCAGCACATGATAAATATCATAAATCTCTAGGTGTCCTAAGGTGAAAGATTTAGAAGGAAAACATGCTTTCTAGGTTTTCCTAACTTTGCTATCCAAAGGAGCTTGGAGTGTCCCTACTTGGTATCTTCCATGGCAGTAAATTATTATGAATAGAGTAGAAGTGAAGATCAATATACAGAGATCCAGAGATATAAGAACAAACCCGTTTCATTTTTTGATGTGTTCCTCCTGCTCCTGCACGTTTTTGGGGATCTTGAATTAGGGGCAAGAAGTGTAGCTGTGGCTTAGGTCGGCACCCTTCTGTCTTTTCTCAGCAGTTTCGTTGTGTGCATTCTTCTTAAATCAGAGCCTCTCAGGAAGGGCAGCTGAACTCCTAGTGATTCATTAGATTGCAGTTAATTCTTTTTTTTAAATTTATTTGTTTATTTATTTATTTTTGAGATGGAGTCTCGCTCTGTTTCCCAGGCTGGAGTGCAGTGGCCTGATCTCGGCTCATTGCAACCTCCGCCTCCTGGGTTCAAGCAATTCTCCTGCTTCAGCCTCCTGAGTAGCTGGGATTACAGGCACCCTCCACCACACCTGGCTAATTTTAGCATTTTTAGTAGTGACAGGGTTTCACCATGTTGGCCAGGCTGGTCTCCAACTCCTGAACTCAAGTGATCTGCCCCTTGGCCTCCCAAAGTGCTGGGATTACTTGCGTGAGCCACGGCATGTGGCCAAGATTGCAGCTAAACTTATAACTAGAGGAAGCATTCTGGCAAGGATTAGAGAGTCCGGAGAAGGGCAATTGTAAGAAAAAAATAACCAGCTCTTTGGAAGGGCAGTCGTGTGTTTAGCCATATACTTATCCATTGTATTTATCGCTTCAGAATCATTTCTTAGAGCTTTATCTGATTCCCATCATTTTTTCCATCCATTTGCAAAACGTCTCACATATAATAACAGTCACAGCCTGATATGTCCTTTTGCAATCAGTATTTGGCTACAAAGGAAAAGCTGCTGAGATTTCATCTGGAGCTTTTATTCCCTTCAATGAACAGAGCTGTTCATAGTATTATGGGTGTAATTATTTCTGAAACTGAAAAAGACTAGTGTTTGAGGAAATGCACCCCTAACTTAGCTTCCTCTTCTTAAAATGCATTATTATTATGCTTCTTAAGGAATAGGTTATGTAGATTAGACAATGTCAATTTTGGCTGTCTCCCAGATGCCTTTAATTTTTACTTATATACATGAGTATCATTTATTTTTTATGTTTTGAGATGGCATTTATTGATAGTATTCCGAAACAATAGAAAGGTCTGATCCATGCTTCACAATAGGGGCATGGTGGTATCATAATGCTGCTTTGTTTAAGAGCTTGGGGACTTTTGGCATTTTTCTAGTGGAAAAATTGGTGTTCCCAGTATTGAAATTCAGTGGAGGCAACATGCAAGGATGATTACATGATTACAGTATTTTCTGAAAGTGATTTCAGTCATTTAGAAATGTAAATTCTGAGCCTTTATTTGATTGAACCATTATTTGATTAATTCACATGATTTAGGAGTTTTGAATATTTTTGGACAAGTTCCCTGTTTAGACATTCAAATTCTAATAGTCTTATCAATGTATATATCCTACATTTGTTGTATCATCCATATTGGCAACCTTAGATCATAGAAGTCCTTTGTATCCCTGAGGAAAACCTGCTAAGAAATTATATTCAACCTAGAAACCAACAGTAAATGTCCATTTACTCTATGTCAGATTTAGTACCTAAGAACTGCATAGGGCTTCTAAACAAGAAATTTATTCCATTATCCAATTCTTCTTTATACAATAATGGTGTTTCATTTGTTTTACACCACAGCCCATAAAATATAGCACCAAAAATCTTAGATTGTTTTGCTCTATACCAAATGAAGGTATATGTTCCATAAAATAATAAATACTATGTAAAGGTCTGTGTTTTTAATTCATAAGGTAAAATCAAGATTACTATGTAATACTTGATTTGCTTCATATCACATTAGCCTACATAGGTGTGCAAGAAGGCAAATTATATCTATTTTCCATTTCCTTATATGTTATTAAACTAATCAAATATATAGAGCAGGAAATTAATCAAATTAATTTAGAAGGTGTTCAGTGATTTAAGAAACAATACTCTTCACAAGCTGACCCTGACTTTCAGGAGGTGGAATGACAATGGCAGAATTTAACTGAAGACTCACAGTCTAGAAATGGAACCACTGCTCTTTTGACAGGTGCCACCTCAGTGGCATCACTGGAAAGTCCAGATTGCCTGACACTTTGATAACCAATGATTGGGGGTCAGGTCAAAGTCAGGGTCGGCTTGTGAAAAGTTGTTAAACAACATGCCAAGTGTGAAATGTCAACCCTCACTCTAAACTTTACCTGTTCAGAGCATCAGATGAAGACTGAGTTTTACAGTGGTTTTCTGTGTTTTGCTAGTCCATTGAAGAAGGGAGTTTGAAAGTTATATGCTGCTAACGATTGTCTGCCCATGTCCTTCCTGAAATAGAAAGTATCTTTAATAAAGCTGGACACAGTTTGTCTTGGAAAAAATAAAAGAAAGAAACAATATTATTATCTCAAGCCTTGTTAATCTAACAAGCAAGAAGTATTATAAAGATTGAAAAAAATTCTGGACATACATAGAAAGTCATACATTTACCAGGAGGCCTCTGCTGGCTAGAGAAGTGATTCTCAGTCCTTGCTGTGCAGGAGAATTACTTCACACTCATTTAAAAAGTATAGTTGTCTAGGCTTGATCCCTGAATGTTTTGATTCAATTGATCTCTTGATCCCTGAATGTGCATTCATATCATTTTGCAATCATTGTTATTATCCATCTCCAGGACCCTTTTCATCTTCCCATTAATGACTATCTTCAGTTTATTGGGTATGAACTGAAACTATACATGCATTGGAAAATAACTCTCCATTCTCCCTTCCCCTCACCACTTGGCAACCCCAATTGTACTTTCTGTTTCTTTGAATTTGACTTTTCCAGACATCTCCTATAAGTGGAATCATACAATCTTTGCCCTTTTGTGATTCACTTATTTCACTTAGTGTAATGTCTTCAAGGCTCAGCCATGTTGTGGCATGTGTCAGAATTTCCCACTTTTTAAGGCTGAGTAATATTTTATTGTATGTATATCCCACATTTTGTTTCTCTATCTATCCATAGACACTTATGTTACATCCACCTTTTGGCTATTGTGAATAATGCTTCAATGAATGTGTGTGTCTAAATATGTTTGGGTCTCTGCTTTCAGTTCTCTTGGTTATATACCTGGAAATGGAATTGCTGGATCATATGGTAATTATATTTATTTGGGAAACAACCATATTGTTCTCGATAGCAACTGCATGCGTTTATATTCCCACCAGCAATCCACAGTGTTCCAATTTTTCCTCATCCTTGTCAACATTTTTTTTTTAATTAAAATCT
This sequence comes from Nomascus leucogenys, assembly GCF_006542625.1. NCBI lineage: Eukaryota > Metazoa > Chordata > Mammalia > Primates > Hylobatidae > Nomascus > Nomascus leucogenys. The sequence continues at coordinate 87,440,706 of NC_044387.1, read as the reverse complement.
ATCCTAATGGTTGTGAATGTGATTGTGTTTCAAACTCCAAAATTTGTTATTTTATGCAGGTATAGTAGAGAATCGTAGGGTACTAGCAATGGCTTATCAAAATAATTCATTTCTGTCATTTCCTTCAGTAGTACTGAGTCAAAAGAGTTCTTCTTATGAAAACATTCCAAAGTGTCAGAGAATTTTAACTAATCTATTCGCTTTTCAGATCTGGTGCTAGAAGCAGGTACCAAAGGGCTTTGAGAATAAATTGTGGGAAGCAAGAAAACCCCCAGAGAAAAATCATTGCCTCCATTGAACAACCACTCCCTATATGTCAAGTATTTTATAGAAGACACTTACACTACCTTAAAAAGTAGATACAAAGCTAGTAAGTGGTGTAGCAGAGGTTTCGAATTTTGTATTTGTGGTTTTGAAGGACATTTACTCTTTTGTTATGAAATATAATTAGCTTACCTGGTTTATTTCTCAACTCAGACTATACCCTTTTCATGAGAAGACATGGTGGGAATGGCACAGGTGAACACAGGCAGCTAAAGGGTCAATCATTTGGCATATGTTGTTGAATCATATTTAGAATTGTTCCACAAGAGAAGATATGAGGTGTTTGTAACTTGTATTCTAATTTTTCGAATCTAGAAATACAGTGTTTTAAACTGAGTGCCTCTAATGTCTGATCTTTATAAATGATCTTTAAATAAATTGAGCATTCATCTGATAATACATCACTTAATATCTGGATTTTAGAGCATGATTTTTCTGATTCTAATGAATATTTTATACCAAATATTATTTAGAAGTCCTTTCTCAAGTCAAAATAAATCTATTTGCACTGGTCCTCGAACTGACTCATGGTCTATATAAAAAAGAGGTGATATAATCTGAGTTTGTATTTCAAAATCCTCATCGAGACACCAGCGAGTCTAGTGTGTTTGTTTGCTTTCACATAAACTGTCTAAAAGTTCCATATGTAATCAACCTGTACTTTACTTCCAGTCTTTAGACAGTATACTTTGTTTTGTGGAGAAGCTAATATCCTAAAGAATTTGCTAATATTGTACCCACTTTACTTACAAATGTTTTATAATTCAGTTTTGAATCTTTTTTATTAGTAAGTAGGGAAATAACTCAAAGACAATAAAAACCTCAAAGATGCTTGAACCCAGGAGGCAGAGGTTGCAGTGAGCCGAAATCGTGCCATTGCACTCCAGCCTGGGTGACAAGAGCAAAACTCTGACTCAAAAAAAAAAAAAAGGAAAAGAAAATTAACTTTTCTTGAAATGTATTGGAATATGCCGTGCTTCTATCTTTGCATATCTGATCATCTCCATAGGTTTAGGATTTAACTTTCATATGAAAAAAAGCTAAGTGATTTTTCAGTTAACATTTCTCATTACAGAACTAGATAAATTATCTTTTTATGGTTCAACCACCAGTAATTCTTCAAAGTAAACAAGCACTTTTACATAAATATCTGCCCCCACATATGTATCTATCATTATTTATCCATGATGTCATGATGATTATTGTGTAATTAATTGTGCCAAAATTACAAGGATAAATAAAAATGAATGAAGGATAAATAAATATACTATGACTGCTCAATTCTTCAATCCCAGTTGTATTGAGATTGCATCTAACTGGATCCTTCTACTTAATCAGAAATGAATTAATATGGCCTTAGATTTAGAAACCTATAAAATTATCTTCACTAAAACAAGTTTCTCACTATGACTGCTCAATTCTTCAATCCCAGTTGTATTGAGATTGCATCTAACTGGATCCTTCTACTTAATCAGAAATGAATTAATATGGCCTTAGATTTAGAAACCTATAAAATTATCTTCACTAAAACAAGTTTCTCTCTATTACATATTTTTGACCATGGAAATATTCTTTTACAATTTATGTGTTAGCTGAAAATATGTTTTTCTAAGGCATTTGTTATGAAAGGAAATACTATTTCCTGAGCTGTTGAAGTTTCCAGGTATGTTCAGTTTTATACAGTTGTCAGGATCTTCTAGCTTTCCTATCATCTGGATAACAAAATACTATGTAATCATATATATTAGGCATGTCTGGTTTCTTCCGACATTTATTTTAAAACCATATAAAATCATCTGTATTATACTTTCACTTTTGAAATATATCACACACTACTTTTTTTCTTTTGCATTTCTATAAATTACCTAAGAATCTACTATGTAAACTCTAGACTAATGCTTGTTTACATAGTCTTAGATGTCTAAAAAGATGATGAGTTGAACATATTTACTTCTACTATTGAATACTAGATGTTTTTAGACAATATAATTAATATATAATTATTTTAGGAAATTGTCTCTTACATGCTTTAATTAAGATAATGTCTAGTATTTTTATACACTTCTGTAACTTTCTAGAGGAAACCATATATGGAACTCAGGAATAGTTCTACTTAACATATTTTCTTTTCTTTTTTTTTTTTTTTTCTTTTCGTGACAAAGTATCTCTCAGGAGTGCAGTGACACGATCTTGGCTCACTGCAATCTCCGCCTCCCTTGTTCAAGCAATTTATTCTCCTGGCTCAGCCTCTGAAGTAACTGGGATTACAGGTGGACATCACCACACCTGGCTAAATTTTGTATTATGTAGAGATGGGCTTTTGCCATGTTGGCCAGGCTGGTTTCAAACTCCTGACCTCAAGTTATCTGCTGGCCTGGGTCTCCCAAAGTGCTGGGATTACAGGCGTGAGCCACAGCACTAGGGTTACTTAACATATTTTCAACCACCATTTAGCCTTCTCATTTAGTTTCAATTGTTATAAAATAGATAGTAAAGATAGTGGAATCCCCAGTGAAGACAAATATTAAAATGCCTATAGAAAAATCATTGTCTGACTGCCAAAGTTAGAATCTAAATTTTTATAGTGTCTTAAGTTTAGGTCAATAATGTTAAGTGAGTTGGCAAGCTTCATAAACCAACCAATCCAATAATTCTAACATAACCCATACATTCATATTATGCATTTTTCTTGGTGGCTTATTTTGGGAAATTCATACAATGATTTAAAAGTCATAATTTGTCCTTTGCAAAAAGAAACAAAAGTTTACGACTAGTTATCAATCAGTATGAACTTATATGTCTAGCCTCATCAGGTTGTTAGAATACATCTTCAGTTAAAAGCAAAATAGTACTTTCCTGATTTTTAAATCTTTAACTTTCTACTTAGTATAACTTCTCTCTACTCAAATTATTTTTATAGTTACCCTATTTTTAAAATACTCATTAGATGTTACAAGCAGTTAAATTTATGACAAGATGTCATCTATCAAACTCAAGCTCTACTTTCCCTATGAAGATGCCTCTTATGACTGTAAATGCGTTCTCTTTGAAGTTCACTATACTTATCTTCAGAAATGCCTGCCTTAGAATTGACTTGGTCTTTGTTTTGTGAGAGTTAATGTGCCTTCTTGATTGAGATCGTAAGCTCGTCAAAGTCCTAGCACATAGTTATATCTGTATGTCCCCTATAAGTCCTGTACCGTGGCAGATAAATATCATACTCTTCACGAGAGTCAAATTTAGACATTTCTCTTTCTCCATTTTGTTTCTGTTTCTGAGTCTTTGCTTCTGTCTCCCCACAACTTCTTTGTTACTTCAAGTCTAGTTTTAATAATCAGCCTTCCTCTTAACACTATTGTTTATTTCATGCTCACTGTGTACAATTATCTTACAATAAATCGAGTTTTAAAAATAAATACATAAGAATCTCAGAAAGGTGCCAGGTATGGTGGCTCATGCTTGTAATCCTAGCACTTTGGGAGACTGAGGTGGGTGGGTTATGAGGTAGGAGTTCGAGACCACCCTGGCCAACACAGTGAAACCTCATCTCTACTAAAAATATTAAAAAAATTAACCAGGTGTGGTGATGCATGCCTGCAGTCCCAGCTACTCAGGAGGCTGAGGCAGGAGAGTCGCTTGAACCCGGGTGGCAGAGGTTGCAGTGAGCCAAGATTGTAACACTGCACTCCAGCTTAAGCGACAGAGTGAGACTTTGTTAAAAAAAAAAAAAAAAAAAAAAAAGAATATCAGAAAGAAAAAAAGATAATACAGGAACAGCATAAATATTTGAAACAATAATGACATAATTTTTCAAAATTTGTGCCAGACAACAAGCTCTGATGCAGGAAGCTCAGGGAACACCAAGAAGAATAAATGCAAAAGAAAAACACCCACATCTAGGCATATTATTTTCAAGCTGCAGAAAATAAAGCAAAAGCAAAAACAAAACAAAACAAAACTCAAAAGAAGCCAGGCAGAAAGAGGGGAAACACATTTCCTGTAGAGAATCAAACACAAGAATCACATCGACTTTGCCTCAGAAACCATGCAAGCGAAAAGAGTGAGTCAAAAAATCAACATGCTGAAAGGGGGAAAAAAAAGTTAGAAGAATATACCCTGATGTACCCAGTTAAATTTTACTGTGAAAGTAAAGAAATAAAGAGTTGTCCAGACAAAGAAAATCAAGGGAATTTGTTGCCAGTAGATATACATGACTTGCAGGAAATATTAAAAGAAGTTCTTCAGAGACAAGGAAAATGATATAATTCAGAAACTCAGATCTACATAAAAAGGAAGGTTACTGAGAAAAGAACAAGGGAGTGTGAAATGAATAATTTTTTTTTACTTTTAGTTTATTTGATAGATTGTAGTTTGTTCAAAATTATAATAGCAACAGTGTATTCAAGTAGATACGCTTATATATCTGTCCTTATTTATGCTTATGTATAGATGAAATGAATGACAGCAAAGGTATGGAAAGAAGGAATTATAAATATTTTATTATTGTAAGGTACTTGCACTACCCATAAAGTGGTAGAGTATTATTTAGAAGTGGACATGGATTACTTATAAATACATGACACAAACTCTAGGGAAACTACTTAAAGTAGTATAATTTAAGTAGTAGAAACTACTTAAAGCAGAAGTATAATAAATATTCTATGAAATGAGAAAAATAGAATCCTAAAAAATGTTCAGTTAAAATCACAAAAGGCAAAAAATGAAAGAAAATAGAAACAAAGCACAAACTAACAAATAGAAAACAGTAACACATATGGTAAATATTATTCCAGCTATATCAATAATTACTTCAAATACCAATAGTCTAAACGCACCAATTGAAAGATAGAAACTCTCATGGTGGGTCAAATACAAGACCCAACTATATGTTTAAGAGGAACCCACTTTAAATTTAAAGCTACACATAGATTAAAAGTGAATGGATAGAGAAAGATATACCATGCTCACACTAATAAAAAATAAGCAGAAATAGCTGTATTAATTTCAGAAAAAATAGACATGAGAACAAAGAAAATTATCAGGGACAAAGAGGAACATTACATAATGATTCTCCAAAACGATGGTCTTTAACTTGCATATGCTTAAGAAGAGAACAACAAAATATGTGAGGCAAAACCTGAGAGAGCTGCAAGGAAAAATAGTTGAATTCACTATTGTACTGGAGACAACATCCCTCCACTAGAAATGCACAGATCTAACAGGCAGAAAATCAGTAAGAACATAGTTGAACTCACAGCACCATCAATCAAACGGATAAAATTGACATCTATAGACTGCTTCATCCAGCAACAGCAGAGTAAACATCCTTTTCAAGCTCACATGGAACATTCACCAATATAGGACACATGCTGTGACATAAAACACACCTGGACAAATTAAAGTAATAAAAATCATACAATAGCTGCTGACCGCCCATAATGGAATTAAAGTTGAAATCAATAACAGAAAGATAACCGGAAAATTCCAAAGTATGTGTTGATTAAGCAACATACTTGTAGATATCACATGTGTCAAGAAATATCAAGAGAAATTTTTAAATATTTTGAATTAAATAAAAATGAAAACAAACTATCAAAATTTGTGGCATGCAGTGAAAGCAGTGCTTACAAAGAAGTTTATACCATTGAATGCATACATGAGAAAATAAGAAAGATCTAAAATCAGTCTTACAGGCTCTTAGTAAACTTGAAATTTACGTCTGAAGTAAAAAGGAGAAAAAAATAATAATTGGAGCAAAAATCAATTAAATTGAAAAAAGGAAATCAATAGACAACAAAACCAGAAACTGGTTCTTTGAAAATGTTGTTAAAATTGACAAAACTAGCCAGGCTAAGAAAAAAGAAGGGTCACAAATTACTATTATCAGAAGTGAAAGAGACAAAATAGCTACAGATTTCATGAACATTAAAAAGATAATAAGTAAATATTATGAACAACTCTGTGCCCACAAATTTGGTAACTTAGATGAAATGGACCAATTATTTGAAAGACACAATCTGCTAAAACCTGCACAAGAAGAAATAGTCAATTTTAGTAGCCTGATATCTATTAAAGATATTGAGTTAAAAATTAATAACCTGTCAAAACAAAAAATATGAAACTCAGTTGGATATACTGGTGAACTCAAATAAACATTTAAAGAAGAATAAAACAATTCTCTGCAATTTTTTAGAAGATAGAAGAAGCAAAGGAAATACTTCCTGACTCATCCTAAAAGGCCACCATCACCCTAATACCAAAATCAGACAAACACATTACAAAGAAAAAAAAAAAAAAAACACCGTAGACTAGGATCTCTCATAATATGGGTGCAAAAGTCTTCAATAAAGTATTGGCAAATCTAATCCAACAATGTATTATAAGATTAATGCACTACAAGTGAGATTTATCTCAGGAATGCAAGGCTGGCTCAATATAATTCAAAATCAGTTATCCCAACACATTAAGAATATAGAGAAGAAAAAAAAATTACATAGTCACATAAAGAGATGGAGAAAAAGCATTTAACAAAATTCAACACCTATTCATGATAAAAACTATGTATAAAGTAGGAATAGAGGTTGACTTCCACAACTTGATAAAGAACATCTATAAAAAACCTATAGCTACCATCATACCTAATAATGAGAAACTCTAAGCTTCAGGAATAAGGCAAGGATGATCCTTTTCACCACTGCTTTTCAACTTTGTAACAAAAGTCCTAACTAATGCAATGAAACAGAAAAGGAAGCAATGATATACAGATTGAAAAGGAATAAATAAAACTGGTTTTGTTCCCTGATGTCATTGATGTAGAAAATCCTAAAACAAAACCTCCTGGAATTAACAAAGATTATAACAAGGTTGCAGAATACAGAGGTATCATACCAAAGTCAATGGCCTTCCTATACTTCAGAACAAGTGGGATTTTACATTAATGCAATATCATTTACATTAGTACCCTCTAGAATGAAATTTTAGGTATAAATCTAACCAAATATAAAGAAGCTTTCTATAAGAAAAGCAGAAAACAATGATGAAAGAATGAGCTATCAAGCCACAGAGGAATGAAAGATGCAGACTACTAAGTGAAAGAAGCCAATCTGAAAAGGCTCCATACTATATAATGCCACCTAAATGACATTCTGCAAAAGACAAAGCGTAGAGACAGAAAAAGTGATGGGGTTGCTATTGAAGAGAGAACCAGTGGTGTGTGCCTCACCAAAATTCTAGCATTTCTTTTTTTTGTTTTGTTTTGTTTTTTTTCTTTTTTTAATTATTATTATACTTTAAGTTTTAGGGTACATGTGCACAATGTGCAGGTTTGTTACATATGTATCCATGTGCCATGTTGGTGTGTACACGCATTAACTCATCATTTAGCATTAGGTATATCTCCTAATGCTATCCCTCCCCCCTCCCCCCATCCCACAACAGTCCCCGGAGTGTGAGGTTCCCCTTCCTGTGTCCATGTGTTCTCATTGTTCAATTCCCACCTATGAGTGAGAACATGCGGTGTTTGGTTTTTTGTCCTTGCAGTAGTTTACTGAGAATGATGATTTCCAGTTTCTCAAAAGAAGACATTTATGCAGCCAAAAAACACATGAAAAAATGCTCATCATCACTGGCCATCAGGGAAATGCAAATCAAAACCACAATGAGATACCATCTCACACCAGTTAGAATGGCCATCATTAAAAAGTCAGGAAACAACAGGTGCTGGAGAGGATGTGGAGAAATCGGAACACTTTTACATTGTTTGTGGGACTGTAACTAGTTCAACCATTGTGGAAGTCAGTGTGGCGATTCCTCAGGGATCTAGAACTAGAAATACCATTTGACCCAGCCATCCCATTACTGGGTATATACCCAAAGGACTATAAATCATGCTGCTATAAAGACACATGCACACATATGTTTATTGCAGTACTATTCACAATAGCAAAGAGTTGGAACCAACCCAAATGTCCAACAACGATAGACTGGATTAAGAAAATGTGGCACATATACACCGTGGAATACTATGCAGCCATAAAAAATGATGAGCTCATGTCCTTTGTAGGGACATGGATGAAAATTCCAGCATTTCTTAAAAAACAGGATAATCTGCTACCAGTAATAAGTAAACATTAATGAATAGCAATGATCAGGGGCACACAAATAACTACCCCTCGCCCCACTTATTTGCATGACTTACTTGACCCTTAGGTATCAACCTAAAGCCCTTATAAAGCATCTGGAAATAAACTTGGTTGATTTTTCTATTTTATCTAAAAATTCTGCAAACATATTCAGAAACACTTGATCATTTTTGAAGATATTCTAATGAAAGCCTTTTTAACCTTAAGAGGGATTTATTGTTTTTCCTTTATGGGGGTTCATGTAAGTATAAAACTGTCCTAATTATGAATGACTTTTTGGGTTTCTCTTATCTTCCATACACTAATTTAAGACACATTTGGTAAATCAGAGTTTTCTCATCAGTTAACTCATGAAACTCAACTAGGTAGGACTTTAACATACAAATGTATGAACAGGCCTGCCTACTACATCATTAGCTCCATGCCTGGATCTCCGAACTTTATATTTTCACAAACTCCACAACATATATATTTGACCCAGACATAGTTTAAGTTAAAAAAAATTACATAACTCCTATCCTATTTGTTGTTTCTGTTCCTTTAATGCAGTATTCTATAAGCAGCAGTTACAGTCAGCCCTCTTTATCCATAGATTCCACATTCAAGGATTCAACCACACATGGATAGAAAATACCTGCATATGAGTTGAATCCCCTGATTCAAAACTCATAGATAAGGAGGCCTGACTAAAGGACTTGGGCATCTACAAATTTTTGTGTCTTCTGGAGATCGTGGAATCAATTCTCTGCCTATGCTAAGGGATGACTGTACATTGTGTTATCTGTTATGTTTGGATATTTATTGCTACACTTGATACATCTAATTAAACGAGTAAATAAAAATCTAATAGGGAAAATGGAATTTTGAGTATACTTTTCTTTCATTCAATTCTAAACACGAATTTGTCTGTTTAATGCAATGCTTATTATTGAGGAAGTTATTTTAAATCATATTTAACCTATAGTTTACATTTTACCATTTCTTTTTTCATTTAATTCTTATTTATAATGAATACATAAAAATTATATATATTGGCCAGGTGTGGTGGCTCACGCCTGTAATCCCAGCACTTTGGGAGGCCGAGGCGGGCAGATCACGAGGTCAGGAGATCAAGACCATCCTGGCTAACAAGGTGAAACCCCGTCTCTACTAAAAATACAGAAAATAGCCCTACGTGGTAGCGGGCGCCTGTAGTCCCAGCAACTCGGGAGGCTGAGGCAGGAGAATAACGTAAACACGGGAGGCGGAGCTTGCAGTGAGCCGAGATGGCACCAATGCACTCCAGCCTGGGTGACAGAGTGAGACTCCGTCTCAAAAAAAAAAAAAAAAAAAAAATTATATATATTTATGAAGTACAGTGGGATGTTTGAATGCATGTATACATGGTATAATGATCAAATCAGAGTAAATACCATATCCATCACTTTAAGCACTTACCATTTCTTTGTAGTGGCAGCATTCAAAATACTGAGTTCCATCTATCTTGGAACACACAGTACATTATTATTTGCTATAATCATCCTACAGTATAATAGAACACCAAAGCTGAGTTTCACTTCTATTTTGTCAGTGATTTTGCTCCTTGTTAGAGCATTTTCTTTTCTTTTTTTTTTTTTTTTTTTTTTTGAGACGGAGTCTCGCTCTGTCGCCCAGGCTGGAGTGCAGTGGCTCAATCTCGGCTCACTGCAAGCTCCGCCTCCCGGGTTCACGCCGTTCTCCTGCCTCAGCCTCTCCGAGTAGCTGGGACTACAGGCGCCCGCCACCACGCCCGGCTAATTTTTTGTATTTTTAGTAGAGACGGGGTTTCACCGTGGTCTCGATCTCCTGACCTCGTGACTCGCCCGCCTTGGCCTCCCAAAGTGCTGGGATTACCAGCTTGAGCCACCGCGCCCGGCCTTGTTAGAGCATTTTCAGAGTATTTTTCACTTACATTTTTTTTCATTTGTTCCTCACAAGAAAAATCTTTCAAAATTTGTAGGGGAAGTAAGATTGTTACTAACTCTAACACAAGAACAAACTGGGAATAATTTAGGGTTTGATTTGCACAGATTACAGAAATTTAAATAAATGAGGCTGAGATTAGATTTTAGAACTTCTAGATACTAGTTTTGTGGTTTTCAAGATATCATGTAGTCTTTGTTAATTTAACGGTTTAATAATAATGGTTTATTGTTAGAGATAATTTTTATGAGTGCAAAATTTAATAATATTAGCTGTCATTTGCTGAGCACATACTACACACCATTAGCATTTAGCCAATATCTCACTCAAGTCTCACACAAGCTCTCATTTTTATTGCTTTTATTCCGCTGCCATGTTTATTATTTTATTGCTCCTATTACAAAGAGGAGAGACATTGATATTCAATGAGGAAAAATAATTTGCCCATGATCCTACAGCTATGTAGAGTAAGAACCAGAATTTAAATCTATTTTATTTTACTCCAGATTCGGAGCTTCTCCACTCACACATGCTGCCTCTGAATGATGAGCAAGGTAGGCATTTATGCCAGTCAGCCCGGCTCTATCCATGACCACTAGTTATACCTTCAAGTGGGACCTCATGAGAAAGCTGCTGTTGCCACTAGAAAATGGACTAAATTCTTGCCACTCACTGTAACTTCGTATAAATCATTTAATCAAACCTACTGGGTTTTTAATTTCTGATTTTTAAAATGAGAAAATAATTGCAGAAAATAACTTGCAAGGTCTCTTTTGTCCCCTAAGTTTTATCTTTCTAATCTTCTACAAATTCATTGAATGGCATATTAATAATTATATCTTTGAATGTAAATATTGACATAACATTTCATTCTGCCAATAGTTTACATTCATATTTCTTTACAAAAGAATAGTGATTTTTCACTATTTTCACTTTACAAAAGAATGAATCTTACTTTCAGGAGAAATTTACAAAAAACATGTTGGGGAAATATTTGTTAGCAACATATTTCATTAAAGGTATTTTGAAGCACATTTTTACCATACATGTGACCAGCTAAGCATTAGTTAAGAAATGCTTCTGTAATAGTTTGCAGTTTATTTTACATTCTAATTTGAGACTAACAGCATGTTTATATGATTGGGAGAATGAGGCTTGCTATTTCCAACTTCACAGTCACTTAATGAAAAAGTAAGTGACTTGCCTAAAGTTATATGAAATAACTATAAAGCTAGTCATTTATATTAAGTGATACATCTAGGATCACAACTCATGTCATTTATCACTGAGTGCTGTGCCTTCCCACTATCCTATATTCTGAAATAATCACACGCTGCTTTTCACCATCATATTAAAGATGAGCTAGCTATTGCCTTACTGCAGTGGGGTTGCTTTTGTTTCCAGTTAAAGCCAGAGCTTTTAGAAATTAAAATATTTTTAATGCAAGATAGGAGGCAGTATATTTAAAGTTTCTGAGTGACCTTTAATGAATGATAGGCTGCATAACTTAAGAAAATTTTGTAGGCTTCGGAATCAGATAATACTAGACTTGAGTCTGGGCTTTGCAACTTAGTCGCTCTGCAAAACTGGAAAAAATAATTAACTCAAGGCCAAAGGCAACATTTTCAGATTAACATTTAGCTTAAGCCCAAAAGAATTCCAAGAGATAGATAATAAAAAGGTAGAGGAAGAGGAGAGGTGAGAATATTTCAGCTGTCATTTAGGCTCAAGGTGTCTTAATTGTTTATACAACTTTGTGTGGTATATATACATAACATTCATACATTTTTTAAATGTTTTCCCATATACATTTAAAATACGGATAACACCTTTTATTCTAAAATATTAAATATTCCCAATTTTCACTTAATTTTGACACTGTATACAGTGCAACTTTTCAGCTTTTTTTTTTTTTTTTTTTTTTTTTTTTAGTAAATGGAGGTAGGAGCCAATGCATACATTTCTATCCTCTATTCATTTTAAATTCAAATATTCTCTACTCATTTCTATCCTTGACTCGTTTTATTTCTTAGGAAGAAAATGGATGTCAATGCTGTGAAAAATATATATATATATACACACACACACATATATATATACACACACATACACATCTATAATGTGCCGGTCGTTAATTCTAGAAATAAAATTTTTACATTTATTACACTTAATAATTGATTTTAAGTGTTATTGACCCCTATGAAGTAAGGTCAGATCAGTGTTGTGGATGGAGTTATGTCCCCCCAAGAGATACATATAAGTCTTAATTAACCTCCTGTGCTTATGAATGTGACCTTAACAGAAAATAAAGTCATTGTAAATATAATCAAGTTAAGATGAGGTCATTAGGTGGACTTTAATCCAATATGACGGGCGTCTTTCTAAGAAAAGGAGAAAAGACGGATAGACACACAAGGACAAGGCCACACTATGACAGCAGCAGAGATAGGAGTTAAACTGAGGGAAGCAAGGAACACCAAGGATTGCTGACAAGCCCGGGAAGCTTGGACGGAAGTATGGACTAGAGCGTCTCTCGGAGCCCTCAAGAAGGGCTAAGGGCTTCTAGCTTCTATAAATGTGACATAATAAATGTCTGTTTTTTTTAAGCTACGTAGTTTGCAGTACTTTGCTACAGCGGTGCCAGGAAATGAATACAATTAATCTTATTAAAATAATTTTTAAATAATTTATATAGTTGCTAAACATATTCCATCACATAAATGCAAGAGCTGATGTAGAATAAACCTAGATGAATGACTAGTTTTGATTTTAATATTAACAACAGTATATATTAATTGTAACGTTTAATTTGTGAGTTAATTCTGTGACTTTATATAGAGTGTATGTATTTTGGATGAGTATTTTTGCTCAAGTGGCAGCTGTTTTTCTGGCTTTAGCATTGTGGTTTTCTTTGTTTTTTTTTTTTTTATTTTTTGGAAAAAGGAAACAAAACATGCACCACACTCTTAGTCTTAGACCACAGGTTCTCTGTAGGTGGATGGCACCTTGGGAGTGGTCATGTGACACAGATCTGACCAATTAGAGCCTCCCTGCCCCCTGTTCTCAGTGAATAGTTACCATAATCAGGCTATTAGATTCTGGGACGTGTGGAGTGAATTACAGGAGTGGGAAGCTCTCTTTTTTCAAGATTAGCTAGAAAATACAACATAAATTTGTAGATAATCAGAGCCACCTTGGCAAGAACACAAAATGTAGGAATGCTATGTTAAGAGATGAAGAAAGTATGCCATGTCTGAAGCGAGCTGTAAACATAAATTTCTTTACCCTTTCTTTTCTTTTCTTTCTTTGGTCAAACCAGTTTTAATTCTCCTATGTCCAACTGAAAGTGTCCTAATGATATAGACACTAGTATCTGGACCTCAGTTGTAAGGAATCCTAAAATTTTTGAAGTTGAGTGAGCTGAGACAGGAGCAGAGGGGATTCCTCACATATAAGAAGTCGGTACGTCATGCTGTATTATAGGAATGCAGTGACTATTTTGTAGCTTGCTGTCTCTGGGGTCTCACAGCACGTGCTGTTGAAACTGGTCCTTTTAGGCTCATGCTAGATAATTGTCCTTCTCCTGAAAATTGCGTATGTTGATAGTGTATAGAATTGTACTTGTCCCAAAGCTTTCTGTTTCTGTGACTGGTTTGTCATTATATCAGTGCTTAAAAACAAAAACAAAAGTAACAACAACAAAAAGCTTTTGACTTTCTCAAAAGCTAGACATGTACTTTATCTAATTAGCTGTGCAGACAAGTTCAGGAAAATACTTGAAAAACTATGTTATGTCAAATTATATATTTGGTATGAACCAGATTTTCCTAAAAGGTTAAAGCCACCTCCACTCAAGTTAGTTGTTCTAGGTGACACATTCATCTATAGTGACTTCTTTGATTCTCTTCCATTTGGCCCCAGCAATGCAGAAGTGCCTTCTGGGCTCTCAGACTTTCACAGTGTGCCTGTGGAGCCTGAACTCTGAAAACCGTGAGCTAATCTGGGCAGTCATGTTTGAAGATGCTTTTAGGTATTTCAAAAAATCCTTAGTGTGTGGAAGTGTTCCTGTAAAATAGTTTTTTATTTTTTATTTTTTTTGAGATGAAGTCTGGCTCTGTCGCCCAGGCTAGAGTGCAGTGGCGCAATCTGGGCTCACTGCAACCTCTGCCCCCCCGGGTTCAAGCGATTTTCCTGCCTCAGCCTCCTGAGTAGCTGGGACCACAGGCATACCCCACCACGCCGGGCTAATTTTTGTATTTTTAGTAGAGACAAGGTTTCACCATGTTGGCCAGTATGGCCTTGATCTTTTGTTCTTGTGATCCACTCGTCTCGGCCTCCCAACGTGCTGGTATTACAGGCATGAGCCACCGCACCTGGCCCCTGTAAAATCTTTTACCTGCATAGTTTATATAAAGCACAAGCAAATATCCTCAATTTCTCCCCTACTTTTGAGGATGGCAACATTGCCTCAGTGAGTGAAGAGCTGAGCAGCAATGGTCTCAAATTCTCAACTCTACAATCTCTTTTGTAAAAAATGCATAATTTATACGTGTAAATCTTCAACTTACCTTATCACTTGATAATGGTCAAGATCTTTCAGGCAGTAAGAATAAGATAAGGATCTAGACCCAAAGTCTCACCCAGGGAGAAACACTCTATGTGATCTCAAGAGTAAAATTACAAAATTTTCAAACAATGTGGATCTCCCAAAGTATTCTTTTGTTGTTGGTATAACAGCGTTAGAGGGCATCCATACATCTAAGCCATCTAAATATTAAAAAAACTAAACCATAAAAATCTAGAGAGTCATATTTATTTTTATTAGAATATAGAATAATATAAACTATATGTGATGCTATAACTTTGCTTAGCCAGTAGCTGTTCATTTTTGTTTTGATGGACTGCACTTCACAGAGAGGAGTAAAAAAACATAGAATTTAAAAGTAGACTATTCCATTAAAAAATTTAAATTTCAAAATCCACCATATCTTAGAGGCATTAGCTACTCTATCAGAAGTCTTTTATTTCAGAGGCCACTAAATAACAGCCTAAAATGATCCTAAATAACTAAGTCAGCAAGAATATTTAAAAATAGTTTTTTGTGTATTTCTTCTGCACCCGGCTTACAGTAGGACTAAAAGTTATTTTTGGTTGAAACTGTGACTGGGCACAAGACTGCAGTTGGGATATAAATAAAGAAATAAGGTCAAGGAAGACAAGAACATCCATGAAGGAGAAGAAACTTTCAAACTTTGGGTGTTTTTATACTTAATATAGAACAGAGAAAAAAAAGCAGATAAGGGCACTGTGAAGTCAAATGATCATTTCTAAATATCCAGGGAAATCCATTTTGACACATCACAAAAGCATACCAAACAGAGCTCAAAATTGTTGAGCCAATTTGGGTGTCTTGTTAGGGTAACTACTTGAGTAGGGAGATTCTGATTTAAATATATTTGGGCAAGATAGAATAAATGGTCTTTCATAAAACTTTATGAAGTTAAAAAAATGGATTATCTCATTGGGAGCTGCATTCAGCAGAAGCTCAAATGTAATCTGCAATGATATTTAAGCTCTGGTGAATAAATTAATTTTTCTAAAAGATAGAGGGAATGGGAGTTGTCAAGGTAGAAATAAATTGGAACAGAATTGCTAATGCAGAATAACATGGAGTTGCAGAAATCAGGAAGAAGTAGTAATTGTGGAACTCCTGATAGTAGGCACATAAGTTAGCAGGTTTTAGCTGGCTGTTGTATTAATGTTCAAAGACAGGACATCTAATCTTTTAGGATGAGAATGAAGGTTTGACTAAATAAGGACAGATACAGGTTCACGCTAGGGTTCTAGGAAATGTTTCCTAGCCAGGATTCGGGTAGGGAAAAAGACGGGGAACCAATTACCAGAACTGTGAAAATTGCAGATTGGGTTTCAGGGTTAGAGAGCAGCCTGCTATCACGCGTGAGAGACATGATCGGGGTGGTTTTGCAACAAGGGTAGAACATGGTTAATCCATGGAGATGTGTTAAATTTGGAGCTGTTTAACTTCCTTCAGCTTAAGGAAAGGTAGGTCCTGTAGGGACTTCTCCTGAGCTGGCCCGTAAAGTTTCAATTGCCTACCCTAGGATACTTTTTTTTTTCATCACATCTTACATTACATTATCTGCTTATCCTAACATTTAAACCTGTTGCACTTTCTGTATTGCCCTTCACTCTAAATATGGGATCACACTGAGATGTTCTGGTAATCATGTAGAAATCATGGAAGGCATACAGCAAAACTCACAGACAACGGCAACAATAACAACAAAAAAGTACTGCTACATCAGGTCTCTGAGTCATTCAGTCTACAGAAGAAATAGCTTTTTTTGTCCTTTGACCTTTATCCCCAAACTTTACCCTTGTTTGTATTTTTATTCTGTTTAGAGTTGACCTAAGTGTTTAAGTTGGCAGAGTTACTCCCTTATTTGCTACTCACTCATCTAGTTTTTTGGTTGGTTTTGAAACCTACACTGAATAGGTTGCTATAAAGGTTTAAACTGATTTATGAAGATGTATGTTTTATCAATGGGTAGATATTAATGTGGGAACTAATACATTACTCAGAATATACTTGAACACAAATGCATTTGTTGGCAAAATGTTTGCTTAACACAGGAAGAGTCTCAAAATTTGAAATTCTGTATGGAGATAAATTACTTTTATATTTATGTACTCTGCCTGTTTTTGTTTTCACCCTGAACAGTACATTATTGTCGATTAGTTTAAAATAACTGTGTCCTTTCAAATGAATTTAACATTGCTTTATATGTAGATGTATTAACCTCCAACGATTTTTCTAGCTACAGCATTGTTGGCTTAAGTTAAATTGGAATTCTCACCAGATACAGATCTTGGAGGCCATATTTTATCTGGCTTAAAAAGTTCGCTAGTGACAGTACACATGTACGAGCTATAGTTTTAATCATAGAACATGACTTAAGTCTTGCTGAGCTGATAAAAATGAAATCATTCCCATGCTGCCAAAGTAGGTTTAATTTTGTGGTGGTGTTTTTAATTAGATGGTTAAGCTGGTATCAAACTGTGCTTTTAAATCTTATCTGTATCTTTCTATTAAGCAAAAGACATTCAGTATCTCATACTGAAAAATACCGGGATGACCTTGTATCAGTTGAGTCTCTCCCATACCCAGGATAATTTGTTATTCAGCAGTTTCTTTTTTTTTTTGTTCTTTTGATACAGCTTGGGTATATGGACTCAAATTTTTTCTCTAATTTCTAAGTCTAATATCTTGTTTGAGAATGCCTTTTTTGCACATGAAAAATTAGTAAATACAATTTTGTATATGTATATTAAATTATTTTTTCACTTATTCCTAGATTGGCTGCATTTAAATAGCTTCATAGAATTCATAAGAATTCTGAGGGTTTTGATAATCTGGAAATCTTTTAGTTCCAATAGTCAGATTCTTTCTGAAAGTTACTTTTTATTAAGATATTTCTGCAAGAAGATAGTGGCTATTTCTGTTAATATTTATTTTCTTATGTTAGATACAATTTCTGTGGGATAGAAGGGGACTCTGAAGTCCAGTAGTACATAATACATTTGCTAATTTACTTAGTAAAACACTTTTAATGACATAAGACAGCTTATGAATTTGACATGCGATCATTAGAAGAAAATAAAGAATGTATTATAATTTTATAGAGGACTGCCTTAATCTAGTAAATTCAAATGGAGAAGTGCCTTAATCTAGTAAATTCAAATGGATAAGTAAGACTATTTACTAGTAACAGCAACCTTAAGTTCATCTTAAATTTCTTAACACTGGGGCCCAGGCAGGCAAGGAAGATTCCCTTAGCATCCTAATTCATGTGTTTTGGGAATACTATAGTGTTGTGTTGAGAATCATTCTGAGGTTCCCCATGGATTAGGGGTGTGAAGACCTGCATGCCTTGTATTTACTGATTCACTAGTTATTTCAATTATTGTTTCTGCCTATTCAATTTAACCTTCACTTTCCTATCTTGAAATAAGGAAAAATCCTTATCTCATAAGACTGGTGTGAGAAGTAAACAAGATCAACGAAGCCTTGAGAACTTTACTTTGGCCATATCAAACACTTAATAATAATAATAATAATAATAATAATGAATAATTGCATATATCATGGAAATATAACTTCTTGAATTATTATTTAAAGGACCAAATATAAATTGTTTTTCCCCAGACATATGCTACCTTCTTTATTTAAAATATATTTATAATATATTGATTTAAAAATATAAGCTCTTAAAGATGCTCAGTGGTGAATTACTTTGGCACTAGGGAAGAATTCTTCTTAGTTTAAAGAAGTCATATAATAATGCTCGGCACTGGTGATTTCCCACTTCTAATTTAGTAATAATGTTTATTATAATGATGTCATGATACCATGATATTATGACTACTATGTCCTGCCAGTGGCTCTGAACTAAATTAAATCACAGTGGCAATAATGGGCAATCCTGCTGAGTATCTCTGCTAAGCATGAACAATGAAGAAACAAAGCCATTAGTCGTAATTGAAGAATTCATGTTTATATGTAGCAGTTTTTCACAGGGAACTGAGAAGATGAATCCAAATCAGCCCCAAATAATAAAATAACCAGTCCTCATTGCCTCATTAGCATCTTAAGAGATAATGACAATTGAGCTCTTTCGTATGTTTTTCAGACCCTAATTAGAAATACAGCTTATAATTTTTAGAATTGGATACAGAACATGTATTTGTCAAAATGTCATTTAAGTTGAGATCTTCCCTTCTATGCCTTTTTTTCTATGATAATTAATAAAATCAAAATTATATCTAGGTAGAATGCAGTATTTTTTTATAAAGCTCGGGTATTTTAGTCATAAACACACATGTATACTCTACATACTAAGGTCTTAGCAGTCAGTTAGCAAGCATTAACTGAGCATACAGTACCTGCCAAGAGTGACATAAGATACTTTTTATGATCTTAGGAATTGCACAAATCCATATATGATTTTACTGATGAAGAAACCGAAATTTGACAGTGTTGTAATCTGTGAAGCTGGTCAACTTCTAGCCCTATTTACCATTCTCTTCAACAGCAGAGCGGTGCCAAGCTTCGTTCCTCCGTTTGTTTTATTTTCTTGGTGATACTCAGTTTGCTATGCCTAGAAATAATTACCACCTCAATTTTTGCCTCCGGAGCTCTAGCTGACAACATCTTTATCTTAATGATCACTGATATTAACTGAGCATCTTTATACTAATGAATTAAATCATATGTAGAAAATGGAAAACTTTCTTTGTCTTTGCTTCATATACTACCCCTCTCTGAAAAACAAAATTCTACCCTAAAATCTTGATTTTATTTAATGATTTTTGCTATTTTGATTTCTTGGGCTTGTAAATTTGGATTTGATTTTCAGCCTCTTCTTCAAAATTCAGATTTTCTGTTTATTTGTTGAAGTAGGTGTACTTGCTGTAGCAAGTTTATGTGAATTTTGGTCTTTTAATGCAAGCAAAATAAACCAGCCCTGGCTAAGTTAAACAAACAGGAAATGACTAACAGAACTCTAAATACTTCAAATAAAGGAATTAATAACATTGCTACCCCTGTACATGGTCCAGATACAAAACCCTAAAGAACTGAATTTGAATGGCAGCATTTAGTTTAACATTTCCTTTATAACTGAAGTTGCGTCATGTCTATCATTGGAATACAACCACATTGGCATCAAGAGGGGTAGATCCCTAAAGGAAAAGAAAGGAGCTGCAACAGAGAGAGGGAAAGATTGCTGGCAAATGCATAAACCCTATTTTTAACTATTTTCCCTCTCCATTCTTATGTCATAATACTCTACTTCATGCCCAGTCTTATCTCTAGTTTTTCTTTGCTCAATGTTTTAATCCACTGTAGGCGAGCAGACGTCTTTAAACTTTTAGCTCTGTAATCCAAATATTTTTCTCTTTTCTGCCCTGTTCACTTAACAGTGTGCCTTTTTCTTGTAAGTGAGCCATTTATCATTTTAATAATATTGGAATGTGTTCTTTATAATTTGATCACAGTAACTGTGCTTTTTAACACCTTACAATGTTGTTAGGGAATAAAATATTTTAGTAAAATGGGGTAATATTTGTGTTTGTAATAGACAATAATATCAAGTAGATTTGTTCTTTTCCCCCCAGCAAATGTGAATATCCCTTTACTAAAGTAGCTCATATAATAAAACAATTGATACTATAGCAAATATATTTATTCTATTTACCTTGTCTTATTTCGTACCTCTAATAGAGACAGTAACTTTGGCACAGTAAGACTCAATAAATATAAAACTATCAATATTAGACCAGGTTTTTATTAATTGGAAGCTATTATTCTGAATATAAAAATATATGAATTTATCTAAACATTAAGGTGAAGATTAAATCCAAATTTTAACTTTTGGTTGTTTACTCATTAAATGTAATTTGTCAATTATCCTTCAAAGATATGATGCTATATATGAAATATGATGAGAGAAAAATTTTAAAACTCAACACATGACAAATATCGATGGGAAATGGAGCAATGTGCCTGGTTCAGGCTATGGACTTTTTGACTTTAGTCTGACATCATAAAGAGATGGCCAGGAGTTCCTGCAGCTTGTTGGAGAAACAGGGATTAAAAGTGTCCTTGCTAGAAACTTTATTAAAGAACTAGGATTATTATTTGAAAACATGGGTAAGGTAGGATTCTTACCTATTGGGCATTAAGTGCAATAATTCAGCAACCATGTCCTATCAACTCCAGTGGCTTATGGTAGAGTCTCTTACTGGGGACATTCACATAGGTGTATTTAAATGACATGTCTATCCTGAACCATGAAATTGAGCCAGTCCTCAACACAATGAGGTACAAATCATAAAACAATTTACTTTAACCAAACAATGTAAACAGGCTAATATATCATACCCTCCAAAACACTCATAGGCCCTTTGCTACAGAATGTCATTTTCTTGCCTTTAATTAATACATTTCATTATTCTGGCCAACAGTCAATACCTTGAGGCAAACAAGAAGTCAATCCAGACTAGCTAAAATTAACCTGTGCTTTGCAGCCAAGAAACTAAATCAATTGCTAAGAAATAAATTCAGCACAAGCAATTCAACAAAATATGGTAATCTGATCTTGATAAAAAATAATGTTTATCTTGCTCAAAAAGACAATAAAAGCAGGTATAAAAATCAAAATATTAATCAAAAGCAAGTAAAAATGAAATGAGATTCAGTGTATACTAAAAGAATTTTATTGAAAACCTAAAAATAATTTACTCTCTGCCTCTTTTCTCTCAGGCTCTCTTTTTCTAGATGGACGGATAGTTGAGGATTAATGGATGAATGGAAAGATGGATGGATAGATAGATAGATAGATAGATAGATAGATAGATAGATAGATAGATAGATAGATAGAATGAGCCATTAAAATAACACTAAAAACAAAAATAGAAATCTTTATGAATGGGTGAAAAAATAGAAGAGCAAGAAAATACTAAAATACTATGTGATACTGAAGCGCAGACATAGTAAAACAGAAACAGAAAGAAATAAAGCCCAATACAAAGAATACGTTTTGAATAACAGAAGGATGATTAACTCAACATTGGTCTAACATGAGTTCCAGAAGTTAATATTAAGTGAAAATGGAAATAACATGCAATCTTCATGAAAACATTTAAAAATGTAATCACTGAGAATTTCCATATTGAAAGAGGAATATAAAATATATGTGCAACGAATGTCACAAAAGATTGAAAAAATTCATACCTACATCCTTATTGAAGAACAGCAAATGTAAAGAAAAATCATAAACATGTCAGAGAGAAAAGACTGATTATCTAAAATGAAAGCCAATTATGCCTACGGCATGTATCTTACTACTAACAATAGATATGGGAGGAAAATTGACCCATATCTTTAAAATTGAAGGGAAGTAAATTACAGTCTACAATTCTGTATTTAGTTAAATTATAATCTGAAAGCAAATGTAAATAATGGTAATTATAGACACAAAGAAAATTTTCACCCTTAGGCCCCTTCTGAAAAACATCTGAAAGGTATATTTCAAAAGAAGAATAAAATAAAACCTGGGAATAGAGTAAAATGCAAAAAATAATGGTACATTTAGTAAGATTATCAGAAATTGGTAACAAAAGATGGTAAACTTAATTTATTATGACTCTAAAAAGACCAGAGACTAATTTTATAAGCCCAAAATATTTCAGCCAAAATGTTAAAAATCAATAGTGAGTTGGATGTGAGTAGTAGTTGGTGTGATTAATGATTGCTGGAAGCTGTTATCCTCAGCAAACTAACTCAGGAACAGAAAACCAAACACCAAATGTTCTCACTTATAAGTGGGAGCTGCATGATGAGAATACATGGACTCGTGGCGGTTAACAGCGCACTCTGGGGCCTGTCTGTGGGGCAGGGAGAGCATCAGGAAGAACAGCTAATGTATGCTGGACTTAATACCTAGGTGATGGGTTCATCTTTGCAGCAAACTACCATGGCACTCGTTTACCTATGTAACAAACCTGCACGTCCTGCATATGTACCCCAGAACTTAAAATAAGCATTGAAGAAAAAAGATTGCTAAGATCCTAGCGTTGTTTGAGAGAATAGGCAATGAAAACTTCAGGATTTGTTAGTAGAAACAAAGAGTTAAGTTAGTTTATGAAGTGTGATATGTTACCACTTAAAAACAATATCTGCGATCTAGCGTTCATGGCAGAAACTGTATGTTGTTCCTATCCTTTTTGAATAGTATTAGAATGTCAAAATTTTGTTGGGCACATGGCTACCCAAAATAAAGAGATTTTTCAATCTCCTTGGAAGCAAAGTATGGCCATATGACTAAGTCCAAGTGGAATGCTTTTGAGAAAGTCATATGTAACTTTGGAAAATTATACATAACTGGAACTCAAGAGATCATGATAGACACGAATAGCAAGCTTGCTGCCAAGAATGGCAGAACAACAATACAAGGGGCCCTCAGGTCTGTGGCTCCATACTTGGCCCTTGGCCCAGACAGCATAAATTTTTATTAAATCATTATTATTTTTCATTTCAATAATACACATCCAGGATTATTCTTTTTTTTTTTTTTTTTTACCGATTTCACTCTGTCGCCCAGGCTGGAGTGCAGCGTTGTGATCATAGGTCACTACAGCCTCAGTCTCCTGGCTCCAGCCTAAATCTCCTGGAATTAAAAAAAAAAAAAATGTAAAGACAGAGTCTGACTCTGTTTCTCTGGCTAGTCTTGAACCTCTGGCCTCAAGTGATCCTCCTGCCTCAGCCTCCCCTTATTCTTAAGTGATACAAATTTTTACTCCATTAAAAATAATTTTAAAATGAGAAGAACAAGGAGCATTACCAGTCCAACAGAAGATATCAAGGAGCAAAACAGAAGTATGGTAAATAAAACATACAATAAAGGGACAGGAAGTTCAAACATGTGGTGATCACAATTAATATAAATATATGCAACCCAACTGTTCCATTGAAGAAAACAAAAAACAAAATTTAGGTACAGTTGATTCTTGAACAACATGGGTTGTACTGTGTATGTCCTCTACACAAATTTTCTGCCACCTCTGCCACGCCTGAGACAGCAAGACCCCCTTCCTCCTCCTCCTCGGCTTACTCAACTTGAAGACAACGAGAAGAAAGAAAGATTTTTATGATGATCCACTTCCACTTAATGAATAACAAACATATTTTCTCTTCCTTCTGATTTTCTTAATAACATTTTTCTCTAGCTTTATTGTAGAAATATAAAAAAAGAATGCAAAATATGTGTAACGGATTGTTAATGGTAAGACTTCAACCTAAGCTGTTAATAGTTAAGTTTTGGGAGACTCCACAGTTACATATGGATTTTTGACTGAATGGGGGTTGATTTCCCCACCCCTATGTTTTAAATCAAAAGAACTAAAACAACATAGAAATTTTATAATAGAAGTCTTAATTATATATACTATTAAATAGTACAAAGAAAATCCCCAAACAAAATGCAAGACAAGGTACATTACCTAGTGAGCAAAGAAATGATTTCCCAAGAAAATATCAGGTACGATGAGGATGTATGAACCAAACAACATAGTCTTTAACATGTAAACATTGACAAAATTAATGAGAAAGTGGATGAAAAGTGCAAACATGAAACAGAAATTTGGCACAATTTAATCAGAAACATTTTAGAACAAGCAGATAAGGTTCTAAATTGTGAAGACTGTATGAAGAAATTTTTCGGGGTGTTATGGTGTCATATTAGAAGAAAAACTGATCTTTTCTGTGTGAAGGAGTTGGGAAAAACTTCCCTGAAGAATGACATTTCAAAAAATGTCAAGGATAAATTAGGAATTAATCAAGGTGAGGGGGTGGCCAAATTCCAGGTAGAGAGAACATGAAAGAAAAGATTTGGGGATTTAATGATTTGATTACAGTTCAGGGAGAAAATTATATGATAGGAGGTAAGGATAGAAAATTCTGCACAAACCATATCATATAAGGTATTCTCTGATCCTCTTCAGTCACCTCAAAATGTCACGTTTTAGAAAGGAGGATATATGAGTTCAAAAATAAAAGCCAGATGCTTGAGGAAAAAAAAAAACTTCAAATGCCAGAACTTACTTTTCAACCAATGCGATATATTTTCAGATTAAAATAATTTGACATACAGGATGAATTATATTCAAAATGCATACAACATCTAGATGTAAAATAGCGTATTGTCATAAGCTATTTTCACTTTGTCAATTAATTTGTAGAAATGTTTATGTTTTAGTTCTTTATTATTTTGACTTCAAACAATAGGAAAGAGCTGAGTCAAAATTTAATAATTCAGTTACTACTGGATAGTGATATCTGCAGTGTGTTTAGAGCTATTATTAGACTTGCTGAGAGGCCTAGGCCAGATGACTTTATTTGGCAAAGGGCGCCACTCCAGTCATCGTCTTCTCTGTCTCAGAGAGAACTTCCAATAGGCAGAAAATTGCAGAGTGTTTTTCTCCCCTGTGTTACTATCCTTAATATTTTCTTTCAGATATTGTTTGTAGTTCTTAGTAAAGATGCCCATACCTCTAATACGAAGAATTTCTTGTGAAATAGTGATCTAACATACATGGCAACTAAGAAATTCCAGCACGAAGTTTTATTGAATTACATAAAGTGAGGAGATTCCCTGGGCAGTTCTTCCCTTTTCTACAGTATGTGGCCAGTTAACCTGACTCAGAGCTCTGTATGGCGTGTATTCAACATTAATTGATTTACAGTCACGTACCACGTGATGTTTCAGTCAACAACAGACCACATATAGGATGGTGGTTCCATAAGAAAACAATGGAGCTGAAAATTGCCTGTCACCTAGCGATGTCATAGCCATGGTAACATGGCAGTGTGACGTAATTACCTTTTCCATGTTTAGATATGTTTAGATGCACACATTCTTACCATTGTGTTACAAGGGCCTGCAGTGTTCAGTGCAGTAACATACTGTACAGGTTTGTAGCCTAGGAGCAATAGGCTCTACCATGTAGCCTAGGTGAGTAGTAGAGTGTACCATGTAGGTTGTATAAGTACACTCTACGATGTTTGCACAAGGATGAAATCACCTAACAATGCATTCCTCAGTGGGAATCCCCATTGTTAAGCCAGGCATGACTATATTTATGTTATGTAGTGTTTTTAAAATGTAAGAATGATTAAAGAGGTAACTATCATTTAAAAACACATGCTTTGGGGGTGATATCTGGTGCATTCTGTTTGTACTAGTTTGGGATAACACACTCTTGCTCTGAAGTTCTTGGTGATAATGACAGTTGCTAAAGCTGTCTGTAATCCTGCTTTTGGTTCTTACAGCCCTAAGCACCTGACTTGGAAGAGAAACCCCTGGATGACCAAATGGGTCTCTAATTGGGTTAATATCATTATACATATTATTTCTAAGTTTAATCCATATTAAAATGTAATTAAACTAAACTTCAGAAACGCGTTGTACACATGTTATTTTATTTAAGGCCACAGGTACAGTGTATTTTTATCCTTTCAACTTGTTTAAGACACTGCCAGTTTCATCAGAGAGCCTCATGATGGCTGTTTTCATTGATGGATAGTTTTGGTAGGCTTGGCCTGCTGATTAATGGGGGAATTTGAAGCTTGAAGTCAGGGTGAAACCATCTGGAGATGGGCAGTTTTTTCTAAGAAAAAAAAAAAACATTCAGTGGCCAAAGAATTGTCCACAGCTGCCAAAGATCAAAGAGTGGCCAAAGAACATGAGCAGAAAATGATAGAACCAGTTTGACCAGAAGGACGAAGATATTTTCAGATATATTATCTACTCACACTGCATCCATTTCTAGAGGACTATCCATATAGCTCTCCTGCTGCATCTTATCTTCAATGATCCAGTCCAGCCAGATAGATTTTTATGATACATGGTATAATCTAAGAAAATAATAATTTACATTTCTACCATAGAAAGATAAGGATAGTTTCAAGCACTTAAGAGGCACAAATAATAAAATATTAGTAAATACAATATTTTTTAAAGAACTCTTTTAAAAATTTTTTTAAAATTTTTTTTAATTTTTCCATAGGTTATTGGGGTACAGGTGGTATCTGGTTACATGAGTAAGTTCTTTAGTGGTGATTTGTGAGATTTTGGTGACCCACCACCCGAGCAGTGTACACTGCACCCAATGTGTAGTCGTTTATCCCTTGCCCACCTCCCACCCTTCCCGCCAAGTCCCCAAAGTCTATTGTATTATTCTCATGTCTTTGGGACTGCATAATATCTCATTTGAGGGGTTATTGACACATACCCTAATGTATTTGTTCAAATTGAAATTGAAGAATATTTTTGTTGATATATTTGGTTTACATCTTGCCCAATGATTATTTCAGGGTTGATTTCTAGAAATATAATTGTAGGGTTAAGATTAACTCTCAGGGCATCTCTTACATAATCTAATAGAATTTATTAGAAGAAATTTATAAACCATTTAACTTGTAAGAAATTTACACATATAATTTTGACCCTTTTATACTATTTGAGCTCCTGGTCTTACCTATAAGTAAAAAATAAATTTGAAAATAATTCTGATCTATTGGAATTAATAATAATATGATATTTCTACACTCATTTTTAATTTTTTTTAGCAAATCTTTCATTTTCAGTTGGAAAATGTCAGGGAAAAGATTGTACAAATCAGTAATTAAAGAGAGTCAGGTAGAAGTTGCACGCAAAAGTATGAACAGGTTAAGGGATCCAAGAAAGGATGGTGAAGCACCCAGGATCTAGCAACAGAGAAAATTGTCACCACTCCTAGGACTGACAGGATGCAGGGAACCCAGGCAATTCTTCCAGGCAAATTGTAACCATGGGAGAGAGATTCACCATTAATAGCATCTGTATAGGTGAGGCATGCAGACATGCAGTAGCAGGGAGAGAAAAGGGAGAGATATACATTTTGACTTCTTTCTGCTTCTGTCCACCAATAACTTTGTAGAGGGCAAGGAGGTCAAGATGATAAATTTTAAAGAGGTCGGACTTACAGCACAGAGCAGGATAGAAAACAGTCGGGCTTTGCATTTGGGGGATATTCAGCATTGTCTGCTTTCTTTTCTCCCCAGCACATGTAATCTTGTCCTTTCTCTAGCCCATTTCTCCAAGTGGAAAACATGCAAAGTCCTGGTAGCCTCACCATATCACTGTAAGGGAGTTTCAGTTTTGTCATATTCTTTACAGAACCATGACTGGAGCATTACCAACCACCAGTGCTCTTTAAGTAAGGAAGCAGAGAAAAAAGGGGAAAAATAATTCATCAAAGAACTATGGCTGCTAAAGTCACCACTGGTGTCATGAAGACTAAGTTAGTAATTAACTGTAGCTTCCTACACTGGCATCCACCCCACACCCCCACCCCCTTACTCTTTGCCAACAACTTTCTGCTTGTTGAGTTTTTCTTTTTTTTAACCTAGTGTGGTGATCCAAATCTTAATTCCCATAGGATTGATATAATTATGGCATCTGTATTTGACGGTTGCAATATCCAATAGACCAGTACCATTAGATATTTGAGTACTAGAATGCACCCAAGCAGATCCTCTGGCTGCCAGACACAGTACCAATGGCTATCAATAATGCTTTTTTTCTGAGTTCATGAAAGTTAGTCCTGGGGAGATGCCTTTTGGGTTCCAAGATGTAAAATGGTCCCCCTGAAGAACTGTGCCATATTGAGACCTCAGCAATGACCTCTGCTCTTGGCAATTTTGGCAAATATCAGTATCCAGGTAAACCTTGTGAGGGGAAGACCATTACTTCGCATTGACTAAGAGAAAAACCATTTAGCGAAAAAAAAATTTCTGTGCATAGTCTCTATATATGTCACCATAGTCATCGTGTACATGAACTTCTTGAACAAAACTGGGAAGACTGGAGGAAAGATCTTGGGGACTAGAAAAATAGCTGACTGTTATAAAAGATTTGAGAACTCTCTCTGGGTGGCATTTATATGGAACAAAAAAATTTGCTTCCTCTGAGTGTATTCCTGGAGGATCATCCACATATCTCTCTCACTGACTTCTTGTCCCAATCATTTAGTCTCATTCTTCCCATGTCTGTAACCAACTGGCCAGTATATCAACCCTGGCCATGACTCAGGGTCTATTTGTAATTTAAGTCATGTTGCCTCCCATATACAGCACATTATGGGATATGCTGCCCTAAACTCTAACAGGATTTACCTTTATCACTATATTTCAGGGTTACCTGTGAAGAGGTTCATAATGCAATGGAATTCATTTCTGACCTATCCATAAACTTGGGCCATACTTTCAATTGTATCCTTTTCACCATCTGAGGCCCTACCTGGGGGTTGAGGGAAAAGTGGTACAACAATATGGCTCAGCACCATGGGTATCTGAGTCACTCACTCAGTGTATTTGTCTTCTCCAGAACTTCTTGGCCTTGCTCTTATATATACACATTTTATTTAATGATGGTATGTTCCTACACAGTAGAAATCACCCAGTTTATAATGGGCAAATTGGGCTACCTAGTTTCTTGGTTTACTCTGGTCAGGCTTTGGGGACAAGCTGGATAATATTTTTCAATTGCAGAACAGTTGATGGCAAAAGAGGAATGTGTCTCATGTGAATATCTTAGAGATTTATATTATATTTCTCCTACAGGGTCTTGGATCATAAGGCTCGCATAGCCTGGCTGCTTGCTTCTCAATCTGGATCTGGTGCAGGTCTTTTGTTTGCTCCACGCCTAACCTAGACACACAGTTTTATGAGTTATCCAGTACTAGATGGGAGCAGCACATCCAAATGATGTGTGGGTATCACACTGTGCTCCAAACTAACAGAGTTCCTAGGAACTTTACCAACGTGACACATCCCAGAACTTTTGCAGGGTTTATCTTCTGTTCCCTGGCAAGTAAAAGAATTACTAAGTTATAGAGGTAGTTTTATGGTACTGCAATTATTATTGTTATTATATAAGCTTCATACCCACTGAAGGAGAATTAGGGTCCAAAAACCTTTAGTTAAAATGTACATTTTGTATTACTGAGAGATTAAAAAACAATCTGTACATGTCTGTGTGTCTGCTTGTTTGAGAACTCCGTGGGTTCATTTGTGCCATGCGAAATTATCTTGATTTGAATTGCTGTTTGGCGCCACCTGGTGGTGGCCGTTTGACCTTTTTTTGTATAGATAATGGGTCATTCTGGCTCCTGTGCAACCTGCTAGGACAGTGGCTGTCATTCTAGGAATATCCTCAAGTTAGTTGGTGCCAGTTTTATCAGTCTGATCTGGGGAAATCGACCAGAGAGAGGGGTAGGGATGTGGGAACTCTCCTGATCCGTGGCATTTCCCCGTTTAGCCTTCCTTGCCTAAGTTACCACAGTCCCTAGATAAGAACTTTTGACACCCACTTTTGAGAACTTGACTGGGAAGAAATAAGAGCCAGTCACACATCACTGTTTATATATCTCCAGTGAGAGGACTGATGGGTGGGCTATCACCAGATTTTAATAGATTTATTTTACCTAACAATTTTTTTTTCCTTCAGGACTAACTGGCAAGAAATGACAACCATAAAGAAAATTATCCACATTTCTGAAGTGTATAAGATTTATAAAATTTACAAATTATATAAGATGACTTAAATAGAAATTTAATGAGCCACTTTGTGTTAACATTTTCTATGTTTTTGCTATAGTAAATATCTTTGGAAGAAACATTTGATTTTTAAAAGTCTGAGCATTTTATTTTAAGATTAAGTTTTTTCAAGGTCCAGTATTCTTTAAATTTTTATTTAGTGAGTGACACAGTATAATACTATTTTATCAACCAGTTTCAATAGGTAACCCAACTTAACAAATGCTTCTTCAATTTCATTCTCAGGAAAAGTCAGTACTTTAATGAATCTAACAGTGTATTTCCAATTAGAATTTGGAATTCACCTTTTCCACCTTTTAGTTCTGGCCCTAAGAAACTGATGCATCTTAACTTACTCCACCCATCTTCTTCAACTTTATCCCAACAATTTTGAAACATGCTGCTTTGATCGTTGTTCTGCTTGTATTAGTGGTTATTAGAGGTGAGCTTTTATATTTTTGTAATGGGAAGTAAGGATATGGTTATTTTATGGAAAAAGTGATGTTTCTTTCATGTGTCTTTGTGATGCTATAACAAAATACCACAGGCTGGGCAATTTATAAAGAACACACACATATTTCTCACAGATCTAGAGACTGGGAATTACAAGACCAAGGCACTGGCATCTGGTGAGGGTGCTCTTGCTGTGCCCCCACATGGCAGAAGGTGGAAGAACACAAGGGACGTATGAACACTGTTCTCACATGGCAGAAGAGTGAGAGTGAACTCACACTCAAAAGCCCTTACATAAGAGCCTTAGTTCATTCATGGGGGCAGCACCCCCATGACTTAATAACTGCCCCAAAGACTCCATCTTTTAATATGCCAAAATGCAGATTCAGTTTCAACATGAATTTTTAAGGGGACACATTCAATCTATAAGCAATAGAGAAACTCTGAAGACATGTTACCCTCTTTGGAAACTGCAAATGCTATTCTAGAAATTTCCGCTAGAGGCCAAATAAGCACTTCATCTGCCTTAAAAGTTATGTGATGATTTTACAAAATGTTTTATTACTGCATGCATGCGTTTCCATATTTCCAAACTGCTGTATCTATTTTCATGCTACCTGCTACCTGACCAGTAAGGCAATGCACACATTTTAGATTTCTTTTATGTAGGCACTCCACTGCAAGATAGCAATATCTGCCTCAGTGAGATTTATTAGGCTACAGTAACAAAAGGTCCCAAAGTTATCTCATTTCAATTAAAGTTTCACTTCTGTAACATCCAATAGTATTTCCAAATTCAGGGGGGCTTGTGCTCCAGTCACTCACAGCAGCCTATGAAATGCAGCTTTTCCCTCTTCAGTACCTGACCTTCCATTGCCTTGGAGAGCACCATCTCAGCTGAAGTGGAAATATATCACAGAGGATGGTGAAGGAGAGATAATTATGGGATGAATCTAAAATTGGTACACATTGCTTTTATTTATGTTCTATCAGTTAGAATCCAGTCACATGGTTATAATTCTTTAGAAAAGAAGGTCAGAAAATGAAATGTTCAGGAGAAGAAAACATGACATTTGCAGAATGCTCAGTAGTCCCTACCACACATTTTAATTTTTGGTAAATAAATACCTTTAATGTGTACAGGTACAAAATTGAAGAATACATGATTTATTGCTTACTACTTTTATATTTAAAAGTTCAGGATAAAAAACTAAATGCAAATAATTTAAAATAGGAAACTGCATACTTTGTAGTATTTATAAAACAAGTAACATGTAAAATATGAAATATATGTATATATTGTATACTATACATAATTTCGTATATTTAACATTCTCTATAAATTATATATGATTATAACTATGTATATCTCACATATATTTAACTATATATGTTTATGTATCATACACAAGTGGAAAAATACAGAAACAATAAGTTTGCATCATTTTACCACAACCCTAAAGCTTATCAGAAAAATTTAGCCTTTTATTTTGAATTATAGGACAGATTAGGTTAAATTTTTCTGTGGTTTGGAAGTCTCAGTAGAAGCCTCAAAGGCCACAAACAATAAAATGGGTGCCAAAGACCGAGATTTGAAAGCTTAATTCAAAATGCAAGACCACTTAGTTGGATAGTGCAAAGAGATTGTGAAACTAGTTTTGTGAACCTCAGCTCTGAGTTTTACGAGAGAAATTGAAGACTGATCAGAGGGAGGGTTGATATTCACTTATAATGAGTTGGTGGTGTGCCAGGTGCATCCACTGCCTCTTGGGAAAGGGAAACAGCTGATTTTTTATTGTTTCAAATGGCTTCATCGTGCTCACTTGGAGAGACTTGTGTCCCATTGATCTTGAGGGACTTGAGAACTAGTGGTGATTCTGGCCTGGATATTTTAATAATAAAAATCAATGGAAATTGCTACTTCTGTTTGCAGCAGGGCAAAATTGAGGTGGCTTCACTGAGAAAGAAAATATCTTCCTTGAAAGATAGGGTTAGTGCTTCCATTTGCTGCATGCTCTGCTGATAGCAGCCAACATGAAGCTATTCCAAATGGACCAAACAGACCACCTGAAGGACAGGTGGTATTCCAACTGAAGGATAGATAATAAGACATTGGATCCTCAAAGGCTGCTAGGTAGTAAAAATTGACTAGCCAGAGGGGAGAAATGACCTATCCAGAAGATACAGTCAGACATCCTCTGAAGGGGAATCTCCAAAGAAACCAAAATAGCATGCCGGAAGAGGAAGAACCAACAATTGAGCATTGGTCATTGAGTGCACAGATGCCAGCAGGGCCTGTTTTCTTTTCCACTGTTCTTTTATTTTGGGGTAATGGCTATAGAATCACAAACCATATTTAGTGAGTGGAGGGTATGGGAAGAAAACAAGAATTTTCCTCATTCCACTCCAGAATTCCAAAACTAAAGTAGGACCCCAGGTGGAAAGTGAATGGAGTACGGAGACATTCTAAAATATATAATGATTAAACCAGGCTGAACATTTCATTATGTAAACGTGACTAAAAATACTGCCTGAGAGTTTATGTGAGAAAAGGAAATATTAGGTGCAAGAAGAAATAGTAGGTGTAAAAAGCAAAACTCATCAGGAGCAAATTGAACACTGCGAACACTTTCTAAGAATTAAATTGTTTTTTATTAATACTTGTACTCTATTAATCAAGATCATTTATTATACAAGTTATAACTATGTATCAGCATAAAAAACTGAACTTGAGTATGTGAAAAAATAGAATATTTTTACTTAGTCTATAGTATTTGGTTTCTTCCCAAGTCCCTAAAAGAGAAAAATCTCTTAATAAGTCCCTTCGTGAGAAAAAAAGAATGTACAATATGACTTGTTACTTACTCTAATTTGACAATTAGATGACAATAGAATAAAATAATTCAATCTAATCAATATTGGGTGTTTTTAATCGATATCACTCAATATTGGGTTTTAATCAATATCTTGTTTTTAATTGTTTTAAAGACTGAAACAAAGGTTTTAAGTACAGATGTGTTGAAAGCTGTGTCAAACATTGCTATCAAAATAGATAACACACACACACACATACGCTCATATACAAATGGTCAGGGTAGGGCTGGGCTGGCAGTGAGGATGGAGATGGTGAGAGCTGTTCTTAACTCAGGTATCTGCATCGGATGTTAAGTCTCTCAACTGTCTCCTCATTCACTTTTCCTCTTTCCAAGATCGTGTCTGTCTGGGTGTAAGGTGGGCATGGCTGGTGAAGGGGAGACTTAGCCCTGCTGAGTACAGACTGCAAATTATCTATCATGGCCTCTATCTATCCAGTGGCTCTGCTCCACTCTGGAGACAAAATCACTTCACTCTGGAGAATGGGTCTCATGCCAAGCCCTAGTGGCTCTCGAATTAGTGACTATGCTGGGTAGGAACTGGGGTGGCCTTAAAAGTGCAAACAAAGATTTCCTTTTGACTGAGCAGCTGTCCTCCCAAGGTTATTAAGATATGTTCCTGTCTGAGACTGTCCCAGGACGGTTTGTGTGATGGCCTCTCTGTTACTGTACGAACGGTAACAGTAACACAGGGGTGTCGAATGATCCCCTGCCCCACTGTTTGGAGTTTTACTCTCACTCTTCTGAGAATTGCCCAAAAGTTGAGTTGAAGCCCAAGGAAAGGGAAATGGGAACCCAGGTTCAATTACTTTGCTATCTGCCCTTGTTCTTTCTCCATATTTCCCCTCATTTATTCCAAGATAGAAAATATGGGAAGGCTCTTATATTCTTTGCATGTTTCAAATCTTGTCTTTACTACACCCTAGCCTAATAGACATCCATTCCATTCCATAGAATAATCCTATGATCTTGGTCTTTCAGACTCACTGTTGATAGCTTACATAGGGACAGCAATGGTGTAGTTAGAAATCTGGGAAACACTTTTCCAAAGCTTTGCGTCTCGAAGTAATTAACTTGCAAGTTCAGCTGTGGCTCACACCTGTCATCTCAGCATTTTGAGAGGCCGAGGCAGGTGGATCAGCTGAGGTCAGGAGTTCAATACCAGCCTAGCTAACATGGTGAAACTCTATCTCTAGTAAAAATACAAAAAATTAGCCCAGCATGGTAGTAGGTGCCTGTAATCCTAGCTACTCGGGAGACTGAGGCAGGATAATCGCTTGAACCCAGGAGGCGAATGTTGCGATGAGCTGAGATCGCGCCACTGCACTCCAGCCTGGCGACAGAGCAAGACCAATTAAAAAAAAACAGATTTTCTGGGTTCCTTTTGCATCTCTCAGTGACATATCCAGGTTTCTTCATCGGGAAATTATATGCAATATAGTGAAGATTTTACATTCTAAAAGTTAATTGTGAAATGGAAATTTACAATTTTCCAAACATTTTATCTAAGTTTTAAAGTTGAACAAAAATATATAGCAGCATTTTATCCTCTTTAACCTTTTTTACTATTGATCAGTCCTGAAATACTTTAGAATCTCATGTTTCAGATTCATTGTTTTTCTATGTTTTTTAAAAATTATGTTCTTTTTATTCTCCAATAGCTTAATCAGAAAAATAAATTTCTAATATTTAATATCAAAAACTACTTGCAGACTTAACTGCTTAGCCATTTGTGTTGCTTGCATTATTTTTGATATCATCAAGCCACATATTATAATTCCACAGGCTTTCCTGTCAGTTTCAAAAAATTGGATTCTGGTATAACGATTCAGTCAGGCCTAATTGGATTGTCAATTTACAACCCGAAGAAAGAGACTATAAATACTTTTTGAATATTTTGAGTATTTGGATAAATACTTTTTTTGACAAAAAATTCCCAGTGTCTTTAGATTTTTAGATTAGGCACTTTGGCATATTAGCTCACCAGATATGGCAAACTATTAATCTGATAGATCGATGTTAAAGATGCAGTTCTTTAGTAAATAACAATTAGGAATTTTCATTTGCACCAGGATGAACTACAGATTAGCATGTCTAATAAAATAAGGTTTCCGAAAGGGCTATGAGTGTCAGAAACCACTCTATCATTTGATGCAATTACTTGGATAACTTCTGGGTTTTAATCTAATCACACCTAAGTAGCTGGCAGTCAATGAAAGTTTCATTTAACAGTCAGATCATTACTTTCCAATGGATTGTTTTTTGTAAGCAGTGATATTAATTGGAAATGACAAACTGAAGACTAAGAAAGATCTGTAAGGCTCACTTACCTGCCAGGTAGATTTTTAACCTTGCTTAGCTAAAATAGTTTATTATTCTTGCAATTGCAGTTCTATTTAAGCAACATCAATCTCCTGAAAGAAGAAATTACTTGAAAAACATTTACAAAGCTTTAATTTGTAAACTAGGTTCTAAAAATTTCTA
The DNA here is from genome assembly GCF_006542625.1 of Nomascus leucogenys. Taxonomy (NCBI): domain Eukaryota; kingdom Metazoa; phylum Chordata; class Mammalia; order Primates; family Hylobatidae; genus Nomascus; species Nomascus leucogenys. The sequence goes on along the minus strand of NC_044387.1, from coordinate 87,404,272 downwards.
TGCAAAATGAAAGATAATTCTTAGGTTTAAATTCTATTAAGTTGTTACTTTAGCCAGTAGTATTACTGATTTTACAAAATAGTCTCAGTTTTAAAAGTCTGGGCATATATAAAGCCTCTTTTCGTTTTTAGAGTATTTAGATTCCAGTAGTGAAACCCAAGTCTTTTATAAATATTGCCAACAGTATTTGAATGAAGTTTTGGGAAAATGAGATGCAGTTCTGTGTCTGCTTTCATGTCATAACTTGGTTTTTTAAAATTAGTTTTATCTATCTATAGGGAGCAGTATTTACCTTCTAAAGGAGCACCCTCCATGAATGGGGAAGAACTGAATTATACTATCTAAATTTTAATAGTGGAATTTTTTATGTTTTATTTCTGATTGCATGGTTTTGTTGCCCTGAAATAGTTGATTTAAAAGGCTTTTAATATTCTTATATTACAAAAATATTTTTAAAAATATCTTAGAAAAAAGAGTAATTTTCTTTTTCATTGAGGTATAATTTACTAAAATAAAATGCAGTAATTTTAAGTGTGGTTTGAGACATTTTTGTGAATGTCTTAACTCAGATACCTGAGTTAAGAACATTTCAATCACTATCTCCACCCTAATGGCCAGCCCGGCCCCACCCTGACCATTTGTGTAGGGGGGTGTGTGTGTGTGTGAGTGTGTGTATGCATGTGCGTGAGTGTGTGTATGCATGTGTGTGTTAGCTATTTTGATAGCAATGTTTGACACAGCTTTCAGAGAAAACACATCTGTACTTAAAATCTTTGTTTCAGTCTTTAAAAAAAATTAAAAACAGGGTATCTCTCTGTCACCCAAGCTGGAGCATAGTGGCATTATCATAGCTCACTGCACCCTCGAACTCCTGAGCTCAAGTAATCCTTCTGCCTTAACTTCGTGAGTAGCTGAGACTACAGGTGTATGTCACCATGCTCAGCTAAATTTTTATTTTATTTTATTTTTTGATGATATGGAGTCTCACTCTGTTGCCCAGGCTAGTCTTGAACTCCAGGCCTCAAGCAATCCTCCTGTCTCTTCCTCCCAAAATACTGGGATTGCAAGCATGAGCCATCTTGCCTGGTCTGTTTTAAGGCTTAGTTTCATTATTCTTTAAAAAAGAGTTTATGTGAAAATTATTATTTTACCTTAAAATAGACCAAAAAAAAACCCACTCAAGAAAAAGTAGAATTTATTTAGGGAAGTGGTGAGTTTAGAGTCAAAAGGATTTTATTGCATGGAGGAAATTCTGTCTCCTACTAGAGGGCTGAGAAAGGCAGATCATTACTCAAAGTGGGCCGGAGATCCTCCAGGAGGAGCTCAATAGAAGTGCAGGGCACATTACAAGAGATTTTGTAGGGGTTTCATAGCTAATCAACCAAAAGACAAATGATAATAGCCAAATATAATGCTTTCTATGTGCCTGTAAATAGGCACCTAACACACATTCATTCAGAGTTACATACACATCTTTTCAACTCAATGTGATTTTTTAAATATATTTCTTACGTGTTTATGTACTACCTCCCAGGCTAGTTGAATCACACAATTATAAGATATTTTATTTTACATTTTAGAATTAATAGCCCAATTTTTTCAATTTACAAATTAAAACATTAGGTTTAGAATAGTTAGGGGATATCATCAAGGAACTACAGATAAACATTACTTTATCAAGCCAAAGCCAAAATCACCATATTAGTAGGGGCTTTCTTTTATGATTCTATTTGAGACAGCCTTTTTGTGTTAAGCAAATCATAAGATATATTCAGTTCTAACACCGGAAAGACAATCCCAAATATAAATCCTTAGGGTGGGAATTCAGTATCTTCATCTTTATTATATATCATGTAATAGATTACAAAATGGAAACCGGTAAAAATATTTTATGATAATATTTTATAATACAATAATTTTATAAATATTATTTATACTAATAGTCGCTGTATTTAACACATACGGTGATCAATATTCTGAAAGGCATCTATTTTATAAAAGGAATCCTATTAGCATTTATTTTATTAAGAAGTTTGGAAGACAATATTATGTATTGACAAAGAAAACATGGTAGAGAACCAAAGAGAATAGTATTTTAAAATCTTCCTCAATCCTTTATCTAGAGTAGAGCAATAGTAGAATAAATTTCTGCCTTGTAATAGCATTTAGATTTTTCATTAGCTTTGATTTGTCAATGTAGTAGCTATTGCTTTTAATAAACATGTATTAGGATATCATTGAAATAAATATTATGGTATTTTGGAATTTATTTATTACAAAATAAATTAATCCTGTATTGCATCAAAATCTGCTAATAGGTAGCCTTCCACATTTCATATTTGCAATGGGGAGATCGAGTTAGAGTAGATGGATTTTATACAACTGAAGTAATATTAAGGTTTGAAACTAATAAAGTCAATCCAAAGACTCACTGTATTTAATCACTTTTAGTACCACAAAATTGGCTAATTAACTATCAAGTATTAGCTCTACTTTCTATGCTGCTCAGTTGCAAATCCTTTCATTATAACATCTGGCAAGTTTAAAAAAGTCCCAAGAAAACCACTTCTTCCTATAGATTTACAGCATAGAGTTACAGTGAAAGAAACTGCTATCAGAACAACAAAAACATATTTAATGCTTTATTATTAAACATTAAAATGATTTTAAAATCATATTAAAGTTATTGGTCACTTCATTTTTTGTGAGAGCACACAAGTAAGCTTAAAGAAGCATTTTAGCAAATGAATGGTGGCTATGTACTGATTGCATTATTTCGTGTTGTGATTTTTCCAAAATTGCCACTAAACTCTGAGTTTTACTATTCATCTACTTTTAAATCATGATACCTGTCCAACTCAGTCTTAGTTTTCTTGATTTTTTCCCCAAGTGCTGAAGAGCTATCTCATCACCTAAATATAACTTAATCACCTAATATAACTACATCACCTAAATGTAACTTAAATACTTTAAGTTACAATTGAAATTCAAGAGAAGGGTATATTTGCTTATGTGTTTGCCATAATGGTGGCAGATATATGTGCCACAATACAAAATTTTGATGATAAAATATAATACCCAGGAAAGTAAACTGAATTTTACATATACAATTTTTTTTTCAGCTCATATGAGGAAAGTTACACATTTGCATATATAATAGTAGAGGCTGTATAATACCAATAATTTTTAACACTTGACAACTTCATTCTAAATGAATTACATAACGACTTGTACTTTTATTCGCTGACATTTATGTTTGTATGCATCTTTCTTTTAGATTTTCATTTTTAATTATTAAAACACAGTCCCAAATAATTACTGGAAAAATCAATTTGAATAGAAGTTGCCTCATTTTTTCAGTTTTTTAATCTATTCATCCCAATCTTGAAAAATGTGACTCAATTAAATGTGAAATAAACTGTATTTTTAAAAGAATGAATGGAGAGTAGAAAATTATTTTTATTTAAATCACACACAAAAATATTAAAAAGATATAAAATAAAACAATAAGAGGGGCCAGGCGCGGTGGCTCACGCTTGTAATCCCAGCACTTTGGGAGGCCGAGGCGGGCGGATCACGAGGTCAGGAGATCGAGGCCACGGTGAAACCCCGTCTCTACTACAAATACAAAAAAATTAGCCGGGCGTGGTGGTGGGCGCCTGTAGTCCCAGCTACTCGGAGAGGCTGAGGCAGGAGAATGGCGGGAACCCGGGAGGCGGAGCTTGCAGTGAGCCGAGATTGAGCCACTGCACTCCAGCCTGGGCCACAGAGCGAGACTCCGTCTCAAAAAAAAAAAAAAAAAAAAAAAAAAAAACAGTAAGAGGATGATTATACAAAATATATACCCTAAAAGATTTTGTACAATTATAAAAAGCATACCTCACATTTGGTTCTGAACTTCTTGATGGTTAAATGAAGGATGGAATATGATTAATATTTGCAAGAATAATGGCCTCCAAAAGAGACTGAATTCAATAAAAGCAATAGGTCTTTTATGTATTTATTTGTTAGAAAGCCACATTTGCTGATGAGTTGATGTTTATATGGCCAACTAATGTATTCATCTCCTTTAAAGCTCAAGGCTTACTATTCTAGACATACTCAAATTCTTGAGGAAAGGACATAGCATTTAAAGCTATATTTTAGCAATATTGATCCTGAAGGAAACTTTTTGTTGTCGTTATGGTTATTGTTAATATTTTAAAATTGTTAAATTACTTTAATATTTGCATATTGAAAAATGTGAAATTGTGATAACAAAGATTTGAATTTTGATGGAGGAAAGTAACAACACAAAGTAGAGGTTTAGGAATATTGGGGCATGGAGACAATGATGACTACAGAATAGAAAAGGGAAGTATTTTAGAGAGGTTGTTTGAATAGGTATGCTTAAGGCAACAACCCTTGAATCAACTGAATACATTTCCGGCTCTCTCCTTCCACGATTTGGGGATTTTTGTGTGATGTGAATATTGCCATAACTGCCTTCCTTTGGATTAGTATTTGCCAGGTAAGCTTTTTCTGCATTTTTTTTTTGTATTTTTCACTCTATTTGTATTATATTTTAGGTGCAGCTCTCAAGAACCCTTAAGGGGTTTTTATAAGTCCAATATAAGATTATCTATCTTTTTTTTTTTTCTGTTTCATCAATTTGATATAACTGGGTTCCTTTTTATCATTTTACTTTGTGCTAGTTTAAAAGTTATGAAATCTCTTGCTCTTCTTTGAGTGATTTGTTTTAAATGTTTACATGCACAACCAGCAAAACTGGATGAAAGTAACTATATAATAATTTGCTCCATTGTCCTTCTGAAGAGTGCTAGGATCTTACATCACATTAGCCCCAAATCTTTGAGAGTCAACTTCCTCACTATTTTTAATGAGTTTCATCTCATTTTATCTCCCCCACACTGCAAATTAGTCATTTTTCTATTAATATTTTTACTAATATAACTAATTTTAAATTATCAAATTTTATCATTTTATTGCTCATCATCACTTCTTGCAATCCACTATTCCTTCTGGGTCCATCGGTATAATTTCCTCCTGTTTGTTGAAGCATATCTTTTTGTTGTTCTTTCAACATGTACAAATTGTGCTATACGTTTAGTAATTTTTTATGAATGTATCTTTATGAACATATTTTTCATAAATGTATCTTTCTTAAAGAATAATTTGGATGTGTCTGGATTTTTTTTTTTTTGAGACAGAGTCTCACTGTATCACCCAGACTGGAGTGCAGTGGCATGCCCTTGGCTTACTGCAGCCTCAATCTCCTGGGCTCAAGCGATTCTCCACATCTCAGCCTTCTGAGTGGCTGGGACTACAGGCACAGCCACCGCACCCAGCTAATTTTTGTACTTTTTGTAGAGATGGGTTTTTCCATATTGCCCAGGGTAGTCTCAAACTCTTGAGCTCAAGTGATCTGCCCACCTCAGCCTCCCAAAGTGCTGGGATTACAGGTATGAGCCACCATGTCTGGCCTGGAATTCTTATTTGATGATTATTTGTTCCTCACCACAATATATGATTTCACGTGTTTTGCCATGAGTTGCCATGAAGTCATAAATTCGCTCTTAGTCTGTGGTTGTTCTCTGAAAACAAACTGCTTTTTCCTTTTGGTTGCTTTCAATTTACTCCCCCCATCTGTTTATTGTTTATTTCTTTGCAGTTTCAACATCATGTGTTTTGGTAGTTAATTTAATTTTAATAATTGTACTCAGAACTCACTATTATTTCCTCTGAAGTCTAGGGTTGTTAATCTGCAACTACTTTTTAAATTTTAATTCTTTTTACTTTCTAGAAGGTCTGTTTTAATTTTTTCATATTATCATGTTGTTTTTCTATTTCTATATTTATTTTATATCTTTAATCAAATATTTTCTCTTATGCCATGAATTAATATAAACATGCTTAATATTCTGTCCCTTTCTGATTTTACAAGAATATTTTGATTTCTTGATATGCTAGTTTTTGAGTGGATTGAATTTGGATTTCTGAGTGGTTTGGATTGTTTGTTTCCTGGTGTGGTTTGCAATTTTGTATGTGTGATCCTCTTCATTATGTTTGTTATTTTTGTTGTTGTTATTTTTGTAATTGTGAGGGTTCTTTATGCACTGGGTTGTGAAAAATTCTGATGCTGCAGAAATTGCATTTGTTTCTCTCACAGCCTTAGGATTTGTAACTGGTTTCCACCAATGTTTTGTTAAATTATGAGCTTGAATTTTTTACACCATGAAAATAATATAAATTAAAACCTCACCACCAATATGGAAAAGACTTGGAATTTTATATCCTTTCATGGTAATTATTTTTTAATCCAGTGTCTGGATGCGCTTGCAATGTTATGTTTATTTTGGTTAGTTGCTGGGCTTTCTTATTTAATTAAAGAAGGAGCTCTTCAGAATCCAAGCTTTAAAGAGTTCCCAAATCTAGTTCCCATTTTCTTTGCATCACCCAAGAGAACACATAATACCCTTGGAAACATACTAAAATCGCCAGATCCTAGCCTATGGTTTAGTATTTTTTTAAGTTATTTTGTTATTGTTGGATGTTTATTAATATTTTTTATTTATCATTTTTCTGCATATGGGACAGACATTGTTGAAGGATAAATAGATTATCATATAAATAGGATATGAAGCATATTAGTTATACAAAAGAAAAAGTAATTGAAGACCTTTTATTTTTTAAAACTTTTTAGGGATTTATTATTCTTTTTAATTGTTATGGATTCTGGGGATACATGTGCAGGTTGTTACGTGGATGTACTGTGTAATGCTGGGGTTTAGGCATCTAGTGAACCCATCACTCAAATAGTGACCATAGTACCAAATCAGTAGTTTTTCCAGTCCTTCCCCCGCTTCCCTCTCTTCTTGCTTTTAGAGTCCCCACTGTCTATTGTTTCCATGTTTAGGTCCATGTGTACTCTTTGTTTAGCGCCCACTTGTAAGTAAGAACATGTGGTATTTGATTTTCTGTTTCTATGTTACTTCACTTACAATGATGGCCTCCAGCTGTATCCATGTTGCAGCAAAGGACATGATTTCATTCTTTCTTATGGCTGTATAGTCTTACATGGTGTACATGTACTACATTTGACAAAAGACATTTTAAAACAGTAGTTAGCATATAAGCACAAGTTTACTTGGTTAAAGAGAAAAATGTGACTATCTAAAATGAGAATTCATTTTTGAAGAAAGAATTTCTTAAAAAGCCTGCGTAACATCATTATGTGGTCCCTAAATATGTAAGACTTATGTATTGAAATCCTCTACCATAGCCTTTTATGCTACAATTTTTATAGCTTCATGCTAATATTACCTCTAGTAATACAGTTTATAATGTTGCTAAGAATTATAATGCCCTAATATGACTTAATCATTCTATATTTGAAAATAAGAATTAAGTATATATTTATATTATAGTAGGATCAACATGGTACAAGAATCACATATAAAACATTACAATAGAATATTAATCTTCTTGAAATTCTTTATGATCTTGTACATCTGCAAAATCAGGCATTTAAAAAATGCTGATTTTTAAACCTTCAACTCTGTATATAAAAAGTTATTTTTAGATGTAAAACAATCTTGCTATTATAATACTAATGGACTGCTACTACTGCTCAAGCTCAAGAAATAAATATATTTATAGTTTTAAAACTTATTTTCGTTAAGTGTCTTCTTAGCCTTTCCGATGTGCATGAACCTTGTGCATATTTTATTAGCACTGAATTACCTTTTATTCTTTTTCCTTTCAACACTTAGAAATACGTGAAAAATTTATTTCTTTCATAAATCCTCTTGAAACAAAATAAAATTTTGAAATAGACTGATATTTAGGTGGTCTAATACCTTAGCATCATTAGACTGTGGCCAATGGTAATATTCGTAATTAAGCACTGCCCTGTCACCTTCACTCATGAAAGGAGGAAAAGCTGTTGACAAAAGCATCATCAGTAAGCTCTTAGAAGTTCTATTGAACACAGGCAGGCTTGTCACAAATTTAAACTTTTTCATTTTAAAGTTATAAAGCCTAGTCCATACTTTTCTTGCCACAGAAGAAGAAAAGGATTTTCTACAGCTATAATAAAGGGCATTTTAGATTTCCATAGGGCAATGACCATGTTTTATGAACAATGTGACTAACTTCTTTGCAGACAGATATTTAAGGTTTTATGGAGATTGCAGTAAGGACTGACTTGTTGCTTAAATCAGATTACAACTGGCCCTCAGAATAGGCAGGCTCCGCATCTGTGGATTCAAGCAGCCACGGACCAAAAATATTAAAAAAAAATTAAAATAGCAATATAACAATAAAAATACTAATAAAATAAATATAGTATACCAACTATCTTATAGCATTTACATTGTATTAGGTATTAAGAATAATCTAGGGATTAAACTGTACAAGAGGATGTGTGTAGATTATTTGGAACTACTACACCATTTTATATAAGGGTCTTGAGCATCTGTGGATTTTGGTAACCTCCAGGGTCCTGGAACCGATACTCTACAGATACAAAAGGATGACTGTATATACATCGTATTAGTCACACAAGAGTAGAGCCAGAAGCCAAGGTATTAATGTTTCCTCGAGCTCCATTAAATTCACACATTTCTGAGAACTGAAGAATAGTGATTCAAGGTGAATGCAGGGATATATGCACTCCTTGGAAGAAAGCTCTGGTGATAGAGAACAGTCTTATGAATTCTAGTGATAACAACAACAAAAACTTCCTTTAAGTACATCTCCATGGAAAGGAATCTCTATAGAAAAAAATGACAACAACATTTACCCAAAGAATCCTTGGATGTGGCCATGCTGTGATGAAAGAGCAAAGTGGCACATGAGAGTTTTGAGTTGCGAGGGATAAAGAGTATATGAGAGAAGCAGTGCTGTAGTAGCAACAGGTATGAGGAAACAGTACCCCTGGCTAGAAATATGCCTGGGAAAAGAGGTGGAATTAAAATAGAACATATGATGAATATTTTAAAAATAGTGAAAAATTAATGAACAGATCAAATAGTTAAAGGATTTCCCCAAAAAGTCTGTATTTTGTATTAAAATGATAGTGCTTTAATGTGAAATGTAAAGATCAGATTAAATAGATGGCGTTTAGGCATTGTTGAATGATTTTCTGGGTAGACGAATTATCAGAATACAGTATTAGGTTCCAAGCAATTGTATATGGAACTGATTTATTGGAGAGAAAGCAACATATGTAAGCATAAGAATGAACTCTCAGAATCAAAACTAGACAAATACTCTGGTAATAGTCAATCTTACAGTCTTTTCTGCTTGTCTTACTAGATATTATATTTGAATATTATTTCAGCAAAAGTTTTAACTTTTTATTCTGTTATAGAGAATCTAAAGGTCAGCTGATCACAGGACATTGTTTCAGCTACTCTGAATCTCACTGAAAGCTCAGGAAACAGGATTCTTCAGTGGCAAATTCTTCAGGTTTTGTAATTCCAAGGGCTTGGGTTTGAAACCTGGTTCTACTAATTGCTAGTTATACATCCTAGGATAAACATTGTATTTGAGCTGTAATTTTCTGACATCTAAAACTGAGATGCTAACATATTTCAGAAAATGGTTTTAAGGATATTTTTCACATAAACAAAAAAGAACTGTACTGGCACATAGCAGATACTGAATAAATTGCAATAATGGAATGCTTATATAATATCCCATCCAAATGCTTAGAACAGATGTGTATAGAATTTTGAAATTTTCATACTGTAAAAATTCAATGTGATTTGTGTATCATATAATGCATACAACTACATGTATACCCTGTAAAAAAATTTATAATTCTGCAGCACACCACCCTGCAGTTAAAAATAGTAGTCCTTTTGAAGCTAAATGGTAAATTGAGTTAAAATAATAAATTAGTTTACATTAATTCACAGTATCATTTTCTTTATCAAATGAGATTTTCACAAGTATTTGCAAGTCCCCGGCAACAACAACAACAAAATCAAAGACCTTTCAACTATCAGAGATTTTTGGGTTTTGTGATCGTAAGTCAGTATTTTAAAGGACATTGAAATTCTAAGGTTTAAGAACTTTCCAATCATTTCTCGTCCAGAGTAGAGGGTTTGCACAAAGTATATAAAGGGATGTTGAGTACTGTTTTTTTTTTTAGTGGTTTCTGCATCCCTGTTCTCAAAATATTAAGGTGATGGGCAAGAAGTTGATGACTCCAAGAAAATCATTGTCCAGGCCGTGTGCGGTGGCTCACGCCTGTAATCCCAGCCCTTTGGGAGGCTGAGGCAGGCGGATCACGAGGTCAGGGAATCGAGACCATCGTGGCTAACATGGTGAAACCCCATCTCTACTAAAAAATACAAAAAAAAATTAACCAGGCATGGTGGCGGTTGTCTGTAGTCCCAGCTACTCGGGAGGCTGAGGGAGGAGAATGGCGTGAACCCGGGAGTCAGAACTTGAGTCAGAGATCGCGCCACTGCACTCCAGCCTGGGCGACAGAGTGAGACTCTGTCTCAAAAAAAAAAGAAAAAGAAAAAGAAAAAAATCATTGTCCATTATTCTGTTCTCAGTATGCATAAAACCTGGGAGATGGAGTTCTCTGTTCCAGCCCAAAAATGTGCTGTGGGAAGAAGATAAGAGAGTTGGCCATAAAAATAGGTTTTCCATCTTTTTACTTTAAATATGTCATCAAGCTGGGCATCCTAAAAATCTAACTAGATTACAAGACTGATTATGTTTCTAACGTACATTCTTTAAGATGACTACTGGAGGGACATCTTTCCCCTAACTTCTCCTTGGAATACAAGATCCAAATATCTAGGTGACAGCTGAGTATTAGTATCTGGATGTCACCACAGGCATTTCACTAATATGAAAGATAAGGTCATCACCTTAACTTCTCACAACTAAACTTGCTATATTTTTTTTCTTGCCACCAAATATCTTATTTATTGTCTAGTGGTGCCACCAAACATCATTTCTTTTATTTCAACCAATTTCCCTCTTCTATTATATTAATAATTAGACCCTATTGAATCAGTGTCCTTTATGTCTTTGAAATGCATCCCCTCTTCTCCATCTTCACACCCATTTATCTTAGATCGGGTTCTTATTCTTTCTCTCTCCTACAGCTGGTTAATATCCCTGTCTTAACCACACACACTTCAAACCATCTCCAAATTCTTGTGTGTTGTCTTTCTGCAATACATAATCGCGCCACTCTTCTACCTAAAATCATGCCAGGCCATGAAATTACCAAAATGATAAAACTCTGGAAGGCTAAGAAGCTTCCATCTCCCTGTTCAGTGTTTTCCACAATACTCACAGGCAATACGAGCATTTTATATTTCATTGGTCCTGAACTATCTGCCATTCCATGAGTAGGACATCCTTTTTCTACATTTTTGCTATTTATTCCATCTACTTATACTGGAGTTTCATTTTGTGCACTTGGTGGGTCCTATCCTATATTCTTTTAAAACTTACCTAAGGTGTCACTCATTCTAGTTTTCTCCCATTCACTATCATGTGATCTCTCTGTCTCTCTGTATGCATATTATATATATTTAAGTTCCACTTAACAATGTATTCTAATTATTAATAACTATTTATACATCTCTGCCAATAAAATGTTGAGTCTGTTGGAGACAAGATACAATTCTTGTACGATATCTATCCTAGCATAAACTAGGAAGAATCAGGCCTCATCCAGCCCATAATGGTGGGTATGCCTGAGGCAGCAAGGGTAGGTGAGATCAAAAACAAATGTGAATGAAGCCCAGGGCTTCATCTGGAAGTAACTGGGAAAAATTCTGGACTAAAAATCAAGTATTCTGGCAAAAGATTGAGGGAGATCCTACATTGCAAATGTAATGACGCTCATACATTATATGGCAGTTGTTTAAAATACAGATGGTGTTTTCTGGAACACAACCAAAAAAATCTTACTTGTCAGGTACCCAGGTTAGTTTACACTGACCAGAAAGTTTATTAGAGATTAGGATGAAGAAAAGAATATAGCCAAGTGAAGTCAAATGCAATTGCTGAAATCTTTCTAGAGGTAGTTTGACTGGTTGCTGGAGAGAAAACTAAATACAATCATGCAGAACAGAAGAGGAGACGTTAAATAGAAAACAAGATGGAAAGAGGAACACAACAGAGGGAGATGATGAATGCCAGGTCTCTTTAAGGCACAGGATTGATTCTAATCCATGGATTTCAGCCAAGAGAAATTTGTTGTGTTATTGTTGTGGTTTCAAGAATAAAATCTTAGGCATCTGTATTTACAGTGTGTAATGTTTTGTATTTTTTAAGCTGCCAACAATGTGAGTTCTACTAAAAAATACAGATGGTTAAAATCTCATGCACAGAAAGTGGTCTTTTTGTTATTGTACATGCTATGTATCTGATTCTTTATGTTCACTTTCTCATATATTTTCCGTCTCCTGACAAATACTGCTCCTCTCTTATTTGGTCATTTACATGGAATCCTATGTAAAACTCATTACATTATTTTTCATGTGTTAAATTTGTTCTATTTTCACTGTATACCAATTTTTGAGTTCCATTTTCTTGAACATATATGACAAAACTGTGTCACAGAACTTTTGGAAATTATCGAATGTAGATTTTATAAGGTAAAGAAAAAAATAGGTGTAATCATACCAGTCTGCATTCGAATCGTTAACTAGATTAATGAAAATTTTATATGTACTATAGTGTTTTATTTCAAAATGAAAACACTCCTTTTTCAGAACATAAGTCCAAGATTAAATATACTCAAAAGGAGTATATGACATATATGTACCTATAGTACAGAGGCAGTACATTATTTAATTGTTAGGCAGAATTGTTTAATGATTTTAAAAAGTGATTTTAGTAATTAGAAATCAACATAGACTAAACATTAGAACTAGCTCAAAACACTTTTAATGTCTTCTAAGTTATCGTGTGGTTTTTTCTTTTGTGTTGTCCAACAAGAAGTCATACACTTTTGTATTGCAATATTTCGAAGACAGCATTTTTTACCTAATGATGATTCAAACTGTGATAGTCTGAAAAGAATGTTGTAGCAATTTACATTTGCATAGTGAACAAAGTATATTTAACATGTTATAGACAATGAAAAATTAATATGGTTTATTTTCATTATTAAAGCTACTGACCAAACAGGGAAAGCTGTAATTAATCTAATCATTACTTATTTAAAAAATTATCTTAGTATGGAGAAAATTGAAACATTTGTGTTCCAAATAGATGCATTTAATGTCTTGACCACTTTAGCATGGAATAATATAAAATGTCTGTTAGTTAAAATTTCACCAACGATATGTGTTAACATTCTTTATTTTAAATCTCATGGTTATGTAAAATCTCTAACAAGAATTTGGCAGAAGTATACTTTATATATTGAAATCAGTAAGATATATGTGCATATAGATTATGGCTTATATCTGTATTTTATATTGATTATCAGGCCAAGGGCAGTGGCTCACAGTTGTAATCCCAGCACTTTGGGAGGCTAAGGTGGGAGGATCATTAGGGGTCAGGAGTTCGAGAGCAGCCTGGCTAACTTGGTGAAACTCCGTCTCTACTAAAAATACAAAAATTATCTGGGCGTGGTGGCAGGCGCCTGTAGCCCCAGCAACTTGGGAGGCCGAGGCAGGAGAATCACTTAAGCCTGTGAAGCAGCTTCACAGTGAGCCCAGATCACGCCACTGAACTCTAGCCAGGCCGTCAGAGAGAGACTCTCTCTCAAAAATAAAATAAAATAAAATGCATTGACTATAAAAATATATTCACTTTATTTAGGCTATTGACTAAATATGCTGAAGAATCACCTTGAGTTACACTCAAAGAGTGTCTCAAATCCACATTTTATGTCCACTGGTCAGCCTGGAGCCCTTCCAAATACTTCTGCATATTCCAAATGCACATTTTTCTGGTTTTATTTCTCTTTGTGCACCGTATTTCATTGTTTCTTTCTCTCAATTTTGGCATGTACCAAATCTGGACACTCAGTGCCTTTTGTTTATTTGTACCAACTCCTCCTCTGGTCTGCCCCCAACAATAAATTACAACAAAGTGTCACTGGGATTAACCATGAATGATCACCAATAGCAATATTATTTACAATAGCCAAAAAGTGGAAACAACCAAAATTCATATCTACTAGTGAATAAATAAAATGTGATATATCTGTAAAATGGCATAATACTCAACAATATAAAGGAATTAGGTAGTGATTCATGGTACAACATGATTGAATTTCAGAAACATTGTTCCAAGTGAAAGAAGCTAGGCACAAAGCACCACAAATTTTGACATTCAATTTATATAAAATGTCCAGAATAGGAAAATCTCTAGAGATGGAAATTAGATGAGTATTTGCCTAATACTAGCTGGAGGGGAGAGGGAATAGGGGATCATAACAAGAGGATATGTTTGGGTATTTTTGGTGATGAAATTATTCTAATATTGATTGTGGTGATAGTTTTATAATTTCAAATATACTGAAAAATATTGGTTGTAAACTTAACCATCCGAATTGTGTAGTATGTGAATTACATATAAATAAAGATGTTATAAAATGAAACCGTCAACATTTCACGTAGCCTTTTTGTTGACAGCCATCAAGACAGAGGTTTGTTTGAAGAAATGGTAGTCCAAATATTATGCACAAATGATGTAAAAATGAAAATGTAGAATCTCAGTTATTACTATGATATATTCATCCAGTCTGCAAATACAGCTCTAGACTATTTTTGGATAGCCAAAGATATTCATTAATGTCCACTGACATTTTTGTTTGTTCATTTCGTCCCTTTTATTTACCCACCAGCATTTATCTCGGGAAAGCAAGGGTATAGATTGTAGTTTTCCACTGTCATAAAGTACTTAAGTAACATACTCTAACTTTATTTCACCACCTTTGCTGCTGAGAAGGCAGTAGCAGCTACAGAGAGTTTGAGTCTTAAAGTTTCTATTTTGATAACACATTGTCTGATCATAGGCATATGTGCATCTTAGCTTATGAATAGAGTGGATGAGACTAAACTACAGCTAGCTGTTAACTCTGAGTTATGTGGCTAGATGCAGAAGTTTCTCTTAATAGAGAAAGAATGTGAAGAAAGTTTACAATTAAGCATTATGTAAATTACCTGATCAAATTGTGTTTGATGGGATTTGATACCTCCATTTTACAGAAGCTTATTTTAATATTTTCTTTGCAATTTTTTTTAGCTTTAGATCCAGCTAAGGATCCATGCTTAAAGATGAAATGTAGTCGCCATAAAGTATGCATTGCTCAAGATTCTCAGACTGCAGTCTGCATTAGTCACCGGAGGCTTACACACAGGTAAACATTGTTAAATTTAATCCCACTGATAGAACAGCACTCCTTACCAGGAATAACTGCAGAGTATAAATATTTGGCAGTGCCTGCTAATCTTTTATGCAGAGTTTTATTGAAACAGTTACAGAAGCTTAGTTAATACAATTATGATTCACTTGGGTTAAACATTGGTATCAGTCACAATTGCTACAGATTATAGAATTTGAGGCATATATTATTAAATAAAGAAGGTCTTATAAAGATGATATTTAAAATGTTATATCTAGATGTTTGTGCTTTTTCAAGTTTAAGGAACAATTAGTTTTGTTCCCTCCACATATTTTTGTTTGTGGCTATCCAAACATCTTTATTTCCCTCAGGAGAGAGTTAGAAAGTTAAAGGAGAGAAAATGATTGATGTTCATAAAAAGAGATTAAAAGTCACGAAATAGGGACTTGGGACTTGAACCCCTCAGGACGCCTTCTTTAGGGGTCACTCATACCAGTGGATACAAGTGGAGTCCTTGTATCTATTCCCTGGGTGCTGATTCACAATTTCTAAAAAAGAAGGGAGGATTTCAAGTGTCTTATAACAACCAGCACTGCTTCTGTTAGACGGGCTCTGTTTCGGGAAGGACCAGTAATTTAGAAATAGCCTGTGTAGTTTGATGCTGAGTCTTAAAAATTTGAACACGCCGCAATCAAACGCGAATTCATTGTTTAACCGACTGAAACAAGTGGTGTATTCGTTTCCTTTATCATTTTTAAAGTTATATTTTGAGAATACTCTTTCTCTGATAATGGACTTATGTATTGCTTTTAAATCAAATGAACAAAGAAAATTTTGCTATTTGTGTATGCTCAGAGAAAAACTGGATTTTTGGCTTTAGTGTACTTGCATATAAATTCTATTACTCAAACACACCAACAGTAAGAGAATAAGAATATTGGAAAATAAGAATATAAATAGCATTTCTAGGAAACAGCAAATATTTAAGTTACATTGGTGTTTCTTATAACGTAAGAGGACATACACATAACACCCTGTTGTACACGCCAAAAGGAATAGAAGTCTTTATTTCACAATGTTAAGTCTATAGTGGCAGATTTCTAGAACCAAGGGAGGTTGATGTAACAAAGGTATGCGGGTTTGAAAATGTGTTCACTTGGGATAGAATCATGGTGTATCAATAATGTACTTGTGGAATAGAGAGAGGGAATAGGAGAAAGAAAACAATAGTTTGGTGATATAAAGAACAAAAGACTTCTTGGAAATCACAATTCTATTAAGTTAGCCTACTAGGGGAAAGCACAAACGGGTGAAGCAGTTATCAGTAACATATCCCCCATCAATCCTGACTTTGATGCTAATTTTACAGAGGGATAACAAAGCTTTGGGCCAGAAACTCATGTTTCTATTTATTTCCTTAGGATTCTAAATTTCTTGGCTTTTCTATTAATCATACAAATTTAAAAACACTAGTATGTGAATGTGTGTATATTGGGGGTGAAATACAAAAGAGAAGGGTGTCAAAAGGGATTCATATATGATCTCTTACCCAAGTTACAGAGACAAAGTCAGTTTATCTCCCATGAAAGCAAAAACTGTTTTATCACAAGTTCTAGACACCCTGGGAAAGATTTCCATGTGCAGACATTTAACAGCTTTGAAAAGATTCACCTGCCACTTCACCCCTGGCCCTGTGAACCCAAGTCAAAGAGCAACCAAAGACGTCGCAGTTAATATCATGTCTGTGGCAGAGACACACTCGTTTTGACACTTGCTGGACACTGAAGCTAAGAGAGGTTAAAGTAACTGACTCAAGACTACAAAGCTAGAAATTTTCAGAGCTTCAATTCTAATCTGTACTGATAGACCCCAGAGCCTAAGCTTTTTACCACTATGCTGTCTCGTTACTTCTCTGACTTATTAAACGACTTAACTACAGGCAAAATTATTTCTTAACATGATAAAGACTATCAGAAACCGATAGCCAAATGTCCCTTAATAAATAAAATTGAAAGATCCTTAATAGGGCACTACTGAAGCTTTGCCTTTGGTGTAATGGTGGAGAGGGTTCAGAGGGGAGACTAATATGCTTTTAGTGGGTGAATTTCAAAATGTTTTATGTAAATAGTATTTAGTCCTGCTCTATTTCTGATAGAGACCATTTATAAATTTCCATTCAATCCATGCTCTATTCAATAAATAAATCACTGGTTTCCAACAAATTGATTTTAAGATTAACATTTGTTATGCTTTATTTGCCTTGAGGATGTCAGTACATAGTGAATATTTATACAACACTTAGGGAAGAAGAGCTTTGCCAAGCACTTTGATCAATAAAAATGGTTAATATAAATAATCTAGATCTTAGATTTGAGGATTGTGTGAATTTTGGGGATGTGGTAGAGAAAGCTGGGAAAGACGGCTTAATTAATCAATTTTTGTCCATTTGCATAGTTTAGAATACAAATTGCTACCTTTTTTCCATTTAAAGGAACAACTTATTCTTTCTTCCCTTGACCTCATAAAAGAGAAAGGAAACCTGCTGTTTCTTCCTGCAAGGGGAATAAATTTTTCAAACACGCTTTCCCGTCTCCTCTTCCCAATATATCACACTCATTTCTCCATTGCTTTAGAGTTTTAACCTTCGCATCTTATAGTGCTAACAACATTTGTAATAGTTTGTCTAGCATTGATCTCCTTCGACTGAGCTCAATGAAGGTGTCTTATTTACTACTGTGTACCCAGATCTTGAATTACTGCTCAGTACGTGTTTTCTTTGGGGAGTTTAGAAAAACAGCTGCCATTTGTAAAATATTTAGGAAGAAAATTTTGACAAATAGTTTGATCAATTGAAATGGTCAGTCTAGATAATCTAGGTTTAAACATTATTTTCTTAGTGCTTTGCGTATATTTGTTGAAAATGAATTAAGAAGGGTATAGGCATCAGTCAACAAGTATGTTTCAATGGCAGAATAAATGAATGCATGATTTATCAAATAAAAGGAAAAGGAGGATTTTTAAATATTTTATTTTAAGTTCCGGGATACATGTGCAGAATGTGCATGTTTGTTATACAGGTAAAGGTGTCCCATGGTGGTTTACTGCACCTATCAGCCTATCGCCTAGGTATTAAGCCCCGCATGCATTATCTGTTTATCTTGATGCTCTCCCTCCCCCAACCCCCACGGACAGGCCACAGTATGTGTTGTTCCCCTCCCTGTGTCAATGTGTTCTCATTGTTCAGCTCTCACTTATAAGTGAGAATATGTGGTGTTTGGTTTTCTGTTCTTGTGTTAGTTTGCTGGGATGATGGCTACCAGCTCCATCCATATCCCTGAAAGGCACATTATCTTGTTAAAGAAGGATATTTAAATGTGAAATGAGGGATGTAACAATTGGTTTTAAGAAACTAGTAGGTCCTTCACTTGGATTTGTAAATAATTGAAATAATTAGTAAATTTCTCCTTCCTCAGTGTTTTAAATAACAATAATTGTCCTCTGAAATCAGAAAAATAACATGATTAGGTGAATCATAGTTTTACTCTAGTTTTGACCACCACTGCCAGTGTAGAGGATGGTGTAAACCATCCAAACATGTGATGTTCTAAGTCATATATTTGGATATTGTCTCCAAATGGCTTTTTCTGTGAAGAACTGGTCTCAAACCAGGTGATATCTTTGTTATTGTGCTAACTTTCTGTTACCATTATCATTACCAGTTAAAAGAAAATAGTAGTATGAATAATGAGAAAGAACTTTACCTGCAGCATGTTTTTCCAATATGGTAACATAACCCATTATTTTGATGCTTTAATATGAAATACATGATGGGTTTCCCAAGCTTTGACTGTGATCCACTTGTTGTATTGTTACCCTTGGGGAAAGAGCTGCAGATGCTGACAGCTGAGGGTGATTGTTTCATTGTTTTTGTATATTGTGAACAAGAAGCCCAGTGTTTTATGCTCCCTTGCTGCCTGTGCAGCTGCAGATAATTAACACTATTTCTAGATCAGTGTTGCTGGCACCAATCGATGCTGCTGATATTAAAAGAAAAAGGTTTGGCCTAATAAGACAGAGTAAGGTTGAAGAAGTTGCAGGACAAAACTAGCCATGTTAATTTCTACTTCATTTACACCGAAGGATTTTAAAAAAAAAAAAGAATCAATAAGGAAGTGCTTTTGACCTCCTAAGAAGGCATTATATAGAAAATGATGAAAGTAGTGTAAAATGCCACTTATCAAAAATAATTATCAAAAAAGTGAATCCTAAAATTTATCTATTTTAACTATACAATCTTCGAATTCATGGTTTATAATGACTATTTTTAAAAGAAGATCTAAATGTATTTATATGATCACTGATTGAATACCTATGGTGTTTGTGTTTCCTTTGTTGAAATATTGAAGGCAGGAAGATTTAATCACAAAGCATAAGTTATATAGAGTTCCACAAATGTTTGTTGAACTGAATTGAACTTATCATAATCATTTAAAAATAATGCTTCTTATACTTGAGAGACATTAACTTCTATGGAATATGACTGTATTAATAATGTCTTCAGAGAGAATTAAATCCAGTATTTATTTCACACTTAATATATGCAAAACTCTTCATTAAATGCCTTAAACTGATTTAGCTTTTACAATGATGCTAATGTTTTATACTAAGCATTATTATGCCCATAACTGAGGCTCAGAGTTTCTGGGTGTTCTGCCTGAGATTAGTTCTGCAGAAGCACAATTGATAGGTATAGTTAGATAGATAGGTAGACAGATAGATAGGT
Organism: Nomascus leucogenys; assembly: GCF_006542625.1. Taxonomy (NCBI): domain Eukaryota; kingdom Metazoa; phylum Chordata; class Mammalia; order Primates; family Hylobatidae; genus Nomascus; species Nomascus leucogenys. The sequence continues at coordinate 87,384,146 of NC_044387.1, read as the reverse complement.
GATAGATACAAAGTGTAGATTTCAGATTTGAAATCATGACTATCTTGTTTACATACACATTCTTTTTCCATAATTATCAATTTTATGTATAGGAACAGATGTTTATAGATACTTAACGTTTCATAAATTTAGTTAGGATGATGAAGGTTTGCAAAATTTTTAAAAATTAATTACATTTACAAATGGTCATTGTACTTTGCATAGTGAATTAGTATAACATTGTTTGATTCCTCTTCTTAAAACACAGATCATAACTAAACTTCATAGAGTTTCCTTTATGCCTGGAACTTGGTATCTGTATGCACACACACATACACACACACATACAAACATGCATATATGTTTATAATTCATTTAATCTTACAATAGTTGGAAGTAAGGTTACTTACAGTTGTTATCCCCATTTTACCTATGATAAAAGCTGAGACACACAATTCACTTAATTTGTTCAATTGGTAGACTTGGACACGAAACCTGGCCATTGTGATTCTAGAATTTGTGCTCTTATTGTGTTTTATTGTCTTATGTTACTTATAAAGCATGTTATATAAATGAGACATTCTTCTAAGCATTGTAGAATTGTTACTTATCTTACCACCACCCTATATTTTTAAAAAAGAAATTTCTCTATACCTGCTGCCTAATGTACTGTTTCTCAGCATGTTTTAGCCCACATTCTTTTTTTGCTGAATATACACTTTTTAGGTTCTCCAGTTATTCTATTATCACCCTGAAGGGAGTATAATCTCCCCTAGTTGAGAATTGCTTATAATCAGAAAATTCAACTACTTAGATCGTACATCTTAGTCAGTCAATGTGATTTGGTCAGGGTTTATATTAGGTGTTATGCATTACAAAAACAGAAAGCGTGTTTCTCATATATGAAAATAAGTCACAGAATTGACTTTATTTTTGAAGTACACAACACACCTTATCATTATTGAGATATATTTCCTCTCCAGTTGAAAATCAGGAACCTGTTGATTAAAGTCCAAAGTCCTTCTCGTGATCCTTTATAATCTGGCCCAGGTAGCCTTAGAGCCTCCTCTGTAGTTTTCTCCCAATGGCACATTGCAGCTCTCTCACAGCAGGAAATTCATTCTGTAGAGAGCCCAGAATGTATGTCAGAGCACAAGGGGCCACAGCCAGAATGCCTGGCTTCACAGTCTAGCCCCACCGTTCTTAGCTATGTGATCTCGGACGGGTCACTCAAGCTCTGAGTGCTTCAGATTTTTCTGCTGTAAAGTAGGTATCCTACAAATGGTACTTTCTGTGATGTTTTAAGGATTAATGACTTAATGTGCAAAAACAATTAGAACTACTTCATCCATGATAGGCATTATGATAGGGTTAGCTATTACTATTTTTTCCTAAACACGTTGTATATTTTATGATCTTGGGTGTTCGTTATGGCTGTGTTTTATTTTCTCGTGAGGTGTCCTGCCCACTTGTTCCTTTGTTCTTCTGGCAGACTCCATTTCTGAGAAGGCTTTTAGCATAATGGTTAATGGTATGTAATTTGAAACTGGACTGACTAGCTTTGAAGTCTGGCTCCATCTCCATTTCTCCAGAATGACTTTGAGCAAATTAAATTATCACAGACTCAGTTTTCTTGTTTAAAAGATAGAGTTGATAATTATACTATGTATCTCCCTCTGTTTTTGTGAGAATTAAAGACATAATTTGCGTAAAGCACTTTTCACAATGAAAGCACTCAATAAACATTAATTATTGAGAAAGGTCTATTCAGTCTCTCCTCCCAACCCAAGGTAGAATTAAATACTCCTGCATCTTTGTGCCCATAGCACATTAGAAATGCTTGTTAACCCACGAATATTATAGTGACTGTATATTTAATAGCTAACAGGTGAATTGTTGGGTTGCCATAGACAAAGTATTTGAGAAAATTGATTTACTCCTGTCATGATCATAGGATATGAAATTTAAGATTACCTTATACATTAAATAAAAGGAGGGGCGTGATTTTGGCAGTTGAGAAGGAAAAGAGTGGAAGCAACGAGCCATCCTTGTGTTATAGAAAATATGAGACAGATGCTTAAAGAGAAATAGCATGAGGGTGGGCATACCTTTGGTGGGTTAAAGATTTTTAGGGTACTTAAAATTTCAACAAATTTGCTGCCCTTAATGATTCTCTGCTTTACATCCTTTAGCACTGCCCATGTCCCCATGACCAGAGAAGAAGAGTTTTAGACCAGAAATTCCAAAATACAGGAGAAGGATTTACATGTACTAGATGCCTCAAGGAATGTCAGCTTTTATGAGTGAGCATAGCTAAGTCTTTGCATGTCCTGTCAGAGAAATTTTATTTCTCCATTGAACCTAAAGACTCCTTCTGCTTAGCAGGAACCCTCCTTGCATTTGAAGGAGGGAAATTCTGGATCTAAGTAGAGATCCTTCACAGTTTTCACAGTTCTGTTTGCAGTATATACTGGCTTTGAAGTCGGTATAACAGATTTGTAATGAATGTGCTTCTGTGTATACTTCTGAATCTTGTATACCAAGATTTCAGCTGTGAGAACATGGGTTTAAATTGATGATCAGTCGAAGAGGGCAAATGGAGCAGCTAGCCACAAAAAAGGTGCACTATGACACAGGGAAAGATGAAGGCCAATTGATGGTGTAATGTGAGCAGTGAACAGAAGGAATTGCTTCACACATAAACCATTACTCTGCCATCCAATTAGTGCTTCATGAATGTCCCCTATACAAGGAAAAGAGTATGAATTTGGGGAAAAAAAGTACAGCAAAGGAAGATGCAAATATTTCTTGGTTTCTTCTTGTTCCCCAAATAGACAAGAATCTGGTATAAACCTTTGAAGAGAAAAAATTGGATATTAATGAAGGTTACTTTTAAAGAAGTATTTTGGATTGACCTTAATATCTCTTAATCAAATATCCTTAAGAGATGAAGACTAAAATGCTCAGGTTCAAAGTAAACTTTGATCAACATTACTTAGGTTTCTGAATTGCAGAAAGGGATATATTTACACAAATATGTAGTAGGTGCTTTTTATATAAAAGAAAAACCCTATTCTTTTGTCTATAAGAAAGGAAACTAGCTGCCTATTAAGAATAATGATTATTCTAGTTCTTCTAATTCTGTCTATTTCTATATTGCTTTATTATTTTGAAAGAACTGAGAAAAACTATGATCGTTTATTAGCTACACAGAAAAGAGTAGAAAATATTATACAAAGGTGGTATAAGTGATAGCAATTTTAAAACTTCTTTATTTTTAAAATTTAACACTTATGAAAACAACATGTGGATAAGGTAACAACTCCATATGATAGAAAAGATAGTACACCTTTGATTCCTTCCTCCCCGGACCACTCAGTTCCTACAGACTCCTGCGCTTCCAGGAATTATCTACACACACTCCCACACACATTTACACAAACACACTTACCTCCAAATGGGAATATTTTATGCACATTTTTGTGCCTTGTTTTAACATAACATATTTTCAACATTTGCAGTTCAGCAAATGGATTTTATCTCATTTCTTTAAATGGCTGTAAAGAAACCCATTACAAGACTATCCCATAATTTACTTAATACTTTATTGATGGACATTAGGGTTAGTTCTAGTTTTTCTTTGTACAACACTCTTCAGCATGTATCTTTATATACATGTGTGTGAATATTTTTGCCATCAATTCCTAGTAGTTGGATTGCTATGTCAAAAAGAAAATATGTTTAAATATTGACATATATTGTCAACCACACTCCAAAGGAGAGAGTGTCACTTTCTATACTGTAAACAATATGCTGATGCCTGTTGTTTCACCCGTTTACCAGTAAAGAATATTGTTTAGATATTAGTAATTTTGTTTTCAACTGTCGTAGTTTATTTTTTATTTAAAATTGGTATGGGCTGGGCACCGGTGGCTCATGCCTGTAATCCTAGCACTTTGGGAGGCTGAGGTGGGCAGGTCACTTGAGGCCACAAGTTTGAGATGAGCCTGGCCAACATGGTGAAACCCTGTGTCTACTAAAAATACAAAAATTAGCAGCGTGTTGTGGCGCATGCCTGTAATCCCAGCTGCTCAGGAGGCTGAGGCACGAGAAATCACTGAGCCAGGGAGGCACATGTTGCAGTGAGCCGAGATCATGTCATTGCACTCCAGCCTGGGTGACAGAGGGAAACTCTGTCTCAAAACATAAATAAATAAATAAATAAATAAATAAATAAATAAACAAACAAACAAACAAACAAAAAGTCACATCATCTTTTTTCAGTTTCAGGAATAAATGTATGTGTGTGTGCCTTTAATAATGGAGGGGCTATGTAGACACTGTTGGTGGTTTGATATCAGCCATTATCTCTAAATTGTAATGGTGAATCATGGTAAAAAATAGTGGTGAATTAAAGGAAATTGCCTATACTTATAACATTTTTTGGAACTTAAGCAAGTTTTTCAAAGAAGAGGATAGTTTTAGCACAAGATAAAGAAACCTTAAAAAAGAGGCTCAACAGTGGAAAAGAAGTACTGAATCTTCAAGCTGTAACAAAATGTGCATAATTTATTTACTTTCACTATTATTTAGACCTATTACTTTAAAGCAATTAGTACTTGATGGACAGGTGCTATAATGAACTTAATTAGTGCTTTACATGTTTCTGTTTTTGATAATCTCTTCATTAAATGAGTATTTCTTATTCTAAATATTTCTCTCTCCAGTTCATCAATTATATTTCTTAAAATTTTAGAGTATTTAATATTATCATTATTAATAATGTGATTTCCAGTGATCAATTGGAATGATGCTTGCTATGAATTCATTAATAAAATTCATTTTATTTTAATCATGACATTTTAAATATTAAATCCAAACTTGCTGTTACTGAATTTTTATTAAATAATTCAACATTTTGGGTAAATTATAGCTTAACCTCCTCCTAGTCAACTGTTGGCAAAGAGACAATTGTATTTCTGGGTAATGGACATTAAGGGCTGGAGCATATTAATTTTTAAACTTTGTATAAAATCTTTTTTCTTGTTGTTGCCTAATGTAGATAAATACTTAGGAAATTAGTAGTCATTGCTGCTATCTTTCAGCCTGAATAATCTTTCTATTCCTCAATTCTTGCTTTATTTTACTATTTTCTTTAGATTTCTTTAAAATACTTGTAAGAACATTTTTAATGTTGGGCCTATCTAGTGTTGAAATATGGAGCTCAATTTACGTCTTATTTATTTCTGTCCTCACATTGTGATTTTGAACATGTAATTTGTACTCATTGATATTCAGTTTTGGGCAGAGAGACAGCTAGCTGTAGAACAAAGGATGATGTTCCTCTTTCACAGGGTAGACTTTTTTCTGGAACGTGCCTACCAGGCCGGGTACTAGTTTCCTGCAGCTCTTCCCACTAGCCCTGACATCTTTCTGAGATCATGGAACTACTTCTTTCTTGTCAAAACAGAACAAAAGTAATGCTTATCACTTCGGAGTTCAGATGGTTAAGATATGGATGTTACTGCTTCCCCCCTCCCTTTCTACTTATAAGATGCAAGCAGATAATTCTGAGATCTAAGGGATGGTATAATTACAAGATACAATGAAATTTATTTCCAGAGTCACAATAGGAATGATCATCCAAGAAATAGCCTTATTGGCCCATTATATGAAAGAAAAATAAACTTTTGTATTAAGACACTGAACTTTTTAGATGTGTGAGTAGCCATCATTATCCTGATTAATAAATCTATTTGAAATTTACTACCAAAAAAACTTAAGAATTACATTGATGGTGGAAAAATAATAGAGGCGTGTGATGGGATCTTAGTAATTATCTCATCAAATTTTTCATTGGTTAAAAGCATAGGAGACTGTGTAAGTGTTTTGAAGAACTTGTCTACTGGGGACTAGCTGTAGATATGCTCTAACAATTGCACATAATTCATTTCCAAACGTAAACACCTATTTACTCTTACAGACAAAGCTGTAGCACATAAGACACAAAAAATACTGGAATTTCCAGATGATCATAAAAAATTACTCTAGACTATGGGGCCTCACTAAACTTAGAGGGATTTTGCCTGTTATTGAGGCTTATATAAAACAGAATGTAAATTATATTAATTTAAGCCTTAGGTCCCAGATACTTAACACATAATTATTTAAGTGAGGAGTAAAGTATATTCATCTGTAGTGATATAAAGACAGCCACACAGGTCTCAGTAATAATGTGTGCGATAGAGAAACCTAGATTTTAGTCATAAATATATTAATAAATAGACAACTGTGTGACTCTGGACAAGTCAGTGAACAGGCAACTAACTGTGGCAGCAAATAACGGGAGGCTTTGAAATCCAACAGGTCTACTGGTTTAGTGACAAAATATAAACAGCTAATACATCTGTAGGGGTACAATACATTCTTTATCATTTTCGTAGGTTTCTTTCCTCCCGTTTTAGCATTAGTTTGACTGATATGTATCTAGGGTTTGCATGTAACTAGAATAATTTTGGATCTAGAAAATTCTTTAGAGATATTTAATTCCATCCTGCATTCTAAATATAAGGTAAGGATTATCATGATTATGAAAATGATAAGGAAGAGGATTAGGTCGAGAATCATAGAACTAACAATACCTGCTTATTGATAAGAGTTTACTAAGAAATTTGTAGGTATTTTACATGTATTAATTTATTTTGTAGCTACTATTATTTTCGTCCTTTTACAGATTAAGACAATGCAACTCAGTTGATGCGAATTGAAAAGGCTATACCAGTATTAATTGCCATAGCTGGGAGTTGAATTTAGACCTGTTCAATTTCAAAGCCTCCCATTATCTGCTGCCTATGAACTCTATTATTAGTTGCCTGTGAACTGACTTGTCCAGAGTCACACAGCTGTTTATTTTTTACTATATTTAAGACTAAAATCCACAAATTATTATTGAGAACTACGTGGCTGTCTTGATATCACTACAGGTAAAAATATGCTTTATTCCCGACCAGACCATTCACATTTTCTGCTAATTGTTCTGTGTCCTGAATCGGTTTATATCTCTTTTTATAAAATGCTATTGTAAAACTCTGTTTGCATTAAGCTGTATATATTGCTATCTTCCCTTCTGTTCTCAGTGGGCAAATTCAGCATTTTGTTCACAGAGAAAATAGAAAGCATCCAGTGGGGTCTTTTCTGACATTTTGCTTACTGACTTGTGCAGATATCAGTTTAATTAACACTCATGAAACACTCAGGACAGTGGCTTCTATTCTTATTGTTGCTTTTATTATTGTTACTATTATTGTTATCAACCACGACCTTCATCATCCTCTTCTATATATCCCTAATCCATCAGTTTGTGTTCTCAGCTCTAGACCCATCATTTCTTGTGTTTGTAATCCTTGCTCTAGCAATTATTGCTCTGTGTAATATTTTTAATCTTTCTGTATGTTAGCTTATTGCTTAGCATATATGAACAAATGCAAATTTCTATTTTTTTTAAAGCAAGCATACAAAAACTCCACTTCTTTTACCACATAGGAGGAGAAAATAATTCCATATCCTCTCTTTACCTCTGGTTTCCTTCTAATTCGTATTGAGCAATTATGCTGCTCTTTGCGCGCAAATCTTTTAGAATAATTTTGTTTTTATTTTCTTGCCTCCCATTTGCTTTTCCACCTACCACACATTATAAAAATTTCCAACAAGTTATGTAGTCCTTCTGTAAATAGAGATTTTTACCTGTTCTAACTTGTGATTACTTTATTTATTAATTTTCAATGTCTATTCAGCTAAAGCAGTGAAATTACTTTTCCGCAGGGCATTGGTAACTTCTGTGTTGCCAAATTTATTGTCTAGTTTTTTGTTCTAACTTGAGATTTCTCCTGCGTTCATTTACTCAAAATTTGTTTATCATTGAACACACATATTGATCATCTATTGTGAGCCAGTAATGCATATAGGCACCTGGGTTATGGTGTTAGAAGGACAAAGAAAGCCTCTAATCTTGTTACTTTCACATTTTGGAGTGGAAGACAGACAATAAAGAAATCAAACAATACGCAATATAATTTAAGATAGTGATCAATGACAAGGCAGATATAGAGGTGACTGAGGGAAGAGGCAGGATGACAGAGCAGTTAAGGAAACTTTCTCATTATAGATAATGTTTGAAGAATTACTTGAGTGAAAAGAAATGAGTCGTTTTCAGATATCAGGCAAGAGTGAGCCAGACACAGGGAACAGAGATTGCAAAGACCTTGTAGCAGAAACGGACTTGGCATGTTCCCATAAAACAGTAAAATGGCCAGTGTGGTTATAAGAGAAGTAAGATATCATGTCCAAAACTGCGCGGCACTCATATCTTACAGGGCTTTGAAGCTGTGTAAAGGAGGTTTTGAATTTTATCGTAAATGTAACAGGCAAACCATGGAAGGGCTTCAGTCAAGATACAAAAAAGAAATGAGTTTCCTTTCCAAAGGATCACTGCCTGTGCTGTGAGAAGCAACAGTGAAATTCTAGGTCCAGCTAGTCAGAGGGTGAGGACAGTAACTCCTGGGGGAAGATTCTGGTGGTGCAGTGGGGTTAGTGAGGGTACCAGTGTACAGAATGGACAGTCAAACCAAACACTCGAGAATGAATTGGATATCTCATTTTGGTGTGTGTGCATGTGTGTGTGTTGTGGAAGAAAGTTGTGAATCTGTAATAAATAATTACAAATAGCCTGGTATTTGTTGAAATGGCGATGTAAAATCACTAGATTAAAGCTGTGTCACCGATATATCATCCTAGATATATTATTTTACTTCTCTTCTCAGAAATTAGAGTCCCTTTTATTGCTGCCCTAGTTTTCCCACTTCACTTGGTAGTAGTGATCGCAAATTGTGAGCCTGCTTTTGTGATGATACACATAGCAGATTCAGGAATTCTTCATTCGTGTGCTGTAAAATTATAAATGGTAAGATGGCTTGGAAACACTGGGGCCTAATCCTGAGAAGGTGCAGATTTCCCAGCCAATCACCACGGACAGGCTAATGGGACACTGTGACAAGGCAATCTGTGTGATATGTTTTTCTCTTTAGCCAGAATATTTGATATCATTAGGAGTCCCATCACAATTGTATGGAATTTAAGGAGGACAGTTTCTCCAACTAAGGAAAGAGACTTTTTCTAAAGTGACTGTGTGTCAGAGTGGGGTGTGATGGGTAACACTTCAACACGCTAGCATCCTTGCTATGAGTAAAAGCTCCTGTGGAAAACATGACAAAAAAGGAATTTTTAATTATGATTTTAATTTATGATTGACATAATTACATACATAAAAAGAAGAAATTCTTCAACAAGTGAAACATGATAAAATTTGACTTTGAGATGTTTTGCTTTCCAGCATTTTACTTTGTCTTTTAAACATGAAGATCTATTGAAATAATAGTATTGTAGATTTGGAAAATTTGGAAGAGTTAAGTTTGAAGTGAAATTATTTAATTTACAGTTTCTGTGATTCAAAATTTTATATATTTTGACACACTAAAAAGGGGAAAGATATGTTAAACTTTTAGAGCCTAGAGACAGAAAATATAATAATATCACCTTAACTTCATCTGTTCCTTTTGTTTGAATGTACTAAACCAAATTGGAAATGTTGATATCCTAATATTTGTATGATTACAATTTTCTATTGAGATATAAGCAGTGTCTGCTTATCTACTTTTCCCATTTAGCTTCATAGAATAAATAATCCTCACTCCAAGAAATGGCCTTTGTATTTCTTTTAATGTGAAAACAAAATTGCTTGCCTTCCCAACTAATTATATAATGCTGGTGTTAATCTGAGTGCAAGAAAATGTGGTTCATTATTATCATTTTATAGTCACATCCCATATTGAAACTTTGTAATATTGTAGAACAGGTTCCAAGGATTATTACTGTGATACTTTTCAATTTAAGAAATTCTAACATTGAGGACAATATTGAGTCCTGAATATTTGCTAAAAACAGATAATGAGTACAAAGTGACATGTTTTCTGTGAACAGTTTTTCTTTTAAGGGAGATGTGCACTATAACTAAAAATTGAAAATCCATTTTAATAAGGTTATTTGATGCAAATATTTCTATTGTAACCTCCATATGTTCAAAATAATGGGCCTGGAAGATTTGAATTTTTGCCTCTTCACTTGGCCGGATTAAGTCTAAACCATAGCCAGCTGATGATTTTTGCAGGCAATTTGAAAAGACCTTTCTATTCTGATTTTTATTCCAATGTTGAATTTTCATTGTGGAGGATTTCTTAGGTTCCGGTTTCAAACAATCCAAAGATACCCTGTAAGAAAATAAGCCAGAGTTCAAGTCAATTTCTTTCCCAACTTCTGTAGTGATTCAAAGATCTGATAAACATTAAGAATAATGAAATTATCAATGATAAAGAATCTTATGCCTTGGGCTTCTCTTCTGGAAGCTAAAGTATCTCACCGTTTAAATGTAGACACTTCTGGGGCCATATTCTGAATGGCTCCTTGCTAGCAATTTCCCCATGTTCTTCCAAGCCAAACTCACTTTGGTTATAAAGACCATGTAATGAACTAAAAGCGTGATCATTAAAGACAAGAGTTAAAAAATTATTGTTATGAAACAAAATGATTACAGACAACAAATTAATTTTTAAATTAAACTTTAAAATGGATACTGTATATACATTTCATGGTCTGTAGTTAATTGTGTAGAAAACATTGCTGCTAAGGGGCAAAAAGGAGGAAACCAAGAATGTTGAACTGTCCTAGAAGAGAGAAGGATTTTATTTTATGCATCATCCAGGACATGTATGCACCTTGAGAATGAACTCTTACCTTGTCCCTGTTTATTCAGTTTCTGCTGTTGTGATAATCTGCAATCTCTCCCTCATAAAAGAGAAATCTAACTCTGTTAACACCTCTGCTGTTGATCCTTATGGCACGAGTTTTTTAAATGAAGGAGCATGTCAACAAACAATACAACTCCCAGTATTTTCTTATAAATTTATCACAAAGCACTTAAAAGAGTCAGTATTAATGTTTGACTAATTCAAAAGCTGATTAAATTTTTCAGCTACAAGAGGAAGAAAAAGTCAACTTTTGTTGAGATCAAGCTATATGGTTTATCAAATTACATATTTGATATTGTATGGTTTTCGATGTTTTATATCCTAATTCCCAATTTGCCTTGGTTCTTACTAGATTCTGGAAAGCCATACAACCTTGCTCTTTAATCTGGTAAATTATCAGTATAAAGATGAATAAACTATTGAGGAAAATATAAAAGATATTGCATAATTTTAAAAGAATTTAAGTGCATTTGTGGTGTTAAATTTACAAGAAGTACCCTTCTCTAGGTAGAGATAGAGTTGCTTCAAACAATTTGTATTATTCTTTTTAAACATAATGGTCTGAAGAATGATTAGCATATTGATGAAGGCGATATTATTTTTTAGGTTTTCTAAAATAAGCCACAACTGCATTACAAGTATTTCCGTGATGCATGGTCTTTTCTTTCTCTTGTTTTACTATATTGAAGTAAATAGGAAAAAGATTTTCAACTCAGTACATATTTATTAAGTACCTACTATGTGTAAGACGTGGTATTACCCATTGTAGAAAATTCAAATTTATAATGAAGGCTGCTATACTCTTGCTTTTCAGTCAGCATTAATTCAATCGAGAGATAACTACATAATTCCACATAGGGGCAATATACATCTTTCAGGAGCTCTATGATTTGAATATTTTATTTTATATTTAATTAAGACATTATTATACATATATCATGCTAACATATTAATCACATCAGATTTTATTATTTCTTTGTGTTGAGAGCATTCAAAATCCTCTCTTCTAGCTATTGAAAAATATACACTAAATTATTAACTATAGCCATCGTATGCAGCTATAGAACATTAGAATTTATTTCTCCTGTCTAGAAGTAATTTTGTTTCTGTTAACCTCTCCCTTTGGAGAAACATGGATGAGCCCAGAGGACATTACATTAAGTGAAAAAAGTCAAGGAACAAGAAGGTAAATATGACATGTTATCACTCATGTGTAGAAGCTAACAAAGTTGAGGTCATAGAAGAAGAGAGTAGAACTATGACTATTAAAGTCTGAAAAGATTGGGAGGAGTGAAGATAATATTCATTTAAATATAAATATAAAATAATTGTAAACAAGTAAATAATAGGTTTCAGTTTTATGAAGTCCTGTACTATGCTATGTGTCAGAAACAAGCAGAGAAGAGAAAAGCAAAAACTGGCAAGATTAAAATTAGTAGTCATTAAAATTGTCTCTTTTCAACTACACCATAGTTTAGTTTTCCTCCTTTGGGTATAGACTCAATACTACGTGGAAAAAGTCCTGAAAGTTAATGATTGCATTATTAAAATGCAAATACATTTTATATATTATATAGTTGTATGTATAGTATATAGTCGTACAATATAGTTGTACAATTCTTCCTTACTAACAAGATCTCCACTTATACTCATTGAACAATTAGCTCAGGAAAGAACTTGGGGAAGAGGGGTTGATAAATCACAAATATTTTCCCTTATCCTTATCTATAATTGACTACTCTCCTAGTTCCTGGGAATGCATTATTTAAGTACAAGTATGGCCTCAAAATATAGGGCCACTATGTTCTTAATAAATGGTCTAAAAATAAATATGGCTTGAGTTTTACATGTTATATTTCTACTCATTTTAACTTTAAGGGGACTCAAAGGTATAGTTCTTTTCAATGTGTATAGAAATATAAACATAATAAAAAAATCCAAACTGCATTTTCTCTATTTAGTAAAATTCATAATTTATTTGATTTTATTTATATGGATAACCCTAAAAGGTTATTTTCACCTATAGGAGTTATTTATTTTTTATTTATTTTATTTATTTATTTTTGAGACAGAGTCTTGCTCTGTTGCCCAGGCTGGAATGCAGTGGTGTGATCTTGGCTCACTGCAAGCTCCACCTCCCGAGTTCATGCCATTCTCCCGCTTCAGCCTCCCAAGTAGCTGGGACTACAGGCGCCCACCACCACGTCCATAGGAGTTATTTTTAATGCATTTATTATTATGTGAGATTACAAAATATGTGTTCTGATTTTTCTACATAAATGATGGATAAAAGAGACATAAAGTGATCAAAAGACAGTTTTGCGTTATCAGTAAACTCTGTATTGATGGTATGGTATATCTTCCACTATACTGATGGCGGCAGCAGCCCGTCTGGAGCAGCCACTGTGAAGACACTGGCTGCAACAGGGAAGGCATGGCTGGGGTCACATGCTCCATGGAGCCAGAGGGGAGTTAGGAACAGGTGAGAGAGCCTGGCCTCCTACTGGGTCAGCAGGGTGGGAGCGCTGTGCTCCTGGGCACAGCTACAGCCAGCCAACTGCAGCTCCAGACCCAGGCATTTCTGCACTCTGGGGAACCAGAAGCCCCCCTATTCCTACAGACTCAGAAGTGCCTGCTCCCACTTCCTGCCCTTTCCCCACTCCGGCATCTGCTCTGTGGTGGGGCAAAGTTGCTGAGTGTGTGTAAGCTGAGGGTGGTGCTGACACACCGGCCTCCCCACCTCAGCCCCCACCAGAGTTTGGGTGTTGACCAGCATGGGACGGAGGCCAGGGGTGCTGAGGCCAGCTTGTGCAGGCCAGCAGGCTCCCCTTGGTGTAGATAGCCAGGGTGCCATGGATGACATGATTGATGGATGGCAGGAGTCAGACAGGTCCCTGGTGAAACCCCTTTCAAGCCGTGAATGACCTGAAGCCTGGGAGCCAGACTGCTAGTTCTGAATGAAGTTGGTGGACAGGAGCGAAAATTATGGTACTTTTTCCAGGCCTGCCCATGGACCGATCAGCATGCACTTCCTCCCTTCTAAGCCCATAAAAACCCCGGACTCAGCCAGACTCACACAAACATCGGGACTACCAGCTACAGAAGGAGCTACCCACGTTGGGTCTCTTCAACTTGTTGGGATGACTTGCCTGCAGAAAGGAGTTACCCACTCCAGGTCTCCTACCCTCTGAGAGCTGGACACTCATTGGGATCTCCTTCCTGCAGAAAGGAGTTACTCACTCCAGTTCTCCTCTTGGCTGAGAGCTGGACACTTGTTGGGATGACCTGCCTGTGGATAGGAGCTTCCATTCTCCTCTCTGCTGAGGGCTACACTCATCAGGATGATCTGCCTGCAGACAGGAGCTACCCACCATGGGTCTTCTCTCTGATGAGAGCTGGACACTCATTGGAATGCCCTTCCTGTGGAAAGGAGCTGCCCACTATGGGTCTCCTCTGGGCTGAAAGCTGGACACTTGTTGGAACGACCTGCCTACAGAAAGGAGCTATGCACTTCAGGTCTCCTGAGAGCAGTTCTGTTGCTCAATAAATCTCCTCTCCGCCTTGCTCACCCTCCAGTTTTCCGTGTACCTCATTCTTTCTGGACCGGGGCAAGAACTTGGGACCTGCCAAATGGTGGAACTGAAAGAGCTTTAACACAAACAGGGCTAAAAACACACCCCCTCCCCCACTCACCATATTATGGGTGACAGGAAGGAGAGAAGAGCTGTGGCCATTCTGGGAGCCCAGATGTAGGGGCTTCCCAAGCAGGGCTGTGATACCCTCTTTGGAGCTTTGTGGTTTCTAGTGGCTCCAAGCTTCCAGGCATTGCCACATTCCCCTCACACAGGTGCCTACAGCAGAAGCTGCTTGCGGTACATCTGATCCAGCCATTGACTTGCATGGAGCCAGTGCCTGTGCCAGAGCCTGGAGCTGCCCACCCTGCTGCAGCTGCTGGTCTGCCTAGCTGTGCACAGTGGCCGGACTCCACGCTTGCTCACGCAAGCACCCTGCACCCCTCTGCTCCTGGCTTGCCCTTGGCAGGTGTGGGATCTTGGCTAGTAGCATGAGCCAAGCACAGCCTGCCAGGCTGAGTGGGTGGAACGAGCCCAGTGGGCCCAGGCAAAACTTGGGCAAAGGCTGGTACCACCAGTCACAGAGGTTTCATGCTGGAAAAGTGACACCCAAAGGATCCTGTGACACTTGTGAGCTCTCAATTGACGTAATCAAGCAAATTCTTGGTAATGGTAATGGAGAAAGATTAAAGAAGATATTATTGTATCTCTTCATTCATTTATTGAACAATGATTTATTATCTGCAATATGCCAGATATTCTTGGCATGCCAGATACATTAATGAATAAAAGACATGTACATATTGCTGTCCTGCAGGATAAAGTCTGATATGTTTTTCTTCAAGTGAAGAATAGATATATAAATACAGTATAAAATGACTGCTGTGAAGTTCACCATGAAAATGAAGTCGGTATGATATCCAAATTGGCAGACTTGTCAGGTCTCTGAAGGTATGCCATCAAAGCATGAACATAGAGAACTAAATGGAAGTCATCAGGTAAAACACAGAAAGAAGGGTGAGGCAGAGGAAACAGCTTGTGCAAAGGTGCTAAGGAAGGAAAGAATGTGATATGTTTGAGGAACTGAAGGGAAGGGGAGCAAGAATCTAGAGCTCCATTTTGAACATGTTAAATTTAAAAAGCTCATGTGGTAACCAGTAAAGATGTGAAGTAAAGTGGGTGGGAGGTTACAGTTATCACAAGAGCTCGGCCTAGAGATAGATTTCAACACATCAATAATATTAAAATTCATTGAAATTCATGAGAACATTTAAGGAAAGATTGAAGACAAAAAAGGAGAGTAGATCCCTGGGAAATTCAAACTCTTTAGGGGTAGGCATTGAGGAAGAGTCTACAAAAGAGACGGGAAGGAACAACTAGTGAAGTAAGAAGATGATAAGAAGTCCCTGGTGTAACAAGAGCCAAGCAAAATTTTAAGGTGAAGGGGGTTGTTGGCTGTTGTTGTTCTGCACAGAAGTAAAAAGAGATAATTACAGAAAAAAATAACCACTGAATTTGGCAATCTGGAATTGGTATTCAGAGCAGAACAGATGGAGGAGTGAAGAGAAAATAGGAAATTAGAAATTAGGTTTTGGGGAAAAAACGATGGAAATGTCTCATTAAAAATCAAGGAGTTTTTGTACTGTTTTATGTTCTTTTATTGTAGGGTTGGAGTTTACCACCAGAGACTGTTTTTCATTGACGGAGAGTTCAGTAAAGCAAGAGAGAGTTATGGTGCAGGAGAAAAAGAGGCAAAGCCTTTGAGACAGTGAGAAGAGAGGCACCCTGAAAATGGATGTGTGTTTGGGGGCTTACTCTGGGTAGAAAGAGGAGCTCTTTCTCAGTCTCACCAGAAATAAAGAAGACATCTGCAGAGATGCATGTGAATCTGTGGCTCCTAAATTATGAAAGGGATTTTTTTTCCAGGAAACTTATATTTTCTAAAGGCAGTATAAATAGATCACCACAGCTCTTAGAACATAGAAAGTGTTTGAAAAACAGAATTATTATGATTGTTCTTATTGTTATTTGCAGAAAAATACATTCATATACTTCACGATTCAAAATATACTAAGGTATGTACAGAGAAATGTCTCCTTCCCAGCCTCTTCCACACTCATATCCCTTTTCTGGAAACAAAAATGTTTTTGATGTCTTCTGAATATTTTTAGAAATATTTTATTCACATACAAACAAATGCATTTTATTATTTTCTTTTTCCCTGAATTTTCTATCATCTTCACTTTGTATATGTGTGTGTTGTATATTTATACTCAATAAGTTATTTTGAGATCACACTTAGTAAATAAAACTGTCTTCCTTCTTCTCCTTCTCCCCCTCCTCCTCTTTCTCCTTCAGAGTTACATTGCATGCCTTATTACTGTTTTTAAACTGTTAATGCAAGTGGCAATTTATATAAAGTACATCACTCCAAGCTCAGAACATGGTGGGTATACAATAAATGTTAATTTCCTTCCTTTTCTCCATGTATTGGAGATTTTAAGGGACTCCAGACCAAACTAAGCAGCACAAAATAAATTCATCTGTGTTTTTTATTCATCTCTGACCTTAAAATTTTGTTCAAACAATAGAGATCTTGTACCTTTCCCAATACCATCTTGTTCAAATTATTTTATTATTCTCCCTATTTGACTCATAAGGCCTTGCTTTGATTGCTGTTCATTATCCTTTTTCCCTACTTGTACTCAATCTCTGCTTGCCATTTCCCAGTTTGTCTTAATCAGGGCTCCTGAGTGCAATAGGTGCCAGGAATTATTTCATGTAACAGAAAAAATAAAATAAAATATGAATTGGAAAGAGAAGTAAGAATTATGGAGTATAAGAGCTCAACTGTCTTAACTTGTGAAATTACCAATCCTAATAATACTAATATGTGCTTGGCCCAACATTAGTGAAAACATGGTTATGATATACCTAATGGCAGACTAAATCAGAACCCCTTAATCAATATCTGCTTCCTCTGTAATAGAAGACTCTTTGTTTTCAAAGAATCAGTGGAGACTTTAAGCAGATTTGTAGCAATAACTTTGAATCATGGTTAGACTTGGGTCAAAAGCTTGTGTTACTAATAGGAATCTAAAATCTTTGTGCATATGCATTTGCAGTTTTAGCAAGAGGGAGAAAATTTATCCAATGCTATACTGATTCAAATCTGTTTTACATCTTTCTTCTTAAAAGAGAAGAGCTTTGGCAGCCTTCCCAACTAATGGAAGATTTCCAGAAAAAAAGTTAGTGACTATCAGATTCTGGCTTCACTATCAATGGAACAATCATTTAAGAAGCATTAGGTTTAAATGACTTACTCTAGAATGCTCATTCTGACTTGTCTGATACCAAAATCCTCCAAATATCCTTGAAAATATATATTCTGAAATTGAAAACACAAGTATTTGTTATCAATCCATATTACACGTTACTATGAAAGTAACACAAAGAAAAACATTTCTGGAATTTCTGCAATTCAAAATGACAGTCATTTTAAAAATTGGCAAGGAAAAGATACAATATTATCAGAGAATGCTATGATTATGAACATTTATAAATAGTTCTTTCTTGCCTACTTAATTATCATAATGAATATTTTAAAGTATTTGTGAGATTTACAACTCTATACATTTTGGTCTTCATCATTTTGTCTACATTTTCATAACTGAGATTAAGTCTAAATAAGTCTGAATTAATTGACTGTACAAAACAAGACCTTTAAAAATAAGTTAATCGATCCCTAACTTGTACATCTCTATTAAATACAACATGATTATAAATAAATTATAAACCTAATAATGTAAAAAAGACAGACTTAATGGAAGATATGTTTTGAGTAAAATGTCTAAAAACAGCAAAAAGTAATCCACATTTAATTGCATTAAAGACATAAAGAAGAATCACCAGATGCTCTGTTTTTTGTGACAATAAAAGTTTCAAATACAAGTTTCAAAATAAGAAGACTGGCTTAAATTTTTGCTCCGCCTTTTATTAGCCACGTGTGCTTATCACGTCATCTTTCTCAATTTGTTTCTTTGCATATAAAAATTTAATTTTAAATAATAGTTTAATTATTAAAAAGAATTAGTGTAATAAATACAATTTGATTATATATATATATAATATCTGTGAGATTTTTATGGCAAGTATGAGGTGAGTAAAACAAGTGGTGAAAATATTTAGAATTTAATGGCTAGATTAAATTCTTGAAACTAGAAATAGGATCAGTTGTGGTCACCACTTAAGTAAATATTTATTGAGCAATTCTTTGTGTCATGTGCTTTTCTTTCTGCTAGAGGTACAGAAACTTAATTTTAAGGAGAAAAATAAAGGAGGATAGAGAGTATTGGTAGGATGACGGGAGAGAGTGTTGCAGATCTAATTAGGGTGGCTGGGATGGCTGCATTGAGTATGAAAGAACCTAAGTAAAGAAAGGCAGTAGGAGGTTGAGTCACTTGGGTATCTAGGTTCAAATTCAAATATCAAGGACTAAGGTTGAAGGCAAGATTGAGAGTTCCAGGAACAACAAAATTCAAGCCCCTAGTTACATTTAAGCGATATCTAAACTCTTGAGCTATACTGACATTGGGTTGCAATAGGCAAGGGTGGGACCATGGAAATCAATTGCAGTTATTCAGATGGGAGATGATGATGGCTTAGGCTGGGATGATAGCAGTGCAGGAAGTAAAAAAGAATTGAGCTTTTGAAATACTTACACTGAAGAGCCAGTAGGGTTTGATAACAAGTTAGAGAGGAGAAGTCAATGATGCCTCCAAAAATTTGATCTGAGCAACACAAAGGATGAAAAGTAAGATGGGAAGAAAGTGGTAGGAACAGATATTTTTCTTGGTTAGTTAATTGGCTGTTTTTTTTTGTGTGTGTGTGTGTGGTGGGTGGAGAGTGTTGTATGTAGGGGTCGAATAGACCCTCACTTTAGGGCATATTAAGATCAAGATTTCTATGCATCCCATGCTAGATATATACCCAAAAGAAAGGAAGATTTAAAAGATATCTGCACTCCCATGCTTATTGCAGCACTATTCACAATAACCAAGATGTGGAAGCAACTTCAGGGTCCATGAACAGATGAACAGACCAAGAAAATGTGGTACAGATACACAATAGAGTACTAGTCAGCCATAAAAAAATACTGAGATCCTGTCATTTCTAAGAACATGGATGGTATTGGAGGACATTACATTAAGTGAAATAAGCCAGGCACAGAAAGACAAACTTCACACGTTCTCACTGATTTGTGAGAGCTGAAAAGTAAAACAATTGAACTCATAAGAGATGGAGAGTAGAAGGATGATTACCAGAGGTTGGGAAGGATAATGGGAAAGTAGGGGATGAGGGCAGTGGGAATGGTTAATGGGTACAAAAAATACAGTTAGACAGAATATATAAAATCTAAATATTTGATAGCACAACATGGTGACTACAGTCAACAGTAATTTATTGTATATTTAAAAATAAGTAAAATTATAGCTGGAATGTTTGTAACACAAAGAAATGATAAATGCTTGAAGTGATGGGTAACCTATGAACCCTGATGTGATTAGTGCACTTGGTATGCCTGTATCAAATACCTCATGTACCCTCATATATTTATACACCACCTCTGTACCCATAAAAATTAAACATTAAAAAATGTTTAAAAGATACCTATGTAGTTAGATACATGAATCTGGCATTTTGATAAAGGTATAGCATGATGACTTATATTCCAAATTATACATATTGTCTTAGTCTACTTTCTGTTGCTGTAACTGAATACATCTGCATACATGAGACTGGATAATCTATAATGAAAAGAAATGTATGTTTTACAGTTCTAAAGACCACGAAGTCAAACATCAGGCAGCTACATCTGGTCAGCTGCTGTGGAGGGCCTCATGCTGTACCCTAACATGGATAAAGGCATCACAGGACAAGAGGGAAAGGGTGACAGCCTAAACTGGCTGTTTATGACAGACCCACTCTCATGATAACTAACCCACGCCCATGATAAATTTTTAATTGATTAATCTATGAGAGAATTAATTTCTTTATGAGGGCAGAGTCCTCATGACCTAGTCACTTCTGAAAAGCCCAACCTTTCAATAATGTTACATTCGAGATTAACGTTCAATGTAAGTTTTGGAGAGGACAAACATTCAAACCATAACACATAAAGATTTGTAACTGAATGATAATAACAAAACCGTGTCTATAGACAAAAAATTTAGCAAGTACTAAATATTATCAGATGTTACTGAAAGATCAAATCAAGGACTGAGAATTTACCACTGGGCTTTTAGTAATGTGAAAATCATTTGTAAACTTGACAAAAATATTTTTGGCATAGTGAGAGTTTAAGAAAACTTGGTAGGAGAGAAATTAGAGACAATGAGTATACATACATCTAGAGAAAGAGACAGAAAGAGAGGAATTCTGTTGTAAAGAAAAAGAGAGAAATGGTAGATACATATTATGGATTATTATTTGGTATTAAAAACATTTGTTATGAGGATTAATTTGTAAACATTATGATGATTACTAAAATAATATGCACATAGGCATGGATTATTTGATGGTAAATGAATTCAACATGTATTTGAAAATTATTGAAGTATTATTATGTTCTTTTAATATTAATAGTTTTCAAAATCTGAAAACTTTCAATGTCTGCCCCCAATTCCAAAATCCACGATCTTGATATTCTTAAAAAAATCCTTCATAACCAAAAGGTAGACATTGGTGGATACTTGATTATTACTGTCAGAGGATTTTGCATGATGATGTAAACATAATATTCTATTCATAATATTCACAGTAATCTTACCTATTTAAAAATTTTATTAAAGGATTGCTAGACTTCTATGAGAATCTTAAAAATGACTTTTCAAATTTACCTCATGAAGATGAACTGGTGGACTTTGCCACTGATGTTATTTTTCAGTTTACTCTTTAATCTATGAATATTTGTCAGGCAGTAGCTTAATATTTTAAAGAACTATCAAATTTAGGTATATAAATAGGCAATATTTGTTTATCGGATACATATCTTAGCTATAGCCAACTGATTTCCATAAGTAAAGATTTTTTAAAAAATGTGTACATATATTTATGTATTCCAAAGTCTTGTATCACAACGTTTCTTGGTAAAAGTTGTTTTATTTTCCTTAAAAAATTAAAAGTAACTTGCATTTCCATTGAGGTTATCTTTTGTCAGTCTTGGATCTATCTTGTCTAGTGGCAATTAAATCAACTTGTGATCAAACCACTCACTTTGTCTAGTGACAGTATATTTAAGGCAAATTTATTTTGCATGAAATTTAATCCAGGCATAGCAGACAAATATTTTTCATTTCCATTGCATACTAATATATTTCTTTCTTCTTATATTTCTCATATTTCATACTAATTTTATTTCTTTTTATTAAATTAGTTGACAATGTTTAAGAATTCAATTGGTAAACCTCATCTGGTTTCAGCGACAATAACCTGTAATGAACTCAGTACTTTCTATTTAGCTAAGAGGTGAGCCCTCTCTCATGAACAAACTCTTTACTCTGCACTGTGCTATTATTGAGTATATTTTGGAGACACTTCTTAATATGGATATTGCATCATGGAAATAACAACATGTATTAATTCACTTTCACACTACAGTGAAGATACTACCTGAGACTGAGTAATTTATAAACAAAAGAGGTTTAATTGACTCACAGCTTTGCATGGCTGGGGAGGCCTCAGAAAACTTACAATCATGGTGGAAGGTGAAGGGGAAGAAGGCGTCTTCTTCCCAAGGCACAGGGGCGCAGGAGAAACTGTCAAATGCTTTTAAAGCAACAGATCTCATGAGAACTCACTCATTATCACAAGAACATCATGGGAGAAACTGCCCCTATGATCCAATCACCTCCCACCAAGTCCCTTCCTCAACATCTGGGGATTAGAATTCGGATTACAGTTTACGATGAGATTTCGGTGGGGAAACAGAGCCAAACGATATCAACATGTACATGTGAATATGCCTAAGCCATTGTTCGTAGTTTAAAATGAGAAAGGCAGACTTTATTCCAACAGTTTACCCAAACTACTGACTTACTTTAGTGTGATGAAAATCAAGTGTAATTTGATTCAGTTTTCAACACGTCACACCTGTAGTTATTTTATATATTGTTAGTAGTAAT
Organism: Nomascus leucogenys; assembly: GCF_006542625.1. Lineage (NCBI taxonomy): Eukaryota > Metazoa > Chordata > Mammalia > Primates > Hylobatidae > Nomascus > Nomascus leucogenys. The sequence goes on along the minus strand of NC_044387.1, from coordinate 87,361,553 downwards.
TTACTTACTGTTATATATTTTGTACTATTTTATATAGTTTAATATATTGCTAAGACTGTAGTATAACTGAATCCATAGTTGATCAACAGTTAAGACAAATAACCAGCATGTGCTTGCTTTAAAATAAACATCCTTAAAACAATGTGGACTCACCCCTGGGCAAATTTTAGTATTTATTAAATAGGTTATGAAGCATTTGACATAGGATTATAGAACTTTTCATTTTAATGTGTTTTAATAATCCTAAGAGCCATCTATGTGAAAATCATTGTTTTTGTTGTTTCTTTTTCTCCCCTCTGAGAGTTTTAAAAAGTGGGTGATGTTCTTTTGATTTGTCAGTTTTTCTTTTTGATGTGCTTGTCAAAACAGGGAGCTAACTTGAGACAGTCTGCTGAGGCTGCCAACCCGGCTATTTAGAATGTCATCATTTTACATTGTAACTTTGCTGAGTGATGAAGGCCAGCTGGTGCATTTAAGTTTCTTATTGAAGATTTTCATCTGATTCATTATTGTGATTTGTGGTTTTGTACAGAAACACTTAATCATGCTTATGTAGCAAGCACTTCTGAAGCTGCTGAAGGCTTTCTCTTTTCGCTGAGTAATTTGTGCTATCAATCTGCTAGTTTTGAAGAATTTCCAGCTTGTTGTATTATCAATGTTTGTTTGCACAGGAAGTGATGCGCCACAGAGGCTGAATTTATAGTAGTGGTTTGCAATGGGATAATGAACAACACTGCTTCCTTCATAATGTTATTATTATATAACTTGGATTAGCACAATTATTGTGTATCTATCCAGTTATAATTCTCTCGTACCATCTCATGAGCCAGCAGGAATCACTTGTGTTTTTGCAAAGCAAAAGTACACTGTACCTTGTGCCTTGACTATGTTCCTTCATTCGAAAGATACTGGCCCTTAATATTTTGGCATGTTTCCTTAGTAGTAGTAGTAATCTGACACAGATTAATTCTCCATTTGCCATTGGTGAAAATTGCCGTAATATTTGTGTTTAGTTGTAAGCTGAAGGTAATAATGTCTAGTATGTTTCAGGAAAATACATACATAGGGAATACATTACTTTAGTGCATTATTGGAGTATTAGTTGAGTTAGAGGAGTTATATTCTTAAGCAGTTAGTGTTTTGGTATATAGCTTCTTTTAGATTCACATCTAATACTTAATATTGGGCAAATAAAAGGTATTCACAGAAGATCAAGATGAAAAATTATTTTTATTAAATACTTTAAATTATCTTTTATTATTAGTTGACAAAAAAACCCTTCTCTTCTTGTGAAAAGAGAAACATGACTCCCTGTTTGCTTGTAACTGGGAGAAACAGACATGTTAAAAGCCACAGACATGAATGTAAGTACAAAATACCAAGTAATCTTCGAATCCTATTAAATACTTTTTTCTCCCTTTTCTCATGTTTGCATTCTAAAAGAGTCAAGCACTTTAAAAAAGAGAACCTCTGTTCTCTTTTTGGAGCTAAACAATACAAAAATATATGTGACACTTTGGAACATAGGGGGCAAAATAAAAGCACAAAGTAGCAAAATTATTTACATGATGGAAAACCTAGGGATAATCTATGTACAAATATTTATGTGTCAGAAAATTCATGAACCTTTTACCTTTCTCTGTGTCACATCTTGCAAACACCTCTAGAACTTTCTTCCGAAGTATGTAAATTATACACTGAAGTTGGGTGCCAGAAAACGTCTATGCTTATGCTTATGATGTGTTTCAACTTGTCTTTCCTAATTTAAAATGTCAAAGCCAGGTATGCTGGTATGCGCCTATAATCCCAGCCACTCAGGAGGCTGAGGTGATAGGATCCCTTGAGTACAGGGGTTTGAGGCCAGCCTAGGCAACATAACAAGACTCTGTCTCTTATAAAGCAAAAGTAACAAAAATCAAATTTAATAAGTCATATGACTGTAGTTGGAGTTGGCAATATACCAAATGGCCTTGATATATTTCTATTTCATGGGGTTGGGGTTTTGTAATTGTAATTTTATGATATACTGAAATACAGAGTCCTGTATTACTCTGTTGTTGTTTTTTTTCTTTTTCTTTTTTGACAGTGTCTTGCTCTGTCGCCCAGGCTGGAGTGCAGTGGCACAATCTCGGCTCACTGCAGACTCCACCTCCTGGGTTCAAGCAGTTCTCCTTGCCTCAGCCTCCCGAGTAGCTGGGATTACAGGCAACAGCTACCTCGCCCGGCTAATTTTTGTATTCTTAGTAGAGACAGGGTTTCACCATGTTGGCCAGGCTGGCCTTGAACTACTGAATTCGGGTGATCCACCCGCCTCAGCCTCCCAAAGTGCTGGGATTACAGGCACAAGCCACCGCTCCCAGCCACTCTGTTTTTGAAATCTTGTTTTTGGAATTTATAGTTGTCTGCATGCCAAGAAACCTAAGAGTGGTGATACATTGATGTTAGAGTCACAAGGAATGCCAAAGAAGTGTAGCCATTCCATAATAAAGTCCCAAATCTGAACATTGTAGCGATTTGGAAAGTCAGCCTGGTGCGAAGATCTGTGTAACTTATAAAAGACCAAAAAAGAAAATGTTTACGTGTAGATGGAAAAGGTCAATGAACTCCTCAGACCAGAATCTGGTAAGATGATGAAGTGGGGGAGTCAGCATACTCAGACTACAGCTACTTTACCTCTGATAATTAAAGTTATTTATAATTGCATTTTGGCAAAAGAAAGACTAGCGTGTTTCTAAGCCTTGAGATATAATTAGCTGAAGAAAAATATTTGCATCTGATAGACTGAAATACTTCTAAATTCATGTGGTCATTATTGAAAGAATTATTTGTGTGTATATTGACACAGAAAAATCAATCAAACATAATGCATTTTTATCAAGATCAGTATCAAGATTGTATTTTCCTAAGACCACCCATAAAGCTGCTAGAAGACATAATAGGCAATGGCTATAGGTGTGTCCAATTTTTGAATTACCTAAAAGAAAAGAAGGCTTTGATGGAATGACTGGTATTGGATTAGCCTTCTGTATTAGTCTGTTCTCACCCTGCTATAAATGACTACTTGAGACTGTGTAATATATGAAGAAAAGATGTTTAATTGGCTCCTGGTTCCACAGGCTGTACAGGAGGCATGGCAGGGAGGCCTCAGGAAACTTTCAGTTATGGTAGAAGGGCAAAGAGGAAGCAAACACATCTTCCCATGGCAGCAGAAGAGAGAGAATTAAGGGGGAAGTGCTAAACACATTTAAACAACTAGATCTCATGAGAACTCACTACCACAAGAACGATGAGGAAATTCACCTCCATGATCCAGTCACCTCCCACCAGGTCCCTCTCTCAACATGTGGAACTACAATTCAACATGAGACTTGGGTGGGGACACAGAGCCAAAGTGTATCATTCCATCACTGGCCCCTCCCAAAACTCATGTCCTTCTCACATTTCAAAGCACAAGCATGCCTTCCTAACAGTTCTCCAAAGTCTTAACTCATTCCAGCCTTAACCCAAATGTCCAAGTCCAAAGTCTCTTCTGAGACAATGCAAGTCCCTTCTGTCTGTGAACATAAAAAATCAAAAACAAGTTAATTACTTCCGAGATATAATGGAGGTACAGGCATTTGGTAATTACTCCCATTCCAAAAGGGAGAAATCAGCCAAAAGAAAGGGGCTACAGACCCCATGCAAGTTTGAAATGCAACAGGGCAGTCATTAAATCTTTAAGCTCTGAAATAATCTCCTTTTACTCCATGTCTCACAACCTGATGCCAGGGTTGAGCTGTCATGACCTTCGGCAGCTCCACCCCTGTGGCTCTGCAGAGTACAGCCTCCTTGGCTTCTTTAATGGGCTGATGTTGAGTGCTTACAGCTTTTCTAGGTGCATGGTGCAAGCTGTCAGTGGATCTATCATTGTGAAGTCTGGAGAATTGGCACAGTTCTCATAGGTCCGCTAGGCACTGTCCCAGTGGGAGCTCTTTGTGTGGGTTCCAACCCCACATTTCCCCTGTGCACTGCCCTAGTAGAGGTTCTCCATGAGGCCTCTGCCTGTGCAGTAGACTTCTGCCTTGACATCCAAGCCTTTTCATAAATCCTCTGAAATCTAGGCAGAGGCTCCCAAACTTCAATTCTTGCCTTCTGTGCACCTGCATGCCCAACACCACGTGGAAGCCACCAAGGCCTGTGGCTTGCAACTACTGAAGCAACAGCACGAGCTGTACCTTGGTCTGTTTAGACGTTGCTGGAGCTGGAGCAGCTGGGATGTAGGGCATCATGCTCTGAGGCTACACACAGCAACAGGGTCCTGGGCCTGCCCCCCAAAAAGCATGTTTTCTTCCTAGGCCTCCGGCCTGTGATGGGAGAGGCTGCTACGAACGTCTCTGCATTGCCCTGGAGACATTTTCTCCATTGTCTCAGCTATTAAAATTCAACTCTTACTTAATTATGCAAATTTTTGCAGCCTTGATTTGCACCCCAGAAAATGAGTTTTTCTTTTCTACCACATGTTCGGGCTGCAAATTTTCCAAACTTTTATGCTCTGCCTCCTTTTAAAATATAAGTTCTAGTTTCAGGTCATTTCTTTGTTTAGGTGAATGAGCATAGGCATTTGGAAGCAGCTAGGCCAACTCTTGAACACTTTGCTGCTTAGAAATTTCTTCCACCAGCTACCCTAAATCATCTTTCTCAAATTCAAAGTTCCACAGATCTCTAGAGGAGGGACACACTGCCATCAGTCTCTTTGCTAAAGCATAGCAAGAGTGATCTTTACTCTAGTTCCCAATAAGTCCTCATCTCCATCTGAGGCCACCTCAGTCTGGACTTCACTGTCCATGTCACTATCAGCATTTTGGTCATAACCATTCAATAAGTCTTTAGGAAGTTCCAAACTTCCCCTCACCTTTCTATCTTTTTCTGAGCCCCTCAGATTGTGCCAACCTTTGCCTGTTACCCAGTTCCAAAGTTGCTTCCACATTTTCAGTTATTTTTATAGCACTGTCACATGCCTTTTGCCAATTTTCTGTATTAATTCTCACACTGCAATAAAGAATTACCCAAGAGTGGGTAATTTATGAAGAAAAGAGGTTTAGTTGGCTCACAGTTACATGGACTAGACAGTGGGACTGACTGGGGATGCCTCAGGAAACTTATAATCATGGTGGAAGGCTGAAGAGGAGGCAAGCATGTCTTTACATGGTGGCAGAATAGAGAGAACAAAGGAGGAAGTGCTACACAAGTTTAAACAACCAGATCTTATGATAACTCACTATCATGAGAACAACAAGGGGGAAATCTGCCCCCATGATCCAATCACCAGGTCCCTCCCCCAACATTAGGAATTATAATTTGACATGAGACTTGGGTTGGTGGACACAGAGCCAAACCATATCACCTTCCCTTCAAAAACCACTATAACAACGGGCATAATGTATGAAACAAACATATTCAGGCACTGGATAACCAGCAGTACAGCTCAATCTTTGAGTTAGAGGGAATCAGATTAGGTGAGTGCCAGACAACTATGCAGACAGGTAGAACCCAGAACATGAACCCTGGTTTCCCAGCTTAGAATTCAGGGCTGCTGAGGTGACCAAATTTGCAGATCAGGTTGATAAAGATCAGGGAACTAACTACTTGGAGGAGGTGCATCGTAAATCAGCACGGGGTAGTTCTTACATCTTTGACCAAACAGACAAGATGCATAAGTTTAGGGCAAAATTTAGCTCCTAGGGAGCTGTGAATTCAGGGGATACCTAGAGGTTGCATGATGCTGGTAGGTATAAGAGTTTCAATGAGTCAGAACATGGAAACCTCTTTTTGGAATCTATGGGGCTCATGACACTCTAAATGAATAAGTCTTTGGGAAATAGGGCTAATTTATCACTATAACAGTATCATCAAAGTGTGATCTATAAACTCCTTGGGATCCCGAAGACTCTTCTAGAGGGTCAGTAAGGTCAAATTTTTAAAATAATAATATTATTATTGTAATAATAATGTGTTTGTATTTTTCCACTGTGTTAAAATTTGCAGCGATGTTACAAAAACACAGTGAATAAACTTTCTAATACTTTAGCACAATTCAAGGCAGTGACAACAAACGATGGTTGTAGTCATTTTATTCTTCACTGCTTGGAAACTGCAATATAAAATAACAGTTTCACTTCAGAATATCCTTGACAAAGTAGTAAAGTGTATTAATTTTATTAGCCTCAACTCTTGAGTATGCTTTTGAATTATCTGTATAAAGAAATCAGAAGGATACATAAAAACATTCTGCTGCAAAATAGAGTAAAATGGTTGTCTGAAGGGAAAGCACTTGTATGATTGAGCTGAAGACAGAACTGGCCATATTTTGTCACAGAATAACAATGTTATATGAAATAATGACTCAAAGAAACCTATGGTTATGCAGAACTGGGCTTTTGGAACATATATTTTCAATAATGAATAAAGTAAATCTGTCACTTCAAGGAAACACCTGACAGAAAAATAAAAAAAAAAGTGCTGAAAGGATGAATGAATAAGTGGTGTTCCATCCCACAATGAAGTACTCATTAGCTCTAAAAAGAAATGAGCTATCCAGCTATGAAGAGACATGGAGGAAACTGAAACCCATATTACTAAGTGAAAGAAGCTAAGCTACATACATATTATATGATTCCAACTATATGACAATCTGGAAAAGGCAAAACTATGCAGTCAGTAACAAGATAGGTGGTTGCCAGGTTCTGAAGGAAGGAAGGAATGGAAAGGTGGGGCACGGAGGATTTTTAGAGAATTGAAACTATTCTTTGTGATACTATAATGGTGAAGACATGTCACTATACATTTACCCAATTATACATGAAATGTATACCAAGAGTGAACATTAATGTAAACTATAGACTTTGTGTGATTATGATGTATCAATATAGCTTCACTGATTATGATAAATGTACCACTCTAGTGGGGATGTTGATAATAGGGGTGTTGAGATCCATTTGCTGAGGCAGTGAGTATATGAGAAACCTCTGCACCTGCTACTCAGTACTGATATGAATCTAAAGCAGCTTTAAAAAATAAACCCAGAGACAAAATGTTTGATTAATGGCAAACATTTTTCAAACTTTATAAAGTAGACAAGTTACAGATCCAAGAAGTCCAGTGAATGTCCAGAGAAAAATTACACATTCCACAAAGGAGAATAATGATATCAATAATGACTAAGTGGTCATCAGAAACAGTGAAGGCATGATGATAACACAATGACACATTTAAAGTGCCAAAAGAAAAAAAATACCAAACCATAGTCTGCAAAATTAACTTTCAAAATTGAAGGAGGAACAAAGAGATTTTCAGAAACAAACAAACAAAAAACAATAATAGAAAATTCTTTGCCAGCAGACCTTTCACTACAAAAACTCTAAAGGCAGAGAGAAAAGGAGAGGGTAAGGAAAGAAAGAGAGAGAAAGATAAATACAGCCATGAAAACAACAGCAAAAGGCTGAGTGTTGGCAAATGGAAATGTACTATTACCCAGTTCGAACATTTTACATGAATTGGTAGAATGTTGACTCTAAGTAGTCTGCATGAATTTTGGGGTATTTCAAATAATTGAAAATAAAAAGCATGTTCTTTCCATAAATAATTACCTTTCCATTTCTACTAAGTTTTCCAGATAAACAGATAATCATTAGTCCACTAAAACACATTAGGGGCTTCTTCAAAAAAAGTATAAGAGCTCAAAATGGCTTCATTGCCAGATGCCTAGAGGTTAGCCTTGTAAACACGGAAAAGTCCCAGCACAAGAGAGATTGGCATTTTTGTCTTTATATCTTTAAAATTTTTCACATTCCTGGGCATGGAGTCACAAAATAATAGCATTCAAATTATTTTTAGTTAATATACATTTATTACTGATGACAGCTTAAAAATATCCTAGAAAAAAATAAAATGTATTTCCTTATGAAAGAGAGGTCCAATTTATTAAGATCTTTAATTTTAGTTATTTGATTTTTCAAGCTGTTTATTTTGTTTTCCTTTAACCTGTCCTGTTCTCTTTTAGAACTGGAATATTTTGGCAAGCCTAGTAGATTTGCATGCCTTCCCTCCATCTCCGCTTAGAAATATTATTATATATAATATCAGCTATATATTTACATATGTATATTTAGATGTGAAATATTTGGGGAGTCAAACTCACCTTGTTTTATACCATAGGATGAAATAGAATAAAAATATGTGATGAGGACATTACTTGAGATCCTGTGTTCCCTAATTGTTTAAAATTATTATTATTTTGTGTGCATTTTAAGTTACCATTTTTCTAAGGACCTAGAGAATATTTCATATAAATCAACAACGATATGGTTGAGACTTAGGAGAATACTGTAAAATATCTGATGTCTAAATACTTTTAAATCCCATAGCAACATAGGTTAATCTGCTCGTCTTTAGCTTTGTTCCTATTTTTACTTAGTTTTTTTCTCTCTCCTCTGAACATATGCAATAATGAATACTGATAGGAAGAACTGAAATGTTTATTCACAAGTAATACTTCAGGAGAAATTAAAGTTATTTTGAAAATAATTCCTTTAAAATACAGGACTGCTTATCCTTTAATTAATTTTATTCATTCAAAATTTATTGATCATCTAGTATATATTCACCTCAACACAAGGCAGTAGGTTTGCTTTCAGAGTACACAATCTTATATAGAGTATAAAAAAGTACAAGATAATGGGCTAATTATTGTGTGAAAGTAAGTACAGATTTTATGAAAACAGGAACAGTACCTGAGTTTAATCTTTGCATCCTGAGACTATAATTATAAGACTATAATTTATATTTTAAATAATATTTCTAATCAAGGTGTTTGACCCAATGACTCATGATATCTAATATCTGATATAATAATTATTTGTCTCTCATTTAAGCCTTTGAAAGTCAGGAGAAAATAAAATCTGACATTGGGATAAAAAACAAGTTGCAAATCATGCCAACGCTGTATTCATATTCATGTCCTCCCACTGAAAAATAAATAATGTTAGCCAAAGGCTTTGCATAAAAGGAAGTCAACAACATTTTGTGTGCAGAATATTTAATAGCACATTTTAATTTGTTTTTTTAAATTGAATAAAAAAAGAAATACAGTGTCAGTTTCACATGAATCTTGCCTATTCAGTATCATCCCCTGGGGCTTAAGTTAATGAATTTTAATACTAAAGACTTTTTGGCTGCTTGAAGGCCTCAAAAATCCTCCTAGTGTTACGGTGCTAACACCAAATCGTTGAATATATTGCATTATCAACAATGATGATTCAAGAACAAAATTCTAACTGATAGAAAATAATGTTACCTTCTTATAAAGAGTACAAAAGAAGCATCTGTGTCGTTCTGTGAGGCTAACATCTCAATTTCCACATAACACATTACATTAAATAAAATAAACATCATTGTTCACTCACATTTCTATTTCTCTTTTCAAATCACATGGATTTTTTACTACCTGTCAAAAACATCAAAAAGATGCTCTTACTTAACTGATTTTAGTAATGGTAGTAAAGTTCAGGACAAAAATTTTTACAATCAGGGAGAAAGTTATGAGGTCTGATGGAGTCAGTAACAAGATCAGTGGTTGCCAGGGGCTGAAGGAAGGAAGGAATGGAAAGGTGGGGCACAGAGGATTTTTAGAGAATTGAAACTATTCTTTGTGATACTATAATGGTGAAGACATGTCATCATACATTTACCCAAAACCCATGAAATGTATACCAAGAGTAAACATTAATGTAAACTATAGACTTTGCGTGATTATGATGTGTCAATATAGCTTCACTGATTATGATAAATGTACCACTCTAGTGGGGATGTTGAGATCCATTTGCGGAGGCAGTGAGTAATATGAGAAACCTCTGCACCTGCTACTCAATATTGATATGAATCTAACTTTTTCTCCTGCTATTCTTTGCACATAAATATTCTCATGCATCCTTCACTTATCAGTGTTCATCCTATTCTGGGTACAAGCACAATTTGTCACATTCTGATCCCAAACATTGATTTAGCTTATCTCACTAAACTGGGTGGGACCTCTCTTGTTTTAACAATTCCAAACCCAATTGTCACACTCAGGGAAGAGGGTGAGATGCCTGAGAAATCCCTTTGTTTGCATGGCATAGTTTGAGTAGCTGTCCTCCACTATCAGACTCACTGCCAAAGCTGCTAAGATTGATTATTTTATATTCTGGGGTAATGAATATTCTGAGATAACAGACACATATATCCTTCCTTCAGAGTAAATTCCAAGTGCTTTATATTCAGTGAATTTTTTATGATGTTCTCCACCTAAAGTTATTTCTCCTTCTTCTATATCTCATAGAAATTTATATCCCTCATTATGGCCTTTCACTATAATCTGAGTGATACCTACCATCTGCTAGGGTCTATAACTCTCCTTGTCTTTTTTAAATCTTTGCATTCTCCATATCAGCCTGCACAAAGCCTTGCTTTGATGTTAAAGTATAACAATTTCCAAATTAAGATAAATAAAATTGTTTTAAAAACTATCTTTGAGTTATCAAGGGATTTTACTTTTCAAATCAAACATTTCCATACTGTCTAATGTTTTTACAATGAGTAATACTACTTTCATAATCAGAAAGATAAAAATATATATTGGAGTTATTAGGTTTATACTCTAGGGGCAACATTATGAAAGAGCTCCAAAAATCATTAAATCTAATTAGAGTAAATTGTTTCAGTTATTAGTCTAATATGCTTTTATTGTGCTTCATTTTGAAAATAATCATGAAGAGGAAATGGAAAAATTTTAATTTTTTGTGCCTACTCCCTTAATTAAATTCTATGTTTACTTATTGTGACTATTTCCTTTATTCTTTTGTCATGTATTATATATGGTGCACATAAAATAGTCTTAATGTAATTTTAATAGTATTACTGGTCTTTAGAAAACACTATCTCAGCTGTAGCTCTACAAGGTTTAAAAATTGTGGTTATATTATTAAGTTAAGATAGTATTTCACATTTTTTCCAGTTGTGTTTCTCTCTCTTACCTTTCTAGTCCTTGAGAATTCAGTCTTTTTTTTTTTTTTTTTTTTTTGAGACGAAGTCTTGCTCTGTTGCCCAGGCTGGAGTGCAATGGCGTGATCTCAGCTCACTGCAACCTCCACCTCCTGGGTTCAACAGTTCTCCTGCCTCAGCCTCCCAAGTAGCTGGGAATACAGGCATGTGCCACCATGGCCGGCTAATTTTTGTACTTTTAGTAGAGATGGGGTTTCGCTATGCTGGCCAGGCTGGTCTTGAACTCCTGATCTCGTGATCCGCCTACCTCGGCCTCCCAAAGTGCAGGATTACAGGCATGAGCCACCACGCCTGACTGAGAATTCAGTCTTTTAGCTCACCTACCCAGTTAACCTAGTTTTCTCATTTTTCTCATAAGCATTAATTCGTTGAAAAAAGTCATGGGCTGTATTTTCTAACTTACATCTTTCTTGATCACTTCTTATTTGCTTTCCTATTTTTTTGCTTCACTAACTTAAGAGGAACCTGGTATGCAAAATCAAATGAGCAACCCATATCTGCAATAACAACAACATTTCACACATTCTAAAATCATTAACATGTAGTTAATGCTATGCTTATAGCATCAATTGGATGCTTGTCATCCTTTATAAATAAAAATTAATCTTTTTGTAACTAGTTTTCATTGAATATAAAATGTTATCAAAGACGTAACATTTTTTATACCTGTCACTCTCTTCCCTTCCCCAACACATCTACTGACTTTATGTTCAAAAAAGGAGAGAAGGCTTTCTGTCTTGGTTATCCCTTTCATGTGCCTATGGAGCATTCGTTGAAGGAATTAAGTTTTCAGTTTTCGTGATACAGTAGTAAATAAAACAGACCAAAATGCTTGCCATCACAGACCTTAGGTTCTAGTAGAAGGAGACAGGCAATAGCAAAATAAAGACATTTCAACTTAAATATTACATTTTCAATTTTGACTTTCATAATCACCTGAAGTTTCAACCCTTCCTCGTATGTGATGTACATTTTCCTGTACCCTGATTATTCTTCATATACCTTTATCACCTTCTGTATATTTTATTATGTAGTTAAGGGTAATAGGAGAAAAGGATCACTCTAGTTGCTTTTTCTGAGAAAATACTGAGGGGTCAAGGACAAGATTTGAGTCAGGGAGACCTGTGAGGAAGCCGTTGCAATAACACAGATGAGAGATGACAATGGCTTAGTCCAAATTAGTGGCAAAGGAGGTGTATTAGTTTGTTCTCGCATTGCTACAAAGAAATGCATGAGACTGCTTAATTATAAGAAAAAAGGGTTAATTGGCTCACAGTTCTGCAGACTGTATGGGAAGCACAGTGGGGTCTGCTTCTGGGAAGGCCTCAGGAAGCTTCAGGTCATGGCAGAAAGCAGAGGGGGAGCAGGCTCGTCACATGGAGAAAGCAGGATCAAGAGAGCAAAGGTGGAAGATGCCATACACTTTTAAACAGCCATACCTCAAGACAGCACACTCACTATTGTGAGGACAGCACCAAGGGGATGGTGTTAAACCATTCATGAGAAATCCACCCCCATGGTCCAATCAACTCCCACCAGGCCCTACCCCCAGCATTGGGGATTACATCTCAATATGAGATTTTGGCAGGGACATGCATCCGAACTATATCATTCTGCCTCTGGCCCCTCCCAAATCTCATGTCCTTCTCACATTTCTAAATACAATTGTGCCTTCCCAGTAACCCCCCAGTTCTTCACCTGTTCCAGGATTAACTCAAATTCCAAAGTCTCATCTGGGTAAAGCTAGTCTCTTCCACCTATGAGCCTGTAAAATAAAACACAAATTGGTTACTTCCAAGATACAATGAGGGTATAGACATTGGATAAATACTCCCACTCCAAAAGGGAGAAATTGGCCAAAAAAAAAGAGACTGTAGGCCCCATGCAAGTCTGAAACACCGCAGGTTAGCCATTAAACCTTAAAGCTTCAAAATAATCTCCTTTGATTCCGTGTCCAACATCCAGTGCCCACTGATGCAAGAAGTGGTCTCCCAAGGGCTTAGTCACAGCCTATACTAAGTGATGGATACACAAGACATTTTGAAGAAAGAGCCACCACTTCTGCCTTAGACTGTGAAAATAAAGAGGAGTCAAAGATGGCTCCAGGAGTTTTGCTTGAGTAACTAGAATGATGGAGTTGCAAATAAGTGAGATGGAGAAGAATGAAGGAGAGACCCATTTAGGGAATGAGGAAGTCAGGAGTTCAGGCTGATGTATTATTACTAAAGGGAAGTGTACTTTGAGAGAGTGAAGAGTCAGTGTTGCAGGAAAATAATGCATGAGTTCAGGGCCCACTTGAATTTACTAGTTATTAGTTTAAAGTGAGACAAAATATTCACATCATGTGGGGGATTTGTTTTTGCGTTTATTATTCTCTCTTTTGACATAGGATGTGGCTCTGTCACCCATGTGGGAGTGCAGTGCCAATCTTGGCTCACTGCCGCTTCTGCCTCCTGGGCTCAAGTGATCCTCCCACCTCAGCCTCCCAATAGCTAGGACTACAGGCACCTGCCACCATGCCCAGCTAACTTTTTGTATTTTTCTTAGAGACAGGGTTTCAAAATGTTGGCCAGGCTGGTCTCAAAATCCTGGACTCAAGGGATCTGCTTGTCTCTGCCTCCCCAATTGTTCGGATTACAGGTGTAAGCCACCATGCCTGGCCATGTTTTCTTTTAAACATGTACAACTGCATGAGTGCAAGGGAAGAGTTGGGACATTGCTAACTGTATATGATGAAGTAAGCAAGAGGCAAGGAAGATGAGAATGTTTGCAGGAGAGTGAGTTTAGTAATAACTTATGGATTCTAAACTGGGTAAGTTGAGAAGGGAGAAATAAGCATGGTGAGGGAGATTGAGAAGATTCTGGTGAAGTGGAAGAATTGTGGGAGTTGGGTATGAGAGGGAGTGGGCTTAGATGTGAGAATATGGAGATTCTACAGTTTTTGGTAATACGGTACTCTCCCCTTACCTATGGTTCTGCTTTCTGTGGTTTCAGTTACCCATTTTCAATTGCATTCCAAAAATATTAAGTGGAAAATTTCAGAAATAAACAATTTATAAATGTTAACTGGCTTGCTGCTCTGGGTAGTGTGATGAAGTCTCATACCTTCTTGCTCTGTGAATGCTCCCTTTGTCCAGGGTTCTTGCACTGTATGTGCTACTTACCCATTTGTGAATTAGTAGCTGGTTTGGTTATTGGATCTACTGCTGAGATATTACAGTGAGTGTGTTCAGGTAACCCTTATTTTACTTCACAGTGGCCCCAAAGTGCAAGCACAGTGTTGCTGGCATATTGCTTTAATTGCTCCATTTTAATTGTTGTTGTTTATCTCTTACTGTGCCTAACTCATACATCAAATTTTATCACATATATGGATCTATAGGAAAAAAATTGTGTGTGTGTGCATGTGTGTGTGTGTGTGTGGTTTAATATTATTCATGGTTTCAGGCATCTACTGGGGAGCTTGGCACACAACCCTCAAAATAATGAGGGACTAATGTGACCTGAACTAATGTATAACCATAGACATGAGTGGCTGAATTTGGGTGGAGGAAAAGATCATGGTTATCAAAAGTAATGAAAGTATCTTCTATATGGATACTAAACTCACCAAGAACTGTCGGAGTTAGTGACAATGTACCAGGAACAAAAGCCATTGAAGAATAATGACAGTATGGAGGCTATAGAGGACTGTAAAGAGGAAGGATGGTGAAATTTGATGATGTGAGATTCAAAAGTGAACGCTTTCCAGGAAAAGTGACAGAGGAGAGATAGGGACATCTATCCTGCTTCTCAGCTCATGATGTGAGTCACATAAGAGGGAAAAATAAAAGTCATTGCTTGAAAGGGCTGAAGAAACAGTGTGTCAAGGGACATACAAGTTGGGTTAGAGCAAGAAAGTAAAAGTAATAAATATAGTTATAAATTATATATTTGTAAAAGAAAACTTTATTATTAATTTACATTTCTTTGTTTTAGGAAATACTCAAAACTATGCTGATGAGCTACTGACATGTGCTGAAATGCACAGAGCCCAGTTTAATCTGTGGTAGCTATGGACTTTGAGTGCCTATAGGAATGGCAAATTAGTAATATAGCAGGCAGCTCAAGGGAGTGAGTGAGAATACTTGATTAAAATAAATATAGGTATTATGACAATACAATATTCGTTAAAAATATATTGACATTTTTTTCCTAGACATAGAAACTCATACATTTTTCTGTTTAACCCAGAAATATTAACAAAGGCTTTTGTATGTTTGTACACTATTTAATTAAGAAATAATTTGTGTGGATCATGAATTTATGTATCAGTGACTTCACTTAATAGTTTCCTGGATTAATAAAAAATAACACCCTTGAACCAAGAGTTAACATTAGAAAGGATTTCTGTGAACATATAATAGATACTGTAAATTTTTGCTGTGAATTAGTAGTAGAGTCAACAAGCATGAGTCTCAGAAAATTATGCTACGTGAAAGAAGACAGCTCCAAAAGATCACATATTGAATGATTTAATTGACATGAGATATTCAGGAAGGGCATATCTACAGAGACAGAAAGTAGATGATTGGCTGCCTGGACCTGGGGGTGGGGGATGGAGTGTGATGCCAATAGGCACTAAAATCATTTGGGATAACAGAGAAATTGGATTGAATTTGGATGTGGTGGAAATTTATTTAAAACCATTGACTTGTAGAGTTAAAAATGAATACATTTTAAGATCCATATATTATGCTTCAGTAGAAACATAGACCAATGGAACAGAATAGAGATCCCAGAAATAAACTCACATGTATACAGCTAACTGACTTTTGACAAAGGAGCCAAGAATACACAATGGGAAAAGGACAGTTGCTTCAATAAATGGTATTGGGAAAACTGGATATCCACATGCAGAATAATAAAATTAGATGCTTATCTCTCAACATATACAAAAATAAATGGAATAAAGACTGAAATGTAAGACCAGAAACTATGAAACTACTAGAAAAAAAATCATAGAGGAAAAGTTCCATGATGTTGGTCTAGGCAAGAATTGTTTTGAATAAGACCTCAAAAGCATAGGCAACAAAGCAAGAATAGACAGATGGGATGCTATCAAACTGTGAGCTTCTGAACAGCAAGGAAACAATTAACAGAGTGAATAGACAGCCCACAAAATGGGAGAATATATTTGCAAACTATATATCTGATAAGGGGTTAACATACAAAAATATTAGTTTTACACCAACCTATTATAAAAGGAATCAGATAATAGAAAACAACCTGATTTAACAATGGGCAAAATACTTGAATAGATATTTCTCAAGAGAAGACACGTTAATGGTCAACAGATATATGAAAAAAAATGCACAACATACTAATCATCAGGAAATACAAATCAAAATCACAACGAGATATCGCCTTACCACAGTTATAATGGCTGTTGTCTAATAGTCAGAAGATTAAAAAAAATGTTGGTGAGGAAGTGAAGAAAAGGGATCTCTAAAAAACAAACAAAAAAAACAAAAAAAAAAAAAAAAGGGGATCTCCTATACATTGTTGGTAGGAATACAAATTAGTACTCCCATTATGGAAAAATAGTGCAGAGATTCCTCAAAAAAATATAAAATTTGAATTACCATATGATCCAGCAGTCCTACTACTGTGTTATATATTCAAAGGAAATGAAATCAGTAAGTAAAAGTAATATCTGCACTGCCGTGTTTATTACACCACTATTCACAATAGCCAAGATATGGAATCAATCTGTGTTCATCAACAGATAAATGAGTAAAGAAAATGTGGTATATATGCACAACGGAATACTATTCAACCATTAAAAACATCCTGTCACTTCCAACAACAGGGATGAACCTGGAGGACATTATGTTAAGTGAAATAAGCCAGGCACAGAAAGACAAATAGCACATGTTCTCACTCATATGTGGATTTTTAAAAAGTTGAGCCCAGAGAAGGAGAGTAGAATAGAGGTTACCAAAGGCTAGAGAAAGTGGTAAGGAGGAAGGAATGGGGAGAGGTTACACAATAGGTACAAAGTTACAGTTAGTTGGGAGAAATAAGTTCTGGTGTTGTAATACCCAGTAAGCTGACTATAGTTAACAATAATGTATTGTATATTTCAAAAAGCTAGAAGACAGTGATTTGAATGTTCTCACCACAAAAACAAAAAACTAATAAATATTTGAGGAGCTGGACATGCTAATTACCCTTATTTGATCATTAAACAATGTATACATGTATCAAAACATCCCATTGCACCTTATAAATCTGTGCAATTATGATGTGTCAATTTAAAATAAAGTTTTTAGAGGAAAGAAAAGAAGTAACATGGAGACTGTTTTAATAAAATATTTAAGCAACAAAACTAGGATCAAAAATTAAATGTAGTGCTGGTGAGTTTTAGCAGGAAAAACTATTATGTTTTTCTTTTTTTATTGCCAATGATATTGTAATTAGAATAGCAACACATTGCACTTTTAGATCCAATAATCTCATTTGTGAGAATGTTTCCTTAGGAAAGTTATTTTCAAAGGTAGCAAAAGTTGCATGCAAAACTTTGCTGCTATTGGGAAAAATGCTTTAGTAAACAAGGTTCTGTACAGCGTTATAATGAATGAACCTTCAGGAAATCATTCAATATTTGTGCTATGAAATTTTTAGAACAATGTAACACTCTTAGAAAATCTGTGTGCAGTATTAGAAAAGGTGATATACTCAGTATGTTAAACTATAAATATATATTCATTGGCCCAAAAATTCTAAAGTTAGAGCAAAACATGGGCTGTTGGTTGACTATGTAATTGCAATATAATTTCTATGTAAGAGGTAATGCAAAGTAATAGGAGATGAAAAAATTGTGGCTTCTTATTTCAGAAGCACAAATAAGTTAATTTTACATGGTAAAACAATGGATACTTCTAATTTCTTAAAAAAATAGGGCCTGAAATGTGGTCATTATGGGAAGGTATCAGGTAAAATGCTCAGTGGTATTTTAG
The DNA here is from genome assembly GCF_006542625.1 of Nomascus leucogenys. Lineage (NCBI taxonomy): Eukaryota > Metazoa > Chordata > Mammalia > Primates > Hylobatidae > Nomascus > Nomascus leucogenys. The sequence continues at coordinate 87,343,476 of NC_044387.1, read as the reverse complement.
GATAAATTTTAAGGAAACTTGGTATAATTAGCTTAGAGATGACAAATTGAGAAAATTATTGACCATCTTAAATCAAAATATTTTTGGGTTTTTCATAGGTGATGTTGATTGTTTTGTACTGAACACCTTCATTTATTCATTCGACAATTATGTATTGTTCACCTACGATGTGCCAGATACTCTTATAGGTGCTATCTGTGAGAAAACGGAACTAGACACCATTCCTGCCCATGCTGTACTTACATTATAGTGTAAAGAGAAAAGCTAAAAGCATTATCAAGTATTCACAAAGTAACTAGAATATTTTTTAAAAGACCAAGTGCTATAAAAAATGTAGAGTAGGGGAAGAGGCATCTGGCATGCCAAAGAGACAGGGCAGGGCCAGAATGCAGCGCTGAAGAGGATGATGATCAGGGAAAGCTTCATTGTGAAGGTGATAGTTAAGCCAAGATTTGAAGTACTGGGGAAACCAATTGCTTGGCTGTCTGGGAAAGAGATTTTGGGCAGAAAGAAAAGCTAGAGCAAAGGACTCGTGGTGGCACACGTTAGCAGGAATATGCTAGCATGCTCATGGAACAGCAAGGAGGCCAACGTGCAGGAGCAGACTGAGCCTGGGGGAATGAATTAGATGTGCTCTGAAAAATAAGAGAGAGTCTGTTTATGTAAGACGTTATATACTTTTGTAAGCCTCTTGGCTTTTACTCTGAATGGAAAGGGGAACCATTGCATGGTCTTAAACAAAGGAGTATATGGCCTGAGTTATGTTTTGAGACAATTACTCTGGCAACTCTATCAAGAACATATTGTAAGATGTGGGGTAATAAGAGTAATAACTTACTCTCCAAACTGGGACATTTTTATGAGCAAAACAGAGATAACCAAATGAATTAAGAATGTCCCAGATAAACAAGGCCTATGGTTATCACAGTTATTCATGGTCCTAACCAATAAATAATAAATATATTTTTTACAAAATGAAAGAAGTTTTGTAGAGTGGTTAGGGCAGACACCTTATTGAAATGGGGTTAAGAGAGAATAGGAGGTTATTCCTCTTTTACTACTTCTGAACAATTAATCCCTGAAGGCTTTAAGTGGAGCAGAGTATGGGAGGTTGTCACCCCAGGTGGAGAAGGTGTGAAGGCTCAGAATGAAGTATCAATTCCCATGTAGGGTAAGGAGGGAATATTACACCTGTGTGATCCTGTGGGAGGTTTTGGAGCCTGAACAGTAGAAGCAGGATGTACTCACCCAGGAACACCTACTATGAGATGTCAACTATGCCCATTGAGTGATGGTCTTGTGCAGAGGATCAGAGCCCAACTAGGGATGCCATCTAAGCATGAGATATCAGTGGTCAATTGGAGTGAGGAGGATACCTGCACGGGACACAGATTGATTAGGAGGGGGTGAGAAAATAAGTGGTGATGGCTATATGTTTATGGGTGGCAGGAACAGGAAGGAAATCAGTGTGAAGCTGTGGGCAGAATCTATATGGAAAACTGATTATATTAGGGGAATCTGTCTAACAGATAACATATGAAAGAAAATCAGAGCCTGGTTTCTTGTTTTAGAACAGAGTTACAAATATGAAAGGGAGGAAGTCATAATAAATCTTGAAGTGTTATATTAGAATCACCATGATTTATAATTTTGAAAACATATAGTTATAAAAATGAATATAGATGTAAATATAGGTATTTATATGTATATATGGATGTACATAAATGAATGTATTTCCTCTATTTACTGAGGGTGCCAGGGAGTCATTACATCCTAATTGTAATGAGTATACCTGGTTCATAGGTCTTGGTTTCTAAATATCATCCTCCACCAAAAAAGGCCAAGGGGTTCTTGCAGTAATGGTTGAATCTAAACTGAAACAAAGTTAACAATATGAGCCAAGAACATCTTATTGTTCCAGAAAGCAAAGAAGTGCTCAAAGATTGATAGTGGTATAGCAAAAGAACACAGAAGTTGGTGTGAAGGGCCTGCAACAAGACACATGGAAGAATTCAAGCACCATAATAATGATGGTACCAAATTATAACCCACTGAATACAATTGGAAATCAGTAATACAAGTAAATGAGTGAATAAAATGAAAATTTGATGAGAAATGGGATATTTACATAGTTTTAAAGTACTTCCACCACAAATACTTTTGAATAATTTTACATTGAAGAATACTGGAAGATACCACCATAATCTAGTGATAGAAGTTAATGTCACTCTGAAAGGAAAAAATAAAATTATGAGCCACATGCGAAGATGTAAAAAAAAATAGTATGTATTTTCTGTGATACTCCTGCCAAAGTTGCATAACCTCAATCTAATCTTTAAGGAACATCAGATAAACCCAAACTGAGAAACATCCTACAATATAATTGACCTATAATGTTTAAAGGAATAAAAGTTATGAAAGCCACCCCTCCCTCAAGAATAAAAGAACACTGAAGAACTGTAACTGTTTCAGACTAAAGGGGACATTAAAAAAAGTGTCAACTATATACAGAAAGTATGATTCTAAATTGCATTCATTTGCTAAAAAGGGCATTATTGGGACAATGAGCAGAACTCAAATGAGGGTTACATGGGAGTGATGTATCAATCGTATGTCCTCATTCAGATGGTTGTATTGTTGTTATGGAGGAGATATGTCATTGTAAGAAATACAGACATATTGGGGAAATGACAGAATATCATGTCAGCAACGGATATTCACGTATCTGTACAATCCCCTCCCTCTGAGGTTAAAAAAAAAAGACACTTCTCTGTTTTGAAGAATATTTTCTGTAATTCTTAAAATTTTTTAATTTTTTCAAAAAAGAATTTTGTTTTTGAGACAGTCTTGCCCTGTCACCCAGGCTGGAGTGAAGTAGTTCAAATCCAGCTCACTGCAACCTTCGCCTCCCAGGTTCAAGTGATTCTCCTGCCTCAGCCTCCTGAGTACAGGCATGGGCCACTATGCTCGGCTAATTTTTGTATTATTATTAGCAGAGTTGGGGTTTTGCCATTAGTTGGGGTTTTGCCATTGTTGGCCATGCTGGTCTTGAACTCCTGACCTCAAGTGATCCGCCAACCTCGGCCTCCCGAAGTGCTGGGATTACAGGCAGGAGCCACCGTGCCTGGCCTATTTTTTTAATCAACATAAAATTTCATGTATTTATCATGTATCACATAATGTTTTAAAGTATATATACATGTGGAAGAGTTACATCTAGCTAAAGGAAGTGGAGTTTACATGAAAAGCATATGACCACTTTAGTACTTGTCATAGCAAGCCACAATAAATAAGAGTATGCTTTTGAGTAATACCCTGAAATATTTCAAAATATCTAACGTAAGCACAATAGAAATACATTATGTACTTTTCAGTTTTCCTTAAACATTTTTCCCCTCCAATTCATTATATTTTCACTGAACTGTAAAAAACTGAACAACTACTTGAGGTTTTTAGCCTGATGTTTCTGTGTTTTCATGATGTGTCTTCTTTTTGTCAAATTTTAATGTAAACTTTCACTAAATAATGTGATTAAGTTCCAAAACATTCTGACTTTTTACTATCATGTCTCTTTTTTTATTATATATTATATCTCTTTTTAACTTACTTTATGCCTGCAGAAGATGATGCATGGCTAAATGTGTTTTCTCACTGCCTGGGACTCCACAAGAAATGTCTATGACCAGTAGCTATGAGTGGCTGGAAATCAGTGTTTTCCTATGGGTGGACATTAAACAGATATCTGTACTCCAGACACACTGGAATTTAATTAGAAACTTTACAGAAGCAATTATCACTTTATCATTTTTAAAGACTCTCAGCACTAGAATTTGAAGTGTGATATAAAATGTTTTCTAATTGGTGTGTTCTTGTACATGTTAATGTAATGCCCTTGAAGAGCAAGCTGTCAAGAAAATCAAATACAAATTTTTGAACATTTTGTTAAGATGACACAAAAACACGTAAACACTATTTACATGAAATGCAATGCTTTCTTCTTTCCTGGTATGGAAGAAAAAAAGGACAGAATATATGCACACATTTTCTCCCAAACTAACTAATATAAACAGCTTCCACATGTCAAAGTTTTACATAATGATGATTCTAAAATGGCTTAAAATTGTAACAAGTCACTTTCATTAAGCCATGAATATTGAATATAATTATTGCTTAATAGACTTTTTATAAGACACTGTTTACAGTATAGCTGCTAAGTTGCTATAAATTCTGCTTGAATGTATCATGCAAATATCAACACCTGTGATACTTTCTAAGTGTTATGCCAAATTCTATAAGGTATTCTTAGTCTAATCTTTTCTGCCCCATTGCTTTTGAGTTTTTGGCTTATTTACATTCTTCTTTGCATTTCACCTCAAGAGAATAGTATCCATTTATTGAAATATATATAGTGTTCTATGAAAATAGGAGGGAAAGGATTTCTCAATATTTCCAGAGGTCATGTCTCCTTTGCTTTAACATTTCGTAAGTTATTTTTTAATCCACTTTGGGAGGCTGAGGCAGGTAGATCATAAGGTCAGGAGATCGAGAACATCCTGGCCAACATGGTGAAACTCCATCTCTACCAAAAATACAAAAATTAGCCGGGTATGGTGGTGTGCTCCTGTAGTCCCAGCTACTCGGGAGGCGGAGGCCAGAAAATCGCTTGAACCCAGGAGGCGGAGGTTGCAGTGAGCCAATATTCTGCTACTAGCAACTAGTGCTTACTTACTAGTAACTCCTCTTCCCACCTCCTTATGGAGAATGTAAGATTCCTGTAAAGGAAGTCTCCCAAGTGCTGATCTTTGCTGTCTTAGGTTCTGGGTGCACATACACAGTAGCTGTACATGCTTGTTCATATTTCACATATCTCATTAGCATCTTAAATCTCTTTCCAGGGGTTTGTTTTTTATTATCACAATGAGCAAAGGATCAGTTTGAGGACAGGTAAAATCAAAATGCACATGCTGTCTAGAAGAGGAAGTCCCTACTGAAGATAGCTTTGCTTGAATGAACTCAATTACAGTGCAAATGCTGAGGCCTATTGTGTTGATTGTACGGTCACCATGGTTGCTGCCTCCCAAGAACATGGTCACTTCCTTGACTCCCTATCCTACCTCAGATGCAGAATCCACATCTGTTTGTATGGAATGGTCAGCGTCTCTGTTGCAGACTTCGGTAGGGAGGCTGTCGTGGCTGAAACTCAGGCCAAATCACCTGGTAGTTTTGAGAGAAGAAAGGATGTTGTAATCTAGGTTCACACTCAAAAGGTAATTTCTAGATATTATTATATCATCATAGTCAGAAGGATAACTGAATCACCAGAACAAATATTTCTTCTCTCCTGAAAATCATTCCTAGATTGTTTTAGCCATAGTAGAAAAGATGTCATTGACCAGTCTGACTGCTCACCATGCATGACTTATACACTTGGTCATTGCATGTTCATGTCCATTTTCTCCATATATTTTATTAATCCCATTTTAAATGTCTTTCCTTTAGTACTACAGAAAATGTTATTTTTTTGAATCATTAAATCAAGTTATCTGTTTATTGCCAAATAAAACCTGGAAAAAAGTAACTCAACTAAAGGATTTTTACCTTATGTGTTTCTAGTTTTTCTTAATTTTATGTTTCTAGTAGCAATGGCTTTAAACAAGAGAAATAAATTCAATTATGTTTACCAATTTTGTTGGAAATATATTTGTTGGAACAGCTTTTCCTCTATTAAACAAAAAGATAATGCGATTTATTATTTAGAGTATTATGATCAAGACTCTGGTTTAGAACTATTTTAGCAAGACCAAGGTGACTAGATAAGATCAATTTAGAAACCAGTTAGCAGTTAATGAGCTCCTACTATGTATTATATGTGCTACAGCCTCTTCCTCCCAGCCCAGTAACAAACACAGACACATTTTATTTGCCAGATAACTTCTCTTCCTGCACATTCCCACTCAGATATCATTTCCTGCATAGAACTATGGATCTCCTTCCTTGTACAATGGTAGTCACAATTTTATGTCTATTTGGCCTTCTTTAAAATTCACAATTCTTCCCACCCTACTGTTATCTTCATAAGAGAAAAGTTCTTGTGATATTTGTTTTTATTGCTTTGTTGTTATTATTTTATTTATGCTGAACTCTTTTATCCCCATCATCGTGTATAGCTTATTTTGCAGAATAAATAGTAAGTAAATATGTATTGAAAGAATAAATTAAAAAAAGAATGAATCCAAGTTATGGGTATGATATTAACTCTCAACTGCATTCTCCAAGTAAGTTTTTGCAATCTATTTTCATTCCCGTCAATTCCATCACCTAGTTTTTAATTATATTACATTACTAAAATCCATCCTTTCTTTCTGAGGGTCACTTTGGAACAAAAAGAATCTATGTTCTACCAAATACTAGCTTCTGGTAGGGCAAGCATGCCATTTAACTGTATAGAGCCTCCATCTTTACTTTGTAAACATTGATTATAATACATACAAACATATAAACGTGTTTTATATGTTTCACAGGATTTAAAGAGAATCTCTCTGTGTGTGTGTGTGTGTGTGTGTGTGTGTGTGTGTGTGTGTGCATGGTGCATGTATGTGTGTCTTTATATATCTAATCAGACAAACAGTAGATTCTCAAAAAAGGTTGGTGTTCTTATTCATAACCACTGATATATTCGTCTTTACACATTAGCACCTCTTTTTTGGAACTCTTTTCTTTTTTAACATCTGTGGTATCACACTATATGATTACTATATATGTATAGTATGATTATTCTTTTATTTAACTAGAGTGCAACTGGCATTATGTTATGTTGTATTTATTTACTGACTAAATGTTGATTATGTTTTTTCTATTCTCTTCATTTCCTTCTCTTTTTTTCCTGTCTTCTAAATGTGTGTGCATGAAATAATATTTTTATTCTTTCTTCCCCACATTCTTTTTTTCAGAGATTTCATCTGTATCTATAAATTAAAATAATGGCTTCACATTTTTTATCATGAATTCTAAAACTTTGTACTTACGTTCTTTTCTGAGTTTGTTATAAGCTTGCAATTACCTACTAAACATTTTTTTTTACCAGATTGATCACCAACATCTGAAATTCAAAATATCTTTAACTCAAGTAATTATGAATATATACTTCCTGTATTCATATTCGTTTTATAGTAATATAATTTTACATTTCCCAAATCAAAACTTCAGAGGAAACTCATTCTTGCACGTAATCAATGGCAAAATTACATCAATTTCTCTTCCGAAGCGGTTTCTTCACCTGCTCCTTCCATAGTTTTTCTCTGCCTTCCGTTTTTGTATATGTATTAATTTATAGCTTAGCAATCCTTTAACTACTTGAGAGGATTCCCTCTGTCATTCTTCAGATGACACTATATTAATTTTTCAAAATCACTTCTAGCCATCTGTTAAAAATAAGAATCAGTCATTAAAACTAAGAGAGTAGAAATAAGGAAATAATAAATGTAAGGTAAATCATTAATCAAATAGAAATCAAATACGTAGTAGAGAAAATCAGCTCACTTAAAGCTGTTTTTAGGGGGAACAACCAATAAAAAAGATTTACCCCGATAAAGAATTATCAAGAAAAATAGACAACTCTCCAACATGAAACATGGGAAAAGGTGTGCCACTGGCTAACTAGAGATCCTACAGACATTAAAAAGATCCTAAGTGCTGGTTAGCAACTACTTTGCTGTAATAAATTTGGCACTTTTGATTAAATGTACAAACTTCTAGAAAAATTTAACTTATTCAAAACAGAAATCTCTAGACGTGTTTTCCTCAATTATTTTAAATATTTAATGATGAAAAACAAATATTGTATACACACTTCTAATTAATAGGATTTGAATTTTTAAAAATTAATTGTGATTAATTATATTAAAATCAGACAAGAACTTTTTAAAAAGTATATGCTAATATTGCTCATGAATACATATGTAAATTCTTTTTTAAAATTAGCATAGTCAAGCCTATGTAAAATGATAATACATCACAGCTCAGTATTGTGTATTCTAAGAAAATAAGCTAGTTTGGTTTAAAATCCAAAAACTAGTCAATGTAATTAATACAATAAAAGAAATAAAACTTATAATCCTCTCATTAGATGCAGGTATTTATTAAATTTCAATACCCCTCAATACTATTTCATGATTAAACAAACCTCTTATGAAACTGAAAATGTAAGGAAAAATCTGAACTTTCCCAACCTGACCTTCTCATACAAATTCAATTAATTCTAGCTCAATCCCTTTAGTAATTCATCATGATCTTTTTTTATTATATACCACATCTAACCTTTAGGCAAATCTTGTTATCTCTATCTTCAAAATATATTAGAATGCAGCCGCTTCTCATCACCTCCACTGCTATCACTTTTGTTTAGACCACCGTCATGTCTTGCCTGTGTTAATGGAATTATTTCCTAACTATGTGGCTTTCTGTGTCATCCTTGTTTTATTGTACTTTTGTTTCAGTCTACACAGCTGAGAATGATCCTTTAAAACTCCTCACATTAACCCTTATGCTCAAACTCTATAATGATCCTTCTTATCACTCAGGGTAAAAGCCAAAATGGTTTTTGCATTTACAGTGGTCAACTTGACTTTGTCAAGAGCTGTGGAAGTTTTGAAATTTTACCCTACTTGCAAGCTAAAAGTTAGCCTGTTATTGTTTCATGAACGCTGGCAGAAAGCATGAGATTCCTGGCTTTGTTAAACTAGAATTTTATTACAGCAAAAGCTGTAACCAAAGCTTCATATTTGTGTGGGTTCCCCATGTCCCAAAGTTCCATGGGCACAGTACTGATGCTGAAATGGGTACCATTTTGCACACTGGACTGAAATTGAGGAGAACATCGAGCTTGGAGTTTTGCCACTTTTATAGTAACTGGGAGCAAGCCTGCCCTTTGCCGAGGGAGATATTGTCTCAAACTCATGGTTGTTGGATGGAAATTCAACCCCAGGAAACGGTTGGGATAAGGAACAGTCAGGGCCTATTTTTGGCATACCCCAAGGGAAAGTACAGTCCCATGGTGGATTGACTCCCTCCACAGCCCCATAAGTCTGAGCTTCCATTACATTTCTGACCTTTTCTTCGACTATTTATACTCCTTGCTTATCTGACGTTATGCTGCCCACTTGCTCTCCCTCTAACAGGTCAAGCCGACTTTTTTGCTTCTCAGAGTGACTTTACTCACAGTTTCCTCCAGTTGGAATTTTCATAGATTCTTCCTTCACCGCCTTCAGTTTTTTCTCTTTTCTCAAATGTTAACATTTCAGCTTTTAGCTTTCTATATAAAACTGCAACACAACCACTTTTGCTTCTTTGTTTGTCTTCAAAGTACTTATTACCATTTAAACTGCCTTCCTGGAAGGCAGTGAAATGGAGCAGGAATCATTTCATCTTTGATTTGAAAATTTGCTTCTAGAAATGTATGTGCTAGAAATAATCAGACCAGATCTCATAGAGGTATGGAAAAGGAGTGTTTATCACAACATTGTTTTAATAATCAGAAATTATTATTATAAATAAACACATATAGAGATCATATAGATTATTATAAGTAAATACATATATAGATCATTTCTAAATACATATATGTACCAAACAACTGGCATGGGGTATCTTTGGGTGGTGATATTATGTGTGACTTTCCTTTTCTTTCTTTCTTTTTTTTTTTTTTGTTGAGACGGAGTCTCACTCTGTCACCCAGGCTGAAGTGCAGTGGCGCGATCTCGGCTCACTGCAAGCTCCTCCTCCCGGGTTCATGCCATTCTGCTGCCTCAGCCTCCCGAGTAGCTTGGACTACAGGTGCCCACCACCACGCCTGACTAATTTTTTTTTTTTTTTGTATTTTTAGTAGAGAGGGGGTTTCACCATGTTAGCCAGGATGGTTCGATCTCCTGACCTTGTGATTCACCAGTCTCAGCCTCTCAGAGTGCTGGGATTACAGGCGTGAGCCACTGCGCCTGGCCGTGACTTTTATTTTCTTATGTATATGGTTTCATAATTTCTTGCTATTCCCTACTATTCTGAACTCATTTTTCTCCATCGTTTTCTATATATTTTGTTATATGGCTCATATTTTTCCTCCTCTTTTCATGCATTATTAAGAACTATGAAGAGTTTGAGATTTTACCCTAACTGTAATCTAACAGATCTGCCTGTTTTCATTCCATGGATGCTTGTAAAACACTCCTGGGTCATAGATAGAGGACCTGATTACCTGTGAAACAGAAGGCAACATGGAATATCAGCATATTTATTCACACCTCTTGTTCCTAGTCCCATGGGGCAACATGGCTGGACCCAGCCAGATACCTGCACACACCATGGATTGCATTGCAGGAGAAAGATCCTGAACTTAGATAACCAAGAATTTTATAACGGTAGTAAGCCTCCCTCTGTTTTACTCTAGAGGGAAACTTTATTATAATGGACAGTGAAAAATTATGCCCTTTCTCTCAGAGGAAAGCATTATCTCTATGTTCTAAGTCTCTGCAATTCACTCTTCCTCAAAAAGATTTTCTAGCAGAGCAGTTGGTGCCTTGCTATAAGATGAGCAGACATGGAAGATTCACATGAATCATCTCCTAACATTAATAATACATGTTAAGTAATAATAATAATAATGATGATAAATTTCCTATTTGGAAAGAGAATTAAGATTTCCTGTGAGAGAGAGGTGAGGGAAAAACATAACTTTCTGAAAGGAATTTAACCAGTCAGGGAGGGATTTGCTGTGGAACCAGCACTCGAGCCGAGATTATGGCTGGGCATCCAGAGCCAGAAGAGCAGAGTGAGGGGAGAGATGGGGAAGTCAGGCAATGCCATAGCTCCCAAGTAAGGTGAAGGCCTTCTTTGTTTATGTAAAGATCAAAAGGAAGCCATTAAAATTTTAATTACAGTTTTTTGGTTATTTGGATGCTTCGTTTTATCATTTTTTAGCAAGAGAGTGGCAAAATTAGATTATCATTTGAAAAAGCTCTTCTGATTTTAGCATAGAGAGTCAAAAGGGATTCAGAGCTCTTTTAATGATATTTGTAGTATCATCATTTTAATATTGTATTAATGAAATTTATTCATGTTTGAAGTTTGAGTAAATTTGGCAATCACATTAAAAAAATTTCCCCAAAATACCTTCTGAGCAAATTTATTAATGCATGGATTTGTCACTGCTTTTATACTTACTAGGATTTTTATTACAAGTATAAATGGCTACTTACATTGATTATTATATCAACAATCAACCTGTTACATGAAAATCAGAGGGATACTAGACACACAATAAATCTTTCCCCTATCAATTAGATAGTTCTTAAAATCAATTTAGTTTGCCAAAAAAGCACTTTACTTTGTAATATCCACAGATAAAGAAGCAGAGTGAATAAATTAAGCAAGTGAATTTTTTTAATCTCTCTCTATTTATCTATCTACTTACCTGTGCATCCATCCATAGATCATATAGAGTACATTCTCATGAAGTTGAATTAAGCAATTAATTTAAATTTTTTTCTCCTAGATTTTGTTTCAGTGAGAAACAAATCAGTTGACATTCACCAAATTGGCATTTTTAGCAACAAAAATCTCCCAACATTACATTTTATTATAAAACATAACACAACTTCCAAGGAATTCACTTGTGGCTGGATTTTCTTAAAGAAAGTTTGTTTAATAACAAGGTTCATATCAAAGATAAATTATCTATATTGGCTTAATTATCATATTGTTGCTTATAGTTTTGATGTTACCAGGATAAATACTTGGTCTGCATTTGATGGAAAAGCATGATATTTTGTGAAGGATATCTGACCACTTGTGTAGGAAAAAGGCTCTTGATAATATGACTGAAGATTTACATCCAAGAGTATACATTTTAGGAATTTTCTTGATAAAATGGATAAGATACTTTACCATTATTTCCAGAATAAAATAATACTGATTAATAACTCATGGGACATTTTTGGCTGTCTCTTTTATACATTAACTGTGGTCTTATTGAAGATTGGTAAGTTAAATCATGCAATGAGTTAACGTATTTTCAGGCTTATTACTATGGTTCAGGGATGTATTCTTAAAATATGCATGTCAAATGCATTATTCTGCAAGCAATAATGGTAATAACTATGAAATTTGGGTTTCTGTCAATACTTAGAAAACATCGCAATTCATATTTTCTTCCTCTGTTTTTCTATATTCATGAACTTTAAATGTGTAGAATGTAGGATACAGGAGAAGTGTCATGAAAGGAAGAGAATAAAAGACCTAAAATACCAAGAGTATTGGGGAAGGCCCAATAGTAACGGAGAGGGCACATCCATTTCCCCAACAATTTTCTGCCTAATGCCTATTGAGATCCTGATACTGGCTGCTCCTTCTCTGTAAAGAAATGTGAAATCTTTAATTATGTCCTTGTTCTAAAATCGGGATTAGAAAATATAACACAAGTGATCAATTCTTGGGAAATGAACTTTAGAGTGAAAATAAACAAAATATAAAGTGAATGCTCTAAACAATGAAATGGTGGTAGATGAAGAATAGATACTAATTATTGTCTATTATTCATGGTTTTTAACATAAATATTTTTGACCACTTATGTATTACAGAGTATTCTAGTCATAAGGCACAGAGCAAATTAAGATATGCATAACTCTCTGTTCAAAAGGAGCTTATATTCCGGGGCAATAAAATTATAAACAAAATTAATACATAAAGAATATAATATTAAATATTAGGTAAACTAATGCAATATAGGTTTTTTTTTTTATGTGCACCAGTGGATTGCTTTAAAGCAATATTCTAATTGCAGGGCTAAAAGCAACTCAAAGGTTTTCTTGCCACACACACACAAACACCCCTAGTGTGTTTGTATGCATATAGAAAATTGTCTCTGGGCCAGGAGCAGTGGCTCACTCCTGTAATCCCAGCACTTTGAGAGGCCGAGGTGGGCGGATCACTTGAAGTCAAGAGTTCAAGACCAGCCTGGCCAACATGGTGAAACCCTGTCTCTACTAAAAATGCAAAAATTAGCCAGGCGTGGTGGCAGGTGCCTGTAATCTCAGCTGCTTGGGAGGCTGAGGCAGGAGAATTGCTTAAACCTGGTAAGTGGAGGTTGCAGTGAGCCGAGATCTCACCACTGCACTCCAGCTTGGTGACAGAGTGAAACTCTGTCAAAAAAAAAAAAAAAACAAGGAAAATTGTTTCTCTGTGTAGGCAAACAACTACAAGAAATGTAGAATGAGACATTAATGGAACCCCTAAAATAGCCCATTTACCCGTTTGGGCAAGTGACAAATTGACACATTCATATGTTTAGTAAGAAATCTAGTAAGTGACTGTGTTTTATATTTAAAACTTAATTTTAAAAAGTGATATTAGGAATCTTATTAAAAATGTAATATCCTGGGACAAAAATTGATCTCATGGACGTATGTTTTATAGGATAATGCATGCTAACTTTCCTGTCAATGCTTTGCCTTATGATCACTTGACAGGAAATGCAAATGTTTTCCATAAGTGCCTTCTATGGTAATTTAAGTGTCTGACCTTTTCATAATGTGGTAATTTATTTTTAGTCATTTCTGTTTGATTTATTGTCCTCATGAAAGGTTGCTTTTTTATCATTTTTATGGTGCCAGCAGAATTATTAAAGAGTTGTCCATTGAACTGTGACTATCATTGTCTTTTTTTTTAACAAGGATAGAATACTAACAGGATTTATGTCAATTTCATAAGACTAGCTCCTTTCTACATAAATACACTTGTTGCTTATAATGACAGAGGAAACTACTATAATCAATGATGATTAAAATGACCTACACACATATAGCACAAATAGTAAAAGAGGTATGTTGACAGCTTTTATATATGTAAACATGTATTACTTTGTGTTTATGCCTCAATCTTTACTCCCCTTTTCTTCCCTCTCATCTCTAATGTTTTGAGGGAAAAATATATTTTCTTTGTAATTTTATTAAAACTAGTTCTTTTTTTTTACAAAGATTAGTTATGCTTCTAGCAAAACATTTTTTATAAACAAAGTCAGTCAATTATATCTAGCAGAAAAAAGATTCAATTAAAAATAGTATATAGAATTAAGGAGTTAAAGAGCTAAAAGTTTATTAGAAAGTATTCCAAAACAAAATAACTCTACATCATCGTTCATTTTCCTTGTTTGAAACTTTAAGTATGTCATTTTTCAAACATTATTTAGATGAATAGTTCTTAACAGACTAAGTGAAGACCACTACATTTTGCTGTGATAGTTATTATCACTCTTTTAATTGATGCAAACATTATACATATAATCAAATGTTTAAAATTTTTTAAATTATTTTCCCACATATATTAGACTAATAATTTACATATCTTAGACTAATAATTCAAGCTAAGTAGGGTGTGGGGAACAGCTAAGAGGAAAAATCACATAGCTAATGGATATCTTATTTTCCATTTGAGCAAGGTGAGTAGTATACATCTTCTTTTTGTACTTAAGCAACACCTCCCAAGAACACTCGAGAACTAAACAGATAGTTGAGAAGAAGGGGTTCTTGAATTTGTGAAGAATCTGCATGAAAATGGGAGATTTCTGATGAAAACAATTACCAGGATTCACAAAGTCACTATAAGGATATTTAAACTACTGAAATCTTGCTCTTTGGAGTTAATCCTCCTGAAATCTTCTAGGGAGAAAATACTGATCCCAACTTTGAAAAAAAAGTAGTTTGATATCATTGATCTACAATCTGTTTGCACCTACATTGTAAGCACAATCAAGAAGGAAAAATTCAAAACATTCAGTTTCTGAAGCACTTTGACAGCTCTGGGAAGATTTAGAATATGCATGAAAATCTATCAAATTACTCACTTCTGCAGTGGGAAGGAATAGGAAATTACTCCTAAACTAGTATTCTCAGAGCACTAAACCATCAATTCAAACCAGAACACCTCTGCTATGTGTTTTAAACATAAAGCTAACATTCTGTCTTTCTTTTTAAAATACTTACTTTTTTTAGATCTCTTTTGGTTCACAGTAATACTGAACAGAGGGTACAAAGATTTCCCATGTACCTACTGCCCCCACACATTGCAGAGACCTCCCCATTATCAACATACTCCTCCAGTGTGGTGCATTTGGTACAATCCATAAACCTATATTGACACATTATTATCACTCAAAGTCCATAGTTTTTTGTTGTTGTTGTTGTTGTTGTTTGAGGCAGAGTCTCACTCTATCGCCCAGGCTGGAGTGCAACGGCATGGTCTCAGCTCACTGCAACCCCTGCCTCCTGAGTTCAAGTGATTCTCCTGCCTCAGTCTCCCAAGTAGCTGGGATTACGGGTGCCCACCACCACACCTGGCTAATTTTTGTATTTTTAGTAAAGACAGGGCTTCACCATGTTGGCCAGGCTGTCTCGAACTGCTGACCTCATGATCTGCCCGCCTAGGCCTCCCAAAGTGCTGGGATTACAGGCGTAAGCCACTGCGCCTGGCCTCATAGTCCATAGTTTACATTAGAGTTGACTCTTGGTGTTGTACATTCTATGGGTTTGGACAAATTTAAAATGACATGTATCTACCATTATGCTATCATACAGAGTAGTTTCACTCCACTAAAAGTCATCTGTGATCTGCCTATTCATCCTTTCCTCCCTAATAACCCCTGGCAACCACTGATCTTTTTTGTGTCTGATAGTTTTGCCTTTCCCAGCATTTCTTACAGTTAGAATCTTACAGTAGGTAGCCTTTCCCGGTTGGCTTCTTCCAGTTAATGCATTAAAGTTTCTTTTTAGTGCTGACTAATATTTCATTGTCTGGATATACCACAGTTTATTCAGTCACTTACTGAAGGACGTGTTGCTTGCTTCCAAGTTTTTGGAACTATGAATAAAGCTGCTATAAACATCTGTCTGCAAGTTTTTGTGTGGACATACCTTTGCAAACTTTTTGTGTACATACCAATGAGTACAATTGCTAGATCCTATGGTAAGAGTATGTTTAGTTTGAGAGAAAGCTGCCGAACTGTTTTCCAAAGTTGCTGTATCATTTTGCGTTCCAACCAGCAATAAATCAGAGTCTCTATAGAGCCACATTCTCCCCAGCTTTTGGTGTTTTCAGCGTTCTGAGTTTTGGCCATTCTAATAAGTTTATAGTGCTATCCCACGGTTTTAATTTGCAAGTCCTGAGTAACAAATGATATAGATTAACTTTCAATGTGCTTATTTGCCATATGCGTATCATCTTTGGTGAAGTGTCTATCAAGGTCTTTGGCTCATTTTTAGATTGGATTTTTTTTCTTATTGTTGAGTTTTTAAAATTATTTTTATACTTTGAATAACAGACTTTTATCAGATATGTCTTTGGCAAATATTTTCCCCC
This sequence comes from Nomascus leucogenys, assembly GCF_006542625.1. NCBI lineage: Eukaryota > Metazoa > Chordata > Mammalia > Primates > Hylobatidae > Nomascus > Nomascus leucogenys. Next base: position 87,327,077 of record NC_044387.1, on the reverse strand, counting down.
AGGCTCTGGCTTGTCTCCTCATCATTCTCTTCACACTGTCTTTACAAAACAAACATTTTTAATTGTCATGAAATACAGCTTTTCAATTCTTTCTTTCATGGATCATACCTCTTGTGTTGTATCTAAAAAAAATTTCCAAAACCGAAGTGATGTAGAGTTTCCTCTATGATGAATTCTAGGTGTCTCATCATTTTGCATTGTACATTTACATCTGTGATCCATTTTGAGTTACATTTTGTGAAGAGTGTGACAACTTTATGGGTGTATTCATCTGTTTTCATGCTGCTGATAAAGACATACCTGAGCGTGGGGAAAAAAATAGGTTTAATGGACTCACATTTCCACGTGGTTGAGAAAGCCTCACAATCATGGCGAAAGGTGAAAGGCACTTCTTACATGGTGGCAGCAAGAGAGAATGAGAGAGAAGCAAAAGTGGAAACCCCTTATAAAACCATCAGGGCTCACAAGACATATTCACTACCACAGGAACTGTATGGAGAAACCGCCCCCATGATTCAATTATCCCCCACTGGGTCCCTCCCACAAAACGTGGGAATTATGGGAGCCAAAATTCAAGAGGAGATTTGGGTAGGGATACAGAGTGAAACCATATCAGTGGGATACTTTCACTAGTCAGGTTGTAAAGTATTATTATTGAAGAAATTATTTGAAATTATTCTGTATTATATCTTCCAACAATTAAATCCATATTTTCTACCTTAACTTCATATTAGTAGTTTTTCTGTCATAATTTGCAGCTATGAAATATATACATGTGGATTTTTTAGAGAATTTAGGGTCCATTGCTATTAGTCACCTTACAACCCTTTTTCAGGGATTTAAGCATTATAAATCTTGAAATTAAGTCATTCTGAATTTTTCCTCTTTCACACCTTATGGAAATATTGAAACGCACGAGAGAGACTCCTCTCTTGTTTACTTTGTTCAATATGGCCATTGTCCCTGTAAGTGTATTTCAGAGGGTCCTTTTTGCAGAGTCTGAGGTAACAGGGCATTAGTTACTAACTTACTAAAATAGAACTTGGGATGATTTTTGTCTAAAAATAATTATTCCATACATACCTATTACTAGTTTCTCCTGAGTCTCACATAGAGGAAAAGGAAGTCAGGTGTCATAGGGAAGAGGTAAAAGTTAAAGCATCTCTTACCAGCTATTGGGTTGCTTGGACACAAAGGCAACTTTTTAAAATTCTGTCAAAGAAGCTAAAAACTAAGTTCAAATACTCATCAAAACAAACAAAAACAAAAAAAATTTAAAAACAAACAAAAAAAACCCACCCAGATATCAAACCTTCCGACTGAATTATTTCAAGTGGGATCTGAATAGCATAGCCTGAAGCAAATGCCAAAAGCAGCCATTTTCTCTTAAAAACATGTTAATATTCCTCAAATATTTGAGAAAACTGAAGTTCTACAGATTTGGCTATCTGTGCTGTGTGGCTGTGAGTATGCTGACCTACTCCTAAGAGCCCATAGGGTTCAAATAATTATTGAACATGAGACACAATGAATATTTCATAAACTGAATGATAATTTCTTCTCGTGTTCTACATTTAGTAAAGCTTTACCATTTATTCAACATCTGTGTTTCACTCTGGTCGAAGGGCTTGTAAAATTTAGCTTCACCAAAGTGATTATTATGTCATAATTTATTTTCTCTTGATGACTATGCTATTCAAATAATAATTTTCCTATAAAAAATTTCTCTAAGCTTTGAAAAAAATCTGTCTACAAATCATTCACCTAAGTGGTTGTGTAAATGTATGAGTGTAAATTTATGTGTATAACTTAGAGAAGAAGTTTATTTGATTTTCTAGTGGGACATAGATATATTCGCATACTTGTTTAAAGTGAGTTGTTAAACAAACAAAAATTGGAAAATAAGTTTAATGCCTTCATGTGGCTCCATGAGTTTTCTTAAAATAAACTGGATTTTGGAACTCTTTCACTTTGCACGTTGGGAAATTCACAAGCACAGCATTGACTCCGAGGTATATTTTGTTGAGAATTGTATTTTTGCTTTTAAAATTTCTTTGCACTCTCAAGTCCAAGATTGAGATGCTATGCTTTGAAAGTTAGAATAGTTTGTAAATATTAAAAAAAAAAAATTTTCCTTGGAGTGGTTGAATTGATGTCTCACTAGAAACCAAGAAGGCTAGAAATCATTTTCTATTGTTTCATTTTTTGACTGTGTTAAAATAAGATGTATTTTAGATATTAATATGTCTAGATTGCTTCAAATATCTATATTTATCATAATACTATAACAAATTTACCCCCAAATTTCAATGGTATCACACAATATAAATGTACTTTTTACATACACGTTAAACTAGTAAGGGTATTCTCAGGGTCGGGCAGTGAGGTCTCTTTTTCGCTGATTTGGGGAATAAGTTTTTTTTCTATTTTGTAGCTCTACTATTTCTTAGAGCAGGGTCAAAAACTAGACCTGTGTGCAAAATCTTGCTGACAGTCTTTTTATGTAGGACCTGAGAATTAAGAATGGTTTTTGTATTTTCAAAGAGTTGGGGTAAACAATCAAAAATGAAATATTTAGTGATATATTAAATTATATGAAATTCAATTTCATTGTTCATACAAATGTTTTATTAGAACACAGCTATGGCTGCTTGTTTATGTATTGCCTGTTCTATAAGCATGCTTGTAGAATTTCCTTCTCTAGCCATGCCATAGTAATATATAAGCATAGATATTTATCTCTCTATATATCCACTGACATTTGTGGGACAAGATTACCATATAGTTATATTTAATCTATTGCTGGGAAGTGATTAAAGTACCCCAGGGGACCCCAATCCTAAATAATGCTAGTGTTACTTTTATCAAATCAATGTTAAAACAAATAAACTTCTAACAAGAAAAACAAATGAGAGTAAAAAATGTCATTATTTTATCAAAAGTCTATAACAAGTTGCACTAGATTAAGTTGCCCATTTCAGCTTCCCTTCAATATGGTGGGAAGACAGTGGCTAACTCCTTGGCAGCATTTTCCAGGTCGGTTTAATTTAGCCATGAGAGTCCACACCCTGGGACCCACTAACCTTTTTCTTCAGCCTAGCAATTCCACTTACCAGCCATGTGTTCAGCAAACATGATAAGTCATTAGTTATCTTTCTATGCCTTTCAGGCATTGTTAGTGAGGGAGTTAGGAAGTGTAGACAATTCTTAGCCTGCAGTATATTTTATGACCTCCAGTGGGTCAGAAAAAAGCTGTCAGAAGGGCAAGAGAGACTGTGGTGAGCATTTTTCAAGGGGAAATTAGCATGAGTTTGTAGATTAAATGGATCTTGTTATTCTAAAAAGTCACGTGACAAACCAAAAAATGCAGTAAATTAACAGTGTTCTGAAAGGTTTAAAGTATTTTTTAAAAGACAATATAAATTACTCTTCCACTTACAGTTGTGAAGAGCCAAATTTTTAATTTCCTGAATGCTTGCTTCCTAAATGAATAATGGAAAGCATGCTAAAAATTCTAAAACACGAGGCAGAAAAGAGTCTTTGATAGGCTGAACCTACCGAAGGAGAGAAATTACGTTAAATGCTTTGTCATGTTCCTTTATATTATGGCATAAAATAACATTTAGGAAAAAAAGACACTTGTTTGAATTCAGTGGCAAGTTTATTATTTTTATTGTATTCTAACTGACTGGCTTTTAACATGGCAAGCTAATGTCAACCTTGGATGTCACAAATTTCCCAATTCCGTGACACTAAGCCTTGTGCTACTTTGTTTCAGCTTTCCTCTAGTGACCACTACTGCTAAATGCAAAAGAACAAAAAGAAAACCCCATTATCATTAGCCCCTGCTCTAATAAAATTTAGGGTCAAATGAGGCATGTTGATATGCCCGCCATTTTTAATTTTTAATGAATAAAAATGGAGTCTATTGTTTTCTACTCTTTACAACTTTAACCCTTATGTAGTGTCTAAAAATCAGTAAAGTATAAAAAGTAAAAAAACGGTGCTGAAATTCACTGGGAAATTAGATGAATTTAAATACCTTTTGTTTGGGATCCTACAGTTGGTCTTTACTGACGGAAGAGTCAGTTAGATCTGGCTGTGGTTTGTGATTAAGACAAAGCATAGATGGGAACAGTCTTGTGGCTGCTAATGGGCAATGTATGAGTCCCAAAATATCATCATGGACCATACATTTTTCCATTGGATGTAAAAGAATTGATTAGACAGGGCAAAATATACTGTCTATGTGAATTTATGCATGGGATTAATTATGACATCTCTCCAAACTAGGGACTCCATTCCTGAAGCTTTTTTGTTATCAGAGAAATAGAGTCTCTCTTCTCTGGGTATTCTTCCTGTTGTGAGCTAAATGATGGCCCAAAAGATATGATTATATCTTAGTTCACATAATCTATGAATATCATCTTATAAAGCATAAGAGTGAATAACTATATGTGCCAAAAGATATGGTTAAATTAAGGATCTTCAGAGGAAAGATTTATCCTAGATTATCAGGGTGAGACCTAAATGTAATCACATATATCCTTATGAGAGAGAGAGGGAGTTTTGACACAGACACAAGGAGGAGAAAGTGATACGAAGATGGAGTGGAAAGTTGTAGCCGTAAGCCAAGAAATGTCAATCGCTACCAGAAACTGGAAGAAGCAAGCACAGATTATGATCTGGAAACCCCCCACCGGGAGAGTGTGGTCCTGCCAGCACCTTGATTTCAGTCAAGAGATACTGATTTTAGACTTTTAGATTCCTAACGGTGAGAGATTAAATTTCTGTTGTTTAAGTCAGCAAGGTTTTGGTAAGTTATTACAGCAGACATAGGAAACTAACACATCCCCCAATCTTAGAAAATCTATTTCTGGAAGTGTGATCTAACGAAAGGAAAAACAGGCATGTGATTGGGCAAATTGCACAGAGGTCAGAATGCTTGGTATGTTGACTCCAAAGGATGCTGAGACCAAATTCAACTTATATGAACTATACTGTGATTAAAATGACATCTTTTACTGCTCTGCTGCTTCCTGCGTGCTTGTAAGTGGAGTTCAACAGAAGTTAGAAATATTTGTAGGCTACAGAAAGTGGTCTTTGCTCTAAGTGGATCCATAATCTCCCAAACTTCAGTTAGAGAAACAGCATAAGGAAGGAAAGAGTAGGTATTAGGCACAGATATGTCTCCTAATGTCATGAGGGATGTCATTAGAGCACAACAGGGACTCAGAATTAGGGGAGTTTGAATATAAGTTGGGTTACATAGGAAAGATGACCATATGGGTGACCGTTAGAATTGGCAAGTCATATAAAAGCATAAGGGGAGTCAGAAAATATTTACGAAGTAATGGCATCAAAGTCAGGACCTCAAAGATGAATATAACTTCATGAGATAGGCTCTATATTGTCCCTATCACTTCCTGTACTATAAAAAATCCTACTCCAAGCTACTCCTATTTTTTTGTCCACAAATAAATTCTGATTCCCATGAATTTAACGACTCTATCCCTCCGGTGCCACTAGAGTGTGAAATGGTTCCTGAATATATTGCAGGGCAGCTGTCTCCAAACTTTTTGGCACCAAGGACCAGTTTACAGGGGAGTAGGGGATGGTTTGGGTATGAAACTGTTTCACCTCAGATCATCAGGCGCTAGATTCTCACAAGGAGCGCAACACCTAGACCCCTCGCGTCCGCCGTTCACAATAGGGTTTGCACTCCTATGAGAATCTAATGCCACTGCTGATCTGACAGGAGGCGGAGCTCAGGTGGTAATGCTGACTTGCTTACTGCTCACTTCCTACTATGAGGCCCGGTTCCTAACAGGCGACAGATACTGGGCTGCTGCCTGGGTTTTGGGGACCCCCATTGTATGTTTATGAGCAAATAAATAAACTACCTAGAAGGGCACATAGGTACTATTTGTAGGTTAGAAGATGATAATTTATTGGGAGAAATAGTGATGGGAATTTTAATGGCACCTGATTCAGTTCGTAGAACATTTATGTAGCTGTAACCATAAGTAATAATATATAAGTAACAATAATAAAACTGTTTTTGAAAGGCTTTTTTATAGTCTTTAATATATAGTATAAAGTATTGAGATACAATTTCCAGGAGAACAGTTCCTTGGCTAGTGAGTCTGCCCCTACTCCTGGTTATACCATAAAGAGTCAACACAGGCCGGGTGCAGTGGCTCATGCCTGTAATCCCAGCACTTTGGGAGGCCAAGGCGGGCGGATCACAAGGTCAAGAGATTGAGACTATACTGGCCAACGTGGTGAAACCCCTGTCTCTACTAAAAATACAAAAATTAGCTGGGCATGGTGGCATGTGCCAGTAGTCCCAGCTACAGCAGGCTGAGGCAAGAGAATTGCTTGAACCCCGTAGGTAGAAGTTGAACTGAGATTGTGCCACTGCACTCCAGCCTGGCAACAGAGTGAGACACAGTCTCTAAAAAGAAAAAAAAAAAAAAAGAATCAACACATGCTTGAAAGTATACTCTTCCAGGACAGGAAACAAATACAACCTGATAGAAAAATGCTATAGGATAAAACATTAGGCTATCTTTTAAATTGTATTAATTACTTGTTAACTTGAAAAAATAAGACGTGATTGGGCAAACTGCTGTACTTGAAATACAGCTGTCAGAGCTCATGCAGAGTGGAGGTTGCACACTTAATCGTTTGTTTCATCCTGTAAATCAGACTCAAGCAAAACATGGTAGTTTCTTTCTATTTTCTTCTTTCTGCAACTTTCCTTTTCCAATAAAGCAGTAAGCCAGGAGAAAGGCAATGATAATGACTTCCACAAAGACAGTGTATGAAGGAAAAGCTGTGTTTTGTTTCCCTGAGCTTTGGATGGTCTTTAATGAGGGTTTACTTAAATAAAACGCAGCATTTAATTGTTAAATGGCTCTGCTGAAGCTTTTAGATCTATTTTTAAAAGCAGCTAAAACTATTGGCTTCTGTTAAGAAAATTTTTTAAAAATTAAAAGAATTTTTCACAATCAAGACATTTATATATATATATAAATGTGTTTTCGATAGTGAAACAGAATATTTTTCCATGTCTTTTAGGAAATGTTGCACTGTTAGTCATTTTCTTTTGGTAAAATATTTTTCTCGCTTTAAACTGCATATCTGTCACTGTTATTTTTAAAATGTGAATACATTTTTCCAAATATAGAATCTCCTTGATATTTAAGAATCACATTTTTATGAACTCAAATCTTAGTTCACACTTTGCTCAATGCTGACACTATAAGCTAGTGAAGGTTAAAATAGTAGCACAGTTAATGGTTGAAAGCTTGTTTTGTTTATGAACATTAGTATCTTGAATGAAAATAAATATACCTGTCCAGGCAAATTAAATAGAACCAATTCATACCTTAGTTAGTTAATCCTTTTACTAGTTCAGAATCTAGATTATGATATTGTATTACTTATTTCATGCTATATAAATTTCAGATTTAATTAGCCAGGAGGTATACTTTCCAGATACCACCTTGTATTTTGGTGGTGATAAAGATTCTAACTAAAATTTGAGGTAGTGATGCTGTCATTTTTAACCAATTACGTGAACGGGTCTAGAAATTTATGGAATATTGGAATGTGGTTTTCCATTACATTTAAAATTTTATATGTATGCTTATGGTAGGAAGCATAAATGGCCCAATGAAAAGGATAACTCTGGAAGTCCGTATTTATGAACTGTATGCACCAGAGGCTTGATAATTAAGCTCTATCAATTTACTTTTCCCTAGCCTCACAATTTAATGGCTAATACACACTGTATAAGATGGTTAAAATGATAAACAATGTAATGAATATATCTGTCACATAAGGCTATCAGCATACATGTAAATCTAACCTTATATTTATTTAAATACTTGGTTTAGTTCCTAAAATAATGCATTTTCATATTATATTGATTTAAAAGAAAAAATAATTTTCTAACACTTCTTTCAATGAAGATAACTATACATAGCTTTTAATCAGGTAATTAATTTGTCACACACGAGATTATGAGTTCTTAATCTGTTGCCTTGCATTTTGCTGGAAACGGGTTTATAAAGATTTCTTCTCCATTATAACTCCTGGTAATGACTCTTTGTATCTTATACAATGAAGATCATTTGCAGTTGAATATACCTTTTTAAATGAAGGGGTCTTTAGTAATTGAAATAGTGTGGAATTAAGTATGTGGAAAGAGTATGGACCTGGATCACTACAATCTGAATTTAACATCATCTACATTTTATACATTTCAAAACTATTTTACTCAGTCAATCTGTTGAGGGTCAGATTGAAAAGGAGAGTGGAAATATGCAGTCATGTCATTTGTCATGATGCCTATTGAAATTTTGGAAGAGTTTATTGATGCCTTCAATAATTACGAATATGCTCACCACTTAAAAATCATTTACTTGACAGCATATATTATTCAAGTATGATAATAACTGGATCTGTTCAAAGAAATTGGTGCTCATTATAAATTATCCACTTCTCTTTAAACTCTAAATCCTGATGTTTAATTTAAATGCTCTGTAAAGCATATACTTTAAATCACTGATTGCTTTGATTTCTTGATAACTTTTCTACATCATACTAGTTGGCCTCATAAGCACAGTTCATGTTGAAAATTTATTATTACAATCATTCTTTAGATTGTGTCTTAGTTTGTGTTGCTAAAAAGGAATACCTGAGACTGGCTTAATTATAAAGAAAAGAAGTTTATTTGTCTAATGGTTCTTCAAGCTGTACAAGAATCAAGGTGCCAGCATCTGCTTCTGGTGAGAGCCCCAGAGTGCTTCCACTCATAGTAGAATTTGAAGGGGATCTGGGGTGTGCAGAGATCATATGGCCAGAGAAAAATCAAGACAGAGAGGCCAGGCTCTTTAAATAATCAGATCTCACAAGAACTAATAGAGCAAGGACTCACTCATTACCATGAGGATGGTACCAAACCATTCATGAGGGATCCACCCCTATGACCCAAACACCTTCCTCCAGGTCCCACCACCAACAATGGGGATCAAAGTTCAACATGACATTTGGAGGGAAAAAACATGCAAACTATATCAGATTGTAGTTAATTTATCTTAGGAATAATTTTAAAAGGTATTTTTCATTAATTACTTCTTCCACTGTATTTTAAAATATGTTTAAAAATTGTTTTTTTGTGAATTTCAGTCCTTCAAAAATATATAGAGCAAATCAGGTTGTTATTCATATTGCAGAATAAGCTATGTCAAATGATTTCTTATATAACATCCATTTTATAGCAACATTGTTAAAATTTTCTTTTATAAAGTATTTTAGTCTACAGCCTAATCCTATACCACCCTGAACCTATCTGACCTTCTGATCTAGGAAGCTAAGCAGGGCTGGGCCTGGTTAGTATTTGGATAGGAGGCTGACAGAATACTTTTTTGCATTCATAGAGTATATAGCTTACTTAAAATTTATTTCTTATGGTATTTTCCTTTAATGCTCAAATTCCTGACATACAATATAGAAATCATTTAAAGTAAAGAGTGTTCACTGTAGATTTAATAAGTTCCATGTAGGCCTTTCCAGCTTTTATATAGTTTTCTCACACTGGAAGATAATTTACTGCAGTCAGCTAATAGCATCTGTCCTTTGCTAAGACCCATGGCAAAATGTAATAAAAGTAGCCTTCTTTCCTGAAAAGTTATGACCAATAGGGAAGAAATCATGACTTGGCAGTCATATCTGAAGAAAGAATCCTACCACAACTCTGGCAGAATTTTAAAAAGCAAATGATTTGGGACATGAAATAGTAGGTGTATTGAGTGCAGAAGAAATATATCAAGTTACCATCAGTTGAGATATTCGACAGAATATCTCTTCTCACTTGAATATTGTTTTATGAGATTATAATAAAATCCTTCTGTTAATAATTAAATTAATATTGGTATGTATTAGTTAGTTTTCACACTGATATAAAGAAATGCCCGAGACTGGGTAATTTGTAAAGGAAAGAGGTTTAATTGACTCACAGTTCCACATGGCTAGGGAGGCCTCAGGAAATTTAACAGTCATGGGGGAAGGGGAAGAAAGGCACCTCCTTCACGAGGCAGCAGGGAAGAGAAAATTGAAGGAGGAAATTCCAAACACTTATAAAACCATGAGATTTCATGAGCACTTACTCACTATCACAAGAACAGCATAGGGGAAACCGCCCCATAATCCAACCACATCCCTCCCTCGACATGTGGGGATTACAATTTAAGATGAGATTTGGGTGAGGATACAGAGCCAAACCATATCTCCCCTAAGGTAAATATATAATGCATAAATTGGCATTTTATTCTGCTTGCATGTTTAGGACCTTAAGAACTGAGACTTTATAATATATGATAGCAGATGCAAGAAATACAAGGTTTAAGAAAAATATTTATTTAGAGAATCAATGTGTTTTGTTATACCATTTATTTTTATGATTTATTGTTCCTTCACATTGTAATGCAAATATTATTTTATTTGTAGATAGCTTTCGTGGAAATTATGCCTCTTTTAACACAACCACGCCACATTTTATTTCCTTTCATTCATTGGTTATCATATGACCGGGCTCCCTCCATGTCTTTCATTTGCTACTTGAGACAGCCCAGCATTGCAACTTCAGCATTTCTGGCCCTCTTTTTTAACATCCAACCTCATCCTTCACCCCATAATGATATATTTGCTTCACTTGTTAACACTAAATCAAATCCTAAAATCATAACATGTGACCAATATGCACTATCTATGCTTCTAACTTTTGCTAAGCATCTTCATATAAGTAATTTTATTAAAGATTTATAGACTCATGGCTTACTCAAGATCAAATGATCCATAATAATGAAACCTGTCGTTGCACAAGTGAAGAAATTAAGAACGAGGGAGGTGGCTGGCTTCCCAAGGCTGATTAATGAAATGGGCATATGTTAAATTTAAGTCAAGTTAGAATGAGAGGGTTTTTGTGGTTTTTGTTTTTTTGCTAACCATTTTGGTAACATCATTTACCCTCTTTCAGAAATCAATGTAAATCCTGAAACATGGAAGTTTTGTTCAAATTATTTTGTTAAAATGAACAACATGATTAACTTAAACAGAAAACTAAGTAGAACATAAATGAGTAAATGAATGTAGCAGCAATTAACATTATAGTTATTAGGAAAATGAGACTGTTGAGCTTTCATATGAGACTGATGCTAGAGACATACTGAAGACTAGAGTGGAAGTTAAATCATGAATACAAGATAATAGTTCAGGTGGTAAGAAGATAATATGATTCAGCTGCCGAGAAGTGAGTCACCTAAAAGAATGCTAGCAATAGTATGAATTCCTCTTTAATTATTCGTTTAATTTTCCACCTCTGAAAAACATAATAATATTTATAATTATATGAAACTATCTTAGGGCCTTGAATCTGGAATCTTTAAAACGAATGATTCTGAGAAAAAAAAAGAAAACTTGAGTTTATTGTATGTTATTCAATTTGCTTCATTTCCCTGGGTTTAAAAATACAATTTCTTGTTCCTTAAGGGAAGGGGTGTGACCCTGTATAGGATGCAGTTATAAACTAAATAAATTTTAACTCAGATTTTTAGAATTGAATATTTTTTTGAAAAAAATAATTCTCTGAAAGTCATACATTTATTCCAGTGGAGCTACTGTTGGAAGACCAATTTCTGAAAATGTTCAGAGTTTTTCAGCCAGCTTAGGTTTTTTACTTCATTAATGGAAGCACTTTGTATCACCCTATTTGTTAATAATTTAAAATAACTAACTGCGATTGACCTTTGGTGTATCAAAAAATTAGATGTACACTCAAAGGTTAATCTTTTCTGCACACCTAGAATATTCAGAATAATGTGCCTAGTTGTGCTCTTCCCAGATCTAGTTTCTTACCTGGGGCATCCCTCTTGCCACAGTTGCCAGGCAACCATTCTCATAGCCTGAGCCAAATACACCTTTCCCTAATAATGTTGCTTTGCTCATCTTCACCTATACAATGACTATGTGACTTCACTTCTCTCTTAGAAACATGTTGCTCTCTCTTAAATGGGGCCTTCAAAATATAATTAAAAACCAACCAACAACAGATGATTTCTGTGTATATATAATTTACATATGTTTACATATTATACATCACACATAGGTATTAAATTAAGTGTTAAGTTTTTAATGTTACATCTTCATCTACTTGGCTAATTTTTCTAAGAACAAAACAAAAATTTAAATAGACAATGAAGAACACTAATTCTGAGAACAATCTCTGATGCCAGACCAAACACATTCTGAATCATCGGAAACATTTCTTTTTATTATTTTAAGTCCTGGGATACATGTGCAGAATGTACAGGTTTGTTACAGAGGTATACACACATACACGTGCCATGGTGGTTTGCTGCACCTATCAACTCATCATCTAGGATACATTTTTATAAAAGGAGTCTGGAAATGCAAAAATCTCTTCCACGATGAATAGTGATATTACATATAGGTGGACAGGTGATATCACATAGAGTTGGACTTCTATAAATTTGTAGAAGTACTTTTATATTCATATAATAAGACTAAGAAATGCATCTGTATATTGTTCGTGATTATATTTCACTCCAGCAAATCCTGACCAGCATCAAAACTAAATAAAAAGTACCATTTTTATTGATACACTTTAGGAATATGAACATGTTTATTTAGTGTTCCATATGGTTAAAACTGGAAGGAATAAGAACAACTAATCTTGTTTTACTTCAAGATTTTTTTTACAAGTACCTTACAATTTTACTTTTTAAGAGCTCATTTCAATTTCACAAATTTCTAATAAATCTTCAATCTTTTTTATTTTTATTTTTTATTTTTTGAGATGGAGTTTCACTCAGGCTGGAGTGCAGTGGTGTGATCTTGATTCACAGCAGCCTCTGCCTCCTGGGTTCAAGCGATTCTCCTGCCTCAGCCTCCTGAGTAGCAGGGATTACGGGCATGCGCCACCACGCCTGGCTGATTTTGTATTTTTATTAGAGACAGGGTTTCTCCAAGTTGGTCAGGCTGGTCTCGAACTCCTAACCTCAGGTGATCCGCCCGCCTAGGCCTCCCAAAGCACTGGGATCACAGGCGTGAGCCACCGTGCCCAGCTAAATCTTCAAATTTTTTAAAAATTTACTTCTAGTTATATTTATTCTTTAAATTAAAATTGAAAGATTTTCTAAGTCATAAATGTTATAAGAGAAATTTATTAATACAACAATTTTTAGTTTCCAGATATCATTAGGGTTTTTTAAGTTATATGTATTAGGAAAGGAGAATGAGATGAAGTAAAAAAGAGATACGGAGATGGGATATAAACCTAAGTACAAAGGACATACACATCCTATTTTTTTTTTTAACTACAATCCTCTTTTGCTCTAATAAAATACTTTTCACTGATTAGAAGCCCAAATTTGCTTATACTTTCTCCTAATGTATCTGAAGAGCAAATAATTTTGCATAATTTCATGTCTTGTTTGATTACACACAGTGAAAGTTCAGTGCAAGTAGAACGTTTTAATTTTTTAAAATTTCTTTCTGCTACATTTTTGTAATTTATAAATCTTCAAGTCTTCTTCAAAAACAGAATAGTCCAAGTTTTTCAACCATTGTTTTATTTCTCACTAGGGTATCGCGCCAACTGTTTTTCAGGAAAAATTTGCATGTTTATTTTCTCCCATTGTGTCTATTATAAGATGAACTTTGTAGCAAAGCAAGGTTTTAATGTGGTCTTTTGGCAGAATGTACAAAACTGAAATAACAAGAACATATTTGGAACTATGATAGGCTTCATGAAAATTTTTGAGAGAGAGAGAGAGAAAATAATTAATGTGTAATGCCCACCCAAACTCTGGCAAAATTTGAAACACATAGTTCAAACTTCTTTCCTTACAATGAAAGTCCTTAAAATGTGTCTTGATAGTCTTTTGGGACCACTATTTTGTAGGTTTGACATATTCATGGAAAGAAAACAAAAAGCAAAGAGAAAAAAAATGTTTCTGGTAAAATATCTATTCTCATCCTGACACAGGCATCAAATTACTCTCTCCATAAGCAGTTGTAATAAATGAATATTGATTTACTACAGGACTTTTAAATATTAGATGTTTTTATATGAATTCTCAGTTAATTTTTTTTCTAACTTTCAAGCCATTTTCCTGACTCTGTGTAAATTGTTCACACAAATAGGCAAAGGAATAAAGAAATTTAACCAAAGTGGGGAAACAAACAATTGTAAGTGTAGGTAGCAGAAGAGAATGGATGTTTTTCAAGTTATTCTATATCAAAGATGCATGGATCTATTTTAAGACACTTTTACACAACAAAAGGAGATTTGCCATCACTAAACCTAGCAATTTGGCTTTCTAAATACTGGTAAATGCTGGAAAATTGTAATTCTTTATTTCTGTTTTCTTTAAAGGTAAGCCATTCTTACTTTTAGGCACCCAGTGAATTAGGTGTCATCTTTTTTATATTGTTCCTGATGGAACATGAGGACAGCTTTTAAGAAGGTGCCAGATGTGTGAGTCCTTCATTGCTGAGCAACTGTTGCTTCTGTTTCTGAGGCTATCAAAAGGGTTCACATGAAGAAATACAGCTATCATTTATATGTGACTAGCAGAATATATTTAAGGAACATATTCCTGTTTTATTAAAGGCAAGCCTTAAGATACAAATCAAAAGATTATAATGACAAATATGGCATGAAATAATAAATTAAAAATGAGAATAGTTTGTTGATTCTAATGTATCTTCAGGAGTTGGAATGGCAGTGTAGGAAAGGAATGAGCTAATATAAATGTATATTTTAAAATAAATATGCTCAATGTGCTTGCTTTATTTTTTTAACAGGATGAAAGAAGCAGGAGTAGACCATAGGCAGTGGAGGGGTCCCATATTATCCAGCTGCAAGCAGTGCCCAATGGTCTATCCCAGCCCTGTTTGTGGTTCAGATGGTCACACCTACTCTTTTCAGGTAAAGACACCTACAGTTGTTTGGTATGAAATAAGTGATGCATACTTATTAGTAAATGATTAAAACTATTGTTTATCCCATGTGATAATTCAAATTATTCATTTAACTTATAAAATAAATGAATAATCTCAGTGGTTTGGAATATGATTCAATGCATATTTGTTTTTTCTGTATCAGAATTTTTAAGGTTTGAAATACTAAAGCTGTGAACCCTCAGATATCAAAGCCAATCTTTCCTTTGTTGCTACTATGAAAGAGGTCAGAAATGTTAGCATGCTGTATAATAGCTTTAGTGATCAATATTATTTTAACAACAATAAATGTGCTACAATCTGTCATTAGAATTACTTTTTTTAATCTCATATTTTATCTCCTATATTATCTCATTTAAGCCACCAAAAAAACTCTTTACCAGATGAAAAAACCAGGATCAGAAAGGCAATCTGACAAGTTTCACATATTTAGTTGACACTGAAGCCAAGATTTGATATAATCTCTGATTCAATGCCTTTGCTCTCTCTTCTACACTGTTGTTCCTCCCAATTAAGTGTCCCATATTGTTAAAAATATTTTGGGATTTTTACAATCTTTGCCTACATAAGACATTGATAAATTTCCTTAGCCTATGTAACAGAAAGGAAGGAGTTCAGGCTCACTGTCTTTTATCTGAAACCCTAGGGATTGGATACATTTAAAAATTTAGATTTAAAAAATACGTATATTTTAGAAAGGTAGTGTAGCATATTATGCAGTGTCCCTAGAAGGAGCTTACCCTATAATTAAACTATTAAGCCAGGTGCAGTGGCTCACGCCTGTAACCCCAGCACTTGTGAGGCCAAGGTGGGCAGATTACCTGAGTCAGGAGTTTGAGACCAGCCTGGCCAACATGGTGAAACCCCGTCTCTACTAAAAATACAAAAATGCATCACGCATGGTGGTAGGCATCTGTAATCGCAGCTACTCGAGAGGCTGAGGCAGAAGAATGACTTGAACCAGGGAGGCGGAGGTTGCAGTGAGCTGAGATTGCGCCACTGTACTCCAGCCTGGGCAATAAGAGCAAAACTTTGTCTCAAAAAACAAAAAACAAAAACAAAAACATATTAATACATTTTTAAGCAACAATTTAAATATTCTTATTAAAGAGTATGCATGAAATCTATAAATAACCTTTCTTTAGTTCACATCGGATTGTGCTTACTGCAAAGTCATTTCCAGAAATTTTACCTTTTATATGCTTTGGTTTTGTGGATACCTGCTTATGAATCATAATTCGTCTGAGCAAATATTTCTCCAAAACTTCCACTTGCCTTTTACAGTTACAAATCTGGGCAAGTGCACTACAATGCTCTTAATTAATTCAGTCACTAAATACATACATAGTACATACTAGGTGCCAAGTACTGTGTATCCTTAGTGAAGCTGTCATATGTCTACCTGCTAAACTTTTATAGATGTACATAGAAGCAGAGTTATTGCTAGGAGAGGAGTGTGTCAGGGGTCCTTTCAACATGGTCTTGATCTTGGTGAATTTAACATGGTATAGGTAGGGCCTTGGCTTTGCAAGTTAAGTGAATTCCTGTTGCCAGTACAAGGGAGAGTGAATCTATCTCATATTATAAAATTCTACATGGAAATGATGTATAAATCATTTTGCTGATTTATTGACTTCCAATGAAGGATGCAGATTGTAATATTCAAACTGACAGGAAGAACTACAGAGGAAGTAAATTTTAATCCTAATTTTATCTGGTGAGTGTAGATGATTGAACAAATTGAGTTAGTGTTAGAGAGATTTGAAAGTTTTACTGGCATCCACCTAAGTAGAAGTATGTCTTTCTCAACATTGGAAATATGTGCCAGAAGTACTGATATGTTTGTGCCTAGGGTGTCATCATCCCCAGAGAGTGCCAACAGAAGTCTACTGGCTTCTGCTGACATTTTTGGGACTCTTTTGAGGTTGCTCCTAGCAGGTGATCCTTCCTTTCCCAATTTAGATTCATAGGACACCAAGTTACAATTATAAGTGGAATTCTACTTGATGAGACTTGATTGATGATGTTAGAGTTACTCAGCATGTAAGAAATAGCCCTCATATTCTCATTCAAGACTAAAAGCACACGTTATACATAGATTAATTCAGGTATATCTTCAGTTTCATGGGGTTTCCTCATTGTTCTCCTTGGGCATGAGGCACACTGTGATACCTTGGCTTATAAATCATCTAATTTTATTAGTATTATCAACACAACCAATCTTATAGATAATCTATATTTGAATTATTATTTTAATATTTATTTACATAAATGTCACTTTTAACGAATGCTTTTTTTACATAGAAAGACATTACAAAAAGCATGCTTCAAGTGAATATGGGTCTTTAATAACCCTAAATCATCATTTTAATTTCTGTTAATTCTAATTTAACTTAATGACTTTCCCACTTTGAACCACCCATCCTAATCTTAAACTTTTGCATTGACAGTAGTGAGACTGAGCTATATAAAACAATGAAAACTAAGTAGAACTCTTAGCCCAGTAAAAATTTAGGTGAAACTATCCTTACTAATCTTTTTTTAAGAGTTTATTTGATTTGAATCTCAAATTAAGGACTTCAACATGTTGGTGTTTTTTTGTTTCCCCCTCATAAGAAAGTATTGCCCTAGGCTATTTAGCTACCGGATCAAGAACAAAGACCACGGAGGCCAGTACCTTCTTATAAATGTCATTTTATTATGTTCCCAACATCTGCTTATGAGAGTTGAAAATAGAATATAGGTAAGAGATCACAAGATCTTTCTTCTGGCTCTTGGATCACTAAATTTTGTCAATAAACTTGCAAATTATGACAGGGCAGATTTAAACACGTTTGAACAATAATGATGAGCTCCAAATTCTAAGCTCAGTAGGGTCCATGAAGCTCCTTGCTTGAAGTTTTAAATCCTCCCCTGAGTAGTCCTGATATGTTAAAGATTAACCAGAAGCCAGATATGATGAGTCTTGGATGTGGGGCCCTACATTCAGTGTGGAAGTGCAGTCTTGCTGTGGAAGCCTTTCCTATTCATCTACTGAATTGTCGACCCATGCATTGATACAAAGGGTTTTTTTTTAATACTACAAATAATATTCCTACAAGTTCTATTTTAGACCTACAATGTTTGTTCATTACTTTCAGCTCATTTTATAGAGAGGAGATTATAAATGATATTTCCATTGCACATCTTAACTGGAGGTGAGGTCATTACAAAGTACAATAGGTGCAGGAGCTGGGGGATGTGGTGGGAAAGAGGTCAGAAGGTACACAAAGAAAGACTTTAGCCAAATGGCATAACTAAGATATAATTTTGAAAGGTAAACCTCATTATGCAATGTGACCAATTTTGAATAATTATTTTATTTGAGTTCAAGCTTCGAAGTTAATCACTGTTTCTAGAAATCCTCAGTAGAGTATTTTAAAAATGCATACACAAAAAGAAAAATGAACAGATGAGGAACTATGGATAAGTAGGCTTACTTGAAAAAATCTTGGGACATTTGTGATTTTCATAAAAAGTATTTTTGGAACATTGCCTTTTTTTTCTATTAAGAAAAATTATTTACTTTCTTTAAAAGCCTATTTAATCTTTCTTTTTAAAAGAACCAGTGTTCTCTGAATTCTTTCAAATTCAACAATGCCAGAAAAATAAAAATATAGTCTGTTCAAGGTTGTTTGAGAGGTAATCATTCTTGAAATTGACACAAAAGATGAAGGCCTTCATTTCTTTACTTCAGGCAAAGTCTATTTTGATTGTATTGTCAAGCTGCAGTAAGAACTAGGAATTGTTCTTCAATATACCATTTATGTTAGATCATGGATGTATTTCTCACTTTGTTGTGTAAAATGTACATTACATTTGCTGTGAGCACAAGTCAATAAATAATATTAACCTTTTAGACTTGAGTAGAACATGTGTAATATAAATTCCCTGAGGACAACAGTGGATGATTTTAAACTGTTTTCTATCATATTTAGTGATGCACTGCTTGGCAATTGAACTAAACAATCATGAATTCCTTAGAAATTAGTATTGTTCATAAAATTGTGTGTGTGTGTGTGTGTGTGTGTGTGTGTGTGTGGTTTTGAAGGAAGGCAAATATAAAGCTTACCTATTTTAGACTGCAGTTTTCCAAATCCAGCATAGAGATGCTACTTAAATTGATTTGGAATGGGGCCCCATGAATTTGAATTTTTAAAACTCCTCATGTGACTTTTATGTGTAGCCATGGCTGAGAATCACTGTGCCTCCCTTCAAATTATTGCCTTTGATTACTTAAATAAAAGGTAGGGGTGTGTGTGTATGTGTGTGTGTGTGTGTGAACAATAACATTAGCATTAAAGGGGAAGGCCCAATTTTTTTATTACAATTCAAAACCTTTCTATTTGAAGTTTCAACATGATACTATAATGTTTTAACCTTTCTGTCATTTATTTTTTCCATATTTGAGGCATATTCTTACTTTCTCTTAATAGTTATTAATTCTAGCAACTATATGAACATTTTGAAAAGTAGATAATTTCTGACACCTAATCATGAGAAGTTTGATATGTTATACTTTTTAGTATTTAGTTGTTCTATCTTCTTTCCTCTGAATATTTAGAGCTGAGATCGTTTGATTTTGGAAGATCCACTGTCAGAAATGGATGTGCACTCTTTCTATTTGACTTGCTTTTCCACATAGGTTGGGTTTCGCTTTTGGCTGAGATATGCCAACTCGATCAATATTACAGCACCAGAACATTATCATGATCATTTATGGGGCTACATTCTTATTACAGCACTGAACATTAAAGGAAATAATATGAATGAACTTTATCATAAAATTTCAAATTTAAAAGGAACTTAAAAGAACATCTAGGACAAACTTCTATGCAATAGAGTCCCTGGTATGAAATCATTCTGCGAGGTAAACCTCTATGTTTGAGGAGTGTTCTAATTGTCAGAAAAGCCTTCCTCTCCTTACATTGATTTTGTTTCCAACACTCGCTATCCTTACTCCCTGGAGCCATGTGTTGAAGCACAAAATACATCCTCTCTTGTCTTCAGTTACTGGGAAAAATGTGAATTCTTATATTTGCCACTTACAGTGAAGCAAACAGCTAAAAGACACTCACAAAGCAGCTTCACAAGTAGGAAAAGAACTCATTTTTTTGTTTGTTTGTTTTGTTTTTTCAAATCCCTGATTGGTCATTGACTTGATCAATGACTGGTGCCTTTGAATAGAGGCTTCTAAGAGAACACAGGGTACATTGCTCCAGAATACCTTCACCCCAATCCCTTTACTTTTACATGCATTTCTAGATACTAAGTTCTTTTCCTAATGCTCTGATCAATGTTTCCCACAGCTTGGTGCCAGTGGCCTATCTGCGGGGAAGGTATAATGTAATGAGTCAGAGGCACAGGTGCCTGGTTTTTGTCTACCATTTACAATAACTTGTGTTTTGATATTGCAATATGGTAACCCATGGCCTTTTCACTACATTAACTTTCATAACCTCATATATACACGTGTGTGTGCATATGTATAATGTGTGTGTACGTGAAGCACAGAGAATTTAAGTCATTTAACCAGTGTTACTCAGCTAAGTCCAGAGTCCATGTTCTTAATTGCATTTCAATTTTTTAATGTAAAATTGAAGCAAATTCATTTTTTAAATTAATTACCCTTCATTTTTTTTCTATATTGCTACACATGATGTGGTGACTACCTTTATTTGATTCACTAAAAAAAAAAAATTAAAAAATAAAAATATTTGGCTTTTAAATTTATTGAGTTGTTTGTTTCTCACTGGATTAAAGCCTGTGATATCAGATTAATGATAAAAATATATTTTTAGATATTATGCATGATAAATAAGCCTAACTCATCAATTTTCTATGATTATTACTTGTTGCAGAAAACAATCTTCTGTGTCTTCTAGAAGCTTTAACATTTTAACTTTTAGGGTTAGGTCTATGATACTGATTAGTTTTTGTGTATAGTAGAAGGTAGGTTTTTTTTTTTTTTTTTTTTTTTTTTTTTTTTAATGTAGCCAACCAGGCCAGGTGTGGTGGCTTATGCCTGTAATCCCACCATTTTGAGAAGCAGAGGTGGGAAAATTGCTTGAGCTCAGGAGGTCAAGATAAGCATTGGCAACATGGCAAAAACCCGTTTCTACACAAATTTTTTTAAGAAGTAGCCAACCAGTTGCAGAATCGTTTATACCATCTTACTTCATTGGATTGCTTTGATGTCTTTGTCAAAAATGAAATGGTCCTAAAAGTGTGGGTCTGTTTCTGTCTTTATTATGTTCAGTGAACTATTTGTCCTTAAGCCTGTATCACATGTCTAATTTGTTGTACCTTAATGCTGACTTTTGAATTCAGGTGCAAAGTCCAACTTTGTTGTACCTTTTTAATATTGCTTTGGTGTTTACCTTTTGCATTTCCATATGAATTTCAGAATCAGTCTGTCAATTTCTATATAAAACAAGCTAGAATCATTTTTTAGATATTGTGCAGTACTGAATCTTCAAATCCACACACTTGGTATATCTCTCCATTTAGTTATATTTCATTAATTAATGTTTGGTAATTTTCAGTATAGAATTTCGTAAGGCTCTTTATTAAATTTGTTAAGTACTTTTTTATTAGTACTATTGTAAATTTAATTTTAATTCAGTTTTTAACTGTTTGCTGATAGTATATTGTTATATTGTTAATTTTCTATACTGACTTGTATATTGCCACTTTGCTAAATTCACTTATTATTTCTAGTAATGTTTTATAGATCTCTCCAGATTTTTTTCATATAATATCCTTCTCCATGAATAGAGGCAGGTTTATTTCTTCCCTTTTTATCCTTCGATTTCTTGCCTTAGGTTTTGGTTAGGACTTCCACTACAATGTTCAATGCATCTCCTTGCCTTAGTCCCAATTTATAAGAAAAGCGTTCAGTATTTTCAACATTAAGTATGAAGTTACCTATAGATTTTTGTATGTAAAAAAATGAAAAGTTTTAATAGAGCTTAAGCCCATGTTAATTAAGTTTTCTGTAGCCATCACAGAATAGAACATATAACATCAGTGTCTACATCTTTTGTTACTATATACTAAAAAAGGACTAACACCACATATATTCATTTGTGGAATTTTCATGTTAACTTTTATATCTTAGAGATCTTGCAGTTTATAAACAGTCCATCTAGTTTGTATTTATAAGGAACCCATTTATCTAAAAAATCCTAAACTATGTAGAACATGTTTAAATATACATGTTCTTTAAGAGAAGTGTAATGATAATAATACTAGGCATATACTAGTTGTGGTAATAGAAGTTCTAGTAATATTTGTAGTAATTGCTAAAATAATTGTACAATAATATCAGTTAATATCCTAAATATTTTATGTGTAGTAATTTAATCTTTAAAAAAATGTGCAAGACTTTTTTTTAGCATAAAGCTGGTGAATTACAGTGCTGGAATCAGAGCCCAGTTAAGCTCACACACAGTTAACCACAGCACTTTCCTGTGCAATAAAACTCTCAGCAAGACCTTAATTGATGCATTTATCACATGTGAATTTTACCTGAATGATGCCCTTTGTAACATTAATTATTCATCACCTTGCCAAGGAAAAAGAATATGGGAGGCGATGGGAGAGATATAAAGAAACCATATATATTTCAACTCTTCAAAAAGATTGTAGAAAAGTAAATAGGTTATCCATGTGTATCTGTAAACCAACCTCTTTTTATCCTCCCTATTTTTCTCCCCTTCTCAGACACTAATACCCCCAATTCTACTCTCTACTTCCAGGGGCTCAAAATATTTTTTAACTCCCACATATGAGTGAGAACATGTGGTATTTATCTTTCGGTGCCTGGCTTATTTCAATTAATATAATGTTAGTCATATGTAAAGATAACTATAGCATGTGCTATCCTTACTATGTTACTAGAAGTTATTTCAGCTGAGTTACTCAAAAAGTTTGTAGGTAATTAAGTAAATGTATGTACAGCACCTTTGGAAGAGCTCTGTATTCTTTTTGGCAGAGGGACCCAACTCGTTTCAACAAACAAAATATTCTTTTAAAAAATTAACAGATCATGATTGCATAATGTGTGTTAATCAGTATTCTAAATTAATGTATTAATGAATGACTCAATTAAGCTAATGCGTTAATTTATATATGCATTAACTTCTTAATTTTAACAATGCTATAAGATATATAACATA
This sequence comes from Nomascus leucogenys, assembly GCF_006542625.1. Classification (NCBI taxonomy): domain Eukaryota; kingdom Metazoa; phylum Chordata; class Mammalia; order Primates; family Hylobatidae; genus Nomascus; species Nomascus leucogenys. The sequence goes on along the minus strand of NC_044387.1, from coordinate 87,303,804 downwards.
CACTAACATACACTAATATTGTTCCCATTTTAAATATAAGATTTTGAAACAGAGATTTTAAATAAGTTCATAGGGGATAGAACTAGTAAAGAGCAGTACTAATAATATGGCTATGAATAAAAATATAGATTATATTAAAGTAATAATATAATAAAATGATTTTGTATAATATGTAATTAAACTTGCTAATTTTATATCAATAACAAATAATACACAACTGATTTCAAAATTGATATGACAATTATTTTTCTAGATAAAGAAAAAATAGCATGCCATATATTGTATCTATCTATATCAGTTTATAATCATTTGAATTATAAAATAAACACAATAGAATGTGGCTGTCATATCATTTTTAGGGTATCTGAGCAAATTATATTTTTTCCCACAGTCACACTGGATATACTCTATGAGCACTGTATGATTTAGTGGCCTTTAACCTCTTCCCACCCTAAATGCACTCTACCAAGAAAATTAGTCTTGTTATGTGAATTGACAGTGGATTAAGTATGTTTTTGTATCTGAAGTAAGCCAAATAAACAGCCAAATGAAACTAGAAGGTAACAACACTAATACAGAAACTGAGACAGGAAAAAAAAAACCTATCAATAACTAAGATCTGGAAATGTTAAGATTAATGGCCTGTGAAAGAATGGTAGAGTAGGCTCGATATGAAAGCACAGTGATGTCGATGAATCAGACAACCCCTCTGAACAGCTGTGCCTCCAGTGAAAAGAAAGCGGGAAATATTTGTCATCAGGCACTAGGAATCCGAAAAGTAACCTACAGGTCCTTGCAGTAGCATGGGGTAATAATACCGTTATTATGGTACAGTGTTGATGCTTTTGAGCTGCTGTTGCATGGGTCTGGTGTTCTGAATTACACTACATCTGAGCAGAGGTCAGGCAAGCCCAAAGCTGAGAACATTTAAGAGATTTCATATAAAAGTTCCCCCAAGACTTGGAAGCCTCAATATATACTTTCTCTGTAGAAATCTATTGTGAATTCAAACTTCTAAGGATTCCACAGAGTTTGTTCTGCCAATTCAAATTCATAAACAATTTATTTAATAAATTTTAATATGTATTAAATTTTTAATAAATTAAATTATAAATTATTTATAATTTATATTATAACTTATAAATAAATATAAATTAAATAAATATTATAAATAAAGGGGCACACTAATACAATACAAACAAACTAATAAACAAATGAAGCAAGCTAACAGGAGCAAGAGTGAACAATGCCAACGGCAAGAACAAGACAAGATTTGTATTTTACATATTTAAAATTCTAAAATTGTTAGAGACAAATTATTAGTAACAGACATCAACTGTATAACATATATTAGTGTATGAAACATTTAAACATTTAAAAATGATATTGAAATATTCAAGCAATACCAAACATAATTTCAGAAAAAATTACTCAGCTTTTAAAAGAATCAAATAGCATTTAATTAAAATATTATTTAATTAAAAATTAAGTCAATAGATTAAACAGCAGATTAGATGAACGTGAAGATAATGAACTATAACATATATGAGTGTACATGTATATGTATTACATATATAACGTACAATAATAAGCTGTAATATATGTAAATATCATGTTACATGTGTGCAATATATGCAAATATTATATATATTATATATTTATGTACATGTATACACATACATGTTTCTGAAAAACGACCCAAAAAGGTAGAATATATAGACTATAAAGTAGAATGAGAAAGTATCAAAAGTTTAATCTGAAATATAGAGAGTAATCAGAAGTAATAACACAGAGAAAATATTAGAAGAAAATTTAGTTGAGAATTTTAGTTGAGAATTTTCCAGAAGTGATGAAATACATGATTCCACAAGTACAGGAAACACAGTGGATACCAAGTAAGATAAATAAGAAGGAACCCAAGTCTAGACACGTTACAGTAAAGTGAGAGATTACCAAAGTAAAGTCCATCCAGACAGAAAAGCCGTATTACTTACCAAAAATATTGTACCATTATACCAACAAAAAGCATCTCAGCAAGATTAATGTGATTCAGAAAATGGTGGAAATGTACACTTAAAATATTGAAAGAAAATTTTTAAAATTCAAAAGCGAGTATTTCAGAAGGAAATACCTTCTAAGTACCATCTACATAAACATCCTTGAAAAGAGTGCACAGAACAAAAGCTGTCAGCGCCTCTGATTGTGTGATGTGCAAAAATGTGAGTGAACCCAGGAGATCTGCCTCCAAACAGTATCTGCCCTTTGTTTCCACATCTTGGCTTCTAGAGGATGTTCCTCTACGTAGGCCGCTCCATCAACAGGTGTTTGAACCAAATCTGTTCAATTTATCTCATGTAGCTTTTAATTAAGGATATCATCAAGAGAACTCTAAGTAGGAGGATGATATAAACCTGCAAGTAAAATTTATCTCAGCAGTGTCTCCGACCCCCCACTCCAAGGTCTCAGAGCCAACCTCCTAGATACATCACATAAATCATCCAGATCTACCTTATACATCCAAGGTGGCTTTTGCCTTATGTTTTTGTCTTGGGCTTTCTACTTGGCCTGTGGAATTAAGTCAGGTGCAGCAGGATACACTAGTGATTGCATAAATGTCGCTACTTGACCTACAGAGAGGCATCTTGGACAACTGTGTCATCCAAAATATCTGGTCGGTGGACTGTGACTGACCTGAATGCCTTTCAGAAATAATGTCCTGTCATTGACCACTTCACTTCACAAAATGTGTTAGTGAAACATTTATTATCAACTTTTCTAATTGCAAACCTCCTGTTACGAAAAGAACTGCCTGCAAGGTGTCCATAAATGATGAGCCTGGTGTCCCACTGATGTGACTCTGCAGGTGGGACCGATATCGTTCAGGGGACATAGACTGACAGTGCATCAAATGTGGCTCTCCAGCCTGCTGTCAGATCTCAGGTTTCCCAATTCAGTTCGAATAACAGACTCCTTGTTTTTAGAATGATAGCTTGCGGGAAGTGTGCCTAATTTGTCTTGGTTTTTCTAGCAACCAGACTGGTAGCATTCATTCACCCCACAGAATGAGAGGCGAGGTGGGAAAGATGTCTGATGGTGTTGACAGGTGATTTGCATGGGAGGTTCAGGAGCTGGTGCCATCTCCTGTTTCTAGACTTCTCTGGTAAGGTTAAGCGAAATGGAAAAAGGAATGTCTGGGGAAGTCAGATACAGCATGCAGTTAACTTTAAGACACTTGCAACACTTTGAGAGACACACAAGGACATTTTCCTTGGGGAGGAAAGATGTCAGGGTGGCTTGGAAAAATAAAAGCTCATGAATGTACCCTCTATTTATTTCAGAGTTGAAGGTGTTCCCTCTCCAGGAATACCTGGTGGTGTTTCCCTTCTATTACCACAAGATTAGTGGATCCCATTACAGTCACTAAAATTTTTCTTTCTTTCCATCAACTCCTAAACTTTACACAAGAACATTTTATCCATAAGAGTATATTAGGAGGGACAAGGGAAGTTTTATAAAGAGAGACCCATTATGTTTTCAGCTGTGGCCTGCATGTACTACTATCAGTGGATTCAAAGAGCAGTGTGATCCACAATTGAGTTTGAATCCCTAAGGCCCCCTTTGGACAGGCTGCCAACTGGAGGGTACAGCAACCAGGCCAGCCTGCAGCTGCTGGTAGGGGAAGTAAAGAGAAGTCCTCAATGTTTAAAATAGGTATATAAACCTCCTTGCATCTTATTCGCTACCCAAGAGCCAACTGAGAGGGTATGCTCCTTTTCTGGGGACAGCAAAATTCATGGACCAAATTGCCTTACTAAGATATGGGAACCATGTGGAGGTGAGGGAGGCAGAGACATAAATCTTTTTGAGTTTATTTTTTAAGAGCCAATCCCAATGCCCAACGATATCAGATTCTTGTGGATGGTCGGGGGCATGGAAAGTGCTTAAATACCTTGCCGGTCAACGCATTACTGAGTAGATTTGGTGATAAAAAGTACATTGTTGTCAGACTGCAAATAGCCCAAAGAGCTAAACATATGACACAGATTAGTTTTAAACGGTACAGTGATCCTGTCAGAGCCAGCTGGTAAAACTGGAACGGCGGCAGCATTACCAGAAAAAGTCTCAATGGAGATTTGCAGCTCAAGGTGCTCATGAGGGTTGTGGAGCCCCACAGGTAGGAGATGTGACACGACTTGCTGGGTGGCTTCCAAATCAGCCTGTTGATTTAGGTGAGTTGTAAAGGACCAAGGAGAATGCCTAAGTGGGGAATATACTCTCTCCAATACCCAAAGAATGCAGTAAGGTTTTGGGCCTACATTTTGGTGTTAAGAATCAAAGAGATAGCAGTTTTTCTTCACTGTTAGAGAGATGAGCATTTTAAATCCACCCGCGTAGCCCTAAGAAATATAGTAAACAGGGGCCAGGCGCAGTGGCTCATGCCTGTAATCCCAGCGTTTTGGGAGGCCGAGGCAAGCGGATCATGAGGTTAGGAGTTCGAGACTAGCCTGGCCAACATGGCGAAACCCCATCTCTACTAAAAATACAAAAATTAGCCGGCCGTGGCGGCATGCGCCTGTAATCCCAGCTACTCAGGAGGCTGAGGCAGGAGAATCGCTTTAACCTGGGAGGCAGAGGTTGCAGTAAGCCGAGACCATGCCACTGCACTCTAGCCTGGGTGGCAGAGCAAGACTCTGTCTCAAAAAAAAAAAAAAAAAAAGAAAGAAATACACTGAACAGATGCCAAACTTTGTTAGAGTTTATCAGCCATCTCTTCTGACGGAGGTGTAATAATACTGCAGTCAGAGTCATTGAGATTGAGGCTTTGGACTTGCCAAACAAGAGGGTATCATCTGCATAGGAAAAGCTTTAGGCATTTAAGGTTTGTTAGAGTTATCCAGAGAATTACAACCCATAGTGTATATATATATATATATTTTTTATATTTTATAAAATATATATAATATATAAAATATTTATATTATATATATTTATATATATTTATATTATATATAAATATATATATAATATATAGATAGATAGAGATGAGATTTATTATAGGAATTGAGTCACGTGGTAATGGAGGCTGACAAGTACCAAGATCTGTTGTCTACAAGCAGGAAAGTCAGGAAAGATGATGATATAATTCAGTCCGTGGCCCAAGGTGTGAGAGTCAAGGGCCAGATGGTTAAGTCCCAGATGTGAGTCCAAAACCCTGAGTGGAATGAGTGCTGATGTCAGAGGGCAGAAGATAGACATCTCAAGCAGAGAGAGGCAATTTGCCCTCCCTAGAACTTTTTTATTCTATCCAGACCCTCAACCAATAGGATGATGCCCACCCACATTGGTGAGAGGGTCTTCTGCACTCAGTCCACCAGTTCAAATGCTCATTTCTTCTGGAAACATCCTCATAGTCATGCCAAGAAATAATGTTTGACCATCTATATGGTATCCCTTAGCCCATTCAGATTGACACATGAAATTAACTATTGTATGAAGTTATACGCACCTATTTGTGGCAAACAATAAGAGGTTTCCATCTCCCACAAGGAAACTTCTTTACACATGAATCTTGGCTCACTCATGGTAAGGGAGAATCTCTTCTACCATTTACCAGATAAAAAAGTACAAATATATAGCACATCACTACCTAATGTGAATTCAGATGTGGAAGCAAGAATAGCATGCATTGAATTGGCCCCAAAAGCCTCACAGGAAAGGTCATGTTGGCTTACCTTCCTTACTACCTTTCATAGTGTAAACCCTGCCTAAATATTATCAGTTGAATCCGGCGCCACGTTCTCCAACAGAACCAGATATAACTAACAGTGACTTGGATTGGGTGCCTCCATCCAACACAGTCTTCAAAGCTTGAATCACCCCCTATCGCAAAGTTCTTCAGTATATGTGAATGAGTGTACTGGGCCTTCTGTCTCACTTGGAGAGAGAGAAACCTTGAGCCCATTGTCAAGATAACAACCCTTCCTCCCCCTGCCCAGAGGTTAGTGAGCAATAACCAACCAAAGCACCATTGGAACAGTTTGAGCCAAACCTACTGCCCAGACATGAAAAATATTTTTTTTTTCTTTTTTAGGGAGAGGGTCTTGCTCTGTCACATAGCTAGAGTGCAGTGATACAATCACAGACCACTGCCGCCTGGAATTCCAGGGCTCAATGATCCTCCTGCCTCAGCTTCCTGAGTAGCTGGGACTACAGGTGCACAGTACCAGCCCAGCCACTTTTTTTTTTTTTTTTTTTTTTTAATTTTTGTGTAGGGATGGGATCTCCCTATGTTTCCCAAGCTGGTCTCAAACTCCTCGCCTCAAAGTGCTCCTCCTGCCTTGGGTTCCCAAAATGCTGCCACTGCACCCAGACTAGGCTTGAACTTTTAATAACAGAGAATATGGGTGAGCCTTCCACTACCCTTGTTCATGATTTGGGTGATATAATTCACTACTAGGTCTTCTAATATGGTCTGTGGGACTTGTGTTCTTTCACTTATAGAAAGCCACTTCTCAGCCAGCATCTCATCATCATTGCCAAAAACCACTAGAACTGTGAAGGGTCTGAAAATTTTATCCTATTTGCAAGATGCTGCAAATTGGATGCTCCAATTTCTTGGAGGTTGGCAGAAGACATGATACCCTGGGTCAGAGACAAAGGAATATTGTAGTTAGTGCACAGGTAGCATAATCTTTGATGTTCATGTCAGTTCTCCTTTGCTCACAAGTCCCGCAGGGGTAATGCACAGCGGCATAGTTTGATGTTTTTCACACATTGATTTCGTGTTGCAGCTAAGGAAATCCCAATATTTTCTAAAAGACTGTAAACAATCCCGCCCAACCTTTGCCCATGCAGAGACATTATCTTTGTTTTACTGGACAGAAAAACCCTGCCCTCTCTTCCAGAAGGAGACACTACCTCTGTCTTGCAACTATATTTCCTAAACAAACAAAATTGAATAGATAATACAGAACAAAAGGCTGCCAGTGTCTCTGCTCACACAAGGTACAGCAAACATTGGGTACTTTTTCCCCAACACTACACAATTATAGGGCAATTCTATTAATATTATACAAACTAGATTTTCACATAAAAGCCATAGAAAATGGCAGAGAGAATTACTACATAATGATTAATATGTTAATTCACTTGGAAAATCTGATACAATAGTTCCAATCATGGAAGTATGTAATAAAATAGTCTCGAGATATATAAAGCAATTTTTATGGGGACAAACTGTCATATCTCATCAGCACATAGTGAGATTTTAGTACTCTTAGTAATTGATGGAGCTACTGGGGAAAAAAAAAGTTAATCTTTTCCCCTGTCCTCCCTGGCTCAAAGTAAATCAGAGGGGCCCCCCGATTGGTGAAGGGGGGAAGGGTTGAGCTCTCTAATATAGTCCTGATGGTAAACCCACCAGTATTTAAGAACATGGGCCATGTAGTTGGAAAAGTTCCTAGAATTTTTATACTACAGAGGAAAGAAGCAAGAATGTAAGACTGATTCTACCGCACATTTAAGAAAATTGGTTGAACATATAACTAAATAAGTTTCTCATTCGTGGAGAAAGTATTTACAAACATGGAAAAAGGCAAGTGGCAAAGAATGCTGACACATTGGATTGGCATTGGGGAAGGCAGTCTCATGTGCAGTCTTCTGACCCCCACTCATCCACATAAATGTGGGCCATGAGCCTGGAACACTTCCTTACCATGATATAGGGAGGCCACGCAGCCTGTGCTTGGCTTAGCACCTTGTGTGGGAGTATCTCTTCCTGTTTCAAATATAATGAGTGTTCCTTTGTTCTGCTTAAGCATGCACCTCGGTGGCCCCCAGGCAGGCCCAAAGCTTTCCGGATTTCAGATTACATGTAAGAGAGGATGGGTCCTTCTACTGCAGCAGGAAACGGGTGCACTTCCGTTGCCTTGTGTCAGCTGCTGGAGGGTCTATTAGCCATGGATGGGGGCGGGACACAAACACATTGAAGCCGATCTTGCTCTGTCTGTTCCCCATGTGAGTAAAGCATTGTTTCTTCCAGGGCTGCCTTGTGAAAGTTTCCCTCGGTGACACCCATATTAAGAAGCAATAGACAGAAGTGTGTAGGGTTCTCCCGAGATTGATAATCCACTCTCTGTTTCACTTTATCCTCATGTTTCTTCCTTTTTATACTCACTTTCCTATAGAAACTTACTCTTAATAGCCGGGTGCGGTGGCTCACCCTTGTAATCCCAGCACTTTGGGAGGCCGAGGCGGGCGGATCACGAGGTCAGGAGATCGAGACCACGGTGAAACCCCGTCTCTACTAAAAATACAAAAAAATTAGCCGGGCATGGTGGCGGGCGCCTGTAGTCCCAGCTACTCGGAGAGGCTGAGGCAGGAGAATGGCGTGAACCCGGGAGGTGGAGCTTGCAGTGAGCCGAGATCGCACCACTGCACTCCAGCCTGGGTGACAGAGCAAGACTCCGTCTCAAAAAAAAAAAAAAAAAAAAAAAAGAAACTTACTCTTAATAATGTTTTAACCGCTCTGATTAACAGTTCCTTCCTCTTCACTATGCCACCATTGCCAGGACTTCTCCTTCCCAAATGTGTGTTCTGGGCCCTGGTGTCAGATGTACACATTTTCTTGAAGTGAGTCAACAGAGGGCATTTTAGGGCTCAGGAAATCATGGCTTTTTAGGTTAATCCCTCAGATTTACTCAAGGGGAGACTTTACACAGAGGAAACACTATGTTTTATGTGTTCGTATAACTGTGCCAAAGCTAAATTCACCAGCTCTTGCCCATCTTTCTCATTTAGAAATCCCAAAATATAGTGTTGCTACCAGTGCATAAAACGGTTTGGGGACCATTGATCATTTAACATGTATCTTGGTTATAAAAATAGTACATATTTTAAAATAAGCCCTTGGTATTTCTTAAGCATAATGAACAAGGAATCTCTTCACATTTTATATGTTTTAAAGCAGTTAATATAACAATTTAGTTACGTAAACCACATAGACATTGAAATGTATGTACAAGCTCTCACACTTCAGTATTTTTATGTTTGGGGAACCATTGAAATCATCTACTACTTTGAAGTGTTCAAAGTCTTTTCTTTGTTAGCTAAACTTAACCTTCTGCCCTGAATCTTTCCGCTCCTTGCATTTTTTTTTTACAATGCATCCCTTGTTGCTTACTCCCATTCTTTTAAAAAACTGACCCTCGTTTATATCTGTAAAGTTAATTTCTTCTGAAATGCTATCCTCATGACCTTCTATTCTCATCTTATTTTTTATTATTTTCAACAACACTTGTATCTCTTTGAAAAATCCTATTAGTTGTTATTTGGCAAAGTTCGTATTATATACTAAAGTAAATAACAAAAAATTTAAGTTAAGAGTAAGTAAAAATGATTTTATTAATCATATGTATCATACCAATAATTAAACAGCATATTTTTATAGGTTTTATTTTACTTGTAGCTATTTTAATTGAAAGCAACATTAATCTGGAATAATTTAAACAAGAATTTTGATTTGAATGACAAAATTTAATTAAACAAATAAAATGAAATTATTATAAGATAAACCTACTAGCCTTTTGATCTTTCCATTTTTTAAATTTATTACCACATTTTGAAGTTTAGGATCATCCATGTGTCTAGTTGTTTTCTTTTTGGCATTTTCTGATATTCCACTACAGGCTATTGTGAGCTTTGTGTCAAATGAGAAATTTTTGCAGAGTATTTTGAGATGTGTTTAGTTTTGGGAGATAAAAAAAATTCGTATTAATAAGTCCTGTTTGGAAAATTAGAGATATACTAGTCCAAAGGATATAGTACATCTGAGAGAATGGGTTTAGTAAGGTAAGGGTTAGGTATGGTTTTGTTACTTTTTGTCCTGGCAGTTCTCCTTGGTCGGTTAATCTGGTTACCAACTGGAGCAGTATTTTAACTTGTTCATGACTACATGACAAGGATTGCACACTTACTAACTTGGGTTGTAGTGTCCTTACTTCCCTCATCTCAGCTTAGTTAGCTTAAATTCAACTAGTCATTTACAATTCCCAGTTTCTAGATGCTATCTTGAATGCCTAAAGTTTGAAGTATAAGGTATAATGAAAAATTAACTTGCATATCTGTGAGCCTTAGAGACTGCTTGAATTAAGAACTTTAATATTCTCAGGACTCTGTGGGTCCATTTCTCATTTTCAGTTTGCCTAGGAGCACCTATGCTCACATCTCTAGTGTTGCCCTTGCAAAGGGCTTGCCTCTCTTCCCTCTGATTGAATTAAGAAAGCAGGAACATGACTCTAACCTGCCCTATGGCACAAGATTTTTTTCCCATGGTGGGGCCAGTATGATATATTGTTAATATAACATTTTGTGATATAAAAAGAAGTTTTTCGAAATCAAGGTTCTGGTCAGAAAAGGCAATGCTCCTTCAACGAAGCAGGGTGTTATTCCGTGATGAAATGTAGAATGTTCCACAAAGAGAATAATGGTGTAATGTCCACTGTGGTGCAGAGGGTTTTTAATGCTGTTACTATGTTTAATTTCCTGCGTGCGTATGTATGCTGCAATTAAGACATTTCTGTGTAAATGATATATCCTGATTGAACGAACAAATGGATTTAAGGCTGGAGTCTTCATTTCCTCTTGTGATTATGTTTGAATGGGAAACACCATTCAATAGGGATCAGAAGAACTTTAGTGAATGGTGTTTTCTTGGGAAAGGGTTAGCTACAGCTGAATATGAGGAATGCTTTTTATGAGAGTTCAAAGCATGTCTTTGATATTGGCTATTTAGGGCATTAAAAATATAATACATTAGTCAGTCCAAGATAGATTAAAATGGGGAATAAAAAAGTAATTCATGGCATTCCATATTTTCTGATTTTTTTTCACTTAAATGAGAATTTGTATCGCTACCATAAGAAAATAACGTTGCTGCTATTTCTATTGCTGATTAGGTACTTGTTCTACATTAGAACTATAAAATAGTACTTGAATCCCATTTCAGCCCTATATTTTTTATCAGTTGCATAAGCTCTCTAAACTTCACTTGAAAAATTTATTGTAAAAATATGTCTTATTTTTATAATCAAAAGAATAATACATCTAAACTGCTTAACACAGTGTTTGACATAACATATAGTAGTGCCTCAGTGAAAGTAGGCCATTGTCAACTGTATGTTTTCTTATTTTAGCTGATTTGTATTTTCTGGTTTCTCTAGATAATTAAGTTGGTTTGTAGAATCGTTATTGACAGTTGGTTTGTAGAATTGTTATTTTATATGGATTACTTTAGTGAATGCCCAAGAAAAAATTCCTAAGGGAAATATAGAAGGGATCTTGAGAATTGAATTAACCCTTTCATTGCCTTACAGTAGACTAATGCCTAATCAAGGCTTCTCAATCTAGGCACTATTGACATTTGGGGCCAGATAAATCTTTGTTCTGGCACAGGGGCTGTCCTGTGCATTGTAAGACGTTTAGCAGCATTCCTGGCTTCTAACTAGTAGATGCCAGAAACGATCACTCTCCCTTCTGCCTCCAGTTGTGACAAACAAAAATGTCTCAAATGTCCCTGAGAAGGGGGGAGTGAAATTATCCCCAGCTGAAAACCTCTGCTCTAAGCCATGTAGCAGGGCCATGATGATTTCATCAGCTTGAAAACTGGTAACAACAGCCTGTCCCAGTGTTTGCTGACCCTGAAGGTTGGGCTCTTTTTCATATGCTGCATTTTTCTCCAATAATATGATCATATTTTCTTCTCCAATCCTCTTATTAAACAAATGACTATAAAATAACTTTCCGTGACTAGTGTCAAAATCATTCTGCAGGCTTGCTTTTCACAAGAACTCATAACTTAAGTGATCTCAATACTCAGGGTCTTAGATAATCAGGAAAGCATTAATCATGTCTTTCTCTACATTATTTGCATTTTTAGGTAATTATAGACTAATGAGCATGCCCTTTATGTGATATTTTAGTTCACATATACCTTTATAAATATTTCAGCTTTGTGGTAATTAAGTAAATTGAACATTATTAATTAGAAATGCGATCAGTGGGTATAGCTAAAAAATATTTTAAAGTAGCATTTTTTTAATGTCCTAATATTCTTTGAGTAAAATTCTCCATGGAACTTTTTTCCAAAATTAATTCATAAGTAAGTAAAACTAAGTAGCTTTCTGATAAAAAGTAGCTAAAATCATATGATTATATACAAAGGGCATATTTGCTATACATCTGATTCTGTTATTCTTTATAGAAATGCATAGAAAAAAGGTGTTGAGTACAATCATTCTGAAATCATTTCACATATAAAGTAACTTTTGCAAAGCTATAATTTTATCATTTCATGAAAATCATAAAGATAGCTTTGAAATTTTTAAATTGTAATTATGCCAAAGAAAGCTACAAGCTGAAACATATTTTGATGAAGAATTAACCAAATTTTTATAAAGATTATGTAATTCTCTTGTAAGTTATTCTCCTAGTGCCTAATGATATAAAAAATGAATCATCAACTTTTGGGCAGAAAATATGATTCCTGTTATTAATAAACTAATAGTTGTTGTATGTTTGTTGTTCAAGTATTAGCCAGCCTTTTATGTTCTTTATATTTAAAAAATCACTGCTAAAAAAACTATATTTAAAGCATAAATGAGTATGGTATAACACATCTATGAAGGGAGATAAACATATATTCAAATGGTAAAATTTAATATTAGCTACAATTAATATTGACTTTTGGCTTTGTCTGCTCCTATACCACTCACAGTTGCTCCTAAACTTTTCTTAAATTATGTCATGAATCAGAATTATTATATGAGCAAGTTCAGGGTTCTGAAATATTAAGTTAACAGAAGTTACAGTGCAGAATATTAAATTTGAAGTTCCAAACTTTCATATAATTCATTTGGCTTTCATTAAAACATTCATAATTGTTTAACTATTTATGTCTACTTTTGAATAGATGTTGGACTTTTTAATTACATTTAAAAATGCACTGTGATTTTACTGACAAAATCATTTTTTTTCAATTTTTGAAGCATTGAATAATGAAAAATAATGATACCATTGAAAGTGTTCTCTTGAAAGGATCAATGTGCTACTATAAACATGTTCAAAGTCGTTAATAATTTTTAATCATTTGTTGCAGGGCTAGTTAAGAATTTCAACTGTCCATTAAGGAGTTACTTGACAAGAAAAAATAAAAATAGTGTAGAGACGTGAGTAATCTGATTAGCTATTGGGTGCATTCAGTGCTTCTTGATATCAGCTGAAGCTGAATTAAATTAGTCACTGGTGCATTTGTCAATTGGAGCCAGACAGTCTATCCTATTTAATTTTAAAATCATTTTCTCTGAGTAAATTATGGCAGTAGCCACTAAAGAAGTCATATTACTTCAGAATTAGCAAGATCTATTTCTTTTAGAGTAGGAAGATAATTATTGACTCTTAAAAGATGGAGCACACATAGGCTCAAAATAAAAGGATGGAGGAAGATTTACCAAGTGAATGGAAAGCAAAAATAGAAGGGGTTGCAATCCTAATCTCTGATAAAACAGACTTTAAATCAACAAAGATCAAAAATAACAGAGAAGGGCATTACATGATGGTAAAGGGATCAACACAACAAGAAGAGCTACTATCCTAAGTATATGTGCACCCAATACAGGAGTACCCAGATTCATAAAACAAGTTCTTAGAGACCTACAAAGAGACTTAGACTCCCACACAATAATAGCAGGAGACTTTGACACGCCATTGTCAATCTTAGATCAATGAAACAGAAAATTAGGGATATTCAGGACTTGAACTCAGCTCTGGACCAAGCGGACCTAATAGACATATATAGAACTCTCCACCCCAAATCAACAGAATATAAATTCTTCTCAGCAACACATCACACTTATTCTAAAATTGACCACATAACTGGGAACATAATTCTTAATCATGTCAAATATTCAGTTATAAAATATTATCTTATAAATAAATGAAAGATACTTAGGCTTAAAATTCTACCAGGTGTAATGTTTACAAAGAAAATCAAGCCAAACACAACTAAAACTAAACTAAGAAGTTAGCAAACAAATGAAAATCTCATGTGTCATAATATTTTTGATTTTTTAAGAGTATTCAGCGTTTACTAGTATTTACCAAGAGCCTGGTTCATGATGGCTACTGCATGGGGAAAAACTGGCTGTTTGGTTCTTAAAACTCTGGAAATTAGGTATCATTATCCCATATTTTTTAATGGGCAAATTGAGGCTGGGCACATTTGAGCAACTAACCCTAAATGTCACTTTTAGGAGATGGTACTCAGAAGATTTAGATTCAGGCATTCGTCTCTTCTAGACCACTTATTTATCTTTTGCCATTACATGTGTGGTGGAATCAGAAATGCACTGTCATCACAGTCTTAATTGTTTTCAATCCTGTGGTCATACAAGCACCGAAGAGAGGCATGCTATACTGTTTTTTGGAAAACAAGTGAAATAAACTCTGGGGCTTGTAGAAACATAAGATATGTGACAATATCTTATTACAAACGCACATTTATTCCAATGTAAGACCTATGGGAAGTTCAGTCTAAAAACGATTTGCACACGAGGATTAGAGAGACACTAAGCACATCATCACACCAAAAATATATGTGAAATATATATGCATGCAGCGTATATTATATAAAGGCTACATAAATATTTGGTTTATTTTGTATGTAAATATATTTGTTTGTTCTCTATGTGTATGAATGTGTGTTTGAGCTATGGTGCTATGTTTGTGGAAAATCACAAGTAACTATAGAACTATTTAATGAACACATCAATTTACATATATATATTTTACAATTCTTTGCCTGGGGAATATAAGATGGGCCATTTGATGCTGTGCAAGTCACGGGCTAAAGACTGATGCATAGAGTCTCTGAAGCCAAAACTTAGAGTCCAATAAGTAAGAGAAGACATGCTTACTTAAGTAACCAAAAACCGAGATTATATTTGAGAAGCTCAAGAGATGTACTGTCAAACTCTATGTCATGTGTCTCTCCATTTGATTCTAGAATGTTCTACTCATGTCATACAATAGATCTGACAAACTAAGAATGACTTTTAAACCAATTATATTTCTCAATGACTGTCCACCAAAATGATACCCAAGGCAACTGCATTTCTGCCTCTTTTATGGAGCAGTAATACTCTACATAAGTGTGTAAAATTGCACTTTAGTATTGGAGATGAATTACCTAATGGAAAAATCTCCAAATTATATGCATAAAAAATTACCTTTATTTCTAAAAATTTCTTGAGTTTCTACTGATATAACTAAAGCATTTGAATTACTTTTTTTTCTCTTTTTATACAGTGCAAACTAGAATATCAGGCATGTGTCTTAGGAAAACAGATCTCAGTCAAATGTGAAGGACATTGCCCGTGTCCTTCAGATAAGCCCACCAGTACAAGCAGAAATGTTAAGAGAGGTAAGTGACAAGAATATATTTATAATTTTACATTCATCACTCTCTACTAAAATGTTTTGCAATAAATGTTGTCATTAAATACACAATGAAGTTTGTTTTTATACAAATACCCAATATCATTTATATTTTTATTGAAGATATTTTCCTGTTAGCCTCAACTATTATATCAAGGAATGATTTTCTTTAGATTTCTATTTATTTTGATGGCAATAACTAGGTACTTCTTTCCTATGTGCTCATCATATATAAGAAATCTAAACCAATGCATTCTATAAACAGTTGTGTCTAAAACATGTGTTTTATATCCATTTTTTTCTTTTAGAGCAGAAAACTGATTATTGATAAAGTAGTAAGTAATTAAGTAGTTTGATCAGATCTGCAACTGCTCAGTCAATTAATACTAACCATTTTAAATAAAGATGTCTACACCATGTATACAGTTTGTGTTTCATAATTTCCTGTGTAATAATTTTATAAGTTAAACTTTTTTTTTGACCGGATGAAGTCTTTAATTCATTGTTTCTATTGGTTTACTGTCTAATAAAAATAAAATGCATTCAACCAGATATGTACTATAATATATAACTTGACTTAAGATTATTTATTATAGTTTACATGGTATCATTATTATATTTGAAATATTGTTTATGCCTTTTTAAAAAGTCTCCATGGCTGCTAGCTCCAGTCCTCAGCACCTCTAGATAAAGAATGAAGTGTGGAGAATAGATGCTTCTTTAAGTCAAAAAATATTTTACAGCATTAGAGCACTGTCATCAACAGTTATAGAATTTATTACTATTGAACTCTTCTAATCTAATAATTATTATTGGGTGCCCTTATTAATGTGGATAAGTAATTTTTGCCCTTTTTCCCTAAGAAATGTGAAGAATGGATATGCAAATAGGAAAAATGCATTGAGTATGAAATTTCTTTAATATAAACTTATGTATTTCATTGAGCATGATATACTTGTTATTCCATGTTACAGTACCATATAAATATTTTATTACAGATATAGCTTCCAAATTTCAGTTATGCCACTTGTATTGGTCTTATTAAGTAATATTTAAGATGAAAAACAAAATAAAATTAAATGTTATAGCATTGCCTTTAAGAAAGACTATTTTTATTATTCAAAAATAAATTAGTCGATTTGAAAATTAATGGTAAATTAGTGCTCAATCATTAGGTCATGTGAAGAATGGCACCAGTTGGTAGAAGAGAGATGCCATGCTGCCTTTCAGGAACTCTGTTTTTTTTTTTTTTCTGTAAGTTATTGGGGTACAGGTGGTATTTGGCTGCATGAGTAAGTTCTTTAGTGGTGATTTGTAAGATCCTGGCACACCCGTCCCCCGAGCAGTATAAACTGCATCATATATGTTGCCCAGGAGCCCTGTTCTTTAAGCCTCATCCTTGCTGACTTGCCCCGGTCTAAGTTTAACTACCCACCGTGGTTCCTTCTGTAGTCCTCAGCCCTCATCTCCAATCCACTCTCTTCAACACAGCCCAAATAAGGACTTTCAGTACCACCTTGAATATACTAATTAGCCCCCAGATAATCAAAAAGCTACTTGTGGTTTCCTTTTAACTGAAATTCTTTGATGTTTGTGCCTTCCTCATTCCCACTTCTGATGGAGTACATTTTCACAATTAAATTGAAGACAAAAGTGACCACATTTATCTTTGGAAATCCACTTCAGGCGGGAAGCAAATCCTACGAGGTTCACTATCCATGAGCCAATTTTTTCACTGAAGGCTATTAAGAACAACATTTGAGACGTGGTCATAGTAAGTGTGTATCTCTAATATATCACAGACTTTCAACAAGGTTTTACTTCAATGAGATTTCCTGCTTTTAAACTTCATTTTGAATGAAAAGGTATTTTTGATGTAGTATTAATTTATGAAAATCAACCACAAGCTGCAAAAGGAACTCTGTGCATTAAAGATGGAAGATAGCACATCTGAGAAGAGGATCTCTTGTGAATAAACAATAATTATTTTTCATATTACTCAAATTTTCTGTATAGTGTGTATATGAATATATCAAGAAGAAAACTTTTAAAAGTCATATCATCAAGGGATAAAGATCATTTGTGTTCGATTGTGCATAGAAAGAGAGGCAAGAAGAATTTAAACTAATCCTGCTCTGACAAATTGTCAGGGCAACGCAAGCACAGGATTTTGCTACCTGCTATGGAAAAGCAGTACAGTTAATTCTGAGTGTCGTTTCCATACAGTGGCAAAGGCTGAGAGACAGGGGAAATATAAAACCGAGTTTAGTATCATTTCTAATCTTTCAACTGTCATTTACATTAGAAGCATGCCTTAGGTAGACTGTGCAGTGCAGGAAATTCTATTTAATATCTTCTCTGTTCTAGAAAAAGTGCGGAATAAACTACCAACAACGAGGTATTTCTTAAATCGTTCTGACTTCCTATATTTGAGGTCAAATTGGCACCATAGTATGTTTTCCCATGTTAAGATCAGAATCTTTAAATCTACTTGAAATGCATTAAAATTAATAAATATAGATTTTCTTCATAAAGTATGAATAAATAAAGTTTTCCTGTATTTCTCTAATGTACTTATTAAGAATGTGCATAAATTGGTCCAAATACATACATTCAAGTATTTTAAATAAATAAAAACAGATAAATTCCATGTTTCAAACCCTAGATTCTGATTTTACATCAGTAGATAAGCATACACTCTTCAATTAGTAACTTAAATATACAGTTTTCTCATTTTCTAACTCATAAATTTAGTATTATAAAGGCCAGTGTTTTGGAGTCCCTTTAATGGATTCCCTCCTTTTCTTCCATCTTTTTTTGTTAACGTATTGTTCAATTGCAAATAAAAAAGTATTATTTGTAAAGTAGATCAAATTCATTCAAAGAATATTGACGTTTCAGCTGATTTTTAGAGGCCTCTAATATTTTTATGGCCAGGAAAATATGAGATTCATAGTTGTGAGCATGGTCTATGAATAGACCATTTTCTACAGATTTTATATATGTGTATAAAATGCAATCCTAAGAATTAGAAAGGACTTGCAAAATAAAAGTTCATTGAAAAAGAACATTGAAAAATACCATACAAAGCATTTATTTTTAAGTAGGATTTTTGTACCCTAGACAAATCTTAAATTGTCTACACAATAGTGGTACATAAGCACAGTAAACTTTAGACATATGACATATCTAAAGTGCTCCATTTGTTTATTTATTTCACTGGTTAGAGTCAAAAGATCATTTTAATTGACATTTTCTGTTTGCTTCAAATCTGGGTATTCCAAAGTTCAAACTACTTTTCTTATGATTATGAGTTTTATGGTTTTATATATCTAACCTCTTAAAATTTAATTCATTTCAAATTATATCATTTTGAATATTTTAACCCCAACATGCATCTAAACACATACTCCTTATGCACCTTGATAGTTTGAATTGTTGAGTTTCAGTGAAGCCTGAATAGAGAAGGAAAATAACCTATTTTGAAAAGTAACAGGTGAAGCTGGGTAAAAGAGGAGGAAGTAGAAAAGGAACGTGGAATCCTGAAGGCCTTGGTCACCTTCAAGAAAGCCATACCTTCGTTCTAGGATACAGAGTACTTTCAAGGAGGATACAGTGCAAATTGGTCATTGCCAGACATGCAAGCTTTGGAATTAATTTATCTGAGTCAGACATATGAAAATGTTTGACATTTTTGTCATTGAGCAAAGAGTTAACATTTCCAAAACTGTTTTCCTAAGTTTTACTTGAAAAGAGTTAACAGTTTCTAGTAAATCTTAGAGAAACTTACTATGTTACTGAGACAATTTTTTGTTTGTTTGTTTGTTTGATGTTGGGGTGGGTGGTTATTTTAGAAATAAGGCAACCAAGTCCCAGCAAGTATACTAGATGAAGAAATAACAGGAAAAATTGAATTGGGGTAATATTGCTGAGATGAAACTCACAAGGCTTTAAATCCAATTGGATATGATGGACAAGGAAAAAGAATCCCTCTAAGATTATTCTGAATTTAGTAATCTGGGTGATTTATAGAATACTAACCAAAAGGACTAGCTTATTTTTCCGGGCCTGTGGTTTGTAATTCCTACTAATCCTCATCTGCATTTTAAAAAATGCAACTAGAGGTTTCTTTTATTGGGAGCTGAGAATCATGTAACTTATCATATTTCTCATTTCGCCTTATTCGTATAACTCTGTTATCCTACATACTAGACTTTAATCCTAAGAGTGTGTGTGTGTGTGTGTGTGTGTGTGTGTAACCAGTTTATGGAATTTCTTTCTGGTTTGTACGTTGTTATCCTGTGAAGAACCTAATTTATTCATTAAGGGTATAAAGTTTAGAATTCCAGTCCTTCACTGCTGTGTGGTTCTTAGCTATATACTTAAGTTTATGAGTCTCATTTCTTCATCTGTAAAATATAAAATGTATAAATCATTAGGATTTATGGATGTATTTCCTCAAATTTAACCATCTTTGCACTTCTATTTCATTTCAACAGATTATACCTGTAAAATGCTGCTGAATCCTAGTAAATTACATAAGTTTTCATATATTAAATGCCATTTGTAATTTTATTTGTGGTGCTTTTAACATCATATTGGGTGGTAAAAATTGAAGAGATTTAATCTTTTCTATAGTTAATAGTATGTATTTGAATATTTTGCAAAATATTTGTACATTGAGAGCTTGAAACAACTCATCAGTACAATTCTTTAGCCTGAAAGTTATTATCGGTCATATTTTTTTCTTTTTTGTTGTTGTTGTTGTTGTTGAGACGGAGTCTCGCTCTTTCTTCCAGGCCAACTGCAGTGGCGCTATCTTGGCTCACTGCAAGCTCTGCCTCCCGGGTTCACGCCATCCTCCTGCCTCAGCCTCCCGAGTAGCTGGGACAACAGGTGCCAGCCACCATGCCCAGTTAATTTTTTGCATTTTTAGTAGAGACGGGGTTTCACCGTGTTAGCCAGGATGGTCTCGATCTCCTGTATAGGTCATTTTCTTTGACAAGTCTTTCACATTCTTTTACCGCTACTAGCCATTGCAACAAATATTTCTAGACACAGAGAGAGGGATATGTAGCCATATATGTAGCTATATACTACTTCTTGATACAATTACTAGTCTAAATGTACATTATATTATTTTGTAATTTAAAAAAGCTTTTCTAGGTGATCTAGGTCATCGGGAAAGATAATAGCGAACTACCATCTGGACACATTTGTTAATGCCTGTACTCCCATTCCTTTATGTTTTAGCAGTTATACTTTGGTGACATTATTTAAATTTTCTTAAATTCTTTGGTACTTGATTTTTGACAATTTCTATCAGAATGTGTGCATTAAAATGCAAATTAGGCAGTTAAAAGAAAGCAGTTTTTAATGATTCATATGCTGTTGTCACGAGTTACTAAAAGACATTTGTTTCAAACCTTGGCCCTTGATGTGAGCCACGCATTTCTAAGTACAATGGGTCCAGCAATAAAGTACAAAAATCTTGTGCTTGCTTTTATTCTTTCTTGGGAACCACACCAGACACAAGTTTGAGACAGATTTTTAATGAGTCCTTCTCACTTCAGAGATCATTGGTACCCATGAAATTTTGGTATGAGGTCAGAGATCATTCAACAACCACAACATAAACAAAAAGATAGCTGTTTATTTAACAAAAGATATCTCATCTGAGACTGATTGTATTATTTGTAAATGGATGTGGGGGCAATGAGTATAGGTTTGTAATCATTAGCTTCCTTTCCATATTAAACTGCAAAGCCTGATAATTTTTATTTACAATATGACAAGGTATGGGACTGAGTTATTCTATAATCTGACACAGTCATTTTTTCCATTATTCATTTCAGTACTCTAAATGCTATGGAACCCTATCAAGAAACAAAGTTTATTTCATTATTGTGCTAGGATTATAAATTAACTGATTTAAGGAAAAAGTATTATTGATTAAGAATTAATGTATGCCTTCTTCCAAGTGGCAAATAATTTAGTTTTAACATTTAATTTTGTATGATGGAATTTTTTTATATCCTCTGAATTATGGAATGAATTTTCAATGAGAAACAGATTAACATCAGTGTATTAATATACTCTTACAACATGCATGCTTCTCCATAACTAATATAGTGTATTCATAAATGGTAAGTTCTTCTGTAATTTTGTTTAATTGGATACATGGAAAAATAAAATTAAATAGGTTTATTGGCAAGTGTTGCATAATTATTTATAATAAAAATAAAGTTTTACTCATTTGGATTATTTGAAATATGTTCTTGGATTAAATTAATATGTCTGAAAACAGAACATAACCTGAAAGAGGGCAGTTTTCAATGTCTTCTCTAAAGACTATTTTTTTGTGTTAAATAATGAATTTCATGTTTTACACAAATATTTTACATTATCTGTGAAACTGATGTTGGACTAAATTTTAACTTCCCTACTAATTTTACTTAGAAATTTTGAATTTTGAGTTTATGTAGTTGTATATTATCAGATATAAAAGTGAAAAATAGCTCTGTATTAATTCTTGTAGCACTAAAGGACATTTATACTTATTCCTTCTTTAACTCCTATTCAGTACGTAATATGGCATGTTCTTTTAAGATAACTATTTACAAAATGCAATATAAGGACTCGCTTAAAAGCAGTGGTCATAGTCAAAATATTTAACAAGTTTGAACTGGGATCCAACAAATCAGAATTGATGCAAGCCCAGTCAGCACCATAGTGCAGTGTGGTTTGGCCAGAAGATGAAATCAGAAACTGAGCATTTCTTGGTTTAAAATGGATATGTTGAGATATATTAAAAGGTTGATATTGGTGAACTCTTTTCCTGAGATCTGTATGTTAAGATGAGTACATTTCTTGAAAAAGCACATAAAATTACCCTGGAGGGAGTGATACTGTTTTTCAGACTATCTCTACACTTTAACTTATATCATGCTGACCTTAGCTTAAGTGTGCTTTACACATTTGAATTCTAACGTAGAAACCACATGCCATTCAGGCTTATTACAAGGAAGGAAATAAATAAAAATTATATGCACACAAATAATAGTGCAAAATCAAATATTATTTCTATAATTCACATGGCTGTCATCCCCCTTTCCACCCAGTAAGTATCTTAAAAAGCATGATCTACCACATATTCAACAGCATTTACTTGTACCAATATTAAATATAATGTATGATAATAAGGAGATGTTTGCTATTCCACTTCTAGTATAGGATGTATTAGCTTTCCAAATATATAAATGAGGTCAGTTGATTTGTATTTAGAAGATCTTCTGTGAAATCCTTTTGTACAAGAAAGAATAATGAAATATATTTGAAGTTTAGCATCACACATTGTGAACAGTCTCTTAAAATGATATTTGAGCTTATAGTTTCTTTATGTAACTTATCAGCTTCAAAAAATCTAGGAGGATTTCAGGATCTCATGATAATTTTAAGCCTCAAAATAAGAAAGGAAAGCAAAGTTAAGGCAGTATTTACAGAGCCTTATAAAGAAATTGTTGAATTGATGTTTCAGAAATAGGAAAAAATTATCAAAGATTGTCAATTTTAGATATAGGACAAATATTATCTATGTTTTGTGGAGCCAAAATAAATAATGAAGCCATATTGAATTAAAAGTAATAAATAAAAATGAATTCTTTTTCTGTAAAATATATTTGATACAAGTAAGTTAGTTGAAGTAAAGACACTGTGCGTACAATTCTATACTTTTTTATTTTGTAATTATACTTTGAAATCGCTTGGTTAATTACTATTAATCAATTTACTACATTAATTTATCTTAGGAATAAATCGTTTCTGTTATGGATATATCATTTTCTGTTATTTGCAAATAACAAACTTTAGACATTTTGCAAGTGACTAAATAAGAAAAGGAAAAAAATGCAATTATGTGACTGATGTTTCTATTTACATGTTAATGTAAACTATGCCTGTGAATTTTTTTAATTTCAAAAACATTACAAAAGTAAAATTGTATTACATTTTAATCTATATAACAACTAATTTAAAAGTATATTTTGAAAGTTTGTATGGTTTTCTGAGTTTTTACATCTTTTCAGTATTAGATTAGTTTATTTGGAAATCATATTACAAAGGTCTATGGATAGATAGGGGATAATATAACAAAGAAGTAATATATTTAGCAAATTATTGAACATACCAGTCCACAAAGATTTTCAGTGAATTCAACATTTATGAAGAATGTTATATATGGATTTTTAAATACTTAATGAGGGATATATAAAGGTTAAACATGATGGTTCAAGAATGGAGGAGCATGAGCAGTTAGGAAGTTGGTAAGAACTGAGGCTTGAAATGATTGTGATTAAAATATTAGAGATAGGAAGCAGATGATAGATTCAAGAAATGTTTAGGAAGCTAAATGGTTATGCCTTGTTGATTGACTTTAGGAAAGGAGAGGAGAATTAATGATAACTCCTGAGAAGATTATGGTGAAAAAACTGAGATGGAAAAATTGTTAGAGAATTCAAACGACATGGGAAAGTTGTTAAGTTCAATATTGGACTCAGTGTTTTTAAGGTGTCAATGGCCAAACCAAGTGTAGACACATTTGCCTTTACACATCTAAGAGAAGTAGTCTGGGTTCTTCTAAAGTAAACGCTGGAGAATTTACAGGCAATACATCAAATCATAAAAGTGAACGAAATCCACTGAGGAACAGAAAGTGGGAAAAGCAGTGGCTCAGTTCTGGAAAAGACTATACATGCATGGGTCAGAAAAGGAAGAAGAATCTGTGGAGGACTTAAGGAGAAACAGGAGAGAACAGTGTACCAGAAGCTGAGGAATAATTCTGACTTGAAAGAGATAAAGAGCTTGACTCTTGACTACAGAAGGAATGTTCAGTAACATGACACCTGAGAAATGACCACAGACTTCAGCCGTTAGAATCAGTAGTAACTATAGAAAAAGCAACCTCAGTCCAGCAGGAGTTCAGTAAAATAAAGTGAACCAATTACTTGGCATATATAGTAGGTATCTGTATTAGTCTGTTCTTGCACTCCCATAAATAAATATCTGAGGTTGGTAATTTATAAAGAAAAGAGGTTTAATTGGCTCATGGTTCTGCAGGCTCTACAGGAAGCATCAGGGCTTCTGCTGCTCAGGAGACCTCAGGAAATTTACAATCATGGTAGAAGGCAAAGGGGAAGCAGGCATGTCTTACATGGCCAGAACAGGAGGCAGAGAGAGAAGAGGGAGATGGTACACACTTTTAAACAACCAGATGTTATGAGAACTCGGGACAGTACACAGGGCAAAACTATCCCCCATGATCCAATCACCTCCTGCCAGGTCTCATCTCCAACACTGGGGATTACAATTCAGCATGAGATATGAGCTGGGACACAGATCCAAACTGTATAAGTATCCAATAAATGTTTCTTCTCCCGCTGCTGTTCCATCCCCCATTCCCAACATATAATTTGTTTCAGTGGAGTTCAAAGAACACAGTACAAATGTAAAATATGAGGGAAAGTGGTGAAAATAACATTTATCTGGCACCTACTATATGCAAGGTAATTTGCCTTTGTCATTTCATTTAGTTCTCAAAATATGTATTTTTTTTTAAATCTTACACTTTTTTTAGAGACAAAGTCTTGCTATGTTTCCCAGGTTGGTCTCAAAGTCCTGGTCTCAAGTGATCCTCCCACCTCAGCCTCCTGAGTAGCTAGAACTATAAGTGCACGCCACCATGCCTGGCTATTTTTTTTTAATTTTTATTTTTGTAGAGACAGAGTCTCACTATGTTGCTCAGGCTGGTTTATAAATCCTGGCCTCAAGCGATCCTCTTACCTCAGGCTCCCAAAGTGCTGGGATTACAGGCATGAGCCATCATGATCATGCCTGGCTATAACTCTTATTGGTAAACAAGCTGGGAACATGAGGAAACTGAAGTTCCAAAGTGAAGAGACATTTCTGTAATTTAAAATAGTTACCAGATAGTCTTTCTGCCTTCCTTATCTACACTCTTCATATTTATTTTTTTTTTAATTAAGAGACTGATTTTAACCCAGGTTTGTCACTTTTCTAAACTTTGGTTAAATCTCTTAAATTTGTTGAACATAAATCTGTAGCCATTTTAAAGTAAAAGGGCTAGACTTATTAGTCTATGCCCTTATTAGTATATGCTGGACACTCCTTTCGCTGCATGTATTATTTAAATGTCTTATTTCATCTAGTCCTCACAAAGCCCTAGAATGTGGATGCTATTTGTATCCTTGCTTCACTTTACAAATGATTAACCTGAACCACGGAGAAGTTAAGTAACCAGTCTAAAGTCACACAACTAATAAAGCACCAAAGCAAGGATTTGAAGCGATGATTGCTGCCTCCTAATTACAGTGTCTTACTAGCCCTTTGGAGTCTCTCTTTCTGTTATGGTCATAGGTCATGTGCCCCTTCAATCACAGTATATAATTTTGGTGATATGTGTGAAATAACTTAGAGTATTTGTATTATTTTTACCAAGCAGAGATACATAAAGAATTGACATTGTATTTTTAAAATGAAATTACAACAATCTATGAGTTAAATACACATTTTAAAAAGCAATGTTAAATCATTTGGGGTTGCTCTTTGAAAGTCTAAAAATTTATTGGCCTATGTTGGCTATGATTTTGGCCAACTTCTTATAGTGTATATATTTGGGTGCCAAATTTTCATGAAATAGTACATAATAAACATTCTGAGATGCCAACAAGTAAACATGCATCATTTATTTTTCTCTCCTTAGAAGTTTTGTTTATATCTTTGTTTTAATTATTTTTTGAGGCGGAGTCTTGCTCTGTCACCCAGGGTAGATTGCAGTAGCGTGATCTCGGCCCACTGCAACCTTCACCACCCGGGTTCAAGCAATTATCCTGCCTCAGCCTCCCGAGTAGCTGGGATTACATGCATGCGCCACTTTGCCCAGGTAATTTTTGTATTTTTTTAGTAGAGACAGGGTTTCACCATTTTGGCCAGGCTGGTCTCAATTCCTGACCTCAGGTGATCCGCCTGCCTCGGCCTTCCAAACTGCTGAGATTACAGGTGTCAGCCACTGCGCCCGGCCATTTTGTTTATATCTTTCCTGGTAGCATTTTTCATATTTCCAAGGTGATGCAGAATGATAATTATGGTAGCAATAGATGATTTACTTAATGTATTACTAATTAATATTTTCTGTGCATTTCTTGTAAAGTATATTTACACCAAATTTCTACTTATTGGCAAAATTATTACTTTCTACTATTTTCACATAATTAGTAACATCAGTTAAATGTAAAATCACTTGTAATGAAGTTATTACTACAAACAAACAAATCAGTTCAAGAATTTTAATATCCTTTTCCCAAATCATCTCTAAGAGTGCAAGTATGGTTTATCTCTAAACAAAAATGACCTGTTAATGAGAACTTTTACATTATAATGTACTCTGAAATGGATTGTGGAACCATTTTACCTCCTGTTTACTGCCCTTTTGAGATTTTCATTCTTTTTTCTTCCATCCCTACCAAAGATCTAGTATTTAATAGCACTTGATTTAAATTCTGTTACATTTGCCTAATAATACATTTATGTTTATTTGTATTTAGCTTATGTTTTCTGAACGTGAGAGCTCTAATTGCTTTTATTTTATTTTCTGTAATGGAACTCTTTACTTAAAATTTGGCAGTTTTAACACCATAAAAGAAATATCTCAACTCTAATAACAGAATTTACCCAAAGCGAGAATAATCAAGGAATATTCAATGATACCAGAGAAAATAGCTGCAGAGAAATCTACTTTTTAAATCACAATCAGTAAGTCTAAAATGGCTCTGAAAGGTTCAGAATTTTGGTTTCTATAGGAGAACTTTTTGACAAAATAATTTGTGTTTGTGGTAAAATACTAACTAGTACAAATCAAAATATAATGAGAGCAACTGTTCTTGAACAAACCTTTTAAATCCTGTTTTATTGATTAGAGGTAACCACTTTAACCACTATGATATTTCATTCTTTTGGTTGTTTCTATTGTAACTTTGATGTGTGTATCCCTTCACTGATAATGTATCAATTAGAGACAATATTTACTATTTTGAAAAATAAATATTTATCTTATTTCTCTACCCCAAACTTCCCATAGTGATAGTGAATTATTATTAAAGTTATCTCACTGGTAATTTTTAACCTTTCAATAAATGTAAATTTTTTTCTTGTTCCATCAAGTTCAGAAAAGTGTCACCAGCACCCTTAATTTTACAAAAACTTCTGCTCATTCATCTTGACTTCCTTTACCTACATGTATTTTATGTTTTTTACACTTAAATATTATTATGTAACTAAAACAAGTCTTCCATGATTAGTCTGGAGTTTGATACTAAATGTTAAAAATCAACAAATACTATTAATATTGTTTGTAAATAATTTTTACTATAATATACTATATATTATGCTATATATACATGTTCATCACCACTACAAAATGCTGTACATCCTTGTGCCAATAAAACTAGAATGCCAAGACCTGATGGATCATCTATTCAACATTATTGTTTGCTTAAAATCATGCCAAATTTTAGTTAACATGATATTTGATATTTTTCTGCTTTTACTTTTATGTGTATTTATTTTATGCTAATTGTTTTCCCCAGGCCATAAGTTTTTGTTTCTTCAGTTTCTTAACTCTCTTCCACGGAGCTTCTAAATAGCTTTCTTTTTCGTCAAGAGGAAAGAAAAAATTCCATTGCCATATTTTCAAAATTCTTTAGTCTCAAATTGTAAGAAAATACCAGTCACATTCCCAGCCGTATGTAGGAAAGCAGTTCTTCACGGTGTTCCCACAAGTCTTGAACTATCTTTCCAAGCAAACATTCTTGAAATAATGTTTCCCTTCAAGTGAGTGGGTGAATTAGGCTGTAACAAAGCCCCTGACTTCTCTGAGGAGATTTGTTTAATTCCCGCGGTAGTAAAGGTAATGCCTTCTTCCAAGGCAACAGTTATGTTTGCTCCCAATCCCATATAGGTTGTGGTTTTCCTGAGCCCCGTGTTCCTCAGCTGTGCCACAGATCTGTGTGCTCCGCCTTCTGCTGGGCTGGCTCCTGTTGCCTCTGTGTGACTTGAGGGGGCAATGGGAACTCATGTGAACAAGAAGCTTTTGCTACCTGCTGTGCCATGAGTAGTAAACTGTCTACATTCTTTCAGAGTTGTTTCAATTACTGACCAAATTTCTGAAAATGAGGTAACATCACAGCTTTCTGCTGCTTAGAAACTGCTTGCTCTTCACTTGGCACTTTGTCTATTCTAGACCTTTCTACACTCTGTTCCGGTCCAGTCCTGTCTGGTCCTAAACCTGCGCAAATTCTCATCTGTAACACTTGTAATTTCCACTCCTAGTCTATGTCCATAATTATTCTAATTTAATATTTTCCATTTTCTTATATTGTCTCCTTTGGTTTTCTTGACTTACAGCTATATGCCTTAATATTTTCTTAAAGAGGGTGTGGGTATGGTAAACTTTTTAGGAGCTTCGATATCAGAAAACTCTTTATTTTGAACATAGAATTGGTAAATAGTATGGTAAATAGAATTTAATGCCAGATAAAATAGCATATTTCCTCAGTATGTGAAAGCTTTGATCATTTGTCTTCTAACTTCTAATGTTGTAGACAGGAATAATATTATTTACATTATAGAAAATGATGTATGAATAACTGAAAGGAATATCATGATTAAGTATTTAATCATTAAAATTAATAATATAGACAAAAATATCACACCTACTAGAAAATCTGAGGCTATATAAACTAACTTGGGATTTTTGAACTATTTACTTTTTCTAAAAGTGAATATTTTAATAATACATACTTACAGCTTCTTATTTTTTAAATATGCAAAAGTGTTGCAGAAAAGTGATACTGATTATCAAAAGTAATAACCAACCTGTCATAAATATTTATATGGCATTAGTGATTTACATATTGTAAACATGACAAATATATCTATATGTCCTTTAAAAAACTTGTATATCACTCACTCCTCTATCAGATAATTTTCTTAAAGATTTTAGCTATATGTAAGCATAGCACAAATTAAGGTGCACAGTTATTTGTTTAAGACAAAAATGTCTTACAATTTGGGCAGATCAGAACAACTTTCTGATATTCTAGTCTATTTATATAAATAGAAGGTATTGACATAATTACTTAACTAGGTCAGGCAAAAGAGTTATTATTAAAATACTACTACTTTAGGGATTACTTTTTCCAATAAGATATTAAATTTGCATCTGCCCTAATTTCTGTCATTTTGCATATGTGTCATGTACCAAATACAATTCTACCATCTACTTTTCCAAAAATTTTGATCATCGTAAAGTCTTCTATTTAAAACTCAAGTGTCCAGGGGGTCACTTGATTCCTGTACTTAAACTCACAGATGTAGGGGCCACACATGTGTGTGCTTACATGGGTGACGCTGCCACTGTCCTGAAGTTCGACATTGAGGAGATTAGCAATTACATGCTAATTCAGTTTCCTCTTCTACAATATAGGTAAAGCAAAATCCACTGAGTATTTGTGAAGATTAAATTGAATACACAGATACAATGTTCTTAGCACATTATATAAATAATCAATTCTACTTATCAAAGACCTATATTTTTCAAGGGTCTGATGCTTTTTCCCTACTTCGAAGCTAAAAAGCCTACCTGCCACAATCTCACAGATGCTGGCAGCATACAGGAGACTTTGAGATCAGAGATTTAGGACTCTGATTGTTGTTCACAAGAACTTCTTGCTTGCGTTCATTCTCCTTGGTCACAAGCTCACAGGTGGGATTCAGCTCAGGAGAATGCTGTATACATGGTGGGGTTGAGTCTTAGCTGAGGAACGCCAAGCTTAGGTAACCCCCATCCTTATAAGGAGGATAGTAGCAAACTTGTCCAAACTCTACCCCAGAGAAAGATATTATCTTTACTCTTCTGGAAAGCAACAGATTTTGTTCTCGCCCCTGCATGGCGACACTATCTCAGTCTCCCAAGATCATTTGCTATACATGCATCTTCAAAATGACAGTCTGGGACAAAAGCTACTACAAGGTGCATGTACACACGAGAGACACTTGGGAAATTGTTCTAAACAATATTATTATGAAATCCATTCCTTCTTCTGAGTGAATACCCACATGCTTTTGAGATCTTTGATGCCCCTTTGCCTTCCTCTTTTTCCTTTAGAATCGGTCCCTTTTGTTTCTATTGAGTTCTATACCCTTCCCCAACTACCAACCTATGTTCTTAGCATCTACAGTGCCTAGTGTAGAGAAAATAACTGTTCAAATTAAATGAGTTGAGTTTATAAATTTATTGGTCAGGAATCAAACTAATTTAGTAGTAACAGGGAAGCTTAAAGAAAGGACATTAGAATGTATCTACATCATGATTCTCAAAGTCCAATATATGTCTCCTATAAGTATTTGAAATGGAAACTTTCATTTTTATTAAAATAGGCTTTATTTGTGGAGCAGTTTAGGTTCACAACAATATTGAGCAGAAGGTACAGCAATTTAACATATAACCCATACATCCACACATGTATAGCCTCTTCCATTATCAATATCCTCCATCATACTAGTACATTTGTTGCGATTGATGAAACTATTGATACATCATTATCACCCAAAATCCATAGTTTACATTCAGGTTCACTCTGCTATCGTACATATTATGGGCTTGGAGAAATTTATGATGACAAGTATCAATCATTATGGTATTACACAAAGTAGTTCATTGCCATAAAAATACTTTGTGCTCCACCTTTTCATTCCTCTCTTCTCCAAGCCCTGGAAACCACTGATTTTTTTTTTTTTAACTTCATCATTCTTCTTTTCCAGAATGTCATTGCTACGGTTTGGTTTGTCCCCACCAAAACTCATGTTGAAATTTGATTCCCAGTCTGGTGGTGTTGGGAGGTGAGGCCTAGTGGAAAGTATTTGGGTCACAGCAGTAGATCCCTCATGGAGACTAATGTCCTCTGAAAGGGGTGAATGAGCTCTCCCTCTCTCCATGATGGATGAGTTCTTGAGAGAGAAGGTTGTTAAAAAGACTCTGGCTTCCCCTGTTTCTCTTTCTTGCTTCCTTTTTCACCAAGTGATTGCTTTACACATGCCAGCTTCCCTTCTGCATTCCACCAGGAATTGAAGCAGCATAAGACCCTCACCTGATACACATGCCCAGTTTTGAACTTTCCAACCACCAGAATCATGAGCCAAATAAAGCTCTTTGTTTAAATAAACTATCCAATCTCAGATATTCTGTTACAGCAACAAAAAAATAACTAAGACAGTCATATAGTTAGAATCATACACTATGTAGCCTTTCATATTGGCTCCTTTCACTTCATAATGTTTATTTAAGTTTCTTTGATGTCCTTTCATGGCTTGATAGTTCATTTCTATTTGGTGCTGGAGAATACTGCTTTGTCTGGATGCCCCACTGTGTGTATTTATCCATTTACATACTGAAGGCTATCTCAGTTTCTTCCAAGTTTTGGCAACTGTGAGTAAAACTTTTATAAACATCCATGTACAGGTTTTTGTATGGATATAAGTTTATGTGTATATCCATATGTATAGTTTGTTTTTGTTTTTCCATCTTGAGTTTCAGTTTGTCATTGTTAGTGTTTAGGAGGCTCACTTTGTATCCTGCAACAATGCTAAATTAGCTTATTACTTTCAGGAGACTTTTGTAGATTCTTTAGCATTTTCTATGTAGCCAGTAATGTTGTTAGTGAATAAAGATAATTTTATTTCTCTATATCCTATATGTATACTTCCTACCTTCTGTTACATATTCTATTACTCATTCTTGTCTTATTACACTACTAAGACTTTTACTGTACTATTTAATATGAGTGATGAGAGAGGATATTTTTCTTGTTCTGAACCTTAGGGGAAAATTTTTCAGTTTGTCATAATTAAAATACTTAAGATATATATCTATATATGTGTGTGTGTGTGTGTGTGTGTGCCTTTTATTAGATTGAGAAAGTTTTTCTTTATACTTTGTTTTGTCAAGAGTGGGTATTAAACTTTGTTAAATTACTTTTCTGCCTCAATTGGTATGGTCAATTTTTTTTTCTTATTTGGTATTCTAATATGTTACATTGCATTGATTTATGAATGCTGAACCAGGCTTACTTCTTGGAATAAATACTGCTAACTCTTTTTATATTGTTTAATATATATAAAATAATTTATTAATATTTTTAAAGATTTTTTTGCTAAAATATAACATATTTTAGTTTGTAATTTTCTTGTAATGTCTTTATCTGGCATTAGGATTAGGGCAGACTGTCTCATATTATTTGTAGTGTTTCTTTCTCTTCAAATTTCTGGAAGATTTTGTATAGAATTGGTAATTTTTTTTTTCTAAATGTTCCATAGAATTCACCACTGAAGTACCTTGGCAGATCTTTTCTTTTTTTGCAACGTTTTAACCAAGTATTCAATTTTTACAATAGGTATAGGGCTATTCAGATTATGTATTGCTCCTTAAAAGAGTTTTGGTGGTTTGAGTCTGCCAATGACATGGTTTGTTTTAATAAAATTATCAAATTTATGAGCATATAGCTGTTAATAATACTATCTTGTTATCCTTTTAATGTCTATGAAAGCAGTAGTGACGACCCTTTGGTCTGTCCCGATACCGCTAATTTTGCCCTCTTTTTATTTCTTGGTTAATTCATCTCTATGCTTCTCAATTTTATTGATCTTTTCAAAGGATCGCCTTTTGGTTTCATTGATTTTATTTATTGATTTACTGTTTTAGTTACACTGACTTCTGTTTTTTATTATCATTTTCTTCCTTTTACTTGTTTATATTTAATTTGTTCTTCTTTCTCTAGTCTCTTGAGATGGAATTGTATTAGTCCATTCTCACACTGCTATAAAGAAATGCCTCTGACTGGGTAATTTATACAGGAAAGAGGTTCAATTGACTCACGATTCCACATGGCTGGGGAGGCCTCAGGAAACTTACAATCATGACGGAGGGCAAAGGGGAAGCAAGGACCTTCTTCACATGGTGGCAGGAGAGACAAGTGTGAGCAGGGGAAATGCCAGATTCTTATAAAACCATCAGATCTTGTGAGAACTTACTCGCTATTATGAGAAGAGCATGGGGGGATCCATCCCCATGATCCAATCACCTCCCACTGCATCCCTCCCTCGACATGTGGGAATTATGGGGATTAGAATTCAAGATAAGATTTGAGTGGGGACACAGTCAAACTGTATCAGGAAGCTTAGGTTATCTTCTTTTCTAACATATCTATTCAATGCAATAAATTTCCCTCTAAACACTTTATGTTTCAAAAGTTTTGATGAGTTGTATTTTCATTTAGCTCAAAGTAATTTTTAGTTTTTCTTGAGACTTCATCTTGACTTGTGGGTTACTTAGAATTATTTTGTTTAATTATAAAATATTTGGGGTTTTTTCAACTATCTCTCTTATTGATTTCTAGTTTAATTCCTTTGTGTTCCAAGAATATACTTAATATGCTTTTTATTATATTACATTTTTTATGGTGTGTTTTATGGCCCAGAATGTATTCTGTCTTGGTGAATGTTCCATGCACATTTTAGAAGAATATGGGTTTGGGATGGAGTATTCTGTAAACATCAATTAGACTGAGAAGATTGGTAGCACTATTTAGGTCCCCGATCCACTTACTAATTTTTTTTTGTGCTTTATCAGTTACTGATAAATGTTGAAGTCTTCAAGTATAATAGTGCCACTATCAACTTATTACTTTAATACTTTGGTTCCAACTAAGCTGATCTCAGCTGTCCCTCTCTTATGGGAGTAGAGCAGAATTCCCGTCCCTGAAATGGGATACTGGACCAGCATTGCCCGCTGGTGAAGTCCTTCTCCTAAAGACCAGGGATTCATTAGTGAGAATAGTCTAAGAAGATTTCATGATAGCCACACTTCCTTTCCTTCTTCCAGGGTCATGTGGAGAACTTTCTCAGATCCTCCCCATGAGGACATTGTAGGGTTCCTGGAGGACAAACTGTAAAATGTGAGACTTTGATTGTAGCCCCAGGAGCTTCTCAATTTCAAGCTGGACCACACTCAGCCTTTAGCAATTACTGGAGTAAATAAAAATTACTGTTTAAGTATTTCTACTTGTTTATGGCATTCATCAGCTTATGCTTTAAGTAAAAAATCCCAGGTGCTGTATCTGTATGAAATTGCCTGACTCTCTAGATTTCATGTGATGATTTGCCCTATAATATCAGTTATCTGAAGGGTCCCAAAAGAGTGTTTTCCAGTTTCTTCAGGTTTTCTTAGTATAAGTATGGGAATGACTTTGAAGCTCCTTACATTTTGGAGGTAAAACTGTAAATCTCAAACACACACACACACACACACACACACACACACAGAATTCTATTCGTTATAATTACATAATGTATTGGTGTATAATGCTATTAGTTGCCTTTTGAATACAAAGATGGCACTGTGACTCAGTGTAAACTGTTTTTACTAGACATGGTGCCATTTCTTTTGTATAAATATTGTAGATGTTATAGTATTGTTATCTTCTTGCCCAGATTTTCTGGAAACCAAGAGCACAAATATGCCAAAAAGCTGCGCTTCTTGAGGATTTAGTTTGGAGCTCTGAGAGAGAAAAGGGAGAGCCAAAGATCTTAATTTCCCTGGTTTGCTTAGATGGCCTTATGCCTACTGCTTTAAGACTTTTGACTATATAATTTGGCATATGTTTAGCTCTGATTGCTTGAACTGAAAAGACCAAAATATCAGCAATTTACATTTTGTGAAATTAGCAGCACTGTCCTTTTAGCTATTCCTGCTGATCCTGCAAGATCAGGCACCAGAGAGTCCTCCCAGGCATTTGTCTGTGGTTGCTCAGTTGAGTCAAATGGAGAGCTCTGCTCCATTAGCCTGGGAGCAGCTTTGTAATTTTCTGAATAATTAATGAAAACACCAACAGTTCTCCCATCTAACTAAACATTTGGTTTTAATTGATTTTCTTAGCATACAGTTCTTTAAAACTTTATTTCCAAAAATTAGGCTCGATTATCAAAACTATAAATTTTGTTGAAGCCACTAATATGTAAACATAAAATCATACTGCACATCATAGCATAGAAAAAAAGGATAATAGACAAATTTTGTAAATTTTGGCCAGAGACCGTTCCGTTTACATTAAATAGGCCCTAATTCCAAGTAGTTTGAGAAATGTACACTTAGCATGTAGCCATTGTTTTATTTTTGTGGGATTAAGTGAAGAAAATTATATTGATATAGTTTGACTTTTTCAACAACGTTGTCCCATTCTTCTTATGTTTAAATAGATAAAAGTATGCATAAGCTAGATTACTGTTTCTCAGAGAAATGTGAGTTTTCCTGGATTTATTTTATGATCTATACTTGAATACTATGGTCATCCTCCTGAGATGACCTGGATATAGGTTTTAAGAAAATTTAACTTCATACCTCCAAGTTAGTCCAGGTGACACTCAGTGTAAGATTTATACTCATTGTAAGATTTAAGTTTTTAGACACAGGGTTATACTGTGTTGCCCAGGGTGGAATTCGCTGGCAAAATCATAAGTCATACCTCACCATAGCCTCTATTCCTGGCCCCAAGCAATCCTCCCACTGCAGCCTCCTGATTAGCTACAGTTGCAGGCCTGTGCTCCCATGCCTAGGTTTTTTTGTTTTTTGTTTTTTGTTTTTGTAGAGATAAGGTCTTGCTATGTTGCACAGGCTGGTTTCAAACTCCCGGTCTCATGTGATCCTCTCATCTCACCGTCTCAGCCTCTCAAATTGTTGCGATTACATGTGTGAGCCACTGTACCTGGGTAATTTTTATATTTTGCTTCCAGAATGTGTAACTACAGCAGCAAGAAGCAACAAAAGCTCAAAATTATATAAGAGTTTGTAGTTAGCTAATTTATTTCCTTAAAATTACAACTGAAATGGAAATAAAGAAGTTTAAATTCTCAAAACTTATTTTTAAAATAATGCCATTTATTTCTTAATCCAACAAATCAACTGGTATATGTACCACATACATATACTATATACATATAAAAGTAATGAAATTTAAAACATAAACTTTTTTCTGGAACATATATATGTTGGGAGTCAAGAATATTTTTACTTCAACATAATGTGTTTCTCAATTTCAGTTTTTTCTTTCACAGATTAGTATCTGGTACTTAAGATTAAAAACATCATTATACTTTTATGCCCTAATTTATATGCCTACAATTAATGTTTTATAACTATGCCTAAATATAATTATTTTATGTTACCTTTATATTAGCATATACTACACATTTGCCTAATCTTTAAAACCATTAGTTTTCTTTACCTGTAATTAATTTTTTTTACTTATTTAATATAATTCATTAGTCAATAATCATTTAAAATTTAGCCAAATAACTTTTCCAAAATTATGGAATTCATTTCCAGTGTATTATACTTATAAACCATTCATCTCAACATGTGCTTACTTATTAAATAATAAGAGTGACTGTTTTATGATAATCATAGTAGCTTAAACTCAGACTTCATTTGTACT
The DNA here is from genome assembly GCF_006542625.1 of Nomascus leucogenys. Classification (NCBI taxonomy): domain Eukaryota; kingdom Metazoa; phylum Chordata; class Mammalia; order Primates; family Hylobatidae; genus Nomascus; species Nomascus leucogenys. Next base: position 87,266,698 of record NC_044387.1, on the reverse strand, counting down.
GAAACCTGTCCATTATATCCTATAATTTTAAATAACATTTTCTTTTTCTCACCAGTATGGAACACTCTTCTCTATCTCTTTCTCATGCATATTAAAACTTTATGGGTGGAAAATATAAAAATAACTTCCATCACTGTATCTGAGAAATTATTATCATTATTATTTTTATAGTTATTATTATTGTGATCTTCATCCAGAATGTCAGAAGAAACAGTAATTTGAAACAAGACTGTAGACTGTGTTATTCCACAGAATCTCACTAAATCACTTCACTCTAAATTCTGCAAACTGTGCATTAAAATGATGCCTTCATCAGGCGTCTTCTTTACTGTTCGTATATGGGACTTCTAACTTAGGTTAAGCTTGCAGAGAGGAAGGTTCAATTTGTTCACTCTTACTAGCTCCACAGTCATGGTCCAATTTAGAACTGAAGTATTCATGATTATTTTTATTCAGAAGCTCAGTTTTGTGTACGATAAATAATTTAAGAAACATGTTTTTAATTATATTTATCTTGAAGTATTTCAACCTAGAAATAACGTGGACGTGCAATATGGAGTTGATGAGGTAATAATGCATTCATGAAGATTAAAAATTATTTTCAATAGAGAAACCTATTTATATTTGCGGGTATTTCACTAGCTCATTTCTGATTGGAAATATAATATTTTCCAGGAGCATATCCTTTTGAAATACTCAATTTTCATAAAATTTTCATATAAGTTGTCAACCAGACTCCTAGTTTGATCGTAAGTTAATACAATATTCCATCTTCTATTTTGAGAAGTGTCTGTCCATATCCTTTGCCCGTTTTTTGATTGAGTCGTTTGCTTTTTTCTCGTAAATTTGTTTAAGTTCCTTGTAGACTCGGGATATTAGACCTTTGTCAGATGGATAGATTGAAAACATTTTCCCCTATTCTGTAAGTTGCCTCCTCACTCTGATGATAGTTTCTTTTGCTGTGCAAAAGATCCCATTCGTCAATTTTGGCTTTTGCTGCAATTGCTTTTGAGGTTTTAGTCATGAAGTCTTTGCCCATTTCTGTGTCCTGAAAGGTACTGCCTAGGTTTTCTTCTAGGGTTTTTATGGTTTTAGGTTTTACACTTAAGTCTTTAATCCATCTTGAGATAATTTTTGTATAAGGTGTAAGGAAGAAGTCCAGTTTCTGTTTTCTGCATATGGCTAGCCAGTTTTCCCAGCACCATTTATTAAATAGGGAATCCTTTCCCCATTGCTTGTTTTTGTAAGGTTTGTTGAAGATCAGATGGTTGTAGATGTGTGGTGTTATTTCTGAGCCCCCTGTTCTGTTGCATTGGTGTATATATATGCCTTGGTACCAGTACTATGCTGTTTTGGTTACCATAGCCTTGCAGTATTCTGTGAAGTCAGGTAGCAATGATGCCTCCAGCTTTGTTCTTTTGCTTAGGATTGTCTTGGCTATATGGGGTCTTTTTTAGTTCCATATGAACTTTAAAGTAGTTATTTCTAATTCTGTGAAGAAAATCAATGGTAGCATAATGGGGATAGCATTGAATCTGTAAATTACTTTGGGCAGTATGGCCATTTTCATTATACTGATTCTTCCTATCCATGAGCGTGGAATGTTTTTCCATTTGTTTGTGTCCTCTCTTATTTCCTTGAGCTATAGTTTGTAGTTCTCCTTGAAGAGGTCCTTTATGTCCCTTGTAAGTTGGATTCCTAGGTATTTTATTCCCTTTCTAGCAATTGTGAATGGGAGTTCACTCATGATTTGGCGCTCTATTATTGGTGTAGAGGAATGCCTGTGATTTTTGCACATTGGTTTTGTTTCCTGAGACTTTGCTGAAATTGCTTATCAGTTTAAGGAGTTTTTGGCCGGAGATGGTGGGGTTTTCTAAATATACAATCATGTCATCTGCAAACAGAGACAATTTGACTTCCTCTCTATTTGAAAAACCTTTATTTCTTTCTCTTGCCTCATTGCCCTGGCCAAAATTTCCAACACTATGTTTAATAGGAGTGGTGAGAGAGGGCATCTTTGTCTTGTGCCGGTTTCAAAGGAAATGCTTCCAGCTATTGCCCATTCAATGTGATATTAGCTCTTATTATTTTGAAATATGTTCCATCAATAGCTAGTTTATTGAGAGTTTTTAGCATGAAAAGATGTTGAATTTTATCGAAGGCCTTTTCTGCATCTATTGAGATAATCATGTGGTTTTTCACATTGGTTCTGTTTATGTGACGGATTACTTTTATTGATTTGCCTATGTCGAACCAGCCTTGCATCCCAGGGATGAAGCAGACTTGATTGTGGTGGATAAGCTTTTTGATGTGCTGCTGGGTTTGGTTTGCCAGTGTTTTATTAGGGATTTTGCATCAATGTTCATTAGGGATATTAGCCTGGAATTTTCTTTTTTTGTTATGTCTCTGCTAGGTTTTGGTATCAGGATTATGCTGGCCTCATGAAATAAATTAGGGAGGGGTCCCTCTTTTTCTATTGTTTGGAAGAATTTTAGAAGGAATGGTGCCAGATCCTCTTTGTATCTCTGGTAGAATTTGGCTGTGAATCCATCTGGTCCTGGGCTTTTTTTTGTTGGTAGGCTATTAATTACTGCCTCAATTTCAGAACTTGTTATTGGTCTATTCAGGGATTTGACTTCTTCCTGGTTTAGTCTTGGGAGGTTGTATGTGTGCAGGAATTTATTCATTTCTTCTAGATTTTCTCGTTTATTTGTGTAGAGGTGTTTATAGCTTTCGCTGATGGTAGTTTGTATTTCTGTGGGATCAGTGGTGATCTCCCCTTTATCATTTTTATTGTGTCTATTTGATTCTTCTCTCTTTTCTTCTTTATTAGTCTTGCTAGTGGTCTGTCTATTTTGTTAATCTTTTACAAAAACCGGCTCCTAGATTCATGGATATTTTGAAGGGTTTTTTGTGTTTCTATATCCTTCAGTTCTTTCCTGATCTTGGCTATTTCTTGTCTTCTGCTAGATTTTGAAATTGTTTACTCTTGCTTCTCTAGTTCTTGTAATTGTGATGTCCAATGTGTCAATTTCAGATCTTTCCAGCCTTCTGATATAAGCATTTAGTGCTATAAATTTCCCTCGTAACACTGCTTTAGCTGTGTCCTAGAGATTCTGGTACGTTGTCTCTGTTCTCATTGGTTTCAAATAACTTCGTTATTTCTGCCTTAATTTTGTTATTTTCCCAGCAGTCATTCAGGAGCAGGTTGTTCAATTTCCATGTAGTTGTGTGGTTTTGAGTGAATTTCTTAATCTTGAGTTCTAATTTGATCGCACTGTGGTCTGAGAGACTGTTACGATTTCCATTCTTTTGCGTTTGCTGAGGAGTGTTTTACTTCCAATTGTGTGGTCAATTTTAGAATATGTGCTGTGTGGTGCTGAGAAGAATGTATAGTCTGTTAATTTGGGGTGGAGAGTTCTGTAGATATCTGTTAGTTTTGCTTGGTCCAGAGCTGAGTTCAAATCCTGAATATCCTACTTAATTTTCTGCCTCATTGATCTGTCTAATATTGACAGTCAGGTGTTAAAGTCTCCCACTATTATTGTGTAGGAGTCTAAGTCTAGGTCTCTAAGAACTTTCTTTATGAATCTGGGTGCTCCTGTATTGGGTGCATATATATTTAGGATAGTTAGCTCTTCTTGCTGCATTGATCCCTTTACCATTATGTTCTGCCTTTCTTTGTCTTTTTTGATCTTTGTTGGTTTAAAGTCTGTTTTATCAGAGACTAGGATTGCAACCCCTGCTTTTTTTTTTTTTTCTTTCCATTTGCTTGGTAAATATTCCTCTATCACTTTATTTTAAGCCTATGTGTGTCTTTGAATGTGAGATGGGTCTCCTGAATACAGCCCACTGATGGTGTCTTGACTCTTTATCCAATTTGCCAGTCTCTATCTTTTAATTGGGGCACTTAGCCCATTTACATTTAAGGTTAATATTGTTATGTATGAATTTGACCCTGTCATCATGATGCCATCTGGTTATTTTGCACATTCGTTGATACAGTTTCTTCATAATGTCATTGGTCTTTGCATTTTGGTGTGTTTTTGCAGTGGCTGGTAGTGGTTTTTCCTTTCCATATTTAGTGCTTCCTTCAGGAGCTCTTGTAAGGCAGGCCTGGTGGTACAAAATCCCTCAGCATTTGCTTGTCTGTAAAGGATTTTATTTCTCCTTTGCTTATGAAGCTTAGTTTGGCTGTATATGAAATTCTGGGTTGAAAATTCTTTTCTTTAAGAATGTTGAATATTGACCCCCACTCTCTTTTGGCTTGTAGAGTTTCAGCAGAGAGAGATCCACTGTTAGTCTGATGGGCTTCACTTTGTAGGTAATCTGACCTTTCTTTCTGGCTGCAGTTAACATTTTTTCCTTCATTTCAACCTTGGAGAATCTGACGATTACGTGTCTAGAGGTTGTTCTTCTCAAGGATTATCTTAGTGGTGTTCTCTGTATTTCCTGAATTTGAAGGAATAATTTTAAGTATGTAAAAATTATAATATTTGTGACCACAAATTGTAAATGATAATACAAATGAAACCAATGAGTAAACATAAAAGTCATGTGATAAATAGTAAATGCTTGTTGAAAACTCTTGAAAGAAAAATAATGGTAAAGATCTAGTTCAATCTTCATTTTTAATTGACTTATCTGCTAGAAAAGGGGAAAAATCAGCATCATCAAATAAAATGATTTATGTAATATTAACAAAGCATTTTATAGACTTTTTAATGGCTACTCAGGAAGATTAAGTCATTTTCCCGATATTTATGTATTTAACAAACATAACAAAGATTTGTAAAAGAGAACACTTAAAACGTTTAAAGGTTAGATTATTTTGTAATGTAAGATAAAAAAGTTAGTAGCAATACTAACTCTTAACCAAAATTGGTTATTTCTCTTATGCTCTCTCAATGTCATGTCACTTGTGTATGAGCCCATGAACTTGACAGGTGCATTCTCTCTTTGTTACTTTTTATTCAATTTGCTACACTCAAGTCTTTTTCATAGTTTTACTGCCTTCCTATTTTTTATTTTTTTTTCTTTCCAAGACTCCTAACTTGGTTGCCTTCAAATATCCCAAGGCACAAAAGCCATATCAAGTTCATCGAGTAGGAAGCCTACTTCCCACCTGCTTTTTCTAAATTTAATTACTGCACTTATTTTCTAGGCTTCTATTTCTGTCTTTTGATCCAATCTGAACCTACTTGCTGCATGAACTCCTGAATTTATACACACTTAAGCAGGGTTTAAATTGCTGTGCTAAAAAACACAGCCAACTAAAAGAGCCAAGGAAAAACTTAATTTGATTAAGCAAAATATCTATTGCACAAAATGCCATCATTCAGGTATGCTAGGATACACTGTACATTTCTAGAGGGGCAAAAGGGAATAAAATATTATCTGGGGATTGCTAAAGTGGAGCTAATGGATCCTCAGATGTAAAAGCAAATTATTATAATATGGAAAAGCAAATGGAAGAGTGTGAAGAGGAATCCCACACCAGACAAATGCTGAAAAAATTTGCAGCTGCTGCCAAAAAACTCTACTTTGTAGGGACTTTCCTGAATGTTTCATTGCAATACAGATTGCAATTAAAATGTCCAATCAGAAAAGGAAATGTCTAATCAGGCTCTTAGGAACCCCAGTATGTTGTGGATGACCAGCATGAGTTCAGAGGTCAGTTCTTCAGGGAAGTGCCGCCTATTGGAGCACCTGGCTGGACAGAGCCACACATAAATAGCACAGGAAGGGCAATGGGGATCCTGCACACTACAAAGGAAATTTATTTCACTTTAATCTTCAACAAACGTATTGCTCAAGGCAATCTTGGCATTATATTTAAACATCTACTGAAATGGGTTATTTTGCCATTTTAAGAAGTGCTGACCTAGAATTTTGAAGTGGAATTCAATAAAGTGGGATTTGCTTTTATCGAACTATATCTAAGCACAAATGTTTCTAGTATTGCTAGTAAGAGACTTTGAGAAATACAGAAAGGGGGGAGAGAGAGAGAGAGAGAGAGAGAGAGAGAGAGAGAGAGAGATTGGCTGGTTGCTACTTTAACCTAAACTACTTAAGGGAAAGACTCTTATTCTTTTACAGAGTTGCCTTCAGGACGGGCTCTTATCCAGGTTTTTAATTTTATCATTTACCTTTGCATAATCATATGCTGTGGCTTGAAATCAAACTAATAAAATGTGTTGCTTATTGCATTTATCACATGGAAATGCCTGTATGTAGACATTCTCCTAGTGGAGATTGAATCAGAGTTATGGCTTTTGGATGATCCTAATTGTTTATCATTCTGGATTGGGAGAACTAATTACTGCAGCTACTTGCCTAGGAAACAAAAACCAATAATTGACAGTTAAGGCTCTTCCCATTAAAATATTTATGTGCAATGGTACCCAAAATAATAACTTTATTCCAGACTTTACAGTGTCCCCAGTAAAGATTGAGAATCACCAAACCCACATTATAATAAGTATTCTATGAAGTTTATGAAGCAATTAAACATGGAGTTATATTTTCTGCATATATATGTATATGTATATATATATATGAATTTGTGTGTGCATGTACACATGTGTTTTCCTGTGTTCTTACTGAGGAATGTAATGGGAGGTTCTGAAACACCTCCAGTCTCTTCCCATCATCTTCTTATTAACCCTTAGTAATAAGTGGTGTTGGGAAGTGTATCTATGCTGGGCCTCTTCTATCTTCCTGATTCTTTATTGAATGAGTGTATGATATATCATACATCGCTTGCACTCCTTGGTCATTGATTTTGCTTGCACTCCTTTGTCATCGATTTTACACAATTTAAGTATGCATCTCAGTATTTCTATTTGCAGCAATTAAACACCTATAATAGTCTCATTAACTATTTAAAGTCTCTCTAGCTCTCCTCTTTCTCGCTTCCTTTTTAAAATTTGTTTTAAAGCTGTGTCCCTCATGTTTTCTCATAGTGGTGTAAAAAATTCTATTGCTGCTAAATTTTTCAGTAATAAAAAATTTTCCTGAAGAATTATACTTAAAATGTCTCCACCCCAGGTAAGAGGTGATTGACAATATGATACTTATCAAACAAAAGATTCTAATGCAAACAACACTATCCCGGCTAAATGGGCATCAATGCTCGTGTGATCATTCCATGCATAATCTTCCCTGGAGAGCCCTAGAAATTCACTGTCAATAGATTTCTTTTATTTGACTTACGACACTCTAGGTGATACGATACCAGCTATGCCTGATTCATAAGAACACAGAAAGTCTGTCACTCATTCCTACATAGTTGAGTGACTTGCAGTTGTATTAGATTATCTTACGTTCTCTTACATTCTAGTAGCAAGATAAATTCTAGTCGCTGTGGTTAACCTAAATAGGTTATGGTCTTCTTGATAGATACTGGTAAATATTTGGTCTTGTCACCGATACATTTGTAAACTCTCTTCACAGATTACTTATAAAATATAGGATACTTCTGCTATTGTTGACTGTGTAGGATTTTCCTAGAATGTCTTTGGAAAGTGTTATTTTCAAATGTGGTGCCCTATTTCTGAAGATGTGTCCTATTTAGCACAAGGAACCCCCTGAGTGCTAATTATCCTTAAAACATTCCCCTTCTGATCTTTCTTTACAAAGAAAAATTATAGTTTGTCTATGTTCCCAAGGCCCGTTGAGTGAATTATCTGATTCATACTAATAATTTTATTCCAGTCGATTATAAGACACGTGAATTTTCTAAGAAAGCTCATATACTGGCATATGTGTGTGATTACAAATATAAAAATGCTCTGGCACTAAAAATAGTCACTGTTTATCACATGTTGTATCTACTGTGTGTCAAATATTAGCTGAAATAGCCAAGACCAGTTTGTTTTCTTTGTAATTGATGATTAAAGAAGAGTAAATACATTTGTGCAATTTTAAACTCAAGTTGACTTAATAGAATTGCTCCCACAGAATAGATGTGGTTAAGACATAAACTTCTATTAGAAATAATATCAGTGTTTATTTTTTATATTTGTATATCAATCTAGGCCTTCTATATGTATATGTTTATGTATATTTTTATAATGCTTAATAACAGAACTATATTTTGAGAAATGGGTCAGGAGGTGATTTCTTCATCGTGCAAACAACATGGAGTGCACTTACATAAACCTAGATGGCATAGCCTGCTGCACATCTAGGCTATATGGTATAGCCTATTACCCCTAGGCTACAAACCTGTACATCATGGTACTGCACTGAATACTGTAGACAATTGTAACACAATGGTATTTATGCTTTTAAACATATCTAGACATAAAAAAGGTAAAGCATTGTGCTATAATGTGACAACCTCTACTACATTACCATGGGATACAAATTTTTCAGCTCCACTATAATTTTAGGAGACTACCATTGAATATGCAGCCAGCTGTTGACTGAAATGTTATGTGACTTGTGACTGTGTATATACATATAGCAAATTGTGTGAGTGTGTCTATGCGTATAAATTTATTTATACTCACAATGAAAAGAGCCCAACAGTGAGCAGGAAGAAAATAATGTGCTTGTATTTGTTTCATTTTTAAAATATTGTTACATTTTTGCTCATGTAGTACCTCAGCTGATAGTCCTCCTCTGTCTTCTTATAATTTTTCTGAATTATTCTATTTTCAATTTTAGTAAATGATCTCCATTCCACGTGTATGATCACATTTTTATACTTGATATTAAATACAACATATTTGCAGGGAGTTTAAAGTTACCTCTACTTGATATTTACCAAAAATCTGTTACTGAAATTTAAGTCACTGTGGCAGATGCAGTTTAGGAAAACTCTAGATTTATTCTAGCCCAAGAATTCTTAGCCTATGTACTCTGTACTTACATGCTATACTATGAGGTAAAGGCAAATAAGTACCATAAAAATATGGAGACAAAATTGTGTTGAAGTTTAGAAGAAATCAGAATGGGCTTAATAGAAGAGTCACCATTTGACATAGATCAAAGATTGCATATTGAGACAGAAGCATGGAGAATGTAGACAGAGCAAAGAACCCTGTGAAATTCACAGCAATAAGATTTCATAAGGAGTTTGGTAAAATAGGGAGCCTTCCAAATTCTCAGTAGAATTATTTATACCTGGTGCTGCCAGATACTAACTCTTATCTATGTGGTATTAAATTGGGTCTGAAATGGTCAATGAGTATAATGGGAGAAATCACACTCTATTAAAAGAAATCTATCAAGTATCGTCCATACCCAAGTGCTATGCTAGGTACTACAGGAATACACATAACCATATATTGTCCATGTTCTACATAATTATATTACAAAGCCAGCTTTGTTAATATTAGAATTCAAAATGTTGGCTAAAAGAATTAGCCAGGGTTAGTTTTACTTTTGGACTATAGGTTGAGGAGAATTTATTCCATTGTAATGTTATCCCCAAGATACATAGAAAAGGAGAATACAATTATAAGAAAATAGGATAATATAGATCACTACTTTTTGGCAAGGCAAAAGGGCTAAAAGCCTAACCGCATACAAACAAATCCCTGAAAGACTGTGGTTAGCCTGTCTGGCAGACAATTTCTATACTACTTTCTCAGCATATGAATGAATTACTTGAATGACTTTATATTTGGAGCTGGAAAGACAGAAATTTTATCTGTGAAATATCTTCAGAAAAGTTTTTTTCTTAGTATATTCAAACCACTTATAATAGAAAATGTAAATTCAACTTTTAAATTTTCTTCCCAGTTTTACCTCAGTTGCAGGAAAGAAGATGACTCTGCAATTCCTATCTTCAGTTATTTGTTGAACAAGTTTGGGTCCAAGACATACTGGGACCTCCATAATGGATGAAGGGAAAGCCTAGTTCACTTTAGATAAATGAAATATCGAAGCTGGAGCAACAAGACTTTCCAGCTGGCTCATGCAGATTTCTGAAGGTCTCTGTCCAGCAGAATCCCCCTTGTGCCCAACTGTGTCCCCCATTTGGTACAGGCCTCTGCACCCACCAGTGTGAATGCAGCTCAGCTTCCTGCCAGAGGTGGGGTCTGAGCCTTGGGTGGTGATATGGAGGCCACATTCCCTGAGGAGCTCAGTGCAGCTCCTGTTGACCATTGAGTGAAGACCATGCCATCTGCATGAGTGAGCTGGATAAACAGAGAGAAACTACCACTTAAAATTCTTAAAACTTTAAAAGACAAACTGTCTTCCGTATGTAAATATGACATCATTTACCCATTTTAGAGTCAGAACAAGAAGTCAGTGTCTTTGAGTAATTCATTTTACTCTTGAAACCTGCCTAGATGTGACTTCAGATGATACGATGCCTTGTATTTGGTTAGTGCAGCAGACGTAGGAATCCAGGCATGGATTTGTAGAATTAGAAAATCAAACTGCCAAAGAAAAATACTGCTTTAGTGTACACATGATTTCAATTCAGTCAATTTTTATTGACCTGCTAATGGGCAAGACACTCTTTTTTTTCCAGTTGATTGCATATCTATCTATATATAGAGAGAGATATAGATATCTAGATAGATAGAAAGATAGATAATTTTTTTTTGAGAAGTGTTTTGCTCTGTCACCTAGGTTGGAGTGCAGTGGCACGATCTCGGCTCACTGCAACCTCTGCCTCCCAGGTTCAAGCAATTCTCTGCCTCAGCCCCCTGAGTAGCTGGGTCTACAGGCGCATGTCACCACACTCTGATATTTTTTGTAGTTTTAGTAAAGACGGGGTTTCACCATGTTGGCCAGGATGGTCTTGATCTCCTGACCTCATGATCCACCCGCCTTGGCCTCCCAAAGTACTGGGATTACAGCTGTGAGCCACCACGCCTGGCCGATTGTATATATTTTTATGATTTTTAAATGACAAATAACAATTACGTATATTTATGGGGTACAATACAATGTACAATGTACTCATTACAGAATGATCAAATTGGGCTAATTAGCATATCCTCAATATTTTGTCATTTCTTTGTGGTAAGACCATTCAAAATTCTCTCCCTCAGCTATTTTGAAATATACAAAACATTATTATTAACTACAGTCACCATGCTGTGCAATAGAATATCAGCACTATTTCTCCTATCTAATGGAAACTTTGTACCCATTGGAGAACTTCTTCCCTATTCCTACCCACTCCACCTCCTCCTCCTCCTCCTCCTCCTCCCCTCAGCCTCTGGTAACCACCATTTCATTCTTTACTTCTGTGAGTTCAGCTTTTTTAGACTCCACATATACATGAGATCATGCCATATTTGTCCTTCTGTCTGCCATGCTTGTCTTTCTGTACCTGCCATATTTGTCTTTCTGTACCTGTCACTTAACATAATCTCCCCTACATTAATCCATTTAACCTTTTCAATAGTCTTCCAGTAGAATGTAAACTTGATGAGAAAGGATGATTTGTCTTCCTTGCCACTGTAACTCCTACCCCTATAAGAGTGTTTGTCAAAATGTGTTCCCCAGATGAGCAGGATCAGCATCACCTGAGAAAGTGTTAGAAACTTGGTAGAATTAGAAATACAAATTTTCAGGCCCCTCCCCACACCTAATGAATCAGAAACTCAAGAAACAGGGGTCCAGAAATTTGTGTTTTAATTACCCTCCTTGTGATTCTGATGTAAGATTTTCCTGGCACATGATGCATAAACTACAAGTTAAAGGAATTAAGTAAGGTTAAATAAGAATGGTAGTAGTGAGAAGACAGTAAGACCCACATTTTTGTTTTTTTTTTCTTTTTTCCTGTGCATACAAAATACTGAATAAAAGCATTCATTTTTACAGCGAAAATATTTTTTCCTGTGTATAAAGAGTAGCTGACCCAATTTAATAAGAAACAGTTTGTACTACATGGAAAAATGTTGGTTAAAATTTCAGAGCAATCAGGAGCTGGTGCTAACCCTGTGTTACCAATAAAGATCAGCTGCTTTTAGGGAAAAAAATAGAGTCGCATTGTCTCTGTAGGTGGCTATTTCTCTCTGATCTCTTTGCTTTGTATATCACAGGTTGCTGTGAACTTAAGCTGCATTTTTTTTATTTTTTGTATGTATGTTTTAAAAATTTATGTTGCATTTCTCAATGAAATGTCAAGATCATAAAAATTTGTGCGAGAAGTGCTGAGTTGATTGTTGGGGGGTCGGGGGAAACTTTTTTCTTAGCCCTCTGAAGATTTGCTGAAAATTTAGACAGTGAATTTCACTGTTCTCTTTGACAGTGAGTAAGTCTGTCCTGGTGTGGTTACATTCTGGTTTTATAGGAAAAGGAAAACAATTGTTCGCAGGGATGGTTGTGGATCTTAGGCAGATAAAGGAACATCAACTTCTTTGAGACAGGCAGTGGGGCGGGGTACAGTTAGAGACTTTGAGGATTCTTCAGTTCAGCATGTCAATGCGTTATAGTTTGGAGTATTGGTTTCTGAGTCCCAACATAATACTCCTGGTGATAACAGTGGAAAGAACTTTCCTAGCACTTGATCAACAGAAAAAATGCACTCACCCCTTAGAAGCTGCTCAGGGATTATATGTATTTTTGTGTGTGTGTGAGTTTTGTCAACAGCTCATTAACTTATTAATTACCTCTTGGCTATTGGAATTCCAACTGGAAAACAATTTTGCTGTATCTGAAACTCTGCAGCCTCTCTCCACCTCCAGTTATCCCCTTCCTACTTAATTGAGTCAACAGTATAATTTTGATAACATATTTTTCAGTAATTAAATTCTTAAGTTATATAAAAATAGCATACATTATTTTAAATATTATGGACAGTCTATAATATGATTGACAGAAATCTTGAGATGAATTATAGCTGATGATGAGGCTGTATATTTTTACAAAGTTTTTTAACAAAATATCCAATTTATTGTAGCTATTTGGGTATTTCTTAATTATTCTGTTCAGTGAACAAAGCTGAACAAACAGTACCAAACATAATCTGTTAGTTAAATCAGGATTTGGACAATTGAAAATAGAATATATTTGTATTTAAAATCAAATCACATATTTGTTCAGAGTTTACTGTGTATAGACTACCATATTAAAGTACTGTTGGAAAACAAAATGAATATCAGAATCCTCTCACATCAAGAATCTGCACAAAACATGAACACCAATGCAATGAAATTCTAACATTCTAAGGTTTGCTGATGTAGGACAGTACTATTCTTTGCTTCAGGAGGGAGAGTTTATTTATGTATAAGTTCAATATATCTACAATGGTTAGAATGCTAGTAAGAAATGCAAAATATATTGAGTTGAGCTGTATGAAGTTGCCTTTTTGTAGGTAAAAATCATAGAATATCAGAAATTTCATATTGCCCAAACAAACATTGTTTTAAAAGGCTGATTTACATGTTGTAGAAAATGGTGCTTTGTTTTTGGCTAATTTCGTTATTGATTCTGTCTATGGCTGACTTTGGAGACCATCTTTTTTACTTTTTTTTTGAGACAGGGTCTTGCTCTGTTGCCCAGGGTGGAGTGCAGTGATGTGATCTCAGCTCACTGCAACCTCCGCCTTCTGGGTTCAAGCTATTCTCATGCCTCAGCCTCCCAAGTAGCTGAGATTACAGGCACGTGCCACCATGCCCAGCTAGTTTAGTATTTTTAGTAGAGATGGCTTTTCGCCATGTTGGCCAGGCTGGTCTGGAACTCCTGGCCTCAAGTGATCCCACCTACCTCTGCCTCTCTGAGTGCTGGGATTACAGGAGTGAGTCACTGTGCCCAGCCCACCATACAACTGTTATTTAGTTCATTACCCATCCTGTAAAATGCTTTGAAAACTTCTGAGTGAAAAATTGAGAGTTTTAATGCCTTTGTGAACACCAAATTAAAAGGTGTTATTTTGACCTTGAATAGTTGTTTCAGTTTCAAAAAAAAATATGGTTCTCTCTGAAAATAATTTGTAAAAATAAGAGGAGATCAACATGTAGGAAAAATGTTATGCTGCTTAATATTTCCATTTTTATGTTATAAAATTGATGTAAACCATTTAGCAAAAAGTATTCATACTTATTCTTACAATAAAATAACTATTCACCTATCTTACATTTGACTTTGAATTTCACCTATTGCCAGTTTTAGTTCTTCTTCTATTACTGTTTTTTGTGTTGAATAAATTTAAAAATATGACTTAATTTTTAGAAATACTAGCAACCTATTTCAACATTTAAATAGATACAATTTTAAATGTGTCATCAAATTTTAGACTTTTTCCTTTGAGAATTTATAATTTTGGAGATGATATTAGGTCTTTATTTTATAAAAGAAAAACAATCACACATAAAAGTAAGAAGAAAATAACCAGCCTAGAAATTGAGGTTAAAACTGAAAACTGCTTACATCTAGTCCAAAGATGGTCTCACTAATTCAGACTTTTACCGGCAGTTCATATACTTCTTTTCTCATAGTTATGTTGATATTTTAATACCAGCAATAAAATGTAACAGTTACCGTTTTGATAATATGTTTTGAGACTTTCTTCTACTTTATTCAATCCCACACAATGTTTCCATATATTGTATAAACCTCTTTCCTTTAAAACCTCTGCTAACTTCTGTCATCTAAAGAATGAAGTTCCTAGATTTGGAAAGGAGAGGTTTATTTCTCATTAAGGGTTGTCGCATGCAGGGGGCCATACTGACAGCCTGGGAAGCATAGCCTCTGGCCAGAAGCCAGAAACAAACACTTTGAGGAAGGAAAGAACAAGATGGGGATTTATGACTGGACAGAGCCCCTCTATAGTTGGTGGTCTCTTATCAGAAAAGAATGCTAGTTGGTTGTTTTATGGAAACCACAGGAGAGCAGGGCAGTGTCAGGAGTGGTACAGGTCTTTCCAAAGGGTTCCTTTCTGTTTAACTCTTAGTGAAGAAAGCCTAATGGTGGTTAGGGATGGAGGGGGTTTAATGGGGCCTGTCTGACCTCCTATCCTATCATGGCAGCACCTCAGTTTTCAAGGTTTCTCTGGAATCCCCTTTGCCAGGACAAGAAATTCAAATTTCTTAGCATCACATTCAGAGTCCTTCAAAATCCAGTGTTCTATTATATCACAAATTTATTGCATGGCACTTTAACTATAGAGATCTTTTATTCAATTCAAACTTTTTTATTAAAACATAGCAAATGACCCACATTGAGATATACCACCTTAGACACATTTGTATGTCTACTGTCTACTGTCAAAAAACAGAAAATAATAAGTGTTGATAAAGATGCGGAGAAATTGGTACCTTTGTATACAGTTGATGGGAATGTAAAATGATGCAATTGCTATGGAAAACAGTATGGCAGCTCCTAAAATAATTAACAATAGAATTACCATATGATCCAGAAATTCCACTTCTGGGATACACCCCCGCAAAAATGAAAGCAGAATCTCAAAGAAAAATGTGTAGACCTGTGTTCATAGTAGCATTCTTTCCATTATTTAAAATGTGGGAAGCAATCCAGGTGTCCATCGAGAGATAAGTGAATAAACAAAATGTGATATATACATAAATGAAATATTATTAGTCCTTTAAAAAGTTAGAGAATTCTAGCACATGCTACAATATGGATGAACCTCAGGGCATTATGCTAATGCCAGTCCCAGAAAGATAGGTACTATGATTCCACTTGCATGAGGTAGCTAACACAAATTCATTGAGACAGAAAGTAGAATGGTAGTTGCCAGGAATTGGGGAAGTAAGGGTGAATAGAGAGTTGCTGTTTAATGAGTACAGAGTTGCAGTTTTGCATGATTGAAAATTACATTGTTGTAATTATACAACAATGTGAATGTACTTAATTATACAGAAATGTGTGCATAAAAAATAATGATGCTGGTAAATTTTATGTGTATTTTAACACAATTAAAATAGATGTTTTATAATAGTAAATGAATATAGATGCCTTTAAATTTCTTGCTCTCTTATGAAACCTTCCCTGGCCAAACAAGTATTAAATGATTTTTCTCTAATTGTACCTATTATTAGTGGTCTCTCCTGTGGGGTGCAGACTCCAAGTTACTTACATTACTTTTAATGACAAAAAAAAAAACCATAATTACTTTTGCATCAACCAAGTAAAACAATCCACTATAGTACAGAATGAACAGATTTGAATTTCTTTTTATTTTTACTAACTGAAGGCATTACCGTCTCCTTTATATGTAATATACAGACTGACAGAAATACAAATGCACACACATAAATTATGTGTATAGAAACAGGAATGAATACAAAAAACTTACTGATCAAGATCCTAGCTAGTTATCAGCCCTTTAATATTGATTGTATATACTATTTTTCTTTTTTTTTTTTGACTTTTAACTTTTTTTTTTTTATTATACTTTAGGTTTTAGGGTATATGTGCACAATGTGCAGATTTGTTACATATGTATCCATGTGCCATGTTGATTTCCTGCACCCATTAACTCGTCATTTAGCATTAGGTATATCTCCTAATGCTGTCCCTCCCCGCTCCCCCCACCCCACAACAGTCCCTGGAGTGTGATGTTCCCCTTCCTGTGTCCATGAGTTCTCATTGTTCAATTCCCACCTATGAGTGAGAACATGCGGTGTTTGGTTTTTTGTCCTTGCGATAGTTTACTGAGAATGATGTTTTCCAGTTTCATCCATGTCCCTACAAAGGACATGAACTCATCATTTTTTATGGCTGCATAGTATTCCATGGTGTATATGTGCCACATTTTCTTAATCCAGTCTATCGTTGTTGGACATTTGGGTTAGTTCCAAGTCTTTGCTATTGTGAATAGTGCCGCAATAAACATACGTGTGCATGTGTCTTTATAGCAGCATGATTTATAGTCCTTTGGGTATATACTCAGTAATGGGATGGCTGAGTCAAATGGTATTTCTAGTTCTAGATCCCTGAGGAATCGCCACACTGACTTCCACAATGGTTGAACTAGTTTACAGTCCCACCAACAGTGTAAAAGTGTTCCATTTCTCCACATCCTCTCCAGCACCTGTTGTTTCCTGATTTTTTAATGATGGCCATTCTAACTGGTGTGAGATGGTATCTCACTGTGGTTTTGATTTGCATTTCTCTGATGGCCAGTGATGATGAGCATTTCTTCATGTGTTTTTTGGCTGCATAAATGTCTTCTTTTGAGAAGTGTCTGTTCATGTCCTTTGCCCACTTTTTGATGGGGTTGTTTGTTTTTTTCTTGTAAATTTGTTTGAGTTCATTGTAGATTCTGGATATTAGCCCTTTGTCAGATGAGTAGGTTGCAAAAATTTTCTCCTATTCTGTAGGTTGCCTGTTCACTCTGATGGTAGTTTCTTTTGCTGTGCAGAAGCTCTTTAGTTTAATTAGATCCCATTTGTCAATTTTGGCTTTTGTTGCCATTGCTTTTGGTGTTTTAGACATGAAGTCCTTTCCCACGCCTATGTCCTGAATGTATATACTATTTTTCTAACCTACTTGAAAGACTATATGCCTCATTTCCACAAACTATAGTCTCAATGACAAGGCCTGTGTTTTAGATATTCATGTATTTCTAAATTATCTGAGTATATTCATGTGAAATTAAAAAACAACAAGTTGGTAAAATGTTGGCTTCTTTACTTACACGATTTCTTGAGTTTCTGAATAAAATGAAGTCTAATGATCCCATGATGTTGGTAAATATTGAACAGCAATCAACGACATAGTTTACATCACCTGTTAGAATGAAGTAGTAAACAAAATTATCCATGTGATAGTACAGAAAGGGTACAATGTTGCACTTTGAACTAAGGGAGTAACAAAATAAAAAGGAGGAAAACAGTAGCATACAGGGAGAAATTACACCAGGAACTATGCACATGCCCTCCTCAAACACTGACCTGCTTGTTGGCTCCCAGAATCTTATCAGTGATCACCTGCACAAGCGCCTCATATTTAAGCTCTGAACCAAAGAGTAGCAAATGTAGATATAATATATTCTGTTAGTACATACACAAGAGTTCAAATGTTGGGTCACTTTTGTTCATCTGTTTTTGAAGGCAAGTACTTGTTTCATGAGGTATCCAGTCTGGAAAACTCAAAGCACCTGGCAGCTCACCAAGCATTTCAAATGGGAATGCTTTCCTAGTACATCCAGCAAAAGACGCTTATTGACCATTTCTCTACATTGTGTTTTATATCTCAGAGCATTTCAAAACAGCACTCTAGCAAAAAGAATTCTGTCTGCCTTAGAGCCAACTGATTGGCCGGCCCCAAGGAAGCTGGAAACCCTGACAGAGGTAAACGGCAGGCAAATGTTTTGGTATTTTTTCCCCATTTCCTCAAATTCAAAGTTTCTGACTCCCTTTTCTAGTCAATAAAAGTACATCTGTGCTGTAGTCATTTGAAGAGTTAATTGATCAAAGCTCTACTGTACTCCATCAGTTTGTAAGTAACTTGCAATATGAGCATTTATAAACTTTAACGCAAGTAAATACTGAAACTATTATGGTAGCTATAATGTACTGCGTCAGAACTGAAGTTTGGGTTGTTACAATTTTTTAGAAGTTTCCATGAGAACACCACCATCCAACACTCTGAATTTTAAGAACTATTGTGTGTAATTTGTAGGAAACTTGATTGTGATTTGATTTTGGGTTACAAGCCAGATGGTTTCTAGCTTTGATTTTAGTAGGTTCATGAAATGTTCACAGAATGCAGATGATACAAATCTTCTGCCAGTTTGGCTGCATAACTAGAAGTCTTTAAATTATTACGTGCTTGACATCTGAATTATCAAAACTTTAGTGATGTTCCTTTTGTTTTTCTGTTTTATTTCATTGTATATAGAGCAATTTCTGCCTAATCAATCTTTTTTAAAGCTGACCTATATAGAGATGGCTGGTGTTGGATTATTAAAATAATCCTGAAAATTGTCAATGCAAGCTGTAGAAAAAGTAAACATGATTCATATATATATACCTAGGATTTTCCTTTTGAATTGTGGCTTAATTTTACCCAAAAATGCTCTACTTTCTCCAAATTCTAGGACAGCATGAAGGTAGCTTACTAATGTGTTATGAGCATAATCTCCAGTGCTGATCATTCCGTCACAACACTGTGTCCAGGTATAAATATCTGCGTATTCCTGAACAGAGCCTCAATGCTGTTTTCCCTCAGAACTGCAAGTTTAGTGTGTTCAGGTGCCTTATGATATTAGAAAATATAACATCTTGATATGTTGCATTCCTCAGAAATCTTTAATTTATTTAAATAATTGGCCTGAAGGCAGAAATTCAGTAAATGTTTAACAAGTCTCCCTATACTATGTATCTGACTGAATAATAAAGTAAAAGGAATCTCCAAATTTGCTTAGCTCCTCCCAGATGGCCTGCAAACTGGTAAATGAAAAGCACTTAGCTTGAAAAAGAAACTTACATCTGTCGTATTTCCTCCATCATATGACCAGAATTTTGCAGTACAGGATGACTATCAGTCTTCCATTTTAATGTAAATGAATGCTTGATGTTTGTTTTCTTCTTTCACTTTTCTTTTTAAATAGATCTCTTGATGGCTAGTGGGATTATTTTGCTTACTCACAGGGTAGCATTTTACTTTTGTCAAAAGGCAACTTTTTGACAAAATTAAGCACAGACTTTTTTCCTGTTAGATAGATTTGGTTTAATGTACTTTATAATTTAACCACACTTTAGGAACATTTACCTGGGTTGATACTGTTTTGTGTACATTTCTTGGAAAATCTGGAATCCATTTTCTTTTTAAATCTTCTGGTTCGTTTCTTAAATATGTCATTAAAGACTACAATATTCTGTTAGGCTATTGAAAATTTTTAACTTGCCTTGCAAATTACCAGAGACCTAAGAAATTACACCCAAATCATTAAAATATAAATAAAACATAACACTACAGTATTAAGCTCTTATTATTTACTTAGGGTATTATAGTATACCAATTTCAGGTATGTGAATTAAAGTGAGCTAATGTCCAAAAATAAAAGCAGGCTTTAAAGTATTTCACCAACTGTCTGACAAAAATGTATGACCAATGATGTTTTGGTTTGTGCCTGAAATATTAAACATTAGACATCTTTTTTTTCACTTAGGATGAATCACAAATATTTTTTCAACCTTATTTATTCCTATTCACTGTTAGGATGTTTGGACTACAATATTAGTCCAAATTAATTAAAAGGATAATCTATTAATCTACAATAATCTAAAATTATATATGATAATATTACTTACATTTATATCATGTATTTTTTACATAATGAACCAATATGAATCTGTCACTTAAAAGGCAAATGATAGAAACATACTAAACACTTTTTTGCTATATTCTTACACCTTTAGTATAGTAATAGCATTTCTCTAATTTTCCTTCTTCGCCATAATCCCTGGCAGACCAAAAAGAAGTCAGGTACCACATAACAACGTTTCAGTTAAGGATGGATGGCATATATAAAGATAGTCTCATAGATTATAATGGAGCTGAAATATTCTTATTTCCTAGTGAGGTTATAGCCCTCATTTAGTCTTAGCTCAAAGCATTACCTTTTTTATGTTTAGACTTGTTTAGATGCACAAATAGTTACCATTGTGTTTTAATTGCCTACACTATTCAGTAGAGGAGCATGCTGTGGAAGTTTGTAGCCTAGCAGCAATAGCTTTTATCATATAGGTTATACTCTCTAGGCTTAGGTAAGTGCATTCTGTGATGTTCACGAAAGGACCAAGTCACCTCAGGATGCATTTCTCATAACCTATTCCCGTAATTGAGACATGTGACTGCATACCATTATACAGCTAATTTTATTGCATCATAGAGTAATTTTTTGTCCCATTGCTTTAAAAATCACCTAGTTGATAACTTGGTGGGAAAAATTCAGAACAGGGCTTTTTGGATTATGTGTTTGAAGTTGTTGAACTATTGCTTGGTAATTATAAAAGAGATGCTCTGGCCATTTGCAAACTCAGCTCCCAACCCTGTTTTCTACCCTCTGCTAAAGTTGGTTGGTTTGTTCTCTAGAGACATTGTTTACAAAATAGAAACTACTTCAAAATCTTAAACAGCACTCAGGAAGTATTTTTTTCTGAAATGAGAAAAAATATAAGATTATAAGTTACAGCACAAAGTGAAATATTTAACATAATTTAAAGCCACAATTAGATTTGTATTTTTTTTTGTACAAGGAAGTGTAGTTGTATAGGGCATATGGTTTTTCTGCTAAAATTTCATATGCCCAGTGCCACTTTTTTACATTGATAAACATGTATTAAAAGGAAAAAATTTATTTTGGTTTACCAATTGTTCTTTTTGCCAAATGGTTCAGTCATAAATTGCTAATTATTATATGATTTCAACATTTTAGAATTATAAAATATGATTTCTTGTGGCTGATTTATCCTTATCTGTGATATCACAAAGATTCATAAATTATTTAATGTGGTACAATATTACTGAATAATGTGGGTTACAGTAAAAAATTTTATGTTGTTTAACATAATTATTTAAGATTATAGCAAATTCAATCATGTTTGTGAATTTTCATACTAGGTTACACCTATTAACAAATCTTTTACGTTTGATAACAGCACATGCATTTGTATTCTGCCTCAGCAATCCAAATATCAACAAAGAAAAAACCAAGGACAGGTAAGATTAGAACCAGATATCACTAAGCAGAGAGCTATTTCAGCATATTTTGAGCAACTATAGTCAGGAAAAATGATGATAGTTACCCATTGTATATACATTGTATTAGCCAGGGTTCTCCAGAGAGACAACAAATAGGATCTAGATAGATAGATAGATAGATAGATAGATAGATAGATAGATATGTAGATATAGATATGTATAGATATGTGTATCTGTATAAATATGTATATCTATGTATACATCTATATATCTTTATCTATCTATACATACATCAAGAAAGAGACAGATAGATAGACAGACAGACAGACACTGGCAGGCAAGACACCCAGAAAAGTGTTGCAGTTTGAGTCCAAGGTGGTCTGCTGGCAAGAAGTCAACCTTTTTCTTATATGGTCTTCAGCTGATTGGATGAGGCTCAACCCCACTATGAAGGGTAATTTCTTTACTCAAAGTTTACTGATTTAATTGTTAATTGCATCTAAAAAAATGCCTTCACAGAACCATCTAGAATTATGTTTTATTGAACATCTGGATACCATGGCCAAGCCAGGTTGATTCATAGAACAGACCATGACATAAAGTATGTGCTAAGACATGTATTACATCAATTTCCTGTAGTCACTACAAAAATACTCTAAGGTAGGCATATCATACCCTATTTAAAGGTGGGGAAAAAGTGGTTAATACAAGTCGAGTAACTAGTAAATGACAGTGGTAGAATTTGAACTCAGGTAGCCATTCTGGTACCTTTTGTTTGTTTGTTTTTGACCCAGAGAAACACAAGACATCAGTTGGCTTTTCTAAGTAACTTCCCAAATTGTAGTGGCTTAGAACCACTTTCTGTCTGGGCTGGCTCAGCCGCACTCTGTTGGCCCACAATGCGTTTATGCTTAGCTGGTTGCTGGGCTGGGGCCGAATTGCCTAAAATGGACACATTCACATACCTGGTCATTAGCTCAACGTAATCTGGGATGATGAGGATAGCTAGGCCATGTTTCTCATCACCTAGCAAACTAGCTCAGCCTTTTCCACATGATGATCTCAAGAGTTTCGAGCCCCATCATTTAGGATGCTTTGAAGCCTTTGTTCATGTCACCTTTGGCCACATCCCATTGACAAAGGAAGTTACATTGCCAAACTAGAGAGAGGGACACGTATTAGTTATTTCCTTATTGCATAACAAATTATGACTAACTTAGTGGCTTCAAACAACATGCATTGAGTACGTCACAGTTTCTGTAGATTCAGAGCCAACTGGATCCTTTGCTTGAGTACTCACAAGGCTGCAATCAACCATGGGCCAGGGCTAGGGTTGTGTGGGAGTCTCAGGGCTGTCTTTCAAGCTCCCAGATGGTTGGCAGAATTTATTTCCTTGAAACTACAAGATTCATGGTGGCTTATTTTTTTAAGATGAGTAAGATAATTTTTGCTGCTGTATCTTGTCCCTTACTTCTACACCATTTTTAAATGACTCACCTATTAGGTGAGGTCCAAATGTACTGATGTCCTTTTTGATTAACTCACAGTCAACCGATTAGAAGCTTAATTGCATCTGCAAGATCCCTTCACCTTTGCCAGATAACATAACCTAATCATGGTGAGAGGTGACAAAGTGCTGGTGGCCCTCGCTTGCTCTGAGTGCCTCCTCTGCCTCCTCGTCTGCTCTGGCCAAGCTTAAGGAGCCCTTCAGCCTGCCACTGCCCTGTGGGAGCCCCCCTCTGGGCTGGCCGAGGCTGGAGCCAGCTCCCTCTGCTTGCGGGGAGGTGTGGAGGGAGAGGTGCTCGTGGGCCAATGCGAGTTCTGGGTGGGCGCAGGCTTGGCGGGCCCTGCGCTCAGAGAGGCCAGCAGGCCCTGGGCAATGAGGGGCTTAGCACTCAGGCCAGCAGCTGTGGAGGGTGCGCCGGTCCCCCCAGCAGTGCCAGCCCACTGGTGCCACGCTCAAATTCTTGCCAGGCCTCGGCTGCCTCCCCGTGGGGCAGGGCTGGGACCTGCAGCCTGCCATGCCTGAGCCTCCCCCCACTGTGGGCTCCCCCACGGCCCAAGCCTCCCCAACAGGCACCACCCCCTGCTACACGGCACCCAGTCCCATCCACCACCCAAGGGCTGAGGAGTGCAGACGCGCAGCGCAGGACTGGCAGGCAGCTCCTCCCGTAGCCCAAGTGCTGGATCCACTAGGCGAAGCCAGCTGGGCTCCTGAGTCAGGTGGGGACTTGGAGAACTTTTATGTCTAGCTGGAGGATTGTATATGCACCAATCAGCACTCTGTGTCTAGCTCAGGGTTTGTGGATGCACCAATCAGCACTCTGTATCTAGCTAATCTGGTGGTGGGGACTTGGAGAACCTTTATGTCTAGCTAAAGGATTGTAAATACACCAATCAGCACTTTGTGTCTAGCTCAAGGTTTGTAAACACATCAATCAGCACCCTGTGTCTAGCTCAAGGTTTGTAAATGCACCAATCAGTGCTCTGTGTCTAGTTAATCTAGTGAGGACTTGGGTAACTTTTACGTCTAGCTAGAGGATTGTAAATGCACCAATCAGCAGTCTGTGTCTAGCTTAGGGATTGTAAATGCACCAATAAGCACCCTGTCAAAAGGGACCAATCAGCTCTCTGTAAAATGGACCAATCAGCTCTCTGTAAAATGGACCAATCAGCAGGATATGGGTGGGGCCAGATAAGGAATAAAAGCAGGCTTCCGGAGCCAGCAGAAGCAGCCTGCTGAGATCTCGTTCCGCGCTGTGGAAGGTTTGTTCTTTTCTCTTTGCAGTAAATCTTGCTGCTGCTCACTGTTTGGGTCCACACTGCCTTTGTGAGCTATAACACTCACCACGAAGGTTTGCAGTTTCACTCCTGAGGCCAGTGAGACCACATAGCCACCTGGAGGAATGAACAACTCCAGACCCGCTGCCTTAAAAGCTGTAACACTCACCGCAAAGGTCTGCAGCTTCACTCCTGAAGCCAGCGAGACCACAAACCCACCAGAAGGAATAAACTCCGAACATGTCCAAATCGGAAGGAACAAACTCCGGACACACCACCTTTAACAACTGTAACACTCACCACGAGGGTCCGCGGCTTCATTCTTGAAGTCAGTGAGACCAAGAACCCAATGATTTCAGACACAATGGGAGAAATATTTCATCATAGTCACTGATACTGCTCATACTCAAGGCATCATATAGGCTGTGTAGAGGAGGAGGTAGGAATGGTGGAGATCGTCTTAGAATTTGCCTTCCACAGACAGAGGGGAGGACTTGTAATATTACTTTGCAATAACACGTATGCAAAAAATGTGCATTTATGGACATTTTTATAATTTCCCATACTAAGAAATGAAAACAAACTAAGGAAGAGCATATTTATAAGAACTAGTGAAAAGTGACAGACACAAAAATAAGAGCTAGAAAGTACAAGAAAACTAAATAGGTTTAAATTTGGAAGAAGTAGAGAATGATTCCTTATTTTTTAACAGTAGAAGCCAGAGCATAATGTAAAATAATCTTCATTTTTTTCTTTCTTTAAGAAATTTTTTTAAAAAATTATTGTAAATTGAAAATTTATAATTTATAAATTTATGTGAAATTGTTTTTCTTTTGCTTGAATCTACGCTTACTATCCTTACTATTCTGTGACATCCTACTGGTATGGCTAACATCTGGCACTCCACAGACAGAAATGGAAATGATTGAAGAAATTAGGACTTGATAACTGACCTTCAGTTAAATAGCCACAGCTCCTTAAAGCCTTTTTGCACCCACGTTTCTAGCGTGTTTATGTCGGTCTCTAATAATTGAAGAGGGAAACTTCAGACCCACAACACTTAGGCTTGCTTCTTTCCTCAAAGAATTGCTCTAAAATCAGTAAAAAGAAAACTTTTGCTTCTCGGAAGATGAATTAGACATAGTTTTTCCTATTTCTTCTCCTAAGTGCAGTTAGAATCTTGAAAGTTATGTATATGAAAATCATGACTGAAATGTAGGGAGAATGTGGCCAACTAGCTAGGGACCTCAGGAACCAAGGAATAGGTAGGTGAGTTCCCTGGTTTATTTTATTTCATATTTTTTTCGCATTGTACAAACAAGACTTGGAGCTGACAAACTAGAAAACCCAGAAACTAGAAAGCCCAGAAACATGAGATATGA
This sequence comes from Nomascus leucogenys, assembly GCF_006542625.1. Classification (NCBI taxonomy): domain Eukaryota; kingdom Metazoa; phylum Chordata; class Mammalia; order Primates; family Hylobatidae; genus Nomascus; species Nomascus leucogenys. Next base: position 87,240,944 of record NC_044387.1, on the reverse strand, counting down.
TGAGCACAGATAAAATAAACAGAAACGTCCAACTACACCTTTTTCTCTTTGTAGCCAAAGGGCAAGGACAGGTAAAGCTAGCAAAAGAGAAAACTTTAGACAATAATTGCTGTCTTGCATCTAAATAAGATTTTAAAAATAATGTAACCAATATTCACTCAAATCAGACAAGGCTGAGTAGGGAACCTGGACTTTCAACATTTTCAAGTGATTGTGACGCACCTCAACTATGTGCCAAAGTACTATGAAAAAATGCTGTGTAGGGAGCTGGAATTTTCGTCTCCACTAGGTGGAAATGAGTATCCCTACACTCAAGTGTCAATACAAATTGTACGTGGAACTTAGATTTCACTTCTGCTGGAGATAATGAGGTACCACTCCTTTTTCCTACTGAAGATATTACTGGGAATTCTGCACTGGGATAGATCCTTTAACTGAGGAGGTTAATGGAGCTGAAGCTCTGGACCACCAATCTCAGGTCTTGTGATAGTGAGCAAAGAATTGCAAACTAACACTAAAATGCAAGCCCAAAGCAAAGTTTACTGAAGCACAGTAATACACCCTCAGAGGGAGAGTGGACGGATTTCCCCGAAGTGAAATAAGCCCCTCTAGAAAACCCAGGGGACTTTTATGGGGGTTTTGTGGGGAAGAGTTGAGGTTTGGGCTGTGTCTGAGTGACAGGATGATGACATTTGATTGGCAGTTTATGGTTATATAGCTAAAATTAAACTGTGCACATTCATACCCATAATTTGTTAAGAAAAGCCCACAGGCAGGAGGTAAAACCACATGTAAATTGATTATAATGATGGTAAATGAGCTTAGGATGAACTTGAGGGCACAGTTCTATGTTACTGGGCCTGTGCCATTTTAGGAGATTTTCCCTAGTTTTTCGTTCTCCATGATGTGCTGGCCACAGACTTTACCAGGAACTTCATCCATTAGTGTGGAGTTAGGGCAGTTCTGGGACTCTTCTTAAGTGGGCTGGCCATGGGCTGCCTTAATGACAGCCTTTTTTGCTCTCTTCTCTTACCTCTTGCTAATGTCTGTCTAACTACCAAACAGAGTGGTATAAGAGGAAGTCTAGTGGAAAGTCAAGACTTTCACTACCACCCAGTGGTAATGAGACCCCTTCTTCCTGTTGTCAGTGGAGGTAATTTTAGCAACAACAATGAGACATTCCGTATGAGTGGTGGCCTACTAAGGAATAAGAACTCCCCTCTCACTCATCTGTAACCAGGAGGCACAACTCCTCAGGGTCAACAGTGATGAAACAGTGAAGCAGGCTTCTGACACCACCTGGCAGTAATGAGATGGTGGCCCTCTCACTTCTGCCAGAGCAGTGTCAGAAAAAGCCAACTAAAATAGAACTATGAATCAGATCCAGAGTCTTACAAATTAGTACCCCAAATGTGTAGGTTTCACTAGGAAGCTGCTCATCATTCCAACAACCAGGAAGACAACAGACTGAATGAAAAATGTAACCACAGACACTAATCCTCATAAGATAGATATGTTAGCACTATATGACAAAGATTTTTTTTTCTTAAGATGGAGTCTTGCTCTGTTGCCCAGGCTGGAGTGCAGTGGCACGATCTCGGCTCACTGCAACCTCCGCCTCCTGGGTTGAAGCGATTCTCCTGCCTCAGCCTCCCAGGTAGCTGGATTACAGGCATCTGCCACCACACCCAGCTAATTTTTTGAATTTATTATTATTATTATTGTTATTAGAGATGGGGTTTCACTGTGTTAGTCAGGATGGTCTCGATCTCCTGACTTCGTGATCCGCTCACCTCGGCCTCCCAAAAGTTCTGGGATTATAGGCGTGAGCCACCACACCCGGTCTATGACAAAAATTTTAATGTAACAATTATAAAGATATTTCAGTGAACAAGTATGAACATACTTGAAACAAATAGGTTTTCTAAAGTCCCAACAAAGCAATAGAAAGTCTCAGCAAAGAAATGGAAAATGTAAAAAAATAACCAATGGAAATTCTGGAATTAAAAAATATAAAAACCAAAATAAAATTAAAAACTCAATGGATTGACTCAGGAGTATAGTGTAGGAGATGAAGAAAAAATAATCAGTGAACTTAAAGATAGAGTAATAAAATTATACAATCTAAGCAACACGGAGTAAATAAACCAAAACAAAAAACAACAAAAACACCCAGATCCTTAGGCATCTGTGAGACTACAACAAAAGACCTAACATTTATGTCATTTGAGTCTTTGACAGAAAAGGAAAACCAAGTGGAGCTGAAAAAGTTTTTGAGAAAATAACAGTGCAAAATGGCACATTTGACAAATGACATAAACTAACTTATTCAAGGAGCTGAGCAAACCCCAAACAAGATAAAGCTAAAGAAATCCACACCAAGACAAATCAAAGTCAAACTTCTGCAAAACTAAAGACGAAGAAAGAATCTGGAAAACAATGAGAGGAAAACAACATTTATCTATAAAGGAAGAACAATTTGTTTGGCAATGGACGTAATATTAGAAACAATGAGGGCAAGAAGAAAGCAACACAATATATATCATGAGATGAAAGAAAAGAACTGTCAACCCAGAATCCTTTGTCAAGTGAAAATATCTTTCAAGAATTAAGGGAACATCAAAACATTTTCAGATGAAGGAAACCTAAGAAAATTTGTGGCAACCACAGCTTCCCTAAAAGAATAACTATAGGAAAGTCTGGAAAAAAGAAAGAAAATGCCAAAGGAAACAATATTGAAACATCAGAAAGGAAGAAAGGACATGGTACAAAACAGTATGAGTCAATAAAATTGACTTTCCTTCTCCTATTGAGTGTTCTAAATTGTGTTTGAGGACAGAAGCAAACATTATAACTGTCTAACGTGATTCTAAATGTCCACAGGAAAAAGAAATATTTACGACGTTGTATCTCATATAAGGGAAGGTAAAGTGATGTAATGGGAAGTACAATTTCTCTAGTTCTTTACAACTAGTGAAATGATAATATCAGTGAAATCTATTGATGCTTTGTATATATAATGTAATGGCTAGAGCAAGCAGTAAAAAGCTATACAGGCCAGGTGTGGTGGCTCACGCCTTTAATCCTAGTATTTTGGGAGACTGAGGCAAGAGGATCACTGGAGTCCAGGAGTTTGAGAGTAGCCTGGGGAACATGGTGAAACACCATCTCTACTTCAAAATAAAATAGAGCTCAAGTCCAGAAGGTATTGGTGGGCTTATTCTGAAATTATTCACAGTGGCATTGAACTATTAAGGTTTCATGGCTAAAGCTGGTGTGTCTAACTTGACACCACTCAGAAAGAAAAAAACTAAACCTTACACACCTAAAATCAGCCAGGAATCTTAAAGACTTCCCAATCTTTAAAGAAGAATGAACAAAACTCCTGCCAACTTTTTATGGATGTAGTAAGGAAGGAGAAAGTCCTCTCTGGGCACTTATTAAAGATGGTGAGGCAGTCTTTATTCAAGAGGTGCCATTGCAACCGGTATAGGAACCACGGCAATGAGGTCTTGCAATGGGAGCAAGATTGAACTCAATTCTAAATACAGTATGGACAAGTGGGAATTGATAGCCAAGTAGCAAGGCCCCATTAATGAATGGAAAATTACTAAGATAAAACATCAGGAGTATGGGAAATTTTTGTTTGATTCATCAGAATTATCTCTGAAAGTAGGCCAGGGTAATAAGATATGGATGGTGGTCAGATACCAAGATCAGGGGATTTTCACTAAATTGATTTAGCAGAATTCTTTCTCAGGCTAAGGTCGAACCTGGTCAGAAAGTACTCAAAGGAGAGTTACTAAAGGTTTGATGGAAAGAGTCTTCAGGAATGGAGTGCCGGGTTCAACAGAAATCCATAGGGCTCTAGATGAGGCAAAAACAAAAACCACTCCATAGGGACCATTTTTACCACCTGGGAAATGGGACTGCCACAAAAACAATCTCCACTGAGGTAAATTCACAGGGCAAAAAATCTTAAGTCACATAAGAAAAAATATGTGTCAGTAGATTCAACTAAAATAAAGCAACAACAAAATTTCGTCTCAACCCCTACAAACAACGACGCCTTGTGGCAGTTTTAATGTAAGTTCATTGTAGTTGTTTCTTTATGCCATTAAAGAAAACAAAAAGAATGGGCAACCAAAATATTAGTAATATGCAATTTTAAAAATATTTCTAAGAAAGCTGGAAAAAAATGATAAAATCATGTTGAGAATTTAATATATGAATCTTTGTTATATTATTCTTGCAGTGTTTTGTTCTTTAAGCTTTCAGAAAATAACCTGAAAGACTTGAGAAGGGGTACTATAGTTAGCTGAAGTACCCAATTTAGGATATAGTGGGTCCTCATTTCATCTATTTATTAGACACAGACAACTTGAGAGCAGAAAGACCAGAATAAAAGCTATAATAAAATTTTACTCTGCTAAGGTTCATACAGTTAACATAAAAATACACTTTTTTAAAGACATCTCAAAGGTTTTAATAATGAAACAGAATTTTTTTTTTTTTGAGAGAGATGGAGTTTTGCTCTTGTCGCCCAGGCTGGAGTGCAATGGCATGATCTTGGCTCACTGCAACTTCCACTTCCCAGGTTCAAGCGATTCTCCTGCCTCAGCCTCCTGAGTAGCTGGAATTACAGGCATGCACCACCACATCTGGCTAATTTTTTTATTTTTAGTGGAGACAGGGTTTCTCCATGTTGGTCAGGCTGGTCTCAAACTCCCGATCTCAGGTGATCCGCCCGCCTTGGCTTCCCAAAGTGCTGGCGTGAGCCACCAGGCCCAGCCAAAACAGAATTTTTTGAACGAATATTTATATTGTCTCATGAAATTCCTCTGGTGATGAAGAAAAAGTGTCTACAAAGGATAAATAATGTTTAAAACCCACAAACGTATAGCCCACTAAAGCTAAAATACAGAACAACATACAAGATAACTAAAAAATTAGTTAAGAAATAGTTTGACAGAAGGGGAATAGTGAAGGTTTCATACAGATGTATGAAAAATGAAGGCCCAGTTTCACATTAGCTATTCCCTTTCAGCCTTTTTTTGAATAGTTTAAGATATAACACAAAAAATAACCTCAGATGTTTAAAAAATAAAGGATTTGTTTTGTTTCCTTTGGTGTCTTCTACTTAAATATTGTTTTTGAATATTTCTAACAAAATGCTGATGTCATTGTTGACATTAGAATCATTCTTGGCTTTATGAATTCTGTAAATAGATAAAAGTTTTTTGGACATTATAATAATATTTAATAGATGTTTAAATTGTAGGAAGGAATAATCTCAGCAATGATAATAGTTCTTTACACTCTAAGGTATGTCAGTATAGCCAATTAGTTCAGAGACCTTTACTATTCTATGATGAATAACAATTTTATAGATAAATGTAAGACATAATTACTATTAACAGTACTTATATAAATATCACAGTAAAATAACAGAAAAATATTTTTATTGGTAATCGGTTTATACTATGCAAATTCAGATTTTCACATATTAATGGTAAATCTTCATAGATCTATTTCAGGAAGAGTAAAAACCACCCAGATTTACCTAGGAAGGTGTTGGGATAGTAAAAAAAAAAAAAAAGTAAAGATTTATTTATATAACAATTATTGAGAAATCAGAGTACAGTAGAAGTACAGATTGATCAAAACATAGTCAAATTTTTCTAATTAAAAGAGAGATAAAAAAGATGGGGGAGAAAGACAGAGAGAGAAAAAAAAATTACTTAGAATCCAGCACTCAAAAAAACTTCTCAAGCAAAATATAGAATTCTGTGGTCATATATATTTTGGGAAACGGGATTCATTTTCTAGACTAATATTTTTGTTCAATTTGTTTCTTTTTTCTCCTCTAATTTCCAAAACTACTTAGCAGTTCAGATATTTTGTGAAACACACTTGAATAGAAGATACCAAAGAAAATGTCCTATTAGACTCACACGAGAAAGCAGACTTGGGCTTCTCCTTGGCAGTAGAAAGTGCTAGAAGAACATAGTTCCCAATTGAATTTTCTCACCTGACCATAGAGAAAAAGCCTGGTACTCTAAAAATTTATAATCTTCTTGAGCTCATCAGAGAGCATGGTGGCAAAGCCATCAAATAAACTGAATTTCAAAGAGGAGCAAGATCTCTCCAATGAAGACAGGTCACATGGGCTGTTTCAGATTTGGCAAAGCATGTGAGAAAAAGGTGGCAGCCTATGAGCGATCAGAAGCTGGGGAATTAGGTGAGTTAGCAAAGCCCAATTACAGCAAGATGAGTTGGTTTGAGATACTTGGGAGTCACAGAAACAAAGAGAGTTTGCAATCAATTCTAAGTTATTTTCCATGGACTTTTATTGGTGCTCAAGAGAAATATTTGAGACAGGGCAAAAGACCAGAGGAGTGCGCAATAGTGTTAAGTCTCTGGGGGAACACATTTCTCTCACCACTCCTCCCCAAAGCAGGAAAAACGCTCTTGCTTCTTGGGGAGGAGTAGAAGGAAAATGTTTTTGCTCTGGGTAAGATATTGGAAACCATCTTAGCCAGTTTCCTTCTAAAGCTGAAGTAGAAGCAAAATCTCTCTACATGAAGAAAGACAAGACCCCTCTTGAGCAGAGGAACAAACCGCTCCTGAGCAGAAGAACCATTTTTCCTCCAACAGAGAGCAGGTGACACGACAGGTGCCCAAAGGCAACCACAGGTAGAAGACAGAGTTTGGCTACCAGTGGGAGGAGAAGCAAGAATGCTAAAAAGGACACACCACAGGTCCTAGGTGCACCAGGCAAGCCTAAGAGATATAACTAATAAGCCATTAGTGGAGAAAAAACGATATCATAAAAATTCAGTTAATTCAAAAGTCAGAAAAAGAGGCAAAAAAGAATGGGGAATATGTGGGGCAAATAGAATGTAATGAGCAATATGTAACTAGCATATGGTAACTTTAAATCCAACCATATTAAAATTACAATAAGTGTAAATGTAATGCAAAATGTGTTTGCACCTAACAACATAATTTTAATGCACACGAAGCAAAAACCGATAGGAACCAAAAGGAAATACACATATCCACTATTAGAATTGGAAACTGCAACATTTGTCTCTTAGTAACCAATACTACAAAAAGTGAGAAAATCAATAAGTTTATAGAAGACCTGAATAATACTATCAACCAGCTTGACATAGTTGACATTTATTGAACATATCACGCCAAAAGAGCAAAATACACACTCTTTTTAAGTGCACACATGATAGTCTCCTAGTAACCCATATCTGGATCATTAAACAAACATCAACAGAATTGAAATCATGTGATGTATATTATCTGACAAAAATATAATTGAACTAGAAATTATTAAATATTTGGAAATTAAACTTCTAAATAAGCCATGGATTAAAGTGGTAGTCACAAGTGAAATTAAAAAGACACACACACGTATATGTATTTGTTTGCTTTTTTAAAAATGATATCAACTTTAATTTTAGATTCAGGGGTACATATGCAGGTTTATTACATGGGTATATTGCATGATGCTGAGGTATTTGGTACAATCAATCCTGACACCCAGGTAGTGAGTATAGTACCTAGTAGTTAGTTTTTCAATCCTTGTCCACCTTCTTCCCACCCCACTCTAGTAGGACCCAGAGTTTATTGTTGCCGTCTTTATGTCCATGCTTACCCAATATTTACCTCCCACTTGTAAGTGAGAATATGCACTATTTGGTTTTCTGTTCCTGCATTAATTTGCTTAGGATAATAGCCCCTAGCTGCACCCAGGTTGCTGCAAGGAAATTACTTTTTTCTTTTTCATGACTGCATAGTATTCCATGATGTGTATGTACATTTTCTTTAATCCACTATTGATGAGTATCTAGGTTCATTCCATGTCTTTGCTATTGTGAATAGTACTGCATTGAAAATACATGTGTCTTTTTGGTAGCACGATTTATTTTCTTTTGAATATATACCACTAATGGGGTTACTGGGTTGAATGTTAGTTCTCTTTTAAGTTCTTTGGAAAATTTCCAAACTGATTTCCACAGTAGCTGAACTGATTTACATTCCCACCAACAGTGTATACATGTTCCCCTTTCTCCTCAGCCTCACCAGCATCTGTTGTTTTTTTGACTTTTTAATAATAGCCATTCTGATTGGTGTGGGATGGTGTCTCGTTATTGTTTTTCTTTGCATTTCTCTGATGTTGGGCATTTCATTGCTGGCTAGCCATATTCAGAAGAAAGAAACTGGACTCCTACCTTTCACCATACACAAAAATTAATTCAAGATCAATTAAAGATTTAAATGTAAAGCCTCAAACTAAGAATCCTGAAAGAAAGCATGAGAAACATCATTCTGGACATTGGTCTTGGGACGTAATTGTTGACTAAGTTCTCCAAAGCAATTACAACAAAAACAAAAATTGAAAAAGCGTACCTAATTAAACTAAAGAGCTTCTACACAGCAAAAGACGCTATCAACAGATTAATCAGACAGCCTACAGAATGGGAGAAAACATTTGCAAACTAGATATCTGACAAAGGTCTGGTACTCAGAATTTATAAGGAACTTGACAAGCAAAAAACAAATAACCCCATTAAAAAGGAGGCAAAAAACATGAACAGATGAGTCTCAAACAAAGACAGGCAAGCAGTCGAAGCTTTTCCCTTAAGAACTTAGAGAAAGAAGAGGAAATTAAATATAAAGCAAGCAGAGGGTAGGGAATATTAAAGATAAGAGCAGAAATAAATGAAATTAAAAAAACAAAAATAGAGAACATCGATGAAACCAAAAGATGTTTTTTGAAAAAAAAAAAAAATAGGTCCATATAATAGACAAGACTCTACTCAGATTGGTCAAGAAAATAAAAGAGAAGACACATATTACCATTATCACCATAGATGTTATTTAATAGGATAATGAGAGTACATTGTGAACAACTAATTTCAATGAATTTGATATGTTAAATGAAATAGACAAATAATTTCAAAAGCATAGATTACTAATGCTTACTCAAGAAGAAATTCATATCTTGAATATCCTTATATCTTTTTTATCCTATATATTTTAATAAAATTAAATTTATAATTAAAAACTGTCCCACAAAGAAAACTCCACACCCAGATAACTTCACTGGCAGGTTCTAACAGACATTTAAGAAAAAATAAAAAATGATACCAGTTTCTACCCCAAATTTGTTAGACAATAGAAGATAAATAAATATATGCCAGCTCCCCTTATGAGGTTAACATTGTCTTGATGCAACTTACTATGTTAAATGAAAACTACAAGCATTAATAAGCAAAATCAAAAATGATTTAACAAATTCAGATATATATACCATTTTAATAAATCTGAAGACTCAACATGGCTAACATGCCATTTCTCCCCCAATTTTTCAATAGATTCTACACAATAACAAATTAAAATTCCTACAGATTTGTTTTTGTTTTTTTTGCTAGTTTGTTTGTATGTTTTTGGTAGAAGTTGAAAAATTGATTCTAAAATATATACGAAAAAACAAAACAGAACAGCCAAAATAATTTTGAAAAAAAAAAGTGCTGGAGGGCTCGCATCACCTCATTTCAAGATTAGAGATAATTTTTAATGACATTTTTACAAACCAATGAAGAAATTACAAAAGAAGTAAATAGTTTCTTCCTTGAGGAAGTTCTCTAGGTTTTTTTAGATATCAGTCTGTCCTTGGTCCTACCTTGTTGATCACACTTTCCCAAAAACGTAGAAAAATACTGAGAAGATATGCTTGCTGGAACTTTTTTTTTTTTTTTTTTTTGAGCAGGGTGGGGAGGGAGAAGAAGTCTTGCTCTGTGCCCAGGCTGGAGTGCAGTGATGTGATCTTGGCTCAATGCAACCTCTACCTCCCGGGTTCAAGCAATTCTCGTGCCTCAGTCTTTCGAGTATCTGGGATTACAGGCATGTGCAACTAATTTTTGTATTTTCAGTAGAGATGGGGTTTTGCCATTTTGGCCAGGCTGGTCTTGAACTCCCGGCCTCAAGAGATCCTCTTGCCTCAGCCTCCCAAAGTGCTAGGATTTGGGGAGTAGAACACTGCGCTCTGCACTTGTCAAATCTTAATATGATACAAGCTGAAGAAGAATGGATCCTTTAATGAATGATACGGTGAGATTCAGAATTGTTAAAATAAGTTATGAAATATGTTTAAAGTAACAAGTTTTAAATGAAGAGAAACATTTATTAAGATTTGTATTTAGAGTCCTAAAAATCATTTCTGAAATGACAAAGTAAATATGACCTGATTTGAAAGCAATTCATGTAAAAAACAAATTTACTTATAATAGTTTCCAATATGCAAATTAAGAGACAACAGTTACTATTAGGTTATTAAGGCAACCTTGTTTAATGGGAGTGTCTAGATTAGGATATGCAAACCATAGAATAGGAAGGGTGGTGGTTGATGGATATGCTATGTAAAATGAAGAGTGATATAAGAAATTAAGGTATTTAGCCTGAAGACAGTGAAACATTGCTGGTTCAGAAAGGTGAACATTTAAAAATTCGAATACTTGCCAGATAAAAGAGAAATGAGATTTTTAAAATTCTCACAAATACAAATTTTCAAGAGACATAGATGATACAGTCAAGTCCACCACAATGTCAAGGAGGAAGCTTTTTATCTTAGAATCTTACCTGTTTTTATCTTATGATAATAATAATCTGTGTGCCTTGAGAGATAAGTAATAGGATACTATTAGACAACTCCTAGTGTAAAACAGTAAGTGGGAAAAAATCTTGCCCACATATTATGATAAGCTACACAATATTATCTAAGACAATATTATCTATCTGAGACATAGATGATAGAGTCAATAAGTTCTGTTTGTTTAAGCAATTTAAATTTGCATCAATAATACGGACTGTCCTACCAAGCAGGAAACTTCCTCAATAAAAATGTGCATAGAAAGTATTTATGTATTGAGACCATTAGTAAGTTAGAAGATCTTTCCAAAATGCTTGTGCTTTTAAAAAAAATGGTGCTGGGAAAACTGACTCACCATTTGTAGAAAGCTGAAACTGGATCCCTTCCTTACACCTTATACAAAAATTAATTCAAGATGGATTAAAGACTTAGATCTTAGACCTAAAACCATAGCAACCCTAGAAGAAAACCTAGGCAATACCATTCAGGACATAGGCATGGGCAAGGACTTCATGTCTAAAACACCAAAAGCAACGGCAACAAAAGCCAAAATTGACAAATGGGATCTGATTAAACTAAAGAGCTTCTGCACAGCAAAAGAAACTACCATCAGAGTGAACAGGCAGCATACAGAACGGGAGAAAATTTTCGCAACCTACTCATCTGACAAAGGGCTAATATCCAGAATCTACAATGAACTCAAATTTACAAGAAAAAAACAACCCCATCAAAAAGTGGGCGAAGGACATGAACAGACACTTCTCAAAAGAAGACATTTATGCAGCCAAAAAACACATGAAGAAATGCTCATCATCACTGGCCATCAGAGAAATGCAAATCAAAACCACAATGAGATACCATCTCACACCAGTTAGAATGGCCATCATTAAAAAGTCAGGAAACAACAGGTGCTAGAGAGGCTGTGGAGAAATAGGAACACTTTTACACTGTTGGTGGAACTGTAAACTAGTTCAACCATTGTGCAAGACAGTGTGGGGATTCCTCAGGGATCTAGAACTAGAAATACCATTTGACCCAGCCATCACATTACTGAGTATATACCCAAAGGACTATAAATCATGCTGCTATAGAGACACATGCACACGTATGTTTATTGCAGCACTATTCACAATAGCAAAGAGTTGGAACCAACCCAAATGTCTAACAATGGTAGACTGGATTAAGAAAATGTGGCACATATACACCATGGAATACTATGCAGCCATAAAAAATGATGAGTTCATGTCCTTTGTAGGGACATGGATGAAACTGGAAACCATCATTCTCAGTAAACTATCGCAAGGACAAAAAACCAAACACCGCATGTTCTCACTCATAGGTGGGAATTGAACAATGAGAACACATGGACACAGGAAGGGGAATGCCACACTCCAGGGACTGTTGTGGGGTCGGGGGAGGGGGGAGGGAGAGCATTAGGAGATATACCTAATGCTAAATGACGAGTTAATGGGTATAGCACACCAACATGGCACATGGATACATATGTAACAAATCTGCACATTGTGCACATGTACCCTAAAACTTAAAGTATAATAATAATTTAAAAAAAAGTGACAGTGGTCAAAAAAATTGTTTTAGTATTTTTAGCAAATAACTAGTAAAATGCAATCATGCTCTACTTGATTAAAAATATTGGTAAATCAAATAAAAAATTCCAAGTTGGAAAGTTGGAAAAAACAAAAATAGTTCTAATAGTCTTTTTGCCCTAAATGTATAAAATATTCAACCCTATTTACAAAAGAAAATACAATGTTAGTGAGTACAAATATTTTCTGCCATCTGGCTAGTTATGAATGCTGTCATTCTTTACAAAGGTAGTCTTTAAATTATCTGCTAACTTTTACATAGTGTAATCTCCAGTTAAAATTACAACCATTTTGGATGTGTTGAGCCATGTTAATCTCATATGTTATGTATACTTTATAATCTATATCAGCAGTATCTAATCTAATCTATGTCTGTGTTTGTGCTTGTCTCTGTGTATGTGGTGAGGTTACATCATTTCTGTAAAGATTTGTGGAAACCACTTGTGAAAACCAGGTAGACCCGCTATCAGTTATGTATATCATTTAAATTGGCTAATTAAAATCCTCATAAGCAAACACATAAGATTTTCAATAGTTCAGATAAAATTATTTTTATTAGGGAAACAGTAGATGTATCATCGATCTTTAGAGTAGAAATATTACATCTCAGCACATTCCTCTCTATTAAAAGCAAGATACGTTTCTCTTGGGGGATTCACACCTTTTTGGAAAAGCTTGAGTGAAATAAAGATCCATGGTCAAAAGAAATACTTATTTCGTTGAAATGTAACATTTGTAAATCCACAGTCACTGTGTATGTGATATCCTATATTCTGTAGACATTTTTATTCTTAATGTATTAAAATGAACAAAGAATTGACCCAGATAAATGCTTATTCTGCATTTTCACAGTGCAAAACAATCATTTTCCTACACCACAATGTCAAGGAGGAAGCTTTTTATCTTAGAAATATGGTTAAGCTCTATGATAATATAATAATAGTGTGTGTGCCTTGGGAGATAAGTAATATGATACCGTGAGACAACTCTGGGTGTAAAGTAAAAAGTGGGAAAAATTGTTCTCCACATAATATGATAAGCTACACAATATTATCTAATTCCTATGTATTGCTGATAATAAATATTTTTCTTCTCTGGAAATAGTCAAACAAAAATCTGTAAATCCAAGCTAAATTACATTTGGAAAATAATCTAATTTTCTAATTGAATACAAAGGAAATTTTGAAAAATTTGGCTTATAAAAATTTATTATTTAAGTATGAAATTATAGAACAAATAATGTATCATGGCACTAAATGTATAAACTGTGACTAGTCATTTTCTATATTTTTCCATTTATAAGGAATTAATATTCAGTCTAGTTCTATGGTATTTAAAACATATGTAAGAAGAAATCTATTGGACGTATCAACCAACAAATTTTGAAAAGCTGAAGATATACTAAAACTAATTAAGCTTGTAATTATAAAAAACAAAATAAGGGGAAATGATTAAACCATTGAATGCTGTGCTGCTTAAGTATTTTTCTGATGTATTTTCTTTTAAATAACAATTCAGATTCAATGATTTGGAGAAATTTAAATCATATTTATGGGCTGCTAAAAGTTTTTCGTTAAAAAGAGAGATGCTTTGTAATATATGAGGCATATTTAGCATATGTCCTCATAATGTGGTCTTAGAATTATTTACATTCGGTCATACAGTTTTTTTTTTCCCATGATGAGTAAGGTATGTATAAGGACCATTGTTCTCACTCCCAGATTTGAAGTGGGTGTCAGGTGCAAAATGCAGTAATATATGGGGAACACACTTGGTTTCAGCAAACTCTACAGATTTACTGCTAATCAGAGCAAGTAACAGCCAAGTCAAGCTGGCCAGAATGTACAGTCCTAATATATTTTTCTCACTTAAAATGTTGCTGTTATAGTTGTTTTTGCTGTAGTTTTCTCTGAATACTGACCTGAGCCATTTATGTTTCCCATGGGAAAGCCTAGTGGTAACTGAGGGCAGCTCTGTGTTGCTGTAAACAAAATAAAACTTGCTACTAGAGAGTTCAAGTCCATAGCACAGTAAGTGTTGAATAAATGTTATTAAATTTTATTCAACTCAGTGAACAATTGTAATGACTGCCATTCTTTGGGTGCTTGTCTTATGCCAGGCAGTGTTCCCGGCTGCTGTACACACCCTTATCTCAGGTAAACAGCAAATCTCTTAATTACCTCTTCTTATCTCCTTTCCAAAAGACAGGAGGTGGTTCTTGGGAAGGAAATATACAGTAATTAAATCCCTTGTCAAAGATTGAGTATTCAAGGACAACTTCGCTTAGAATTAGTTCATATAGTTTGACACTATTGGTTCTTTATCAACAGGTAAGTTAATTCTAATTTTCAGGCTATACGCTCCAGAAAATGTTGGCAAAGTAAAAGCAAAATGAAAAACACCACTGGAAAGATAAAGTTTGATTGAATATAGGGACCACTGACAGAGTCTGTACTTCCTTTAAACTTTAGATTACTAAATAAACAAACAAAGAAAAATAAAATAAAGTCATGTTTTTATTTTCTTAATGGGCCCAGCAAAATTTTTAAGAAGGTCTCTAAATTATTTCAGTTTTGTCTTAGTCTCATTCCTTATCTGATCTTTGGAGGCAAGTAAGACTGGGCAATCTGATTCTCTGTCCAGGCCATTTGCCCTCTTCGAGGTCTAGAGGTGGATCAGACCTAACTTCACCTAAAACACAAGATGACTACAAACGGGAGAGTAAGATAGATTTAAAGAAAAGAACAAAAAAAGGAATGCCACAAAGACAAAAATCATACTCGTGTTAAGGTACTCTGCTCTCAGAAATATGGGATGTGTGCATTTTCACATAATCCAAGATTAGAATGTAAATTAAAAAAAAACATTTTATTTATTGACTCTAAAATTATACATACTCTTTGGACTATTAAGTTCATGGCTTGGAAATTATCCTCGATATCTGTTTGGAGAGTTCTCCACAAAAGTGTTAGCCATACCACATGATGTGGAGCCCAGGACAACTAGTTTGGCCATTCTCTTTTTGAAATTATTGCTCTTTCTTGTTATTTGAATGAATGAGTGAATGAATAAATAAATTTTGATTTGACAGTCTATTAAATTATCATATTCCATTGACTCAGAGATGAACAGATGATGCACGATTATTTTATATGCCAGTAAGGAGTTGCTCATTTTACTTTTAAAGCACCTTCAATTGCCAAATTGTAAAACATTTAAGTGAGAAAAACAAAGTGCATCTTAGAATTGATGACATACAATAATACACAGTACAAAATACAGCTCGATATTGATGTCTGTTTTGTAGACTATAGAAAAATATATCTTTTTGCAAGTTATTTTTAAAAAATGTTTGTAATCTCTGTTAAGCTTTTGTTTATTTGAAATATGAATACTCTTTGCTTTGTGTCTAACCCTTACCCATATCTTGGCTCTTGGATCTTATAACTCTACTATATTACTTTCTTTCTTAAAAAAATTAATAGATTTGGGGGACCGGGTGGTTTTGGTTACATGGATAAGTTATTTAGGGGTGATTTCTGAGATTTTGGTGCACTTGTCACCCAAGCAGTGTACACTGTACCCAATATGCAGTCTTTTATTCCTCACTCCTCCCTTCCAGTCTTCCCCCCGAGTCCCCAAAGTCCATTCTATCATTCTTATGCCTTTACATCCTTATAGCTTAGCTCCCACTTATAAGTGAGAACATAAAATATTTGATTTTCCATTCCTGAGTTACTTCACTTAGAATAATGGCTTCCAGCTCCATCCAGTTGTTGCCAAGGCCATTCTTTTTTTTTTTTGAGACGGAGTCTTGCTCTGTCACCCAGGCTGGAGTGCAGTGGCCCGATCTCGGCTCACTGCAAGCTCCACCTCCCGGGTTCACGCCATTCTCCTGCCTCAGCCTCTCCGAGTAGCTGGGACTACAGGCGCCCGCCGCCACGCCCGGCTAATTTTTTTGTATTTTTAGTAGAGACGGGGTTTCACTATGGTCTCGATCTCCTGACCTCGTGATCCACCCGCCTTGGCCTCCCAAAGTGCTGGGATTACAAGCGTGAGCCACCGCGCCCGGCCCAAGGCCATTCTTTAGTTGTTTTATGGCTGAATCGTATTCCATCCTATATATACCACATTTTTTAATCCACTCATTGGTCGAAGGGCATTTACACTGGTTCCATATTTTTGCAATTGTGAATTGTGCCGCTATAAACATGAATGTGCAGGTGTCTTTTTCATGTAATGATTTCTTTTCCTACGGGTAGATACCCAGTTGTGGGATTGCTAGATTGACTGGTAGTTTTACTTTTAGTTCTTTAAGGAATCTCCGTACTGTTTTCCACAATGGTTGTACTAGTTTACATTCCCATCAGCAGTGTAAAATTGTTCCGTTTAAGTTGTGAAAGGTGTTTTTTGACGTCTGTTATATTTCAGATGAGTATAGATAAGCTTTGCAGTAAAATAACAACTATACAATAACAGGATATTACTGTAGTAAATTAAAGTAACAATAATAGAATCTTAATAGTTTTACTTCTCAGGTCAGAAAATATAAAAGAAAAACACTGGAACCTATGGTAAAATTAGGGCAAGATCAAATCTAATATTACTTGAGACGTAGACCTTCATCATCAAGTGGATTATTTTCTTAGGTACCTTATTTGTCACATAATAGTGACTTTTTATTTCCATGGGTCATATATATTTGAAATCTTTAGATTTCTTATGAGTATAAAAATATAATGAACAAAATAATGTCTGAATAAATGAAATATTTTAAGGCCAAATTATTATTCCACAGTTCCATCTAATTAAATGCGATTCCATTCTTACAGGAGACTAATATTGCTAATTTCATGTATTCATCTTCATAGAGTAGGTTTAAATTGCTTTTTTCCCCACTGGCAATACAACTTTAGTAAAGTGTATCAATTAGTGTAATTTTCCCTGCAAGGATATGAGAACTCCAGTCAATTACGTAAAAATAATGGGATTGATGATCTCTCATAGTATGTATAGAGATAGGTGATCTGGGATTGATAAATTTAGTTAACACTGTCATCAAAGGGGAAGGTTCTTTCTATTTTTCTATTCTTGTATCTTTAGTCTTCTTCTCAACCTAACGTGTAACAAAATACTGGCCCCTGCTAGTTCAGGAATCGTGGGAAGAAACAACAATGATCAATAAAAGTATAGGCCTGATTCCTCCTTATATCTTTATTTCATTTTTGTGTGTGTGTTAACCAAAGAAACCTTTCACAGACGCTCCCAGCTGACTTAGTGTTCTGTGTCTTTGGCCAGAACTGGATCACATGCTCATTCAGAAATGTGTCGGTAGCAAATTAACTTAGATCAGTCAGATATTGTCATACTAGAGAGAGAAGAAATACTCTGGAATAAGATCTAGGCTCTGTAAGAGTGGAATAAAAGGGAAACAACTTTGGGATGGCAGCAATCAGGGTTGGCTTCAGTAACTCAGTATTCCAAAGGCTCTACTTTTTTTAGTTATAAATGGGATAATCTATTGGATGTACTGTAGAATACTTCGAGGGATTTGAGGCTGACCAAGGAAAAAGATGTGGTCACTAGAGTTAGTAACAAACTTTATTGGGTAGCAATTGAACAGGTTGCATAAGATGAGAAATCCATCACAGCATGAGACAGTTGAGAGGCTATGGCTCCCAGGGGTCACTATCTAGAAGGGAAATCAATGTAGAGGGGCACTGGAATGGGACTGACCTGTCTTGGTGATGTCACTCAGGAGCAGGGCAAGGGACAATGGGTCAGAGAACTCCCTGGAAGCAGCAGCTTAGGGACTTAATACTGCAAGGGCCTATCTCATTAACCGATAACAGCTGTTGGGTGAGGTTTGGTAGATTATGCAAACCAGGCAGGTGCTAAAGGCAAAAATTTGCTTTGCTTGCTTAGACTATTTTCTAAAATAATTGGATGTTTATAAATTTGAGTTTGGTGCCAGTGGGCTTTGGAGCTAATGAGTCTTAGCCTGCCATCAAGAAAATCAATAACCTAGAGGCAAAAAACTAGAAGTTATCTTTGGCTCATTTTTATAACACCTATCTCATAACATCATTGATTTGGGGCCAAATGAAATCAGGGATGTAGATGCAATGCATATTCACAAAGGAAATAAAGGATATTCATATTTTAATATTGGTGAGAATTCATTCTTCTCTCTAGTGACTTGCTGCAGGATCACAGTGCTGCTGCCAGTGTTCCCTGACCCTTGAATCGTGTTTGTTGTTGTTGCTGTTTTGGTAAAGAGTGAATCAGAATTTTCACAGAAATTATAAAATGACTTATGTCAGTCTGCATAAGCTAAGTATTGCAGTAAGACAATACCTAAATCTTAGCAACTTCACACAATGAAAGTTTACCTGTTTCTCACATAGCGGTCCAATAAAATATACATCAGTCAACTTTTCTTGTTGTGACTCAGGCACCCAGGATTTTTTTTATCTGGTGTCTCTGCTTCAGAGTCCTGTATCAGGTCCTCTGGATTTGGTCAGAAGATGAAGGAAAATAGCAGAGAAAAGGTAAAGCTGTTTTCAAGTGTCCCAGCTTGAAAGTGTTTATCATTTTGACTCACATTCCGTTGGCGAAAACGCAAGATTGTTTTTGAAAAAATAAAATGTTTATATTTTCACAATGAAGGTTTTAAATGTGTTACAAAATAAACAACCTTTTCAGAAGGTCCAAAGAAGAATGTGAGTGTTCATCATAATGTGAACTCTTCGGAAGGAATGAGTTGAATTCCTGAATATCAACTCCAGTCACATATGCATATGGTTTCCTAAGTATATATTTCTGGTTAGTTGTTAGCCAAGATAAACTTATTTTTTGCGAGTTTAATTGTTTTCTCTTTTTGTACCATTAACAGCAAGAGAAAAAATGTGAGCTTCTCTCACTTTTTAAAAGAAGATATTAAACCAAATGAAAGCTGCTTAATAAACAAGATAAATTCAAATCCTTAACATCTGTACTTTTAGATTAACTTACCAGAGTTAAAGGCCCAGAACTTACTCACATTTTTCTAGATGGACTGAACAGAAGACATATGTACTTTAGGGGAAAAAAAGATGATAAATTACAAGAATAAAAGATTTTGGGAACCAATTGTTATCAGGATTTCAATCCTGTTTGAAAAAGACAGCTTGGATTGTACAGAGTGCAGTAGTGCCTTTGAAAATGACTGTTATTTAGCTGCCAGTTCTCCGCATGAGAGATCAGACATCCTATGAGTGCCAAAAAATTTCTCAAAGAAATTATGAAACTGCTTCTATGGGTTAATCTATGCATCCTTAGGACTGAAAAATCTCAGAGATGTTTAAAAATAATAGCCAGAATTTATTGAGGGCTTCTGATGGCCAAAGAGTGTTCAAAGAGGTTTACATGGGATAGTAATTCCCATAATGACTCTGTGTGACAAATACTGATCGACATTTTCAGAGAGAAAATTAAGAGACAGTGAGATTAAGCAGTTTGTTTGAGTTCATTTCATTGGTCGGCAGGGAAAACAAGGGTAAGAAGGCAGAGCATTAAGCTTCAGAGCAAATACCATTCATGACTGTGCCATGTAGACTGTCACTAGGGAAATATGGCAACTTCATTGTGAGATAAGCACTGATATGATTAGTGTGATTATATAATTCAAAATCTAACCTCAATATTA
This sequence comes from Nomascus leucogenys, assembly GCF_006542625.1. NCBI lineage: Eukaryota > Metazoa > Chordata > Mammalia > Primates > Hylobatidae > Nomascus > Nomascus leucogenys. The sequence continues at coordinate 87,220,981 of NC_044387.1, read as the reverse complement.
TTTTTATTGTTAGGATCAAATTACGTTTAAAAAAAGGCAGAAATATTTCCAGAATATTCTATTTCAAAAAGCATTTTAAAAATGCTATTCTACTTAAATGCCTACTAGGTCATTTGTATATTTTTTTCAAACATTTGATGGTCAATTGATCTATCCTAATAAACAATAACACATGCAATTTTAACAGTTATATTTATATAAATGATATACCATAAAGTTCACTCATTTCACATATACAGTTAATTTTAGTAAATTTACAAATGTGTGCAAACTTCACCACCATCTAATTTTAGAACATTTACATTATCCCCAAAGAAACCTCATGCTCATTTGTAGACATTGTTAATTCCCATCCCCATCTCCTGGCAACCACTAATCTACTTTCTGGCTCTATAAATTTTCCTTTCTGATCTCTGGTGTCTGGATTCTTCTTAGTGTCACTTTTTTTTGAGGTTCATCTATGTTGTAGCAGGTTTCAGTACTTTGCTCCCTTTTATTGCTGCATAGTATTTCATTGCATGGATATACTACATTTTGTTTATCCATTTACCAGGAAATGAAAATTGGATAGGTTCCACTTTTTGGTTATTGTCAGTAATACTGCTATGAACATTTCCTTGCAAGTCCTTGTGTTTCCATATGTTTTCATTTCTCTAACAGTGGGATTGTTGAGTCATACAGCAAGTTTACAGTTCAATTTTTAAGGAACTACCAAACCGTTTTTCAAAATGTCTTCACCATTTTACATTTTCACCAGCAGTGTATGAGAGTTCCAGTTGTGACAACACTTGTTATACTCCATAAAAAATTGTAGCTGTGAAGTGGTATTTCATTTTATTTCTTATTTGCGTTTTCCTAGTGACTAATGATGTTGAGCATCTTTTCATGTGCTTATCAGAAATTTGCGTATCTTCTTTAATAAAATATTTTTTCAAATGTCTTATATTTTTAATTTGATTTTTTATTTCAACTGGATTATTTTAGGTCTCATTATTGAATTATAATATTTCTTTATGTTTTCTGGCAGCTGATTATCAGATATATCATTTGAAAACATTTTCTCTTTCTCTCAAGCTGTGACCTATCTTTTCACGTTCTTGATAATGTCTTTGACGTGCAGACATTTTTAGTTTTTATGAGTTATGTCAATTATTTCATTTATTGATAACGTTTTTGGTTTTGTAGCTGAGATGTCATCATCTAAACAAAGGCACAATTATTTACTTCTTTTTTTTTCTGAAGCACTTTATAGTTTTAATTATTTAAAACAAACTTTTGAGATGGGTCTCACTCTGTCACTCAGACTGGAGTACAGTGGCATGGTCACCACTCCTTGCAGCCTCCACCTTGCAGGCTGCAGTCATCCTCCCATCTCAGCCTCCCAAGTACCTGGAACCACAGGTACACACCAACACACCCGGCTAATTTTTACATTTTTGTAGAGACGGGGTTTTGCCATGTTTCCCAGGCTGGTCTTAAATTCTTGTGCTCAAGTGATTCACTCACCTCGGCCTCTCAAAGTGCTAGGTTTTAACTCTTGAAGTTGGAGATACATTCAATTTAAGTTAATGTTTGCTATGAGAGTTGGCATCTTTGTAAAAAAAATCAATTGACCGTAAATCTTAAATTTATGTGATCCTAAATGTAAGGATTTATATCTAGACTCTCAATTTTCTTCCATTAATCTAAATGTATGTCTGTATAAACTTCTATTGTACTATACCAATACTACATTGTTTTGTTAATTTTTACTTTATTTTTAGTTGATGAATAACTGTTTTATCTATTTGTGAAGTACAATGTTTTGATATATGTATACGGAATGACTAAATCAGACATATTAAGATATCCATTGTGTCATCACTTTATTGTGAGGAGAACATATAAAATGTATTTTTATAAATAACTGTCAAAATATATATTGTTATTAACTGTAGTCACTATGCTATTCACTGTTTTAATTAGAGTCAACTTGTTTGTTTCTGAAAAAGACTCTCCTGAGAATTTGATAGGCATTGCATTCCATTTGTACGTGAATTTGAAGAGAATCACCTTCTTAAAAATTCATTGTCCAGGCTGGGCACAGTGGCTAATACCTGTCATCTCAGCATTTGGGGAAGGTGAGGCAGGAAGATCACTTGAGGTCAGGAGCTCAAGACTACCCTAGCAATATAGCTAGACTCTGTCTCTACGAAAAATTATAAATATTAATCTGGACATGGTGGTGCATGCCTGCAGTCCCATCTACTTGGAAGGCTCATTCAGGAGGATTGCTTGAACCCAGGAGTTCAAGGCTGCCACTTCAGCCTGAGTGACGTGGTAAGACCTTGTCTAAAAAAAAAAAACTGTCTTCCAATTCATGAATGTGGTATCTCTCGATTTCTTTAATCTTTAATTTCTTTCAGCAACTTTTGTAGTTTTAGTGTGTACCCGTTAAATTTATTCTTATTTCATTCATTTTGATACCTTTGTGAATGGAATTGTGTTCTTGATTACTTTTTTGATTGTCCATTGTTAGGAATACATAATTATATTTGTGTATATTGATTCTGTATCCTGTGACCTTACTGAACTTCTTTATTAGTTCTATTAATTGTGTGTATGTTTATGTGTATTCCTTAGGACTTTCTATACAGATCGTGTTGTCTGTAAATGAGGACTGTTTTACTTTCTCCTTTTTAAATCCTGATACCTTATGTTTATTTCATTTGCATCCTTTCTCTGACTGAAAGCCCCATCACTGTGTTGAGTGTAAGTTGTAAGAACAGATATCTTGGATTGTTCTTTATGTTAGAGGGAAAGCATTTAGTCTTATGCCTCCAATTATGATGTTAGTTGTAGGTAATTTTTTGTAGATGCCCTTTGTCAGATTGAGGAAGCTCCCTCTTATTCCTAGTTTTTTGAGTATTTTCCTTGAGAATGAATGAATGGGTATTAGATATGTTGCATGATTTTTCTGTCTATTGAGATCATCATGTGATCTTTTTTCCTTAATATGTGCAATTTAAAAATAATGACAAGGATGAGCAAGGATTTGGATTTGCTTTATTGTTTGTCCAAATATTACCAGGAGAGTACTTATATGATATGCTAAAAATCAGTGGTAATTTCACAAGTATACAATGTGTGGGAATAGACTTTTATGTCTCAAATTATTAAAAAGTCTAGAGACTTTAAAAGTATCTTGTGTTCTATTAAGTTTTCGTTTATTAGTCCCTTTCAGTTATAAAAATAGAAAGTTTGCAAGGTTCTGTTTTAAGTCCTGTTGATTGAGAAGCATTTTAAGAGTCTTATCTGTAGTTGCAATAAGACTTAAACTAAGCTGGAATGTTTTAAAATCAAGTTTAGTATGGATATAAAGTTATACTTTAACAGAAAAAGTTTTAAAAGAAGTACAAGTCTTAGGTGCAATTTTCAACGACAGCTTTTAGCATTAGTTGTGATAAGTGAAGTATGTGCCTATTTTAATTCGTAATAAGAGAGAGAAAAAGAGAAACTTACTAGATATCATGTGTTAAGTTCATATTGTATAGAATGCAAGTACAGCTAGTAATTTGTGATCCAAATAAAATTACATAAATCAAAAGTAAGTTAAATTTAATCATGCCAAGGGAAGAAAAATTGAAATTACTTTTTAAAAGATTACTGCATAATACTCATCAAAATGTTTTTACTATAATGCTAGTTAAGGTATTGGTGTATTATAGTAAACAAGAGTTTTGAATCACATAAAAAAGCTAACATTTATTGAACACCTTTATAATTATAGGCACTATATCGAGAGATTTAAAAGGATCCTCTTTTATTTTAGTTAGTTGGCCCATAATACACACACACACACACACACACACACACACAATGGAATGTTTCCTTAATGTTTTTATCCATCCAGCCAGCCACAAAAAAAGGATGAAATCCTGTCATTCACAGCAACAGGAATGAGCCGGGGGAGTATTATGTTAAGTGACATAGATGAGGAACAGAAAGATAAATATGACCTATTTTCACTCATCTGTGAGAGCGTTAGCTGCTTTTGTTTGCAAAACAGTTATCTGACAAAAGTGATAAGTGTGTAATCTTGGACATATTATTTAACTCTTTGTATCTTTTTTAATTTAAAAAAATGAACATTATAGTAGTAACCTAAGTCATACAGTTACTGACATTATTTTAAAAAATTGGTAATTTTAAAGAGTTGAGAACAAGACCAAACACACTACATGCATTAACTAAATGCCCTTATTTTGTGTTTTAGTGCTGTATAACTATGTGTGTATCTGTCAGTTACTGTCACAGTTTCTTAATCCACTCCTCCTCCTGAAATCTCTATTATATCTCTCTCTGCCCTTGAAGATATTTTTCTTCTTGTGTTCTGTTTTGTTTGATATAAATGTTGTTACCTTTGTTTTCTTTAGATTTTAATTGCCTGTTTTTCTTTTTACATTCCTTAAATTGGATTCTTTCTTAGAGCTTCTTTTTCTCTTTATTTAATGTCTCCGGACTCAGGATGAGGAAGTGTTGACCAGGGGACACGCAGGAGTGGATATTGTGTTTGTATGAAACAAAATCCACTTTTCACCCAATTTTGATTCTTGTTTCACTTGATATTACTCTGTGACCCTGAACTTCTGCTACTATCAGTTGGGATACAATACTCTACGGGTCCCTCACATTTAAGCCCACATTATGAGCAAAGGCACTGTCTGCCCTCATTCTGGAATGCCTTTTCAAGGATGTCTACATGGTGAACAGCCTTAGAAGAATATGAAGTGTCTCCCTTGAGAGTAAAAGGCAGGTTTGCTTATGTCCTGGAAAATAAGAGGTAATGTTTCTCACCTAGTGAAAAGAGAAGGTTTGTCTACAGCCCATTACAAAAGATACAGTTTCCTAAGCTCAAGTTTCCTTTCCTGTAGTGCAACACACTATACAGGCGGGTATCACCTGTCCTTGTTGTGTCATCTGGCCCTTATCACATTGCCCTGTGAATCAGACCTTCGGGAAATAGCAAGAAAATGATTATCCTCTGACTGCTCCTTTCTCTGCGGGTAAAAAACTGACCTTGGTTTCTTGCCCTGAGTCTGGTCTTCTGCCAATATTCATAAAACTATGTCAGGCTACTGTGTAAGTAGGGTAAGCATTCAGACTCATCATGTTCTTGACACTATACTTCTACCACAAAGTGGAAAGAATATAAAATGGTGCACCCAGTACAAAGTTAAGATAAAAGGGCATCAAAGCCCTCCCATTGCACTGGGCCCTCAACCTCTGGGCTAAGTTTTTCTGCTTAACACCATACCACAGAGGGCTTCTGTCTTCTAGGAGGTTTTTAATAGTGTTTTCCTTAATGTTTTTATCCATACATATTTCTTACTTCTGTGGTTTCTCTAGGTTTGGGCTCTGGAAGAGAATAAAGATTATGTGCCTTTTCAATATTTTGTCAGACTGCATAGAATTTCTGTGATTTAAAATTAGTTATGCATTCATCTTAACATAAAGTGTTTGACTTGTATATAATATCCTTTCCAATCAACACAGTGATATTATGTGTCTCCAGAGGAAGCTTGTCCTTGGAGGAAAAAAACAAAACAAAACAAAACATATTTGGCAGACTGCAAAATTGCATCCTTACAAAACACACAAAATGCTTTATAAAAATGCCACTTAATGGCAATGAAATTAATTAAAAATCCTCAGGGCCAAAATGTACACATACATAAGAATCATTTTGGCATGAATTAGCAGAATGAATAATGCAGTAGTTAGCACCAGTTACCTAGGATATATAAAGAAGGTTGAGACAGCCTAGAAGGACAGCACATACTAAAAATTACATACACATACCCAGTCGAAATAAATCTGTGAACAAAGCCTATTCATTTTTAAAGCTAAAAAATTTTGAAGGATAACTTAATTTTTAGCAAAACAGGGGCTCTTTCTATAAAAATGACATTAAATGAATTTGAAATGAATTACTTTCATTTCCAAAGAAGACAGAAAAGGACAAAACAAACTGCAATTAAACCAGAAATTATTTAAATTCATTTTCTAGATAATTACTTTATCTTAATAGAGGAATTATTAAATAGCTCCTACCAGATTATGTTGTTATATTTTTAACCTCTGTAACTGTAAGAATGCAGTAGCATAGTAGTAAGAACAATGTGAGTTGCAAAGCCTTTGATAACAGGATTTGTTACATTTTCATGCAATTTAGCTAGCTGTATAGATTTGAGTTAACTATGTACATAGTCTAAGCCTCAGTTTCCTCATCTTTAAAACAGTGATAATGCCTCTTAGGGTTGATTAATGAAAGCCTATTAGTAGAGGTAACACTTTTTTATTATTTATTTATGTATTATTTAAGAGATAAGGTCTTGCACTGCAGCCGAGGTTGGAGTGCAATGGCACCATCATAGCTCATGTAACCTGGAATTCCTGGGCTCAAGTAATCTGCCTCAGCCTCCCAGGTTGCTGGGTTTACAGGTGCCCACCACCAAGCCCAGATAATTTTTGTTATTTTTGGTAGAGAGAGGGTCTCGCTATGTTGCTCACTCCTGGCCTCAAGTGATCTTCCCGCCTTGGCCTCCTGAAGTTCTAGTGTTACAGGTGTGAGCCACCTTGCTTGCCCTACATGTGTTAAATCCTAAAACTATGCACATGTTTTTAATAGATCATATTCAATGTATGTAGGTATTTTATGAAAGACATAATTTATTCAGAATTTTATAATCACATCAAATAAATGTATAGTTTTCCAATACTAATAAGGTCAGTATGGTCAGTATTTAAGCTACATTTAATACCATTATAATTTTTTTATTCACTTTTTGTAATGATACAATTTTGTGGTCATAGGTCTTTTTTTTACTAATTAGTTGATGGGCACAGTATCATCAGCCTGATAATGTGGGGAAAATTCCCAAATACAGAAAGGGTTTCCCTGTACATCAGTTAGATCTTAGTTTTGAAAAAGAAAAAAATTATCATGAAGTTTTAAAATTAAGCCTTTCCATACTCATTCTAACAGTCATTTTAAGAAATGAATACGCATACATAAGGCAACTTCAGAAAGTTTATGGAAAAATGGAATCTAAAGATAAAAGTAAAAAATATGGATTTTGTTTTCCAACATAAGCTCCATCAGGTTCAAGACACATTTGTAGCAATGATATCAGCCATCATTGAGTCCATCCCTAAATAACTGAAGGGGCTCTGGGAATTTACCATGCAGTCTTTTTACATTTTTAACTAGAGAAAAGTGAGTGCTGTATTAGTCAGGGTTCTCTGGAGGGACAGAACTAATAGGATATACATATACATGAAAGGGAGTTTAATGGAGAGAATTGTTTCACACAACCACAAGGCGAAGTCCCAGCATAGGCCATCTGCAAGCTGGGGAAGAAAGAAGCCAGTAGTGGCCCAGTCCACCCAAATCCTCAAAAACAGGGAAGCCAACAGTGCAGCCTTCAGTCTGTGGCCAAAGGCCTGAGAGCCCCCAACAAACCACTGGTGTAAGTCCAAGATTCCAAAGGTCAAAGAACCTGGAGTCTGATGTCCAAGGCAGGAGGAACAGAAGGAAACATCCAGCAAGGGAGAAAAGTGAGAGCCAGAAGACTCAGCAAGCCAGCTTATCCCACCTTTTCCCACCTGCTTGGTTCTAGCAGAGCTGGCAGCCTGTTGGATGATTCCCACCCACCTAATGAGGGTGGGTCTTCCTCTCCCAGTCTACTGATTCAAATGGCAAACTCCTCTGGCAACACCCTCATGGACACACCTAAAAACAATACTTTACCTATCAGCCATCTAGGCATCCTTCAATCCAATCCAATTGACACCTAACATTAATCATCACAGGTGTCCTTTAAGGATTTTTTAAGATTAGGAAACAAAAAGAAGTCAGAAGGAGCCAAATTCGACTCTAAGCTGGATGCCTAACGATTTCTCATTGAAACTCTCACAAAATTGCTGTTGTTTGATGAGAAGAATGAGCAGGAGCATTTTCGTAGTGAAGGAATCTCTAAGGAAGATTTTCAGGGTTCTTTTCTGCTAACGCGGAAAGTTATCAATTCGTAAATTGCTGATTTTAAGTTGGGGGATATTGTTCCTGTGAACTTTTTGTAAGGCATCAGTAATTTCACTATTCTTTTACCCAAGTTTTACCGTCAATTTGATGTTTATTTGTGCTTCAATTTTAGCAGAATTCACGTTGCTCTGATAGTGACTCTTTGCAAACCAATGCCTTATCCTCCTTAGTGCCTCAAATTAGATTCTATTCAGACATGTTATAACAAATTAATATCAGTTTATTTATTTGTATTTTATATTTTACTTTTTTTCATACCCTCTCTGTCTGAGAATATGAATTTATTTTGGTACAAAAGAATTTTGAAATCCATGCAGTTTTTTTCATAATATGCAATTTCCATAAACTTACTGAAGACTCCTCTATATGCAATTTCAAATATATATTTTCTTTTTTCCCTCAAATTTAATTGATATCTAATTATATTTTACAATATTATATTGTAAATGCAGCATACATTATATTATAAAAATATGTAATTATACCTATTACTCTAATTTTTCCCAATTATATTTTTGGATATTTCTTTTTCTGATAATAATTCCTCACTGAAATGAATTATTATTTGAGTGAATAAATATTTGATAATAAACTTCCAGTTGCCATGTAATAATTTTAGAGTTGCTGTTCTTCAATTTGAGGTAAGTGATGCATTGATGTCACTTCAGGTACATTCCTCAGAGCCTGCCTAATCCTTGAGTTTTCATTTCTATCTTCAGATTTGAATCTCAGGGTGTGACTGTGACATGTTATGTGAGAATATGCTGCAGATCCCTTCTAAACCTTCCCTGGATATTTATTGCTTATTCGATTGTACAGTTATTTAGCCTTTGTCCTACAGGCCATTAGTGGTCTTCCCAATTGTGGAGAGACAATGAGATCAGATTTACTTTATGAAAATATATTTTAATTTAAATCATTTTAAGGTTTATGTTACATTAATCATGGACAGAATGTGTGTATGGAACATTAATCTGAAACAGTGAGAATAAGCAGCTGTGTTTCCCTGATATGATAGCTATAGTATTTATGTTAATTATGCAATGAAATGGAATCATTGGAATAGAAAATTCATTATGCTACATTAAAGAGAGAGGAAATAAAAGTGCAAATATTTATTGATTTTAGAGTAAACTCCCACCAACCCCCCAAAACCCATACCTTTGATGATAGCGTGTGACCAATGAACTTGAAAGAAATCATAATGTATTGTTACTCTGTATGTATATGTGTGTGAGTATATGTGTGTATATGTGAACTTTGAAAATATATAGCCTCTAAGATTTTTAAATAATAAATTTAATTTGTCCCAGTGAGGAATTATGATCTGATGGAAGTATATCCCAAAGTAGAAAAGTTCATTCCAATATCATACTGTTGACACATTTTAGTTGAACTAATACAAATAGAAATACAATGGAAATAGAAGCACTATTTCTAAAAAGTTATCCAATATCATTCGGTTGGAAACTTTTTCTGCATTTAGAGTGAAATATTTATGATGAATTTGTTATCTGAGTATGACAATTTATCTTAAGTGAAATCTCTATCATTTGCATACTTCCCTTAAGGGGAATCACATGTACCACTTTATTTTTATGTGAATGAACAGTTACTTTGTGTTAATTTCGCCTGTGTTATCTTACTTTATGTTAACTTTAATTCTTACGTTAAATTTACTTTTCATATAAGCCAGATTAGAGTTTAAATTTGAATTAAACAGCATTTATTAGAATATTGAAGACCTAGCTGAAAATGAGTCAAATATTAAATGGTAATCTCATATATTGGGTCATAGAAAATCATCATTATGGAATAAATACTTGATTAATTTTGTGCATTACTATGATTTGGGTGAGGTCCTAAGCTCATTAAGAACAGGAGTTAAATTATCAATGAATTTGTTAAATCAAAGATATTGCCTAGAAAAATGATTAATACAGGAAAATACTGATTGGAAACACTAATCAGTATTTGAAAATGAACATTTCTAGACTCTTTAATGTTCCGATTAAATATTTGTTAAAGTATGCAACAAAATGAGCAAAACGCAGATCTTTGATTTTGAGAGTTGACTATGGTTTACTATCTTTGTACAATTTGAAAACATTAAGAATTAAACATCCTTATTATCCAATCTAGGCAGTCTCAATCTAAATAATAAACTTTTTTCCTAAAAAAATATTTTCCTAAAATACTGTTTCCAAGTAGTAACAAAAAAAATACTAAAAGGTTCTTGAGAACTGGTATATTTCAAAAGTAAAATTTGATTGAGATATAATAAATTATAGCTTTGAAAATTAAATGAGGTAATTTTATCACTATGAATAAGTATACTGTGTGGCAAATAATAGCAATTCTCTTCCATTATTTTCCTGGGATCGCTGCTTCAAGGTTAGGACTACATTCCATATTACTAAATATAGCAATCACCAATCTCTTATCTTAACTGATCTCTGAGGAGCATTCTGTACAAGTAACTTTGCCACTCTCATATGTGAATCATTCCATGGTTAATCGTGATGCAATTAAACTAGAAATCAATATCAAAGATGATACTAAAATCCCCCACATCATTACACATTAAGAAATATACTACCGAATAATGTACAGATCAAAGAGGAAATCACAATGGCGTGAAAAAAACATGAAACTATAGGATAATAAGAATACTAGGTGTCATAACTTACGGGATAGAGCTAAGACAGTGCTTAGAAAGAAATCTTTAGACTGCAAACTTTAGATGTAAAAAAAAGAAAAGCAGAATATCAGTGAGCAAATAATCTATCTTAAGAAGTTAAAAGAAAATAACAAATTAAACCCAAGAAAGAAAGAAAATAATAAAGACAAAAGGACAAATGAATAAAAATGTAAAATAAAAATACAATTCAGAGGATTACAAAAGACAAAAGTTAGGTAAAACAATTGATAATGGGAATGCGAAATAGAAGAAATGCACAAATGAATAATATTATTTATAGAGAAGGGGATAATACAAGAGTCATTAGACATAAAAATATAATAAAATTTAAAACTTTTGGTCAATACATTTGAATATGAAGTTGAACTAGATAAATACTGAAAAAAAAATCATACTTAAATTAACAAAGAAGAAACGTAAAATGTAAATAATTCAATCCTATTTGTAGACGTAGAGTTATAAATTTACAGCTTTCTACAAATAAAAACCTAGGCCCAGATTATTTTAAAACACGAATTTACAAATCTTTCAATAACAGAAGATAAAGTGGCACACTCCAGTTTATTTTATATCTCAATGTTATTTGGTAACAAAATATAAAGGAAATTAATAGGTCCTTCTCATCCATAACCATAGTTATAAAAACCCTAAACTAACAATAAAAAATGATAATCTAGGAATATATTTTTAAGAACGTATGATACATCACAACAAAGTTGGATGAATTCCAGGATTTGAAGGAAGTTTTAACATTAAAAAATCAGTTTTGTTTGTAACACTGAAAAAATGCATTGTGAATCACATGCTTGAAATTATTTAATAAATTTCAATACCCATTGATGATGAAAAGCTCAAGGAATTAGTAATTAAATCGAAATTATTTAATCTGAAAATAAATATCTATAAAATATATATAGCAAATATCTCTGTTAAAGAAATATTGAAAATATTGTTTTTGAGAATGAGTACAAGGACACACTCTGTAATGTCTTATATTCAACATTTTATCTAACTGAGTTGGTGGTATGTAAAGGGAAATTAAATAAAACCAATGTTAGTGATATGTTATTATATTTTATTTTCTTTATGCATGTTATTATAATTTATTTGCTTTATGCACATATCAGTTCCCTCTAGTTGAAGACTATCAGGGACACACATGATGTTGAACAAAGGGAGGTTGATTGGCTTACTGCAATAAAGGACAAAACACATTTGGATTTCTGCTAAATGATTTGAGGAAGGGTTCAACAAAGTGGGGCTTGACTCTAGATTGGATATTGGCAGAAGAGAAGACAACTGGATGTTTGGGTTGCTTAATAATTTTTATGAAGAAGCGGGTAGGAATGAAGTAAACCTAAAACTCTAATTGATAAATTTGTGGTTGTTATTCATATTAGTCAGGAAAGGTGTTGGAGAGACATATTTGATTAATTTCATGGTATGAAGAAATTTTTGTATTTGTCTGTGCTCATACATGATTACAGAGAGTAGACTTAATTTTTGTCTTGCTCCATCATGGTCACGGAGTGGTCTTGTCTGACATTCATGTTCTGAGAACCACCATGGCTTAGCTGGGAGGCCAGAACAACTTAGGAACACCAAAGCTTCACAATTGGTGCCCAATCATCTCCAGTTATCAGGGGCTGCTTATCTCTTTATCTCATATTATGTCAGTTGATTATTATATCAACATGGCAAAGTAAATGTGATTAGCTTTATCATATTGATGAAGCAAAAACAAAACCTGAAAGAATAATTTGTCTAAATTGAACACAGAGTTCAAACATTGACTCTCTGACTCAAAGTATTATTCTATTTCAACATCTCTTCATTTAGGGTCAGAGTTCATGGAATGAACATAAATGTGTATCAGAATTGTTTGTTAATACTTAAAATTATCTTCATTTATTCATTAGCCATAGGATGATGTTAATCATCCTGTGATGAGGAGAATGGCCTAAATATTTGGAATAAGAATTGAAAAGGAATATTCATTGGAATAGTATGGCTTAAGCCATAAAAGGAAGTATCCCTACAGTATATAATCTGTTTAACAAAAGATTTTTGAATTACCTGACCAACTGTCCATACTGACACTTTATAAGAATAGTAGGGGATCAAAAAAAGGAAGGAAAATAGGAAAGAATGAAGGATGGAAGGCAAGCAGGTGGATGGAATAAATAAAAAACATATATATTTTGAGCACATTAGTCTTCTAATATCCACTTATTTATTTTTTACTGTTTAAGCTCATTATTAATGAAAGAATTATGACAGAATCTACAAACCATGTGATATTTGATCTAACTGTACTTTAATTATCATGTTTTCTTGTAACTCTGGTTTTTATACTCCAAAGATGTGTAAGAAGCAAATTTATATCCATTTCCTAATAAAAGATATTTGTTTAAAAGATCATTGAAATCAGTCTTCTGTAGTACTGATTCTGATTTCAAGTGGGAGCAAAATGACTTCATTTGAGAAATAATGAGGTTTTCACACCACCAAACAGAAGTATTCCTATTCCATGAGAACCCATCCAATTTTGCCTCTGTTTGTAGATGAGGACATTATAGACAAGACTTAGAAATGCAGGAATCACTCTAGGTATTTCAAGGTAATATTATATGTTGTCATAACACTGAAAATGTTGGAGAAACAAAAGTCAAGGGTGGCAGGTAGTAGAATCAGATTTTTACTAACTTTCAGGAAGTGCATTAGTTAGCTCAGGCTGCCATAATAAAATACCATAGACTGGATGACAAACAACAGAAGTGTCTTTTCTCATTGTTCTAGAGGCTGAAGTCTGAGATCAGAGTGCAAGGCAGCATGGGGGAGTTCGGGTGAGGGCTCCTTTCCTGGTTTACAGATGGCAGCCTTCTTGCTGTGCCCTCACATGGCAGAGAGAGAGAGAGAAAGAGAGAATTTCTTCTTTGTATGGACCCACAGTCCTGTCAGATTAGGGCCCCACCTACATGTCCTCATTTAACTTTAATTACCTCCCAGAGACCCTATTTGCAGGTACAGTCACATTGGCAGGGCTTCAACATATGTGTTTGGGAGAGAAATAATTTAGTCTATAGCAAGGAGAGAGACAGTAGATACCAAAATCAACTACAAAATCAACTAGAGGTCAATGACTTTTTTGAAAAAACAAGCAAACAAACAATCACACAAATAAACAAACAAACAGAAACAAAGGGGCAGCTGCAGAACTTCACATCTAACAATGCTCATAGGTCTACTTGCTCCTACTAGAGGAACAAAAATACTATGACTGCGCTTTTTCTGTGTTTCAAATATAGTTTGAGTCCCTGTTAAGGTAAAATCTACTCTGGAAATACGTTGCAGGGATTCTGGAAATGTGATTTAAAGTTTTGCAGCCTTTTAATAGAGAACATAGCAAGATAAAATGGTCCCTAATTAGAAGTAGTTATTATGTCATTGACATGCTATCGAAACTAGTATAGAGAAGAAAAATCTCAAGAAAACTGTGAACTTCTATGGAAAGAAAATTTAGGAGCAGAGAAAATATTATGTAACTCAAATGCCATCTGAGATCAAGAATTGGAAAGTATATATAATCTAGGAAGGAGTACAAATAGTAAGAATTTCTTCTTCTTACCTGATAAATAGAAGAGTTGAAACAGATGATCATTAAATTTTGATTTCTTTTTTATAGTATGTGTCCTATTCAAACTTCAGCATTGGCAAGAGCAACTGGCAGAAACGAGTTTAATCAAAAAGGTATTGTTGAGTGCCTCATTCACTCTGCTCAACTGGCAGCAGTGGTCTTGAGTTCACATCAATGAATAAAATAATGAGACAGGTCAGGTTTTAACTAATAAACATTTACTTTGCTTTATTAAAGAACACAGGACAAACAACAACACAACATGCATAGCAACAGCATGTTGAAACTCTTAGTGCTCCACGCATGACTTTGCTAATCAGTCACTCTGCACTTAAACATGTAAGAAACTACTTAAGTGACGAAGATGAGATAACATGATCCATCATACCTTGAGAATCCACTGACCCTCTTTTTTTTTTTTTGTAGGCTTTATGCATAGTCACTGAGCCCCACAGCTAGCCATACAACTCTTTGAACATTTTATGTCCAGCTTCTATTCTCCAAGCCAGCTGCATCACCTCACTACAGATTGCTTATTACTTGTAAAACTCAGCAATAAAGTATATGTTCTTAGTCTAGCATACAGTGCTTGGCTGAATTCTCATTTATCTTTTATCTGATATAACTATAAAGTATTCCCCCTTTATCTGCAGTTTGATTTTCTGCAGTTTCAGTTACAGTCCTAAAATAGATGAGTACAGTTATAATATGATAAAATATTTTGAGAGATAAAGATCAAATTCAAATAACTTTTATTAGTATATTATAATAATTTTATTTTAATATTAGTTATTGTTGTTAGTCTCTTACTGTGCCTAATTTATAAATTAAAGTTTATTAGAGGTATGTATGTATACAAAAACACAGTATATATAGGCTTTAGTACTATCCAAGGTTTTAAGTATCTACTGAGGGTCTTGAAATACATCTCGCATGAATAAAGTTGGGGGACTACTATACTACTAAAACTTCCTTGAGTTAGTGTTGTAAGTATTTGAACCTTAATTATAGGGATGCATACTTTAAGACAAATGCATTAATAGTATGAAACACTAATAATCCAAACAAACAATTGTGTTTTTCCAAATTTTACTAAAATGTTGTCACCTACTTTACATAATATATTCACATATTTGACATATATATAGGACAAATAGTGTTTAAGATTTCTTAAAAATATATTTCATTTTATAAAAAATAATATTTTCATGAGAAGTCATGAAAATAGCTTTCTCAAATACCTATATTATATGTTGCCATAACACTGAAAATGTTGGAGAAATAACTTAGTTCATTAACATGCAAAATAGAAGCATCAATTGTAGGTTAATTGCCTGAGAAAGAAATAAATAATCTCCAGGGAGATGACCTTGTTAAAACAAAATTATTCACTTATGGTAAACTGTAAAATAGAAGATATAAAAAAATGTAGCATTATGTACTGATTGTAATCAAAAACCTTACATAATTTATTATTGAGGTCTTGCCAAAGACTTGAGCCATGTGAAGTATTTGAGACACTAATAAATAACATTTTCTAATTTGTGGATTCAAATTAAAAAGTGACATACATCTAAATGTTTGTATATTGTTTACATACATGAAATTTAAATAGCAATGAGGTGGCAATTAAGAAAAATATTCTTGTTTTAACAATATCCCATAATTTAAGCATTTTTTTCAACATTGCTTTTAAATAACATTACTTTTCTACAACTCTTAATTACCTTTGAATCCAGTGTATGGAGTATAAACTCATTAATGTCTTGTTGTGCTTTCCCACAAACAGCAACTGCACTTGAATGCAGTTTTAGATTAGACCTTTTACTATGTGGAAGAAAAGTGGCTAAACTATTTAAATAGTATTTATTGTAAACAATTTCCTGAAACGTGTACTTATGGTATCTTATGAACTTGAAAATTTGTCTACTTGTTTCAGACTTATGTATTTTGCTCTTGCAAAGCCAGTCAGTATTTTTTATGTCAGATGATTGCCAAGTGTACCGACATTTGAGCTTATGACTTCATTTTTTACCCCACAGTAATTTTCTTAATGGCTACTAGAATTGATTGTAATAGCAGGCATGCCTTCTATCAATATTATGCAGAAGTAAAAGCAGTTCTTGGCAGGTTCCTGAATGGAATTCATCTGATTAAATATGCATTTTTTGATTGCTGTCTAACCTTCTGCAACCTCTACTGTCTGTCTTTTGCCATTAAAGATTAATCTGCCAGTCTATCAGATAAAATAATAATCTGAATGGATCTGCATGACTTTACCTAATCTATCAAATCGTATCAAACTATTATTTTTACACATCGTAGATATATGTGACCATTAAACTACCATCAAGTAGGAAAGAAAACCTACTAGAATGCAATGTTTGTTTTATATGTATTATAAAACATATTTTCTGGATATTTACAATTTGCCAGACCTACAAAAGAAGAATCTCAAGGAAAGTTTTTTTAAAAAGAGTAACATTGTATTTTCCATTGTTTTATTCAGCCATCCATCCAAGAATCTTAGAGATCTATTTATTATCAGTGTACTTCTATTGTGAAAATTAGGTATTCATGAAAATATATAATAGGTGTAGTTCAATTTCCCTTTTGTGAAGTATCATTTGAAAAAAGGGCATATATTACACAAGCACATATCCATAGAATATTATTGCCCAGAAGAAAATATTGTTCTGTTGTAATGAAAAAAATAAAGTGTTGGTTATACTAGATATTACACCAATCTTGGAGATGCATATTGGTTGAAAGCATCTTAAATATCTAAATAAATTAGGCACAAATAAATTAGCTTAACACATTTTCAGCTCTGGCATTTTTTAAACTTACTTGACTTTGGAACATTTCCTCATGAAACAACACACAACACTCCACAGAACAGTAATTCTTGAGGATGTCTTGGGAAATGCTGTAGTAGAGTTGGCTGCCTAATCAGCGTATTTTTCTCAGGATGGCTAGAGACAAATGCATGGTTTCTAGACATAGCATCATCAATTGCACTTGGGGACAAAGGAAACATGTACATTTGGTTTTCCCATCACTTTATGCAATAGGCAAGTATGAGTGATTATTGTCAAGGAAATGTAACATTTAAGATTCCACAAGAAAAACATACAAAGATTTCTAAATGTATATGAAGATTTAAAATATATCTAAAAACATGTATTTGAGAAGAAGAGCTTCTTAATGTTCACAATGCAAGTTTTAGATGGTAACAATTACATCCTGTGACATTGTGATAATGTGCCTCCAGCTCAGGGCTTGTCTACTGTTATGGCCTGAATTGTGTCATATGTTGAATCCCTAACCTCTTCTACCACAAAATGTGACTGTATTTGGTGAAAGGACCTTTAGGAGGTAAATAAGGTAGTATGAGGTCACATAGGTGGGCCCTAATCCAATCTGATTCATGACCTGCAAAGAGGAGAAGATTATCTTCTGCAAGCCAAATAGACACCACAGGACAAAGAAAACCTGCTGACACCTTGGTCTTGGACTGTACCCTCCAGGACTGTGAGAAGATACAGTTGTGTTATTTATCTTTCACCCAGCCTGTGGTACTTTGTTATGGCAGCCCCAGAATTCTGACGTCTTACAAAGCTTATACTTACTAAGAAAGCTTACTACTACTCCTAAGCATGGATTGGGCCAAACCAAGTGAAAGGTCACAGTGCAATGCTGCATTCACCCCTTTGCCAATAAGAAAAAATCTTCGAACCCCCTTCATCCCATAGAAGCTGCTAGTGAACCCCTCTTTCTTTCAGTTTTATTTATTACTGCATGGTTCTGTGGTTTCTTTGAGAATATAGGGTAGCTATTAAAGTTAGAGAAGGCTTGTTCCTCTGACCAACCCTACGGTTAATTTGCATTTAATAAAATAGTAGGAACAATGATGTATACATTCAGATTAATTAGATAAGTATATCTCACTGCTCTTTCCAGAACTACAAATTAGTAATAACTCTAGGCACAGAATTTTAATAGCATTTTGGTTGCATTATTAAATGTCATAGATAAATTTAAGTTTTAGTGTCATGTTCCATTAGTAGAAAAGATCAGCAGATATTTGAAGCCACAAATATATTGATTCAAATGTTTTAGATTAAAAAGTGTGTTGGCACAAGCTAATATTCATTATCTTACTATCCTCAGGACATACATTGATTTATCTATGTTTTGCAGGACATTACATATTCCAACAAAGTTTGTCATCTTTAAGACGTTTGCCTGGAATGCCACTTTTTCACT
Source organism: Nomascus leucogenys (assembly GCF_006542625.1). Taxonomy (NCBI): domain Eukaryota; kingdom Metazoa; phylum Chordata; class Mammalia; order Primates; family Hylobatidae; genus Nomascus; species Nomascus leucogenys. The sequence goes on along the minus strand of NC_044387.1, from coordinate 87,202,291 downwards.
TGATCTTGTCCCTAGTTGCTCCTGCTTTTTGAGAGACCTTTGTATAACCCCAAATGCCACTGGCTGTCAGAACATAATGAATCATGTATTACTACTGCCCAAATGCCTGCTTGGAGACTCATCTATTCAACTTGTACTCTCTAATGTCTGAACAAAATGCCTTCAGTACAGAACAACTCCATCCTTAGGCTGGTCCTCAAAAGGCAAATTATTTATGAATCGAAGTTTCAGAAATACTTGTGAATATCAATATTCTTTAATGGCTATAGAAATTGTACCTCATGTTTTAATAAAACTGAGTGATCTATAGCAATGCTGAGGACTCATGCTTTTACTTTCAGAATTTATCACTTAAAAATTTTAGTGTGGCTTTAATATAGAGCACACTGAGACTGAAATAATCCTTGGTAAGGAATAATTTTTGAAGATATATGTGCGTGTGTGCTCATGTGTGTGTGCTTTATTTGTCAGCAATTGGAGACCAAGTTATCCGATTTTACACTTTTGTGCAACAGAAACACCACTACCACAGACTCTACTCCAAATCTGTCCCTCTATGACAATTCCTGGAGGAATTTTTAAACTGAACTTTTTAAGAAAGAACATTTAGAATTGCTCAAATCTGCTCTGGAATGAGGCTTATGTTCATTTTACTCTAAAATCGGGCAATTAGTTGTAAGTTGTATACACACACACATACGTATGTGTGCGTGTATGTGTGAACATATTTATTTTACATATATATCCTGCTTTAGATTTTCAGTTCCTCTTCATTTATCAGGCTAACCTTCTAGAATAGTGCTAGGGCTGAACATTTGTGACCCCTTCAAATTCTTACGTTCAAATCCTAATCCCCAAGCTGATGGTACCAGGAGGTGGGACCTATGGGAGGTGAGTAGGTCATAAAGGCTGAGCCCATGTGAATTTGATTAGTACCCTTATAAAGGAGGCCCAAGGGAGCTTGTTAGCCCTTCTGCCATGTGAAAACAGAACAATAAAAAAAATGCTGTCTAGGAAGGGGGCCCTCACCAGACACTGAACCTGCTAAATCTGCCAACACCTTGGCACAGTATGCAAACTCTGAGAAATATATTTCTGTTTATAAGCCACTCAGCCAAAATGACTGTTATTACAGCTGATCAAAAGAATTGCTGTTCATCGGGCCAAAGACAGGCTGATCCTTTTCCCTTCATTCATACTATTCTTGTCCCTTCAATCTTTTCCTAATGTCTTGAGCCTCTGCTTGTTTATTTTCTCACAAAGTCTTTATTCATTGATTTTTACAGACAGAAACTCAAATATACCTGCAAACATTCAGCATCATTTATTTATTAGCCAGAAAATGTTTGCTTATTCTCTAATTTATTTTTTCTCTAATTTATGTGTTCTTGGTGTTTTGTACATGTATTGTCTACCTCAAGGCAGTGATGGATATATTTTTTAATTTTGCTTTGGGAAAAACTTTCTGACTTGGCTCTGTGTCGAAAACATATCTCACAATTGAACAGAATGTAGAAGCTGACATTTACTTTAAAGCTTCGTGAACATATTCCTGGGGGCAATTCAGGAATTTCTCTGCTTCTGGCTTTCTTTCATTGTGCAGTGTCTGCTATTCTGTGGATTACACATTCTACATTTATTTTTAGTGAGATTGTCCTAGATTAATATGTAATTCCTGCCATTTATGCTGCTTTACACTGGAGAACTTTTTCTAACCTTCACTGAGTTGTTTCAATTGCTACATACCTATACTACTTCATTTCTCAACAATTCAATTATTCACAAATTATAAATAAAACAATGCACATTTTAAATATATTTGAAATATTTTCTGGAATTTAAAGTTTGTATATTACAGAAACAAGTTGTCTGTACATACTGAGAGTATTTAAATATTTGTATTATTTGAGCCAGTAACTGAATTTTTAAGGTTTTTCAAAGGAAACACAGTAATAAGATGCAGTAATAATTTGTTGAATAAAAGTTAATCCTGGGTCTTTTTAATAAGCCCATAAACTAGGAACCATTTTCTTGACACAATATTTATTGTGGAAATTTTTAACATGTTATGATATACTCATATAATTGGATTTTTGTATCTACCAGATACAGTCATGTGTTGTTTGATGACAGGAATATATTCCCCTTTTTTTGGTAGTAGGGAAAGACGGTAATTTAAAATAATAGAAATTGTTTTGAATTAGGAGTACCAGATGTGCTACCAAATACCTATGATTTGGACAAAGTAACATGAATTCACTAGCTGATGGTGTTATAAAAGAAGCTAATACCCCAATGTTTGAGTTGATGGGTGTGATCAATAATATATTTTATCATTTGTTATTGTGGGAACATCATAGAGCATAGTTAAACCAATCTACATGATGTAGCTTACTCTACACCTAGTTTATATGGTATAGCCTGTTGCTCCCAGGCCACAAATCTGTACATCATGGTAATGTACTAAATACTGTAGGCAGTTGTAACACAATGGTAAGTACTTGTAAAGCTAAACATATCTAAACATAGAAAAAGTACAGTCAAAATATGGTATAAAAGATTAAAAATGATACATGTATATAGGACATTTACCATGAATGAAGCGTGCATGATGGGAAGTTGCTCATGATGGGAAGTTGCTCATGATGGGAAGTGCATGATGGGAAGCGTGCATGATGGGAAGTATCATTGAGTGAGTGGTGAGTGAATGTGAAGGCCTAAGACACTACTGTAGACTCTAGAGACACTGTACATTTGGGCTATACTAAATATTTAAAAATATTTTCTTTCACTAATCAGAATTAACCTTGGCTACTGTAACTTTTTTACTTTATAAACTTAATTTTTTAACTTTTTGATACCGTATATTTCCTTTAACACACAAACACATTGTGCACTGTACACAAATTTCACTTTTGTTATATCCTTGTACTATAAATATTTTTCTATTTTTTACTTTTTAAACATTTTTTTTTTTATAAACCTAAGACACAAACACACACATTGGCTTAGGCCTACATGGGGTCAGGATCATCAATATCACTGTCTTCCACCTCCACATCTTGTCCCACTGGAAGGTCTTCATAGGAGCTGTTGTCTCCTATTATAACAATGCCTCCTTCTGACATACCTTCTGGTATTCTTCTGGAATATCTCCTGAAGGATCTGACCAAGGCTTTTCTTTAGGAGGTGTCACTCTTTTCAGAAATATGTCTATAATGGTTTTCTTGGTTTATTTCTTTTTTTTTCATCATAGATTTTCTTGTAAGCAGATAATGCACCATGAATATTCCTCTTTATTAATAAGGACCTTCAATTTTGAGGTCCATGTTTTCATACCTTTTTTTTTTTTTTTTGAGACAGAGTCTCGCTCTGTCACCCAGGCTGGATTGCAGTGGCATGATCTCGGCTCACTGCAAGCTCCGCCTCCCAAGTTCAACGCCATTCTCCTGCTTCAGCCTCCTGAGTAGCTGGGACTACAGGCACCCGCCACCACGCCCGGCTAATTTTTTTTGTATTTTTAGTAGAGACAGGGTTTCACCATGTTAGCCAGGATGGTCTCAATCTCCTGACCTTGTGATCCGCCCCCCTCGACCTCCCAAAACGCTGGGATTACAGGCGTGAGCCACCGTGCCCGGCCGTTTTCATACTTTTTAAGGAACTTGTTGAGGTCTGCAAAGCCTTCTGCTAAATCTTTCACTGTGAACTTTCTTGTTGGAGGGTTCCTCTTCTTTTTTCTTCTCAGTTCACTTTTATTTTGCCTCTTTAGCTATGTGTTCCTGCTTCAGTTCCAACAAGTCCCCATTAGTCAGTTTCTCAGGAATGACTTCTAGGGGCTCCTCAGTGTCATCCTCATCTACAAGCAGATTAAAGTTGTTTGCCATCTCAACTACAGGCGTGTTGGTTTTTGCAACCTTTTATTGTTGGAAAATTGTTTGAAATCATGGATGAACCTTTTAAGTATCTTCTTCCTGATGCCATTTATACACTCCTTGGCAACATCACCCTATGCCCAAGCAAAGTCCAGGATACAGTCACAGATGGCATAATCCTTCCAGAGTAGCCTCAGTGTCTTCCGAATGTCTTCCTCGGTTGTAGCAATAGCCTGGGCAAATGTCCTCAGGTATTCGGCCTTCAAAGCTGCTGTTACTCCTTGATCCATTGGTTGGATGAAAAAGGTGATGTTTGGAAGAAAAAATCCTCACTTTGATATTGGGATGAAAGTCACCAATACAAGGAGGCTGTGCAGGAGCATTATCAACAACAAGCCAAATCTTGACAGGTATGCTATTCTTCAAACAGTACTTCTCCATTTTGCTCACGTAGCAACTCAGACGGGCATCTTGGAAGAGGAGCTGGGTCATCCATAAACTATTGCTCCTGTAGTACACAGGCAGTGTGTGTTTATTGATAATAGGCTTGAAAGCCCTGGCATTCTCACTGTGCCAGATCACAAAGGGTTTCAATTTGTAGCCTGCAACATTGCCCCCAAACAAAACTGTTATCCCATCCTTAAAAAATCTTGGCATTAAACTGGCGTTCTTAGGGATGAAAGTTCTTTCAGGCATTTGTTCCCAGAATAGGGAGTTTTCATCCATATTGAAGATTTGCTCACACAAGTATTGTTTTCTGCACAATCAGCTTATCTGATTGTGGAATTACACAATCTGATTTTTGGAAGTTCCCAAAATTCCTCAGCTACTGCTGTCACATCAGTACTTGCATACTCACCACTCACTTTTACATTATATAACGAATAACTATTCATGAATTGTTTAAACCACCCAGAGCTAGCAGTAAATTCCACATTGTAGTTGGATACTGTCTTTTCTTACAATATTGCAAACAAATTTTGCTTTGGTTATAATTATCATGGTGCCGAGAGGGATGTGTTTCTGTGTCTGTTCTTTAATCCAGTTCATAAGAAATTTCTTCATATCTGATATAGGCCATTCTTGAATTTTTCTTAGTCTTGTTGCCTCCAAGAAGCAGATTCTTTAACAGTTTCTGTCACTTCGTTCTTGTTGTTGATCATAGCTATGGTGGAATGGAATATGCCTGCCTGGGGAGCAATAACCATCACTGGTTTTCCACCTTCATAGTTCTTAATCACTTTTCATTTAGTCTCCATGACAGTCACTCTAAGGGGCCTCTTACTGGCAGCATTAGCAGTGGCTTTTGCATTGTTAGGGGCCATGATGAACAAAACAAGAGAATAAATCAACTGAGGTTACACAATCAAGGGATGCAGTAAACACGAGATGTGTGAGGCTTCTGTGGGCTTAACACAGCATACTGTCTTAATGGAAACTTTTTGCTTAGTAAGTAGGATTACACTCTAAAGTACTGATAAAAAGCAGAGTATAATAAAAACATAAATCACTAGCAAAGTTGTTTATTATAATGATCAGGTATTATATACTGTACGTAAGTATATGTATCAGACTTTCTTACCACTGAAGCACAGTAGATTCGTTTACAACAACATCACTACAAACATGAGTGATGTGTTATACTATGACACTATTAGATAATAGGAATGTTTCAGCTCCATTGTAATCTTATGGGAGCAACATTGTATATGATGTTCTTTGTCGCCCGAAACATTGTTATGCAGCATTTGACTGTATTTTGTTTTCAGATATTTTAACGACCTAAAAAATTACCATTTTATAACATAATAAAAATGTATAAAAGTAAATATTGTTTATCTAACATTATTCAAGCTATGTAAAATATGCATAGCAGATATACACAATAAATATTTTATAGTAGCTACTTATTGATTATACTGTTAAATATACTGGTTTATTTTTATTATTGTTAATATACATTATAATCTGCATTTACAAAATTGACATCTCTTACTGTGTACTCAGAAAAAAAGAAGTTTTTAATACTGTTATAAAAAATGTTAAAATATTTCCATCACTCATGTAAAGTAATGTAGAGTTTAAAATTTCTAACAACTAGATGATTCATAAATGGCCTTTCAAATGAAAGAAGGAAACCATCATTATGGAAGATTAGAGCCTAGGAAAAGGAAATAGGGATTCTTGGAAGGATATCATAAACTAAAAGTCACCAAAAAATAAATAAAAAGCCAAAAGAGTTCTTTGAGATTATGTAATTTCTTGTTGTTTACATATTCGTAGCCAGGTTTATCTGAACGTGTGTTGAATAAAAAAGATCAAATAAAGCAAATATCAAAGCTCTGTAAAAAAAAAAAAAAAAAAAGCACTTAGAAGCATTGCACTCCAGCCTGGTGGACAGAATGAACTCCATCTCAAAAAAAAAAAAAAAAAAAAAAAAAAGACATAAAGTTAGAAATCCATGCCACTTAAATTATAAATATTTATTAATTACCTTTTGTACCTGTCCCAGTGAGGTATAAAAATAGAGTTAATTCAAGAATATATGATTATCTGTACTTGAATAATTAAAAGTAGAGTCCAACAAGTAATAAATCCTCCTTACCCCTCTTCAGTCTGAAATAAACATTATGCCATCAGAGCATTTTGTCTTATATTGTCATTTTCATGTCTCTAGGACATCATGGCCCTAGGTAATGGGAGGATTGGAGTTGACACTGAGAGACATGTTCTTTGGACTTTTGTGTAATGGACATATCTTGAAAGAAAATAATTCACCTTGGAGCCAACTTAAGCCTTTTTGCCTTTAGAGTAATTGTATTCTGCCAGATTTTAACTGTACTACACTCATATACAAACCAATCCCATCAGGAAGACCGTCAAAATTCCCAAACATTACATTATTGGAAGGTGGTAGTAGCAAATATTTTTTATTTATGAAGAGTAAGGAATGATGTGTTGCATTTCTTCACCTCAAAGATCAGACTTAGAAAAATCTCTTTACCAAAAATTCGTAAGGGAAAAAATAATAAATTATGCCTGGTATTTTGTGAACTAAATTTACTGAATTCGTTTAAATCACCAATACCTATACCACTTCATTTCATCATCTGTGACATAAAGTATTATTTTTTAACATTAAGCAAAAATGAATGGTGACCTTAGAAGTGCTTTAAAAAACTTTATGAATCAAGCCTAGTAGAGACAGGAGATAGCTTGTTAAATATACTATAGGAACAAAACTTACAAAATTTTCTGAAAGATAATGCACAATAAAATGTGGACTCTGCCTCTGATTTGAAACTTCCCAGAGCATCCCCTCTGCTTGGACCTCCGTATTTACATCTGAGCTTCCTTATTGTGTAACATAATCATAATTAACAACTCATATTGCCAGATATGAGTATATTCATTCTTTAATAAATGCATGTTCTTGATAACTACATTTAAGTATGTGATAATGTGTCTTAGTCAATTTAGTCTACTAAGAATAACAGAATGCCACAGGCTTATAAACAACGGAAATTATTTCTCACAATTATGGAGACTGGAAGTGCAAGATCAGGGCAGCACCAGCAAATTCAGTATCTGATCAAAGCCCGGGTCCTTGTTCATAGATGGCCTTCCTCTTACTATGTTCTGACATGGTGGAAGGGGAGAGGGATCTGAGTGGATTCCATTTTAAAAGAGCACTAATGCCAATTGTGAAGCCTTTGCCCTCATGGCCTCATCACCTCCCAGAGTCCCTATCTTCTAATACCATAACACTGTGGATTAGGTGTTAACATATGAATCTGGGGGAACATGAACATTCAGTTAATACAATGTGAGGGAATGAGGGGACATTTTAAGAGATTTTTGTAATAGGCAGAGAGTTTTGTGCCTATTAAAATGTAAGAACTTATGTAAAAGTTTGAGACCTGAAAAAAATATTTATTGGCTCTCAAATACAACATGAAAATAATAAATAATTACTGTTAATAAATAATTCATTTATTAGTTACAAAATATATCAACTTTATTAATTTTTAAATTTTATATTTATCAAATTTAATTAATTTCAGGAAGTGTATGGTTTCAACTTCCTAATTTGGCAAGAATCCCTGTTTTGGCCAATGGTTTCAGATAAATTATTGCAAATTTTAAAGTAAATCGGTTAATTGTTAGCAAAAGAAAATTAGATTGAAAAAGTATTTAAAATGTTTTCAAAAGTTTTATATATAAAGTATTATTTTTAATAATACTCCAAAACTAAGATGTCCTGAGCTTATGGAAGTTACTGAAATGTTCCTGAAATCTCTCCATCAATTCTCATTGTACATGAACCTTTCTGAATAATAAATGCTAAGAATCTGGGATGTGACTATACAGTATTCCTGTGTAGATATATTACTGATACACTGTTTTTTTGGTAGGAAAAGATGTTAATCTGAAATAATAGAGATCGTTTTAAATTAGGAGTACCAGATGTGCTACCAAATACCTATGATTTGGACAAGGTAACATGAATTCACTAGCTGATGGTGTTATAAAAGAAGCTGATACCCCAATGTTTGAGCTGATGAATATGATCAATAAATGTTCATTGTCTTCTCTTATATCTCACCTCCACAGTGTACATGATGGAGTGCTATGCTGCTAACAAACTTGCTATTAAAAAAGTGCTGAATACACAACATAGCGCAATTTAAATGAATGTGTTTGTATACATGTAGTATACCTGCACGATACATTTTTAAGAAACAGGGTCCAGGCGCGGTGGCTCAGGCCTGTAATCCCAGCACTTTGGGAGGCCGAGGTGGGTGGATCACTGAGGTCAGGAGTTCGAGACAAGCCTAGCTAACATGGTGAAACCCATCTCTACTAAAAATACAAAAATTAGCTGGCCATGGTGGCGGGGGCTTGTAATCCCAGCTACTCGGGAGGCTGAGGCAGGAGAATCGCTTGAACCCGAAAGGCGAAGGTTGCAGTGAGCCGAAATTGCGCTTCTGCATCCCAGCATGGGCGACAAGAGCGAAAATCTGTCTCAAAAAAAAAACAAAAAAAAGTAAAAGAAACAGAATTGCTGGGTCAAGGGTTAGATGCATTTGTAATTGCTTTTTTAATTTTAAAAATTTTTTGTTGACTTTTGAATATTAATACAGCTATATAGTACATAATTCAAAAGGAGAGAGAGATGAATGATAAAAATAAAGCTCTCTCACACCACTTTCTTCCATTAATCCAGTTCCCTTGGTAGTTATGTCTTTATATAAATCCTTCTAGAGATATGGGATGCTTACACAAGTATGTATGCATGTGTAGAATTCCTCTTTTTCAAGTAGGTTTTTGTTTTCTTGTGCCTATCCCTTTAAGGGGAGCAGAAGACCCATGTCAAGAAGGCTTAAACAGAGACACCAGACTAGAGTGTAAGCATTCCTATCAAGAGTACGCTATTTTTTTTGCCTTGTCACCTCAGCCTCAGCCATGGTGGATCTTATCAGTAGAAGTGATGGTTTCTTTGATTTTCACTATAGCTTATTGTTTTCCCTGGATGAAAGATAGCAATGAATTGTGTACATTGCTCTGGTCCCTGGCCAGGAAATCTCAATCTTACTGCCATCTTGCTCTGCACTGAGCACACAGCACACACTCTGTAATTACCCTTCACCAGCTGCCTAGAAATGCCCTTTACCTCTCTCTTCATTAGTTCCTGTGACTCAGACATCCTCCTGTTGATTTTCTCTCTGCCGTATCACATATTGTAGTAGCATCCTGGGCAAAGATTTTATGGATGGTTAGTTTTTCAGATCCTATATGTGTAAACATTTCTTCACCTTACTTTCCCACCTGATTTCTCTTAGAAATATGAAATAATTTTTATGTTGCTATGCTGCCTTTCAATGTTATTTAAATATTGGAAGGCATTTCTGATTCCTTATTCTTTGTATGTAACAATTTTAGTTACCCTCCCCCATGGGAGTTTATAAGATCTTCATTTTGTCTCCAGTGTTCTAAAAATGTCACAATGATTGGCTAATTTGGTCATCCCACCATACCAGGTACTGGGGGATTCCTTTTAATTTAGGAGCTTATTTCCTTTAGAGCAAGCTTGTCCAACTCAGGGCCCACAGGCCACATGTGGCCCAGGACAGCTTTGAATGTGACCCAACACAAATTTGTAAACGTTCTTAAAACATTATGAGATGTTTTTGCAATTTTTTTTTTTTAGCTCATCAGCTATCATTACTGTTAGTGTATTTTATTTGTTGCCTAAAACAGTTCTTCTTCCAATGTGGCCCAGGGAAGCCAAATGATTGGATACCCCTACTTTAGAGCTAGGAAATGGTCTGGGATGGTATTACATCCAATTACATTACATTGTTATTTATGATACATATAATATAATGTATATGGTATATATTAAATGTAATAAAACATACTATAATTGCATAAGTTTTAATCAAATGGACAAATGAGTATTAGCATGAATTACTTGTTAGATGAGGAAACTGCACATTTACAGCATGCATGGAGGATTGGTCTGCAGTAACAACATCCTCTAAACAGTGTAAATTAGTGGCTTTTAAAATATATTTTCAAAATATTTTTACAGTAAATTACTAAATTTGAATACTATATTTTAAGCCAGTCACACACACATAATATATTCTGCTAATTGCTTGTTGCATAAACTATTTTTAAAGAATATAATTATCGATAAATAATGATATCTTTAAAAAACAAAGAGGAAGTTACTTTAGTTCCAAATGTCAAAGTTTGCCAGTACAATCTTTTTCCAATAGAAACATTATAGTACTTTCTTAAATATTTTATAGTTTTTTCCTAATCACAAGTTATATCGCTGTTTCTTTTCTGTACTTAATAAATATATAGCATTAAATCAAATAGGAACGGTATATATTTATAATAGTGCATTCCTACATATACTGAGTATATGAATAAAGAATTATAAATTGTGACATCTTACAAGAGGTATGGCCAACAATAAATGTATAATGATCATTTTGGATTTTCAACCCTTTATTTTCTCTGATTACGTATCACCCCAGCATCAAAAAGTATTTATGACATAAATATTATGACTCAATGTTTGTGGTGTTATCAGTACAAATCCTCCAAGTGCCATATTCTAATGAAGAGTGCAAGTAGAATTCCACTAATAATACTTCTTTATTAAATAAAATGTTTTTGTCATATTACATCTTATTTTGAAGCATGTATTTAACTTTGAAAAAGCTGAAACACAGTCACACCTTTTTCTTTTAGTTGTTGTTACCTTTCAGTTTATTGGACTAATGAGAGAAATAGCACTAACATTATATTAAGGTATTATTCAAGACTTGTGTTGTTTCTCTGTTTTTAGCATGCAGTGACCTGGAGTTCAGGGAAGTGGCAAACAGATTGCGGGACTGGTTCAAGGCCCTTCATGAAAGTGGAAGTCAAAACAAGAAGACAAAAACATTGCTGAGGCCTGAGAGAAGCAGTAAGATTTCTAAATTTGATAATTGCTACTGTATCTGATATGAAGTTTAATGAACCACTTAAAACAAAAACACATATTTCAGTATTTATTCACTGCATATATAATGAATAAAAATCAGAACGTTATTACTTCCAAGCACACCTGTATTATTTTGCAAGGAAATAAGGCATTTGGGACAACTCTGATTGGAGGAAAAGGGAATGTCTCCTCAGAGGGTATTTGGCTTTCAGTAGAATAGAAAGAATGGGAATATTCTTCAGTGTTTTATTAAGGTGGTAAAGAGGAGAACAACACAGAAAATAAAGGTAAAAAACTGGAGTACTTAGATTTTTAAAGAATACAACAGAACTCCCCCATATGGTAGCCTTTCCAAGATTGCTTTGCTGATGTCTCTATTTTGACCCTGTGTGAAATGGATCAGTAGACAAAAGAGGATATCTGCAAATTAAATAAGTAAAACACAGAAGGAAAAAAAAGAGCCATATACCTCTTACAATTTTTTTTTAAATTATCGGTATATAATTCTCTAAAAGTTTTTTTAATTCCTTGGAAATAAGAAATACAAATTGAAATAGGTTACTTGTTATGAATAATTTTATAAACTTTTCATTTTATATTATTTTCATTTGCATAAAAATGTGTTTATTATTTAATGCATGTAAAAGGATATCGAAACACGGGCTGAATCTTTCAAAGATTGAAGCATGTGGTCCAAAACACAAGAAAAGGGGAAGGAGTAGCAATTACAAGCCACATCTCTTGGCTGACAAAGAAGAGCCAGATGTGTGACATTCATCGCCTATCCTGATGTGACCCATCCACTCTCACCTGCGACCCTTAAAGTGCAGTTTCTAACAAAATGATGTAGTAAGATAATCCTCTATAGATTCCTAAATGCCTTATTTATTTTTCTCACATTAAGGAATTTTCTACAATGTCAATCTATTGTAGTTACGAATCTAATTTACATATTGAAATAATTTAATGCAGAAATGCAATTAAGCCATTACTTTTAGATTAGTAATTGTCTTTGAATGCATAACGACTATCTGTATATTTCTTTTTATGAATTTCACGAAGAAATTGTAGTATTTTTCATTTCCTATAGAAGAGTTCCTCAGACCTATCTCTGGATTTATCGGTTAATTTTTTGGCAAATGTAAATATTTTAATGCCTTTTAGCTGGAACTTGCCTAATAGAAATAATGATTCAGTATATTTGCCTCTGTATTTATGAAGAAAAGATGTCTGGAGTGGGGAGAAAGTTTCTTCCACATGCTTACATTTTGATTTTTTTAAGATTCATATTCACACCTGTTTTTAAAATTCATATCCACTCCCAATATTCATAGTTGAACATTTTTATTGCTTGCTCTAAAATTTATCCTTTAACCTAAGCTCGAGTTCAGACTGATGCACCCTTCCAGATATGGAGATAATGAACAACATTTGCAACACTCAGCAAGGTGCCTGGGTAATTGTACACATTCACAAATACTTTCCTTTCTAGCTTTTTCTGTCAATAAATTCCATGTGTCAATAAATTCCATGAGACTCTCCAAGGATAGTAGATTAATTATAAGAAACTTCTTTAGAGTTGAATATCTTTGGACAAGATAGGAAAAAGTAGGTCACGGGATTATGTATACTGCTTGAAGGAGTCAGAGGCCAGCTAGAAAAAAATTTCCAAAGACAAGTTATCCATTAGAATAGGTATGACAAATCCACAGACAAGAAATGGCTGGCTCCCTCAGCTCCTCAGATCTGTGCACCCTATGGCTGAATCCTTCTTTGGCTCAATCTTATTTAATTTGTGAACCAACCCTCCAATATCAGACTCCCATCTCTTTTCTAATTTTATTTTCCCTGCAGAGCATTTATCAGATCTAATATAGTGGTAATCTACTTGTTTATTTAAATGTCTCTCTCTCTCTCTCCCAACCAGACTACTTAAACTCAATGTAGTAAGAGGTCTTTATTCACCGCTGTATTTCCAGAATCTAGGATAGAGTTTGACATATAGTATTCACTAAATAAAACTGAAAGGAGTTAATGAATGAATGAAGCAAAGAAGCAATCAATATACTACATTGTGTACCCATAGCATAGTTTAGTCACTCAATTAGTGCCCTAGGAATGATTATTGATAATATTCATTATTTTCATCATGACAGTTATTACTGTAGTCAATTTTTATGCTTTTATTTCTATGAGAAAGATTACAAGCAGTGGAAGCAATGAGTCAAAATGTGCATGCATTTTAAATTACTTAAGATAATAGATATTGCCAGACTGCTTTGTAAAAAGCTTAACGGCATTTTGCATTTTTATCAGCAAGACATCGGAGTTAACTTTTCCCTGCATCCCTAATAGCAAAAAATATTACCATTCATTTTAACTTTTCCATTCTGATGAATATGCCATTATATTTCACTGTTAATTTTTTTTTATTAGTAGTGAATTTGAACATAATATGCCATTATATTTAATTGTTAATTATTTTCTTTATTAGTAGTGAATTTGAACATTAAAAAATGGGGGGAAACTAATCTGATATTAACGTTATCACCCCTACATTCCATTTTATCACATTTGTTTAATATCTTTGTTAAAAACTTTGATCAGCTTTTCTTTATTATATTCATTTAAGTGTCTTTCTTGTGAAAACCCATAGTTTGGTTTTGATTTTTTAATATGACAGTGAGCAAACGTTGGGGTGTTTTTGTTTTTGATTTTTTTCTTTTTTTGAGACAGCATTTCGCTCTTGTTGCCCAGGCTAGAGTGCAATGGCGTGATCTCGGCTCATCGCAACCTCTCCCTCCAGTGTTCAGGCGATTCTCCTACCTTAGCCTCTGGAGTAGCTGGGATTACAGGCATGCTTCACCACGCCCGGGTAATTTTGTATTTTTAGTAGAGACGGGGTTTCTCCATGTTGGTCAGGCTGGTTTCGAACTCCTGACCACAGGTGATCTGCCCACCTCAGCTTCCCAAAGTGGTGGGATTACAGGGGTGAGCCACCACACCCGGCAAGTTTTTGTATTTTTAATAATTAAGGATGTGGTTAAGTCAACAAGGCAGAAAAAAATATTCTGATAAGATATAGAATGTTTGTCTTCAGGCATTTTATACTGAAGCCAAATAAAAATGTATTTTACAATCTCTTATTTATAGCGGACAAAAAATCCAATAACATTTTGTCATTTCAATAAAGAGAGAAAAATCAAATTTTAGTTTTGCATCCGTATAATATTTGATATTATTGTTAAAAATCTTATAAGAAATCTTTTAAAAATTAGCCAACATTGATGATGAAAAAATGTTTTTCATGAATCTTTTATACTTTTTACATTTTATTCATTTTTTACACATTTTTAGGATGATTAGTCATTTTCTATTAAGATGGCACTATATTTTTTTTAAATGTCTTGTATATCTTGTTTACAAAGTTGCCTTATGTCAAGATTTTTCCTAAGAAAATCATTTATAATTTTTTGTTATAATAATTTTCACTTTATAGCTATAATTATGAGGTGGATAATTGTAAGGTTTGTCAGCATTTTGTAGTAAATAAGCAGATATTATGAATATAAATTTTATACATTTTTAATATCCATATACTTCTTTATAGTATATCATTTTAATGTGGCAAGAATGAACATGTTTATTAACAGAGCCAAGTATATACAGCTTTTCTAAACTATAAAAACAAGAGATAAAAAGCATATAAATTACAAAGCATGCTTTTGTGTTTCATCTTTTTAAAAATGATCTAGATATTAGATTAGATATGAAGGAATACCTATTAACTAACTTAATCTAATATACATCTATTTTAAATTACCAAAAGTTATTGGAGATGTTTTTAAGTTGGCTTTATTAAAAAACATAATTACTGTTGAAATAAAGCTTGTCATCTACATGATTTAATTTGGTTAAAAACAAATTTATGGTTTCTGGGTTTGTTTGTTTGTTTTTTTTTTAAATGGAGTCTCACTCTGTTGCCCAGGCTGGACTGCAGTGGTGCCATCTCAGCTCACTGCAACCTCCGCCTCCTGGATTCAAGCAATTATCCTGCCTCAGCTTCACAAGTAGCTGGGATTACTGGTGTGTGCCACCACACCAGCTAACTTTTGTATTTTTAGTGGAGACGGGGTTTCACCATGTTGGCCAGGCCAGTCTCAAACTCCTGACCTCAGGTGATCCGCCCACCTCAGCCTCCCCAAGTGCTGGGATTACAGGTATGAGCCACTGCTCCCGGCCAAATTTATGGTTTTTATAATCTCAAACACTTAGTAGATATAATGCTAACAATTGCATCCGTATACCTATATATGTTTAGGAAAAATATATCCAAATAGAATAATAATGTAAGCTATGTTACATTTAATGCTGGTAACACTAGAATCATAGCTATGTTTTATTAAATAATACAAAACCAGTCATTTTTGCCAGTCTTTTTAAAATTATGTGAATTGAATTTTTAAAACAGTTTTTCTTAGTAACCCTATGCCTAACCATTCCATTTTCATGTAGAAAACGTGACAGTAGGCCTGCATAGTAGTATATAAAAATGCTTGTTTGTGTTTTTTATTGAATGTTGTTTATTTTATTATTTTACTTAATTTTAAAATTATTTGTTATTGATGCTCAGTGAATAGAACTATATATTCTTGAATAGTAATTAAAATCAGAAAATTAACCAAATCACCTGTTTCTTCTAACAGCAATCTCTATTTTTATTAGTTATTACTTACAAAGTATTTTGTGCTTGTTTATATTTAGTGTCAAAATAGTGATATTATGTGCAAACATGCAAAAGAGGGCCAAATCACACGTTTTTGTGGTTGTGCAAAGAAGAATGCTTAAATGCTAATATCTATTGTTTAATGTGTACAATATTACCTTTGACTTAGATCTTTGCCTTTTGATGAATCTGTATCTCCAATTACATTTAAATTATTAATGTAATGTTCATTAAAATGGTCACTTTTTACTATCTAGAAATACCATACAGCTTGTTTTCTATAATATTAGAATATGTGTGAATAGAATATATAGTTTCTTAAAAACTAATTCTCAATATTTACGTCTGTTTGGTCTAACTTTAAAGACTAGCATACAAGTGGAAAGTTAATGAATGACTTCAAGAGGTGCATCTGAGCTGGTGCTGAGCTGCTTGGCACACAGGAGGAGAAAGCAGAAAGGATGCTAGCATGTGTCTTCTTTGTCAATACTTTATCTCCTTAAGTAATCTGAAAATTTCAGCACTCTGTCTCACTGCAAAGTCTTAGATACGTGATCTTTTCCAACCCCAAACACAGGGCAATAAAGGCCATAGGTACAATCCAATAAAGTTGGCTGGAAATAGTGGCCACAACAAGGGCCAATGCTTTGCCAAACATTGTTGAGCATGATTGCAAATATTAAGTTGAACCTTATGAAACTACCAATTTTGGAACTACAAAACGATAGTTTTTAGAGGTCAACCTGATATAAGTCATCTAAGAATTGACTACTTGTTATATTTAAGTTAGTCTAGACTTTAACCTATTTTCTTTCCCTGAGTAGTAACACATACCTTTTATTTGTGTTTAATTTCCCAGTTGTGTTATGATAGGTAAGAATACAAATTAAGCCATAATATTTTTTTCTCTTTTATCCTAATCTCATGATCCAGGATCATAATCTCGTTCTTAGTATTTATGTCTAACTGCATGGCAGCTAATGATCTATAGGCTGAGTGCAGAAGGGTAGCATACTCTCTAACTTCATTTGTTTCCTAATCATAAGCCAGATTGCTAAAAACTGTGAGTACAGATTACTCTTAGGGACTAACCATTGCCTGCTGACTTCTCTGTGACTTCCAGAAAGTGTTATAGAATTTTTGATTAATATAATTTCTCATAGTAAAGGCACATCCTTCATATTTGCCTCTTACTTGTCCTAGGACACTCTTCCCCCAGGTATCTGTGTGGCTCACTCCCTCACTTCATCCAGCTTGTTGCCCAAGCATTCCTCACTAGGTGCCTTCCCTTCCACCGCATCTAAAATAGCAACAGCACCCCAGAGCATTCACCTCCTGTTTGTGCTGCTTCATTATTCTTTCTAGCAAACATTGCTACCTGATATATAAATGTTTACTAATTTATTTTCTCTCTCTTCCAAATAAAATATAAGCACTCTAAGGTCAATAGTTTTCCACTGTAGAAACTGCAGGCACTAGAAAAGGCCTTGGCATATGGTAGGGACTTAGTAACAATTTGTTAAATGAATAGACCAAAAAGTCTAATCACAAATTGTTACCTAGACAATGTCCTAACTTCAGAAGAGTGATAAATTAGCCTGTAGCTGCTTGCTTATATTTGCTACATAACATAGTTTCCAAAAGGGCAAGATTCTGATGATAGCAGAATTGGATTAAAAGGGTAAAAGCTTAGTGAAATTTAAATGGAAAGATATTTTGCTTTTTCAAAAAAGTCAATGAACCTTGAAAGTGGAATATAGTTTTATAAAGAAAGGGGTATTTTCTAGCCTCACATACCATCAAATCAATTTGCTATATATTTTGCATGAGTTAACATTTAAAATATAATGAAATATAGTCTTTTTAGTAGCTATTTTAGTAATTATACTTAACTCTTAAACACATTATGATAGTAACCTGAGATTTTAATCAACCAAATTGTATTACAGCATATGCATAAAGAATTCCACAGTCATTATTCAAGAATTGTATTTTACTTGAATCTTGGACAGTGTAAATATTTCATAGCTAAATGATTTGAGTGGACAAAATGGTCAAAAATGTCATAGCTTTAAAAAAATGGAGTTTATACAGTCTGTCATTATTTTTTAACAACCAACACCTAATTTTTATTTTATTAAGTCAGGCTTCTTGAATATATTTTGTTTGGATTTACTTTAGAGCTATCACTGAAAAACAAAGGAATGATCATAGAAAAGTAACTAAGATGGTAAAAATCTTAAAATGTGTTTTACGCTAAGAAGTTGAAGGAAATGCAGCTATTTAGCCTCTCGTCCTATTATCATTAGCATGAAAATGCTTGGTGATGCTTTATTCAATAAGAATAGGTTGTGCCTATTATTATCAAGATAACTTGATTTTGTTTTATTATTTAAATCTCCAAAAATTGCATAGCAGAAATACTATACCCAGGCTTTTAAAAATATGGCTGCAATCGAGAATATATGGTTCTTGAAAGTGACATTGTACTAATTTTCCCTTTAACAATTTGGAGAGCATCAGGACATTAGCATCCTATGCAAATCCCCAGATTAGCAGAGTCTGACTCAGATTAAGATAATGTCTTCTCTCTGCTTTCCTACACTCCAAATGTTCTCCTCAGTCAGAGAAAATGATAGAATTACTTAAACCTCCAGGGTAAATGAATACATTCTAATTTCTTACCAAGATATTGCTCACTTTATGTCATGCTGTCTTCACATTAAGAGAAAGACTGAATTTGGAATCAGATGGTTTAAAACAATGCCACATTTTAATGTAATTAGGAGTCTTCTAGGTATAGCAGGAGACTTCATCTTTTGAAAACAAAATATTTGAGAAGATTAGATAAATTTTCTTAAGTAATAAAATGAGAGATCCAGATTATTGCTTATTTTGGTTCTAATTATTGAGACATCTGGCATTTTATTCTCTTTTATTCTGTAGACTCTTAACTCCTTATAATAAAATTTAATTATATGCTTAAGTATTACAAAGGTATTGTCTTAAGATTTGCATATTTTAATTTTGCTGAAATTATACTATTCATATATAGCTAAATTAATGTAACCACATTTAGTTTAAAAGTATTGCTATAAAATAAAAGTACTAAGTGATTGATGTACTGCGTAAAATTATTTTGTTACATTATCGTGTCCTGAGAAATTACTGCATTGGATCTGCTAGGAACCAAACTTTTGGTTATCCTTTATTCTTTAGGAATTGTATTATTCCAAACAATGGCAATTGCTATCAGCATTGGCTATTTTTTAACATTTCTCAGTGGGTGAATGAAATGTTGTCAACTTTATTACATTCTGTTTTCAATAATGCATATATTTAATTTCAAAATAAAGCCATGTAGGGTGTTCAAGCAATTTTAGCCAGTCATCTGAACTATCAGAACTTATTCAAAATGAAACAAATCCCCCCCCAAAAGAAAACAATTAAGAGGTAAAGAAATCTGCAGAAAAATAAAACAAAACAGAAAATTTTATGCTACTACATGTATTTAGTCAATTATAGTCAATTATAAACATTATTCCTGTTAAACTTTACTCCAATGCCAGTTAAGTAATACATAAAATCCTTGAATGTTTGCAAAATAGGTGTCTTGAAAGCATCAAGAAGTGATAGTTAAAATCAACAGAAAAAGTATACATAAAAACAAGTAAAATAACTTAAAAAAAAATTATTTGGGGTTGTTTAATGAGAAAACAAATGACTCTATATACCACTGCAGTCCTTGAACCATATGCTAGCCAATACAAAAGGCATTAATTTTATGATGATTCATTTGAGACATTAACGAGTGTTAAATGATTTTCAACATATCACAGCAAGGAAGAATCCATATAACATTGTATATTTTCCATTTTCTTTATTTTTATATTTCGTATTTTGATTGCACAAGTAATGCATGCTTATTTTTTAAAAATAACACGTGGAGGTATTTTAACAGAATATCTTTTCACCAACTCCATTCATTCCCTTTTTTCATGAGGTAGAAAAGGTTAGCAGCCTGAGTTATATGATTTTCCAATACTTCTTTCTTTTTTTTTTTTTAGACAGAGTCTCGTTCTGTTGCCCATGCTGGAGTGCAGTGACATGATCTCAGCTCACTGCAACCACCACCTCCCAGGTTCAAGCAACTCTCCTGCCTCACCCTCCCAAGTAGCTGGGATTACAGGCATGCGCCACCATACCTGGCTAAATTTTGTATTTTTAGTGAGACAGGGTTTTGCCATGTTGGCCAGGCTGGTCTTGAAATCCTTACCTCAAGTGATGCACTCACCTCGGCCTCCCAAAGTTCTGGGATTACAGGAGGGGGCCACCATGTCCCACCAAATCTGCTTCATTTTCATACAAAGATAGGTACTTACATAAACAGACCTATTTTTAACAAATATAAGCTCATACTACGCACAGTATGTGCCAGCTTGCTTATTACTACTGTTTATTTTAACCTTTTAACACTTCATTGTGTTGCAAATATTTTCTCACTACATCCTTTCTATTTTGACTTTTGAATATCTCTTAGTACATGTTCTTTAAGAAAGTCTTTCTCACAAAAATACTGATTTGTATATTCTCCTAATGTATATATTTTTTGCACTTAAATCTTTAAACCTATTTACAATTTATTAATGTGAGCTCAGATTCTGGCAATAAATTATGTACCCTTATTGAATTAAAAATAATATATTTACAGCTAATTTATGTTTATTCTTATGCTTGAATTTTCTTTTTAAATGCTACCTATTTTTTCATATTTCTTTGTTATTGATTTCTACTGTAATTCTGGTTAGTTTTAGTATCAGACTTTGAATGATTTTAGTTCTTTAAATTTGTCGAGGTCTATTTTATGGCTCAGAATATGTCCCATCTGCACCTAAAAGGAACATGTATTCTGTTATTATTTCTTGGACTATTCTGTCAATATAAATTATGTCAAGTTTGTCGACAATGATTTTCAGCTCTATATCCTTACTCTTTTTCTATCTACTTACTTTAGTGAGTACTTTTAGAACAGTGTTGACATTTTCAGATGTAATTGTCTATTTCTCTGTTCAGTTCTATTCGATTTTTTTCTCAGGTATTCTGAAGACTCTTTTAAGATACATTATATATTTGGGGCTACTATGTCTTCTTGTTGAACTCTTTATCATTATGTGATGTATGTTGGTTAATGGGTACAAAAACACAAATAAAAAGTAATAAGATCTCATGTTTGATAGCACAGTGGAGGAACTATAGTAAACTGTAATTTATTGTATGTTTCAAAATAACTAGAGAAGAGGACTTGGAATGTTCCCAAAACAAAGAAGTGATAAATGTTTGAGATGACGGATACTCCAATTACCCTGATTTGGTCATTATTTGTTGTATATTTGTATCCAAATATCATATATACCCATAAATGTATAAAGATATTATATATCCATAAAACTTAAAAAAATTCATCTTTCTTTTTTAAAATATATTTTCACTGGGTAAAGTATACTGGGTTGAGAGCTTTGTGTTTTATTTTGTTTCAGCATGTTACCCCTGTCATGCCACTGTTTCTGGCTTGTGGGTTTCAGCTGACAAATCCACTATTTACTACGCTGGTGAAATATGTATCTATTTTAGAGATGTTTCTCCTCATCACTCTTTAAACAGTTTGACTATGGTGCATCTAGATTTTGTTTGTATATCTGTTTGTTTGATTGGTTGGTGTTTATTCTGTTTAGTGTTCTCTAAGATTCTTATCTCTGTGGTTTGATGTATTTCATTAATTTTGGAGAATTCTAAATTAATCATTGAAGTATTCTTCGACCCCATTTTTCTCTCTTTCTTCTTCTTCTGATATTTTAATTACTTCTCTCTTAGATCGTTTGATAATAACCATAGCTCTATTATGTTCTGTTTTCCTCCTACTCCTTTTCACCTTCTTCTTCCTACTCCTTTGTCTTCTCTCTTCCTCCTCCTCCTCCTCCTCTGTTTTCTTTTATTCTCTTTCTACTTATCATCCTCTGCCTCCTCCTCCCAAACAACTCTATTTGTTTCTTTCCTATAGTTTCCATCTGTAGTTTTAACACAAGTGTTCGCCATTTATACTACAGCCTTTAACCTATTAATCATTGTAATTTTAAATTATTTCTCTGATTATGTCCACATCTGTTATTTCTAATCTGGTGCTACCGAGTGCTTTGTCTCTTGGCAGTGTTTATTGTTGGTTTATTTTCTTCCTTTTATACATGTCTCTATCTTTTTGGTTAAAACTGGATATATTGTGTAGAACAGTAGAGATGGATGTAAATAACATTTGTGCCTGGAAATAGTGATGCCTCTTCTTTTGCATGGCTTTTAGTACAGCAGTTGAGCCAGTCTATTCTGATAATTAAGCTAAGTTTTGGCTTTGGTTTTATTCTTGTTATCCTCAGTGCATCTCGGGCTTCAAGTAACTATAGAATTGACTTGTGCTTAGCATGGGACTGGCTTGCCACAGCCTTTTTCTCCATTTGTTTCTTGATTTTTCCTTTGCAACTGAGGCTCAGAGAGGGTCCCCCTTCTTGATTGTACCCCTCCACCATTGATAGAAGGTTGGCACTTCTTAAGCAACATTTGCTACTCTGGTAGTGGGAGCACTCCTTCATATTTTTGTTAAGCTACAAAGAACTCAAACAAATTTATAAGAATAAAACAAAGAACCCCATCGAAAAGTAGGTAAAGGATATGAACAGACATTTCTCAAAAGAAGACATTTACGCAGCCAACAGACACATGAAAAAATGCTCATCATCACTGGACATCAGAGAAATGCAAATCAAAACCACAAAGAGGTACCATCTCACACCAGTTAGAATGGCGATCATTAAAAAGTCAGGAAACAACAGGTGCTGGAGAGGTTGTGGAGAAATAGGAATGCTTTTACACTGTTGGTGGGACTGTAAACTAGTTCAATCATTGTGGAAGACAGTGTGGTGATTCCTCAAGGATCTAGAACTAGAAATACCATTTGACCCAGCCACCCCATTACTGGGTATATACCCAAAGGATTATAAATCATGCTGCTATAAAGGCACATGCACATGTATGTTTATTGCAGCACTATTCACAATAGCAAAGACTTGGAACCAACCCAAATGTCCATCAATATAGACTGAGCTAAGAAAATGTGGCACATATACACCATGGAATACTATGCAGCCATAAAAAAGGATGAGTTCATGTCCTTTGTAGGGACATGGATGAAGGTGGAAACCATCATTCTCAGCAACTATCGCAAGGACAAAAAACCAAACACCGCATGTTCTCACTCATAGGTGGGAATTGAACAATGAGAACACTTGGACACAGGAAGGGGAACATCACACACTGGGGCCTGTTGAGGGGTTGGGGGAGGGGGGAGGGAAAGCATTAGGAGATATACCTAATGCTAAATGACGAGTTAGTGGGTGCAGCACACCAACATGGTACATGTATACTTATGTAACAAACCTGCACGTTGTGCACATGTACACTAGAACTTAAAGTATAAAAAAAAAGTGGACATCTTTTCTCCCCTGTATTGAAAAAGAAATGAGACGGAAAAGGAAGTGGAAGAAATAGCTTTGAAGATGAGGAAAGAGACCACAAGCCTAGAAATATGGATGGTGGCTAGGTGGAAATTGTCCTCCACTGGTAGCCATCGAGGGCCCCAATACTGTAACTTCAAATAACTAAATCTTGCCAGTAACCCCACTGAAAAAAGAAACAGAGTCTTTGCTACAGCCCCAAGAAAGGAACTGCAGATACTTTGATTTTAGTGTTTTGAGATCTCTGTTGGACTTTCAGCTTACAGAATTATGAAATAATGAATTGATATTACTTAAGATATTAAATTTCGTGGTCATCTGTTACAGCAGCAATACCAAACTAACATAGTTAATTAACTATATTTTACTTTTTGGTGTTTGCTCTAGGGTTTATAGTATAAATCATTAACTTACCACAATGTACCTTCAAATAATATTGTAACACTTTACATATGCTGTAAGAAACTTACCAGAGTACACTTCCCTCCCTACCCCAGCACACACACATTTTGTGCTATTAGTTTCATACATTTTAATTCTACCTATGTTGTACCCTCCACAGTACTTTGTTATGGTTTTTGCTCTAAACAACTCATTAGCTTTTAAAGTGATTAAAATGTAAGGAAAAAAGTTTTCTATGTTTACCTACATATGTAGCATTTGTGGCCCTCTTCATTGCTGTATGTAGATCCAAATTTCCATCTGGTATTATTACATTCTCTGTCGTGGTATTATTACATTCTCTGTCATTATTACATTATTATATTTCAAGAGTTGTAACTCTTGAAATCTTTCAGCTTTGCATTGTTTTTAGAAGGTCTTTCTTTTAGCTTAATTTTTGAAAGATAATTTTGCTAGATATGGCTTTTTCTTTGTTTAAGCACTTTAGAAATTTCCCATTGTCTTCTGGGCTTCAAAGCCTCTGAGGAGAAGCTTGCTGCCATTCTCAGCTCTGTTTCTCTGTGCGGAATTTCTCCTGTTTCAGTATTTGTCTGGCTACTTTTAAAGTTTTTTTTTTTCTTTTTGATGCTGGCTTTCACCAATTTGTTTATGGTATGCTTTAGTTTGGTTTTCTTTCTTTCTTTCTGCTACTTGATGTTAATTGTACTTTGTGTATCTGCATTTGTAATTGTTGTCAAATTCAAAAAGTTGTAAGTCACTGAACCCCCACACTTCGAGTAGTCTTCTGAGACCCCAATTGCTGATATGTTAAGGCAAGTGACATAGTCCCACAGTTCAATAAGGCTCATGGTTGGTTTTTCTTTTTCATATTCTTTCTCCTATGTGCTTTATTTTGGATAACGTCTTTCATATGTCTTCAGTTTCAAGGATTTTTTTTCTTCTGAAGTGTCCAATGTGCTTTTAATACCACCCAACATATATTTCATTTCATTGATTGTATGTTTCATTTCTAGACATTCTAGTTAGAATGTTGCATATAGTCTCCAGACAGAAAACCCTAATTGGCGAATTCCTAGCTCCTGGTATTCTGCTCAGTTTCTCTGGGCAGTTCCTTCAACTACAAAACCCTGTAGCACATATCTCATCTACTTCTGCATCCTGCAAACTGAGTCTGAGCTTTCAGAACTGGTTGAATCCCAGAGAAGTTTTTGTCTTTCATCTGTTTGGCTGTACCCAACTCTCTTTCCGCAGTGTTCTTTTCCTGCCAGCCATAAGGTACATAACAGATATTCATTTTGGAATGATATGGCCGTTTCTCTATGCAGACCCTTGTATACTTTGGATCAAGGGCACACCAGAAATCTCACACCAAGGTTGCTTTATTCATGTAATCCCTGGGCATTTGGCAACTTCTGGTAATTAGAATAGTTTATACCAATATCTCAAAATATACTGTTTTAAAAATTTGCTTCAAGGTAATAGGGACCTAATCTACATTTTTAACCTTACATTTCCAGAACCAAGGTGAGCGCTTGCACAGAAAATAGGAAATAAGGAATTCATGTTTACTGTTTGTTTGAGTAGGATAACTCTATTTTGATTCTATAAACAATTTTACAAGAGAATGTAAACAACAACAACAAAAACACTGAAATTCTTTATACTTTTATGAAAATGCCAGAAATACGTCTTTTACCTTTGTATTCCCATTTTCTAATATGGTGATTCACAGATATAAGCATTAAATATCTTCTGAAAATTAATAAATTCCCAAAAGTTTGTGAAATTCTAAATTTTTCAAGCCCCCAAATCTCCTATTTAATTTTTAATCCTAAGTATCTATATTTTTATTTCTATTATTTTTATAACTCAAAGTATAACAAGAAAAAAACTATCAAAATAGATTTTGTATTACTAGAACATAAAATCAGCTACAAAATCTGAGAGAATTGCACTCAGAAATGTTTAAACTACTCTTCATACCCTGTTGTTGAAGATTACATTTTTTGATACTGTTTTCATAAGTCCCCATGTCTCCAATATACCCTCTTTTCCATGCAAGTAACCAAGTTTTTAGTTTACTTTCACTTGTAATGAGTAGAAAAGAGAAAATTAAACAACAACTAGATAAGCAACATACATATGAGAGCTCACTGAATCCCTAAAACTAAGAATTGTTAAAAGCAAATTTTTAAAATAGTTCAAAACACTGACATTGCATCTGATGCTATTTAGGAAACAGATTTGTGAGGTCTGCAGCTTACCAGGGGTAACCCATGTGGAATAGTGTGTAGCTTGAATACAAACCCAGTTCCGTCATCTCTCTATACCTGCTCTATCCAGTGCACCATCTGGCCTCCCCTAATAACACATTTGCATTTGTAAAATTTCCTTGAGGGAAGCAGGAGACCAAGTGGCTGTGTAAATTACGTGATGATTATTCTTTCTCTGGTCAACAGGTTTATGTGAAATAGCACAGTCACCATAATCCTACCGAGATATAGGGAATTATTAAAGTTATTACTTATTTTGTGTA
Source organism: Nomascus leucogenys (assembly GCF_006542625.1). Classification (NCBI taxonomy): domain Eukaryota; kingdom Metazoa; phylum Chordata; class Mammalia; order Primates; family Hylobatidae; genus Nomascus; species Nomascus leucogenys. The sequence continues at coordinate 87,175,692 of NC_044387.1, read as the reverse complement.
AAGTATGCTTTTAAGATCATATTTTCAGTTCTGTGAATAAACATAAATTTTATTTTTTGTTCATAGGATATTTTAAAATAGTATTTTCATATATCTAATGAGACATCATGATATACTGTTTATTCAAAGACGCTTGATCAGTAAAGTAATATAAATAATATATAATTATAATAGTAACTGCCATTGAATGAATGACTAATTAGTACCAAATGCTTTCTGGTTAATTAATTCTCACAACTATCCTGAAATGTAGATACTACTATATCCACTTTAATTTGAAACAATTTACTCATGATGAATTTAATGCTCTACTTCTCTAACTATTCATTAGATGTCCTACACTAGCTACCTGCTATGTTGACTTATTTTGCTTTCTGCTAATGGTGCCTTTCATATTTAACTAATCATTTTCTTTTTTTGCCTTTAGGATTTGATACCAGCATCTTGCCAATTTGCAAGGACTCACTTGGCTGGATGTTTAACAGACTTGATACAAACTATGACCTGCTATTGGACCAGTCAGAGCTCAGAAGTATTTACCTTGATAAGAATGAACAGTGTACCAAGGCATTCTTCAATTCTTGTGACACATACAAGGACAGTTTAATATCTAACAATGAGTGGTGCTACTGCTTCCAGAGACAGCAAGGTAAAAGATGAGACCCTTACAGATGCAAATAGTTGACCTGCATGTCAAATTTTACTTATTTTTTAAGAAAATAAAACAGTACACTATGCTCATTCATTTTGTATATGTTTTTGTAATTCAAGTGTTTAATAAAAGAGCAAATAAGAAGCATGTTGAACAAATAACTCTGCCAGAGATACAACACATGCTAAATAAGATGAAAAATAGTAATTAATATTTTGTATTAATGCACTACATTATAGTTTCCATTATGAGCCACCAAGAAGCACATAGATATTAAGAACATAGATATTAAAAGTAATCATTAAAATTAATTTGCTATCTGCTTTGCCCACAATGTAAAATAAATGGATTTTTTATCACTATACTGTGGAGTTTTAATGTTCTATGTTGTGATCTTATTAAATGAGTTGAATGAACCAGAGCATTCACCATAAAGTTATTTTTACTCATGTGATTTTAAAATGATTTAGTCTTTCAAAGTTTTCCAAATAGCTTACTTTTTATAAAATTCACTGGCAGAAAAAGTGTCTTAATACTAAGGAGGAGGTGAGGTAAGTGAAAAGTTGGAATGACACCAATTCTTTATGCATCTTTCTGTGTTAGGAAATGTAAACATAATGTAAAATTGAAATCAGGCTTATGGAATCAATTGAATGATAATTTATATTAATTTTGAGAAACTAAAGAAACAATGGTAAGTGTAATGTTGATGTTAATTTAGGAAAATGCCCTGGGAATTAATGCGGTAAAGCCTGCTATTGTCAATGCTTTTTTAAATTCTTGACAACTAAGAGAAAGAACAAGATACTTGACATTATCAATGATTATCAGTCTTCGATAAGGAAAACCAGCACATTATATCGGGTATTTTATTATCTCAATTACTTTTCCATATTTAGTAATAGTTCAGTAATTAGGGATGAAATGAATATGCATAAATTGATTAGTGGTGAGTCAACAGAAGCTTTAGTTGAGTACAGTAACTTAACTATTTATAAACTGCTCTAAACAAAGTTTTAAAAATACATTTACTGTATTAAAATATTTATTACACACGCAAACACACATTGTTGGCTACATTACATATGTGCTTTCAAGTTAAATACTCCTAAAAACTTACATCCTAGTATTAATGATGTGTATATTTAAATAATTTAAGTAATAAAAAGTAGTAAATCCAGCTAAACTGCCAGAAAAATACACGTAGTCATGTACTCTTTTCTTATGATGACAAATGTTATTTTAATTTTTTATTTTTATTTCTTGGTGTTATGGTAGCATATTTTTGGTGTCTATACACAAACATTTAAAATATTCTGAATAACTCTGAATGCTTCATCTACAGAAATAGATAAATACTTTTATCTTAGAATATTCTTAGGTTCTGTAGCAATATTTGCAGGATTGATTAAGGTCCCCATAGCAAAATTTTATTTGATTTATGTTTCATTTAAAGAGCAGCATTCTCCCAAAGTGTTAATTTTTGTATAGCCATATGAAGATTTACTCTCTGAGATCATTTAATGCATAGCAGAAATAGTTTAATAAATGGTACCTAAGCTAGTTAAAGAGCTTATACAATTTCTCTAATGCTTAGAAGGGTTTGGCTAAACTCTTAGCCAACATTTCATTACTTTAATTGCTAGAAGTTACAAAAGTTCTCAGGGTAACTGAGAGGGCGTGCTAGTGATATGAGACAACTTTGTTTTTATGTATTCTTAAGTAATTTTATTAAAAAATAACCACTAATTTATATGGTGATTTTTTCAAATATTCCATCTTATAAAAGAATGTTTTCCTGAAATTCTTGTTTACTGTAGCTATAAATATATGTGTGTGTGTGTGTGTGTGTGTGTGTGTGTATATATATATATACACATATAGCTAGTCTATATATAGCGGCTATATATAGAGTGTTCTCTCTCTCAAAAATAGGATGGAATGAGAGGTTATTTAATCTAGGCTTACTTAAAACTGCAATGAAGACTACAGTTGCATAATGATGTTTTTCTAAAAAATAATTTTCACATTATAAAATTAAAGTTAATTTTGAAAGTTTAATAAATGAGGTTAAAAATTTCAGCTGGGCACAGTTGCTCATGCCTGTAATCCTAGCACTTTGGGAGGCCAAGGCGGGTGGATAGCATAAGCTCAGGAGTCCGAGACCAGCGTGGGCAACAGGGTGAGATCCTGTCTCTACAAAAAATACAAAAATTAGCCAGGATTGGTGGTACACGCCTGTAGTCCTAGCTACTTGGGGATCTGAGGCGGGAGGAGGAGAAGGTTGGAGGTTGCAGTGAGCTGAGATGGCACCTCTACACTCCAGCCTGGGCAACAGAGTACCAGAGTGAGACCCTACCTCAACAACAACAAAAGGAATGTACAATTTCAAGCAAGTGAAATATTTGTAGTTTTCCAAGGTAAAAAAAAGTTTCAATTTCAATTAAGAAACAAATTTGTTTCTATGGCTAATTTTCTAAAATCATGACAATTAAGCAATACAAAATGAACACGGTTGTAATTTGTAGAATTCTTTATTCTAAGTAATCCTGAAAAAGTAAGTAGGAGGAATATTCATTTGGGATTTTAGCTACCTTACGTGTTAAGAATGTGCTTTCATAAAAGTATGTCTACTTTTACTTACTCTAAAAAGTAAATCATTTATTAGTTGCTATTCTATTGAAAACGCTGTTGTGTAAGATAAAGAAAACTAACATTTATTCAGCTCCAACTAGTCTTTCGTGTACATAAAATTATTACTGAAATAGCCCTGTGAAAGTATAAATATTCCCATTTTATGGCTAAGGACTGAAGTTGATACATATTCAATAACTTCACATTATGAAATGAGTACATGAATAAACTGGTATTTGAAATGAAACGCCTTGATTTCTCTCTTCAAATATTTGTAATTCTACTTTCAGAAATAGCAAGGTAATTATATATAAAATGTCATAGAATCCTCAGTGCAACTTATTGGATAGTCTTATTCAGTACGAATAACATCAACAAGTCCTTTTCCAATAACTAGTTTCTGCAGTGTTTTTTCTCAGGAATGAAATGAAAATTAATGACATTATTGGAGGTTATGTACACATTTCATAAACAGGAAGAGATATGAAAGTGTAGTGCATGGGGGATTAATTCATTCGTTTTAAAAGATATGGTTTTCCTATTAAATAAACATGGAGGATTTGGAATTGTGAATATTTGAAATTTCTATGAATGAAATGAATCTAATAAAGTTTAAAAGTATAACCATTCTATGAGAGGCTACATGATCAATAACGTATTGAGAAGAAAAGTGATTAAGGGCAGTGGCTTACTTAAAAAACTGCTAGAGGGCTGCCTTGTTGTAAAACTTCAGGGCACCATTGATAGTGCAATTCAGGTAGATGGTACCCTGTTGGAGTTGTGCAGTGCACAGCCTGTGCAGCCATATGCTGCCAACTTAAAGATTCATTCACAAACCTCCATAATGCCCACTTTCTTTTCAGTTTTGACTCTCTATTATCCATATATATTTGACAACTAAAAACAAATATTTCTTAGAAATGACTGCTTTCAAGTATACAAAACATACTTTGTATTGTAGTAACTGTTGGAAACATATAAGTATTTTAAATTTATTTATCCCAATTACATTTTCTTTAGTTCAAAATTTCATGGGTGAATAAAAATGCACTGTTACTGTTGTATTGAAAATTACCAATTCCTAATATAATGACTCCAATGTAGGGGTTTGGGTTTTTAAATTCAGAATGCAAAACAATGAACAATTTTATATTCAAAACAAACAACATCTGGAAATGTAACCTCTATTTTTTTTCATTCTTCTTTTCCCATATTGGTTTAGAACAGTTAACAAAAAATTTTGATTAAATTAAATTTTATATTTTATTAATTTGTGATTCTCATACAGTTTTTAAGCACATAAAATAAGAATTTAGCATAAACTTAAAACACCCATTGGTAGTAAACACATTGGGGGAATACATCTTATGAGATTAATCCATGTCTCTACCCTAAGCTGACCTCTTAGTCCATACCCTATGTAGACCTAATAGTCTGATTCTGTACAAACTTTAATGCAATTAGGTTACCATTCTTTTATCTAGATCAGTTCTTTGCACGTGAGTTTAAATGACAGATGAAGTCTCAGTTAACTGCTCTAAGAATACCTAAAGGCCAGACTGACAGAGCTGGCATATAAATAATGAGAAAATAGTTTAAAATCAAATATTATATGTACTTGAACAACCCAATCAGTCATGATTTTCTTGAAATTCTAAAATGTTCCCTTACACAGAGCTTGTAACACTGGTAGTCAGGCTTATTCTCTGAGGTTCCTAATCAAAATTCCAATCAAATGTATGTGGATTTTCAGATATAGACTCAAATGCACGAAGATGTTCAGGTAAACATTAGAAATACTATTTCTGCTTTACAATAACTAGCCAATTGCAACTAGAAGAACTGTTTTCAATGTAATATTGAAACTTGAGTTGGACTTTTTCCTCTTAGTTCTCAGATGTCATATTTGGTGAGCTATAAAATTTTAACTGTCTGTGTAAAAAACTATGCAATATGATTCCTAATTCTTTAGTATAAGAGATTTAGAAGATTATTAGGAATAACAAAGGGATCAATTGGATCAATTTCAAAATGAAATAGAACAATATGGTAATTATACAAGATTTCAAACATGTTTCTTTTTCTTTACTTTTTTTTTTAATTTTTTTATTATACTTTAAGTTCTAGGGTACATGTGCACAATGTGCAGGTTTGTTACATATGTATACATGTGCCATGTTGGTGTGCTGCACCCATAAACTCGGCATTTACATTAAGCATTTCTCCTAATGCTATCCCTCCCCACTCCCCCCACTGCACCACAGGCCCTGCTGTGTGAAGTTCCCAACCCTGTGTCCAAGTGTTCTCATTGTTCGATTCCCACCTATGAGTGAGAACATGTGGTGTTTGGTTTTCTGTCCTTGTGATAGTTTGCTCAGAATGATAGTTTCCAGCTTCATCCATGTCCTTACAAAGGACATGAACTCATCCTTTTTTATGGCTGCATAGTATTCCATGATGTATATGTGCCACATTTTCTTAAACCATTCTATCATTGATGGACATTTGGGTTGGTTCCAAGTCTTTGCTATTGTGAGTAGTGCTGCAGTAAACGTACGTGCACATGTGTCTTTATAGTAGCATGATTTATAATCCTTTGGGTATATACCCAGTAATGGGATGGCTGGGTCAAATGGTATTTCTAGTTCTAGCTCCTTGAGGAATCACCACACTGTCTTCCACAATGGTTGAACTAGTTTACAGTCCTACCAACAGTGTAAAAGTGTTCCTGTTTCTCCACATCCTCTCCAGCACCTGTTGTTTCCTGACTTTTTAATGATGACCATTGTAACTGGTGTGAGATGGTATCTCATTGTGGTTTTGATTTACATTTCCCTGATGGCCAGTGATGATGAGCATTTTTTCATGTGTCTGTTGGTGGCATAAATGTCTTCTTTTGAAAAGTGTCTGTTCATATCCTTCGCCCACTTTTTGATGGGGTTGTTTGATTTTTTTTCTTACAAATTTAAGTTCTTTGTAGATTATGGATATTAGCCCTTTGTCAGATGGGTAGATTGCAAAAATTTTCTCCCATTCTGTAGGTTGCTGGTTCACTCTGAAGGTAGTTTCTTTTGCTGTGAAGAAGCTATTAAGTTTAATTAGATCCCATTTGTCTACTTTGGCTTTTGTTACCATTGATTTTGGTGTTTTAGACATGAAGTCCTTGCCCATGCCTATGTCCTGAATGATATCGCCTCGGTTTTCTTCTAGGGTTTTTATGGTTTTAGGTCTAACATTTAAGTCTTTAATCCATCTTGAGTTAATTTTTGTATATGATGTAAGGCAGGGATCCAGTTTCAGCTTTCTACATATGGGTAGCCAGTTTTCCTAGCACCATTTATTAAACAGGGATTCCTTTCCCCATTGCTTGTTTTTGTCAGGTTTGTCAAAGATCAGATGGTTGTAGATGTGTGGTATTATTTCTGAGCGCTCTGTTCTGTTCCATTGGTCTATATCTCTGTTTTGGTACCAGTACCATGCTGTTTTGGTTACTGTAGCCTTGTAGTATAGTTTGAAGTCAGGTAGCGCGATGCCTCCAGCTTTGTTCTTTTGGCTTAGGATTGTCCTGGCAATGCGGGCTCTTTTTTGATTCCATATGAACTTTAAAGTAGTTTTTTGCAATTCTGTGAAGAAAGTTATTGGTAGCTTGACGGGGATGGCACTGAATCTATAAATTACCTTAGGCAGTATGGCCATTTTCACAATATTGATTCTTCCAATCCATGAGCATGGAATGTTCTTCCATTTGTTTGTATCCTCTTTTATTTCATTGAGCAGTAGTTTGTAGTTCTCCTTGAAGAGGTCCTTCACATCCCTTGTAAGTTGGATTCCTAGGTATTTTATTCTCTTTGAAGCAATTATGAATGGGAGTTCACTCATGATTTGGCTCTCTGTTTGTCTGTTATTGGTGTATAAGAATGCTTGTGGTTTTTGCACAAGCATCTCAACTTTGCTGAAGTTGCTTATCAGCTTAAGGGGATTTGGGGCTGAGACGATGGGGTTTTCTAGATATACAATCATGTCATCTGCAAACAGGGACAATTCGACTTCCTCTTTTCCTAATTGAATACCCTTTATTTCTTTCTCCTGCCTGATTGCCCTGGCCAGAACTTCCAACAATATATTGAATAGGAGTAGTGAGAGAAGGCATCCCTGTCTTGTGCTGGTTTTCAAAGGGAATGCTTCCAGTTTTTGGCCATTCAGTATGATATTGGCTGTTGGTTTGTCATAAATAGATCTTATTATTTTGAGATATGTCCCATCAATAGCTAGTTTATTGAGAGTTTTTAGCATGAAGGGCTGTTGAATTTTGTCAAAGGCCTTTGCTGAATCTATTGAGATAATCATGTGGTTTTTGTCTTTGCTTCTGTTTTTGTGATGGATTACGTTTATTGATTTGCATAGGTTGATCCCGACTTGATCCCAGGGATGAAGCCAACTTGATCTTGGTGGATAAGCTTTTTGATGTGCTACTGGATTCGGTTTGCCAGTATTTCATTGAGAATCTTTGCATCAATGTTCATCAGCGATATTGTCTAAAATTCTGTTTTTTTGCTGTGTCTCTGCCAGGCTTTTGTATCAGGATGATGCTGACCTCATAAAATGAGTTAGGGAGGATTCCCTCTTTTTCTATTGATTGGAATAATTTCAGAAGGAATGGTACCAGCTCCTCTTTGTACATCTGGTAGAATTCGGCTGTGAATCCATCTGGTCCTGGACTTTTTTTGGTTGGTAGGCTCTTAATTATTGCCTCAATTTCAGAGCCTGTTATTGGTCTATTCAGGGATTCAACTTCTTCCTGGTTTAGTGTTGGGAGGGTGTATGTGTCCAGGAATTTATGCATTTCTTCTAGATTTTCTAGTTTATTTTTGTAGAGGTGTTTATAGTATTCTCTGATGGTAGTTTGTATTTCTGTGGGATTGGTGGTGATATCCCCTTTATCATTTTTTATTCCATCTATTTGATTCTTCTCTGTTTTCTTCTTTATTAGTCTTGCTATCAGTCTATCAATTTTGTTGATACTTTCAAAAAACCAGCTCCTGGATTCATTGATTGTTTGAAGGGATTTTGTGTCTTTATCTCCTTCAGTTCTTCTCTGATCGATCTCAGGACCATTTGTGACACCAAAATCAAGTCACTCAAATGCCTTCTATAAAATGGCAAAATATTGACATACAACCTACACACATCCTTTTATATACTTTAAATAATCTCTAGATTTTTATTTTTTGAAAATTTTCGATTAGCGTTTGGTTCAATCTATAAATGCAGCACTCACAGGTATGAGGGCCAACAGTAAATATAAGAGTAATAATGTAGGGCAAACCATATTGTGATTATTTAGAATTTTACATTTCTCTACGAATGTCCTCCTTCAAGTGGTTGAGTTTGAAAATAGGCAAAGACTATTTCCAAACTGGTTTAAATGTTTTCAGCTTATTTTAAAAATAATGGCTTATCAGAAATAATTTTATATTATATCCTGTTCTTAAATTGCATATATGGCTGAAACTAAAAAGACCAATATCTCTTAACATTATACAATATTAAAATTTATAATAAGGTCTTTAACATAACTGGAAAGAAGCATTAACTTTTTCCTAGATTACTTTCGTAACACAAAATTACTTGTCTATATCATAGAAACTTTTAAATGAGGGGAAAACATAATCAGTTAATTGCTTCAGCAGCAGTCGATTAGTTGAATTTACATTTCTGACTTGATTGACCTTTTAAAAGTAAACGATAAGAAGTATTTTTCATCATATAGGTATCTTTTATACTTTTAAAAAATCCAATCCAGGTGTTCTGAGGAAAACCAAGGTGACATATTGATAATTAGGAAAGTAGTATGAGTGTTCTCTCTCCCTCTATAGATAGATATTAGATAGACAGATAGATAGAATAGTAGATAGATAGATAGATGATAGATAGATAGATAGATAGATAGATAGATAGACAGACACATGTATGTACCTATATGAAAGTATCTTTATAAGTAAACCAATTAATATGTAATATGTGTCTTCTGAAGGCACAAAAAGACTAAGTGAAGTTTGATAACGTAGAAATTACACTTTCTTTGTTTAACTACAATCCTTGAAGTAACATTTTTAATGTCATTGCAGACCCACCTTGCCAGACGGAGCTCAGCAATATTCAGAAGCGGCAAGGGGTAAAGAAGCTCCTAGGTGAGTAATAGATCATTATTCTGAAGGCTTTATTGCTTACATAAATAACCCCAGGGAAACAGCAACATAAAATCAATATTAATCCAACAAAGACAGACTGCACTAAATTTCAGCAACAAAATTTATGAACTTTTTGAAAGCCATTAAACTTACTTTTATTACCTTACCTATTGAAATATATTATGTCTGTTTTATTACCCTAATATAATGTTCATGTTGAAAGTTATTAAGTAAAAAAAGAGATTTAAGCAATGCTAAAGTTAAAACATTAGCAGAAAATTCGATTCAAATCCTATGGTTAAGATTTAAGAATTGATGGCAAATATATATATATATATATATATATATATATGTATATGTGCTATTTAAAGCAAGTAGTTTTTATAAATTGGGTGAAAAGGTGCTCTGAGTACCTCAGGGAAATTTGAACAGACTTGTTAGTATTTTTCATTAGTATTTTTTACTACCCTACTTTTAATAAGTAAATGTATAAGTAGACAGATAGATATTTCAGATTTTATTCAAAGCCTTGAAATATTTGAATGTTTGGATATAAACAGATTATTAAACTGTTACATATGAATGGCTTATTGTTATAACCTTACAATTTTTAAATAAACTATTTTTGGAATAGTTTTAAATTAGACAGTGACAAAGGTACATAGTTTCCAAACATTCTTCACCCAGCTTTCACTAAATATAACATCTTGCATGTGCCCAATAAGGATGGAACATTTGTAAATATCTAAGAAATTAGCATTGCTATAATCCTATTAAGTAAGCTTCAGACTTTATTTCGTTGTCACCAGTTTTGCCACTGTTCTTCTTTTTCTATTTTAGAATACAAAGCGTGACAGCACACATGCAATATTTCTTTTCACGTATATTAACACACTCGTGTATTTAGTGGCACATAACCCTAATGTCTCTGGATCTGATCAATCTGTTTTATATTTTGACTATCTTTGTAATTACAATATATTATGTTTAAATAAGAGGATTTTTCACATTACTTGCAAATCCTTGTTTCAGTGCCCATTGTACAAAATTAAAAGTGTAATGTTTTGTAATAAAACATTTTTCGGTGTGAAAACTACTGATGATAAATGCTACAATGTGTCATGTTTCTTTTAACCCTGTTACAAGATGCAGGAGATATCACAGCTCACAAATGAAAATAATACATTCTGGCTGGGCACAGTGGCTCACGCCTGTAATCCCAACAATTTAGGAGCCGAAGGTAGGCAGATCACCTGAGGTCAGGAGTTTGAGACCACCCTGGCCAATATGGCAAAACCCCACCTCTACTGAAAATACAAAAATTAGCCTGGCATGGTGGTGTGTGCCTGTAATCACAGCTACTCTGGTGCATTGCTTGAACCGGGGAGGAAGATGTTGCAGTGAGCCAAGATGGCACCACTGTACACCAGCCTGGGGTAACAGAGCGAGACTCCATCTTGGAAAAAATAATAATAATAATATGTTCTTATATAGGTTTGTCTTGGCAAATCAAAGTTTAGCCATGTACCATAAAGACAGCCATTGAAATTCAACTTAAAAATATTTTCTACTTAAGTTCTACTGGTAGCAAAAATCTTTTAGAATACAGGCCTTGATTATTTGAAGGTATAAGAAAAAACTTAGTTCCCATTTGGGAAGAGTTACCTTCATTATTCTTTCATAATATAAATGAAAATTACTGTAGAGAACACTAAAGGCTTTAAGCATTTCTTCTAATTGGGGTGGGGTATTAGTACGCATCTGAAATGGATCACTTGTTATATAGGAGTATGGTGCCACATGTCCTGATTTGGAGGTTCAGTCTTTGAAAGGAAAAGAGAATACTCTTAAGAATTATGCTAAAACTGCAGACATCAACCAACTTTACTGGCATAAAGTATCAATTATGGTCACACTAACTATACATCATAACATGTTTATGTCAAATTCAAATGGTAGTTGTAAAAGCTGTAGATGTAACAATTGAATTTTTTCCTTATTTTTTCTGGCTTTTAATCCATAGAAAGTGTTCTGAAGTTAATGATATTCTGTATATCTAATTGAAAGATTAGCAGTTCAGCTATTTTGAATAAATTATAGTTTTTTAAACTAAGTTAATCGACATATAACAATTTTCAAACTTTTTGAGATAGTGAAATTATGATGTCATATGGTTACAAGACTAAGTTTTGTCTTTTATCCATTTATTTATTTATTTATTTTTAATTTCACCAAATAACTATTATGCTTCTGGTCACAGAAAAAAAAAGTCAGAAAATAAAAGAAAATATTCTTATCTCCTATAACTTATATTCTGGTTTTGGAGTACTTATTTAAAAACACGACTTCACTTTTAAATTACTAATTAAGGGTTTATCATGAGCATTGTGCCATACAGTATGTTAGATTTTATAGATATAAAAATAAATCTCTGGTTGGGGATGATGGCTTATGCCTATAATCCCAGCATTTTGGGAGGTTGAGGTGGATGGATGACTTGAAGTCAGGAGTTTGAGATCAGTCTTGACAACATGGTGAAACCCCATCTCTACTAAAAACACAAAACTTATCTTAGTGTGGTGGTGCATGCCTGTAATCTCAGCCACTCCGGAGGCTGAGGTAGGAGAATCACTTGAACCTGGGAGGTGGAGGTTGCAGTGAGTCGAGATCACCCCACTGCACTCCAGCCTGGGCGATGGAGTAAGACTCCGTCTTAAAAAAATAAATAAATGAATAAAAATATTTATGTATCTGTTCTACTATTCCCAATAGACTGTGTTCCCACTCGACCATGGGTTTGAGCTGTTGTTCACACCACAATGAAAATGAAGAGAACCGAAATATTTCTAACCATAGACGATATCACAATGTAGTGGTGAAAGTATGCAAGGACAGTCAACACACACACACACACAAAAGAAAAAAACACACACACACACACACAAAACACACACACGCAGAGAATGGAAGAAGCAATCAGGAATCTTTCATTTGAAAAGAAGACTTTAAATTGTGGGTCACATTTAAGTCAAATCTTAAAGTGGAAGAGAGAGGAGAGAGATTCTAGTTGACATAATGTGTAAAGAGACCAAACAGCATTGAATTTGGGAAAAACAGATAGCTTGATCTGGAAAGAACTTGGAATACAGGAATGAACATTTGGGGAAATGAAAGTAGAAAGTTGGCAGCGATGAAGGCAGATGGTGACAGGTCTTCTGCCATGCTACGTGGTCTGGGTGATTTAATATAAACATGGCACTAATCAGATTTTAATTCTGTATTGTGCCTCTGAAACACTACCCTTTGCACAGTGAGAACTAGTAAGATAGTAATTTGCTTTACAAAGGAGATGAATCCATGAACTATAAGCAGTTCACTGTGGCAACGGCCAGCTCCATGACAGAAAAGACTTCCCTGATTTCTTCTAAGGCATCACCGGTATCTATCCAGGAATATAGTGGACACTCCATATGTGTATGTCTTTAATGCATTAATGCATAATGGGTGCTTCTCAGAAAGGAGCACAGCTCATTCATAAACTACATGTGTGTGTTTGTATGCCTGTGTGTTGTTTCAACAGGACAGTATATCCCCCTGTGTGACGAAGATGGTTACTACAAGCCAACACAATGTCATGGCAGTGTTGGACAGTGCTGGTGTGTTGACAGATATGGAAATGAAGTCATGGGATCCAGAAAAAATGGTGTTGCAGATTGTGGTAAGGAGAAGTGTTACTTATTTCATAATTTTCTAAGCACAGAATTAAGTGCTTTAGAGCTTCATTCATTTGTTCAAGCATTTAATGAGGACTTACTCTATGCAAAGACTATAGAATATATAGGGTGGAGGGAATGACAAAAAAACTTACTCCTAGCATGTTAAAAACTTGGATAGATAATAACTGGTCATTGCATAATTTAGATTTTCTAGAGAGATTAATTAAAAGCAGGGTTCCTTTCCTACTTCAAATTCAGAAAGTTGTTGAGGTACTTCTTTTCCTCTCAGCTGAAGCAGACCTTTCTCATTCATCCTACTGCAAGTCAATAAACTCTATTTAACATGTCTTCAAATGACACCCTTTTGTCTGTATACCTCTGGAGATGGTGACTTAGGGAATATGTGGGTTCACCAGCCAAAGAAATACAAACCTTTTAAAAGTAAAAGTCCATAAATTACAGCTCTATGAGCATGTTTCCTTGTGCTTGAGTGAGGAAAATGTATTTTGATTGCTTAACGGGAATTATAGCTAATATTATAATTCTTTTTTAGGAACATGCATTTTTATGTATATATTTAAAATAGAATGTAACGATTAGTTAAACATCACATAATGCATTTTAAAGTTTCCATTGTGGTACCATTTGTACTTCATAAAACATTTTTCTAGAATGCAAGTGTCAGTTTTGTTGGTATTATAGACAGTTTTCATGACAAAAGCCACTTCATTGTACACACACATGCGCACACACACACACACACACACGCTCGCGTGCGCGCACACACACACACCCCAGGAATTAATTATTTGTGTTTCAATTAATATAAAAGATCAAAAATGAGAATAAAGTACTTTTTAGTTTTGCATTTTAGAAAATATTTAGATGTATTCTTCAAGCAAATTTTAGACTAATAAACTAAGACTATTAAGAAAAAATGATAAACAACAAAAGTAATCTCATTTAATCTTTAAATTCCTGCTCTGAATCCATTTGTTCATAACATTTTTAACAGCTTAGTTTTGGTTTGCTGACCTGGGCAATGCAGTTAGATTTAAGTAGGAAGAAAGAGGATTCAATAGCTGCCTTACATAAATTTTACATATAGGGAACACATCTTTGTAATATGTGCTGTAAAGTAGTTGCATTATGAATTAATTCTGTTGTCATTGATGACAATGATGGATACATAACTTTTTTATGTTGTAAATAAAAGTTATATGGAGATGAATTCCTTAAGTGAACAAGAACATTGCTTTTGGAATGTGGACATCTGAGCTTTCTTAACATTTTATAACTAATACAGTAGATGAAGTTGGAGAACTAAACAATATTTTCTTCAGCTAAGATGGGAATTTTAGTGTGTTCTCTTGTGAGATCAACCAATTTATAAACCTTGAATTACTTCAACAGGATTTGTTATAATTAGATACCAAAGAATTATAAGAAAAAAATATTAGATAGAAAATAAATCCACGCTAGCATTTGAGGAGTTGAAAAGTCAATACACAGTGAGTGCTAAGATGTATGTGCATTATTGCCTCCATAAGTATTAATAGTTATTTTTAAAATATTTTGTAATATATTAGTTTTCTGTTGCTGTAGTAACAAATTCCCACTCAGTGACTTAAACAACACACATTTATCCTACGGTTCTGTGCCTCAGAAGATCAACACAGGTCTCACTAAGCTCAACATCCAGATGTCAGCAGGATGCTGCTCCTCTCTGGAGGCTTTAGAGGAAAATCTCTTTCCTTGCCCTTTTCGCCTCTTAGAGGTAGCTCTCATCCCTTGCTTCATGGACTCTTTCCTCTAACTTTAAGCCGACAACATTGCATCTCTGATCATTCTTCTGTAGTCATAGCTCCTTCCCACTCTATCTGGAAAACATTTTTTTTTATTTTAAGAACCTAAGTGACAATTTGCATCCACCTGGATAATTCAGGATAATCTCTCCAATTGAAATTCCTTTACTTAACCATATTTGCAAAGTCACTTTTTCATGTTAAGGTAACGTATTTATAGATTCTGGAGATTAGGAAATGAACATCTTTGGTAGGGCAATTTTTCTGCCACACTTGTAGAAGAAATTTTGAATTCTTTGCAAAATGCACAGTCTGACATGAATTTCTGTAACAACTGGGCTGAGATCAATATTACTGGACTGGAAATCTTGCATAACATACCTCAATAATGATTCTGCTTTTAGCACATACATTTTAACAAATGATAGATTTTAACATGTGATAATTTTCCAGAAAATGGATCTTTCCTTATCTTTGATAAATAAGATAGAAAACAAATTACTTTTTACAAAATATTCTTAATTTTCATAAGGATTTTGTCTTTCAGAAATTAACACTATTCAGTCAAATAAAGGTTATATTTACTTTCACTTGTTTTAAGCTATAGATTTTGAGATCTCTGGAGATTTTGCTAGTGGAGATTTCCATGAGTGGACTGACGATGAGGATGATGATGATATTATGAATGATGAAGATGAAATAGAAGATGATGATGAAGATGAAGGGGATGATGATGATGGTGGTGATGACCATGATGGATACATTTGATTGATGACAGTTGAAATCAATAAATTCTACATTTCTAATATTTACAAAAATGATAGCCTATTTAAAATTATCTTCTTCCCCAATAACAAAATGATTCTAAACCTCACATCTATTTTGTATAATTATTTGAAAAATTGCAGCTAAAGTTATAGAAATTTATGTTTAAATAAGAATCATTTGCTTTGAGTTTTTATATTCCTTACACAAAAAGAAAATACATATGCAGTCTAGTTAGACAAAATAAAGTTTTGAAGTGCTACCATAATAAATTTTTCATGAGAACAAACTTCGTAAATCTTCCATAAGCAAAATGACAGCTAGCGCTTGGGATCGTACATGTTAATTTTTTGAAAGATAATTCTAAGTGAAATTTAAAATAAATAAATTTTCAATCACCTGGGTCCTAAGGATTTAAGAAAAATATGCATGCTTTAATTGCATTTCCAAAGTAGCATCTTGCTAGACCTAGATGAGTCAGGATAACAGAGAGATACCACATGGCAAGAAAAACAAAGTGACAGTTGTAGAGTCCTCCATTGTGTTTACATTAATAGTGGTGTTTTTAACTATGAAATTATTCTGGATCTAATAGGACATTTTACAAAATGGCAAGTATGGCAAACCATGGATTCTGAAAGTTAAAAATTTAGTTGTTCTCTCCAATGTGTATTTTAATTTGGATGGCAGTCTCATGCAGATTTTTTTAAAGATTCTTTAATAACATGATTTGTTTGCCTTTCTAGATTTCTTTATCTTTCTCACCAGCAACTTAGGGAGCAGAATTTAAATTAGGAAGACAAAGAGAAAGATTCATTTAAACCATATTTTTACAAAGTTTGTCATTTGCCCCAAGGTCAAATTTTAAATTCCTAATTTTCATTTTATTTCCCATTTTAGGTAAAAATTTGCATTTAATCTTAGAATTCTGTTATTTTTGTTAGTAGTGCCGAAACTTAGAGAACGTATTGTATGGTGCCTTGCAAAAATAGAGATAGAAAGAGTTTAGCATGCATACCAATATAGTATATTACGCAATATATAAGCACACCTAATTAACAGATTAATATCAGTAAAGGTATTGCTGCTGGAATGAAGAAAATGGGATACGTTTCTTTCTTTTTTTCTATTGTTACATAATTGCCATGTGGACTTGTTTATGATTATTGTGTAGAGTAGCATTTTAGATTTAACTGTAGCAAAAATTACTTTAACTGCTGTATTTAAGTTAGCATGTTAATTAATTGTGTAGACATTTTGGCACACCATCACTTTTAACTATATCATACCAATGGTTTTGTGCCCATAATAAAAATGGAAAAATCTGTTGAATGTTACATATTGGTATCTTTAATTTCAACAGTGGGTAAACTGGTTTCCCAGTATACAATTCATTGAAAGCAAAATTGATGAATTATTTCCATTTAATTTATACATACTCAATGCAAACTTTAATGTTGACTTTATGTAATATTTAAAGTATAATGCATTTTCTTTTTTACTGTTTATGTATAGTTTACAAAATAAAGAATCTTATAACCAAATTGAACTGTTCCTCAATGGTTTTTCCAGAGTACACATAGTAGCATGAAGGCTTCTTAATTGAGTCCTTGATTTTTAAAATGAATGCATCACAAACTAGCTAGGGGAGTTCCCTGAAATTTTAGAATTTCAAAATTAGAGCTCTTGGAATCTTGAATATTATTTGTCAATGTATGTTAAAAAATTTTATTGTTGGTGGTGTTTTATTTTGTTTCATTTGTCATAATATTGTAAAATGGATCATATTTTTGTCAAGGCTGTATTTTAAAACCCATTTTTATGGTGTCATACTTAACATATTTGGCTATATTTCTATGGCAACAGCATTTTGAAGAGTAGTCAGATACCCTTGTCTATTTAACAAATGTATATAAATATAACTGATTGTTTGGGAAGAGACAAAAACAAATTCTATACAGAGGTTTAGCAAATGAATTTAAAATAACAAATATAGTAATGTTGAAGTTAGGCTTTTTTAAAGAAGTGTCTCTGAGACTCCCAAGAAAGCAATTAAATCAACAACAAATAGAAAATAAAAATAGATTACACTATAAAACTTTATGTAAATTATTTGTATACTATATATTTGTATGTGTTTGTATAAAAATTCTACTTGTAATGTATATTAGGTCTTTTCATGATCATTTAATTCATTTTAAATATTTTGACACAATACAATTATACCTATACTTTTATCCCCCAAAATATAAATATTGGACAGCTACTGTAAATCAAACAGTATTCTGGACACTAGATATTTATTAATGAACAAAATAACTATGAAGCGTAAAGACAGGCAATACCTTATTCCTAGCCCATAATACAATATAGTTATAATCTCTATTGGAATAAATCAAAGAAATATATTTACTAGATTTAATTTGAATAAAAAACAAGGTATGTTGAACCCCCAGCGAGAGTCCTTGATAGAAACCCAAAATCTTAACATTTTAATTAAAAAGAATCCAAGTATCTCAACAGTTTGTTCTTTCTTAAATTGAAATCTGATTCATAGGTATAAAGTCATACAATACAGTCTATAATAGTGTCTTATTTTTCTCATCTGTGTTATTTAGAAAGCACACATGCAACTCAAAAATTACAAGACATTCGGAATCACAGCAAATTGAGAATTGAAACATTAGAGAAAATGAGTAGAAGAAACATACAAATAAAATAACAAGTGTTCCTTTTATGCCAAAATCTAGTATGGAAATTAAGGATGCTTTATTGTTGTACATATAGGGGATGGTAATTCTGCCTAATACTATTGGGGAAAAACAGCTAAGTTTAAAATAAACATGAAACATTTTAATACTGATCAAAATGATCAATAATTCAAACTGTATTTCTGCCAATCATTTAATAGAAAAAATCTATCAAACCAAAATATCAGAATTATTAGCAAAAATTTTCTAATTAATAAAACAGCTGCTAAGAGTACTTTATTCTGTGTATACATTTTTACAGTATTTTCATTTTACATGAAACTAATGATGTGAAAAGTAACTCATAAGCATTGATCCTTATAGGCTACTGATAGTTTATTTAGAGCATATTTACAGAATTGCATGAATAAATACACATTTTATAACAAACACTTTGATGATTTGTTTTACATAAAATTAATGAAGCATTGGTGTTGGCTAGATGCAATGGATTATTAAGGGCTCCATACACAGTCTACTTTTAGAGATTCCTAGCAGCTGGGGGGAAAGTGGAGAATGAGCCACACCGAATACAGCCATCATAAGTAATGTGCTTGTTCTGCCTGACACAAGTGTGCACATATGCACGCAAACACATGTGTGCACACACGATTAGTCCAGTGTTTACTTTGAATTTAAAATATTCAGTACATTGATT
This sequence comes from Nomascus leucogenys, assembly GCF_006542625.1. NCBI lineage: Eukaryota > Metazoa > Chordata > Mammalia > Primates > Hylobatidae > Nomascus > Nomascus leucogenys. Next base: position 87,156,521 of record NC_044387.1, on the reverse strand, counting down.
CACATTTATTTCTCTTTTGTTCATGATGAATAAAAAGTACTAGACCATATCATACATTGCTCAGGTGAAGTAAGAAAATTTAAAAATCTAGAATATTTAAAGTGGCCTGAAGATATAAATAAATGATCACATGAGCTCCTTGTAGCTTATTCTATTTGACATTATTTTAAACCTAATAGCTGATATTAAGGTTAACATAATGAAAGGTGACATTTTCATTCTTTCTAGTACACATTTTTATAGAAAAATAATATCAACTGTTAATTCTGTGTTTTAAAAGTATATCATGAATTATAACTTGGCTTCATGAAACTTTTATTAATGATTAAGTCAATGAACACTTCAAAGAGACCATCTTAAGCTTTCATTGTATACAATATATATGTCATCCCTCCTGGGGCAAGACAAATCAGAATAGCCCTTTTGAATAGTAATTATTGTCTCTCAATTGTATATGAATATCTGCTGTCATTGTTCTACGTAATATCTTTATCTAATTTCTATATCTCAGTTAAAAGCTTAGCAAGTAAAATTAAGATAAATGAATTTATGCTTCAACATGATTTAAAATGGCAAAGTAAGCCATTGTAGGTGGAAAGATTTTTAAAAATTGCAACAACCAATAAGTACCATCACATCCATATTCAACTCTTTCTAAGACATCCTTGGGGCATACAATTTTAATATATTTTAATGATCAAACATCCCATTCATTCTTAAGTATACAAATACATATGTTCCTAGGTTTGGAGTCTATATGCCTTATCTTTTTCATCTGTCAAATGTAGCTTAACGTATTTATCCTGGAGAATTTATGTGCAGGTTACATGTAACACAAATTTAAAGCAGGAGCACTGTGTTTATCCTGTAGTAAATGTCCACTAAATGCTTTTTTTTTAGATTTTTAAAATAGGTTAACAACAGCAGTATTACTGAAGTTTTCAAGATGTGCTGTCAGAATTATCTTCTCTTTTTACAGCTTTATTCACAGTAATTCAAACAAATGATCCAGTCGATAGTACTCTCATATACTAAATAGACATAACAAATCATGCTCACATCATAGAGTCAGTGTGAGGATGAAATGAGTTAATACATGGCGTCTGGAACATAGTAAATACCAAATAAATGTAATTATTTTTGTTACTTACAGACACTTACGAGGCTTAGCAAAAGTCATATGAAGAAATGAAAAAATAAACTTCAAACCCAAGTATCTTAACTAGTTGGCTTCCTTAAGTAATTATTCATTTTTGAATAGGTATATTTCAAGAGAAACATGAACTAGGGTTTATGTCAACTTAATATATGTACCATACATGAAATGTCATATACATTAAATTCATGCAATCGGCTAAGAATTGGATGTTATTTTTTCTTATATTAGAGATGAAGTATCCTAGAAATCACTAATACTCATCATTCCTGGTTCTTCTCTCCTTTCTGGACACATGTGATATCTTCCTTTTTTCTTCACAGTCAAATGGAGGCCATGCAACTAGTTCTGGCCAACTGACTGTGAGTTGAAGTCACATGTATGGTTGTTGACAGGGCAGGTGTCACAGCCATCAGTTTATAGGCAGTTGGGAAGGAACAGTGACAGTGCTGTATCTTTACCCGTGTCTCTCAGTTCCACTGGTTATTTAACCATGTCATGCTACTTCCACATTTAAATGTGCAACAACTGTCCAAAACTAATGTCTTCTTCTCAAACAACATGCAACATGTTTTGAAGCCATCTCAAATCCTTGTAAAGTGAAGTAGAGCATAAACAAGTTAATTCTGCTGTTTAATGAAATGTATTTGTATAGCAGTCCAGGAAATGCAATTCCTGGAGTCAAATCTCTGAGCTCAATCTGATACTGCTTTGTGACATTGGGCAAATAACGAACTTTGCTGTAACTGGTTTTCTTCATTTGTAAAGTAATAGCAGTGTTAGGATTTAATTCATAAGGCTATAATAGTGCTTCAGGGGAAATTCTAGTAATAGACCTAGCTCAAAAAATTTAGCTATAATAATAAAAAAAAGACAGGAAGTATAGCGATAAAAGCCACGGACAGTATAGTCTACCAAGTCTGAATCCTGGCTCTGGCGCTCATAGACTGCGTGACTTTAGGCAAGTTACTTGACATCTCCATGGCTTAGTTTTCTCATCAGTGAAATAGGTATGAGATTAATTCTCAGGTTAGCACATGTGGCAGAGGATTACAAACTTTAATACTTATGAAAGCACTTAAAACAGTGCCTAGCCAAGTAGTCAGCACTGAATAATAGTTATTATTAAGAAGAAGGAAATGAAAAGTAAAATCAAGAAACCAGCCACCATTTTAGATCTATCATATTTTTAAGATGGGAATATAGAAATTGTTATTCCTGTTTTCTCTGTTAGGAAACAGCTAGTCCAGAGAAATAAGGTGATCTCTAAAGGTCACCAGGGATATCAATGTAGAAACTAAAGCACAAACTTAAGAAACATCATCAGCTCAATGCAGTCAAATGTCAACTTGCTCTTGAGCTCTCATAAATGTTCTCTCTTAAAATGTAATTCCTATTTAAGGGCTAACCTTTTCAAAACACTGATTATCCACAATGCCTTATCCAAAAGAGTGGTCATTTATAGAAAATTCTTAATGTAATTTCACTGTAATTCTTTTTTTTTTTTTTTTTTTCTGAGATGGAGTTTTACTCTTGTTTCCAGGCTGGAGTGCAGTGGTGCCATCTTGGCTCACTGCAACCTCCACCTCCCGGGTTCAAGTGATTCTCCTGCTTCAGCCTCCCCAGTAGCTGGGATTACAGGCGCCTGTCACCACTCCTGGCTACTTTTTGTATGTTTAGTGGAGACGGGGTTTCACCATGTTGCCCAGGCTGGTCTTGAACTCCTAACCTCAAGTGATCTGCCGCCTCGGCCTCCCAAAGTGCTGGGATTACAGGCGTGAGCCACCACGCCTGGCCATAATTATAATTTTTAATGTGTCTTTTTAATTGGTATGTTAAATAGTGCTAAGTTTCAATATTCTTTTTGGCCCCATGGGGGTAAGATGTAGAAGTACCGGAATGGAAAAAAAAACACAATAATTAGAGACTATAAATCTGTTTCAGAGCTTACCAGAGGTTGCATTAAGGTGTAATTTAGAACTTACTAGATTTAAAAGAAAAAACATAATTTTTTTAAAAAAGCATTCTTGTAATTTAAAAACAATTTATTATTTTGGGGGGGATGAAAAAATAGAGGTGGAACTATTAGAAGTATGGACAAAACAATTTCACATTCTCAAATAGCTTCTAAGGAGTATAAATAAATATGTGACAAATCATGTCACATTTGTAAAAAATTTGAGAACTCTTATTTTCTCATATAAGTAAATATTAGTATGATAATAGACCATTATTGGTAAACTACTTCTCAGTTTATTTTATCCAGGTATAATATTTCTTGCTATGAAATGTAAATATTTAAACATTTTTCTCTTTTAGGATAATGTGTTTCTGGTGCTCATCATTTTCACTCCAAACAACCAATACTTTTTCACAACTAATTTGATCATCTGGAGAAATATAGATGAAAGATAAAGGGAAAATGCCCTTTACTGTAAGACATGTTTGTGGAAAAATTAACCAAAAGAAGCCTCTAATTTGGACCTTACTTTCTTCTTATAAAATTAAACGATAGCAAAATAGATTGTGTATATGTTACATTTGGCAAAAGAAAAAAATGACTGATTTTTTACAAGGTTGGTTCAGTTGGTCATGTGAATCTCGGACTATTGAGACTCTTTATTTGATTGATTAATGTGTATTTGGTGTCAATCTCATAATTACAAGAGCAATGCATGACTATGTCAATCTTAGTTTATTTTCTAAAATTTGAGATAATTTGAACAAAGTTTTGTTTTCATGTGAGTCATCTGAGTATTATTTTTTATTGGGCATACCTAGAAGGATTATTATTTGAAGTAAAACTGCATGCTGACAATTAATAGTGAGGAGAAATAGAAGTCAATTAATAAGTATAAGTAAGTTATATTACATTATATTTTACATCAATTACCACATACACTTGGTATTTAATACACTTGAAGTGTTCCAGGGCCACAAATGCATTTTTAACTTGAATCACTCCTACTCTAGGCAGGTGAGAATAAACTGCTTTCTTGGTGCTATGCTTTAAACATGGTCTGTTTGGCTCTGTCAAGTCTCATGTTGAAATTTGATCTCCAGTGTTGGTGGTGGGGGATGCTTGGGGGTGTTTGGGTCATGGGGGTGGATCCCGCATCAATGACTTGGTGAGATTCTTGTAGGAGCGACAAGAAGTGGTTGTTGAAAAAAGGCTGGCACCTCCTTCCCTCTGTCTTGTTTCTTCCCTGCTGTGTGATTTCTGCCCGCACCTCTTTCGTTCCCTCTCCACCATGAGTAGAAGCAATCTGACTTTCTCACCAGGAGTTGCTGGTGCCATGCTTCTTGTACAGCCTGCAGAATGTGAGCCAGATAAACCTCTTTCTTTTATAAATTACTCACCCTCAGGTATTCCTTTATAGCAGCACAAACTGACTAAGACACTTGGCTGGTAAGGAAACCTAGCCATTCACCCAGCATCCAATTTCAATATGGCTTTACAAGACCTAGCTCTTCCTTTTTTTACTAGTGGCAAACTCTTATTTGTGTTGTAATCCCTCCTCCCCACCCCCCACCTTTTTTTTCTTTTTTGAGACCAAGTCTCGCTCTGTCACCAGGCTGGGGTGCAGTGGCTCAATCTCGGCTCACTGCAACCTCCACCTCCCCAGGTTCAAGCAATTCTCCTGCCCCAGCCTCCCAAGTAGCTGGGATTACAGGCATGCATCACCACACCCAGCTAATTTTTGTATTTTTAGTAGGGACACAGTTACACCATTTTCGCCAGGATGATCTCGATCTCCTGACCTCGTGATCCACCCGCCTTTGCCTCCCAAAGTGCTGAGATTACAGGCGTGAGCAACTGTGTCAGGCCTAATCCCTTTTTTTTTTTTTTTTTTGGAGTCGGGGGAGAATTGCAGTATAGTTTGAAGTAGGATATCATGACACCTCCAGCTTTGTTCTTTTTGCTTAGGATTGTCGTGGCTATATGGGCTCTTTTTTGGTTGCATGTGAATTTTAAAGTGGTTTTTCTAATTCTATAAAGAATGTCAATGGTAATTTAATAGCAATAGCATTGAATCTATAAATTACTTTGGATGGTATGGCCATTTTCACAATATTGATTCTTCCTATCTATGAGCATGGAATGTTTTTTCATTTGTTTGTGTACTCTGATTTCTCTGAGCAGTGGTTTGTAGTTCTCTTCAAGGAGCACTTCATTTCCCCTTTTAGCTGTATTTATAGGTCCTTTATTCTCTTTGTAGCAATTGTGAATAGGAGTTCATTCATGATTTGGCTCTCTGATTGTCTATTGTTGGTGTATAGGAATGTTTTTTATTTCTGCACAATGATTTTGTATCCTAAGACTTTGCTGAAGTTGCTTATCAACTTAAGGAAATTCTGGACCAACAAACATGAAAAAACAATTCAACGTCACTGATCACTAGAGAAACGCAAATCAAAACCTCAATGAGATTCCATCTCATGCCAGTCAGAATGATGATTATTAAGAAGTTAAGAAACAACAGACGCTGGTGAGGTTGCAGAGAAATAGGAACACTTTTACACTATTGGTGGGAATGTAAGTTAGTTCAACCTTTCATGCGCGTCCCTGTAAAGAGACCACCAAACAAGCTTTGTGTGAGCAATAAAGCTTTTAATCACCTGGGTGCAGGTGGGCTGAGTCTGAAAAGAGAGTCAGCAAAGGGAGACAGAGGTGGGGCCGTTTTATAAGATTTGGGTAGATAAAGGAAAATTACAGTCAAAGGGGGGTTGTTCTCTGGCGGGCCGAGTGGGAGTCGCAAGGTGCTCAGTCGGGGAGCTTTTTGAGCCAGGATGAGCCAGGAGAAGGAATTTCACAAGGTAATGTCATCAGTTAAGGCAAGGACTGGCCATTTTCACTTATTTTGTGGTGGAATGTCATCAGTTAAGGTGGGGCAGGGCATATTCACTTCTTTTGTGATTCTTCAGTTACTTTAGGCTATCTGGGCGTATACCTACAAGTCACAGGGGATGTGATGGCTTGGCTTGGGCTCAGAGTCCTGACATTCCTGCCTTCTTATATTAATGAGAAAAATAAAACAAAATAGTGTTGAAGTGTTGGGGTGGAGAAAATTTTTGGGGGGTGGTATGGAGAGATAATGGGCGATGTTTCTCAGAGCTGCTTCAAGCGGGATTGGGGTGGCGTGGGAACCTAGAGTGGGAGAGATTAAGCTGAAGGGAGATTTTGTGGTAAGGGGTGATATTGTGGGGTTGTTTGAAGAAACCTTTGCCGTATAGAATGATTGATGATGGCCTGGATACGGTTTTGGATGAGTTGAGAAACTAAATGGAATAAGAGAAGGAGAAAAACAGGTATAAAAGGTCTAAGAATTGGGACAACTCAGGACATCTGATTAGAGAGTGCCTAAGGAGATTCAGCATAGTCCTGTCAGCAAAGATTATTTATTTACTTTAAGAGCTAAGAGTGGCAGTTTGGGGATAGCAGCAGGAGATATCAGCTGTGATGGCTTGGAGAAACAGTGTAAACAGGCAGTGTAAACAAGAGCAGGGCATGTATGAGTAGTTGAGAATGGTGAATAGCAGTATGACTAGATAGAAGATAGTAGGGATGACAAGTTTTTTGGGGGGGCACCGTCTAAGTTGGTCTGGTGTCTGGAATGAGACTGGGGCCTAATAAAAAGGAGCATCTATACAGGAGCTCAAATGGGCTGTACCTTGTAGCATTCTGAGGACAGGTCGGACCTCTGAGAAGGGAAAGTGGTAAAAGTATTGTCCAGTCCCTTTTAAGTTGGTGGCTGAGCTTGGTGAGGTGTGTTTTTAAATGACCTTTTGTCCGTTCCACTTTTCCTGAAGACGGAGGACAGTAAGGCATATAAAGGTTTCACTGAATACTAAGAGCCTGAAAAACTGCTTGGCTGATTTGACTAATAAAGGCTGGTCTCTTATCAGACTGTATAGAGGTGGGAAGGCTAAACTGAGGAATTGTGTCTGACAGAAGGGAAGAAATGACTGTGGTGTCCTTCTCAGACCCTGTAGGAAAGGCCTCTACCTATCCAGTGAAAGTGGCTACCTAGACCAAGAGGTATTTTCGTTTTCTGACTCGGGGCATGTTGAGTAAAGCTAATTTGCCAGTCCTGGGCGGGGGCAAATCCTCGAGCTTGATGTGTAGGGAAGGGAGGGGGCCTGAATAATCCCTGAGGAGTAGTAGAATAGCAGATGGAACACTGAGAAGTTATTTCCTTGAAGATAGATTTCCACAATGGAAAGGAAATGAGAGGTTCTAAGAGGCGGGCTAGTGGCTTGTGCTATAGCATAGCCTGCCTTTGCTGGTGTGTGGCGATTAGGCCTGGTGGAACTGCCATCAATAAATCAAGTGTGATCAGGGTGGGAAACAGGGAAGAAGGAAACGTGGGGAAATGGGGTGAACGTCAGGTAGATAAGAGAGATGCCGTCATGAGGGTCAGGTGTGGTATCTGGAATAATGTGGAAGGCTGGATTGAAGTCCGGGGCAGAAACAATGGTAATTGTGGAGACTTAACACAATTGTGGAGTGAGTACAGCTGAAGGAGCCGGGGAGCAGAAAGTATATGAGTCAGGTGTGAGTAAGAAAATAGATTTTGGAAATTATAAGAGCTGTAGAGAGTGAGTTGAGCATAGTTTGTGACTTTTAGGGCCTCTAAAAGTATTAAAGCAGCGGCAGCTGCTGCACGCAGACATGAGGGCTAGGCTAAAACAGTAAGGTCAAGTTGTTTGGACAGAAAGCCTACAGGGTATGGTCCTGGCTCTTGTGTAAGAATTCTGACTGCACTAACCATGCCTAGGAAGGAAAGGAGTTGTTGTTTTGTAAGGGACTGAGGTTTGGGAGATTAATCAGACACGATCAGCAGGGAGAGCACGTGTGTTTTTATGAGAATTATGCCGAGATAGGTAACAGATGAGGATGAAATTTGGGCTTGACTGAAGTCATGGGGGCTGTCTGTGAAGACTTGTGGCAGTACAGCCCAGGTAATTTGCTGAGCCTAATGGGTGTCAGGGTCAGTCTAAGTGAAAGCAAAGAGAGGCTGGGATGAAGGGTGCAAAGGAATAGTAAAAAAAGCATGTTTGAGATCCAGAACAGAATAATGGGTAGTAGAGGGATGTATTGAGGATAGGAGAGTATATGGGTTTGGCACCACGGGGTGGATAGGCAAAGCAATTTGGTTGATAAGGCGCAGTTTCTGAACTAACTTGTAAGCTTTGTCTGGTTTTTGGACAGGTAAAATGGGGGAATTGTAAGGAGAGTTTAGAGGTTTAGAAGCCCATGCTGTAGCAGGTGAGTGATAACAGGCTTTAATCCTTTAAAAGCGTGCTGTGGGATTGGGATATTGGTGTTGAGCAGGGTAAGGGTGATTAGATTTTAATGGGATGGTGGGATGGTAATGGTTGCCAGGGAAGGAGTAGAGATGTCCCATACTTGTGGGCTAAGGTGGGGGCATATGAGAGGAAGACATGAAGGAGGCTTTGGGTTGGGGAGAAGGGTGGCAGTGAGATGTGGCTGTAGTCCAGGAATAATCAGGGAAGCAGATAATTTAGTTAAAGTGTCTCGGCCTAATAAGGGAACTGGGGAGGTGGGGATAACTAAAATGGAGTGCTTAAAAGAATATTGTCTAAGTTGGCACCAGATTTGGGGAGTTTTAAGAGGTTTAGAAGCCTGGCCGTCAATACCCACAATGGTTATGGAGGTAATGTGGAGTGGGTAGCCTCCATATTGATTAAGAAGGGGATGATTAAGAAGGGGATGGACTTACCTTCCACTGTGAGAGTTACCTGAAGCTCAGCATCCGTGATGGTCTAGGGGGCTTCCAAGGCGATCAGGCAGCGTCACTCTTCAGCCGCTAAGCCAAGAAGATCTGGGAAGGAGTCAGAGGCTTCCAGGGGCTCTGGGAGTGGCTGCCAGGTGAGTTGGACAGTCCAATTTCCAGTGGGGTCCCACACAGATGGGACATGGCTTAAGAGGAATCCTGGGCTGCAGGCATTCCTTGGCCTGGCGGTCAGATTTCTGGCACTTGTAGCAAGCTCCTGGGGGAGGAGGTTCTGGAGGAATGCCTGGCCACTGTGGTTCAGGCATTTGGAAGTTCTTGTGTGCTGGAGATGTGGCTGGGATTTATCTCACAGTAGAGGCAAGGAATTGCAACTTTTTTCTATTATTGTACACCTTGAAGGCAAGGTTAATTAAATCCTGTTGTGGGGTTTGAGGGCCGGAATTTAATTTTTGGAGTTTTATTTAATGTCGGGAGCAGATTGTGTAATAAAATATATTTTGAGAATAAGAAGGCCTTTTGACCTTTTAGGGTCTAGGGCTGTAAAGTATGTCAGGGTTGCTGCCAAACGAGTCATGACCTGGACGGGATTTTTATATTTGATGAAAAAGAGCCTAAACGCTATCTGATTTGGCACAAAGAAAAAGGAGCATTAACCTTGACTATTCCTTTAGCTCCAGCCACTTTTTTAAGAGTAAATTGCTGGGCAGGTGAGGGAGGGCTACTCATGGAATGAAACTGTAAGCTGGACCGGATGTGAGGAGGGGAGGTGATAAAAGGATTATAGGGTGGAGGAGCGGAGGCTGAGGAAGAATTGGGACCTAGCTCACCCTGGCGAGGAGGGGAGAGGTCAGATGGGTCTGTAGAAAAGGAAGATTAGAAAGACTCAGTGACGCTTGGGGTTGGGACTGAGGGGACAGGCAGGAGGGAAAGAAGGAAGATTTGGGACTAGTTGCATTGGGAACAGAGACTAGGAAGGGACTGATGTGTAAAAGAATGCCTGGACGTCAGGCATCTCAGACCGTTTGCCTATTTTACCACAAGAATTATTTAGATCTTGCAGGATGGAAAAATTGAAAGTGCCATTTTCTGGCTATTTGGAACTACTGTCGAGTTTGTATTGGGGTCAAGCAGCATTGCCGAAGAAAATAAGATGCTTAGATTTTAGGTCAGGTGAGAGTTGAAGAGGTTTTAAGTTCTTAAGAACACAGGCTAAGGGAGAAGAAGGAGGAATGGAAGGTGGAAACTTGCCCATAGTGAAGGAGGCAAGCCCAGAGAAAAGAGTAGAGACACGGAGAAGGGGTGGGTGGTTCTTGCCCTCTAGAAAAGCAGAGAAGGGGTTGGGTGCCAAAATAAGGGATTGGGGCACAGAGATAAGAGGTCAGGGTACAGAAATAAGGGATTGGGGAGCAGAGATATGAGGTTGGGGTACTTGCCACTCCCCCAGAAATGTGGGACTTGCCGCTAAGGGTGAAGGAGAAGGGGTTGGGGTACTTGCCCCTCCCCCAGAAAAGCAGAGAAGGGGTAGAGACAGAGAGAAGGGGCTGGGGTACTAACCCCTCCCACAGAAAAGCCGGACTTGCCGCTAAGGGTGAAGGACCAAGGCAGGCATCCCTGCGTGGTCTGACACCTTTGAAACATGGGTGAATAATCAGAGAGGCATCCCTGCAATGATTATACCCCAAGAGAAGGCTGCCTTCCCAGTCCGTGACCAGCGCCGGAGTTTTGGGTCCACAGATAAAACGTGTCTCCTTTGTCTCTACCAGAAAATGAAAGGAAATGAAATTAAGAGAAGGGAGAGATTGAAGTGTGGCACCAAGATTGAAAGGAGAAAGAGGTTGAGGGATAGTGAGGGAAGTTGGAGAAGAGAGTAAAAAGAAGCCACTTACCAGATTTGAAGTTGGTGAGATGTTTCTTGGGCTGGTCGGTCTGAGGACCTGAGGTCATAGGTGGATCTTTCTCATGGAGCAAAGAGTGGGAGGACAGGGATTGACCTCCCAAGGGAGGTCCCCCGATCCGAGTCACGGCAACAAATTTCATGCACATTCGTGTGAAGAGACCACCAAACAGGCTTTGTGTGAGCAACATGGCTGTTTATTTCACCTGGGTGCAGGTGGGCTGAGTCTGAAAAGAGAGTCAGCGAAGGGAGATGGGGTGGGGCCATTTTATAAGATTTGGGTAGATAAAGGAAAATTACAGTCAAAGGCGGGTTGTTCTCTGGCGGGCAGAGTGGGGGTCACAAGGTGCTCAGTTGGGGAGCTTTTTGAGCCAGGATGAGCCAGGAGAAGGAATTTCACAAGGTAATGTCATCAGTTAAGGCAAGGACTGGCCATTTTCACTTCTTTTGTGGTAGAATGTCATCAGTTAAGGCAGGGCAGGGCATATTCACTTCTTTTGTGATTCTTCAGTTACTTCAGGCCATCTGGGCATATACGTACAAGTCACAGGGGATGTGATGGGTTGGCTTGGGCTCAGAGCCCTGATACAACCATTGTGGAAGACAGTGTGGCAATTCCTCAAAGACCTAGAACCAGACATACCATTTGATCCATGTTGTAGGAAGTCAGGGACCCCAAACAGAGGGACTGGCTGAAACCACGGCAGAAGAATGTGGATTGTGAAGATTTTATGGACATTTATTAGTTCCCCAAATTAATACTTTTATAATTTCTTATGCCTGTCTTTACTGCAATCTCTAAACATAAATAGTAAAGATTTCATGGACACTTATCACTTCCCCAATCAATACCCTTGTGATTTCCTATGCCTGTCTTTACTTTAATCTTTTAATCCTGTCAGCCGAGAAGGATGTATGTCACCTCAGGACCCTGTAATAATTGCATTAACTGCACGAATTGTACAGCATGTGTGTTTGAGCAATATGAAATGTGGGCACCTTGAAAAAAGAACAGGATAACAGCAATTGTTCAAGGAATACGAGAGATAACCTTAAACTCTGACCACCAGTGTGCCGGGCAGAACAGAGCCGTATTTCTCTTCTTTTAAAAGCAAATGGGAGAAATATCGCTGAATTCTTTTTCTCAGCATGGAACGTCCCTGAGAAAGAGAATGTGCACCTAGGTGTAGGTCTCTGAACTGGCCCCCCTGGGGCGTACCTGTCTCTTATGGTCAAGATTGCAGAGGTGAGATAGACCCCAGTCTCCCATAGCACTCCCAGGCTTATTAGGAAGAAGAAATTCCCGCCTAATAAATTTTGGTCAGACCAGTTGATCTCAAAACGCTGTCTCCTGATAAAATGTTATCAGTGACAGTGGTGCCTGAAACTTCATTAGAAATTTTAATTTCACCTCAGTCCTGTGGTCCTGTGATCTCGCCCTGCCTCCACTTGCCTTGTGATATTCTATTACCCTGTTAAGTACTTGATGTCTGTCACCCACACCTATTCACATACACCCTCCCCTTTTGAAAATCGCTAATAAAAACTTGCTGGTTTTTGTAGCTCGTGGGGCATCACAGATCCTACAAACGTGTGATGTCTCCCCCAGATGCCCAGCTTTAAAATTTCTCTCTTTTGTACTCTGTCCCTTTATTTCTTAAGCCAGCCGACGCTTAGGAAAATAGAAAAGAACCTACGTGATTTTCGGGGCAGGTCCCCCGATAGATCCAGCAATCCTATCACTGAGCATATATCCAAAGAAATGTAAATTATTCTATTATAAAGACATCTGCACACATATGTTCATTGCAGCACTATTCCCAACAATAAAGACATGGAATCAATCAAAACACCCATCAATGATGGACTAGATAAAGAAAATGTGGTAAATACACACCATGGAATACTATGTGGCCATAAAAAGGAATGAGATCATGTCCTTTTCAGGGACAAGGTTAAAGTATGAAGCAATTATCCTCAGCAAATGAACACAGGAACAAAAAAATCAAACATCACATGTTCCCACTTTTAAGTGGGAGCCGAACAGTGAGAAGACATAGACACAAAGAGGCGAACAACACATACTGTGGCCTGTCGGGGAAGGGCAGTGAGAGGGAGAGCATCAGGATAAATAGCTAATGCATGTGGGGCTTCATACCTAGGTGATGGGTTGATGGATGCAGCAAACCACCATGGCACACATTTCCCTGCGTAGCAAACCTGCATGTCCTGTGCATGCATCCTGGAACTTAGAATAAAATAATTTTTTTAAAAAAAGAAAAAGAACTGCAAATCATAGGGTATACAGAAAACTTTGACAAATATCTCTGAAGAATGTTCAGTGTGTACCAACTACTGCCAATAGTTTCTAGTTGTCTTTATAATGATCTCTAATAGGAAGTGACTTTATGACTAGTTTTAGCTGGATAATAGTAACATATCCTCTAGTGTGATTATAAGAATAGTTGTGCCAGATTCTGGTCCAGAATCTTGCAAAGTGAAAACACAGTTGATATAGCAGCTCAGTTGTATTCTTCCCAGGGTGGCTGCAACCTGAGCCTCTCTAATGACAGGAAAGACATTGTCATTCCTCGCCAAAACAACCACACTCTGTTCATGTAGTACCTCAGGCAGATTGATTTTAGCCCTGGATTTTGATGGGGCTTCATTCAAAGAGCTGTTCATTTAAAACATGTTCTAGGATATGCTATAAGGAAGATCTGTTAAACATTTATAAATATCACAGTCTATTTTAATCCTTCATGATCAAGGAAAAACATGACAAATAATAAAGCCCAAAATGAAAATTAAATTTATGTAATAGATATTGCATGCTCTTTCTGTAGTACCTAGTTAAAATATGGCATCTCTATTAATCATTTTCAAAGGGCATTCCTAGGGCATTGCTCATGCATGCATTATTATGGATGCGGCTACACCTGGATGTGTAATGCTCCATGCAATCTTTTGTGTCTCCAATACTGACTTCTGAAAATAAAAATGACACATTAAAGAAGAGAAAACACATCAGTCAATTTTACACTTGTCAGTGCCCAAATGAGAAGAGGATAATATTAATACATATAATTAATCTGGGGAAGTTCTATTGGATTTTCATGACCTTTGTAATTTCTATACCCCAATAGCATATATATCCTAGCAAATGGACGTTATAAATGGAACTCTTTGTGAAAAATGCAGGCTATTAACCAGAAGGTCTTCATGGGGAGAGAGATTACAAGGAATTCAATGAATAGTGATATCCCTTTAAGAGAAAAAGAAAATAGCTGAGTCCCTAGAGCCAGAGGTGAACAACAAATGGCTAGTGTAATTGTGACCTGAGTCCAAAATGTCATGCTCTCTAGACTTAGCAGAAGCACCTGTGCAGCATTCAATGGCTACCAAATTAAATAAAGTCAAAGTTGCTTGATTAAATAACTATGTTAGTAGGCCTTCCTTTTTTTCTTTTTCACCTTTAGTCAAAAGTGTTGCCCTAGCCCCTGTCTAATGGAAGAAGAAAATTGTCTTTCTATAGCATTGTTCACGTCAAGCACACAGTTTTATCCTGATAGTGATTATATGACACTTGACATATGCAGTTCAAATAAAGTTGTGAAAACTTATTTTTAATTGATCCCCTCATTTATCTTGCCAATTCCATATAGCAGCATGTTGGCTAGTGAACAGTTGATCAGATTTGCTGACCAGGTGAGGCCTTGATTTAAAAGTTTCTATCACTCCAACAATTCATTTGTGTTTCTTTTCATCAAAAAATAGAAAGAGTGACTAAATATCATCTTGTTTCACGGTAGTATACGTTGTTAATATTTCCACTTGGATATTTATAACTGGCTGCAAAATAATTGATTATGCTATGCCATACTCCCTCAAACTTCTGTTAAACATGATGATTCATTATTTTCCTTCAAGTTCTAGCTATCTCAGAAATGGCTGAAGGTTGTTACCTCTCATTTATATTTGTTACGTCTCTTTTCTACTTCTCTCTTCTTGCAAAGTGTTAGAAATTATGAGTCAGTTTCCAAAGCACATGTGCGCATGTGCACACACACACACAGTTTCCTACACCCATACACAATAAAGAGAAAGAAAATACCAAACATTTATTTTTATATAATCAGAGAACTTACTTTGAAACATTTTGAAGTTTTTATTCTTCCTTCCACAACACATGTAATGAGCAAATATATAGAATATAATTACACTTGGAAAGTTGTTTATCAATTTCAATATGTTAAAAACTAATTATGCTGAAGGTTCTATCAAAGTTGTGCTGGTATTGATGGAGCCTGTAATAATGTCTTCCCTGCATGAACAGGCCATGAACAAATTGCTGTTGCCTTCCAAGTACATTAATTTCTCATTGTAGGAGGAAGTTTCTTTTTGACAGACTGAGCCTGCAGTCCAAGCATTACCACCTGCTTAATCATAAAAGCATATGTAGTAATATAATTGAGTTCTAAGTTAACTCCTTCATAAAATTAATGAGGAAATAAGTGATTGGGTGTTAAAGTAAAATACTGAGTGATTATTTTATGTTTTATTTATTTATTTATTTATTTATTGAGATAGAGTCTCTCTCTGTCACCCAGGCTGGAGTGCAGTTGGGCGATCTTGGCTCACTGCAAGCTCTGCCTCCTGGGTTCACACCATTATCCTACCTCAGCCTCCTGAGTAGCTGGGACTACAGGTGCCCACCAACACGCCCGGCTAATTTTTTTTGTATTTTTTAGTAGAGACAGCATTTCACCATGTTAGCCAGGATGGTCTCAATCTCCTGACCTCATGATCCACCCGCCTCGGCCTCCCAAAGTCCTGGGATTACAGGCGCGAGCCACTGTGCCCGGCTAATTATTTTATATTCTTATATAAACGCCTATAACTACAAATAGTAATAGTAATACCAATAGTAAAACTATTAGTAAATAATCTACCAAACCTACATAGCAATAGTTCTAGTATAATAATGTGAATTGTCTGGCTTCTTTAATTGTTTTATAAAAACACAGCTTGGGCAACGTAGTGAGACCTTGTTTCTACAAAAAAAAAAAAAAAAAAAAATCTTTTCTTTTTAATTAGCTGGGCATGATGTCATGTTCCTACAGTCCCAACTACTCAGGAGGCTGTGGTGGGAGGATTGCTTGAACTCAGGTTTTGGAGGCTGCAGTGAGCTATGATCATGCCACTGCATTCCAGCCTGATATACAGAGTAAGACCCTATTCCTAATAATAAGAATAAGAATAATAATTTTATAAAAGCAAGTGTTTAACTAAAGTCCTCAATATACTTAACTACAAAGCAATAGTGATCTTGATATATAATTTCATAGAAAAACCATTTGGCAAATTTATGAAAAAATAATATTTAATCCATTTTCTTACCAAAAAAATGGAAGCCTTAGATATGAAAAGAAAGCAGAAAATTTTCAAGCAAATAAAAAATTAAACCTCCACTCAAGTCTCATGTTAGCCATGAAGCCTTTCCCATGAACTACTACCCCTTTGTAGACAGTTATTCTGCTCCTTCACTGTATTTTCACCGTGAGTTATAACACCTTTCACCCCTTTCTCATGGAACTCACCCCATTCTCATGAAATGTTGGAATGTAGCTATCACTTGCATATCGATCTCACAGACATGAGAATGGCTTACTCTTTTTTAAATCTCAGCAATATACACTACCACTAGATATAGCTGATGCTGAACACTTGTTAAGAAATGAAATTATTAGGCAGAAAGCAAACAGCTCATAATGCTCAAGGGACACCATAATGCAGAGTAGGATGACAGTGAGCTAGAGCTTGAGGTGGGGAAGAGGGGCTGGCAATTGAACCAATTACAAAAAGTTAAGTCTGATAGTTGCTGAGTTCTGGAAATACTTTAATGGAGAGCTGTCTAAGAATGGTTCAGGTTTGGAGAGTTAGAAAAGTATTACAGAAAACAGAATTCGTTAAAATGCAAGTGTGTTTTGAAAAAACTAAAGAGTATTAATGATCCATTCCATCAGTAGAGATTTGACAAATGTGATAGTATTTACTCTGTGGATCACACTAAACCCTAAAGAGATCTACTCTGAAATGCTTTGATAAACTCAAATATGTCTCAGTGCTATTTCACTGGAAAAATCAATTGCCAGTCCCACGTGGATGCTTCAGCATCCCTTGACAGCTATGATACTTTCCATTCATTACACAGATCAAAGATAAGAATCTGTTCATCTGTTTTAGGGACATTGTCTTATACTTTGAAACCTAATGAACAGAAATTGAACTAAGAAAAACTATTTATTTCAAGGAAATATAATTCTAACATGACTAAAAAGTCATCCTAATGCTGAGATAATTTCTGAGAGAATAATCTATTAATTTGATCATTTGGACTACAGATAAAAGAAACCAAACTCAAACTACTATGAATAAAAATAGAGAACATTGCATTTTATCAGTGGAGGTCCAGGGTGTGCCAGCCTATAGTCTCAGCTTAATCTAAATATTTACCTTCTTTTAAAACACACTCTCTCTCCCCTTTACGTGTTCTGCTTTGCTTTGTATTTACTTTCAGCTAACAAATGTTGCCTTGTAGCAGTTCTTGGTATCATTATCTTGGTAACCTACTGTTAGCTTAAGCCAATGTAGTAAGAGAGAGCATTAATTTTCTAAAACATCTAAGAAACTGTAGAATTAACCCTGATTGGCCCTGTTTGGGTACCATCAAATTTTTGAAATCATCATTACAGAACCAAAGAGTGACCAACTCATCTATGTGGATGGGAAGTAAGGGATTCTCCAAAAAGAAACAGTGGCTCCCTAATACAGGAAATTTTCCTTGCCTGGGGTTAATGGTGGATTACAGATTTTATTTGTTTTAAAGAGATGAACTGTATAGAAAAAAACAGAGCCGTCTATTCCCATAAAATTTTAGCATTCAAAAAATGTCTAAGACATGATTGCAGCTAATTCCTATTAACTTATTAACTTTGTTTTCCTGCCTTTCTATACAAACCTCCATATGTAACAGCACATCCCTGGACCCTGGGCCCTCTTGAACCCTCTTTTTGACTCTTGCCTTTATGGATTCAAAATGGCTTTGGATTGCCTACCCTGATATAAAATTCTATAAAAGAAACACATTCTATTATTGGCGCTGTGAAAAAACATGCACTTCAACACATTGCTGGTGGGACTGCAAAGTGGTACAACATTTTGGCAGTAAATTTTGCAATCCTAACACATACCTACACATCTACTTACTGTTTAACCAACAATCTCACTTCTAATAATCTTCCCTGAAGATACCATTTAAAAATCCAAAAGTACATATGCACACATTCTCTGTAATTGCAAAATATTGGAAACAAGGTAAATGTTCATGCATAGGAGATTGATGGAATTAACCTACAACATATCGACATAATGAAGTACTTTGAGGGTTTGAAAAAATAAATGAGGAAGACCTCTTTGAAGTTAAATGATGTAAATTTCAGGATACAATTTTTAAGTGAACAAAAGCAAAGGATACGTGCACAGAATATCTCTCACAAGGTACTTATTTTAATTGCATAGGAAAAAATAAAGTAACTTTATACTGGATAAACAGAGCAGACTCCGTCTTAATAATGAAATCACAGCTAATATTCTTAGAAATAAGACATATCTACAATCTATATCTCCTGATATCCACTACAAAAAAAAAGGCACAGTATCATTTCTGCGACCTTGCAAAACTTCATAATGGCAATTTAATCTCAACAAAACATCAGATAGTACTTGCCTAGAGTGACATCAGCAACATGGTAGAAATAGGAATCTCCTGACTTCCTCCACGTATGGATGCACCAAAGAAACATCTATTCATAGATCCTTTTCCTCTAAGAGAAAGACCAGTTGAGAAATTCCTATGCACCAAGCAGCTGAGAAAACATTCACATCAAAAGGGGAGGAAAAGCTTAGACATACTCAAGCACTATAAAATCAAGAAAGGAATCTCCACTATCAAGCTTCTCCCTGTGGAGAGGAGGGTTTGGACTTCACATGCAGTGCCCTAACTCTAAGGTTCCCCATGATATGGCTCTTAATTAACAACGATAGGAGCAAGGGTCTTTCTAGACTGTGGGAAAGAAAGTGATAATTTAATATAGGAGCTTGAGGGCTTCCAGGGGCTTTACTTCCTGGGAGCAGTACCAAAAAGTGGCTTAAAATATGCAGGCTTCTGTCTCTCCCCGAATCAGGCTTATGATATGCTCTTCTAGTGTCTACTTGGTGGCCTGGCTGCTAACTAACTTGTATCAGGGAGTTAAAGGAGTAGATAAATACTAGCCGAGTTGGCAGCCTGGGTGGCAGACTGACACTTCTCCAACCTGCTCTCATTGCTTACCCCAGTAAGAATTCTAAGATTTATTAATCTCCCTCCTGGAAGGAGTTAGTTCATACATCTAGCACCCCAACTTTTAAAGCTTCCATTTGAGGGACTGTATCCTAAGCCTCTCAGCTCTGGGAGCAGAGGGGACAAAGTATATGAATGTCTATATAGGCCACAGAAAAAAGTGATAGTTTTACACAGGTATGTAAGCACTCTAAGAGCCTTTATGCCCCAGGAGCAGTTCAAAAAATGTCCTAATGCCAGGAAAATGGTAAATTAGTGTCGGTGCACATCAAGCAAACAAACAAAAGAAGGAATATCATGCAACCAATAAACTGGAGACTGGAGGAAAATACTTGATGACATGTATAATTGTTCACAATATAGTAAATAAAGTGAATATATATCTGTATATATAAAGAGTACTATTTTTATACATATAAAGACCATATAACATATTCATATAGATTTTTTAAATGATTTATGTATACACATAAAATGAATACATTCAAATTTTCTACTTAGAGACTATATAATCATTCACACATAAAACAAGATGTATACAAATATATATGCAAGTATATTGATTTAGTTTGGATGTGTGTCCTTGCCTAAACCTCATGTTGAAATGTAATCCCCAATGTTTAAGGTGGGACCTGGTGGGAAGTGCTTGTTTGGATCATGGGGTTGGATTTCTCATGAATGGCTTAGCACCAATCCCTTGGTGCCAGTGCAGTCCTCATGACAGTGAGTGCATTCATGTGAGATCTAGCCATTTAAATATGTGTGGCACCTCTCACCCTTCTCTTGCTCCTGCTTTTGCCATGTGATGTACCTGTTCCCCCTTTGCCTTCCACCGTGATTATAAGTTTTCTGAGGCCTCTAGAAAAGCAGAAGCCACTAAGCTTCCTGTACAGCCTGCAGAACTGTAAGCCAATTAAACCTTTTTTCTTATAAATTGCCCAGTGTCAGGTGTGTATATATATATATATATATATATATATATATATACATATATATATGTGTGTGTGTGTGTGTGTGTGTGTGTATATATATATAAAATTTTATTTTGTTTTAAGTTCCAGGATACATGTGCAGGATGTGCGGTTTTGTTACATAGCTAAACGTGTGCCATGGTGGTTTGCTGCACCTATCAATCCATCACTTAGGTATTAAGCCCCACATGCATTAGCTATTTATTCTGATGTGCTCCTTCCCTCCACTCTCCAAACAGGCCCCAGTATGTTTTGTTCTCCTCCCTGTGTCCATGTATTCTCATCGTTCGGCTCCCACTTATAAATAAGAACATGCAGTGTTGAGTTTTCTGTTCCTGTGTTAGTTTGCTGAGGATAATGGCTTCCAGCTTCATTCATGTCCCTGCAAAGACATAATCTTGTACATTTTTATGGCTGCATAGTATTTCATTGTGTATATGTACCACATTTTCTTTATCCAGTCTATCACTGATGGGCATTTGGATTGATTCCTCGTCTTTACTATTGTGAGTAGTGCTGCAATGAACATACATGTGCATGTGTCTTTATAATAGAATAATTTATATTTCTTTGAGTATATGCCCAGTAATGGGATCACTGGATCAAATGGTATGTCTTGTTCTAGGTCTTTGAGGAATTACCGCACTGTCTTCCACAACGGTTGAACTAACTTACATTCCCACCAACAGTGTAAAAGTGTTCCTATTTTTCCACAGCCTCACCAGCATCTGTTGTTTCTTGACTTTTTAATGATCACCATTCTGACTGTTGTGAGATGGTATCTCATTGTGATTTTGATTTTAATTTCTCTAATGGTCAGTTGTGTTAAGCTTTTTTTCATATGTTTGTTGGCCACACAAATGTCTTCTTTTGAGAAGTGTCTGTTCATGTCCTTTCCCCAATTTTTGGTACGGTTGTTTGTTTTTTTCTTGTAAATTTGTTTAGGTTCCTTGTAGATTCTGGATATTAGACCTTTGTCAGATGGATAGATTGCAAAAATTTTCTCCGTTCTGTAGGCTATCTGTTCACTCTGATAATAATTTCTTTTGCTGTGGAGAAGTTTTTAATTAGATCTCATTTGTCAATTTTTGCTTTTGTTGCAATTGCTTTTGATGTTTTTGTCATGAATTCATTTCCCATGCCTGTGTCCTGAATAGTACTGCCTAGATTTTCTTCTAGGGTTTTCACAGTCTGGGGTTTTACATTTAAGTCTTTAACATATCCTGAGTTAATTTTGGCATTCCTGTAAAACAATAGATAAGCAGAGAGCCAAATCAAACTTCCATTCACAATAGCTGAAAGAGAATAAAATACCTAGGGATACAGTTAACAAGGGATGTGAGGGATCTCTTCAAGAACTACAAACCATTGCTCAAGGAAATCAGAGAGGACACAAACAAACGGAAAAATATTCCATGCTTGTGGATAGGAAGAATCAATATTGTAAAAATGGCCATGCTGCCCAAAGTAATTTATAGATTCAATGCTATTCCCATCAAACTACCATTGACATTCTTCCCAAAATTAGAAAAAATTACCTTAAAACACATATGGAACTAAAAAAAGAGCCCATATAGCCAAGACAATCCTAAGCAAAAAGAACAAAGTTGGAGGCATCATGCTACCCAACTTCAAACTATATTACAAGGCTACAGAAACCAAAACAGCATGGTACTGATACCAAAACAGACACATAGACCAATAGAACAGAATATAGACCTCAGAAATAAGGCACACATCTACAATCATCTGATCTTTGACAAACCTGACAAAAAAAAGCAACGGGGAAAGGATTCCCTATTTAATCAATGATGCTTGGAAAATTGGCTAGCCATATGCAGAAAATTGAAACTGGACCCCTTTCTTACACCTTATATAGTCTCAGGTATTTCTTTTTTTTTTTTTTTTTTTTTTTTTTTGAGATGGAGTCTCGCTCTGTCACCCAGGCTGGAGTGCAGTGGCACCTGATCTCGGCTCACTGCAAGTTCCGCCTCCCGGGTTCACGCCATTCTCCTGCCTCAGCCTCCTGAGAAGCTGGGACTACAGGCGCCTGCCACCATGCCTGGGTAATTTTTTTGTATTTTTAGTAGAGACGGGGTTTCACTGTGTCAGCCAGGATGGTCTCGATCTCCTGACCTCATGATCCACCCGCCTCAGCCTCCCAATGTGATGGGATTACAGGCATGAGCCACCGTGCCTAGGCTCAGGTATTTCTTTATAGCAATACAGAAATGGACTAATACACATAGTTATACAATTATATATATACACACACATATATATATATATACACATAAATACATGTAAATATACACAAGAATGTTTAGATAAAATAGTATGTTTATATATGGATATACATATGTATACAGTGTGTGTGTGTATATATATATTATTTATTTGTATCTGTAAGAGAGAACCATTATATTTCACTTACCATATTGAACAATTACATGTGCATTTGTAGTGGTGAAATTTTAAATGAGTTTTCTTTTACTTTTTGTGCTATTTTGTACTCTTCAATAGATTCTAAATTTTATATAATGTTCTTGAAATGTCCTGCAATGTTCCTAATTTTGTAATTTTAGATTGGTTGAGAAACTGAATATAAAGAACTCTAGATTTTCCACTTTACTGTAGTTGGGTAGCTCTTTTAATAGTTATTGTGTAAATGAAACAATTACATTTTGAGTGCTTTTACAGAAGAACAGCAAGTGCTTTTTTTAAAAAAACATATCTCCTTTTCACATTTTAAAGTGTCAAATTTTCACCGCATAAAAGATGCTCGTCGCATGGAAGATAAGTTTTCCCCTGTGATTTCTCATGACTGCCCCTCTGCCTCTTGATTTTTTATCATGCTGACTCGTCATTCCTCCTAGTTCAATGCCTCAATCAGACTCTCATTCTGATTGACTTTATTCATCTTTCTGCTTCCTTTGACCTTCAGGTTTGCTTGTTCCTTTGATACTACTCTCCCTACTTTAGTTATATCAGTTATGCTATAAAAATATTTATCAAAAGATTTTCAAACTAGGTAAAATTGTACATCTGGTTGAATAGATGATGATACTATTCCTTCTAAAAGAGATTATTTTATGACACTGGTCCCTGATGCTAATTTATCCAGAGATTTTATAAAGCACACTAATATATATGAGGATATAGAAAACATCTTAAAAGACATTTTGCATGGCAGTTTTTAGTTTATAAGGTTTGAAGAAGAAAACCTGTTGTATATTATTAGTTAATTTACCAAAATTTACAAAGACATCTAATACACTGGCCGTATTAAAGATTTCTGGATTCTGAATTAAAATATAGCAATTAAAGTAGCTATTTGCGTACTTAAAACTCTCTTAACTATCATCCCCGGAAGCTGTGAATGCTATTCGCAGCCACTCTAATTTTTAAATTTCCTTTGAAAAATCAAAGCACCTAGATATGCTAAAGGTATGAAACCTGGAATATCAAAACAAGATTGAGAATAGAAATGGCAACCCTTAAAACAATTCCAAACTCTTTGTGATTAGGTGCCAGTAAAGTTTTGTTAGAGTTTCCTAGGGTAGCTTCTATTTTTTGTTTTAGATAAAACTCTTAAACATATGAATGGAGATGTTATTTCTGTAACTTTACTATCCAAGATCTAGGGAAAAGAATTTCAAGATAACTTTGGCCATTTCTCCTCATTATTTTTCAAGACTACAGCTTCTCATGTTTCATTATAGATTAAAATGATACAATGATTGTGTAGGGCAATTAAGAATGACAATATATGACAGACATGTGAGCCAGAGTAATTTGCTACAAAAACAAAAGTTACAATCACCTTTTTTCCAAAGCTTTAGTTTATCTCAATTGAATAACTTCCCCTGTGTTCTGAAATAGGAAACGGGCCATTATATCGAAGGTAAATTACTTGAACCTACTCATAAGGCACCAAGTAAAATTGAAGCCGCATAAGAAAACAGGACCTTTCTTGTTGCCCTCTTCTCTTCTATTCACACAGTATCTCCATCCCTTAACACTTTTTTTTACCAGGGTTGCTGTAATTGTCTTATAACAGATCACTATTCATTCCAGATTCTCCTAACTCCCACTTCCATTAACATCTTCTTCAAATGGCTGCAGCTATTTTTACTAAAATGTGCACCGGATTATCCCCTCAGCTTGGATCATTTAATGATTTTCAGTCACTTCCAAACCCTTAGCATGGCCCCTCCAATCTACCCAGGCATATGTGTGTACATACATTGTATACGTCAGTTAGCCAGAATAATATATCCTGCTGTCATTTGCCTTTGTGTCTTGGCATTTTGTCAGGAATAGCGCTCTTTCTTCTCCATCTATATAATTCCAACTCATTTTTCAAGACTCAGTACAAGTCAAGATAGGATTCAGGTCACCCATGTTCGATGCTTCTCCTTGGGCTGCTTATCCTTGTGGGAGGATGGTGCATGCCCAGCCTGCTTGACTAAATTGAAACTGTGACTTGCTTTGCCTAATTACATGAATGCAGACTTGGCGAGAACTTACAGAGTCAGAATAAACATAATACTCCGTGATCCTTTTCTTATACCATGAGATGGAGGACAATGTAGATAGTGGCTGTTCCATCAGTTTGTGTACCCAAGTGAAGATAATACAGACCAGGATAATAACTGACCTGCAATAGACAGGTGGCGCAGAAGCCACTGAGATTTTTTCAGTGCTCTGTTGCTACAGCATTAACTAAACTGTCATGACTGGTGCATTATCTATTTCTACATTGTAATTGATCACTTTATTGTTGTTTTTCATTATGTCTCTCCCACTGGCCTTTGAAGTCTGAAGAAAGAAACTGCAATTTTCAACTCTTTTTTTTTTAATAGCAAGTAGTACAATGCATCAATCATTAAAGGAAGGAAATAAATGTTGATAGAAGAAATGAGAATAAAGGTTTGTTGTAAAAATTTAAGTCAACTCTTCTAGCAACTCTAGGATGCAGATAAAAGCATAAATATTTTTTCACTGAAGCAATAAATCAGCATTTTGTTTCTCTGCAATTAGTTTGTTTAGATTTAATAGAGACTAGGTAGACAGACTTAAGCACATGCATCTGTTTTCATTTCTTCAACAACCACTTTTTGGTGTCTATCATTTGCCAAGCACATGGTAGGCACTGTTGTAGATGGATAGAAACCCTGCACTCAAGGAGTGCATTTTGCAGTGCTGGGAGAAAAAATGGGCTAGTGTAATGAGCATTTCACATAGAATATGATAATTACAATGAGGAAAATCATCAAAAGAACATTCAAGAGTTAGTATGACTTATTCAGGTACAAAGAGCAGGTGAGGCATTTTAGTTAGAGGAAGCAGCAGGCATAAAGGCCCAGAATCAAGGGAAAGCAGAGACTATGAAGTAGAACATGGAACTGATGAGTAAGATGTGAGGCGTGAGTGGTCAGCATGGGGCTGGAGTAGTAATCAGACCACATCACTGGGCTCTAGTGTACCACATCACTGGGCACTAGTGTGCCACATCCAGTGAATTCATCACAAACACACTGAGGAAAGCATTGAAAATTTTTCATTAGAGAAGTTGCAAGACCAAATTTGTGATATAGAAGTTGCATTCTATGGGTATGTGGAGAATAGATGGAAATGGTTAGGACAGAGAAACTAAAGACATGAACAAGATTTTAAAAGATCGCCTTGTGTTAAAAAAAAAAAAAATAGATGAGCTGGGACAAGCATATCTTCTTTCTCATGAATTTTGGAAATGGAAAGAGACTTTCAACTATAGTTGAAGCAGATGATGTGAGGTGGTGATGGTAATCAAATTTACCAGCAGACAAACTCAGTGAAGGGTAGAGACAAATATACATCTGCTGGAGTGACTGACTGATAATGGCTGGGTGAAAATGGGTGATTCATGTCTATTGCAGGACACTTGCACACTTGTCCCTTGATGAGTCTTTCCTCCACCTCCTGCTTGCATGAGCTCCATCTCGACCATGGCTTCTTCACTCCTTCAAGCAACAAGCCTGTCTCCTACATCACTTCCTATGTCTTTAAAATCATCCACCCATTCGGAGACATGAAATTGTTTCTGCTCTTTATTAAACAAGATCTTAAAATAGATGGTACATTGATAGCAATATGTAATCAATAACTCACATAAACTTCATACAAGCAGTCGTTTCAGGAGGAAGCAATTATGCAGGAGGAATGGGAAGACAGGATATAGAGCTTGACAGAAAGGGTGAGAAGACCTTAAAAGAGGAGAATTTTTTAAAAAAAAATATACGTGTTCTAAAACAAATATATTCTTCCGCTACTGAGAAATTAATCAATATGTCCCTGTATTTTAATATAGCAAAGTAATTCAAACAGCGCATCTTGAAAAAACACCTTGGGATATTTCCAGATAAGAGATGTTGTCATAATATAAAAGGCTATTTTTCACTCTTTGGAATTACATATTTCTCTTTTTATAAGTTTGTCTGCTTCAGGGTAATAACATTTTGTTACATGTGGCAGAGTGTTTTGATGTGTATCAAGATTCCTGTTTACCACTTTATCTTCTTTGAGATCCCATTGCACACAGCTATTTGGGGCCTGAGGGAAAAGGGATCTTGGGTGACAGAATGACAAATTGAAATATTTGACAATCTTCTTGCAGTTTTTGGTCCCATTGGGATCTGATGTGAGTAAAATTGTGATGATCCAATTTATGGCACAGTAAACTACATTGGCAGAACAGCCTTAGGTCATTTGGGAAGAGTACTTGCAAGTCGGTGACACATTAGAATTTTTTTAAATATTTACTATAATAACATGGGTTGAAGGATTTATAAAGGCATGAAGGGTAAAAGGTGGGGATTCTTTCTGCAAAGCTTTATGATCTAGGTTATGTTGTGTGCAGTCACAGTGGCTGTTTTCCCCAAAGGACAATGTGGTCCAGAGATTAAGCACTAACGTAGAAATAAGAACATCCGTTCACACATTGGTCTCACCATTTGTCCTTTATTTCTTTATCTTTTAAAGAAGCCATAGCCCCTCTTTTCTATTTTGGAAAGTGTTATGACTATGACTGAAGCAAATACACATAATACTTAGAGTTAGTAAGTGGAAGGTTGTTGTTATAAGCGTGCAAAGATCTGAATTAAGAGGGCACCATTTCTCCCAGGTATATTTCACAGGATATGCAAGACCTAAATTATGAAATACTTATTTGAAGTACTTGCTATTACTTCAAGTGAGCACTTTTCAACAAAATGTTTTTAATAATAAATAAAAATATAAAAACTGAAGCTGTATAGTAATTATTGAGTATTTAGATATCCTAAAAAGGGACTTATGTATAGATATGTATGTACCTCATTGAAATGATAAATAGGATATTTTAATCAGTGCTGTATTGATTTTAATGGATCATTTTATTATAAATCCTGGAAAATATTTGTAGACCTAAGTTAGAACTGTCATAGGAGGTACTTGAAAAGGACACTGCCCACATTTGACTGTCACACATTTTAGAATGATTATTCTTTTAATACCTTTAGCAAAAGGACTGTGAGCACCCTCGTCCCATTGGAGGAGGACGTCTGTCTTCGAATCTAGGGCACATACATTGCAAGCTCTATTGTTTTTCCCATGCCTTAAGTGAAATAGTGTTCAAACAACCCAAGAAGATTCTTGGTTTAAAATATTATAAACTTAGAATACCATGTTACTATGTCTATTTTGTGGTTTGTTCTAACATCTGTGCTGTCCTATAGGGTGGTTTGTCCTAGGATCTGTACTGTCCAGTACAGTGATTGCTAGCTGGTGTTGCTGCTGAGGACTTGAAATGAGACTGGTGCATCTGAGGAACAACTGAATATTTTATTTTGATTAAGTTTTAATACTCAGGCAATGTGTGATTATTAATTTTATGTGTCAACTTGGCTGAATTAAGGAACACCTGGAAAACTGAGAAAGCACTATTTTTGGGTGTGTCTCTGTGAGAGTGTTTGCAGAGGGGATGAGCAAGTGAGTCTGGAGAGGACTAGTTAGGAAGATACATCCTAAAGGTGTACAGGTTCCATACAATTTGCTGGTGATCTGCAGAGAAAAAAAGAAACGGAGGTGAAAAACACAAAGGTGAATGTGTTGATATATTTGCTTAAACTCCTCAGCCTATGCATTCCAGGACGAACACCAGCAGGCCCCTGGGTTGTCAGGTCTTTGGCCTCAGACTGAGACAGTTACATCGGCTTCCCTGATTCTTTGGACTTGAACTGAGCCAACTACCAGCATCTAGGGTCTCCAGCTTGCAAACTGTCATGGGACTTCCAAGCCTCTATAAATTCATGAGCAAATCTCCCTAATAAATCTCCTCTCATATATATTATATATATAAATATATAGCTCCTATATATATGAAATATATATAGCTAATATACCAAGGAGATATATATATATATAGCTGCTATAAATAGGATATATATACACCTTCTATACACATTTTATATATATATATATCTCCATTGATCTTATCTCTCCTGAAAACCATGACTAGTATATTGTAAACAAATATTTCTGTTAAACATAATTTTATTGTTTTCCTGGACTGTATCTCATTTTAAACTTGCATTGCATAAGACATTTTTGGTGAATTGTAACATGTTTAGGACATATATCATTTCTAGTACTATACTTATGGAAACACATAGATTCAGCTTGCATAATTAAGTGGTACAGGAAACTATTTTGTTTTAAACAAACTAGTGATTCTGATGCAAAGATCAAATGAAAATGTAAAAGCTAGAACTGTTACCAGAAAAGTTGAGAGACAGAAAGAAAACTGTACCTTTCAGGATTAAAGACAATTATAACCTGGTGCAGCAGAGCAAAATAGGAGATCTGTGTGTTGTGTGAAACAAATAGGTTTAATTTGACAAAAGGGAAAATATTAAAAGACATTTTTGGCAATAGATAAAAATTTGATGAAGAATTTCCTCCCAACCTTCAAAAACTATTAAGAAACTAGTTGTCTAAAATCAGAATAAAGTGAGCAACAAAAAATACTGATGATTTAAAACTATAGGTTATCAGCTTATAACTTTGGCCAGCTAAAACATGGCTGAGTTCTTGCCCCAAAATCCACCGCATTTTTAGGTGAAGTTACACTAAAAGAAAAAAATTATTTTAGTTATAATTTTTTTGAGAAAATTATGATGAAAAAACTAAAAAAGATATTTTACGAAATTGAAGCATCTTCAATAAAGCCATCAAATTTCCATAGAATATAAAACCATTCTTATAACATCAAAGATTAATGGATTCAAATTCTGAAAACTTGAAAATAGTTAACCTTAGATGTGTCATACAAGAGACAATCCAATTAACATACTGGTATGCTTTGTCTGAAAGGGCTTCTAAATATACAAAGAAATGTTGTTATTTTGCAGACTAAATAATTAATATCCTTGCAAAGATATTTTCAATTTTTTGTATATGTTAAAGAATAACTTCAACTAGAAAAAAATAATTTTACTTATGTGTACAGTGCTCCAGCTATATTAGATCAAAGATCCAGAATTATTGGAATTTTTAAATATAAGACAACTTCAAAGACAAGTCAGGTTTTCTAAAAAGCATGGACCAGGTTTGTTAGTGTATATGCAAATAAAAAAAGAAAATTTTGTGTTTAAATTTATTATGGGAAAAGTTTTAAGTATGGTTGGAAAAGCTTGGGTATGTGAGCCTTACTTTTCAACTGTAAATTTCAGGACATCTAAGTAAAGATTATTTTTTAAAACACATTTGCATCAAATTGGGATATGCTGTAAGTGTAAAATACCCATCAGGTTTTAAATTTTGAGTAGAAAAAATGTAAATATTTCTAAATGTTTACATTAATTACATGTTAAAATGATAATATTTGGGGTATACTTTATTGTATAACATATTATGAAAATTAATTTCCCCTAGTCTTTTTTAATTTTAAAAAATTGGCTGCTAAAATATTTAAAATACATCTATGGGTTACATCACATTTCCACTGGGCAAAACTGGCTGTTTAGAAATGTTATTGATCAAAGTCTTGGTTGTTATTATTGCATATTTAGATCCTCCTTCTAAAATTGTAAACCCTTCTAAAATTGTAAACCATTTCCTCTATGCCTTAGATTAGCCTTTCAACATATTATGTAATATTAACAAAACATTTTGTTTAGTTTATAATTAATTATAATTATTTTATTTGTGAATTCAAAAGTATGTGTAACAATTGGCATGTTTTATTGGTGAAATTGTTACCTGACAGAAAACAAATGGATTTAAAGTATCAATAAAACATCACAAAAAACAAAGTTTGTAAAAAGTTAAGCTCCATATTTTGGATGGCAGATAAATCATAGCCAACATGCCAGTGTTTAATAATATTATTCATATAAAGGTAGCCAGAACTCCAATCTCTTTAATGATTCTAGAGTGCTCCATATTTAAAGATTGCTGAATATTCCACATTATCTGAGTGTTAGATAATATTTTCCAGTTTTGTATTGATAAAACTGATGTATAAATATAATAAATGAATTGAAGTTTCTATGGTTATTAGGATGACAACAAGAAGTATATTGATACCTATATCTACATAGTCACAGAATATCAAATTGTGCTTGTCTTCTAAGATTTACACCTTTTTGATTGCAAAATGGTAACTTGCCTTCCAACAATTTATGTGGTGCTTGAAATTTTTAGCAGAAGAAAAATCAAATTACATTTTTTATTTGTTTATTAGTTTATTTTATTCTTGGTAAGCATGTGAATTTATTCATTAACTCAAAATTATTTGCAAATTCATTTTTTTATTCACCAAATCTCTTATCAACTTTGAACTCAGTGATATCAATATAGAGGTCACGGTTCAGCTGGTCATAGTTGGAATATTATGCCATCATTATGGAAAACATTACAAATCAAGGCTTATTTTTGATTTTTTTCCCTTTGAGAGTTGGTTGTAAATCATGTTACCAACATGCCACAGTGAAAACATCAACTTTTACTGAGTACTACTTTGAACAAATGCTAAGAATGACTTGAAAATACTGGAAAATGAAAGAGGTTCAATGAGTTTTAGTAATTGAAGGATAAACTGCCCAAATTCAGAAGAGTAACTCAAGGCTCACTTTCAGCCTTTTCTTTAATCCCCTTTACCATACTTTCATTGGATTAAAAAGCATGGATATAAATAGAAATGGATAGATTGTGGTTCTTGGGAACCAAAGGACTAAAATAATCTTTGTACATTTTTGAAAGGGAACTCAGAGTACAGCTAGATTAACAAATTGGGAAGCAGTCTCAAGAAGAAAATGACTCTGCTAGAAAGACCTGTCTCTTGGGGTTGAAGAGTGAGATGTGTCCACAGTGACATACTGGGTGTTGGCTTGGAAGGGATCATGAATGGTCCTTGAAAATCTCTTCATCCTCACATCTCGCAACATCTCTCTTCAGGAAGATTAAGATATTCTCAGCCTATTCACTTCATATCTTCATGCTGAAACTCTTTCCCATTTTTGAAATGCACTCCTCTCCTTCCACTTTTCAGTTGCTAATTTGTACTCCTTTATGCTTCCCAATTCAGCACAAGTATGGAGCTGAATGAAGGCTTTTCCTGTCTTCCAGGGCACTCCTAGCTTACCCATATCATGTAAGTTAACATGCTGTTCAATAGGATATGTTTATTTATCTGTCTTCTCCACAAGACAGTAAGGGCTTGAACAACCAAAATGTGTCTTTTCCAATTTTATATTCCCATTGACTATCATATTGGGTAGCACAAGCTGGACCCTCAGTAAACATTTGCTGAAGTATTAAGCTGCCAAGTAAAGCCCTGGATTTGGGCAATTTGTTTAAACAAGCCCTTCTGCATATTATCTTTAGGCTTTATGTAAATTCTAAGGACTGCCTCCATGTCCCAGCTTTCACTGGAAATAATTCCAGTAAGATTATTATAGTCAGTTTTCAGCCATATAAATGGTAGAATGCCAAAAGTGACATATTCAGTCCATTAGCTGACAATTTGGTACCAAGTTTAAGGCTGATCTGTTTCCATTTAGGAATATTTCTCTAAATACCTTGATATGAAATCTAAAATCATCTAGTCGACTACAGAACAGGTATATTATAAGTGTCTGATAAAATTATAAACATCTAATCAAGAATGCCAATATTACCATTGCCAGCATGAAAGTCATTTCAGACTTAGCTTTCTAAAATAAAATAATGAGAAACTGCCTATATGAGGCTTATTTCCTTCAGACTAAATATACACTTGCCATAGTAATGAAAGTTTTAGGAATTTTGTGATCAACACCATCACTACATTTAGTGCATTTTAAACCAGATCATTCTCGTTCAGAGGATAAGTGAATGTCTTTAACATCCATAAGATAAATTAATTCTTAATTCATTAATGGCTTCTAGACAAAGATACTGCTGATTCTTAGGGCTTTTCACCTGTTTTGCAGTGAAAAATGACAAATTAATGAAAGTCTTGTCGTGAGGTATTCCACTAAGCACTCCGTAGACTAAGCAAGTTAATTAGTTTCTTTTTGTTGCCTTAAGACAGAAGTTAGGACAATTCCCAAACTAGACAGACAAAGCAAGAAGGACTGCTTTTGAATATTAACAAACAGTAGGCTATATTCGTTCAGGAGGAACTTATCTTTGGGAAGGCGTGTATTTAGTAATGTAGAGGAGGAAAATGCTGGTTATTAAGCATAGAATGTTGCATACAGTGCTATAAGAATAATCAAGAGATCCAAAATCTAACTGAATCTTCGCACATTTTCATGATTTCCTGCAGACTGCTATGTCCATAATGGCTTTCAACTTTGGGATGAACCTGAAATATTCTGATTGAATTGCACAGATCATGAGCTGCCAGCTGGTGTTTATGTACAGTTAATCACCAAACCACCAGATGTGGGTGCTGGTGTCAGTGTCCCCATCCACATCTGTTTCCCCACATGCTAATTTCACTAGTTTGAAATTTGTTTCTTTCCTTTTTTCTTCCCTTTTTCATTCATATTAAATATTTTTCAAAATATTTATTGAGTACTTACCATGGGCCAAGCACTTCTCTAAGCAATGGAAATATAAAGGTGACCAAAATCTATTTTGTCGTTGCATTCACAGAGCTGAGGGTCTTGTGGCTCAAATAGATATTAAGCAGATGACTCCTTATATAAGGAATAACTATAAAATGAAATAAGACTTACAAAAGAGAGATAAGAATGTTGCAAAGATTTAAAGTCTGAGAAAGTGCTTCCCCTCTAGGGTCTAGAAAATGTCTTTCCTAAGAGGCATTTTATCTGAGATTTAAAAGACAAGTAAGATCTAAGTGAAGCACAGGTGAAAAACCAGCATGTGGAAAGACTGAAGTAGGAGAAAACATGGTTATGTTCCAACACCAACACATGAGAAAATTTTATTTACAGACTTGTCTGTAGAGCATGAAAGAGACAATAGTGCAATTTAGGGCTGGAAAGGTAAGTAGAAACTCACTCTCAGGTCCTTGTAAGCTGTGTTAGAGGTGTACATGGCCTTATGGAAAAATATAAATATGTGTGTATATGTACATCTATATTTACATATAGAGAGAATGCACTTTGTAGACTACATTAAAGATATGTGTATTTAATTTATTAGCAGTAGAAAGATATTAAATGTCTTAAGGGGAAGGGATTCTCACAATAGAACATTTACCTTTTTAAAGAGACTACCATCATTGTGGTTTGGAGAATGGATTGGAAAACTGTTGAGTACACGTGGGGAAACCAATAAAGGATTGTCCATAAGTTAAACATGGTGATAAATTGATACCCTTCAGCTGTATTTAAGAAATAAATTCAAGGAGTAGATTATATATAGGGGGTGCAAGCTAAAAAAGATATCAAATTGAAATATTTATTCGTAATAACACAATATTATGTAATAATACAATATTATGTAATAATATATATTTTTCTGGTCCTATAGAGAAGTCTAATAAAAAGCAAAAGCAGGAATATTGCAATAGATGGATTAGAATTAAGATCCATTAAAATAACAAGAAAAAAGAAATGCATTCCATCATTTTTTGCAGTGAGCCGAGATCGTGCCACTGCACTCCAGCCTGGGCGACAGAGCAAGACTCCGTCTCAAAAAAAAAAAAAAAAAATTATGAAAATATTGTGGAGAAAAGATTGCAAATACTGATGGCAAAATGATTGACGGCAAAATGTAGTTAAGCTTGCTATTTATAAAATAGATATATTTGATATTTTATTTGATGAAAGTTCTTTTTCATTCAAATGAAAATTCAATCTGGAAACAATATAATGAATATACATTTGAGGACTTATTTGAGCATATATATATGCTTTATAAAATATAATATGTAGTGTGACTTTGAGGAGATTCAAGAAAATCATTGTGTAACCCTCCTCAGAGGAAGAGTTGCTTTGATATGTCAATTGATAGCCCCAGCATTAATCTTGACAATGTTGGATAGACCGTAGACAGATTTATTAGGCCGAGAGACTTTTATTTAAGACCAGAGATGAATAGACTACAGAGAATAACAGTGCATTAGATGTCTGTATCAAGATCTCCACATAGGCATAGAATTTAAGTGTACTAATCAAGTTTCCCTTATATCTTTTTATGCAGCAGATAAGGTTTATCAAAAGCACGATTATTAAAGAACTAGAATGAAGGCAGAATTGGTGCTTGTCCTTCTTTCCTTATACCTGAGAAATACAAAGACAGAGAAAGAAAAGTGTGAGGCCTATCATTTGATACTAAGGCTGTTTGTCACTGATGAAAGAAGAAGAAATAGCAGTTCCAGCAGAAACTAGTTCAAGGACTCCTGAGGATGTAGCAAGGACAATTCTTTTTTGAATATATAGAAAAAAATACCTATGAGGTTTTGTTAAAAATAATTTTCAAACCATTTAGGTGAATATTCTATCCAGAAAAAAATTACAAGTATCAGAACCTCTGCCAATGCTGGTGTTCAATGCTTGACAACAATACTGCCCTAAGAATATATCCTATCCCACTTCTATACTCTTAGTTTCCTACCAGATCAGGTAGCTATTGCTTAATACCGTACCTAATTCTACCCAGAATCTTCAGTTTTAATTCAATCTTCAACTAGGGCAGACTTTTGGCTAAGAGTACTCTGCCCTTCTTAGTGATTATGAAAGTGACCTGAAACTTGAACTTCATGTATACACGTACAGTACTCCAGAACAGAAGGTGTACTTACTACTAAATGATGTGGCTAGTTAGAGAAAGAGACCACTGGTGAGTTTTTGTCCTCCCAATATTATTCCTCAGTATATTACCCCACTCCCCATAAATATGATACCCCAAAATTTATGTTATAGATAGGCTCAACATTTTTAAGATAGATACAGCTCGAATAACTTATATTCGGCACTTGAAACTGTGGGTTATTTTGTATCATGGCACTTGCCGAATTCCACATAATTTATAGTATGTCAGTTATGGCTACCAGCATCTCACAGAGTCATATAAATCCCCAGAGAAAATAACATTCTTAATGAAATAGACCATTACCTGCTGAACCAACTGCCTGCTTCCAAGCAGTTGTTGTTTATACATAAGGCATACTATTTTTATTTAAATATATGAAGCATGAAATTAGCCATAGTTTTTTATTATCACTTATTTAATTTATTGTTTTCTTCACTTTAGATTTATATATGTTATTCTTCAAGGCTGATGGGGAGGAACCTAAATGATAAATGAATGATTTGGCATTCATTAAGAGAGAAGAGAGAGATCCGCTTCCGTCTGGGCAATCTTGAAGTGATACAATGGGTTTTTTTAAGGTTGATAAAGAAACCGTGTGTGTGTGTGTGTGTGTGTGTGTGTGTTAGTGTGTTATGCTGACTATAAATGAATTCATATTTTAAGCAAATTTCTATCCATTTGTATCCTCAATTATATAAATAGATAACATCTCTGTATGATTGCAACTACACAAACACATAGGGTAGCACAGGCATCTTTTTCAAGCAAAATGATGGCTGGTTTAAACCTGTGTCTCTCTTGGAAAAAGTTCAGTATAATTTTGGCCAGAGAGTAGGGTGACTGGATTAAATTACAAGCATTACATGTCCTTCACAATCAAGTAAATTTGTCTAGCTATCTGTATATACATTTATATGGATACTGAAACAATAGAATTGGATTGGATTAAGTCCATTAACATGATTGTGTATGCCTTCTGTGTCTTTTAAGAGTTTTTCATTTTTAATGCTGTGTGTGAGTGTGTGTGTACTTATGTCTGTGGGTAGGAGAGGATTAGACAGTGCAGGATAAGGGAGAGGGACAGAAACAGAGACAGAGAGGTTGAGAGAGAGAACATTGTTGAGGGAAAAGTATACAAAATGCATCGCTAATTAAGATAAAATAATATAAATTACGAATTATTGCACCTTCGCTATGTGAAAAAATTGTTGGTTGCTTTGTCTTTTGCTGCCTTATTTTACCCCATCACAATCTACTTATTGGTTATTATTGTAGACATTTTACAGATGAGGAAACAGGTTCCTACAGTTATCTTTCTAGGTCACAGAATGCATAGTGAAATAGGATTAAATTCATACTTGCCTGTCTGCCAAATTCCAAACCCATTAAATTCCCACTATATTATGTCACTAGTTTTAAGAAAATGAGGCAAGCTATAGTTTATTACCTTGGAATAATATCTCAAAACTTAATAACTGTTTTTGTTGATAGTAATAAACATTATATGTCAGTTGAATCTCTGAACAGAAAAGACAAAAGATCAGTTAACAGGTTTTTTCAGGGAGAATAAATAAAACTATGTTGTAACAAAGAATATTTTCTTATGAGCAGTTTATAGGCTATTTGGGTGAATTTAACACAATTAGGAGGATCTAGTTTGAAATGGCATCTTGTTTCTACCAAGAAACCCTGAACACAAATGGAACAAATCAGACATTAAAGATCAGGATGCTTACTTTTATGGATATTTTAATTTTGCAAATAATAAGTAATATTCTTGCAAAAATGAAGAATGCATTCTTATTCTGAAAAGGAATATGCTTTTCCAGGATCCCAAAGAGAGATAAATAATAAAATAAGCCCATGTAAATTTTGGGTTATTACAACTTTATTGAATGGAACTAAAACATGGAAGCATCTGAGTTTCATATCACCATGAAAACATTTAAGTGCACTTAAATTTTTAAAAAGTATTTCTGTCATTTGTACAAGAATGTGATCATTCAGTCTAGGGCAGTACAAAGCAAACAAGACTACAATTTTGAGGGCAATAACTTTGAAAAATAGTGCAAATTTAATTTAAAATAATGGTGCTATATTTCTTATTGACATTACTTTATAAGCTTCCAAAGTGAGTGATGCTTCTTCCAAATCCTCTGCTGATCATTGACCTTCTGTTATGTTTATATGTTTATATCTTGCTACCAAAGAAGATGGTAAATTTGCCATGAGATACAGCGAAAATTGACATTGAAAGTCACCAGCATGTTTTGTAAAAAATGAAAAAACATGCCAACCCATCAGTGACCTACGCTTTTCAAACTATTATGTCTTTGAGTTATATAAAATAGAAACACATTGATTTGTTTGAAGACTAT
Source organism: Nomascus leucogenys (assembly GCF_006542625.1). Lineage (NCBI taxonomy): Eukaryota > Metazoa > Chordata > Mammalia > Primates > Hylobatidae > Nomascus > Nomascus leucogenys. The sequence continues at coordinate 87,118,670 of NC_044387.1, read as the reverse complement.
GTCCATAAAAGACATAACTATTTTAACACTTCAACAAAGTTATCTGGAATTAAAGAACCTATGAGATTTCTATGTCTATGGATCATTTTAAAAAGCCTTCCTGAGTCAGACAGCATAAATCTAGAAGAGCAACCTAAGGTTCAAACAGTTGAAACACAAAAAGTCTGCAGAGACCAGAGAGTGGGGGGTAGAACTGAGGTCAGGGCTGAGAGTTTGAAGTATTTGAAGCTAAGTCCAGAGAAACCCAAGTTTTGCAAATACACTATCAGTTGGGCACTAGGTAAAAGGTGGTAGGAGGATGAGATGAGATCCCTGGGAAAGGCTCAAAGAGCAACACATTTTGGTTTAGGCTTTCTTGGACTAAGGCCTTATGGGATTGTGTTCAGCTTAAAGAGCTATGGACAAGACCAAAAAGCATTTTGATAAATGAGACTTTTCCCAAATATTGCTTGGGGAAAAAAGGAATGAGATGGTGGATTAGACAATACTTCTGAATCAGATCAAAAGTTGGCAAGAAATGCAAATCTTGAGCCATATTCTATGAATGTTCAAGATCCCTGGGATTGAAGAAATTATACTGTACACTTCTCCATTCTCTTTTTCTCTCAATCCTTGACTTTTCCCTTTCTGATACTGGGTTTTGTTTTCATTTGTTTGTTATTTATTTTCTTTTTTATTTTCTTATTTTTATGTTTTAAGATTTGGGAAATTACCTGAGAAGTAACAGGCTACTACATATTCCAGGCATGACGAATCAGAGAAGTATGATTTTTTTTTCTTCTTCTTTCCTTTCCTTTGACCATAGATCTTTACATTCTTACACATTTATTATTATTATTATACTTTAAGTTTTAGGGTACATGTGCACAATGTGCAGGTTTGTTACATATGTATCCATGTGCCCTGTTGGTGTGCTGCACCCATTAACTCGTCATTTAGCATTAGGTATATCTCCTAATGCTGTCCCTCCCCCCTCCCCCCACCCCACAACAGTCCCCGGAGTGTGGTGTTCCCCTTCTTGTGTCCATGTGTTCTCATTGTTCACTTCCCATCTATGAGTGAGAACATGCGGTGTTTGGTTTTTTGTCCTTGTGATAGTTTACTGAGAATGATGGTTTCCAGTTTCATCCATGTCCTTACAAAGGACATGAACTCATCATTTTTTATGGCTGCATAGTATTCCATGGTGTATATGTGCCACATTTTCTTAATCCAGTCTATCATTGTTGGACATTTGGGTTGGTTGCAAGTCTTTGGTATTGTGAATAGTGCTGCAATAAACATACGTGTGCATGTGTCTTTATAGCAGCATGATTTATAGTCCTTTGGGTATATACCCAGTAATGGGATGGCTGGGTCAAATGGTATTTCTAGTTCTAGATCCCTGAGGAATCGCCACGCTGACTTCCACAATGGTTGAACTAGTTTACAGTCCCACCAACAGTTACACATTATTTTTAGTCAAGATTTGTGACAGCTGGGGCACTCTGGTGAATTGCGGTTGTAGAGCTGGGAAATCTTTCAAGTAACCACATTAAGTCTAAAATTGGAGAGAGGCAAACTTCCCCATCAAATCAGAAAACTAAACTGTTCAGTGTAGGTGGGTTTATTTCTTTTTAATTTTTCAGCTCTAATATCTAGATACATATGCCAACCCATCCTAATGTGTTCTTCCTCTCTCCTCTGAGGCTGTGACTGCAAGAAAAAAAAGTTTATCTTTCTCGTATTTGGTTATGCTTTTGTTTGTCTTATCATGTGGTTATGTATGAACTCTTTTCCCTATGATAGCTATCCATGGACAACATCGAACATAAGACTTCTTATACTGATTTCTTCATGCTTTGTTGCACTGGATTCCTCCTTTTAGCATGTGATTCTTTGGACAAGAATTGAGAGAACTCTGTAAATTTTTTGACGTAGTATGAAAAATTTTGTTTGACATTTACATGATGAACATGAACTACTAGTACACTACACTTGGTTTCAAGACATGACACGCTTAAAAAAATTCCATCAAATATGGATTTAGTCCTAACAGCCCAGTTGATGAAACATCTAATTTCAGTCATCTGGTGATTACTCTTCACAGTGGTTCCAGTTACACTGCAGAAAATAGAATCCTTAGAAAGGGATTTGTTCCAAGATATTAATGTTTTATGGAAATGACTGATAGGGTTACAGATATAGACTCTGGGAGAAATTTTCAATTTGATTCCCTGGGTGGTCTACTAAAGTAGGTACTGCCTTCAAATTGAGAAACTGCTCTTCCATCTGTTGGCTTTAGAGCCATACCCTGTTGCTCGTCAGGAATCCTCCACATTCAGGAAGCTTCTCACTACGTCAAGCCATAAAACCATTATCTTACACATCAGAAAAATAGATGCATTGTAATAAGTCTCTGCTAACACAGTAGTTGAATGAGTAAACGTCTGTAAGAGTAGGTTTATGTGACAAGTAACAGAAGCTTTCTGCCTCAGTTTCTCCTCATCTTACAATGCATCTGATTTAGTACAAATCTGAACCACATTCTGAAATCATTGAGGTCTAGACAATGTAATGTTTAGCCTTCCCAGTATATGGTACAGGAATGAATGGACATTCAAAGAAAGCTAGGATTTTTGCTGCACCTCAATCCCCCATATCCATTATAACCGCTTCTCCTTTCTTATTGTGCAAAACTTGCACATGATGGAATTTATGAAAAATTGTTAAAGACATCTGATCAGTTTTGTTATGGTCACTGATGAAATACTCATTTCCAAGCCTATGTGGACAGCTCCTCCTTTATGCCATATTTTAGAATCACGTACTCTCAGTAAGCTTCTTTGATTTCTGGTGCCAAGTATACCTGCAGCTGCCCTCCTCAGGAGACCTGCCAACTCAGGTTTTATTCATCAGTACTGGGAAAACAATCAACTGTCTTCTGAGTCTCTGAAACCCTAACCCTTTCCAGGTATTTGTCAGAGTCTCCTCTTAATTCAAAGTACAGAATCTCCCCTATTCTCTTCTGAGACAATTTAACTCCATTCCACTTTAAAGACTGGAACAGTTGGAAACCCTGAACTCAAAAAACCAAAACAAAATTCCCTCAAGTGCAAGAGAATATTTACAATTTTGTTTATGCTGCTGCTTTTCTGATAAATGGAGTGAAGCAAAAAGGAAAGGCAGTAATTAATTTTACAATAATTCACTGTTGAAGTCTATGTGCATTTTCAGTGTGGAACAGGTGGAGAATGGCTCATAGCTTTCTTTGGATTACTGAAGGGATCTGTGATTGCAATATGTTAAAATCACTGCCTTAGATGACTCCATTCAAATCTAGGGATGCTCTTTATGGCTCTTTCTCAGCCTACAGGTTCTTCTACAGACATCTCATAAAAGACTGGCACCCCTTCTAAGCTCTGGCACTCATTCTAGATTTAATTTGGCAAACTCTGTTTTATTTTTTTGCCTGTTGGCCATTGCTTGTTGGAAACACTTCACTTCACTTAGGGCTTAGCCTCTCTATGTGCCCACTGACTTCAAATTTCAGATTTCTTATTGCTTCCTCAATTCCCTTCCCTGGAAATCAGAGTCTAGATCTTCTACTCCTCATACACGACAGCTGTCCTCAGATCCTGGAAGCCCAGACTCAGCCGATATCACCTCCTATTATTAGTGCCATGATTTTCTTCTTGTTTGGATGAGAGAAAAATGTAATCTGCTGTTAAATATATTTTGTGTATGAGACTTTGCAGCATTTTTAGTGCTTACCAAATATAAAAATTAAATTCATTACATAAAATTGATTCAACTTTATTTTATATTTAGGTATGATATATAATATTTTAATATATAATCAAAATTATCACTGTACTATGATAGTAGGAAAAGATCCTGACTTTAAAAATCAATTTACATCACTTGAAGAATGCGTGATGTTGCCATACCAGCTGTGAGTGTGAAGGGTAAGTGATAACACATCCAAGATTGATTCCTTGCAGGTTGGTCACCCACTGAAATGACCCCATAAATCAACTACAGTGGAGTGGCTAAAGCAATCAGTAGTAACCAAACATAAAGCTTGGAGTTCACTCCCTGATTGCGCTAGGGGAGAGGTTTGTCCTTTCACAACCATGAAGAAGGCTCATGCAGCAAACCCTGAGAGTAGTTTGCAATATAATGCAGCTGCAACTGGAATGCGTGAGCCCAGATCTTCTGATGTTTTCAGATGCAGGACTAGTGGCTCCCTTGAACTATGAACACTGAGCTGGCAGATTCTGCGATGTCATATTGTTATTACATCCTGGACCTTGATCCCACAAGAGGTTGGATCAGTACTTTTCTGGTCCTAGAGCTAAAAAGTCCTGCAGCTCAAAACCCATGCCTGGAATTGAACATCTGCACCTCTCTAGAATGCAATTGAAAACATAGGACATAAACACCTACTGATACTATTCCATCTCTATTACATTTCTTTTTTTTTTTTTTTTTTTTTTTTTTTTGAGACGGAGTCTCTCTCTGTCGCCCAGGCTGGAGTGCAGTGGCGCAATCTCGGCTCTGCAAACTCCGCCTCCCGGGTTCACGCCATTCTCCCGCCTCAGCCTCTCCGAGTAGCTGGGACTACAGGCGCCCGCCACCACACCTGGCTAATTTTTTGTATTTTTTTAGTAGAGACGGGGTTTCACCGTGGTCTCAATCTCCTGACCTCCTGATCCGCCCGCCTCGGCCTCCCAAAGTGCTGAGATTACAAGCGTGAGCCACCGCGCCCGGCCCCATCTCCATTACTTTTTATCAATAATGCTACTCCAGCAGGTCTAGAGTGGGAGCTGCTGGGCCATTTGCCTCTGTTCTCAGGGTCAAGTTGACGCCAGCAGAGGCACATTTTTAACTCCAGGCTGTTTAAAAAGGGCAAACTGAATAGGACCACATCTATTTCCTTTACTCGTGCAATGTCATATCGAATTCCTGGATCAATATTCCTTGCCATATGGACATTCTGCTGTTCACTCTTTAGTGGAAGTGCGGATGCATGCACTCAACTGCCACAGGAGCACGGGAGTAGGAGAGTGTTTGAGTGCCTGGATGAGTTCTCAGTGTTCACTGGGGTGGTCTCGGTGGATATAGGTCACATGGAATGAATATTTTCATGGAAAACCCTTGCTATTAGAAAGGGAATACATGAAGCATACAATGTGCGTTAGTAAAGTTGCATATTACAGTTTGTGTCCTAAAACCTTCTGGGAAAACTGCCAGGCTGCCTTGAATTCCTTGAAGTGTCTCCTTCAGGCAATGACATTCATCACTAATCTGTCATAACACTGACTCACTATCTTGTAATGGACATGGCTGTGGGGTGACAGGGACCCATTTCAGTGTTTGCTATTCTGTTCCTGATGCAGCCAAACCTGAAAATTCCACATAGTTACAGAATCCAGGACCTGGTTCTCAAAAATAGATTTATTGAGATTCTAAGGTAGTTTAAGCTTTGGCTTTACCTCCAAGAGGCCATTGTATCTAATTTTATATTATTTCCTCAAAGGGCTCTCAAATTTTGTAAGTGTTAGGCCCAAAAAGAATGTGGTTACACAATTGCTGCCAATGGAAATAACTATCATCAGTGAATCCCATGAGAGTGGGCAAGTCAAGCCAACGTCTGTTCCACTCTCCAGGACTGACACATTTTCCCCAGGCAGAGGAAGAGGCGTGGAAGCAATACTGCAGGCTCTGGTCAGCTTTCTCTTGAGCCCACAGTTCAGCTGCAGATATAGCCTTCTTGCACATACCAGACTGGATAATGTGGTTCTCTGGGCCATTCTTTCGAAGACTTTTGTTTGTCGTGTCTGCTTATCTTCAACTGTCTTCAATAAAAATGTCAGTGACTAGCCTCACAATCCTTGAAGACTGTGGCATGATGTTTAGAAGCTATGATTTTGCATCAGGAGAAGATAGAGAGAAAACTGATTTAAGGCTGATCTGCAAGAAGATTTCCCAGAAAATGGTTAATATTCTTACTCCTAATTTATTATTAGAGCTATAGTAGAAGTAGAAGTCTTTTGGGTTGATAAGGAAAGATCAGAAATGGTACGTCTTCTGTTCAACAGAGGATCTCTGTTTCCTTTAAATTCCATTAACTGCATGAGACACATTTTTTATTTCTCTGGATGCATGAGGCTGTTCTTGCGATGTTATAAAGAAATACCTGAGACTGGGTAATTTATAAGAAAAGAAGTTTTAACTCACAGTTCTGCAGCCTGTACAGGAAGCAGAATGCCGGCATCTGTTTGTGGGAGGCCTCAGAGAGCTAACAAACATGGTGAAAGATGAAGGGGGAGCAGGTGTCTCCCATGGGGGAGTGGAAGGAGAGAGACAGTGAGTAGGGAGGGTTCACACACAAACAACCAGATCTGTTCAGAACTCACTATTGTGAGAACAGCACCAGGCCATGGAGGATCTGACCCCATCATTGAAACATCTCCTACCATGCCCCACCTCCAACACTGGGGATTGTAATTCAACAAGAGATTTGATGGGGATGTATGTTCAAGCTATATCAAAGGGTGCATCAGAATTCTCTATTTTAATATACATTAATGTCTCCCCTTTTCAGTCTTGCAGTGGCATTGTTGACTTGAATAAAAGTAAAGGAACAAATGATACAAGGACAGAAAAAACCTTCCCCAATACACTTTTGCTTATTTGCCAGCTTCTGTTTCAAATTGTGGCCATTCTCATTGCTTTTCCTGCCTAGAATTCTCTTTCATTCCCCCTGAGACTTCACATACATTTGATACATGATACACACGCTGCAAAATTCAAAATGGCATTTTAGTATGCACACTGTGAATTTCTCAGCTACTTTATCAATTGGGGTTTCATTACAGAAAACAAGCTGTATCTCTTACGTCAAGTGAAGGCAATAATTTAATCTGAAAGATTTGAAACAAAATCTAATATCAAGAAAATATTTGGCATTAAGTATTATTTGGAATAGGGGTTTGATATTTGGGAGAATATTTTATTTAAATTTTCTTACCGTTGATTGACACTAGCCAGATACCATTGTGTGAGTTAATACCAGATTGTTTGATAGAAGAAGGGGTCCTACTAACAAAGATTTCAGTAAGCCAGTTGGAATTATGTGGCTTTGCTCACTTTTTTCTGCATAGCAGCACCAAGTTAAATTGAATGATGGTCTGATGATGTTGCTTGTTTACTGTGCCCTCACAGGAGCACCTTTGAACATTTGCCACTTTAAAAAAAGAAAGCTGTCAATCCATCTTGATTTGTAGGTCTCCTTGGGAAATGAACATTTCTTTGTTGTTGAAAGTCTCAAAAAAACAAACAATCCAGATGGCTGCTATCTGCACTACACATCATTCCTTCCCTTCAGGTTTTTATCTGTAGTATATTTATTACAACAGCATTGTTTTTTCTCAGTTGATTATTTTGCCATTATTGGCTTAAACTGATAGAAATCTTAGCCTTATTCCTTTTCTTCCGCATTTAGGACAACTGGGTTAAGATTAAAAGATACAAACTTACAGTGTATTAAGTAGACTGCCTTTGTAGCAAAGCAGAAAGATTTTAAATAAGCTGAATTTGAAGCATTACCATTTAAGTCTTATTTTAAAAAATTATTTTACTTAATTCTTTATATATTTATACATACATAATTTAGATATATATGTTTATATACATTTAAAAATAAACTTTACTGAGATATACTTTACATTTAACAAAATGAACTGCATTAAGTATATATTGTGATGAGATCTGAAAAATTCATATACCTGTGTAACCACTAGAAAAAATAATACACATAATATTTCTATTAACCTCAACTTTCTTTATGGCACTTCCCAGTCAACTGTACACATATCTGACCCCAGAAAAACTGCTGGACTGCTTTTTGTCACTAAAGATTACTTCGTCATTTTTAGAGTTTCATATGGAATCATACTGTGTGTATTCTTTTGTGCGTTGGGTCTGTCTCTCAGTTGAATGGTTGTCAGCTTCATCCCCTTGTTACTATTTGATCAGTAGTGCATTTACTTTTATAGATGAATAGTCGTCCAATGTAATGCTATGCTTTTTCTTGTTCAATCTAATTTATCAACCTTTTGTGGTTACTGCTCTTTGAATTGTAAATAGGAAATTTGTACCAACCCTAAGGTCAGGAGGATATTCTTCAATGCAATATTTTAGAAACATTATTGCTTGGACATTTACATTTAACTTTAAAATCTATTTGAAATTGATACTATGTATCAGATTAAAGGCAAGGTTATTATCTGCATATAGGTATCCATTCACCCAGCACCATGTATCAATATAATAATCCCATAATAACTCTTACCACAATATTACTTTATTGTTAAGCAGGTGAAAAAATACATAAATATTTGTTTTGAGACTCATTTATATTTCATTTATGTATCTATTATTGAAATATTACTATGTAGTTTAAATTACTATAGCTTTGTAGTAAGTTATGATATCCAAAATGGTAAATCTTCATTGTGGTCTGCTTCTTGAAGACTGCGTTGGATGTTCCAAACGCTTTGAACTTCCATTTATATTTTAGATCAACTTGTAAATAGCCACCAAAAACATACAGGATTTCTTTTTTCTGCAATTTTCTTGAAACTATAATTTGGGAAAAATTGAACTTTTAATATATTAAGCCCCCCAATTATAAATGGCTAATTTTATAATCATTAAAGCCATCTTTAATTTTTTAAATAATTTGAACATTTTGACATATTTTGACCACACATTGTGGTTCACACCTGTAATCTCACCATTTCGAGAGGCCAAGGCTGGAGAATAGCTTGAGCCCGGGAGTTTGAGACCAGCCTGGGCAACATAGCAAATCCCTGTCTCTACAAAAAATACAAAAATTAGCTGAGCATGATGCTGCATGCCTTTAGTCCCAGCTACTCAGGAAGCTAAGGCAGGAAGATTGCTTGAACCCTGGAGGTCAAGGCTGCAGTGAGCTGTGATTGCACCATGGTACTCCAGCCAAGGCAACAGAGACTCTGTCCCTACGCTCCCCCAAAAATTGACATATTGAGTGGAATGTTTACTAAACTTTTTCTTAGATTGAATCACAAGTAGTTGTGTTGTGTATACATTTAATGTGCTATTTTTTGTTGTTATTATATACACATTTGAGTTTTATATTGACACTAAATCCAGCAGATTTGGTTAATTTACTTAATAATTATATTCATTTATAGAATATTTATTACTTTCTATTTAAACAATGTTGCCATATTCAAATTGTATGTAGTACTGTATAGACACACATACACATGAACTTACATTATGCTTTAATATATTTATAAACACACACACACACAAACATACATATAAACAAATGTCTACTGTCCAGGTTAGGCACTCTAGTACACATTTAATAGAAATAGTGAAAGTAGATCATCTGACTTATTTTTCAATATAGAAGAAAAACTTTCACTATTTCACTATTAGTTATGAGGTTGACTGCAGGTTTTTGTAGACACGTTACACCAGGGTGAGGAAATGTTAGTCTACTTCTAGTTTTCTGTTTACAGAACTTATTTATAACTTCACAGATATTGTTATTCTTGTAAACGATAGTAATTTGAGTTTTCTCTTATATTTACAATTTCCAAAACTCTTCATGTCTTCATAATAACATTACAGTCTGGGAACATTTCTATTGTGCCTGAGAAGTTTTTTGTAGTATTTTCTTGGTCTGAATCTACCCATCAAAAAATTTATTAATTTATAATCATCTGAAAACTTTTGCCTCCATTTCTGAAGATTGTTTCTGCTGAATGTAAAAATCTAGTTTCACATAGTGTTCTGATAATGACATATTTCATCTCTGACTCCCATAATTATTGATGGGAAGTCATTTGTCAGTCCTATTGTTGCTACCCTGAAGGTAATATGACATTTTTCCTTCAACTGCTTTACAGATTTTTCTTTTTGTCTTTCGTTTTCAGCAATTTTAATAGAATATTTGTTGGTGTGGTGTTCTTGATTTATGTCTTCCTTTGAGCTCATTGATAATTTTGGATCTCGGGTTTGTTGTCTTTCATAGGTTTTGAAAAATTTTTTGTCAGTAGCTCTTTTTGATTCATTTCCTTTCTCCTTTCCTTCTGTTACTCTAATTACATGGATGTTAGATCTGTTGGCACTGTCTCTTATGTTTGTTTTATACCTTACTCCAGGTACTTTTTCTGTCTTTTAGTTTGGATCAATAATCTTCTATTCCAATGTTAATGATCTGCAGCTAAACTCAAAAATGAGTTCTTGGTTTGAGTTACTGCATTTCCTGTTCTAGAATCTTGATTTTCTTTGTAGATTACAATTTACTAGTAAAATTCTCCATCTTGTTATTGACTTCCTTAAAAATAATTATTTTAATCCTTTCAAAGTTTATGTCCAATTATTTTAAACTCTGGACTACTTTTAGGTCTGTTTCATTTTTAGTATGGATTTTGTTAATGATCTAGACAGTATATTTTAAGACAATCTCCAGATTTTTTGATACTATTCTCATCAAGTGGCGATATATCTCCCAGTGGAACTGGTTGGACTCACTCGTATTCAATAAAATACAGTGGAAATGACACTACATAGAAGTCGAAGCTAGGTTAGAAATGGTGATAGAGTTTCCACCTGGATTCCTCAAAATAATAACTTATCTTGAAGCCTTCAATCACCATAGGTTATACCACATATCCTAAGACCACCATGCTCCCAAGAATGCCAAATGAAGCCCCATAGAAATATAATACATTGTGAGCTCTAAGTCAGCGTTTGGAGAAAGGACAAGAGCCAAAAGAGATGCCTAGAGCAAAATAAAAACAATTAAGAAAATATTCGCTGTTAGAGTCTTGCAAGTGAAGGCTTTTTATATTAAAAAAAAAAAAAAGGAATGTGCCTTTGAGTTTTATACTGTAGGTGTCTTCAGAAGACACTCCCTCTTAGGGCCTTGGAAGTGCCACACCTGCACTTTCACGACCCTGAGCAGGAATGCCGCCTTGAATTTTGTGTCCTAAGCACTTCTCTTGCATCACTCTAGGCCAAGTTCTTCTCTGAGTTTACATGGAGGGGGAGATACTCAGCTATTCCCCAGCTGCTGCAGCTCACACTGGAGGTTTCCTCAACAGTCTGACCACAACTATGTGAAAGGCCTTTTGCCAGAAATGCCCAGCCAATCCCTACACCAGTTGCTGATGCACAGAAACATTCTGGATAATAAAATATTTGTTGTTGTTTTAGACGGAAAAACCACCAAATTTTTAGATTACCTGCTATGTAATAGTTGATAACCAAAACAGTGCTATTATTTTATACATGGTAATTTCTGGTTGAATGTTATATATTGTGTGTGAAAACTTTCAGGATCTGAAGATCATATTTCCTTCTTCCAGAGAAAATTTAATTTTTTCTGGAAGACAGATCAACTTATTAAAAGAGTAATGAAGGTGATCTGAAGCTTAATTTTCCATGGGTTTATTCTGGTTTGCAAGTAGTTTAAGGTTTTTTCTTTCTCTGGTTTTAATCTGGTTTAATTGTAAAATGAAGTGTTTTCTCTTTCTTGTAACATTCTAAGGTACATTTGTCTCTCTCTCTCTCTCTCTCTCTCTCTTTCTGTGTGTGTGTGTGTGTGTGTGTGTGTGTGTGTGTGTGTTTCTTGGGACTGTGAGGTGGACAAAAACTTAGGCCTCTTGTTTAACCTTTTAGCAGCATGTTTCTACTGTGCTTCTTCCCTTTTTGACCTGAGCATTTCAAGATTCACCTAATAACACTGAGGACAAATCTGGGCAGAATGTCCAATTCACTCCTCCAGTAATCCAATTTGTCTAGCATTTTGTCCAAGTCTTGTCTTCTTAGTACTTCTACATTTTCATTTTTGCTTTGCATGCCAGCAAGGCTGCCAACAACTCTGGACCACAATTTCAGCTGAACTTCAATGGCCTCAGACAGGTAATGGGAAATGTCCCAGGGGAAAAGTGACAGTTAATGTGAATCTCACATAAATGGGTTTCCATCATTTCTTGGATCTTGCTTTCTTCCCACATGCCATGTCTTAGCGGCTGCATTTAATTAATGATGAAACTGAAGAGATGTTTTTCTTTTTCATCCAGTTTTATACTTTTCGATGAGTTATAGCTAGAGGTCTTTACAAGTTTTTTTGCAATTTGATACATTGGGAAATTTATTTCTGTCTACTCTGATATTTTCTGTTACATTTTAATTTAATTCAAATATAAATATATATTTCGAATACTTACTATGTAACTTTTATTTTTATAACATTGGTCAAAATATGTTTTCTTTCTTAAAGGACTTTAAACTCTAGTGATGGTTTTGGGTCAAATTGATAGCAAACTCCAATCACATGTAGATTAAATATATATTAAAAGAAAAAGATTTATAATAGTTTTGATGTTCTTGGTGCTATATGTCTTTTAGTTTTACTGCCTGGTCTAACAGCCATCCCCTTCATATATTCTAAATATTAAAATCCTATATTCATCTGTTTTGTAACCTGTGTCTGAGTGAGGCAACCATGGTGCCATCTGTTACATTTCTTGTATGATGGCTGTGGCCCTCATTATAGGTTATTGCGAGTCTCCGGGGGCTAGAATCTCTTTGCCTTTGAGCCATTTTCCAGCAAAATAAAAATGGCTGGCATTTCCTCTTGTCACTACACAAGCTGTATTGTAAAGATTGCCTCAATTATAGCATCACTTATGTTATCTTAAGCAGAATTTATTTTGTTTTCATGTTGTGGGAATGAAAGTTGGCTCAGTAAAAGCTTTTCTAAGTACCATGTTGCTGTATTTCATGTACCTGAATCTTCACATCATGCTGATTTTGCATAATAATGGTGACATTATTTGGTATTTATTCTGGATATTTAGACAGAAAAGCATCTGAGATACAATCTACCATATGTGTACTAGAGGAAGAAGGCATTATTTAGAGTTCATTATCACAAAATTAAAACAACTGGGTAGTTCTTTCAATTTAGCATTAAGACGCTAGTGTCAATTATCTTCTATTATTCTGGCCAAAGCCAGTAATTTTTATAGGAGAACAGAATGAATCTTGTCACTGAGCTTTTGTACTCTGTGAGATAATGTGAGAGGAATATTATCTGTGTCTGAGCATTTTTCAATTCATCTTTCTATTTTTTCACAAAGGTACAGCTAAAATATTAACTTTCTGAAAGCCAAATGCCAAATCCTAAACACCTTTAGGATCTGATAACACTACCATGCACCATTTCCATCAGCCTCAGTTCTTGATTTTTCTGTTCAGATATTTCTGTATTTGCTTGAATTGAGTGTAGGCATTTTTTCATCAATTTTAGTAAAAAATGGCATGTAATCTGAAGTAGGAAGAAACACAAAGTAAATCACAGCATGTGATGACTATAGGACAAAACTGAGATCCAAGAGAACTGGGCTCTACTTTTGTTACCGTAATTTAATGTATGATCATGGAAAGTAACTTGATTTGGCATATCTTCATTTATAACGTAGGTAGAATATATTTAATAAGCTTTAAGTTTTCTTTCCATGAACCATGTGAGAATTTTATGACAGCTAGCATAGTCCTGGTCACATGTAAGCCATCCCAGAAAAATGCTTAGTAATCCTCTTATTTATTAATTCAGCTTCAGAGAGTACATTTTTTTCTCAAATGCTTAAACAGTTTTTAAAAAATATTTTTATATATTTATAAATTTTTATTTTCTTTTACTAGGCTTAATGTCATTGAACTTTTTACATTAGGGCCTATATTCCAACCCTTTTATATTTTTTCTTACTTGTCTCTAAATATGTACAATACTCTGAATTCTCTGAGATGTCACCATCTCTCAACCTTCTTCTATCTTTAGCAAATTCCATCTTACACTAGAGAATAATCACTAGTTGATACAGCTTATCCTCTGTGAAAATGTAGATCAAATTTAATGTTTAGAAAATAAAACGCAAGCTTCAAACCACCTCCATGCTAGACATTGAATATATATGTCACAGAGGCTGATGAGAAGTATCTTATTTAATTTTAGAATGGATTGTAAGTAGAATACAATCAATGAAAACCATGTAATAGTAATATTATTTCATTTTTTACACAAAACGAAACATTATGTATACTTTATATATATATTATTTTATATATATAAAACTGATATATCTAAAACTGATGTTGTATATAAATGGTGATATTTTTGATCGGTATGATAAATCTAAATGCCAAAAGTGTTTTCAGGCTGAGAATTACACTAATAATTCAAGATATTTTCATGTTAAATTTTAGAAATCTGAAAATATTTATGGAAAATTTCTGCATTATGTTATCATATCTAAGTTCATATTAAACATATTTTCAGACTCATAATGTGCTATTCTTTCTGGTTCCACAATTCTAAAAAACACAGAGATAGCCAATAGAACCATTCTGAAAACGAGTAATGTGACAAAATTTTTTAAAAAATTTTATGTTGTTCTATTAATCCTGAAACTACAATTAAGTAAAAAGCATCACCCATATTCTAACCATTTATGAAGCACACACTCTCTCTATTGAAAATACTGACTTCCACTTCTCCCTACCACAAATCATACAGTCAAACATACACACACATTTGGTTTTTTTTTTTTTTTTTGAGATGGAGTCTCAGTCTGTCGCCCAGGCTGGAGTGCAGTGGCGCAATCTCGGCTCACTGCAAGCTCCGCCTCCCGGGTTCAGGCCATTCTCCTGCCTCAGCCTCTCCGGGTAGCTGGAACTACAGGCGCCCGCCACCACGCCTGGCTAATTTTTTGTATTTTTAGTAAAGACAGGGTTTCACCGTAGTCTCGACCTCCTGACCTCGTGATCCGCCCGCCTCGGCCTCCCAAAGTGCTGGGATTACAAGCGTGAGCCACCGCGCCCAGCCATCCACACACACTTTTTCCTACCACCCAACTTGGCAAAAATTACTTCATAATTTTCTCCTAGTAGTACTCCTATACTAATCATCCACTAAATTGTCAGATTTTCCGATTTTAAATCTACTCTTCTTACATACTAGATATATGACATTGCTTATTATGTATTGAAAATTATGCTCCTTACTGGTAATATTTGCACCAACCTTATGGAGTTTAATTAAGGATCCAAAGAGGGACATATGCAAAATTCTAATTATAATACCTCCTTTTTCTCTTTTCTTTTAGATCATCTAATGCTGTTGAATATAATGTTGATTATTGGAAGCTTGCCCTTTTAGTATATTTTGTGTGAAGCACATGCTTCATATAATAATCAACCATTTCCCAATTTTGAAATATTGCTTTCCAACATTTTTCTATTCCAAATAATGCTTTATTGAACATGCTTGCATGCATATGTTTACATATTTGTCTTATTTAAACTTTAAAAACTATTTTCAAATTGTTCTCTAAAATGATTATAACAAGTTAAATTCTTACCAAGAATACAATTGTCTTTCCAGCACTAAACGTCTCAATCTTTTAAAATTATCTTCTAATCAGTAAAATGAAACATCATTAGTGTTTTTACATTTTATTGATCATTCTGAAAGATAATAATCCTGTAATTTTCATATGCATTTATCAGTTGAGTTGAATATCTTTAAAATTTTATTTTATAGGAGCTCTTTGGACTTTGGGGATATTAGCTCTTGTTTTTTTTTTCCCACATGGTAAATGTTTTCTCCGTTTTTAAATTTTATTTTGAATATATTTATGGCCTATTTTTGAAGATTTAAATTTAACTTTATGTAATCTGTTCTGCCTTCATTTTTGTTGGTTTTGTTCTTTATGGTTTCTGAGTCCTGCTTACAAAAGCACCCTCCTGGTAAGGATGTATAAAAGTTTTAGTGTCCTGCATGTCTCTTCCATGTTCTATAACAATAAAACCAATATTCCCTAAGTGTCTAGTAAACCAGGACTACACTTTGCCCTCAGGCTTCCATTGTGACTGTGTATGGAAGTGGACATTCCTGCAATAATGGTCAACATTTGATAGGGGTAGAGTGTAAATACAATAGTAATGGCTTCATAAGAACAAATTCTTTTCTAAAAATTATCATTTTAAAAAAGAAAACATACATATTGAAGGGCAAGAGAGGTCTGTTTCAATGCATTTTACAAGGATGATTTTCAAGATATAAACTCTCTTCAAATAACATGAGCCTGGGAATTTGACAGTTAATCTATTTTGAAATAATTCAATCTTAATCTAATCTGAAGTCCTACCTAGTCTTAACTAATGTGTTAATTTCTATTTTTACAATGTTTTTCACTTTTGACTTTCCCTTCCATAAAGTTAATGGGAAGAGAAATACATGTATAAATTTTTGACTCCATTTCCCATAAATATTTCAAAATGCATAAACTGTGTGTGTGTGTATGTGTTTCAAAAACAATGTGGGAAGAGTTAGATAACAATAGCAATCAAAGAAATTCAAATCATTAGGCATTTCTTACTCAGTATTTCACGTCATGACTTTCAGATAAAGACTAGTGCTGGAACCATCTTTAGGTTTATTCACATGTCTGGTACCTGAGGTCGAGTTTCTCAAAGAGTTGAGGAATGGAATAGCTGAGTTTCCTCAGCCAACCCCTTTATCTCTGTGTGGCCTCTTTCTGTGATATCTCCAGCAAGGTAGCTTCCTAGATGACTGACTCTTACAGAGGGAGAAAGAGACAGGCAGAAAGAGAGAGAGAGAGAGAGAAAGAGGAAACCAGGTGGAAATTGTATCACCTTCCTCAGCCTAGCCTTGATAATCACTCAGCATCATTTCTACCTTAATCTTTCCACACAGAAAATAACAAGGGTATTTCAAGATTGAAGAAGAGGGCATAGCAACTCTCCATTTCTGTGAGAAGTATGGTAAGTAACTTGTACACGTGTACAAAAACAATTGTGATGTCAAAAAATAAGAAATTCTTTAAATTATTTCAGATACAAAAGTACCATACAATGCCATATAATATGAAACTGATGATACATTTCTTTAAATATTAAGAAGGAAAGATCTCTAATACATTTAATTTTGAAATATTTTCATTTTTACTATATTGAGATATATCATCACACATGTGTTATTTGACTCTTAAAACGTTTAACAGGTTGAAATATAATAATCTCATTGTTTTAGTTATATTTTATTTTTCATGTGATTAACAATAATACAGAGAGTTGAGGGTGAACATTTATGATCCAAAAGAATTTTGTTCCTCACAGTTTAGCTGAATATACTACTTAAAGTAACTAGAATATGTATTTGTTATACTGATCTGGAGAATTTTGTGCTATTTTATCACATCTCTGAATGTTTTATAACAGCAGAAATTATGTTCTTTAATGTGAACATTCTTATCTTTACCTATCTATATGTGGTGAAAACTATAGATAAATAAGACAGATAAAACTGCTTTTTTTTTTCAGGTTTGTGCTAGTAAAAGAACCACGAGTCAGTTTTAGGGTTTAATTTATACCTAAATCTTCTCTCACCATAAACTTTTAGAAACTACAGTGAATCTGGACAACTCAATTTGAAAATCACTGCAATGATAATCTCTACTCTCTCTTTTATCAATAAAACATTCATGTATGAATAGCTCAAATTTATTTTCTGGTTTAAACATAAAAAAGTTTATACCCAGTCTCTTTCATTGAAATACTAATAGTCATGCTTAGATGTATTTGCTCAGTATTTTCTCCACTAATATCCCATCACTTTCTGCTTCTCATCAAAATTTCTCAAAATACAAATATATAATTGATATTTTTCCTTTACTTCTAGTGAACTTTAATATTCACACTTAACCTTCTGAAACTCAGTAGTCAATATAATTAACAACAGCATTCAAATAGTATAATTCGGTGGGTATTTTCTAATCCTTCCCACTTAATGTCACCACGTATAGAATTCCTTGAACCACTTTAATCTCTACACTTTTTTTTCTATACCTGCATTGTCTATTTTATGTAGCTCTTATAGCCTTATTCTTTTTATTCATTTGTTCAACATAGACATACTTCCTACTTTTTATGGAATAAATGGGTTGGTGGAAGACACATAAAAGTGCACAGGAAACTACCATACAGTGTTATTATAATTACTGTAAAGTTCATGATGCTGTGCAGATATATGGGAGAGATGCCTACTTCAGGCTCATGAATTATAGAAGGCTTCTTGGAGACGGTGGACTCTCAACTTACTCCAGAGGACAAGTAGGAATTATTCAACAGAAGGATTATTTAGAAGTGGGAAATTACCCCAAACAGAGGGAGTGGTATTAAGAACAGGTCTGAGATAAGGGAGCGTATGGGGAAATTGAAGGCTCAGTCTGGTTGACTTCTGTGAGGTGGAGTGTGTTAAGAGTTGAAACTGAAGGTATAAATCTGGGCCACATCTTGCCAGGATATTATTTCAGCCCTATACAAACTATAAACCATTGACTAGTTTACAATTATAAAGTATATGCTCAGATAGGTTTCTTTTATCCACTCTATTTTATACTTGTTTCTCTTTTATGAATGTACTCTCTATTTCCATTTTTTCTTCTCTCCAACTCTCTTTGAGTTTACCTAGATACATCTTTATAAAATTCACGTATGTTTAGCTTACCAATTTTAAGGCTTTGTTTTCTTTTCATATGTATATTTACTATATTAATTTTTATCTAAGAATTGATTTAGTTGCGCAAAGGAAGAACTGATATATCTTTTCATTATCCTTATTTTTAAAATACTTTTTAATTTGTATTATGGTTCATTATTTCATCAATGGGTCAGTTTAACACCTATATTGTAATTTCTAAATTTATGGGCATTTCTTTTTATAAAATTGTATTGATTTTTAGCTTATTTGCAGTGGGGTCAGCAATCATACCTCATAGGATTTCAACTCTTCAAAATTTGTTGATACTTATTTTTTGACTAAAGTACCCATATAAATTATATCCAAACAACCACTTTAAAAGGTAAAAGGGGAAAATAATAATTAACGTTGAAACAACAGGAGAGAACCAAAAGTATCTCAGGCAAACTGGACATATTGTTACTCTACTTATAACTCAATGTGTGGCCAATATTTGTAAATTATCTATGTGTTCTTGAAAATAATACAGTATTTGAAGGTCTTGGGTGTAGTGACATAGGAGACCATTAGGTGAGCTTTATTATTTTTATAACATTTATATTCTTATTGAAGTTTTATTTGATTGTTTCTTTCATTACTGAGAGATTTATGTTAAAATCTCCAATATGATTTACACTGATTTCATCTTTCAATTTTACAACTTTTGTCTTAACTCTTTGAGACCATGGAATTGCATGCATATAAATAAGAATTCTTAGTCTGAACCCCGGAGGTGGAGGTTGCAGTGAGCCAAGATCGTGCCACTGCACTCCTGCCTGGGTGACAGAGCAAGACTCTGTCTCAAAAAAATAAAAATAAAAATAAAAATAAATAAGTAAACAAATAAATAATAAATAATTATTTCATATTATTAGTTAATTGAACATTTTATTAGGAAATAATTAATTTTTCCTATGAATGCTCTTTTGTCTCAACATCTAATTCGCCTGACATTAACAATATTACTATCATTCTTTGATAATTTTTATTGTATATCTTTTTATTGATTTCAAAGAAATGGAAAGTCATTATTTCCTCAAACATTATTTCTGAATATCCTGTGTATTTTCTCTTCGTAGGACTATAATTGAACTTTTTTAGTATTTCCAAATAAATATATATGTATTTTTGGAGACCTCTGGCGCCCAGGCTGGAGTGTGGAGTGCAGTGGCAATCTCGGGTCACTGCAACCTCCGCCTCCCGGGTTCAGGCCATTCTCCTCCCCCAGCCTCCCTAGTAGCTGGGACTACATGCACACGCCGCCATGCCCGGCTAATTTTCTCGTATTTTTAGTAGAGACGGGGTTTCACCGTGTTGCCCAGGCTGGGTTCGAACTCCTGAGCTCAGGCAATCCGCCCTCCTCGGCCTCCCAAAGTGATAGGATTACAGGCATGAGCCACCGCGCCCGGCCAATATTTCTTATTCAGAATATCTTATTGATTGTTTTACCATGAGCAATAATTGTTGTTCTTTAATTGATGTTTATTCTATTTACATTTAATGTATTTATTCCCTTTTCATTTAATGTATTTAATGACATATTTATATTTGAATTTACCATCTTACTGTAGTCTTTCTGTTTGGTCCAGCTATTCAGTTCTATATCTGTTTTCCCTGCTCATATCTTACTGTTCTTCACTTTAGCAAGGTATTTTAAAATTTTCTCTTTATTTACTTATTGTATTTTGGTAATTATTCACCTTTAATATTTTAATATGTGGTCAATATTTGTAAATTCTTATAGTATTTTTAAGTATATATTCCTATATAGAATATATACTAATATATATATCAATAATATATAATATATGCTAATTCTAATATTTATATATATATATATATATATCTCAAGTCTCTTACACTACCCTTACAAGTTTTATTCTCTACTAATAAAGGTATGATGATAGGAATTTTATACTCCTTTTGGAAAAGAAGACAGCAAATAATTTAGAATACTTTAACTTCATGACTTACATGTTACTGTTCTTGTGTTTTCTGATTATATATGTGTATATATAGAAAGACAGATTATATAGATACTGTTGATTAAATTTATTCAAATACCTACTTACATTTATCAACATTATCTAATAGTTTTCTATTTTTATTCCTTTATGCATCTCCAACAATACTTCTGAGAATCTCACCCTCTAATTAAGGATATCTTCATAATTTCCCGTTTTTATTTTTTAGAAGATGATTTTTATTTACTATTATTTTGTATAGATTCTGGAGGAAGTGTTGATTTTTAAGACAGAAGATACATTCAGTTAGGACATTGAATATCCTTCTTATTATCCGTGCTTGGCTCTTACAAAACATATTGAGAAGTATTTTTATGAGACTTTTAAATTATTTTATTGTTACAGATGTGGCTTTTATTTTTTTATTTTTATTTTTTGCTTTAGGGGTTTTGCTGTTCTACTACAGTTTTTTAAAGCTTTACTTTCATTCATCTTGCTTGTGTTTCATTAAACATCTTGAATTTTTGGATTATTGGCCTTCTTCAGTTTTTGAAAACCTTAGTCATTATTTCTTCAAATATTACTTCTCCTGTTTTCTATATTTTCTGCTAGTAGGGCTATAATTGAACATTATTTTTAGTACTTCTCACTGTGTTCTCTATGTCTTTTATCTTCTCTTGTTTTCTTATTTTGAACCTCTCTCCTTTATTACAGATGGATTACTGTGAGTTCTCTCCCATGTTAGCAATTATCTCTTCAGTTTTGTATAATACACAGTTATATAAGGTTGGTGCACCGACCAAATACAAATATTGTATTATTTTTCTGGGATCACAAACTGGGTATTTAGACAAACAGGTAGCCTCAGGTATTTCTTGGCTTATGGATGACTGTCTTCTCCCTGTGCTTTACGTTGTTTTCCACTTATGGTTGTCTTTGTGTCCAAATCTTTCTTCTTTAAGGAATCCAGCAATATGTATCAGGGCCCATTCTAATGAGCACATTTTAACTTGATTGCCTTTGAAACAATATATTTTCACTTAACATCTCATTCTGAATACTGACGAATAAGACTTCAACGTTTGTTTTTTTGGAGGACACAATGTATCTTATAACATCATTCAGGGAGTTCTTAATTTGGGTTAATTTTGCTCTTTTTTTTTTTGGCTAGAGTTTCAATTCAGTTCTTTAAAAAGGAAAAATGTGTCATTTCCTTTTTATAGTTTCCAGTTCTCAGCCAAAATTATTCAATTTTAATGGTTATTTTCCTAAACATTTTAAGCATACTTGCTTTACAGTGTTAACAAAAAAAAAAAAAAACAAGAGATTTCTGGAGGAGTTTGTGAAAAATCTATGTATATTTTTGAGGGAAGTTAAGCACTTGTGTAACAGCTAAACATACGTAGCATACGTTCTACGTTCACTTTGCGGTGGGATTTCAATATCGAAATAAGGGAGATTTTGGCTCAGTATGTCGTATGGTGAATTACTGGGCACAAAGGAGGTTTTTGCATATCCTCTATAAGCCAGTGGAAACTGGCTGGAGGTTTGTGGCAGTTTATCATGAAAGAACGTTTTTAAGGCTCATCCTTAGTCTATTGAAAGTTGTGGCAGGACTGCAAAGCGGGAGAAGGTATCAGAATGGTAAGGAGAAAAGCCTGCATTGGGTAGTCTTTAAGCAGGAAGCTACAAGTTTTTTAATTAGCAGGTTCCAGGTGGTCAGTCAGCCACCACCAGGTGTTCTGTCTGGGGTCAGTTGGGGAATTTTCAGCCATAGCTGTTTTGACATGTTTTTGAGAAATTGGTTCTCCTTAATTACAGGAATAAAAACCTTGTGACAGGTAGTGACATGTATTTTCTTTGTGAGCCCAGGGATATGTGACCAGCCTCTCACCCTGTCGTGGCCATTTGGTTCTGTTTTGTAGTTTTAGTATGTCTCTTTTTAGCCACAGAGTTCATTGTGTTTGTCTGCTGAGGTGTATTTTAACAATAGTCAGTATACTAATTTCAATATCAAGAGTCATTGTAGGTTAGTTTTCACTGACTTTCTTTTTTGATTGTTTTCATTTATATTCAATTTTTTCTTGTCTTTGGTTAACATTCTTTTTGCCTAAATAATTTTGGAAACAAGGCTAACATTTTCTTTTTACTGAGGGAATTTTTATATGATTATATATTTGTTGGCACAAGCAATCCAGTGGGTGTATCTATGTAAATACAAACAAAAGGTAGACTGTAAGAAAAAATGCATCATTATTAGATATAGAGAATACAACTAACTAATTTTAAGAGCATTAGTGAGACAAAAGATTTAACAATTTAAGACACATGAATTTCTGATAGTACATGGAATAAAAACTAATAAAACTAGAGAGAGCAACTGATAAATTTCCTTCTGTTGTTGAATGTTTTAGCATAACTCTTTCCATATAATGAGACCCTGTCTATATCCCCAAAACAAATAAATATAAAATAATTAAAAAAGAGAGGGACAAAAAAACCAATGGTTATAGAATATTTGGACACAATACACAGGCTTAATCTAATGAATATATAAAATATGAATGGAGCTTATTGGAGAATACATGTTCTTCTCAAGGAAATCCAGAACATTTACAAAAATTAATCATGCACTAGACCGCTAAGCAAATCCCAACAAAGTTCAAAGAACAGTTTCGTACAGATAGAGGTAATATTCAAAATATTTATCAACTGTTACACCATGGGGCTGATAAATTTAAAAAGATGCCTGACCACTTAGATGAATGCTTGATTAATAATCATAAAGTAATACAGCCAGCTCTTCCGTAACTGTGGCTTTCCCACCACAGATTTAACCAACCATAGATAGAAAATATTTTTTAAAAAGCAATTAAAATATATAGTATAACAATTATTTTCAAAGCATTTACATTATATTAGATATAAGTAATCTAGAGATGATTTAAAGTATATGGGAGGATGTGTGTAAGTTATATGCAAATATGGTGCCATTATGTGAGGGATTTGAGCATCCACAGATTTCGGTATCAGAGAGGGTCCTGGAACCAATTCCTTAGATACTGAGAGATGACTATACATCCTGTCATGTGATACTGGCTGAACGTCAGCCCTGAAAATAGGCTAAGTTTTTTTATTATTAGACAATTAAGATAAAAATAATACAGAAAATTCATGTATATTTGGAAACTTACAAGCATCCTTTTAAATAACTCATGAGTCAAAGAAAAAAATGAGACTTAGAAATTACTTAGAACTGAAAGATAAAAGTTCTATATTAAAATTTGGTATGCAGAGGACATCTACTGTTGTTTATGATGGAATAGTAGGTGGTAGACACAATGATCTCTCTCCTTTTTAAAATTCTTTCTTCACTTAGTTTCTGAGAAAACATTCTCAGGTTTCTTTTTTACTTCTGTTGCTGCTTTAGCACAGTCTTACTTTCTAGATCTTTTGCTGTATTGTCTAAATATCGGAGTTCCCCACAGCTCAGTTCTTAATTCTCATCTCTTTTCCCTCACTATACTCTCCCCCTTGGTTATTTCATCCAGGCTCAAGATAGAAAGTGTAATCTATGTGCCCGCGGCCACCAAATATATACCACTAGCCAGCTCTTCTCCCCTGAACATAAGGACAGAATATCAACTGCCCACTTGGTACCTTTGCATAAGTTGACTAACTAGAATTGTTTAAATCTACTACTTCTAAAACATAACATTTCCTAAAATGAGCTTCTGATATTTAATTGCCAACCCTGTTACTCTTATAGTTTGTCAAACTCAGTAAATGGCAACAACATTCAACCTGTAGCTCAGACCGAAATGTGGGGTGTTCTGATCTCCTCTCTTTCTTGCCATATTCTGTGGGTTTTATCTTCAAAATCTGTCCAGAATCCAATTTATTTTTTAACCCCCGCTGCTACTACTCTTCTCTAATCTGTCATTCCATGTATTGTAGATGATTGGAAGGGCTTCATATCTATTCTCCCTAACTTCTACTATTATCCCTTTTCATTTATCTTCAATTTAGCAGCTAAAGCAATCTAGTTAATCCTAGCTAAATAAATGTATTTTTTCCTTGAAGTCACGCAATAATTGTCTGGTTACCTTGTTGAAAGCCAATATTGGCTGGGGGTGGTGGCTCACGCCTCTAATTCTAGCACTTTAGGAGGCTAAGGCAGGCAGATAGCTTAAGCCCAGGACCTCGAGATCAGCCTGGGCAACATGGTGAAACCCGGTCTCTACAAAAACTACAAAAATTAGCCAAGCATGAGAGCTCACATCTGTAGTCCTAGGCTCGCTTGAGCCTGGGAGGTTGAGGTTGAGGCCTCAGTGAGCCATGATTGTATCATTGCACTTCAGCCTAGGTGACAGAGCAAGACCCTCTCTCAAAAAATAAAATAAAATAAAATAAAAGTTTCAAATGAATATCCTATAGCTCACCCTCTCATCTTTTTTAGGTCTTCATTCAAATATCAACCCAAAAGTTGGCTGTCTGTCTACACTATTGAAAATGGCATTTCTTCCTTTATCATGACATCACCTTGGCCTTCCTTGCTCTCTAGTTTTCTCATGAGCCCATAAACAAGATTACTATTTCTATTATTAATCTTTTTTATTGTCTCTTTTTGGTAAGTAATAAATCTCACGAGGATAGAGATTTCTAGCTGTAGCATTCTACAATGTGTTTACAGACTATTGAACTGTACTTGACCATATTAAATATTCAATATTCTTCAATATATATTTTTTGAGTTAATGAATGATTGGATAAGTGAATAATACACTGTGGAATGAAGAAATATGATTGCAGCAATAATATCTGAGATATACATATAAATATGAGCGTGGAAATTGGAAAATTTTGGTAAAACAAAGAGCCATGTCCTGGGTAAAGCAATAATAATTACATTAATTAAAGTTCTATTTCAAAATGTGCATAAGTAGATTAACTGAGTTATTATACTTTCTTTCAATTAATATACTACTTAATTCGATTAAAACCCTTTAATGTGAAATACATGTTTGGATTTTTATATGTGATTTTATTTGATTGGACAATTTATTTCCATAATAACTTGGGTTAGTGTGTTGGGTCTTAGCCTTAAAAAGTTTATATATTGCTTAATTAATATTTGAGTCTACTTCACACATCTTTTGTCAGTGCTGTTTTAAAATCTCCCACAAAGACAATTAGTAATTCTGTGGGCACCAAAGAACCATATAGTTTGAAACATGCTTCAAAGAATGGTAAGTTCATACCTAAAATATTTATTTAGAAAATTAATAGATTTTCTCCAAATTCGACTTTAGGTTACACACCAATACAGCTTCACACAAACAAGTGAAGCAGAAAGCCAAGGTTTGTCACACTGACAACTATTGTCATAGCTCTAAAAGTGCAGAACAAGACAGCTGACTGAAATCCCTGTTGGTGTTTCACATTCTCAATTTGAGTCTATTTTTGTTAAATGGTATGTCTTAGGCTCCTCTTATCAGAGAAAGAACTTAAGTAAATATGAGAATATTAAAATCTCAATACCGCAAGGATCAACCATAAATGATTTCTGCCTCATGATATTTCAGGTCAAAAAATCAACCACATGACAGTTCAAAAATACATGAGAAGGCCATTTGTTTCCACAAAACTGAAAAAAAAAATCATCTACTAAGTCATAGTTTCAGTTTTAAGAAATATTATCTGGAACTTATTTATTCATCTGTCCTCATTGCTTCTTAGTTTGCATATACTCTTTTAAACTTTTGACAATATTATAAGTTCTTATTACTCAAAGCTGTCTTCTAGACATTAGCCATCATTACCTGGAATTGATCATCTGCAGGCAATAAAGAAAATCTTCATATAACCCTTGTGCACTAGACTTTGGCCATAAAATAGCTTAATTCAGGCAAAGTCAGGTTTATTTGCTATCACTTTTTATTTTCCTTTGACTCAGCCACATAGTAAAACAGAGGCACTATATAAGTATTTATATCCAGATTATCACTGTTTTACACGGGGTGATTTAGAGGCAAAGCCTGAGACAGGGTTTCAAGGGAAGATGATTTATTGGAGAAGTACTATTCAGGGAAAGAAAAAAAAATCTGTTAAGGGAGTGAACAAAGTAAGAGGAGGAGGGCAAGAAGCTAAACAAGAATGTGACCTCAGTTCTAGTATTGGCCTGATCCAAATGGTAGAGATTGGATTCTAAAGCCTGTATTACAACAGACTTGGCCCCCATTTCATTGAGGGCTTTGAGTTTTGTATCCCTTTATTAGTCAGATGGTAGCTACTCTGCTGGTGAAAGGTGTAACCTTCCAGGTCTTCCTGGTGCTGTTGATCCCCATCAGCCAAGGAATTCCTTTCAAGAAGGTCACAGGTGTAAACCATAGCCACAACACTTGTATCCATTAAGGAATGGGCATGCTAACTGGAAAATGTTAACCGAGAAGAATACCAACAGCATCTACATCAGTCTATTCCTTGCACTCACATTACATTTACTACATCTGGGCAGCATCTATACAAGACTCTAGTTAGTCTGAATTTCATTTTGGAAGAAGTTGGTTTAGTCAGATAAACTACAGCCCCAAATGTTATCGTTAATCCTAAAACCATAGGATATATTCATTATAACCCTCCTTTATCACTTATTTTATTTTCCTCTCACCCTTGGGTAGCACTTGCACTGTTGAAGTGGCTCCCTGGTGGGGTGACTCAGACCCACATCATTGAGTGGTCTGAGCCTGTTTTTACTGCTTTTATCTGGCTAAGGCTGCTGTACTTGAATATTTCCATTTAACACTGTACATAAGCGTAGCAAAAGATGTTCAGCAGATTATATGAATGCCAAACATTCCTTCCTGACCCTATTAAGAAGGAGTAGTTCTACATCCTTAGGACATTCAGCTTCAATTACTCCTGCTGATATTGTAACTCATTTTTGAGCCTGCTGGCCTACTGGAATGAAGAGCTCAGATTCCTGATTCAAAATTATTGAGATGCTGACCATATCCCTTGATACACTTGCCTCCTCTCTGGAAACCAGGCCATCTAGTTATACAGAGTTTAAGAAGCTGTGGGATAAATACAAATACCAACAATGGGTTTTTAAAAGTGAAGGTCACTTTTATTTCTACCCCTTGTTTCCCAGACTCATGTAGTCTGTCAGTGGAGGGCAAATAAACATATAATAGCAATTTGTTTAAGGTATATTACCTATTCTGAAGGGTAGTGCCTTTCAGGATGATTCTCTGAGATATCATCTCCAAGCTGGTTTCTCTGCTATGTTTTCAAGAATCTTTTCTACTACTCTATTAAGTCAGCCATTTCTGGGTGGGGCATGTCATAATAGAACCATTCAATCCTATGGTTTTGTGGCCACCAACAAATCATTGCTATGATGTTATGTGGGCTCCCATGTCAGTAGTACAAATTCTGTGAGCCCTTGAATAGTGATGTTGGCTGAGGCATCGCAGGTTAGATAAGCATATTTATATCAAGAGTAAATAGCCGTCCTGATCAGAATAATCATTGCTATTTCTTGGCTGGAAAAGATTCCATGTAATTCAGTTGCCTTCAGAAGGCTTATTGGTCTCTTTGAGACATGGTACCATATCAGAGATTCAACCTCAGGATCTTCTCATGACAGATCAAAATCCAGCAGAGGCAGTGACTAGATTAGAATTTGTGAGAGAAATCCAAAGTGTTGGCCCCATGGATAGCCTCCATCTCTGCCACATGGCTATTCCATTCATGAGCCTATTGTATTAATACTGTGGAGCCTGAGGATAGAAACTGATACCTGTTGGCCAAGTCATCCTATCCACCTGGTTGTTTAGTGCTCTTCTATAATGGATAGCTGCTAGTGGGCATTAACAATTCTTCAAATATAAAGAGCTTCCCATTATGCACCCAATTCTGTAGATTTATCCAGCCATCTCTTTCCTAGACCTCCATCCATGTAGGAGATCGGCCAGGGTGGTGGGAGAAACTATAGGAAAAGGAACAGGCCTTCTGAAAGGTCAGAAGGCTCTGCATAGCTTTGGGGGATAATAAGCTGAAGGCAGCTGTTCTCTTAAACTGAGGCAGAGGGCGAGGAATGGGTACAAGGGAGTGTAGGGGAATTTATCTTAAATAGGCTTGTTAACTTATGTTGTCCGGAAACCAACTTTTGATCATCCACACCCAAGACTGCTCCCTGAAGAGGGGAACAATAATGTTAATTACCCACAGATTGTATTGGCTCCAGGCTTTCGGCATTATATCTGTACTGAAATAAAGCAAGCAGCTCCAGCTGTTCGACACTGCGCACTCTCCATCCGCTAAGTACCCAGCAGTCCCCTAGCAGCTCTCACACGGCATACCTGTGTCTGAGTACTCCTTTCATCCGTCACTCAGCCAGGGTCTGCAGGACAGACCTGGCACCTCCGGGCTCTATTGATTTTAAAAATCTCACTCTTTTTAGGCCATCTAAATTATCTTCTACTGCTCATAAGTGTCTCTCTTCCTTCCTCCCTCTCTCTCTCTTTCTCTCTTTTTATCCATATATATGTATATACGTATTTGTATGTGTATATATATAAAATTGTATATACTTCTCAGGTGAGAAAAACTGCATATTTATACACATTTATATGTGTACACACACACATACACACACACACACCCCTCAGGTGATTTCTATTGCTCACAAACTGCATGATGATCTACACTACCCTATTGGCATCATTTCCACACCAATTTTTCCCTAGAGGCTGCTTTGCAGACAAATTTTACCCAAAGACAGTTTGGGGTTTTATCTGATACTGTAAGTGGTCATTCTGGTTTTACCAGGTTATATCCTTCTATGTTGAGTTCTCACAATGCTATCATTCCCCCATGGCATTTTTTTCCGAGTTTATCAGTCTAGACTTTGTGTGTCTATAAATCTCTGTAGATTTGCTACTTGTTTTTGATCTGTAAGAAAGTCTTTTATATGGACTTTATTTGAAACAGCCAGTCAAAGATAAAAACCTGCTAAAGGATTTTCTGAAGTATTTGCATATGTTTATATAGTATTTCTACACTATGTCTACACTCTTCACAGTATAAGACCCTAGATCCTATAATATCTTGTTTACTGTGAGAATCTACCTTTATGACAATTATTTATGGAAGCATCAAGGTATCAAGTAATTCCTGTGTTTATTTTTTATTTTTAAATGGTACGTGAGGAGTCTGAGGAAATATGTTTGTTTCTATATCATTTCAGTTAAGTGAATTATCCCAAAATTATATCTGTCACTAGCACATAGATCTATTTTATTTAGGTAATTTGATATGTCCTAAGAAATGTAACAGTTCTGTCAATTGAGCTTCTGGTAAGGAAGTGGCTTCTACAGGAATGAGTACACTACATATTTTAATGAACACTGATATTTCCCTTTACATATTTAATATAAAAGCAACCTATTCAAAAACATTAAGTCACATTTGGGTTTTGGGATGTACAAAAAAATCTATTGTGAGCATGGACAATTCCTTAATTACAGATATATAATCATGTAATTTTCCTTCATTGGTGTTACAGATTTGGTGTATTAGGAATGCTACATCAGGGGATAGTAAGATGAGAAAGAGAAAGTCACAGTTATCGATCATCTGTCAGTTAGTAGAAATATATTGAGTGTTTTTCTAGGATCCTAAAATTTTACTAATTGTAGTAACCTCAGGTTTACAAGTGATCTTGTTACAAAATCTAAAGATGCTTTGATTAATTTAATTATGGCCTGAATTTTTTGGAGGCAAGCAAGTTAAACCTTGGCTACTGGATCAAAGTTAGTTCCTTATTTTTTTAGGGTTGGGTCATTTTTGTTGATACATAATAATTACACATATTTATGGAGTAACAGGGAGGGAGGATGAAAAGAGGTTGGCTAATTAGTACAAAAATACAGGTTAGATATATGAAGTAAGTTCTGGTGTGCAGATGGGTTTTTATTTTACTTTATTTTCTATTTTTCTATTTTTTATTTTAATTTTTGTGGGCACAAAGTAGTTGTATACATTTATTGAACATATGAGATGTTTTGATATAGGCATGCAATGCATGGTAATCACATCATGTAAAATGGGGTATCCATCCCCTCAAGCATTTAGTTCAGCTGGATTATTGATGTGTATCAAGTTGTTGAGATAACACTTCTTATAGATGCCCTAATCTCTTCATGTTTGCTCAAAAGATTTTTGATAATCTTAATTTTTATATGCTCTACTTTAATTAATCTGTCTAGATCTATAGTGTTGTAGTGTTTTGTCCATAGGATTCTGGGACTATAACTAATTTTCTGATAATTAATCAAGCCATGAATACTACAGGTATAATGATGCCTAGATCCATTTTGATCTGATCATGGCTTGGGATTGAAGCATATTTTTTATGAAAAGAGATATTAGCTATTATATTTGTAGTAATGCGTTACCATGAATAAGGACGTATTCTTATAATGAAGCCAAAATATCAGAATTTGGAACTTTGGAAAGGAAATAGGATGGTGAAAAATACTCAATACTTAAATGGCTCTAGCAAATTGAGGTAAATGAAGTTCATTTTCCTCTAGCTATCTATAATTTACTAGACTACAAGTATACTGTTTATTATCTTCTTTCATAATCTGACACCAGTGATTTTTTTCTTTAGTCAAAAGTTCTTTTTCTTTCACTTGCTACAAGTCAGTGTGCCCTCTATCTTGCCTTTCAGGTCTGTATTTTACTCTAAGGGATCTGATATATAGAGCTGGGATGAATGGTTGATTATAGTAGCATACATAGCAACAAGAAAGGTGTATTGTCCATATGTAGTTACCAACAAATTCTCCTTGGAAATTTAGATAAAGGTCATGGAATTTTTGGGTGCTTATGTTTCCCTAGAAGCAAAATCACTGGACAGATTTTGGACAGTTCTCTTTGTGTTTCTTAGCCATCAGGGAAAACTGGTTTCTTTAATGGCTTTCTTGTTCATGGTATGTACTGGTTTCCGTATGTCAAGGTTCTCATTTCACACAGATAATCTTTTTTTTTTTCTGGAGTGGAGAGTTATTTTGTTTAAAGAACCAAAAGTTTTGCCAATTATCAATTTGTTTACTTTCTAAATTTCTGAAAATGTCCATCCATACACTGGAAATTTCGAGATTTTATTATATTTTTTTAAAAACTCCCCTAATTCAGGTTTACAAAGAGAGAAGACATAACATCTTTACTCCAGTTGCTGGGCCTAACCTGCAATACTGAAACTTTTAATGTTTGAAAATTTTCTGGTGTCTAGTTTTAGTTTACAACTTTGAGTTTTTGTCTAGTCTAATCTTAAAACGTTCTCAAATTGCTTTATGTGGTGTATTTTATTTTTATTAGCCTGTAAGGGGAATGATTTTAAAATTTAATACAAATGGGTTATTTAAATCTTAATCTTATTTTTTAAGAATTTCTTAAATGCTTAAAAATTTTATTTTTTAAATGCTTAAAAAATAGAGCAACAGTTAATGGAACTAATTGATGTAGACCTTTAGGCCAGGACAATTAGAATCTAACAAAATTATTAATTCTGTAACAAATTTCAGCCCGTATCCCCAAAGGTTAGAAAAATCTTTGATTATGGAAATATTTTGGTTCTAGACCATGGCTTTAATTCAGCCCCTCTAGGTCTGCTTCTGGTCTAGAAATTTTAAAATGTGATTCTTATTTTCCTTTGAAAATCCTAAAGAAAGGGTGACATTTGGAAGGTCAGGGAAAGGAACAGAAGGAATAGAAAAAAATGAATGGGTTGCTCAGATAAAATGAGTACGAGAGAGAGAGAGATGTGAGTTGAATAGGATTTAAAAAGAGATAGAGTCCCTGAAAGGGGACTTTCATAGAGTTCGAATTTTCTTTTCAAACCTTAGCATGCTGCCCACATGTTAACTATTAAATGTTTATTGTTTTGACTCCTAGTGTTTTTAGGATTTCTCTTAAATACATCCATTCATTGATTTTGACATAAGATAATTACCCCATAATAGACATTTATATTATAAATCAGAATATGTTTGCCATTTAGTAAGGAAAGAGTGAGACTTCAGGTCACAGTGTGATTTATATAGGAAATAGTTCTAGGAGGAGTTGAGACTTTGGCATAGACTCCCTATCACAGAGACACAAATGGCAAATGAAACAGGTGACCATGGGGTGCTCATGATTATTGAAAAGTAAACTGTTGCGGAGAGTGGTGAACATTTTGAGACCAAGCTGAAGCCAGGGAGAGCTGTAAATCAATGACTCAACAGTAAATCACCCGAAATAAAGTGAGCTTTTTCACAAATTGACAAGTCCCCTTATGATGGTCATGACAGAAAGGCGAAATTTGACAAGTTGTTATTTCAAGATAAAATTATTTAAAATGTCAAGACAGAAACCGAAAAGCATTACACCCTAAGTGTGGGGTCCTTCTTAGCACAGACCCCTCTAAATATCTGTACTGGAATATAATTGATAAAAATGTTAGGCCAGACATGGTGGCTCATGCCTGTAACCCCAGGACTTTGGGAGGCTGAGGAAGGAGAATTGCTTGAGACCGGGAGATGGAAACCAGCCTGGGCAACATAGTGATACCCTGTCTGTACAAAAAAAATTTTTTAAAAATGTATACCCAGGTGTGGTGTCATGCACCTGTAGCCCTAGCTACTTGGAAAGCTGAGTCAGGAGGCTCATTTGAGCCTGGGAGGCCAAAGCTGCAGTGAGTTATGATCATACTACTGCACTCCTGGGCAGCCTGGGTGACAGTGAAAGACCCTGTCTCAAAAAACAAACAAACAAAAACTTTTACATTATGTTTTAAATGATTACTGACCTTATATTGGTCTTAGCATGGATATGTGGTCAAATATTTTGAATTGAGCAATAGATATATTTTTTTTCCAAAAAAGGAGGAAACTTTATAAAAGGCATATTGCAACAGAAAAAACCTTATTCATTTTCATGACATGTAAATTTATTTCCTCTTTTTTAATAGAATTTCTCCAAAAGGGTTTTTCCTATAAAAATAATTCTTACCTCCACCTTACCTTATTTGAAATGAAACATAAAAATTTGAACAGATTTTATTAAACAAAAATTTATTTACTGTAGCACTGTAAATTGATATACAGTGTATAAATTTACAAAACATTTTTGGAGATATTATTTCTTATCTATATTCAAAATGCATGGTATCTCTAAATTAGGTTGTTCTCAAAATAAGATAAATTCACTAACCCTCTCACATATTTAAGAAATAGAAAGTCAACTATTTTTATAAAATTAGGTTATAAATTAAGTGCTATGACTCTGACTAGAATTTTTAATAATGACAGATGGAATCACATTATTGAGATTGTGCTAATATTTGAAACATTAAGGAGTAATAAGTTTTTAATTGTCTTGCCATTTAAATATAAGCAAACGCTCTCTTATTATGTATAATTACTGAGAATTCTTGCCTGTAACCTGTAAGTCAAAAATATTAAAAATTTCCCTATATGAAAACCACCATAATTAGAGACGGCAGTCACCTTAGCTAAAATTAGTTGATATGTTTAACTTCCACAGGTATATCATTCTGATTTTAAATGATTTTTATTACATAAATGAACCATTAACATTGTATTTCTTCATGTGTTTCTCACTATGTGACCTTGTTCTCACTGTCACCTGAGTTAGAGTTTTAATGTCATTTTTAGCTCAGTGCCTGAAACATAGGAAATAAATTTAATGATAATTATGGATATTTATAAGACCAAGTATCAAATTTAAAAGGAAGAATATCTGACCAAATTAGTTGATGTTATAATAATGTCAACATTTTAATGAAACTTTATTATTTCCAAAGTGCTTTTATATATATTATCATTATTTTAAGAATTATTTTGAGCATTATGTGTTAAGTCTTATTCTAGACACTGATGACAGTGTTAATGAATCAAAAAGAAAAATAAACCTGCATTAATGCAATGTCTGCTTACATTATAATAACAGGAAATACTGTCAATACAAATACAATACAATACTGTGGAATACAAAAAATATGTTTTTATGTCATATAATGATAAGTATAAAGAAAACAAAAAAAATTAGTTTTAACGTTTTAAACATTAAAGGGAGGGAGATGAGGAGTGTGGAAATGGTTGCAATTTTAAGCATTGTGGTCAGAAAAGACCTCCATAGAGAAGTAATTTCTAATCAAGGTCTTGATGGAAAAAAGGGAGTCCAAAGCTGTATGTGAATAGCATCCAGGCAATGGGCATTGCAAGTTCAAAGAACGTGAAGTGAGAGTAAACCTGGATACAGTGTAGAATACGTCACGGAGAGACTTGTGTAGTGCCAAATCATGTCAATCCACTATAAGAGATCTGTCTTTCTTTAAGTCTGAGTGGGAAACCACTGGGGGGACTTGAGTTGTTAACTAGTCCAAATGAGTTCAAATTTTACATAATCATCTGAAAGAAAAAGGATGATGATGTGAATAAAAGCAGTGGAGGTGGAGGTAGTAACATGTTTTTATTTATTTATTTATTTATTTATTTATTTATTTATTTTTGAGATGGAGTCCCTCTCTATCACCCAGGCTGGAGTGCAGTGGTATGACCTCAGCTCACTGCAACCTCTGACTCCTGGGTTCAAGTGATTCTTCTGCCTCAGCTCCCGAGTAGCTGGGATTACAGGCACACACCACCACATGCAGCTGATTTTTGTATTTTTAGTAGAGATGAGGTTTCACCATATTACCCAGGCTGGTCTCGAAATCCTGACCTCATGATCCGCTCACCTCAGCCTGTCAAAGTAAGATTACAGGTGTGAGCCACCATGCCCGGCCATGATGTATTTTAAAAGAATTGACTCCTGGATTTGTTATGGGGCATGAGAGAAAGAGATTAATCAACGGTGATTCTTGGACTTTTAGTCAGATCAACTTGAAGATTGGATTTGGCCATAAACTGCAATAGAGAAGACTGCAGGAGGTATATGTCTTGAGAGAAAGATAAGGAATTTATTTCTGAATGTTTCAAGTTCGAGAGATCAAATACAGATGGAAGGGGATATTTTAAAACCATGGACATATATGCTTCCCTGGAGTTCTGTGGAGATGATTAGGTTAGAAGTATAATTTGGCAACCATGAACATATAAGTAACATTTAAAGCTTTGAGTAGGCACAGAAATACAAACAACCCTCAGGAAATACTATAAAAACCTCTATGCAAATAAACTAGAAAATGTAGAAGAAATGGATAAATTCCTGGACATATACAGCTTTCTAAGGTTGAATCAGAAAAAAAGTTGAATCCCTGAATAAACTAATAACAAGTTCTGAAACTGAGGCAGTAAATATCCTACCAACCAAAATAAATAAATAAATAAATAAATAAAGCCCAAGACCAGGACCAGACTGTCTTACAGCTGAATTCTATGAAAGTTACAAAGAGGAGCTGGTATCATTTGTTCTGAAACTATTCTAAACAATTGAAAAGGAGGGACTTCTCCCTAATTCACTTCATGAGGTCAGCATCATCCTGATACCAAAACCTTGCAAAGATACAACAACAAAAAAAAGAAAACTTCAGGCCAATATCCCTGATGAAAATCAGTGCAAAATTCCTCAATAAAATACTGGCAAACCAAATCCAGCAGCACATCAAAAAGCTTATCCACCACAATCAAGTCAGCTTCATCCCCAGGATGCAAGGCTGTCTCAACATATGCAACTCAATAAATGTAATTCATCACATAAACCGAACTAAAGACAAAAACCATGATTATCTCAATAGACACAGAAAAGGCCTTCAATAAAATTCAACATCCTTTCATGTTAAAAACTATCAATAAACTAGATATTGATGGAACATAACTCAAAATAATAAGAGCCATTTATGACAAACCCACATCAAATATCAAACTGAATAAGCAAAAGCAAGATGCATTCCCCTTGAAATCTGGCACAAAACAAGGATGCCCCTTCTCATCGTTCTTATTCAATATAGTATTGGAAGTTCTAGCCAGGGCAATTGGCAAGAGAAAGAAATAAAAGGTATTCAAATAGAAAGAACGGAAGCCAAACTCTCTTTGTTTACAGATGACATTATCGTATATCTAGAAAATCTCATTGTCTCAGCCCAAAAGCTTCTTAAGCTGATAAGCAACTTCAGCAGTCTCAGGACACAAAATCAACGTGCAAAAATCACAAGCAATCCTATACTCCAACAATAGATAAGCAGAGAGCCAAATCATGAATGAGCTTCTATTCACAATTGCCACAAAGATAATAAAATACCTAGGAATACAGCTAACAACAGAAGTGAAGAACCTCTTCAAGGAGAATTACAAACCACTGCTCAAGGAAATCAGAGAGGGCACAAACAAATGGAAAAACATTCTATGCCCATGGAAAGAATCAATGTCATGGAAATGGCCATACTGCTCAAAGTAATTGATAGATTCAATTCTATTCCCATTAAACTACCATTGACATTCTTCACAAAATTAGAAAAGAATACTTTAAAGTTTACATGGACCCATAAAAGAGTGCATATAGCCAAGATAATCCTAAGCAAAAAGAATGAGCTGGAGACATTATGCTACCCAACTTCAAAGTATACTACAAGGCTACAGTAACCAAAACAGCATGGTACTGGTACAAAACAGACACATAGACCAGTGGAACAGAATAGTGATCTCAGAAAAAAGACTGCACATCTACAACCATCTGATTTTTGACAATCCTGACAAAAACAAGCAATGGGGAAAAGATTCCATACTTAATAAATGAAGCTGGGAAAACTGGCTAGCCATATGCAGAAAATTAAAACTGGACCCCTTCCTTACACCTTATACAAAAATTAACTCGACATGGATTAATGACTTAAATGTAAAACCCAAAACTATAAAAACCCTTGAAGAAAATCTAGGCAATCCCATTCAGGACATAGGCATGGGCAAAGATTTCATGACAAAAACATCAAAAGCAATTGCAACAAAAGCAAAAATTGACAAATGGTATATCTAATTAAACTAAAGAACTTCTGCACAGCAAAAGAAACTATCATCAGAGTGAACAGACAATCTATAGAATGGGGGAAATTTTCTGCAGTCTATCTACCTGACAAAGGTCTAATATCCAGAATCTACAAGGAACTTAAACAAATTTACCCACACACACACACACACACACAAAAAAAAAAAAAAAAAAAAAAAAAAAACTTTAGAAAGTGGGCAAAGGACATGAACAGACACTTCTCGAAAGAAGACATTTATGCGGCCAATAAACATATGAAAAAAAGCTCAGCATTACTGATCTTTATAGAAATGCAAATCAAAACCACAATGAGATGCCATTTCACACCAGTCAGAATGGCGAGTATTAAAAAGCCAAGAAACAACAGAAGCTGGCAAGGCTGTGGAGAAATAAGAACACTTTGACACTGTCGGTGGGAATGTAAATTAGTTCAACCATTGTGGAAGACAGTGTGGCAATTCCTCAAAGACCTGGAACCAGAACTACCATTTGACCTAACAATTCCATTACTGGGTATATACCCAAAGGAAGATAAATCATTCTATCATAAATATACTTGCACATGTATGTTCATTGCAGCACTATTTACAATAGCCAAGTCATGGAATCAACCCAAATGCCCACCAATGATATAGTGGATAAAGAAAATATGGTACATATACACCATGAAATACTATACAGCCTTTAAAAGGAATGAGGTCATGTCCTTTGCAGGCACATGAATGGAGCTGGAAGACATTATCCTCAGCAAACTAACACAGGAACAGAAAATCAAACACCACATGTTCTCACTTTTAAGTGGGAGCTGAACAATGAGAACACACACACAGGGAGGGGAACAACACACTGGGGCCTGTCAGGGGAGAGGGGGAGGGAAGGCATCAGGACAAATAGCTAATGGATGTGAGACTTACCACTTAGGTGAGGGGTTGATAGGTGCAGCAAACCACAATGGCACATGTTTACCTATGTAACATACCTGCATGTCCTGCACATGTAATACAGAACTTACAATTAAATTAAATTAAATTGAAAAAAGGATTTGACATACATTAAAAAAAAAGCTTTGGGTAAGAGGGGATTACTACAGAAGGGAAATTGGGTAGAGAAAGATAGAGATCTGAGAACTGAGCCTTGGGACACACCAATGTTAGTGCATTGAGGAAGAAAAAGAACAAGCCAAAAAGAGCTGAGAATGAGGGGTCATATAACAGGAGCAATAACGAGAGTAAATTTCCTGAAATCAGTGAGAGAAAAATATTTCAAGAAGGAGGAAATAGTCAAACATAAGAATGTCAATGAAGGTTCAAGTAAGTTGAGAATGAATCATTTCATTTACCAATGTGAAAATTATTGGTGATTTTGCAAGTGCCAATTCAGCAACAATATCCAGGAAAAGATTCAAGAGTAAATTTGGGGGAAGGAGTAACAGGAATCAGTGAGTAATAACAACTATTTTAGGAAAGGGAGGAGGAAAAGGACAATGTCTAGAGAAGAATGCGAAGTTTTGGTAGATAGCAATGGAATTGGAGGCAGGTCATGTGGGCACAGGTGCTCATAGAAGTGTGGATGCAATGGTGGAAGGTTGTGGGAATCTCTTCTATTGTATTTTATGAGTCAACTGAATTTCAGGTCATCTCCTAAGAGTGAAGATAGGACTGGAAATCTTAGGGTTTTGAGAAGAGGAACGTGTAAAATCATCATCCATGAGAGGAGGAGAGTGAGTGGACTAGATAGAGGCCTGTACTAAAATTACTGGAAAGCAATAATGGCCAATATGAAGTTAGATGTCCTACATTTAAAGCACGATAGTCAGCATGCCTGCTGTGGCTCAGATATGGTTTGTTTGGCCACACTATGTTTCATGTGAACTTTGATCCCAAGTGCTGAAGTTGGGACCTGGTAAGAGGTTTTTGAATCATGGGGTGGATATCTCCTGAATGGCTCTGTGCCATTCCTGCTGGAGTGATTGAGTTCTTACACTTAGTTACTGTGAGAACAGGTTGTTAAAAAGAGTCTGGAAACTCTTCGTCTATCTTCCTTCCTTCATTGCCATGTGACGTCTGCTCCCTTTCACCTTCCGCTATGAATGAAAGCTTCCTAATGCCATCACCAGAAGATGTTGATGCCATGTTTCCTGTACAGCCTGCACAATCATGAGCCAAATAAACCTATTTTCTTTATAAATTGCCCAGCCTCAGGTGTTCCTTTATAGCAAAACAAATGGACTAAAATGATGGCTGTGTGTTTTTCTCCTATCATATTTGAATGCACAGGTGTAGTTATAGGCTAGGAGGAGATGAGATTACATTTCAAATGCAGATTTGTCCAGCATCCATGTATTAGACAGGGAACCTAAGGCAAAAGTGAGGTTTTGGAATTTCAGCTATTTATAGAGAGGAGTGAGACAATAAGGAAGTAATGAAAATATGTGAGAATCAATGACTTGTACATACTAGTGGGGTCTAAAACTCATAAATAATAATCCATATGTGAAGCCGTATATATAATTTCCATTTTCAAATGGCAAAAAATCCAGTCTTAGAAATTTTAGATGCGATGTCTGTTCCAAAATTGAACACATTGACACAGTTCATGTCAATCCCCAAATTGTAGACATTTCTGACCCCTCACTTACTGTTTTTCCACAAGGTTAAGCTCAATCCCTCTACAGTAATAATGGAAAATGTCTCTCTAAAATAGTTGACTTTTTAAAGATAATCACTTTGTCATTTTCCACAATGATAACGCCAGGAATTATTTTAGTAAGTACCTACTTTTGAGCTGACATCTCTCGATTTGATAATCTCTCACCTGAGTGCCTTTATACTCAATCTTAAATATCTATGAACTTTTTCCTTCAGTTCTATAGCTTAGTTGAAACAAAGTAAAATAAAAGTATTAGACTTATTTAAATATGACTCTTGTTTGGCTTTATATTGAGCATGTTGCCAATGCCTTGTGCCAACGGAAACTTCCTTACTAACCTCATGTTCCTCTTTAACCATCCAGTCATTTAAAAATTCAGATTTACCACTAGTTAAATGCAACAGTGATTTATTGTTATTCGCGAACGTTTGTCAAGCTTCTATTTACCCAGTTCCACAAACTCAAAACTAATTGAGAGTAAGGACTTGGAAATAAGGATTTGTTAGCTAAAATAGAATTAGCTTCTCATGTTATCTATTCCTGGCCCAGTGGCCAGGGACAGATTGGTCTAGAGGGGAAAGGGGCACGTATCCAGTGAAACTAATTGGAAAATGGGACAGCAGCAAAGGAAAAAAATGTAATCATTTAAAGTGGTTCTACGTGGTGGTTTTTGTAAAAACCTCTGCTCCAGGAGACTCTCCATGTTTTAGGCCTGCAGCCTGGCACAACAGCATCTGTGATTAACCACGGGGAAACTTCACCCCCAGCATGTCGTCAACATAATAAGTTGACATGATATTCATCAATTTATCACAAATGCAAAAATGAATTATGCTTTCCAATGGTGTTTTTTGCAATGTTCTATAGTAAAAAACATACCACCTGAGGTTATATAGCTAAGTTTTGAGTGTGGCTTTCAATCTAAGAGTTTTGATTCTTTGGGTTAGTAATTTTACTTCTGAGCCTCAATTTACTCATCTATACAATGCATTTTTTTTGAGATTGGCAAATTTTTTAAATCTCTATGCTACAAATTTGACAATCTGAATTAACTCATTTTGCTATGAGACATATGGTAATTAGAATTATCACCTATTGTCCCACATCTCTTCCCTTTATCTTATGGTTTTTCTGTTTTGTTTTGTTTTTCTGGTCATATTATTATACATGGACAGGGTTTATAATATTTACAGTCTGTTAGGGATGATAATTTCCAGTTTCTTAGGTTCAATCTCACATCTGAATAGACCACCAGACCTTGTATCATGGCCTCTCCATTTTTTAATTCATATTAATTGATTTCTTAATTGACTACACAACAAAATTCTAACGATAAGAAGAGTAGGAACTATCTCACAAGATTGTTTTAAGAATAAAATTGAGCAAATCATACATAAGACAATTTTAGGGAAACCATATTCAGTGAGCAATGGCTCATGTTAGGCACATTAGATATATATGCCTTCAAGGGCAAATTATCTCCATTTCTTTAGATGCAGAAATTGAAGCTCGCTGGTGATAATTAGTGGGTCAAAAATAACAGGATAATGATGAAAGATAGTGACAATGCTCAAAGCCAGGTCTGTCTGATGAAATTGTGGGCATTTTCTACCGCAGTTTGTAAACTGTACAGACATCCTAGTGACAGGTTTACTTCTACGGAAGATGTTCTTTCACACTGGGATGCATTCTGTCTGTGATTCATCCCCTGTTGTATAAAATTTAGACTTTTGGAGGGCATTCTTGGAGCAAGATGTAAATTGCTCAGGATGTAACTGGAAGGACCACTAGTAGTTCCCAAAAGGTCGAGTGTTTAAGCTTCAGAAGCAGAACTAGAATTCCTATATAAGAATGTATTTAAAGTAATGAATACCCAGCAAAAAGATAAAGGAGATAAATCAATTATATGAGCATTCTAGTTTATTCAAATGTTCATTTTGAAGTTCAGATTAAAGCCTTTAAACTAAACAATATGAAAATCTGTGCCTTACCTCCTTTTTATGTTAAGTAGAAATAAAAGGAAAGATCTTTTCATTACGCATGTTCTTGTTTCTCTTTCTTACCATTTATGAAGATCATAGTAAGATCCCACATTAGAGAACGTAACTTAAAATTGTTTCTTCCAATTAATAAATACGAGTACATGAAAAAATTAAGGTGATACTAGTTTGACTATTTCTCAGTATCCAAGATGTTTGTATGTATTATGCTTTATAATTCCACCTATTATTTTCTTCACTTCATAAAAATAAATTGAAAAATTATGTCCTCCAATTTTTTTTTTTTTAAGACAGAATCTCCCTCTGTCACCCAGGCTGGAGTGCAGTGGCACGATATCGGCTCACTGCAAGCTCCGCCTCCCTGGTTCAAGAGATTCTTCTGCCTCAGCCTCCCAAGTAGCTGGGACTACAGGTGCCCGCCACCACACCCGGCTAATTTTTGTATTTTTAGTAGAGATGGGGTTTCACCATATTGGCCAGGCTGCTCTCGACCTCCTGACCTTGTGATCCACCCTCCTGGGCCTCCCAAAGTGCTGGGATTACAGGTGTGAGCCACCATGCCTGGCCTCCAATTTTTTTTGGCACATCAAATGTCATAAGTTTACTTACATCTATACATCTAAACAATTCCAGTTGCTGATATGTTTCCGGAGGAAGTAATGAGTGTATACTATTTTTATTTATATTTAAACTTATACTTGCAGCATAATTTTCAGTAGTCTTTTACCAGAGGCCAGAAAAGGAGGAGGATGTAGGAAAAAATACACAAATGTATTTGTTGTTGCTGAAATGTACACTTACATATGGTAAAGATGGTACATTATATAAGTATATTTTACCTCAATAAAAATAGTTTTAATAAAATTGTGGCAATATGAATACCTCAAAATAGAAATTTCATATAGTAGAATACTATAGAGTTATATATCTATATATACACACACACACATTATAGATATTAGTAGTGTCTTTTACTCTGGGTGGTAGAATCAGAGGAAATCTTAAAGATTTCTGTGTACCTTGCAGTAAGTTATAAATTTCTTTCAAATTTATATAACTTTTATAATTTAAAAGATTACTTATTTAAAAAATATAAAAATGGTGTGTTTTCTATAAAATAGCACTTGCAAAATAAAAAAGCTCTCCCCAGAGTTTTGTTTTTTTTTTTTTTACAACATTTCATCATTCAAACCTTAGAATAGAACATTAAGTACAAGGCCATTTCCTAAGAGCTATTGGAAGAAAAGTATGTTTCACAAAATTACTCTTATTCCAAGTAATCATACGAGCAAAAGAAAAGAAACTTTGTTTGACTTCCCATCATCACAAGTTTAAATTAAATTCTTTCTTCTTTTTGTTTCTTTGTTTTCAAATCTGTTTTGTTTCTGTGTAGCTTAGAAAAGGATCATTTTATGTGAATTCCTCATCTCTATAGGAACTCTAAGGAAACAGAGAAAGAACTGGTGAAGCTGGAACAAACACAAGCAATGAAATTTGTTTTTTTTTTTGGCTCATTTGTTGTTGGTGATTGTCCAGCCATCTATATTTTTTATTGTTCGTATGCTGAAATTCTTCACCTGCCCATTTTGTATTGCCTCTGCCGCCCGGAGGACAGATCGTTCTTCCAGGCCCTCATTGTGAGGAGGAAAGGATTGGCTATCATAGATAATAGCATCAGCAGGAAAGTTGTTTTCATCTTGGCCAATGTGTTTGGGAATCTGAGGTAAAGGAAATGAGTGCTTTCTTGTTATAAGGCTTTGCTCTATTTCTTTTCATTCTCCTTGATTGAAACTAACATTCTGTAAATGGCTACTTAGTAAAAGGATTTAGCCTTTCTTTCCTATTGAAGCTAAAATGAAAGGCTTTAAAAGTGTAACTTTTCTCTAGAGGTAATGTATCACCAATGTGTATGAGTGTGTGTGTGTGTATGATGTGTGCGTATAACATATATATGTATATATGTGTATCTGT
Source organism: Nomascus leucogenys (assembly GCF_006542625.1). NCBI lineage: Eukaryota > Metazoa > Chordata > Mammalia > Primates > Hylobatidae > Nomascus > Nomascus leucogenys. Next base: position 87,074,376 of record NC_044387.1, on the reverse strand, counting down.
ATGTACACACACACACACACACACATGCACACCCCAAAGATGGACTTTAATCACAAAAATCTCAAGATGAAATTATTTAATAAACTATTTTCCAAAATACACTGTGTAAAAATTAGTTACACAGGAAAATGTAGTTGTTTTAGAGAAAAGATTTGAAAGAACAATAGAAAATAAAATTTGAGAAACAATAGAAAATAAAAGAAAAACAATAGAAAATAAAATTAAACCATGTTTTTCATCAAAATTTCTTTTTTTTTTTTTTGAGACGGAGTCTGGCTCTGTCACCCAGGCTGGAGTGCAGTGGCGCAATCTCGGCTCACTGCAAGCTCTGCCTCCCGGTTTCACGCCATTCTCCTGCCTCAGCCTCTCCGAGTAGCTGGGACTACAGGCGCCCGCCACCACGCCCGGCTAATTTTTTTTTTGTATTTTTAGTAGAGACGGGGTTTCACCGTGGTCTCGATCTCCTGACCTCGTGATCTGCCCGCCTCGGCCTCCCAAAGTGCTGGGATTACAAGCGTGAGCCACCGCGCCCGGCCTTTTCATCAAAATTTCTTAAAGCTTTATATGCTTATGTGCACTGTAAACTTTATAAAGTAAATATTATAGCCTGTTCTCATCTTATTTGACAGTAAAATTCTTTCCTTATGAGGCAATTTTCATGATTACTGTTAGGTACAGTATCTGCTGAGTGACTCTTTTCTAGGGCTTAAGGAGTTGTGATAATAATTGAAAATATCTATTAACAAAATAGAGATATTGTATAAGACATCAACAAGGTGGTGAATATAAATTCAATATATAAAAAGAAAAACAGAATAAAACAATACAATAGCAACAAAAAACAAACGGAACACCCAAGATCATATTAAAAAGGCAGACTCATTTGGATTATATATATATTATATATATATAAAATATCTATTATATATATAAAATATATATAATTTATATAATATATATAAATATATATATGTATACACGCACACACACTTCTCTTGAACATACATATATGTTCAATTTATATATATTTATATAAATTCATATATGAAATATATACATCTTATATATTATAAGATATATATTATCTTGTATATATTATATTATATTCCCTATATTAGTATATAAGATTTATATATTTCATATATATACACGTATATGTTCAAGATTTGCACAAGTCTGTTTACTGCAGCATTTTACATAAAAATAAGTAATAAATTGTTAATAAAATTGGCAACAGCTTTAATGAATCAGATTTTATCATGCAGCCAATATCCATAAAGAGGTAATTCTTTATGGGTTTCTCATATTTCTTCATGTTTCTGAGAAAAAGACACTGACTGCCACTGATTCATATTATTTTTTAAGGATTTTTGTGCAGTGAACAGTCTTAGAAGATAGAAAAATGTTATGCATGATTACTGTCCAGTTGAAAACACTCAGGTTCCCTATAGTTCAGTGTTTCTCTCCTGTAACACAATTCTCTGCATGCCCAGGAGTCACCTGGACCTCTTTGATTTTTTCCATGAGTACTGGGGCTTCAGGCAAAAGAAAATGTGTTAGATACTCTGACCACTGCTACTATTGAGAAAATTAATATCCTTTGTCTCTGACCCAAGAGTGTTATGTCTTCAACAACTATAAAACTGTAGCAGGCTGACTTACAAGCTTGCAAATATTATAAAATCTCAGACTTCTCCTAATTCTTGAAAAAAGAAAACAAAATTAAAATTAGAGCCATATATATTAATATCAGCAAATCTGTAAAATATAATGTCAAATGAAATAAGTCAATTATGCACAATATTTGCTTACATAAGATTTTAAAATGTGCAAAAATGTTACTATATATATTTTGTTTGGGTACATACATATATAATAGATATATAATATTACTTCTCTATATGGTAAACACTTGAAATGGACTGCATGTTTGTGTCCCCCTAAATTTATACGTGGAAATCCTAAATCCCAATGTGATGGCTTTAGGAGGTAATTAAGAAACTGACGGAAACTGGGTGGAGCCCTCATGAATGAGAGTAGTGCCCTTATTTAAAGAAAAAAAAATCTGGAAGGTTTTCTTATCTTTGTTATCTTATGTCAGGATACAGGAAAAGACTGTCCGAAACCCAGAAGAGAGTTCTAACCAGAACCAAACCATCCTGGCACCCTGATCTCAGAATTTTAGTCTCCAGAACGATGAGAAATAAATTTCTATTGTTTAGTCTCATAGTCTATGGTAGTTTGTCATAACAATTTGAACTCACTAACACAAAAATTGGCACCTAAAAGTGGGGATGCTACTGTAACAAATACCTAAAAACTTAGAAGTAACTTTAGAATTGAGTAAAAGCTGGAAGAGTTTGGAGGTGCATGCTAGGAAAAGCCTAGACTGTCATAAACGAATTTTAAACACAGTTCTGTTGAGAACTCCGAAAGAAAAGAGGAGGGCTGTAGAGAATGCCTCTATCTTCTCAGGGCATATCTGAGTAATCACGAAGAGAATATTGGTAGAAATAAGAATGGTAGAGGCCACTCTGATGATGTCTCAGATGAATATGTAGAACACTTTATTGGAAACTGGAGGAAAGACTATCATTGCTATAAACTGACAAAGAACACGGCTGAATCATGTTTATGTGCTAGTGTTTTGTGGAAGGTAAACTTGTGAGTGATGAAATTGTATATTTAGCCAAGGACATTTCTAAGCAGTGTGTTAAAGGGGTGGCTTGATTTCTCCTGATTACTTATTGTAAAATGTAAGAAGAAGAAAGATGAATTGAAGATGTTATTGATCATCAAAAAAGGAAACAGAACTTGAAGATTTAGATAATTATTTCCCTGTACATATTACAAAAATGGAGAAACAGTGTTCAGAAGAGAACACTAACGGTGTGAACCACAGACTTGGTCAACCATCTCAGCGAAAGCCAGGAATGGAGATCGGATTACAATAGCAGAAACATTGCTAGCAGGAACTAGAGAAAACAGGACAAAATGGAGGAAGACTGCCGGACTTCTTAGACCCTAGGACCAGACCATAGAGCTGTTCAGTTGCAAACATACGTTATCATTCAAAAACAAGAGAAGACAGCCCCAAATGCCATAGGCATAGGGAGCAGGACACCTCCACCTGGACTTCAAAGGACAAGAATGACATCCAGAAAAGCCCTGGGGCTGGGGGCCACCATGCAGAGCCCTGGGGGTGCCACATTTTCCGTGACAGAGAATCATGGCTTGGGTGGGGCCACCCCAAAGAGCTGTGGCATGGATGAAATGACTACAGAAAGAGATAGCATGGGCAGTGCCCCACTGAGCTGTAGGAGTGACATTGCCACTTCAGTGGCTCCGGAAGGCAGGACCTCTGCCCCAGTTTATCTGAAGGTGGAACTGCCATTCCAGTGGGGCTGGAAGGCAGAGTATGGAGCCAAAGCAGATTATTCTGAAACCTTAAGATCTCATGGAGTTTGCCTTGCTAGGCTTAGTACTTACCCAGAACCTCTTATCCTTTCATTGTTCCCTATTCTGCCTTTTGGAATAAGGATGATTATCGATGCTTGTGCCACCACTGTATTTTGGAAGCATGTTAACTCATTTGGAGAAAAATTTTGTCTCAGGATAAATTATACCTTGAGTCTCACCCATTTATTAAATCACCATTGATTTAGATGATGTTTAGGTAAGATTTTGGACTTTAGACTTCAGAGTTCATGCTGGAATGAGTTAAAACTTTTAGAGCTGTTGGGATGATATGAATATATTTTGCATGTGAGAAGGACATGAATTTTGAGAGGTCAGGGGCAGAAAGTGTTGGACTGAATGTTGTGTCCTCTCAAAATGTATATGTTGAAATCCTAGTCCTCAAGGTGATGGTATTAGAGGTGGAGTCTTTGGAAGGTAATTAGATTTGGGCACAGTTTCCCAGATCATGAGATAAAGCCATAATCAATGGGAATAGTGCTATCATAAAAGGGACCACAGAGAGCGTTCTCACTCTCTGCCACTAAAGACACAAGTAGAAAGCAGGCTGCAACTCAGAAAGGGGCCCCCACTATTTCCTGATGATGCTTGGAAACTTGATCTCAGACTTTCAGCCTCCAGAACTGTAAGAAATTAAATCATGTTGCTTAAATCTCCCAGGTTATGGTAATTTTTTTATATGAGCCAGAACTAAGATGATACCTAAGGCTAGAGCTAGAATGAAATCATTTGTAATAGATTTTTTTTTAAAGAAATCTGGAGAACTCTGGCATCTTATAGGACATATACAGAGCTGAGAAGCCATCATTTCTGCCTTTACAACAGCAAAAAAAAAAAAAAAAAAAAAAAAAAAAAAAAAAAAATGCTGAGCAAACTAAAAGTCAACAACTCTTTTCAGATCTGTCAGAAAATTGAGGTCACGAACAAACTGCTGCCATAAAAAATTGGAAAGACAGGTAAACAGAGAAAAATCACAACTTAATTGAAACCAAAACCCAGGAGCAGAAACTTGCCACTGGATCCAGTGCTGGAAGGAACACTTGAACTGCAATTGAGGAATTGCTGGACTCTCAGTGTGCATGAGCTGACAGTTAAAAATTGACAGTTAAAATTTTGAGTCTTGGGGGGACTCAAAATGTCATGATTTTTACCTCCAGGAGTCTCACCAGTTTCTCCTGTGAAGGTCAGTGAAAAGTCCCCTCCAGCTTCCAGTCGCTAGAATTTCAAAATAAGTCCAGATCATTCTCTTCTCCTTAACAGAAGCCTGCCTTCAAATGAAACTACTTTACCAGAGCCTACACAATTTGGTTTTCCAGAACCTAACTGGGAGAAGGTAGAAACCCAAATCAAACACCCTCTAGCATCTCTAGGGATTAAAAAAACAAAAACAAAAACAAAAACACCTCAGAAGCATTGTGAAGGTCACATATCTGGTGCACAGTCTCCCTAAAAGACTGAAATTGAATTATAGGACTACAGACTGCTTCTCTTAACTCACATTTTACACCACATAACTCATGCTCCTGTATAAGTGATTATGATGGAAAGAAAGCCAAGACTCAGGTCCTATTTCAAATGAGTCTCTAAACAGACCCAAAGACATCAAGGAAAACAAAAACAAGGACACTAGAGGACATGATAACCTTTGACACACACAGCTACTATGAAGAGTAGACACTTCTGACTAGTGAACATAAAACCTCACACTAAGGCCTATTTATTGCAGTTTCTTTTCATGCTCCCCAGCCACAAAATGAGAAAAAAATTAAAAGTCGTGCTGCAAGACAAAAAATGCAGTCTGAAGATAAAAAGTAAACATCTGAACCAGACACTGATATGGCTGGAGTTTTGGAATTATCAGACTAGAAATTTAAAATAATTCTAATTAATATGTCAAGAACTCTAATGGATAACGTGCACAACATTCAAGATCACATGTCAGCTGAGAGATGAGCATTTTTTTTAAATTTTATTATTATTATACTTTAAGTTTTAGGGTACATGTGCACAATGTGCAGGTTTGTTACATATGTATACATGTGCCATGTTGATGTGCTGCACCCATTAACTCATCATTTAACATTAGGTATATCTCCTAATGCTATCCCTCCCCCCTCCCCCCACCCCACAACAGTCCCTGGAGTGTGATGTTCCCCTTCCTGTGTCCATGTGTTCTCATTGTTCAGTTCCCACCTATGAGTGAGAACATGTGGTGTTTGGTTTTGTCCTTGCGATAGTTTGCTGAGAATGATGGTTTCCAGCTTCATTCATGTCCCTACAAAGGACATGAACTCATCATTTTTTATGGCTGCATAGTATTCCATGGTGTATATGTGCCACATTTTCTTAATCCAGTCTATCATTGTTGGACATTTGGGTTGGTTCCAAGTCTTTGCTATTGTGAATAGTGCCGCAATAAACATACGTGTGCATGTGTCTTTATAACAGCATGATTTATAATCCTCTGGATATATACCCAGTAATGGGATGGCTGGGTCAAATGGTATTTCTAGTTCTAGATCCCTGAGGAATCGCCACACTGACTTCCACAATGGTCAAACTAGTTTACAGTCCCATCAACAGTGTAAAAGTGTTCCTATTTCTCCACATCCTCTCTAGCACCTGTTGTTTCCTGACTTTTTAATGATGGCCATTCTAACTGGTGTGAGATGGTATCTCATTGTGGTTTTGATTTGCATTTCTCTGATGACCAGTGATCATGAGCATTTTTTCATGTGTTTTTTGGCTGCATAAATTTCTTCTTTTGAGAAGTGTCTGTTCATATCCTTTGCCCACTTGTTGATGGGGTTGTTTGTTTTTTTCTTGTAAATTTGTTTGAGTTCATTGTAGATTCTGGATATTAGCCCTTTGTCAGATGAGTAGGTTGTGAAAATTTTCTCCCATTCGGTAGGTTGCCTGTGCACTCTGATGGTAGTTTCTTTTGCTGTGCAGAAGCTCCTTAGTTTAATTAGATCCCATTTGTCTATTTTGGCTTTTGTTGCCATTGCTTTTGGTGTTTTAGACATGAAGTCCTTGCCCATGCCTATGTCCTGAATGGTATTGCCTAGGTTTTCTTCTAGGGTTTTTATGGTTTTAGGACTAACATTTAAGTCTTTAATCCATCTCAAATTAATTTTTGTATAAGGTGTAAGGAAAGGATCCAGTTTCAGCTTTCTACATATGGCTAGCCAGTTTTCCCAGCACCATTTATTAAATAGGGAATCCTTTCCCCATTTCGTTTTTGTCAGGTTTGTCAAAGATCAGATGGTTGTGGATATGTGGCATTATTTCTGAGGGCTCTGTTCTGTTCCATTGATCTATGTCTCTGTTTTGGTACCAGTACCATGCTGTTTTGGTTACTGTAGTCTTGTAGTATAGTTTGAAGTCAGGTAGCACGATGTTTCCGGCTTTGTTCCTTTGGCTTAGGATTGACTTGGCGATGCGGGCTCTTTTTTGGTTCCATATGAACTTTAAAGTAGTTTTTTCCAATTCTGTGAAGAAAGTCATTGGTAGCTTGATGGGGATGGCATTGATTCTATAAATTACCTTGGGCAGTATGGCCATTTTCACGATATTGATTCTTCCAATCCATGAGCATGGGATGTTCTTCCATTTGTTTGTATCCTCTTTTATTTCATTGAGCAGTGGTTTGTAGTTCTCCTTGAAGAGGTCCTTCACACCCCTTGTAAGTTGGATTCCTAGGTATTTTATTCTCTTTGAAGCAACTGTGAATGGGAGTTTTAAGAAAATGTTATAAGGACATTGTTGAGTCAAACAAAAAACAACTGTAACACAAATGCAGAATGTATTATATGCTTATAAATAGATTAAATATGGACAAGGAAATAATTCACATACTTGAAAATGAAATTTCCTAAACTGAAAAGGAAATGAAAAGAAAAAAATCAAACAAAATATTCAAAAACTATAGAACAATCACAAAAGGTGTATCATATGTTTAATGAATGGAAATACTAGAAACAGAAAATAAAAAGGAGCAAAATACATATTTGAAGTAATAATGGCTGAAAATTTTTCAAAATTAATGACAGACACCAAACCACAGATCCAAGAATCTCAGAAAACACAAAGCAGGACAAATGCCAAAAAGTCAAAAGCTAGGCACATTGTATCAAACTGCAGAAAATCAAAATGAAAGAAAAATACTAAAAGTAGCTGAGTTGAGGGTTATAGGCAAGAGCAGATAACTCTACTTATAGAGGAACAGGAATAAGAATTAAATGAAACTTCTGTTTAGAAAACATGCAAGCAAGAAGAAAGTAGTGTGAAATGTTAAAAGAAAAATAAAATACTAACCTAGAATGCTGAACCCATTGGAATTTTCATTCAAAAGTGAAAGAGAAATAAAGACTTCCTCAGGCAAACAAAAATGTATTTCCTATAGACCTGCCTTTCAAGAATTATCAGAAGTCGTACTTCAGAGAGAGGGAAAATGATATACCTCAGAAACTCAAACCTACATAAAAAAAGGAAAGGAAAAGTATGGCAAAATAAAATACATGATGGCAAAATAAATAGCGTTTTTAAAAATTAAAATTGATCTAATTCATAGCAATGTGTCCGAAATAATGATATCAGCAATGTATTCAGTGATTATAACTGACAGATAAGTGTAATGAATGGCAGATATGTTAAGGAACAGGAAGAAAGTATTATTAGGAGCACTCTCGTATGAGGTATTTGCACTATCTGTGAAGTAGTATAGTGTTATTTGAAAACAGACTTGAATTAGTCAGAAATGTATATTGCAGAGACTACAGCAACCATTAAAATGCAAAAGAACCATTATAACTGATATATTAAGAGGGGAGAAAATTGGAATCATACAAAATGCTTAATTTAAATTGGAGGAAACAGAAGACCTGGAAAACAAAAATAAAAACAAAGAATAAGGGCAGTAAGTAGAAAATAGCAATAAATATGGTAGATAGTAATCCAATTATATCAACTATTTATGGAAATATTAGTGATTTTAGTACACCAATACACAGAGATTGTCAGAACAGAGAAAGAAAAAAAAACAAGGGCTAACTATACATTGTCTACAAGAAAATCACCTTAAATATAAAGACATGGACAGATTAAAAGTAAAGGGATGGAAAAAGACACACCATGCTAACATGAATCAAAAGAAAACTATAGTAACTATATTAATTTCAGATGAAGTGCACTTCAGAGTGACAAATGTATCACGGATAAAGGGGACCATTACGTGATAATAAAGGTGTGAATACTCCAAGAAGCAAGAACAATTCTTAAGGTGTATGAAGCTAACCACATAGCATCAAAATACATGAGGCAAAATGCACAAGAACTTCAGGGAGAAATGAATAAATTAATTGTTATAGATAGAGATTTCAACCCCTCTTAATCAGTAATTGACAGAAAATCAGTAAGGTCATAGTTGAACAGAAGAGCATCTTCAATTAACTGGACCTAACTTTCATTTATGGAACATGATATCCAACAATGGCAGAACACACATTCTTCTAAAGCTCACATGGAACATCCACCAAGGCAGACCACTTTCTGGACCATAAAAGAAAACTTAACAAATTTACAAGAATAGAAATCATATAAAGTGTGTCCTCAGACAATCATATAATTGAATTAAAAGTCAATAACTAAATGATAGCTAGAAAATTCAAAAACTACTTGAGATTTAACAGCACACTTCTAAATAACACATGGGTCAAAGAAGTCTCAAAATAAATTAAAAATTTTTGAAAGAAAAATATATAAAAATGTGTGGAAGGCAGCAAAAGCAATGCTTAGAGAAAAATTTACAGAAGTGATACATATATTAGAAGAGAAGAAAAATCTGAAATTATTCATCTAAGCTTCTTTAGGAAACTAGAAAAAACATAAAATTCATTCATAAATTTAAAAATTAAAAACAGAAAATCAACAGGGAAAATCAAAATCAGACCTTGGTTTTTTATATATAAAATTGATAATGGACTCACCAACTAAGTAAGGAAAAAAGAAACATATTACTAATTTTAAAATTAAAGAGAGCCATCACTACTAATCCCATGAAAATTAAAAGGACAATAAAGAATATTAGGTAAAACTCTATGCTCATAAATTTGATAACCTAGAAGAAATGGATCTATTCCTTGAAAGACACAATCTGCCAAAACACACAAGGAGAAACAGGCCTCTATATTTAAGAAATTGAGTCAATAATTAATAACTTTTCAAGATGTCTTCTCTAGTGCAGGGGTCCCCAACCCCCAGGCCATGGACCAGTACTGGTCCGTGGCCTGTTAGGAACCAAGCCACACAGCAGGTAGTGAGTGGCAGGCAAGCAAGCATTACTACCTGAGTTCTGCCTCCTGTTAGATCAGCAGCAGCATTAGATTCATAGGATTATGAACTCTACTGTGAACTGCACATGCAAGGGATCTAGGTTGCATGCTTCTTATGAGAATACCTGGTGTTCTGAGGTGGAACAGTTTCATCCTGAAACCATCCTCTCTCCTGCCCCATCTGTGGAAAAATTGTTTTCCATGAAACTGATTTCTGGTGCCAGAAAGATTGGGGACTGCTGACTGCTGCTTCAGTAAATTTAACCAAATTTTTTTTTCTTTTTGAGATGGAGTCTCACTCTGTCGCTCAAGCTGGAGTGCAGTGGCGTGATCTTGGATCTTGGCTCACTGCAAGCTCCATCTCCCAGGTTCATGCCATTCTCCTGCCTTAGCCTCCCGAGTAGCTGGGAGTACAGGCACCCACCACCACATCTGGCTAATTTTTGTATTTTTAGTACAGATGGAGTTTCACCATGTTAGCGAGGTCTTGATCTCCTGACCTCATGATCTGCCCGCCTCGGCCTCCCAAAGTGCTGGGATTACAGGTGTGAGCCACTGTGCCTGGCCCCAAATTTTTTTAAAAGAAATTGTACCAAAGATCTACCATTTCTTCCATACAATAGAAGTTGTGGTAATACTTTCTAACTAATTTTATGAGTCCAGTGTTACCCTAATACTAAAAGCAGACAAAAAATATTATAAGAAAGGAAACCCACATAGCAATATCTCTCATGAACATAGGCGCAAAGATCCTCAGCAGAATATTAGCACATCAAATCCAGCAGTGTCTAAAAAAATACACACCACAATGAAGTTGGATTTATTACAACTATGCAAGACTCACTCAACAGTTGAAAATCAACTAAGGTAATCCATAACATCAAAAAGCTAAATAAAGAAAATTGTTTTATATTAATAGATGCAGAAAACACATTATACCAAATTCAACACATGTTCATCATAAAACTCCCAGAAAATTGGGACTTCATCTGAATTAAAAACTTCCATGTGAAAGACACTGTTAAGAAAATGAAAAGAAGGACACAGAGTAGGGAAAAATATTTGCAAAACACATGTCTGGGAAAGGTCTTGTATCAAAAAATATACAAAGAACTCTTAAAATTTAACAATAAGAAGACAAGCAACCCAATTAAAAATGGGACAAAGGTGTGAATAGACACTTCACCAAAGAAGATATACACACAATTAAGCTTATGAAAAGATGCTCAACATCATATATTTAGGGAATTGCATATTAAGTAAGTACCACTTCACAGCATTAGAATTGCGAAAACTCAAAACTGACCCCATCAAATGTTGATGAGGATGTAGAGCAACAGAAACTTTCATTTATTGCTTGTGAGAATGCAAAATTGTACAGCCAATCTGGAAGATAGTCTGGCGGTGCTTACACAGCTAAACATAATCTTACCATACAATCCAGCAATCATGCCCTTTAGTATTTACCCAAATGAGTTGAAAACTTATGTGCACAAAGAAAAAAAAACTTGTGCATGAATGTTTACAGCAACTTTATTCATAATTACAGAAATTTGAAGTAATCTAGATGTTTTCCAATATTGAATAAATAGGGTGATCCACACAATAGAAAAAAAATGGCCTATCAAGCCATGAAAAGACATGGAGGAACCTTAAGTGCATATTGCTAAGTAGCCAGTCATTCTGAAAAGAATACATAGTGTATGATCCCAAGTATTGTGAAATATAAGTAATATGACTGTGAAATATAAGGAATATATATTAATATATTTGTCTCTGCACAATATATTGTTCCTGGCACAGAACTACTAAAATCTCTGTAATTTCCTGAGCAATAGGAATGCTAGAAGAATATTTCGTTCCAATATTAGGTCTCTTTCCTAGTTCCTGAGACAGAGCTCCTAAGTAAGACCTTTGTAATTTTCTGAGTGATAGGAGGACCTTCTCTTCTGATGAGGCTACTCTTGGTGGGCTACTGGATGGGGGCTGGTCACCAGAAAAATTGAGCCACGAGTAGAAGCTTGAAGCTTCCAGCCTTGCAAACCCAATTCTCTAGAGAGGGGAGAGGGGACTAGAAATCCAGTGAATAATTAGTCATGTCTACTGATTACACTTCCACAAAAATCCCTGAACTATGGAATTTGGGGAGCTTCCTGTTTGATGAACTCACCTACCTGTCAGGAGAGTGGCACACTCCAATTCCACGAAGGACGGAAGCTCCTGCACACAGGGCCCTCCAGACCTCGCCCTACGTATCTCTCCCTCTGGCTGTTCATCTGTATCCTTAGTTGCATTCCTTAGTAACAAACCTGTAAACTAAGTGAAGTGCTTCCCTGAGTTCTGTGAGCCACTCTAGCAAATTAATGGAACCCTAGGAGGGGTCGTGGGAACCCTGATTTATAGCCAGTGGGTCAAAAGTACTACTTACAACCTACTACTTACAACTGGAAAATGAAATAGGAGGCAGTCTTGTGAGACGGAGCCCTCAGCCTGTAAGATTTGACAGTATCTCCAAGTAAATGGTATCAGAATTATAAGACACTTAGCTGATGGCTGCTGGAGAGTTACCTGGTATGTGGGGAAAACTCCCCATACATCTGTCATCAGAAGTATTGGGTTGTGTGAGTGTGTGTAGTAGCAGAAGAAGGTCTACTACATATATACCAAACAATAACATTCTGGAAAAGGTAAAAGTATGGAGATGATAAAATGATTAGTCATTGCCAGGGTTTCAGTAGAAGAAAAGGAAGGTGGAATAGGTGGAGGAAGGGGATCTTTAGGGCAGTGAAACTATTCTGTTTGATGCTGTAATGCTGGATTTATGACGTTTTTACATTCATCAAAATGCACAGAACTGCCTGTCACAAAGAGTGAATCCTAATATAAACTATGGACTTAAATTAATTGTCGTATATTAATATTGGTTTATCAATTGTAACAAATGTACCACACTAATGAAAGATGTTATTAAAATAAACTATTTGGGGTACAGAGGGTACATGGAAACTCTATTTCTGTTCAGTTTTCCTGTAATCCTAAAACTGCTCTAAAAATTAAAGTCTATTACTTAAAAAGATTGAAGTAATCAAGGCAAATTCATAGAATTTGATACAGCTAGCTATGGGTACTAGTATTTGGTTTACTTCAAAAATCGTTCTTGTATATATCACTTATTTGTGCAAAAACAGATATAAATATTACATAATTACTTTGGTCATCTTTATTCTAAAAAATGCTCTGATTTCTTTTTTGTCACCTCTTATCAAGACAACATTAAAAAAACACTTCACATTCTGGTCTATTCATTTTGCTGTTGCTTTTATTTAACTTGACATCCTTTGTTTACCATTCTAAGTATTGCATTTACATTCTTGTCCTACTCTGCCTTAGGCCAGTTGTGCTACTGTAACAGAAAACCTGAGAATGGGTAATTTATAAGGAACATAAATTTTTCTACTCATAGTTTTGGAGGCCGGGAAGTCCAAGATCAAGTCACCAGCATCTGGTGAAGGCCTTCTTCACATGGCAGAAGATGGAGGAGCAAGAGCTCAAGAGAGCAAACCCCACTCTCACAGGCCCTTCTCTAATGGCATTAAACACCTCCCCCTAGGCCTCACTGTCCAACACTGTTGCATTGGAGATTGAGTTTCCAACACATGAATTCCAGGGACACATTCAGACCATAGCGTACTGCATCTCTCTATTTTCTTTCTCCAAAGTGAGAAATCAGAAACATCTAGCAATATTTTTTCATGGGCCTCAATGATTCAAACTTTCAAGTGTTTTCTTCAGTTTCTAAGCTCTGTTTGTGCATCTTGTTGAGACAAGGTTTTTAGGGGCAAACGGATGCTACTGACTGGGTATCTGCAGAAAATATCTTCAGATAATATGTGTCTTATGATGAGTTCCCCAGCCTCTGTATGGAGATTTGTGTGTCATTTCAAAAATTTATTGGATAGTTCTCTTGGGAATAATACCTGTGAGTGAATGATTGGAACAAGTTTGGCATAAGTAGATGTGGGACTCAGCTGCAGTCACAGCAGAAGCCTTAGCTGATCCTCTGAAGAGCTGTGGAGCTGATATGGCTCTTAAGTGTTAACCCCAACTCGGGTCAGAGGAACAGGAATTTGGATCTGTGCATTCACCAGTTGTAGGATGCAGGCTATCCCAAGGGAAAGATTCATCTTTAAAATGTCTGCAGCCAACACTCCCAGCAGCAAGTGCCTCAGTCCAAAACATGACATCTGTGTGGCACCCTATGACGTCTGCTGCAACTCATCACTTGTGCTACTCACACCTATTTTAGTATAATAATTTTATCCTACCTTGAACGAACTCCTCCTGGAATCTGTTTGTTTTCATTTCCTGTAGAAGACCGAAAAAGAGGCTTAGCATGGTTGTTCATGTCTATAAACCCAGCACTTTGGGAGGCTGAGGTGGGAGAATCGCTTGAGCCCAGGAGTTGGAGACCAGCCTAGGCAACATAGAAAGACCTCGTCTCTACTAAAAATTTATCCAGGCAAGGTGATGTGTGCCTGTAGTCCTAGCTATTCAGGAGGCTGAGGAAGGAGGATCACTTAAGCCCAGGAATTTGAGGCTGCAGTGAACTATGATGCCACTTGCCACTGTACTCCAGCCTGGGCGACAGAGTAAGACTGTCTCTTAAAAAAAAAAAAATGGTTGGTTAGTAGGATAAACTCTAGCCCCTGTAGCTGCAGTATCTACTCTATACACCCTTCAACCTTGGGTAGAAATTCTGGATCTGAAGGGCCTTCATCTTTGGCCTGTCTATACTTACCAAGCCATAGCTGCTATACTGGTCCATTTGCCAACAAGATTGGGCAAAGGAGTACCAAGAGATACCCAACTGTACAATCTTGGAACCCAGTAGGTTCTTCCAAATGCTTATGTTATAATAAGAGTCCTTTTTCTCATGGAAAATTACCACTGGTGACTCCTTTCCTTTCATGTGAATTTCTCAGCATCCACAGCTTAAACTTCTGTGGAAATCTTGCTACTTCCCACAGTTGAAGAAGTCTACCCTAAACACTCAGATGTCAGGTTAAAAGGGAAATGAAGCACTGACAGTGGTTGTGTATGAGTTTCTATTGCTTCATAAAAATTATCACAAATTTAGCAGCTTAAAATAACCCCCATTTGTTGTCTCCTAGTTGCTGTAGGCCATCTCTGCTCAGATCTCGAACAGCTGAAATCAAGGTGTCATCCAGGGCTTCTCTCTTATTTGAGGCTCAGGATTCTCTTTCAGGTTTATTCAAGTTATTTGCAGAATTGTGATTAAAGTGCTGAAATCCTCTTTTCCTTGCTGGCTTTCAGCTCTGAGTCACTCTCTGCTCCTAGAAGCTACTCAAGTTTCTTGTTACTTTGCAAAGGCAGAAGCAGAGAATTTCTGGAGTGTGGAATCTCCCTCATATTGAATTTCTTCTTCAGTAAGAGCAGCATTGCATTTAAGAGCTCACCTAGTTAGATCAGATTCACCAAGGTAAATCTTGCTTTCTTAAAGTCAACTGGTCTGTATGCCATAACCTAATCATGCCAGTGACTATATTTTTATACTTAACAGATTCTGCCCACATGCAAGGAGAAACTATTATACAACGGTGAGGCAAATTTTAGAATTCTTCCTACACTGAAGGTAAGGAGGACCATATCTACTTCCACACCTTAGTTCTCAGACTCGTATTCTATCACTTGGAAATTTCACCATATAAAGATTCATGATTTATAGCAGGGAGCAGCAAGGGGTTTGGTTCTTCTTAAAGTAATAGATAATATTTTTAGATTTTTTTGTACATATGGTCTCTGCCATAGCCACTTACCTCTACTGTGGCAAAGCAACTGAAGGAAGTATGTAAAGACATGAGTATGTCAATGTTCCAACAGAATCTTACTTACAAAAGCAGAGTGCAAAGCTGGATTTGGCATGCGGGCCATAGTTTGCTAACCCCTGATTTACAATGTACACTGTAGCCTAGAGAATGTCAACCCATTTTCACAAATTTCTGCATCCGAATTTGTGTTCCAGCGGGGCCTTCAACAGGCTGCTCTGTTGCTCTATCTGGCTGGCAGTGTCTGGATAGCATATTATGCTATAGGACCAGAAGATCGCATGGCCAATTGCCCACTTCCTCAGCCGACTTGCTATAAAGTGGAGACTTTGTTTTGACACAATGCTGTATGTGACTTGTATCAGTAGAAAACAACTCTGTCAACTCTCAGCTAGAAGTTGCCGTTGAGGCCCTACAGGCAGGAAAGAAAGGCAAATTTATATCCAGAATATGTGTCTGTTCTTATCTAAGTGAGTTGCTATTCAGTAGAATTAACGGGTCACCAAGTAAGTGATTGGTCTCCTCAAGGACTGGAGTAATACCAAGAGATTTATGTCTCAGGATTGAATAGAATGCACTGGCAAAACCAAAGATCACATACCATGTACCCTAGGCCATAATAATCATCTCCAGATAGGACAACATATCTGGTACAGCAGCTGCAAATGAAGCTTAAGCTTCATTGAATTTGATGTAATTCACTTTCATCCTCCAGTATCTGTTGCACTTTTGGAAAACCATGTTACTAAAATAAATTGGAATATGATGGAGATAACACTTATGTTCTTCAGGTATTTAAGAGTGGTGCTGTTCTCTACCATTCCCACTTAGATACGATGGCGTTTTGGTTTGTTTTGGTTTGCTTTCTTGGTGTGTGTGTATGTATGTGTGTGTGTATATATATATACGTATATATATATATATATAGGGCTATATATATACCACAGTATATCTACTCTTACATGCCCACTATTATAAACCCTTTGGCAGTTCCGGCATTTTTACTTCACTTAGTGTGGGCCATGGCCCTCTGTTATCTTCTGAGAGCCATCCTAGAATCTTCTTTGTATCAACTTCCAGAGTACATTCTAAGCCTCTAAATGCAGCTTATTTGCATCCTTATGGGAGTATGCTCCTATGATTAGTTTCTATATATATAGCTCCTACAGAGATGAACTCTCCCTTATGCAGCTTTATGTCTCCCAACTTTAACCGAGGAATTTCAGGATCCAGTCCTTCACATCTTCTCTTGGTTTATGTTCTATAGTACCTGTTGGCTAGATACTGGAGTTACTATGGAGTATAGGCCCTTTCCTTTCTGAGCAGTCCCAGCATGGCTCTGTTATGAATTAAAACTAGTCATTGCTCTGGCACTCAGAAGTAGAATGAATCCTGGAGGCAGAGGCCATGAGTTACCTTGCAAGGCAGAATCCTTGCTAGCTTTCTACAGAGAGGAAAGGGCCACTGCTTCAAACTCAAGAATTTCAGGGTACCTAGGCGTTGGAGATTGTCACTGCATTAACTCTGATGTGTCCATTGGAAGTTTCCAGGTCCTACTTCTTTTCATCAGGGCCTTAACCTTGGAAAAAAAAAAATCACCAGGGTTGTGATTTTCTCTTCTTATATAAAGTGGATCTTCAGATTTTTTTTTTTCTCTGCAGCTGCAGTAAATTAGTTTCTTTTTGTGTGTTGCCAAGGAGACCTTCACTGTTTTTCTCTAGGGCACCAATTGCACTCCTCATCACCCTATCTCATTCCATTGTCCTTATAATTATGACTTTCTCAACATCTTCCATATGCCTGAGTTATATCTGCCAGGGCATTTGTTCAGCCACTGTTTCCTCCCAGTTCAACATTTCTACAAATTTAACTGTACCGCTACCACATGCCAGGTGTTATCATACTCCACTCTCAGTGGAGTGAGGGTGATGATTCCTCTGTGTTCGCAGGCAGGAGGGTTGTCCACCTCCAAATCTCATTTAGAGTATGCTTTCTCAGACCACCTTTGACCAACTCTTTGAGTTTATATTCTGCAGAAAATAAGTTCTGGGTGTAAAATGTGTGTGCAGGATTTTAATTTGTGTGTGCTTTTGGAAAGAACACCTGTGAGGGGATGATGGAAGGACAAGAAGCTGACTTGTGATGTGTTACAAACTGAGGCCTCAGGAGCTGGAATATCTCTTCTCAGTTGTTTTAAACTAAGGCAACGGAGTTGGGTTTTGGACATCCACAGTGACAAGTATTAGACACAGGCAGCCTGGGAGGAGTTATCTAATTTGGGGCCAGGCAATGTCTTTCAATCACTGGTGATTGCAGGGTGGGACTCAGTTGTGAGCTCTTAACACCCTGCATTTCTAGCAGCTGGAATGTAAGTGCTTAGGCATATCTGGGAGGCAAACCACAGCAGCCATTACAATGTACCTTCTTCACTTAAGAGGGGCTTTAGAACAATAGAAAAAAGATCTTTAACTTGTATTCAACATGAAAACACAGCTTAATACATATGTAATAGTTTTATTCATTTAATAGGTATTTATTGATCATGATAGGCATTGCATTACACAATTTATGTTGAAATCAATGTTCACTGTGGGTATTACAACTATTTTAGTTACAGTAGAGCTGAATTTGAGATAAAAGAGCTGCGTTAATGAAACGAAAATGTCCTACATATCCTGATGACACTTCTTCGCTTAATATTAATAAAAAGATGTGGAGATAATTAGCATGAGAATTTTCTAGTGATTATATTAATCCCTTTATAGCTTTATATTCATGCATTCTAAAGGTCATCATTTTATTTTAAAAGTCACATGTTCTTTCTAACCAAGTTTTACCTTATCTCTTTTCTTTGTTGTTAAATGGGACATATTGACCTTATAGGTTTTTATTCTTAAAAAAAAAAAGTAGATGAGACATTATATGCAGCTCAATTTGTAAGTCATTACTTTTGAGAATCGAACCTTGCTGTGGCAACAAATCCTTTCTTTTTTATTGTACTTGAATACCTGGCTGGGTTTCTCCTCCACTTGGTGCTATGATATAACATCCTGCTGGTTTTGATGTAGCTATTACTGCATAATAAGAGAGCAATTGTGTGTTCAATCTCAGTGTGTTCAATTGTGTACTTGATATATCCTCAGTCAGGGATACTTAAAGATACACTCTGGAGCCCTGGATTTGGAACTTTAAAAAGGCTTATTTTATGTTTTCATGTAATACCAACCAGATTATTTAACTTTCCTTGATGTTGCCACAAGTTTGAAATGATTTCATTTAATTTGTTTGGCTTATTATGAACTAACAATACAAAATAAGGAGAAATATATTTCTAGAGTCATTTTATGTAGACTCATAGATGTATTTATTCTGAAACTGCTTCGCCTTAGGGATGATGAAACTCTGCTTTTAAAACATTCTGGTTGAAGTGATTGACTCTTTTAAAAATAAGATTGTAATAGTCCAGAAAACATAAAGTTGAGAGATTTTCTTCTCTTTTTTCCTTTCTTTTTTGTATTTATTTTTTTCGAGACAGGATCTCATTGTGCCACCCAGGCTGGAGTGCAGTGGAGGGATCATGGCTCACTGCAGCCCTGACCTCCTAGGCTCAAGCAATCCTTGTACCTCAGCCTCCTGAGTAGCTGGGACTATAGGCACATGCCACCACACCCTGCTAAATTTGTATTTTTTGTAGAGACAGGATTTCACCATGTTGCCCAGGCTGGTTTCTAACTCCTGAGCTCAAGCAATCCACCCACCTTTGCCTCCCAAAGCACTGGGATTATAGGCGTGAGCTACCTCCCCCAGCCTGAGATGTAATTGTATCTATGTATATGGTGGCAAACAAGAGTTACTCTTTAGTTTGTCTAAGCAAAGTGATGAGCATAGCAGAAATAATTTAGCTCGAATCACTCAAAGATTCATTATTACAACTAATATCAATAATACTAAATGTACAATCTTCAAACTACATAAAAATACATGTTAAAGAGAAAACCTCATGATACCACCTCAACCATCTCTAGGGGTATTCATTATCAAAAATTTGGTCTGTATTAATATACAACATTTTATAATATATAAATATCTTCATGTTTGTCAATATGTTTTCTGATTTAGTATGTGATATATAATTTTCTTCTTCAATTTGAAATTTTATGCTATAATATGTTGTGGATTTGTATCTGCCTTCTTTTAAATGATTGCATGATACTTTTTATGGTTATATGGTGGTTTGTACCTTCCTTATCGGTTGCTTCTTCATTTATTCAATATGTATTTGCTACTTTATGCTCAGCACTACTGATATAGTTGCAAACATGACAGAATACTTTTTCTACCTTCACAGATTTTCTATAAAAAGGAGATATGTTAGCTCTTCTTGTTGAATTGATCCCTTTACCATTATGTAATGGCGTTCATTGTCTCTTTTGATCTTTGTTGGTTTAAAGTCTATTTTATCAGAGACTAGGATTGCAACCCCTGCCTTTTTTTGTTTTCCATTTGCTTGATAGATCTTCCTCCATCCCTTTATTTTGAGTCTATGTGTGTCTCTGCACGTAAGATGGGTTTCCTGAATACAGCACACTGATGGGTCTTGACTCCTTATCCAGTTTGCCAGTCTGTGTCTTTTAATGGGAGCATTTAGCCCATTTACATTTAAAGTGAATATTGTTACGTGTGAATTTGATCCTGTCATTATGATGTTAGTTGGTGCAGTTTCTTCCTAGCCTCTATGGTCTTTACAATTTGGCATGTTTTTGCAGTGGCCTGGTACCAGTTGTTCCTTTCCACGTTTAGTGCTTCCTTCAGGAGCTCTTTTAGGGCAGGCCAGGTGGTGACAAAATCACTCAGCATTTGCTTGTCTGTAAAGTATTTTATTTCTCCTTTACTTATGAAGCTTCGTTTGGCTGGATATGAAATTCTGGGTTGAAAATTCTTTTCTTTAAGAAGGTTGAATATCGGCCCCCACTCGCTTCTGGCTTGTAGAGTTTCTGCCTATCCTAAATATATATGCATCCAAAACACAGGAGCACCCAGATTCATAAAGCAAGTCCTGAGTGACCTACAAAGGGACTTAAACTCCCACACAATAATAATGGAAGATTTTAACACCCCACTGTCAACATTAGACAGATCAATGAGACAGAAAGTTAACAAGGATATCTAGGAATTGAACTCAGCTCTGCACCAAGCAGAACTGATAGACATCTACAGAACTCTCCACCCCAAATCAACAGAATATACATTTTTTTCAGCACCACACCACACCTATTCCAAAATTGACCACATAGTTGGAAGTAAAGCTCTCCTCAGCAAATGTAAAAGAACAGAAATTATAACAAACTGTCTCTCAGACCACAGTGCAATCAAACTAGAACTCAGGATTAAGAAACTCAGTCAAAACCGCTCAACTACATGGAAACTGAACAACCTGCTCCTGAATGACTATGGGGTACACAATGAAATGAAGGCAGAAATAAAGATGTTCTTTGAAATGAACGAGAACAAAGACACAACATACCAGAATCTCTGGGACACATTCAAAGCAGTGTGTAGAGGGAAATTTATAGCACTAAATGCCCACAAGAGAAAGCAGGAAAGATCCAAAATTGACACCCTAACATCACAATTAAAAGAACTAGAAAAGCAAGAGCAGACACATTCAAAAGCTAGCAGAAGGCAAGAAATAACTAAAATCAGAGCAGAACTGAAGGAAATAGAGACACAAAAAACCCTTCAAAAATTAATGAATCCAGGAGCTGGTTTTTTGAAAAGATCAACAAAATTGATATACCGCTAGCAAGACTAATAAAGAAGAAAAGAGAGAAGAATCAAATAGATGCAATAAAAAATGAAAAAGGGGATATCACCACCGATCCCACAGAAATACAATCTACCATCAGAGAATACTACAAACACCTCTATGCAAATAAACTAGAAAATCTAGAAGAAATGGATAAATTCCTCAACAAATACACCCTCCCAAGACTAAACCAGGAAGAAGTTGAATCTCTGAATAGACCAATAACAGGCTCTGAAATTGTGGCAATAATCAATAGCTTACCAACCAAAAAGAGTCCAGGACCTGATGGATTCACAGTGGAATTCTACCAGAGGTACAAGGAGGAACTGGTACCATTCCTTCTGAAACTATTCCAATTGATAGAAAAAGAGGAATCCTCCCTAATACATATTATGAGGCCAGTATCATCCTGATACCAAAGCCTGGCAGAGACGTAACCAAAAAAAAGAGAATTTCAGACCAATATCTTTGATGAACATTGATGCAAAAATCCTCAATAAAATACTGGCAAACCGAATCCAGCAGCACATCAAAAAGCTTATACAACATGATAAAGTGGGCTTCATCCCTGGGATGCAAGGCTGGTTCAACATATGCAAATCAATAAATGTAATCCAGCATATAAACAGAACCAAAGACAAAAACCGCATGATTATCTCAATAGATGCAGAAAAGGCCTTTGACAAAATTCAACAACGCTTCATGCTAAAAACTCTCAAAAAATTAGGTATTGATGGGACATATCTCAAAATAATAAGAGCTATCTATGACAAACCCACTGCCAATATCATACCGAATGGGCAAAAACTGGAAGCATTCCCTTTGAAAACTGGCACAAGACAGGGATGCCCTCTCTCACCACTCCTATTCAACATAGTGCTGGAAGTTCTGGCCAGGGCAATCAGGCAGGAGAAGGAAATAAAGGGTATTCAGTTAGGAAAAGAGGACGTCAAATTGTCCCTGTTTGCAGATGACACGATTGTATATCTAGAAAACCCCATTGTCTCAGCCAAAATCTCCTTAAGCGGATAAGCAACTTCAGCAAAGTCTCAGGATACAAAATCAATGTACAAAAATCACAAGCATTCTTGTACACCAATCACAGACAAACAGAGAGCCAAATCATGAGTGAACTCCCATTCACAATTGCTTCAAAGAGAATAAAATATCTAGGAATCCAACTTACAAGGGATGTGAAGGACCTCTTCAAGGAGAACTACAAACCACTGCTCAATGAAATAAAAGAGGATACAAACAAATGGAAGAACATTCTATTCTCATGGATTGGAAGAATCAATATCGTGAAAATGGCCATACTGCCCAAGGTAATTTATAGATTCAATGCCATCCCCATCAAGCTACCAATGACTTTCTTCACAGAATTGGAAAAAACTACTTTAAAGTTCATATGGAACCGAAAAAGAGCCCACCTTGCCAAGTCAATCCTAAGCCAAAAGAACAAAGCTGGAGGCATCACGCTACCTGACTTCAAACTATACTAGAAGGCTACAGTAACCAAAACAGCATGGTACTGGTACCACAACAGAGACATAGATCAATGGAACAGAACAGAGCCCTCAGAAACAATGACGCATATCTACAACTATCTGATCTTTGACAAACCTGACAAAAACAAGCAATGGGGAAAGGATTCCCTATTTAATAAATGGTGCTGGGAAAACTGGCTAGCCATATGTAGAAAGCTGAAACTGGATCCCTTCCTTACACCTTGTACAAAAATTAATTCAAGATCGTTAAAGACTTACATGTTAGACCTAAAACCATAAAAACCCTAGAAGAAAACCTAGGCAATACCATTCAGGACATAGGCATGGGCAAGGACTTCATGTCTAAAACACCAAAAGCAATGGCAACAAAAGCCAAAATTGACAAATGGGATCTAATTAAACTAAAGAGCTTCTGCACAGCAAAAGAAAATACCATCAGAGTGAACAGGCAACCTACAGAATGGGAGAAAATTTTTGCAACCTACTTATCTGACAAAGGGCTAATATCCAGAATCTACAATGAACTCAAACAAATTTACAAGAAAAAAACAAACAACCCCATCAAAAAGTGGGCAAAGGACATGAACAGACACTTCTCAAGACATTTATGCAGCCAAAAAACACATGAAAAAATGCTCATCATCACTGGCCATCAGAGAAATGCAAATCGAAACCACAATGAAATACCATCTCACACCAGTTAGAATGGCCATCATTAAAAAGTCAGGAAACAACAGGTGCTAGAGAGGATGTGGAGAAATAAGAACACTTTTACACTGTTGGTGGGACTGTAAACTAGTTCAACCATTGTGGAAGTCAGTGTGGCGATTCCTCAGGGATCTAGAACTAGAAATACCATTTGACCCAGCCATCCCATTACTGGGTACATACCCAAAGGACTATAAATCATGCTGCTATAAAGACACATGCACACGTATGTTTATTGCGGCACTATTCACAATAGCAAAGACTTGGAACCAACCCAAATGTCCAACAACGATAGACTGGATTAAGAAAATGTGGCACATATACACCATGGAATATTATGCATCCATAAAAAATGATGAGTTCATGTCCTTTGTAGGGACATGGATGAAACTGGAAACCATCATTCTCAGTAAACTATCGCAAGGACAAAAAACTGAATACCGCATGTTCTCACTCATAGGTGGGAATTGAACAATGAGAACCCATGGACACAGGAAGGGGAACATCACCCTCCGGGGACTGTTGTGGGGTGGGGGGAGGGGGGAGGGACAGCATTAGGAGATATACCTAATGCTAAATGACGAGTTAATGGGTGCAGCAAACCAACATGGCACATGGATACATATGTAACAAACCTGCACATTGTGCACATGTACCCTAAAACCTAAAGTATAATAATAAAATAAAAAAAGAGATATGTCATAAATAACAAAATATATATTTATTTATAGATGTGTATATTATTAGTTGTGTTTTATTACAAATAATAATACTGTGCATAATATTATCTGTTTCATTTCCACATGTAAGTAAGTATCTGTAAGATAAATTCCTGTGAGTAGAATCACTGGCTTAAAAAATACCTAAAATTCAAAATAGTTCAAATTGCCCCCTATAAATGCCCTCTCTACATTTTTATATTCACTGATACTCTATGAGTGTGATCATTTCCCAACTTATTTTCTAGTATTGAATGTTATAAAATATTTCATTATCAGCCAATCTTATAGGTGACAAATGGTGTCTCATTAATGCTTTATTTTCTTTTGAGTTGTGTATGACTTATATTTTGGTAATATTATTAATCTTATTTATTTTTATGAATAGTTTGTTCTATTTTCAAATCATGTTTATATTGATTGATTGATTTAAAAGTTCCCTTACATATTATAGATTGTCATTGTTTGCTAAATATGTTAATTGGTTCCACTTTATCATTTATTCTTTCATTTGCTTGTGTAAACTTTGCCATATATTTTTAAAGAAATGAATTTTAATTCATTCCTTTAAATGAAATTCAATGAAATTGTATGACTAGTTATTCATGCACAGGCCATGTTTTTCTGTGGAAGGCTTTCTCCATAATGATAGTTTAAAATATTAACTAACAGTACCTCTGGATCCAGACAAGATGGCATATATGCATTCTAACCTATTCCTCCTGCTAGTTGCAACTAATAACTCTGAACAAAATACACAGAGTAACGATCAGAAGACTCTGAAAATAACAATTCAAAACAAACAAGACAAACCAAGTAGGGATCTTAGATTCACTGCAATCTCAATTAAAGTCTCAGATATTTTTGAAAGTAACATCAACTTCCAAAACTTATATGAAAATGTAAAAGGCTAAGAATAGTCAAGATTTGACAAAAAGATAAAAAAAAGAAAGACCTAATCTAACCTATATCAATGTTTTTATAAACCTGCAGTAAATAAGGTAATATACTATGGGCTCAAGGATAGTCACTTGGACTTATTGTAGATAAGTGTTGTTTCAGAGATTGGCTAATGCAAATAATGCAGGTTCTTCTATATATGGCTGAGACCACTGGCTTATATTGTACAAATATATGCAGTCCTATAATACAGAATTTGTTTGTAATGATATCTTACAAATATACTATTTAAAGATAAAATACTTTCTCAGATATCAAATAACATCTTTGTTACTGCATTTTACAAGTATTTTTTTAAATTTATGCATTTGAAATAATTATCTTGATTTTATTATGTTTGGTGGCACACTGGTTTCTTGGAAGCACTTTTTCCCACTGGGATAATAGTTAAGTGAGAATATTCTTCATACTTTTAAATGATAAATATGAAAGGAAATGTAATACTTCAAAAAATTTTAATGTAAAGTTCAGTGATTTCACTTGGCGTTAATCCATGCAATTTAGCCTAAAAAGGGGTAGAAAATAGTACATTTCGAAGACGAAAGTGCTGTAAGATTTAGCAATGCATATCAAGGACGTTTCCAGAGTAAACAGCTCATTAGCAACCGTATCCGCAAGGAGGACATGCTCTAGTTATAATGTTTACTTATTCCTTAAATCAAAATTTATACTTTCTTAGATTACACAATAGATCTGTATTATTTACAATAGAGTCAACAGGATAGTATCAATACTTTGCAATTTTTAGGGCACCAAAACAGACAACTACAAATAGATTTTTAATAGTAAAACTTGAAGAATGAGTGGTAATTTTCTATTGGGAGACAGAGGGCATGAGAAAAATCATTGATTATTCTCCCAATGCTTTCCCACTGGTCTGAAACCTAAAATTCCCCTTTCACTGTATGACGTGGCTTTTATTCAGTGATATATTGAAGATTTTGTATTTAGGTACCCATATTATGGTACATATTATGCTACATATTATGTAATATGTAGATGTTTCTACTACATTGTAGATAGCATAAAAGGTATCAGGTCATTTTCAGAACAGTTTTTGATAAGTGGAAATGCAATATTGCATTTCCTTTCTGGAGGCTCTGAAGATAATTTGTTTCCTGGCTATTTACTATTTCTTGCCACTAACCACATTCACTTCCTCATGACCCCCTTCTGCCAGCTTCAGAGACAGTAATGGTGAGCCTTTCTTTCTCACATCGTATAAACCTGCCGTCCCCTCGCTCTTAAGGATCTGTGTCATAACATTGGGTCCACCTGCTTAATTTAGGATAATCATGCTTTCTTAGCCATATTAGTAAACTTAATTGTATCTGCAACATTAATTCCCCTTGGCATACATGGTAAAATATTCATAGGTTAGAGGGATTCGAATGTGGACCTCACTGGAGGGACATTATTCTGCCTACCACACAAATAAATGTCTTCATAATCATTTAGGATCATGAAGTAGTGACAGAAAAGTGCTGTAGGAACAAACATATGAGAGACTGTTTAAAAATACTTAATTACTCCATTAAACAATTATTTTTCTCTTGTCATTCATTATTTTTCTTTTAATTTTTTTTGGTCATCTAGCTGAAGAGATGTTATCATTGAAATAACTGTGAGTCCTGGCTACTGCCAATTTTCTTTTTCTCAGGACAGTTTCAAGGAGTTACAAAAAACACACTTTGCAGTGGATTAAAGATAGAGTTCAAATTCCAGCAATACAAAATCTTTGTGCTCTAGTTTCTTTCCCTTTCTTAAAACTGAGATTTCAACCTAATAAGCTTAACACAGTATTAGTCTTAGAGTTTCACACCATATGAATAAAAAAACCCTCAGAGGTTGAATTTTATTCTCTATATATAATAAATAAATTATATTCCATTATTCTGTTATAGGCATTTAAAAATTTTTTTACATAAAATGTCTTTCTAAATAAAGTGTTTTCTACAAATGTAGTTGAAGCTCATTTATTTTGATAGCATATCTTGTGCAAGCTATATAGTTGCATACTAATGAGAGGTCAAATCTCCAAGGAACCTTGTTCTATCATATGTTAGGGAAAGCTGGGTGCCCCCAAAATCTGCAATGTTTTGGCATTTTGTATTTTTTCCCCAATATTCTGAGACAATCAGCAATGTTACCATGGTGATGTTTCCATATTTCCTTCAGACATACAATAGTGTAGAGTGACATTGATCCCAAATACTAGATTATTAAGATTAAAAAATTTAAAATCTTAACATGAAAGAATTAAATAGGAATACTTCTAAAAATAAACTGAAAATTATATAATAATGGGTAAATTCTAGTTATTACTGATAATCATTTTCTAAAACAGACAGTATCATTTAAATTCGTAATAAAAGTCCCAAAATATTAAAACTGATATCTGTTAGCCAAATATAAACTCACATTTTCAACACTTTGTAGGTTATAGATTAAATACGACACCACATAAAAATAGGAGTTTATTCAATCAATGATTCATTCAAAAGCACATTTGTTTTGTATTCCAAGCACTGGAAATAGAGTGCTGACAACAGTATTATCATTTATGGAGCTTAACTTCTAATAAATGATTAGTTTTAACATTTTACACAATGTTACAAAATGATATGTCAAGAAAATAAGCAATTATTGCTACTATTTATCTGTACTATTTCCAAACCTATTTGAAAGTAAAATGCATCAAGGATTAAATTTTTTTAAGTTACATTATTTCTTGCAATGATATATTTGTTCTTATGGGACAAACTCTACCGCAGATAAACAGCTATGACCTGTAAAAATAATTATTTAAAAAATCAACTTTCGGAAAACATTTAGGATTTGGCCAAGGTATCTTATGTAGGACCGATAACATTGGATGGAGATTTCATCTGACATTCACATCACAGAAAAAATTACTTTGGAGTTTGAAATAACCCAAATTAACTGTCTGCTAAAAGAAACAAACAAACAAACAGTGGCACCAAATAAAACAACAAACAAAATTTCTTCAGAGGAACATAGCAGAATCAAAAGCCTCTACAATAGCACATCATGTATAATGTGCCGAGTAGAATGCAAATTTAGACATAAAAAGAAACAGGAAAAAGTAAATGATACATATTTACATTTTTGCAATGTCAATCAATCAAAATTGACCCTTAGTGATGATGATGCTTGAGATAGCTTGGGTATTTGTCCCCCCAAAATCTTATACTGAAATGTGATCCCCAGTGTTGGGGGCGGGGTCTGGGGGGAGGTGTTTTGGTCATGGGAGTGGATCCCTCATGAATGCTTGGTGCCCTCCTCGCAGTAATGAAAACACAGAAGGTCTGGTTGTTGAAGAGTCTGAGACATCTCTACTCCGACTCCCTTTCTTGCCATGTAACATACCTCATCCCTCTTGGCCTTCCGACATGAGGAAAAGCTTCCTGAGGCCCCACCAGAAGAAGATGCCAGTGCTATGCTTGTATAACCTGAAGAACCATGAGCCAAATACGTCTGTTTTCTTTATATATTACCCAGCCTTAGGTATTCCTTTATAGCAATGCAAAACAGACTAACACAATATTGAACTTAAAGCACCTATAATAGTTATGCTCAAGAATGAACTGTAGTCCCTGCACTTACTTGCAATTTCACTTTCCACAGCTTCATTTACCCACAGTAAACCACAGTATGAAAATATTAAGTGGAAACCTCAGAAATAAAGAATTGGTAAGTTTTACATTGTATGCCATTCTCAGTAGTGAGATGAACTCTTGTGCTACACTGCACCATACCACCCAGGACATGAATCATCCCTTTGCCAGTGTATCCATGCTGCCTACACTACTTTCCTGTTAGTCCCTTGGTAGCTGTCTCGGTTATCAGATCAACTGTCACATTATTGCAGTGCTTACGTTCAAGTAATCCTTACTTTACTTCATGCTGGCAATTTGAATGTGCCGAAACAAAGCCATAAAATGCTTTCTTTAAGCGAGAAGGCAAAAGTTCTTGACTTGATAAGGAAAGAAAGAAATTTTATTTTCAGATCTACAATAATAACAAATCTTCTGTCCATGAAATCATAAGCAGTATATTGTTATAATTGTTCTATGTTATTATTAGGTATTGTTGATAAACTTTTACTTTGCCAACAAATTAAACTTTATTATAGGTATGTATGTATAAGAAAAAAAAATCTCAGAAGTATCCCTGAATAAAAATTGTATGGTATTCTGTGGTATTTAATGAAGTCTGGGGGTAGAAAAATACTGTGATTTAAATGAAAGATTAAAATTTTTGATACTACTTTGGGTCAAACAATTGCTGGCAAAAATAATTTGTCAGTCTTGGTATCATCCCAGATTCTCAGACAACATGGGAACCTGTGGATTAAAATAAAAGCACAAAACCAAATATATGTGTCTGTCTGTCAACAGCTAGACTGCAGCCATGATTCAGAGCCATAAAATTATGCTATGCCTTGATTCCTAGCACTCTATAATAATAAATGTTTGTTGTTTTAAGCTGAAAACTGCTGGGGCAATGTGTTTCATGCCATATAATACGTAAATCTATTTTTATTATGAAATACACCATAAATATTAGGCTATTATAAAGTGGGAAGTAAAAGGACGGTGTTGTAAATCCAGTTTATATAATTTTCCAGATCTGTTTAACCATGGGTTTACTGCTTGATGTTACTGATGGCGCTCTAGGATCATCATGCAGCACCAACTACATGCTTTAGGCCACAGAGGGGTGCTTCCATCTAAACAGTTTTTTAATGAGTTTTAGTTTGTCATAGTTTTATATTTCTTAACATTAGATTACTTTTATTATTTTGCTCTATTTATTATGAAATTTTGATTTACAATCTCATTTTACGGAAAAAGATTCATTTTCATTTTTTGAAATTTTGTGGTTTTGATGTTGCCTTTATTTCCACATTCCAACATGAATCGGTTGGGGAATATCTCAGAGCTGTGCATGATCTCATTAGCCGGCTTGTTTTGTTTCTGCTCCCTCCCTACATTCTATATGCATCTTTTCACCTGTCTAAATCATTTTCTGCTGTAAGCCATACCTTAAGAAACTGTCAACAACAACTTCAACTTTTTTTCCAGGCTTCTTTCACAACTGGGGAAACTCTCCCTGAGTGCTTAAGGTTAAGTAGTGAGCCTGGATCCAATCCTGTTTTCTCATGAAGCACTTTCTCTGCCTCACAGGAACTGATTTCTCCACAAATATTGCAGCTTACAGTGGCCATATAATTTACCAACTAAACCAGAGTGAAAAGGGGCAATATTAACAATTGTGTGTAAAAAACAACTGTAGACTGAGACGGTCTCAAGCGAACCAGAGCCTATGGGCAAACATGGCTACCACACGGTCGCAGGATCTCTCTACAATGTTTTCAGTTTTAGTTGTTTTTTTTTTTTTTAAACCTGATTTTCCTTCATCTCTATATTTAGAAATTGAAGGGGGCATACCAAATTTAACTTGAGGTTAAATTATTGCTCACTTTTACCTCTTAGCTTCAAATTTTATTTGTTTTGTATTACTACACTAATTCAACCTGAGTTTCACATACTGCCATGTGCATTTCTTATGCTGTTCTTTTTAATAAAAGGTTTTATTATTTATTTTAACCTTTGGATATTCTCTACTACTCTAAACCACATTGGAATAACTAGTAAAAAGAATTGTACGCAAAGGCTAGATAACTTTTGAGCAGTTTTCCATAAAAATACGTGCAGGAAGGAAGTAACTCGCAGGTTAGTGTTGCTCAAACCCTGCACATTACAAACAAAGTCTTGACTTGACTTCAGAATTGGCCTTGGTCAGCTCATCGGAGATATCTTCCAAGCTCTTAGAATATGTGCCTGATAAAAGTGTTTTGTTTGCCTAAGGCTTTGGAACACGCATTACTAATTTAATCAGATGGTATGGGTCCTGGAAATCGTTCTTTGAGAAAGGAGGAAATACAGGACGTGAGGACATGTAGTCAAGCAACGCAATAGAAGGGTTGGAAATCTGATAGGATTAAAAACGGCCAGAATGATAATGTAGAGGAAATAAATCGAAAAATGAAAAGTGTAGGTAAGGCTGTGATATCGGAGATGGAGATTTTGAAAGTGGTGGATTTTCTGGCAATGAAGGATTCTAGAATATGACCATGGGAATGACTAGTTAAGAAAGGAGTAGGACAACATTGTTATACAGGATAGGTAGTTACTGTTACACAGGATATATATTCTAGTTACTGAGTGGCCAGGGTGTCAGATGTACATGCTGAGCACAATAAGTTATTCAAGAGTAAAGGTATATTTACCTTGTATCCCCCTCAGCCCTATTACTGTACATGCTTCAAGGAAAGTAATGTTCTTTCATTTTTTCACCATTTTAAATATTGTGGTATAATACATATGACATAAATTGTACTATCTTAACCATTTTAATTATATAGCTCAGTGATAATAAATACATTTATAATGAGCAGCCATTACTACCATCTATCTCCAGATCTCTTCAACTTGTAAAATAAAAAGTTTATATTCATTAAACAATAACTCCTCATTTGCCCCTCCTCCCAGCTCTTGGAATCTACCATTCTACTTTCTGTCTCTATGATCATAGAAGTGGAAGAAAACAGTATTCATTTGTGTGTGTATGTGTGTGTGTGTGTGTGTGTGTGTGCGCGCGCATGCGCGCCTGGCTTATTTCACTTAGCATGATGCTCTCAAGTGTCTTCCATGTTGTAGTCTATGTTAGAATTTCCTTCTTATTAAGGCTGATTAATTTTCCATTGTATGTATCTATCACATTTTCTTATTTATTTAGTGGTTAACATTTGGGATGCTTTCGTGTTTTAATTATTGTAAATCATGCTGCTATGGATATGAGGATAAAAATATCTCATTGGGATGCTGGTTTCAATTCTTTGGGGCATATATCCAGAAGTAGAATTATTGGATCATATGATAATTCCGTTTTTAATTTTTTGAGCAACCACCATACTCTTTTCTACAGTGGCTGTATCATGTTTCATTTCTACCAACAATGTGCAAAGGTTACAATTACTCCATATCCTCACCAACACTTGCTATTTTATGTTTTTGATAGTATCTATCCTATGTGTGTGAGGTGGTATCTCAATGTAGTTTTGATTTGCATTTTACTAATGTTGAACATCTTTTTTGTGTTTATTGGCCATTTGTACACATTTGTGTATCTTCTTTAGAGAAATGGCTGCTCGCATCCATTTCTCATTATTGAATTGGCTTGGGTTTGTTGTTCAGTTAGGAGTTCTTTATGTATTCTGGATATTAATCTCCTAGATCTATATGATTTGGAAATATTTTCTCCTAATTTGTGCATTGTCTTTATACTCTGTGGACAGTGTATTTTGATGCACAAAATTTAAAATGTTCATGAAGTCCTATTTGTCTAGCTCTTTGTTTTGTCACCTGTGCCTTCGGTATTATATTCTGAAATTGTCAAATCCAGTGTCATAAAATGTTTGACCTATGTTTTCTTCTAAGAGTTTTTTAGTTTCAGGTCTATAATAGGTCTTTGATACATTTTAAACTAATTTTTGTGTATGGTATTAGGTAAGGGTCTAAATTTATTCTTTCACATAGAGGTTATTTATTCCTGTCCAATACAAATGCACCCCCCCCACCCTGCCTTTTTTTTTCTTGACTAATTGCCCCGGCTAGAACTCCCAGTATTATGCTGAACAGAAGTAGAGAAAGTCGGCATCCTTTTCTTGTTCCTGATCCTAGATGTAAAGTTTTTAGTCTTTAACCACTGAGTATGATGTTCACTGTTGGTGTTTTTGTTGTTCTTGTTGTTGTTGTTGTTTTTATGTGGCCCTTTTATGTTGGGGAAATTTTTGCTATTTCTAGTTTATTGAATGCTTTCACCATTTAAAAAAAACCCCTTTGTTTTTATAGAAAAGGTGATGAATTTTGTCGTATGACTTTTCTACATCAATTGAGATCATCATCCTTCATTATATTAATATAGTATATTATATTGATTTATTTTTGAATATTGGATTACCCTTACATTACAGAATAAATCTCACTTGCTCATAGTGTATAATCACTTTAATATTCTGTTGAATTCAGTTTGCTAGTATTTTGTTGAGGATTTGTGCATCAATATTCATAATGAATGTTGGCCTGCAGTTTTCTTTTCTTGTGGTGTCTTTGTCTGGCTTTAATAATCAGGTAATGAATAGCCTCCTAGAAAGAGTTAGGAAGTATTCCATCCTTTTCAATTTTTTGGAAAAGTTAGAGAAGGATTAGTGTTAGTTCTTTAAATGTTTGGTAGAATTCAGCAGAGAAGCCAGCAGGTACATGGCTTTTATGTGTCAGGGAATTTTTATTTGCTGATTTAATCTAGTTTACTAGTTGTAGGTCTATTACTTTTATTTAATATTAATCATTTTATTCTGATTTTGTATTTATTTGTGATTTAGTCTTCACAGTTTTTGTGTTTCTAGGAATTTTTCCATATAAATCTAGGTTATCCGATTAGTTGACATACAGTTTTTCATAGTACTGTCTTATAACCCTTTTAATGTCTGTAGAATTGGTAGTAATGCCCCTACTTTCCTTCCTGAGTTTAGTAATTTGAATCTTTTCTCTTTTTTCTAGTCCATCTAGCTAAAGGTTTATAAATTGTTTATAACTCATTTTAAAGAAATAATGTTTTATTTCATTGATTTTTCTTTTTATTCTTTTTCCAGTCTCTATGTCATTTGTCTCTGCTCTCTTTTTTTTTTTTTAACTACTTCTTTGCTTCTGTCAGCTTTGGTTTTAGTTTGTTCTTCTTTTCCTAGGTCCTTAAGTCGCAAAGCTAGATTGTTGATTTGAAATATTTCTTATTTTTTAATGTGCTTATATTTATAAATTCCCTTATAGTATTGCTTTCTCTGCACCCCTAAGTTTTAGTAAGTTGTGTTTTTATTTTCATTCATCTCTAAGTATTGTCTAATTTACTGTGTGATCAATTGATGGCTTAAATATGTGTTGTTTAATTCTCACAAATTTGTAAATTTTTCAGTTTTTCTTCTGTTATTGATTTAAAACTTCAACATCTTGTGCACAAAGAAGAGGCTTTTATCTTTTTAAATCTGTTAAGACTTATTTTGTGGCCTGCATGTGATGTGTCACAGAAAATGCCACATAGGCACTTGAAAAATATGTGCATGCTATTGTTGTTAGGTAAATTGTTCCTTATATGTCTTAAATCTAGTTGGCTTTTTGTGTTGTTTAAGTCCTCTAGTTCATTAGTTATCTTTTGTTTTGATGTTCCATCCATTATTGGGAATAGGGTATTAAAGTCTCCAACTATTATTGTAGGACCATCTAGCCCTTCAATTCTATTAGTTTTTGCTTCACATATTGTGATGGTATGTCACTGGGTGAGAAAATGTTTATAATTGTTATATGTTCTTGCTGGGGTGAACCTTTTATTAATATATAATATCCTTCTTTTTCTCATGTAAACTTTTTAATTTAAAGCTTAATTTTTCTGATACTATTAGAGCTAGCCCTACTCTCTTTTGATTACAATTTGCATAAAATATCATTTTTCATTCTTTCACTTTCAATTAATGTGTGTCTTTAGATTGAAAGTAAGTCTGTCATAGACAGTATATAGTTAAATAGGTATTAAAAGAAACATTCCGACAATCTCTGTCTTTTAATTAGAGAGTTTAATTCATTTACATTTAAAGTAATTACTGAAAAAGGAGGGCTTTTTGTCATTTTAATATTTTTAAAATATATGCCATATAGCTTTTTTGTCCCTTACATCCTACATTACTGCATTCTATTGTGTTTAGGTGATTTGTTTTAATAGTGAAATGGTTAAATTTCTTTCTCATTTCCTTTTGGGTATTTGCTATGGTTATTTTCTTTGTGGTTCCCATGGGGATTATAATTAACCTCTTAAAGTTACGAAAACTTAATTTGAATTTGTACAAACTTAACTTTAATAATATATAAACACCTGTTCCTATAAAACTCTGTCCATACTCCTTTTAGTTGTTGATATCCTCAAATTACATTGTGCGCCCAAAACATAAACTATACTTTTAAATGTGTTAGTCTCTTATGTAGAAAATCAAAACAGTAATTACAAACCATTGTTGAAATACAATGAGTTTTATAATTCTCCATGTACTTACTTTTATTGAAGTCTTTACTTTTTCATATGGGTTCAGTTTATTGTGCAGTATCTCATCTCTTCATTTAACTCATTAGGACTCTATTGAGTTTTTTTTGTTTTGTTTTGTTTTGTTTTTCTTTTCCCCCACAGGACAGGCTCATGGTAATAAACTCCTTCAGCTTTCCTTTAGCTTTCCTTTATTTAGAAAATAAAATAAACTTTAGGAAAATAAAGTCATGTGCTGCATAATGGCATATCAGTCAGTGACAGACTGCATATGTGACAGTAGTCTCTTTACTTTGAAGGACTAGTCTCCCTTACCTTTGAATAACTGATTTGCCAGATAAAAGGTTCTTGTTTGACAGTGTTTTTCTTTTTTCTTTTAGCACTTTAAATATATTGGTGCACTTCCTTTTGGCCCCTAAAGTTTCTGATGAGAAATGTGCTGACATTCTTTTTAAGGATCTCTTTTATATGGTGAGACTCTTTTTTTTCTTGCTACTTTCAAAATTCTCTTTGTCTTTTCAAAATTTAGTTAAATATATCTCAGTGTGAGTATCTTTGAGTTAATCTTACTTTGAGTTCATTTATCTTCTTAGATGTTTCTATTCATATCATTTATCAAATTTGAGAAGTTTGTCAGGGTTATGATGTCCCATGGGTCCTTCATATTCTGTTCATTATTTTCATTTTTTTTCTTTCTTTCCTGCTCCTCAGACTCGATAATTTCTGCTATCCTAATTTTATTGATTCTTTCTTCTGACTGCTCAAATCTGTCTTAAAACCCCTCGAGTAAATTTTTCATTTCAGTTATTATACTTTTTAGCTCCAGAATTTATTTTCTTTCTTTTTTGGGTTCTATCTATTAATGTTTCCGTTTTTGTTCACACATTGTTTTCTTGATTTTCTGTACATCTCTTTTTAAAACTATTTGAGCTTCAAGACAGTTGTTTTAAAGTGCTTGCCTGGTATATCTTCTAGCAGGTCTTTTTTGGGGGAAAATTTTTGCTGATTTATTTATTTTTCCTTTAAATGGGCCACAGTTTCCTATTTTATATTATGACTTGTGATTTTTGTTGACAACTGGACATTTAATCTAATTAAGTAATAATTATAGAAATCACATTTTTGGTCTTCCCAGGGTTTGCTGTTTTTTACTGATTGATTGATTGATTTTAGGCTATCTCCACAAGGACCAGCCTAATGTAAGATCTCATGTCTTTCCTGAACCTGCAGTACATGCAGTCACTTTCTATTTTTTGTGTGTATATGAAGTTGCATTTGAATATCCTGGTGTTTAATGTCTGGAACCCCCCAGAAAAGAGGATAAAGAGAAAAATGAAGAGGGGAAAAGAGAGCACCAGTCTTTTAACTTACTTAGAAGTGACTTGTGCTAGGATGAGGAGGCTTGGAATAATGGATGGAGGAGGTGCAACAACAATGGCCACTCATTTCTTTGTCTCTACCTCTATCATTAGAAACAGCAATCAGAGCACAGAACCCAAGATTGGTAGGGCAGGTAGGATTGCTTTCGCCCACCCTGCTTGTGCAAGTTGAGTGCAAGCTGCTCCAAGAACATGTGCATGGCTGCCTGCCATGGTACTGAAGGATGGGGAACCAGTAGTTTCACTGTTAAGAGCTGAAATTGGGTGAAAATTACTACAATTTACCATCCAAGGCTTCCCCTGGAAGTCACAAGCCTTCAATAGTCTGTACAGTTCCAAATATGGTCACATATCACTTAACAAAGGGGATACATTTTAGGAAATGCATTCTTAGGCAATTTTGTTATTGTAAGAACATCATGGAGTGTATTTACACAAAGCTAAATCGTATAGTCTACTATACATCTAAGCTGTATGGTATAGCCATTGTTACTAAGATACAAACCTGTACAGCATGTTACTTTACTGAATACTGGAGGTAGTTGTAGCACAGTGGTAAGTGCATCTAAACATATTTAAATGAAGAAAAGATGCAGTGAAAATACAATATTATAACCTTATGGTACCACTGCCATATATGCAGTCTGTCATTGACTGAAGCGTCATTATGTAGCACATGACTTTAGTTACCTTAGACAGATTCTGCCACTGCAATTTTTATCCAGGTGCGGAGACAGATAACTGGTACTTCTCACTCTGCCATTTTCCCACAATGCTCTACCTCTTTCATTTATTCTTTACACCATCAAGTTCCTGATACAGACTTTGCGTCTAAAATGAAAATCGTAATATGTATTGAAGGAATTGACATTTTATATGACAGCAAATCAAGAGTATTTTTAAAAAATCCTATTAAGATTTCTCTTTCAGGAAAATTGGAAGACCCACTGCTCCTAGTCTTTATAATTTTTTCTCACAATTTAAACTACTCTTGCTATTCTTTCAAATACATGCATTTTCACATCAAAAGGCCCCTCATTAATATAAAAATATACTTCGAATGGTTGAAGTCTCTACTTCTTTCCCTTCTATCTCCACGTCTCATTCTTTTTCTATTACACACACACACACTCACTCACTCACTTGTACAACCCCAGTAATGCTTTGATGCTTCCAAGTCAAGGAGGTGGTAACTGTATAGGGCAGAAGTAGGCAAAAAAATATTAAGGCCAGATGGTAAAGATTTTAGACTTATGAGCTACCAGCTCTGTTGCAGCTACTCCACAGTTTTAAGGAAAAAGCAACTGTAGACAATACTGAAATCAATAAGTATGGCCATGTGTCAATATAACTTTATATACAAAACTAGGGGAAAAGTTTGAAGGCCTATGTTTGGTGACTCTTGCCCTAGTGCATTAAGAATTAAAAGGACAAAAGGAGTTAAGTCTTTAAATCACTGTTTATAATGCTAAAGTGTACATATTCAGTAGCATTTGCCTATGGTGGTATCTTCTTGTTTCTAGTTTCATATTTTTTTAAATTTGAATTTTTTCATGGTACTTTAAAAAATAATTCCCATCAGTATGGATTTCGAGGATCTAAGTCAAGAAATGATTCTCATTAAATTCTGTCTCTGCTTTGCTTTATTAATAATTTATATGCTTAGTGTTTATTATAGTATAATGCATCTGCTTTTATATTATCATGGAATTATTGCTGTATGTCTTTATATAGCTACATATAACTGTACCTACATCTCTCTATTTTGAGAAGTGATACCTGTCAGCTTTGCATAAGATTTTCAAGGGCATTAACCATACATTTTTTTTAAAAAATTCCTCCACAGAGCTTTTGTATTTCAGATATTGTAAGAGACTATTAAAGGGAAACAAATAATTGTTTATAATTATTTAAAATTAATAATGTCTTAGATTAATATTATGGCGATCTGTTGATCCTCTTTTGGAAAATAGCATTACACATTTTCTCTCAAAGATATTAAGTAAGACTTCAGAGTGTATACAAGATTTTAAGTAATGACTAAATTCTTTATTTTTTGTAAACTCTAGGTTTTCTGTAACTTCCATAAGAATTAATGCTTAGATTTTGGCAGGAGGTTGACAACTTACATATTAGTTAAATCAAGTAAAGATTATTTCTTCCTATTTCAATTAATCCAATTCTTCCTGCTGATAGGACACAAGTCAGGGATCTTCACTTGCTTTTCTGTCTCTTAGTATCTTTCAGTCATAAAAATTAACAGAGGGGCAGAAAATAGCAAGACATTTTGTAAGGTTCTTGATTCTCACCAAACGAGAATTTCTAGCAAAGTATTCATTTTAGATAAGACCAAAAGATATTAAAAGTGAAATTATGAATAAAGGAGCAGAAGAGATCCTGATGAAGAAATTGCTTAGTTATTTTGCCAATCTCAGTGAGAGAGCACTAAATGTTTAATGGCATTATAATGATGATAAGCTTAGAATTAGCTTGCTTCAGCAGTGTTCATGCCTAGAGAGAATATCTGATGCACTTTAAAATGTCATTTAGGTAGGATTTACATAGATAGGGATAGTTAGATACACATATAGATATTAACTAATATTTGTTTTGCTTTGACAATTGTTTATTACTGCAATCTATGACAGGGCACGTAAGAATATATTAAAACATTTTGCACAGCCATTGAAAAGGCAAATTAACCAGTTGCCATGGGATTTTTAATTCAAAAATTGATGACCAAATCCAGGCATGCTAATATTTTAAATTATTGTTTTTCTAGATTAGACAACTTTAGAGTCCAGAGTGTTGACCACTAAATGATGTATCCAGCGAATATTAGATAATTTTAATAAATTGAAGATATAAATGAAAAGAAACAGATCTTCCATTGTTTGTGATTGCATAAGACAATATTCAGATGTTAGGTATCTAAGTCAGAGAAGGCTCTCTCCCTAGAAAAACAAGTGGTAACAGAGGAGTCTGTTCCTTTGTTCACATGGAGCTTCACAATTTCATATAACTCAAGTTTAATGTTATTATTTTGCTATGAGTATCAGGGCTCTGAATAAGCTAGCAGTAATAACATCCAGAATCCTAGTTAAACATGTTTTATCCCAAAAATTACTATCAATACCCACATATTTTATGCAAAAATAAATCCTCCAATACAAAGCACAAACTCCTGAGCATTTAATAAACTATTGATAATGAACTTTTTAGTGTTTCAGGCTACCTTTCTTATCAGACCTAATATAACTTCAAATAAACCAGTTGAATGCAGATAAATCTAGAAAGAAAATCTATTTTCCCAGCTCTGATGAAGCTCTAGATAATAGTAATTGACAGAGAAACATTATTTCTTAGCTGTGTTACCATAGCTAATTGCAGTTTTCTTTTATCTTTTGTGCATTTATAGACATCTGATCATTTAGCAATTATTTTTTTCTTTTTTAGACTAAGTTTTATACAGAAAATAACGTTATTTCATACTGTGATGTCCTGGAGCTGAGCTGGATATTCAGTCTATTAAAATGATCATATCACAAAACTAGCAAAGTCCTTCATATTCCAGGCTTACCCGCTCCTCATCAAGAGTACATGTTTTTAATAATGCAAGACTCCAGATAAAACGAAGTGAAAACCCACCACTCACTTTGATTTGAAGAATTTATTATCAAAACAGAGTTTTAAATATTTAAGAAGGAATGGCAAAACCACTGAAACCCTCTAAGTCTTCTGGGCTGTAACTGTCAATTTTTGCTTGTTAGTTTTATTTTTTAGCAGTGGTTTGCAAACACTATTTCAGAATGGATATGTTTGTCTATTGGAGAGAACTTATTATCTGAATGATGCCTGAGACAGGATCCGGGGGACTCTTCTGTTATTGACACCATTAAAAATAAAACAAAAAGCTAACAAAGTATTCCTTGGATGGTGGCTTGTTCTTAGTCTGTGGATTGATCAGATCTATATTTACATGGAAATTTCTGGGGATGAATATGTGTGACATTATTGCATGACAAATCCAGGCTAGCAGTACTCTCCGTTCAAGATTCCCAAGGAAAACAGAAATCAAGACCGGGAAAAGGCAAACTTTATTACCAACTACTTCATGGTAGTCTACTGGTGAGATGAACTTGACAATATGGGAAATAACCTGCATAAGGTCGATAGCACCTAAAGCGTAGGACTACTGCAAGTCCAAATGCCAATTTTCCATGTTTCCCACATTACCACGGCACCCAATCAGATCATTACTCCCAACACATAACGGTCTCAATATTGTTGAATAAATGAGTAAATATCACTCTCATGACAATGAAATGCAAATTCAGAGCAAGAAGCCAGCTAAAATGTGTTTGACCATCTGCTAAGACTCATTCCCATAAAATGTGAAAAAGCCAGTGGTCTTGGTTTTACTGAAATAGCAAACAAACCACAACAAAAAAAAAATAACTTTTTCATGGAAGTGCACTGAGTTGGGGGGGAATGTGAAAATCTTTGGTCATATCTTGCAGTTATTGTGTGTGTTCTATTATTTTATTTAAAAAGATGAATTTAAAACCACACATGTGGTCAACCAGAGTTTTTATTATTTTTTAATCAGTACACTACTTTTATAACAGTTTTTTATTCATAGTAAAATTGAACAGAGAGTACGAAGAGTCCTCACATAATTTTCTCATAGATTCTTACACACAAACACACAACTTCCTCCACCAACATCCCCCACCAGTGTGGTAAATTTGCTATAATGAATGAACGAAATATTTACATATTATTATCAACCAATGTACACAGTTTACCTTAGACTTCACTCTTTGTGTTGTATATTGTATAGTTTTGACATAGGTACAATGGCATGTATTTGCCATTATAATATCACACAAAGTAGCTTCACTGCCCTAAAAATCACCTGTGTTCTACCTTCCTCCTTTTCTTTCTTCAAACTCCTGGCAATCACTGACTTTGACCGTTTACATGGTTTGGCCTTTAGAAAAAATAAGAATGTCATATACTTGTAATTATATAGCACATAGCCTTTTTAGATTGGCTTCTTTCATTCAGTAAAATGCATTTAAGGTTTCTCCAAATCTTTTCATGACTTGATTGCTCATGTCTTTCTTTCAGTGAATAATATCCATCTATCTGAATGTAGCACTATTTATTTGTCCATTTACCTACTGAACGATATTATGCTTGCTTCTACATTTGGGCAGTTATGAATAAGCCTGCTGTAAACATCCATGTCAAGTTTCTTTGTGGATGTAGTTTGTAACATCTTTTGGGAAATGCCAAGGAATGTGATTTCTGGATCTTACGGTAAAAGTACATTTAGTTTTGTGTGAAAAGGCCAAAATGTCATCCAAAGTGGCTGTGCCATTTTGCATCCCAACTGCCATGAATGAGAGTTCCTGTTCCTGCACATCCTTGTCAGCACTTGGTGTGGTCAGTATTTGGGATTTTCTTATTCTAATAGATATACGGTGATATCTCATTGTTGTTTTAGTTTGCGAATCTCTGATACCGTATAATTTTGAACATCTTTTCAATTGCTTATTTATCATCTGTATATCTACATTGGTGAGAAGCCTGTTCAGATCTTTTATGAATTTTCTTATTCTTGAGTTTTAGTTCTTTGTATATTTTGGAAAACAGTTTTGTCGGATATATCTTTTACTGTTCTCCCAGTCCATGGTTTCTCTTCTTACTCTCTTGATAGTGTTTTACAGAACAAAACTTTTTCATTATAATGTAATCCAGTTTATCCATTTTTTTCTTAATATTGAGTCGTTGGTGTTGTATCTAAAAAGGTATTTCCAAATTCAATGTCACATAGGTTTTTTACTATATTATCTTCTAGGAATTGTGTAGACTTGTGTTTTACATTTTGGCCTATTATCCATTTTGAGTTGATTTTTTGGGGAGCTGTAAGATCTACATTATTTTTTGTTTTTGCTTTTGTATAATAGATGTTCAGTTGCAAAGGAGCAAAGTTTGCTCAGTTCAGGAGCAAAGTTTAATTGTCTTTGCTCTTGATCAAGGCATAGGCATAGTCAGTCCAGATCAGCTGAACATATATTTGTATAGGTCAAGTTCTAGGCTCATTTTTCTGTTCCATTGATACATTTATTTAGTTTAAAGCCAATATAATATTGTCTTGATTGCCACAGTTTATCATACTATTTGAAGCCAGGAGTGTCAGTCTTCTGATTTTGTTCTTCTTTAATATAGTGTTGGCTACTCTTTTCCCTTTCCATATCCATATAAACTTTAGAAACATCTTGTTGATATCCACAAAATAACTAGCTGGTGTTGCATTAAATCCACAGATCACGTTCAGAAGAACTGACATCTCAGCAATATTGCCTCTTTCTGTCTATAAACATGAAACATATCTTCATTTATTTAATTCTTTAATTTTCTTAATCAGAGTTTTGTAGCTTTTCTCATATAGATCTCAAATGTATTCTGTTAGATTAATACCTCAGTATTTCATTTTTGTATTAATGTAAATTGTGTTCTGTGTCTAATTTCAAATGTCTTTTTTTTCTGATCTAGGAAAGCTACTGACTTTTATACATTAACCTGTATGCTACAACTTTGCTATACTCACTTACTAGTTCTAGGTGTTTTCTGTCAATTTCTTGATATTTTCTACATAGATAATCATGTTTCTGCAAATAAAGATATTTTAATTTCTTCCTTCCCAATTTTATTTAATGTCCTTGTCTTATTGGACTTCCATTATAATAGTGAAAACGCATCATGAGAGGAGATATCCTGCCCTGTTCTGGATCATAGTAGGAAAGCTTCTAGCTTCTCTCCATTAAGTATAATGTTAGCAGTAGGTTTTTAAATAGATTTTCTTTATCAAGTTGTGGAATATTCT
Organism: Nomascus leucogenys; assembly: GCF_006542625.1. Classification (NCBI taxonomy): domain Eukaryota; kingdom Metazoa; phylum Chordata; class Mammalia; order Primates; family Hylobatidae; genus Nomascus; species Nomascus leucogenys. The sequence goes on along the minus strand of NC_044387.1, from coordinate 87,030,573 downwards.
CTTTATTCCTAATTTGCTGAAAGTTTTTTTTATTTTTTTTAGCATGAATAGGTGTAGGATTTTGTCTAATGTTTTTCCTCATCTATTAATATGATCATATGATTTTTCTTCTTTAGCCTGTTGATGTAATGGATTATGTTAATAGATTTTTGAATTTGGAAACAGCCCTGCATAGCTTGTATAAATCCTACTTTGCCATGGTGTGTAATTATTTTATACATTGTTCGATTCAATTTGCTAACATTTTGGTGAGAATTTTTATAACTTTTTATGAGAGAAACTGGTTTGTAGTTTTCTTTCATATAATGGTTTTGTTTGGTTTTAGTATTAGGGTTATGCTGGCTTCATAGAATGAGCCAGCAAGTGTTCTCCCTGTTTCTTTCCTCTGAGAGAGATTGTAGGGGCTCTGTATCATGTTTCTTAAATGCTTGTATATATTCACCAGTGATCTTAGGTTAGGTGCTTTATAAAAATAATTAGAAGGAAAAAAAAGAAAATAAATAAATTCACCTGTGAAGCTGTCTGAGACTGGTGTTTTCTGTTTCTGGTTTAGAGCCTGGTGTTTTCTGTTTGGAATAATAATTACTGATTTTATTTATTTAATAAATAAAGGTCTCTTCAGATTGACCATTTTTTCTCGTGTGTGTTTTGACAGATTGTGTCTTACAAAGAATTGATCCATTTCTTCTAGATTATCAAGTTTGTAGACATCGAGCTTTTCACATTATCCCTTTCCTACTCTTTAATGCCCATGGAATCTGCAGAAATGTCATTTTTTTCATTTTTGATATTAATATTTTTGTCTTCTCTTTTTTGCTTTGTTAGCTAGGCTAGAGACATTGATTTTATTATTTTTTTCCAGTAACCAACTTTTGCTTTCATTGATCTTTCTCTGTAATTTCTTGCTTTCATTTGTATTGATTTCTGCTAAAATATTTATTTCTTTTCTTACCTTGGATTTGGTTTGTTCTTTTTCCAGTTTCTTAAGATATACATTTAGATGATCAATTTTAGATTTTTTTCTATTCTAATATGTGAGTTTCATGCTCTAAATTTCCTTCTCAATAATAGTTTTGCTGTATCCCACAAATTTTGATGTTTTTAATTGTTAATTTATTATAAAATATTTTTTAAATTCTCTTGAGATGTTATTTGACTTGTATTATTTACCCTTTGATTTCTTAACTCTTAGAAGATGCAAATATTATGCAAAAAAGGAGCCCAAAATACTACTTCACAAACATCCTTGACAGAAATCCATGTAAGCACAATGATCAGCATATAGAAATAAAAGTAACACTTCTTGTCTTGTAATAATCAGAACTTTGGAACTCATGAACTATATAAACATCTAGAAAACTAAACTTAAACACTTAGAAAACTTTGCAATTGTCCACTAAAATTTGAGGCCAGGGTTAAGCATGTCTTGCACTCCTCAAAAAGAAAGGTTATATAGTAACCTTGTATAATATATATATATTAAAGTAAGGCTAAAGGAACTAAAAATGACAGTCATCACGAGACCATGGGCTTCAAGTGGGGAAACATCTCTCAGATCTGGTTCCTATATAGGAGTAGATATTAAATTCATCTTTTTATTACAACAAAAGGAGAAAGACCATACCCAAATATAGATGAACTTTTAAACTTGAGGATAAAATTGACCCAACTGGGAAGCCTAAAGAAAGGTTTTGAGGAGAAACTTTGAACTTCTCCAAGAGTCTAACGTTCTCCTTTCCTTTCTTTCTTTCACAGAACAAACTTCTGCTCCCAAAATTAGGCATACAGAAAGCAGATACAGAGAAAGACAATTTATCTGAGCAAAAATCCATGACCAGAAACTTCTGTGGGAACTAGTACTAGGGTAGGAACAGCTAAACTGTAAATAATTAGTTCTACAGACTCAGTGTGGACAAGTTTGTATGTGAGCAAAAACCCACACTATCTTTCTGGTATTGCAGTCTATTTACATGTTATCTTTTCATACTGTCTTTACTTGCTATCTTTCTGGTATTGATTTCTGTTTTAAACATGTTGTCATCTTAAAGCATACACTGTATGATCTTAATTCTTTTATGCTTTTTGTTGTTGTTGTTATTGTTGTTGTTATTTTTTGAGGCGGAGTCTCGCTCTGTAGCCCAGGCTGGAGTGCAGTGGCGCGATCTCGGCTCACTGCAAGCTCCGCCTCCCGGGTTCAAGCGATTCTCCTGCCTCAGCCTCCTGAGTAGCTGGGACTACAGGCGCCCGCCACCTCTCCCGGCTGATTTTTTGTATTTTTAGTAGAGACGGGGTTTCACCGTGTTAGTCAGGATGGTCTCGATCTCCTGACCTTGTGATCCGCCCGCCTTGGCCTCCCAAAATGCTGGGATTACAGGCGTGAGCCACCGTGCCCGGCCTCTTTTATGCTTTTTAAGGCATGTTTTATGGTGCAGAATATGCTCTACATTGGTAGAAATTCCATGTGAGCCTGAGAAGAATGTGTTTGCTGCTGTTGTTGCATAAAGTAGTCTATCAATGTCGATTACATCCAATGCTTGCTTGTGCGGCTCAGTTCTATTATGTTCTTTCTAATATTCTGCTTCCTGGATGCGTCCACTACTGATAGAGGATACCGAGGTGTGGAAATCTTCATCTATACAGTGTATTCTCTTTCTCCTTACAGTTCTATCAATTTTTGTCTCATGAATTTTGACACTATATTATGCACACACATAATGGATTGTTATGTCTTCTTGGAAAATTGACCCCTTAATCAGTATGTAATGTCCCTCTTTATTCCTGAGAATTTTCCTCGATGTGAAGGTTATTTTCTCGGAAATTAATATAGCTATGTTAATTTTCTTTTGACTATTTTTACCACAGTTTTTCTCCATCTCTTTACTTATAACCTATCTCTGTCTTCATAATTTGAGTACATTTCTTATAAATGACATATAGTTGGGTCTTTCCTTTCTGGATCCACTCTGACAGTCTATCTTTCAATTGGTGTATTTAGTCCATTTATGTTAATAGTGAATATTGATATAATTGCAGTACTCTGTATCATATTTGTTTTGTTTTCTATCCTTTGCCTTATTTTGTGTTTCTATTTTTGTCCACTGTTTTTCAGTTGTATTTGTTTTCGTTTGAGCATTTCTTATGGTTCTATTTTCTCTTTTCTTAGTATATCAATTATACTTCTTTTCCCTTCTTTACTGGTTGCCCTAGAGTTTGCAGTATACATTTAAAATTAATCCAAGTCCACTTTTAAATAACACTTTACTCCTTCAGTGACAGTGCCAATGCCTTCTAACAAAGTATTCCTAATTCTTCCCTCTTGTTATTTTTTATCATTGCTGCCATGTACTTCAATTATCCTTATGCTATAATCATGGAATGCCTTGTGCTATATTTAGAACAAATTATATATTAGATCTTTTAGGTATCAGAAAAATAAAAGATTTTATTTTACTTTCTTTTATTTTTTCTGTAGTTTTTAAAAATATATGTACAAATTTATCATCTTTATTTTTTTTCTCTTTTAACTTTTGTAAAAGTTCTTGTAAGACAGATCCACTGGTAACAAAGTTCGTCAATATTTGCCTGTCAGAGAAAGACTTTTTTTTTTATTTCCCGGGGCAATTTTTCTAGTTACAGAATTCTATGTTATTGTTTTTTCTTTCAACACTATAAACATTTTACTCCTTTCTCTTGCTTGCATTGTTTTTGAAGATGAATGTCATTCTTATTCTTGCTCCTCATTAGATAATGTACATTTTTCCTCTGCCTTCTTTCAAGATTTTCTGCTGTGAATATGATACAGAATGATATGCTATGCCAGTGAACGACTATGATATAAATGTAGATTTTTTTGACATTTATCCTACTTGATATTTTCTGGGCTTCTTAGATGTGTAGTTTGGTCTCTGACATTAATTAGAGAAAAATTATCAGTCATTATTTCTTCAAACATTTCTTCTGTTTTTTTCTCTCTTCTCTCTCTGTTATTACTGTCACACACATTATACTTTTTCATTTGTCCCACAACATTTAGATAATCAGATTTCTTTATTTTTTCTTCTTCTTCTTTAGGCTTTTTTCTCAGCTTTTTAGTTTTGGGAGTTTCCTTTGACATGCCCTTAATTTGATCGATTCTTTCCTCAGCCATGCCCAGTCTCTTAATGGGTCCATGAAATGCATTCTTCATTTATGTTAGTGTTTTGTTTTTAGTATTTAATTCAATTCTTTCTTAGAATGTTCATCTCCGCCTGTATTACATATCTGTTCGTGTATGTCGTCTACTTTATCGACTGGATAATGATGGATAAGCTTTGATATGCCTTGGCATGTTAATTATTGTTTTTGTTTTAATTCCAAGCCTGCTAATTTCAAAATCCTAGCCATATCTGAGTCTGGTTCTTATGCTTGGTCTGTCTTAAAACTGTGTTTTATTTTTGTTGTTGTTGTTGTTGTTTATTTTTGTTTTGCTTTTTAATGTGACATAATCTTAGTTGAAAACAGGCATGGTGTATTCAGTAATAGGAGCTGTGGTAAATAGGCATTTAGGGCTGTGGAGGTAATGAGTTGGGGGAATAGAGAAGAACTAAAAGTCTAAGGACTAATCAGGAGACTGCAGAATGCCTTCTCTGCATTCTATCGTTCTTCGACTATTAATGAACAAACACACCTAGGCTATGACCTTCACAAGTCCTTGTCAGTTTCCCCATTGCTTTCAGGAAGGACAGAATGGCTAGAGGTAGCTGGAGTTGGATATTTACCTTCCCCCTTGTGGAAGGTTAGAGTAGAGTAGAATTGAGTATTCTTACTCTAGGTCAGGTAGGCCCTGACATAACTCAGTTTTCTCTATGGTGAGTGGTTTCTCATGAGGGAAGTCATTGTTAAAAACAGAATGTTTTGGGCATATTTCAATGTGTCTACTTTACCCCTCCCTCTGCTGGAAGAAAGTTGTTTTTTCTCCTTTCTTCACTGTGAGAATTTGTAGGACTCCAGAATGCCAAATTCACAAAAGTGTGTAGTTTTCTGTATGATCCCTGGATTTATCAACTCTCAAACTTGTCCACACTGAGTCTCTAGAATTCATTACTTACAGTTTAGGTTTTCCTACCCTAGTACCAGTTCCCACAGAAGTTTCTACTCATGGATTTTTGTTCTGTCTTTCTCTGTATCTGCCTTCCTGTATGCCTAATTCTGGGAGCAGAAGTTTGCTCTGTGAAGGAAAGAATGGAAAGGAGAATGTTAGATTCCAAGAGAAGTTCCAAGTTTCTCCTCAAAACCTTTCTTTAGCCTTCCTGGTTGGATCAATATTATCCTTGAGTTTAAAAAGCTCATCTATATTTGGCTTTTGCCTTTCTCTTTTGATTATAATAAAAACACCAATTCAATTCTACTTCTATTTGGCAACCAGATCTGAGGGATGTTTCCCCACCTGAGGCCCATGGTCTCCTAATGACTGTCATTTTTAGTCTCTTTAGCCTGACTTTAATGATAAACCTTTCTTTTTAAGTGTGAAGGACATTCTTAACTCTTGCCTTAAAATTATGAAGTCTTCTAAGTGTTTGTTTGGTTTTCCAGATGTTCATATAGTTTTCGAGATCCATGGATGGCTGAGCAGTTTTTCATGCAGTTTTATGCACAGGTTTTGTCTCTTCTTGAGTCCCCAGATTTTAATATAATCAAATAATATTCCACTGTCAACATATTGTCACAGAAATTTTTTCGTGCTGCTTCGCCAGTTGGAGACCTCTGCGGCTGGCAAGGCCCCGGCCTGGGCCTCGCTTAGCTCTGGGCTCTCCACAAGAGACACCCCACCCACTTGGCCATTCAGGCTGCACTTAGCTTGCACCTCAGCCTGAATTCCTGCTTGCTGCAGGATCCACACTCAGCCTGTGGCTGGGCCATGTGTGCTTCAGCCTGTCCATGCTACAACTTGTTCAGTCCCACAGCCCTGCTCTGGCCCACGGCTGTGGGGCTGGCCCAGTCCCGCTGCTGCTTCCTGTCAGGTGGGGTGGCTGCCTTGCATCAGTAGAGGGGTGGACGGGTACAGTGTTACAGCCTTTTTCATACCAACATTCAGCGGGTCCTGAGTTCTTGTCCCGCATCCAAGAAGAATAAGGTTGAACTGACAAAGGAAGGGTAAGAAGGGTGGAGAAGAGTTGTATTAAGCAACAGAACATCTCTCAATAAAGAGGGGACTTGAAGTTGGTGGGTCCCCACCCAAAGGTGACTATTTCCTCCAATCCAAAAGTCAAAAAACCCAAAGTGTGGCTGAGTCCGGGACTTTTATGGACTCAGAATGGGGGAGTGCATGCTGATTGGTTTGTGAGTATGCAAAAAAGGCTAAAAAAAGGCACCACTCAGAAGTGGGCATGACAGTGCAAAAAACCAATTAGGGAAGTGTAGGTATATGTAAAATAGGTGAGGGGTGGGAATCAATCAGAGGAAAGTGCACGAAATGGGAAGAGAGGTTCTCAATTCAGTCTGTGGATTTATCCAAGACTTGGAGCTTGGCTTTCAGGCTTTGAACTGTCTTTGGTTTGAAGCTGGGGTTTCATTGAGGACCCACCCCTTTCTGTCTAGGATTTGTCTGCCTCCTGCCACTATCAATATTTTCTAACAATGCTGAGGTCTAGAAAATTGCCCTTGCTTTTCAAAAGATTAAGTAGTTGTGACAGTAAACTCAGCTGTTCTAATTCATAATGGAGCATGAAAGTAGCACTATGAGACACTGACATTCCAAAAGAAAAAGCTCAATCACATAAGCAAATGAATGAGGAGTCCATGAATGAGTACAAGCAAAAGTAACATTTCCTGGTACTAAGAGAAATCAGCATGTTGTTACCCAAACACAGGGGTTTGTTCTAGGTCCTGCTGCTTGCCACACAGAAAGCCAATCATTGAGATGATGAGTAATGGCAGGGAATAAGGCTTTAATTGAGTGCTGCAGCCAAGGAGATGGAAGATTAGTCTCAAGTCCATCTCCCGGACTGACTAAAAGTAGGGGTTTATGTAGCAGTGAAGAAATGTAAGCATGCATGGGAAGACAGAAACTCAGCAAAGGTAAGAAAGCAATCATGATGAATGAGCAGCCTGGCATCTCATTGTCTGGGTGAGAGGATCTAGGGAGTTTTGGTTCTTTCATGCTTTCTGAGACGCCGAGCATCCTTTCCTGAGGGAAGATCTCAGAAAAAAACAAGTATTCGTTTAAACTTTTAAGACCAGAGGGGTCGATGTATATGTTTACCAAAAAAGTTGTCTGTGGGACTATAGGGTCAGTCTATCAACAGATTATCAACAGTCAATCAACAGTCTATCAGATTGTCTCCTGATAGACAATCTAATGTCTATCAACATTAGATTTTGACTTGACTTACTGATCATTTTTGTTTATTTTATTCTCTGTATATAGTTGACCTGGACTTTTTCAATGGTAATTTTATAACTTTTAAGGCTTTAAAGCATAGTTATATTTAGAGTTAGATTTGATTTTATCCTCATGCAAAAACTGTATATAGTAAGTAAAAGCTAAGTATAAATCTGTACACATAATTCAGGGAACCTTGAAAAGCTAACTATGTAGGCAAGATGTTATGAACTCCGTGGTAGACAAGTATATGTTAGTGACTGGTTGTCTTGGAGATGAGATATTCAGGGCCATGTAGGAATATAATTCAAACCTATTCCTTAGCAAGGTCTTATGAACAATACTATTCTGAAGTGATATAGACCTGTAAAACAACAGTCTACTGATAAGAACTATGAGTTTCCGATTTATTGAATTTTGTTTATGCAATCAATTTTGGCCCCAGATCTTGAACCACCCTGAAATTTTAAGATGGTGCTTTCATTCAACATAGAAATTGAAGAATGTTATTGTGAGCATGCCTAGAGAAAAAAAATGTGTATTTTAAAATGTTATTGGAGTGAAAAACACTTCTATTTTTACCTGATTCATTCTTAAAGGTATAGATACTTGTACAATAGGGTGTAAATAGTGAACTGAGATGGGAATGTTTTAAAAATACTCTTCTCTTAGCCATTAATACACTCAGGCATTAACATTGATAATTTTTTTTCATAAATCTAAGTTACTTTTTCTGTGAGTAGAGAAAATTAATGCCTCTTAAAGTATTTCCTAAATTATTTTATTTCACATTATTATGTCTCAAGAGGTATATAAAACTCTAGCCTATGGCAATAAGAGAAGATAACATTTTAAAATTTCTTTTTAGAATTATAATATGCACATATAAACAGAAATATGCATAAATTGTCCATTTCTATCTCACTGAATTTTCATAAAATGAACACTTTTCCTCTAGCACCCAGACCAAGAAACATATAACCAGAAACTTACCCCTTGCAGTCTTTCTATCACTATCCTTCAGTTAGTAACTATAATCCTGACTTTAAATACACTTGAATGGATATTCCTGTGTGTAAATTTAACGTAAATGAAATCATACAATATGCATTGTTTTGTGTTTGGCTTTTCTCAGCATTATATTTATGAGATCCATCCATAATATCCCCCACACTCTCATGGCTTCATAATGTTCTATATTATGCATTTTATTTTGTTTAAGCATTTGTTCTTTGCAAGAATACTGATTTTTTTATTTATCCATTCTCTAGTTGATAGGCATGTGGTTGTTCTAGATTTTGGCTATTATAAATAGTATTGCTGAGATTTTGTATAGATTTTGGCTATTATAAATAGCATTACTTTTATTTCAGTGGGGGTTAAGAGGTATGACAAAGTAGAGTTCGCTTTATAGAGTGAAAAGAGGAAACACTGAAAGAGTGCCTGATTAGCAATTGTTTGATTAAGGTGGGAGTTTGGGAAGTGGGAGATTTGTAATCCATCTTCAGGCACATTTGGTAGTTTCTGATTGGGTGCAAGGGAACATTTCAAAAGAAAAAGTGCTTTTCATTGCTTGAATGGAGAATTTTCCATGGCTGGGCCAACTCCTGGAACAAGTGGGGATGCTTTTTCAGAAACCAAACTGTCATAATGGTTTTTATGGACCTGAGGTAGGGAAGTATTTGGCCATAGAAAGAGGTTTCTCAGAGCATTATTTTACAGTTTTTCATGGGAGGATTAAAGCATTCATGTGTAGGGTTCTAGTCTGATTTATGGCCATGAAAGGTAACAAAAAGATTTTCTCCTTGGCCAAACTCTGGTCAGGCTCCTTTAAGCCCTCTAGGTGTAGATCTTCAGTGTCTGTTCCTGTCGCATTGCATCACCAGTTGTAGCAAGAATTCTGGTAAGCTTGTTTAGAACAAACCCCTCCTTGATGTCTGATCATCCTCATCTGATACATTCTTTTTTATGGTTGTTTGTTTTTCTGAGTTGGAGTTTCACTCTCATTGCCCAGGCTGAAGTGTAATGGTGCGATCTGGGCTCACTGCAGCCTCTGCCTTCCAGGTTCAAGCAATTCTCTTGCCTTGGCCTCCCAAGTAGCTGAGATTACAGGAGTGTGCCACCATGCCTGACTAATTTTGTACTTTTAGTAGAGACTGGGTTTCACCATGTTGGTCAGGCTGGTTTCAAACTTTTATCCCCTCCCACTATCCTGCAGATGATGTCTGCTCACCCTGGTCTGCCTTCAGCAAGAATCCTCTTAGGTCAACTTAACCAAAATCTCCTTTTATCCCTGAATTTTTTTCTTAGTGAATTTTCATTTACCGAGCTCACCCCCCAACCCAAACTATTCCTTGGCTATGAACACACAATTTTATTGTTGTATTTCAAATTGAGTTTGGTTTATACTGGAGTCTCTTCTCCTCTATTGCAAGAGTTCCTGATTAAGATCTGCTTTACCACAGAAACTGTTATCCAACTCTGTTTTTCTTTAGCAGAGAAATAAAGAAAATAAAATAAAACAAAGAACACAGACAACAAATGACATTAACTCTGGCTAATGAATTTCAAATAAAATATCAGGTGTATACTAACACATTAGTCTGGTTGCATGGTGTCAAAATAAGCCATAGTTCCTTTTCAGCATTTTCTCCATTGTGCTGAGAAGGATATTGACTTGGATGATCCTCCTGAAAGTCTCTTAGGAGTTCTGGCCAAGCAAAGTGCTCGATAGACAATGGTGCAACCAGAAGCCCCATCTTCTCTGCCAAACAACAATGAACTCACTCATGTAGAAGAGCAGCTTTCCACTAAAGACAATATAAACTCCAAAGCCTAAGTTCAATTTATATTACACTAACAAAGCTCAGCATCCACTCCTTAACAGAATACTTAATAATGCCATCTGAAGCAGGCATGCTTTCTTTCAGTGAATTTAGATATCACCCAAGAAAAAATGAGTAGGTAGCTATTTTATGTAACTAAAAGGCACATTTAAATATTACACTTAATCTCACATAGGAGATTTCTGCTTCCCAAAGCCAATTGATGTTTGCACTTTTAGAAGAATTGAAAAATGTAAAATTCCTAACAAATTTAAAATGTGTTTTCTAAATTAATGAATAAAACAAAGAGCAAATCTCATAACACCTATTCACCACTATGCCACTATTTATCCTTAAATATTTAAAATTTGCATTCTATCTTACTCTGAAATGTTCAAATAAAAAAATGCAATCTTTATTTTTCAAATTTATTAATTTTAAATTATATGTGTTAGGCCATTATTGCATTGCTGTCAAGAAATACCTGAGCCTGGGTAATTTATAAGAAGAGAGGTTTAATTGGCCTATGCTTCTACAGGCTGTACAGGAAGCATAGCACTGACATTTACTTCTAGGGAGGTCTCAGGAAGGTTTTCCTCATGGTCAAAGGCAAAGGGGAGTAGGCACAGCTCATGGCCAGAGCAGGAACAAGACAAAAATACTGCAGGGAGGAGATACCACACACTTTTAAATGACCATATCTCATGAGAACACATTCACTATCACAAAGACAGCACCAAGCCATGAGGGATCTGCTCACATGATCCAAACACTTCCCACCAGGCCCCATCTCCAGCACTGGGAATTATAGCTTAACATGAGATTTGAGCAGGGGCAAAAATCCAAACTATATCATTTCTGCCCCTGGCCTCTCCCAAATCTCATGTCCTTCTCACATTGCGTAATAAAATCATGCCTTCCCGACGGTCCCCCAAAGTCTTAACTCATTCTAGCATTAACTAGTTATTAGTCCAAAGTCTAATCTGAAAGAAGGCAAATCCCTTCTACTTATGAACCTATAAAATTAAAAAAAAAAGTTGTTTACTCCCAAGGAACAATGGAAGTATAGGCATTGGATAATCATTCCCATTCCAAAGGAAATCAGCCAAATTAAAAGGGCTACAGGCCCCATGCAAGTTCAGAACACAGCAAGGCAGTCATTAAATCTTAAATCTCCAAAATAATCCCCTTAACACCATGTCCCACCTCCAGGGCACATTGGTGCAAGGGGTGGGCTTCTAATGCCTTGGACAGCTCCACCTTTGCAGCTTTGCAGGTTCCAGCTCCTGGGGCTGTTCTCATAGGCTCGATTTGACCTGTTGCTTTTCCAGGTGCAGGGTGCAAGCTGCTGGTGGTTCTAACATTCTCAAATCTGGAGGATGGTGGGTGCCTTCCCACAGTTCCACTAGGCAGTGCCCCAGTGGGAACTCTCTGTTGAGTCTCCAATGCTACATTTCCCCTCCACAATAGGAGGGCTTCTGTGAAGGCTAGTAGGGCTTCTGTGGGGGCTTCACCACTGAAGAAGGCTTCTGCCTGGATGCCCAGGCTTTTCCATACATTCTCTGAAATCTAGGCAGAGGCTGCCAAGAATCCACAACTCTTGCACTCTATACACCTGCAGGCTGAATGCTACATAGAAGTCACCAGGCTTATAGCTTGCATTCTCCAAAGTGGCAGCCTGAGCTGCATCTGGGCCCCTTTAAGCCATAAGTAAAGCTGGAACAGCCAAGATGTGGGAAGCAGTGTCCTGAGGCTGTGCAGGGCAGTGGGGCCCTGGGTCTTACCCATGAAACCATTCTTCCCTTTTAGGCCTCTGTACCTGTGATGGGAGGGGCTGCTATGAAGGTCTCTGAAATGCCTTCAAGGCCTTTTCCCCATTGTCTTGGATATTAGCACTTGGCTCCCTTTTAGTTATGCAAATATCTCCAGCAAGTGATTGTTCCACAGCCTGCTTGAATTTCTCTTCAAAAAAAGCTTTTTCTTTCTCTGTCACATGGCCAGGGCTGCAAATCTTCCAATCTTTTATGCTGTGCTTTCCTTTAAAATATGTTTCAACTATAAGTCATTTATTTGCTCTGGCATTTTAAGAATAGGTTGTTAGAAGCAGCCACACCATTTCTTGAAAACTTTGCTCTTAAGAAATTTCTTCCACCAGATACTCTAGGTCATCACTCTCAAATTAACTTCCACAGATCTTCAGAGCATGAACACCATGCAGCCAAATATTTTGCTAAGGCATAACACACATGACCTTTGCTCTAGTTCCCAATAGCTTTCTGATTTCCATTTGAGACCTTATCAGCCTGAATTTCTTGTCAATGTTACTATCAGCATTTTGGTCACAACAATTTAACTGGTCTTCAAGAAGTTGTGGCTGGTCATAGTGGCTCACCCCCATAATCCCAGCACATTGGGAGGCTGACACAGGCAGATCACCTGAGGTCAGGAGTTCGAGACCAGCCTGGCCAACATGGTGAAACCCCCTCTCTACTAAAAATACAGAAAAGGAAAACAATTAGCAGGGGTGGTGGTATGTGCTTGTAGTCCCAGCTACTCTGGAGGCTGACACAGGAGAATCATTTGAACCTAGGAGGCAGAGGTTGCAGTGAGCTAACATCATGACACTGTGCTCTAGCCTGGGTGACAAAAGCAAAACCCTGTCTCAAAAAAAAAAAAAAAAAAAAAAAACTCTGTCTCAAAAAAAAAAAGTTTCAAACTTTCCCTCATCTATCTATCTTCTTCCGAGCCCTCCAAACTCTTCCAACCTCTGTCCATTACCCAGTTTCAAAGCTGCTTCCACATTTTCACGTATCTTTATAGCAACTCCCCACTCCTCAGTATTACCAATTTTCTGTGTTAGCCCATTCTTGCATTGCTATAAAAAAATACCTGAGACTGGGTAATTTATAAGTAAAGAAGTTTAATTGGCTCACATTTCTGCAGGCTGTACAGGAAACAGCACTGGCATTTGCTTCTGGTGAGGCTTCAGGAAGGTTTCACTCATGGCAGAAGGTGAAGCAGAAGCAGGCACATTACATGGCCAGAGCAAGAGCAAGAGAGAGAAAGTTTGTGGAGGTGAGGAGTTTAAATGACCGGATCTCACAAGAACTCTCTCACTATTGCAAAGATGATGGCACCAAGTCATGAGGGATCTATTTACCCCCATGATCCAAACATCTCCCACTAGGACCCACCTCCAGCATTAGTAAGTAATTATATTTCAACATTATATTTGGGCAGTGATAAATATCAAAACTATATCATTATATGTATTTCTTATGTACAACATAATGTTTTGAAATATGTATATACTTTCTGAAATTGTTAAATCTAGCTAATTAACAATGACTTATCTCACATAAATTTTTATGGCAAGAACACTCAAAATCTCATCTCAGCATTTCTCAAAAATACAATATATTGTCATTAATTATAGTCAACCATGCTATACAATAGATCTCTTGAATTTATTTCTCCTTTATTACCTTAATAATGTAGCATTTGACCAGCATCTTCCTAATACTCCCGTCACTCCCTAACCACCCCAGCCTCTAGTCACCATCATTCTACTCCCAAATTATATGAGATCAACTTTTTAACATTCTACATGTTATTGGAAATACCAATATAGATGTGGCTCTATCAAGTAAGATGAACTCTAAGCTTAGGAAAACAAAGTTAGAGGGTTCAGAGCCCAGCTGGCATGGAAAATTTCTAAATTACTATGGGTATAAGTTCTAGCAATAGGAACTATCAAGTGAATTATCAAAACTCTGATTTACAACCCAGACCACCACAACTCTGATTGGATAGAGAAACGGCCTTACAAACATTCTCTTCTGATAAGCTACTGCAGAATTCAAGACAGTTTCAGCCAACTTACAGAGGCAGCACACAAATTATCTTCATGCCCTATAGTTCACCTTTAGATCTAAAGTGCCAAATTCTACCTCATTTTAATGCTAAAATCCCACACCAAAGTGAACATGGAATGTATGTTACATATGTTTACCCACTGCACATGTGTTTGGCCCCCCTCAAAAATATGTATAGCTTTTCCCCTCCATCCTGATGATTATGTATGACTTTATTGCATGATACCAACTTTGCGAGGTGTAAAACCCAAACTGTCCTTACTCTCTTCAAGGAGAGAGCGCCTTTCTTCCATGCTGGGGATATTTTCTTCCTAGCTCAGAAACCAGTATTGTCAGTAAGACTCTCCTTTCTACTATTGAGCCATCCTGGTGGTCTTTTGGAAAACACACATATGAGTGAGATAATGTGGTTTTTGTATTTCTGTGCCTGGCTTATTTTGCTTAATCTAATTTCTTCCAGCTTCATCCATGTTGTTGAAAATGTCAGTATTCACTTTTTTATTGCTAAATAATATCCCATTGTGTATATTTACTAAATTTTTTATTCACTCATCCATTGAGGGACATTTAGGTTGATTGTACTATGTTTTACAGTCAGGTAGTGTTATGTCTCTAGCTTTTTCCTTTTTGCTCAAGATTGCTTTGATAATTGGAAGCTGTTTGCTATTCCATGGATATTTTAAGATTTTTTAAGTTTCTGTAAAGAATGTCATTGATATTTTGATGAGGATTTCATTGAATCTATAGATAACTTTGGATAGTATGAATGTTTTTAACAATATTAATTCTTCCAATATATAAACATGGTATATCTTTCAATTTATTCATGTCTTCTTCTGTATCTACCATCAATGTTTTATAATTTTCAGTGTAGAGACATTTCACCTCCTTGGTTAAATTTATTCCTAAATTTTTTTTGTAGCTATTGTAAATGAGATTGTTTTATTGTTTTCTTTTTTAGGTGGTTCACTGTTAGTGTATACCTAATGCTAAATGACGAGTTAATGGGTGCAGGAAATCAACGTGGCACATGGATACATATGTAACAAACCTGCACATTGTGCACATGTACCCTAAAACCTAAAGTATAATAAAAAAAAAAAAGAACTGCTACTGATTTTTGTATGCTGACTTTTTTATCTTCCAACTTTACAAAATTTGTTTATCAGTCCTAACAGTTTTTTCATAGTCTTTAAAGTTTTTTATATAAAAGATCATGTAATCTGCAATTAAGAACAATTTAACTTTTTCTTTCCTAATTTGGATATTGTTTATTTTTTTTTTCTCACCTTATTTCTCAGGCTAGGACTTCTAGCACCATGTGGAAGAGAAGTGGCAGGAGTGGTCATCTTTGTTTTTTTTCAGTTCTTAGAGGAAAATTTTTCAACTTTTCCTCATTCAATTTAATGTTAGCTGTTGTTTTGTTGTATGTGGCCTTGTTGTGTTGACATAAATTCCTTTTATATCTAATTTGTTGAGAGTTTTTTATGACGAAGAAATGTTGAATTTTATCCAATATTCATCTATTGAAATGATTGTTTTTCCCTATATTCTGTTAATGTGATGTATATATTTATTGATTTATTTATGTTGAGTCATCCTTGCATTCCTAGGATGAACCTTACTTAATCATGGTGGATGATTTTTCGAAGGTCTGGTAAATCCAGTTTAATAGTATTTTGCTAAGAATTTTGCATCTATGTTGCTTGGGGATATTGACCTGTATTTTTGTTATTGTTTTTATTGTGACCTTGTCTGATTTTGTTATCAAGGTAATGCTGGCATTGTGAAATGAATTATGAAGTTTCCTTTCCTTTTCAATTTTTTGAAAGAGTTTGAGAAGAATTTGTTTTTCTTTAAATGTTTTGTAGAATTCAATTGTGAAACCTTCAGGTCCTGAGATTTTTCTTGGATGAAAAACAATTATTACTAATTCAATCTTCTTATTCATTATTATTTTGTACAAATTTTCTATACAATTTAATATTGAGAAGTTGTATATGTTCAGATACATTCATCTTTTTTTCTAGGTAACTAAATTTGTTGGCATGTAATTGTTTTAACTGTCTTCCAATCTTTTGTGTATCTATGATGTCAGTTGTAATGTCTCCTGTGTGCCATTCTCACATGGCCATTAAAAAATACCCAAGACTGGGTAATTTATAAAGAGGCTTAATTAGCTCATAGTTCCCCAGGCTGTACAGAAAGCATATTAGCTTTTGCTTCTGGAGAGGCCTCAGGAAACTTACAATCATGGCAGAAGGCAAAGGGGAAGCAGGCATGTCTTACGTGACCCAAGCAGGAGGAAGACAGAGGGGTGCAGAGGTGTTACAAACTTTAAAACAACCAGATCTTATGGTAACTCACTCATGCACTATTACTAGAAAAACACTGTGGGGATGATGCTAAACTATTCAAGAAGGATCCACCCCCATGATTCAATCACCTCCCACCAGGCCCACCTCCAACACTGCAGATTACAATTCAACATGAGATTTGAGCAGGGACACAGATCCAAACCATATCATCTCCTTTTTTTCTCTCTATTTATTTGAGTCTTCTCACTTTTTTCTTAGTCTAACTAAAGGTTTGTTGATATTGTTTATGTTTCCAAAATTTCAACTTTAAATTTCGTTGATTTCCTCTATTGTTTTCTACTTTCGATTTCATTTATTTCTGCTCTAATCTTTATTATTTTCTTCCCCCAGTAACTTTGGGCCTAGTTTGTTCTTATTTTTTAGTTGCTTGAAGTGCAAGGTTAGGTTGGTTGTTTGTTGGTCTTTTTTTGGCAGTTGTTGCTACAAGCATCACTCTGAGAACTGCTTCTGCTGTATTCCATAGTTTCAGTATGTTTTGTTTCCATTTTCATATTTCTCACTAAATTTTTAGTTTATCTTTTAATCCCATCATTAAGTCATTGGTTGTTCAGGAGTATGTTCTTTAATATCTATGCATTTGTAGATTTTCCAGAGTTACACATGTTACTGATTTCTCGCTTTAAACAATTGTCAGAAAAAATACTTGGCATAATTTCTATTCATTTGAATTTGCAAAGACTTTTTTGTTGACTAATATATTTTCTATCCTAGAGAATGTTCTGTTTGCAGGTGAGAAGAATGTGTATTCTTCCGTTAGTGGGTAGAAATATTCTATATCTGTCTGTTAGTTCCATTTGCTTTAGATTGTAGTTTAAATCCCATGTTTCCTTGTTGTCTATCTCTATAGTCTGTCGATCGCTGAAAGTGGGGTTAAACATCTCCTGCTATTATTGTATTGCAGTCTAATTTCACCTTCAGATCTATTAATGTTTGCTTTATATATTTAGGTGATCTAATATTGGGTACATTTTTATTTACATTTGTGATATCCCCTTGCTAAACTGACCCCTTTATCATTATATGATACCTCATTTGTCTTCTTTTTACTGTTTTAGATTTATAGTTTATTTTATCTAAATACAGCTATTCTGCTCTTTTTAAATATCCAGTTTTGTGGAATATCTTTTTCTATCCCATCATTTCATTCTATGCGTTTCCTTGAAGGTGAGGTATGTTTTTTTTTTTTTTTTTTTTATGTTGTTGCTGGCAGCATATAAGTGGGTCTTGTGTGTGTGTGTTTTTTTTCATCCATTGCACCATTCTATGCCTTTTAATAAGCAAATTTAATCCATTTACATTGAAAGTAATTATTGATAGGTAAAAATTTATTACTGCCATTTTGTTATTTGTGCTCTAGTTTTGCAGATACTTCCTTTACCTCTTTCTTTTTTTTTTTTTTTGCTTAATTTTTCTTTAGCAGTATGTTTTGATTTCTTGTTTTTATCTTGTGTGTGTAAGATTTTGCTTTGTAGTTACCATGAGGCTTAGAGAAAACATTGTATAGTTTTAACTGTATAACTATATAAGCTAATAACAATTTAATATTGATTGCAATTAAAACCTTCTACACGTTAGTCACTTCCCTCCATTTTGAATTTTTGTTGTCACAATTTATACCTCCTCACATTGCATATTCCTTAAAATTATTGTAATTATTATTACTTTTAACATTTTTCTTTTAATCCTCATACTAAAGATGTAAACAATTTGTATACCACCAACAGAGAATTAAAGGATTTTGACTCTGTGCATTTACTTTTCCTAGTGGATTTTGTACTTTCAATGTTTTTGTGTTACCCATTAACATTTTTTGTATGTTTTAGCTTGAAGAACTCTCCTAGCATTTCTTGTAAGGTAGGTCTTGTGATAACGAACTCCCTCAGCTTTTATTTATCTGAGAAAGTCTTATCTCTTCTTTATTTCTGAAGGGAGCTTTGCTGGGTGCTATTTTCTTAATTGTCAGTTTTGTTTTGTTTTTTTCATTCAGCACCTTGAATATATCATCCTACTGTCTCCTGGCCTGTAAGATTTCTGCTGAGAAATTTGCTGTTAGGTGTATTGGAACTCCCTTACATGTTATTTGTTTCTTTCTCTTGCTACTGTCAGAATGCTTTCCTTGTCTTTGATTTTGAAAGTTTGACTACATTATGTCATGGAGTAGTCTTAATTGAATTGAATCTGAGTGGAGACTCTTGACCTTCCTGTTCTGGGATATTTATATCCTTCTACAGGGTTGGAAAGTTTGTTTTTGCCATTATTTCTTTAAATACACTACCCCCTTTATCTTTTTTTACTCCCTCTTGACACCAATAACTCAAACATTTGCCTTTGTAATGGTGTCCCATAAGTCCAGTAAGATTTCTTCACTACTTTTCGTTATTTTTTTCTCCTTTCTCCTCTAGCAATATATTTTCCAATAACCTGTCTTGAGGTCACAGATTCTTTCTGTCTGCTGTTGATGCTCTCTATTTCATTTTTCATTTTGCTCATTGTATTTTCAGCTCTAGAATTCTCACATGTTTCTTTATTATTATTTCAACCTCTGTTAAATTTCTCTAAATTTATGATGCATTACTCTATGTTTTATTTAAGTTTGCTGAGTTTTCTTTAAAGAGCTATTTTAATTTCTTTAGAATGCAGTTAATTCATCTGTTTTACTTTATGGTCAGTCACCGGCAGCTGATTATGTCTGTTTGGTGATATAATAATATTTCCCTGATTGTTCTTGATCCTTTTGGTCATGCATCAATGTCTATTCATTTAAGGATTATATATTTATTGAAGATTTTGCAGTCTGGCTTTGACTGAGAATGTCCTCAACAGTAAACCTGTCCAGACATTCTGAGCAGGTTGTGGTCCCTAAACCCATGACCACTGCAGCTGTTGTAGCACTAGAGGGCACACTAAGTCCAGGACTGCTGCAGCTGGCACCATCCTGGCTGAAGCCTTTTGGCTTTAATGGTTGGCACAGTGGCTGGCTAAAATTAACCTGGGGAAGACTCAATGAGAGCTCCTGGGCTGCATTGGGAATCCATCCAGAGATTTAAGCCTGGAAGACCCACTGACCATGTTTTCTGCAATGTAATGCAGAAAACTGCTGGTGGGTAGTTTTCTTCATTGGCTAAAATGCAGAGCAACCACCAAGATCTACATGCTTGTTACTGTGAGCCCCACCCCTGTTCTTGGTTTCTAACTGACCCCAGATGGTTTAGCTTGTCGATATAACCAAGGTTTCCTGTGAAATGAATCAGGTGTGAGCCTCCTGTGAAAAATCCCAGAAGCGGAATATTCACTTCCAACTCACTTTTCCCACTATAAAAACTCAAATTCTGGGGAAATTCTCTCTGTGTGGTGCTATGCTGTCCTGGAGAAGTGGTGACACAGTCAAAGAGAGCCATTCCTCTTACCATTTGATCAAGGCTTTTCTTGGTTTTGTGGTCCAAGAGGATATCTCACCTTCACTTCAAGTTCTGGTATATTCACAGTGGTATTCTTGTCTATGGATAGCTACTAGTTGAATTTCTGTGGAGAGGAGTAAAACAAAAGAACACCTATTTTGTCATCTTACAGTGTCACCACTTCAATTTTTTAAATTATCACATTGTGATCCAGAAGTTTAGGTAAATGAAAAATAAATGTAAAAGCTCTGCTTGATGTGAAGGCAAAAGTTCAAGAGAATTCTGTTGGATTTTAATCACAAGACTTTAACTGGGAAGCCATTTATCTGTGATTGTACTGCAACATGCTTTCTATGTTATAGTAAGATACTATTTAAAATTAGTTGACTTTTTGGCTTAGAAATAACAAATGATGGGAATATTTTCTGGATATAAAAAATGAACAATGAAAGGAATATTGTATGGTGTATATATTGATTTATCCTTTGGGTGGGACTTCATTACTTATCTCTGCTATTTTATTCTATCCTAATTCATTTTACAACCATATTTATGTGTAATTTGGAAGGTCTGTCTTTCTGCTATCCATCTGCTAGCCAGTTGTCTAACATAAAATTAGCATGTTCCAAAATGTTAATGGCAATAAAATGATCTAATATGCCTTTGCTTCCATAGCTACTAAAACAACACTTATCCACCCATCTCTATGTGCACATTATAAAACTTAAAAGCTATCTATGAGATCTCTACAAATCTGGTGTTTTGGCACAAGATTTATAATAGTAATGGGTGTAGGATTTGTACATTATTACTGAAAATAGTGTCCAATTTTTATTAAAATTTCTAGTTACTTTAAAGCTTTTGGGTAGTGAGAAATTTCTAGTAAATATTTCCATAAAGCTTTTGGTAACACAGAAGATTATAATGGTATTAAAATCAATATTCCACCTCTGTTAACTAAAGAAAACTCAAAATTTTAAAAAAAGCAAGAAGTACTCTAAATTTAACTGAAATATAACTACATAATAATAAATACACTGCATAGCACTTTTAAATAATAAAATTTGGAGTGTTATATTCTTAACAGATTAAATGAATTACCTCCAAAATTTAACAAAATTCAGTACTCTTTCCTAATGAAGTAAAAATAATAGAAGTAGAAGACATTTTAATACATGCAAATGTACTTCTGTGTCAAATTAAATATATTATCAATAACAATACATGTAATATTCTCATTAAAGTTAAGAAAAAAAATGATTCTGCCTTTGCCATTACTAATTATTATTTATCCATGTCTGTCCAGTATAGTCAGACATGGAATATAAATTAGTTTTAACTAAGAATTAAAAAATTGGCCAGGCATGGTGGCTCACACCTGTAATCCCAGCACTTTGGGAGGCCAAGGTGGGAGGATCACTTGAGGTCAGGAGTTTGAGGCCAGCCTGGCGAGCATGGTGAAGCCCTGTCTCTACTAAAAATACAAAAATTAGCTGGGGATGGTGGCGTGCATCTGTAATCCCAACTACTCAGGAGGCTGAGTCAGGAGAGTCACTTGAACCCGGGAAGCAGAGGTTGCAGTGAGCTGAGATTGTGCCACTGCACTCCAGCCCAGGCAACAGAACAAGACTCTATCTCAAAAAAACAAAAACAAAAACAAAAACAAAATCTAGAAGAAAGAGAGAAAGGAAGAAAACGTTATGAAGTTGTGACATGAATGATACCTAAAAAGTACAGAAGATTATACTGAAATTTATACAGGATTTACCAGAAAATAAAGATTAGGTGTTAGGTTCTTACTTTTCCCAAGCACCTTAAGGTTTCTTCACATTTTCAACACTAAAATCCATGGGCTGATTATTTTTTACTTACTCTACATCCCCATGTTGCAGATCAGTGGAATTTATAAAGAAACTTTTTGTTAATATTTGTAAAGCAAATGAGTTGAGTTCTACAAAAAACAATAAACTAAAAGAGAGTCATTCCATCAATATGTTGGTGTCCTGTGCAAAACATTTATTTCTCCCAATTTTTAGCCATCGTGTAGGTCATGGGCATTGACAAATGGAAGCAAAGCTAGACAAGGGTCCTTCAGCCCCTTCTGCACCAAGTTTGGGGACATCCATGAGTCCATGGGGAAGGTCCATGGTGTCCGGGTGGAATAACTGAGTCATGATAAAGCCAGTCTGGTGAGTGCCTTTCAAAGCAGAGCAGTGTAGTTTTTTCTGACTTTGAAACATTTACTTTGTCTGAAAATGAAGAATTTTAGAAAACCGCTTATGAAAGTGCTCTTTTCTGAGATGGAGTCTGTTGTCCAGGCTGGAGTGCAGTGGCTATTCATAGGCAAGATCATCGTGCACTACAGGCTTAAACTTCTGGGCTCAAGCAATATCCTGCCTCATCCCTCAGTAATTAGTCCTACAAGTGTGCACCACAGTAAGTGACTGGCCCAAGGTGCCCTCTTTTGATACAAAAAGAATGTAATAAAATCTTGATAAAGAATTAGTTCTTCTAAATCAGGGAAATTTGTTCATTTGCCAACATCTCTCCATAGTATTATAGGAAAAATAGTCAACTATATAGAAAGAGTACAAACTCATTCACAAGATTTCAGTAATGTCTAAAATTTTCAGTGACAGGGTAGATTTTCTAAGTATTTTATGTAATAAGATAAATAACTGAATTAGTTTACATGGTAAAACATGGAAATTGTATATTATTAATATGTAATTCTGCATAAGAAACATTCACTTTATGTGTAAGAAGATTTTCAAATTAGTCATATTTTAATTATAGTAACTAATTCTATTTTCCTTTTTTTGAAGATGGCAGTCAATTTAATTTATCTTGCTTAGCAAGCTGTTAAAATAAATTTGCAATTATCTATGATGATGTAAAGTAATATTCTTCAGGACTCATTCTCATTACAGAAATGGTTGAACGGATTTTACTTAGATACTCCAATAGAGTAAATTTTTATATCATTATTATATATGGCTTAAATCCTCCAAAATTAGCATTAAAGATAACTCTTTGAATTTTACAGGAAAAGACCATAATAATGAAATGACACTGAGTAAAATACCTAACAATTTTATGTCATTATTTAGCATTAACACATCATTCATTAAGGCTAGTAAAAATATCTGCTTTCGGCTAGGCGCGGTGGCTCACGCCTGTAATCCCAGCACTTTGGGAGGCCGAGACGGGCGGATCACGAGGTCAGGGTATCGAGACCATCCTGGCTAACATGGTGAAACCCCGTCTCTACTAAAAATACAGAAAATTAGCCGGGCGCCTGTAGTCCCAGCTACTCCGGAGGCTGAGGCAGGAGAATGGCGTGAACCCAGGAGGCGGAGCTTGCAGTGAGCCGAGATTGCGCCACTGCACTCCAGCCTGGGCGACAGAGCGAGACTGAAGGGGGCTGGAGCACAAATTGACACTGGGCTTTATTCATAGTAATAAGAGGTAAAGGGAGTATATTGGATCAGATAAAGGTAAATTGGAAGAAGATGAGGAGCGTTGTGGAAGTTCTCTTCTTATGTCTACTATTTTCTCAAAGAATTAAGAGTCAAAGTCAGTATCTGAGAGTAAGGAGATGGGAGAAGTGGTTGGAAATTTGAGGAGAGAGAAGTATGACATAGTTGTCTGGGAGAGGCTGCATATTTATAATAATTTCTTAAAAAGACTGCTTAGTAAAATTCAACATTTTGAGATATACCATTTTCTATGTGTTTTCCTACTTCTTGACCTAAGTACATATTTTAATTGTATCTTTTACTTAAGAAATATACGCTGACAATATATTCTTTACTATAATATTTGGATTTTAAATTTGGAAAATATTGGTTTTTATTGAGATATCCTTTGTCAGCTGCTTAATAGAATGCTCAGGAGCAAGCATCACTGTTTTGAGCACGATAGAAAGATTAAATTTTTTCTAAAATTAATGAAAGCATCAATGCCAATTAGTTCAAAAGATCAGAAACAGGTTATGGCTACTTTCACAATTAGAGAGGCAAAGATCATTTTTGTTTATTTTTCTCTTCCAGAGATCTCGATTATCATAAGTAATTTACTTGCTACATACAAGCCCTTGGAAATGTAAATACAGTTTATTGGTCACCAAGAGAAAGCAAAGATGGGCTTATTAAAAGAAAAATATGATTAGCAAATTCATTGATTGGTGACCTGTTTGCTGCCTAATCATTCATCTCTTTTATCCTAGAAACATGTTTACACAGAGTTGCTAGGAGACTTTAGTTTGGTGAAAAATTCCTCACCTTCATTTATGCAACCACTTTGTAATTTTTAAGTCTTTATTGCAAAAAAATTAACATATTTATTAATATGCCCTATATTTTCATTATTTCTTTTAAAATGTTTATGAGTTTAACAGAGAACAAATTATTTATATAGTTTATTTTCATTATTTTTTAAAAAAATTTAAGAGTGTAAGAGAAAACAAATTATTTACATAGTTTTCTCCTGTTTGAATTTTTGTTTTACATTGTTTTGTTTTTCTTAAGGGAGCATAGTGATATTACAACTCTTTATAATCTATGGGGATCATATTTTTAAACCTATTGATTAAAAAATTACTTGAGATTTTTTTCTCCCCTCAAGAGCTCATAAGATTAAGTCCCAAGGAATACTAAAGCAAAGTTCATCAACAACCATGCAACTGCCACAGACTAGGTTATTGAAAGTAGTTCAGTATGGTTATGTGTGTGTATGTATGTGTGTGTGCGTGCGTGTGTGTATATACCATACATATATACATATAATTTTCAAAAGCAGTCAAAACTATTCTATGGTGGTAGAAGATAGATAGTGTCTATCTTTGGAGGCAGAAGTAGGGGTCAGTAAATAACTGTCAAGGGCTACAAGGTTGCTTCTGGTCATGATGCATTTGTTTGTGTGCCGATTATGCAAGCATTTTTGTGAAAAATCTGTGAACTGTGTATACATGTTTATGATATTTCTGTATTCAGGTTATACATTTCCATGAAAAAACTACCAAAATGCAGGAAACCAGGGCTTTCTTTTCTGTTGATACCATGGAATACTCTTGAACTTCCTCTCACAACCCAACTGTAGGATGTGTGCAATTCCCCTCAGTCATGTGCTCACAGTGTGAGTGAGCCATGGCAGTTTGGGATCTAAGAGTTCTCCAAACTTCAAGGTCTTCCACTATCAGTCAGAAGAAAAAGCTGCAAACAATGCGGTTGGCTTCTATACAACTGCAAACATGTAGTTGGGTTCTGAAGTTTATATTCATGTAGAACAATGTGCTCAAGAGAAGAAAATTAACACTAATTTTGAACTGATTCTAAAATATTATGTAAATAAAGAGAAACAAAATTACAATTATAATTTGTGATCAATACAGAAAGGTAAATTATCTAGTCTTCTAAGTTTTTTTCTGTTTAAGAATTTATCCTAAGTGTGGTACAAGAATAAGTATCCACAGCCCTTGAACAACTTTCATGGAAATACAGATGTAACAGGCATGCTTGATATACACAGTTTTACACTATCGACTAAAGCATTAGCCTTTTTCCTTCTGGTGTACTTAACTTGCATATCCTTATCATTGAGAAAAATCTTTGATTTTTTTATGCTTTTGTTTCAGGATCTTGAAATTTGTTGAGAAAAATGAACAACAGATAGACAACTCATGCTTACACAAGTTTTCTATTGAGGTTGCAACAAATTACCACAAACTTAGTGGCTTAAACAACACAAATTTATCATCTGAAGTTCTATAGGGTTGAAGTCCAAGAAAGTTTTCACTGGGCAAAAATCAAGGTGTCAGCAAGGTGGGTTCCTTTCTGGAGACTTTATGAAGAGATACATTTCCTTGCCTTTCCCACTTTTTAAAGGTTGCCACATTTTTTGTTTGTAGCATCTTTAGTCTTCAAAGTCAGCAGTGTTGGTCTCTCTGACTATTCTTCCACATTTACATCTCCTGGTGACTCTACCTGGGAAAGATTTTCTGCTTTTAAGAACCCAGGAGATTTCAGTATAACCATCAGGATAATCCAAGATGATCTTTCCATCTCAAGGTCATATTGGTTTAATTTAATCACATTTGTAAAGCCACTTTGCCATGGGAGGTGAGAGTCACAAGTTGCAGGGATTAGGACTTGGATCACAATACTCATGAACCATCTTAGAGTCTTCTCCAGCATTTAACAGTTTTTAATCTCTAACTGACTCATACATTATTTACTCTGATTCATAACGCGTTCCTTCTGATTCCTTAGCATTTTTTCATCAGGTATTTCAAGACTACAATTTTATCACAATTTATGCATATGGCAGAACCAAGTAACACTAGGTCTTAAGTCTTTTTGTTTCAAGCTCAATATTTCTGTAGAATTTCTCAATCTCAATAAATCTGCATAACTTCCAATATTTTCTTTCCATTTTATTTTCAGTTTAGAGTCTGCCTTGTTCTGATGCCATCTTACCACTGCAAGGATCTTGACTGGTTTTTATTTGTCTCACATTTTAAAATTTATTTTCCACCATCCACTGGCCTCTTCCCTGGAACTATAAATATTCAAGTTTTCCCAGTATTAAGCTAAGTATACTAAAGAGAGGAAAAGAAAGAGAGAGAGAGAGGGAGGGAGAGAGAAAGAAAAAGAGAAAGAAAGAGGAAAAAATAAAGTTACCAACATGTAATTTTACTTGTAAAAATTTCTGTAATTAGAATTTTACTTGTAAAATTTCTGTAATTAGAATTTTAAATGTAAAATTCTAATAAAGCATTTTTTTCTTTTTCTTTTTATTAACATTTTAAAGAGTATTTAGACAAAATGAGTAACAAAAGTCCAATGGAGATATTCATCAGCAAACGAAAGGGAGAGGCACCTTAGTAAAGTCATTCTTCAGTTCTAGAAGATAGTCCACTTAGATCAATATAAAAGAACAACTCTCCTCATTGGTTTCATACTTCGTAGATTAATATTTACTAGCTTTTTAATCATATAGTAACAGGAAATCTTTGCTATTTATTGATCATAAAATATTGTTCTGAAGTTTTTGTTTATACTTTAGAAAGAACCAATTAAGTACATTTTCAATAATATGCAAAATATATAAAAAATACTAAATATTTTTATTACTTTGTGTAGTAGTGAAACAATTTTGAGTTTGAGTAAAAATCTTCGTACTTTTATAAGAATAAAAGTTATACTCTTAGAGCTTTGCAAGTATTATTTTATATGTGCAAATGAGATTTATATTCAAAAGAGTTTACATTATATTCATAATATGTGGAAATGTTATTGAACAAATTATTTTTTGTATTAAAAATAATTGTATCTTGTCTTTGATTTATAACAGAGGGGAAAAAAATGTTAGGATACATTTTACTTGGCAGAAGACCTGCATTTAATTCTCATAATTCACACTGTTTACATCTCTAGCATATTTCTATGAGCCCATAATTCTATGGTAAATTATTTCCACAAATTGCTTAAATCTTAAAACATAAAGTTATGCTTAAGGAAATTATAGTTTAATATTTTATCTCTTTTAAAGAGTTTATTATTCAAGTTCAAAGAGTTTATTATTATGACATCTCATAATCCTGCAAATCATTAAAAAATGTTTTCTTGGCTTAAATTACAATTTTGAGATTTTGATCAATGTAAAGACCGCAGACATGTATTAAATTTAAATTAATAGTCTTTAGAAACCTGTAAAATTTCTATATTAAAAATATAGATGTATTATTAACTAAACAAAGTTTAAATTAGCATTTTAAATTTTTTATAGGAAAATAACTCCATTAACAGAATATGTGTTCATGTGTATACACATGTAATCACCTGAAAATTTGTCAGTTATATAAAACATATTCTGTGGAGAAACAGTTAGTAAAATAGATAGTTCTTTGTTTCTGTCTTTAGTTTTATCTTGTATACAAACAAAATTCTAGCAAATATTCCCAAGTAGATAATTATTTTAAATGATCTGAGAAATAAAATACAAATCAGAGATAACAAAGAAGGGTTTTCTTAAGGGAATTTTTACATGCATAGAGTTTTATTTTACATAATAATACATCTATTAAAAACAATTCCAAAATGACAATCTGGACTTAATTTTATCATTTGTATAATTCAATGTTAAACTTAAAATGTTTATTTTTTTATTCATGTGTCCATTAACATCAATTAATTTTAAACATTTATAAAGAATTTTAAAATAAAATAGAAGACAAATTTGAGACCAAATGAAAAATGTAAAAGATCTGAAAGGTCAGCTTGTATCTCTGGTTTGATGATGTCTATGAACTGTGAATTTGAAAAAAGAAAGTGTATTTTGTTTAAGTTTTACAAAGTAGTGTCAATGTTAAGGGTTTTATTCATGAAGAAGACGACTTGTGAATAATTTACCAAACATTGTTGTATGGGAGATATATAAAAAACAAAATTAGAATTAGTGTTCTCTTTCTATAAAGTGACCATATTTTTCTGTATCTAGATACAATTTGCATTATCAAAATATTTACCTAATTAGTTGAAATTTTTGAAATACTCCTGAATCATTTTGACAAAATGTCTTTATTTTTGAAAAAGAATTAAGTTCTTAATATTCAGTGATATTTTTTGCTGTGTATTTTCAAAACATTTTTATAACCACTTCTTTATTTATATACCATTATTTCCTTACTATTTCTCTCTTCTGATGACCCCTCTCAGTATTTTTTGTCTTTCTCCAATTCAGATTCTAAATTTCAAAGCAAACTAAACTATGAAAAAGCCTTAGAAACTTTAACTTGTGCAGAGAAGGGTTTCTTGGAACAATCACCAGGTAACACAAAGTTTTGCTCTTTCTCCATGTAAAATGAAGTTAATAAAAATAATTAGGATTCTTTGGTGTTATTTAAATTTTAATTAACTCAATACTCCTATTAAAACTCTTCAGTTGATTAAATTTAGGCTAAAAATCCTGACCAAAAAAATAAATTTCAATTGTCATAACGATGTATAAATTACAAATACCCATATATTTAAATAACTGTGTACTTCTCAAGGACACATTTGTTTTTATAGTCAAAGACTGTTTAAAGAAGCTTTCTACCAAAAGATATATTCCTAAATTACTATGTTCTAATTTCCTTGTTAGTCAGGGATAATCATAATATAAGATATAAGCCAAGAAACCCTGAAGATTTTCAGTACTCTCACTTTATATAGCATTATTTACCCCTGGAGTATAATTAAACGCATCATTATATATTAATTTCGTGCTACATCTCAAAAAGTGATTCCACTCTTACAATTCTGATTCTGGTACAGGAAATTTTATCTTCTGGGTGAGACCTCAAAGAATATGCGGAGTTGAGCCTCAAGGAAAATGATTACGAGAAGTTTTCAACAGCTACAGCAATAATAAAACTCTAAAACTTTGAGACTTAGCTTTTTATCTCACAATTTAAGAGATGGCTTACCATCTTCAAATCATGAAAATCTATCTTAGCTTAAAACCTTAGGCCAGGGCCCTTTAGAAGCTTCTAGTCAATTTTTGAGAGGATATAACCTTTTATCAAGAACTTTGATTAAGATGATAAGTACAGAAAGGAGACAGTTTCTACACACAATCCAGAAAACAAACTCCAAATAATCAGAGGCACAGCTTGCCATGTTTTAATCTGCTTACATTTGTTCTCTCATAGTTATATTCTTTCCTCTTCATGTATTCATTGCCTAGATTATTAACAGATTCTTTAACCTCTTATTTATGATATCTATAAATATTTTATTCTTAGTTTTGCTTTTGGAACCTTTGGTCGCCCCTTTTTGTGTATTCAATACCGGTCTTTAGATTAAAATGAACCTCCTATATAATTATGCTGTTTCTACTGGCATTCATTTGGATGGCAGCTAATTTCTTCTGACACTAGTTTTCATATAATAAGGAAGATAATTTCCTCTATTATTGGACTCAAGCACCAAATGACGTTTTAGATGACCATAAAATACTGGATCAGATGGTCAGAAATATATATTAAAAAAACTATTAAATCATGCCTAGATATGGAAGTATCTGTCTTGACAATAACAATACTCAGCAACCATTCTTTGGAGTTAGTCTTTGTGGCCAAACTTGCACAGAAATAGAGTTTCTGTACTATTATCTCCTGTTTAAAACATGACTACAAACCCTGAATTACATCCTTCTCTTGGTATTTTTTTGTGCAATAATGTTTGAATGTGTCATCTCCACAGTGTGGAAAACTGCTGCATAGACATTGTTCCATCAAGTGATCCAACAAATGACCTTCAAATAAAAAGAACAAAAGAAATCTGGTACCGATACACATTGGAAACGCTACCAGCAGAGCCTTTTCGTATATCCGCAATACAGCAGAAAAACAGTGAAGATTTAAATGGCTTATGTTCACAGACTGTGATGTAATCTCCATGGTGGGCAGAATAGTGACTAAAGAGGGAAAGGTCTGAGAACTTTAACCAATGTAGTTTTCCCCCAGTGGTTAAAAAAAAAAAAAAAAAGTACAGTTACCCGAATACTTTTTTTGCGACTGTATTATTAAGACTAATGGGAATAAAAGATATATTAGAGTGTGGTTCTATGAAATATTTATGCTCTGAAAATACAATGTGAATCAACAAAAACACAAAACGTCTGAATTACCAAGACTAGAAGCCTGTTGACCAAATCTTGGTGGAAGACGTCACCTCACCATGCCCATGAGTCTACAGTTATTCTGTCATACACACTGCTCAATCTCAAGTAGTTCCCGACTTTGCAAGGCTTGTCTTAAATTCGGTTATTCAGTCCAGGCTCTGAAACTTCATTCTTCTCTTCTTTCCCTTTTTGAGGTGCTGATAGGTATCAACCAACATCCAGCAGGGAGGAGTGGTTCACACTTGTAATCCCAGCACTTTGGGAGGCAGAAGCCTGAGGATTTCTTCAGCTCAGGAGTTCGAGATCAGCATAGGCAACATGGCGAAACCTCGTCCCTACAAAAAATACAAAGATTAGCTGGGTATGGTGGCACATGCCTGTAGTCCCAGCTACTCTGGAGGCTGAGGTGGGAGGATCACTTGAGCCCAGGAGGCAGAGGCTGCAGTGAGCCAAGATCGTGCCACTGTACTCCAGCCCGGGCAACATTGTGACACCTCATCTCAGAAAAAAAAAGAATCAACCAAAGTTTTTTCTAAAAATTCAGTAATTCTGTTTATCCAGTAGTATTTTCTGATAGTGCTTTGCTAAACTGAAAATTGACAAAAGCTATAAATAAACAAATCAGTAGTTTATCTCTGGGATAGCAAGACATACCAGAAGTTGAATTGGGAATCAATTTGTTCCACAATAGATACAATAACAATAAAATGCCTAGAAACAATGCCCACCAGAAAGGCACAGGACCCACATAAATAACACAATGAAATCATATTGGAAAACATAAAGAAAATCTCAACAAATGGAAAAGTATGCCACGTACTTGGGATGAAAATATTTCATGAATTTGAAAAAGCGTATTCATTTCTCCCAAATTATTATAGAAGTTATACAATTTTAGAACGGCACAATAATTTTTTTTCTTTTTAATTCTGTAAATCTGGCTGGAAATTAGTATAAAAAAACATGAAAAACCAAAACCATGAGATACATTTGTCCTACTCAATCAGCATCTTCTCTAATGGCACTGTAATTAAACCTAGCTCTATTGTGCTGGATATGAGAAAAAGAATAATCTCACAAATCATTGGTGGATGCATATATTGTCACAGCGATTTGGAAAGCAATGTAGTAATATCTATTAAAATTAAAAATACATATACATTTTGACTTCACAGTCTTACTCCTGGGAATTTTTCTCACAGAAATAAAAGTATAATGGCCACAAAAACATACTTATTGCAGAAATTCTTACAGTGGCAAAGACTAGAAAACCAAGGAAATGTGCAAATGAGAAATGCTTAAATAAATGAAGTCAAATCCACACCAAGAATACCATGTAGTCAATAAAAATAATATGCTAGTACAACATTTCTCAAAGTTTTATTTATAAAATCCTGTATATATGTACACATATATTCATTTATATACCTATATGTATATAAAGTATATATACTAAAAATCTAAAGATACATATCTCATATAATTTGGTAAAACAATGGTCGGCCACGGTGGCTCACACCTGTGATCTCAGCACCTTGGGAGGCCGAGGCAGGTGGATCACCTGAGGTCAGGGGTTCGAGACCAGCCTGGCCAACATGGTGAAACCACATCTCTACTAAAAATACAAAATTAGCTGGGCATGGTTGTGGGTGCCTGTAATCCCAGCTACTCGGGAGGCTGAGGCAGAAGAATTGCTTGAGCCCGGGAGGCGGAGGTTTTGCAGTGAGCCAAGATTGTGCCATTGCACTCCAGCCTGAGCAATAAAGAAAGATTCTGTCTCAAAAAAAAAAAAAATATATATATATATATATACATATATATGAAGTAGTAAGATAGATATAAGTCTCTAAAATAATTGCCAAAATAACCTTTTATATGTGTTTAATACATGCATATACACAAATATGTATCTATATAGTTATAGGAAGATTGATAAAAATATATAGGGTTTTTGTATGGGTTTATGGTTATGGTAACAGTTAGAAACTGTTGTGTACGGAGATGAAGAACAAAGAGAAAAGAGAAGTAAGGCATAAAAAACAGCAGAAAATTAAAAATTTGTGTATTTATGAAAATTTATATATGTGAATGTACGTGTGCCCAATATTTATGCAAATAGATTAAAATATTCCCCAAATTGAGAAAAAGTCAAAGAAAACATATATTAAGAAAGTATTTTGGATCTACGTCTGCCCCCATCCCACCCCTGAACTCACAGGTAAAGAAGGCTATTTGGGAGCTTGCTCTCTCTAGGTAAGTTTGTTTGTTTGCTTGTTTGTTTTGTGAGCTTGGCTTCAGGGCTGTATTTTGGATAGAACAGGAAATTGACATCTGGCTTCTGGATATGATTTGTTGGAAGCTTGAGGAAAAGGGGCAGGGATGCTAACTATGAGGTCAGATCTGGCTGAATAAAAATAAAAGCAAATCCTACCAAAATAATACTGGGCTTTGAAATCTTAAGATAGACACTGGCCTAGACAGTTGATGTGCACTGGTGTCCAGTAAGCTCCCTTACATTTCCCAGTACCCATTACAAACATTTTGGAACCATGCAATGAGTTCCGTCAACGAATAGTATGCAGACAATAATATGTGTCTCTTATGAGCTGAGATGGTTTGTCTGCTTTACGTGTCTCATAGTGAACTTGGAGGCTGCACGTTTAAGATGGCACAGATCCATGACAGAAAATGGCCATGCAAACCAAACTGGACTTTGCCTAGCCTTACTAAGGTGGAAATTTTGGTACCTTGAAATGGGTTACTGCTTTAAGAAATTCAAATGTATGGCAGAGTTTTAGGGGAAGTGGGTAGTTAAAAAAAAAAAAAAAAACAAGTTGGAGAATAGAAAATGAAACAGCAAACACTTTAAGAAAATTATCAGTCAAAATATGTATAAAAGTTGATATGACAAATAACTTGAAAAATATAAGATTAGTAATGCAATTTAACACCTCTTGTCTATGTTTGGTATGTGATTTCAAGAAAGAAGATAATTCAGGAAGAAATTAAGATTTTGTTTTGGTGTTGATTTTTTTAAATGTTACATGCAAAGGTTAACAGAAAAATTAAAAATGGTCAATAAAAATGTCTCAATTGCATTCAAAGAAAAATGAGATTTAAGGTGTGGCAGATACCGAACTCTCAGTTGGATCAAGTGACTCAGAGCAAAGGTCTGATGAAGTAGTTGACCTTCCCCAAGCAAATCTACTGGCTTCAAGGAAGCCAGCATTAGAGTAAGGCAGATGTTCATGGGGCAAGGAAGCAAAGGAATCAGACTTGAGCCTGTCACCAGAAAGGAATTTGACTGCATTTAATGGAAGACGGAAGTGACTGGAAACCATAGACAAAAGCTTACAATAGTTTTGAATAATTCGATTGCCAAAGAAATCACAAATCCAAATTTTACAAAATTTTTAACTTTATCAGCCTTAAAACATTATTTAGACATTTATACTTTTCACAAGGGAAAGGCTGTGAAAGCTGAACAGCACTCAAGGATGTAGTCTTTCAAATCCTCTTTATACACGCACAAAAAGTAGATAAAGACAAAGGGGCTTCTCTGGAGAAAGGATTCAAATCCTCCTTAAAGAATTCCCCTACACCCTAAAGATAGCAGGCTTTACTAATGCCTGACCAATGGGACTTTAGAAGTGCTAAGTGATCGTTACGTCTTCTCATCTTTTCTCTTTCTTAATAAAGTGATTATTGCAGTTTTCTAGTTCATATTTCACCACTTTATTTTGAAATAAATGCAGACAATAATATGTCTTTATTTTGAAATAAAGTGGTGTGTGAAGGTGGAAGTAATTTGCATTTATGGTGTGTGAAGTAATTTGTGGTGTGTGAAGGTGGAAGTAATTTGCATTTATGTATCTCTTTTGACTGAAGAAAGAAAATTCCACAGGTGATGAAGAGGTTACTGCATCATTTAGCAATCTTAGATGTTTACGTGGATACATTAATAAGAGGGGACTTTGTGTGGATTCTCTCAGAGAAGTCAGGAGCTGTTGTTCTGATGGAAAGAACAAAACAAAGGGATACTTGGTAGACAGAAAGATTGCCTGAATTATTTCTTAGTGGTTATCTATGAGTCCTTTTGTATATTGCAGCATACCTCAGAGTTAGGAATGGTGCTAGTTTTGATCAATGGATTGAAGGTAAATGATAGAGTCAGTTCGGGGTCAGAACAAACAATCGTCAGCATGTCACCTCCATCTCTCCCTTCCTCCTCTGCAGTAGCCATGGAGCCATGTAATCCAGATGAGATTGGTTCAAAGTGGATGAAGGATGTCTAACTTGCATCACAGTTTGGGTGATTGAGAAATGAGTTTTCTTTGTGTAAAGTCATGGAGATATTAGAGTGTTCTTATTATAACAGGCAGTTTAAAATATACTGACTGGTACACTGAACACACTGACCTAGTCCGTGGCTTCAGAAAAGCTTTCTGGGAAATTAATATTTAAATGAGCTCTGAAAGATATGTAGGCATTTACAATGCAGGATGTTTCTATGGAGAGGGAAAATGTATAACATATAAAGACTTTATGACCCTTGGTACTGTGCAACAGACACTCTGAATATTACAAATGTAAGCAAGATAAATTTAATAAAGAATGTGCAGGCTCAGAAGTAGCACTCAGGATAGAGATTTGCACAGATACAGTACAGCCCATAACCTCAAGTAATTGTCCTCACCACTGTCATTGGTGGCCCAGGAAAACTCCACAATTCGCTCCCCATATGCTTGAAACACAAGGTGACTATGTCTGAATACTGTGAGGGTTTATAGATTTTCCCATTGCCAATGTCAAAATTAGACATAGGTTTATAGCTCAGTGAAGATTTGATCAGTGGGAGCTGTTAGGTAAGTAAAAAGACACATTTATTAACTGTCAAATTCTTCTTCTCAGATAGTAAGAACTT
Organism: Nomascus leucogenys; assembly: GCF_006542625.1. Taxonomy (NCBI): domain Eukaryota; kingdom Metazoa; phylum Chordata; class Mammalia; order Primates; family Hylobatidae; genus Nomascus; species Nomascus leucogenys. The sequence goes on along the minus strand of NC_044387.1, from coordinate 86,995,145 downwards.
AATCAATTCTTACATAAAGAATTCTTCTTGCCTAGTAGTGCTGACAGCCTATTTTCTTGTTTCTTTTCACATTCCATTTTGTGGAACTAAAGTACTCATGAATTAACACTGCATTCACAGTGATGGCAAATAGTGGTTGAAGAGCACTTTACAGTATTAAAAATTCATATCATTCTTAAATTTATAATTTTAGATGAAATATTAGTGAAGTGTTACATCAGTTATTTATTTTGGCAACAAAATTTAAGTTAAATATAGCATTCATTTTTATAAAGATATATAATGTTTTGCTACATTTTCAGTGTTTAAATTCAGTTTAACTTAAGTAACTTTGATTTGTATTTTTTTATTTTTCATTATTTGTAATTTGCCTTTTACATTTAATAATAGTTTTGAAGAAATTTAATTATCCCTCAATAAGCCTAGGTGTTTTGTTGAAAGAACAGGGATGGAAATTTTGTTAAAACGTCATATATATTTTGTTAACCTTCATTACCTTCCTTTTAACAAAATCACTACTTTTAATTATTAGGTGCATAAATATCAATCTCCCTTCAACAAAACCCTGAAACTTGTACAATAATAAATTTAGTTGTCTTTGACATTTTTGTCATAATTTCAGTCCGATAAAAATCTGAACTTTATATACATTTCTAAGTTTCATTTTTATTAAGATAAATATTTTATTTTATAGTTTATTAGATTTATTAGCTTTTATAATTATACAATTAACATTTTAAATACAAGGTAGTTTTCTCCATGAGCCTACTCCTGCTCTAAGCTCACAGATGTTAGCAGGAGCACGCAGCACAGTAAAAGTAGTAAATATGTGAAAAAGTATGGAAATTCCAAGAACCAAATTAAGTTGAATGTAGCTGAAGCTGAACAGATCATTACACTCATTGAGGCTGCAGAGGTGGGCAGGGACACTCAAAGGTTATAGATAGAAGTCTGGTGTTTACCAGAAGTATGAAGAAACTATTTAGGAATGTGATCACATCATTGACTCATTCATTCACTTTGATAATTATTAAGAAATTATTTTTATAGGCCATACAAATTTCTAGCTGAGGGAGATAAGAATTAAGTATAAATACAAATATATGCTAATGGAAACACTTTTTTTCTGAAAAGGTAAGGGATAAAAGACTACAAATTTCGTACAGTATCTACTGCTCAGGTGATGAAAGCATCAAAATCTCAGAAATCACCACTAAATAACTTATTCAGCCGGGCGCGGTGGCTCACGCCTGTAATCTCAGCACTTTGGGAGGCCGAGGTGGAGGATGACCTGAGGTCAGGAGTTCGAGGCCAGCCTGGCCAACATGGTGAAACCCCGTCTCTACTAAAAATACAAAAAAGTTAGCCAGGTGTGGTGGTGGGTGCCTGTAATCCCAGCTACTCAGGAGGCTGAGGCAAGAGAATTGCTTGCACCCGGGAGGTGGAGGTTGCAGTGAGCTGAGACCACGTCATTGCACTCCAGCCTGGGTAACAAGAACAAAACTCCATCTTAAAAAAAAAAAAAAAGAAAAAAAAGAACTCATTCATATAACCAAACACCACCTGTTCCCCAAAAACCTATGGAAAAAAAAAATGATACCATAAATAATGAGCTTGGGAAAACTACTGATGTCGCAATCTAACAAAGTAAAACCTTAAAAGCAGTTGCCTTATCTAACTTCCTGACTCCCTCCATTTTGTGTTGATAGCTGGAAGTTATTGGAAACCTTACTGAACTTCTTTTTCCCTTTGGATCTTATTTCTGAGCGACAGAGAGACTCTTCAAAACTTACTCTCTTTATAGATGAAGAAGTAGTCCTTTCCATTCAGACTTCCTTTTAAGAACTTGGGTGATGCTTTATAATCTTTTTCTATCTTATTACAAACCAGTTGACATTACCCACAATAGGTATTAAGTTACTCACATTTATATAGACCACAGAGCACCTTTAAAGGCCAGAAAACCTAAGTTTAAAACAAAAGAATAGATCTTGAAAATGTAGTTGTGAGGCCTATTGGGTACAGAAAGCAATACCCCAAAATATGACACTTTGGCATATGAGTGCTTGGAATTAAAGAAAATTGAAGGATCTTAGAAACAAGTCTCAGAACCAAGGTCTTTCTCTGACCTTTCCTCTCCTCCCTGTCTCTCTGATCTTTTTCTTCATGAAGAAAAAAAGGACTCTCTCTCTAGAATTTCTTTTTCTGACTAAGAAAGTTACTTTCCAAAAGAAATGCAATTGTTTTAAAAAAACCCCTTCCTAAGAATCACATCAAATAACCAGAAAAGATTAACCACCAGAGAAGAAAAGAGACTGAGAATCATCACCACACCTAGACAGACCTCTCATCTATTCTTCTGAGGGCAGCTCAAAGAGATTACCTAGGAAGCTTTATCTGGATAAAACGACTACCTTTGTTCACAGTGACTCTCTGCCACTTGCTTTCTCACCATCTCCCTCAGAGCTCAAAGGAACTTTGTTATTTACCCCTTGCTCTATAAAGAAGGGTACATAAGCATCTGGACCTCATTGGGTTATCGGGTAATCATTTTCCTGTGATTCCCCTTGCTTATGTACATTAAATAAATTTTGTACGCCTTTTTCTCCTATTAAAAATAAATAAACAAATAGAAAACATATGTACCTATTACCATATATTGTTTATATTTAATTTATTATTAATCAAATAATATATTTAATTTTAAAATACAAACAATTAAATACAAATAATATGTTTATATTTAATTAACATAAGTTATAATATATAAATAATATATAATATAAGTTATTTATATTTACTTTATTATTCATCAAATAACATATTTAATTTAAAATATAAACAATTAAATACAAATAAGCTGTTTGTATTTAATGTTATATTACATATAAATAATATATAATATAATAATTATTATGTTATTTATATTTAATTTAGATTTAAAAGCATGAACTTTTCCTGAAGTAAAAGGGGGGTAATAAAGAATAGAGTGATGAAAAGAATGGTTGGGGTTAATTAAATCTTTACCAGTTTCTATTGAAAAGATAATATTGGTTACATTATCAAGATTGATGAAGGCCCAGAGTACACATGGAGAATCTGTTTGGATGGTACTTTAATGATTCAAAAACAATTGTTAGCTTTGACTAACATGGGTCAGCAGAAATAGAAAGGAATGAAGATAATTTAAAAATAAACACAGAGAGAAGGCAGAGACTGTGTCAAAGATGAATATTGGGTTTCTGGCATACAAAGCTGAATCAATGCTCCTATCATTAAGCAAGATCAGAAGTGCTGAAAGTGAAACAATTATAAAGCAGAGACTATGAATTTAGTTTTTTGCATGTGTATTTTGAAGTACTTTTGTAGCCTCCAAGTATATCTGTATACATATACACAAGTGTATACTGTATACATATACAGTATAAGATACACTTGGAGGCTACAAAAGTACTTCAAAATACACATATATTTATATACATATATACATATATACAAGTGTATACTGTATACATATACAGTATACAGATACCCTTGGAGGCTACAAAAGTACTTCAAAATACACATGCAAAAAACTAAATCATAGTCTCTAGTTTATAATTGTTCCACTTTCAGCACTTCTGGTCTTGCTTAATGATAAGAGCATTGATTCAGCTTTGTATGCCAGAAACCCAATATTCATCTTTGACAGTCTCTGCCTTCTCTCTGTGTTTATTTTTAAATCATCTTCATTCCTTTCTATTTCTGCTGACCCATGTTAATCAAAGCTAACAATTTTTTGAATCATTAAAGTGCCATCCAAACAGATTATATAGTATGTAAATATATACTATATAAGTATTTTGTGTGTTTATATATATATACATATAACCTCAGGTAAATATGGACTCATATGTGTATATATGTGTATATATATATACACATATATACACATATAACCTGAGATAAATATGGACTCACGTTTGAGCTCTGAACATGTTTAAGTATTCAGAAAGAAGATTTAGTTTACAGGTGCTGACTCAACAGAAGAGATTAAAAATCACAGTCTTTTTCTGGGGAGACAGCAGCAGGGATTATTCTCAGAAGCAAATTAACAACTCTTCAAATATAAAATCAAGGGATATGAGAATTATGACAGTTGTAGGTAGGTTTTTATATTGGTAGTCGATGCTAATCAATTTTTCCCAAAGGAATCTAGTGTCTCAGCTTCTCTGGGAAGTATGATATAAATGCATTCACTAAAAATGGTGGATGAAATATTAAAGTTTTGAGTATTATTGGAGAAATGTAAAAGTAGTCATTGCAGAGGATAGGAGAGTGAGTTAACCTGGTTATACTGTGGGCTAGTTGATTTTTATTGGAACCTATCTGCCTTGCTGTGTGACTTCCCAACACTCTTCTGCTCTGGTTTATCTAGAAAACACATAAATATGCTTCGCAAAGTTTGAACCGACAGTCTCAATGAATAGATAAAGGAGAAAGAAGTTATAATATAAAGAGTTATATAAAGTGACATACCAGGTAATCCAATGAAGGAATTGAGAAAATGAGATCTCAGATGTATTAGAAACCAACTGAGTTGCCTATGGATGCCAGTACTGGTTGTATTAGCAATAGTCAAACAAGGTACTCAGGTTGGGCATCTTCTGGTGAGAGGAGGAGCACAGCAGTTCTGACTGGTAGAACGGTTTGCAGTATGTGACTAGGGGGCTGGTTGGCTACAGCACATTATAGGAGAGAGCCTCTCCAACATGGCAGCCTGCTTCATCAACACATGTAAGTCTAGGAAGCAGTAAAAAGATTCTGCTACCAACAATTCATTTTTATAACCTAATCACAGAAGGGATAAACTTTTGTAAACTGATCACCGAAGTGACATCCCACTGCTTTTCCAAATTCTATTGGTTAGAAACAAATCACTAAATTTAGCCCACCCTCCGGAGGAGAGGATTATACACAGGCATGAATACTGGGAAGTAGGAATTATTGGCATCATAGAAGTCTACCTACCACATCTGTCTATCTATTTATCTATCTATCTATCTATCTATCTATCTATCTATCTATCTATCTATCATCTATCTATATCATCTATCTATTAGTCAATCATTGTGTGTATGCTATCATTTGTATGCTATCACTAAATTATACACTTTTGATACAATGTTAAGTATATATGCTGAATAGAGTTAAAATTCAAATAAAACTTTTGATTTTATAAAAACCATATCAACCATATAAATTTTCCTATTTTCCAAGAAACATTGATGGTCTATCAAACTTCTTTTGAAATAGACAATATGGCAGACTTTAGGTATAAATTTGTTTAAAAAAATCAGAAGCGTAACTTGAAAATATCAGAAATAGCTGATGATTAAATGGTACAAAAGGTAATTCTAACATTCCCTTATCCTCATATTTCCACATTATTTTGGCATTATGTGGTCCACCATTGTTAAGGTATCACTGTATAGCAAAATACCTCAAGATTTAGTTATTTAAACAATAACCACTTATTTAGCTCGTCATTCGTCTAATCTCAGCTAAATGATTCTTCTGGTTCCTCATGTGTCTCACTCCCTCATGTGTCTATGATGACTTATGGGTCAGTTAGGTGACTCTGTTATGGTGGTTGGCTGGAAGCTGCCTGAGGCACCTAAGCTGTCCCCAAAATGGTCTCTCATCCCCCAGCAACTTAGCATGGGTTGTTGGCATGGCATGACTTGAGTTCCAGACAGGGAGCATGAATTTGTCTGGCCCCCTGAAGGACAGGCTGATAATTGGCACGCCACTGCTTCTGCCACATTCTATTAACCAAAGCAAGTCACCAGGCCCAGGCCAGTCAGATCCAACAAGTAAGGAAATAGACACCAGTTCTTGATGGAAACCGCTGTAAACTCATATTACACAAATGGTGCAGATGCAGTGAATGGTAAGAAATTGTAGCCATTTATTTCTGGTCTTATTTTCTTGGAAAGATGACTCTGGGTTGAAACTATTCTCAAATTATGTTCAGCTAAGTTTACATTTTTTCTGATTTAGATAAATGACCATATAGTCAAATGTATTTTAGAGGTGAAGTGGCAAGTAAAAGTCACTATGCATTCCAGTGCATTGTTGTGTAAGGAAAAAGGGGTTGGAAATAATCCTAGCCAACATCTGATGTTTTCATGTAAAACATGAACCTATTTCTCATGTCAAAACATGCGCACACACACACACACACAACACACACCCTCTCTGTATAATAATTTAATAACAAGGATATAAATAATCAATTATACAAGCCAGATTTTTAAAAAATATTAGGTCTCGCAGTTCTAGCTATAAATTATAACTTCGTATCCATCAATCCCCTCATCTCAGATCATTAACAGCTGGCAATGGTGCTCACTCGTTAGCTCATTAATCTCCTCTGTCTCAGTTCCTTTCATGACACATGGCTATAGGGTGTTGCTCAGTTACCATATGTGGTTGTGCTGGATGTTCCCACCAAATTGGGCCCAAATGTCTCGCTGAAGGGGTGAGGGGATCTGAAATGCATCCTGTTTTTGCAGTAGAGCACTTCAGCCCAGAGGAAGGGATGTCCAGAAAAACTGGTGAATGAACGTGAGGGCATTCTGAAAGATTTGCCCATCAAAACCCAAAACATATCGTTGTAATTTGATTAGTGATGCCTGTCAAATGTTTTGATAAATACTTTGTTATGGAAAACGAAAACATATGACAAAAGTAGAGATTGCACCTGAGGCTGTTAATGAGTTGCCGTTTCTTGTTATGTACCAATGACTTCAACACCATTGATCGCTCTGAGGTGGTGCACTGCCTGCACAGCACATGATTCCCTATGCCTTCATTTTCTGTTCTTTACAAAAAAATAGAAAGGAAATGTGTATACATATAAATGCTCAATTTTTTAAAACAATGTCACAGAATATCAGCTACTAATTACTATGGAGCATTTCAGGAGATGGAGCAGAGCTTTTAAGCCATTAAGGAAAAAAAAAGATTGAAATAATTTGCTTGTTTGGTTTTGTTCTATTATAATGATAATTGAAAGAAATGTAAGGGCCGTTCCCCTCCATATTAGATAAGACAATTTTTATAGGCACTGGTTGTTATTCTATGTGAGTAATTTCAATAGAAAACTGATAATATTATTTAATTATACAGTAGACGTGTATACTTATTTAAAGTCAAGCAAATCAGGAGTATAGAATCAAATACAAAAATTCCTATGCTCAAAATACCTCCCACTCTCTGCACTTCAAATTGAGTACTGTAGTGGTAATTGCTCTTAATGGTTAGCATGTATATTTCTTCATATTTTTCTATATATGCATGAATACACATATATACATACACACATATATATATATTTATTCCAGAAAAATTATTTTAGAATAGAGCCTTTATTAATTTAATTTTGTTTTATTTAATAACATACTGTGGGCATCTCTCAGTACAGAGTAAATAGGAATCTACCATAGTTTTAAAACGTACTATTCCAATTATACATTTAATATAATGTACAGTCTTTCATTAATCAATGTTTCAGTTGATTTCAATTATTTCCTAATATGTAACACTTTAATTAATTCTTTACTCACATATTTTTATGAATGCAAATATTCCTGGATATTTAATTGGGAAATTGAAAAGTATGTGGTAGGCAAAATAAATGTTCTCTCTCCCTTCCCTCCAAAGTGTCTATGTTCTGATCTGCAGAACTATGAATGTTACCTTATGTGTCAAAAAGGAATTTGCAGATGTCGTGAAGTTAAGCATCTTGAGATAGAAAGACTAGGCTGGATTCTCCAGGTGGATCTTAATTGTGATTACAATGTAGGTCAAAGGTGGGAGAAGATGATGTGGGGAGGGAAGCAAAACTCAGATAGATAAATAGCTGAGAGATAAATAGAAAAAAAACTACAGACCTATGTGTACACTGAGTTTTGTATATATACATGTATTTCCTCGCTCTGTTGGCTGAGAGGGCACAGTGCCACTGACACTTCAGTAGCTTCCATCTTGATTTGTAAATATTATTCTCTACTAAAAGACAACTGGGTTTCTTGGAGAAATGGCTGATTCCTAGGTTGGGGCCAGAAAATGACAAGATGATCCTGCAGGGTGTGTGTGTGTGTGTGTGTGCAAAAAGTAAGGAAGTGCTGAAAGAAACTAAGAAAAAATAAGAGGACAGAGCATGTCAAAGGACACACAAGTCAATCTGAAACAGCCCCAATAGCCAAAGCTGAAACAATTTAAGCAACAAAATAAATAATAATGATACAGGATTCCAACCTAAGATTTTTTATAAGGTCTAAATAAATGGGGGAAGAGGCAAATCTTCTTTATAAATGAGTTCTAAATGTGACACAGAAACTTACTACTCCAGGATTAGAGGTTAATTTATTTCTTCTTGAATGTGAGCTGGATTTAGTGATTTCTAATAATTAGAGTATGAGAAAGATAACACAGTAACTTTAAAGCAGAGAAACTTGAAACTATGGTGGCCAAGTGCTGTGACTTGAATGTGTGTCCCCTTCAAAATTCATGTGAAACTTAATTCCCATTGTGATGGTATGAAGAAGTGGGGCTTTTGGGAAAGTGATTAAGTTATGAGAGCCCTGCACTCTTGAACGGATTAGTGCCTTATTCAAAAGCTGGGGGGAATTCTGTTTAGGCCCCTCTTGCTCTCCTTTCATGTGAACCTGCAGCCTTTATTTATCCTCTTTTTGCCCTTTCATCCCTTCTACCTTTTAAGGAAATCTAGAGGGCACCATATAAAAGGAATATGCCTTCCCCAGACACTGGACCTTCTAGTGAAAAAAATAAAGTCCTGTTTTTTATAAGTTATTCTTTCTCAGACAATACTCTCAAGTGTTTTGTGACAGCTGCACAAATGGACTAAGACACCAAGTGATCAAAAGTTGACATCACCAGGGATGCGTAATATTCTCATGCATCCTTGATATAATGAGAAGACAGGGACGCTTCACCTGCATGTTATTCTTCTCCTGAATCTATAGTGCAGCCCAATTGTGAGAAAACATCAAACAAGCCCAAATTTAGGGACATTCTGTGAAATATTTAAGGAGTACTCTTCAAAATTGTTAAGGTCCTGAAAAGCAAGGAAAAACTGACAAACTTACAGATTTGGCAATAAATAAGTAGATATGATAACAACTGAAATTGATCTCAGATTTAAAAAAAATCAGTGGAAAACCTGATAAAATCCAAATAAAGGCTCTAGTTTAGTTAACAGTATACCAAAATTAATTTTCTAGTTGAGACAATTATACTATATAAAACAACTATATGAAATGCTAATCTTTGGGAAAGCTATCTGAAGAGCGTATGGAAACTTTTTGTACTACTTTGCAACTTTTTGATAATCTAAAAGTATTTCAAATAAAATAATAAAAAATAAATTATTTAGCACTTATGTAACCACAAAAAGTTCATCCGGCTCCAAAAGCAGTGGAAAAAATACTATGGAATATTTAATAATATCAAACCTTTTACTCAACATGGTAGCCAAATAGTCATAGAGCTTTAGTCATTTGTTTTATACACATCATCTTAATTACTGCCTTTTCAGAATTATTTAGGAAAATATTTTTGAGAGCATGAAATACAAAGATCATATCATTATTGAAACAAATATAAAAGTGTTCCATTTGTTTAAACAATTTTTTTCAGATAACAGCCAAACCTATTTCTTTATATAAAAATACATAAAAATACTCACCATATTAATTTACTTTACAACTGGGTTAAATACTTTTTGTTTATAAAGTTTTACTTTTAATAGCTCATTTTAGACTCTGTAAATCACGCTGAGATTAGTTTAGTGAATATTAAATTTTTCTCCATGATTGAAAGAACATACAGTTACACAAATGCAAGGTACTATTAAGTGTTCTATGCTGGAGCATGTGAATTTTTCCCCAAAATAGTCTAGCCTAATAGCAAAGCAAAAATTGTTCACATTGTCACGGATTTACAAAGTGAACTCATGAAAGCAACCCTGACTTTTTCATTCTACCTGAAAGCTGAGCACAATATCATTGAAAAGAATGTTAATAGAATTAAGGACCTCCCCCCCCAGACTAAAATGCATGATTACTGCCATTATAACCTGTAGGAGAGAAGAAAAATCTCAAAATATTGCCCACAATAGAGGAAGCATTTAAAATACTGAACTTTAAAGATTCTGTAGCTTTCTTTAAAATGGATTCCTAAACTAGATTGCAGATAAGCCTTAGAATTTTACCCTTTTTCCAGCCTGAAGAGCTCAATCTGGATTTGGGTTTCTCTCCAAACTTACCAAGCACCTTGCCCCACCCTGGTCCTTATTTTAGTCATAAGTATCCTCTTCTCTTTCTTTTTTCTGATATTGATAGATGTTCTGGATCTCAAAAAGTGATCTAGTTCATAATATATCTTCCTTCTCTATCTCATTTAGTATTTTTTTTCTTTCTGAGACCAGGGTGTCACTGGGTTTTCCAGGCTGGAGTGCAGTGGTGCAATCACAGCTCACTGCAGCCTCAACTTCCAAGGCTCCAGAAATCCTCCCACCTCAGCCTCCTGAGTTGCTAGGTCTCCAGGCACGTGCCACCCAAACCTACCTAACTTTTTAGAGACAGGGTTTCACTCTTTGGCCCAGTCTGGTCTTGAGCCCCAGAACTCAAGCAATCCTCCTGCCTCTGCTTCCCAAAGTATTGGAATTACAGCTGTGAGCCACCACACCGAACCTTTTAGTAATTTTTATGAACCAAAATTTTGGCAATAATTTAAAAGTCTTTTACTGATCAATTCTGACAGTTGTACAATTGGTTTAACAGTGACCAGCTATTTAAGATCAAAGAAAGTAAATACAAAATGTCTAATTTTTTTTGCCACACATGTATGTGGACAGTTTATTGCCAAATAAATGTTTCATTCCTCTCTAGTTGTTTGCTACACAGAAGACTAAGACTACAAAATCTGTCTATGCAAGTCATTTACTTTCATTATCTTTTACATTTTTGTCACTAAAGATTTATTGAGAATGCTCTAGGAAACCAGCAGTGCAGAAAAACAAAAAGGTTGTTACTGGCCACAAGGAGCTTATGGCCTCAAGATCTTAAGTTGGCAATTTACTATCTTATATATTATTAATAGTGGTCACAAAACACATTCATAACTTTGTGTTAAAATGTTAATGTGCAACTTGCTTAAAAGAAAGATAAAATAAATATTGGCATTTAAAAATAAATAGAATCTATAATTTTTTGTTTATTATTTAATTGAATACTTAGATAACAATAACAGATTATTATTAACTGCTACCTATATGTTAGGTGCTAGGTAACGATCTAAATTAGGTTATTTAATAGTGACTAGGGTTTTAAAGGGAAATTTCCGTTCATTTCAATGTGAGTTGAGGGACAATAACCAGAACCAACGTCACACAGCTAGTAAGTGAGGAATTTAAAGGTAAACTAAATTATGTCTAGCTGGTTGTAAAGCTTATGAACCTATGTACACTGCAACATGATTTTTCTCTGTCGTGTTTTTTTTTTTTTTTGTCTTTTTTTTTTGAGACGGAGTCTCGCTCTGTCACCCAGGCTGGAGTGCAGTGGCGCGATCTCGGCTCACTGCAAGCTCTGCCTCCCGGATTCACGCCATTCTCCTGACTCAGCCTCTCCGAGTAGCTGGGACTACAGGCGCCCGCCACCACGCCTGGCTAATTTTTGTATTTTTAGTAGAGACGGGGTTTCACCGAGGTCTCGATCTCCTGACCTCGTGATCCGCCCGCCTCGGCCTCCCAAAGTGCTGGGATTACAAGTGTGAGCCACCGCGCCCGGCCCTCTGTCGTGTTTTAAAACATAAAACTGTAAACATAAAAAAGATTTAAATGGAACTGCAACTTTGCTGCTATTTTAAAGACATTATTCTATAGGTAATAGCTGTGGAAATGCCATTATGGGCCAGGTACTCTTCTAGGCATTGTGCATGTATTTATTTCTGTAATCTTAAAAAAAAACTCCGTAAAGTTAGTATGATAATTGTTTTCCCCATTTTATGGCTAAGAAAACTGAATCTCAGAGAGATTAAAGAATTTTCCCAAGATCACAAAGTTAACCAGAGGGGAGATCCAGGATTACTCAGGAGGTCTATCTTCAGATACAGCACATTTCACTAGTTGACTGTATGCATCATAAAATTATGCTACAGTACAAAAGAAAAAAAAGGTCCTATGTTTCTTCCATTTATTAGCATTCTTAGTGCATAATTATTATTATGTCTTTGAATCTCAGAATTTGTGATAATATCATGCACATAAGAATTGGAATTGTATACTGAACCTTTTAAAAATGTTTCTTGGTTAGATATCCACATTGCAAGGTCACATATAAATGCTTTATAATGATGTTATTCTAAAAACTTCATGGCATCTAAAAAATGCCCATGTCAATGTCTTCACTATAAAATTGATGGAAAATCTGAGAATAAGAGAAAACTGGATGTTTGTATTATATAATACTTGAAATTGGGGATATTTTATATCCTAAAAGTAAAAATTAGATTTTCAAACAACCAATAATATCATTTTGTGCTGGATGGAGTAAAATTCAATAAATAAGCTGGACCTAAAAAAAACTCAGATTTATTTTTGGATATATTGAAAATAATTAAAATTTCAAAAGAGACAATAATAATTGAATAGATGGAATGTTGCAATAGTTTGAACACTGTGTTGGTTGAAAGACATTCCCTTGACATGTTTTCAACAGAGGCTGTTGTAGGTCAATTTGATTTGTCTGAGTCAATAGAATGAGACATGTGAAAGAAATGTATAAGTTTTGATCTTCTGAAACTTCTACGGAGGTCTTACAAATAGATTTTGGAGTACAGAGATTTCCGTCACACACAGTGCTAGGTCAACAATTTCCTGTAAACTAGAAAATATCTTTTGCTTCCATCAAACCATGATGTAATCAGGTAGAACCACATATATTTAAGTGTGGAAACTATCTTATGAATTATCAAACTTAATCCTATAATACATGAGACTCATGGATTAAAAAATGACAATCTTAATTTGTATTTATAAACCTAATAACAATCACTGATCTTAGTTATGTGTACCAAGCATTAGTAGGCACTTTAAATACATTACCTAATTTTCTAGATGATTTTTACAAAACAGAAACACTGGATATTTATGTTTAATATTCAATTTTCAGCTAAGTTGCACAGAACTATATGAAGAATGGAAGAATTAAGTTAATGTTCTACTTATTCAGGAAAATAGTAATGCAGTTGGCTTATGTGGTATATGACCTCCTAGGGACATTTGGCTGGTAAGGGAAGAATACCTCAAGTGAGCATGTGTGCAACTCTAGTAAACACACTGCATGCTACCCTCCCAAGTGATAGCAGGCCACTGTGCATGCAGACTGTCCACCCCAAGGGAAGAATCAGGGGAGTAGGGACACAAGACCCCAGAAGCATGCCAACATATAAGCCACAAGTCAAAAGGTCGAACAGAGCACTTAATCTCTCCAGTTGCCTGCTTGACCCTCTTCCAAGTGTATTTTACTTTCTTTGCTTCCTGCTGTAAAGCCTTCTAACAAACTTTCACTCCTGCACTAAAACTTGCCTCAGTCTCTCCTTCTGCCTCATGCCTCCTAGTTTGAATTCTTTCTTCTGAGGAGGCAAGAACTGAGGTTGCAGCAGACCCAAACAAATTCAACGCTGCTAATATACTTTGTGCCATGCAACTCGAATACGTTCCCTGGTGGTAAGAGATCCCAACACCTCGCCTCCTTCAGCTGGAGGCATTCAACCCCTGTACATGATTTTCTTCTCCCTTTTGCTCTCTTGCTTACTAAGCAAGCCCCAAAACGATTCCTTTTAGCTACAAGTGGCTCTGTCTCCCCACATGGTCTCTCAGCTCACTCTCATGGGTGGCTTGCAGGCATGGGAAGGGCCTTGGGGTCCACACCAAGTAGAACTGAGGTACTAATGGCCCTCTGGATGGAGATCCATGAGAGTGGTAGGGCTAAAGTCTAAAACCATGCACTGTCTGGAGTTTCTTCTGCTTTTTAACTAAAATCAGCCCTTTCCCAAAAGACCCTCTTTCCCTATTCTCCTGTTTCTTCTGTGTGTATTCTGAAATGGCCTTGTGCACCCACTGGACCATCTGCCTCTGGGGTAAGTCAGCCTCGTTGCTTTCACTTCATGTGTCACTTGACTTCTTCCTCTGTCTTAAAACACATACTCTCTGTTATTTGTGTGCCCATGGTTCTTGTGTTTGCACAGAAGCAAAGAAACAGGCTCCCTTTCAGATGTTTGCTGGCACATTGCCAGGACAGACAATCATCGGAACTCTGGCTCTGCCAGCTCCTTATGACATACCATACACTTTTGTTCCTGTTATGCCCCAAGGCTGAGTTTTCTGGTGGCTTTTAAAGCACTTTGCCTGACTGTGTAGGGCCTCACTCTGGCCCTTTGGAGATCCCATCTACTTGTGCTTTTGCTTTCTTTTTTTTTTTTTTGAGTTAGCACCCCTTTAGGAGGAGAGAAAATTCTTCCTTTGCCATTTTTGAGTTCTTAGGCTGAGCCCTAAGTCCTCCAGATGATATTACTTTATGGCAAGAGGGCAAATAAACATTGTCCTCTTGAATCCAACGGCTGCTGTTTTTGCAAGCATATGAAGGCTTTCCATGAGTATTTTTCTCACTTCCTCCCAATTCCTCCTGTAGCCTTCATTTCTGTAATGACTCCATGTTCTTCTCAGCATACATGTAGAACTTTGAGGTCATATTCCAAGGGAAACAGGCTTCTCATCTACTTAAAGAACACGAGAAGGAAATCTGAGAAAAGAGTTAATCATTTTCTTGCTAGAATGCTCTGAATGAGAGTCACTATAAGGTCATGGATACAAGGATATAGGCCAGCCCAAGGCTGCAGGCACAAGAGACCCATAGAACAGAGATGAAGGTTGGTTCCAGGCTAACGGATTACCATTAGAACAGAGATGAAGGCAAGACTAGGGGTACACAGTAAGACTAATTGATTCCAGAACCCTAAAGATGAACAGGGGGCCCAGTCGTCACTCCAGTATCTCCTCTGTGCTAAAGTGGATAATTGTGATGAGATGGGACCAAGGTTAAGGGTACACAGTAAATCTGGTTCATTCCAGAACCCCAAGGACAATGGGGGATGCACCAATCAGGATAACAGAAAAGAAGGGATGCCTTCTTTTTCCTTTTTATTTTTGTCTTCTCTGTTCTGTCTTTGCAGATGGGTAACCATGTCTCTATACCACAGTACATGTCCCTTAGATGCTTGCCTCAAAACTGGGAAATGTCTGATTCCCCCAAACCTTAAAACAAAACAAAAAACTAGTTTTTTTCTTTCTATTACTCTTTGCCCTGAAAATAAACTGGGAGGAGATTACAAAGTCAGCCTTAGAACCCAGTGCCACTGTGCAGGAGGTCCTCAGATTAGCCTTCTCTGTTTTTATAACTGACAGCAGAGTAAGGAGGACAGGGCTAAGGAAAAGGAGAAACCCAGAGGAGAGATTACAGATATGAGATATTGCGCCAGGCCAGGTTTTGGCATTTTACCAATAGGACTTTCTATCATGAATTTCAGTGTTTTGAACATGAAAAAAAAATGGAATATAAGAAGATACAACAGATAATTGTATGGCCTCAGGCAAAATATTATTCATTTTTAGGATAAGCATGAATAATTTAAGATGATAATACTGGTTAAGAGCTCAAATTAGAAGATGTGAATTTGAGGGTAGATATTATTAAATGATAAAATATAATATATTAGTCTTAATACAGAATTAACCCTCAGCCCTTCCCACTCCCTTAACATCCCTCAACAGTCAATAGTGCACTAGTAAAATAGTTTTTTAATCCCAAACAACAACAACAAAAAACTAATGCTATGTTTTCTGCTCCTCCTACAGCATTTCTCCAGGTACCTCAAGTAACTAAAAATTCACCTCTAGAATTCTATCCCAATAGAAATGCCACTTAAAAGAAACACTTAGAAGCACTCTGAGCCCCACCTCCTCACACCCCCCAAAAACAGAATGCAAAGTCAAAGGGGTAATGGAGTTTAATGTGAGGCCATTCTCAAGGATAGATGTGGGTAGGTTTAAGGAAAAAGAGCCATAGACACTCCCACAGCTCTAGCTGTGGGTGTAGTGACCCTAAAAAAGAGTAGCCAGCCTCAAACTGTGTCCAGGCAGGTGGAAGAATAAATATCCTAATGTCCTTCTCCTTCTGACCACCGACCTGTTCAACTCAAGTGGAAGCCATGGGGTAAGGGGGCCTGAGTAATGTAGTGTATAGAGATCTGCCTCTGCTGAAAACAGTGGAACCGAGATGGATGGAGTGAGGAAGACAGAGAGAAAAAGAGGATTCAATATGATGAGATGTGAATGTGGTTCTACCACTCAGGAATGACATGGAAATTTTCAGTCTCTAGCCTTCAAAAAATCTTGTCAAAATTAAAATAATTGTAATGGTAGTAACTGTATTTAATATGACAGTTCTTAACTATTTCTAAGTTTGCTTTTTTTTTCTCTCAAGTAGTAACTCGATTGCTGCTTGAGTAGTACCTAACATAATATACTTAATAAACAATGGCTGGGCAGAATAATAGGAAACCAGCTAAAGACCAGGAACAGGGGTTCCGAACAGAACCAGAATCAGCTGCTTTTACCACCTGGCAATTAAAATAGACAAAGGAAAGTTTGACACACTCACATATACACATCTAATTTGATTTTTATTTTCACAACATAATTTGTCATTCTATTGGTCTCTATTCTTCAACAGAGTTTATGATTCTCATTCTAGGAAAAATTAATGTTTCTGGCCTGTGCCAAAGGCTTTTTTTATATTATGTCATTTAATCTTACAACAACCCTGTAAGGTATGTTCTGTTTTCCTGTTTTTCACAGGAGAAAGGAAAACTCAGAACTATTTCGTTAACTATCCAAGATCACATAGCAAATAAAATTTATTTTAACCAAGTCTTCCTGAGGCCTGCGTTCCTGATCATCTTACAATACTAACTTCTTATCATAACCAGAAATATAAAGAAACATAATTTTAAGCATTTTCTTCTTACACGTGTTCAAACATACACACCCCAAAACAAAAAGAACTTCCTTTATTGTATCAGTTGTAGGCATACATTTAGTCTTGAAAATAAACATTAAGAATTCGCAAGATATACTCATCACTGCTTTCCTTAAGCCATTTGTTAACATCTCTCATCCTATCAGGATTCTGTCTCCTGAAATCTCCTCTGCTGTGGTCTTTGTTTTGTCACATCTTTCCTTCTTAGGAAATTAAAATAAATCTTTGTCCACATTGACCTTATCTGCTTCACTATGGCCCTTAGACATAACTTTTTATTTGGTAAGTACAGAAATTAGGTCTTCCTCTGACTTTTCTGTGTTGTTACTCACATTTATTTTCTTCTAAATTCAAATCTATACTATTCCCCCTTTCTATCCTATAGCATTTGCATATTCTACTCTTTGCTCTTCTCAACACAAAAGTACATTCTGATTTCTTTCCCATTCTATCTGTGCTCTGTTTCTGATTAGCCCTTTGAGTGGGGCCCTTTCTGACTGTCAATATTTTTTCAGTATCTTCTCACTATTTACATTTATTAAATCTCACATTATATTCCATTGCCATTTGATATTTTCTTGAGTTGTTAATAAGTAAAACCTTTTTGATATTATATATTTTAAATACAGTATATTTCTCAAGAGCATAGAAGAAAAACGTAAGCTTAATTCAAGTTGTTAATATTCAATCACCCAACAAATATTTATTAAGCACTGATTACATACCCAGCACTCCTGTAGGATCTAGACATGTGAGAAACGAATAAGCAATCAAAATCTCTATCCTCACAGAGATCAAATTCTAGTCAGGAGAAAGAGAATAACAGAGAATTAATAAGCATATAAATAAACTATATCATACAACAGGTGCTATGAAAAAAATAAGCTGGAAGAGGGTATAGGGAGGGTTAAGGTGATGATGTAGCTTTTTAAAAGGTGGCAGAGAAACATCTTTGAGAGGGTAACGTTTGAATAATGGTCTGAGAATGGTGAAGCTGTGTGTGTTAAGAGAAAGAATACAATCCTGGGAAGAGTGCTCCTAGAAGAGGGAAGAACAAGTACAAAGACCCTTGGGTAGAAGCAGGCTGCTATGTGCTTACATAGCACATCAAGGAAGCCTGCATGGCTAGAGACAAGTGGGTTGAGAGGGATAATAACTTGCAGCTTCCTAGGTCATTGTAAGTACTCTGGCTAGTACACTGAATGACAGAGGAAGGCCTGGAAGGGTTGGGAAAGAGCACCAATATCTCATTTAATATGAGTAGTCTTTAGAATTGTATTTATCATCCAATTCCATTAGACAGGGATTTTGTTATAAGTCTCTAACAGAGTCTCAAAGCCAAGTGTTTAGTATTGTGAGAAAGTGACACACTAAATTATAAATATTGTCAATATTTTGATTAACTTTACAGTAGCTTGTACTGATCTTAAAGTGTTTACCCAAAACCCAGTTCTTGTCTTTGGGGTATTGTTATATTTTAACTATTTATTCAGGAAGATGATTAAATATAATTCCGTGTTATTGTATCACTGTGTGTGGTGTGCCTCTTATACGTGTGAGGATTTATACATTCTGTTCATAGCCATATTGCCAGGAGCCACTACACATTACTATAGTGCTTGTAAAACCAACTTGATAGGAACTTTACACAGACTAATGGCAATCTGCTAATTCGTTAAAAAGAAAGCAGCTCAAATAAATAAAACATTGGAAATGCCCAGAGGTACAGTGGCTACTGCAGAATGAGATTTGTATGTGTCTCATGAATGTAAAAACACCTTAGAAAGTGATGATCCACATTTGCTCTATTATTCTCTTAAGCAGAGAAATCTTTCCATAGCCATGTTGCTCTCAAAAAGGCAGTTTTCCCATTTTATACTTTTGCATATGTATTTTTTCTGCTGTAAATAACCAAATTTAATAATAACATTTTATTGATTATTATCAGAAAATATTATCTTCAATGGGAAGTTGTTCCAGAAAAACAGATGAAGATTAACCAAAAATAATTAAACTCTTTCATTTGCAACCATCCTTGGGGCAGTTAATTGCAATAGATATAGTTACTTATGTATTCTTTTCAGAATAGCCATAATTTTGCTATTTAATACTGTATTATTACATGTGCCACTTGCCCATCTTAATATTTTGATGATATACCCCTAGATTTTGGTATGTTGTTTTTAACTTCACAAATGCTTCACTTTCAAACCTCTGTTAGTCTGTGATTTAGGGCTCATAACTTTCATGGTTTGTAATAGAGTGGGGGAGAGTCTTTACTTTTGACAATATCGCTCCCCTTAAGGCATTTTCATGATGATTGCTGTGTATGGCAAATGGTCATACTCCATTTGGTTCCTGAATTAAACAGAGAACATCAATCCAGGGAAGGGAAGTGGGGGGTTTATAGGCAGGTTATTTCAGTACAGCTTAATGTATGTACATGGCCCAACTGAAGTGGAAACTCTTAATATTTTCATAAAAAGGGATTATACTTACTAATCTGAGTGCAGGGACGTAGCAGGAAGAGGCACTGACATCTTTCATTCTTCATCTCATACCCTTGGTCCCAGTGCTGGGTAACCTTACAGCTTCACATCCTCCTGGAAATTGAAAGGACTGGTGATGGATGGTGGTAATGTTAATGCTTCCATTTGTCCTGTGGTCTTGTTGCTTGTTCAATAATAGGAAAGCAAGTGAGTGGGAGTTAGGTCCAACCGAGCATTCAGATAAATCATATGCTCCCTCTTTAGTCCAATCCTGCTAATGCTTACTCATTCATCAGAAAAGGTATTCTCTGCTCTATCCCCCTGCCAAGAATATTATATTAGAAATAATGACTTAATTATTATGAACTTATTTACTTCTGAAAGCCAATCATTAGAAGTGAGGTCTAATTATTATTGATTCAAACACATTGTTTTGCTACTTAATACTATTTTGTAGTGAACCATATCAGGCATTGAGAAACATTTCTAGAATCTGCAGATGCTTAATGAGCACAAATTTTCATTTGCTTTTGTTATTAGTTTTAAGTACATAAAATCTTTGCTTGTTTCTTGACATACTTGGTCAAATTGATAGTGCAAGAGGCAGACAAATGTCTAGGCAGAAAGGGGCAGGTCCTTGGTAAAACCCCACCTTCAAGCCAAAAACATCCTGAAGGCTGAAAGACTGGACTACTGGTTCCAGATGAAACCTGCACCTTGGATTGAGAACTGTTTCTGTTAGTCTGCCCTTTCCTGATTGGTTCTTTCTAAATAATGCTTTGTAACTATTTGACTGTTGCCTTTTCCAATACTACCTACGGCCCACCCCTCCCCATCGTGTGCCTATGAAAACCCCAGAGTCAGCCACACTGGGAGAGATGACCTCTCTTCAGGTGAGAGACCACCTTCCCATCCCCTCTCCTTGGAGGGCTTTCTAGTTGCTCAATAAAATTCTCTGTTGTCATCACCCTTCAGTTGTCAGTGTGACCTCATTCTTCTTGGATGCAGAACAAGAACTTGGGATCCACCAAATGGCAGATATTCAGAAAGCTGTAACACCATGGCCCTCTGCCCTCCACTTGTGTAAAGCAGGCACCCCATGTAACAGGAAGCAGTAGCAGGGTTGAGCCAGCCGTGACGCACAGGCCAGAGCAGGGCAAGAGGCTGACAGAGCTGTTAACATGCCACTGTCCATAGGGCTGCAGATAGTGGAACTAAAAGAGCTAATTGGCATGGTATAACATCCCCTCTGGGGATTCAGGGTCACGGGCACCCCTGCCTGGGTGCCCCTGCATTCCCCTTGGGGCGCCACACCTGGTCCTGCCACAAGCCCTACACAAAGTACACCCCTGTGCCGGCATTTGGAAGGACCAGCTGGACCCCGCACTTGCTTGCTCACACACCCCCTCCCACCAAAGGCTCAGTGCACAGTCATGGCGGCTGCAGGATCTGCATGTGAGCATAAGCCGGAAGTGACCCGGCAGGCCGAGTAGATGGCGTGTCTCCTGCCACAAGCCTGGCAAAGGGGCAGAGAAAAATTCTGCATCAAAATTATCAGAAACTCTTTTGGCAATTCGTAAGAAATTATAAATTGTTTAATATGGCTTGACACTTTGTGATTTAAAACGATAATAATTGAAATACAGCCATTATTTTTATCCAATGAACCTATAACAGTGAATACATAACTGATTCTTCTGGAATTCTGGAATTCTCTGGAGGAAACACTCCTAACAATATATACTAATCTAGCTCTATTTTAGATACTACTATGTTGCATTATAAAAGGATAGATATTCTAAATTTGGTGAGGTTGTTGAAATAAATATTCAGGTTTTTAGCGGTCAAATAATTTATTTTCACTTGATTTGGAAAAATAAGGAGACCCTGGGAGGTTGTCTGAAACTGAGTCAGCTAGCTGCAAACCTCTTGGAAACATTTTTGTGGAACTCATTAGTTGGGTAAAAATAACACCAAAACAAAAAAAGGCAAATTACATAAGGAAAAGAGCTGCTTTTGTCAGCCATAGCACATACAGTGTGCTTGCAATAAAATAATAGTTATATACCTTGTTTACCTGAAGTGTGTAAATGTTTTAATAACATTAGGTTTTTTCTCCAAGCATATTTCAACAGCACCATCATTGTTACATTTGTTTGCAAGTATATAGCAACATATAAATATTAATCAATATTTAATCCAATATTTTCAGTTCGTCTAGTTATCACTGTTCATCCTTTCTGTGTTTATTTGGCCTTGTGCCTGAGTACTTAACATTTGAAGTAAATAAATTCATTGCATAAACCATGGTCTTATTTTTCACATGCATTTGCTCCATTGCAACAAGATGTCTTTCAGTTCTGACCATCTCCCTTTATATTTTAAATTTCAGTAGTATTTGGTGTACAGGTGGTTTTTGGTTATATGGATGAGTTCTTTAGTGCTGAATTCTGAGATTTTGGTGCAGTCACCACCCTAGCAGTATACACTGTACCCAATACGTAGTCTTTATTCCTTACCCCCACCCCCAATTTCCCCTCCCAAATCCCCAAAGTCCATTATATCCCACTGTATGTTTTGGCGTCCTCATAGCTTAGTTCCCACTTAGAAATGAGACCATATATTATTCGACTCTCCATTCCTGAGTTACTTCACTTAGAATAATGGCTTCTGGCGCCATCCAAATTTCTTCAAAACAGATTATTTCCTTCTTTCAAAGGCTGAGTGATATTCCATGGTGTGTATATTCCACACTTTAGCCACTCGTTGGTTGATGGACACTTAGCATGATTCCATAGTTTTGCACTTGTGAATTGTACTGCTATACACATACATGTGCATATATCTTTTTTATATAATGACATTTTTTCCTTTGGGTAGATATCCAGTGGTGGAATTGCTGGATCTAATGGTAGATCTACTTTTAGGTCTTTAAGGAATAGCCATCATGTTTTCAATAGTGGTTTTGCTAATTTACCAGCAGTATGAAAGTGTTCCCTGTTTATCACATCCATGGCAATATCTATTGTTTTTTGACTCCTAATTATGGCCATTATTGCAAGAGTAAGGTGGTATCTCATTGTGTTTTTGACTTGCATTTCCCTGATGATTAGCGATGTTCAGCATCTTTTCATGTTTGTTAGCCATTTGTATATCTTCTTTTGATAAATGTCTATTCATGTCCTTTGCCTACTATATGATGGGGTTATTTGTTTTTTTCCTGCTGATTTGTTTGAGTTCCTTTTAGATTCTGTATACTGGTTCTTTTTCTCCTATTCTTTGGGTTGTCTGTTTATTCATGATTATTTGTTTTGCTGTATAAAAGCTTTTTAATTCAATTAGGTCCCATTTATTTATTTTTGTTTTTGTTGCATTTGCTTTTGGTGATTTAGTAATTAATTCTTTGCCTAAGCCAATGTTCAGAAGAGTTTTTCCGATGTTATCTTCTAGAATTAGTTTCAGGTCTTAGATTTAAGTCTTTGATCCATCTTGAGTTTATTTTTATAGAAGGTAGGAGATGGGTATCCAGCTTCAATCCTCTACATGTGGCTTGCCAGTATTCCCAGCACTATTTATTGAATAGGGTGTCCATTCCCCAATGTATGTTTCTGTATGCTTTGTCAAAAATCATTTGGTTTATTTGGCTTTGAGTTCTTTATTCTGGGAATTGCATTAAATCTATAAATTGTTTGGGAAAGTATGGTCATTTTCACAATATTGATTCTTCCCATCCTTGAGCATGGGATATGTTTCCGTTTGTGTCATCTATGATTTCTTTCAGCAGTATTTTGTCATTTTCCTTGCAGAGATGTTTCACCTCCTTGGTTACATATACTTTTGCAGCCATTTTAAAGGGATAGAGTTCTTGAATTGATTCTCAGCTTCATTATTTTTGATGTATAGCAGTGCTACTGATGTGTGCACATTGATTTTGTATCCTGAGACCTTACTGAATTGTTTATCAGATCTAGGAACTTTTTAGATAAGTCTTTAGAGTTCTCTAGGTATATAATCATATCATTGGTGAACAGTGAAAGTTTGACTTCCTCTTTTTCAATGTGGATACCCTTCATTTCTTTCTCTTATCTGATTGCTCTGGCTTGAACTTTCAGTACTGTATTAAATAGAAGTGGTTAAAGTGGATATTAAATAAAAGTGCTGAAAGTGAGTATCCTTGTTTTGTTCCAGTTCTCAGGGAGAATGCTTTCAACTTTTCCCCACTCAGCATATTAGCTGTGGGCTTGTCACATACGGCTTTTATTACTTTGAGGTAAGCCCCTTCTACGCCTATTTTGTTGAGGGGTTTTGTTATAAAGAGATGCTGGAATTTATCAACTGCTTTTTCTGTGTCTATTGAGATGATCATATGTTTTTTGTTTTAATTTGTTTTTATGTGATGTATCACATTTATTGACTTGCATATGTTAACCCATCCCTGCATCCCTGGTATAAAACCCACTTGATGGTGATATACTGTCTTCTTGATGTGCAGTTTTATTTAGTTAGCTAGTATTTTGTTGAGGACTTTTGCATCTATGCTCATCAGGGATAGTGATCTGCAGTTTTCTTTTTTGTTATGTCCTTTCCTGGTTTTGATGGAAGATTTCCTCAATTGTTTGTTCAAATAAGTTTTCCAAACTTGTAGCCTTGTCTCCTCCCTTAGGAATGCCAATCATTCTTAGGTTTGGCCTTTTCACATAATCTCATATTTCTTAGAGACTTTGTCCACTTCTTTTGATTATTTTTCTTTCTTTGTCTAATTGGATTAATTTGAAAGCCTCGTCTTTGAGCTCTGAAATTCTTTTTTTTTTTTTTTTTTTTTTTTTTTTTTTTTTTTTTAGACTCACTCTGTCGCTCAGGCTGGAGTGCAGTGGCCGGAACTTGGCTCACTGCAAGCTCCGCCTCCCAGGTTAATGCCATTTTCCTGCCTCAGCCTCCCGAGTAGCTGGGACTACAGGCGTCCGCCACCACCCCCAGCTAACTTTTTTTGTATTTTTAATGGAGATGGGGTCTCACCATGTTAGCCAGGATGGTCTCAATCTCCTGACCTCGTGATCTGCCTGCCTCGGCCTCCCAAAGTGCTGGGATTACAGGCGTGAGCCACCGCGCCCAGCCTGAAATTCTTTCTTCTACTTGTTCTAGTCTATTATTTAAACTTCTCACTGCATTTTGCATTTCCCTGTGTTTTTCTTTTCGTTTTCATTTTCTGGTTTTTCTTTATGCTATCTATCTCTCTGCAAAATTTTTTATTAATATCCTGCATTGTTTCCTTAATTTCTTTATGTTGATTTTCACTTTTCTCTGGTATCTCCTTAAGTAGCTTAATAATCAACCTCCTGAATTCTTTATTGGCTATTTCAAAGATTTCTTACTGGTTTGGAGTCATTGCTGGAGAGCTAGTGTAATATTTTAGGGGTGTTACAGAACCCTGTTTTGTCATATTATCAGAATTACTTTTGTGGTTCCTTTTCATTTCGATAGATTATTTCTTCAGATTGTCTTGCCAGACTACAGTGATTGATACTGCTCTTCTGGGTCTAGCCAGATGGGGCTGCCACACTCCAGGCACTCCTGGCTAATGCTGGGGAGTATCTTCAAGGTGTCTGGTGATGTGACCTGTCTTCAAGCTTTCCAGGAGTAGGTACCAGCATAAGCACTGATGGACGTGGCAAGGGAGTGACATACACTCTGTGAGATTCCTTGGTTGTAGATAGGCTTAGTGTCCTGGTTTTCACAAATGCTGGTTATGACTGTAGTGAATTTGTCATGTACTTCATGTCAGAAGTACTCAGGACTTCTGGTTAGTGAGGGTGTTGTATGCAGTGGTGATAGCTGAGGTTATGTATTTATTTTCTCCTTCCTGGGTGCAGTGTTATTCTACCTGGAGACATGATAATACACTGTCAGTCTCCAGCCAGGAGGCAGTGCTTGCAAGAGAGCACCAGCTGTAGTAGTAGCAGTGGGATTCGAGCTTGCCCCAAATTGCCCAGGGGGAAGTAATCTGGTTTCATAAGCAATGGGCAGCGCTACAAAAGCTCCCAAAAGTTTATGTCTTTTGTGTTAAGCTATCAGGGCAGTTGGCAGAGTACAACAAGGTTGGGGCAGGGTTAGCCATGACAATCTGCTTTCAAATCTTGGAGATTTTTTGTCTTAAATAGTGCGTGATAAAATATGTGTGGAGTTAAATAATAACATCAAATCAGTTTATCAAAACAGAAATTTAGAAATTATTCTTTACTCTTCCTTCTTTCAACTAGTTATTACATCCTGTGGAGAGACAGTTGATTAAATAAAGACTTACTACTTTACTTCAAACCACTATTGGCTTTTATTGGGGCTACTGAGATGACCCCCATGAAGTCTCCTGCCTTCAGCACGGCTTTCCTCTAAATATCAATCTCCTGCTTCAAATCTTCCATAGTTTTGTTTTTGTTTTTTTTTTGACACGTGTGTAAAATTCAAAGCCTTTGAAATGCTACAAAGAATCTTCATAATCTGTATCTTGTGAATCTCACTTGTTCCATTCTTCATACTCAAACATTGCTTTGATATGCAAAACCATTTATAATTCTTTTATTCGTATCTCCTCATATTTGCACACATTATATTATTCTCTCTTGATTGCCTGAACTCTACCAATATCCTTCAAGAGTTAACACAAGTGTTAACTTTTCTAAGAGGACTTATTTGACTCAAGAATAGTTTTCAGCAAATACATTTTGAACACCTCCTTTCAAAAGTATTGCACTAGGCTGCTGAGATCAAATATTGAATGAGATAATTACCTTGCCTTTGAAGATGCCACAGGTTATTACTGACAAACTATATTCCCTTCTCTGTAGTTCCATACTATCTTATATGAACTGTGAATATTACTAGTGTCATAATATACCACAGTGGTTAACTTATGTGTCAGTCTCTCCCTTTAAAAAATAAATGTCATTGGTTTAATGATTATGTCTTGTTTATCACTGTGTCTCCAAATTCTATGAATGTCTTTACTAAATATTTATAAATGAATACAAAATGGTCCTGTTCTTGGCATAACTTATTTCTAGTACTTGAGAAATGGAGATCCACTAATTTTCATAAAGTAAAAAAGTCATATTTTCTGCTTTGTCAACATCATGATCGTAAGCTGCTTAAGTTTTAGAGCCATAACTTCTATTTCTTTTTAATCTCCTTAAATTGTCGCTGAGCTCTCCATTTACTGGATTCTCAAATGTGTTCTTAATGGATTAAAGATAACCATAATTTGAAGACACTGGTGAAAAATAAAAGGCACACATAAAAAACAATAGACAATTTTTCCAGGTTGTAAATATTTTAACATTTCGTTATTTCATGAAGACTGACACTGTCACTGTGAGGGATATTTTATTTGTTCATTAAAAACAAATGCATAGCATTTGGAAGTTCTTTGATTTCATTTAAGTTTGAAATAAAAAGAAAAATCTAATATAATGTAATAAAGATTCAAATTTCAAATATTAAAAATTAAACCACTAAAGAAACAGAGGAAGAAAATTATTGTATTTTATTACCGAAGACTTAGTTTTATATATTACCAGAGATTATTGTTTTTGATACTTTTTTCTTTGCGAATTTATGTTTTGAAAACTCATATAAGACAAAGACTCAACATTAAAATTAAATTTTCTTAATATTATGCAGCAAACACAGACTTGACTAGAGTGTCATTTGTTTCAGATAATTACCCCACATTTGATGCATTTTGCTTAAACATTCATGTAATTGATTTTCAAATTTTTTACTGCCACGGAAATATGTGTTTACTTACAAATTTACAGGGAATACAAGGGGTTAGATAGATAAAATTACCTGAAGACGTGATGGAGGTTTTTGATCTGTATCTGCTCTATCCTCTTTTTCCACTTAGTCTCCTATGATGCCTAAGTGCCCTGCAGACAAGGCTGTAAGGGAAATGATTGGCATATTGTAATTGTGTAAGTGCCAGAAATTTATCTTGTCTTCAAATTATTATACCCTACCCCAGCCACACTGCAATGCTCTGGTGAATGGTGAATGTTTGCTTCAGAGGAATTGAAACATACATAGTATTTAATTTCTTTCTTGCTACTAGTGTCTTGTTCTTGAGCTTTGGATTCTTTGGACTTTGCCAACCGATCACCACGTTACCGCTGTTGGCTTTACTAACAGTTTTCGCTAGTCCCCTTACCTACATTTGTAATATCTGAAATCTGACCAGCAGAATTTTAACCTATGACCTAGGTCTTATTTGGCATTTATCCTGCTTGTGTAGAACTGACTTCTAAATCTTTATCACTGCTGTAACAATGAGCTACCAGCAATGCTGCTCTTAGACCTGAGCTAAGAGAGGCCTTCCCCCTGGGCCCCAAACCCGAAGGAATCCTGATTTTGGAGTATCTTTAAAGTAAGCTCCCTTCAGTGGCTAGGATTGGCCATGCAGGCAGGATATTCTCATCTCTAACTCAGCCTCATGTGGGGTCCCAATGGCCAGAGCATCTACTTGAAATTTTCTAAGCCCCCTTCCAATGTCTGAGACTAGCAGTGGCTGGCAGTACCTTGTACCGTTTCTCTTATTCAGCAGCGAGAAGCTATGTGACTTGCCAAGGCAGTACAAAAAAAAAAAAAGTGCAGTTTTTCTCTGGTGTCTTGCAGTGTTGCTCTTCAGACACCGCCTCTCAGAATGTTCATTCTCAGCACCCAGGCACCATGCTGTAAATATCCTGATCTGCGGGGGAAAGCCACGTGGAGATCTGCTGAACCCAGACTGTGAGTCATGCCAGACAAGGCACAAGGCATAAGAAGAGGAAAGAAGTCTGCAAATTACTCCAGCCCCCAGCAGATTGATCACTCCTAGAGTTTCAGTCATTTCCGCTGAGACCCAGGGTATCTTGATGAAAAGAACATACCATCCCCTTTCTGAAGATAAGGAACTAAATTGTGGGACAATTTGTTACTCAGACTTGGTTAGTCAGGAGAGAATGTGGTTCCTGGAAGAAGATTCTTTTCATGGTAATACCCAAAATATGTGGCATTGGTTTGGGGACCAGGTAGTAAACAGAAGCCTGATAGACCTCAAGGAATTTAGGGGTGAAGACTTACGGGAAAAGCTTACTGGCAGCTAGAGGAAAGGGGATATATTTCATGTAGTGGCAGTGTTGCTGCTTGTAGTGATATGGATTATGCAAAATGTACCTAATGAGTTGCATGATATAGCTAAAGAGGCTAAGGGCACAGTGTTAAAGGTACTGACTGGCTTTTTCTATTTGCTTACAATAAATTATGAGAGGAGAGAGATGAACTAACAAAATTAACTAGTCAGGTTTAAAGTGGAATTTTAAGAAAATATTGATGACTTCGCGAATGTGTTTTCACAACAGCAACATATTCCCAAAGAAAGAGCCTCAGAGCAAAGATCGAGTCTTGGGTGCTGTCAGAAGAACCTGGTCTCATGGTGAAGACCAAGACAAGGGTATGATTGTCAAATTCCTTATTTTCCTTGTAGATGGATTTAAATTGGTATGTCATAGCACTTCTCAGTTATACAAAAAGCTTTATGCATTTTAAGAGTGTGCCTCAGAGATTAAAAAAAAAATGGGCTTTTAGGAATCTTCTCTTTTTCTTTGGCAGTAATATTCTCTTGTTCTCCTAAAATTTTAGAAGCGTTTGTTCAAAACATACATAAGCAGCTTTCTTTCCTATTCCCATTCATTAATTTAACATGCTATTTTATGTGTGCATCTGTATTGAAATATAATTCATCAAGAAAGCTGTTTTTTTATAGAGTCTACAATTTGATTAGTTTTAACACATGTATGCAACTGTAACATTAACAAATTCAACAAAAGGAACATGCCCATGCCTCTATCCTCTCCCCAGTCTCTAGGCAAACACTGATCAGTTTTCATTTTTTAAATAACACATAAATGTAATCACACATTATGCATACCGTTTTTGTTCATCATTTTTCACTCCCGATCAAGTTTTTTGAGTTTCATCCATGTTGTGGCATGTATCACTAATTCATTACGTTTTCCTGCTAAGTAGTACTATATTGTGTAGATATGCCACCCTTTGTTTATTCATTCCCCTCTAGATAGACTTTTGGGTTGTTTCTGGGTTTTTGCTATTGTAAGTATAGCTACTACAAGCATTTGAATTCGAGTGTCTGGGATGATATATGCTTTTATTTCTCGGGTGTAAAACACCTGAAAGTGGAATGTCCAGATCATAGGGTTGATAGGTGTAGTGCAAACTTTTTAAGAAACTGCAAACTGTTTTCTAAGTTAGTATCATTTTACCTCACAGCAGCACTGTAAGAGAGCTCCAGTTATTTCACAACCACGTCAATACCTGGTATATTCTTTTTTTTTTTTTTTTTTTTTTGAGACGGAGTCTCACTCTGTCGCCCACGCTGGAGTGCAGTGGTGCGATCTCAGCTCTCTGCAAGCTCTGCCTCCCGGGTTCACGACATTCTCCTGTCTCATCCTCTGGAGTAGCTGGGACTACAGGCGCCCCCCACCACGCTGGGCTAATTTTTGTATTTTTAGTAGAGACCGGGTTTCACCGTGTTAGCCAGGATGGTCTCGATCTCCTGACCTCGTGATCCGCCCGCCTCGACCTCCAAAAATGCTGGGATTACAGGTGTGAGCCACCGCGCCCAGCCCCTGGTATATTCTTAAAATATATATATATATATATATATATAGCCAATCTACTGAAATGTACATGATATCTCATTGTAATTTTATTTGCATTTTCCTAATGAATAGTAATGTGGAACATCATTACACATTCTTATTTCAAAAGGTATATCTTTGGAGAAGTGCCTATGTTTCTCCTGGTTATGGGTCATCTTTTGTTAGAATAGGCAGATATCAAGACATTAGCAGGAGGGGGAGCTCCTGAGAAAAGGAGGTCAGGAAAATCTCATGCTCCAGAGACCACTTGAAACAGTCATTCCAAATGTGAGGAGAGAGGAGAGGAAATACCTATGCAGAAAGGAACCCCCCTTTAAGACACCCAGTAATCGCACATTCTGCAGCTAACCTGTCAGAATGTAGCTAGTTGCATGCTGATAAGGAAGGAAGGACGACTAAGGAGAAATTCCTAAGAGACATGCAGCACAATAAGCATAGATTTAACCGCTATACGACCTTCCTGGGGTTGCAGCAATGAGCAATGCTGCAATTAGGTAGAGTTTGTATCCAACACTCAGCCCGCACTAGCACATCAACTGACAGAGAGTAAGGGAGAATCCCACAAACCTGGGGCAGGAACCAGGTGGGGAAAAGGCAGGGACTTAAGGCAGAATTGGGAAACTAGACAAAGACAAAGGCAGAGACTTGAGACAGAGGCAGGAACAGTCTGACATAATAAAAACCACAATGCATAACTCTCGGGGCTGCTGGCTCATTCTCTCTCTCTCTCGCTCCCTTTTTTTTTTTTTTTTTTTTTTTTTTTTGAGAAGTTATCTCGCTGTTTCCCAGGCTGAAGTGCAGTGGCTCTATCTTGGCTCACTGCAACCTCTGCCTCCCAGGTTCAAACGATTCTCCTGCCTCAGCCTCCTGAGTAGCTGGGACCACAGGCGCCCACCACCACGCCTGGCTATTGTTTTGTATTTTTAGTAGAGACAGGATTTCACCATGTTGGCCAGGCTGGTCTTGAACTCCTAACTTCATGTGATCCTCTCGCCTAGGCCTCCCAAGCTCATTCCCTTTTGAGCAGCCTGCTCTGCCTCCTCTTTCAGAATATACCATCTCTCCTACTACTTAACCCTTGCTGCTAGTACTGCTGTTTTCCCAGGCAGACCAGCCTGGAGTTGTCTTGTATCTGGATCAGTCTGCTCCTTTCTTGAGGTGTATTCTTTCAATACATTCTTTGCCTTTTATTTTTCTTCAATAAACCTTTGCTTACTTTACTAATTTTCTCTTGGCCGAATTCTTTCTCATGAATAAGATAAGAACCAAGTACTCCTACACTTCTTGGTAACAATCTTTTCCTGCTTCTTGGCATGTATGATAATTATAGATTGGAAATCAGACATTATGAATTTTACATTATTGGGTACTGAGTTGTTTTATTTCTTTAATATAGCTGGACTTTTTCTAGTATGCAGCTACTTTACTTAGGATTAATTTGATTCTGTCTTTTCTTTAAATTTTCTTTTGAAAATTTGAATTTCTTATTTGGATATTTAGTGACAATTCTTTTAAATTTTAAGGGTTGTTCTAGAATTTTATATGCATTATTAATTAATCGCAGTATATTTAGAATGAATTTTGTACCATTTCACTTTGAATGTAATTTTCTTGGGACAGTGAAGTTCCCTATAGCCCCTTCTTTTGTGCTATATTAAAATATACATCTATTTACATTATGAAATCCACAATATATATTAAAATTCTTTTTACCAAAAATGTGTTTTTAAGGAAACTAAGATATTAAAAATTATCATTTTATTTATCTACATATATATCATTTCTGGTGCTGTTCATTCGTTCCTGTAGATCTGAGTTTCTAAGTGATGTTATTCAGCTAGAATAATATCTGACATCTCTTGTAATTCAAGTGTGACTTCAAACAATTCTTTGAGCTCTCATTTATCTGAAAATAAAGAATTATTTTTGAAGAATATTTTCATTAGATATAAAATTTTGTTTTTACATTTTTTCCCTTTCAACACTTCAAATATGTAACTTCCTGATCTTTTGTCTGTCATTGTTTTTGATGAGAAATGAGCTATTGTATCGTTTCTGTACATAATAGCTAATTTTTTTTCACTGAATACATTTAAGATTTTCTTCTTCATTTTGTTTTTAGCATTATGGTTATTCTATGCCTACTTGTGCTTTTCTATGTATTTATTCTGCTTGGGTTTCACCATAATTTTGGTGATTTTTAAAATCAATTCTGAAAATTTTTCGTTTATCAGTTCTTATAGCATGTGTTCTCCATCATTCACTCTATCATCTCCTTCCAAGATTCCAGTCACACACTATTAGAACATTGTGTGTGATTCCATAGGTAATTCATGATCAATTCATACATTTTAATTATTTTTCTTCTCTGTTTCAGTTTGTATAGATTTTATTTCTATGATTTCAAGGTTATAATATTTCTTCTGCACTCCTGTAATTTGTGCTTAAGTCCAGGCCCAGGCATACCAAAAATAATGACCTCAGGTATTGCAGAATGCGTTGCACAAAAACATCAATAGATAATGTAAAGCAGAGTTGTGTTTATGGCTTAATGGAAGCTCATTTATGCTAAAAAAAAAAAAAAAACAAGATAAAATACTCCAAATTCCTGCTGTTATCTGCTAATGAAGTAATAGAATAACTAAAGGGAGGAAAATAATCTGTAAAGTACTAACTGAATCCACAGTTTCTACTCTGGAATGGGCATTTACTTATGAAAAATCATGTTGAACAAATACTTACCTTTATGATGAACAAAGAGAAATGGTTTTCTCACAGCTCTCATAAGATAACATTGGCAACTATTGTCTAGTGGAATATTTAGGGTCAAGGGCTTATTGAATTCTATATACACTGCAAAAATAATTGATTTGTTTAATGTTGAAAGGAATTATATTTTCCTATAAAAATATTTTTATTGCTAAGATTTTACAACATAGCAAATTTCTTTATTTGTAAGACTAATAATAGTTTCAAAATGCTAATAGCTAAGATTTAATGCACACCTTTGTTGTGATAGATACTGCTTCAATCTAAGGAGGTGTTCCTAAAAATAATTCACTTAATTTAGCATGATACTTGTGGCTTGAACATGGGGCAAAAACAGTAGCCAACAACTCTAAGACAGTTACTCTGATGAAGGTGTTCAGAAATATATTAGCTGGCCAATTATAAGATGATTGCTCTATAATGTGTCTTTGCCTACCTTCTGCTGCCCAGAGTATCTTAGGAAAATTAACTTTCTCAGGAGTCCTTTTATATCTTGAATTTTTTTTTAGGCTAGAGATGATGATGGGTGGCAATTCCATGCAGACCCTCCATTCCCAAAACCATGGTCACTGTCAAGAGCTTATTAAGCAAGCACAGGGTGTTGTATTAGTATGTTTTCATGCTGCTGATAAAGACATACTGGAGACTGGGTAATTTATAAAGAAAAAGAGGTTTAATGGAGTCACAGTTCCACATGGCTTGGGAGGCCTCACAACCATGGAGGAAGGCAAAAGACAAGAGAGAGAACTTGTGCAAGGAAACTCCCCCTTATAAAACCATCATGTCCCGTGAGACGTATTCACTATCACAAGAACAGCACAGGAAAGGTCTGCCCCCATGATTCAATTACCTCTTACTGGGCCACAACACATGGGAATTGTGGGAGCTACAATTTAAGAAGAGATTTGGGCGAAGATACAGCCAAACCATATCAGGCAGCTAGGAATAGACGTTAACTAATATGCAGTAGGCTTACCCAGTTGATTGATAATAATGTTCTACTTTCTGGATGCCATTTGGTGATAATTTGCTTAAGATATTTATGTGACTATTGTCTCATGCTATTTGAGTGTTCCATAAATATAAGTCTTTTCAACACCTCCTGGTTATGATTCTCCACAGTCTTTATCTTGGTAAGAGCCACTGCCCATGGAGTAGAACAGCGGAACACAATTTAAAATTCCAGAAATGCCACCAGTTTTTGAGAAAAATTAGTATTTAACTATGTTGACATTTTAAACCAATGAGAAAATAAATACATAAACATATTATGTGATATCTATCTTAAATTTTGACTGCAAAAATCATATCCCTACTTACTACTTCAGCAAAACAAAATATAAGTAGCTTAATGAATTAAATATGAAAAGAAATGTATAATATGACTAGATTTTAATGGAAGTGGATATGTAAATAGCTTTTTAGTGAGGAATATTTTCATATGCTTAATCAATTTGTTAAATATATACGATATAGCTAAAACTGTAAAACTCTTGGCACCTGACAATGAATGGCACAAATATAATCTCTGCCCTTGTAGAGATAACATTCAACAAATATAGCTAAGTTTTTTTAAAAAGAATGAAATTATTATGAATTAAAATGAGCTCTATAAAGAAAAAAAGGGAAGAGTCAAAGACAGATGATCATGTTGTTGTAGAATTCTCCCCTTTAGAAATAATGATCAGTGAACATTGATGTGAGATAATTTCTGAGGTGAGAAGTAAATGATGAGGTTTGAACACACAAGCTTAACAGGAAAGCATGATATATGAGTGGGAGTAGAATGCACAAATCTTGCAAAGTGTACGCAAAGGAGATAGGATGACTAGTGCCTAGATGAGCTAGGGAGATGACACAGAAGATGGAAAATAATAGGATTGTTAACAGCTTTCATTTAGAAAAATGTAACCAAACTAAAAACCAGAGAGGAGTCTAGAATAAATTATTTACAAGTGACTATGTCAGAATAATATCCTTCATTTATGTTTTTGAAATAAATCAAAAGAAAAACTTAATACCATGAGAGAAAAATGGGCTAAGGACATGAACTGCCAAATCGTGATTTAGAAATTCATATAACCAACAAAGGTAAAACAATAAATGTGTTTAAACTCACAAAAGACTTAAATGAACTTAGCATAGATTAAATTTTTATTAATTATAAAATCAAATGTTCTCTTGCATTTAGTGAAAAAAATTTTATATTGTTTTGGAGGTAAAAATAATAGCAAGTTGGCAGTACATATGGAAAACATGAGCATATCATATCACAGATATAAAAGTTTATTCTTGTAAGATGCCTTAATAGCATGTAAAGGTATGTATATGTGAGATGTATATTTTTCTATTATTTACAAAAATAAAACATAAAAAATCAAATTCAAAAATCAAAATCAACAATAACAGATCTTTAAATAATTTATTACGCCCCAATTAAGTGAAAAGTATATTACAATAATATAATGACTGAATAATAGAGGTATATGTTTTGATGAAAAATCCAAGTTATTACAAAGAGAACAAATTAATTTCTTAACTTTATATATATTGTACATATACTTTAAAATTATAATGGAAATATGTTTCAAATGATTTACTTAAAATGTTATCACTGGTTATCTGGCACGAGTGGAATTTTTTTTAATTTTTTTTCATTATCTGCATTGTTTAATTTATATTTTTGACTTTAATCAGTATTGTTTATGTAATTTGAAATATTAAGTATGTAGTTTTAAAAAACATAGTGCTAATATAGTGATTATTTTTCATAGCTTAAATACAATAGTCTTCCTTTGATACTTAATCTTATAACAAGATATTATTTGTCTCTAGTTATTACAAATGTAAGAAAGAAGATATTTTTCCAAAAGTAATTTTTTTCTTCTTTTTGTAGCAATAGCCATCTAAGAGTCTCTCATTATTATACACTAAATTTCACTCAATTGAAAAAACAGTGTTAAAAATAATTTATCTTTTTCCTTAATGGAAAAAATAATCACTTAGTGTTCTTTTAAGTGAACTTGCTACTCTTCAAGTCATATGTAAGTATATTTTTAAATAGAAAAAGCAAATGTAATTTTATATATTCAAATCTTTTATATTTTTCTCAACTTTAAAACTTTAAGCCTTTTAAAAATACATTTACATTGTATCTAGCACTTATTTTTTTAAATTGCCATTAAGCTTTTCATTTTAGAGAATAAAACATGAGTTGTCATGGTGTTACTCTTGACTTATTTTAAAATATAGTTCTCAATAACATTCTTTCACTTAAAAAATAGAGCAAATTGGTACCTGGTTGAATTAACAAAGGAACCTGTGGGGGCGGAAAACCAAAATCCTATAAAAATGTGAGTAAGGTCATTGTAGTTTTTAAAATATAATATCATTAAAAGCCTATGACCATGCATAGAATTTCTTCAAACTGTGAAAGTTCTCATGTGATACACATAACTACCACACAAAAAATAATTAAACACGGTTCCTTTGTATTCCCCATGATCTAATTCTCTTCATAAAGAATTTTGCTGAGCTTTTAATTGTATTAATGAAAAGTGCACTTTTGACCTTCATCTTACCTGATATAACCTTAGACAGTTTGCCATTTCCTTTTGCTGAGGCACTTTATTCACTAAATAGGGCAGATTTGCAAAGAATTCTCACACATTTCTTGTAGCTCTTTACAAAGCAGTTTTAATTTCCAATGCGCTTTTTTCTGAACTGTGCTTGTTACCAACTTTGACCAATAGCATATGATAGAAATGTTCTTGTGGAGTTCTGAGCATAAACCTCAGGAAACATTGCAGAGTTTGCACTCTCTGTATTGGAAACCTTCCTGCATGGAAACAATCCAAAGTTAGCCTCCAGAAGGATGGGAGACCTTGTGAGCAGAGACCTCAGCTATGCCACTGTTACCAGATGAGGTCCAGAGGTATAAAGCAGCCCAGGTGATTACGTGGAGTAGAAACAAGCCACTCCTGCAGAGCCCAGCCTAACACATCAACCCAGACAACCATGAACAATAAGCAAACAATGGTTTGCTGTTAAACCAATACATTTTACAGCAGTTTGTTGTAGGCCAGTAGGTATCTAATGCACTTGTCTTTCAGGACACCAAATCTCGGTTTTCCTCATATCTCTGTAGCCATTGCTTCTGAGTCTGTTTTGTTGATTATTCCTTATCTGTTTCTCTCTTTTGGATGAAATCGAGTTCTCTCCTTTTTTGCTGTCTTTATAATCAGATTTATAAAGACAAATGGCTTAAAGTCAAATGGCTTCAAATACCACCATCATGCTGACAACTACTAAATGTATAAATTTAGAACTCTCGCCTAAACTCTAGGTTTATATGTCCAAATACCTACTTATTTCCATTTATATATCTATTAGGCATCCAAATTTCATATCTCCAAAACCTTACTCCTGGTTTTCCTCTCCAAGTTTGCTCTTCCAAGAAACTTGCTCATCTCAATGATTGACAAGTCTATTATACTAATTCCTCAGACCAACATCCTTAGTGTGATTCTTGCCTGCTTCTTTTGTCTCACACCCCACATCCAATCCATGAAAAAATTATTTGTCTCTACCATAAAATGATCCTACGGTATCTTGTCACTTCTCATCACTTCCAACCTACCATCCTGCTCCAAGCCACCATTATCTCTCACCTGGATTGTTGCTATCGCCCTCTAGATCTCTTAACTTACTTTCTCGACACACAATCTCCTCTGTTGCTGTATTCTTAAACCTATTCAACAGACAATTCAGTATCATTCGACTAAAACATAAGTCAGATTGTATTATAGATCTCCTTAAAACCTTCCACTAGATTACAAGGCTCTACATCATCAATTTTCTCCCATAACCTTTTAATATAACCTCTTATTTCTCTTATTTTCCCTGGATATACTCCATTTCACTGTTCTTTTTTGCTCTCCTAGAAATTGCCAGAAACAAATTCAGTTTGTTTTTTTTCTGCTGGAAGCTTATTTCTCCTACTATAATCATGAATCACATGCTCACTTCTTTCCAATCTTTGCTTAAATGTTATTGTCTCAGCAGCGTTTCTCCTGACCACTTTATCTGAAATTACATTGCACTCCCCATTCAAACCTCTGGTATCTATTCTTTCTACTTTATTTATTTTTATGCCACTTATTACTTTCTAATCTAGTGTATGTGCATGTGTGTGTGTGTGTGAGAGAGAGAGAGAGAAGGTATGCTATCAATTCTTTTTTGTTTCACTGGCTAGAGTATAAGTTCTATGAGAACAGAAAGTTTTGTCTTTTTCATTCACCATTCTATTTCTAGTGCTTGGAATAGTAACTGACATATAATACTTGTCGTGTATTTCTTTCAAATGTATTAGTTTGGTAATTTATCGAATAGCTATAAAACTCAGTTTCTTAATATGTAAAATAGGAACAATAATGTATTTACTTCAAAGAGTTACTATGAGGATTAAGTGAAATGCTCTCCTTCATTTTTGATTTTTGTAATTATTGTTTTCTCTTTTTTCCTGTCTGTGTAGTTAATAATTTATCAATTTTGATAGTCTTTTCAAAAAACCAACTTTTGGTTTTATTATTTTATTGTTGTTTTATTTCATTGACTTCTGCTCTGATCTTTGTCATTTCCTTTGACTATGTTTGTAATAGCTGCTTTAAAACCTTTGTCTGCTAAATCCAGCTTCAAGGTCCATTTAAAGCCAGTTTAAATTGACTGTATTTCATCCTTAATACTAGTAAGAATTTCCTGTTTCTTTGCATATCTGGTACTGTTTTATTATGAAAGGTAGACATTTAGATAAGATTTTAACAACTCTGGATCCTGTTTTATTTTTCTCCCTCAGTGTACAGCCACTGAGGTCTCTGCTAGTTTTTTATTCTTAGTTTTCAGTCTGCATCCCCTATGGTCAACCTTTTGCATAGTTTAGTCATCAGTTACCGCTGTGGATGGAGGTTATGCTGGAACACCACAAGCCCACAAGGCTTTCATCTGCTAATTGGACAGGATGCAGGCTGGAATGCATGTGATGCTGCGGCCTGTTCCGAAATCTCCTTTGGAGCTCATGATTTGCAGGACTCTCTTTGATCTCCCTCATGCAAGCAGAGTTTCTGTCAGCCTGGGGACTGTGGAGAACTTACCTCACTCCTTCTATCTATGGTTCCCTCAGTTTTCAGAATCTCCCTGTTAAATTTCTGGCTGGGCCGTTTCTTGCCCTGAACCAGGACCACAAACTCGATTTCTCCTCACTGTTTATAACAAAATCTGCCACTTGTAGTTAGCAAAGCCATAGGTGTTTACATCTCTGCTTCTGGACTGAATTTTCTATGTTGGGCACCAAAGCTGCTGTTTTATTTATTTATTTTTATCTTTTTTTTCTGCCAGATCCAATTTGATGAAACTAAAAGTGTACACCTGTAAGCGGGGTGGGAGGGTGGAGATTGGGGTTTAATGGGGTAATATCCAGCAAGAAGACCACCGACTCCAGTTTCTCTCAGTTCTTCCAGGATAAACACGCCTCAGTTTGTTTTCTAATTTTGGTTAATTTCCAGTGTACCTGAAATGTTTCTGACAAATTTTTCCTGATTTTACACTTTTTTTCTTCTGAGAGGGATTATCCAAATTGGCAACCTCTTCAGGTTACTCTCACCAGGACTGCCTCTTATTATTTCATTGTGAATAACTCAAATATACTACATTTTCAAGAATAATCTCTAAATTATGTGCCTGAAGTTTTACATTTACATGGTAAACACAAATATGGATAATATCCAAGATTTTCAGGTGTGCAGATATTTATAATAGGGCTGAATGAAATTTTAAAAAATAGCTGGCAATCTGCCAAGATGTCACAGAACTTGATTAAAGAATCTAAGAGCAGGAATTGTTTTTAACAAACCAATTTTTCTACTGATTTGAATTAAGTATATACCTCTGTGAAACACATCTTTAATCATAAAAGCATTTATGAAAATTAGTGTTTCAAAATGTGAAGCATCAGGGTATATGTCCCTATCTGAAGAGTATGTATATATGTGGCAGGAATTGTGAAATTTCTTTCTTTCTTTCTGTCTTTTTTTGAGATGGAGTTTTGCTTTCATTGCCCAGGCTGGAATGCAATGGCGTGATCTCGGCTCACTGCAACTTCTGCCTCCCAGGTGTAAGCGATTCTCCTGCCTCAGCCTCCTGAGTAGCTGGGATTACAGACAGCTGCCACCATGCCCAGCTAATTTTTTTTTTTTTTTTTTTTTTTTTAGTAGATTTCACTTGTGTCCGTGTGAAGAGACCACCAAACAGGCTTTGTGTGAGCAATAAAGCTGTTTATTTCACCTGGGTGCAGGTGGGCTGAGTCCGAAAAGAGAGTCAGCAAAGGGAGATAGGGGTGGGGCCATTTAATAGGATTTGGGTAGGTAAAAGAACAAGGGGGGTTGTTCTCTGGCAAGCAGGAGTGGGGGTCACAAGGTGCTCAGTAGGGGAGCTTTTGAGCCAGGATGAGCCAGGAGAAGGAATTTCACAAGACAATGTCATCAGTTAAGGTAGGAACAGGCTATTTTCATTTCTTTTGTGGTGGAATGTCATCAGTTAAGGCAGGAACCGGCCATCTGGATGTGTACGTGCAGGTCACAGGGGATATGATGGCTTAGCTTGGGCTCAGAGGCCTGACATTCCTGTCTTCTTATATTAATAAGAAAAATAAAATGAAATAGTGGTAAAGTGTTGGGACGGCGAAAGTTTTGGGGGATGGTATGGAGAGATAATGGGCGATGTTTCTCAGGGCTGCTTCGAGCGGGATTAGGGGCGGCGTGGGAACCTAGAGTGGGAGAGATTAAACTGAAGGAAGATTTTGTGGTAAGGGGTGATATTATGGGACCGTTTGAAGAAACATTTGTCATTTAGAATTATTGGTGATGGCCTGGATATGGGTTTGTATGAATTGAGAAACTAAACAGAATAAGGAGAAAAACAGGTATTAAAGGACTAAGAATTGAGAGGACCCAGGACATCTAATTAGAGAGTGCCTAAGGAGGTTCAGCATAGTCCTGCCAGCAAAGATTATTTATTTACTTCAAGAGTTAAGAGTGGCGGTTTGGGGATAGCACCAGGAGATATTAGCTGTGATGGCTTGGAGAAACAGTGTAAACTGGCAGTGTAAATAAGAGCAGGGCATGTATGAGTAGTTGAGAATGGTGAATAGGAGTATGACTAGACAGAAGATAGTAGGGATGACAAGTTTTTTGGGGCACAGTCTAAGTTGGTCTAGTGTCTGGAATGAGACTGGGGCTTCACAAAAAGGAGCGTCCATACAGGAGCTTAAATGGGCTGTACTTTGTAGCATTCTGAGGACAGGCCTGAATTCTGAGAAAAGAGAGAGGTGAAAGTATTGTCCAGTCCTTTTTAAGCTGGTGGCTGAGCTTGGTGAGGTGTGTTTTTAAAAGACCTTTAGTCCGTTCTACTTTTCCTGAAGACTGAGGACTGTAAGGGATATAGAGATTTCACTGAATACCAAGAGCCTGAAAAACTGCTTGACCGATTTAAGTAATAAAGGCCAGTCTGCTGTCGGACTGCGTAGAAGTGGGAAGGCCAAACCGAGTAATTGTGTCTGACAGAAGGGAAGAAATGACTGTGGTGGCCTTCTTAGACCCTGTGGGAATAGTCCTCTACCTATCCAGTGAAAGTGTCTACCTAGACCAAGAGGTATTTTCGTTTACTGACTCAGGGCATGTTGAGTAAAGCTAATTTGCCAGTCCTGGGTGGGGGCAAATCCTCGAGCTTGATGTGTAGGGAAGGGAGGGGGCCTGAATAATCCCTGAGGAGTAGTAGAATAGCAGATGGAACACTGAGAAGTTATTTCCTTGAGGATAGATTTCCATGATGGAAAGGAAATGAGAGGTTCTAAGGGGCGGGCTAGTGGCTTGTGCTATAGCATAGCCTGCCTTTGCTGGTGTGTGGCGATTAGGCCTGGTGGAACTGCCATCAATAAACCAAGTGTGATCAGGGTGAGAAACAGGGAAAGGGAAATGGGGTGAACATCAGGTGGATCAGAGAGATGCAGTCATGAGGGTCAGGTGTGGTATCAGGAATAATGTGGGAGGCCAATTGAAGTCCAGGCCAGGAACAATGGTAATTGTGGGAGACTCAACAAAGAGTGAGTACAGCTGAAGGAGCCGGGGAGCAGACAGTATATGCATCAGGTGTGAGGAATAAAATAGATTTTGGAAATTATGAGAGCTGTAGAGAGTGAGTTGAGCATAGTTTGTGATTTTAAGGGCCTCTAAAAGTATTAGGGCGGCAGCAGCCACTGCATGGAGACATGATGGCCAGCCTAAAACAGTAAGGCCAAGTTGTTTGGACAAAAAGGCTACAGGACGTAATCCTAGTCCTTGTGTAAGAATTCCAACTGCACAGCCCTGCACTTCAGCTGTGTGTAATGAAAAGGGTTGGGATGAGTCAGGGAGAGCTAGGGTGGGGGCAGTCTCTAAAGCTGTCTTCAAGGAACAGAAAGAGGAGTGGGGAAAGGATTTAGGGTCTACGGGGTCAGCTAGGTTTCCTTTTGTGAGTTTATATAATGGTTTTGTTAGGATAGCAAAACCAGGTATCGAAAGGCAAAAGTATCCAACCATGCCCAGGAAGGAAAGGAGTTGTTGTTTTGTAGAAGGGATTGGGGTTTGGGAGATTAGGTGGACACAATCAACAGGGAGAGCACATGTGTTTTTATGAGAATTATGCTGAGATAGGTAACAGATGAGGAAGAAATTTGGGCTTGACTGAAGTAATGGGGGCTGTCTGTGAAGGCTTGCGGCAGTACAGCCCAGGTAACTGGCTAAGCTTGGTGGGTGTCAGGTCAGTCCAAGTGAAAGCAAAGAGGCTGGGATGAAGGGTGCAAAGGAATAGTAAAGAAATCATGTTTGAGATCCAGAACAGAATAATGGATTGCGGAGGGAGGTATTGAGGATAGGAGAGTATATGGGTTTGGCACCATGGGATGGATAAGCAAAACAATTTGGTTGATAAGGCATAGATCTTGAACTAACATGTAAGGCTTGTCTGGTTTTAGGACAGGTAAAATGGGGGAATCATAAGGAGAGTTTATAGGCTTTAAAAGGCCATGCTGTAGCAGGCAAGTGATAACAGGCTTTAATCCTTTCAAAGCATGCTGTAGGATGGGATATTGACATTGAGCGGGGTAAGGGTGATTAGGCTTTAATGAGATGGTAAGGGGTGCATGATCAGTCGCCAAGGAGGGAGTAGAGGTATCTTATACTTGTGGGTTAAGGTGGGGGGATACAAGAGAAGGATGCAAAGGAGGCTTTGGATTGGGAAGAAGGGTGGCAATGAGATGTAGCTATAGTCCGGGAATAGTCAGGGAAGCAGATAATTTAGTTAAAGTGTCTCAGCCTAATAAGGGAACTGGGCAGGTGGGGATAAATAAAAAGGAGTGCTTAAAAGAGTATTGTCTAAGTTGGCACCAGAGTTGGGGAGTTTTAAGAGTTTTAGAAGCCTGGCTGTCAATACCTACCACAGTTATGGAGGCAAGGGAAACAGGCCCTTGAAAAGAAGGTAATGTGGAGTGGGTAGCCTCCATATTGAATAAGAAGGGGACGGACTTACCTTCCATTGTGAGAGTTACCTAAAGCTTTGCATCTGTGATGGTCTACAGGGCTTCCGAGGCGATCGGGCAGTGTCAGTCTTCAGCCGCTAAGCCAAGAAGATCTGGGAAGGAGTCAGACAGCCTTGGGCCAGAGTTCCAGGGGCTCTGGGAGTGGCTGCCAGGTGAGTTGAACAGTCCAATTTCCAGTGGGGTCCCACGCAGATGGGACATGGCTTAGGAGGAATCCCGGGTTGCGGGCATTCCTTGGCCTGGTGGCCAGAATTCTGGCACTTGTAGCAAGCTTCTGGGGAAGGTGGTTCTGGAGGAATGCCTAGCCACTGTGGTTTAGGTGTTTGGAAGTTCTTGTGTGCTGGAGATGTGGCTGGGGTTTATCTCACAGTGGAGGCAAGGAATTCCAACTCAGAAATATGTTGCTACTTGACTGCCTCTATTATTGTACACCTTGAAGGTGAGG
The DNA here is from genome assembly GCF_006542625.1 of Nomascus leucogenys. Taxonomy (NCBI): domain Eukaryota; kingdom Metazoa; phylum Chordata; class Mammalia; order Primates; family Hylobatidae; genus Nomascus; species Nomascus leucogenys. Next base: position 86,950,941 of record NC_044387.1, on the reverse strand, counting down.
TTAATTAAGTCCTGTTGTGGGGTTTGAGGGCCGGAATTTAATTTTTGGAGTTTTATTTAATGTCAGGAGCAGATTGGGTATTAAAATGTATATTGATAATAAGATGGCCTTTTGACTTTTTAGGGTCTAGGGCTGTAAAGCGTCTCAGGGTTGTGCCAAACGAGACATGAACTGGGCTGGATTTTTATATTTGATGAAAAAGAGCCTAAATGCTATCTGATTTGGAATAAAGAAAAAGGAGCATTAACCTTGACTATGCCTTTAGCTCTAGCCAGCTTTTTAAGAGTAAATTGCTGGGCAGGTGGGAGAGGGCTACTCATGAAACGAAACTGTAAGCTGGACTGGGTGTGAGGAGGGGAGGTGATAAAAGGATTGATAGGATGGAGGAGTGGAGGTTGAGGAAGAATTGAGACCTAGCTTGGCCTGGGGAGGAGGGGAGAGGTCAGATGGGTCTGTAGAAAAGGAAGATTAGAAAGACTCAGCGAAGCTTGGGGTTGGGACTGAGGGGACCGGTGGGAGGGAAAGAAGGAAGATTTGGGACGAGTCGAATTGGGAACAGAGACCAGGGAGAGACTGCTGTGTAAAACAATACCTGGACATCAGGCATCTCAGACCGTTTGCCTATTTTACAACAAGAATTATTTAGATCTTGTAGGATGGAAAAATTGAAAGTGTAATTTTCTGGCTATTTGGAACTACTGTCGAGTTTGTATTGGGGTCAAGTGGCATTGCAGAAGAAAATAAGATGCTTAGATTTTAGGTCAGGTGAGAGTTGAAGAGGTTTTAAGTTCTTAGGAGCACAGGCTAAGGGAGAAGAAGGAGGAATGGAAGGTGGAATCTTGTCCATAGTGAAGGAGGGAAGCCCAGAGAAAAGAGAGTAGAGACACGGAGAAGGGGTTGGGGGTTCTTGCCCTCCAGAAAAGCAGAGAAGGGGTCGGGGTGCCGAAATAAGGGATCGGGGCGCAGAGATAAGAGGTCGGGGTGTGGAAATAAGGGATCGGAGGCAGAGATGAGAGGTTGGGGTTCCTGCCCTTCCCCCAGAAAAGCAGGACTTGCGGCTAAGGGTGAAGGACCAAGGCAGGTGTCCTTGCGTGGTCTGACACCTCTGAAACCTGAGTGAATAATCAGAGAGGCGTCCCTGCAATGATTAAACACCAAGGGAAGGCTGCCTTCCCTAGTCCGTGACCGGCACCGGAGTTTCGGGTCCATGGATAAAACATGTCTCCTTTGTCTCTACCAGAACATGAAAAGAATTGAAATTAAGAGAAGGGAGAGATTGAAGTGTGGCGCCAAGATTGAAAGGAGAAAGAGGTTGAGGAATAGTGAGAGAGGTTGGAGAAGAGAGTAAAAAGAGGCCGCTTACCAGATTTAAAATTGGTGAGGTGTTCCTTGGGCTGGTTGGTCTGAGGACCAGAGGTCGTAGATGGATCTTTCTCACAGAGCAAAGAGCGGGAGGACAGGGGATTGATCTCCCAAGGGAGGTCCCCCGGCCCGAGTCACGGCACCAAACTTCACTTGGATCTGTGTGAAGAGACCACCAAACAGGCTTTGTGTGAGCAATAAAACTGTTTATTTCACCTGGGTGCAGGTGGGCTGAGTCCGAAAAGAGAGTCACCAAAGGGAGATATAGGGGTGGGGCTGTTTTATAGGATTTGGGTAGGTAAAGGAAAAAGGGGGGTTTTTCTGTGGTGAGCAGGAGTAGGGGGTCAAAGGTGCTCAGTAGGGGAGCTTTTGAGCCATGATGAGCCAGGAGAAGGAATTTCACAAGATAATGCCATCAGTTAAGGCAGGAACAGGCTATTTTCATTTCTTTTGTGGTGGAATGTCATCAGTTAAGGCAGGAACCGGCCATCTGGATGTGTACGTGCAAGTCACAGGGGATATGATGGCTTAGCTTGGGCTCAGAGGCTTGACAGTAGAGATGGGGTTTCACTATTTGGTCAGGCTGGTCTTGAACTCCTGACCTCAGGCAATCCACCCACTTCGGCCTCCCAAAGTGCTGGGATTAGAGGTGTGAGCCACCGCCCTGGCCCTGTATTGTCAAATTTCTACTGAATTGCTTCCTCCTTGTTTGACCATGCGTCTGGCACTTTGCTCCAACTGAATAATACAGGGTAGACAAAGCAAAGACTAAAAATTGCTGACCTCTTGTCTGAGCCAGAAATAATTTTAAGAATTGAAGTGAATGAATTTGTAGAACTCAATGATTCTTAACCATTCTCTCCTTCCCTACACCTTTCCATCTCTTCAGTTCCCAGGAACAGAAAACAAATAACCAAAAACAATGGGTGGAATCCTAGCTCTGTCCATATGGCTTTTCCCCTGCTGTTTAGTCAGGCCTGGGCTTTCCTTCCATGAGCAGGCATTGAAGGGGCCACCAATTGGTGCTTAGGAAGTTTGATGAAAGTATGGAAACAGTTGCCACACAGGTGTTGCCTCTTCTGACTGTGAGCTGATTTCTTTTCAGGTGTTCACCCAGGGGAAAGCATTGTGAAATCATCTCTTTGGGTCATCTTAAGTAATTTATAAAGCTGTGTTTGACTAGTAATACTTCTGGGATTTTAATGAAGTGGATAAATTCAGTGAAAAGTCAGAAGTCAGTGAGCAGAAACGTATACTTTTCCTTCCCATGACGTTGCCAAGGAATGCTTTTCCATGGAGTAAGAAATGATGACCTTTCAATGCTTGTCCTTCCCACTGATGCTTTTCACAATGTTACCAATTTGAAAGACCAAGTTTTTTTCTTTGTTTTTAGCTTTTCTCATAAAAGAGGGAATCAGGTTTTACCTTCAATAAGTAAGAAAACCCCTATCTCATTACTTTCTACTTTTTAGTAAGTCCCTAAAATGATGATGGCTTTTCAAATTTCTCTGAGAAAAGTAATGTTTATGCCGTTCTTTACTCTTCACCAATACTTTGACTTTCTCCCCTTAATCTAAACAACTGGACACCTTAGGACTGTGTAACTTGGTAACTTTACAGTGAGCTCATAAGGCTGATTTTAAGTTTTCTCAACAACAATCTGAAGTCACTTATCAGTATACTAATTTTTCCTCCTAATGAGTCAATTCTTTTCAAATTACCAACATTTAAGTAAGCCCAACATGAAAACTGAGACTGTATTGATTTTAAAATGTGAATACTAAACTCTCTTTTCCTTTTATTTAAATTATAGAGAAATTGTGCCACAAAGAAAGAGCCAATCATGCATTTGATGGAAGTTATCATTTGAAATTAATTTAGTTTGTTTGTCAGGCACACCCCTTCCACATAGTCACTACTTTATCATCTTGGGAAAAATTATCTTTCTCTTTTGTCTAAATAGAAAAATAATGGTGTTGATTCACATCACAGGATAAATTTCATTTCCAAGTAAATAATGTGCAATAATTACAGTGCACATATAGATTTTTTTTGGTCTCAGCCAAGAAGTACCGAGAACAGGAAATCATATCATTTATCACTTTCTGATATGAAAGATTGTTTTCTCCCTGTGGCTGCTGCTTGTTTACAGTTAGTAACAGCAGGTGGGGAGGAAGAAGCAACTCACTGCTTGCTTTGCTTCAAAGTGATTTATACAATTCTTAGTGATACAGACGATATATGTGATGGATGTGCTGTTTAATTAGACTGTTGTAAAAGCTGTAATTACATCTACTAAGTGCACTTTTATGTCTGTGTACATAAGCAATTTCAAAGAATATCATTTATACTCCACCAGGCATTGTCTGGGCTCTTGGAATTGGTTTTGGGGTATACGTGTGTGTCTTCTGGGTTTTTATTTTGTAATCAATAAGGACTTCTAAATAAAAGGATCTCTTCAGAAATATCCTTTGAAAATATGGAGGATAAGAAAAATATAAGAGATCTTTAGTATGAACTTTTGGGACCCAAACATTATCAGTTCTACAATTTAAGTTAAGCCACGTAAAAACATCCATTTTGAACATTAAAAAAAAAAGTCTGATAGTCCAGTCTGTTGAACAGCTTATACAGGCATTAGCAGTGAAGTCTACAGAAGTAATAGTGTTCACCATATTCAATTTAGACTAACATTTGTGTCATGTTCATACCCTCTTTGTGATTCATTAGTAAAATGGCTTTGCCTTATTATGTGGTGTAAAAGTGATTTATTTTAAGGTTGCTATTAGACTTTGGAGTCATGCTGCATCTTCAGCTGTTAGAGAGTTATTGTAGCCAAGACAAATGCATTCTACATCTGAAGCCGATGAAAACAGTTGCCAAAAGGCAAAAGAAAATCGACTTGAACAGCTCAGAGACTCTATGTAAATGCGCTGCTGTTCTTTTGTTTTTTGTTTTCAAATTTTCCTTGTTATTACAATCTATTAATAGCACAGGTAGGCAAATTATGGAGTATTTTCAAACTTTATTCTCAGAAAATTATAAATTTACTACTTGAACACAAACTATTTTTAAATGGAAATATTTTTATTTAATAGGGCTAAATAATCTTATTTACTTAAAAAATATAAACAAACGAAATATTCTAAAAAACTGACACCCTTCATCTGCAAACTTAACTTATATCACCTATATTATTAACTCTTTTATGTTAGCCTCTGTCTCCACTCCACGTCACTTCCTCCCCAAGACTTTGCACCCTATGTTGTAAACCATGCCCGGCCTACATTAGACTTTTTGAAACCCCCAGTGAGGAAGAGTTAAAGTCAATATTTTTGGCAATTGTTATGTGATTAGGAACGTAAGGAGAAAGTAGGACAAAGTTTTGAAATGCCAGCAGATCAACCTGATTTACTCTGTTAAGCATATGCATAATTGTTGAAGTTGTAAAAATTGATTGCAGCTCCCTCCTCTCCAATTAATCTTTTACTGAGTTTAAGTTTCTTCACTCTAAACATTATTAAAAGTAGAACAGTCTGATAGTAAAACAGAGGAAGTAGATGAACCTAACAAGCTTCATTATTCCATATTCCAGGACTCGGCCACCGTCATTCCTCATAGGTACTGAAGTCGAGTTTGAGAAATGATCAGCTACATTGATAAAATGTTTTAAATAACTAATAAATATCTATTCGTTTTTCATATCTTAATTTGATTTTGTGGGATTGTTTCATACACGGAAGCTTGAGTTTGAAATACCTTTATGAAAATTAAAACCACATCCAAATATGTTCTTGAAATTCAAAGACTTTTGAAAACTAGAAGATACCTTATTGTTTGAGACACGTTTTCTTATTTCCTAAGTATTTTCTTAAGAATCAAATAATCATAACTAAGACATTTTTAGATGTACATTTCACCAAATACAAATTTTCAACAATAATTAACAACAAAACATTTATAAATCTCATTATTTACATTTAGTTCATAAGCTCATAGTCAATCTATGTAGCAAAGCAGCATGACTTAATGTTTAAGAAGGTGGATTTTGGAGCCAAATTTCCTCAGCTCAAATTTTTATTCTGAGACTTACTAACTGTGTGACCTTGAGCAACTTGAGCTTCCTAAGATTATATTTCAACTTAAGAAGTGGGAATAAAAAAGATCTATTTCATACATTCATATATTAGTCATAGTACACATTTTATAAATGATATCTTGTATTACCTTACAAGAGGAAATGCTATTATCAGACATATAATTCTCAAAAACATATTCATACCTTTGCTCTCTTGTAATTTCTAACTTTAAGGGCTTTGGACTGCTTTAGATGATATTTCTGGTATTTGTTGAGTGTCTTCTTTGAGCCAGGCACTGTCACAGGTGGGAAGTAAGCACAGTAACTAAAATAGAAAAAAAAGCAAATTTCTTTTTGATGAATTAATGACTACAATGACTCATGTACTAGTTGACAACAGAGGATAGGTTGAGGGAAGCTACCATTTCTCTCAGGTCTCATAGCAGAGGCCAAATTGCCTAGCAGAGAATCTTCCACATAGTAAGTGTTCATTAAGAATTAGTTATTATTTACTGTACATCTCTTCTGAGTCTTATTTGAAGATGATATTTCTGTAATTCAGAGTAAATGTCCTAGCTATGCTAACCTAGCTATACTAGCTATAACCTAGTAATGTAGCTATACTGAAGTCAGACTTTTATTTTTTTCTTTTTAGTGTGATATATAAAGGAGTGATATAAACGTGACCTTTCTTCCCTTCCTCCCTCTAGTTGCCTATATTTCTTTCTTTTTTTCTTTTCTTTCTTTCTCTCTTTTTTTTTTTTTTTTTTTTTTTTTTTGCGACAGAGTGTCGCTTTGTTGCCCAGGCTGGAGTGCAGTGGTGATCTCGGCTCACTGCAACCTCTGCCTCCCGAGTTCATGCCATTTTCCCGCCTCAGCCTCCCCAGTAGCTGGGACTACAGGCGTGTGCCACCATGCCCTGCTAATTTTTTGTATTTTTAGTAGAGACTGGGTTTCACCGTGTTATCCAGGATGGTCTCGATTTCCTGACCTCGTGATCTGCCCGCCTCGACCTCCCAAAGTGCTGGGATTACGGGCATGAACCACCACACCCGGCCGCCCGTATTTCTTCTTTTTAAAATTCCATCTTCCCCCAGAGTGAACCTTTCACAAGATGAGCCTCAACAAACTTAGAGAATTATTTGACACGGATGACTGGTTTTTAGAAGAAATGATAGACATCTAGACGTGGTGTAGAGTATTTAGCACTGACTTCTCTATTAAAATTAACATTATTTATGTTGTTCACACTTAATCAATAGCTATGTAGCTATACTGAAGTAGAACGCAGAAACAAAAATATGATTCCAGAAATGTCATATGAACTCAATCACAATCTTCATATACTAGGACAGAATATATTATGAGGCTCATCATAATTTTTGGTACTTACAACATGTCCTTGACTTATTTCTTGAAAGGCAAAAACATCTGTCTTACATTTTACTAATAACTCTCTAAGTTTTTAGAAAATCAGAAGAAAGAAAATACATTTACCATTAAGTGGAAATGGATCATCATAGAGGTCGTCATCTTCGTTGTCTTGAGTTTACTATTGGTTGTGACCAGGAGCATGTGTGAGGAGAAGGGTGATGGGAAACTAGCCGGAATGCAGGTGAACAGATGTGAGGGACTCTTCGGTAGCCTGGTTTATCTTCTTTTCAGTGTGCTCCTTATTCAAAAGTAGAGCTCATTACACAATAACAGAAAGACACAGACGACTTTGGAGTATGATCTACGTTAATTTTCTATGTAATTTAGGGGATTGCTGATGTTTTTGAGAGGGTTGGAGCTAAGCATCAGAAGTAGTCTTTTTCTTGGTATAATAATAACAAATAGAGAAAAGAAATGAAACATTTTTGACTTAAAACATCAGTTTGTATTCAAATGAGATTTTCTGGGATGTACATGAGAGAAAGATATATTTTTTTCATTAAAACACCTGTTTAAGAATATAGTTGACCCTTGAGCAACATAGGTTTGAACTGTGTGGATCCACTTATACGTGGATTTTCTTCCTCCTCTGCCACCCCTGAGATAGCAAGACCCGTCCTCTTCCTCCTCAGCCTACCCAACATGAAGACAACAGGGATGACAACCTCTATGATGATCCATTTCCACTGAATGGTAAATATGTTTTCTCTTTCTTCTGATTTCTTAAATAACATTCTCTTTCCTCTAGCTTAAAAAAATCAGAAGAAAGAGAAAATGTGCTAATCAACTGTGTCATCAGTAAGGCTTCTGATCAATGCTAGGCTATTAGTAGTTAAGTTTATCGGGAGGCAAAAGTTTTACTTACATTTTTGACTGCACATGGTGCTGGTGCCCCAAGCCCCTCATTGTTCAAGGGTCAACTGTATATTCACAGTAAAATTCATTCTACACATCTTCCACACACCATCAAAAACAACACTGAAAAAGGTAGGACATTATTTCTCATAGCAGGAAGAAGACCCAACTTATCTTGAGAAACAGAGAGATTAGCAGATGTCAGCTCTCATAAGCGAGTGAGTTCTTAGATTATTCATGTTCAAAGCAGGAAAGAAATAAAGAAGTCATATTGATTGGATTCTTACTATGTACCAGGAACTATGCTAACTGCATTTATAATCTTATTACCTTAATGGAAGTATATGATTAAATTTTTTCTCAGCATTGTGTCAATTATCTCCAGAGTCCACTCCTGTCATTTAATTTGCCATAAAAATCTATGGAATAAGCAATATAAATGTACTTCATGCTTTCATGGAGTTGAGAAGCCAGCAGAAAGTTTAATCTATGTTCAGTAATACAGCTTCAAGATTGGCCAAAGTCTTTAATAAAAGATAGATGACTATGTCTATGTGTTCTGGCTCTAAGAACTGCCCTATCTCTAAACCCCTTTATGGCAGCTGCCATATGGAACAATGTTTTTAGAGATTTACAGAGCAGAAAGCAAATATCAGATTTTTTGAAAAACTGCCTATAATTCAACTTTTCATCTTTATTTCTAACATGATTACTCTGAACTTCAGGTGATTTCACCTGTGTTCTTGGAATAAAAATAATATGAAAAATTTAGAAATTTAAATCCAAAATAAAATTTCACAAATTTTTTGGAATTAGTGCATTCTTTCTATTTAAGAAGAATAACTTTGACCAAGCCTGAACTCTGGTCAATCTTTCATTTTTATGTTACAATAGAAAATTTCAAAACTTTTTGTTATTATTTAAATATTCTCCTAGAAAACAGAGGGTTTTTTTTCTTTTGTTTTCAATAAGTGACACCAAAGCTTCTTTATTGTGACAAATGCTGTCCAATATTGAGAACATGGACATCACAAGACATAGCAGTGGTATCTCCTCCTCTGACATATAGAAGGATGTTTGTCTTTTTGATTTTCAGGTATACAATATGTTGTTATAAACTATAATCACTGTGATATGTAATAGATTTCTTGAACTTATTTCTCCTGTCTAATTAAAATTTTGTATACCTTCACCAACATATTCCCAATTCCCCCACCCTCAGCTTCTGGCAACCACTATTCTATTCTCTGCTTCTGTGGGTTTGACTTTTTAAATTTTCACATATAAATGAAATCACGTGGCATTTGTCTTTTTGTTCCTGTCTTATTTCTCTTAACATATGCCACCCAAGTTCAGCCATGTTGTCAAAAATGACAGGATTTTCTTCTGTTTCAAGGCTGAATAGTATTTAATTATATATATATAATATATATAATATATGATATATTATATATATAAAACCACATTTTCTTTATTCATTTTTTGATGAACACTCAAGTAAACTCCATGTTTTGGTTATTATGGGTAATACTGCAATGAACATGGTAGTACAGATAACTCTTTGACATAGCGATTTCACTTCCTTTGTATATATAACCAGTAGTGGGATTACTAGATTTTGTGGCAGCTCTATTTTTAATTTTCTGACAAATCTCCACACTATTTTCCATAAGAACTGTACTAATTTACATTCACATCAGCGGTGTACAAAGGTTGTCTTTTTTTCCACATCCTCACCAACACTTGTTATCTTGTCTTTTTTGTAATAGCCATTCTAATAGGAATGAGCTGATATTTTCTTGTGGTTTTGATTTGCATTTCTCTGATTAGTGATGTTGAGCATTTTTCCATATACCTGCCAGTCATTTGTATGTCTTCTTTTGAAAAATGTCTATATTGGTTCTTTATTATTGAGTTTTAATTCCTTAGGTTTTGACAGTTAGAGGAAAGGGAACTTTGTTAAAAAGACCTAAGTTTTCTTGAAATAACCTGGGAACAATTTGTCTCATCAGTAAGTGAGGCTTATATTTACTCTTGTTGGAATAACAATACACTTTATAAGCAAAGAAGAGTTTACTGGTGTACATACGTATCATCTGGCATAATCTTACATCAACCAGAAAGACAAGTATTTTAGTAGCTGTGACAGGAAAAGTCTTCACCTCTTGCTGATTGTGAATCTCTGTTAACACTCTGAACACTTTATTTAAATGAGATTTTTTGAGTTCCTCTCATCCTACTTTCTTGGTGATTGACAGTGATCTATCGCTCACAAAGCAGAAGCTCTGATAGAATAATGAAAAGCTGATCGCTTTCCTCTTCCAATACAGTGTCTTTTCATCTCTTTCTCTAATCTCTGCTTATTGTTCATCTTTGGCACTGTCAGTCACCATGCTGTACAGTTTACAAATACAGGTGTGACAGGGGAGAAAAAATCGTCAGTCCAATAATGCGAAGTCTATCAAGTACCTGCCTGGCTGCAGCTTGAAACTCCTTCTCCAAGCTCCTATAGAAGCCAGATCAGGGCTTAGATAACTGTTTTTCTTTAAAAAAGCAAATGGATTTTCCGTCTTCTCTCTGAAGAGCTACTCTGAGTGACTGAGTGAGATGGCTTATTCAAGGGCCCAATCTTGTTTTGTTGGACAGTGACTGATCAAGTTTCGGAAAGCAATGAAAAGAGAGCCAATGACACCTGGGTTTCTCTTTGTTAGAGAAAACACATGCATAGTCTGTAGAAAAAAAAAACTAATATAAATACTTGGCTTTCAGACAAATACAGTTTAATGCCTATTACTATGCTTGAAATGAAAATAAACTCATTGCAAAATTTCTTATTAACCAGAACTTGCAGATTTTGGTTCACAGAGCTGAATAAACTCATAGAAACAATAATAAACTCTCACTGTTTAAAAAATATCTTTCATTTTTGTGATTTATCTACTTGTATCTTAAAAGTAAATTCAATTTTGATTGAAATTAAGTTTAATTGGTTATTCAGAAAACTGAATGTGTTCTTTATGTAGCTATTTTCACTTAAAATTAGACAATGTAATTTTAAATATAGAAATAATGCCCAACATTTTTCATAATTGTTGTACCAAGTAAATAAGGAAACAGAGGAATGTGACCTTACCCAGAGCCTAGCAATTTATGGGTCTTCAATTAATAGTGGCTATTGTAATTATGATTTTCTTCCTATTATATTAAAAATTCAAAGATATGAAGAAATTTACTAACGAGTAACTAAAATTGGAAAATATAATGCATTACACTTAGTTTGAATCAAAAGCACACTTCATAAGACCTGATTGAAACTGATCTGTCATCACCATATTCAGTGTGATAAAGCCATTGCACACTGTATTCTGAACTGATCTGACTTCATGTGAGATATTGTGTAGTATTCTGGGTGAACTTTCTTTAGACACACACATACAATGTTCTCCCACCCACATATATACAAGAAAGTTTTCTAAGTTGGAATATTTGGAAGTCATACCATATAACAAAAGCCTAAAATTTATCCTCGAAAAGAAGATTCTTAGCGAGGAAATCTTGATTTTCTTCAAATATTAATTACACCATGTTCAATGTGATTAGACATGGTTATGTGAAGTATCAACAAAATTAGAACCAATAATTGTGATAAGAATTTGTGTTTAATACTAAAGAAAAACATTTTAAATTTAAAGTTATGGGAGACTCTGCTGCTCGTAAGGTATAAGGTTCTATTTGATCAACCCTCTGGCATAAAACAACTTTAAATTCTACATAAATTATAAAATCAACTATCTCAAGACACTAAGAGTGAGCAAAAATAGAATGAACCAAGGAAGATGGAACTTATATGCAGGATTGACTGTTGAAAGAAGACAGCATCCTAACTAGCCTGGGGCAGACTCTAGACTTTCCAAGCTGAGCTACTCAGATGGAAAACTCACAGTCCTACTGGCTTGAAAAACTAGAAGCTGGGTATGTTAGCCTTCTGTTGTTACCACAACAAATTACCAAAAGCTTAGTGGATTAAAACAATGCAAATGTATCTTATTACAGTTCTTTAGGTCGGAAACTTGATGCGATTTCACCAGGCTAACATCAAGGTGAGGGCAGGGCTATGTTTCTTTCTTGAAGATCTGGGGGAGGATCCATTCCTTGCCTTTACCAATTCTAGAGGCCATTCCCATTCCTTCACTCATGGATGCTTCCTGTACCTACAAAACAAGCAATGGATTAGTTCCCTGACCCTTTATTACATCTCTCTCCGACCAAAGCCAAAATGGTTTCCTGGTTTTAAGGATTCACGTGATTAGACTAAGCCTACTCAGAAAATCCAGAATAATCTCTCCATCTGAAGATCCATAACCTTTGTCACATCTTTGAAGTCCCTTTTGCCATGTAAGGTAACATATACAGGTTCTGGGGATCAGGATATAGAGGTCTTAGTTGGGGAAAGTCATTCTGCCTACCACAATGGGGACTGGGGAAACTGCAGTTAGTAGAAAATGAGAGAAGTGGAATTCCAGACTGGAAAAAGTCAGACAAGGGTACTGTCAAATTGTACGTATAAGTTTTGTCCAGTTATCTGAAGCACCAGTGCATGACACAGATTCCAAACAGTCCAGCAAAGGCTATGTAAAAGACCTGTGGTAAAATTTAAGCTCCTGTCCACTCTAGGGGAAGAGAGGTTTTCGGTATTAGTGTGGCTAAGCAAACTGCGTGCTTACATTGAAATAATAGTAGTAGTAATAATTAAAGGTGTCAAATATCTTGGAAAAACCTCCCAGAATGAATTCCTTATCAATGAAATATCCAAATAGACCCTGGCTGGCAGTCTTTAGAAAACATTACATTGTATGGAAGGTTGAGCTACCCAGGATTCAAAGTACTTTCCAAATCTAAATTTTTTTGATCATGATATTTGTTCCATGAGAAATAGGTTTACATTCTTTAAAGGCTATGTCTTTAAAGTTTTGAGGCAGTAAAGTTTAATTCTTTTTGGGATTCCAGGATTCCTAGAGGAATTTAGAAGACTGTTAAACTATTGGATTGGCATGATTACGAATATCTATCAAAAGCCCAAAGTTAGTTCACTATGTTTAGCTGAAACCCTAAAGAGGAAAATAAACTATTATTTATTTAATTCATTTTATGTGTCAGAAAATTGACTCAGTAATTTTCATATACTAGTCATTTACTTTGCAAAAATTATTTTGAAGAATAAATTATTATTATTTTCAGAGGAAGATACTGAGGGTAAGAAGTTGAGTAGCCCCTCAGAAGTCACAGATTTGGTAAGTGGTAGACCCCTATGGTCATTTAATGCCAGTTGAGTTACATCATCTGCTGTCTTATTGGAAAACTCACTTGGGGAACTTCTGTTGCCCCAACCTTGAGAACATAATGACAATAAAATAAAATCTTCTAGTATAATAACAAGACAATTAAGTGAGAAGTTCGATCATGGCTGAATTGGTGTTGTTTTCTGATATATATACCAACATAAGAAAAATGTATACTTTTATTTTCTTTAGTTGAAAAGGTAATAGTAGTCTTTAGCATTCCTTTCTTTTCTAGCTTATCTTTAAGATTTATTTCTCCTTATAATTCATGCATATTCTATTTTTAAAGTTTTCCTCATCATGAAATATTTTATAACAGTCTTCCATATGCCTGTCATATCTCCAAAAAGTTTACTATGATTTTATCTGATGCTTCACTTCTCCTGGTGCCTTTACCCAATTGCTTACAAAGCTTCTATTTGCAGACAGTGGAAAGAGGGAAAACATGGCACACCTATTTCTTAAAAAGAGATGCAATCTTGTGGAAAGTTTGGTAATTTAATTTTGCCATTGAAAGTACCCAGCAATAACTTGATACTGAGATTAAAGTAAAGGACAAAGAAGAAAAAGGGTTAAAACAAACTATTTTATCTAAAGGGGAGAAATCCAAATGCTAACAATCTTAGTTTTGGAGTACAAATAAAAAGCCATCGCTAGGAGGCAAGTAGAAATATATTACCCTTTATCAAAGAAGAAACAGACAAAAACATATTGCTATCCCAGTAGGAACATTTCAGTTTAGACATAAGAATACCTCACAATGTATATGGACTTTTAAAGTTTCCCACATATTAAGGGTTGCATAATTGCAATATCTGAAAGCTTGGGCAGTAAAATAAAATAAGATTGATAATCTCCAATATCAAGTGGACCTTAATGCTAACCCACAATCTTTCATTTTCCTTGGCCAGTTCACTTTCCCAGGGATTATTTAAAATATCCTTTACTTTTTTAAAACATCAACTCTATATTCCACAGTAAATGACCTCCCACCCAGGCTTCATAGGTAATATTAGATAGCATCTTACTTACTTTTCAATCACAAAATTGGTTAAAACAACATTTCATAGACAAATTTATCAGAAACATTTATCAAATTTTATTAACTTGCAGCAAAGAAATCAAAATCATGACAAAATTTTGTCATTTTAGAGTATGAAAATAGGGTACCATTTCAGAGAGAGTAGGCAACATTTCATTTTTATAAGTGGCTAGTTTTGTTTTTCAGAAAGAAAGTTGTTTTAGTTATCTAGTTTAAAAGAATGTGTGTATGTGTGTATGAGAAAGAGAGAATATATTTTATATATCCATAAAAGTTGTTGAAAAGAAAGACTGGTAACATGCTTCAAGATAACATCAATATCTTCTATCAGAATAATAACAGCATATAGAAAAAGCAAATGTTAAAGATATATCTGTATATGAAGTTAGAATTTACAAGTTTCACACCTTAGCATTAGTGCACAATACAGTCAACTAACAGGAAAACATAAAATGGAATCAGACAGAAAACAGAGGTAGAGAACCAAGCAATAATATAGTTCTAATTTTAAACATGCCATTATTAAAGATTGTTGTAGGCTGCAAAGGTGCAGGATACAAAATATACACATTTGTTATGCTTGGGACAAAACTTTTTCTTTGACAAATCTGTCAATTTACCTGGCTCTTAGAGTCCCTCTTCCCTGTAGTGGAAGTCAGTTTCCATCTTTTTTTAAAAAGCAAATCCTTCAGCCCTTCCTAGTGACTTATTCTATTCACTATCTCTGAACTCTCTTGGATCTTCGATTGCTTTTCTGTACTGAATTATAATAATCAGTATTTACACATACTCAAAGAACTCTCTTCTGAATCAAATACAGTACACACAACCCTCTAGACTTTGATCCTTCCAACTTTTGGTTTGCTAATCTTTCTCAATTCATAGCCAATGATTGAGATGATTTTTTCTGATCTTACAAATGCAAATACCTTTTCCAATATCACCATTGCTCTTTCTCTTTTGCTAAATTTAATATACACTTATATCTATATTTGTCTAGCCACCTATATATTTATATATAATTTAGCCCTTTTATTACTTAATGATTTATTAGCATTGACAATTCATATGGTTTGGCTCTGTGTCTCCACCTAAATCTCATTTCGATTTGTAATCTCCATAAGCCCCACGTGTCAGGTGAGGATCAGGTGGGAGGTGCTTGGATCATGGGAGCCGTTTCCCCCATGCTGTTCTCATGATAGTGAGTTCTTAAAAGATCTGATGGTTTTATAAGGGGCTCTTCCCCCTTCATTCTCACACACACTCTCCCACCTAATAACCAAGTTCTCTAACATCATCTACTAAAATCTCTACAGTCTGATCTCTGCTGCCATCCTTGCCTCTTTATGGGTCATGGCTTCCTACCCTTGCCCACTCAAGCCACAGTGTCCTATTAAAAATTTCAGGTAGTTGCTATAATCCTTTCTATCACAGGACTGTTTTTCACTTGATATCCCCTCTTTGGGAAATGGTTTTCCTCATCCTTCTATTACCATAACAATACCAACTCATCCTTTAAAATGCAGCTGAAGGATTATTCTTTCCAGATCCTTCCTGGACCTCCCTATTATTCCTCTTGTTATGTATGTGTTCTTCATGGTGCTTTTTGTATTATGATTTTACAAGCACTTCTGTTATGAGTATTTGATTTCTTTTAATTTTAGTAATAGCTCCATGATTTTTTACCACCTTTATATTCACTGTGTCTGGTGAAGTGCTAAGCATTATAAATAAGTAAATGGATAACTAATATCAAGGCTCACCACTGTAAAAATAAACATTTTGGTATTGCATTTTCATGTGCTATGTCCAGTTATATGGTGCAAGTAGATCGGTTCTCTTACCAGTGTATCAATTCACACCAACTACAAATGTATTATCCATTATAAAAAGCTAAAATTTGAAAGGGAGAGGAAGGATAAAACGACCGCTATTAAAAACTGAAATAACCACTTTGATTAAAGTGGATACCAAGATTTATAGTTGATTGTGTTCCCCAGATCAACAGTTATTTCAACATTTTTTAGACACATTCATAGTTGAAAGCATTTCTTCATGAAATTTGTAAAAAGACTGCAAAAAACACTTGCAGAAACTCTCTTACACATTTCAAAGTGAAGGGAGTAAAACTGCCTATAAAACTCCCATTAATGTCAATGAGAATCACTGACAAATTCCCAAGCAATACTTTGAAAACATCTTCATTGTTGCCTTGGGGCTATTGCTAATGCTGTGCACAAATAAGATTTAGCTCTTAAAGAGACAATTGCTTTTATGCTGCTGAGCCTGTAGCTTCATGGATGCTAAATAGAGATGGCAACACAAGAATGCACCATTCTTTTTACTTATCTGAAAGGCATTATTACACTCTTTCTCTTCTGTGTCCTAATTTAAAACAAGCAAAGTAAATCTTTCTCAAAATAAAGGTGTAATATGATTAAATGGAGGGGACTTCATTTTTTTCTTTTTTTCCAAATATGTAGACATAAAATTCTATTTAGCCACTCTATTTATGAACCAGTTGCTGAAATTTCCCCTCAGATACATAAAATAATAACGATCAATCAAATTTGATTTACTATACTACATAAATTATCTTTGATTTTGATCCAAACATCAGATTGCAAAACGAAAAAAGTATTTTTATGTACTCTCTAGAACTCTGTTCTTTAGTGTGATATTTTAAGGAGACACTTTATACATTGGTCAAAACAAGTTTTCAAATTCTAGACCCCAGGTTTTTGAGTACATATGTACAAAGCATTTAAATGAGAAAGAAGCAATTGAAAATGGATCTTCAGGAAAACTTTAAATAGCATGAGTGACTATTGCATTTCACTCTGCCACTTCTTCCATAACTGTTTTCTAGGTTTTCCATTTACCATTGGGAAATGAGGATTTTGAAAATAAGCAGACTTGCCTTTTCTAACTGATTAAATGGAGTGGAAAGCAAGAAAGAAGGAATACTCATTAACAGAAAGCAATGGAAATCCTCAGTAGCTTCAAAATTGTGTTAGTCTTTTTATTTGTTGAAAGAAGTAATTGTTTTTATATTTGTTAACATTTACATGATTATATTTCAATTTTTTATTTATTATTATTATTAGTATTATTATTTTGAGATGGAGTTTTGCTCTTGTCACCCAGGCTGGAGTGCAATGGTGCGATCTCAGCTCACTGCAACCTCCGTCTCCCCGGTTTACGTGATTCTCCTGCCTCAGACTCCCGAGTAGCTGGGATTACAGGCATCTGCCACCATGCCCAGCTAACTTTTGTATTTTTTGTAGAGATGGGGTTTCACCATGTTGGCCAGGCTGGTCTCGAACCCCTGATCTCAGGTAATCCACCCACCTCAACCTCCCAAAGTGATGATATTACAGGCACAAGCCACCGTGATCAGCCAAATTATCTAATGTCTTAGTTTGCCATTTGTTTATTCCTATTTGTAGATGGCACCTTATTCTGTAGTGGCTGTTGATTCTGAGAATCTCTATATGTTAAAGCCAAAATATAAAAGAATTCCATTATTTTCTTACTGGGAAAACATTTTCAGGTTCTGTAGTACTGGCATCTTGAACAGCCCTGACTTGGTTTACAGCTCCTTTCCTAAAAAATAAATTCCATAACTTGGTGTGTAAATCATGTTGAGAAGAACCTCATTTTCTACATTTTGCTTGTGATTATCAGAAGTTGGCCCAAACCTACAACCCTGGTGGGCCTGAAGGAAAATTTCAATGGTGGAGTTAGTTTCATTTTAGTACCTGGGGAGAAGAAAGGACAATAACTCACACAGTAAGTCCTAGAGGCAGAAAGAAATCCACTCTATTCTTCAGTACAAAGGTAATGGATCGTCAATTCTTCTACAGCGGGTTTCAACATCAGAAAATTTAATATGTTCTACTTGTTCTTGTCTGCTTCTATTCTAGAGAGTCTGACACCTTTATCTGTAGAGGTTTGAGAGGAACATAAAACCATGAATAAGTAAAGGAACATAAATCACTGAAGGAAGCTCAATAAGCAAAGTGTAGAACACTAAATTGATTATGCAACATAGATTTTTCCAAATTGCGAGTATTCAATGAAAGAGGATTTATGCAACAATTAAGTCATGAAATTTCTGTTTGTTCCATGAACTACATTCCATGGATTACATAACCCCAAAACCCTCTCACTAAAAAATACTTTAAAATACTCGAAAAACTATTATGTCTTCAAATGTATGGATGAGTTTAGAAGAAAATAAGATAAATCTCAAGAAATCAACTGCAAAGTGGTGTCTGTGTGGAATTGTAATTCAGTCTTCTATATAAAACTGGATACATCCTCAGTAACAGGTGTTCCAGAAAAATAAATTAGTGTCTTAGAAGAAGTAGATGTAATGGAAATATGTCTTTCTTACCTTGGGATCCTTAACATTTCAGAACCACAGTTTGATCAGTCTGTGATGTAAATGCATATTATTGAGTAGCTCAGGACTCTACACTGAATAAATAACACAGTAGTCCTAAGGCAGAGAGAGCCTTGGACACCTGG
Source organism: Nomascus leucogenys (assembly GCF_006542625.1). NCBI lineage: Eukaryota > Metazoa > Chordata > Mammalia > Primates > Hylobatidae > Nomascus > Nomascus leucogenys. Next base: position 86,932,298 of record NC_044387.1, on the reverse strand, counting down.
CAAAAGCAAATGCCAAATTGATGTGGACAGATACACCCTCAATCCAGGTCATATAAGATTCAAAAACAGGATGATTTGAAATCAAAAAAATAACAAACCAAAAATAATCTCCCATAAACAAAATGCATCACATATAATGAACTAATCTAAATTTCAGGTAACAGAAAAATTAAATGAAGATTAGAAAATAATGATATTTATGATAAAAACAAAATTGTAAAAATGGAAGATATAAGGAGAGGATGACAGTATTTTTAAAAGGACAGATTTGAAAAATAAAATCTTGATACTAACAACAGCCATTGAAATAAGTGGATGGTTTAAATAACAGTTTAGATATGGCAAAGAAAAGAGTAAATGTCCCCTAGAACTGATTATTTGCTGAGAATAAAACACAGAGTGTGATCAAAATTGAATATACGGAAAAGGGATTGAGAGATGGAGAACAGAATAATAATGTCTAGTGTATATGCAATATAAGTTATAGAAAGAGTAAAAACAAAGGGTACAGGCAACTTTCAAAGAAATACTGAGTGAACATTTTTCAGATCTGAGAAAAGACATGGCATTCACAATAGAGATCACAAGTCCAGAATACTTAACACGACTACTGTACCCATTCACATTGTGAGACCATAAAATTCCAACAACATAGAAGGTTGTTTTTCAAGATGTCTGACTAGACCCATTGATTGCCAATTATCTCCATAAAGAAGATAAATGTTACTAGTGAATGGACAAGTTCCAAATGGAAAACTGAGGGGAGAAAGCCAGGGCCTGTTGGAGTGCCTATGGGAAAAGATGCGATGCAGAAAAGGCAAACTGCAGGAGTCTGCAGGGATTGACTCCCAAGGAACTCAGAGCCCCATGGAAAGGGTTAGTAGGAGTGCCTCTCTGCTGCTCCCCTCACCCCTGCGACAGTCTGCTGACTGCTACACTGTGGGGAAGCCCCTCTGCCCTCATAACCCAAGGCAATGCTATCTGTAACGATTTGGGAACTTGCCGGAGATGCAGAACCATGTGGCCAGCTCATGCAGGCATGCTACACTCCCCACAGGCCTGGACCCAGATGGCAGGCGCCATACTGGTGGTGCATTCATAGTGGGCCACTGCTCTGCGCAGGGATCTTCTGCCCTTGAGTCACCGCACCACCAGATCCCTCCCAAACACACCCCACAACTCAGTCTGACTTTGGCATGCACAGGGGACTAGCGGGTCACTGAGTAATACAAATCTGGGTGTGGAACACCCCTCTGGGAGAGGGGAACAAAGCCTAAGAGAATCCCTCTTGGGACAAAAAAAACGTGGGTGTAGCGTCAGTCACTGAAGGGGGCAGCACTGATGCCTGGGAACAGACGTGGAGAGGGGGTGCTCTCCTGCCCCACCCCCATCCTCTGCTGTGGTTGCAGCAATGGTTCTTTACCCTGGGGTCTGGTGCATATGCAACCAGAGAGTTCTCCACTTTTCATAGCTGCCCCACCCCTGCTGAAAGCGAGCCTTTATATAGAAGGTTTGGGCTCAACTTCCCCTTCCTACACAGAGTGGCAGCAATGCAGGACAGACAAGTGACAGAGTTTGGGCCTATCCGCACTGTGGCTGGGAAACAAAGGACAAAGTCTTTATGAACTGAAGGGCATGAGCCCTGCAACAGGGGCATGATAGGGAAGCAGACGGTGTTCCTGCCGGCTCAGGATGAGGAACGGGTGCTACCCCTTAAGCTCCCCTTCCCCCGAGGCCTCAGCGCACACCGCAACAGAATCTCAGCCTGCCACTGCCGCCATCACCTAGTATGCTTCCACTAGTCATCAGTCTGCCTGAGAGTGAGCTGGCTATCGCTCTTAAGCGCCATCTATTGGACTGCAGTAGAAGGCGGGTAAGCGCAAATGAGAGGATTAGGTTCTATTTCTGCAAAGAAAGGGTATCAAATAGTTTGTGAGCGTAGTTTATTTTTCAATATCTCTGTATATTATTATATGTTATATACTATTATTCAAAAGAACACTGAATAGATTGACTACAGTTGCTGACTTTGTCTTTCGTCCCTTTATCCTTTTAAATCCTCAACCTAACAACAAATCTAAAGACACTACTTCTCAGAAGCCCTTCATGCCAATCAGTCCAAAGCACATTCTCATCACTAAGGCTAACGTGACCTGTTAAAGCCACAACTTATTTAAGAGGGTCCCAGCATTGCGCACTACTGGCATTTCTTCTTCCTTAAAATACTATCCTTCATCGTTTCTGTGGCACCACGCTCTCATGGCTTTCTCTTCTGCCTCTATTTCCTACCCACGTTTTATGTTCCATTTTATCAACCTATTATGAAAGTGTGAACGTTCTTCAGAATGGTGCCCTAAAAACTATCCTGTCCTTTCCCCTTGGTTCCTTTTTTTTTCTTTTTTTGGTCTTTTTCCAGGTTACATGCAATTCATTTCTTTTTTTTTTCTTAACAGTCTCTTGGAAGGGCATGCACTTTTTGTTTTTTCTTCCACTCTCTATGCATTCATATGGAGACTGAATTTATATGTCTATATTTTTTTCTGGATCCTGCAGCATTAGAGTTCAAGGTGCCTATGTACGCTCTCCTTGGGCAACCACAGTTACTCTTGTGACTTGAGTTATTATCTAAGTGCTGCTCATTCCCAAATCTCTACCCTCAGCAGAGACATCTCTACTGAGCTCTTGACCCACATATTCAACTGACTCTTAGACCCTCCTCTCAAATTGCCTCCGCCACTTCCGCATCTAAAACTGAACTTCTCTTTGTCTCCAAATGTACTTCCCTTAATAGCTTTCCAGAGTATCATCTTCTCTGTTCCCTAATATATAACTTTTGGTGTGATTCTTTATTCCTCCACCTCTCCCATTCAAAAACACTTCTACAGCCCTAGCATTTCTGCCTCTTAATATTAGGTGTATATACTCCCTTCCGTCTCCACTGTCCCTGCATAAACACAAGCATTCCTCAACTCAGCTGCCTCCTAATGACCTTCATCTCTCCAATATTGTTCCATTATGGATGCTAGCGCCAAAAAGACGCTTTAAAAATTCACACCTCATTGTGTCTTACCCTAGCTTAACAATTTTCAGCTATTTGGCATTCTGTGTGGAATAATGTGTAAAAACTGTAGCGTGGTTTCCAAGGCTTCTCATGAGATAATCCCTGCTTACTTCAGGCTTCACCACCACTGCCACTTCCCCACATCTACTGCATTTCAACCTGTTTAATTACATTATTCATTATAAAGATGTCCAATATCTAAAGCAGACTTCCTCCTTTGTCTTTTACTTACAACTGTTTAAATGGCTCCTCTTTTTTCCTTCCCTTATTATTAAGTAAAAAAAATAAATTCAAAATTTTCTTTAAAGAAGTGTGTCTGCAGAATTATTTGTCAGGCTCTGCAAATAAAGTTGTAGAAAAATATTAATTGCAGGATTTTTGATGTTTTGCTTAAAGATACATGCTGTCAAAGCTTCAGTGTTTATGAAAGACAGCTGAAGTTCACAAAATGCATGGAGTAAACAAATAAAATGTCTGGCTATAGACCACAAGGAACATATCTACAGTGCAGCAATGAAGGCCTCTGCAAAAAGCATTAAGTGGGAATTGTTAAAGGATTATGGCTTGTTGTGAATGATTTTTTGAAGGCTGCAAGAAGCAGAGGTTTTCTCTAAACTGGGTGTTCTCAGGAAGAGGGAATGATTCTATAATTCGATATCTTAGATTTTTGGGTTTTGTTGTTGTTGTTCTTGTTGTTTTTACTGAGAAAGGAGGAGTAACAGTTGGAGCCATGATTGGTAAAGAAGCAGCATTCACTGAGGCGAGATGAGAGGGAGGGAAATCGGTCATGTTTGTGGTTTGCGCAATTTCTTGTTTTTATCTGTATTCAGTGAAAGTTAGAAAGGTTTCAGCTTGCATCACGATCACAGAGTGCCTCCTCAGATGTCATTTTTCCTGAAATTGTGTATGTTTAAAAGAAGAAAGCTATGGCCTAGCTCTTAATGTCATAAAAAATGAAAACTCTCAAGGCTATTTTTTATTTTCTCAAAAAGAGGGAATTGGAGACCACACAAGACAAAAAAATAAAAGATTGTAAGCCTCCCTAAAAGCAATCACTTCAGCCTCCTCTTCTATGTCAAATAGATGGAAGTGATTGCAGTAAGTGATGGAGAGGGATGGGAGATGAGAAGTGATTTTAGATATAATTTTAATCCTCACAGAATATCTGTGAAAGTATTCCTATGAATGGGATTTCATTTGGGATATTGCTAACTCCCGTGGTGTGGAAGCTGCTATGATGATAATAATTTCTCTTAGGATTCTGTTTCCTATTGGTTTCTGTGATCACAGAAGCTAAAGTTACACTGTGTGGAATGGATATTGTGTAGATGTTATATATATGCTGATTATCCATAAAATATACATTGATTAAATTTGTGTTTGGTTTCATGAGCATGACAGTCTTGGAGCTTTTGCCCAGAGTGCTTCTTACCTTTAACAGTCTTCTACCCATTTCCCTATCCGCTAAACCCTACTTACATTTTAGGCTGAAGATGAAAATTCTCTTCCTTGTGTTATCTTCCCCTTGCCCATTGTGATTATTTTTATGCCTTCCTCAGGATCCTAAACTTTGCTTATCAGACACTTGGCATGATTTATTATAACTATTTCTTTCATTATCTGTCTCTCTACTGCTGGAGTCTAAGTTCAGTAGAGGAAGGAACGATACTTGTCTTGTTAAGAGTTATGTCTCCTGCAACTAGAGCTACATTAAATTAAATCAAAATTTACTTTTGCTATTAAAATTGCAAAAAATGCTTGGTTTGTGGTAGGTACTCAATAAACAATTGCTGAATTAAGTTATTAATAAAACTTGTGGGAAAACACTTCAAACATCTTTAGTAAACTGAAATATTTGCTTTCTTCTCTTTCTCTTGTATCTGTTCTTTAATGTGTCAGCAGCATTCATTCACTTTGCTTTCTTTCAACAATGTTTACAAAGGCATACTGTGTGCCTCATATTTGCATATTTTGTTAGACATTTGGATATGATGATAAACCCTGACTCAAGCAGGGCTTTGTTGCCACAGAGATCTGTTGGCTAGAGAAGAGCAATGTAACAGTAGAGTACTTATGTAATAAACATTTGCCTGGAGAAAATTCAGGTTGTTATAGAAACACACAGGAATATGTTGAGGCAGACTTGTTTGTGAGAAAAAAAGCACACTTAAACTAGCACAAGCAACGGAGTATTTACTGTAAAGATATACAGACATGGTAAGGGATCCTGAAATGCAAATACAGGAATCGTAAATGGATGTCAATACATTATAGGAAAGGTTCAGAGTTCAGGCTCTCAAAGGAGACTGCAAAGGTTAGTCTCTGGGAGGTATCATTTGCTCACTCTACAGCCTTAAGATACAGTTATTTAACTTTTCTGTGCCTTGGTGTTCCCATATGTAGAGTGGTGTTCCCATATGTTGAGTAGACTGTGGTCCCAACCTCTTAAAGTAGTTGGGAAGATAAAATGAGTTAATCCTTGTGAACCATTTGGAATGCCACCTGACACAGGATTCATTTGCAGTAAGTGTTAATTTTTTATTTTAATGGAATAGTGCTTTATTGAGATGGAGTTTGGGAAGTGGTTCTGTATGTAAGACGTATATGGGAGCTAAAAATATCTTGGATCCTGGCTCTCACTTACACTTTGCATACCCAAATTTTCTTGCTTACCACTGTTTAGCTTCTTTTATCTCATTTTTAGGTCATTCTTCCAAGGATGCCTCTGTAGTCTGAACACTAGCAATGATCTCTTAACTGCAGCTTCTAACAATTATTGCCTAATTATTTTTGTGTTTCTTATTTTATGTTTCCAGGGGAAAGAATAAGATCGGCTTATCCTATCTGCATCACAGGCCAGAGAGGTCCTCAGTTTTCCTTTAGTCCATATGTGCCATCTATATAGCCCAGCCACTTTTGTTTACAGATGATTCATATGATACAAATGAGAAAATAATGTAAGATGCAATGTAGAAAATATGCCAATTCTAACATTTTATTATATATTCCTAAGAAGAAAAAGGTTAAAATTTCTAGGGAAAACAATACCAGTGAAGTAAAATTAATTTGTTGTAAGGCAAATTTAATTCTACATATAATAATAAAAGTAAACTTACAAATTTCTTTCCAGCTTTATTGAGGTATGATTGGCAAATATAAATTGTATATATTTAAGGTATATGACATGATGTTTTGACATATGTATATATTGTCAAATGTACCACAATCAAGTTAATTATTATATACATCACTTTACAGAGTTACCATATTTTGTGTGTAGGGTGAGAATATATAAGATCTTTTTCAGCAAATTATAATAGTATACAATACAATATTCTAAACTATAGTCACCATGCTTTACATTAAATCTCCAGAACTTACTTATTCTGCATAAGGGAAACTTCATAAAAAGTATATTTTTCAATGTATTTCTGAGCTAAAAAGAATGTAAAGAAAATTACCATACGCCAAATATATGAATGAAAGCAGAAATCCGTAGAGGTAAAAAACTCAAAAGCCTGTGAGTCCCTGAAGGCCCAAGCCAATCTTTGCTGTCTTCGAGCTTCTGTTTTAACGTCTGTGAAGTATGTGGGAATAGAGGGAAAAGTTCAGTGTTTGCTTGGAGAGATCACATTAGAAAGTTAGCGGAAGAGCCAGCGAGGCACTAGGTGGTGGAAAAAATTATATCTCACCTGAAAATGGATAAAAGCTTTCTGTAATGTTGTGGTCCTGTATATATTTGGGACCTACCTGGGTAGTATCCAAAACATCAAGTGGACAGATATTTATTGCAAAGTGTTCCCCAGTATGTAGAGCCTGCAGACATCAAATACAAATGCCTCATGGAAGAAAATAACCCATACAGGATAGCATACTTAGGAGCAATGACAGTATTCATAATCAAACGATTTGGATACCTCAGTGATTACTGAGAAGTATTTTATAACTCTTTATACATACTTATATTTTTATTTGTAATCATATTTGTATCCATATTCATAACATTTATTTAGAGTGAAGTTTTTGTTATTCAATTTCAATATTCACTGCTTCTACTTTTATAATAACGTCCCTAATCATGAATTATTTACTTGAGTTCTCTCTCAAATTCCATTGACTAAATTCCATTTTACATATTATAGAGATGTGTGTATATCTGAGTTATACCAAAGCAAGTCCTTCTGTTTCATAAATATATGAAATACAATATCATAAACAGTATGTTATATTGAATCACAACATTGTTTCCTAAAAATATCTGTCATTGTTCTAGGATTTTAGTACTCAGTGTTCCTGTATAAAGAATGACTTTCCTTGTTTTGTAGGATACCTTCTATTTTCTTCCCCCATGTTCCAGATATCTTTTATCCCTTAAATTCAAAATTGTGTCAGACCAATTCTAGAGGTTTTTTTGTTATTATCATTTCAGATTTTAACTGGATGATTGATTGAAAGTAACAGTCCTTGATTATTTTCTTATGAGAAAGAGCTTTATTCCCAGATACCAAGGACATTTTCCTACAGCCAGAAACACTGAATGAAGTACTACAACTCCCAAAGTGCACTGCTTCCTTAGCTCTTCCTGGACCAAACCCGTTTCATTACTGCCTTTGCATACCCATAAGTAAACCATTCATGTAGATTAATATAGATGCATCAGGGAAGGTGTTGATCAGTGTATGAAATAATCTATATCATACTACCTATTAAAATAATATATGCAAAGATATTCTCTTTCTTACATCAAACACTATTCTTCCACCTTCTGCAATACCTAGTTCATCTCTTACACATTTATGTGTTGTCATCTATGAATTGATAAAGAAGCTGATTAAATTCAAGGTAAATTTATCTTTTAGGTACTATTAATTATTTCTGAAAGAACCATTGTGTGAATAGATATAATTCATATTATAAATACTCTGCATGTTAATACTTAAACATTCATTGTTCCTGAAATCCCAGCTCCAACATGCTTTAGGCAGAAGAATTTAGTTGAAGAAAGAAAGAGCAGAGTAAAGGGGGATGAAAGGGACAACCCTAGAGAATGGGGCTAGTTCACTGAGAATAGAATAGTTCACTAAGAATACACGTGACTAAGAGCTGTCAGTACTTTAGCTCCATTTGGCCAAGGAGGGCTACAGAGCAAAATTAAATGCAGGACATGCCTTCAACAACACACCAACATTTTTGTCTTTCTAGAAATTATTTATTCTGTACATTAAATAAAATTCAAGTTCAGAAGAATAAATATAAAACTTTAGATATTAATTACAATTTCTATCTTTTTTCCGGAAAAAGGTAAAATAAAGTTGCAAAAACTCACTTCTCATAAAAAAGATCTTACCTATTGATATTTCCCCTTTGTATATGAGGTTACTTTCTGGTTGGCAATTGGTTGAGTTTATTTAAAAACCTCTCCAGTACACAAAATAATGCATTATTCCTTTTATTATCAATAGTAGTTTCTTAGATATAGTTTATCACAGTAAAATGACTGAAAAAAAGGCTTATTTTCCTCTTATCTTTATTGGAAACCATTGCAGCTCCAATGAACCATTAGCTGTCTTAGTGAAGAATAATTTAATGTTTACATTTCTTGTACTCTTCTTAAAATAAGAAAATGAGCTTGGTAAATGTCATTGCTGAGTTAGCTAAGTATTTAGCTAATACTGTGATCAATGCTTAATCTTTTACTCATTAATGATTTTACTATACCTGTAATGGCATCCAGTTGAGGTCAAACATGTCAGTTCTATGGAGAATTCATTTAACACTTAGAAATTATGCTTTGAGAAAAACAGATATTTAGTCTCACACACAAATGAACTTCATAAATCCATCATTTTTGGATAAAGCTGTCATCTGGCATGGCTTAAATTAGTTTAAACAATAGCCATTAGAGCCTCTTACAAAGTCAGTGAACATGAGCTCATGGTTTTTCTCAAGGATCTATCATGACTTTATATGGATAATCTTAAAAAGTTTCATCTTGTCCTCTGTCTCTTTCTACTGGTTTTATAGTCTCCTCACAGACTAACCTAAAAACTCTTTGTTCACCTCTTGCATACTGTTTTCCATCTGACCTTGTTCTCCTATGACAGGGACAATTAATTAGGGGTATGTTAATGAGAATAAATGCCAAGTTAAAAAGGATAACAGAATCTTTATTTTATTGCCTTATAGCAGAATCTTTATTTTATTGCCTTTTCTCTGTCAATGGAAAGAGTCAAACTCTGTAAAATATTTGAAGAGATTGATTCTGAGCCAAATATGAGTGACCATGACCTCTGACACAGCCATTAGGAGGTCCTGAGAACATGTGGCCAAGGTAGTCTGGGTGCAGCTTGGTTTTATACATTTTAGGGAGGCACGAGACATCAATCAAATACACTTAAGAAATACGTTGGTTTGGTCCAGAAAGTGGGGGCTTCCAGCTTATGGGCAGATTTTAAAACTTTCTGGTTGGCAATTGGTTGAGTTTATTTAAAGACCTGGGATCAACAGAATGGAATCTCTGGGTTAAGATACAGGATTGTAGAGACCAAAGTTCTCATTTGCACAGGAAGCCCTAAGGTAGTAGGCTTCAGAGAGAATCGGTTGTAAAATGTTTCTTATCAGACTTGAAGTCTGTGTCGATGTTAATACCAGAGAGGTATGATGAGGCATGTTGACCCCCACTTCCCATCATGGCCTAAAACAGTCTCTCAGGTTAAATTTTAAGAGTCCTGGGTGAGCAGTAAGTCCATTCAGATGGTTGGGGGGAGGTGCTTAGAATTTTATTTTTGGTTTACATCCCCATAATTGCCAAGAATTTACTTCTCTGTCGAGTCAGGGTTCCATTCATTTGATTGGTGGGTCTTCTACTGTAGCTTCATACTGTTACATACTATTATGTACTGTTACATACTATTATTAGTTGTGAAAATTGAGAATGTTAAGTCGCCAATGGTACTTGATATGAGTAGATGAAATGAGGAGAAAGAACTAACACATTTAGGGTGACAATTGGTTTTACTAAAGTCCTGCAACTTAATTAAAAAATGCAAAATCCTCATAGATCAGAATGACCACCTGGTGGAAGTGGAGAATAGAATATTTAAAATAAAATACAGTGAATTAAAAATAGTAGAACCATGAATCTTAGTACTGCTATTAAAATACTCTTAGAGGATATCATTCTATTATATGTGGAAATGTGTAATCAGAAGTGATAAATAGTGCAGATTAGCCCAATGGTTTTCAAATCATTTGGTCTCAGGTTGTGACTGAACTATTAAAATATTTTGGGAGTGCAAAGGACTTTTTGTTCATATGTGTGCACTATGTTAATAACTGCATTAGAAACTAAAACAGATGCTTAAAATATATATGTATTTAGTAATAAAAGTAATGAATCTATTATGCAATATGAACAATATTTAAATAATATAGTTAAGTTTTGCAAAATGCAAAGATGAGAGAGAAGTGACATTGTGTTTAACCTATCAAATATGTTTAGTATCTGGCTCAATAGAAGAGATCTAGATTACTATATCTGATTCTACATTCAGCCTATTGTGATATCACCTGTGAGGTAGTGTCCAGAAAACATCACTGTACACACTTGAAAAAGACAAATAGCATCTTAGTATTATTAGGAAAATAGTTTTATCCAAAAAACCCTTTAAAAGGGCCTCCGGAGACTCCTAAAGGGGTCTCCAGAGACCTTCAGGTTATGGTTTGAGCCTGCTGGAGTCGTAGTTAAGAGGACGGATTTCAGAGTTGGACTGGCTAGGCATGAGCCCTCTTCACTACATGCTAGTTATTTTTCTTGGAGAAAGTTGCTTAACACTTGTAAAAGCTCAAATATCCCATCTACGAAATGGACTTAATAACTATTTAACAAAATTGTTTTGAGATTTAAAATATACATTTGTCAAATGTAATTCACTAATACTAAAAAAATCAATAATTGTTCTTATTAAAAAATGCAAGTATCTATCAAAGTGGACTTCTAGAAATCAAATTGTAATGGTTATATATTTTTTAAATTATTTGTGTGACCTGTTCATGATCATTCAACATGTTAGGAAAGTTTTTAGAGAGTTTTTGATTTATGCAACCATAAAACTAACTGAACCATAGGGCTCTCTTTATTGTCAACAGGATACAGGATTCCCTGTGTATATAAAACAAAATCCTCTCAAACTCTTTTAAAAGCAAAACAAAACCAAAAAGCAAAACAAAAAACAAAGTCTAAAGAATAAAATTAAGAAGAAGGAGAGTGGTGACTGAAGGCAGGTGATTAGACATACACAATGACTTGCTTCAAGATGGCAGTCTGTGTAATACACAATCTCAATTGCTTTTTTAAACATATATTTTCAACAATTCTAGGTAGGAAAAATTTAGTGTCTAAACAACTGAGGTAGTGATGCCATGATTAGGTATAAGTTTGAAATATTTATTTGTAGAAACATTATTAAAGCATGTAAGACAGACCAAATGAACACTTTATTTTTTAAGCAGGGGTAAGACAAAAGCTGTAAATTGCAAAGGTTAAAGATTAACTATTGTATTTATTATTCTAATTAAATAAAATTTACAAAAGAGCCAAGATGATACACAGGCAAGGGATTCTTAATGATTACTGTGTAGAGTGTAGACTAGGCAGAGTGAATTTTCTTAAATATTGATTCCACAAATATGAACCTAAGTATTATAATTGTATGTTTAATGGTTAATTTAAATCCGCATACTTAAATAATTTAAATAAATGCTTGGTTTTCATCTTTATTGGTTTATTTTACCATCTATAAGTAGCATTTTATCAGTATTTTCTTTTTGTAAATTATTATAAGTGCAGTTAGAACATACCTAAAATCAATGCTAACAGACAAATGTATTCCTAACAGTCAAAATGCACAGGATGCCCCGTTTAATTCCTCCTCTGTCCTTTCTCATAGCTTTCATGCGAGGGTTCTTGTTTAACGTGTTCTGTTCCTATTGTCAGTCCTCGCCTGATACCGCTACCTCCATCTGAATGATTCACTTCAGGTGCCTGGAATGCCACAAACCATGAGGCAGTAGAAGTGCCGCCTCACAAATTTACACAGGACTGAGGGAAAGGGTGGTGTCTGCTCAGGATCTTCATGTAATCCTCTCCTTACCTACCATAGATGACAGAAAGAATTTAATGAAAACGGGAAAAGACCTCAGACAGACTGTAAGCCAGACTCTTGGGGAAAGTAAAATACCTGTATTTGAAATTATAGGTAGATACCAAATATCAAAGCTGCATCAGAGAAAGAACTAATTAAAAAGCAAACAGAAAATTATGAAATCTATTTCTGATTAGAATTCCAAGATTCTTTTTCATCTGGAAATTTTCTCCCCTATCTCAGAAAATTCATGAAATATTCTTTAGCAGTCGTAACATAGGAAAACTCATTCCAAGTTATTTTACAACCCCAAGTGAGTAAGTTTTTTGGGAGAGTGGGGAATAGGGAAAAGTAGATGAAGACACAATAATCTCTTTTCTAGGCATCCTAAATGGATTGTCTTTGCTTCTAGTTTAGACTTGTGAGTAGGCTGCTGCTTAATACCCTGCAGGAATTTCAGGAAACCTCACATGCCTCAAATTACACTTTCTTCATTTACTTGCTGACCCTTGAAATTATTTTAACACAGGTCATTGATTTTAGTTCTATAATTAAAATGTAAAAGATTAAATGATAATAGCCTAGCCATAGAAGAAAAAGCCCAGTGATTGTAAAGACTCTTAAGTGCCTTACATCTTTCTTGAAAATTAATCCTGTCTGAGTAGAAAGAAAAAGATAATGTAATAAGATTATATGAGGGAAATATAGGTACATAGAAACATAGAAAGATAAGGTTCAGGGTAGAGAAGACAAAAATCACGTATTTCACGCCAAGTAGATTTATTTAACATTAGTAAATATATACAAAAAGATATATAACATAATATGAATTCCTGGCTTGCCTTAGAATAGAATAAATATATACAGAAAGAGATATATAACATAATATAAATTCCTGGGTTGCCTTAGAAAATTGGAATCCTTTCTTGTGCCTTAAAAAGAAAAAAAAAGGCTGAAATCAACGAAGGAGAGCAAATAAAAACACATATAACTTACTCCTTTAGCATAATTGGAAAACAGAGTACCATGAACACAAATTTGTTTGTAAATAGAGAAATAAACATCAAGCTGATATCATGACTGTTCAGCGAGGGAAATGGAAAGCTTAAAACCAATAAGCACAGTATAACATCAACATCCAAGAAAGTTCTACACCAAGTGAGAAATACCAAGAACATTTCTGACACCTGATAGATCAAAGCACTCCTACAGGGACTGCATAAGAAATTATCCAACATTTGATAATAAGGCAAAAAAGATACAATTATTTTATAATTAAAATATATGAAGTTATTGTCATGTAGGATGTTTAGCATGTTTTTATTAAACTATTCAATTTATTTCCGCATTTCATTGAACACACATATATACACACATAAGTATTTATATCTTCCAGGCCGGGCGCGGTGGCTCACGCTTGTAATCCCAGCACTTTGGGAGGCCGAGGCGGGCGGATCACGAGGTCAAGAGATCGAGACCACGGTGAAACCCCGTCTCTACTAAAAATACAAAAAAAAAATTAGTCGGGCGTGGTGGCGGGCACCTGTAGTCCCAGCTACTCGGAGAGGCTGAGGCAGGAGAATGGGGTGAACCCGGGAGGCGGAGCTTGCAGTGAGCCGAGATTGCGCCACTGCACTCCAGCCTGGGCGACAGAGTAAGACTCCGTCTCAAAAATAAATAAATAAATAAAATAAATACAAGTATTTATATCTTCCTTGTTATCCTATAATACTATTGGTTTCTTTCTATTAATGTGGTAAATAAACATTGATATGGGATCATTGTGTATTTATATTCTAATTATGGTTTTAATATTTTGAAAATTATACTTGACAGACCCGCGATTTAATCTTGAGAAGACATTGGTTCTAGCAGGGAAGGTGGTAACTAAGAAGGTAGGCAATCTTGGACATTTGGTGATTGAAGAGATGTATTTCAAGAAACTGGGTTACTTGATTGCAGGGCCTGGAAAGTCTAAAATCTGTAGGGTAGGTCCACAGGCTGGAAACCCTTGGGCAGCAGTTAATGTTGTAATCTCGAGGTAGACTTAATTCTTCAGGGAAACCTCAGCTTTGCTTCTAAGGCCTCGCAAGTAGTTAGATGAGGCCCCCTCAGATTATCAAGTTCATCTCCTTCACTTAAATCTACTGACTAGACATTAAGCACGTTTACAAAATGCCTTCATTGCAACAACCTATATTAGTGTTTGATTGAATAATGGGTGCTAGAGCTTAGCCATGTTGACATATAAAACTAATCATCACAGTGGTAAAGGGAATTAGAAAACTAAAAGTGGAAATTAAGTGTCCTAAAAAAAAGCAAACAGCCAAAAAAAAAAAGATTAATTAATATTCTCCTAGCACCTGAAAACACTTCTGTTTTTTAAAGAATTCACAATATACAGGTATAAGGAAATGCTCTTGAACTAAGAATGTCATAAATTTTCCAGATTCCCTCACCTGCATAAAACTGTTAATGAGAATTTATCATATGGCCATAAATGCTGTTAGACAAATGTATTTACACAAACGTATTTTGAGTATTGAGTAAATTTGGAGTATTATAGGCAATATTCCAAACTGAAAAATGTTCTTAGATAAAAATTATTTGTTATAAAAAAAAAGTTGAACTCATGATTAAACAATTAAGTGTAGCTTCTCACAACGGAAAAGTGAAAATAACACAGGAAAATACAGTAAGTCCTCATTTAAGTCATTGATAGGTTCTTGGAAAATGCAACTTTGAGAAAACTAGTGTTCAGTAAAACCAGTTTTACCATAAACTAACTAACATAAACAAGAGTTAAATTCCTACAGTATATTTCTGGTCACAGAAACATCACTAAACTTCTAAACAAAAACGCAAAACACTTTGAATAATAAACATTGAAATAAATGTGAGCTAGCTATACATACATTTAAGAAAAATTAAAAAGATAATTATTTACCCAATTTATGGTGAATTCAGGAGTGACGACAGTCATAATAGTGGTAGATTAAATTGAGAAATAAATCTTTGCAAAGCACACATTGTCAGGAGCACCTCCTCTCGCCATGCATTTCAAAAACAATCACAAATACAGTGGGTTCACTGAGACTTTGTACTGCATTATTTATTATTGTGCATTTGCATGATTATAGCTCACTTTATGAATTTTTTTTACAATAATTTGTATTCAGTCATTAATTCATTCATTTTCCAAACTAACTATTTCTATTCAGAGTCATGGGTGGCTTGAGCCCTACCCCTACAATTTAGGAGCCAAAGTGAGAACCAACCAGTCCTGAAGCAACAGCCCTGGATGAGTGCATCCCATTGCAGGGTGCACTCACATGTGCCCACACTCACTGGTCCCATGGTCCCCCACTCACTCTTACTGGGATCGTGGAGACAAGCTCATTCAGCTAATGTGCACATCCTTTGAGATGTAGGAGGAAACCAGAGTAACCAGAGAAAACCTACACAGACACGGGAAAATCATGCAAACTCCACACAGATAGTGGCCCCAGCCAGAGTCAATTTCTCGTTCTCATCAACATGATGATGATGCTATATGCAATGATATTTACCAAATACAGAATAGAAATTGATAAAAAATGTTTTTTAAATCTGAGAGAAAATCAGATAAGATGTAGTCGAGAGGTAATAGATATGAATATAAACCGACTAAGAAATATTGAATAAAAGTCTGAATAGAGAATACAAACATAATTTAACATTCTTAAAAAATAGAAATTATATAAAGGATGAGAAATTCATATGTATATTTGGGATCACTAAATAAGAAAAACAAAACAACAGGAACAGAATAACTAAAGCAATAGTCCAAGAAAAAAATTTCCAGGACCACAAAAAGAGGCAAAGCCAAAATTGAAATCTACATATTGAATAAGTCCATCCTGTACATAGGAAAAAATATCTATAATTTGAAACTGTTACTAATATCCCAATAAAACTATTACAGATTTAAGAAAGTCTTCAGGATCTCCAAGTCATTTTTAACAAAATCATAAGTTTGGTGTTGGAATTTTTGAGATTAATTTTAAAAGCATCAAATAAGTTCCATAAAGTTAAAATACACTCTGATCTCTGACTTTAATATAATAAATTAATTTTAAAAAATTGAAAAAGTAAACAATTCTGGAAATCAAAAAAATATATATACTTCTATAGTAGCTATCTATTGCTGCACAAGAAACACCTCCAACATTTACTGGCTTATATATAAAACATTATTTGCACATGAATCTGCAGTCTAGGCCAGGATCAGCTTTGTGGTTCTTCTGCTGGTCTTGTCTGGGGCTAGTCATGTAGCTTCAGTCATATGGAGGCCTGACTAGGCCTGGAGGAGCCAAAATGACCCCAGTTGCCTGTCTGTTTCCTCAACAAGGAACACTGTAATATTGGGGACTCTCTCAGTTTCTCTCCCTCATTAGTTTCTTCTTCGGTGCTGTAACCATAATTCTTAACATGATAGCTCATGGTTCCCCGAAGTCCTCTTTTGGTCTATATCCAGAATTCACATACTATTACTTCTGCAGCATTCTACCAGCCAGTGTAATCATAGATACAGCCCAGATTAAAGGGAATAAAACTATGTGGGAAAGGTGACATGGCATTGCCAAAAAATATGTGAAATGGAAGGAATTGTTAATAGTTATCTTTTGATATGATCAGTTAAACAGCTTCTGATGAAAGAAGTAATTCAAACTCAAATTACAAAATCTACTTTAAAAATAACAATAATGAAAAACCACATAACACAATATATGGGACTCATTCCATTTAAAGCAATGTTTAAAATTGAATAGAAGTATTTGCTTAGACATGAGGATTAGAAAAGAACAAATAAAACTATCTGTATTTGTAGATAACAGGATAGATAATATGAAAAATCCAAGATAATCAATGGAACTCTCTAATAAAAAAAAATTGTACAACTAACCAGGATTCAAAACTGTAATGAAAACCCGTGGTCTTTATATACATGAAAAGTTATTTACAAGGTATAGAGAAGAAACATAAAATAGCAATACAAATAAAATGAAAAGACATGTACAAATTTAAGGAAATGTAAACATTTATTTTGTTCTTAGATAATACAACTGAATATCATATGGATTTTGTCTCCCTAATTTAATTTCTAAATTTAGCATAACTAAAATAAAAATGCTAATTTTTTTCTTTTCTTGAAGTGAATTAGTTGGTTATAGGTTGTATTTGTAAAAATAAACACACAAAGCTTGCATCAAGAGCCTCTAAATATGTGGTAGACTACCCTCTGATTCCAAATAGACAGAAACATTTCTCCTAAATTGATAATATAAACAAATTGCCATCTCATCCCAACATTTTCAGCAATGCTTGAATATTTCTGGAGTCAGAAAATATTGCTTAATGTTTTATTTAGCTTGACTTTTAAACGAAAATTTTGCCTGAAAGAGAACAGTAATGGGATTCAGTCAAAAAATAACCCTATACCAGGAAATTTGAGGACAGTTGATTTTGTTTGAAAAATTTTTTAAAAAAAAAGGAAAAGGTGGAAGAAAAAAGAAAAGAGGAGGCAGAATAAAAAAGGAAGAAATTACAACTTTAGTGTGAGAAACAGAACCTAAGTTTTGGAAACGTCACCCATTAAATTTTTAGTTCAGAGCCTGTACTCAGCAATCAGCCTGCCTTATCAAATCTGCTTGCTGTATCTAATGAACAGTCCTCTGGCACCGAAGTTTGCACTTGTCAACTAAATATTTGTAAGAAATCTGTGTATAAAACAGTGCCAAAAATATATAAAAGGTCTTAAATTAATGTGATGTGCAAATAAGTGGCATTTATTACTCATTTCTACCACTACTTGCACATCATAATGCCGTAGGTTACCAAGGGACAAGGTATTCTCCCTCTTAATTATTATTGGTTCTACAGAGAATATAGCCATTTCTTCATGGCACCATATACCTTTCCTCTTATATAAAGAAAGCTTTTTCATCTCTGTACATTGTAGCTTTAGTTTGTGATAAAGATGGAAAATATTTGAAGAAATCAAACATTGACATGAGGCTACAATATCCTGTAGCATTATAAAAGGTATTTGGTGCTGAGCAGGCAGCAGAGTGCAAAAGCTGGTTTCATCATGTTCAATACAATATTGCCCTTCTACCTGTTTTGAGGAGAATTATATAAGATTCCAGATTTAATGCAAATATTTTTGAATTTTAAATATGTTCCTGGATTAATTTTTAATGAGACTATGCCACCAGTGAGTGAGAAATTTGAAACTCATATCAAAGGCATTTGC
Source organism: Nomascus leucogenys (assembly GCF_006542625.1). Lineage (NCBI taxonomy): Eukaryota > Metazoa > Chordata > Mammalia > Primates > Hylobatidae > Nomascus > Nomascus leucogenys. The sequence continues at coordinate 86,913,799 of NC_044387.1, read as the reverse complement.
ACAAGTCAATAATATCACAGATAATATAGTATTTTAAGTTCAGATTGTCACAGGTAAATAATTTGAAAAACATCATGTTAACAATAAATACTTTAACATATATTAGTGGCAAATTGGTAATTACTGTGGTGATATTGGAGATTTTTACCTGTATTCTGATCAGATTGTTTCCATATCTCATAAAACAAATCATTAAAAAGGACCTGTTTTTCCAGGATTTTTGCATCTTTATTTATATTTTAATGATCTTTAATATTTAAAGAGTTCAAACTGAAATTGGTTAAAGATATTGTCACACATTAACTCATAATCCGTGAGAATCTCTAAACATACTGAAATCATTGCTAGTTTCCACAAAATGCAAATATAAATTTAACTGAGAGATGGCATATAGATCACTTGGGAGGACATTTACAAATTATAGAAATACTCTTCAAACTTTTATAAGATTATTAGAGTGCTGAGAAATTACACTCCACTTTCTTTTAGGGTATGCAACCTGTGCATTATTGTCAATATTCTAAAAGTCGACTGCCTAGTGTGACAATCAACAAGGACAAACTTGGATTACCTATTTGGTACATTCATTATAATTATTTCATTGAGGTATATTTTGGTGTGTTTATATATAAAATGTACTATAATATAGTATGTAAAATATAAAGGCAATTTAACATTCAACACAATTATTTCTTTCTGTTAATTCCCTAGCTGTTGGATTCAAACAATTTACAATATTTTAGGAGAGTATGGGCTATTATCCTTTAATTTCACATTAGATTGAGCACATTCTATCTACTTTGTTTAAAAAAAATTAAAAATAATGTTATTTGTCAGTAGAGCAAGTATATTTTGAAGAAAAGACAAAAAATTCACTAACTTGACTTTTAGTAAATCATGGCCAAAGTAACTTCACAAATCTTAGGCCAACTCACTAATTGTAGGGATGTTGCTAACACCCACTCCACAATGCCTTAGTCCAGGCCTTCAGTGTCTCATGCAGTGAGTACGGCAAGCACTAACCGCTCTCCTCGCCCATCATCTTGTATCCTTGCTAGCCAGCTTTCCACATACTTCAGAGGTAAGCACGCATACATCGTAGAACTATTAAACGACTTCTCCGCTTAGAAGTTAGTAATTTTGCATAATGTGTGACATAATCAATATACCTTAGAATACCTCAAAATGCCTGATTCATACTCACTTTAAGTCATACAGAAACCTGGCAGTTTTCCTAAAATTTTTCCTTAGCATATTTCTACTTGTCCTTGTAGGCCAAGTTAAAGCTTACCTAGAGTCAGGATTGATCATGACCTACTTGAGAACTCTTTTAATTTCAATATCATCATAAGTATATACGTCCCTGCATTTCATTTTTATTGGTTAACTATTTTATATGAAGATAAATAAAATTCTAAGTTAAATAAAAAACTCAGACCAACTGGTAGCCCCATACTCTGGCATAGGGAATCTACATGGTCTCCTTTTACCAGATGCCATATTGTTCCACCTGTTTGTTAGTTTCATCTATGTGATAGGGAGTGTTCGCCATATTGAAGTGTCAAGACAACCCTTTAGCACAAATTCCATTTGGACGTTCTTAAAGTGGAGACATCGAAACAAGCAGTAGTCTTTAGAAGAAATATCCCTTTATCATTTTACCAATTCAGGTTACGAAAGTTGACTCAAGTATTTTCGTTTTGTTTTGTTTTGTTTTTTGAGACAGAGTTTCACTCTTGTGGCCCAGGCTGGAGTACAATGGCACAATCTCGGCTCACTGCAACCTCCACCTCCCAGGTTCAAGCGATTCTCCTGCCTCAGTCTCCCAAATAGCTGGAATTACAGGCACCCGCCACAACGCTCAGCTAATTTTTTGTATTTTTAGTAGAGACGGTGTTTAACCATGTTGGCCAGGCTGGTCTTGAACTCCTAGCCCCAGGTGATCCACTGGCCTAGGTCTCCCAAAGTGCTGGGATTACAGGTGTGAGCCACCGTGCCCGGCCAAAAGCTGACTCAAGTTTAAGCTAATTAAATTACAAAGTTTGTCCAATAAAAAAAAATCTATTACCCATTCACTTTGATCATAATTTTGAACATACAATAAATTTCAGCCATGAGTTTTCTAATACATCCTCAGGAGATTTTTATAGACAGGTAAAATCACATGAGCTTTCCTGTTTTCTAATGTACAATATATTGGGGTAGATCTCACTTCACATTCCGCACATTGGCTACCTGTCTTCCTGCTGCAATCTGAGTTCCTTAAAGACAAGAAATATGTCTTATCCATGTTGATATTGCTTTTGCCTGACATAGAATTAACAATTAATAGATGCCAAATTCTTAAATAAATGAACTAACAAATTAGGGGGAGCTAAATAAACTACATAGGCTCTGGAAAGCAATATAGGGTATACTATAATTGAGGTAAATTTTTAATTATATATATTTGCAAGGAAAAAGCATCAAATAATTTTTAAAATTGAAAAATACCAAGCATTTGTGTGCATTATGTCTATGTGACAGATGTTGCAAGTGGGCATAAGGAGGAGAATGACAGTAGACCAACCTCAGTGGTAACAGATATTCACCAAGGTTATTTCTTGTTAAACAAGGAAATATTTGTATTACAGATAAGAGTTATGCACACAATTGGACAATTTCCTTTAGAAAAAAGAGCTACATAGATATGATTATGTAATCAAGCGTCAGAACAAAATGTTTCTAAACTGGCTAAATGCTTATATTCCAGCATATTTTCTTTTTTCTAAATTATGATATATATTTTTATTTCTCAATATTACCCTGAATTTATCTTACCTTAGAGACTTGCTTTACATATTCATAGGATTCTAAATATATTTATAATTCGGTATTCAAAAATATATTAAAAATAAAAATATACTAGACAGTGCATTCAACATCCTGAGAATATATGTGTATAATTCATCAAGTTGATAATTTAAACATACTAAAAGCCAAATATTTATTATAGACTTTATAACACCTTTATTGACATGTAACTCACATACCATAAAATTTACCTTTTTAAGATGTACAATTTGGTGCTTTTCAGTATATTTACAACATTGAACAGCTATCACAACTATCTAATTCTAAAACATTTTACCATTTCAAAAAAAACCTTGTAAGATTAGTAATCACTCTTCATTCTCCCCTTCTCCCAGCCTCTGGCAACCACTAAACTACTTTCTATCTTTCAGATTTAATTATTCTGAGTACTTTATTTAAATGAAATTGTACAATATGTGGCCTTTTGTGAATGCTTTCTTTCACTTAGCATCATGATTTCAAGGTTTGTTTGTGCTCTGCTGTGTGTCACTACACTTCTTTTACTAACTGAACAATATTCTGTTATGAATATACCACCTTTTGTTTATACTTTCACCAGTTGACACATTTTTGGGTTGTTTTCAATTTTTAGCTATTAAAATGATGCTGCTATATAAAACTACAGGTATAAAACTTGCTATACACGATCTAATATGGAGGTATGTTTTCAGTTTTGTTGTTTATATGGTTAGATGAGTCATTGCTGGGTCATATGGTGGTAAATCTATATTCAACATTTTGAGAAACTGACAAACTGTATTTCAAAGTGGCTGCACCATTTCATACTTTCATAAGTAATGTATGTGTATTCTAATTTCTCCACAAACTCATCAATACAATCAAATACAGTCTGTTTTTTTTTATTTTTAGTCATCTCAGTGTGTGTAAGTGATATGTTACTGTGGCTTTGATCTGAATTCTCCTAATGACTTGTCATCCAAAAGACCACCAGTATGGCAAAATAGTAGAAAGAAGAGTTTTACTGGCAGTATCAGTTTGTAAACAGAGAGGAGACAGTCTCTAGCATGTACCAAAGATGTTATCTTCAAAGAGGAAAAAGCCAGGTGGGTTTTTATGCCTCACAAGATCTGAATTACACAAAAAAGTCATACTATTTAGCGGGTTTGGGTGAAAAGCTGTACATATTTACGAGAGAAGTGGAGTGTTTGTGCAATGGGGAAACATGTACCTAACATATATCCCATGTTCTCTTTGGGGCAGGCTGTAGCATTAAAATGAGGTGGAATTTGGCTCTTTACATCAAAAGATGAACTATAGAACACAAAGGCAGTTTGTGTGAAGTTTCTACAAGTTGGCTGAAACTGGCTTAAGGTCTGCAGTAGCTTATCAGAAAAGAGCCTGAGACCAGTCCTCTGTCCAGCGCCGTAGTGGTCTGGGTTGTAAATCAGAGTTAGAAAGGGTCTGACGATTTGCCTGAGAGATCCTATTGGTTAGCAAGAGTGTGGTTTTACTTGTAGTCACAGAGACTTAGGAAGTTGCCATGCCGGCTCATCTCTGAACCCTGGTAACTTTTGTTTCCTTAACCTTAGAGTCCATATTAGTTGATAAAGGAGTATCTGTTTTGGTGTCTCAGATCACACAGAAAACTGATGTTAAACATTTTGCATTTGCTTATTGGTCATTTGTATCTGATTTAAATAAATGTCAATTCACATTATTTCACATTTTAAAATTATGTTTTAATTGTTGGATTGCATTCGTTGATTTTGTATTCTGGATATAATATCCTTATCAGACATTTGATATGTTAATCCTATGTATCAATTTGGGGAGTATTTTACATCTAACAATATTATGTCTTTCAATTCATGAATACAAGATGTCTTTCTATTTATAAGTCTTTAATTTCTTTTGATGAAAGTTTATAGCTTTCAATGTACAGACTTATAAATCTTTTGTTAAATTTATTCTCAAGTATTTTACTTTTTTGATGCTATTAAAAATTATTGTTTTCTTAGTTTCCTATTCATATTGCCCATTGCAAATTTATAGAGATACAATTGGCTTTCGTATATTGAGTTTGCATCCTGCAACCTTGCTGAACTCATTTGTCAGTTCTAATAGTTGTTCAGTGGATTCCTTAAGATTTTCCATGCGCAAGATCATGCCGTCTGCAAATAGAGATACTTTACATTTTAGACCTTTCTATTTTTCTTGCCTAGTAAAACTGGCTAGAACCTCAGAGAATGCTGAAAAGAAGCAACAACAGATATTCTTGCCTTGTTCCAAATTTTAGAGGAAAAACATTCAGTATATCCTTATTAGTATGACATAAGTTGTGGTTTTTTGTTTTGTTTTGTTTTTTATTTTTTTAAATAGATGTCCTTTATCGTGTTGAGAAGGGTCCATTCAGTTCCTGGTTTGTTAAGCACTTATGCAAGGATGTTGGATTTTGTCAAATGCTTTTTCTGATAGATTCAGAAGTTCATATAATTCTTGTTCTTTATCCTGTTAATATAGTATATCATATTACACTAACTGTGTGGATTTTGCTAAACTAACTTTGCACTTCACGAGTATATCTAACTTAGTTAAGGTTTATAATTGCCTTCATGTACTGATGGATTTTGTTTGCTATTATTCTGCTGAGAATTTTTTAATCTATGTCTATACTGACCTAGAACAGTTGAGAAGACTTACTTCCTCTTCTATTTTTTATAAGAATTTTTGTTGATTCTTTCTATAAACATTTGGCAGAATTCACTTGTAAAATAATCTAGGACTGGAGGTTTCTTTTTGAGAAGTTTTTAAGTTATGAATTCAATCACATTGCTCTTTATTATTGGTCTATTCAAACATTCAGTTTTTCTTGAGTCACTTTCCACAGTTTTCGTCTTTCTAGGAATGTCTCCATTTTATTTAGGTTATCAAATTTAGCAGTTAATCATAATATTCTTTCACAACATTTTGTTCATGAAAGATCAGTAGTGATATCCCTTCTTTTTTTCTGATTTTAGTAAATAGAGCTCTTTTCTTCAGCTAGCCAGCTAGAGTTTTGTAGAGTTTGTTGAAATCATCAAAAAAACAACTTTAGATGTTATTGATTCTATTATTTTTATATTCTTCACCTCCTTTATTTCGACTTTAATATTTATTATATCCTTCTTTCTTTACTTTTAGTTTAATTTGGTTGTCTTTTTCTGGCTTTCTAAGGTGGAAGATGATTATGTCATTACTCCATTTGTGTGCCATTTGAATTCATTATTGTTTGTTTTACTATGTATTTTTGAGTTATTTTCTTAGTGGCCCTTGGAGATTAAATAAAGACCTTAATTTAAAACTATCTAAGTGGGAATAATATTGGTCTAATTTCAATAGCATACACAAAACTTGCTGTAATATAGCTCTGTACTTTTTGCTTTTTTTAAATAGTTATTTTGGCTGGGCACTGTGTCTCACACCTGTAATTCCAGCACTTTAAGAGGCTGAGGCTGGCAGATCACTTGAGGTCAGGAGTTCAAGACAAGCCTAGCCAACATGGAGAAACCACAACTCTACTGAAAGTACAAAAATTAGCTGGATGTGGGGGCAGGCACCTGTAATCCCAGCTGTTTGGAAGGCTGAGGCATGGGAATTGCTTGAACCCGGGAGGCAGGGGTTGCAGTGAGCTGAGATCGCACCACTGCACTCCAGCCTGGGTGACAGAGTGAGACTCCATCTCAATAAATAAATAGATAAACAAATAGTTATCCCTTTTAGTCATTGTATTTTATATCAGATAGAAAAAGAAAGAAGTTACGAATAGAAATATCTTCATGCTGTCTTCCATATTACCTACTAGGTTAACTTTACTGATGTTCTTCATTTATTTTCATACTAATTAGTATCCTTCCATTTAACCCTGAAGTTCTTCCTTCAGGAAGATGTATTTTGTGTATGGCAGTTCTTCTAGTAACAAATTCTCTCGTTTTTGTTTATCAAGGAATATCTTGTTTCATCTTTTTTGATTACATTTGTATATAATTGCTCTCATTTTATTGCACTGTATCCTCTTTTTATAGTATATCTGACACATGCATTAAATAACTAGAGAGAGACCTTTTCTATTTTTTTTAAAGTGTTGCTAGATGTAGAATTTTTGCTTGGCAATCTTTTCTTCCTGCACTTTGAATTTTGTATTCTATTGCCTTCTGGCCTCCATAGGTTCTCATGAGAATTTAGGGGTTAGTCTTACTGAAGTTTCCTGTATATAATAAATTGCTATTCACTTGCTCCTTTTAATAATCTCCTTTTGTCTTTTGCTTTAAATTATGTGATTATGTTGTGCTTGCAAGTATAACTTTTTAGTTTATCCTACTTAGATTTCATTGGCCTTCTTGGAAATGTACATTCAAGTTTGTCATCAAATTTTGCAAGTTGTTAGCCATTGTTTTTTTTTTTTTTTCAATATTCTTTCTGCTCCCTCATTGCTCTCCTTTCTTTCTGGAACTCCCATTGTGCATGTACTGGTACTTGATGATGCTCCGCAAATTGCTAAATATCTGTTAATTTCTTGTTATTATGGTTTCCTTTTTGTTCCTCAGACTAGATATCATTTGACCTATATTCAAGTTTATTGTTTCTTAATTGTGCCAGTTCAAAATGTTGCTGAGTTTCTCTATATTTTTAAATTTCAGTTACTGTATTTTTCATCTCCAGAATTTCCATTTGGTTCTTTTTAAAAATATTTTCTATTTCTTTATTAATATATTTGATGAGATTTTATTTTTTACGCTTCTTTAATTGTTTAGACATGGTTTCCTTTATTTGTTTAAGCATGTTTATAAAGGCTGATTTAAGGCCTTTGTCTAGTAAATCTTGTGTCTGGGCTTCCTTAAGACTATTTCTGTTGACTCTCCTTTTCCTTCCTATGGGTCATACACTGCTGTTTTTTTGCATACCTTACAACTTTTCATTGGAAACTGCACATTGAGAAAAACATAATGTGATAACTCTGACAATCCAACTCCTGTTTCTCCCTAGGGATTATTGTTGTTTCTGTTTGTTGTTTTTGTTATTGTTGTTACCATTGTGGCTTGTTTATTGTAGAAACTTTCTTATTCTAACTCTGTGAAGTTTATATTCTATTTGTATGTAGCCACTTAAGCCTCTGTTTGTTAGTTTGGTGGCCATCCATCTAGTGATTTGGCAAAGATTATATTTAATGCCATGAATAAATTATTTTTAGTCTTTGCTCACAAGCTTTGGTGATATGTTAGGGCACACCTACAATGCTTCTAAGATATACTGTTCTGTCTCAGCCTTCACTTTTTGCTTATGCAGAGAGGCAAGGTAAGTCAGAGTTGACAGATTAGGGCCTTCTTAGATTATTCTTGAAGTGCGCGTAGCCTTACACATGTGTGTGGCCTTTTAGATTCTCAGGATTATGTTAGAACCTTTCAAAGTCCCTTATGAACACATCACTCTTTAGTTTTCACTGTTAAGTTTTTTAGTCAGCACCTCATTAGCCTCAACAGGTATCTCTGAGGTACCTACAATGTTAAACAATTTTCACTGATCATTTTTTGACAAACACTCAGGAGAAAGGCATTTCACAATGAGCAAACTCTGAGCCAGATCTAATAAAGATAAGCCATGTGAATTGGGCTTTTTCAGACAGCTGCCAGACAAGTCAATTCTCTGAGGATGGGTTTCTTTTTGCAGGAGTCGGAGGCAGGAGGTGCTTTAAACCTTTCTGTCTCCTTCAGTAATTGCTAATTTTCTGTTTTTCACAAATCCTGTGTGGCTACAGTTTACAAGGCTGCCATGGAGCTATAGACAGAGGAATAAGAATACGGCAAGATAAATAGCATGTAACTATGTATTATTACAGAAATTCAGCCATTTTCTTGAGTAATTGTTTTTCATATTGTAGCAAGCCTTTTGTTAATTTCCAGAGTTCTAAAACAGTTTATTTTGAAAACTTTTTCCAGTGTTCTCATTGCTTTATGGAAGAGTATATTTTTGAGGTCCCTTACTCAACCATTCAAGAAGTGCTTCTATGATAAAGAACTCCATCTATACAGAACACTGGTAGTCTCAGAGATTAGAAAAGGAATATTCACTATAGCCTAATACCAAATTTTTACTAACACTTGTCCTGATGAAAGCAAAATAAAAAATTTAAGGAAAAAAATTATTCCAATATAATTTTTAAATTTCTTTGAAAGACAAGTACTTTTTTATTTTCCTGTGTGTTTATACTTTTAAAGACCTCCTTTTTACATCACTACTTGACCATATAGATGAGTAGAAGAGAAATTATCTCCATGTCAAAGAGGAAGGAGATATGCAGTAAGGTCAACTAATTACTTATAGTTTCTTATTAAAAATGGAACTTGGAAAGACAATATTAAATGAGAATATTCATATATTTAATATTTGTATTTTCTCTATTAAGTATTTTTTCAGCAAAGTACATCATTTTGTTAGATTTCTTCTTTAAAATATTCAAATTTTCCCTTCAGCTGAAATTTAATATTTTATTTTTTAAATATATATATAGTTATAGATATAATTTATTTATAGTTATAGTTATAGTTATAGATATAACTATAAATAACATTTTTCATTTTTGCATTTAGTTGAAGAAATTTTCATAACTCAATAAAATAAACATAATCATTTTATTGTATATTTCATAAGAGCAGTTACATTGACTGAAATGAGGTTGAAATGAAAAATAAACACAATAGGCAAACACAAACTCTGTGATCTATATTTCTGTGCTTTATACTTTGACTTATCTGAAAATGTGAGGAAGAAAATTATCTGTTTTATTGACAGAGGTGGTACAATATCCTGGAAAAATGACATGATTTGTAATGGGATTTCTGATTTTTAATCCAGTTGTACCTACACCAACTGCTTGCTTATAAAATGAGTTATTTTTCTGAGTCACATTTCTTCATGATTTTACATGAAGAGAAAACAATACTTGTATTATTGTTAATTGTAAGGACTAAATTAGATAATTTATTTGACAGTATTTTGTAGGCCACTTAAAGTGCAGTATAAGTATAAGCAATTATTCTTTGTTTGTCATAGTTCATCACATTTGTTCATTCACAAATTATTCTTTTAGGGAGTTATCTGCATCAAGTCTGTATGCATTTGCAATTAATTATATACTTGAAAAATATTTCATCTTGCTTCATACACTTTATTAATGATTAAGGGAGTTTTTCAATGATATCAAACTCAAACGTTTTGCTCACAAAGTCTTGATATGAATATTAGGCATCAGATTACAGGCTACTTAAGGGGAATTTTTAGCATTATAATGTATGCTTCTCAATTAGATATTACATTGTAGCATAATATTATTGAAAAATATCTCTGAGTTTCTAAGATAAATTAAAAGTACCTATTATACTCAGTCCAATGTCAGGAAGGTTGTAAACAAAACTCTTCAAATATTTATTAAAGTTTGCTGACCAGACACTGCAATTATCAGTTTCAGCATGAATATATAATTTAATCATGTCACGTTTTTGAAAAAAATAAAAGTTTTGTAATGCCATGAAAAATTTTAACTTTCATAGTTTATTTCCAGCCTTCATACTTCCTAGGAGGTATTCTCACATTGAAAAAAATCAATCTGCTAAATAAATCTCATTCAAATATCTACTTAGGTAATATGTTGAAGTAATAATCAGTAGAAATAATTTATACAACACATATTGAAGCCTAACAAGCTAAGATTTGCTTTCAGACAATCAATTGATATTTTTGTCCACATTTAGAAATGTCCCCCGTGTTAGCGATACATTTTCTTGCTGATATTTTGTGAGAATTTCCGTGAATGGGGAATCGTAAGTGTAATACCAGAATAGACAGCTCAAATGATGAGGTCTCTGGAGCAAATGGTGAACTATTTCCCCACATTTGAATTCACAGATGATTGTCATATATAATGTTTTTTCCTCTCACTGTGCAATTGTCCTGATATTTTTACCTATACCCTTTCAAGTGTAGTATAGGCTACATTAAATTAGGCTGAATAAGGAAAATTAGTTTAATCCAGACAAGTGTTGAATGTTTTACAGACTGGCAAACGTCAAATCCCATCAGACAATTAACATGTATCTTTGGGAGTTGTGTGGCAAACACTGGTTCTTAAAAAGGCCATCTTGTTCTAAACAGGCTCATGTAAGAACGACAGAATCAGATCTCTCAGGATGACTTCTCATGCGTTTCTCGATCATTACATTAACTTCTAGTTTTTATTTTGTCTTCTCACTTTGGACATAGGTTTTAGCTATAGTATTTTTACTTACTAGTTACTTTCTATTAAGGCCTTGAGTATTCACAGTATCTCAGGTCACAGATTGAACTTGCCACCTTCTTTTGATTAACAAGTGTTGTCACTGTGAACATTCATTTTACCTTCTCTCTAGCTCTATACCACTTTAGAGAGTATGTTACCTCTGTCAGCCTCCAACACACAAGAATTCATCTACTTTTGGCATATGCTATGTTTCTGCATTTTGGAGAAGGGATAAGGTAAAACTAAAGTAACAGAAAGCCAGAAGGTAGCTTTTGAGAATTTTAAGGAGTAGAAGCAAAACTTTAGATACTGCTTTTAAAATATTGTCTATTTATGTTATCTATTTTATTAATTTGCTCAACAGATAATAAATAACTTATTTTTATAAATTTATAGTTTTGCTGGTAGTTGTGGTGCTTCTAATTTCTAAGTTGGACAGAACATGTTTTTTTATATCTATGTATATTCTTTAATTCTATCATGTAAATCACTGGCAGTTTGCAATCTTTCTTTCTCTGCTTGACTTAATGCATTACATTTTCTACCAATTTTTAGTAGCAAGGGAAATGTTCCATATTACTACAACTTCTAAATAGAGCTTCATATTTGAGAAATTATACCATCTGGTTAATATAATAGTATGGAAGGCTATGGTTAAGGAAACGAATGATGAATTTAAAATCAAAGCTCCAAATAGAAAAGGAAAAATGCTAGGAGGTGTAAGTGTTTACTTTCGTTTCAGCTGTTTTTTTGATGGACAACTCTAGGTAACATGATCCATAAATGTGGCAAATAGACTTTTCTTGAGGAATACTGAAACCTGATACAATTTTATGAAAGGAAACTGATAGTAATGGAAGATCCTCCTATAATCGGTGAGGAAGGAGTGGTAGGTCAGACAGACTAGATAATTGAGTCTTGAAACAGAGGTTCAAGACTCTCAAAATTATTCTTTATTTTTCTCTGTTAATTCAGCTTTTCTGTTAGTGTGGAAAATCAGAAGTTAAGATTAAGTTACCTCTACCAGCCTTCAACACACAAGTCAAACTAAGATATTCAGTTCTATCGTAGTTATGCCGCAACAGCATCCTCATCACCTAAAATTTAGCATGTCTGACTTACTGATTTTTCTCTACATTTGTATAACAATATATTTTATAATACAATAGAATTCTTCCATTTTTGGTATATGTTTTCATAAACTCTTTGCCATCACCACAATCAAGATATAGATTGAAATATTTACAATTCATGTCTTTCTCTGACTCTCTGTAAACCATTATTTTTTTTTAACTGTGGGTCTCACTTTCTAGAATTTCATGTGAATAAAACTATAAATATTACACTATAGTCTCTCATATTAGACTAATATTTTGAGATTCATCTAGGTTGTTTTACTGTAACAATATTTTGTACTACAATTGTGTATCCATTTATCAGATGAAAAACATTTGTGTTTTTCCAAGTTTGGGTTTATTTTGAAAAAAAAAAAAAACTTTTTGGAAGACTTTTGTCAGATATACATTTTGTAATTTGTCCTCCAATCTGTGGCTTACCTTATCATTTTCTTATAAACAAAAGAATTACAAAAGACTCTAACTTTTTGAAGTCTGCCTTACTGATTTTTTTGTACGATTCAGTTTTTTGTCTTGTTTAAGAAATTTTTTCCTAACTCAATGTCACAAAGGTTTCCTTCTTTGTTTTCTTATACAAATTGTAGAATTTTAGCTCAGAGAGTGATAAAGAGATAGAAAGGTAGATTTTGATACATTTTACGTGAGGCACAGGTTTCTTTTTATTTTCATACAAATATTCAGTCTTTTTAATGCCACTTATTGAAAATATTATTATTCCTTATTGAATTACCCTGGCATCTTTGCAAAAAAAATCAATGGAACAAATAGGTGTTTGGAATACATATTTGGTCCCATTAATCATATATCTATTAAATGTTAGCCTCTCTTGATTATTGTAAATCAATAGTAAATATTTGATTGAATAGTAAATATTTGATTGAAGCAGTATGAGTTATCTACTCTTGTTCGTTTTCAAAGTTCAATACACTGTTCTAGATGATTTTCATTTTCAAATAATCTTTGATCTTGTTTTTCTTTTTTCCAAACATATTTTCTAGGATTCTAATAGATGTTAGAAAAAAGTAAGTAAAAAAGTCAAAGCACTACTTTACTTACTTTTCTCATATATCGATATGTTTTATTATTATTTAGTTGGTAATATTTTCTGTTTTCCTTGTGATTTCACTTTTGAACAGTGCTATGTAAAATTACATTGTTTAAAATTGTATTTTATGTTAAATTTAAACATTTGGGCTTACCTAGTTGTCTTATACTTGTTAATTATTGATGTAATTAAACATTTTCTGATAAATAAACTCTGTTGGATTACAATTTTTAAATTTAAGGACATTTTTTGGCCCAGTAAATGGTTTTTCTAGTGGATAATTTCAAGTATTCATTTGAATACTTGAAGAAAAATGTGTTCTATAAATATCAACTAGGTCAACACAATTCATAGTATTGTTCAGATTTTCTGTATATTTGGTAAAATTTTTTGTCAATTTATTTTGACAATTGCTAAGAAATGGTGTTAAAATCACTAAATATGTTTTGGTAATTGTGTATTTTTTTAATGTATTTTGAAGCCCTGCTATTAGGCAAAACGTTTTTGTAATTACTTTTTCTTTCTGATAAGTTGACCCTTTTAAAAATATTAAACACTGTTTTTATCTTGAATGATAGATTATCTTCATTAAAATATATTTATCTAATATTGATTTAGTCATCTCATCCTTTTTTCTGCTATTTGTGTAGTATAACTTTTTCCATGAATTTTCTTTCAAACATTTATGCTTATAGTGCATATCTTGTAGACAGCAAATTAGTAGGTCTTGCTTATTTAATCCAATCTGACAAACCCTTTCTATTTAATTGCACCTTTAGTGTAATTATTAATATAGTTGAGTTGAATTACCATTTTGTTATTAGGTTTCATTTGTCCTACTTTTTTCTTTAATGTTTCTCCTTTTTTGAGTATTTTGCTATACTAAAAACTCATACTTTCATGAATCATTGTTTGTGTTTGTTCAGGGGATTACAATATAAATCCTTAGTTTTCCCAATTGTTGCTGTTATTATGATACTACTACAAACTAAATATAGAAACTTTACAGCCATGAGATCATCACCCCTACCCTATCTTTTATGTGCTAGTTTTAGTATTTATGTGTTCTGTAACCCTACAAAATAATGCTACAAACTTAGCTTTAAACAAATTTTTGAGTTACATAGTAATTAAGAAGATGGCAAAATACTTTTTCATATTTACCCAATATTTACAGTTTCCATGCTTGTTATTTCTTTCTGTGTACCCCTCCTCCACTGATGGTGATGCAAACTCCCCTGTAAGTATTTAACTGCATTTGTTCTGTCTTTAGTGCCTTCATGTAGTGGCTTGTTTACTATGTCCACTTTTTATAGTTATTTTCTGCTGACAGGGTTGGGAGTCTATGCAGTAGTATCTTACACAACCATTAGCAGAAACTTGACTCTGTAAATTTTAAACTTTCTTCACATCACTAAATTTTATGACCCTAGGATTATAGTTCTCTTACTGGGATATCATACTGTATAAATAGCAGTGGTTAGAGAAGGATTAAAATTCAAGTACAGAAAATTCAAGACAATGCCTCTTGTACTGAAGGAAATTAACATTTCCCTAAAACAGTGTATTCTTAAAGCATTATCTGGTTTATAACTAACAACATTATATAATTTTAAATTAGCAGCAAATCTGTGGATTAAGTATTTATAATCCAGATTTTACCATCAGGATAAACTGAAGTATATTAACATGTCCAGCTTCACAACCGTGAGCCTTCAAGACCTACGCTTTTTCCAGTACACTGTGCTGCACCTACTGGTGATGGGGAACCTTGTGAATAGAAAAACAACTGGGCGTGGTTGCTCAGGCCTGTAATCCCAGCACTTTGGGAGGCCGAAGTGGGCAGAATGCTTTAGCTCAAGAGTTTCAGACCAGCCTGGGCAAAATGGTGAAATCCTGTCTGTATTAAAAAATAATAATGATTAAAAAAAGAAAAAAAGATAAGGAGTCACAAGAAAAGATCATGCCTTTTGTATCCTGATTCAGGACAAGTGTTATCCATTGTCTATGAGTTTCTTTTTGAAACAAATAAAGGAGTTTATCAGGTGTTTCAAATTATAATTTATTTAACATATCTTGCCAATTCACTTACACAGAATTGTTTCTAAAAGTTGAAAGCCTGAATACTAGAAATTAGTTTTAATGAAATGCAAGTGTTTTCCAAATGCAGGACATGGACTACATAAAATGATTTGAAGAGGTCCAAAGTATATTGATTTCCAGATTTTAGGCCTAGACTGTCTGACATAGTAGGTCTATAATAGGTTCTGCCATTTGTATTTTTAAATGTTTCCCCAAGGGATTCTGATAAGCATTGAATTTGGTAAACCATTTGAATGATGAATCTTGAAATGCAGGCTATAATGAAGAAGGAGAGGATTTTTGTTTTGTTTTGTTTTTATAATAAATAAAGCACACATTCCTGACGGTGACGCGTTGTTTGCATTGTTACAATTAAAAAAGTCTGTTTCCAGAGAAGAATGCTAAATTTCTGAAATTGTAGTAATTTGGGGAATTGGTATAAACAATTACATAGCTGAGCAAGCACATATCTTAACCTTACCTTGAGTCTGTTATAGAATCTACCTTTATAGTAGAAAAAATAAAACCCTACTGCATACTGTAGCTTTTACTTAGTTCTTGTACCATTTCTTTGTTTGTTTGAGTATGAGGCAAAGTATAACCTGAGGTCATCTCTGAGATGCAGTGAAGTGAGAGATGGTACTGAGGCCTGGGTGCACTTGAGGCTGCTGCTACATAGTGGTGACTTAGGAAGCCTATTGGTGCTGCAGGCTTCTGCTAGAAAAAATGACCAGAAAATCATTCTTTATCCTTTTCTTCTCAACATCAAACCTAAGTGGATAAGGTTTCTCTTTCCCTTATGAGTTGCCAGGTGGCCCTTTTGTTAATTTCTAGAGTTTAAAAAGAAGCCATTGGTATTTCACTTGATTTGTCCTGTGTTAAAATGCTCAAATCAATGAAGCTGAATAAGACCCTATAGGCATCTCTAAACTTCAAATTATTGTAGTTAAGACCTTGAAGTCTATTGTCATATGAAGCGATGTAATAAAAATATATACCTAGAAATGACTTACAAAGAGAGTAAGTCAAATGTAGAACACTATTCACTTCTCCTGCTAACAAGCACTTGAGAGTTAAACCTATTCTATAGATAAAGCCACAAATTGTAATATGATTTACTTCAAACAAAATAAATAGAAATTTAAAAATTAGAAATTTTCACTTATTGGTAAAAACTTTACAGTCAGAAATTTAACAGTCAGGTAAGTATGTGCCTCGTCAGCAGAACACGGCACTGGGAATCTGAGGCAAACACAGAAGAAGTTAAAGACATGATTCATAAATTTAATGACTCATAATCTAGTTGGAGAACAACCAGCAAATAAAGTTTTGGAAAATTATTACTTAAAAACAGAACAGAAAGTCATTAATAATTATCTTTCAAAGGAAGCTGCTGAGTAGTGGAGGTCTAGACTACCCTATAACTTGCCAATGTCAGGCAATTTCATTTAACATACATGAAGTCACTCCACTAAAATTGAGACTTCATATAGATTATTTAGAATATTTCAAATAATTTTACACCCAGAACATGATTCTTTGTTTATCTTCCTTTCTTTATAACCATATGAGAGGCATTATATTCAAAGGAAAAAAAAAAAAAGCAATGAACTATAAGTCAGGATGTCTGCCCCGTAAGGCTTTCTTTTGCTATTTACTGGCTCTGTTCTTTTGCAATCACTAGACACTCTTTATTCTTCATTCCTGTTGAATAGACTTCATGCCAATTGCTCTAACCACCACTTATGTTTGCTTTTAAAAATCCTAAAACACCATCCAAATGTGCTATTATTATTAAGTGGAAAGCTGAAGAGGGAAAACAAGATATTTTGATGTCAAAGGGGAGAAAAATACCTTGTATTTTAGTCTAAATGATCCAGACTTGCTTCCTAACTTGACCATATTTGCCAGGAATGAAATGTTCTGTATTTCCACTATGCGTTGCTGGTGTAAGTAAAGCCATGCAGTTCAGATATGAAGAAAGGAGCATGAGGTATGACAAGGAATACATTAGAGTCTCTTGGAGAATACAAATATACGTGTCTGTATGTGTAAGCTCTGAGCTAGATTTCTATTCCTTGGTGAAATTGCTTTTTATATTCAGTTAATACAGATTGTAACAATGAGCATTTTCTCTGCCTTACAGATATAATGTAAGAATCTCTGGTTTTACTCTCATTGAAGATAATTTTGGATTATGAATTTCATGATGTAAAAGCCTGGCAATGAAATACACATTTGGAATACAGCAGAAGGGCTTTGCTTCTTTTGTTTATGATGATATTGAATAGAAAATTTCTGCTAAACACTCTATGCCCAGACAGGTACCATATACAAGATGTAACTCATAATCATATGCACACTTTTCTTAGGACTTCGATAATTTCAACAATGTTGTACTGCATGTAGGGAGCATAGCGATATTATATAAAATATTAATTTCAATCTAAAAACAAGTTGAATGCAGTAATAAATAATCAGTTTGAATTTACTAAAATACCTTATCTACTGATGTGTCCTTTCAATGACTCCTTTATTGAATTTAAGACTTTAGTGTAGGTTGTATAAATACAAGATGAACACAAACACCACCATACCTGATATTAAGAGCTGAGAGTGGAGTTAGGGAGATACATATGTATACACCTGATAGTAAACTCAAGGATGCCCAAGTGCAGTGGAATTTCAGAAAATGAAGGGAAGAGAGCAGGTTTCTGAATACAGTGCACAGTTTCAGAGGAATGTGGTATTTAAGCTCCCCTTGGAAGATGATATTTAAGCTCCCCGTGGGATGATGGCTAACACTGGCAAACAAAGACTATCCCTTTAACATGTGGACAGCTATGTAAATGTTACTCAGGATGGGTAATAAACCAGCACATTAAGCAATTCCATCATGATTTTTGTTTGCAATTTCTTGCCATAGAGAGGAACGTAATGCAGGTGAACCAGAATTAGTTGTATCTATTCAATTTAAAACTGATGCTTTCTGAAGATAAAAACAGAAATAAATGAAAGTAAAGATTATAAGGTTATGTGTCTACAGTACTGATACTGTACCTGTTTAATTAAGTTTATCTCGACTTAATTAAAGTATGTCAGAATTAGGGTATTGGAATTCAGAAGCCATAATCAGAAACACCAAAAATATATAGATGCTGACCTGGTCCCAGTCTGACACAGACAAATACATAAGGACAGGTCTCTTGTCTCTTCGTGCATTCTCACATTTCTAGGAATTATGACTTTCTCTGGGTTTTCAAGTGTCCTAGATGTTTAAAACCAAGTTATTCATGAATAGGACATACTGATATTCACAATGTAAGATACTTTGAGACCAAGCAGGTTCTTGGAACTTAGGTGGGTATCATTACTACTGGATGGCTAATAGGCAATGATGTGCTGGCTACTCTAAAAGGGAGGATGTCACCGGGTCATGCCAAGGACAGCTAACGTGGCTTCTGGACTTAGCGGATGCACAAGGGAAAGGAGACCAAACAGGTTGGGCACTGACAAGGCTCTGGTGCAGGTTCCAGGGGTGAATCCCCAGTCTAGTGGGGAGTAGATGACTTTTGTTGTTCTGACCTAGTTCTGCCAAATGTAACCATCTAAGCCAAACCTCAGTGGTATCTCCCCTGTCATCCTTCTAGTCCTGGGAACCTACCTAGTCATGGCTGAGAGAAACTTTACTCTGACTCATCAAGCCTTTCCATACTCTGAGTTCCCTCAAGAGTTAGCCTCCTAAATCTCAAAAACCTTTCTGTGTTTTACCAAAGTGATAGTCATAATCTGCTGCATATATTAGCTAAGGCCCCAAATGGCAGGGAGAGGCAGGATGAAGGAAGGATCAGAAATCTCAAAAAGAAAAATAAATAAAGCAAACACAAAACAGCTGGGAGAGAAAAGCATCCATTTATATTGTCTGAAATACTGTTCCATTGCAGTTTTCTCTAAGTTACTCTTGCTAACCTAAACACTGTGGAGAAATGAACCTAACAATTTCTTTTATTTTATTTCTGTATGACAAATTTCATATTCTGAGAAAAAATAGAAAAATAAGTATGGGGATGGAGATGGTATATTTTACACATACCATTACATATTTTGCTTTTAACAGCTCTCTTTCTCAGAAAGCAATGGGAATCAGTTCTGGAGCAAGCTTTGCTCTTAAGCCATGGTATAAGAGGGAAATAACTGATAGTATAAAACAGATAAGCTTGAAGAACTTGTAGAGCACAGGAGAAAGAAAAATACCAAGCCCTCTGGAGTCGTGACGGGGGCCCTAAATGTATAGGTTCTGTGAAAGCTCACTTGAGCAGTATTAAAATGATAAGATATGTATTTTTGGTGTTTCTGATTATGGCTTCTGAATTCCAATATCCTAATTTTGACATACTTAAGTCAAGATAAACTGAAGCTGTTTTGGAAATAATTAAAGTTTAAGGTGAGAAGGACTTCAGTCCATCCAAGTTGTAACCACTGGAAATGAGTGATAAAGTTGTATCTAATGAAACTGAATAATGGATTAATTATGAATAATAATATTACTTCTTGCTTGTATCTTTTCATAAATAACAAATCTAAAATTTAACATTTATTTTCTAAGATTTTAGCTTTTGATATTTTGGAAAGAGGGTTTGTTAGTATGGCAGTGATTTATATCTGCATTTATACATCTGTATTAAAATTTTGACATTAACTAGCATAATTTTTGCCATGTTTCTACAAATTCAGTTTTGATTCTAATACATGTCTTACCCATTACTAGTGAAATTCTAATTTTCTGATGTAATATTTATAATAGCTTCTCTAGATAGCCTGAAATTTGGGCCTGATGTAAGTCAAATGCAGCAAAACTTTGGTATGTGAAAGATCTGCAAAAAGTACTTCAAGTAAGAATATTTATGGTAACTCTGATTTCTGTATTCAGAATGTTGAATATATGGCTGTTCATACCTAGGAAGTATCTTTACCTATATGTCCCTTTTGACAGTCATTATTCAAAACCACAGACTTCATAACCCACTTTTCTTGTCCTTTATCTTAAAACTATAAAGGAAGCAAATTATCTGAATTAATGCAGTCACAGTTGTGAGGGAAATAAATCACAATGCATGGCAGTAATAGTTGCTTTGACTTTAAACAGGGGGTCAATTTTTGCAGGTCAGAATATTTGTTATTGGAAAACTCACTGTTTTTTTTTTTTCTTTTTATTATTATACTTTAGGTTTTAGGGTACATGTGCACAATGTGCAGGTTTGTTACATATGTATCCATGTGCCATGTTGGTTTGTTGCACCCATTAACTCATTTAGCATTAGGTATATCTCCTAATGCTGTCCCTCCCCCCTCCCCCCACCCCACAACAGCCCCCGGAGTGTGATGTTCCCCTTCCGGTGTCCATGAGTTCTCATTGTTCAATTCCCACCTATGAGTGAGAACATGTGGTGTTTGGTTTTTTGTCCTTGGGATAGTTTACTGAGAATGATGGTTTCCAGTTTCATCCATGTCCCTACAAAGGACATGAATTCATCATTTTTTATGGCTGCATAGTATTCCATGGTGTGTATGTGCCACATTTTCTTAATCCAGTCTATCGCTGTTGGACATTTGGGTTGGTTCCAACTCTTTGCTATTGTGAATAGTGCTGCAATAAACATACGTGTGCATGTGTCTTTATAGCAGCATGATTTATAGTCCTTTGGGTATATACCCAGCAATGGGATGGCTGGGTCAAATGGTATTTCTAGTTCTAGATCCCTGAGGAATCGCCACACTGACTTCCACAATGGTTGAATTAGTTTACAGTCCCACCAACAGTGTAAAAGTGTTCCTATTTCTCCACATCCTCTCCAGCACCTGTTGTTTCCTGACTTTTGAATCATGGCCATTCTAATTGGTGTGAGATGGTATCTCACTGTGGTTTTGATTTGCATTTCTCTGATGGCCAGTGATGATGAGCATTTTTTCATGTGTTTTTTGGCTCCATAAATGTCTTCTTTTGAGAAGTATCTGTTCATGTCCTTAGCCCACTTTTTGATGGGGTTGTTTGTTTTTTTCTTGTAAATTTGTTTGAGTTCATTGTAGATTCTGGATATTAGCCCCTTGTCAGATGAGTAGGTTGCAAAAATTTTCTCCCATTCTGTAGGTTGCCTGTGCACTCTGATGGTAGTTTCTTTTGCTGTGCAGAAGCTCTTTAGTTTAATTAGATCCCATTTGTCAATTTTGGCTTTTGTTGCCATTGCTTTTGGTGTTTTAGACATGAAGTCCTTGCCCAAGCCTATGTCCTGAATGGTATTGCCTAGGTTTTCTTGTAGGATTTTAATGGTTTTAGGTCTAACATTTAAGTCTTTAATCCATCTTGAATTAATTTTTGTATAAGGTGTAAGGAAGGGATCCAGTTTCAGCTTTCTACATATGGCTAGCCAGTTTTCCCAGCACCATTTATTAAATAGGGAATCCTTTCCCCATTTCTTGTTTTTGTCAGGTTTGTCAAAGATCAGATAGTTGTAGATATGCGGCATCATTTCTGAGGGCTCTGTTCTGATCCATTCATGTATATCTCTGTTTTGGTACCAGTACCATGCTGTTTTGGTTACTGTAGCCTTGTAGTATAGTTTGAAGGCAAGTAGCCTGATGCCTCCAGCTTTGTTCTTTTGGCTTAGGATTGACTTGGCAATGCGGGCTCTTTTTTGGTTCCATATGAACTTTAAAGCAGCTTTTTCCAATTCTGTGAATAAAGTCATTGGTAGTTTGATGGGGATGGCATTGAATCTATAAATTACCTTGGGCAGTATGGCCATTTTCACGATATTGATTCTTCCAATCCATGAGCATGGAATGCTCTTCCATTTGTTTGTATCCTCTTTTATTTCATTGAGCAGTGGTTTGTAGTTCTCCTTGAAGAGTTCCTTCACATCCCTTGTAAATTGGATTCCTAGGTATTTTATTCTCTTTGAAGCAATTGTGAATGGGAGTTCACTCATGATTTGGCTCTCTGTTTGTCTGTTATTGGTGTACAAGAATGCTTGTGATTTTTGTACATTGATTTTGTATCCTGAGACTTTGCTGAAGTTGCTAATCAGCTTAAGGAGATTTTGGGCTGAGACAATGGGGTTTTCTAGATATACAATCATGTCATCTGCAAACAGGGACAATTTGACTTCCTCTTTTCCTAATTGAATACCCTTTATTTCCTTCTCCTGCCTGATTGCCCTGGCCAGAACTTCCAGCACTATGTTGAATAGGAGTGGTGAGAGAGGGCATCCCTGTCTTGTGCCAGTTTTCAAAGGGAATGCTTCCAGTTTTTGCCCATTCAGTATGATATTGGCTGTGGGTTTGTCATAGATAGCTCTTATTATTTTGAGATACGTCCCATCAATACCTAATTTATTGAGAGCTTTTAGCATGAAGGGTTGTTGAATTTTGCACCCAGATTCATAAAGCAAGTCCTGAGTGACCTACAAAGGGACTTAAACTCCCACACAATAATAATGGGAGATTTTAACACCCCACTGTCAACATTAGACAGATCAATGAGACAGAAAGTTAACAAGCATATCCAGGAATTGAACTCAGCTCTGCACAAAGTGGACCTAATGCACATCTACAGAACTCTCCACCCCAAATCAACAGAATATACATTTTTTTCAGCACCACACCACACCTATTCCAAAATTGACCACATAGTTGGAAGTAAAGCTCTCCTCAGCAAATGTAGAAGAACAGAAATTAGAACAAACTGTCTCTCAGACCACAGTGCAATCAAACTAGAACTCAGGATTAAGAAACTCACTCAAAACTGCTCAACTACATGGAAACTGAACAACCTGCTCCTGAATGACTATTGGGTACATAATGAAATGAAGGCAGAAATAAAGATGTTCTTTGAAACCAACGAGAACAAAGACACAACATACCAGAATCTCTGGGACACATTCAAAGCATTGTGTAGAGGGAAATTTATAGCACTAAATGCCCACAGGAGAAAGCAGGAAAGATCCAAAATTGACACCCTAACATCACAATTAAAAGAACTAGAAAAGCAAGAACAAACACATTCAAAAGCTAGCAGAAGGCTAGAAATAACTAAAATCAGAGCAGAACTGAAAGAAATGGAGACACAAAAAACCCTTCAAAAAATTAATAAATCCAGGAGCTGGTTTTTTGAAAAGATCAAGACTAATAAAGAAGAAAAGAAGAATCAAATAGATGCAATAAAAAATGAAAAAGGGGTTATCATCACCAATCCCACAGAAATACAATCTACCATCAGAGAATACTACAAACACCTCTATGCAAATAAACTAGAAAATCTAGAAGAAATGGATAAATTCCTTGACAAATACACCCTCCCAAGACTAAACCAGGAAGAAGTTGAATCTCTGAATAGACCAATAACAGGCTCTGAAATTGTGGCAATAATCAATAACTTACCAACCAAAAAGTGTCCAGGACCTGATGGATTCACAGTGGAATTCTACCAGAGGTACAAGGAGGAACTGGTACCATTCCTTCTGAAACTATTCCAATCAATAGAAAAAGAGGGAATCCTCCCTAACACATTTTATGAGGCCAGCATCGTCCTGATACCAAAGCCTGGCAGAGACATAACCAAAAAAGAGAATTTCAGACCAATATCCTTGATGAACATTGATGTAAAAATCCTCAATAAAATACTGGCAAACCAAATCCAGCAGCACATCAAAAAGCTTATCCACCATGATCAAGTGGGCTTCATCCCTGGGATGCAAGGCTGGTTCAACATACAAAAATCAATAAATGTAATCCAGCATATAAACAGAACCAAAGACAAAAACCACATGATTATCTCAATAGATGCAGAAAAGGCCTTTGACAAAATTCAACAACCCTTCACACTGTTTTATATAACATGATTCTTCTGCCATTTTTATATAAATAGAGCAATACCCCCAAATACCCTTTTCTTCTTAAGTCCAGCAAAGAAATCAGGTGCTGAAATGATTGGGTCTGATAAGTTTTATTTCAGCAAGGAATAAAATCAATCACGGATGTTCAATGGAAACTACAAAGAAAAGAGGATTAATGCATTATTTAGACAAAAGAGGTCTTCTCTACTTGAAGTTTATGCCACAGTGTGGGTATAACGAATGGTTGCCCAAAACAAATGGTTATTTGCATTCTTTTTTCACTTAGGTTATTTGTCATTAAAGAAATTCCCAGGGGGTTTATTTTAGCATTAACTGATTTTTTAAAAAACAACACAAAGGAACTTCTCATCCACACTGATTTTAGGAAAAGTTTCTCTCTGCTGATTCTCAGAATGGAAATCAAGCTTAAGTACATATAACTTTTATATGATATAAAAATTATGGTTTCATGAAGTTTTTCTCTCAATATATTCATTTCAGAAAGTTTTCTCTACATTACAGTAACATTTAGGACTATCTGGAGATTATTTTATCAACTTCAAATGATTTTTTAAAAATAAGCAGTACATTGATAACTTTACATGGCACTTGTAATGTAAGCTTACCTGAACATATTAGGATGTCCCAAAATTGGTTTGCTTACAGCTTATTCTATTGTTTGTATTAGACATATATGCTAAAAAGCTACATTTGCATATCATCTGATTTTGTGTGCACATTAACGCTTCATGCTATATTGGGAACCCTCTTCTTATTTTGCTAAAAATGTGGTAAAAACCAACTACTCTTCACATTTGAATATTTTTACCAACTTCTACCAAAATTTTATGTATTACTTGAATGTATTTCATTTCAGTAGTTAATTATTTAGCTGTATTGGTTTTCTGCTATCATTTAATTCATTCATCATATTTCTACTGGTTACCTAATATACTCTGGGCCCAGTAATAGGCATTAATAAACATATCATGGATCCTACCCTCAAAAAGCTTAGTCCAATTACAGATTGTGGAATGCAAAATATTTTCATAACATGTGTTAAGGAATTAAAACATGTAAAATTTACAACTATGACAAAATGGGGAAAATTACCAATTCTGTTTTTGAGAAGGGAAAGTTGAAGCCTTTTTTGAACTAGGGGTATTTCAGCTATGCCTGTAAAAGTAAGCCTTGTAAAGGAAAGCAGCAGTACATATATTAAGATATACAGGTTGAGGCAGCATGATTTATTCAAATATTTGCAATAATTTCTCTATGTGCATAAATTTAAACCAAACCGTAAGAATAAGTTTGTATAAACATGAAAAAGTATGCTGGAATTAGATTATGATTGACTATGTTTGTGTGTCTATTGTTTATCTTCTTTGTCCAGCAGAGTTTCTCTCCTAGGTATCCATGAGTCTAATGATTGTCTAGGTTTAATCTTTGTTGACTACTAACACAAATGCCATACTCAAGTTTCTAAAATTATCTATGCTTATGGGAAATGAAATTCAACAAATGTATTAGTCTGTTTTCACACTGCTGATAAAGACATACCCGAGACTGGGCAATTTACAAAATAAAAAGGTTTAATGGACTTACAGTTCCACATGGCTGGGGAGGCCTCACAATCATGGTGGAAAGCAAGGAGCAGCAAGTCATGTCTTACATGGATGGCAGCAGGCAAAGAGAGAGAGCTTGTACAGGCAACTCTTGTTTTTAAAACCTTTAGATCTCGTGAGACTTATTCACTATCATGAAAACAGCATGGGAAAGAACCACTCCCATGATTCAATTACCTCCCACCAGGTCCCTCCCACAACATGAGGGAATTCAGGATGAGATTTAGGTGGGGACAGAGCCAAACCATATCATTCCTCCCCTGGACCCTCCCAAATCTCATGTCCTTACATTTCAAAACCAATCATGCCTTTCCAACAGTCCCCTAAAGTCTGAACTCATTTCAGCATTAACTCAAAAGTCCACAGTCCAAAGTCTCATCTGAGACAAGGAAAGTCCATTATGCCTATGAACATGTAAAACCAAAAGCAAGCTAGTTGCTTCCTAGATACTATGAGGGTACAGGCATTGGCTAAACACAGTCATTCCAAATGGAAGAAATTGGCCAAAAGGGCTACAGGACCCATGCAAGTCTGAAATCTAGCAGGACAGTCAAATCTTAAAGTTCCAAAATGATCTTTTTTGACTCCATGTCTCACATCCAGGTCACATTGATGCAAGAGGTGGATTCCCATGGTCTTGGGCCACTCCGACTCGATGGCTTTGCTGGGTCTAGCCTCCCTCCTGGCTGCTTTCATGAGTGGGCATTGAGTGTCTGTGGCTTTTTCAGGTGCACGGTGCAAGCTGTTGGTGGATCTGTCATTCTGAGGTCTGAAGGATGGTGGTCCTCTTCTCACAGTTCCACTAGGCAGTGCCCCAGTAGGGATTCTGTTTGGGGGCTCCAACCCCACATTTCCCTTCTGCACTTCCCTAGCAGAGACTCTCCATGAGGACCCTGCCCCTACAGCAAACTTCTGCCTGGGCATCCAGGCATTTCCATATATCTTCTGTAATCTAGGCAGAAGTTCCCAAACCTCAACTTTTGACTTCTGTGCACTCGCAGGCTCAACACCACATAGAAGCTGCCAAAGCTTGGGGCTTGCACCCTCCGAAGCCATGGCTTAAGTGCTATGTTGGCCCATTTCAGCCATGGCTGGAGTGGCCGGGATGCAAGGCACCAAGTCTCTATGCTGCACATAGCATATAGACCCTGGACCCGGCCCACAAAACCACTTTTTTCTTCTAGGCCTCTGGGCCTGTGATGGGAGGGGCTGCTGTGAAGACCTGTGACAGGCCCTGGAGACATTTCCCCTACTTCTTTTGGGGATTAGCATTTTGCTCATCATTGCTTATGCAAATTTCTGCAGTCAGCTTGAATTTCTCCTCAGAAAATGAGATTTTCTTTTTTATCGCATCGTCAGGCTGCAAATTTTCCAAATGTTTGTACTCTGCTTCCCGTATGAAACTCAATGCTTTTAACAGTACCCAAGTCACCTCTTGAATGCTTTGCTGCTTAGAGATTTCTTTCAGCACATACCCTAAATCTTCTCTCTCAAGTTCAAAGTTCCACAAATGTCTAGGGCAGGGGCAAAATACTGCCAGTCTCTTTGATAAAACATAACAAGAGTCATATTTGCTCCAGTTCCCAAAAAGTACCTCATCTCCATCTGAGACCACCTCAACCTGGATTTCATTGTCCATATCACTATCAGCATTTTGAGCAAAGCCATTCAACAAGTCTCTAGGGAGTTCCAAACTTTCCCACATTTTCCTTTATTTTTGTGAGCCCTCCAAACTGTTCCAACCCCTGCCTGTTACCCAGTTTCAAAGTCACTTCCACATTTTCAGATATCTCTTCAGCAGTGCCCCTACTCTACTGGTACTCATTTACTCTATTAGTCTGTTTTCATGCTGCTGATAAAGACATACCCAAGACTGGGCAATTTACAAAAGAAAGAGGTCTAATGGACTTACAGATCCATGTGGCTGGGGAGGCCTCATAATCATGGCAGTAGGCAAGGAGGAGCATTTCACTTCTTACATGGATGCAGTAGGTAAAGAGAGTGGGCTTGTGCAGGAAACTCTCATTTTTAAAACCATCAGATCTCATGAGACTTATTCACCATCACAAGAACAGCTTAAGAAAGACCCATCTCCATGATTCAATTACCTCCCACTAGGTCCCTCCCACAGCACATGGGAGTTCAGGATGAGATTTGGGTGGGAACACAGCCAAACAATATCAACGAAGACTTTATGAGTTTTCTTAAAAAAATTAAATTTATCAACATAACATTATGAAAATAATGGGGTTTCCAATTTTACAGATAAGTGACTTAATTAGAACAACAAAACATATAATCATCAATCTATATTACATATAATAAACAATACATATGTCATACTAATATCTGTATTGTTGTATAGAGCATGTTATTATTTTCTAGAATTTTGTTGTAACATTAAAATAAGACGTCCATAAAACAATTTCTCACTCAATCATGTATTTTCCATAGTTTGTTTCTCTGAACTATAATTGAAATTATAGTGTATCATTTACTGTTATTGTATATCAAAACAGTCCAAAATTTAAAGACTTAACAATTTATTTCTTATAACACAGTAGGTTGACTGGACAGTTCTTCAGCTGGTCTCATTTCACCTAGGTCACTTGCATCTGTACTGAGCTAGTGTTTGGCTGGGGTTTTTGACCAAGCTGTCTTGATTCCCTTCCACACTGCATCTCTGCATGGCTTTAGGTTGGACTTAATCAGAGCATGGTGGCCCAGGGCTCTGAGAGTGTAATAGGGTAACTGTCAGACTTCTTAAAGCTTGATCTGGAAATGGCATTGTGCTGATTCTTTCCCCTTCTATTGGGTGAACAAGTCACTAAATCAGCTTAGACTTAACAGGAGGTAAAATAGTCTCCACTACTTACAGGAGAAAAAGCATTTGCAAATAAAAATTAAGACATTTTTATTGGACACTTTTGTAGTTCACACACTGTGATGAACACAACTACCTTGCTCATTTCTTTATTGAGTAACTTGGTTACAAAATGATATGTACAAAATATAGTGTTGTAAAAAGTGATCAAATTGACATACTCAACCTAAATTTATTACTTTCAATTCTATAATGCTGAAAGAACACTTCGATATCAGAAAATAATAAGATATTTTTTCTTCTTTTCTTTTTTCATTTTTTTCATCTGTTGATTCAATTTTTAACCGATGGCTTATTTGCAATTCTGTTCTATAATTTACAAATATTTTAAGGTTTTTTTTCAAGAGAGCATTCCATTTTTTATTTCCAATTTAGTCGCATTGTGATGAGAGAAGATTAACAAAGCATTGGAGGACTGATATGCATTTAAATTCATTGAATTTTTTTGTGTGTTTTGTTTTGTTTTGTTTTGTTTTTAAAGACAGGTTCTTGCTCTGTCATTCAGGCTTGAATGCTGTGGCATGAAAATAGCTCACTGCAATCTTTAACTCCTGGGCTCAAACCACCCCTGATTGAGCTTCCCATGTAGCTAGCACTATAGGCATACACCACCACACCTGGAAAATTTTTTTCTTTCAATTTTTTTGTAGAGACAAGGTCTTGCAATGTTGCTCAAGCTGTTCTCAAACCTCTGGCGTCAAGAAAACCTCCTGCTTTGGACTCTCAAAAAATGGATGAGTTTTATTTTTGTTTGTCCCAGAATATGTTTCATCCTGCTGATTTATTTGTGTGTGTACCTTAAAAGAATTTGTACTCTCCTCAGTGGAGTGTTCGATTAATATTATTTAGATCAAGTTGGTAGACTATATTGTTCATGTCTTCTGCATAATTACTAATTTGTGTTTACTTGTTCTATCAACTATTAAGAGTGGTGCTAAGCTCTTTGAATATACTTGTTGATTTGTCTATATCTTCTTGCAGTTCTGTTAGTTTTTGCTTCATTTATTTTGGAGCTCTTCTATCAGGCAAAAGATAGATTGATTTATCATTGTGAAATGACTCATATTATCCCTGACAACACACATATATATCTATAAAATATATATTATTTATATATATATATATTTATATATTGTGTGTGTATATATATATATATATATACACACACAATATATATATGCCCTGAAACCAATAATCCATGGATACTAGAGGGACAACTATATGTTAAAAAAATCAAAGGATGAAAAAGAATGTGCTATTCTAAAACTAATCTTAAGGTAGCTTCAGTGGCTATATTAGCATTAGAAAAAGTAGATTCCAGGGCATATATGTATATAGATTACCTATTATACCTAATAAAATGTGTGTGCTACGTAATAGTTGTTACACTATATTGTTTACGGAATAATGACCAGAAAAATAATCTGTACATGTTAAGTGCAGACGCAATTTTTTCTGAAACATTTTCAGTTCAAAATTGGTTCTTGTTTTTTCAGTTTTTCTCTTCAAGGGTATGGATCATGCTTCTAGGATATAGTCCCGGGGTATCAACTGAGAGCACAGAATATTTGCCAAGCCTACTCATTCAGTTAACTATTGAAATATGTGTTCAGTGCTTTCACACAGTCTAAACTACTGCTTTTGGTTGGGCATCTTAGAGCTTTCCCTGTACAGCTTGAGAGCTGAAAAAGTCTAAAATAAAAATGGAATACAGATTTTGGGGTTCAGTTATATACATTCTTGGAGATTTTTGTCCCCTCCAATCACAGCTGCTGTGACTGTACTGTAAATCCAGTGTTTCCTCAGCCCAGGGAGACTTTGGCTTTCTTCTTTGAATCTATTCCACACAGTAAGCTGAATATACCCTAAAGGAGAAATGTTGCCATAAGTATGGGTTCTACTGATTCCTTTTATCTCTCAGGGTTTATAACCCTTAAAGAACTGTGAATGGTGGTCACTTTCAAATGCCTTCAAATGATTTCCGTTATGTTGTTTGTCCAGCTTTTATACTTTGGTGGCTGGAGTAGACTGCTAGAAGTGAATCAAAGATATCTGAGTCAGACATTCATCAATAAATAACTTAGAAAAAGATAACAATAGAAGTTTGGATATTTACGAAAATCACATAAATGCTAAAATAAGATACATAAATTAGTACCTTCAGTAGATGTATTCCTTAAATGAGGAGACATAGATTAGTTCTGGAAGACAAAATAACAGAATTATCACAAAAACTAGAATAAAAATACTTGGATTTAGAAATTATAAGCCTAGAAAGACATAGTTGCTAAATTCAGAATATTTAACACATGAATATTAGAAGTTTTAAAATGAGTTCAAAATATTTCCATAAAAAACACATAGTGTTGTAATTAATAGATAAATTATAGAATGGATTGTTATGATACAAAATGCATATTTAGATGAGATTATTAAACTACATGGATAAGGATAAATTAATATAAATTTTAAAACAAGAAAATCAAGTTATCCTTGAAACTAGATTGGCAGTGATCTTTGTATCTATGCCAATGAAAGCTAAAAGTCAGAAGAATAACACAAACTATTGAGACAAAAATATAAAATCCAAGAAAATTATATTCTTGCTATACAGTATTTAGATGTTGTGGTTAAAAATATACAGATACACAAGCAAATATGTGGAGTATATCACCCCAGCATATATCATATAAGAAAAATAACTGGGAGTGGGTGTGGAGGAACACTGAAACACTTCATGTTCCAGAATAGTTTTCACAATGGGAGATAATAAAGAAGAGAAGCAGGGAACACGTAGTTGTAATAAAAGTAAAAAAATAAATATATTAAACAATTTAATAGTAATTTTTTTTTTTGATGGAATCTTGCTCTGTTGCCCAGGCTGGAGTACAGTGGCATGACCTCGGCTCACTGCAACCTCCGCCTCCTGGGTTCACGCCATTCTCCTGCCTCAGCCTCCCGAGTAGCTGGGACTATAGGCACCGGCCACCATGCCTGGCTAATTTTTTTGTATGTTTAGTAGAGACAGGGTTTCACCGTGTTATCCAGGATAGTCTTTCAATCTCCTGACCTCGTGATCCGCCCACCTCGGCCTCCCAAAGTGCGGGGATTACAGGCGTGAGCCACGGCGCCTGGCCTTTAATAGTAATTTAATAGTAATTGCAGCAATACTCCAAAATTTAAGAGTAATGACTATATTAGTAAAACCTAGGAGCGTGGCACAATGAGAAGAAGATTGATAAAGACAGGCCGGGGACTTATCTGAAGTGGAAGAACAGTGAAACGAAGGGGAAAATATGAAAAAAAATTATTATACAATTATTTTGAATGTCTGCTTGTTTGTGAGGCATGCAGTTAAGGAAAATAGGAGGAAGGTAGAGATAGTGAAGAGCATCATTGTGGATTAAGCATTAATCTCGTCTTTCTTAGTAGGTGAATAGTAAATTTGAGCATTGCCATTTTAGTAGGGAATCATGTATTTCCTCTGGGTGTTTAAATATGTGTTATCAAGGTTCACCTTTTCATGGTATATTATTCTACAGTTATTTTAAATCTTCTTGAATCTGTAGTTCGAACCCTAATTTCTTTCCTATATTGTCTGCTTTTTCTTTACTCTTAAAAAATTACTCAGGCTTTCAAGACATTTATCGGTGTTTATAAGAAAACATTTTAGATGTATTAATGCTTCTTACTATTTTCTAATAAATAATATAACTTTTATCTTTATTAATAACTTCTCCTTTGTTTCGTGTTTTGTATCGTTATTACTTCCTACTTCTTAATCTAAGCACTTTATTCATTTTTTATATTCCTTTTTTTTCTTTTTTTTTTATTATTATACTTTAGGTTTTAGGGTACATGTGCACAATGTGCAGGTTTGTTACATATGTATCCATGTGCCATGTTGTTTTGCTGCACCCATTAACTCGTCATTTAGCATTAGGTATATCTCCTAATGCTGTCCCTCCCCCTCCCCCCACCCCACAACAGTCCCCGGAGTGTGATGTTCCCCTTCCTGTGTCCATGAGTTCTCACTGTTCAGTTCCCACCTACAAGTGAGAACATGCGGTGTTTGGTTTTTTGTCCTTGGGATAGTTTACTAAGAATGATGTTTTCCAGTTTCATCCATGTCCCTACAAAGGATATGAACTCATCATTTTTTATGGCTGCATAGTATTCCATGGTGTATATGTGCCACATTTTCTTAATCCAGTTTATCGCTGTTGGACATTTGGGTTGGTTCCAACTCTTTGCTATTGTGAATAGTGCCGCAATAAACATACGTGTGCATGTGTCTTTATAGCAGCATGATTTATAGTCCTTTGGGTATATATCCAGTAATGGGATGGCTGGGTCAAATGGTATTTCTAGTTCTAGATCCCTGAGGAATCGCCACACTGACTTCCACAATGGTTGAACTAGTTTACAGTCCCACCAACAGTGTAAAAGTGTTCCTATTTCTCCACATCCTCTCCAGCACCTGTTGTTTCCTGACTTTTGAATCATGGCCATTCTAACTGGTGTGAGATGGTATCTCACTGTGGTTTTGATTTGCATTTCTCTGATGGCCAGTGATGATGAGCATTTTTTCATGTGTTTTTTGGCTCCATAAATGTCTTCTTTTGAGAAGTGTCTGTTCATGTCCTTAGCCCACTTTTTGATGGGGTTGTTTGTTTTTTTCTTGTAAATTTGTTTGAGTTCATTGTAGATTCTGGATATTAGCCCTTTGTCAGATGAGTAGGTTGCAAAAATTTTCTCCCATTCTGTAGGTTGCCTGTGCACTCTGATGGTAGTTTCTTTTGCTGTGCAGAAGCTCTTTAGTTTAATTAGATCCCATTTGTCAATTTTGGCTTTTGTTGCCATTGCTTTTGGTGTTTTAGACATGAAGTCCTTGCCCACGCCTATGTCCTGAATGGTATTGCCTAGGCTTTCTTGTAGGATTTTAATGGTTTTAGGTCTAACATTTAAGTCTTTAATCCACCTTGAATTAATTTTTGTATAAGGTGTAAGGAAGGGATCCAGTTTCAGCTTTCTACATATGGCTAGCCAGTTTTCCCAGCACCATTTATTAAATAGGGAATCCTTTCCCCATTTCTTGTTTTTGTCAGGTTTGTCAAAGATCAGATAGTTGAAGATATGTGGCATCATTTCTGAGGACTCTGTTCTGTTCCATTGATCTATGTCTCTGTTTTGGTACCAGTACCATGCTGTTTTGGTTACTGTAGCCTTCTAGTATAGTTTGAAGTCAGGTAGCATCATGCATCCAGTTTTGTTCTTTTGGCTTAGGATTGACTTGGCGATGCGGGCTCTTTTTTGGTTCCATATGAACTTTAAAGTAGTTTTTTCCAATTCTGTGAAGAAAGTCATTGGTAGCTTGATGGGGATGGCATTGAATCTATAAATTACCTTGGGCAGTATGGCCGTTTTCACGATATTGATTCTTCCAATCCATGAGAATAGAATGTTCTTCCATTTGTTTGTATCCTCTTTTATTTCATTGAGCAGTGGTTTGTAGTTCTCCTTGAAGAGGTCCTTCACATCCCTTGTAAGTTGGATTCCTAGATATTTTATTCTCTTTGAAGCAATTGTGAATGGGAGTTCACTCATGATTTGGCTCTCTGTTTGTCTGTGATTGGTGTACAAGAATGCTTGTGATTTTTTTACATTGATTTTGTATCCTGAGATTTTGCTGAAGTTGCTAATCAGCTTAAGGTGATTTTGGGCTGAGATGATGGGGTTTTCTACATATACAATCATGTCATCTGCAAACAGGGACAATTTGACTTCCTCTTTTCCTAATTGAATACCCTTTATTTCCTTCTCCTGCCTGATTGCTCTGGCCAGAACTTCCAGCACTATGTTGAATAGGAGTGGTGAGAGAGGGCATCCCTGTCTTGTGCCAGTTTTCAAAGGGAATGCTTCCAGTTTTTGCCCATTAAGTATGATATTGGCTGTGGGTCTGTCATAGGTAGCTCTTATTATTTTGAGATATATCCCATCAATACCTAATTTATTGAGAGTTTTTAGCATGAAGCGTTGTTGAATTTTGTCAAAGGCCTTTTCTGCATCTATTGAGATAATCATGTGGTTTTTGTCTTTGGTTCTGTTTATGTGCTGGATTACATTTATTGATTTGCATATGTTGAACCAGCCTTGCATCCCAGGGATGAAGCCCACTTGATCATGGTGGATAAGCTTTTTGATGTGCTGCTGGATTCGGTTTGCCAGTATTTTATTGAGGATTTTTGCATCAATGTTCATCAAGGATATTGGTCTGAAATTCTCTTTTTTGGTTATGTCTCTGCCAGGCTTTGGTATCAGGACGATGCTGGCTTCATAAAATGTGTTAGGGAGGATTCCCTCTTTTTCTATTGATTGGAATAGTTTCAGAAGGAATGGTACCAGTTCCTCCTTGTACCTCTGGTAGAATTCGGCTGTGAATCCATCAGGTCCTGGACTCTTTTTGGTTGGTAAGCTATTGATTATTGCCACAATTTCAGAACCTGTTATTGGTCTATTCAGAGATTCAACTTCTTCCTGGTTTAGTCTTGGGAGGGTGTATTTGTCGAGGAATTTATCCATTTCTTCTTGATTTTCTAGTTTATTTGCATAGAGGTGTTTGTAGTATTCTCTGATGGTAGATTGTATTTCTGTGGGATCAGTGGTGATATCCCCTTTTTCATTTTTTATTGCATCTATTTGATTCTTCTCTCTTTTCTTCTTTATTAGTCTTGCTAGCTGTCTATCAATTTTGTTGATCTTTTCAAAAAACCAGCTCCTGGATTCATTAATTTTTTGAAGAGTTTTTTGTGTCTCTATTTCCTTCAGTTCTGCTCTGATTTTAGTTATTTCTAGCCTTCTGCTAGCTTTTGAATGTGTTTGGTCTTGCTTTTCTAGTTCTTTTAATTGTGATGTTAGGGTTTCAATTTTGGATCTTTCCTGCTTTCTCTTGTGGGCATTTAGTGCTATAAATTTCCCTCTACACACTGCTTTGAATGTATCCCAGAGATTCTGGTATGTTGTGTCTTCGTTCTCGTTGGTTTCAAAGAACATCTTTATTTCTGCCTTCATTTCATTATGTACCCAATAGTCATTCAGGAGCAGGTTGTTCAGTTTCCATGTAGTTGAGCGGTTTTTAGTGAGTTTCTTAATCCTGAGTTTTAGTTTGATTGCACTGTGGTCTGAGAGACAGTTTGTTATAATTTCTGTTCTTTTTCATTTGCTGAGGAGAGCTTTACTTCCAACTATGTGGTCAATTTTGGAATAGGTGTGGTGTGGTGCTGAAAAAAATGTATATTCTGTTGATTTGGGGTGGAGAGTTCTGTAGATGTCTATTAGGTCCACTTTGTGCAGAGCTGAGTTCAATTACTGGATATTCTTGTTAACTTTCTGTCTCACTGATCTTTCTAATGCTGACAGTGGGGTGTTAAAATCTCCCATTATTATTGTGTGGGAGTTTAAGTCCCTTTGTAGGTCACTCAGGACTTGCTTTATGAATCTGGGTGCTCCTGTGTTGGGTGCATATACATTTAGGATAGTTAGCTCTTCTTGTTGAATTGATCCCT
Organism: Nomascus leucogenys; assembly: GCF_006542625.1. NCBI lineage: Eukaryota > Metazoa > Chordata > Mammalia > Primates > Hylobatidae > Nomascus > Nomascus leucogenys. Next base: position 86,877,449 of record NC_044387.1, on the reverse strand, counting down.
TTACCATTATATAATGGCCTTCTTTGTCTCTTTTGATCTTTGTTGGTTTAAAGTCTATTTTATCAGAGACTAGGATTGCAACCCCTGCCTTTTTTTGTTTTCCATTTGCTTGATAGATCTTCCTCCATCCCTTTATTTTGAGTCTATGTGTGTCTCTGCACGTGAGATGGGTTTCCTGAATACAGCACACTGATGGGTCCTGACTCCTTATCCAGTTTGCCAGTCTGTGTCTTTTAATTGGAGCATTTAGCCCATTTACATTTAAAGTTAATATTGTTATGTGTGAATCTGCTCCTGTCATTATGATGTTAGTTGGTTATTTTGCTCGTTAGTTGATGCAGTTTCTTTCTAGCTTCGATGGTCTTTACAATTTGGCATGTTTTTGCAGTGGCTGGTACCGGTTGTTCCTTTCCATGTTTAGTGCTTCCTTCAGGAGCTCTTTTAGGGCAGGCCTGGTGGTGACAAAATCACTCAGCATTTGCTTGTTTGTAAAGTATTTTATTTCTCCTTCACTTATGAAGCTTAGTTTGGCTGGATATGAAATTCTGGGTTGAAAATTCTTTTCTTTAAGAATGTTGAATATCAGCCCCCACTCTCTTCTGGCTTGTAGAGTTTCTCCTGAGAGATCAGCTGTTAGTCTGATGGGCTTCCCTTTGTGGGTAACCCGACCTTTCTCTCTGGCTGCCCTTAACATTTTTTCCTTCATTTCAACTTTGGTGAATCTGACAATTATGTGTCTTGGAGTTGCTCTTCTCGAGGAGTATCTTTGTGGCGTTCTCTGTATTTCCTGAATCTGAATGTTGGCCTGCCTTGCTAGATTGGGGAAGTTCTTTTGGATAATATCTTGCAGAGTGTTTTCCAACTTGGTTCCATTCTCCCTGTCATTTTCAGGTACACCAATCAGACGTAGGTTTGGTCTTTTCACATAGTCCCAAATTTCTTGGAGGCTTTGTTCATTTCTTTTTATTCTTTTTTCTCTAAACTTCCCTTCTCGCTTCATTTCATTCATTTCATCTTCCATCAGTGATACCCTTTCTTCCAGTTGATTGCATCTGCTACTGAGGCTTCTGCAATCTTCGCGTAGTTCTTGATACTCGGCTTTCAGCTCCATCAGCTCCTTTAAGCCCTTCTCTCCATTGGTTATTCTAGTTATCAATTCATCTAATTTTTTTTCAAAGTTTTTAACTTCCTTGCTATTGTTTTGAATTTCCTCCCCTAGCTCGGAGTAGTTTGATCATCTGAAGCCTTCTTCTCTCAACTCGTCAAAGTCATCCTCCATCCAGCTTTGTTCCGTTGCTGGTGAGGAACTGCATTCCTTTGGAGGAGGAGAGGTGCTCTGCTTTTTAGAGTTTCCAGTTTTTCTGCTCTGTTTTTTCCCCATCTTTGTGGTTTTATCTACTTTTTGTCTTTGATGATGGTGATGTACAGATGGGATTTTGGTGTGGATGTGCTTTCTGTTTGTTAGTTTTCCTTCTACCAGACAGGACCCTCAGCTGCAGGTCTGTTGGAGTTTACTAGAGGTCCACTCCAGATCCTGTTTGGCTGGGTGTTAGCAGCGGTGGCTGCAGAACAGCGGATTTTTGTGAGACCACAAATTCAGCTGCCTGATAGTTCCTCTGGAAGTTTTGTCTCAGAGGAGTACCTGGCCGAGTGAGGTGTCAGTCTGTCCCTACTGGGGGATGCCTCCCAGTTAGGCTGCTCGAGGGTGAGAAACCCACTTTAGGAGGCAGTCTGTCTTTTCTCAGATCTCCAGCTGCATGCTGGGAGAACCACTACTCTCTTCAAAGCTGTCAGACAGGGACATTTAAGTCTGCAGAGATTCCTGCTGAATTTTTGCTTGTTTGTGCCCTGCCCCCAGAGGTGGAGCCTACAGAGGCAGGCAGGCCTCCTTGAGCTGTGGTGGGCTCCACCCAGTTCGAGCTTCCTGGCTGCTTTGTTTACCTAAGCAAGCCTGGGCAATGGCAGGTGCCCCTCCCCCAGCCTTGCTGCGGCCTTGCAGTTTGATCTCAGACTGTTGTGCTAGCAATCAGCGAGACTCCATGGGCATAGGACCCTCCGAGCCAGGTGTGGGACACAATCTCCTAGTGTGCCGTTTTCCAGGCCCGTTGGAAAAGCGCAGTATTAGGGTGGGACTGACCCGATTTTCCAGGTGCCGTCTGTTACCCCTTTCTTTGACTAGGAAAGGGAACTCCCTGACCCCTTGCGCTTCCCGAGTGAGGCAATGCCTCGCCCTGCTTTGGCTCACGCACACTGCGCTTCACCGACTGTCCTGCACCCACTGTTTGGCACTATGAAACCGGTACCTCAAACAGAAATGCAGAAATCACCCGTCTTCTGTGTCGCTCAGGCTGGGAGCTGTAGACTGGAGCTGTTCCTATTCAGCCATCTTGGGCATTTTTTATATTCTTAAAAATATTTTCAATTGTAAGTATTCTTTGGAGAAGTTTTATGGTGACAAACACTTTGGTATTAGTATATTCTATCTTAATGTTTTATTTCTAGTATCTAGACAAAGCAGTTAGTGTCTTTTTAAGTCTTTGATCAAAGATTCCTCTAGTGTGAATTTCTTGTCAAGCGATTATTTTTTCTGTGAATTTGTTATTACATATTTTCATTTTATCATATGTTGGTCTGATAATTTATCTTGCTGTCTACTTTTGAATTAGTTAATTTTAAAAATTATGGCCTGGTACATTTTTTTGGCTAATGTCCCGTGTGTGTGTGTATATATATATATATATAGACATGCTCACGCACACACACACACACACACACACATATATATATACATATATATGTTCTACTTAGATATATGAGGCTGGTTCTGTAAACAAATTACTAATTCAGATTGATTAAAAATAGCATTTAATTTTTCTTATGTCTTTTTTATCTTTTGTTTATTTTTATATGTTCAATTCTTAAAGAGGCATATTAAGTCTCCCACTATATGTGAATTGTTTTATCAAGTTTCTTTATGATCAAGTAGTTTTTCACTTTATGCACTTGGCTGCTATGTTTTATACATGTAGATTTATAATGGTTATTTATTGTTTTGTCATACCTTTTATTATTACCTAATATCTGTTGATGTTATGTTTATTGACTTTAGCTGATGTCTGTGTATAATCTCTGTGCTAAATTCTTTTTCAATCTTTTTTTCATTTTAAATGTTTTTGTTGCTTAGCAATGTTATCAAGCTTTACATGTTAACAGGAGTTTTTAGTATATATACATTTAATGTATGACATATATATCTTGCATTTACATTTATTTTGCAGCTAATAGTTTTCTTCATTTTTAAAAACAATTGTGATATGATCAAGGTATGTTTTTTTCCATTATATTTTCCTTCTGAGTATGCTTATAGGATGTACTATTTTTCTATATTTCTTTTATCTTGACTTTCCCAATCACACTTGTTTGCACAAATCATTTCTACTTAAAACAATTTATAACTGGAAACTTAAGGGGGAAATCATGCATTGCAGACTTTAGTCATGCTTCCTCTTGAATGGATGTCATTTATAGAATCTAAAGGAAAATGTGAACAATTCTTTCTCAACCAGGATACACCTTACCAGATTCCCATTTTTCATGGGAAGAGATGAAAGATTAATTTAGCCTCTTGAAGTATCATCCTGAAATAATGATTGCCATCAGCCTTTACAACACAATGTGCCTGCCCAGCAGATTTATAGGAAATGTCCTACCTCTATACTCTAGCTGTCACTGACTTCAACCTTTCTTACAGGCAAAAAAATAAAGAGCCTATAATTTATTAAAAGACATGTACCTCTCTTAAACTCTGAGCAGACAATGTTGACAAATTACATGTTGACCTATTTTAAAAGTCCTCATTTAAAGCTGCATCACATTTAAAGGTTTCAGAGGACCTGCCCTATATCTTTTCAGGTCAGAATAGCTGTAAAAGTAGGGGTTCTCCTGATGGATGAGCTAATTTTTGTATTTCACTAAAGCACAGGTATAAATAGATACTAATGATTTTTTAGAATCCTTGATGGCTTCTAGCATGCTCTACATATTAATTATCTAATCATTCTAAGCTCTTTGATTTTTCTCAGGAGGAGGTTGCTGCAGGATGTCAAAGATTTTACAACTTGAGCCTGTGGACGCATTAAATAGATAGAAAGCATGGATCACATGTGAGAAGCAAAGTTGTCACAATGGTGTATAATAATTAAGCTAGCAATACTGCATTAATCCAGATTCCTTAGAAGTTTAACATAAATCCTATATATCACACAATTGTATTGCCATTCCAGAAATTTGTACTAATGGATGTAGTAAAGGATGCTACAAGTTTTTGAGGCATAATATATTAATAAGGATAAACCAGATTATGTCACAATGACAAGAAATCCTTGAATCTAAGTGCCTTTAAGTAGTAAATATTCTTTCTTTTTTCTCACATAATTTGTCCAGTGCAAGTTGCTCAAGCATAATTGAGCATATCATGGTAATTTGAAGCACCAGTCTAGTGTAATAATCACTATGTTAAATATTGCCTGTTGCTCTGTCAGAGAGAAGAGAAATAAATGCTGGGAACTGTCAGCTAAATGCTCTTCTCAGATCTCCATCATACCCATTTACAACTCATTGTCAAGAAATGGCCATGTAACCCTATGAACCCAAAAGTGGACTGTGAAGTGTAGGACCGACTACCTCACAGTATATGGGCACAGACTATGTTTTCTTTATATTTCAGTCATGAATATACAAAATTCAATTTTTTATATATCCAATCAATGTTATAGTCTGTTCTCATGGAGACTGTGTAGCAGGTGGCCTGTCAAATTCAATCCAGTTAATCATGTAGAGCGTATGGTGAGGACCGTGGAATGATTTCTTAGACTTACCTGTGGAAAATTATTTCTGTTTTATTACATGACAAAGATCTTTGGGTCTTTATGAGAACCAAGCTTTTGATATTAAAAAAATATTGACTGAAGTATAAATAAATGTAATAAAATAAAAATAAACATATTCTGCTTATCTTCTAATTTCATGTTAATAAAATATGTAATAAGCGAATAATATTCTATTGAATTCATGCACCCTAATTTGTTATAATTTTGCCATTTTGAAGCATTTAGATTTCATATTTTCAAGTCATAAAGAATATTAAAATGGACAAATAATTGCAAAACATTTTTCTAAATTTTTAGGTTATTTACACAAATAAATAGAAATGAAATTATTGAGACAGATATTAGTATGCTCAAAGTTCTTTGTCAAATTTCTTAGCTGTTGAATTTTATTTATATTCAATATGTTTATAGAACAAATGCTATGTGCTAACCAATTTCCTAAGTGACCACATACTCATAAAACACACACACCACACACCAAAGAACAATCTAGGGTATTATGGAGTTTTCATTACTGTGGCATAAAACTAATAATAAAAAGTAAATTAACAAGATAATTTCAGACTGCCAAAAGTGCCATGATACAGCACGTGGGGATATTATGATAGAGACTTGAAGCCTCCTTAGGGAATAGAAGGAGGAATCTCTTTTCGTAAGGTTTATCTGAGCTGATAACTAAATTATGTGAGGAAAAAAGCAATCTAGGTGAATGCTTTGTGTGAGATTTTCATCAATATGTGAATGACTGTTAAATGGCATATGGGCAGTATTCTCAGTTATTTAGGTAGCTCTCATAGATGAAAATTTGTGTTTTTGGCACCATTGTAGAAAACTGACCATAAATGAGTGGATCAATTTCTGGGCTTTCGGTTCTGTTCCATTGGTCCATACATCTATTTTTATGGTCGTAACATGCAGTTTTTATTACTATAGGTCTGTAATATATTTTGAAATCAAGTAGCATGATGTCACTAGTTTTTATTTTTTATTTATTTATTTTTATTTTTTGCTCAAAATTGCTTTGGTTATTTGGGGTCTTTTCTGTTGAATTTTTAGATTGCTTATTCTATTTCTGTGAAAATTATCAGCAGAATTTGAGATTACACTGAATCTACTGATTACCTTGAGACATTTTCACAATATTAATTCTTCCAATCCAAGAACATGGAAAGTCTCTCCGTTTACTTGGCTCTTTTCCAATTTCTTTCATCAATGTTTGTTACGTTTGTTTGTTTCTTTGTTTGTTTTTGAGATGGAGTCTCACTCTGTCACCCAGGCCAGAGTGGAGTGGCACAATCTTGGCTCACTGCAACCTCAACATCCCAGGCTCAAACAATACTCCTGTCTCAGCCTCCCAAGTAGCTGAGACTACAGGCATGCACCACCATGCCCAACTAATTTTTGTATTTCTTTTAGTAGAGATGGGGTTTCACCATGTTGGGCAGGCTAGTCTGGAACTCCTGACCTCAAGCGATCCACCCGCCTTGGTCTCCCAAAGTGCTGGGATTACAGGCGTAAGCCACTGTGCCAGGCTTCATCAATGTTTTATAGTTTTTAGTATACAGATCTTTCACCTCATTCATTAAATTTATTCCTAAGTATTTTGCTTTTTAATGCTATTATAAGTAGGATTGTTTTCTTGATTTTTTTGTATAGTTCTTTGTTAGTGTACAATAATGCTACTGATTTTTGTATATTGATTTTTTCTTCTGTGACTTTAGCAAATTTGTTTATTACAATAGTCTTTTGGTGGAGCATTTAGAATTTTCTATTTATAAGATCATGTCATGTTACCTTGCTTTAACTTATTTTGTTATTTAGAAGCCTTTCATTTCTTTCTTTTGCTTAACTGTACTCACTAAGACTTTCAGTACTATGTTGAATCCAAGTGATTTTTGTCTTTTTGTTCTTGATCTTAGAAGTTTGTAAATTTTTACTACTGAATGTCATCGATATTAGCTGTGGGCTTGTGATATATGGCTATTATTGTTGAGGCAAATTCCTTGTATACCTAATTTGCAGAGAGTCTTATCAAGAAAGAATGTTGAATTTTGTCAAATGCTTTTACTGCATCTATTGGTATGATCATATGTTTTTTGTCCTTTACTTTGTTAATGTGATATATCTTATTTATTGATTTACCTAAATTGAATCATCCTTGCATCCCAGGAATAAATCTTACTTCACCATGGTGAATGATTTTTGTAATGTGTGTTGGATTTGGGTTTGCTAGTATTTTGTTGAGGCTTTTGTGGCTATGTTCAACAAGTATATTGGCTTCAAATTTTCTTTTCTGATAGTGCGTTTAACTAGCTTTGGTATCAAGGTAATTCTGGCCTCAAAAAATGAATCTGGAAGTGTTCCTACTGTTCAATTTTTTGGATGAGTTGGAGAATTAATATCAGTTCTTTCAGTGATGGTAAAATTCAGGCATAAAGCCATCAGAACTTGCACTTTTCTTTTGATGGGAATATTTTTCTTAATCTACTTACTTGTTATTGGGTTGTTCAGATTTTTTAAATTTCTTTGTGACTCAGCCTTGGTAGGTTGTATCTTACTAGGAATTTACCCATTTATTCTAGGTTACTCAATTTGTTAGAATATAATTGCTCATAGCAGTCTCTTATGATCCTTTTACTTCTCTGGTATCAGTTGCTTCTTATTTTAGTTTTGCTTTTATTATTTATGCCTTCTTTTTTTCCTAGTGTAACCGAATATTTGTCAGTGCTGCTTATAATTTCAAAGAAACTTCTTAGTTTTGTTCATCTTTTCTGTTGTTTATTTAGTCTCTATTTTATTTCTACTCTAATTTTTGTTATTTCCTTTCTTCTGCTAATTTTGGGCTTTGCATTTCTTTTTTTAGTTCTTTGAAAAATAATGGCAGGGTGTTTATTTGAGATATTACTTTTTTAATGTAGGAATATATCACTATAAAATTTCATCTTAGAACTGCTTTTGGCTTTTGGTGCATCTCATAGGTTTTAGTATGTTGTATTTCCATTTCTGTTTGTCTCAGGATATTTTGAATTATCTCTTTTATGTACAGTCTCTTCCATAAGTAGTGTTGGGAAAACTGGATATTCACATGCAGAAGAGTGAAATTAGACCCTTACTAACACCATAGAGACAAATGAACTCAAAATATATTAAAAACTTAAGTAAGAAACTTTAAAGGTACTAGAAGAAAATATAGAGTTAAAAACTTCTTGACATTTGTCTAGGCAATAATATTTTTGATATGGCTCCAAAAGGATAGGCAACAAAAATAGCAAATGGGATCATAGCAAACTAAAAAACTTCTGCACAGCCAAGGAATCAATCAACAGAGTGAAGGACTACATTTTTGGAGAATGTAGCTCAGATTGGAAGAAAATATTTGTAAGCCGTACATCTAATAAAAGGTTAATATCTAAAATATATAAGGAACTCAAACAACTTAATACCAAGAAAACAATCCAACTAACATATGGGCAAAGAACCTGAATAGGTATTTCTCAAGAGTACATACAAAAGGCTGACAGGTATATAAAAAGGAGTTCAACATCACTAATCATCAGCAAAATGCAAACTAAAGCCACAATATGATGTTATCTCACCTCAGTAATAATGGTTTTTTATCAAAAAGAAAAAGATAACAAGTGTTGGTGAGAATGTGGTGATAAGTGGACACCTGTACACTGTTGGTAGGAATGTAAGTCAGTGTAGCCATTATGGAAAACAGTATGGAGGTTCCTCAAAAACTAAAAATAGAACTAGTATATGATTCAGCAATCCCACTTCTAAATATATATTCAAAGAGAATAAAATCAGTATGTGAAAGAAAAAGCTTTTGATAAAGTCCAACATCCCTTCATAATAATAATGCTCAAGAAACTAGGCATCAAAGGAACTTACCTCAAAATAATAACAGCCATCTATGACAAAGCCACAGCCCACATCACACTGAATGGGAAAAACCAGAAAGCATTTATCTTGAAACCTGGAATAAGACAAGGGTGTCCACTCTCATCACTCCTATTCAAAATATTATTGGGAAGTCCTTGCCAATGCAATCAGGCAAGATAAAGAAATAAAGGGCATCCAAATAGGAAAAGAAGAAAAACTGTCCATCTTCGCTGACAATATGATTCTATACATAGAAAATCCTAAAGATTCTGCCAAAATGGTCCTATAACTGATGAATGATTTCAGTAAAGTTTCAGAATACAAAATCAATATACAAAAATTATTAGCATTTCTATACACCAATAATATTCAAGCTGAGACCCAAATCAAGAAAGTAACCCCATTTATAGGATCTTTGAAACCAAAATAAAATATCAAGGATTACATCTAACCATGGAGATGAAAGATCTCTACAAGAAGAGCTACAAAACTGTTAAAAAAATAATGTCAGGTTGTTGATTTGAGATATTTCTTTTTTAAACGTAGGAATCTATCACTATAAAATTTCCTCTTAGAACTGCTTTTGGCTTTTGGTGCATCTCACAGGTTTTAGTATGTTGTGTTTCCATTTCTGTTTGTCTCAAGATATTTTTAATTATCTTGAGAAATCAGATATTGAAAGAAATCAGAGATGACACAAACAAATGGGAAAATATTCTATGCTCATGGATTGGAAGAATCAATATCATTAAAATGGCCGTACTGCCCCAAACAATCTACATATTCAATGTTATTCCTATCAAGCTACCAGTGGCATTTTTCACAGAGTTAGAAAAATATACTCTAATATTCATATGGAAACCACAAAGAACCTGAATAGCCAAAGTGATCCCTAAACAAAAAGAACAAAGCTAGATGCATTGCATTACTTGACTTCAAACTATACTATAAGGCTACAGTAACCAACAGCATGATACTGGTACAAAACAGACATATAGACCAGTGGAACAGAACAGAGAACCCAGGAAATAAAGCTGCACACCTACATCCATCTGATCTTTGACAAATTCAACAAAAGGAAGCAATGGGCAGAGGACTCCCTATTCAATAAATGTTTCTGGAATAGCTGGCTATCCATATTCAGAAGAATGAAACTGGACCCCTACCTTCCCTTATATACAAAAATTAACTCAAGATGAATTAAAGCCTTAAATGTAAGACCTCGAACTGTAAGAGTCCTTGAAGAAAACCTAGGAAACAACATTCTGGACATCAGCCTTGGGAAAGAATTTATGACTAAGCCCTCAAAAACAATTGTGACAAAAACAAAAATTAAGAAGAGGTACCTAACTAAACTAAAGAGCTCTGCACAGCAAATAAACTATCCACAGAGTAAACAGACAGCCTACAGAATGGGAGAAAATATTTGCAAACTGTGCAACCAACAAAAGTCTAATATCCAGAATCTAAAAGGAATTTAAACGTTTCAACAAGTAAAAAGCAAATAACTCCATTAAAAATGGACAAACAACATGAACAGACATTCTGCAAAAGAAGACATACAAGCAGCCAACACACATTAAAAAATTCTCAACATCACTAATCATCAGAGAGATGCAAATCAAAATCACAATGGGATACCATCTTGCACCAGTCAGAATGACTATTATTAAAAGATCAAAAAATAACAGTTGCCAAGGTCGGGGATAAGAGAACACTCGTACACTGTGTTCTCTTTTACCTGAGAGAATATAAACTAGTTAAGCCACTGCAAAAAGCAGTTTGGAGATTTTTCAAAGAACTTAAAACAGCACTACCATTTGAGCCAGCAATCCCATTACTGGGTATAGCAAAAAAAAAAAAAAAAAGTCATTTTACTAAAAAGACACTTCTACTTGTGTGTTCATCACAGCAGTATTCACAATAGCATAAACATGAACTCAATGAAGGAACCCATCAATGGTGGATTGAATAAAGAAAATGTGGTACGTAGACACCATGAAATACTGTGCAGCCATAAATAGGAATGAAATCATGTCCTTTGCAGCAACATGAATGCAGCTGAAGGACATTATTATCCTAAGTGATTTAACACAAGAACAGAAAACCAAATACCACATGTTCTCACTTATAAGTGAGAGTTAAACATTGGGTACAAATGGACATAAAGGTAGCAACAATAGACCCTGGGAACTAATAGAGGACAGGAAAGAAGAAGGGAGGGAGGGTCAAAAAATTAACTATTGAATATTATGCTGTGTACCTTGGTAACAGAATCAATCACACTCTAAACCTCAGCACAAGATACCCAGGTAACAAGCCCACACATGTACACTTGAATCTAAAATAAAAGTTCAAATTATAAGAAAAAAGAAAGAAGTCAGTATGGCAAAGATATATCTGCACTCTCATGTTCATTGGAGCATTATTCAAAATAGCCACATTATTCACAGTAGCCAAGCTATGGAATCAACAAGCACTCATCAACAGATGAATGGATAGAGTGTGAGATTATCTATATGTATATATATAAAACAATGGAATACTATTCAGTCCTAAAGAAATAAGTAAATTCTATCATTTGTAGCTACACAGATAAACCTGGATGACATTATGCTAAGTGAAATACACCAGATACAGAAAGACAAATATTACATGATCTCAATTGTATGTGGAACCTAAAATTTGAATTCATAGAAGCAGAAAATAAAATGATGATTGTCAGAGCCATGATTGTCAGAGTCTGGGGCATTTGGAGGATACAGAGATGATTGTCAAATTTCAGTTAGACAGGCTGGATAAATTTTGGAGATGTAATGTATAGCATGATGACTATAGTTTAAAGAATGCATTGTATATATGAAAATTAAGAGAGTAATCCTAAATGTTCTCAATAAACCCACAAAATAGATAAATATGTGAAGTGATGATATGTAAATTATCGTGATTTAATCACATCACTGTGTATCAAAGCATCACATTATATGCCACAAATATGTACAATGTTTATTGGCCAGTTATACCTTAGTAAGCTGAAGAAAAAGAAAATTTATGTGGGACATGTTCACATTTGAAATGTAAATAGCCCTACAGGGGAGAGTAAATTGAATAGTCCATCATTAACACCTGATGTATAACTGATATACCAAGTCCTGGAGTGAAGGAAGGTGAACTGGGATTCTGAGGGTAGAGAGAAAAGATTGGGAATCTCTGGTATTGAGCTTAAAAAAGGGCAGGGAGGGAGCTATAGGCTCATGGAAAGAGCTCTGAACCATGGAAAAGAGAGGCTACAAAGATTAGTGAATAAGCAATAATCATTAAGTCTCTATATTTCAGCCAAAGAGAAGCCTGGTTACATCACCTGCTTCTTTTATTCTTTGTCAATTGTCTTTCTGCTTATTTCTCATTATCTATCCGTCTCATTTTACTGCTACCACATTTTTTTTTTTACTTTCGTAAGAAAGCATTAAAAATACATTACTCCACTCTGATTATGACACGATTTTGCCAAAACTCTTTAAACATCCACCAAGGTAATTGTTGCTAGTTAAATAAGCACTGATATTCTGAGACTAGAAATTCAATATAGGATTCATTTAAGCATCGAAATGGCTTCTGGGTGTCTTTTTTACTCATTATCTTAAGTTGTCTGGAAGCCTGATTTAAACATAAAACTGTTTTTTCTCCCCATGTGCACAATTTAATGAAACAAAATAGCTTGGTAAAATTAAGTCAATATTTATTATTTGGAGGAAACACCCATCATTTTTCCAGAGAGGACATAGTCCTCACATTCCAGAACTCTTAAACAAAAGTGTTTACATATTGTGGCACTACCCATGGATACATATAATAGACCTTTCATTACTCAAAAAGACATTCTGAGCTGACCGAGAACATATATAAATTTCCTGTGTGTATCACAGAAACAGTGCTTTTACTGTCATAATTAGCATTAAGCATCAGAAGCCCATCCTCCAACTTGACATCCGTATTCATTGCCCTCTCCAAATAAAAAACAATAACAAGGTTATAATACCACCTAACATGATGCAAACATCTTGTATAGAACTGAAAATGCACTAACACTTTTCTCAAAAAACAAGGACCTTGAGTGATGTTTACTATTCTACTTGATATGCTGTAACTTAGATACTACAATATAAAATAAGCAATACTTAATATTATATATATATACTATTATATAAAGTCTATATGCATTCTATGTTACATGATAAGGGAATAAGACAGGAGATACAAAGATATTTGATATATATGCAAACACACAAACATATTCACAACAAAATAAGGAGGAATACTCATTTCTGCAACTGGTTACATCCTGTAATGGGTATTTATAATTATCTTCTTTCACTATCCATTCTGTATTCTCTTTACCTTCATCAGATATCTGAGCTGATGATGGTTTTTACCAAGTGGGGTGATGCAAAAGTTTATTTCTAAAGGATCTGGGCCATGCGTGGTCCTGCTGGATTGGGTTGTTGTCATTTTCCAATGACCCTAATAACAGGACACAGTAGCGCAAAGAAACTCCCTAAGGGAGATTCTATATTCCAAACACACTCTTCTTTACCTCCATTGTGAAGTAGTAGCCCAATTTCCACTCGGTAATCAGGAACAGTCACCCCAGTCAACATAGTAACTCTTTGTTTACCTGTTGAATTAGAGACATAAAGAGCTCAAAGTGGCTAAGCAAGAGTTTTAATTTCAAATTTAATGAAATTGCTGTTGTGTCTCCTGGTGGATGGATTTCTCCCTTTGGAACTGTGACTTCTAGGTCAGCAGAACATAAAGTTTTGGGAACAGAAAGCAAAAATGTTGCTAGTAAGTCACTGGGCATAACAATGAGTGGTTCTACTCCCATTTCCAATTCTTAGTTTCTAGACTCATGAATCCTGGTTATGGGAGAAACAGCACTGTGCATTGCATGCCAATTCAGAGCATATGCAGCCTTCTGGGAAATTTTGTACCAGTCCTATAAGGTATTACTCCCTAGCTGGCACGGTAAATAATGACTTATTTCATCTTTAGGATGTGGGGAACATAAGACCAGTAAATTCCATGAGCATGGGCTCATTACTGCACTTCTTTTGCTATGAAGTGAACTGCTTGACCAGATGCTATGTGTGGAATGTCATGACATTAGAAAAGGCATTCTGTCAGTCCACAGATGGTAGTTTTGGCAGAAGCATGGCATACAGTGGAGGAGAATCCATATCTGTAGTTAGTGTCTTTTCCAGTAAGAGCAACATCCTATACTTACAAGATAGAGGTGGTCAATTGTAATCAGCCTTCAACCAGGTAGCTGTCTGATATCTTCAGGAAATGGTGCCAGATTGGAAACTCAGAATTTGTTTCTGATCCTGGCAGATTGGGCATTCAGAGGTGGCCATAGCTAGGTTAGTCTTGGCGAGTGGAAATCTACTTGCTTATTCAACATATAACTTCATCTTAGTGACTATGGTCACTTTGTTCACAATCCAACTGAGTGTTAACAGGAGCGGCTGGGGAAAGAGACCAATGGGTATCCATAGAACGGGTCAACGTATACATTTGATTAGTAAAATCCTCCTCTGGTTAGAGGTGAACATTCACACGGGACACAAATATCCTCATAGGTTTTTTTTGGTCCATTCATAGAGGTTTATCTATATATCTCTTCCCAAGATTTCCTTGTCACACATTTTCCAATTACGTTCTTTCCAAGTGTTTGACCGTATAGTTAAATCATTGGCCACAGTCCACGAATCACACATCTGATACATAATCACACATCTGACCATTTATTCTTCCAAGCAAATAAAACCTGTTCTAAATTCTGCCTACTTGGAAGAATTTCCTTCACCACTGTCGTATAGAAATATCCCAGAAAGGGGCAGTAGTTGTCATGTAGCCTGGCAGGTCATGCCTGCATATAGCACAGAACCATCTGTAATCCATGTTTGTCTTCTTTTGTTCTGGCAAATGTTTGTCTTCTTTTTGCTCTGGCAAAAAAATGTCTTCTTTTGCTCTGGCAAATGACCTGTCCCATGAGGGGCAGGATGGAAGAGAGAGGGCAGTATTGCAAGAGTGGGGACCATGGATATTTGGCCTGCTTCATGTAACTTATTCAGGACTTGCTCAGGACAAATTACATATTTACCATGTTCATTTGATGATGGAGTCTTGCTGTGCATGTACAACTTTATAGCTTTGTGGGTCAGATAATACCCAGTGCATGCTGGGCTGCTCAGGTCATAGGGTAATTTAGTGGCCCATGGTCTCTAAGCCTCAGTAGGAAGCCATACCTGTTTCTCAAAATAAGAGAAGTTATCTGCAGAGAATGGCAGGGCTTTGCTTCAAAATCCTAAAGGCCTACACTGTATTCATTTATAGGAGACTGCCAAAGGCTTTAAACAACATCCCTATCTGCTGTTGACATGTCAATAAATATTGGATCTGCTGGATCATATTCCCCAAGATGCAGACCAGCATACACAGCAGCCTGAACTTGTTTCAGAGCCTTTCTTTGTTCTGTGCCCCCAACTCAAAGCAAGTGGCTTTTGGGTCATGTAGTAAATAGTTGAGAGTGACATCCAAATGAAGAATATGTTACTTCCACAGCCCAAAGAGGCCCACTAGGATAGTGGGCCTCTTTTATGGTTGTAGGAGAAGACAGTTACACAACTTATCCTTCATAAAACAAATCTTAACAAATATAAAATAATTAAATCTTACAAAAATGTATTCTCTGACCATAATGGAATAAAACGAGTAACCAATGAAAGAAAGATAAGAAAATCTCCAAAATATGAAAATTAAACTACATGCATTTGAATAATTCATTGTCAAACAAGAAGTGTCAAGATAAATTAGGAAATATTAGGAATTAAACAAAAAGGGAAGTATAACAAAATTTGTGGAATACAGCTAAAGCAGTACTTAAAAGAAATAAAAAGTAGGAAAAAAAAGCCACACATGAATGATGCAAAATTTATCTTAGTCAAAGTAGAAAGTACAATATAAACTCAAAGCAAGGATAAGAAAAAAAAATAAGGTAAAATAAAAAATCAGTGAAATTGAAAATAGGAAAACAATAGAGAACAATCAAGGAAACCAAAAGTAATCTCCTTTTCAAGGACAATAAAATTGATATACCTCAAGCAATATTTATAAAGATGAAAAGAAAATATATGTTACCAACATTGGCGACAAATGACGATATCATTTTATTCACTGCAGATATGAAAAGGATAGTAAAGTAACATAATGAAAAATTATAAACACACAAGTATGAAAACCTAGATGAAATGTACCGTTTTCTTGAAAACTGCAAACTACCAAAACTTATACAAGGTAAAATAAATAGCTAAACTGCTTTATATCTATTAAAGAAATTTATATCATAGGCCAAAACATTCTGTAAAAGAAATCTCTGAGAAAATCTATGAAACATTTAAAGAAGCCATCACACCAATTATCCAGAATCTCTTCCAGAAAATAAAGGAGATAATATATTCAAACTCATTTTATGAGGTCAGAATTACCCTGAAATTAACAGAGTAAAACAAAAAGGCTACAAACTGATATCTTTCATGAAAAGAGGTGAAAAAGTAAGTTTCAACAAAATATTAGCAAATAAAATCTGGGTATATATAAAGTAAAACTCCACCACAACCAAATGAGGTTAGTCACAGGATGGCAAAGCTGACTCAATATTCAAAAATCAATGTAATCCCTCTATCAGTTATTCTAAAGGAGAAGTTGGCCAAGTCTGGTTGGAGGGTAAAATGTAGCCAATGGACTATTTTCATGTGGATCACATTCTGAAAATAATGTTTACCTTTTAAGCATTGTTTAAAAGAAAAAAGTCAGATGCAACAGAAACCATATGGCCCACAAAATCTAACTTGGTTCTTTACTAGAAGTTTACTAACGCTTGATCTAAAGAAGTAAACCACATTATTGTTCAATTTAGACAGGAAAGCATTTGACAAAATCCAACACTCACTTGTGATAAAAATCCCTAGCATACTAGATAGAGAAAGAAATTGCTCAACTTGATAAAGGACATCTACAGAATGCTACAATTAACATGATACTTAAGAAAGACTGAGTAATTCTACATAGGATTAGGAACAAAGCAAGTATGTGCACAATCATATTGCAACAGGACATCTTACTGAGTCCTAGTCTGTGTAATAAGTTATAATATAATATAATTTAAAAAGAAATAAAATACATTTAACTTAAAGTAAAAGACATTAAATTAAAAAAGTAATATAAGGAATTTATCTTTGAAAAGATTTGAAAGGAAGAAATAAAATTACCCCTATCTGTGGACAACATAATTGTTTGTGTAGAAAATCCCAAGAAACTGACCAAAAAACCACAAAACAAACAGAAAATAATAATTTAAAAACTCTAATAAATGAGTTTATCAAGGTTATAGGACATGATGTCATCATACAATCATTTTTCTATATACTAGTCATGGCATTTGGAAGCAGAAATTTCAAAATGAGTACGGGAAAACTGGTAGTTATTGAGTTCCCTTATGAGACTAGAATTTTGCACTTTTTATATTATTACTCCCCCCATTTATTTTAACAAGATTGACAACAGTAAGAAGTGCAAGTGAAAAGATGTGAAGTAACAAGAAGTAACAGAAACAAAACATAATCAGCAAAATGTAGGTAAGTTTAGCTCATAGTCCATATTTCATAGAGTTAAGGCTACACAGTGGTGAAGTGAAACTATTGCCTTATTATTCCACGTTTAAGAGATGGGTGAGGAGCCTAGGGTTTTGCCTAAAGGTGACTTTGGCTTTGAAGTGGGGAGTAAAGATTTCTGGCAATTTTGATACAGGCTTCATGTCCCTTTTGTTTTAACCATTTAAAGCCTCTATGAAAACTGTATTAAATCAAAACAAAACAGAGCAGGTATCTGTATTTTGTCTAAGGAATGCCTGACTTCTTTTGTTTGATACACACCACTTGTTAATTTCCTTAATTCTCCTTCAATGTTTAATGTCTATTTTTTAACATGTGAAGCATTCCTGTCTTTTTGGCATGGTAAAGCCCCTGTAACTGACACTCTAAGGTTTTCACTTAATGTGAAACAAAGGTGAAGTGATCAAACAGATCCAGATAATCAAAAGTCAGTTTTAATTAAAGATAAATGCATCACTACTATCCATATTCTTATCCATACTTCTGTGGAATTAGGAAAAACAGAAGTATAGAGTTTTCCTTTATAAATAATCAAGGAAAAAGCATGAAGTGTTAATTTCTCTTGAAACAGAGTAAGTTCCTACATAGTAAAAGGTGCATGGGATTTGGATTAGGACAAACGCTTATTTAAATTTGAACTTTGCCTTTTACTTGCTGTATAATTTTGGGAAACTACTTAACTCTTTGAGTCTCAGTAGCCTCATAGCAATACCATAACAATAGCCAAATTACAGAGCTTATGTGAGGATTAAGGTGTTCAAAATTTGTTGAATACAGTTGCTACTGCTTTGGGATCTCTTTTTAGTCCTGATAGAAGTGGTCTGAAATGCAGTAGCACCCCATCACTTTTGGCTGAGTTAAAACTTGCCCTCCCAGTTTGGTTGGTTGTGATATAGCCCACCTGTTTATCCTACTAACCCCAAACCTAACACATCTCAGAGCTGCTATGATAGAATTTTGCAAATAAGTTCCATCTTCTCGTGTGTTTTCTTTAAAATAGCCCTTCCACAATCTCCCTTGGGAAAGCCTATGGGGTAACCCCCATGGAACTTAAAGGCGTTATCCCACACGGTCCCTCTTTCTCTCTCTTTTGTTCTCACACTCTCACTCCCTCTCTCTTTCCCTTTCAGCTGGTAGGGATGCTGTACCCATCAACATCCCTAACCTCTCTGGGACTTGTGCTTAATAAATGTCTTCTGTTTCATGCATTTGAGTTTCATCTCCTCGTTGTGTTTCACCTGACACACACACCCAAACCTAACTTTCCCCTCTTCAGAGCTCTCCTAGAGTATGGCTATGTTGGCTTAATGGCCATTCTCAAGAGAAAGACTTTAAGACCAAATTAGAGGAACCATAACAAAAAAGTTATAATGTAAAGATAATAACTTTAGTCATGAACTAGGAAGAGTTTGAGCACCAGATGAGTTGAAAGTTTTGTAATTATTTTTTTCCTATGGCGTTTGTGAGGCACTTATTCAAAACTGGCATATTGTTGTATCGATATATGTTCTATATTTTGTTTTGCGTAAACAAATTATCTTGCCTCCATAAATTTATATGAACGTATATTGGACTTCACTAGTTATACTACTTATTATTGATTAGGCTATTATAGAAAATCCCATAAAGTTTTAGCAACTTATGAGAGAAAGGAGGAAGAAAAATGTTCAGGCATCTACATAAGCTAATTATTTTGCAAAATTATACATCTAGTCTAAAATTATTGCTGTGTGTTATGTAGTGTTCCATTTGACAGTCTTGGCTTTCTGTGTGATGAAATCAATTTGTGTCTAAATTTTATTTTAAAAATAAATTATATTTATAATTTCTTTAATAGTATTTACTATAGAACAGAGGAAAGCTTTACAGTAGAGACAGGGAAAACATACACTTAGTAATTATGGAACTTATATTATTGGATGGCTTGAAGAATTCAAATATTAATCAGGTTCTGTCATAATGCCCAATTAAGGGCCTCTTTTTGCTCTTAATGTTATTGTTCTGATAATATGGGTAAGATATCAGGTATTTAACTTTTTTATTTTTTTTGTTTGCAGACAAAGATAACTAGATTTAGAATTCTCACCAGAGGTCAAACTACTGAGAAGAACATGTAAAATACAGTATAGGAAATAAAGTTATTGTATTTCATGAAACTATAACTAATACTAATTAGCATTTACTGCACATTTAGTTCTGTACAAAGAGTTTAATATTCATTTTAAAATGCAATTTTTGCAATAATCTAATGAGAGTTATAATTATTATTTACCTTTCACAAACTTTTCCAGTGTCTTACAAATACCCTTGAGACCAGAGCTAGCTGGTGTCACATCTGGGCTTGAACAAAGAGAATGCAGCCATATACTTGCCCTCCCACTTTGGTTGTTTGTGATATAGCCCACCTTCTTTATGCTTTCCAATTCCAGAAGAGTAGTTACTTACCTTAAAAGCTAGATATACGCTATCATTTTGCAGATCTCCACTGCTTGTATAAAATTTCCTGTTCATTTATACATTGTTAATGCATGTTGCTTTGCTTTTTCTAAAATTATTTATCAATTTGAGCAGTTCTTCGGGGTAGAGTAAGATGTTTCAGGGAGAATCATTCACGCACTGAGAGAACTGTCTCGGTGTAAGTACTATGTACAATTTAGTGGAAAACTGTTATACTTTAAAAAAATTTTTATGGTGTAAAAAGCTATATGTTAGATATAGTTACAAAGACAAATTACTCCAGTTATAAACTATGTATCATAAAAAAAATAGCAGTAATCTGGCTTCAATAGATAGGGATAGCTTCTCTTGCCATCTTTTCTTGTACTTATCTCTTCCTCTTTAAAGGCCTGTCACTATAATTCAACTGTGCTGTAACATTCCCCATACCTATAATTCCCTTGGGATTTGGGAAGTTTATAATGTGTGGGTTGGGAAAGTTCTATTCCAGAGCTGTGGGCATTGTATACATTTTAGATACAGTTTATAGATAGAATGCTAATTATTTGCCTCTGTATAGGGCATGGCTAAAACATTCTATGTTCTGCATAATGAACCGATCCAGGGTGACACCCAGGAAAGCTCTTAACTTTTCTTGTTGTTGTTGACAGTAACTTTCTATCTTAATGCAAACATATCATGCGATACTGAATTATAATGGAAGTGATTTATGTGATGATTTTGTCAATCAGCCCTCTTTACATTTAAATAGTACACTATGGTTGGAATAAGAAGTATAAAATTATGGCCCCAGACTGCAGGAATTTCATTCATGCAATTGCATTTTGTGCAGAAATTGCAAAAGAAGGAAATAAATGCAGTAGAATAATAACTGCTTAATGAGGGCATACAAATGCTATATGCCTTAGAGAAGGGAAAGAAAACTACCATATTACTGGAAGGTGGAGTGGGGGAAGAGGGAGAAAGGGGAAGAGTAAAGTAATCTATTAGGTACTGTGCTTGCTACCCAGGTGATGGGATCGTTCATATATCAAACCTTAGTGACACAAAACTTACCCTTGTAACAAACTTGCACATGTACCCCCAAACCTAAAAGTTGAAAAAAAACTACCATACATCTGACTAGAAACTCTGCTTGTGAAACATGGGATTTAACTAAATCTTAAAATATCTATGAAAAGCAGCTAGTAAAATGTTGAAAAATTCCTTGGCTAATTGAGCCTATTGGTCAAAAGTCTTTTTTTTTTTTTTTTTTTTTTTTTATTTGGTGTCATGCACAACCCTGTCTCCTTTTTTGGTCTACATTATCTGGAATATTTGACAAGGAAGACGGGATATGGCCTTCTCCACAGATTGAGCAAAATAAACTCAGACTATCTTCTTACCATTTTCAGCAGGGCAGAATAACAGATACTTGACAATTTTAAATTTTTGATTATCTGAAAATTTGCACTCTTCAACACTGCCCTGAAAAAAAACTCTTGAAATACAAAGAAATGATAAGCTGATAGTTCAATGGAAGAATTCTTTAGATACAATATGTCAAGTCCCACACAGATACTGAAGGAAATAGTAACAGATACAGTATAGCATTTGCAAACTGAATGCATACAAAAACACCACTACATATATCTTTCATCAAAATATGGAAAAATTACTAATTATAACAGTTTTTTTTTTCTCTCCATTCTTCGCTCAACATTTTTATTACTTATTTACTAAATAAATTATTCTTAAAAACTTTTTCTCCACTTTTTGGGGTAAATATTTTCAAAAGGCTCATAGGATGGGAGGTGAGATTCCCTAGGAGGCATGCTTTCAAGTAAAATTATGTAATTTCTAAACTAAATTCTGGAGAACATAGGGCTAATTACACTCAGAGCTTTGGTCTGTTGAACGGGTATCCTTGTTCTGAGAGAAATGAATCAATCTGAGCTGCAGAAAGATTTTTCTTTAGGGGCAATGTCTTCTCAAAAGAAAGTCTGAATAGGAGAGAAAAGCAATCCTTCAGTTGAGAGAGGCTTGGAAAGACACATCTACAGATGCATATTTAAAATTTTAAATGTAGTATGTTTTCTGGGTAAATCATCCTCCAGTCTATCCTAAAGAATATTTGGTATATTTTTCTTTCATGATCTTTTGGTATTGATTTGCTTCTGGTAATAAGGAAAAGATTGAATCCCGCTTTAGGGCGCAGCCTGAGTTTTACATTGGCTACCATGCAAAATCAGAGGCTGTCCACAGGAGACTCTTCACATTTAAGTTATGTAAAGTATATAATGTTCAGTTAGAATTAGAGTATCCTACTTACTGCTGGGTTTGGAGAAATAAAGGGAAAAAATGTGTTTATTTGATTGAGGTAAACCTTAACTTAATACTTGACATATTTCCTTGGGTTATCTTTTTTGTAAGATAACTTAATACTTGTAAACCATTTTAAAGAAAATTGAAATTTGATGGGGAAAGCTCGATAGAACCCCCAAAACAGTTAGATATATCAGATTAAGCATAAAACGTACAGGCTGTGTAACAAAAATAGTTCTTTTTATATGCTAAGAAATAGAAAATTTGAGAAAAATACTTCCTTCTCTAAAAGTAAGAATTTAACAATTATATAAGAAGAAAACATGCCATTTTCAAAGTACTCTTAAAAATAATCAAATTTTTCAGCCTAAATGATGATAATTATTTATGTACAGAATCTACACTCCTAGCTTTTCAGTTACTATTTTCACAAATGGCATTTTATGAAAGTATGATTTCATATATATTTATAATAAATAACTAAAATCAACAATAAAACTTGTATTCAATAAACAATTCCTAGAATTGGTTCTAAAAGAAGTCATATATCACACCTACGTGCATTTCTTTCTTCTGAGTCCATTTTATGTCACATATTAAAGAAACATTACTTATGGCATATACTACTCTGGTGATAATTTGTCAGTGGATTATAAAGCTTCCATTAATTTTCCAAATGTCTAAAATGTAACAAATTAGCAGTCATTAAAGTGTAAATGGATTTGTTCCATTTAACAAATCAATTGTTTAGAACCATAGCTGACATATTCAATGTACAATTTGCAATAATAAATGAGTTTATGGCTTTATTATATCCCAACGCATATGCAGTGGCCCTGTGGAAAAAATAATTTCAAGACCACAACTTTTCCTTTTAAATGGCAACATTGTTTAGAAATGCCCTGAAGAGTTGAAGTCAGTTAAAATTAATGACATAGGTCAGTATAAAAGCAATGTTTCGGAACCATTATAAAGGACAAAATATTCTGATGCAAGAATTTTAAGCCAACTCTCCTTTGGGGAAAAGCTTCAGAAACATCCATGAGTGTTTTCACAGCAAACAAGTATTAACTATTCACTGTTAAATAAGAACAAATAATAAAATTGAGAGTAAGGAGAATTAAAGTTTAGTTTTAGTCTAGAGAACTGCAGAAATAAGGCAATCCATTCTGGAAACATTTGGGGACCACCAAAATTGTTGATTTCCATACAGTATCTGCAATCTATTAACCCCAGGATGTTTTAGATTCTGTCTGAGAATAGTTCTTTACATAAGTAACTGAACAGCACCTACTTGTAAATACCAAAAACTGCCTCAGAATGAACTGTGGAACATAGTTCTTTTGAGAACTTGCCATTAAAACCTCTACTGCATGCACAGATATTTCAGTTTTAAAGTAGATTATTTTTCTGGATGTTCCCATTTTTGGGGGTAGTTGTGGGGAAGAGGGTTGGATGGTGAAGATAGAATAATGTTGCTCTTATATTTCTTATAGAAAATAAAAATGCACCACGTAATGATGAGCAACTCTCTAATAAGTGAATGAGTTTCTTTTACTTAAATAATTTTTTAATCCACTCTTTGAAGTTTCATTTTTGTTTTTGTTGTTGTTATTGTTTGTCTTAGAAGAGAATTGAGTAACAGTATGCCTGTGATGGTAAAAATAACTCTCCAACCTCAAGAAATCCAGTTAAATCTGTTCTAAGCAATGCAGCTCGCACAGTCTCCCTGAGACCCAGTGATTTAATGTTGGTTCATCAAGCACATTAGCACAGCCTGAATTAGGAACCAGAGAGAATAGACCTACTTTTATTCTGATTGGAATACATATTAAGGTTTATTCAGTTCCTTGATGAGTACTTACTCTTTCTCACCATTCCTTTTCCCTGTTCTCCTGAACAAATATATTGGGATTCAAATCTCAGCTTAGACGTTACTTCCTTCTCTTGCAGCTTTCCTGGGCTCCAAAATTGGGTTACATACTTAATTTATGTTCCCACATCCCTCAGTAAATATCATACTGGCTTACACTTTCCTGTTTCTCTGTCTATAGCGCCCACCAAATTGTAAACTCAAGTTTACTGCTGGACACTTAGGATACTCAACATGAAGCACTCAGCCTGGTATTATGACACTCAATTTTTGTTGAAGACATCACTTGAAGGGATTTATAATGATTCGTATTCATTTAAGGAAGTGGAATAAATGAATTATGTGGGTTGGAAGAGTTTATGTTATCTTTGCTATATTATACAGGCTTATTTATTAATAATTGTTTGCGTCACCCACAATATGTGGTATTCCCAGCACCAAGTATGTGATTGATGCATATTACTTGCTCCAAGAGTTATTTGATTTACATATCAACAAACAATGCATGATGCTGGCTAGGCAGCTAAAAGAAATACACTGCTATGGTACGAATGAGTCTCCTCAAATTCTTCTGTTGGATATTTAACCCCTAATGCAACAGTGTTGGGTGGTGGGACCTGATGACAGATATTTAGGTAATGAGGGTTCCACCCTCACAAATGGACTAATGCTGTTATTAAAAGGGCTTGTGGGAGTGGGTTTGCTCTTTTTTGTTGTTCTGCCATGTGAGGAATAGTGTTTCTCTCTTTCAGAAGAAGCAATGTCCAAGACACCATCTTAGAAGTAGCCACTGATTCTAAGATGGTGCCTTGAACATTTGGTGCTTACTAAACCAGCTAGCAACTTTATCTTGAATTTCTCCAGCCTCCATAACTATGAGAAATAATTTTCTGTCTCTTTATAAATTATCCAGTATGTAATATTCTGTTATAGCATCACAAATGGACTGAGAAACACATATGTTCTTTTTGTACTCCTGTGGCTTATTTGCCATGCAAGTATGTATATGGTGTAGAAACTTACAAATTTATGCCTAAGAAAACATTCAGAAAGTGGCAATATTCTTTTTGGAAATAACAGCTATTTTTTTTTTTACATGGTATCTCCTTGATTCAACATTTCTTTTTCCCCGGCCATATCTTTTTCTTGATATTTTACAAGACAACCAAAATATGTACTGAAACTAATTCTGAATATTAGATGAGCAATCTACACAGCTAACAATATATTTTTTAAATATATTGTTATTTGTTTATAGAATATAACAATATATTTAGAAAATAAATTTATATATTGTTATATACATATATAAACTCTGCTAGTAATTCTCAGTTTCTCTTGAGTAGTTCCTCTTGGTGAATCATTTGGCACAGTACTTTTAGGAAACTGCGTTCTTTTGATTCTTCAGTTTCTGGTTCTGTGTAGTTAATTTCAGGATGGTCACTTCCTTCTATCAGGTATAAATTATAACCCTGAGTTTTGGGATTCTGAGAAGCATATGGTTTTGCAAGGATGAATCAAGTTAGTGCACATGTATAAAGAATAGAAATCAGGTCTATGAACAAATGAACAAAACTATGAGAGAATCAAGTGTGAGCATAATGGACATTCTAAGGCCAGAATTCAAGGAATGCAAAAGCCAAGGGAAAGGTCTAAAATGGCTGATCTGGTGAGCAAGTCCAATGTTTCTTGTTTCATGCAATACTCTCTTGCATGTGGGATTTTAAACAGAGCATCCAGAATCTCTCAGGAAATCCACACCTATGAAGAATCTTCTGTACTTTAGTGCAGGGATTACAGCTGCCTTTTATCATAAATAGTTGCATATAGATGTCTTTTCTGTCCTATTTGGCAGTTTCCAAAGAACACGGTCAGTGTATAGAACAGTTTTGAAGAATCTATATTTTCTTTCTCCAGTCTTTGAATCCTTTGGAATGACAGGCACTATGCTGGATTAAAACCCATTCTTGCTCTTTAACAATGGCCTACTGTCTTTTTACCAGATTTGTGTTATCGCAAATCTCTAGTCCCTTGGCCCTAAACACATCTTCTAAATTCAGCCTATTTCTCCAGAAGAGGAATCAGCAAACTGAGAAATCAGTTCAAATCTAAATGACCACCTGTTGTGTAAGTAAAGTTTAATTGTAATTCTTCTATGCCCATTCCTTTTTGCGTTTTCTATGGCTCTTTTACCAAAAACACATATGAGTAGTTTAGGTAGAATATTTTAGGTATACAAAACCTAAAATATTTGCTATTGACCCTTTACAGAAAAAGTTTGTCAACTCCTGTTCATGCTGTAGCCTCTATCTCAAGTTGAATTTAGATTACAAAAAAAATTCTACTGAATATAACCTCTTTATTTTTTCTCAATTGCCCTTTATCTGTTACTCTGCAAAGTATAAGATAGGAACTGAGCGTATTCAGCTGATACTAACATGATACTAATACATATATGCCTGACTAATGTGTCCATTATTAACAACAGATTATTGACAATGTTCAATTTGTAGTTTTCATTATCTGAAACAGAACTCTATCTTGTAAGTAATGCAAGATTATAAAAATAATTTTGACTGCATCAGTAACAGATTTCTAAAAATAATTTTTGTTCTATTTTTAAGCAACTTATAGACTCAAACTTTATTCAGTTACATATGGGCCATTAACAGTTAACAGCTGTCAGATAAAGTCAGAAAAAATGACTCATTAATGTCATGGTTTAGAAAAGTCTGACCAACTGTTTTTATTTCGATAGTTACTGACTAAACATTTTGGCAAGAATTTCCTGTCCTTTAGCCTCATGGGTTCACAGACAGAGAACTACCCATGTGAAATAAGTTTAGCCATATTGGAAAAATTTTTAGCATTAATACTGGAGAAATTTTTAGTATCCACGGTAAAATTAAGTATAGTTTAGATGGATTACATAATTAATCATGTGTATTTGTGGAGCAGGGCAAACTGCACACATGATTTTATAAACTTTAAACCAAAAATTTTGATTGTAACATTTAGTTGCTTTTTATCCAGTTTAGTTAACTTTATTTATAAATTGCATATCAATTAATTAAATAAATAAATGGGAAACTTTTAAATAAGAGTGACTACATGGGGGAAGAGAGGCAGAGCAAGTTGTCCAAATAGAAGCCTCCACTGATCATTCGCCCAACAGGAACACCAAATTGAGCACTTCATAAGAACCTTCATAAGAACCAAAAAAAGGTGAGTTATCAAAATGCCTGGTTTTAACTTTATATCACAGAAAGAAGCACTGAAAAGAGTAGGAAGACAGTCTTGAATTGCTGACACCACCCCCTCCCCATTACCCTGGCAGTGACCATGTGGCACAGAGAGTCTGTGTACTTAGGGGAGGGAGAGCACAGTGATTGTGGGGCTTTGCATTGGAACTCACTGCTGCCCTGTCACAATGAAAAGCAACAACACCAGGCAGAAATCAGTGGGTAACCATGGAGGGAGCATTTAGAACAGCCCTAGCTGGAGGGCAATCACCCATCCCAGTGGTGGGAACCAGGGTTCTGGCAATCCTTGCTGCCACTGCAGGTTAAAGGGCTCTGGGGTCCAAAATAGACTTAAAAGGCAGTCTAGGCCTTAAAGTCTGCAATTCTTGGGCAAGACCTTGGTGCTCTGCTGGGCTTGGAGCCAGTGGGCTTAGGGGGCACGTGACTTAGTGAGAAACCAGCCAGGCAGCTAAAGGAGTGCTTGCATCACCTCTCCCCAAACCCCAGGCAGTCTGGCGTGCAGCTCCAAAAGAGACTTCTTTCTGCTTTAGAGAAGAAGAAGGATGAGTAAACGTGACTTTGTCATGCATCTTGGATACCAGCTCAGCCACAGTATGATAGGGCACCAGGCATAGTCCTGAGACCCCCATTCTAGACCCTAGCTCCCAGAAGACATCTCTACACACACCATTAGCCAAAAAGGAACCAGCGGCTTTGAAGGGAAGAACCCAGTCCAGGCGGGATTCATCACCTGCTGACAAAGGGGTCCTTGGACTCTGAATACCTGGGTATTCAACCAGAATAACCAGGTAGTACTTACTATCTGCCTTGGGTAAAACTTAGAGATGTACTGGCTTCAGGTGTGGTCCAGCACATTCTCAGCTGCAGAGGCTATGGGGAGAGACTCCTTCTTGCAGCTTAGGTACCAGCTTGGCCAAAGTGGGGTATAGCACCAAATGGGCTCTTGGAGTCCCCAATTTTAGGTCTGGGCTTTTAGATAGAATTTTTGGACCTACCCTGAACCAGAGCAGAGCCCACTGCCCTGAACGGTGAATCTCATACCTGGCAGCATTTACCACAATCTCATAGGAGAGCATTTCAGCATTGAGTGAATATTGAAGGTAACTTGGCAGTGCTTGCTGAAGGCCTGGGACAGTGGTGGCCATGGAAGAGACTTCTCTGCTTGTGGAAAGGGGAGGGAAGAGTGGGAGGACTTTGTCTGTGGCTTGAGTGCCAGTTTAACCACTGTAGAATAAAGGATCAGGTATATTCCTAAGGTTTTTGACTCCAGGTCCTGGTTCTTGGACAGCATCTCTGGACCTGCCTGGAGCCAGTGGGAACTCACTGCTCTGAAGGGAAGGACAAATGCCTGGCTGGCTTTAATACTTGATGATTGTAGAGTCTTAGGGGCTTGAACAAGCATAGGCCATAGCCAGGCAGTGGTTATCATGGGCCATCGGCAAGACCCAGGGCTGCGCTGGCCTCAGGTCTGACTCAGTGCAGTCCTATTACTGGTGACCACAGAGGCGCTTGTGTCACCCCTTCCTCAGTTCTAGGCAGCTCAGCACAGAGAGAGAATTCATTTGTTGGGGAGAAAGTAAGGGAAATGAACAACAGTCTCTATCTGGTCATACAGAATACTCCTGGACATTATCCAAGGCCACCATGGCAGTACCTCTATGAGTCTCCAAGAAGCGCAGAATTACTTGGGCTTGGGGTGCCTCCTAATGCAGATACAGGACAGACACTAAAAACTTAGGCCAAGTCCCTGCCTTCTAATACTTGGAAAAATACCCAAACAACACCCAAGTCTCTGCCTTCTAATACTTGGAAAGTTTTCCCAAGAAACACTGGTATAAATAGGCCCAGACTGTGAAGACTACAAAAAATACTTAAGTATTCAAAGCCTGGACACTAATAAACACCCACAAGCAACAAGACCGTTCAGAAGCTGTGTGCAGTGGCTCATGCCTGTAATCCCAGCACATTGGGAGACTGAGGTGGGTGGATCACTTGAGATCAGGAGTCTGAGACCAGCCTGGCCAACATGGCAAAACCCCTACTAAAAATATAAAAATTAGTCAGACATGGTGGTATGTGCCTAATTCTTGTGCCTCTGGAGACAGAGGCACAAGAATTGCTTGAACCTGGGAGACAGGTTGCCATAAGCCAGGATTGTGCCACTGTACTCCAGTCTGGGCAACAGAGTGAGACTGTGTCTCAACAAAAAAGAAAAAAAAAAGAAAACAGGGCCTTCTTCGTAGGCCTCCAATATGCACATTAAAAAATGTTTCCTTTTCCATTTATCTGTAGTGTCACTGGGGTTCCAGTTAAGGTTGTCAAGAGAAACTGCTTCCCTCCCTACTGGGAATGTTATTTCCAAACAAACTAAAGAAGCACCAAGAACCAATCTTGGAGAGACAGAGATATGTGTTCTTTCAGACAGAATTCAAAGTAACTTTTATGAAAACTTAATGAAATTCAAGATGACATAGAGAAAAAAATTCAGAGTCCTATCAGGTGAATTTAATAAAGCATTGAAATAGTTAAAAAGAATCAAGCATAAATTCTGGAGTTGAAAAATGTAAGTGACATACTGAAGAATTCA